>NC_141691.1:678375511-683175511 GCF_964263255.1 Lissotriton vulgaris
GCTTTTGGAGATATTTGCGCTTAGCGCGAATATCTCCAAAAGTTGGTAATAGGAGATAGCGATGTTAGCGACTGTTTTCAGTTGCTAACATCTTGGCACGCCCACTTTGCATGTCTTTAGTGATAAATATCACTGACATGCAAAGTGGGGCCCAAGATGGTCGCTATCTCCTACTAGCTGTTGCTAACTGGTGTTAGCGACAGCTAGGTAATAGGGAGATAATTTTATCTCCGCTTTCTTGGCTATTAAAGCCAAAAAAGCGGAGATAAACCCCCTTGATAATATGCCCCTTAGATACTACATTAATGATTATTCCTCACAGTATTAACCAGGTGGTGGCAACACTTTGGGAGGAACATCCCGCAATAGAGTGAACATATATTTTGATTTACTTTTTAGATACTCCCCTGAAGAAGGCTTATGCCGAAATGCACAGGGAGGAGACAATGTGCATTAAGCGTTTGATGTGAATACAATGCATTGTCGGATTTGGAGTACTACTTTGAAATCAAGTAAAACATGTGTGAATGAAACACATTCAAGAAAATAAAATACGCATATGGAAAGTTGAAAAGAATTGTTTCATTTGAATTTAGCTGATTCATCAGCAGTTTATCTTGTGCCCAGGGAGACACCCCCAAAGATTTGGGGGTGCTACTTGAGTGCTTTCAAAAAGGCACAGACACTGAAAACAACTTCAGGTAAACTCAAAGACTGAAAATAAAGGAGAGCTGGTCTACAACGTCTGAAACCTAGCCTCTGTAACAAAGGTGCTTTCGTGCTAGACTGTGCAAATTGCAGAAAAACATAAAGTGCAATAGTGATTGTGCAGAATTATTGTCACAAGGACAAGGGCAAACTATATTTCCCTCTGGGTCCAGAACATTTTTGAAGATTAAGGACCAATGAATTTACCCTGCTCTGAAGCGAAAGAGAAGTGACCACTGCCAGATTGACTAGTCCAACAATAAGTATAAGGGGGATTTGTCTGTAGGTAAAAGACTACAATTATGCAACACCGAGGGTTTAGATAACTCGTTTTTTTCATTCTAATGTTTGCACAATAGTCCTTAAATAATATATTTACCTCCTTCTTGGCATTTTTGAGGATACAGCTGGGACGGTAATCCAAGATGTTATAGAGAGGGAGTAAAAAGAGTCCCGTGTGCAATTCAGCCACGGTATCGAATAGGCCTTATCCAACATCAGGCAATCAGATATAATATCTTTAGAAAGCTTAGCTGCTGGGTTCAACAAGATACTGAACCCTAATAAAAGTTGTGCCAGCTGAATCTTGTCTTCTAGAAAACCCTGGTTCACCTCGAAGTGGGTAATTGAACAGTGGAGAAGCGCGGCTCAATGGTTAGAGCGGCAGACCCTGATGCAGAGGTCTGGCCCGGGACCAGGGTTCAATTCCTGCCTCGCGTCTCTTGGACTCAATCTTCCCGGACCTGATAATTCTCGCCTCGGTACCTAGTCTAATCATGGGTCCCACTCTGTGACTCTGGGCAATAGCTTGCTTAATCTCCACTCCGCTCCTAGCAGCGCTTGGATGCCTGGCTTCACCTTGGGGGTGCCCAGGAGTGGACATCTCACAGGAAAGCCAGGGAGGGTTCCACAGCGGTATGAATACAGCGCTACAAGACCTCTGGGTAGAAGGCGCTATATAAACACAAACACATTTACTAGAAGTGGCCGGCAGTAAGCTCATTAACCGTTGCAAAAAGCTTGCTTAATCTCCACTCCGCTCCTAGCAGCGCTTGGATGCCTGGCTTCACCTTGGGGGTGCCCAGGAGTGGACATCTCACAGGAAAGCCAGGGAGGGTTCCACAGCGGTATGAATACAGCGCTACAAGACCTCTGGGTAGAAGGCGCTATATAAACACAAACACATTTACTAGAAGTGGCCGGCAGTAAGCTCATTAACCGTTGCAAAAAGCGGTTTTCTTCAGCTTGTAAAGGACAACATTTAGTAAAAACCCAAATTCCTGCACTATAGGTGGATGCACTAATGCATTGGGCAGTATATACCTTCAGTGTAGGGAACACAGACCCCTGAATACCTGGTCTAATATGAATGCAAACTGTGCCGACGATTTTATTTAGTTTAACGCTGGCCCGAGCAAAATGGGAATTCCACTACCCTGTGGAACTAAAGGTTAACTCTAGATAACAAAAGCTATCAACACTCGTTAAATCATGCCCATTGATACTAATTTTGCTTAACCTTAGTTTTCTCACACCACAAGACATTATATGTGACTTAGTATAATTCGTTTTTAAGTTCAGGTTGTGCATAAAAGAGGCAAAACAATCCACCTGCTATCTCGGTGCATTAGCAGTAAGGGCTAGCAGAGGCGCAACTAGAGCCAAATTTCGGGGGGGGGGGCTGAACCTTTAATCAGTAGGCGGAGTGGAGCTGCAGGGCCTCCAACAAGGGGTGAAACAACAGCAAGGCCTAATTAACATTCAAATGGTCTTTTAAAGACCTGTGAAACGTTCGGGTGCGGCTCTGTGTGTGCCCTGGAGCTGTCTGAGCCCGGGCTGCCACACACGACGGGGGGGGCTGAAGCCCGGTGAGTCCAATGGGTGTTGCGCGCCTGAGGGCTAGTAACACTGCGTCATCAGCATACAGTAAGGCAGGGATTGGGGAGCCTGCAATTCTAGGTATGTCTAAATGGGAGGAGGATAAATGAGCTGTGAGACCATTAACCTCTAAAGTGCTTCGAACGTTCGGCGGCTGACGGCACCACTACCTCAGGAGTGCTGCCGTCGGCCATTGAACGTTCGAACCTCATAGCTGCAATGGAACGTCCAGCACTGGAGCTGGACGTTCCATAGCCGTTATGAGGTTAGTATATAAAATAAATAATAAGGGAGCAAGTATACACCCCTGCCTCACTCCGCTCTTCAACGGAAAATCAGAAAAGAACTCCCCGTGAAAGTTTAAACTGACTCAAGCTTATAGGTGTAAGCGTAGACAATACAGAAAGTTTACTAGTGGGGGAAGGGAAGGTCCATGCCTTGATCCAGCAACATTAAGCAAAGTTTGTTCAGTTCACTGAATCAAAGGCAGTGGATAAGTCCATAAATGCTAAATAGATAGGGGAGCGCCTGAGATTTATTATACGTAGAAATAGTCAGCGCCAAGTTAAAACACTGTTCATTGGTTCCCAATTTCAGCCGGAAACCAACTTGAAAGGGGGAGAATTTATACTTATCAGCTGCCCATTTAACCAAGAGGTCGTAGATAACTCTTCCAATGATTTTGATAGTACTGTTGATGAAAGAAATAGGCCGATAGCACTTAGGTGACATACGGTGCCCCTTAAATATAGGTACAATCGTTGCGGTAGTCCATGAGGGGGGAATAGTAACTGATAAAGATAGGTATTAAATGTATTAGTAATAAGGGGACCCCAAATTTCGGCATGGATTTCAACAGATCCATAAGTCCCCCAGCTGGGCCTGGTACTTTCCCACCTTTGCTATGTTGGATATCCAGCTCCACTTCCTGTACTGTTAATAAAAGTGGGGGGGAATTCTGCAATCTATTGCGGAGGATAGCTAACATATTGCCTCCTCAATGTGGGGTGACAAAAGCAAAAACAACAGTTGATGGACAGAATGCAGAACAATGTCATGCATTCACACCAGTACAGAGATCTGGGCCTAAATCCATTGTTTTTTTGCTCACCATGCCATTCCAGTTTGAACCCAGTCATATGCAAATCAGTCTTGACCCTGTGCCTCATGGGAACAGTCCAGCCCGAACTGCCAAGCCAGGTCCTCCCTGGACTGGAAACAAGCATCCAAGGACCTGTTTCGGTCTTTCAGCCCTCATCAGCCTGGGTAGCTTGATTCCAGTGACATGCAGAGCACGGGACTCATGTCTGAGCATACCCGTTCCACTCGGGGTGACAAATGCAAAAACAATAGTTGATGGACAGAATGCAGAACAATGTCCTACATTCACCCCAGTATACAGATCTGGGCCTAAAGCCATCGTTTTTTTGCTCACCACACCATTCCAGTTTGAGTCCTCAATGTGGTATTAGCATGTCATAAGAGGACAACTCCAAAATGGCAGGAGGCCCTGGGGATCGAGTCAGTGACTCTGCTGCGTTACACCAGGAGTTCTACCTGGTTTTGTTGAATAATACTACATTACATAGAAGATAATAAAATGATCTTTTCATTGGAGTGGTTCGAATCATATTAACTTTTAAGGTTATATTTTCGTGTTTGGGTGACTTTAATAAAGTTGATTGCCCTCCAGTTAAATAGAGATGGGAAATGTTGGAAAATATTGTTGGACAATTGATGAAGGAGAAGAAATTAAGGGGATAGAAAAATCAATAAATATCTTTAGTAGTCATGTGAGAATCCACATTCATTGAGGGAGTTGGTAAAAAGAGAGATGATCTTTAGAGCCACAAGGGATGGCTGTCTTGCAGCCCCCAGGCGCTGGCGCTCAGTGCGCATGATTTTAATTAGAGTGGGACTAATCAGGTCTCGAGGTTGCAGGTGGTCAACTCATTTTCCAAATTGATAAATTGCTTTTACTGTGCATTGCCTCCCTGACAATTATTCATGCAGCCCGACACTGAAATCTTTATCGTATACACTGCACAGAGGAGTGATTCTTTAATGGGTCCGTGGAGGAACTGATACACAATGTCCTCACTCTGTGGCAAGGGTCCAGAGAAACCTTTAAAAATGTCAGATTCTGGTGAAAAGACGTGCAGTGCCTGGAATCGTGCAGGAGAGAATAATTCATTCGGTCTGCATTTCTTATATAAGTGGCAGAGCTACATTGTTAGAGTAGGGAAATTTCCACTGTGAGCTACAGAGATCTAATTTAATTGTTGGCTAATTTTTTTAAGCTGGAGATACCGTGCGGCTTGTATAATGAGCGCAATTAGATATTTCATGCTGTGATGGAATATTTTAAGCAATAATGTTCACGCAATACCACGAAAAACACCAGAAAAAAAGGTCTACATGCCCGTAAGGAAGGAATCCGAGAACTCAGTCACAAATCTACTGATCTGTGCTTTTCTTCCCTATAGCACTTAGCACGCATGTGGGAGAGAATTGTTAATGAATCTTGGCTTCTCTTATGTTCATCACTTTTTTAATAAACTGCTGATATTCTGAACAATGGCTGAAAGATGCACTAGCTCAAAGTACTTGCCAGAAGAGGTTTGCAGTTCATTTGTTTTGGCCCCATTTCAAATGGTGGGGAAACTCTAGACAATTTCTATATCTACACTCGATCTTATTTCTTTTTGTCTCGTATTTCAAGGTAGCATGTTTAAACAGAAACCCGCCTGTGGTCATTCCCATGTCAGGTAATGGTTACGCTTCCTCTGCTCTGTGTTATTGCCAGAGAAACAGAATTAGACATGGGTGTGGGAGCAAGAGAAACAGCACTGCCCATAGAAGAAGGCAGCTGTCCCTCTCATTGCTCCCTTTTAGCAACAAGCTTTGACAAAGCCAATAAGCCTCACTTTCCAATGGCGTCATACACTTTGTCTTTGCAATGCTTTTTGCATGTGTACATGTTTCATGATGCATCCACACATATGTATTATGACTGTGGTAACCCCAGACTATTGAGGCATGTGTACACATGCGTGACCGCTCAAGCATGTGCATGCCTCATCACACGAGGATCAATACATTTTTATTGTAATTTACTGTTCCAAGATGCTAGATGGCCGTCTTGGGGTGGTAAATTGAAAATAAATATGAAGCTATAACAAGGTGTGCTTTTTTTTGTTTAAGAAAGGAGTGACCCAGCAGGATAATGCAGGTTTCAGACTCTCCACAAAAGAGAAAAAAAGGCAAAAAGAAATGCAACTGGAAGGCTTAACAGGGATGCGGATGGGTCTTGTGGAGGAAATATGTGCGTACTGCGTGGTCACCCCATATTTTTTGCCTTTTGCTGGACCCTAATTTTTTATTAGTTCAATGGTGAAATGGATTTTTAATACATATGAAGGAATAATAACTTTAAGAAAGTTACCTTTTGCAAACCTAAAGTTCCTGAAGGCTAAATTTGCATTTACTCTACCACTTCTGCCCAGAAGTAATTAGCATTTGAATAGGTGTGGAAAAGGTGTGCAATGCTTTCCAGGGGCAACGATTGGCTGACTTAAATGGACAGAGATGACTCATTTGAAACTTACAGAATATGTATGGTGGGTGCTGTAAGCATTCTTTTTTAGATTATATTTTGAAATCCTGCTTGACAGGTCTTTTGGGTTTACATATAATACCGAGGTTCACTTGAAATTAAGGGAAACAGGATGGAAAACAGTTCTTGTGTATCTGTAAACACCTATGTTTGTTCTACCAGACTTCTGTCTCTGCGTTTAATGTCGCCACAGTGACTGCCCCAAATTAGACTTTAGTGCTAGATATGGGAGTACCCTAGGATTACCATAGTACATTCCCTACACACACCTAGCCCTCAGAGCCCAAGTTAAGTGCAGCTGACGACTTTCAACATCTTGAAAATGCCTAAAGTGGGTATGGGTGGCCCAGGGAACTTTCACTGCATCGGTTATGAAATGTTGAGGAGCCCATTCTTACCCACTAGCTTGTGTCAGGCATACATGTGCCATCTCCAGGACGAACCTCGTTGGTCTATCCAACCTTCACTCCATCGCGGTCACTGGCAAATTATATTCCTAAAGTTTAGAAATTCATATCTCCAGTCTCCTTATTGGATTTTTGTCATTTGGTGGTATATTTTGTTTATTAGATTTTACTCTATTTATCCAATTCAGATTGGATTTTTTTATAGTTTTACATTTTGACTTTATTACTATTTTGGCAATTCATAAATATTTATACATAACCCTAGATTAAGCCTATCTGCTTTGTGGTATAGCTACCTGGATGTTAAGCTCAGATTAATGTAGTGACTTGGAGATTCACCCCAACATGGGTTGTGATTATTTCTTTAGGTGGGTAGACACCCACCCCAAATTATAATCCTATTTTTTACATCTTTTATGTGTTTTAGGACAATGGCCCTCATCCAACATTCCTGGTTGCAATTTGAGCCGTTCTGCAATGGTGGTCTAACATATTAGAACGCTGGGTATTTAACTTTTATGCAATGAGTTAAGGCAATTGGTGTCAACAGCTTTTGTGACAATCAAGAAAATTCCTTTGAGGCTTCAATTGTGACTTACAGTCTCATTCCTGTCATCATGGAGTTTGAACTAAAACGTCCTCTTTTAATGTGGTTCGGAGTGAAAACAGTATTAATATTTTGCATTCTGATGCTTACGTCTTTAAATAACTAAATCATCTTGCTTGTCTCACTTGCTATCAATCAAGCCGTTACCTTTTCTGATCTGAACCTCACCCACTTGATAGTGAATGGGCATTGAGATTGCCAGCAGGAAGTGCCCGCTGGCAAGAAGTTCCTAAATGATGTGTAATTTATTAATTTCTTGATTTTCTCTCTATTCTAATAGTTGTTTACAAATAATGTGTTACATTTTTTGTCTGATATACCCACGCCATCATAACTAGTTATAACCACTCAATAAGGAATCTTAGGTTACCAACGTTGTGTTTTTATGTTGCCTGAATGTTCACTGGGAAGACACAGTGGACCTGCTATAGAGCTTATCAGAGGGGCTACTATCTCTCAAATTTGACCGATATACCATCCGTCTTAGTCCCATAGGATATAATGCACTTGTAGTAAGACAGACCGGATATCCATCAGGTTTGAAATGTCATGGTTTTATGCCAAGTTTGGAGTCATCCCCCTTTCCTCTTCGGGCCATCTCCTGCCGATTCTCACCAATCGCGTTCTCAGGTGCAGTGATAACTTTGCACTTTGATTCAATACGCGCATGGCAGTTGGAGGCTAAATAAGAGGAGGGCCAGGCAAATGAGGATTAAAAAAAATAATAATAAAAAAATAAAATAAAAAAAAAGAAATGTCATGACCCGTCTGACAAACTCTAACTCAGGCCCTGTATATGCTGTTCTATTTATACAAAATATATAATGAAGTACTGAGAGTAACAACAACGAAAGGAGTCTTGTGGTGTTATATAGACATATTCTGTTTACTCTAGTTCCCTTGAGCAGAGTTGCATCTACTAATGAATGGGGCTGCATTGCAATTGTTAAGAATGATTCAATTGATGATTGGAAGGATTGAATTAATATATTTATTTATTTAATTTGTCATTTTATAAAGTGCAAAAACATTATAAAGAGCCTATTGGTGCTGGTAGATGCATCCCTGTGGTTAACATGAGCTTGGAGGTTTGAAAGACACATTTTTAGAGCTTTCCTGAAGGTTAGATTTATTGGTCAAGCTCTGATTTCAAGTGTTATTTGGTTTCATAATTTAGGTTCCTGGAAGCTGTTCAACCCCAATTCACATATTGAAGCAGGGTACTTGCTGATTATTTTCTACGTTTGTCTTGACTAATAGCGTTTCAGTGCAGCTAAATGGCATACATGAAATAGATTTGGTTCCTTATTGAGTTGCAACAGATAAGGCATACTCCGCCCCCACATTTATCATCATGGTTATTTCTGATCATCTTAAGGCCTTGCAATACTAATTTATCCAGAATGGAAGTGCAGTGTGATCTGAGCCAAGATTCAGAGAGAAATGATAGCTCTAGATTTTTACTTATTTCAATAAATGATAGTGTGGCCTTGTGGGTGTAAATGTCATAAAGTGTCTTCTGTTTGGATGAGAGGGTGAACCTGTGATTCACAAAGGATGGGATTTAGATTTTAGCTTGTGCTCTCATTTTTTTCTGAAAATGGATGCCGCTGAACAGAGGTGTGCATTCCACCTGCAATTAGTGCATGTGAACTACCAATATTGCAGCCCCCCTGCATTGCCTTCCTATTACTGTGAATTCGATGAGCAGACAATGATGGTTTTGTGTTTCCCAAGCATAGTGAGGCTATTGTCAGTGAATAACAATGTTCTGTTCCACTGAGCCAGCAGAAAGAGCCAACTATCTTTCTTTATTGCGTGTAAGGACAGGAGCTTAGTGGATCCAGTGTGCACAGGGTTGGGTGTCAGAGAGGAGATTGTGTGTTCATAGGTCCCTTCATAGGGCTGTAGGCCTTCAAGCAGACTTTTGACACCAGTTGGTTCAGCAGTTGCCAGCCTTAGGAACCTATGGTTCTGGTAATGTGCTGATTTTACCGAAATGACAGTCAATTCAGTGTAAAGTCCTCCCATTCGCAATTTAAATCAGACAAACCGTTTTTTACTTTGAAACACATGGAATACATTATGTCGTTTCTCAAGATAATGTAAGAAGTGAATCACAACAGTAAACTCCTGAATCTGACTCATTGTCCCAAATTTAGACCCACTCTGGGTTAGACTGGGACATAAAATATGCCGAGCCACTAAAATAAAAGTGGCCCCTGTTAGTCAATTGGGCAGGCAAACAAGTGTCCCATGTTTGCAAATTGGGATCTTTTTTGAAATTGTAAAGAAATGCTGTGCTAGTGTTTTGCAGGTTATGGAAAACTCAGGATCTGAACTTGCTGCAGGGAATGTTTGTTTTAATATCAGTGAAATCAAATGCAAAACCGAAGCAACAGACCATAAAACAAGCCCACAACCAGCCCCAAAAAAACGGCCCATACACTGACAAGTCAGACCAACCCGTCAGGCACTACCTGGTTACCCATTAGTCGAACTAGCCCTGTATCAACCTACTCATATATGCATTACATATTTCTGATCTGTGGGGTTGTTCATTATTTATAAGTAGTGTTCATAAATATTTTACTATTTTTCAGATATTCCCAATAAATGGCCACAAGAAAACTACTTAAAGTAGTCCTCTAGTACTATTTATATAGCTTTATATGCTTTTTTGAATTGTCCCCCAAAAGCATCTAAAATTGGAATAAAATTGAGCCGTTCAAAGACTATTCAAATGCTGGCTGTAGTGAGTGGTGTGGCGCTACGGCCAGAGCGGCTGATTTCAGAGTGCGGGGATCACGGTTCAATGGCCGGCAGCAGCTCAGCTCAGCACCATGTGACTCTGTACAATAGTTCACTTAATCTCCCACACGAGCCCCCAGCGCCTTGAAACCTTAAGGGGTAATATGTTTGCGCTTTACAAATCTGGATTATAGTTAGTATAAATAGAAGTCACTGTGCCCTATTTGCACTTTTACTAACAGGGAGTTTGATGTTTCAATGCCGATTCACATAGGCAAACAAAAGTAATCTTGCAGTACTACTTTCTGAACACTTAAATGCTCGTGTGGCCCTGCCCAGTGCTTGAAATGGAGAAATGGAAGTGCATGTACTCTGTACCAGAGTACCTGCTTGTTTCTAAGAAGTCCCGGTACTCTCCAATTTAAAGTAATACGTTTTTCTTGAGCAGTGCAGGTACTCTTCCTTTCAAAATACAAAAGTGGCGGTACTCATTTAAAGCACTGAACCTGCCCCATTTTATGGGGTGGTGGTCTCCATAATTCAGACCCTCCCGCTCTCCCTGACTAGGCTGCAGCTGCAAGATGCCATTCCAGCCCCTGCGGGTGGACTGCCAAACATTGCACCCCAGAGAAGCCCGCCTCCCAAGCCATTCCCCATTCCCCATGTAAAGGATTGTGCACCTCTCCTCAGATGCATGTCATTTGCTTTGGAATTTGGAAGATAGATCCATGGGTTAGAGTCCCTGCTTCGGTGAACCGAGTACTAGTGAGTGACTTAATTAATCATTTTGTAACACCTTTGCCCAGCGTTTGAGCGCTGCACAAAATATCCATTACTGTAACTGTGTGTTCTCTAAGCACACTCCTTAGCCATTGTCCAGTTATGTGTTGTAAACTGCTAGACACATACACGGTTGCAGATATTGCCAAGTGTATCTGCCTGCATTGATACTTTACGGGAAGCAAAGTACACGTGCTTGTTTTTAGCATTATTCTGGGTTAAAGGTAATGCGATTGTCTTGTTTGTGTTCCTACAGTCCTGACATTTCCAGCGACTCCCATGATTAGACCAATACATGGACTTTCAGGCAACCTACTTCATCATTCTGTTTGTGGCGAGTTATTTTTGGCCATTTCTCAAGGCTGGGACCTGGGTTCGGTGCAAGAACAGCTTGGCAATGTTGTGGTTGTGTTTGATGCTAGACACTGGAGCTGCTGACAATATCTCCGAGCACCTGATATGTTGGACAGTTCGCCTCCAATCACTTCCCGTTTGTGGGTCAGAGGGTGAAGAGGCCATCTGGGGGAAGAGATGTGATTGGTGGTTGTCACTAACGTGTTTTGTGGCTTTCTGTTTTTTGGCAGGCGATTGGAGAGGAGCGTGTGAATCCCTCCAACCTAAGCTTGTTTTGTGTTGACGACCTTGGATAACTATAGATGTTATTTTGTGTGTCTATTTATAAAATGTAACAACAAAATGTGGGCCAGCGAGTGAATTAGCTCCAAACAACCATCCCCATCTTATCACTTTAAGCAACTCCGAAGTCCATGTATCATTGTGTTATAGAAGCGAACCACAGCTATTGCACCAACTTATCGTATCCAAAATAGCCTGCTTCAAAAATATTGTAGCCAAAATATCAACTACCACAGTATGATGATGGTAAATATGTATAGTTAATTATAAAATTCCAGTACTTAACTTCACAGACATGTACCTTGGCAATACATCTGTTTTCGACGTACTAAAATGGAGTTAAGAATATTAAATATATACCTAGCTGTACATACCTACTTACCTTCACAATGTTAAAGTCTAAATTTTGAGTACGATATTTTTGTAGCACAATATTTTTGGCACAAATCCCATCCTACAGACTAACCACATAAGTTGCCGCTAAAAGTCAATGTGCAAATAAGATTTCTTGGAATTTTGAGGCAATTCATCTCTCCTTGCCTCCCTTATTATACATGCTCTCATATATAGTTACATCCCTTCTCCGAACTTTGGGGCATATTAGCAAGAACCTCGTTAAAATTATCGCAGGTTTAGCGGCAGGAAACTGCCGCTAAAACGGCGATAATGGGCCTGCTAATATGTGTTATTGAATTCCAATAGAAGCCCAGGTTAGATGTGCAGGACATCTAACCTGGGCTTCTATTGGAATTCTATAATGCATATTAGCAAGCCCATTATTGTTGTTTAAGCAGCAGTTTCCATTTTAACAAGGTTCTTGCTAATATGCCCCTCTATGTGGTTGTTAAAGAAGCACCATTTATCTAGGCAGAGTCCATTTTTTTCTCTTGGAAATTATATTTACTCACACAACAATTCTGCCAAATTGATGGACTTTTCATGTTCGTAAGCCAATTCCCTTCTGTGACTTTGTGGGCGTTCCTGTGTGAGCTGAACTGTGAAAGCCAGTGAACACTCACAAAGTTATAAGTGAGTGAGATTCTCCAACTTTATGAAGGTGGTTTCTTACACTGAAATTGCTTATTAGTTTACCTCTATGAAGAACTGCAGGAAACTGAAAGCGAACGCCTCGGTTTTTAATGCAGTGATGATGTTTCTCCACAGAGAGAAAGATTTTCCCCTTTGTTAGAAATGGGATTTATGGTTTGCTAGGGTATGCACCTCAACCAGGCAGGACCCCCCACTCTAAACACGGAAAGTCAGGTACAGTCCCCCTACTAACCTGTACTCACCCTCTGGTAGCTTGGCACAGAGCAGTCAGGCTTAACTTAAGATACAATGTGTGTAGTATTTGTGCAATACTTAGAACAGTAAAATCGTGAAAACAGAACACCAACAGAATCCACAGCAGGTCAGAAAAATATAGATTGATTTAATAAATAAAGAAACACCAAAATGACAAATATCGAATAAGTAAACCCAGAGATATTCAATTGTACGTAAAGCAGATAAAAAGCAGTATTTCAGCCCTAGGCTCCTCTGCAGGGCTTGGACGATGATATAAGGGTTGAGTTCTGGAAGCCGTCGCCCTTCTGGTGGGATGAAGGAAACCAAGTTAAGTGTGCACGCCTGTGGCAGAGACCCAACACAATATGGTCATATTCACTTCTCTTATGCCCAAGTAATATAAACCAAGTCAGGTGTGCACACCCCCGGCGGGAATGCACACAATAGGGCCTTATTCACTCCTCTTGTGCCCAAGTAATATACCAAGTCAGGTGTGCACGCCTGAGGCGGGGACATTCACAATAGGGCTACAGTCACTTCTTTTGTGAGCCCAATTAATGATACAGTTCCCTTGATCGCTGCGGGGTTAACGGAACAACCCTTGGGCAAAGAATAGATGGCAGCAACTCACAGGACCACTTCTTGTCCACGAGGTGGAGGCAAGCCCATCGTCTGTGTCGCGCTGAGGCTCCTAGGGTTGGGGCTTCACTGTTACAATTCATTGTGAGAGGGTAGATCATTGAGGGGGATTTGCGAGGTGCATCAGCAAAGGGACACAGCTGTGACTGCAGAAGTAAGTGCTGCACTGAGGGGGGTTTTCATGATGCAGCAGCTTAGTATGTGAGGGCGCCTCCGAATCAGTACTCATGGCATGTAGGCGGTTACCAAGCTGATATAGCCTAGGACCGAACTGACGAGTGGGCTGCTCCGGCTTTACAGGTAGCAAAGTGGCATCTTTTAAGCTGAACACTAAAGTTCCTGGCAAGGTGAGTATCAGACTCTCATCGGCAGAGGGACTAAGAGGATTTGCAGGACAGTTCACCGAATTCGAGGCACGCATCACGTCAGCTGGCAATGAAGTGTGCCCTGAAGGAGCAGAGCACACATTCTAGTATTTTTAGGTCGAGCAGACCTAAAAAGCATGCGAAGCATGCTTGTCTGCGAAGACATCTTTTGCTGACGTGTCTGGGGGAATGTGAGACAGCGATCGCTCACGCGCTTTGTTGTCTCAGATTCGTCCGTGTGAACGCGCTTTTGTATCTAGCTGCTGGCAGCTTGCTGGAGACAGCTTCAGTGCTTTCGGTTTTGAACTACGTGTTCTGGCTTTCGTGTAAAAGCTTGAGCGCTTTCAGTTTTAGAGTGTGTGTCTTTATTTTTTGACAGCATTAATTCCTGTTATTTATTTAGTAAGCTTTGGCAAGACATTTTGTACATTATTCCGTTGGTATGTAAAACAATAAGGCAGACTTTAATTTAAGTGTGTGTCGGTTATTTTCTTTCACACAGTAACTGCAAAGGCAGACTTTTCGAAACGTGTGTCGTGTTATTTTATTTTATTATTCCGTTGCGATCGCACACAATGAGGCAGACTTTAATTTGAGTGCTTTTCGTGTGATTTTCTCTCAAAGTAACTGCAAATGTAGACTTTCCTTTTAAGTGCGTGTCATAATTTTCCGCTTTTTGTTTACAGTGGCAAATACATGCATGCCATACACAGAGACACACAAGCGCCCATGCACGCACCCATACATACAGAGAACCCACCCCCGCCGCATACACACACACGCGCACACACACCTGTGTACAGCCTCCCCCGCACGCACCCCCCCTCCCCCTTCACGCACACACACACAGCTACGCCCCCCACTCACTCACAGGACAGGCTCACGCGCACACAGCCACGCACGCACACACCCCCCACCACCACTCACAGGCTCATCACGCGCGCACACAGCCCCCCTCTCCCCCACTCACCGGGTGTTTCAGGCTGCTCTCGTCCCCGCGGTGGTGGCGGCATTACACACGGACGCATTCATTTTTGGTAGGCACCGGGTGATTAAACGACTTGCCCAGAATTCCAGGATGTAGAGCTGACGCACTACGCCGCATTCAACGTCTCTCTAGCACAAGAAGGATTTCCTGGAAGTCCGCCTTACGTCACAGAACGTACTCGCTCTCCCATTGAGCGTCCTTTCTGTCACGTGACATTGTTCAAAACCTATCCTTAGCCCTGTTCTCGTAGGACGGGAGTTGGACGGCGAAGCAAATACATTCTGGCGTGAAAGGAGAACCCTAACTCGACATAAGTTATTTTTATTTATTTTACTGTGTGTGTGTGCGCATCAGTACAAAACATTGTAAGGCAACCTCAACCAGCCAAGAACTGGGGTGCCCGCCGAGGCATCTAAGCACACATCCAGTATTATAGCGCCTAATTCACCTCTCCTACCTATTTTCGCTATCTCTTCCCTCCTCACCTCATCTCTCCCGCCAACCATTTCCCCCGCAGTCTCCAAACAACACTGGCCGTTTCCTGTTTGCTCAGTTCTTGTGCGATTCCAATTGTCAGATGTCAAAAGCTGCGCAGCGTTTTTATTTTAATACTTATCTTCTGATAACATTGAATCCGAATTACAGGACGAGGACGTCCAGTCTGAAAACAAAGGAAGTGCAGCCTAGTTAGGGATGGCTTCATCTAGCGAATAGCTTGCCTGACAATAATAAGAATTCCTAATACATTCCAAGCGCGTTTCTTGTTAGTGGCTCCGGGCCTTTTAAGCACGAAAAAATGGGACCCTTTCACTGTTTTTCAGGGTGACATACATTTTTTCTTCATTTTTTTCTGTGATGTTAATACTAAAGTGGTGTAATGACCTGCCATTAAATGATACCTGGTTATAGCTGTTCCTAGGGTGCACAAACATACTTGGAGCCCGATTCAGAGAGTACGGTACAAGAGCCACAGGAATACTGGCCCCAAAATTACAATTGCCAGCCTCTGTATCATGCAATTGTGGTACAGAGGGAGAGGATGTGGCCTAACGGCTAGAGCGGTGGCCCGTCAGGGACCTCAATGTCGTGTGATTCGGGGCAAATCACTTAATCTCCTTGCGCCTGATAAAAACATTTGCCTGCCCGCGGTCGCTTTCAGTTTGCCAGACACGTGCCTTGGGAGCAGCCAGTCCAGTGGGGGCAGGTAAGGCGCAGACCGCACTTTTTCTAACTTTTTTAGGGGACACGTTAATTGTTAAGATGGACCATATTCTCACAGCGTCGTACATTTTTGGGGCCCACATTGTAACATGTTGGCCTAGTGAGCAGGTTTCTATGTGAATGCGTGTTGTGTGTCTGCTTCCTCCTGTTTGTTTAGATGTGATGGCCAATAAAGGCATGCGTGCAGTGCATTTTTCAGTCGTTTAGCGTTTGTGGAATATCCACAGCTGTATTTGCTTTTTGGTAAATTACTTATTTGTGGGCTTTGTTATAACTTTACACATTTTGTATTACCGCTGAAATATCACATTTAAAGTACATATTTTAATACCAGATGGCATTAACAGATCTAAATCGAGTCGATTTAATAGCATTTGTTCGCGTTTTAGCCATAGTGCCTGTTTGGGGGGACACACCACCACATCACTCAGGAACAACAGCACATTACTCAAGAGCACCACCACAACACTCAATTACCACATCACTCAGAGATATCACCACATTACTCTTCGACGTTACTATATCATTCTAGGACACCACCACATTTCTCTAGGACATTACCACATCTCTCTGGGACAACACCATATGTCTCTAGAACACCACCACATCACTCAAAGACACCACCACATCACTCGTGGACACCATCACATCACTCGTGGACACCATCACATCACTCAAGCACACCATCACATAACTCTGGGACACCACATATCACTCTGGAACACCACTACATCACTCTAGGACATTACCACATCACTATAGTCAACAACAACATCACTCAAGAACACAACAACATCACTCAGGGGCACCACTCAAGAACACCACCACATCACTCAGGGGCACCTTTCAGGGACACCATCACATCATTCAGGAACACCACCACATCACTCATAAACACCACCACATCACTAAGGAACACCACCACATCACTCACAGACACTACCACATCACTCAAGTACTACTAGATCACTCAAAAATACCAACACATCACTAGAGGATACCATAACATCACTCTCAAACACCACAACATCACTCAGGAACATTAATACATCACTACAACACTACATTACTAGTTGCTGTCCTGTAACTCCAGTTCTGTAGTAGAGGTATCACTCAAGGACACCACCACATCACTCTCAAACACAACAACATCACACTAGAACACCACCACATTACTCTACACCACCACCACATCACTTTAAGACACAATGACACCACTCTAGGACACCAACACATCACTATAACACACCAACATATCACACAGCACAACCACATCATCACTCAGCACCACAACAGCACTATCCTTCATTGATACCAAAAAGCATTACCATAGCTATTAAAACTCGCATTAGGACACTCTAAAGTATTGACTTGGTAAATAACAGTACTATTAATTTATATATTTGCAAAACCAACACATATTAAACAAACATGTCATTGACAATACTAATAGCTCACACATTCCTAATGCGAGACCTATTGCATTGTAAATGCTTGTTAAATACTGTCAATAAAGTGGTCATGCAGTCAGATGTCGAGGTGTTTGATGTTCTGGAGACCTCCAGGTGAACCGGGGGCAAGGCAACAAGCCATTGGAGTTTGTGGGTGGCAAATAGAGGATGTAGAGGGCCGGAACCTTCCTACCTCACTTCAGTGGTAGAAGCAGCAGGCCAACAAAGCAGAACACAGTGGACAGTGGCAGTCCCTCCTGACAACACAGTTATCAGTTTGTAGCAGGCCAACACAGCAGAGTAGTGGCAAAGTGGCAGTCACTCCTGGCATCGTAGCTCCTCTTAGTTGCAGAGTGTCCTCAGGACCCCAAAGTGAACTAGATTGGGGGTGTCAGAGGTCTAGTACTTGTACCAAAATGTGTCTTTGAAGTGGGGTAGACAACAAAATAGCCCTTTGAACCTCACTGGGTCCTTGCCCTTCCTACCCTTGCTCCAGATTCACTTCAAGGAAGTATGCAGCTCTTTGTGTGAGGACAATCACAGCCCTATTTAGGTGCAGGTTTGAGCCCCTCCCTCCTAAACTACAGCAGGAAGGTCCATCAGCCTGCTGATGGGCCATCACAATGCAAATGCCACACCCCACCTCCCTTTGTGCAACTACCTAGAGGGAATGCGCAAATCCCAGCTGTGACCCTAGCCTAGATGTGTATTCTGGGAAAGGCAGAGGCACAGATTGGTTGAAGCAAAAAAAATGCAAACTTTCTAAAAGTGCGAAAAGAACAGATGATGGACAGAATGCTGAACAAATCAAACATTCACCCCCAGTCAAAGATCTAGGTTCAATCCATCTTTTTTTGCATGCTACGCCATTCTAGTTTAGACCGAGCCATATGCAAATCAGTCTTGACCCTGCTCCCCATGGAAACAGTCCAGTACGAACTGCCAGGCCACTTCCTCCCTGGACCAGATATAAGCATCCTGGAACCGGTTCCACTGTATCACCCCCCCCCCCCCAAACCCCCCCATCAGCCAGGCTAGCTTGAATCTGGTGGTGTAGCAAGCATGAGACACGTCTGGGCATACCCTTCCCATTTAGGCTGAAAAAGAAAAGGTTTCAGACCCGCAATTTAAAAAGTAACTTTACTAAAAGATGTGTTAAATTGTGAGTCCCGAGAAACCAAACTCCAATTTTCTATCTGCTTCCAATGGGAGGTTATACTTAAAAGATGTTTTAAGACAATCCCCATGTTAACCTATGGAAGAGATAGGCCTTGCAGTAGTGAAAAACTAACTTAGCAGTTTTTCACTACCAGGACATGTGAACCTTAAAAGTACATGTCCTACCTTTTATGAGCACTGCATTCTATCTTTGGAGCTGCCTAGGACCTACCTTAGGGATGACTTATAGTTTAACATGTCTGGTTGAAATGGCAGTTTAAAACTGCATATACAGGCCATGCAGTGGCAGGCCTGAGCCATGCTTAAAGGGTAATGAGTGGGTGGCACAATCAGTACTGCAGGCCAACTAGTAGCATTTAATTTACAGGCCCTGGGCACCCTTAGTGCACTTTACTAGGGACTTACACGTAAATTAAATATGCCAATTATGGATAATCCAATGTTACTATGTTTCGGGTACAGAGCTTGTGCACGTTAGCACTGGTTAGCAGTGGCAAAGTGCCCAGAATCGCAAAACCAGCAAAAAAGAAGTCAGCAAAATAGGAGGTCAGGAGGCAAAAGGTCAGTGGAAATCACACCAAGGATGCCAGGTCTAAGACCCACGAAGAAAGAAGCAAAACAAATCTAAAGCAAATGCATCCTTGCATTTCATTTTATTTATACTTACGGAAATGTACACCCTTTATATTTATGTACTTTCAGATGATTACACTTTTGAGTACTTATAAATATTTATTACTTGTGGCAGATGTCCAGAATCTCTGCTGAACTTTCTTCTGAAATACAAAATGTAAACTTTACCAATGATTATAGGACCCCTTTCTACCATGTATAGGGCTCCTCTCCTCCACAGCTAGGGCTGCGCTATAGAATTACCTATGTATGCGTACAAATGTATACTGTTGAATACCAGCCCTTCAGGTATGGCAATTTCATCCCCATAACCGGATTAAGGCAGCAAGTTCTCGGTATCATCCTCTAGTTTACAGATGTCCACGTTTTCTGAAAACAAGCAGATTTAATAGAATCAAACATGAGACAACCACCCACGAAACTGCAAACATGAGACATCTACCCATCAAAGTGATATTGCTGAAAATGGGAATGATTCTGTATATGCAAAAAAAAGTAGGAAACGTTTGTTCAAATATTTTGCTGAACTGGAAGAACAGCTAATGCAAAAATCAGTATCCTCTGTTCTTCAGTAGGGAAGATTAATATCAAACTAATCACACCCAATATGAGAACAAAAAAATCGATATTTGAAAACCAGGAACACAGCGTGCTAGAACAAGTCATAAAGAAGTCCAGAACGCAATTGTGTGGTCAATAAATTGATATGCTGCAACTGTAATAATTGACCAAGGATCTCGGGCTTCTCACGGGTGAGCCAAGGGCATCTGGATGGTAGGGGTGTCTTGGGCAGTGACCCAGGAGTATGGATGGCAAAGGAGATTGGAAGACTTGTCTGCAGCACTCCTCCTTTCGAGCCTAGCAGTAGGCATACAAGATTGGCACCTTGACCCTGGTCTCACATGCCTCGTCTGCGTCTGAAAGACAAAAGTAAGCGTAGGCATGCATTGGAAAAAGGAGGATGTTTTCCAGGGTTTGGGATGGTCATGTGGCCCACCCAAGACCCTGACGTGAGCTGAAATCAGCCTGCCGTCCCTGCTGACCTGTTAAAGGGTCCACCAATGAAAAGAACAGGCAGGATCAGGACTGGACAAAGACCACAGATCAACCATTGCTGCTGTGCCTATCCCTGCCTTCACAACTTCCTATCTGTCACCAGTCCCCTCACTTTTCCAGCCTGTGCCTGCAGCCTTGACACACTTTGTTTCAGTAACAGGAGTCCTCAAGGCTCAGGAGGCAAAGAGCTCAGTGAGCATCTTTCCATCTCCTGAGCCCTAGTGAAACCAAGCACCACATAATGGCAATAGTGGCCCACTCCTAAAATATTGTTAGCATTGTAGTCAGTTTTATGGATATCTCCACCATAACAGTGGCCTTCCATGGCATATTATATTTATTCTTGATAACATGCTGGCATATTGTTGGTATGCATGGCAACATTCTGGCTGCATCTGGTAAGAAGGTGATCCATCCATGACATTCTATGCACATTCATAGTGACATTCGGGCTATCCCTACCACAACAGCGATACTTTCATGACATATCTGTGTGTAGAGTTTTGGCCATACCTACCATAATAGTGGCCGATCAATTACATATTCAGCACCAGGATACCCTTCCAGGTCAGATGTGTGCTATACTAATACATATAACATAACATATTGTAGACATTCTGGTTATTACAAGATGGATGAAAATGGACACAGTATAGTTTTACTGATACTTTGTCACTCATCTACAGATTGGAGTGCGCGTGTGAACTGTACTATATAGGTTTGACCACACAGAAGATCATATTCAGAATACAGGAGCACATTAGCACCGTAAAGAACAAAAAGACAGCTGCTAAACAACTTTCATATTTTAATGAGGCAGAGCATATCTCTCCAGACTTTATACTGAAAATCCGGAAGCATGTACCCATGGCAACACATGGGGCAGAAGACACATTCCACAAGAAAAGAAACCAAATGGATCTTCTCTGAATCAACTGAGAGGGAGGGACTCAATGACATCATAGAATTAAACTGTTACTACAGGCTCGAAGTAGGTTGTTTGGATGGAGCACTTTTTACATAGTGATTGACCCCATTACTCATATATATTTATGTACGTTGCAAGCATATATACTTCTGATCTAGCAAACATTTTTTTGCCAAAACATAACCCCTTTTTTTTACCTTTTAGTGAGAACACAGTTTAGACACAGTTTATGAACTTCTCACTGAATTCATTTATGTGCCAGATCTTAGCTATAAACACGGATCCCCAACACAATAGATTGAATTTACTAAGATTTGAGATGGGTGAACAGCCTTTTCATTTTATTTTGTAAATTTAACTCTATGCAAGTAGGTATTTGACTTGCCAATGTTACCTGAAGCAGGACATTTGTCCCGTGAAAAACATTACCCATTAACAAAAGTGTAGAAGCCTATCACAATGTCTAAAATGTCAGATAGCTGTATAGCAGATGTTCTGCAAACAAAATTAGACCCAACCAACGTTTTTAGGTCTTGGCTCTAAACAGCACATGTGCTGTCTCGCAGAGATGTTGTTATAATGTGTGGGCTTCAGCCCGCCTATAGGCATCCCATTTTCTGTCTCACTCTCATACTCCTTCTCCCTGTTTGTGTATGGCATGCATGTGTCATGCCTCTTCCTGTGTTTAGCCATCCCCCGGGATCATACACCAAATTCTCCTATCCCTTCCCAAGTCCCATTTTAGCAAACTTTTTCGGAACTACTTTTTTCTTGGAGCTGGAGCACTTTATATGAGCACTCTGCTTTCTTTTTCACTAGCTCCAAGCTCCTTTGCAATATATTATTCATTTACCCGGTGTTGCACTCTCTCTACTAGGTAGTGCGGGCTCATGGTTACTGGCACAGCGGGCAAGTAGAGCGGCAGCATTTCTCTTGATCAGCGTGGCACCCACTTCACAGCCGCCACTCTTCATCTTTGAGCATGGTGGCTGCTTCGGGAGGCCGTGCATCTTTCTTTTTTCTATATAGCGCCCACTTGTTATTACTTGCATGCTGGCTGACAACACTGTGATGGTTAGCTACCCCAAGTAATATAAATGAGAGACTCATCTGATTACTTTTTATGGTTTTATTCGTTATTAAAATGGTTTGGAAATGTCTGTTGAATGACTGTGACTGAGATTTGAAGAGCACCGCATTCTCTTTCTCACAGTACATTCCAACATTCTCTGATCGACAGGGACATGTTGTTAAAACCCACCCTCCCTGCTTTCTGATTGGTAGATTAGCCGTGTGACAATTTCTGACTCCATGTGCACCAGCTGTCCATTTGGGATCAACTCTGAAGTGATGGACCTCTGGATTGTATTAGACCTTGCAAGCCAGAACCTGTGAAACCACACCTCACGCCCAATCAGCTGTCAAGGCTGCTGCTACGTGCGCCCTATCTGCTTTCTTTGTATCATAGATGGAATAAAATGCATGGAAAGATGGGCTGTGCACCAAAAACAATGTTTTCATCTAGCTGTTGCAGCCATCTGGATTCATCCGAGAAAACCCAGCAGCTTTTTTTTTACAACTGAGACGTCAGTATGATTTACGGTGGAGACAAAAGACTGCAGAAAGGTGTATAATGAAGGTAGTTCATATTATCCTTATTTTCCAGTCTTTTAATTGTCTAGTAATGGAACAAGATTTGTTACGGCTAACATACTTTAAAGATGTAAAGTTAGTTTCAGCAAAGCTGGCGTAAATAATTTAACATTTGTATTGTACTAAATGACCAGTGCCAAAACAATATACTTCCTGTATACCAATCTAGGGGCTGAGATTACTGTGTATATAAGTGTAGTGTTGTCAGAGTCGTTTTTGTATAATTATAATTTTTAGTTATTTATAAAAGTCAAGGGATACATCATTCAATCTTTTAATGGTGCACTTGCAGTGATCTGCTAACTTGATCATTTCGAGCATCCTTTGTAGCAACGTGGAGCACAAAAGAGATGTTTTAACCAATTTATTAAACTACGGATAAATTACATTGACATTGCCAAAAGCAATACCTCTTGGATTGCCGAGACCTCTTGGCTTTGCCAATGCTTGTTAATTTTGTTTTTGTTTTTTTTCAATACGAAATGTTAAAGTTTGACAAGGTTTTCGACAACCTAGAGTGCATGCAGTGATCATGGACTTCACAAGCAGTTTAGATGCCCCAGGTTACGTTGGGTCATCAATGTACAGGTGTTCACTGGGAGCCTTTCAATAACCTGGCTAAATATACTTGCTATGTTCTATGGCACACTTAGAGTACAGTACATCTGTTTGGTTTGATTTTGCAGGGTGCAGTGAAGATCTGGGTAAACATAGTACTCTTGGAGTCTCCCGCAGTCCATTTTGGTCCTCGGGTCTTCATGAATCTCCGAAATTACAAAGGCAGCTAAACATATTAAGTCCAATTTATTAAGGTCCGCACATACTGTGTGTTTTTAATATGTGCTAGGAGACATAGCATAATAAAGCCAGTGAGTGTTTTCCTGACAGATTTTTTGTCCAAGACATTTTCTTGTGCATGCAAGGGTGAGGACAGGCATACAGTGTGAGCAACACTACTCACATCACAAGTAAACGCTGTTTCAGCAATAGGGGTAGTAAAAAGAAGGTCCATTCTTTTTACACCATTAGGTGGCTGTGTTAGCCTGACTTCTGTTCTATGTTGGTGTGGGATATTATGAGTCATGGGGACTGTGTGAATGTTCTCTCATTGTCAGTTGGAGCTTCAGTCTACAGCTGGGGCCATGCTGGGTTTACTCTAGATTCTGTTGGGTTTACCATGCTTGTAACTTGTTCCTGAATAGTATGCCTGTACCTGCCTGCCTCCCCGGTCTCCTTACCAGCGGGCTACTTCTAAACATAATAGTGGTGACAAGTGAAACACAAGGTGTTTGAAGAAGAGTGAAGGTGAGATCCTTGTACCTGAGAAAGTGAAGAATGAACCGCACCACTGCCACAAGAACCGGCAGCCCCACAACAGAACCCAACTCCTGTACAAAGAGTATGGAGCAGGCCCGCATCAAGTACATCGGCTGGATGAGTGAGCCGAGGACAGTAGAAAGAGAAGTGCTGAATGTTAAAGTGCCCCAGAGCTGTGCTGGAGCTCAGAGGAATTCTGAGTGGTGCTAGTGAGTTGATAATTGTGGTGGGAGTGCAGAGCCCCATATCTTCAAAGGCATCAGCTGGCAGAAATGAACTATCCTGGATGGAGAAAACTGCTATGAGAAGGCCAGCTTTCGTCTCAGAAGCTGGAGAAGAGAGTTGAGCAGTGCCAGGCCCCTACCTGGGGTCTACTGCTGCCCCAGACAGGAGCACGGCGACTGGAGCAGTGGGCACAGCAGAGAAACTGAAGGCTACAGTGTGAGAGGCAAGTTCTCTTGTAGACTGCCCAGTGGTGACGTTTAACTGGGGAAACAATCTTTACAACGCAACTTTTACAACGCACTACCATTACAACAAAACTTTTACAACGCAACATCCATTACATCGCATGCCATTACAACGCAGTCATTACAATGCATACCATTACAACGCATACCATCACAACGCATAGTACCCTTACACTATCCAACACTTACCCTATTGTTGCACCCCCTGGAGTTAGAATAGTAATTTTTACCCCTACACTATCCAACACTTACCCTACTGTTGCACCCCTTGGAGTTAGAATAGTAATTTTTACCCCTACACTATCCAACACTTACCCTACTGTTGCACCCCCTGGAGTTAGAATAGTAATTTTTACCCCTACACTATCCAATACTTAACATACATGCAATGTATTGGTATGCCTTGTAATGGTATGCGTTGTAAAGGTAGTATGCGTTGTAATGTGATGCGTTGTAAAGGTAGTTTTTAATAATTTGTTGTAATGGCAATGCGTTGTAACGGAATGCGTTGTAATGGATGTTGCATTGTAAAATGCGTTGTAAAGGTATCCGTTGTAAAAGTATGCGTTGTAACGTCCTACATCCGTTTAACTGTGACCGTGAGCGTAATAAAGTGGGGACTCTGACTGCGCAATGAGTAGAGTACAGCGGGCTGTGTGGTCAAGTCAGGAGTTTGTTCTGTGCTGGCATATAACTTTGTGATCCCGAGAACATTTTTCTGAACTGTATTGGATCCAGGAGGACATTTTCAGCACCGTGAGCGTTATTACCAGACAAACAATGGGGTGTCAGATCTTTGACACTGGCTGCGTCCTGAGAGGTGTCGTAATACGTTCTGCTACGTGCTACGTAATGAGAGCAGCGCGTGCTCTCCTATCTGGAGGATTTTTCTCACGATGGAATTGTATTCTCTGGAATGCTGGGGCACGTGGACGTAATTCAATAGCTAATTTGTCTTTGTACTTGTCAGGATTGCAGTGGGCCTAGGGACAATTTGGAAACCTGTTAGAACACCTTTTGTGTGTTTTTATGCTATGCTATTATTTCCTGATGTTTCAAAGCGTTTTACCTTGTGTTACCAGTCACAGGTTTTACTGAGGTGGAAATGTTGTTTGCTGATAATATTGCTTCGTAACAAAATCGTGCAGTTCCTCTTTCATTTACTTCTAAATTTAGAAACTAGTTTAGTGTTAGAATTCCATTTTTGCAAAATGTGAGCTGTTTTACTTGTGCTAAAATGGAGAGGGATTGTATTTTGTTTACTTTCGTGGGATAATATATCTTACTCACCACAGTTCGAGTGCAAGTGAGTATGCGTCAGGAAAGCATGTATTTTAAAGAATGTGCTTTTTATGCGTCTTTAAGTCACCTTTTCAGGCATCGGCCAGTTTTCTTTTCGTATTTGCAGCAAGGAGTGCAGGTCCCACAGGTTCGAGATAGCCATTTTCTTTTTTTTTTTTCTTTTTTTTATTTCAGTAATTTTTTATTGAAAATAAAGAGCATATTTACATGGTACAGGGTGAATCACATGGGGGAAAGGAAAGGAAAAAGATAGGGAACAAGCACCTGGGGGGGGCGGGGGGGGGTCAAGCATTGTCTAGATTGGCTTATATTAGTTTGGCTCTTGACAGTCCATTCTCCAGTTTGCTTCATCTTCTTCTCGCCCGGCTTGCACGTTTCCAGTTTTCCCCCGTGCCCCCTTGCAACCTGTCTGGTTATCTTTTCGCACCCCTGCCTCTCTATACTCCTACACCTCTATTGTTGCGGAGGATACATACTCCACTGGGATGAAAACCTGTGCGCTCTTTCCGTGGAGGGTGTGTACTCCACTCGACTGCATGCATCTGGGCTGTTGCGTGGAGGGTGAGTCCTCCATCAGGTGTAATGCCTCTGCTGTTGCATGGAGTGTGCATACTCAACTGTGTTACATTCTCGTGTGCTGTGTGCATGGTGAGTACTCCATCCGGTGTAATGTCTGTGCTGTTGCATGAAGTGTGCATACTACACTGGGTTACATTCTCATGTGATGTGTGCATGGTGAGGATTCCTCCATCGGGTGCTGTGCCTCGCCTGTTGCGTAGAGTGTGCATACTCAACTGTGTTAGATTCTCTTGTGCTGTGTGCATGGTGAGTACTCCATCAGGTGTAATGCCTCGGCTGTTGCGTGGAGTGTACAAACTAAACTGTGTTGCATTCTCTTGTGCTATGTGCATGGTGAGTACTCCAGCAGGTGTAATGTCTGTGCTGTTACGTGGAGTGTGCATACTCAACTGTGTTACATTCTTGTGCTGTGTGCATGATGAGTACTCCATCGGGTGTAATGTCTGTGCTGTTGCGTGGAGTGTGCATACTCAACTGTGTTACATTCTCTTTTGCTGTGTGCATGGTGAGTACTCCATCAGGTGTAATGCCTCGGCTGTTGCATAGAGTGTGCATACTCAACTGTGTTACATTCTCTTGTGCTGTGTGCATGGTGAGTACTCCATCAGGTGTAAAGCCTCTGCTGTTGCGTTGAGTGTGCATACTACACTGGGTTACATTCTTATGTGCTGTGTGCATGGTGAGTACTCCATCAGGTGTAATGTCTGTGCTATTGCGTCGAGTGTGCATACTGCACTAGGTTACATTCTCATGTGCTGTGTGCATGGTGAGTACTCCATCAGGTGTAATGTCTGTGCTGTTGTATGGAGTGTGCATACTACACTAGGATACATTCTCATGTGCTGTGTGCATGGTGAGTACTCCATCAGGTGTAATGTCTGTGCTGTTGCGTCAAATGTGCATACTACACTAGGTTACATTCTCTTGTGCTGTGTGCATGGTGAGTACTCCATCAGGTGTAATGTCTGTGCTGTTGCCTGGAGGGTGCATACTACACTAGGTTACATTCTCATGTGCTGTGTGCATGGTGAGTACTCCATCAGGTGTAATGTCTGTGCTGTTGCGTCGAGTGTGCATACTACACTAGGTTACATTCTCATGTGCTGTGTGCATGGTGAGTACTCCATCAGGTGTAATGTCTGTGCTGTTGCATGGAGTGTGCATACTACACTAGGTTACATTCTCATGTGCTGTGTGCATGGTGAGTACTCCATCAGGTGTAATGGCTGTGCTTTTGCATGGAGTGTGCATACTACACTAGGTTACATTCCCATGTGCTGTGTGCATGGTGAGTACTCCATCAGGTGTAATGTCTGTGCTGTTGCATGGAGTGTGCATACTACACTAGGTTACATTCTCATGTGCTGTGTGCATGGTGAGTACTCCATCAGGTGTAATGTCTGTGCTGTTGTATGGAGTGTGCATACGACACTAGGTTACATTCTCATGTGCTGTGTGCATGGTGAGTACTCCATCAGGTGTAATGTCTGTGCTGCTGCGTCGAGTGTGCATACTACACTAGGTTACATTCTCATGTGCTTTGTGCATGGTGAGTACTCCATCAGGTGTAATGTCTGTGCTGTTGCATGGAGTGAGCATACTACACTAGGTTACATTCTCATGTGCTGTGTGCATGGTGAGTACTCCATCAGGTGTAATGTCTGTGCTGTTGCGTGGAGTGTGCATACTCAACTGTGTTACATTCTCATGTGCTGTGTGCATGGTGAGTACTCCATCAGGTGTAATGTCTGTGCTGTTGCGTGGAGTGTGCATACTACACTAGGTTACATTCTCATGTACTGTGTGCATGGTGAGTACTCCATCAGGTGTAATGTCTGTGCTGTTGTATGGAGTGTGCATACTACACTAGGTTACATTCTCATGTGCTGTGTGCATGGTGAGTACTCCATCCGGTGTAATGTCCGTGCTGTTGCGTCGAGTGTGCATACTACACTAGGTTACATTCTCTTGTGCTGTGTGCATGGTGAGTACTCAATCAGGTGTAATGTCTGTGCTGTTGCGTCGAGTGTGCATACTAAACTAGGTTACATTCTCATGTGCTGTGTGCATGGTGAGTACTCCATCCGGTGTAATGTCTGTGCTGTTGCATGGAGTGTGCATACTACACTAGGTTACATTCTCATGTGCTGTGTGCATGGTGAGTACTCCATCAGGTGTAATGTCTGTGCTGTTGAGTCGAGTGTGCATACTACACTAGGTTACATTCTCATGTGCTGTGTGCATGGTGAGTACTCCATCCGGTGTAATGTCTGTGCTGTTGCGTCGAGTATGCATACTACACTAGGTTACATTCTCTTGTGCTGTGTGCATGGTGAGTACTCAATCAAGTGTAATGTCTGTGCTGTTGCATCGAGTGTGCATACTACACTAGGTCACATTCTCATGTGCTGTGTGCATGGTGAGTACTCCATCCAGTGTAATGTCTGTGCTGTTGCATGAAGTGTGCATACTACACTGGGTTACATTCTCATGTGCTGTGTGCATGGTGAGGATTCCTTTATCAGGTGTTATGCCTCGGCTGTTGTGTGGAGTGTGCATACTCAACTGTGTTACATTCGCTTTTGCTGTGTGCATGGTGAGTACTCCATCAGGTGTAATGCCTCATGGTGGTGCATGGTGTGTGCATACTCAACTGTGTTACATTCTCTTGTGCTGTGTGCATGGTGAGTACTCCATCGGGTGTAATGCCCCATGCTGGTGCGTGGTGTGTGCATACTCAACTGTGTTACATTCTCTTGTGCTGTGTGCATGGTGAGCACTCCATCAGGTGTAATGCCTCATGCTGGTGCGTGGTGTGTGCATACTTGACTGGGTTTCATTCTCATGTGCTGTTTGCATGGAGGGTGTGTTGTCCATTGGGTTGAATGCCTGTGTGCAGTTTGAATCCTCCATTGAGTGTGCACTGTTATTGTATCTAGGGGAGATAGTGCCCCATTCTTTTTCCATCTGACACCGTTTGGTTATTGATGAATTGAACAGAGTGGGTCCTAGCCCTAAAAGAAGATTGGGCAAAGCCAATGATGTCAACACTCACAAAGTCATAACTTTGTGGAACCTCATACATAATGCCGTTCCCATACTTCTTCGTATGTTCACAACGTCATCCCAAAAAGACCAGAGACTCTACTTTGATTATGTACATGAACACAGATGCCAAACTGAGGTGTGCAGATCTTACTAAAATATTTGTGCTGTATGCAGTGCATGAGATGTCGCCCTAACCCCTCAGGTTACCACATGCCTTGGATACAGCTCAGCATGGAAACATGGACTGATGGTTACCTCTCAGTGTTTACATTCTGGTATGTTTGCAGACATGCACTTACTCACAAATTGCTCAATTACACACGGGTTGTGGACAGTGCAGGTCCTTAAACAAAAAAAAACCTGCACACCTCCCTTCACTGTGTGCATTTGCGCTGATCCCAGGTGTAAGTGAGGCAGAAAATATGTCAACGTGTTTGTAGCACTTCCCCTTTTTTTGTAGAGGTTGTAAGCGAAGAAATGGAAAATTGTTTTCCAGGTGAAAAAATAAATAAATTCATATGTCAGTGAAAATTTAAAGCAACTCTAACCATTTGCTAGAAGATATTTTGTATTTTGGACAGTCTGAACATGTAGGGTAAGGGTAAATATGCCTATGCCAAAGGGACTATGACAGATGTAGGTTGTCTTGTCTGAATCATAATTTAATGCACGCGGGAATTTTTGACTTTGTTAAAGTCTCAAGTTCAGAATTATTAGGTATGAAATAATGATTTCCATGATCTTCACTAGTTCAAGGTCTGAAATCGTGATGGTATTTAACAAATATTCTAGCCAATTGTGAAGTACAGCAAGGCGTTGCATGGTGCGACGTGGCATATCAGAAGTGTTTTATTTCCTCAGCGAATCCCCCAAATTCTAATGTGCCACTCAGCTTTGTCACATGGTGACATGACTAGCAATTAGGCAGTAGGGCCATGTGGACGTGTGACCTAGATAGCATTTCTTGCATAGTGGAATGCAGTAAGTAGGTATGGAAAGGGGGAGTGTACAGTAGGCTAGAGCAGGAACAGACCTTAAATGAATTATGTGCAGTCTACCAGTGATCCAGATGAGCTTAGACTCCCATCGCAATCAGTGTAATAACTGCAAATAGTAGTAGGAACAGTTGGCGTCTATGTTTCTGCGAATTGCCAGTAGTAAAATTCCAGTCTCTTGAAATAGAGGAAATTGCTAGGAGCAGTACATCCAAATTCCTCTTCGAATGCACCAAATAAAATTCCATGCAGACTAGTTCTGTAACAGACGGAAAGCTAGATTCTCACAAAATGTTGCCCATGTGGTATCAAGCCAGGGGAACAACAAGCAATCTGACTAACTTATTACCTGTTATGTTTACTTCAAAGGTGCCATTTGATCATGTCAGAAGGATCCTTCTGTTGAAGATGAGGGCTGTGGGCATCTTTCTGGGGCTTAGATTTGGAGTGCTTCCTCTGTGGTTGAATTGGGTTAACATTCAATAAGGAACTGAAAAAGACGTAATACGTACCAGTACGTGATAGAATAATTGAGAAATGAGCGCTAAGCCCCGTCCTCCTTGAATTATTTCTTACAGACCTCGCCTAAGAGTTAGCTGCTTCTAAAGGATTTCCTCTTTAAGTTGGGTCGCAACAAGTACATTTTTAAAATATGCAGACAGCATGGTGTTATTGGACGACAATTGAGTTGGCATGAGTTGGAAATGATTGTTTACTAATATTGCCAAGCCACAGGTACCTGTGCCTGGGGAAATAAATCAAATCTACCCGCACATTTTTCAGGAAAACCATAGAAATTCCTGGAATCTTTACAATTTGGGCATGCACTTCTCCAAGTGGTGCCCCTGGGAGCCAGCATTAGTTTAGGCATGACTCCAAATCTTACAATAAATATTTTCAACAGAAAATAGGCAAGTTGTTCCTCCCCTTAACTTAATCGAAGATATATTCATTGCCTCTGAAGGACCAGTGAAACCTAAATATAAAGTTAATCTTGTATTTGACCTCAGGAGGTTTCCAGAGAGAATATTCTACAAGCACATGATTCATGTCAACATGCTTGCAAAGCTCAAGCTAACATTTGCTTAGTGGTGATGGTTGGGACTTCCACTCATTCATCATGTCAGTTGGGAGTTGCCAAGGATAACAACTGCTACCCTTGGCTTGGCTCTGATCCCCTGGCACTGCATTTGCTAACCTTGGCCTTAGGAGTCAAGAGGTCAGTGGCAGCAACAGAAAGCAAGTAGGGTTCTTTGGAAGGTATTTACTTTCTAAAGTTTCCACTTTTTGCCTTTTCACGACTCCTCATTGGCAAATAGAATTCTGATTGTGTGCTAAGGGTGAGAAAAGGGGTCAAACTAGTGACTTCATCGGGGGTCAGAAGGTGTGTGATATTACATCCACTTCCTCGCTTGATGTCTGTTTATCTTTCTACTCTACCAGGTATGAAAATGTTAACTGGTATGGCTTGACATTCAGAAGTTTCATTGTTATTTTGCAATAATATTGTTGTTTGGTACTTGAAATTATTCAACCAGCAATATGAACATATGTAGTTTGTATAGAGCAACTCTGTGGTGCTGATTGTTCAGAACAATTGCTTTTTTTTACCCGCAGAAATTCTCACAAAAGAAAATCCATAGTGCCCTTTCCCTTGTGAACATCATTCATGTCTAATGCTTTTTATATCTTTTTGAAGAGAGGGGAGTTTGACATCAAAGGAAACATCGCAACAAAAAAAAGATTATATTGGGGTTAACGTTACCTTATATGGAATTCACTTCTTCTAGGATCAGGTGTAACTGGAACCAAGAGTCCAGTGCACATTGGCGCTTTGGTGAGAGATTACCCTAGTGCTCTTAGGCAGCGCGCTCTATCTACCATGCTATAGTGTATGCTGCTGAACAGAGCAAACCAGGATGACTGCATTTTCAGGCCCATTTAAGGTATATCTGAATACAAATAAACTCCATGATGCTTCAATTTCTGATCATACCTGTGGAATATCTTACCTCTGAATGAAATAGTATCTGAAACAACCATTGAGACTCGCAGAGCTCTGGTTAATTTTGTACCAGGACACTCGAGTGTTCAGTGATCTTTCTATGGTCAGCAGTGAAGGTCTTTCAGCTCCCAGAGAAAGCAAGTAATGCCCCGTTGTTGAATTCACTGAAATCTTTGTCGCGGATGCTCTCGCCTCCTGTGTGACGAGAAGTGCTAGCAGTTCCATTACAATAATCCAGAAAGAGGAGACAAAATGCATCCTTCTCTGGTCCCCTTGTCTGTGACATTGCAAGGGTGCATCGGGCCCTAATGCAGACAAGGAAATTAGCCCCCCCCCGCCTCAAGATTTGATTGCTCATAAAGCAACTACTTAGGATGAAATGGACCTATCTGAGCCTTTAGCCCCGGTAACACTGCACCTGCTGCACGACTGATAGCTGCCCATGCCACTTTTGTAGCTGAAACGACGACGGAGCTAGGCAATTCTTAACTGCATTGTTGATTGGGAGGAGCCAGCGCACGGTGCTTATATTTCCAATCTCTTCAGCTAACACAGCTTTGTATACTTACTTCTTGACTCAGCCAGACATCACGACTTTCACATATGGAAGCCTGGAGGGCACATTATGATAGGCACTGTGATTTTTTTTTCTTTTACACGTGATTTATTTATGGTTGATGCTGTCTAACACCATGGTGTCTGGTATGCTGAACTAGTAGGCTGCAACTCTAACCTTGTTACTTTAAGACAAATGTTGATTGCTGGGTGACAGTTTCCACATTAGGTAGAAATGAACAGGAATGCAAAACGGAATTTTAAAAAATGTGCTTACAATGAATTGCTGTTGGAGGTGATTTATAATCAATGATGTTCACAAGAGAAAAGGCACTATGGATTTTCTTTTGTGAGAATTTTTGCACGTAAAAAACTAAAAAGTACCATAATATTGGTGTACACTGTCGATTATTTCAAAATTCTCTTCAGGTTTGAGAAAGCTTGTGGGCACATAAAATCCCCCGAGACAAGCGCGTGATGGCTGAAACATTCTAGTGGACATGAAATACTATTTTGCTATAAAGTCCTGGCACAAAGGGAATATATAATGGAACGTTTTTTATAGTTGCAAAACTGCTTATAATTGAGAATTGACAGTGCATCATGATGTGGTTGTTAACATAAGAACCGTGCCAAGTCATGCCATCTGCCAAGCACAATTCAGTCGGTTATACCTCAGCGGGGCCACTGGCTCCAAGGATAGAAATGAATGCAAAAAAATCGAAGAATGGGATTTATAATAATGACTTGTAATATACGTCTTCACGCCCTATTTCTGCATTTTCTAAGCACTGTAAATAACCCGTGTTTTATTACCCGGTTTAATAGTATTCAATTTACTGACCTCACAAGGATGAAGACAGAGGCAGCGTTGCTAGAACTGAACCGCGTGACCTGCAGATCACCACATATCACAGTATTATTGAACATTTAACCACATGCGTGCAGGTTTTTTTTTTGCGCTACGCGGCTTTTTTGCAAAAGCCGCGTTACATGACGAGCTCAGCTCGTCATCAGCACACGACCACCGTGGCTGATGACGAGCTGAGCTCGTCATCAGCATCGAAGGGGTTAACTCAACCATCCTGACAGCTTCTTCTATAGGTAGTGGGGTGGTTACAGGCCTTTAAGCTCAAGATTATTTTCCTAAGTACGTTTGCCTTTGGTCGGTTGCATAATGTGACAACACACACTGTTTTGCAGAGATACCTGGACATAATTTCATTTCATGCCATTTTAGCATTTGATGACGTGAAGTGGTTATTTGCAGTCTCGTTTTTCCTGTATCTGTGAGCCACGTATTGAGATTTCTCACACTATTGTTCCCTGAACAAAACCAGCTTAATTTTCAGCACCAACATCTGGGCCTGTATTATCAATAAGACACACTTCTATGACACATATTTCATTGGGTGTGCTTGAAAAGACCAGGGCAGTGCACCTAATTATCACAAATGACCTGTCTCCAATTGAGCCGCAAACTTACGCTTCCACAAGAAACAGAGCACTAGTGATAGGTATACTGGCTGTTTGAAGAAGGTGGTCCTCCTTTCACTGTGCAGGTGGCAATCCAGTCTGTGATTAAAAGAGGGAAACAAGAAACTGCACCTGTCCTTTCCCCTCTTACTAGGGGCACACTTGTGGGGTACACTGATTTGTGTGTCAGTCTAGGTGGCACAGAGTCAGGGCACCTCGTGACAGACTCTTTGCTTCTGCACCCACATCTGTAATATGGCATATGGAAGAACTGTCTCTTCACTTGTATGGGGCAACACCCCCAACACAAGTTAGGGAATGTACTCTTGTTATCGCACTGCCGCAATTAGTTCCACTAGTATCATGAAAGAGGATGCATAAGCATCTGTGGGCCCTTCTGTAATACCGAAGGGCCCCAGGGACTCAAGAAGCGTGTGCCAACATCAATTGTGCTCACTTATTTTTACACAGCCTTAGATGTCTTTTTTCAATCTCTTTGCCATGTGCAATCTCTATTTACTAAGCAAAAAGGTCTAATCCTACCCCATTTCATGGCATACCTGTTGTGTATAAGAATAAAAGTGATGGATGCACGTAAAATGTTTTCAAAAGTTATTTATAGGCCTTTCTTAAAGCTTCATAAATGGCCCTTTGGTGGACAGGTGAGGAGTTCTATAGGTTAGCGGCAAGATAGGAAATGGATCACCTTTTTAATATGGCCTGACTGAATAACCGGATTAACCAACTTACTGGTTCTCGGCGGCGGGGGAAGCGCCCAAGCCTTCCATACCCTTCATACGTAGTAAAAGGAGACACAGGAGTCTTCGTCTGCAGGAGGCACCCAGATTTATTCAAATAGCCCGGGCTATGGAACAGAGTCCCAAGCTTGTCAGAAACAAGACAGAAGAGGTTGCTGCTTTACTCCGCAGTTTACAAGCCTTTTATACTTTTTCATCTCAGTCTTTTGGCTGTTAGTTCATTGTTCAATCAGGGCAGGGTTTGCAGTTGATAACCAGATCCAGACGACGTTTGTAGATGGTGACCTGCTCAAGGCTTGGTACACAAATCACTGTTCACTCGGCTTGATCAAGGCTCAGTCTTTCAGGTCATTGTTTAATCACCTTGATCAAAGCCCTTGTCTTCCAGGTCATTGTTTAATCACCCTGATCAAGGCCCAGCAGTCAGACCATTATCTAGATAACCTGATCACGGTGTCAAGGACGTTTACCAGGCTGGGAGCAGGAGATAGAAAACAAATTATTTACACAGGGTGTGAGTGTCTCATGGCTTTCTGTTGAACTGCAAGAACAGGGGGGGTTGGGTGTGCGACAGTTCCTGGGCAGAAATGCAGGCTGCAAGATGGCTGTTGTTGTGTTAGTTAGATTTTCCTCAGGCATCAGCAGAAACGACCAGGTGGGTCGTGTGGAAGTGTTTGACACGAGATGGCAATGAAAAATCAATGGAGTCTCGGTACAAATGATGCCGATCAGAAGAACACTTTTCCTCAGACCCACCTCTTGCCATTGAGTGGCAAATACTTTAAGAAATGTCAATGTTCATAAGGCCATCGGTTTCTTGTTGGAGCATCATCATCATATTGGTGTTGTGAATGTTAGAGGGTGGAGGCTTGACGGTCTGGACACACATTGTACAGAGCACTGGCAGTCTCTGAAAGCACAAACAGCAGGAGACCAGGACAGTTACTCCCAAGGCAAGTAAGATGAGGATCCTCCACCCCCACTGGGAAAGGAGTCCCCAGATCCAGCCTGTGAGGGACCAGTTGCCTTCATCCAGATGAATTTCAGAAGAAAGGCGATGCAGACATTGGATGGCCTCGCACTCTGTAGGTGCGTTGTCTGGGACGTACACGCAGCAGCTTGAGCCTCTCAATTTACACACACCACCACGATCAGCAAGGATGACATCTAGGGCTATTCTGTTCTGGAGCGTTATGAGGCGGTCCGCCTGCAGCTCTGCAGTGATGTTGGAGAGGGGACCAGCTGTTACTGTGATGGTGGCTTCAAGGACCCTGGTCAGTCCTCGTACAGCCCGACTGTTGGCCATGGGGCCCCAGAAAGGAAGGAAACCTTTGAATAAATCCCCGGTTTCCTGGCCTGCTGTATCCTCGGCTGATATGACGCCCCTACGTGAGCGGCGCAGAGCGCCCTTCATTGACAGGTGATAACCTCCATGGGGAGAATAGGTTGGTGGAAGGAGGAAGGCCAGATAGCAGGTACCAGAACAGTTACGGGGGAGCTAAGTGTAGGCAGCAGTGCCACAGATGAAATAGGTGTTGGGGGATGCCACCAGCTTCGGAGGAGATGTGGAGTTTAAAGCTTTTGTTATATCACACGTACTGGTACCAACTTTCTTAGTCCCTAGGCCATAAATGCAGACACGGCCTTGCACATTTATGACATTCACAGTGTCTCGTTCATCAGGCACTATCTTTCTTGTGCGGAATCTGGAAAATGTTTGTTGATTAGTTGAGTTGAATACTACCATCTCACCGAGTTCATCTGGTGAAAGTAGCGTTGTGGATGAGCTGGTGGGGCAAAAAGGAGCATTGACTTGGCCAGACCTGTTCCGCCAGAAGTCATCCCGAAATGTTCCAAGGGCAGAATTGACAGTACCATTGACAGTGTAGGCCTTCTGTATCAACATCCACCATGCAAGACAAGACCCAGAGATGGAAAAGGGGTAGGGAAAGAATGGGACAGGGTGTATCATGGAATGCGGCATCAGTCCACAATTCTGCACGGCGGGGTAATTCGTGGGCTGGTAGCGTGAAATACTGGTGTTCTGCAGGAATCGGGGTAGGAGTTGGTGAGGTAACAGTATGGTAGATTAGCAACAGCCAACCAAGGATAGACAGGATGAGGGAGACAAACAGCGTCACCACGGTGGCCATGAAGCATTTACTATGTCGGAGACTGACATCTTGTTTCTGTATTCAGGTGTTTTGGACAGCTGCCATTGTGCTAAGTCAGGGACCTCTAGTGGCTGTCTGTGATTGGTGGTTGCTTCACTGGGCACAGATGCCAAGGGCCCTATGGCGTACCTTAGTCTGACACACCAGCACTACTCTCAGCCGGGGAAGATCCCAGCCCTACAGCCTATAGGCACTTGGCGAAGTCAAAGGCAAGCCTTCCCTCGGGGACGCAAGTTGTATCAGTCGGAAGTAGGGACAGTATGGTCGGGAAACAATTGTTCTTGGTGTTGAGCAAAGTTAGGGGAGGGTTCCACCCTTCTTTTCAGTATGCTGTCACTCTCTGCTTCCGTGGATGTAGAATGCAGTCTGGCATCGCTGAATGGGACAAACGTTGGGACTGTTTCTGTTTCTCAGTCTCCTTGTCCTGCCCTCACCCACTGATCATAGGGGAGGGGCAGAGGCACACGCCTGCAGTGCGACGAATGCACCCAATTCTTCCGACCTTCTACTTTCACTGCAGTGCGGGTGGCCAGTAACACCTGAAGGGGCTGTGTCCAGCGAGGCTCGAGGCTCTTATTCCGTTGAAAATTTTTCACCAAGACCCAATCCCCAGGTTGGATGACGTGTCCTGGGCCCTCGCTTATGTCAGGTATGGCCTCATGCACCTGGTGATAAAGAGTATGAAAGGTATTAGTCAGACTGTACAGATAATCAGTTAATGCAGGGTATTCAACGTCAGACAGTTTCTTAAGCCGTGGGACACCCATACGTTGGCAGGCCTCCCGAACACAATTTCATGGGGGGATATCCCTATTCTGGTGTGGGCTGTTGTTCTTGTGGACAGTAGGGCTAAGGGTAGAGCATCAACCCAAGTGACACCTGTCTCGGCTACTATTTTGGCCATTTTAGTTTTTAGGATGCCATTGTACACCTCCACTAGGCCATTTTAGTTTTTAGGATGCCATTGTACACCTCCACTAGACCTGCTGACTGGGGGTGGTTAGCTGCATGAGATTTTTGTTTTATACTCAATGCTGTACAGACATATTCCATAATTTGAGCCGTAAAGTGGGTCCCGTTGTCACTCCAGACCAAGCGGTGCAAACCCAATCGTGGGAGGTACTCTTTTAATAGCACTTTGGCGGGAGTGATTGACTGGGTAGGCCTCCACCCATCGGCTGAAGGTACAGACCACCACTAGGACATGTTTCAAATTGTTACATTGGTCCATCTGGATGTAATCCATTTGGAGGACTTCAAAAGGGAAGGTAGGAGGAGAGAATCCTCCCGTTGGAGTAACTTTGCCTTTTCCTGGGAGATACATTAGGCAAATTGTGCATGTTTTAACCAGCTTGTCAGCATATGCTGGTATCTTAGAGTTGTACCATGTAGGTTCCAACAGTTTACATATCCCTTTTGCACTGATGTGAGCAGGACCATGGGCAATCGTAACTACTGGTAGCACGTGACTGTCAGGTAACATCCATTGTCTTTCCATAGTCGTGCGGACCCAACAACCATCAGTTCCCTCCTTTGCTAATTGCTCCTGCCACACCCGTAGTTCCTCAGGAGTAGTATGGGACTGAATATCAATCACACTCTGTACGGTGTTTTCAACCATGTCCTCGTCTGCCACCCACCTAGCGGGACCTCCTACATACATTAATTCCCTTTTTTGAGCTGTTTGTCTGGCCGTCTGATCAGCCAGGGCATTGCCTTTCCCAACATCATCTGTCACTTTCTTATGGGCCTTACATTTTATAATGGCCACCTTTCTGGGGAGTGTCAGGGAGTCTAACAATCGGTGAATTAGGGGGCCATGTTGAATCTTGGTCCCATGGGAAGTAAGGAAATTCCTTTATTTCCATAACCTCCCGAAGTTGTGGGCCACCCGAAGGAATATTGGCTGTCAGTATAAATATTTACTGTCATCCCTTTGCTTAACTCACAGGCTCTAGTGAGGGCCAATAATTCTGCTGCTTGAGCATAGCACTGCTGATTCTGAGCTGTTTCTACTATTCGCCCTAATGTTGTGAGGGCGTAGACGGCTAAGGTGTTACCATCTGGCCCTCTGAGACATGATCCGTCCTCATAAAGTGTACCTAGTGGTTCTGCTATCGGGGTGTCCTGTAAGTCAACCCGTCCTTTCGTCTCCTCCTCTGTCCTTAATATGCAGTCATGTGGGTCTAAGCGGGCATCCTGAGTATCCAGTGGGAGTAATGTGGCGGGGTTTAGTACAGTGCATCTTTTGATGTTAATGTGGCTGGCAAAGAGTGTCAGTTCATATCATGTGAGTCGTGCGCTAGTGAGGAACTGGGTCTCTGTGTTATTAAGGAGGGTATCTACAGAATGGGGAACCATCAGAGTCAGGGGGGAGTTCATGACGATCCCCTCATGGTCTGACAGATCATGAGGGCGGCCGCAGCGGTCGCCCGTAGGCATCCTGGGAGAGCCCTTGCAACAGGATCTAGGGTGGCTGAAAAATAGGCACATGGCCGACGGTGACCTCCGAACATCTGGGTCAAGACAGCGCATGCACAGCCGTCTGTCTCATGTACAAAAAGAAAAAAATATAAGTTATAAACAGGAGTACAGAGGACTGGAGCAGTACACAGAGCCTTTTTTAAATCTTGGAAGGCCTGTGCATGCTCTCTAGTCCATGGAAAGGAATTGTCTGATATGTCTTTAGTGGTGAGGGCAAGAAGAGGTTTGACCATTGCCTGCTTTTGTGTTCGCGGGGCCGTCATAGCATTGATAATGGCTACACGATCAGCGGTGAGCTGCCTTCCCTCCTTCGAGAGGAGATGACCTAAATAGGTCACCTTCTCTTGACAAAACTGAAGCTTTTTCAAAGAGACTGTGGGATTATGGAGGGCAAGGTGGTGTAACAGAGAGTAGCTTCTTTACATGCTGGGGCAGAATTTGCAGCAATGAGGAGGCCATCTACATATTGTAATAGTGTGGAATTATCAGGGAGTTCCAAGGAATCTAGTTGACTTTTTAGGGCTTGACTAGAGATACTGGGGCTCTCGGTGAAACCTTGAGGGGCGCAGCAGAATCTAAAGCTCCGCCCACCAAGGGAGAAACCAAAAAAATGTCTGCTGTCAGGATGTATAGGAATGCTGAAAAAAGCATTCTTCAGGTCTATGACAGAAAAGTGTGTGGCATCAGAAGGGACCATCGTTAAGAGGGCTGTAATGTCGGGGACAACAGGATATTGGGAGATTGTTATTTTGTTCCGTCTCTCAGGTCAATCACAAATCTGTATATTTTAGGGGAGAGAGCATCTCCATTGGTCTTTTAAGAATGGGAATAATGGGACTGTTACAGATATTGCCACGTGTCTCCTCCACTCCGCCCTTGACCATTAATTCAGATATTATTGTTAAAAGGGCCATTTCTTCTTCCGCGGGCTGTCGATACTGCCGGAGGCGGGGGAGAAGTGCACCTGGCTGGATGCGTACCACATGAGGGGATATGTTGCGACATCCTACTTCAGTGTCTGATGATGCCCAGAGGGAGGAAGGTAAAGACTGCAACTCTGGTGGGAGGGGACCTGAAAGATACGTATAGGAAGCTGTGGTAAGGGAAATTGTTAGGGATACACCTTGGGGACTATATGATATGGTCGCATACAGAGCTTTCAGTAAATCCATGCCTAACAAGTTTTCACTGCAACCTGTAGTAAGGACCAAGGGAACGTCAACATGTGCAGGGCCAATATCGAGAGGAAGGGGTTCAGAGACAGGGCTGGTCACAGGTGTTCCTGCAAAACCCACGGAGACATTCATATTGACAGAAAGGGGTGCTTCCGGGACTGCCATACGTGCAATAGAAGACCTGGTGGCCCCAGTATCCAAAAGAAAATTCTGATCGTTCCCCACAACTGACATTTGAACATACGGGCCCCTTTGATCCACTGGAATTTGCACTCTAATACCGATTCCTTAAATGTAATGTAGGAAGCACATTAAAGAGTGCTTTTGAGCCTTAAGAAATCGGTAATTACCACCAACTTCAAGTTGGTGGTAATTACTGATTTCCTTTAAAAAAGCGCTTTTTTAAAAGTGCAACGTGGCACACATCCATGCCCTTAGGGCATGGATGTGCGCCACATATGCACACATGCACATTTCAGGGGTGCAACAGGGTGGCACCCTTGAAATACCTCCTGGTATTACCGATTCGGTAATACCGAATCGCTAATACTGAATGTCTTCACATTCATTCCTACGGGCCTCTAAGCCAATAGAAATTAATGGGTAGGTATTCCTTATTACCAAATCTCAATTACCGATTCTGTAATGAGGAATATTATGGATTGAGTATTTTTTACCGAATCTTTACCTACATAGGAAATACCGATTTCTTAATACCGAATCGGTAAAATTCGGTATTAAGAAATCGGTATTTCAGATTTACCTACATCTGGCCCTAAAAAACATAACTCAAACTAAACAGAGTTTCTTCTGATATCTCTGCAAAACATCTCTATTGCAGAGCAACAATGGCTTAATACAGTGACCATGCTTGACCACAAGGTGGAGATCGCAAACTGTGCAAAATTATCAGGTTTCAGACTAAACAGACAGCTGAACCTCCAATCGCACAAAAGTGCCATTGACAGAGGAGCCCAAGACCCACTGAGACTATTATGCGGAATCAAGTGATCTCAGTAGAATATTTCAAGCAAGTTACTCAGTAAGTAGTTCTTTCAAGGCTGGTTTAGGGCAACAACCTGTTGTGTGGAATCCCCAAGATGCACCTGGTTCTCATCAATGTGACTTTACGTACAGTAGCTGGACTCAGCACAGGAAAAAGATGTGATCACATAACTCTTCTTTTGCTCTCACTTAAGGTGGCTACCAGTTGAACCAAGACACCAATTTAAACTACCATTAATAACCTATAAAGGGTGCACAGGCATTATATCGACTAGAAAATATCGACTGGACTTAATATTGAGTATTAAATATAGACTGGACAAAATATCGACAGGACAGAATATAGACAACCAAAATATCATTTTTAAGGTAAGTGATGTATTATCGACTGTTAAAAATATAGAAAGTTAAAATATCGAAGTATATGATATAGATAGTAAAGAATATCAATTTTTTAATAATATGTAATTTTTTATAGTGTATTTTTATGTTATAATATGTGTGAAAAGTGTGTATTTATGTTATAATTAATTTTTAATAATGATTTAAGTTTTTATAATTATTGCGTAATTTAAATCTGTAGCGGGTTGTGGGTTTATAGGGGAATAGGGTGGGAAGTAATTTAATTATAATTAATTAAATATGTAAATTTATTTATTGATAGTAAATTGTAATTAATGGTAAAATAAGTTATAAAATTAATTAAATTTTAATTGGTAATTAATTATAATTAATTGATTAATTGTTAATTATGTAAATTTTACTAATTTATTTTCTGTAGCGGGTTGTGAGTTTATAGGGGAATTGGGTGGGAAGTAATTAAATTATAATTAATTAAAAATGTAAATTTATTTATTTAGAATGAATTATCAATTAAGTATTTATGTGTAAGTATAAAAATTTTATTTGCCAATTAATTAAATTTAATTGATTAATTGTTAATTATGTTAATTTTAATTATTTATTTTATGTAGCGGGTTGTGGGTTTATAGGGGAATTGGTTGGGAAGTAATTAAATTATAATTAATTAAAGAATTAAATGTATTTAAAATTATTTAATTGGAAATAATTATTAAATAATTAATCATTATTAAATAATTAATAGTAATTTTTTTAATTAATTAGTATTAATAGGTGATCAATTGAAATATTTATTGTTAATTAGTATTTTGAATATATTAATTATTATATTGTATACCATTTTTAATTATTTTAATTAATTATTAATAGATATTCATTTATACATTTTAAAATAATATATGAAGTATTTACTTTCCCTAATGGTGTATTCTCTGGAGTGGAAATAGTAATTTTAACTGTTACGCTATCCAAAGCTTTCCCTACTGTTGCACTCTTTGGAGTGGGAATAGTAATTTTAACTCCTACGCTATCCAACGTTTTCCCTACTGTTGCACCCAATGGAGTGGGAATAGTAATTTTAACCCCTATGCTATCCAACGCTTTCCCTACTATAGCACCCACTGGAATGGGAATAGTAATTTTAACCCCTACGCTATTCAACGCTTTCACTACTGTTGCACCCACTGGAGTGGGAATAGTAATTTTATCCCCTACGCTATCCAACGCTTTCCCTACTGTTGCACTCTTTGGAGTGGGAATAGTAATTTTAACCCCTACGCTATCCAACGCTTTCCCTACTGTAGCACCCACTGGAGTGGGAATAGTAATTTTTACCCCTACACTATCCATCGCTTTCCCTACTGTTTCACCCACTGGAGTGGGAATAGTAATTTTAACCCCTATGCTATCCAACGCTTTCCCTACTGTTGCACCCACTGGAGTGGGAATAGTAATTTTATCCCCTACGCTATCCAACGCTTTCCCTACTGTTGCACTCTTTGGAGTGGGAATAGTAATTTTAACCCCTACGCTATCCAACGCTTTCCCTACTGTTGCACCCACTGGAGTGGGAATAGTAATTTTTACCCCTACGCTATCCAACGCTTTCCCTACTGTTGCACCCACTGGAGTGGGAATAGTAATTTAAACCCTTACGCTATCCAACGCTTTCCCTACTGTAGCACCCACTGGAGTGGGAATAGTAATTTTAACCCCTACGCTATCCAACGCTTTCCCTACAGTTGCACCCACTGGAGTGGGAATAGTAATTTTAACCCCTACGCTATCCAACGCTTTCCCTACGCTTGCACTCTTTGGAGTGGGAATAGTATTTTTTACACTTCTGCTATTGTTCGGTAATAATATTGTATATTATTTAATTATATTATGTTACTATATATATGTTTTAACATATATGATAGTAAATTTTTTTTAAATTAATTTCATTAATTATTTAATTATTATAAGTTAATTTAAGTATTTTTAAGTATATTTTAGTAATTAAATTTAAATATTAATTTAATTTAACACTGTTTTTAATAAAGTCGATATATTTTTTAACTATATTTTTGTAAACGATATTTTGTACTCGATATTTTTGTACTTACCTGTTTGTAGATACCAACTCGATATTCTGGCTGTCGATATTTTGTCAACGATATTTGTGCAAGTCGATATTCTGTCCCTCGATATTATTTCAGTGATCCCCTATAAAGATCTCCACACAGGAACCCCTAAAATCAGAAAAAATAAATTAACCATGTCAGGCGGTCAGCGCTATCTGAGATGCTTAGGCATTCTGAAACAGTCTCTACACGGAAAGGGCACCCTGAGTATGGAACTCCATTCCTCCAAAGAACAAACACTGACCTTTGAAAGATTCAAGAAAGAACGAAAATACCTGCTATTCATTGTAATTTTTTGTTCCACTGATCTTAAAATGATAGTTTACTAATAACAAAATCAAGCCTCTACAAACTCTAAGTGCTGTAATGTGATTATCTGCTACCCTGGTCTTTTTTGCCTATCTCTGAAATCCCTCTCCGACTGACACTAATTGATTAACTCTGGTTACTGTCAATGTTATTACCATGCCATTCATGCAATATAAAACTACTATTAAATAAAAGAAATAACTAAGGGCCATGTATACTAACATTGGATTATCAAAAATTATTCACAAATTGCATAACAACATTTTGCTAATCAAACGTACTAATAGGTCAGTTCGCAAAGTCACCATTCGGAGTGGGTCACAATCCGGCCTACCTCGTGATTATTAGTGAGGTAGATCGCAAATTACAACTTACTCTGATTGGATGACTTCATAGAGATGGTGGCCTGTTGGGGTGAACAGATCACCATATTTGTAATCACATTTAAATAAAGTCAATTTTTTTTCACATGCAGTCTGTTTTCCTTAAAGGAAAGGTTTCGGCTCTTAAAGAAAAAAGTTTACTTTTTGGAGAAATTTGAGAGTTGGCAGTGGTTCCCAAGACCTTTGCCTGCTCCGCAGCAAATTGTTTTAACATTCACTAAGAGGAAAGGGTCAAAAGGGAACCCATTCTACTTTGCAAACGGGTTACCATCTGCTTTGAGGAGTCAGTATCTTTTCAACAGTTAGCTACCAAAATTGCAGCTGCACACCATTGATACATTGGATTGCAAATCACAATTTGGAAGGGATGCCCTAAACACGCCCCTTTCAAATGGCGATTTGTTATTCATTTCTAAACTATTTTTGGAATTTGTAACCATTTAGCAAATCAAAAAATTTATTCAGTAAATAGTTAAAAGCCATTTAGTGGTGGCAACCCCTGTGATTTAGCACATTACAGGGTTTGCAGCCACTAAATGGCTTAGTACATGTGACCCTAAATGTCAGCTATTCTTAGCCCAGATGTCCAGTAGTGGCCAAGAGGGCTGAATCAATGGCAGGTTTTCAGGATGACAATTGACTGTGTAAAGACTCCACTCTAGATGCATTGTATGTAAATGTGTGGAAAGACTCCAATGTAGATTTGTTGTATGTAAATGTGTCTTATGTTGCAATTCTGAAAAATTGTCATGAACATGGCATATGTATGTATAGGTAATTTTAGAGTACGAACCGAGTTTGAAAACAGTGGAGTGCTGTACATGCGTTGGCGTCCTGAGTTATGATTCACAATTGCTTACAATGAATCAGGATGTTTGTGGTTAGTGAATTATATCAGGTAGATGAATTTTATCTGTTTTATGCTTTTATGACATTTGTCGAATAAAGCTTGCTTGACTGACTATATCAGGTAGAACGATTCCCTTCTTTGAGGAAGAGGGACTTCTGCTCCTTTCTGATTTGGGACAGTAATGATGTTGATGGTGGCTATCTTGATCAAGGTCCTGGGAACATAGATAGAGAAGACTCGTCGTCTGTCTTTCTCTTGTTAACAGTTTTTGTTCCTGTCAGGCAATCCTGACTTCTCGTGTGGTGCTGTCAAGCTGAGGTAGATCATTTCTCTGCCATGTATGAAGGCAGTTCTGGTGGCCTTTTGGAAGTGCAGCTTACCTTGAAGGTGATGCTGGCATGGAGGTGAAGCCAATTTAGTTCAACCAGGCTGAAGTGATACACATGAACATCTTTGATCTTTTGAACATATGTGCTGATGTTGTAGAATGACTTTCATGGAAGCCAGTGTGGTGTCAGGGGGACTGCTGAGTAGGATGTTCATTCAGTCTGCCAGCTAGTATTATGTTCACCACATAGTTTTCTAAGAGTCATTTATTTGAACAAGCTCTTCAAGATGAATAATAGATTTCAAGCTAACTGGTCTCTTTCTTCCACCTACAACCTCATATTCTCAGTCCAGACTTTGAATGCTTGGGTGGAGGAGGCCTTGAGGTAAGATACATGTTGAATATGAAGAGGCAAAGTGTAGATTCTGGCATGGCGTTGCAAATTATTGACCGTATGCACAAAGGTAATGGTCACAAAACATGGTTACTTATTGCAACTCTACTTTTTGCGACCACAAGGTCTTCAAATTGTTTGTGCTAAGTTGTCTCAGAGTAAAATCTTTTCAATTCAGGCCCTAATTCAAAGGTTTTTGGTCAAGAAAACGAATGCAGGAGGCTGGGGTTTAATTAAATCAGCAGTACTTTTGTTAAAATGCTCCTATGGACTATGATTCTGACTCTGACCCCTCCACAAGAGCTCTCAAGTTTTCCAGGTACATGAATGAATAGATCATCCAGTTAATGCTGTTTCTGTGCTATTTGGGACTTGTCTTGTAATGTAATAACCTGAACTACGAATTCCAGAATGCACTGTAAAACAAATGACTCACACAAGGACCTGGGAAACGTGAAAATGCTGCCCCCACTGAAACATAATGTAAAAGGAAATGAGGACTAAACGTCAGGCCCTCCCCCTGGAACATAGCACAAAAGGCTTAAGCAGTCTGCCTGTTCTACAGATTTAAGTACAAAATTGATCCCTGCACTTCAACTTCCTCCCCTAGGTTAGGAAGGCTCCTTTGCCACCTGAAGAGTTCTGAAGTTTATCAGGTAGATACATGAGTTGCATATCCAGGCCAGGTGCTTTTTGTCTGCATTCTGGGACTCATAGTCCTGATTTAATAGTGTAATAAACAGAACTACAAATTCCAGAATACAAAGAAAAAAACACTTGGACAAAACTTGAACTGGATAATCTGCCCGAGCATTCTTGTCTCTTCTAAGGCTTTAAGTACAAAAAAAACTAGACAATAAATCTTCATCATTCCCTTGGGCCATGGCGAAGAGGCCTCAAGAACTCTGCCCCCTCTGAGCCTTTAAATAAAAAACTGAACCCCACAGCTTGACTCCCTTCCTGAGGTACAGTTCTGAGGCTACCAAGAAAGCTCTCATTTTTTTCCAGGCATATACATGAGCTGCACATCTAATGTAAGTATGTTTTGCTTGCATTCAGGGGCTTGTCGTCAAGATACAATAAACAAGGCTACAAGTATATATTTAAATGCATTAAAAAAAACCTGGACTGTATGAGTTACTCATGCCTGGACCTAGATTTAGTAAGATATGAGTGATATGAACTCTAATAACTAGTATATGCAGTAGACCTTTGTACTCTCTACCATTCCTAAGTGACTCTTAGAGTATATCCATTCGTATCTCTTCCTTGTGTGACTTTACATCTTGTACATTTGCAATTCTCTCTGTTTGTATATTTTATGTAACACATGTAATCCTTAGTCCTCATGTTTTGCAATTGGTTCTTATGTAAAGTGCTCTGACACCTTCGGGTAAAGTTTGCACTATATAAAATTGCATAAAATTAAAAACATTTTTTTTAAAGTGATGCTCCAGAAGTCTGCTCATTTGGGGCGTCAAAGTAAAAAAGGGGATCCCTCCACCTCACCCCCTTCCTTGGGTCGAGGAGTGAGGACACAAGCACCTCGACATTGGACCCCTTTTCCCTTCAGATGAAGGGTACGTTTAACACCCCACTACCCCTTTACCCAGGCCTTGTAAACAAGGGGAGCAAGCAATTCATCAAACAAGTTTTCCTTTCCAAGCTATGTGTATGCACTGCCCCTCCCTGGGGCCAGAGCACAAGTCCTATAAAAAGAAGTGGGGGGGACTGACAATATGCAAATTAGCTCATGACGTCACATGCTGAATGTGTCCCAGTGTCTGAAAATTACTCCAGACACGTTCAGCTTATTTCTGTGGGGCCCAGGTTCTTGGCAGGGGTGACGGCGTCCACCCTGTGAAACGAGTGGGGGACGCCGTCCACCCGCGTGTACCCCCTTGAGCCCTGCCTGGAGCCTGCCTTTAGTACAATAATCCACATGTCAAAGAGAATGCGGCTCCCACAGGAGATCAAGTCACGGCTCCCAGGGGGACGTACCCCACACTTTGGGGGACTCTGCATTGTACTGATAGTTTGCTTCACAAAATACTGAATCAGAGGGGTCGCAGATTGCAAATTGTAATTCCTGCCGATTAGCTGCATTCACAGCGATGGTGGCCTCCATGGGTCAGCAGACCACCATCACTGTGATTACATTTCAAAACTGAAGTTTTCTTTTTAAAGCAGTACAATTTTCATGAAGGAAAAGGCTACTTTTGAAATAAAGAAAGATTTTTAAAAAATGTAAACTTCATTGAAATTTAGCAGTGGTCGCCTTGATCACTGCCTACTCCCCCTGACGCAGCCATCTCATTTAGCCATGGAGAATGGCGCTAAGGAGGTCCCCTTCCCTTTTATGAACGAGTAACATCCTCAGCTTGGGAGTCGGTAACTTGTCAATGGTTTGCAACTGGAATTACAGGTGCAAACCATTGAAACATGTGGTACCGGATTGTGATTTGGAAGGGACGATCACAGCACTCCCCTTCCAAATTCCAGCATGGGAAAAAACATGTGGAGGGCAGAAATTCCGACAGGGGAAACAACATGCAGGATGCAGAAATACCACCCCATTTTATGCATGTATTTCCCACATTCCCAGATCATTTTCTAGGCATATATTGCACCTGCTTTTAGCAGGTAACATATGTGTTTGGAAATACTGGGCTCCTTGGCATTTTGTTAAGGAGTTTTTGGCCGGCATGAAATGACTACTTCTGGCAGCCTTGAGAGGCTTTGGTGCTTGAAACAGATGTGCTTAGTGCAGAATGAACAGGATGTGAGGGAAAATGGAAGAAAACTGAGGGAGGACAGGTCAAGCTACCGAACATAGGATGTATGACAGAACAGCGCATTTCGTTGTAACGCATACCATTACAATGCATAGGCTACAACGAGAATGCCATCACCACGCATAACATTTGCCACGCATTTTAGTACAACGATTATGCTTTTACCACGCATGCCTTTTAAACGTATTTCTTTATAGCACCATGAATGTTAAAGGCATATGCATGGTAAAGGTTTTCCCTGACCCCAAAACCTGACACTGGCTCGACCTCCATGGCCCCCAGCCCTTTTAAAAATTACCTGGCCCCTGCCCTGAACCCTAAAAGTGGCACCTGGCAAAGCCTCCCCTCGCCTGTAGTAGTTTCTGTCCTTTAACCCCTTGCATGCTGCCGCGATTCTGCGCCTGTGCGGCACATTCCAATCGCGGGTGCGGTGATGACGGCCAGGAGCCGTCATCAGCACACGGGCACTGTGTGCCATGATCTCTCCCGGCCGTCATCAGCATGCAAGGGGTTACAAAATTACCCAGCCTCAGTCCTGGGCCTCAAAACCGGACTCCTTGCGCAACTCCTCTCCCGGCCCCCAGTCCTTATCTGGAAACCCGGCCCCAGTCCAGAGCCCTAAAACAGGCCTCTGGCGTAACACCAGCCCCCAGGCCTTTAAAAAAATAACCCCCTCCAGCCCAAAGCTCTAAAGCCCTTACCTCACAACGACGAGGCAGCACTTCAAGGTTGAGGCGCGGCGCAGGTTGTAAAGAGGAAGCAGAAGGGTCTCTTTGCTTCTCTAATGACGCTGATTGCCACACAGGTGTCTTTCACCACCTTTACCACACGTATGTTCTTACCACCATACCACGCCTATGCTCTTACTGTTCATACTTTTACATTTTAATTCGTTGTAAAGGCAAGCGTGGTAAAGGCATAAGCGTTGTAAAAAAATGTGTGGTAAAGATTATGCATGGTAACGGTACACGCGTTGTAACCACCGCGTGGTAAAGGCTATGTGTGGTAAAGATTATGCATGGTAACGGTACACGCGTTGTAACCACCGCGTGGTAAAGGCTATGTGTGGTAACGGTACATGCATTGTAACAACCGCACAGTAAAGGCTATGCGTGGTAACAGCCGCGTTGTGATGGCTGTTTCCCCAGAGCATCATAGCTGGAGCAGTCCATTGTGAAGGCTGCATGGGTTAAGCTGCACTGCAAGGCATGTCTTCTTCGGTCTGTTTGATCTCTGTGGAAGCCATTGTTCCTAGAAACGAGAAAACAGAAGTTGCCTTCACAGGCCATTTGCGCAGAGAGAAATCTGCTGAGGCGAAGGCTGCTTTCCAAGAAAACCGCGTTTTCTATGCACAACAATGCTTGTAATGTAGATTTATCAAGCGGTATGGTAACAGAACACTTCGTACGAAAGCAATTGCCGGCAGTCGGTTGGCGCATTGTGCAGTGCACATTTCGTCTTTGCATCCTTTGTGCAGCCGGCCCTCCCGGGATTGCTGTACAGGTTCGTTCTCCAACCCCTCCTTCCTTAGAATTCACCCACGTCACAGATGTCGTACTTCGTAGTGACTTGTAGAAGTCGCCTTCTTTCTCTCGGAGACACTCCACTAGTTGGTACCGACTGTGGTGAATTATAGCCACCACTGACGTCACGGATAACTAACTAACAGTACTTGAACGTCATCCCACTTGTTCCCTAAACAATCCTGGCTCGTGCAAGCAGCTGAGTTAGATTTCTAAAAATCGTATGTCTGCCCAGAGGTATCGGTACAGGAGTCCAGAAGACGGGGAGCAAGGTGCTCCAAAGTGCTCAGAAGGCAACGTGGCAGCACTGGAAGCACTTTAAATAACTGAATTAATGTAATAATTGCCTAGAGGTGTTAGTTAATACCTCCACTGGGGGATATACCAAAGCAGGGCAGTCTTCTCACAAGCACCCCTGCTATTTTATATCTGTGTAGGTGTCCTTTACAGTGGCAAGAACTGATCAGCACGGGCTATCTTATGTTAGGCCTTTTGTATTTGACAGTGTCAAAAATTGAGCCAAGCCCTGTAACTGAGACATTTCTGGGAGGTGAACTTTACCAGCTCTGTCCCCTGAAAAATAGTCCCAGTATTGTGATCAATTGTGCTATTGTAGAATTGTTAGAACAATGTTGTATTGCCATAATATACTTTTTTTTTTATAGCATGCCTGTTCACTTATGGCAACAGTGTTTTCGATTTTATGACCAGTATTATGTGGTTTCTTGCATATATGCACATTAAAATATTAAATCAACACTGCAAAGTCAAATGCTCATATACTCATAAAGATTACGTAGGTTCTCTATCAAAACTTCTCAAATATATTTCACTTAAAATGAACCTACAATGTTTCACAGTGGGGCAATTCATAGGTGTGTTTTTGGGAAAGTCGTTTTATTCTTTTTAGGCTCCCATAATACAAGCACCACAAAATGAACATTGGCAACGCCAATAGGGCTTGACTTTCTGACCTATTTACTTTGTTAATGTTTTATTGCTGATGCTGTGCTGCATCGGCAAAAAGAATTCGCAAAAAAAAATGCCTCTGACAATGACATCATTCTTTATGCATTCAAATGTGTGATGACATCTGCATGTACGTGTCACTACGCATGCATGCCTACGGAATTACTCATTTGGCATTTCATTAATTGTTGTCTTTACTGTTGCAAGAAGGCGGATGCTACTTAAAAGTGTTAAAAAGAATAAACTATTTGTTGCTTGTACCAATGAGGTTTTTTGTAAAACTAAACAGTCAGTAGCAAGTGGCAGCTGCTGGGCCTTTACATTTTTGTTTGAAAAATAAGATGTATTTGGTCGGTATTGGTTATAGGAGCAACAGAGAAGTACATAGGGGAATTGGGTGGGAGGAAGCAGCAAGGGGTTGGGTAAGCAACAGACAAGCTTGATGTCAATGATTGTGTGGGGGAAACAATAAAGTGGGTCTGGGAAAAAGAGCAAAACAAACCATGCAGTTGCAGGAGGGCGAAAGCAAGTGGGTGAAGCAAAGGATGAGATGGGGATGGGGAGGAGCGAGAAACATGGAGCATTTGAAGGGGTGAGCATTTGGGAAAGGAGCCGAACATGAGGAAGTGAGCAAGAAAACACATCCATTCTCATGGAGTGCTGAATGAAAAATGAAAAAGTAGTTGCCTGAATGTGAGCAGTGGAAGGATACAAGTCATCCAATCTGAAGGATGCAAAGAACCTATGCTTCAGAGGATGGAAAAAGCCATTGAATAAGAAGCAAACAAATGAGAATGTCAATAAACCCAACTAGTGATAAGCAATGGGCATTCTTTAAGTCCTCAGTACATTTTTGGCATGTTCCTTCAGAGGTCTTTCGACAACAGACGGCAAGACCTTACACGACCACCCCATTGCCTCTTTTAAGATAGCTCAAGTCCGACCCTCCCCTCTTTGATTGGACTTTCAGGGTCCTGTGACGTGCTAAATCAACACACTACTAACTGATCTATGTTTACCCTAAATCCCTGTCCTTTGTTGTACCGAAACCTGTGCTGCCTGCCTTTTCTACGTGGCCTCCAGGTCCAAACATACAGCCTGAGCTCTTCACCGGACCCCAGTGGAAGCCAATGCAGATTTGAAAATGGCCTCCATGCAACAACGTGGATTGCAGAAAAGGTCAGTCCCATCTCCAATGTGACCCAGTCACCTGCAGACCACAGATCTCCTCATGATGCCTCACTATACATGTGAAGACACCAATAGCAGAGCTCTTACTGAAGCAGCAGAAAGACTCGGGAACATCCTACCGAACACTTGTTGACAAGAACCACACACTATGGATTTAAGGAGTCTTCTAAAGTAGGTCCAGTGTTCAGACTCTGTTACTGCTGCATGATGCTCACCCCCTCCTTTCGAACCTGAATGGTGCCTGGCCTCTAAACAACACCTGATGATACCTATTTTGAATCTGCTTCCCAGTTTATTTTATTTACCCTTTTTTGTACTATTCATATCACCCTAGGCACCTTATGCAAAGAGCAGCATTTACATTTACTTTACGAAGAATTTGCAGCCCCAGCCTTTGAACTAGCTTCTCCCTTACATCCTGGATTTACTTCACTGGCACTGTGTGGTAATCTTTATGTAAGCACCTGGAGCAGTTATGCGTGGGAGAGAAGGGGCTCGTACCACTTAAGGCTGCTGATTTCATACTCTAGGACTTGAGGACAAATGAGGACATGACACAGCACAGCACTGCTAAGATTATTGTGTCTATCATTCAAAGGGCCATTTCTGACTGTTCGTGGAGTTTTAATAAGTTTGGCATCCCCGGGGCCTTCAGAGGCTTGGGGAGGGGGTGGTGCAGCTCCTCTCCCCATTTTAAGGAATTGTTGCCCTGGGGGTGGGCTCCCTGCAACATGTCATGACTCAGGTAGAGGGGCCGTATGGCCCCCTCCCCATACTGATTACTTTCATCCCTGGGGTAGGTTCCCGGGGCCTGTTAGGGCTAGGGGAGGGTGGGCGAGGTGCCACCCATCCATTTATAAAACAAGTGGCCCTGGCCTCCATTTTTTTAAATGATTTTCCTGGGAATTTCTTGGGATCAGAACAATTTTTTGTTTTGTTTTTGGCTCTAGGGGTTCCCTCTAGGAGCCACATATGACTCCTAGAGGGTCAGGGTATCCTCTTGCCCCCATTATATTTGTTTTATTTACATGTTCAGTACACAGAACTATGTCCCTGAGTCCTGCAACGGCTGCCAGCAAAATCATTTTTCTCATGTTGCTGGCAGCCAATCAGAGCGCTTAGAAAAAAGGGAAAAAAAGTTCCCTCGGCCAATCAGAGCGCTCATATTTTAAATTGGCACTCCCGCAAGACTCTCTCAAGCCTCTCGCGGACCCAGCCATCCAGATATACAATTATTTTTAAACCTTAATTTCTAAAAAAACTACTGAAGGGATTTACACTAAATTCCAAAAAGCACAATCTGCAGACCAAGATCTAGCTTCCTGCAAAATTTCGTGTCATTCTGTTCAGCAGTTTTTTGCTGTAGCCCTTCTTAAATAAGTCTATTGAAAATCCTTGGAGATTTTGCGTTTTGGGACCCCGCTTTTTTATGGCCCCACTTGACGCACCACTCTGAAACTTTCCATGCAAAAACTAGTCAAAAAGTAGCACTTTTTTGGAAAGTTTCTTTGTGATTCATCAACCGTGCCAAAGTTATAAGCAACACAAAAAATGCTTTTCCTAAGGAACAGATGACCTAAATATAACTATCCAGTGGTGACTGCCACTGGACTGGGGTTATATATATATATATATATATATATATATATATATATATATATATATATATATATATATATATATATATATATATATATATATATATATATTCAATGAAAAAACCATAGGTTATAGTCCATATATAGTTAGGAATTAGCATTTACAAAACCTTATTTTACTCGCATAAAACCATTGAAATTCCATATATAGTTAGATGCGCTAACTATATATCGCGCACCCGCAATCCACTGCTGATGATGTCACATATTACATCATTCATGACATGGTCAGTGACATCACTGATGACATCACTGATCACAACATCCAGTGACTGTATGTTTCTGTAAAGTTAAAATATGTCTTACATATTGAAGAATGAGTGGATGTATAAATGTCTGGATGAAAGATTTAGTAGGTGCATGACTGATTGTATGAGGGAGTGATTAAATGTGTCTCACTGAGTGCATGGGTTAGTGAATAAACTATATTAGTTTGTGCATCATTATATCTGTTGTTCTGTAAACTGCTGCATGTGTTGATCAGTAGCTATATGAATAACTATATGGGTTATTGATTGGTTGCTCAAGTATTTGTATGGGAGACTGAGTATATGTGTGAGTGGCTGGGAGGTGTGTGACTCTGTGCATAGATGTGTGAGCAGTTGATTCACTAGATGTATGGTTTCAAAAGTGCATGTGGAAACAGCTGTATGGGCGGTTGACTGTGTGCATGAGTGTATTGGTGAGTGAATGGATATCTCAGTGCTACATGTCAAAGTAAGTACATATGTAAAACACAGTACATGTGAGAGTTAACATATATAAATAACTGTGCATTAGAGCCAGTGAATGTGTGAATGGCTGTATGGATCATTGTGAATTTTTATTAGGGATTATATAAGAGAGTAAATATGTGTTAGAATATGCTTCAATAAGTAAGGTGTGTATAACTGTATAGTTGAGGAATTGGAGGTGTGATTGATTCTTTGCATGACTGTCTAGGTGTATGAGTAACTCCATGGATGAGTGACAATCTGTGAGTGTCTGTTTTCACTGAGTGTATCTAAGGATATATCAGAGTCTGTAGAGGTTCATCGTATTAACACATGAATGATGTCATCTGTGATGTTGTCAGTGATGTCATTTGAGTTGTCATCAGTGATGTCATCAGTGATGTCATTTGAGATGTCATCAGTGATGTCATTTGAGTTGTTATCAGTGATGTCATCAGTGATGTCACTGACCATGTCATGAATGATGTAATATGTGACATCATCAGCAGTGGATTGCGGGTGCGCGATATATAGTTAGCGCATCTAACTATATATGGAATTTCAATGGTTTTATGCGAGTAAAATAAGGTTTTGTAAATGCTAATTCCTAACTATATATGGACTATAACCTATGTTTTTTTCATTGGATTTCAATGGTTTTTTGAAAGCTAATATTTGTATCTGTAAAATGTATTCTTCTTTAAATCATAAAATATATTGTACATGTTTTTTATACATTTAAAAAAAAAAAAAAAATTCCCCGACAACTCCTGTGGCCAGATCTAACTCATCAATGTCTTTGTCAGGAAGAGAGGCACAGGAAACTGTGCCAAATATTCAACCAAATTTCCAACATATGAGGTTTACTTGTATATATTGCGGTGCAATGTTGTCGTATGGGAACATGAGCATCAATTTGATTAATATGGTGTTCGAAAACCATAAGTGCCCTAATGCACCCAAGAAGTAATTTTTTTTTTGCTCCTGTTGAGCCGTTTTCAATGCCTGTTTTTTTGTTGTTTCCCCTCCATAAAAAACACAAAAAAAACATAAAACTGTTCTAAAAATACAAAAAAATCAAAAAATGTTCAGAAAAAAAAAAAAATATATAAAACAACAAAAACAAAAAAAAAAGTTCTTTTCAGAACTACCTCCCCTTTCAAATAAAATTGCTAGAATGTTTATCACTCTGGCAAGCTCTATTTCTTTTGGTTCGCTTCAAGTTCGCTGACCGGTTCGCGAACTTTAAGCGAACTAAAAAAATATTTTTTTTAAAAAAAGAAGAGTTAGTATAAGGGAAGTAAACAGAGAATAATGTAAAAAGAAAGACAGCTATAGAGAGTAAATGAGAGATAGTGTCAGTGACATCATCAGCAGTGCATTGCGGGTAAAAAGAGTAGAAAACATTTACCTTATAATTCTTGTTACCTTTTTAAAATATTTTTTCATACTTTCAATCTGTAAAACAGAGAACAAACATTTCCAAAAATATTAAAACATGTACTTAAAAATTAGAAAAGACAAGGGAAAAGGTTCAAGAACAAACAGTTTTTCAACAACTTTGACATTTACAGAAGTCTCTGCTTCTCTACGTCCCCTACACAATCCTAAATATATATATTTTACAAAAAACTGTATCTTGATGTTGAAGATGTAAAGCCATCATAAAATTGTCTCTAATATTTTAAATGATAGTTTCAGGATGCAAATAAGATGTCTGCTTTGAAGAGCTTTCTTTGAGGTGAGGCCTATTCCTTTTAAAAAAAACAGTACCCGGAAATACAGCACTATAAGCATTAAAATTGACACTTACAAAAGACTCAGTTTTTCCATATCTACCTCACATTTCTAAATGTATATCATAAGTACAAACAGAAGAACATTAATTATACATGTTAAATGGTTTATTTTTGCTGTTCTCAGAATGTATCAAATTTCACTTAAATCAGTGACTTGAAGATATTCATCATGTAACAGCGGGGAAAAAAAAACACAATCAAAATGACTGTGTTTAAAAAACCCATACAACCTAAGAAATCTGATTTCAAAACTCCTTAAAATTAACTTACTTTCAATGACGTCGAAGGATCTCCTATGAACAGCATCCACTCTATTGTGCTATAAATATTTTCAGCCTGCCACTTTCTGAAAGAAAACCTCCATCGATACGAAAAATATGTTACATAGAAAAAAAGACTTCTCTCATTCTATCACATGTTTCCACTAGGCCAAATCATGTTGCCGCGATTCGCAAGTCTTGTAATTCTTCCAATCAAATCCCGACATTTTCTATTTTCGCAACTTGCAAAAAGAAAACATTTGAGATTATTTTCACAATCCTGGACTACTAATATCTTACTCTTCTTTGTCACTCATGTTCTCCTTTTCCTATGACACTGATACTGCTTACTATGAAGCAGACTTACTTGCATCAGGTTTATATAGTCGGATTTTACAAAATAACATTATAATTAAAAGTTTTGGACCAATAATCTAGACAGCATTGCAGACTTACATTCCCTCAACTTGATGAACCTTTTCCAATTCTTCACAGGAAATCTCGAGATTCTTTCTTTAAAATTTTGGTTTTAAAAACACCAGGTAAGAATTTTTAAGGTCAAACGGCAATTTTTTTTTGAAACTTACAACGGAATCATTGCAGAATGACCAGCCGTTTCGAGACTTTAAATAAGCTGTATAATGTCCTGAAGTTGTTGAAGGACCATCGTGATAGATAATTGCTACAGTTACAAAAGTCCTTCCTGATATTGAAAGCTGAGAAGCCACAACATTTTTTATTAAAGTTGACAATTTTGATCCATCAGGCCTACATCGTTGGATCATTAAAATGACATACTGTCCATATCTACGTATAAGTAATGTTGACATCATTTCAGATTTACATTGGCTACACTGCATGTTGTGATCCGCTGCATTTACTAGCTTATTAAAGGAGACTGATTTACTGTCTGGCAAAGTTAAGTATATAAATCTTTCTGAGTCTACACTAGTAGTACTTGATACCCTACAATTCTCGCAGTCATGCTGCCATTGATAAGAAAGCCCAAACAGGTGATCTACATCTACACCCTCAACTTGCAATATATCAAGCATATACATTAAAAACTCCTGACAATCTTGCTGATTATTTTCAGAGAAGTCTGTTTGACCTGAACATTCATCTAACAGATAACGAACTTCAGACACACTTTCTACTTTTGTTCGATCAGTGCTACATTTCTCGAAAACAGAATTCAACAAACAGCATAAAATTTGTTCAGAATTCAACAGAATCTGTTCTTTTAAACTCTCTAGTGAAAAGAGAACATTAACCACTACATTTGCATAGCAGTTGGCACCAGAACTGTTTTCAAATTGAAAACCGACAACATCTTCAACAGAATCCACTTTCTTTCTGCTAACAATTTTCGGTTCATTGACTTTTAGTCTTTTTGCAACAACCTCCCTACTATTACTGCTATTTCTACGTTTGCGGCCTACCACACGTTTCTCAAACAAAGGATATTGAGGCAAATGTGGCGCATACTCTCTTCTTAACCTATTGTATTCCTTAACACAATCTAGATCCGCACAAATGTTTGTGACATCACAGTCAATCAAGTACAATCCCGATAAAGTTCTAACTCGTGACAATGCCACATATGCCATACCCTCCTTGAACACAGAACTGCCAATATTCACCAATGCACAGTCTACACTTAAACCTTGCGATTTATGGATTGTCACCGCATATGCCAAGCAAACAGGAAACTGTTTACGGCGAACATATAAATCTTTAACAAGCAAAAACCTAGCAGAACAACGACCAATTTGCTGTACTTCCTCAATGCCATCAAATTTAATTCTTAAAAATTCTATTCCATCTCTATTTCTGTATTTCTCAAAATCAACAACATTACCCATTGATCCGTTTACCAGACCTCTTTCTACATGTAAATTCCTTCTCAAAATAATTCGGCAATTTAAACATACATTCAAAGTCTTTTCAAAACCCGCTGTTTTAGATATAGTCTTCTCTAATGAATCCAATTTTGATTTCAAATTGTCTGACAAAATAATTGTTGATCCCATATGCTCTAATTTGTCGATAGCTTCAAGTTTCACAATCTCTTGCTTTTCTAAATTCAACATTTTGTTGTTGAAGATGGCACATTCTGCAAGAGTTGGCATGAGACATATCCCGGATTTCTTCTCAGTAATTTTCTGAAAAATATTCTCAGGCACAATCTCTTGTTTGGGATATAAATTTGACAGTAATCGTGCATTTAAAGCTTCTTTCCCATGCTCTGTCACTTTTCCAATTCTAATATCTTGTAGAATATTCTTGTAATCTTCATCCTTTGCCTGACGCATATTTTGATGCAGTTCTGCATAATTGAAGTTTAACCATATATTGACGTTGCCAATGCTCCCTAGGCACTTCCTGGTATCTTCATGCGTGAGTATTTTGAACACAGGTTGACCTTTTACTGGTGTCAGCTGCAGAAGATCTCCGAAAACAATGATGTGTTTCCCACCAAATAACACATCATATTCAGTTTTAAGTACTTCTTGCATTCTCAAATGCACAAAGGCAAGCATGACATTGGAAACCATGCTTACTTCGTCAATGATAAGTAGTTTCATTTTCCTCAAGACTCTTGAAACTTCACAGCAAGCATCTCCAGATAACTTGTTGTATTGTAATTTGTTGTCATGCTCCACCGGCAGCATCAGTAGACGATGCAAAGTAATACCTTTAATGTTATGTGCTGCCAGTCCAGTAGGAGCGGTGACAACACAAGACAGCGATGACTCAGTCCTTTCCTGCAAATAACAAGAGATTGCTTTAATGAGGAAACTTTTTCCAGTTCCCGCTTCTCCACTCACGTACAGTCGGACAGGCTTCAACGATGTACATGAGCACTTGTTCTTCTCATGACTTAATCCGTGCTCAATTTCCGTGGTAACTTCATCATATATTTTCCTCTGCTCAACGTTGAGTTGTTTTTCCAAGTCTTCTAAGTTAACTGAATCCTCCTGAGCATGTGCCATGGCTCTTTCCACTTCATTCATAGCAGTGGCAGCTTCATTTTCGATAATAGGTCCTCCAAGTGGATCTTGACTCAATGAAACAGAACTCTGACTGTCCTGAGAACTGTCTCTGGCAATCTCGGCTGCAATCGTTGCTTCCTGCTCAATTTCCAAAGTTAGCATTTCTTGATATTTAGAAAAAGCAGGACATTCTATGGACTCCTTGGCTGCATTGAAAGAGTCTTCGTAACAGAGGAAATCTCCAAGCAGTTCCTCTTCTGCACGCCAAGGCTTGAAAAGTTGCAAAAGTGCTAAATAAAAAAACTCCTTTTTTGCTGGAGATTCACCACTCAATTTTCGATGGTTTACTAATTGGCATTTTCTTTGCTTGACCAGGCATCCCTCACTTCCAATTACAGCATACACTCCTTTCTCAATATCTTCTTTGATGTTCCTCTTGAATATATAATTTTGGAGAACCTCATATAGACAAACATTCTCAAGGTGACTGCTTCGATTTGGATAATATGTATCCAACATGTTGGTCTTCAAAATGTCGGTACTGTTTGGTTCCTTTTCCGCCAAATACTCAATTTCCCGGACAGGTTTTAGAACTCGATTTCGCGTTGCAGCAAGACCAAGACTCGCCCAAACGAGACTCCTGGATTTGGCATAGAGACTTGCTGAAGACAACCGGTCAGAACATTCGTAAGCTCCGATTTCTCGATGCGACAACATCTTCAGACTGAAACTGTACAACTTCTTGCTGAGGCTCTTTTCATGAGAAATATCCTCCCACATATCCTTCAGTTCGGTCTTTTCTTTTTTGGTGATGTAAGATGTCACATACCGAGCCACAGCCATACAGTTGTCAGCCACAAACTGTATATCCATGTTAGCATTCCACATGGACAAAATCACTGGGTTGTAGTCATTGATGTACTTGGACTCTTCGTTCCTTTTCAAATTGTATGTATTTTTGGGTGATTTCCTCGTCACATTATGTCGCAGCGAAGACATCAAACTGTTCACTCTTCCTTTAGAAATCACCGGTCGTGGAAAGTTGAAACGACATTTGGTGTAGAACTTGTCCTTGTTTCTGAATTTACGACGACAGTACTTTCCACAACGATGGCTTTGGAAACGTAGAACTTGTTCTCTTAGACTTTTCTTCTCCGTTGCGTTTGGAACAGCACACGTAGAATACTGTTCGATGAAATTCATCACTAAGTCATCCGGATCTGTTCCAAATTTAGGTGCATCCTTGATCCACAACAACATATGTATATGAGGGGCACCTCTTGCTTGGTACTCCTTTCTCCAGAAGAAATCCAACACCTCTCCAAGAGGTGGATTCTTTTTATTTGTGATGAAAGACATCATAGCTTCAAATCTATGATTGAAGTACCTGCATACATTCACTGGATCCAAAGAACACAGTTCTCCAGGTGTCTTGAATTCAATGTTTTCAATATTTCCATTTGCCTCTCGTAGAAATTCAAGTAAGTCTTCCCAGCCATACTCGGCACAGCTCAGAGTGAGGAACCATGTTGGAGTTCCTAAGTTCCTCAGCATACATTTTAAATCACCATGACGACGGTACCAGTACTCATTAGTACCACGCTGACACGCCATGAGATTAATTAAGTGAGAATCCAAAATACTGTCTTGGACATTGACTTTATGCATAAAGTCACTTGCCGAGATGTTTCGCATCTGTATACCACTTTTTAAGATGTGGTTCACTGCATATGACAGTCCAGACAGATCGCTTTCAAACAGGAGATGAAACAAATAGGGAATGCATTGCCGAAACCTAGGATCTGCTGCATACAATCGTAAAGTCCGGTATTCAGACGCAGGAATTTGATGAGGTCGCTCATCATATCTTCCTCCTTGACCTGTGGGAAATAGCTGTGGGAAACACCGAGCTTCCAAACTTTCCTCCCAAACACTAATGGGACTCCCTTTGGCTTGTTTCATTTGAAACAACTCAATAGCATTCCCCATGACTTCCTTGGAATGCAAAGGATGAACACTATAATGTTCATATATTTCTTCACTTTTAGAGGCCTCTACTTTCTCAATTTGGCCAGCACACAAATCGCTATCCTCTTCATCACTTACTTCCTCTTCTGCAACATATACATTCTTATAGTACTTATTATTTTTCTTCAAATACACTGTTGCCTTTTTGACTTTCCTAACATCCACTAAATCTTGCCATATTTTCTTATTCTTTGTCGGAACCCCATTAACCAAGATAACCAGAGGTTCCTCTTCCACTTCTTCTATTCCAATTGTATTAATGTTTTTGTTCAAATCTAGAGGCAAATAAACAACTCTTCCCTTTAATCCTCTCTGTAAATCTGCTGGAGGCAACTTCCCTGTCTTTGGCTCCATTCTTACAATAGCCTGAAAGGGATGGATACTTTGAATCAAAATAGATTCATAAGTATTTAAATCCTTCAATTCAGAAGGAATCTCAACCAATTCCAGATTATTATGAACTGCCCTAGCAGGCATCTGGTTTTGGTTTAATTTATTACAACAATAAGTACACACACGTTGATCCGATCCCAAATCAAAATAATTTTCTACCATCAAGTATGTGGCAAAATCCTTCCATTCACTATTATTTTCCCTTTCACTTTTTGCATATAAATCCACTACCTTAGTCTGATTCTTATAATAAGTGCGTCGACAACATACACAAGTGAAATTAGGCCTCTCACTTGATTTCATCTGAAACGTGGCAATTTCCTTCTGAAAATTATCTGTACTGGAAACCTGTACATTATCTTCCACATTACCCTCTACTTCTGGGTCAATTTGAACATTCTCATCTTTACTACCAAAGTAACAAAACTCAATTTCTTCACAAATATTCTTCACATCTATTTCAGAACCATGCAAAAAAGCAGCACATAATTGTTTAAGCATAATTGCTGGACTCTTAGCATAATACAACATTCTCACTAATTTTCTCACTTTATTATGATGCACTGCTAGCATCCTGAAATGATGAAAAACACTCTGGCATACTCTCCTGGAAAGACAAGCCAGTGAATGACCACGCAAACCTGTCATTTGTCTCACTCTGCAAGGATCTAAATCTTGCAACAACTTCATTTTCTGCTTCAAACTTTTCTTATTAAATGTCCGTATAAAATCACAAAGCAAATTGATGGAAACCTGTCGCACACTGCAAATAGAACTACACTTCCAAATGTACACAGGACCCTTAGGACGTCTTCCTAAAACCTCATCACTTAGCGCCTCTTCTGTCTCTGTTGTCACAAGTTGTTCTTTTTCAACTGGACAACCATCCTTCACTTCATAAGCTCGACCACTGATGTCAACTGCATGCACCAAATCATTATCCTGAAAATAACTCTCCTCATTAAAAAATGCCTCAGAACTTGAACTATGCATCCATTCTCCGGAAAAAACTTCACAAAAGTTAGTACGATTTACTACTCTCTTCCATCTACTTTTTGTTTTGAAATCAGAAATTACCTTGCTTAGTTTCCTAATTCTATTGATTACCAAAATAAACAACTTTCGCTTAATTTCAAAAGCATGATCAATAATTTTCTCTACATTTTTCTTCTTCTTATAAAATGCCGCTTTCTGTTGGCCTTTCTTTTTAATATTTTTCAATAAATTAACTAATATCCTATTACGGAACATTCGATTTCGAATGTCCCTAAACTGTTGTTTCCTTCTACTATCATGCACAGAGTTATCTCTTCCTCTACAAGTAACATTTGTGATGGGTCTCTCCTTTCCATTTAAATTACTTTTCTTTTTGTGAACTGAAACATTTTTTTGAGCAAAACTTTTTTTACTACAAATATTTCTTAAGAATGATTTCGTGCTCTTACCCGGACCTTTCTTGGTGTTTTGACAAGTATTTAGGGAAGAGGACTGCTGCAATAAAACATCATCCTGCTGTCTTTGACGTTTTCTCGCCTTTCTTATTCTACTTTTGGAAGGCATTTTACAAACTATGAAAGAATCTGCAGTTGAATCTGTGGAAAAATATAATATAAAATGTTATTAACCACTATTACCAAACAGTAAATAAATAACAGTCATCTAAAACTTAATGCCGTACTAATTATTTAACATAGCAAATATTTTCCACCAGCACTGCATCACAAAAATGACACTCAATGGTATAAAACAGGCATACAACACTCATAAATCACTCCCTAATATTTTAAATCATTAATTCAGGATGACGATAAGATGTAGCCTATCTAAAGATTTGTTTAGGCCCAGATCTTTAGACTGGGGTGAATGTGTGTCATTGATCCACATTCAGTCCATCACCTGTTTTGTTTATTTGAGGTGAGGCCAACACATGGTTGCAGATAAGATTATCACTGAAAAAAAACAAGGTAAAAAAACATGTGAAGGCCTACCAATGAAGTAAATCATTAAATGAAAACCAATACATTTCTGGAAATATGCACTACTAGTGCTTCATAAGATGTTTTGGGTCATATTTATAAGGCATTTGAGTGTCTAGTATGCTATTTTACGTTGTTCATGGTGCAAATTTATTGTAAATACGCTCCCACCTGCAGTTGGCAAATTTAGATTTTGATTATGGGAGTTAGATAGGCATGTTAATAATTTCCCAAAAATGGTGTATAACCCCAAACAACCTTTGAAGCAAATGCTCTTAACCATGTTATCCACCTCCCATTGGATAACATGGCTAAGAAGTGCTTGCAAATGTGAAAAAAAACGGCCGCAATGCATGAATATCGCAGAAAAATCAGCGGTATTCATACATTTTCCAGCAAATGCTCTTAGCCATGTTATCCACTTCCTATTAAATAACATGGCTAAGAACTGCTCAGGGCCCCATGAGGAACACTTTCCATTTAAAAAGGGAAAAATAACATCAAAAACACTAAAATGCCTTCTAAATATGACCCCAAACAACCTATGAAGCTCTAACAGTACATATCCTGAAATTTAATTGATTTCAAAATTCGTTTTTAAACACAGCATATAAATCAATTGTATACCTGCATTCATGAAGAAATGACTAAAAATGTCCTTGAGACACATGAAAGTGTTTTCTGGAATGCCCTAGCACCATTTTTGGGACACTATTAACATGGCTAGGTAACTCCCATAATCAAAATCTAAATTTGCCAAGCGCAAATGGGAGCGTATTTACAAGACACTTGCCCCAAGAGGAACACTTTCCATTTAAAAAGGTAAACATAACATCGCAGAAAAGTCAGCAATATTCATGCATTATCCACCAAATGCTCTTAGCCATGTTATCCACCTTCCATTGGATAACAGAAAGCTGATTGGCTCTCCGGTGTCTGTCAACATTCTAAATAGTCCGGAGCGGCCGCCATCTTATCTCTCGGTAGGTTCGAGAGAGAAGAAGAGGTGAAAAACGAAGGGGGAATTTATTGAAAGGGGGCAAGGTATACCCCTCTTGACCCCCTAGGAATGTTGTTGGGGTTATTAAAGGGTCCCGTGGGGAAAATAAAAAAAAAATGATTTTTCACGGTAGAAGCGCTTCACGGGCCGCAAACTGGGCCGCAAACTGGTAGCGAAACGGGAATTCGCCATTTTGTGCTTCGTTTTAATTGTTTAGAGACAAAAATTATCGCCGCACATCGGCCACAATGCATGAATATCGCTGAAAAGTCAGCGATATTCATGCATTATCCAGCAAATGCTCTTAGCCATGTTATCCACCTTCCATTGGATAACATGGCTAAAAACCGCTCTGTGCGTGAGCTTTTTTTTTTTTTTTTTTTGCTGCGTGACGTTTGTTAACGTTCGATTCGATGGAAATCAGGAAGTGTTGAACACCATTTTGTCACTGCGAGTAAATATTTTATTATAGGGGGGGCGTGGCTGGCAGCCGAACATGGCGGCAGCATAGAGGACTAGCTCCGGCGGGGAAGCGACCTCTCCATCTATCCGCACGATAATCCGTGACTGTTTGTTACCTCCAACGGCGGCACCGAACGCCCGGGACCGGGCGGGACTGGCGGCAGGTCTCCAGACGATAATCGAACATTGAATGCCGGAGTTATCGTCGAAAGTTGAATCGACCGGAGCCTAGGCCCACCTCCGGGCCCTCTAGTGCTAGCTGAGTCCGACCGGAAGTGCAGCCTGCCTGGCAGCCGCAGACAGGAAGTGGTCGGTGCAGGAGCCCCACGCCCAGTAACGGTCCTGTCCTGCGTCACTCGACTCGCTCTCTCCAGCGACGTCTCATTGGAAGGGTGGCCGCAAACTACCGAAGCCACCGGCCATACTTTGCCCGACAGACCGTGTAAGAGTCTAACTTTTAACGACAGAGGTCCTTCCATCCGGCACCGGGAGCAGCGCGGCAACAGCCCGTCTACCTGGCACCCCACCGGACCGACGAACTGTATTCCCTCCGTGACCGAACGATGGCCGGGAAAGGTGTGAAAGGCGGCACAACCCAGACTCGTATTGACCGCTTCACCAGCGACAGGACCGCTTCCCCTCCGGCGGAGGGAAAAACTCCCCCTGTGAAACCAGGCGAGTCCGGGGGGCCGAAGAAGGCGACACTGGACGATATCATGAAGGCTCTCACTCAGGTCCAGGCAACGGTGGGCTGTATCTCAACAGAAATCACCCTAATCCGCGCTGACTTTCATAAAATGGCGGAAAAGGTAGGCTCTCTGGAGCTCGTCACGAAGTCGCTGGTGGAGGATGTCTCGGAACTGCAGACGGCCATGGAAGCGGTCATGGCCGAAAACAAACACCTTAAAGACAAGCTCGACGACCAGGAGGGCCGCTCCAGGCGAAACAATGTGCGCATTCTTGGCGTTCCGGAGTCAGAAGGTGTGAGGGCTACGGATCTCTATGTGGAGGAACTCATTAAGACTCATCTTAAACCCAAGGGCCTGTCGGCCTTCTTTTCTGTGGAGCGAGCCCATAGAGTCCCGGGTGGTCAACCGAAACCAGGGGCCACGCCGCGGCCGATCCTAGCGAGACTTTTTAACTTCCGTGACCGGGACATCATCCTGCAGGCGGCGCGTGTCTCGCCGCCGGTGAAAATTCTTAACTCAACGGTAGCTTTCTTCCCGGATTACACGGCGGAAGTGGCCAGGCGGCGAAAGACATTCTTGGACATTAAAAGAGAACTTAGGAAACGGGAACTCCCATATTCTATGATCTTCCCAGCCAGGCTTCGGGTGGTGGCGGAAAACAGAACATGGTTTTTTGATGACCCAAGCACTGCGCGAGACTGGCTGGACGGCTGGCGTCCGGCTTCTCACTCTCGTCGCCCTGGACGGACTAAGACCGGCTCGCCTCACTCTGATTCCGCCGCTGCAGGGGCCGAGGGTACGAACAGTGGCAGAAGCTCTCCGATACGAGACGAAAATGCTTTGAGTCTGGAGGTGGACCCTTGACCACATGTGTGCACTGTAAAAGTTTGGTACTGTGGCTGGAACCGTCATGGACACTGGGCCGAGGGCCTCCGTGGAGGGAATGAGGGGCCGCTGATTCCGGAGCGCTCCTCACCCCCAACGAGCAAGTAACTGTGTGTTTTCTTTGGGGTGGGATGAAGCACTCTGCTAGATTGGGGTGGCGGGCAGTTTGGAGTCCGTGTAGCAGGGAAGCAGGGAGGGTGGGGTTGTTGGGAATGGGGGGGTTGTGTTGGTTGTTTAATTTGAAATGTTTGGCTCAACTTCTTGTCTTGGAACTGCTAGTGTTCACGCTTGACCGTATTCCTTACACCGGGTATATCGCCTCTGCTCCTCGATCACTGTATCGGTACTCGCACACGCTTAGTTACAATGGCCTGGGGTTTTCCCTATCTGTTATGCCTCCGCCCCGCCCTCTAGGGCACTCAATTGTCCGATTGACCACAATATGGCGGATCCCCCGCGGCCTGCTGTAGTAACGCATGACACCGGGGTGGGGGCGGTACCACCGCTTCGGGTAGTGTCCTGGAATGTGCGGGGGTTGGGTGATAAAGTGAAGAGAGGGCTGGTCCTACAATGTATTAAGAGACTGAACTGTGATATCGCCCTCCTCCAAGAGACACATTTAGTGGGGGTTGCCTCCAGAGCCCTGGATAGGAGAGGATACCGCATGCTGATACACTCAGACTTTACTTCGGGATCCCGGGGAACTGGGATATGGGTAAAAAGGACGTCACGTTTCATTCACCACTCCACAAAAACAGATCAACATGGCCGCTTCACGGCGGTGTGTGGACAATGGGAGGGCGTGCCCGTCAACGTGGTGTCTGCGTACATCCTGCCGGCGCTACATTCATCGGCACTTCCGGCCCTGGGTAAATTTCTTCTGGAACTCCCGGAAGGGGATTTGTTAGTGGGCGGAGATTTCAATGCATTGGCTGATTCTGATATGGACAGGTTCCCGGCTCGCCCCCTCCCTACTGGCCCAACGAAATTCAGGGACTTCTTAGAGGCACAGGGTCTGGTAGACATTTGGAGGCAGCTTCACCCTACTGATCGCCACTATTCATACTATTCCTCCACTCATGCTTGCCTGTCGCGCATAGACTATTTCCTCACACTGGGGGGCGGTAAACTCACTTTTGATAATGTACACATCGCACCACGGGGTATTTCAGATCACTCTCCCCTGCTCGCTACACTGTCCTGCTCTGCCACGGCCCGCACGCGTCTCTTTCCCATCTACCCTAGCTATCTTAAAACTCCCCCGATCCGAAAATCCCTTAAAACTGCCACTAAACTTTACTTCCAGGAGAACTCCGGGTCGGTGTCCTCGCCGACGGTTCTCTGGGAAGCATATAAGACGGTGCTCAGGGGCCAGGCCATTTCGACCATAGCCGACCATAAACGCAAACAAAAACTGGAAATGGTCGAACTGGAACTGCAATTGGAACAAGCAAATGCGACCCACATGGCCACACCGTCAGAGGCCACCAGGCACGCGCTGACTCTCTGCCAGCTAAAACATGACGACTTTCTCCGCCGTAGGGTGTTAGAGCGAATCGAATCAACGGCATGCAGAGTCTATGATGTAGGCGACAAAGCCAACAAGTTGCTGGCCTGGTTGGACAAAAAGCGGGATGGAGGCAGGCATATCCTGCAGTTACAAGACCGCACGGGGACGCTTCACACGCACCCTCCCAAGATAGTTGACCTCCTGGCAGACCACTTTCAATCAGTTTACACCCCAGAAGTGGTGGTCACGCCGGAACAGGCAGAACTGGCGCTCCAAGAGATTGAGGTGGAGGGGCTAACGCCGGAGGCGCAATCCGAGCTGGAAGCGGATCTCACGGTGGAGGAACTCCGTATGGCGATAGGCGCACTGCACACGGGCAGAGCGCTGGGCCCAAACGGGATCCCAATCGAATGGTTCCAAACGATGTCCGACACACTGGGCCCACCGCTACTGGCCATGTTCGAGAACTGTCGTGAGTCAGGAACGCTGCCATTGGATCAGCGCCTGGCAACGATAGTAGCTATCCCAAAACCTGAGAAACCTCCAGAATGTTGTGCATCCTACCGCCCGATCTCGCTACTCAATGCTGAGGCGAAGATCCTGGCGAAGGTGATCGCTAATCGACTGACCCCACACCTTGGCCAGCTGATCCACCCAGACCAATCCGGCTTTATGCCTCACAGGAGTACAGCATTAAATCTCCGTAGAGTACACGGCGCGTTGGCGCGTGCGCACTCCTTGACAGAGCCAGCAGCCATCCTGTCGCTGGACGCCAGGATGGCCTTCGACATGGTGGAGTGGCAGTACCTGTTCGCAGTCCTGCACCGGATGGGCTTCGGTCCGAAGTTCCTATCCTGGATCCGACTACTCTACACAGGCCCAGTAGCTCACGTAGCGGCCAATGGCCATATCTCTCGTGCGATCTCCTTGGCGCGTGGAACCCGCCAGGGCTGCCCCCTCTCCCCACTACTGTTCGCGTTGGTCCTTGAACCCCTCGCGATCGTCCTCAGAACGACACCACTGTTGAGGGGCGTCAGGTGGACGGAGACCTGGGAAGATAGAATATCATTGTATGCGGATGATATGCTGGTGTACGTATCGGCACCCGAACTGAGTGTCCCGATTTTACTGGCGCTTTGCGACAAGCACGGTGCGGCCTCTGGTTACACAATTAACTGGACGAAATCGGTCCTTTATGTACTGAAGGGCCCTCGCCCAGTCCTCCCGGACCATTGTCCGTTGGTGGTGACAGATGTTTCCTTCAAATATTTAGGTATCCATGTCACTAACGATATGACCGTCTTCACCAATCGGAATCTAGCGCCCCCCCTCCTCCGTTTGAAGGCGGACGTGCGGCACTGGTCGTCCCTGCCGCTCACACTTTTAGGCCGCGCTGCGCTGTTCAAAATGATGGCGCTCCCGCGCTTCCTATACGTCTTTGAGAATGCGCCTGTCGTGATTCCGCCCTCCTACTTCCAGAAGATTACCGCGATGGTTACCACTCTACTTTGGGGTGAGCGTCCCCCGAGGATAGCGCACCTCAAACTGAACCGCGGCTGGTATGATGGTGGCATTGCGCTACCGAACGTACAGCTTTATTATTGGGCGTCCCAACTTAAGGTACTTAACCAATGGATCCATGCACCACACACTGACCCGGCGTACATGGCGGACAGGGCCCAACTCGGGACACAGAGTCTCCTGGCCCCCCTCTATAACCACAGTCTACTCAAGAACCTGATTGGCCCCACTAAACACACAATCACCCTATGGTACAGGGCACTCACCAAGCTACAGTGGAAGGGAGTCATTACGAAGCTTACCCCGCTTTGGGACACTAAAAAACTGGGCTGCCTGAGGACCAGTAAAGGGTTCACCCAATGGGACAATATAGGCATTTCTACGGTTGGGGACCTCTGGACGTCCACTGGGGTGGTACCATTCGAGCAACTCCAACAACAATATGAGCTGAGCCCCACGGAAACATATAGGTACGTCCAAATCAGGCACGCTCTCCTGGCGGTGTTGGAGCCGGGAACCACAATCCCGGAATCCTCGCCCCTAGAAGACCGGCTCCTCACGGATTACATGCAAACGAAAGCCACCTCACTCACCTACCGTAAATTGCTGAACAATCTCCCTGACCCCCTACAGACCCTGCGAGAAAAATGGGAGGATGCGTTGGGCGCTATGGATGAGACGGACTGGAACGCTGCTGTGGCATCCCCGAGAGAGGCTGGGGTTTCCGCAAGGTTCAGACTCATACAACTGAAAATACTGCACAGAACGTACTACACGAGGACCACCCTACACAAAATGCACAGGGCTGACTCCCCTCGTTGTCTTAGAGGATGTGGGGAGGATGGTACACTACTGCACACGTTGTGGGGCTGCCCTCTCATTGCCCGGTACTGGCAACAGGTCATGCGCACGATTTCCCAGGCCCTTGACACCTCCCTCACACCCGAACCGCGCCTCTGTCTTCTGAATGTTTGGGAGGGCACTGATCTTAACCTCAGACAACAGCAGTGGGTTACAATTGGAACAATGATGGCTAAGCGTGATATCGCACAGAGATGGGGGGTGGCTGAGTTACCTACCTTGTCGCTATGGTGTCAAAATATGGACAAACTGATGTTAACTGAACGAACTGTCTACAAAGTGAGAGCGAATCCAAGAAAATGGAACGGGGTGTGGGAGGCCTGGAATAGATATAGAGGGGACATGTGCGACCCGCTTCAGGAGGCTGAAGACGAAGACTCGGAAGATGAGGAGGAGATGATTGGCTAGCCTGTGGGCTGCCACGGGGCAAGACTACTACTGTACTCATATAGTGGGAACTCCTGCTCACGTCCTGCGGGGGGTGGAGGGGTTAGGCCTGGGTGGGGGGTCGGTGTGTTCTACTAGCGTCTTCTGTTCTATATTGCTTCGCATCTAAGCACTATTATTGAGCCACTTTGTTTGGTTTGTTTTTCAACGTTTTATACATGGAACAGTTAACGAAAATGCTATTTAAAAAAGTAAAACTTCATGACTCCGATGTTTCTCTCCTGATGGTCTGCCGTATCATCCTCATCCTTTGCTGCCGGACCGGAGGGTTGTCGGCTAAATAGCTGTGTATTGCTACGGGACATCATGTTCTTTTCTCCTGTCATGATTACTGTGTACTTGTCTTGTTGTAAAATGGATGATGAACATCAATAAAAGTTTTTACACCAAAAAAAAAATAAAAAAAAAAAAAAATATTTTATTATAAATGAATCCTTATTGATAAACATTGTCTGCGCCATCTTGCGTTTTTGTCCAATGCCACAATTTTGTCGTGCACGGCAGCCATTTTAGATGCCTTGACCAGGGCCACTCTCTGCACGCCGCCGATTCTCAGCATGGCTCCCCACCCTCGCACGCATCTCCCCCACGCAATGGTCACCCCCGCTCTCTCTCTCATGCATGGGCCATATACTTCCCCCATCTGCGCTGCTCTTCTCTGAGAATCACACCCTGTGCCCGCTCGACACCTCCCTTTCACCCTATTCACTACCGCACCCTCTGACACTTCTCTTCCTCTGTGTCCGATTGTCCAGGCCGGACCTAGGCTATCACCTAGCCCTGCGGATGTAGTTTATGGCCCCAGCTGTAGAGTATCCAGACATGCCAACCCTCCCGATTCAGGCGTGAGACTACTGATTTCAGTGCTAGTCTTTCGCTTCCCGATTCCTGCAAGGAAAAACCCGGGGGCATATTTCCAACAACTAGCGGTAATTTTTGTCTCTAACTTGTTTAGAGACAATAATTATCGCCGCACTTCGGCGAATTTTATCGCACATAAATTGATTTCTTAAATCGTTTTTAAAAACAACATATCTGTTTCAGCTTACATAACAAACCATGGAATGGGCTCCATGTACCACAATAACTTGTGTTACTGCATGCCAGAATGTTACACCAAATATGCAATTACAATTTCTCTATAAAACTAATTCTATTACTATATCACTAGAGACAAAACCACATTTTAAAAACACAGCTTTCTTCATCATTTTCTCCTTAAATCATACTATTCTCTATCTAAATTAAATAAATCTTTTCTCACCTTAGCAAATATTGTTTGAGTTTTTAAAACAGTCTCAGAAATACACCAAATTGTCTTCAGCAGAAGAAAAAGGATGCACTCCAAAGGCTGCAGCTATTGAAAGCACAGAAATACAGATATTCATTTCACATATCTCTCATATTAGCCAATCATACCTCTTCCCTCACTTTTTTCAAATCAAAACCCTTCCCCCCCCTGCCCTCTCTCCCTTGTTTCCATAGCAACCACCTCCTGGAAGACCTCTCATGTTTGCAAATTCACACAACAATGTTTCAATTGAACTCTGAACTCTCAGTGCACCTGCGTATCCAGAGCAATCTTTCAATAAATGTTTCTTCCTTGACCATTCAAATTACATCTTTCAAAGAACACATCCATCCACCCTAACTTTCTGTTTTCAGAAATGGAAATGCACCAATCACTGCTAATGAATCATTAGCATTGTAAATCCACAGTTTTTTTTCTTTAGAAACTCCTACTGTTTCAACTGCCCTTTCATTACCACACTTCATCTGACTGCAGAACAACCTTCTCCCACCATGTTTAAGGTCTGGATTGTTGGACATAGTTACATCCACTGGGCTCAAAGGTATGCTGAGAGCAGAAATTTACCTAACCTCAATTTACAAGATGTGGAAATTAAGTGGTTGGGCCAAAGAGGATTAAAATGTCACCAATTGATACCATTGGTGAAAACCTTTATGCATTTGCCAAAACCTGACCTGTTAATAGTGCACTGTGGAGGTAATGATTTGGGCACTTTGACAGGGGTAGGTCTGGAAATGCTTTTAAAGGACACCTTTGAGCAATTAATGGCACTTTTTCCTCAAACTGCCTTGGTATATTCCAATATATGCCAAAGACAGAAATGGAGGTGGTCCAACCAATTTTGTCCACAAATTGAGAAAGCGAGGAAGCATGTAAACAAATCTGTTTCAGCTTACATGAGAGACCATGGAATGGGCTCTCTGTACAACAATAACTTGCGTTACTACATGCAAGATATCTACAGAGGAGATGGAGTTCACTTCTCAGATGAGGGCAACAGAATTTTCATTCTGAATTTAAGACTGTGCATTGGTACCTACTTATAAGTACCTAAATGTACCATAAACCCAAAAGCTCTTCTCAGAGCTACCCTACATCTGATCACTCACAATTATTATTTTTCTCTAACTTTTTTCACTAATTTTCGACAAAATTCGCTCCCCGGAGCGCTACCCGGTTCGCTAACCGAAAGCTAACCTCGCGGAATTTTTTTAAAAAAAGTTTTTTTTCCGCACATATAAGCCTCCTCAGCCACGCTCAGAAAACCTAGGGGGTCAAGATAAGTCTACCATGACCCCTTCTACCCATTCTAAACATTATTTGCCCTCCATCTTGTATCTTAATGCGACCGAAACACAAAATGGTGGACTCCCGAGACGCTTAAGGTTCGCTAACCGGGCCGCTTCCCGGAAAGCGGTCCTAAAAAAAGGCGGGAAAGTAATTTACAGAAAAACGACTAGAGACACTCTCACCAAATATAGATTAGCTCATACTACATAACAATCTCTTCCATTCTCACAAATTTTATTGAAATTCCATTTAGCCATTTAGCCTGTAGACCTCTCCAAGTACCGTGAGGTAAATTACTTCACAAAACACATCTGAATTGTTGGAATTGACAACCAATGAAAATGTTACTTTCATTTTCTACTTTTATTACCTGACATTTGATTGGTTATATACCTGTATATATATAAAGGGAGAGAAGGAAACACAGCCATTTTGACTACTACTTGTTGTATATATCATTTAGAATATCACTAATAACATCAACTTGTTTCTAAAGGTAAGTTGTTATTTTTAAAACTGAAGTATATTGTGCACTATAAGTAAATATGGTAAACTTTTTCAGATAGTTATATACTATCCCTCTGTAAGAGTTAGACATTCAGAAAGGCTTCTTTATTATAATTATGGACTGATTTAGGTTTCTGTGGTATAATTATGAATTTACTTAGGCTTCTTCACAGGCACTTTTTAATAGTACTACTTCACGCCTGAAACCATACAGTGCCCATAGATTACTTCTCTGTTATAAACTCACAAGTGCCTGTCTGAACTTAAACCCAACAGTGCCCTATCTCTACTGATATATTTATTTTTTATGCAAATTACAGCAATAAAATGGAAGGTGAGCAGAATGTTTCCTTCGAAATTGTTCTGGAGAACAACACAGAAAAAGTTATTGAGGACAATGATGACTCAGATTTCATGGATGAATCACGGGACCATGAATTAGTTCAATGTATAGAATCTGTGGATCATTTACTTCATTATGATGACGGTCAAATGTTGGAACTTATGTTCACTGAACAAGAACACATATCAGACAGTGAAATGCTAGACGTTGTATTAAATTTTGAAAAACAATCCGAAAAATAAAATTGTATGTAATATTAAAAAATTGTTTGAGTCTTTAATCATTTTTATATGTAATTCATAAACTAGTTAAATGTTAGAAATGTTATTAAATTTTGAAACACAATCACAATAATAAATAATTGCTTAAAAACAAGAAAAACAACAAACAATTAACATACAGTATTAGAAAAGTCTTTCATTCTTTTATCCATAAAGTTCGCTGCCCAGAACGCTTTCCGGTCCGCGAACTTGGCGCTTACCACGCAAAAAAATTTTTTTTTTTTTTTTTTTTTGGACCCTCCTAGGCCCTTTTAAAACCTCCACATAAAACCTAGGGGGTCAACGAGGATCTACTATGCCCCCTTATGGTAATTTCCCCCTTTGTTTTGCCCTCCTCTTGTCTCTCGATCCTACCGAGAGACAAGATGGCGGCCGCTCCGGACTGTTTAGAATGTTGACAGACACCGGAGGGCCAATCAGCTTCTCATCGCAAAGTTCCGTTACGCAAAAGGTTCGCTAACCGGATAGCTGCCCGGAGCGCTGTTACAGATATATATCTTGATTTAAACGTTAATTTCTCAAAATCCACTGAAGCACATATATTGAGACCTAGCAAAGGCACATCGGGCTAACAGTCCCTACAATTTTGCCAAGTTTCGTGAAAATCCATTCAGCCGTTCGGGCTAAAAGTGAGTCCAACCGCCCTATGGAAATTAACATGGGAAAAACGCGTTTTGGGACCCCCCTTTTTTCTCGGCCCCCCCTCCACAAAACCCCCCCAAATTTTCAAGGGCTGCTCAGAAACAAAATGTGCCATTTTCCTGAAAATTTCAGCCAATTCCGTCCACAAACGCCAAAGTTATTAGGCATAGAATTTTCAAAAGTCCCATAGAGAAAAAATCCTAACTATATATACCTACTGGCGACCGCCAGTAGGTAATATATACATATATATTTAGCTCTCTAAGTGGTACAAAGAGGTAGATTCCTACAGACTCACGATTCTTCTGGGCATACTCTGGTGATGACTATCTTACCTATGGGTGTTTTTTTATTTTATTTTACGGAGTTTTATATAGGGCAAACTTGACCCAAAGGTATCAGGTATCAGAACGCTTTACACAAGCACCTGTTGCGTTACATGAGTACACATTCATTTTCGTTAGGCAGAGGGAGATTAAGTGATTTGCCCAGGATCACAGTATGTTGCGTGTTCATGCCGAGACTCGAACCTGGTTCCCCAGATTTTAGGTCGACCGCCCTAGTCGTCAGGTCACATACTTTAGAGCTTTACTTGTGTGTTGCCTCTGAGTATTCGCTGGAAAAACACTTGGTCTATCCTGCATTTCACTAAAATTGGGTAAGTGATTGTGATTTGTGGCACAAGTTCTAGTTTCCTCACTTATGCTGGTGAACAGACATTTATGTACCAATTTTCTAAGAGCATTCTTATTCACAGGAATGGTGTTAGGTATTTTCTGCAGATAGATTAATTCTTATGAGCTCCAGATACTACTGTATGTCAATTACCTGAAGGAAAATCAGCCTTCTTATCCAGAAGGCCTTAGTTGCATTTAGAACATTTTCAGTCCAAAGCAAAAGACTATTTTTTCAGATAATTAATTACTGTAAATTAAAGGGTAGGATGGAGTTGTCAACTCATTTGCAAATTGCTGGTGTCAGACAGATTTGATATGCCATACCCTCAAACCTGGAAATGTTCTTTTTCACCAGCAGTTGTAGTGGTATCCTTTCAGCCCTGGTTACGCATGTGCTGATGGTGACACACTGGCGGCGTACCTTCATGGTGCAAATTTGTTTGAGGAATATAAGTCTCCATTAATGATATATAGAACACACGTACCAGTTTAGTGCTAGTGCTTGACGGTTGCTCAATGGTGCTTGGTGTAGGTTGACCCGGACCTCTTTCTAACTAGTGAGATGAACATGCACGGCTTCGTTGACACAATAAGGGGTTGTAGAAAGCTTTCCTATCCGTCATAACAATGTCCTTGATCACAAGTGCCTTGGTAAATTCTGACACTCTTGCAAATCCATATTTGCACAGGTGTTGAAATACTAATTCTTTTGAGTAAATCTAAATGTATATACATTTCAGCATGTCAAACCTGCCAAAATGTATTGGATGAAAGTGGTCAGGTAAATACCGTAACATCTGGATTTTGGTGTGGTAGGACCCAAATCCGTACGTTATGCCTTATTTTCATGGGGCAACTGGTAAGTTGTGTTATCTATCGCATCCTATAAATAGCTGTCCCCAGGACTTTGTTATTTAATGGGTGCTAGACATGACACGGAAACACTCATAATAAAGGCCCAGTTCACTATGGATTTAGCGGAGACCTTACACTGCCAGATCTGTGGGACACTGAGGTAAAGGATAGGGGCCTGAAAGGGCTAAGCAATGCTGAGCCGAGCCATGAAGAAGGGGGTTGAAGACAGAGAGACTTTTTTTAGAAGGGCCCCCTGCTTTAAAAATGCATTTTCGCTACTTCAATTTATTTTTGATAAAAAGGTGCCTACATCTTTTTGTAGGCATGTGCATACATGATCATGCATGGGCGCAACTACAAAATAACATGGACATGTGGCGGGAAAGATGAGTGGTAATCTTCTGGCACAGGAGGAGGGTAGCTGGTGGTGAAGTAGGCTGAAGGAAAGGAAGAGGTATGATGCACTAAGGGCAGGGCTCGAGTCGGGGTACCACGCGGGTGGACAGCGTCCCCCCACTTATTTTACCGGGGGGGACGCCGTCCCCCCTGGCAAACAGCTGGACTTCACTATTTGGCCTCTCTAGGACGAGGAGCTCAGCACCTTTCGTGATGTCACTTCCTGTTGTGATGTCACTTCCAGTGACAGCTTCCCCACACTTATTTTTTTATGACTTGTGCCCTGACTAAGGGAGCTGGCATGAAGTAGAGAGTATGTTGCAGATTCTTAGCAATGGCAAGAATTTTCTGGGGTGCTAGAGGGACGGGTTTGTAGTGAAAGGAAGAGGGGGTTCTCAGTTGGAGTTGGCCAAAGATAAAAAGAGTAGACGTGGGCGGAGTCGCTCTAGACAGAGTTCCGCGAAGTGCCAAAATAACTCTGCCACGATATGCGGAGTTCCGCAGGCATCGGAGTCCAGTATGTTGTGCTGTTCCCACTGATTTGTAGCACCAGGAGTTTCTCCCTCGTTGTAAAATCAGCATGAATTGCATCACGCAGCACAACAGAGGGCATATACTCGAGTGGCTGCTTCCTCGACGCGCAGGGTAGCGACCTGCCAGGACGCCCTCATTCAGAAATCATGCCAGGAGGTTGTCTAGTGTGCGATTTCCCTCGCTCGAACTCGCAAACCACACGAGATTAAAAGTCCGCTCTGTGGGCTATATGTATCAAGGCAAAATGGGTTCGCAAACGCCGAAATTCGCAGAATTCCGGCGTTTGCGAACCCATTTTCACTAAATGGTATGTATGAAACATTTTTGTTGCAAAATAAGGAATCGCTAAATTTGCCATTCCTTATTTTGAGATTGCATTTAAGGAATTGCAAATTTTGCGATTCCTTAAATGCAATGTATCAAGGAAAAAAACATTCCAAAATGCCATTAAGGAATCTGAAACTACCACCAACTTCTAGTTAGTGGTAAGTTGCGAATTCTTTCAAAAAAGCATTATTTTAAAAATCAAAAGGTGCCATGTGACGCTCATGCATGCCCTTAGGGCATGTATGTGCGCCATATGCGCACACATGTCATTTTCAGGGGTGCAGCAGGGTGTTCTTGAGACACCCCTGCACCCTTTAAAATATTCACAATTTGCGATTAGCAAATTGCGATTCGCAACTTCCCCTTCATTCCTATGGGCCTCCTGGCCCATAGAAATGAATGGGAAATTATTCCTTAATTGCGATTAGCAATTTGCTAATCGCAATTATGGAATTTTAAGGAATCGCTAAAAAGAAGCGATTTTCTACATACATACCATTTTGCGATTTCTAAATAGCGATTCCTTAAAAATCGCTTTTTAGGAATCGCAAAACGGAATGTTGATACATATGGCCCTGTGTCACTTAAATGAGCTTTTCAGAACTGGCAAAACTCCATGAACTTCACTGGCTGAGTGGAATTCTTCGCCCACCCCTAAAAAAGAGCATGTGTGAGGACGGAGTTCAAATTAGAGGCCATTAGGGAAAGAAAAGCTGGATTAAAGCAGGGAGGGTAAGGTGAAGAGGTGGAGCAAACTGTACTCAAAGAAGAGAAAAGGGAATTATGCGCAGAGAGGCGCTCATAGGATGGGTGTTTTAATCTTTATAAGTTATGGCCAAGAGCTTGCCAGACAGCTCTAACATCTGGCGCCACCTAGTGATGCTACCACCATTAGCTGCCTCGTTATAACTTAACCGTCCTGGCCTAGTATTTTTAGTATAAGAATACATGTTGTAACAGAGGCAGATGTCATGAATAGCACAGGTCCCAGAGCAAACTTTCGCATAAAAATGCTTTTAAGCTGTACATGAGATCAGTTCACACCAATGTTACTACCCCAGTGAGATTTAGAATGCACCATTTCTCACACTATACAACAATGTATCGAACAGTTTCCTCTTCTCTGCCCAGGTCTTCATCATCCCTCTGCACTCCGATGATGGTGTCCACAGTACCGTAGTGATACCACCCTGCTTTTGGTCTTGAAAAGCTGACATGCATCGTTGGATTATACATCTTTTGTTATCAGGCTTCCAGCCAGGAACTCAGCTGAAGAGCAGACGGATAGTTGCATCCCCAGACCTCTCTCCATGTTCACTTATGTTGCTAGGATCAGGGCCGGCCCTAGGCTCATGGTGGCCCTGAGCAGGGAGCGTAGGAGGGGGCCCCGGAAGAGGGGGTCCGGATGGGGCGGAGCCAAGTCTAAATATGGTTATGATTTCTATGTCTATATACAGTGGCGTCACTAGGGTTGGTGTCACCCGGTGCGGGTAACTCATGGTGTCACCCCCTCACGACTTACCGCATGGACCAAGGATACCAGTAAAAACCCTGGGGCTTATTTTATTTACAAGCCCCTTGCGCCACCGGTGCGCCACTTTTTCCCATATTAAAAGTGACGCACTGGTCGCGCAAGGGGATTGTAAATAAGCCCCCCCCCTGTTCCACTCACTAGTTATAGCTGCCACCAGCTAGCTGCCTGTCTCCCTTAGACTGGTGAGAGGGCACTGTACCAATACCCCAGCGGGCTTCAAAAACAACAAGGAGCACGTCCAGTGAGATCCAAGATAGGAAGCCTTTCGTCCTTACAAAAAATCTGCTGTGCCTTCCCCCCCCCAAAAAGACCTAATCCAGTTGGCTCTGAAATGTTATGTGTTTTGGCGAAGGAACTATGCCAGCAGCGGTGTTCTAACAAGGCGCCATTTTCTTGTTGTTTTTAAGCAATCTATGGTTTGTGCACTCATATAATTCACACACATTGTTATACTTGCCATAAGCCCTAGCTTTCCGCTCAAATCATTCTTTTAATTGTTGTTGGCCCTTGAAAAAAAGCCTTCCTGTTTGGAAAAAAAAAGCGAAAATAATGGCACGCGCGCTGCTAGGAACAGTAGTGAAACATGAGGAGAAAATTACAAGTGAACAAATTACAAAAGCAAACGTTAAGTTACAATTGGCAAAAGTGACAATTGTGAACAAACACAATACATGAGGTTGCACACGGAGCTTTACAGGAGGAAAAAGTGACATGTGTGCAGGTAACACAAGTCCTTAAAAGATGACTGCAGGCAGGTTTTGAATTTTCCAATCCCTGAATGTAAGAGCTTCACATCCACTGTCTGAATGCTAGATGAATTATCTACACGAGTAATTAAACAAATAACAGTGTTCTTTTGTGACTGCTGCTTGTAAACTGTATACCTCGATTTAAATAGATCTTTCTGTGAGGCTGTGAGAGGGATCGATATTTTAAGAAAGTACATCTGAGAAGTGTTTGTCTCGGTGCTGATGGGGCCGGCAAGTGAAACTGAGTCAGTGAAAACAACAATGCTCACACATTGCCCGGGGGCCGCCAAATCCTGCCAGGGGGCCGCCAGTGATCCTTCTGATCTGATCCTCGTTGTGGCAGCCCCTGGGGTTTGGCGGCCCTGTGCAGGTGCACAGTTTGCACATGCCTTGGGCCGGCCCTGCTAGGATACTTGCCAGGAACCCACCCGTCTCTTCTTATGGCTCTGCCCTCTCGCGGGGACCATGCGGCAGACATTTTGCATTGCGCATTGCCTTGCTGCCATCATCTATGATACTTTTTTCTTTAAATTGTTTTCTTATATCAGTGCACTGTCTTCTTATTCTTCTCGCCTTTCTAACTGCACCCCTCCTTCAGGTGCAGATGTATTGGTTCAATTTGCAGTATGCAGGGCTTTAAGTGGTATGAAAATACTAAGGGGGGTCTCTCAAAGAGGCGTTGACAATGTCATTAATGGCATGACCTCAAAACACATAAGCTAAAAACCTGTGCTTACCAAATATATAATAGAAAAATTAACATTCATTTTTTTGTAGTTTTATACAGCACAGATTAGAACCTAAGGTATCGGAGCGCTTTACATGAGCACCAGTTGCGTTACTCAAGGAAACATTCATTTTTGTTAGGTACGGGGAGATTAAGTGATTTGCACAGAATCACAATATGTTGAGCGTCTCTATTGAGACTCGAACCTGGTTTCTGGGCTTTGAGTTGGACCGCCCTTAACCGTTAGGGCACATCCTCTCCCCTTATACCTATAAATAGCAGGACTATTGACATAGTCAATGGTTGTTAGTTGCATATGATAAATAAGCATCAACAACGGCTTCGATGTATATCCGATTCGCTGCTGATGACGAGCTCAGCTCGTCATCAGCTACGGCGCTCGTATGCTGATGACTAGCTGAGCTCGTCATGTAACGCTGTATTTTGAAAATAGCCGCACACAGCGATGCGACTGAAACATTGAAAATGCTTCAGTTCTGACATGATGAGACTATGAAAGAACTATTCATCAAAGGCTGTGAAGGGTGGTACTGCTGCAGTGTTAAGATTTTTTTCACCGGGTGGGTGATGGCAAAAATGGAGAGCCCGCTGGGACCTGTCTCAGCACCTACTTTATAGAAATGCCGGGGCTGACCACTGGCAGGACCCGGCCCATTAAAAGCCCTGGCAGTATGAATGCCTTGCCGTCCAGTTGCTGAGACAATGACTCCGCCATGTTATTGTTTTATATCCGCCCGCAGTGCAGTGTTTTGGATTGGTCTTGTGTACTCTGACAGGAATCTCTTTAGCATAATTGATGTTTTGTTATTTATGAAGCCTTGGCTTCACTTTCTCATAAAACAAACCTTTGTGTTAGATCTGCGCACACAGACAGGCTTTCCGTTACAAGATGAGCATGATTTATTAATTGGTAGGATAACACTCGAGCATGTGATTGTGTGGTAAGTAACGGTCACGTGACCCACAGTAGGTATAATATGACTGTCACTAGAAATGCCGTATCGTAAACTACCATATGTAGTAAATGTAGCTGGATTGTTGACAAACATTACAGCAAGTGAAGGGTGGGCCACTGGCATGGGTCACTCCAGTGTTGGGAATCCATAACACCCGAAGAAGGGTCCAGTGTGGTTAAATAAAGGTGTAAACTCAGTTGTTGCAGTTCACTCACATTCAGTGGCTACCTACAGTGACAGGGATTGGTAGTGGCAAGTTCTGACAAAACGTTTGCCTCTGTAGCAAAATTATTTTCATTAGTACTCTCTACAGGCCTGATTCACATATATTGTTCTGAGAGTAGATATCTCTTAGTCTTGTTTTAGTGTTTTAAGTGCGAATAGACACACACGATCACTTCTTACAAAAGCAACTTACTACTTCCCCTCTGAAATCTATTCTCATCATTCTATCCATTCTCTAAACTGTACAAAACATGCAAGAATCGAAATTTGCCTAGCTTAGTAACGGTAAGTTTCAATTCTATTAAGGACACGGAGGCGAGGATTATGCTTTTCTCTCTTCGCTGTTTATTCACATAACACCACACAGCAGCCAGAAAAGCATCAGAACTTGAACATTTTTTTTGTATTCCAAACACAGGAATCATCAGAAAAACATCATAATAACATTTCTTATAACCACAAGTCCCATCAGCCGACATTAGGTAGTCCTTTCTCAGTGTCCATAGATCCAAATATAGGGCGTCCATCTTGTGAACTCCTCCTCTTTCTTCGTCGCGAGTCAGGCCAAAGTCTCACCGATCTTGTTTCGCACCATCATTACCTGGCGGAAAAAAGAACAACGTGAGCCATGCCATACCCGCTAAGCTTGAAGGCAAGTCAACGAAAGCATTGCAACAAGTCAATGACATGCAACCAAAGAGAACAGTGAATCCACATTGCAATCCGGAAAAAAGATTACTTACTCCAGTACGGGCGGGATCTCCGCAGGAGGTATGGGTGGGATAATCCTCGCCTCCGTGTCCTAATTAGAATTGAAACTTACCGTTACTAAGCTAGGCAAATTTCGATTCTATGTCAGGACCGGAAGCTTCGGATTATGCTTGTTCAAAGCTTGTTCACCACCAAACTAGCAATATCCACCACCGGCTTGAAATAAAACCTCTTGAAGGTGGAATCCGAAGACCAATCCGCAGCGCGCATGAGGTCTTCTAAACGCGCCCCAAGGGCAAACGCTTTTGAGGCCATGGCCCCCCTCGCGGAGTGAGCTCCGAACTGCTTTGTATCAATACCAGCTTCCTGTAACACCCAACGCACCCAACGGGCTATAGAGGGGGAAGAGACAGCCTTGTGAGGCTTGCGCAATGCAATGAGCAACTGCCGTTCGCCCGGAGGGCGAAGTTCTGTCGTGACATCCTCATACGTTTTCAAACATTGCACCACACGCAACTTAGGGACATCCGCAAAAGCAGGGTAAGACCTTAAAAAGAAATAGACCTTGTAGCCGATTTCGTGCGGCGGCCCACGGTAAATGGAACCCCATCCGGGGAAAAAGCTCTCGCCGTGATATCTAAGGCACGCACGTCGGACACCCTGCGAAATGACACCAAACAGAGGAGCATCGCCAGTTTAGCTGACAATTCCTTTAAGGAGAGATACTTGTTAGGCTACCAAGAAAGAAAAAGGGTCAACACCACGTTAACATCCCACAGGACAGAATATCGTGGCTCCGGTGGTAAAGCAAGACGCACTCCTCTGAGGAGTCGACAGACGAGGGGATGTTCCCAGACCGCCACTCCATCCAGCTTCTCATGAGCTGCTGATATGGCAGACCGTATCGTATTAATAGTCCGGTATGCTAAGCCGGCCGTAGATAGTTCCGCCAGGAAATTCAGGATGGGAACGAGACCTGCGACCATGGGATCCAAATCCCGTCGAAGACACCAACGAACCCACCTGGTCCAAGCCGATCTATACCTTTTCGCAGTGCTGCCTGCCCAGGCTTTGGACAAAAGGTGCTGAGCCGAGTTCGAAAGGCCAGGGAGCGACCAGCGTCTCCTGAAAGCCTCCATGCCATGAGGCGGAGAGAACCCTGGAGGAGATGGTGAGGCTCCCCGTCCGGATTGAGGAGAAGACGAGGGAGCCGGGGGAGTTGGATTGGAGAATCCCAGGAAAGTTCCAGAAGAACTGGAAACCACACTTGCGACCTCCACACGGGCGTCACCATCACTACGTCCGCCATCTGACGGCGAAGCTGGGCCGCGGCCCGCACTATCATGGAGAAAGGCGGAAAGGCATACGGTCGCTCCTGACTCCAGTTCTGGAGGAACGCATCTGTCGCCTCCGCCAGAGGGTCCGGCCTCCAGCTGAAAAACCTCGGCAGCTGGAAGTCTAGACGGGACGCGAACAGGTCTATGGAAAAAGGACCCCAGCATGTCGCCAGCCAGTGGAACATTTGAACATCCAGCTTCCACAGGCTGGAGTCTCGCAGATATCGCGAGTGCCAATCCGCCACTTGGTTGGCCTGTCCCGGAAGGTATTCTGCCGTTACTGAGACCTGATGGGCGAGACAATAGTCCCAAAAGTCTTTCGCCAGATCCGCCAGCGCCCGCGATTGCGGGCCTCCCAAGTGGTTCACATACCGAACCGCCGAAACATTGTCCATTTGCAGAAGGACACAGGACTTCACCGAGTCTCTGGTCCAGCAACGGACGGCGAAGGAGCCTGCTAGAAGTTCCAAGCAGTTGATGTGAAGCCGCTGCTCGTCGGATGACCAAGCGCCGCCTGTGGAGAAATCCCCGCAGCGGGCGCCCCAAACGGACCTGCTGGCGTCGGACTCTATCACCAAGTCCGGAACGGACCCGAAGATCGCACGGCCGTTCCACGCCTCCATGTGGGCGAGCCACCAGGACATTTCTTCCTTGACCTCCACCGACAGGGGAATCAAGTGGTCGTAAGAGAGCCCCCTGCGCAAATGATTCGTTTTGAGGCGCTGGAGGGCCCGGTAATGAAGAGGGCCCGGAAAAATGGCCTGAATTGACGACGAGAGAAGACCTACCACTCTGGCAACCTGCCGAAGAGAGGTGTGCGATTTGGAGATTGTCTGCCGCAGTACGTGCTTGATCTTGGCCATCTTTCTGGACGGCAGACTGAGAGTCGAGTGCACCGAATCTACCACGAAGCCCAAGAACACCATTGTTTTGGGTGGGCGTGAAAACTGACTTCTCCTTGTTGACAATAAAACCCAGACCCTGCAACAGGGAGACCGTCTGGGATAGATGAGCGGTCAACCTGCTCGGGTCCTGGCCCAGCAGCAAAATGTCATCCAGATAGACGATCAACCGAATCCCCTGACTCCGCAGGGTCTCTATGGCCGGGTGCAGAATTTTGGTAAAACACCAAGGGGCCGAGGAAAGCCTGAACGGAAGGGCCTTGAACTCGAAAACCATGCCTTTCCTGCAAAACTGGAGGAAACGGCGATGAGGAGGATGGATGGGGACCACCAAGTACGCATCTTTGAGGTCCAGGCGAACCATCCAATCGTTCGGGAGCAATACGTCTCTTAACAGATGGAACCCCCGCACGGTCTGAAGGACCCATGCGTCCGTCGTAATAGCCGCCCAGACCTGTGGGAAACATGCCAACCTTCCCCCAATAACAACCTGATCCGCAGGGATCACACTCACCGTGGGAATTGTTGCCGCCGGAGTCATTCCTGAAGTTTCCACGTCCTCGGAATCGCTGACCCCTCGTCGGGTAGAAGTTGTTGTAGTTTGCAGAGGAGTTGTAGCTCTGCCGGAGCCCTGCCCTTTACTGGGCTGCTGCTGACCGCCACGGCCGGTCGTGAGGCCCCTGCCACGACCAGCCCCTCGAGAAAAACGCTGGTGGAAGACCCTTTTGATGGTGGACTGGGCCTTGTCCAGTGAAGTGAAAGTGGAGACAAATTTGCCTAGCTCCTTTATAAATGGTTCTCCAAAGAGACCCCCCTGCGCGACTGCGCCTGCCTCCGAGGAGGCCAAATCTCCCAGCTTGGGGTCCAGTTTGATCAAGAGAGAACGCCGCCGTTCGGTCGAGAGGGCGCAGTTAGCGTTTCCCAAGAATATGACAGCCCGCTGCGCCCAATTGGATAACACCTCCGGGCATATGGCGTTGCCCGACACCTTGGCTTCCTCGGCCATGTCCAGGATCTTGGTGAGGGGGCCAATGGTGTCCAACAGCTTGTCCTGACAGGAGCGCCAAGAACGGTCGATCCCCTTACGGGGGTCCTTCACAAACTTCGCCATGAAAGTGGCCATCTTCCCATCCAATTCCGGTGTCATAGCCACCTTTCCTTCTAGGGTCGGACGGGGGCACTCCCCCCTCAAGCAACTGCGCGCCTCCTTCTCCAAGGGCTTGCGGAGGCGGCCCGCCCCAAACTGCGCGACCTTGTCCCCAGGCGCCCAAGCAGCCGACCGTGGGTGGATGATTTCATCAGGGTCGAGCATGCCCGAAGTGTCCTTGGGCAACTCCGTCGAGGATGAGGACGGTCGCCAAGACCGCACGGAATCTTCATCATCGTCGTCCGTATCCGCAGGGGAAATACCTCATGGGGAGGGAGGGGCAGTACCCGCCGGCGTCGAGGGGACCTGAGGCGGGAGCGACACAGGGGTAGGCACGGTCGCCTTAGCCAGAAAAGCGTCCCGTAGGCGCTCGAAGGCGTCCTTGTCCACGCCCTGCGCGCCACTGGGACCCGCGTCCCTACATGCCTTCTTGGCCGCCGGTGGCTGACTGGGATCTTTGGCGGGCACCCCCGCGAGACCCGGCGCCAACTTGGCGCACTCCTCAACAATGCGGGCTGATAGCCTGTCCTCCATGGGCCCTACAATTTCCTGCACACAACGATAAATTGACTGGTCCACAGCCGCATAAAATTTGTCGTCTTGGAGGTACTGGTGGGACTCCTCCTCCTCGATGTAATACCCCTCAGCCATGGCACACACAACGCGCAGCAATAAAAGATAGGTATCTGAGGGTTTCGATGGCGTAGACAAACCGCCAAGTATGGGCCAACCGGAGGCTAGCGGGCTTTGTACGCCGGCGGAACCAGGCAGTCACGAAGGCAGCAGCAGCCTTCCTAGCGCGCCGACCCTCTCTCCAGAGACCGGGTCACACCGCCTCCCAGCGCGCTTGAGCGTGTAACACCCCAGCGGAAGCAATGTAGAAAAGGTGCTCAAATCCGCCCGAAGGTGTCGACGTGGTCACAACCACCAATACAGACCCCAACGGGGCATTCAAACACAGGATAATACAACCCAAGAAGGGCGTCAGGGTTAGGCGGCAGCAGGGCTCCGGCGACTTCGTCTCCCCAGCGCGGCTCCAATCAGCGAGACGGAAGCCGCGCTAGGGCAGGCGAGACACTACGGCGCCCTCTAGCGGTGATATCGGCACCGCGGAACACACAGGGACAAAGCGTAAGGGGCGAAGGCGTCAGCGCGATGGAAGGGCCCTGGAAGGGAAAAAACCCCACAGACCCCACCAAAGAAATAAGCAACGAATCTATACAAATAGGATATAAAACAACAAGAAAAAAACCCTTTCAGACACAAACTGTGAGAGAGAGGGAGAAGTAGCACTTAACTGGCTGCGAAGCAGCGAAGAAAGAGTAGGAGTTCACAAGATGGACGCCCTATATTTGGATCTATGGACACTGAGAAAGGACTACCTAATGTTGGCTGATGGGACTTGTGGTTATAAGAAATGTTATTATGAGGTTTTTCTGATGATTCCTGTGTTTGGAATACAAAAAATGTTTTCAAGTTCTGATGCTTTTCTGGCTGCTGTGTAGTGTTATGTGAATAAACAGCGAAGAGAGAAAAGCATAATCCGAAGCCTCCGGTCCTGACATAGAATTCAAAAGCACATACCTAAAACAACTGATGCAGGAAAAAAAGAAAATAAAACGACTAATCTACTACTACCACTATCTACGTCCTTAGCGCCTAGACACCCACGGGTATTTGCACGCTCTACAAATTGCTTAAATAAATACTATAAACTAACCTCTCATCTTGAGTTCAGGAGCAGCGCGCTACTTGCCGCAGAGTGCTTCAACGTGTCTTCGGGGGAAGTAAGCGCTATATAAATACAATTTGCAATTACAATTACTGCTGATTTTCCGAGTTTTATTCAGAGATCCTCACCTGCAGATTGCTACTTACCCCAGATGCACTCATGAATTGCCAGGAATAAGGCATGCTTGGTCATAGAAACAAAAGAAAAAGCTAGTTCAATTGGATCCGTAAGGAATCGTGTTTTATTCAGGCAAATTCTTAAGATGTCACACCTAAATCTAGAGTATTACAAAACTACTTACAAGGACTTAATCGTGTGACGGAATAAATGGCTAACCCCTGACTCCCTTCTGAAGAATTGTAGTGAACAACATGCCTGTCTGACACATAAAATAGAAAGAAACGCCTTTTCTGGTCATGAATGGTTTGGCTGCCCTGGTGGTGCCCGTTGCTGGCACAACACTACTATGAAAGTTATTTTTCTACTCAGGAGCCTTGACCGAGCGGACTCCCCTCTGCAATGGAATAGACCGCCCTATTTCATGTTTATGGGTCTGGCAGGAGACAGTAAAGTAGGGGGAACCTCATGGGCGGCTGATCAATACTGATGACGGCACTTCCAAGGGATTACCAGGTGCAGGGGCCACCTCTGAGAATCAGAAAATGAGCGTTAATTCGGAACATATTTCTCGCCCTATTCTAAGGATAACTGCATTATTCTAGCCGCTGCACCTCCACAGGCCCGCCTGACCTTTAGCAACCTGTTTTGTATTAGATTTAAAACATCTTAAATGAACCCAAGATAGAATAGCCCCTCTCTGGCAAACCTTCAGAATGGTATTTCTTTAGCGTCCCCGCACATTAATATTGATGCATGCCCGCACTTAGAGCTGCAATCGTGATTTGTAACCCTATAAACTGCTCTGCTGTTGCTGTCAGGAATCGATTTCAGCTCCTAATGGCATGACGTATCCTCTGCCAATGACAGGTCCCCCTTGTTTAGAAGGTACTCAGCATTTGTCGGAAATTAGTGCAAAATGTGCAATACTAAAAGCCACGCATTGCAACACATTAGCTTTGGTGCATGCCACAGCAGTGTAGCAAGGGACACATATTTAGCATTGATTTTGATAGTCGGCTGCAGGGATCGACCTTCAGACATGTGTCGCTACAGATGCCTCCCAGTACACCCCCATTTGAAGTGCATCACCCTTCATGCAGCCATCTTCACTCTCCAGGCCAGTAGATTGCCCCACAAAGTCTTCAGTCGGATCTTGGGGCATGAAAATGTGCTCCACTACCCAAAGCATTGTTCTCTGCGTTGATTTTAGTGGCCTCGCCTCCACAACCACAACCAGTCAATGTCACCTTCACTGGAGATCCAGAAGGCTGAGAGGCATGCTTTAATGGTGGGCTGCTGCCGCCTGTCACTTCCTGGTCACGTGATACTGCCAGGGAACATCAGTAAACAGACAAGCAGCTTGCTGCCACGTTCAACCCTGAAACATGAGCAGGTCAGGAGTTAACCAAAAGCAGCCTCTTTAATTGATTTGAGGTGCACCATGCTATCTCCCTGGAGTTTCTAAACCCTTATCATTTGTAGTTTAGCAAAATAAATACAGGGATGAATGCATAAAATGTTGTACCCCTTTCTACCTCATCCACAAATTCAAATAGTGATACACTGCCTAAGGTGACGCTGTTCTGGCTTCCCTTTAATTATCAGTACTTTATTTACTGATCATAACATGGGCTTCGTTTGAGACCTGAGCTTTGCAACACGTCCTCAGCAGGGTTCCCAGTTTCTCCTGAGGATCTGACTCCTTTTAGCCTTTATTCTTCACTCAGCTATATTGATTACTAAAGAGTTAAAATGCATCGCTCTTTACCGCTGCATCCATTCAGGTGCCCCAAACACCACCCAGAATTAGGACAAGGTGTCGCTGAGGAGGTGTACAGGAGTGAGATATAAGAGCCTGCAATGCATTTCACTGATTCACCAAAACAGGTGTAAATGACCACATGCAGGGTATGTACCTGCATCTATGCGCAGTTTACAATTGTTTGTATATATAAGCATATTTCTGGCAGTCCCTTGCTTAAATCATGTTTGACCTGAACTCTCACTCTTCATGTTACCCACAAAGACTGGCCATTTAGGCCAGTTTTCTTCCATGTAGGATCTAAGATGTGTATAGGTAATTTCATGTGCCTACATTAAACACTTCTAAGGCAAGGTACATTTCTCATTCCCACATTAGTTTCTTTTGGAAATGGTCCCAAAACAGTTTTGTCGCACACATTCAACCCTATTCACCCGTCCTGCTTAATCAGGACAATTTATTATGCTGTACAACATTTTCAGCGCCACTTACGCCTCGTTCTAAGGTGGGTGGTTATGTCGCAGCTCATACCTTGAAAGTTACTACTGAACCAGGGTTCACCCAGTTGCATTGCATGTCCCGGGCCAATCCACTGACACTCCCCTCCCTGTATCTGCCCACACACCCAATCTGCACGTCCGAGTTCATAATTTACTCATACTATGTGTATTTTATCCATGCTTCATTTACCCTTCTACCTGCGTAATACACCTGAGTGAATTACAAAAACATGATACTTGGGTAAGTAATTTACAAACTTTTATTGATTTAAGTCATACTTAACAGGATAAAAAACTTTGTGAATTGGACTCATTGTGTTCAATAGTCACTTTTCCACCATAACAACAACACAATTCTAATGCAAAGTCTTGCGAGCAAGAAGCTTTCGAGGAAAACACGAAAAAACATCTCGTTCCAAAGACTTCTCGGCGCATCCCAGTGGGCCTTAATCAAAAACAATGTGGGCTTTAGAGGCAAGACAAGCTTTTCTCCTTTCAGTGTTTGATGGCAACGAAGGGCACACCATTAGGTGAAGGGTTTTTGTTGGTTTAGAGGGCTTAACAATTCAGGCTATCTTCCTAAGCAATGGAAACCAGTCTCTCAAATAGTGGACACGTGCCTTCATTTAATGTTCCCGGGTGAATTATTTACATCTATTTGTGTTGGGTTGTCATGCTCCTCTCACGTATGTTCGCGTTAAAATGGTCATTGGTTGTGCCAGCTTCAACTGTTCTCTTTCTTCTTGGCTTAGCCGGGTGGCAGGTTGCGCCAGGGAGCAGCATCTACATTGACGATGATGATGACGACGACGTGATGATGGATATGTCAGAGGTGGAGGAAAGCAACTCCGTGAACAGCTGCCTTGCGTCAGAGGGGACCACAGAGGACTCGTGTACCATGAGTTCCCAGTCGGATAACGCATCCCTGGATTACCAGAGTGACAGCACCAGGCGACACGACCGACCACAGTGTAGGCAGGAGGACACCCCGGAAACGGATATGACGTACACTGCCAAGATGTGCACCGTGAGGAATATATCTGTCAATAGTGACGACTCTTGGCTCTCTCCACAGAGGTACGTTAATTACAATCGACACCTTGAGCGGAATCTCATATTTGGGTTTACAAATGTTTGCAAGGGCCATTTCTATTGGAGACAGATTTATTTATATTGTTAAATGAGCAAAATGAATGAACTGTGAAACTGTCTGAAAGCTCTGTAAGAATTAAGGCGTGTAAAGACTGTTACAATAATAGTTTGATAAGGCACATCAAGTGAATGAGAAATGCATGATTTTTTATTGTCAGAAGACCAGCGAGGGTTCTTGGAATTTCAAAGACACATCACAGGGCGTGCCTAAGGCAGGGCCAGCTTTAGGGCAGTGCGACAGATGCGGCCGCACTGAGTGCTGACCTATGGAGGGGGCGCTGACCTCAGGATGGGGCACTGTGTTTAGCAATTACTTATGATCGGAGAGATGAGGGGCACTTTTACCCGGTGGTAGTGAAAGAATCCAAGGAGACGGTCATGGGGTGTGGGGGCGCCAACAATGATTGTCGCACTGGGCACCACCAGCGCTAAAGCCGGCCCTGCGTGTCTGTAACGAAATGCTTGGGTTTAGCTCCATATGGTAGTTTAACCATGCTGTGAATTGGTATGCAACGTTTACAACTGAATTTTTACAACGCACTACCATTAGAACGCAGGCATTACCACGCATACCATTACAACGCATTGCGCTGGGGGGCGCTCTAGGATAGGGAATAAGTATAATTTTATATCCAACACCTTCCCTAGTGTCCACGGGGACTGGAGTTGGAATATAAAATTATACTTACCACTATCCAGCACCTCTAAGCGCTATGCGTTGTAACGGTATTCGTTGTAAATACTGCGTTGTAAAGATATGCGTGGTAACAGTATGCGTTGTCACGTCATACATCCTGTGAATTGCATGGTTACTGGTTGTCTAATTCATAAACTAAGAACTAGGTGTTCACTAGTGTCATTATGTTTTGGTGGGCCCTCTGTTAACCCATTAAACTGCTGGGCATTCCCTTCCATCAACCAATCAGTGCCGTGCCCTTTATTGGCTATTTGGGTAGTTTGTGCTTAGGGCTCCATCATTTTTTTTCCACATAAAGTATCCACACTAATTTTGCGTCCTTTTTTCCAACACCCTGGAAATCTAAAGGTACCCTGGGTTCATGGATTCTCCTAGAGGGGACAGAAAAAATAGGCAAATTGTAGCTTAATTTTGAGTTACTTAAGAAAAATACGAAAAAGTGCTCTGGATAAAAGTGTTTGGTTTTTTTCTCTTAAAAATGGCATCAACAAACAATTTGCTGTGCTAAAATCACAATCTTCCCAGTTTTCAGGAACATGCAGAGCTGAATAAAAAAACTATTATTTTGCCAATTCTCCAAACTGTATTCCGTGACAAAAAGACCCAGCCAACGCGTTTCGTCCCTGGCATGGGACTTCTTCTTTCTTTTGTTGCATTCTAATGCTGGCACCCTCTGCCTGGACTCCACATATATAGTTCTTAAGTCCCTATTCTCTGCCCAGGAACAGTCTTCAACTTGTTAAGGGGACCTAAGGCAATTTTTTCCAGAAATGTATGGGAGCGTGTTATATCCCGCTTAGTGATGAATTTAACAGTTTACTTCTGAAGAACTAACTAACCAAGGTATTTCAAATATGGAAGTGTTGAAGGATGATGTAAAAGATGATGTGATGATCCCAATATCAGAGCATATAGGGTAGTTTCTGTCATTGAGGGTTTTCATCTCTGTATTAGTAATGGGATGTGACATTATCTGTGGACTTTAATGCAGCCACCTCTGCTTTAACTTGCGACTTTCCATAAATTCGAATTTTAAAGTATTGACTTGGAAATTAACCTTTCTTAAAGCCACCATGTCACTCTGAAATCACGGAGCTTCGAGTGCCCTAAGATCAGGATCATATGTGTTTTTTTAGAGACAAGGTGGTTTTGAGAACTCAGCCATCTATAATTTCTAATGTCCTTTCATATGTCTTCATAAATCAAGAAATATGACATCCTGTCTTCTTTCCCAGCCCCCTTACCTCAGGGATTTTGCTTCATCTACACACTATTATTTCTTAATGCACTGCTGCATGGACACATGCTATATAGGTCTTGCTGCATTTAATCATGCATTCAGAGTGCTTAAGTTGTCATGAAAATTTTACTCAATTTGTACGCATCCAATGAACTTGTTTTTACTTTTACAAATGTTAAACGTTTTTCTTGACTCTGTGCTGTGTAGCACTAACACAACCTTTGTGGGGGTGGCAATTTCTAAAGATTCAATTGACTTCTTACAAGAGAGGCCAGAAAATCAAGCTGTGACACCCTGGCCAAGAAGGGACCATTGGACTGTATGCAAATGCTGTATGAGTTATAGGCCTAATGCACAAAGATTTTGCTGTGTAGGTGTGCTTTACTCGTGTAGTACTCCTGACCGATTCGCTGAAGCCTGTTTGAATGCGTAAAGTAGTACCACAGGGGACTATTTTCCGTTCTCTTTCATGCCTTTATTAATCATCCCATAACATTCTGTCCCGTATAGGCGAAAGTGTGAAAATTGCATAGTCCAGTCTATTTGTTATAATTGTATATAACCATTATCTTAGTAGTCCCTATAAATTCCCATTGTAGATGCTTTGGGACCCCTTCAGAAAGGCATGTAGAGTGCGCAAAGAGTATCACCTCAGTTTTTATGCACCCCAGATTTCTTTGTAAATGGGCCCCATTGTGCAGTAGAAGGAGGGGGCGATTTGTGCCCCTTATTGACTGAAGAAATGTAAGCTTAAAACGTGATCAGCACGCGGAGCCTTTTCAGAAGCAGCTGGGCGCGGAATGGGCAGGGTATACCGTAAACCCCGAGTGCCAGGAAGCGTGCAGCTGCCTGCTCTGCCCTTCCAGTCAAGAGCTCGCGGCGGCTCCCGGCCCTGGCACCGGGGTAGGGCACACACCCAGCAGCCAGCCACCAGCCCATATTCATCATTGTCTAGCAGGCCCGCCTTGTTGTTGACAGCCCTCGGGCCCTTGTTAACAGCGGGCTGTCTCTCCAGGAAGAAATGTTGCCGTCGCAAGCACAAGACGGGAGAAACCCCATCCGCGACGTCGGAAGGTGGAGCCAGGGGACAGGGGGAGCACCCTTTCCAGCGCTCCTCGAGTATATTTTTATAGCTGTTATGCAGGAAGCGCCGACCTCCAACTGACCCTCTCTTGCTTGGCCCCACCCCCTCGTGAATTTATTCTGGGAAATTTTACCTTGCCTTGAAAATAAAACGCCCCAGGATATTCTCGCTTCTAAAATAGTCAATCGTTTCTCTTTCAGATGCTTGCCTTTTCTTGTAAAAGGTCTTTTCTCCCTAGGTGTTAATTTGAAAATGCTGCCTTGGGTTTCTTTGTGTGTTCTGCAGCTGGGTAAGTTAATGCAGGTGTGCGCGCGTGCTTTGTTCGACTCCAGGCCCTGCTGAAAGCAGAAGTTGGCTCGGGACTTCCGAGCAGTCAGCAGTTCTGAGTTATAGCAGCCAGGCCTGCTAGTTACAGAAACCCAGTTCGGGTACGAATTTCCTTTGGATGTGACTGTTTTATTTTGCTACTTGCAAGTCACCAGTTCTGTAACTTTAGCTCCGCATTCGACAAAAACAGCAGTAACAGAAAGGTTATATATCCTGTTCTGTGGGTGAAAACATGGCACCAGCAGTGTTTATCCATCATGTAAAACATGATAGCAGAGAAAGTCTCACATTGTTCTTGGAAAATAACCAAAGCGAGTCTGTCAGCGAAAGATAAAGTCCTTCCTCTTCCACAAAGAAAATGTGAGAAATAACGCCTGTGTTTTGTTTGTTTCTAAATTAAGCGCCTGTAAGCTGGGTTGGAAGTGGAATATAACCCGAATGTTGATATTCTGTGCTCAAACAGAACTGGTTTTGTTTCAGACTTCAAAACCACTAATCATTATAATGATGGCACTACCGGAAATGACAACACGATCATGACATCACAGGGAGTCGCCATGACACTTCGCCCAAAATCAGAAGAAATGGAATGGTGGCTTTGGAACCGGATGGCATCATGAGAAATACCTGCCATTAAATAAAAGACCGACCTTAGCTACAGTGACATATATATCCGTACATGCCAACATTTTAAAACTAAAAAAGATATTTTCAAACAAAGTCACAGGACTTTATTTTTCCCATTGATGTACACTGAAGCAAAGGGAATTTTAGGAGGGAGACAGCCAAAATAAGGCCATTTTTAGCTTTAAAAAGACAGGAGTCTCCCACCTGAATAGGGTCTGTTGGTAGGTATGTCTATCGGGAGCCATATTACATAAGTGCCCTGGGGGCGCAAAGCCATTTGCGGGCCCCCGGGGAACTTGGTATTACAGAAGGGGCGGCAGATGCTTGTCCGTTCCCTTCTCTAATACCAATAGCTCTGGCGCACATAAAGCACCAGCGCTACCATCAGAGGGTGTTCTCTCATTTACATGGGAGAAGGCCCCCATGCAAATGAGGGAATCCCATTTCCTCTGCGCCTGCATCTTATTACAGATGAAGGCGCATTGGCAAAGAAACTGTGAGGAGGCGCACGGACAGTATGCCCCCACTGTCAGTGTGCCCCCTCCGGAGGGGTAAAAGGAGTCCTATGCACCCCCAGACACCCCTTGCAGGTGGGTGCAGTCACTCACTGCACCCGCCTGCAAGGGGATCTCCAATCGCTCTTAAACATGCTGGTGAGTTGCTGCCTGCACCTTGAAACACACAGTGGCTTCAAAGCAGCTGCTCCATCTTTCACATGAATGCGCTGCCCTGGGCGCAGCTTGCGTTTGCAGCTGCCCCAGGGGCAGTGCATTCATCCTAATATGGTACATTTTCCTTGTTTGCGCCGGGCACTCCTTTTAAAAGGCACAAACGAGGAGAATGAGGCTTATGTATGATAGGGCCCCTGTTTGTCAGCAAGCATCAGTGCAGTGCAGCTTTGAGGATCGGTGTCTCCATTAGCTTGTGTGGCTTTCATTTGAAGGTACTATGCAGCTTCAGAGGGTTTTTCAGAGCTGTTTTTCTCTGATACCTACTAAGAGACCGATTCAGGTGAGCAACTCACTGCACTGAAAGAAGTGGGGCAGCCCTCCTGCTCCTTAACGGAGGAGCTGCAACTTTTTATTAGTTTCTGCCCCATACTTCTACTAAGTTTTTTAACAGAAATTGTGTAGTGCATAAGTCCACCTTGAACCAGTTTCAGGCAGTTCCTGCCTTTTGTTTGCCATTATCATTGATTGTAATGTCAGCAGGAAGGTTGGATTTGATTGGGAGCCCCTTGTCAAGGAAGACCCACCACAAAGGCACAAAAGAGAGAGAGAGGATTCCCCACTTAATCAATACATAACAGGGTGTTGATAACAGTTCTAGGAAAGAATAAAGCAGGAAGGAGGCGTGGATTTTCACTACACTACAGAGCGACCCTCTGTCTCCTATCTGCCAAACCCCCATGTCCGCCCTATACTTCAGAAGTACTGAAGAAAAGCCTTACAATTCACATGCTATCTGGGGTCTCCCCAAGCCTCCATTAAAAGTTATACCCCAGAACAAGAAAACAGCATGGATTTCTGTGCAGCCTCATGTAACATATACACTACAAACAGTCTACTGTACATGCATGGTCACACACATACATGCCTTTCATTTCCCTAATGGAAGTAATGCATAACCTTGTTGCAGGGACTAGCAGACCAATTTAAAAACTACAGGAGTGGCTGGCCAGCAACTCTCCTTGGCAGGCGAATAGATAAAAAGGTCTGTCCTGTCCCTAATATCTGTTGATGCCACCACTGTCGATCAATTGATACACATGAAAAAAGTGAGAAAGGAACAGTTAATTGAATACCAAAATACATTCAATAAACAGTGAACTATAGCTACATAAATTGTTTCATGTAAGATTTATTCAGAGGAGGAAGATTTACATAATGTTTGTAACCCATCTGGTGACAAAAAAGGAGTGCCAGTTTGACATGGTGTGTTTACTGGCTTTTAGAAAGTTGGCAATTTCTTCTCCTAACCATTTGGTGCCTGCAGCTTATATACAATAAATATTAGTCACAACCTTCTAAAAGTGGCATTTTCAGAATTGTGCCTTAAAATCTGACTATCATAAAAGAGGGTCTTAAATTAGAATTCTTTAGACTCCAAACTTAATATTCCTATCTCCTTCCAATTGAACGTTGCCACTTATTAAATGTAATAAGGTAACCCAATGTTATCCCATGGGAGAGGTAGGCCTTGTAGTAGTGAAAAGCGAATGTAAGAGTTCTTCACTACTAGGACATGTAAAAGTTCAAAATGCCTGTCCAATACACTGCACCCTGCCATACGGGCTGTTTAGGGTCTACCAACGGAGTGGTGTATATGTTTTAAAAGGAAAGTTCAGGCCTGGATTTTTTTTATTTTACAGGTCGTAATAGCAGTTTTAACTGCACACAGGAGCTGCAATGGCAGGCCTGAGACATGTTTAAATGCTTCTTAAGTGGGTGGCACAATCAGTACTGCAGGACCACAAGTAGCATTTAATTTACAGACCCTGGGTACATGTAGTACCACTTTACTAGGAACTTACAAGTAAATTAAATGGGCCAATTGGGTGTAAACCAGTTTTACCATGTTTAAGCAAGAGAGCACAAGCACCTCAGCACTGGTTAGCAGTAGTAAAGAGCGCAGAGTCCCAAAAGTCAACAAAAACAGGTTGAGAAAGCAAGAGGGTGAAGGTAAAAAGTTTGGTGATGACCCTGCACAAAGGACCAAGTCCAACATGGGTCTTACATCATTTCTGTTGTCCTGAGTGGGTCAGCTTGGAAAGGGGGAAATCGAAATGTACAAAAGCTCACATACTCCCAGTGACTTGGATAACACACATAATTGGATATAATAAACAGTTTGTTACTGCTTACACCAAATTGTTACCGCATGATCTAACAAATTAGAAAATCAGTCTATACAGTTAGTGGCTCAGTGTGAGAATCCAGGGATCGCTTGCTTTCACAGCGAGAGTAGTCGTTGCCTCCAACTCACAGAATAACCTGGCCAATTTGTAAATAGTTGGATGAGTAAGTCTGTGATTCCATGTTGCCGGAACATTACCTTAATATTCCTGCAGATGCATTTAACAAATCAATGCATCTTGTGAGTTACTGTCTTGGTTTCCACAAGTGAACCATTTGGGCTTGTGCACCACAAAACAAATTATTCTTAAATTAATGGCCAGCACTAGAAACATGTCTCAGTGACATTTAGCTACATGTCAACCCTATATAGGCGGTTCAGGCTATGAAGAGAGTGGGCAATATCTAGTCCAGAATCTCTCATTTGGACTCAGCCTCCCTCCTACGCAGGAGGGTAACCCTTGAGAACAGTTTCATGAAACAGCAAACAATGTATGTCCGTCTGTATTTTGTTTGGCAGCCAATAAGAAACAGGAACTTTTGCAAGGTAGACACCCCCATGTTTTCTCAATCAAAAGTACTTCATTATTACAATCTCTTTGCTGCAAACAGGGTTTAAACTCTCACCAAACCCCCTGCTGCCTCAGGGTGCCAATTTTATTGTTGCAGTGTGCCACAAAAGTATACACACATCAGCAGCTAAACAATCACGAGTTATTCTAGGGTAGCACACCAATAAGCATGAAACTTATAAGATATCAGAAAGAGTCTTGGCAATGTTAATGCAAGCGTCACTATCCAGCAACTTATGTGCTTGACAGTAAAGATGTATTTTATATTTGTTAGTTGAATTGAGTTAGACAGAATCCATCACATAATAATTTCTATTATAAAAGTGAGACAGCTGACACATGTTTGGTACCTTTATGTGACACTTTTGCAAGGCTCATAACTCAATTTGTCAATAGAGTAGGTAGCAACCAATGAGTTAAAAGCATACACAGTTTGGTAGATAAAAATGCAGTAAGATATGTCAATATGGCCAGTTTTAAAGTTTGTTGCGATCAGAGTAGGAAGTGTTTCTGGCCTTGTGGGGTACCAATCATTGAGACCTGTAAGATGAATATTTGTAATTTGCTCAGGTACTTACCTGAGTTTCAGCATCAAAGTAGGCTCACAGATGACCAATTGTTACTTTGATGCTGGAACTGCGATAACTTTCTGAATAGACACCAAAAAACACGTAACCGCTACATAATAATTTCTAAATATGGTAGGAGGGTATATTTCATTTAACTGCCTGTCTCATGATGCCCCGCAAAAGTCTGATTGGGTGAAACTGTTGCTGTAAAGAACAACTCTTAAGGCAAGGCTCTCCGATCTTTTTCTTTAATAAGGTCTACGTATGTTCAGTAAAAATCACACTGAGCTACCAAAATTATTAGCGTTGTAATAGTGACTACATCAGACAAGATTACATTACTGGTCATCATAAGCAAGATTACCAGCAGCGTTAACCTCTGTTCTTCAGGCATGGGTGACAGCACTCACTTAAACAAGTATTAGCAAAACCAATAGTTCTCACAATGCATCAGCTATTGATTTTGCCAGTGTTTTTTAACCATGTTGTGCACCAGCATGGCCAAAAGTTAGTGGCATAGAGGAGAGTGGTTTGGAGTAGAGTGTCTTAGAGTGGAGTAGGTTGGCAAAGAGTGGAGTACAGTGTCGTAGAATGGAGTGTTGTGTAGTGGAGTAGAAGGGTGTTGATTGTAGGGGCAAAGAGTGGCGTTGTAGAGTGGAGTAAAGTGTTGTGGAGTGGAGTATCTTAGAGTGGTGGTGTGTTGAGTTGAGTAGAGTGGCCTAAAGTGAAGTGACATAGAGTGGAGTGGCTTAGCGTAGAGTAGAGTGGCATAGAATGTTGTAGAGTTTCATAGAGTGGAGTGGTGTAGAGTAGAGCAAAGTAGAGTGTCCTTTGGTGTAGGGGCAAAAAGTGGGGGGTGTACAGGGGAGCAGGGTAGAGTGGCGTAGAGTGGAGTGCCATGGAATGGAGTGATGTAGAGTGGGTTTCATAGTGTAGAGCGGAGTAAATTGTTATAGACTGGAGTGGCATAGCAGGGAGTAGTGTAGAGTGGAGTAAAGTGGCATTGGGTGTCTTACTTAGTGTGAAGTGGCATAGAGTGAAGTGGCGTATAATTAAGTGACGTGGAGTGGAGAGGTGCAGATTGGAGGAGAGTGGCCTAGAGGGAAGTGGCATAGAGTGGAGTAGAGTGGGGTGGCATGTAGTGGAGTGAAGGGGTGTGGAGTAGCGTAGAGTGGAGTAGAGTGTTGTGGAAAGGAGTAGAGTGGAGAATGGAACCATTGAGTAGAGTGTTGTAGAGTGGAGTTGTGTAGAGTGGAATGACTCAGAGTGGAGTATGCTTGGGGTGTTAGCACACTGCTATTACAGACAACACTTTTCCTATTGAAATGACCATTACATATGCAGATACAGTTTGCTGATAAAACTATGCAGCACACAAACAATAATGTGTGGAAATGGCATCACCCAGTGCACTGATCTGCTTTGATCATATTAAAATATTTGTTTCCACTACACTTCAGTATTCCAAAAAAAGTGCTGAATTTGTGCTTTCCTAATTCTGATATACTCTGAAAAATTAGCACAGTTCAATTGCAGACATTTAGGTTTTGTTGTGTGCTAGAAAAAATTATTTTCTTTCCCAGTGCCCAGCAAGATTCTCACATAAATACTCTCACTTTGAAGTCAGCGAAAGAAAAGTAATTCCAGATTCAAAGGCCTATTTACAGAATGTGAGTATTTGTTGAAGAATACAGCAAATAGGGTATGTTCCACGGGTGGGACGAACTCCAAAAACTGAGAGTTACAAACCACAAAGTCAATGGTTAGCAGTGGGCAGAATACATTCCCAGGGAAGCTTTCAGAATGTCCGGAAGAAGTCTTTTAGCAACTAGCTAGGATTGCTGTCTGGTAGGATTTGACCTGAAAAAAGGCTTAGCTGCAATGCTCCTAGAACAAATGTAATAATATTCGTAATATCTCAGCAGTGCTGCATGATTCAACACCAAAATATCAGCTTTAACTATGTTTTTCGAAAATCAGAAATTTTTCTCTGAACATCTGCTTGTAAGTTTTAAAAAGTCTGACAGTTTCATTTCAAATATATGCTTTTCAATTTGGTTTAAATATATTGACTCAATCAAGCAAAGGCTTCTAAATTAGTAGGTGGAGCTGCACACAAGGAAACTAACCGTTGGAGAATCCTGTTTTAAGAAGAAAAAAAGCGTGCTTTAGTGTCAAGTATTACCTACAGAAGTCGAGTAGATAGTAGTGATTTTTGGCTTCTGCAGAAGACGGTAGATATCGAAGGAGAGAGTTCGGGTGAAATGAAATCCTTCCCGACTGTGACACGAATGACAGCCAGATCAGTGCGATGAGAAAGAGTGGCTAGAGACACCGGAGAAAAGTGGTAATGAATCCGATGAAATGTTGTTACACTTACGCACCATTTGGCCAAGATACAAAAGAGGTAATTGAGAGTGAGGAGTAAGAGGCCGATGAGATCATTGCCAAATGAAAGGATGCAGTCGCCCGACCTCTTTTGAAGAGCTGTGCAATGTACAAAAACCCTTACAGAGGCATTTGTAACATTTAATGCTGACATATGTGCATTGATTGCAACGCTGTATCGGATATACTGTGCCTTCCACTGGAGCTCAGGCTGCTGCCAGTATTATAAGCAATGAGAGCATAACTCCTTTGGCCTCCGTTTCCTAACAATAGACGACGGACAAAGCAAAATGAAAAGACTTGACCAGTGTGGTGTGCTAAGTGCTGCTCATAGCCGCATTTGGACTCTTCTATATTTTAGGGGAGACAGCGTTTACAACGCAGTCATTACATCGCAGTTCCTTTACAACGCGGTCATTACAACGACCGCAGTGTTGGAACGCGATGCCTTTACAACGCAGGTCATTAGATCCACTTGCTGTAGGGGGCGCTCTAACATAAGTAATAGTACAATTTACTATTCCAGCACCTTCCCTACTGTTGCGCAGGCTGGAGTTCGAGTTCAGCGCGCCCTTTACAGGAAGTCGATCTAAATATTTGCATTGTAAAGGTATCGCGTTCTAACAAAGCGGTTGTTCTAACGACTTCGTTGTAAAGGCACGCGATGTAATAGCATGCGATGTAACATGCCTTATTCATATTTGACTTCCCTACTACTAGCCTTTTTTTAAGCTTTATTTTCAGCCCATTCCTAAAGAATCAAACTAGAATCGTGCTTGCCTGTTTTTGAGTCTAAAGTCTGCTTGGTCGTGATGTGGTGTTTCTTGATCTGCTACTAAATTGTGTTATATTGGTTTGGTATTTTTACAGCGCCTACTACTCTGACGAGGTGCTAAAGTAATTTTGCAGGCAGTTTGCATGATACTCCGTAAGTTCCAAGTGTTAAGAATTTAGTCAAGCATAACGTTAGACAAACTGGTCCAGACAATGTCACGCAGTTTGTCTTACTCCCACGTAGATTTGTGCAAACATCTGAAATATTATAAGTGCCTGCTAATGAGATAGTGGAACGCTACACACCACTGTTGAAATTGACACGCTCATGGGTATTAATTGTTACACTGTTAGTGATTTAGCTACCAGTTGTGTAGCCAGTATGTCAGTGGCCCCAGTGCAAGGAAGGAAATGGGCCCCCAGCATATGTTTGAGTTATAAAATACAGTAATAGTCAGTGTTCAATGGGACCCTCAGGCCTATGGGCCACAGTGCTGCTGTGCCTGCTCAACCAAAAGGAAGCTACTCCCCTGCTAGCTACTTTATCAGTAGTGCACAGCTCTACTTGCAGAAGTTGTGTGGATAGAGCTTTCTGAGGCGAATAATAGAATAATATCTTCTAGTCTGCTGAATGTAGTGTCCTGCTGAATTTGTGGCGATGCAGCACTTTACTTGAGGCTGCATTAACACCCACTCCACATCCATCCATCACAGGCATCACCTGAAGTCAGGTGACCCAGCCAATAAAAGGGGTCAGGTGGAAGTGCTCTGGGCCAGTTGTCAATGTCTTTACTTTATTTAGCATGTGGGCGTATGACCAACAACATTGGCGACGAGGATGACCAGACCCCACTTGCTATTACAACCTGTCAGCAGGTCCACCACAGCCACAGTGCTAACACTATTAACACATATTTCATGCTGTGGCAGCCAGGCAGTCAGGTTTGGGGAACTGGAGGTGCAACACAGCAAAGCCTTCTCCAGGAGGAGACCAAATCATCGGAAGACTCTGCTCATGTTGCCCAGCCAATCCAGAGTTATTTGTGCTTTGCACCAGCTTCACGACCAGTCAACCCCAAAGGTGGTGAGCAAAGACTTTGGGCTGCATTACTCTGCTGATGAGCCATCGATACTTACCCCTGCACACCAGGCCCAGAACCGCCTGAATGCACTCATCAGCTCCTGAACAGCAGTGGCCGCTTACCTCCAATGAAGTGAGGGGAGAGGGTTGTATGTGAGCCTGGAGGCACAAAGGAGAAAAGCGTTCCGACCCTGCCTCTTTACGGAGTGGGTCATCACAGGATGACACCCAGATCATGATATGTAACCCACCAAGTGCCACCCACTAAAGAGTCTGATGCCCTTATTTACTAATATTTGGCGTAGGGCAGCACCGCAAGCCTTCCTGCTGCACTGTCCTACGTCAAAACAAAAAGGCAGGAATGCTCTGTGTCTATGAGATACAGTGCACTCCTGTCCTCTTCGACTATGCTGGCATACAAATGGCTGCCTAACGCCAGTGAAGGCTCCCTTGCACCATGGTGCAAGGGTGTCTGTTTTGAAATCAGGTTGTTTTTGTGGCGGAAGGTACACCTTCCTTCACAAAAACAACCCTTATGCCACCCCAGGGGAGGCATAGGCTTTTGTTGCATTCCCAGGTTTACAGCATGTTGTAGAGCTGGAAACGTGTCAAATGCCAAGGGTGTTATGTCAGAGCACCCACCGTAAAACACCCATAGCACACCTCCCCATTGAGACTTGCACTGCATTGCCTCCCTCCATATCTATGAGGCCTTGAAAAGCCACGAAGGATGGCTTTATGTGGCCTTGTAGATATGATTTAGAGGCCTTCACCACCAGAGAGTCATTAAATGTGACGCTTCGGCGGTGCAGGCCTCTTGTAAATGAGGCCCTGAGTTTTCATATGTCCAGAGGTGCCACCCTGATAGTCCAAGCCCTCCAGGTGGACATGGCACCGGGCAGGAAAAGTCCCAAGGAAAGTGAGGCCAGGATGGAAGCACACAGCGCCGTGACTGTGATCCTGACACTAGTACCACATTGTCCTGCATCCTCAACGCACATGGTTTCACACCCCACCCACCAAGATTGATGGCAGGAAAGCCTAAAGGCTTATGTCCTGCAACACCCAGCCAGAGAAAGGAGGCAAAACCACAGGTTTACAGCATGCCTGGCTAACCCCATCATGCTTGTCTCTGTCTAGTGCATCAACAATACCACCCATGGAGTATCGAACAAACAGAGAGAAGTACAACACTGTCATATGACCTAAAGTCAAGAAGCAGTAATGACACTCTGAAGAGCCAGTCAGCCAGTGACTACCTGCTTAGCCTGACTGCATCCTGATCCCCGTAGCTGGAGCACGCCTTGACTATGACCCATCTACCCCTGCGGTTGCACAAGTGACTAGGCAGTGGATCCTCGGCGGTCTTGCAGCAGCACAGAGGCAGCATACATGCAGTCCTATGACAATCCATCCAAAGGGCCTCCGCAAGCACAAGTGATGGACTTGACATTGCTCCACCAACGGATTGTAGGAGATAGTAGGGCCTCAGAGTGGAGACTTCAACAAGGTGCAGAATGACAAGACTGTCTTCAGTGAGTTAAGCAACTCCACCAAAGTAAAGTTCATGATGGACTCCCACAATGCTCCTAATGCACCTCTTTTTGAACTGTTGACACCAACCATGAATCACCTGGAGCATCAGAAGAATGAACCAACTGCATACAATGTACATGTCTCCAGCCAGCATGCAGCCAGAAGGCTTTGGATTCTATGACCAAGTGTTCATGCCCTGTTTCACACCAGGTTAGATTATGAATGTGAGCAGTGATATCAGGGTGCAATCCACTTTATCCGTCTATGAGTCCACTTCTGTCCTGCTGATTGACGCTGATGGATTATGTTATGTCCAGTTTGTTTTGTGTTGTTTCCACAAGTTGGACTTGTTGTCCTTTGGGTATGTTTTTAGGGAGGAATCAGGGCCGGACTGGCTGTAGCGAGCACCGGGTGTTTCCCCTGTGGGCTGCCAGGGTTGGGGCCGGTTTTGGGCCCCTGGGGGGGCATTTTTGTTATCTGGGGCCAGCAATATCGGCCCCCGTAACAAAATTGGCAGAAACCGGCACTAGCAATCAGGTTAGCCGTACCCCCGCCTCCGCCCCCCCCCCACCTGTTCCCCAGGGGAGCCGGCCGAGCAGTTTGCTTGGGCCGGTTTCGGTTCCCAGTCCGGCCCTGGGAGGAATGTAGTGTCCTTCTCCACACGTTACGATGCAACCCCTCGCCTGACCCTGCACTAACACCCACCCCACACTCTTCCATCACAGGCATCATCAATCTGGTGACCCTTGCAATAAAAGAGGCCGGACTGGCTATTTGGTGTTTCGGCATGCTGCCGATCTGGGGGCTGATTTCGTTGATGGGGACCTGCGTGTGCTGAACAAAATTCGTTTTGCATTGTTTATTTCGAGGCACACACAGGTCTCCATCAACTAAATTAGCCCCCACCGCAGTGACATCAGCCCCCAGCTTGGCAGCATGCCAAAACGCGTGGTAGCCAGTCTGGCCCTGCCGGGTGCACTGTGCTCTGGGCCACTTGAGTAACACACGTAGTGGTGTCCACGTCGTTACTTTATTTAGCAAGTGGGCCCAGGGCCTACAACACAACATTGAACATGCTTAAGATTTGGCTGACGTTCACTTTAGGTCACTCGTTCCTTTTTGTTCCTGCTTATAGGAAACCTGGTCTGGTGGTCTTTTTTATTAATTATATTTTATCAAGTGTTTGCATGAAAAAATATCGATAACCACATTAAAGAAGAAAACAATACCTTCACTTTACCAATCGTACCTTTTAAAAATATTTTAGCCACTCTTAATCGCAGATTACGTCATGTGCAGTGTCATAAATGGTCGGTCACTCATAGTCCACTCCAGGTACATATTCCTAAGGGCCATATGTATCATCAAACTATTTTGCATTTCCTAAATAGCGAATTTTAAGGAATCGCTATTTAGGAAATGCAAAATGGTATGTATGAACAAAATCGCTTTTTATCTGCGATTCCTTACGCTTCCTTATTTGCGAATTCGCATTTTGCGAATTCACAATTAAGGAATAATTGCCAATGCATTCCTATGGGCCAGGAGGCCCATAGGAATTAATGCAAAATAATTCTCAAATTGTGAATTCGCAATTTGCTAATCGCAATTTGAGAATTATTGCAAGGGTGCAGGGGTGTCTCAAAGACACCCTGCTGCACCCCTGAAAAGAACATGTTTGTGCATATGGCACACATACATGCCCTATGGGCATGTGTGTGCATCATATGCCACCTTTAAAAATGCCAATTTGTGCATTTCTGGAAGAATTCGCAAGTTACCATCAACTGAAAGTTGGTGGTAATTTGCGAATTCTTAAACATAATTCGCAAGCTAAAATTGCTACATACATAGCATTTAAGGAATCGCAAATTTGCGATTCCCTAAATGCTATGGAAAAATAAGGAATCGCACAAGTTTGCAATTCCTTATTTTGGGAATGTTTCATACATTCCAAAACGTGCAAAACGGCCGTTTGCGAGTCGCAAAGGCCGAAATTCTGCGAATTTTTGCCTTTGCGATTCAAAAACGGCTTGATACATATTGCCCTTAGTCTCCAAACCTCCATGCCTGGACTGTTTCTCATAGTCCTTAGAAGTGTTTGCGCTCTGCCTGTTACTTGCACACAATTAAAAAAGATGAGAACCTACAGGTACACATAAACCCTCTGACATCAGTATTGCTGGGCTTTAATTCAGAATTGGTGTCTTCCTGCTTCCACATTCTGTTTTCCACTGCCTTTCTTATATTACTGCAGGTCTGAGTTCTCCTTACCCTGCCTTCGGGTTGGCTGACCGCCTTTGCTCTCCATCTTTAGTTCCTGCACTGTCTCCTCAGGCAATTGCTTCTAACCCATGCTAGAGTCACAAAAAGAAGCAAAACCTGCTTTAACTTAACTTTTCATTCATTTATATTACACCGCTAAAATGTTAGAAAGTTAAATATCAAAAGCAAGACAAAAAAATCCCAATAAGGGAAGGGGGCTTACGGGGATTACTTTTTATATTGAGACACATTTGACGTAGTTTATGTGAATATGGTTTAGACTATCTGCTTGTTTGCTTATCTTGCAACCTTAAGACCTAGGATGAGAAACTTAACCAAGCATTATGAGTTTATAGACAAATTATTTTATATCCTGTGCTTCAAACTGTAAACAAATATTAGGCACAATGTGCTTTCTAGTTCTATCCCAAGTGAGTGTTTATCTCCCCATATTCATTCAAGCATTCTAGGTTCTACCACCCCAACTTGCAGCACACACACAAAGTGCTGGCTGGCTTTTTAGTAGGGAACAATCATGAGGGGCTCTGTAAGGCATTGGTTAAGGTACTCTTTATGGTTTTAAGTTAGATGAGAAATTCTACATTGTCATGAAATTATTGGAGGAACTGTACCAAAAACTCCTGCACTCTGCATTCTCAATAGTATACGCAAGGATGGATATGATAACCTGCTAGACTTGACTAAACTTACAAGCATCTGTTGCAAAGCTGTCTGGTACACTATAATCCAACTCTACCGACTTGTGAAATAAGGTTTGTCTTGTATACATAAACAAATTGCATATGGCATTACATGTTCTCTTCATCTTCTTCACTGTAGAAATATTTATGTTCAGGAGAACCAGGAATGGTTAAAAAAAAACAGCATGCAGGGTGCTTTCTATTTTATGTAAAAAATATAAGTTGGAGTTGGGGAGGAAGTCTACACCACAGTCATGCATTTCACGGGGCACAAGTTGCATTTTTTGACCACCGAAAAGATGATAAATAGATCAGTCTCTACCCGCTGTTAGTTTTTTTTCCTAGTTATATTGGGACATTGATGATATTAAAAATCTCCAACGGTGTATAGAATTTTACATACTCAGAATTGCCACAGCAGTAAAACTAGCCTTGTTTACGTGGTGGCTGTGGATAATTCCCAGTGCTGGGTTTTTAAGCATGGCTAACATTTGGAAGTTAATGAAAGTGGGCATTCCTCACTTTCTGCAAAAATTACTTGAGGAATGTCCCCAAATTCCAAAGTATTTGCACTTGCTGGACACACCACCCTTGTTGTCTCCAAGGGGTGAGAGGAATTTTCCAATTACTTGGTGGTACTTTTCATTACTCCTAGTCCTGTTTGTCCAGGTCCAAATCATTACTAATGAATATTGTCGGCAAGCAAGTCAAACATTACCTCCACGTCCTATTGTCCTCGCCCCCCTTCATTACTAATGAGGAAAACCAAACAGTCTAACCGGCCTTCATATCTCAAACAATCAAAAGCATAATCCACAGTCACATGGTGCACCACTTAGTGATCTATTGTAAGGAAAGCTCTAATGATAAAACCGACTTTAAACCACCAACACCAAAATTCATATTGTCATCCAAAACATTTTGAATACTATATTGCTTTTCAAAGGTATTTGGGACTTCCCATGTGGCTGCCCGGAAAATGTAATAGATAGGCCTTCCTCTTAGTTTGGCCCAAAGAGCTGAAACCCCTCTGTTGGAATGACCCCGAATGCCCACTGCAGGTTGGATACCCGATAAAGAATATGTTAAAGAGATAGTTTACTTTATCCATTTGCTAATGGAAACCAAAGATGCTCAAAGGTGATCGTTCGCCCCTATTTGATGAACCAAAAGCAATAAAGAGGGAATCTGACTTCCTGAAAACTTTGGACCTTTCTAAGTAAATTGTCAATGCTCGTTCATCATCCAAACATGCCACTGTAAATTCAGAGAGGCATCAGTCAATTCACTTAACGCAGGAAGAACTATGTCTTGATTCTCATGAAAAGAAGTTGCAACCTTAAGAAAAAAAACAAGTCCAGTCTAAGAATGACACCATTTTCAAAGAAAGAGAGAACTTGTTATCTAGCCATGAGTGCTGCAATCTCCCCAATTCTTCTAACCAATTGCCACCAATAATAAATACTACTTTCAGGGTAACAAATGTAATGTCTGCCCGGGAAAGAGGCTCAAAAGAGTGAGAGGTCCAAGCTCCTAGTACCAGTGGTTAAATCCCAAAGAGGATACAATTGTTTTACCACCGGACAAGAAACAGAAAAAACGTTTAAGAGCAGAGAAACCAAATCATCCCTATCAAATAGCTTTCACCAAGGATCTCAAAAAGTTCTTATTGCCACCCACTGCAAGAGTGACGTTGAAACAGTAAGATGCTTCTCATAAAGTAAGATGCTTCTCATATCCTCCCCAAAGAAACTGTAGAACATCATTGACATTACAATCATTAGGAGAAACAGCAAGCAAAGAACACCATTTTTGACATTTGCCCCAGTGTCTCCCATAAACTTTTAAAGTGGAAAGCTGTCTGGAATGTTGAATGACCAATATTAGATGACCGGATAAACCTTTGCTTTGCTACACCCTCCTCTCAACTTCCACATCGATACCGAAGCTCCTGGGAGAGGATCATGTTGGTGGAGCTCAAGGGTGAGTGGTGCAGAGGAAGAAGCCATGACAAATTTAAACTTCCAGTCTGGCACCTGCTTCCTTATCTGTAATTAGCTTTCTGTTGCAGTGCAATTTTTTTTCCGAGGGCCTTTGTGGCCTACTTGTAGCTATTCTATGAGCCTGCTGTGAGGGTCAGAGCAGGGTCATAGAATAGTTGCAAGTAGGCAACTGAACTCTGGAGGGGCCCCTCAGGAAGCACTACAGGGAATGGTTACTAATGATGAGTTTGAACTTTTGCACCTGCTGAGTGCTTTCAGTTTTGCAAAACTCGTTTTTTCTGCAGAACAGCAACTGTAATGCCCCAAACAAACGTAGGCAACTGAACTCTGGAGGGGCCCCTCAGGAAGCACTACTGGGAATGGTTACTAATGATGAGTTTGAACTTTTGCACCTGCTGAGTGCTTTCAGTTTTGCAAAACTCGTTTTTCTGCAGAACAGCAACTGTAATGCCCCAAACAAACTTACTTGTGAAAGTTGATTTCTAATCCAAAAGTGATCCAAAGAAAGTAAAAAAGGCCTCAAATCCAAAAAAGTGCAGGCAAATGTCAACCTGAGGAGTTATTCTGATAAAAATCATCATTTTCAGAAGGTTTATGCTGCTTGCTGGTGGATTTCTTGTGCAGAATTGCAAATTTTGTAATTTCCCGAGTGCGAGATTGTTGCTGCCCGCCGCATCTACGTGTTCGCAATTGCGAACTCCCGCGATACGTGATCACGGCGTACTCGCTGTGCAAGGTGGCAAGCCGCGATGATGTAATCGCGGTCGCCAAACTCCTGTGGGATCCCGCAGTAAGATCCAAAATGGCGCAGCACTCGCAAAATATCGAGAGAAACAACTCGGCAAACGCTGAATGACGGTAAGTGAACGCCGCGCGCCGCAATATTGTATCACCAAGCAAAAAAATCCGCCGTGTGGAAATTTGCGGATTTTCGGCAAATTCGTGAGAGTTCGCGGATTGCGAATTTACCGAAAATCTGCGAAATCCGCGAGCGGAACGGATTTTACACCCATGCTTAATCACTGGTACCATGAGTTCGAAGTCCTCCAATTTCAGATCCAAAAAAGAGTGATTATGAACCCAAAGGGCCAAATATGTAATCTCGCCCAAAGAACTGTGAAAATAGCTGCTGCCATATGGCCCCCGAGCTTGAGCCATTGTCTGACTGGAAGCAACTGACTTTGAACAGCCTGTGCTGTCAGCTTCCTCAAGATGAAAGCCCTGGCTTCAAGTAGGGAAACTCTGTTTAAGTCTTTCAGGAATCTTGCTGCTACCAAGATATTTAAATTGTTGGCTTAAACTTGCCCTTTTCCAGATTCAGAAGAAAATCGTGAGACTGAACTCCACCGCCGTCTTCTACAGCAATTGAGTCTCTGATGGTATAAGAAGGCGCCATTTATGCAGGTAGGGGTAATGTCTTAATCCCCCAAAAATTAAGGGAGGCTATTGACCCCGTCTACTACCTTACGGAAGACAGGAGGTGCTGTCTTGAATACAAATATAAGAACATTGAGTTGGAAGTGCTGTCTCATGAGACAAAAATGCAGACATTTTGAGTGAGGTGGGAAGATTGGTACATGGAAGTACACATCTTGAATATCTGGGGTGATCATAAAATGCCTCCTGATTACTAAAGGTATTATCTTTTTTAATGTCCCCATCTTGAAAGGGAGGGTCTTGAAATGTTGGTTGAGATTCTTGTTATCCAATTCCATCCAAAGCCCCAATTCGACTTCTGGACCACAAATTGATGCTGTAGAACCCTGTGACGGCTGGCTTGTACCGAGGGTGGTGGGGTCACAAAACATGTGTTCACTTGCCTCTGCAGCTCGACGTCCTCCTCCCTCAGGTGACTTCCAGGAAGCTCCAGATGCAGGAAACTGCACTACTCAATCCTGGCGCTGCTTTCACAACATGAAAGTAGCTCTAGGATTGGATAGACCAGGGTCTCCCATCACTCCTAAGAGCACTGGAGGCCTGCGCTCTCTGTAACCCAGCTATCTAGGACTGCTAGGTTAGAGAACTTTAAAATGTGCATGTCTGGGTAGCTGTCCCAAGATGACTAGCAAAACAAACATGTGCATTTTGAAGCACACATCTCCCTTATTGGCCCGCCCCGTCCTAAACCTCAGTGCAGGACGGGTTGCTGAAAAAAATAAAATGGTAATAAATATACTTTATTGCTGTTTTCTTTTTCAACTCTGGGGCTTGTGGGGCGACTCCTCTCCGCTCCATTGAAGGAGCACCCCTGGTAAACCCCAGACACTGTTCAGTCAGGGAACAACCGAAATTGCTTCTTTCAGCTAGAGCGCCTCGATTTCCTGCTGAATGGCTAATTGCTTGTTCTTGTTGTAAGTCCAAGTGATAGGTCGCACTCCTGAGGCTTGGATAAGGGTCCCAAACTCTATTTTGTAGCCAGCTTTGACTATCTATGGAACACATTTGAATGAACTGGAGAGTAGCAAAGCCACCCAGAAGTGTGGAATTCTGCCTCCTACTGCAAAGACTGGGCCTTTCCCATGATAGTCAGGACCTCTGTTTGTTAGGAGCCTTGGATTTCGTATCGGTCTCATTCCTAGGTCTGAACTTCTCCTGTTGATTCTGGTGCTGCATGTTAGATGCTTTGCGGAAACTTGACTTTGGCGGAAAGGAGACTTCTTAGAATTCTGAAAAAAAGAACTCTGTTTAAAAGAAGATTAGTGTTTTTCTCCTTAAAGATCCTGCAAATTCAGTTTAGAAGAACATTCTGCCCCATCTTCCACAGCCTTAAACACATTTTTAAAGCCTGCAGTTAAAGACTGGGAGGGTAGGTCCCTTAAATACCAGCACTCAAAGCAAGATAGACACCTGAATAAACCTTCTTCAAGGCAGAATCAATTATCTTATCGATTGATTTTTAATGACAGCATCTTCCATAAGAGAAATTCTACTAACAAGGCTTGAATATTAACAGGAAGTGATTTCAGTACACCAGGCCGTGGATATAACTTAGCCTTGAAATGAGGAAGAATGATCTTATCGGAATCTCTCCATTCCTTTTTTTTAAATAAAAAAAACCATCTAGATTATAAAGGTGCACCAGGACATCCATCTGGGAGGAATTTTGAAATTGCTCTTCCTGCTGAAATCCCTATTTAGTTTTATCAATTTGATAACTTTATTTCGGCCAAGGCCATAAAAGCTCAGATAAAATATGTACATACAAAATAAAATGCATAGAATACATAAATAGTTAAAAACCTTGGTTAAAAAATTATTAAACGATAAGTTATCAAATGAAGGATGACAATCGGTTCAATTAATCACAGTTTAGTTTTAAATGCACCAAGAGTTCCGGAAGCAAATCTCCCACTCTATTGGTGCTTCTGATCATCATTTACTTGACTCTCTTCAGACTATGAGGAGATATCCGGAAATACATTTTCTTGGATACCCTTATTTGGAGCCTTGTCATCCTTCACCTCCAAAAGGGTCTCTTTAATAATTCTTTTTCAACCTCTCCTCCTCCCCTCCTTAGCAGATTTCTCAGGGGAGCAGAGGAAAATGAGTCTGTTGTGGAGGTCAATGCCACATATTTCCTCTTCCTTGAATGCTGGCCCATGATATGGCTGTATAAAACAGCAAAAATTAGCCGCAAAGCAGACTTACTTTGCAACTTTGTCCAGCACTATATACTCTCCATCCGAAAACGCCATCGGAGAGGAAGTGTGAGTACGCGTAAACCTCCCACCTCCTTGCACATATGAGAAATTGCCGGAAGGCATTCAGACACCGCAGGACAGCCAAACTCACCACAAGTCCAAAGAGTTAAACTCTCCCAGCGCTCAATCTAAGAAGGAACGCCCAAGAAGCAGGAAGTAAGGTGTCTATGCATGCCCAGCCAGCAAGAGAGATAATATGTATTTTCTTTTGTTTTTAAAGCAATGTTGACCTTTTTTCAGCCCAAGTTCAGCAGGAGCTGTCGATACCAATGTTGTCCCTGTGACACAGAAAAAAACAGGAGGAATGCTGGGTAGGGTGTATCCTTGTAGGCTATTGCTTAAGGGGGGGGGGGAACACTGCGAGCATTTCCTGCTCTTTTTTCTGTTTCGTGAGGTGTAATCTACCTCATTAGTAAAGAAGGGGGACGGGGATAATAGGATGTGGATGTAATTTATACACTAAAGTGAGAGCCTTAACACGTCGTGTGATCTGGCTGGGGAACAACCACATTAAATGAATGAATGAATACATTTATTGATCAGTTAATTAAAACTCTTACAACTTAGAATCAAAACAACTTCGACTTTCACTAAAACCTCTGTTCAACGTATCAGTCCTTAATATACCATGATTATGACAAATGTTATTGGCAGTAAAACGAATATTCAACCCCGTGTATTTTCTCATTTGATATATGTTTACAACTATGCATCCATTTGTATTTTTGGGGAAACCTGTTGGACACCTAGAATGTGGTATAATGGCAGTGTTTAAATGTGGTCGTTGATCAGTTGATTGAATTAAGTCCATAAAAACAAAAGTACAGTGCAAGCAAAAGCAATGAAAATGTTATTAATTTAGTATATGCAACACTTCCATGCATAAGCACCAGGACACTTTCTGACGTGCATAAGCACCAGAACTCTTTCTGAAGTGACTCTAAAGACGAAAAGATACAAAATCTCTAAGGTGAGATCAAACAAGAGGTGACTCATGGGTACGTATCTCTATGACTGACTGCCCCAGCAGATGTGTTGATATACACATCCTGAGAGTGTTCATCAGTAAGTGTGGCATAAGGACTCTGGATGAGTGATAATCATCCTTTGGCTTAAACCTTTAAAAGGGCCATCCAGTGGATGTATTTCAACACATGTTAAAACCCAACTGAACCTCATCAAACAAAGCAACATTCTAGAATGCCTATTGTGGGTGATTGTTATTGATGCAGGGCTGGGTAAAGACAGTGGTGGCTCCTCCGCTAAGGCAGAGGAGCGCCGCCCCACTGCCTGCAGCAATGCACAAAAAGTAAAAATAAAATGATAATAATGCAGTGTTATTATCGTTTTATTATTCCGTGCTGCCCTGCTCATTGAGTGGTTTGCCCACTCCAAGTGAGCATGAATGTTTGGCCGGCCAAACACTCATGCGCACTTCTTCACATATTCTCCATCCAGGCTGCATTACAGCCTGGGTGGAGAAAATGCCACAGGCGCCCATCCCATGGCTGAGTGCCGAAAAACGGCGCTCAGACCAATCACAACGCTGCATTGCAGTGTTGTGATTGGTCAAGGGAGCCTGGGTGGGTGCTTCCTGACCCTGCCTCCTGTTAAGCAGAAGGAAGGAAGAGAGGACGCAGAGGACCGAGGAGAGGCGGCGGCCAGCCAGGAGCCGGCAGATGGGGAAGGGGTTTTTAACCTCTCTCCCAACCCCGCCCCACTAATGTCATCAGGAAGAAGCTGCCAATGGGTAAAGAGAACTGTTTTGTTCTCTGTACACTGAATAGCCCCTTTTAAAGGCGCCATATTGCTGATAAGGTCACAGTGGCCTAAAGGGCAATCTGACAGTGCCGGTGGGGGCTGTTTGTAGGCCTGTTTTATGGCCTGGTGGGCAGGTTTTTACTGTTGATTTCCTAGATATTACCACAAACGATGCCTGCAGCAAGCTCACATTAATGCAGTCTCCTATACCCTGCAAAACCCCTACCCTGCAAAACCCCTACACACTGTGCCTTTGCAAGTTCGAAACTACCCCGCTTGGCAAATGTGGGCCACTTCTTTAGATATCTGATTCGCCAATAGGAGCCACTTATATTTTGGTACCTGAGTCTATTTTCCGTCTCAGTCCAGACTCTGTTTGATGATGGTATATTTGCAAAGCCTGCACGTTGGCAGCCTGCTCAACATATTGCATTAGCAGGGTATGAAGCAAAAGTATCTTTCAGAGGCCTAGAGAAGAGCTCATGTTAGAACGTCATTCACCCTGGAGAGATGATCTCTCTTATTGTGTGCTCATAGCTAAGCCCTCACTAAGAATGACATGGCACCATGCCCTGAATGCCCTTTTGCATGTGTCAGCGAGTGTGTACAAATAGGGATGCAGGCAAAAGAGAAATGCAGTAGGCATTATGCTCCTGATGGAAGAATTTGCATTTTTATTGTATTGTTCATCTTAAGAATCCATATTAAAAGAATATATTTCAAATAACTGACCTGTGGGGTAAAGTACAGTATGTCACAATTTCAATTTTTTTTCCAGGGGCGCAGTTTTGTGAGGGCATCAAGTTGTCACTGTTGTTTGAGACTAGGAACTGATCTGGCTCAGATCCACTGAAAGGCTATCTTGAGCCAATAATCAATAGCCTGGATACACAAATTGCTACCATGGACGATCAGTATTCACTGGGTCCATAGGCAAATGGCAGGCATTGTGTGCTAGTGGTGCCATTGTATGCTAGGACGCACGTCCACAGTTTGCACCTACCCTCATTCTGAGCCAACATTTGTGACAGATTTTAATGCCTATATAATACTTTGATTGCACCCCAGATACAAAAAGCAAGAAATAATAGCAAACCTCTACCACAAAGCGAATGTTACATTATTCTATGTTTGCCTTCATCCTCTTAAGCAAATGTATATGATATTCAGAAGAACTGTATCTTAGTGTGTTGGGTTCTGTTTTAGATGGTGTAGTATCCATTTGTAAAAGAAGAAAGACTTCTAGGCTCACGCCTTTCTGTTTCATCTACAGACTGCATCTGCATGTCTAATCAGTCACAGTGAAAAAGAGCTTTCACAATAGTTATCCCTCGGCTTTTGTAAAGGCTGGTCAGGTTTTTCTGCAGTGTGTATATATATAAATGGGCTGTCAACGATCAAATACTATTTATCCAGACATACCCACTTATTCAATGATCATAATGTCATGCTAATGCAAATGTTGGAATTCTGTTTGACACATAACATTTTCATGTATAACAATTTGCTGTACCGCCAGTTGCAGGGAGTGGCGATGGGAGCCAGCTTCTCCCCAAGCTTCGCATGTTTGCACACTGGGGCTTGGGAGGAGCTGGTCCTCCAAACCGAATACCGGCAGGTAATTCAGAGTAATGTTATCAGATGGTATCGTTTCATCGATGATTTATTGGTTGTGTGGAGGGGTACTGAAGCAGATGCAATGAGGTTCATTAATGACATCAACCAGAATGATCTCAACCTCAAATTCACTGCCACACTAAGTCAAAACTCTGTCACATTTCTGGATACTGAACTGTATATTAAGGACGGACGGTTGGAAACAATAATTTACCGCAAAGCCACAGTGGGTGACAGCATTTTACATGCTGCAAGTGCACACCCAGCTCATCTCGTCTCCAGCGTACCGTATGGTGAAATGCTGCGCATGAGACGAGTGTGCAGTAACCCTAGTGATCTTGAAGTGGCCCAACGTGAGAGCAAGAGTAGATTCTTAGAAAGGGGCTACAATGAACAACTCATTGAGAGGGCCAGGATTAAATCCATGACTAAAACTAGGGAGGATCTCCTTACTAAATGCAGCAATACAGATCATTCAGTGCTGCAGCCAGTTGAAAATAAGAGACATAATGATGAAACTAAGAGCTTCAGAATTATCACTGGCTTCAGTAAACAACATAAAGAGATCTATGGGATTGTCCACAGAAACTGGCCCATTGTGGCCAGTGACCCCATTATTGATGCCACTTTGCCAAAGAGGGTGTCTTTAACTTACAGCAGGGCGCCTTCACTTAGAGATCATCTGGTAAATATCAGCCCTGAGACTATTGAGAGAACTACGTGGCTGCAGAATAACAGGGGATTCTTCAGGTGCTAAACCTGTAAGGCCTGTGGCCATGGTGTCAATGTAAAAACGTTCACAGATGGTTTTAGTGGAATAGAACACCCAATAACTCAGGTTTTAACATGCAAAACTGAGTTCGCCATATATGTATTGCAGTGCCCATGCCCACTTAAATATGTGTGTAGTACCAAGTTACCGGTACATAAACGTATCCTCCAACATCTTCGGGCTATTACAAATGGGGATAACACGTACCTGGTCTCGAGGCATTTTCGAGACTGCCATCAAAGTGTAAATACAAGCTTACAATACTTTGTCATTGATGCAGTCAAGGCCAGCAGGCGGGGTGGAGACAGGGAGGCCAAACTCAGGAAATTGGAAACCCGGTACATTCTCCAACTTGACACCATGGTACCGGGGGGATTGAATGTAACTGAGGACATGTACACCTGCCTCCCATAATCAATTCTACTTTATTTATGACTGTCTTATCTGGTCACTGCTATGTGTGTTTTTTTTACTTCCTATAGTTGGTTGGCGACCAGGTACTTTGTTTGGAGGTTTGACCCGGGTGGGCAAATTTCCCTCCTATGATTGCCAGTTGATGCCCCAACACAATGATATTGACGGAAAATGTCGCTATATTTATTTATTTCTGATCAGGATCTATTGTGTGGCTATGCAGCTGCTGTTGACTAGAGCAATATTTAATGAGAGAATTGTGCAATACATCATTCAGACTTTACGGGTCCTTATTCCCTAACAGTCTTACTTTTATGATGATTTCCATAATTTATAATATTCACATTTTTTATTATTTCACTACATGGAGAATAAATAGAAGTCAGAAATAGAGACAACTTGGGTCGTTGTGAGTAACACGGAGTAAGGTTCTTTGTAAATAGAGAGCATTGGTGTATAGAGAATATGAATTTTAGATATTTTATCAAGTTTCTGAGGAAATATTCCTTGCAGTTTTTAACGTTTGTACCTACTAGAATTGTTATTTGCACATATTAGCCAATGGCTATTTCGGCAGTCTTTGCACAGATTTGATAAAATTTGCACATTGGATGTTATCAACATCTAGATATGTTATTTGCACTATTGCGTATTTTGCACATACTTTAATGCATTTGCACTTTAGTTAGACTGAGTTGAATCTAGTACAGTATGTTAAATTATTGAAACGTTTACTGCTCCACCCTACAACATCATTTGGTTCAGTTGGAACAGGTATTTAACCACCATGTTTTTCTAGAAAACCACTTGACTCTTGTGTTCCCCATTTTCCTACTATTGACTCACACTGATTTTATAGTATTTTACTATGATTGTATTTCTTTGTGTCAATTTATGCAAATGTTCAAACATTGACCCGTGTAACATTTCTGGTTGATCAACATGTCAAAGTATTTTTTCCATGTTAACTCTCAGACACAATCACGTGATGCTATTGCATCCAATTACTGGCACTCTAAATTGAGCATTTTTCACCCAGAACGTTGTCATGTGAGCAAGACTCCTCGGAGCCGAAACGTCATGCGGCTGAATTTGCACGAATAAAATTTAGCACTTAACTGGTCCGTGTCCATGCTGTCTTTGCCATCTGTACGAAGTTCTGCGTGCTGGGTGGGAGACGCGGCAATCCGTGATATATATATATATATATATATATATATATATATATATATATATATATATATATATATATATATATATATATTTATATATATATTTCTTTTCATTGCTTTTGTTCATAGAAGTGTTGCCTGGTCATTGAATGTTTCAGCTCTGCACCGTGTAATCGAGATAATATTCCTCTCTGCTCTCTCCCGGTATCACCTATGAACAGAATGTTTCTTCCCAGGTGCTCTCAGACCCCAGTGGTCCCTCTCTGCTCTGGTGGTTGATTCTTGGCAGGAGTCCCTCTGTAAGACCTGCATGCTTCCCTCTGATCTGTGTCCCCTTCATCCTGCTGACCCCGTCCAGGCTGGGTCAGCGCTTTGTAAATGTTGCTCGTGTATTAGAATAAAATCACATCTTGTAAACACATCAAGACCCACATAAATCTACTCGGGTGTTGGGGAAATATGGGAGACCACTGTGCAACAATACCAAGTTAATCTAAATTATTCGGAGTTATGGTTGACCTCCTTCGTGCTTAAGGGTGTATTCACATTTTTTTGCAAGCTCCATCCGGGTCCTGGGAGTGACACGTGGGCTTTGTAAATATTGGACGGTGCACACAATTAAACCAGTGTGTCCCAGCAAATGTGAAATGGGCACAACATTTTTTTAGAAATCCTTTTGTCCTCTGATGTTTGCTTTACAGAGAGGTAAGTGAAGAATGCAGGCTGGTTGAAAATTAACTTACACCAGAACTCGGTAAATAAGTATTTACCTCTGCGGGGTGCGTGTCCTGCCATGAACCCGAGCATAGTGCTCTCTTGTTTTCTCTGTATCGAAGCCAAGCTCTCAACTGAAAAATGTATTTTGCAGCAAAGCTGCCCTGTTGGCATTGTGCTCCTCCGATGAATGGGTAAATTAATAACAAGTCCTCAAAGGAGTTCAGAAGTCTGTGGCGCAAGTAGTTCCGCAACAAATAATGAGCTAAAGTAGCAACATTAGCCTGACGCAAGCAGGCCATTGGAAGTTTTCTTGTTAGAACTTTTTTTGTGTTTTCTTGCAGTCCAGTCAGCAGAGACGAAGACCTGAGTGCAGTCAGGAGCGGGGAGGAAGACATCTTCATTACTGCCCAGTTCGAACAAACCCTAGCTGACCTGGATGAAGACTCGGGAGGTTGGTCTTTAAAGATGTATTTGACAAAAGTGCACACATGACAGTCAAGATGTAGTTGACAAAAGTGCACAAGTGCCAATTAAGATGTGTTTGACGAAAGTACAAAAATGCCAATCAAGATGTGTTTGACAAAAGTACAAACATGCCAATAAAAATGTGTTTGACAAAAGTGCACAAATGCCCAATCAAAATGTGTTTGACAAAAGTGCACAAATGCCAATCAAGATGTATTTGACAAAAGTGCACAAATGCCAATTAAGATGTGTTTGACAAAAGTACAAAAATGACAATCAGCCACTAACCTTTTGAATAATTTGCTGCGGGTTCTGCTATACTCAGTAACATTGGAATTATGCAGATATAGATGCCCATATTATGAGGGTGGTTTGACTGAATTATGCTGCAAGAAAAGGAAAATCATATGGAAAACTAAAATGGATTGTGTGGGTGATTTATGGGGTTATTTTTTCTTCATTTTAACTGACATTAACACTATCTGGGTAGAAGTTTCACCTCATCAGTACCAGTTTAATACCAGACTACACGCAAACATCACCTGAAAGGTGACAAGTTTGCCTTTGCCTAGGCCTTGCCATAACACACCACACTTTGTGAATAATTTTTGAGCAACAAAACATATTTTTGTTGTTGTTGAAATCTCAAATTGCCTAGCAGATCGTGGATTGTATGACAAGTAAAATAAATAAAACATTTCCAGAAAACTCAGCAGCTTCAGATTCACCTAATTCCAATGGCCCGGGTTAGATTCGGATACGTTACTGAAGTAGTTATTTATTTATTTGTTTTTAAAGTTTTATATTGCGCTGGCTAGACCCAGAGGAATAGGACCCTTTTCTTGGGACCTCACATTTTACAAGCAAAACAATTGACAGTAATTGAAACTGAAATATGTTTGGATTTCGTTTAGCCCAGTTCCTTTTTTGTAATTATCTCAATGTGCTGGTCATATTACACATGTATGGCATTATCGAAGCATACAAAATAGATACAAATATAACAACACATATATTAACTGAACATATCCAAACAATGACATAAAGCAACACAGGTGATAGATCACTGTAAAACAAGAGCTTCAATTCATTGGATCCCAGACGCCTCCCATCTCCTTAACTGGATTAATCTGCATGGTGCTTTCATGCAACAGGCGCATTTAGGGGAGTTTTCTGTAGAAAACTGCATTGTTTGTGTCAGTTCATTTCCTTGACGCTTGGAGTTGTCAAAAGTGAGACTGGTGGGGTTTAGCACTAAACAGTACACTGGGTGCTCGGTCTGCAACAAGAGGTGGACCTGTCAAGCCTCATTGACTCTGGGTAACTTGTTTGAGTAGAAGTAAACAATGAAATCCTTGTGTTGAAAATAGCAGTCTTGTATAAAAATAGAAGTAAAAAATGAGAAACATCCAGATCGAATAAGCAATGAAATAGTGCAAAAATACAATACATTTGATTAAATAGCCTACATAAACTAACAGCCAATACTTCGAATATATATAGCATATTAACCTTTTATAAAATACAGCACATTAGAATCAAACTAATCAAGGATGATTGTTTGTAAACATCTCCTCAGTTGTGGTAAGATCTAGGTACTGATGGGGACGGATGACTGTCCGATGTACAGCTGCAATGTGTGTGCAGATCCACAGGTACACAGTAATGTGCTAGGACTTCACATCCCTTTCTGAAGTATCTGGATCCATATAATGTACCTAAGGCTACTTGTGTGCTGGTCCCCTCGCCGTCCAGCCACCTCAAACGTTGCATGGAGATACTGCTTCCAGCACCCAGGGAACATAGACCGATGTTAACCCTGTGCTCACACCACAAGAGGTTGAATATAATAGGTATGGAGAACGGGCAAGTGGTGGGCTCTTCAAAAAGTAAACCATTGCAGGATGGAAACATTGGCACAGAGGGAGTGTGCTCACTAGGCAAAGCCAACACTCCTCTTCCCTCCACTGTTGGATGTTAATTTCATGGTCATCCCTCCACTGTTCTCTGGTGAAGGGTCGAGAGGGCTTTTTGGAGCCCTGTGTCAGCATCTCTAGACTCTTTGTTTTGACTGAAGCTTCTACACAGTTAAGATAAGCTGCTGAGAAGACTTGCAGAACTTCAGCAGAGATTCAGGCTTGAAGCAATGGGTATCGTGCAGTGCCAGGTTTATGGAGCCAAGCAGCAGGATTTAAGTTGATCTGTTTTGATGGAGGTCTTCAATAGGATAGAGAGGGACTGCAGCTTGAATTGACAGTACTTGAAAGTGTTACATCCACCCAGAGCTTACCTGAGAGAGCAGGTGTTGAGAAGAAGACAATGTGCTTACTGTGCAGTCTGTTAGTGTGCCTTTGGACTATGTGCTCAGAGCATCGCTACATGCCCATTCTACCTGACATTCACTCGCGGTTTTGCAGTCATTTGGAGAGGTGCTCCACGGCTAGAGCTGAGCATTGGCTGGAGAGGACAGTGGTTGGAGTGCAGAGATTAGCAGTGGAGAATATATGTCAGTCGTGGGATTTGTTCTTTCTGTGCCTAGTCAAAGCCATGTTTTGGAAGAATGGAATGTGGCTAAAGCTTATGAATGTCCCTTTCCAAGAAGGCGATGTATCCAGAGATTACTGCTTTACGCTCATAGTTCAAGATGGAGATGCGTCTTTCCCTGTGATGTTTGTTCCTGTTTGAACCATATATAAGGAGGCATTGTAAAGTGATGGGTGCTTTGCAAAGCATTAATTCTCTTATTTTTCAACACATACGTTGCCCATTTGCTACTATTTTGTTCTTGATTTTTGCCCTTTGTAGCCAGATTCCAATTGGATTTCTTCTTGAAAATTATGCTCAGCTTTTCTTTTTACCCTGTTGCTCAACCAGGGTTTGGTGCCCTGCTTACCTATTTAGACATTTATCTTAGTTTTCAGTCAAGTGCTTGAGATTGTTCAGGTATTGTTGCCTGCCCTTTGTGGCTTTTTGCTCCTATCTAGGGCCCTCTTACAGAGATTCTTGGCACCTTTCACTTGGACCATTAAATTCAGGTTGGGACTTTATCTAATGAAAAACGTCACCCCTTTCCCAAGACATCAATAAGAAAACTTGACATACCTTAATAGTGTCATTCCTTGACAGACAGGTAGTCACAGGTAGTCAGCAGGCAACTGCTAATTACTGCCAGTGCATTCACAGATTTGTGTTTCTAGTCAGCCAATGGAAAACCAACTGGAAAACCTTCCCTGCTCCTAGAATGCACTGTGGAAGTTTGTGCCTATACAACATTAGCTAGATAAATCTACAGAGGTCTTCATGGAAACTTTGAATGTATTCTGATCAGGCGGGACCTAGAAACAAAGCATGGGGAGAGAGGAAGAAGTGAGTAAGGAGCTAACCTTATTATTTCGATGGGGGAGGGGGACAGCAGCCTTCCCTTATTCAATTAGCAATGATTCCTCACTCTTTTCAGTGTTTACAATAATTTAGGCAAAACTATAATTGATGTTTATGAACCGCGATGATCATTTAAACAATATGAAAATGAAGAAGCCCTGTTTTACCCAAGTCCCTAGAAGTATTTTCACGGAAAAGCAAGTTGGTATCACATCTGTACCCCCTCCATCTCTATATTGCTGCCACCAACCTGGACATGGGGAAAGGGACTGAGGGAGCTACCCCCAGGCTACAGGGTAGGGAGATAAAGTGAGGTTCTCCTCAGACTGAAGGCATACACAATTATCCCAAAGGAGCACTATATCTACATTTGGTTTAAAACTAAGTAAAAACCTTAACTCCAAATTTCCCCAAACGTTGACGTATCAGACAGCGTGATATCCTTCATTGCTTATCCTGAAGTGTTGCTAAGACACATATCTGTACTGTCCACATTTCTGTTAACACAGACATAACCTGGAGCACATTTCAGAATAATGGCCTGTTTCACTTCACAAGGGAGCCTTTGGAGTCCATCTGGGCATGCTGGTAAAGGGATTAACATTGCAACCTTTTGTCCTGAAAAGACCAAAAGGAACTGCACTAGGTATGCATACCTTTGACAAAGGAATGTCAAACACTGAAATCAGCCAGAGGAAGCAACAGCTCAGTGTGCTACACAAAGTGGTTGCAATGTGAGGTATAGAAACAAACTTCCATCAGAAGTTTGTGTGCGAGTTTCAAGTTCTGGCATGCGTAGGCGAACCCACTGCAATATTTGTTTCCTTCTTCGTGCCTCTTTGTACACTGCTCTTCCTTCGTGCCTGTTCTCCTGCGAATTTCTACCTCCACATGAATTCGCTCCTTCTTTAGTATCTATACCCATATAGCACTTTCCAATCTCTCTTTCTCTCTCTTGGGCCTCTTTCTGCCTGCTTTCCCCATTCTCACTCTCACTCTCTTTCTTGGGCCTCTTTGTGACTGGTTTCCACTCTCAACTCTTTATCTTTGTGCCCCAAATGTTCCTTCTTTTTTGTCTCTTTGTACCTGCCTTGTACCTCTTTGTGGCCCGCTTTTTCTATTTTCCAGCTTTCCCGCCTCAGCCCTCCCATGCTTTCCCGCCTCCCGTATTCTAACAACTCCTGGCTCTCCCCACTTCTTACCTGTGTGTCTTCTCATGATTCCTGTGCCCCGCCCATCCCTAGCCTGCCATCTGCCCTTTGTATTTTGCTCCTAGGATCTACCTACTGGTGGCCACTAAGCAAATGCGCAGTGGGCAAGCCAAAAGGAAGCCCAACTGTGCCTCACCACGCCTGGACTGTGCCCAGCACCACAGGTCATGGTCCGACCAAATGCAGCCACTGCACTGCCTCTAGCCTACTTGCTCTCAGCCTTGGAGACTGCATCACCAGCTGCCTCTGCGCCTCATCTCGCTCCATGCTAGCACCTTTCTCATGGACTCACTGCCATTTCACCTGCACTAACGCACTCCCCACATGCCACACACGCCTCATGGCATGCATGCTCCTCAACATCAGATCTCTAAACAAGCACGCCACCAAGATATGGGACACCATTGTGGTGCACTCCCAGAATATCTTCTTCCTGACAGGGACCTGGCTAAACCCGACATCGGCACCCACCATTGCCATAGCCATTCCACTTGGCTACTAGATCTCCCACCAGGCAAAACTTAAGAAACCAGGAGGAGAGCTCGCCATCTTCCACAAAGACTTCGTCACCTGCTCCACCTCCACTGACGAGGGCACAGCCTTCATTGAACACATGCATTTCTGACTTTAGACCGGCAACCACACCCCATTAAAGGCACCGTAGCCTACAGTCTGCCTGGACCACGCACCACCTTCAACAATCTCCTCACAGACTTCATCACCCCCGTTGCTATCCATTCAAACAAATTGTTCCTACTCGGCTACCTCAACTTCCATCTCAACAACCAGAACAATCAAAACTCCACTGCCCTACTCAAAAGCCTTGAGATCCTAGGACTCACCCAGATCATACAGAATCCCCTCAACAACACAAGACACTCCCTCGACCCTATTTTCACAGCCAGCAACAAGGTCAAGTTCAGCCATGTCATTCCACTCACTTGGACAGACTACTCCATCGTCCACTTCTTCATTGACGTACCTCAACCCTACTCCCCTGAGACTACCTATAACCTCAGACACAGCTAGAAAAATATAAAAAGGACACAGCCTGACCTTACACCTTAACAGCCCACCAACAAAACCTGATTGTCGACCTTTATGCTGACCTCAAAGCCTTCAACAACTGGATCACTACCAGTGCAGACACCCTAGCCCCCCCAAAGAACATCAAATACTCAAAAACCAACACACAAGCCAGCTTGTACACCGCGGCCCTTAGAAACTCCAAACAACTCTGCAAACAGTTGGATAGAAGATTGAGGGCCAGTCGGGACACCACTGCAAGAAACACTTACTAGTTTATGCCCAGGAAATATCACACCCAACTCAAAGAGGCAAGAAAAACAGCTCTAGATTGCAGATTAGAAAACAGCTCCAACAGCTGTAAGGAACTCTTCAACATCACCAAAGAATTCTCCAACCCCCACAGCCGTCACCAACTCCATCATCCCTTCGCAAGACCTGTGCTACAACCTCTCCAACTTCTTCCACTAGATCCTCAACATCTACAGCAACTTCAACCCCTATTGCAAGTACTCATCAACCAGCAGACCACCACCCCTTAATCAGACCACCAGATCGCAAACCGGATACGCCTCACCCCAGAAGACACACTGCAGTCATGAAAACAATCCACTTGGGGGCCCCCACCGACTCCTGCCCCCACCATATCTTCAACCTAGGAGGAATTCTGATCAGCTCCTACCTCAGCACCATCATCAACACCTCCATCTAAAGTGGGACCCAAGACAACTGGAAACACAAAGACATCACAGGTCTCCTGAAAAAACCCATGGCAGACCCAAAAGAGCCCAGCTACTACAGACTTATCTGACTCCTGCCCATCCCATCCAAAGTCCTGGAGAAAGCTATCAACAAACAAATCTCGAACCATCTTAAACAACACCACCCACTAGACATCTCGCAATCTGGTTTCCACAAAACCCACAACACAGAAACTGCTCTCGCAGAAGCAATCAATGACATCCAGACCATCATGGACAAAGGACAAATTGCTGCACTCATACCACATGACCTCCCTGCAACATTATAAGTTATAAGACTCCACTGCTCTGTAATACATGGTCCAGCCCATAACTGGTTGACATCCTTCCTCTCCGACCAGACCCAGCAATTCAGGCACCTGCCCTACACCTCAAACCCAAGAACCTCATCTGCATAGTCCCTCGAGGATCATCACTGAGCCCCACCCTCTTCAACCTCCACATGGCACCTCTCGCCCATGTCATAAGTTCCCACTAAACCAACCTTGTATCCTACACAGATGACTCTCAGTTCATCCTCTCCCTCACAGAGAACAACCACACCACCAGGACCAACTTCAACACATCCAAGTCCAATGTAGCAAACTGGATGAAAGAGAACTGCCTCAATCTCAACACAGATACAACTGCAGTCCCAATCTTCGGGAACAAGAGCTCCCCATGGGACTCTTCCTGGTGGCCAATAGACCTGGAACAACTGCCCACACCCACCGTCTATGCCAAAAACCTCAGCATCACTGTGGACGACAGGCTCACTATGGTAAAACAAGTGAACACCGTCACCTCCTACTGCTTCTTCACCCTACATATGCTCCGCAACATATTCCATTGGCTCTCCACTAACACCAGATGCACAGTGACCCAGGCCCTCGTCACCAGCAGACTAGACTACGGCAATGCACTCTACTCTGGCATCAGGTATGCAAAAGGTTCCAGACCACTCAGAACGCTGCAATCAGACTCACCTGTAACATCCCCCGCAACGCTCACATCTCGCCTCACCCGAGAACACTACATTGGCTACCAATCCAGTGAAGTCAATTCAAACTACTTGCCCATGCATGCAAAGCCCTCCACAATGTTGGACATGCCTACCTCAAACACTGCCTCAACTTCCACCAATCCACCAAGCAACTGCACTCAGCCTCACTCCACCTTGTGCACATGGCCCATATCTGCAGGAGGATGCTCCTTTTCCTACTTCGCCACCAAATCCTGAAACAACCTTCGAGGCCACATCAAGTCCTCCCCACCCCTCCTCGAGTTCTGCAAGAAACTGAAGGCCTAGCTATTGAACCAAAAGCCTGATCGGCCTACTCATCTACTACAGTGCCTGGATACCCCTCAGGTGATAACCGAGCTTTACAAACCAACACAACACTTTACTCCTCAAAGCCAATATATCTTGCAAATGTGAGGCCTATTGGCTTTGCCAATGCTTGTTTTTCTTCTGTTTTACTCCCATTGTACTGGTCTGCAAAAAATGAGAGAAATGTGGTACTGGTACGATTGTTTGTATTTATTTGCTGGCCATCACTAACTACTATGCCCTAGAGGTTTACTTTGATTGAAACTAGCAGTGTGTGCTGCTGAAGATGTTTGTTTGATAGAGAAGATGGTGAGTAATAAACTCCAAGATAAATAAAAACTTGGGCTGTTTTTACCAAGTACTGGGGACGTCAGATGGAGATCCTTCAGAGTGAACAACTTGGGGGCAGATTTATTTACACTTTGCACCTCCGCATAGTCATACAAAGGGGTGCAAAGAATTTACTTTCCAGCACACACTTTTGTTGTGCTGCAAAGTAGCCATACAAGTAACGTGCGTGCCTTTGGTAAACCCAACTTTGCGCCCAAAATAATGCCTCCTTGAGGCCGATGCCAACAAGGAGAAATGTTTTATTTCTCCTATCTTTTATCACATTGCTTGTGGGCTGCACTGTAGAGCACACATCCAATGTGTGAAAAGTTTTAAAGTTAGTCACTCTAAGAATAGTATTTTGTACTGGTAGGGTACCCTTCCAGCACAAAATCTATACTAGATATCAGATACACACACCGTTGCACTTTGGTGCAAAGCTGTATGAGTGGTGCAAGACAGCCTTGTTATGTGCCAGCACTAGGCAAGAGAGCAACAGTGCCATATTTGAGTAAATATGGGTCTGCAAAACTCTCTCCCCCAGCTCACTGCAGCGCAGCAGCTTTGGTTGCCGCTCTGCTTTGTACTACTTTTTAATAAGTCTTCCTCTTGGGGCCAAAACTGCTTAGGGTGGAACTTCATTGTGAAGGAAATGGTGTCTAAATTTTCTTAGGATGGTGGCAGACCTTGGGCAGAGGAGGTTTAGTGTCCACTGGAATCGGTCCACGATGGAAGTCACCGAGGTCTTCTGTAGTCGTCTATGAGTTTAGGGTTAGCGCAGTGATGTAAGGTTTGCTTGAAGGATCTACCCTGTGGGCAGGTTATGGCTTACAATACTGGGAGAAAGACAAGGGGGCATATTACCAAGCAATAGCGATAATTATCGCTATTGCTTGGTTAGCGGGAAAAAAATATCGCCGAGCACCGAGGATTTTTACCGCTGAGATACCTTGATATTATCAAGGTTTATCTCAAAAGCGGTAAAAATCCTGCGAAATGCATGAATATCGCTGAAAAATCAGCGATATTCATGCATTATCGTGACAATGCTCTTAGCCATGTTATCCACCTTCAATTGGATAACATGGCTAAGAACTACTTTTAGCAGGCGTTAGCTTTTGGAGATATTCGCGCTTAGCGCGAATATTTCCAAAAGTTGTTAATAGGAGTTAGAGATGTTAGCGACTATTTTCAGTCGCTAACATCTTAGCACGCCCACTTTGCATGTCATTAGCGATAATTATCGCTGACATGCAATGTGGGCCCCTAAATGCCCGCTATCGCCTACAAGCTGTCGCTAACTGGTGTTAGCGACAGCTTGGTAATTGGGCGATAATGCCCTTGGTAATATGCCCCAAGATCTTTAACAGATTTGAATATTAGAAATGATAATGTAAAGCGATACCACATGTATAGAGCAAGCAAACTTGTTTGATGTCTTTAGGGCCAGGTTGCTGGTTGAAGGCTTAACATGGTCCTGGTGCCTTCTTAAGGACCACTTCATTTCTATTTAATTCATAAATAACAAATATTGGTCAATGTTGCTCTTTTTTGTCTGTTTCATAGCTCAGTTAGATCTACCATCTTCTCTTGCAGTGGCATTACATTGTTGCTGAAATGACTACAGGCACATGCATCATTGTAGTCAATTGCAATTCCATAATTGGGATTATTAAGGAATCGTAATTCTGGAATAGCAATTGCCTATGCATGTAGGTTTCGCTAAAATATTAGCGATTCCTACATATTCCTTAATTGCGAATTGCAATTTGCGATTCACAATTAAGGAACAGCTTCCCATTGATCCCTATGGACCTAGAGACCCATAGGAATGAATGGGTGTTGCATGCGCAATTTGAGAGAACTAAATAGGTACTTGCAAATTGCGCAGGCAACTTCAAAGGTGCAAGGGGGCAAAAAGGCCACCCTGATGCACCCCTGAAATTTGCATGTGATCACATGTTGGAGCATGTTTGTGCGCAACATGGCACATTGAGCAAAAATGCACCTTTGTGCATTTCTCAAAGTTTTCACAAATTACCATCAACTTTAAATTGATGGTGATTTGTGATCCCAAATTGCGAAATCACAATTTTAAAGTGCATCATGCATTGCATTAAGGGAATCGCAATTTGCGATTCCCTAAATGCACGTGCAATTCACAATTTAGGTAATCGCAAAATTTGCGATTACCTAAATAGCCAGATTGCATTTGGGTTGATGTATCCCAAATGCAAAAATACCGGTATTTACAATGATGCATGTGCCCCTACATGATTTCAGTCTGTAATTAGAAGTACCTTGCAAAGCATAATTGTAGCCATTCCTACTTTCATATGTGTATTACTACTCTTTTCTCCTTTCATGCAGACATGGAAGACAATGACAACAGCACCAGTGGCTTCTCTGAATCCAGCCCAACTGCTGAAGTCTCCAGCACCTACCAGTATGATGATGAACCCGGTATAGACGTGGCCGTCGCAGTTCCCGTAACAGTCATTGACGAAGTTCCTGACTTCAACAATTACTATCCTGAACGGTATGAGGAAGCTGTGCAAACATCAAAAACATATGCACACTCAAAAGACCTCAAGCCTGTGGGCAACCTCATCAATGAAAACAATAACAAAGTCTCTTTTGACAAACTGTCGTCAGCGATCGGTCAACTACCCACAAATGGAAATCTATCAGAAAGTAGAATTTCCCACTCAAATGGCAGTATTTCAGAAAGCAGAATGTCTAAAACAAATGGGAATCTTCCAGTCAAAAGGTCATCACATGAAAATCTTTCTCTAAATGGGATATCCTACCCTCATGAGAATCACACAAATGAAAATTCGTCTGAGGGTAAATTCAGTTTCAGAGTTGTGCACAGAGATTCAGTTCCGTCGCATAGATCATCATTTGAAAATGAATTCACTGCAGAAACCCCAAGGCGTGCCTCTGAAAGTAAGGATACTGCTGGTGAACAAACACCCGAGGCATGTTCTCCAATGTTCGACCCTGTTCAGCACAACACAGGTATCCATTTTGACAAAAATGGCAACCGAAGAACATGGACCAAAAGTAAAACTGAGCCTGATCTTGGACGCATCCAGCCAACAGCTAGTGATGAACCTAAAGCCCCCATCCTGCGGTGGCAGCAAAGCTATGAGCCGAAAGCTGGTCTGACCACCTTTAAGGTTGTTCCTCCAAAACCTGGTGTGAAGCAGTATGACAGAGGCGTTTCCCTCTCTTCTAGTGCCATTAAGATTGATGAGTTGGGAAACCTTGTGAATCCGCGTGCTCCCCCTGAGAAAAAGGATACACCTGACTCTTCTGCTAATGACTCAGAAGGCTCTTTACTTCGAAGAGCAAAAGCATTCTGGAGATCAAACTCTTCAGAAAACCAAACAGAGAACTCTACAGAGGAAGCACATAAAAAGCCATTATCGCCCACCACACCAACTAAGGCTCATAACCAAGAGAGAGGGAGTAAAGTAACAGTTCTGAAAGAAAAGGCAGACTATCATCAAACTCTTCCTTCTAAGATGAGTTGGCGGGAATCTGACCTGAAAGAGTTCCAACCACCTCAGGTACTAAAAATGCCAACTGCTGCTGAAATTACTAGGGCGAAGGGCGACCTCTCCTTTCTAAAGCCTTCCAAAAGGACATCCAGCCAGTATGTAGCCTCAGCAATCACAAGGTATACAAAGACACAGAGTCAGTCCACTGAAGGAGAACCAAAGCATGAAGACAGGCAACAGAGTGTTACATTGGAACCTAAAGAGAAGAAATGCATCATTTTATCAAAATACACGCCAGTGGAGCGCCAGGATGAAATAAGGGGCCCCAGTCAGGAATGTAACAGTTTCAAAAACACAGTGTGGAATAGAGTATCCCAGAGCAATGACTCTAGAATAGAGAAGAACACAAATAGAGTTGAGCCATTTTATGACAGAAATCAAACTACCTTCTCCAACAGCATCAATGCTCAACTTTCAAAGCCATCATATAGGGACCCCATTATTCAAAGAATCCCTGGGTACAATGCATGCTCTGAGGCAGCAGATAAGGTATCAAACACTTTCCTGGCACAGAGATGTGAGACTAATGATGATGTGGACTTCTTGTCTGCCCAGGATTCCCAGGCTACCTGCCTGCCGCATGTTTCTTCAGGCGTATTATCTAGTTCAACGGAAGGTGGGCCACAAAACGGTGCAAGAACGGGGCATGCAAAGCATTCATTTGCTGTTAATTCTGGTACGACAAGTGGCCAAGCCACCGAAAACACAGATAATAAACCAGTGGCTTTGCCAAGGAGGATAAGCTTGGAATCTGATACCCTGGCGGAGAATAGTGTGTTTGGACCCAAGAAAAGGTTCCGACCAGTTGTACAAAAACCTGCACAAAAAGATATCTCACCGCACTCAGCACTAATGGAATCCATCCAGTCGGGAGAAGGGAAGCAAAGACTCCGATCAGTTCAGGTAAAGTGAGAACAACTTAGGGTCTAATAAGGTCATTTGCAGTAACAAATGTGCTAGACAGAAATGGCTGACTTTATTTCATTTATGTATGTGGGAAGTAGTATATCACTCTAGAGAAGATGTAGAGGGAGATGGTGGGAACTCATCCAACCTACAGTGTCCTTGGGACACCAAACACAGAATATTGAAAAGTAGTGATACTTTTAGATACATTTGTATACCAGAAGGCACAAATGCGCACCTTGGGTAAATCTTTGTATGCCTCCATGTACATTTGAAACATAGTAGGAGTATTTTGTGTCATACTCCAGGTTTAGCTCACTAGATATACCTGAAGTATTTTACAAAATGAACAGATAGGAGTAGATCTGTTGGACTAAAACTTAACAACCTATAGGGCACATTTACTAGGAAGTGGCGGAGCACGGCATTATCAACCTTGGCTTAATACCGCGCTCTGTTACTTCCAAAATGCAGGGCTGCATCTTATTTACAATGATACGGTGCAGCACTGCGTTTCTCCCTGCGTTGACGCTAAATTTAGCTGCCGAGCACCAACGCAGGTACCCTTGCTCCATAGTGCAAGGGTGCCTGCATTGTAGGGGAAGATTGTTTATGTGCAGGAAGGTGTCCCTTCCCGCACATAAACAATCTGAAATGTTAAGCCTATTTACACCCCTCAAAGCAAGTGTGTGAGATTTCGGATTATCAACAGAGGTGAAATGAATGAAATGAATGAATGAAAACTACACTTATATAGCGCTATCTACCCGGAGGCCTCGTAGCGCTTGTGACTGACAGCTTAGTTAACGCAGGCTCGGGTAGATCAGCAGAGTTTAGCATAGAAGTGAGTTTTCAAAGCTTTCCTGAAGGCGAGATGGTTAGTGGTTTCTCGCAGGGATAAAGGAAGAGTATTCCACAGTTTAGCCGCGGTGTGTGAAAAAGAACGGCCTCCCCAGCGGGCTTTCTTGATTCTAGTCAAGGCAGCCAATTGGAGGGTACCGGATCGGAGGGCACGTGGAGGAACATAGGGAGTAACCAGGGGCTGTAAGATTGCAGGGCCTTGGCGGTAGAAGGTTTTGTGTAGAATACACATGGCCTTGAATTGAACTCTGGCCGCTATAGGGAGCCAATGAAGTTCCCTTAGGGCATTCCTTGCTGACTGCCAGCGAGGGAGATTGTAAAGCAGCCGGGCCGCACTGTTTTGGGCAACTTGGAGCTTCTGGGTGACAAAGGATGGGGCTCCCATATAGAGGGCATTCCCATAGTCCAGGCGAGATAGTACGAGGGCCTGGACCAGGATCCTCCTTGCTTGGAATGGAAGCAGAGGGAGCACCTTCCGGAGCATCCTCATTAATCCAAAACAGGTAGCGGCAGTTTTTATGGCCTGGGCTGAGAAGTTCAAGGCGGTGTCAAGCCAGATCCCTAAGCTTTTTATTTGGGGCTTGGGGGCAGGAGGTGGGCCCAAACATGGTGGCCAGATGGATGAGAAGACAGAGGGTGAAGGATTACCCAATAGCATGACATCTGTCTTCTCCCCGTTTAGCTTTAGACAGGAAGATTGCATCCATCTGGCAACGGCCTCTAGACAGGGGCCTAAGGTGTTAGACGATCCCTCCGAGTGGTCTAACGAGACCACCAGTTGGGTATCGTCTGCGTAGGTGACAATACGCACACCGAAGGGTTGGACTATCCTGTCTAGGGGCTCCATGTAGGTGTTAAACAGGGTGGGGCTCAGGGATGAGCCCTGAGGAACCCCACACCTGAGAGGGTGTTTAGGCGACACCACTTCGCCCTCGAAGACCTGGAAGAAGCGGTCAGCCAGGAAGGAAGTCAACCATTCCAGGGCCGCGCCCGACACGCCCATGTCCGCCAGACGTTGTAATAGCGTGACATGGTTTACCGTGTCGAACGCGGCGCTGAGGTCTAATAAGATGATGGCGACTTTTCCTCCCCGGTCTAACACTGCTCTTGCCTCCTCTGTTACCGCCAGAAGGGCTGTTTCAGTCCCATGTAAAGGGCGAAACCCTGTCTGGGAGGCACGTAGAAGGCTATTTGCTTCCAAATAGCTCATCAAGGTGTTATTTACGTGCCTCTCCAGCAGTTTACTTAGCCAGGGGAGCAAGGAGACAGGACGGTAATTCGCCAAGTTGGACTGGTCAAGATTGGGCTTCTTCAGCAAAGCCCTCACCATCGCACACTTCCATGAAGGAGGTACGACTTTTGAGGAGATGGAGGTGTTAAGTACATCTAATATGACCGGGCGAATCACGTCCATAGCTTTGTTGAGGGTCTGAGGGGGTGCAGGGTCATTAGGGGAGCCAGAGGTAGTTTTGGAAATAAGTTTATCTAGGACTGGAATATCCAAGAGTGGGATTGTGTCCAGTTTACTGGAGGCAGAACCCTCAGGGACTGTGGGAATGAGGGGTACCAGATCGTTATTGACAGTCCCAAAGGAGGAATATATAGTCTGGATTTTATCCGAAAAGAAAGCAGCTAAATCATTACAACGGTTTTGGGCATCGTCCGTGGAGGGGCATTCTGCAGGGGGGGAAATGATTGACTTAACAATTTTAAAAATTTCCCTAGGGGCATTGGCGGCTGTGTTGATTTTGCTACCGTAGAAAGAAGCTTGTGCCTCCTTTAATTCCTGTTTATAACGCCTAATGGCCACTCTGTATTTATCCTTCCTCAGTTCGGAATAGTCCTGTCTCCAGGCTCTTTCGAGTTTGCGACAGGCTAGTTTCTGTGTCTTAAGAGTGGGCGTAAACCAAGGGGAGGCTTTATGTCTTTTTGAGGGGTTGCAGACCTGTACCGGGAGTACCTTATCAAGTGTGGAGGTGATCCACACATCAAAGTTATTAGCTGCAGTGTGGGCGTTCAGCGTCTTCTTAGGTTTATCTCTAACCAAGGCATCTTCCCAATCCAAAAGGGGAAGAGAGGGCCATTTCCTACCGTGATGTTTAACAAGGCCGTGGGCGAGGGGAGGTGTGTTTGTACGCCAAGTAAAGGGAATTAAAAAATGATCCGTCCAAGGTAATGGGATAGGGGGCTCAACTATAAGAACATCAATATTGCTATAAATGTGGTCGAGCAGGTGGCCTCTATTATGGGTTACATAAAACCCCTTTTGATGTAAGTCCAGCGCTTGAAGGTTAGTGCAAAGGGTGTTAGCTGCAGTATCGTGAGGATCATCCAGATGCAAGTTAAAATCCCCCAGCAAGGTGAAATTGGACGAGGATAATACGATACTTGCTGTAAGCTCTGTGATTTTCGTAATAAAATCATTAAGTGCGCCCGGAGGACGGTAAGCCAGGATGCCCGAGAAGGTGGTAGTAGGGGAGAGTTCTAGCGCAAAGTGTAAACTTTTGCAAGTTGCTAAATTGGCAGGGGTGGTTCGACATTTATAGGTGTCACGATAAACAATAGCCACGCCTCCCCCTCTCCCAATCTGGCGATCCAGTCTTTTTAACGTATATCCCTGTGGGATTGCCCAGACAATGGCTGGGTCATTGTCTATATGAAGCCAGGTTTCCGTTAAAAAGAGGGCGTGGGGTTTAAGCTCCTCAATCAGTGTGCGTAATTCGATGTAGTGTTTACAAACAGATCTACAATTTAGTAGATACATTTTCCACTCATGAATAGGAGATGAAGGATGGGATAGAAGGGGTGATGGGCTCCAGTTGCATGTTTTACAGACAAAGTCAGTATTGAGTGGTAAGAACGTGTGATCACATGACTGAGTAGTAGAGGGAAGAAGATCACAAAGCGCAGAGGAACCATAGCACCGCGGAGGACCTACCATCATACAATACAACAGGACCTGGCCACCAGTCAGCAGGAAGCGTCTGGACGCGGACTGGCGCAGACTGGCTTCTCTTTGGCGCCTCTTCGGCGCGTATACGGCGCTACCGCTGCGCGTCACCGCTGCGCGGCGAAAAGGGAACTATAAAGATTAGGCAAAGGGGTAGACTAGCGCGTCAACCGTCCTAAGATGGCCGCCTATGCTGGAACAACCAGGAAGTGGTGCCGCTTGCCTCCCTCCACTACAAACAGCACAAGTTGCTGCGGTGGACCGGGGAGTGAGCGAGCAGAATACAGGTGAGAAAACACAGGTTTTAAAATAGCAGTTTAAAAACACAATATCACAATGTCACTTGTAGCAGTCTAGCTCGCTACCAAGCGCTAGCGTAACGAACTTTACAGTCAATTATCGAGCGCGAAAGACTCTGACCCTTAAGTAGTCAGGGCAAAGGGTAGACTAGCGCGTCAACCGTCCTAAGATGGCCGCCTATGCTGGAACAACCAGGAAGTGGTGCCGCTTGCCTCCCTCCACTACAAACAGCACAAGTTGCTGCGGTGGACCGGGGAGTGAGCGAGCAGAATACAGGTGAGAAAACACAGGTTTTAAAATAGCAGTTTAAAAACACAATATCACAATGTCACTTGTAGCAGTCTAGCTCGCTACCAAGCGCTAGCGTAACGAACTTTACAGTCAATTATCGAGCGCGAAAGACTCTGACCCTTAAGTAGTCAGGGCAAAGGGTAGACTAGCGCGTCAACCGTCCTAAGATGGCCGCCTATGCTGGAACAACCAGGAAGTGGTGCCGCTTGCCTCCCTCCACTACAAACAGCACAAGTTGCTGCGGTGGACCGGGGAGTGAGCGAGCAGAATACAGGTGAGAAAACACAGGTTTTAAAATAGCAGTTTAAAAACACAATATCACAATGTCACTTGTAGCAGTCTAGCTCGCTACCAAGCGCTAGCGTAACGAACTTTACAGTCAATTATCGAGCGCGAAAGACTCTGACCCTTAAGTAGTCAGGGCAAAGGGTAGACTAGCGCGTCAACCGTCCTAAGATGGCCGCCTATGCTGGAACAACCAGGAAGTGGTGCCGCTTGCCTCCCTCCACTACAAACAGCACAAGTTGCTGCGGTGGACCGGGGAGTGAGCGAGCAGAATACAGGTGAGAAAACACAGGTTTTAAAATAGCAGTTTAAAAACACAATATCACAATGTCACTTGTAGCAGTCTAGCTCGCTACCAAGCGCTAGCGTAACGAACTTTACAGTCAATTATCGAGCGCGAAAGACTCTGACCCTTAAGTAGTCAGGGCAAAGGGTAGACTAGCGCGTCAACCGTCCTAAGATGGCCGCCTATGCTGGAACAACCAGGAAGTGGTGCCGCTTGCCTCCCTCCACTACAAACAGCACAAGTTGCTGCGGTGGACCGGGGAGTGAGCAAGCAGAATACAGGTGAGAAAACACAGGTTTTAAAATAGCAGTTTAAAAACACAATATCACAATGTCACTTGTAGCAGTCTAGCTCGCTACCAAGCGCTAGCGTAACGAACTTTGGAGATGAGCTCCCACAAAATTTGTAATAAAGGGCCCGATGTAGGTGAAATAGATTTACCCATTTTTCAATTACCGAATTTTACCGATTCGGTAATTAAAAATCGGTAAATCTATGTGGTGGACATGTAGGTATTCCAGATGTGCTGGAATACCGAATCGGATGATTTTGGTATTTACCGATTCGGTAAATACCGAATCGGTAATGCCCATTCATTCCTATGGGCTTTGAAGCCCATAGGAATGAATGGGCATTTGCATTACCGATTCGGTATTTACCGAATCGGTAAATACCGAATTTCACAAGGGTGCAGTGGGTGTCACTTTGACACCCTCTGGCACCCCCAAAACAGGCTCGGGTGCCATGTGGCAGGCATACATGCCCTAAGGGCAGGTCTGCCTGTCACATGGCATAGGTGTGTATACACACATGTGCATGCACACCGGAATCGGTATTTTACCATCAAATTGGATTTGATGGTAAAATACTGATTCGGTAAGGCCTTTGGGACTCTGAAGAGTCCCACCTACTTCTGGGTGGCTCACATTCGGTAAATTTACCGATTTTTTATTTTACCGAATCGGTAAAATTACAGATTCAGTAATTTTACCGATTCGATAAAATAATGCCCCCTATAGCGATCACCTATTTACCGATCGGTAACGGCCGAAAATACCGATTTTCGGCCGTTACCGACCGACCTACATCTGGCCCCCAGTGTCTTGCTGAGTAAATCACTATTCACCAGAGAATCCTAGGCATACAGCTGGTTGCTATGGTTCAAGGCATCAGCTTTCTCTTTGTGAAAATGTGAGGAAAATATTTAAGCAGTACCCAAACAACATTAAAGCCAATACACCATAAAGTAAAATCCCAAGCCAATGTAGTAAAAAGAAAACTGTATTTAGTTAAATAGAACCAAAGCAATAAAAATCAGATAAGAGTATCAGGAATAATTATGTTAAGGAAATGTCAAAAAACACCCACAAAAACAATGGGAAAGTCAAAAGCAATGCTATTTTTTGGTGGTGAGGATGATTCGGAGTTATGTGCCATTTGTGACATGATCCTGTCTAAGGCATGAAATCAACCGTTCTAAAACTGTGAGGGAGGAAGAAAGCTATCCTATGTGAATGTGACACAATAAGATGTCTCTAGGGCATGAAATATACCCATCAGTTATCGTCCGATACCGCCCTTATCATCATCTGGGTCTCCTCACACCAAGGAGAGTATGATTGCAGCCACTATGTGTTGAAGTGGGTACCAATAAACCAGTGATATTGGGTACGTATGGGTGTATCTGGACAGGTATGTAAAGGTAACTGATTTGCAGTGTGTGAGGAAATAGTGAAAAACAAGTGATGTGAACTAAATGATGTGTATAAAATTGGAGAGATAGGAGGGAAAAATAAATTTAATGATATCCCCCTGTCTTCCAATGGTAAAAACAGAGCATAGAAATAAGCAGGTTTCACAAATATCTGCTAGTTAGAACTAGAGGTCAACATGTTTCAGCAGTCATGGGACTGGAATTGTCCGCTGCCTTCTTCAGGACCAGTTACTCACTACTGCAAAAAGAATATTGTAAAAGGGCATTAACAGAAAAAGTAACAAAGTTTACAACCACATCACCTGGAAACCTTAGGTGCATAGGGTATATCCTCCGTAATTCTGGGTAATGTCCAGAAGCAGAAGAAGTCATGCCAAAGAATACAGGAAATCAAGAAGAAAAGAGAGAAAATGTTGGTGTCATGATTTGCACAACATCAAAACACAGCACACACCAGGCTAATAGTTCCAAAGTCATTTAGGAAATATACACACTGGCCTCATGTGTACAGATATCTCATGTACTCACTTACCTATTAGGTAGGAGGAATAGGTTTCACCTCACCTGGCTACGGCTCAGGAAAGTTGGGGCACCGCTCTAATAAAAACAGATGAGGAGGAAAGTGAAGGTTCATAGAATCACCGCACAAAAAAACCTCATCCATGCACTATACATCTACACACATATGGCTTCTTTGTGCTGAGACAGGTAATCATAACGAAGCTATTAGCAACAACAGCAGTCTCCCATTCACTGAACAGTGTATTTGTCTCAGGTTTATTCAGGACTAATAAAGTAATATGCATCACTTTGTTCTAGCACGAAGGGACAATAACGTTATTGATTCAAGCTGCCAGTTGCATGGAATCAACAAACCAAAACGTGACTCTAGTGATTCTAAATTGAGTCAAATGCGTGTCCGGAAACCCAGAGCAAGAGCCTCTGATAAGTCTTATAATCCATTTAGTCTTAGTTTGTCAGATGCTAGAGCATGCAAACCCGGAAAGCTGGCATCGCCTCCCGCCACTGAGGGTGTCAATACATGTACGCCCACGTTTAACGAGAATCAGAAAGGACGTTAATACAGCCGTCTATGCTCGCGAAGTGAGCCTAGACAAGTCGGTGGCGTACCGGCCAGGGCAAAAGTGAGGACAAAACTATATAATCCTCTGTAGTCACCAGGGCCCTCTCGCTCACTCACCTCTCCGTCGGTACTCCGAGCGTCCCTCCAAACCGATTCGGGGAGGTGAGGAGTGTAAAGCAGGTGCCATCTTTATTACGGCATCCGAATAGTACCTGTGTCACATGGGAGCGTCAGTTTGCGTCCCAAAGACGGGCAACTTGGGAAATGTGGTTTTGAACATTGATCATGTTGTCTGCAGCCAGAAAAAGTTGTACTATGACAAGTGTCAGCACTGCATTTATATACCAAAAAAGTATAGCAGCAATTGGGTCAGCTCGTGTTCAAAAAAGATGTCGTCTTTATAACAGGATCAATACCAAAAGATCCCTGTACCCTGGACTGGGATTAGTGTTCATCTAATCAGGCATGCCATTCTGCTGGAATTTATATACTTTAATTCCTCAGCGGACGCCCTCTGAGAACGTCAGTCAAGGCGTGTGACCTCAAACATGCCAGTTTGTCCAAAAACAAATCATTGTTTCTTTGAACATAAAAACTAAGGGAGATCATCCAGACGTATTTTTCAACTCAACAAAACCCACCAGCGACTGCTCAACTGAAACAGTGCACCATCCACACTTATAGTGAAATAAACATAGAAAAAATGTGTGGTGAGGAGGAAGGCACCTCACGGGAGAACACCCTCGGGGCCTTTAGGCAGGTAAGTACCAAATTCTTGCCCATTTCTCATCATCGGTTGCCATACCTCCTCAAAGAAAATGTGTCCCAACGCAAAACCATATGTGTCATGTGCATATAAACAGGTGCAAGACAAACAACATCCAAGGAATCACTCCTCAGTATGAAAACAAGAAAAGTGTCTAAAATCAACTGACACACCAAAGTTACAATGTTATTATTAGTTGTGGTGTGTACAGGTGAATTAAAAAGGGTGGTAGCTTAGCCTCGCATACCAATACCCACAGCCAACATGTTTCACTGCCCTACACACTTATTGGCAGATTCATCAGGGCTCACCACTGGGTCGTTGCACCAATATTGGACACTCTCATAGTGAAAACCTTATCCAGCCAAATCCTCTCGTACCAGCTGGAAGAGGACAGGAATTCTTTGTCGATTGTCACATCAATCGTACAAACTGGCACCAGGACCGTAACTCATCCCCACTGGGATGAGTTACGGTCCTGGTGCCAGTGGGATGAGTTACGGTCCTGGTGGCAGTGTGTACGATTGATGTGACAATCGACAAAGAATTCCTGTCCTCTTCCAGCTGGTACGAGAGGATTTGGCTGGATAAGGTTTTCACTATGAGAGTGTCCAATATTGGTGCAACGACCCAGTGGTGAGCCCTGATGAATCTGCCAATAAGTGTGTAGGGCAGTGAAACATGTTGGCTGTGGGTATTGGTATGCGAGGCTAAGCTACCACCCTTTTTAATTCACCTGTACACACCACAACTAATAATAACATTGTAACTTTGGTGTGTCAGTTGATTTTAGACACTTTTCTTGTTTTCATACTGAGGAGTGATTCCTTGGATGTTGTTTGTCTTGCACCTGTTTATATGCACATGACACATATGGTTTTGCGTTGGGACACATTTTCTTTGAGGAGGTATGGCAACCGATGATGAGAAATGGGCAAGAATTTGGTACTTACCTGCCTAAAGGCCCCGAGGGTGTTCTCCCGTGAGGTGCCTTCCTCCTCACCACACATTTTTTCTATGTTTATTTCACTATAAGTGTGGATGGTGCACTGTTTCAGTTGAGCAGTCGCTGGTGGGTTTTGTTGAGTTGAAAAATACGTCTGGATGATCTCCCTTAGTTTTTATGTTCAAAGAAACAATGATTTGTTTTTGGACAAACTGGCATGTTTGAGGTCACACGCCTTGACTGACGTTCTCAGAGGGCGTCCGCTGAGGAATTAAAGTATATAAATTCCAGCAGAATGGCATGCCTGATTAGATGAACACTAATCCCAGTCCAGGGTACAGGGATCTTTTGGTATTGATGCTTAGTGAGTGGAGGGCTGTCCCTAAACGTACCCTTATTTCCCTCTTGGCTCCCTCTTGTATTGCGTGCGTCTTTATACCAGGATCTGACAAACCTCTATATCCTGTGGGTGTGTCTCATTTTGTTCGGAGTCTCTGGAGATGGGATCCCACAGGAAATAGTAGAACCTCAGCAGCAGGTGGTGGTGAGTCATGAACCTATCCCTGCTAAGTTACCACTCAGAGCTCTTCCCTACTTATTTCAGAAGGCCACCAGATATGTGTTTAAGCTCCCGTAGAAACACTATAGCAAGGGAAAGGGAGTTTGCCAAAATGATGGAAGACTACTTTCACTCATTGAGATCTTGCATCCTGCCAATGATTTTATAAAATTAATTTTTGAGGCGAATTTACTAAACATCTAAGTCCACCAATGAACCAGGCGTTTAATGAAAAGCAAATGTTATGAATGTGAGCGTTATAACTTTTTTCTAAGCCAAGTTAGTAAAATGTGGACTATATACCTAAAGCAGACCTTGACAAAATAAAAATGCTTCTTCAGCCTGTTCAGAAAATATCACTTTTGATCCCTGTTAATGTGGGCAAACACCAGTTTCATATCCAGCATGTCATTCTTCTTTACAGCATGCACCCATGCTGTATAGGCTCAGCGGCACCTGTTGTGGGTGACTTAGCTAATGTTGGGAGTAGGCTTTCAAGCATGTCCAACATGTTTATGTTTATTCTGACTTGTGGCTGAGGCAGCCATTTTGTTGGAGTAAACCCACACCTGACTTCATTACCACTGGTGCACAGAGTTGGACCTGTCCTTCAGGCACTCTGGCATTTCCAGATGGGTTATCTAGTACAGGCCAGTATGTGAGGTGGTTCATCTGGTCCTTTTGGCCGGTGCAGGAGCAAGCAGCTCATGCGTTGGCCCTTTCAATCTGGCCCCTCTGGTACTGCCACAGTTCTCAATGGGTAAGTCCAGCACTGCTGCTGCAGTTTTTGGCCACGTTACTTTGCTGTTGCATTAAAGTCAAATATGCCAGTTGGGGTTAGACAATTGTTTGTCAAGGTTTTAGTCCGGGCACAAGAACTGTGATGTGTTTAGCAGCATCAATATGCTCTGGACCCAAATATGGCGCTATGGCTTAGCTTTTCAAAGAGTTTTAGCATTTGCAATCCCTCTGATTCAGTACATCAAAGGGTGTGAATGTTAAAACCCTTTTAAAAATGCATTAAGCACATTTATTCATTGGGAAAAGGTTTTCTGAATCATTAACTGGGTTTAGGAAACCAAATACTGATTCCTTAGGGTATGTAGTAAATTTTTACGACAGTAATACATTTGTAAAATATGCATATGCTAGCAATACCTCAAAGTAGGTGGTAGCCCATTCACAAATGGCAAGTGGTCTACAACGGATCCCTTCGCCTTTCTGAATGCGATATTTTTTATAAGAGTAGACCTCAGCATGCCACCATCTGTGATGGTCTCCATTTGAAGTGAGGTGCAATTTGCGACCTACCACATTAATATTCATGAGGATGGTAGGATTGTGAGCCTTATTTTGTGAACCAACCTATGCGTGCATAGATCGGTATGCACAATACTTTAGTGGTCACAAAAAGTTGGTAGACAAATTGCTACCGCATTTTGCAAACACATCAATAGTACATGAAACCCTAGATCCGGTAAAAAGCTGATGGAATGATATAAAAAGAATTCACTTGTTCCCAACGGGCATGCCATTAAAACCACATTTGCCAGATTTGTGGCAATATTATTTCATGCCAAAGGACATGAGCAACGCACAATCAACAACGCTTTTCTCTACAAGAAGACCACATATATCAATGTCACGGTCCAAAATAAGTTCCCATTTCATGACAAGCCAGCCATGACTTTAATTGCAGGAAGCAATGGAGTCAGCAGACAGGCCATTGTTTCAAGTTCCTTCAAACACAATAGCTTTGCAAGACCTTGGATGAACTGTTGGCTTCCTCTGTACAGTAGAAACACACTCTTATCATACAGGATGCTACACGGCAGCAGCTTCTAACACTCAGCTCTCTTCCATGTTTTCACCTAGGGACTGGTGAGAATTTCTGACTGATCGAGCAGAAAGTGCACTTATTTTTTAAAAGATCTATTTATTGGCATTTCTTGTTAGTATTGTTCCACTTTATCACATTTACAAATCAGAGCTACAAAAAATGAAGAAACAACACCCAATCAGCAAATATAATACAGCACAGTTACCCACACCTACCACTCACAGGTCACACGGTCAGATTTTCTCTCTTCCTCACAGTTTCCTCATGGTCCCCCATAAATCCTCCCAGTGTTCATACAGGCCCAACAAGATCCATGTTGCAGCTCTTGGGCACCAGTCTCACGTTATCAAAATGGTCCCACCAGGCGCCCCATAATTTATGATGCTTTCCAAGGCAGCCTCTTGTTTTTTAAACTGATCCCTTGGCAAAGCGCAGCAGTCTATGCCTCTCAACCGTTCTGCAGTCGGTATGGCTTTTTTTGACCTCCAGTGAAAGGCAGTGTCCCTCGTGGGGAACACAGGACCTATTCATACAAGTGTTCCACCCCACTTATGCCCATCCCGAGTCTTGTAGTACATTAGAGATTGACGCTTTGGATGTCTTTCTATTGGAATGCCAGTCAAGTGTTGTGAATACCTGGGACCAGTAAGGCTGCATAACTGGACAGCCAGCGGCCTATGCAAAAAGGTGCTCCTGCTCCATCTGCATTTCAAGCAATTCATGTTGGGCACTGTCTATATTTCCCACAGTCTCTCCGGCGTATAGCACACCCTGTGGAAATATTTAAATTGGGTAAGGTGCAGCCTAGCTGAGATCATCACTTGTCTTTCAGCCATCTTTGCTTCCACCGATTCAAACTCCTCTGATATGCCCAAGTCTTGCTTCCATTGTTTCCTAAGTGTCAGAAGGGGGTAATGAGAGCTAAGCATTAGTGCTTTATGCAGCCTAGAAATACCCTTTGACCTAGATGTACTAAAAAGTCATGCAACGCAGCAAGACAACTTGTTGCTCTGTGCTGCGTGACACGGGGAGAGCCGGAATGTGCCGTATCTACTTAGATGCATGCCTGCTCTCTCCCTGCACTGGCGCATGGAATTCTGCCCACAGCAACGCAGGGACCCCTGCACCAAGTGCCTGCATTACAGTCAAGATTGGTTTTGTGCAAGAAGGGACACCATCCTGCACAAAAACAAACCTCAGAGGCATGTCCTCTTTCTATGATTGCTGCAAAATGCTGCACACATAGGACGAGGAAATAACAAGGAGAAATGAAGATATTTCCTCGTTCTGCCTTTGTTGGGATGGCGGGCCATTTCAACACTGTCTCAGTTTTACTATTCTTAGTAAATCCGGGAACGCACCAAGAACCATTTGTGGATGCTTGGGAACTCCCACGCTCCTCCCATGGAACGCTTTCCTAACGCAGAGTAACACACGGCAGTGCCTTGTGCTGCCTTCTGTTACTCCAGAATTACAAATCCATGCAGAGCCACACATAGTGGCTGTGCGTGGCTTAGTAAATCTGGCTTAAAGGCTTGTGTCGCTTTGTATGACAGAACAGCGATGCAAGCTCTTTCTAAATCTGAACCCAAGTTCCTAACTTCTCTATTGTGAGTTTTCAATCCAATGGATTGGGGTGCTTCCTCTATTTATATCCCTCAAATGCATGTCTTCGCTGAAGGTAGCGAAATATCTTTTGACCCATGGACCTCAAACTCTTACGCCAACTGCTCAAAGCTCATGTGTTTTGACACCCACACATCGACAATCTTGGATATTCCTATCCTACCCCATGCGTGGAATCCTTCTGACCAGGATATCCCCCACCAACCCACCCCCTCACTCCAGAGCCTAGTTCCCTCCTAAAGAAGGGTCTTCTTTGTTAGTCGATTCCTCCAGCCCATCCATTTCAGCGCCCCAGGCCAACACATCCGAGGTGTAACTGAGACTGGTGCTATCTCCAGGGGAGGCTTTCTCCCATTTAGTTTTAACAGTAAGCTGTATGCATCAAGGGTCACTGTTTCCATTCTTGTGACCTGGTCTTCCCTGTCTTCGAAGAACCAGTCATTGATAAAGAGTAACTGAGATGCCCAATTATACATTCTTATGTCTACTATCCCCAGTCTGTAGTCAAATGGTGATTTCACTCATTTACTATACGTCACACTGGGAGGTCCTCCTGCCCATACAAAAATTGTCAGAGAGAATTGCAGTGTTGACAAGAAATTGGGGGGGGGGAGGATCCCGTATGGGTAAGTTTGTAGTATCTAAAACAGTTGAGTCTATGTGACCATCTAAAACAATGTCCCCCTGCCCATCACCTTCAGCGGGAGTTTACGCCATGCTGCCATATGCACATTGACTTTTGTAAACCAGGGTCTACATTAACGTTCCATCACACCTGCTGATATCTGGAGATCTGTACACCTAAACAGTTGGAGTGATCTGTGGCATGCAGTATGCTGGGGATATCCAGGACCACTGCTTCTGTTCCCCTCAAATCTGGACAATGGTCGACTTGCTCCACCTTGAGGCCCAAGCCCTCTGTGTACATTTCCAGCCTGTGTGTCAATTGTGGAGTGGATATGTTGGGCTACTTTAAGTACAATAGCACATCGTCTGCATAAGGTCCTAGCTCCCACTCTTTTTTATTCTTTAAAAAAAGAAAATCTTTATTGAGCTTTAATAATTTGCATACCAAACAGTATTTGAGGCATTATCGACATATTTACCTATTACGTACAAATGTTCAAATTATAGCCTTATAAATTGCAGCAACTTGTCATGCACTCCAAAGCCCCCCGGCCTGTAATATGTGTGAGTAGGTTGCAAACCTCCGCTCACGGCGCCATAACCGATGGGCAACTCAAATACATATGTGCTACATCCGCCACCAGAGTCCCACACCAAGAGCCTTCCAGAGACGCAGTGGGGTGTATCCAGGGTCACTCGACTTATGTGATTGTACGGCTGTGGCGTATTGCGTAAAATGATAGATTTGCTGCATTTGCCACATAATCCATCATCTGCTGCATAATCTGCAGATTTCAACCAAAAATAGTTTGTAGCTCAATGGGATCAAAAGTAACTAAAACTGCAGTGACACGTACTTCAGCACAGTGAAAGCCCCTTTACAAAGGTTGACCTTTCACCTTTCTGTTGCTTATTGCTATATTTAGGTGCTTAACTGATATTAATGCGGTTAAACCAATGCCCAAACTGTGTTACTATGCTTACAAATGATAAACTAATGACAGTGATACTACCATAAAATGTGCTACATTATGCTGCATATTTTGTTTTTTTTGCCGCATAATTTACTCAACCATTCCATATAATTTGGCCCTCCTCTGTCGCGTAATAGGCCCTGGGTATATCCTAGCCGGGGTTAAGTAGGTCCTGTGTAATATGTTAAACTGTATGTGTTGAAATGGGCATTGCACAAGACACTCCTGGAGTACATCAAAACTCTGTCCCACTCATTTTCAGTCAGCACATTTTCTACATTTCCCTCCCAGGCTTGCAGAAGAATAATCAATGGGTATCTGCTTGGAATGAACAAATGGCTCGCAGCGGGATCTCCGGAGCATACAACAGCAATCTGGGTGCAACCCTCAGCGATCGCTAGTGGCATGAATACGCCACTCGATGGAGAGCGTTCAAAGACTCAGGCAGCATTGAGTCCAGCAGAAATAGTTCCCAATACCAGCCTCAACGCCCCTACTCTGACTCCGGGCAAACCACTGACATATGGCGCCGAACCAGCCAACACGTTGGCCACTGGAGCTGTGCTGCCAGGTAGTAGTGCTTAAACAGAGGTGCGCCCAGCCCGTCCTGTCTCCCAGCCCTGGCCGCTGCAGGTAAGAACGGTGGTGCGGTGGGGCCCGGTGAGGAGGGAGTTCGAGAGACGACCACGAGGGAAAATTAACCGCATCGCTGCTGCAGTGATTTATGCGCTGTGCGGCATTTTTAAAAATACCGCGTTACATGACGAGCTCAGCTCGTCATCAGCACCCGCCACCCGTAGCTGATGACGAGCTGAGCTCGTCATCAGCAGCGAAGGGGTTAAAAAGATAATTGATTTTACCTCATGGTCATCTCTCGAAATCCCCCCTCACCTGATCTCACCGCTCTTTCCTGCAGTGGCCACTGCCTCCCACTTAATACCCACATTTGTGTGACCCATCTTATCCATTCTGCCAGTGGTTCCAAAACAAGGGCAAAAGGGAAGGCCAACAGGGGGCAGCCCTGTCAGAGGCCACGTGCTACAGGGAAGGGCCAGGAGATTATACAGTTGCCCAGAATCAGGCACACGGGAAACAATACAACACATGCGCAATAGTAAAGGCCGAAATTCATTTTCTCCAGCACTTGGTGGGCAAAAGGCCACTTGATAGAGTAGAAAGCCTTTTCGAAATCCACCAAGATCAATGCTATTGATTTGATGTAGATGTGCAAATACCACGGAGGCAGGCCCTTGTTCATCTCTTTAGTATAAAGATGTTTTGATCTCTGTTAATGAAGGGGTTGACTACCCTAACCAGCCTGTTCGCCAGGGTTTGGCTACCAGCTGGATCACAATACTATTTAGTGATATTGGCCTATATGAGTCACACACTGGCTTGCTGGGTTTAAGAATTACTGCTATTATGGTCCCACAAAAGTAACTTATCGGCATGTAGTGCTTTTCAAACATAGGATTGAGAAAAACAAGGACTCCCTGGACATTGATATCAATGAACTCCTAGGGCAGGGACAATATTGTGTGAACAAACACCCTAGGCAGTCAACAAATTGGCAAACAAGTAATATAAAATGACAGCAAAAACTTCATACATAGAGAAATAAATTAAAATTGATCATGACTTTAATAGAAACAGATAAAAATCATACATGTAAATGGCATAACCATCACCGTATGATGTAAACATAAACATTAAAAAACATACATTTCATACATTGTTATACAAAGTACACCTATACAAATTAATATCACTAGTTTTTATAAAGAATCACACTGTGGCCAGTGAGACTCGACGCTCGTTTCAGCGTAAAGACGCCTTCTTCAGGAGCCACAAAGTGGAAGTGATATCTGAAACACACATATAAAAAGAGGAGGACACTCTGTTATGCTTCATTTTACATTATTTATACAATTCATAAAAAAGACACTACACCGTGTATTTCTAAACAAAAATAAAACGAAAACCTAAGTATTCACTGTCAAATTGTTAAGTCTAATATCTTGTTGCCACAACAAAATTGATAAAATCATAAGAGTGAAGATTGTGCCGTACTGAAAAACTAAGGAAAGGGGAGATGAATTCATGGTTGCAAAAATTGATAATCACATTTCAACACAGATTCATAGATTAAACCAAGGGTGAAGAAAAACACAGTATGGATTGTTAACTGCGGCATCAAAATATTCAGGTTTGATATTCACAACTGTAATACTGATAGCTTTGGTAAGTTAATGGTCATGATAGTTATAGGAAATGTTTCCTTTTTTACATAGATGCTTATTCAATACATACATATATATTACCGTTCAAATTACTCACTATTATCAGAAGATTTGACCAAAACTGTATACAGGGTGCGCCACTTGATAGAGTAGAAAGCCTTTTCGAAATCCAGCAAGATCAATGCTATTGGTTCTTTGATTTGATGTAGATGTGCAAATGCCACGGAGACAGGCCCTTGTTCATCTCTTTAGTATAAAGATGTTTTGATCTCGGTTAATGAAGGGGTTGACTGCCCTAACCAGCCTGTTCACCAGGGTTTGGCTACCAGCTGGATCACAATACTATTTAGTGATATTGGCCTATATGAGGCACACACTGGCTTGCTGGGTTTAAGAATTACTGCTATTATGGTCCCACAAAAGTAACTTATCGGCATGTAATGCTTTTCAAACATAACCAGTGTATTTCGGATTAGTCAATGCATTTAAACAAAATATCTGAGCAGGAACACTTTAGAGCCTGTACCTTCTCCGCATACATCCCCTGAACTGCTTCCAGCACCTCTTCTTCAGTAGTCAGGTGGTCCATTCCTGCATTGTCCTCTATGGTCTATTTATTGACAAATAGGGCCTGTAATATAGGATTTTTTCTTTCAAGGAAGTTGACTTTAACCACTGCTTTTAAACAAATAAAAGTAATGTTTTGTCTCTTAGGTTTATAAAGTTGTTTCAGTGACATAGAGCACAAGCCTTTAGAGGTATAAATAACCCTGGGCGTAGGACTACGCTACGCTAGAGTAGTTTGAATAGTTTAAGCAACCACACACTACGCGAATTGCACGTACCACAGTGCAAAAACACGTAGCGGGCATTGTTTGCTTGCTCATGGCCCTCAACGTCAAGTTGGCGACCACGAGCGAGCAAAATAACAACCCGGCGAGACTTTTTCCTCGTTCGCGATCAGCAGCATCAAGTAGCCGATCGCGAGCATGGAAAATAAACCTCCCAGCGAGATTCTAAACGTGGGGAGGTCAGGTTTCTCATTGCGAGTGGTTGGGTATGCTCGCGACCGCTCGCGATGAGAAACTACCAAGTCCGCGCTGAGAAAGCTGCTGCTCGAGTAGAAATCTACTCGAGTGGCAGAAAATGACCGCTTGCACTGTGCAAGATGCGGTTTGCAATGATTGCACAGTGCGGACAAGCATCCGGCACTGTGCAATCAATGCAAACAGCATTTTGCACAGTGCACTACGCAGTTCGCGTAGCGCTACTACGCAAACTACGACCAGGGTTAGTTATAAACTCTTGAAACATATGTCCATCTGGTAAAAAGAGTATTTTAGTAGTCACCGCAACACAGAGGTTGTACAGTTGCACTGTGATTCTAAACCTTCAAATATTTGGAGGTGGGTCATCTAAACACATTTGTATTAAGGTATTGAGTTTTTGGTCTGTCATTGCCATATCTCTTTTGTGGGGGGGTGAGTGGGGGTTGTGAGTAATATCTGAATGCTTCAGTTTAAAAAAAACTGCTGGCGATATTTTAACTTTTCAGCAGTAAATTCGCTCAAGATTAGTGTGATAACCTTTTTGTACCAGATGGTGTTTTTTTAATTGTTGTCTATAGTATTTCAAAAATACAATTTTGCACAGCAACCTTTAATACCGTTGATGGCTGTTAATGGGAGCAGATTCAAATATTTCTGACATAATTCTGTTTTACATACCGTGACCCTTGAACTTTCATTTTATGGAATTGAATGTCTACTTGCCTGCATATTTCCGGAAATCTTTGGAGACATGCTCTAAAATTACTGTAAAAATATTCTTCTTAAAGGACTTGGGAAGTGGGCCGGATGGAAGTTTTCAGAAATCTTCATTTAATGAGACAGAAAATGAGCGATCAGCACTGCTGTCAGCAATCAGATCTTGCAATGGCAACACAAGACTGAGAAAGGTAAGGCGAGGAGAGAAAGAGCTGTTGTTTGTGTTTTTATAAAGCTGCTTCCTATTAGCTGTGTATTGTTCACGTGTCCACAGGGATTTTTTTTTATCTACTTTTTGATTTCACTTGTCATTGCCAGGGCCCAGTGTGTCAATAAACTTCCAATACCCTTTTCTAGCAAGAACTTTACTGTTACTTAAAAAGGGATTCTGCTTGCGTTTCATGTGCAATCCCAATCACACAACTGAGCGGTAATGAATTTAAACAATAACATTAAAGGTATTACCACTTTTATAACAAATCTAAACCTGTAGTCGTTTTGATATCTTTAATTGCACTAACTGAAAGTAATACGCAAAAGTCTTCATGATGCCAAATACAGTGCTAATAACCTACCATAGTAGTGATGTTAGCAAGGGGTATTAGCGCTTTATTTAGCTTCCCACCAGTAAACATGGCTAATATCGCTTATTACTGTGGTTCTCTCCCATCAGTCTTTGCTGACAATAATGATAGACAGAATTATTGCACTTTACCATTAAATATGCTGTAATGAAAAATATGCAATAATAGTATTAACGCACATTTTTACATCAGTTATCTATGTGTGATGATTGAATTAGTGCATATGCTTTCGAAGTCTCACATCTAAAGCCATACATGCAATAATCTTTATTATTTAAAGCTGCAAGAACCATGTATGTTTGCACATTGCTAGATGTAGGTAATTTAGATTTACCGATTCTAAAATACCGAATTTTACCGATTCGGTATTTTAGAATCGATAAATCTGATGTGGGTAATAATTTGGTATTTTTTACCGAATCGGTAAGATTCGGTATTTACTGATTCTGTAAATACCGAATCGGTATTTGCTATTGAATCCTATTGGCCTTGAAGCCCATAGAATTCAATAGCAAATACCGATTCGGTAGTTACCGAATCGGTAAAAATACTGAATTGCAAAGGGGGACAGGGTGCCACTTCGACACCCTGTTGCACCCCTGTAACTGGCTTGTGCGCCATGTAGCACACATATATGCCCTTAGGGCATGTCTGTGTGCCACATGGCACAGGTGTACATGCACAGATGTGCACGTACACAAGAATTTGTTATTTACTATGCAATTGTATTACATGGTAAATAACGAATTCTAAAGGCCCTGTAGCACTGTTAGAAGTGCTACCTACATAGGAAAATACGGATTCAGTAATTTTACCGATTTGGTAAAATTACCGAATCTGTATGTTTTCAGTGCCCCTACAGAACAATGTCAAAATACTGGTCGGAAACGGCCGAAAATCGGTATTTTTGGCCGATTCCGACCGGTATTTTGACACCTACATCTGGCCCAATGCTGTGAGCCCAAAGCAAAGGGCCAGAAGAAAAGTCACATTATTCCATTTTTTGGAACACATTTTTTACTTTTATGGGATTCTAAAGCAATCTGAGTGGTAAAGCTGGAAAGATGTGCCAGTCGTAGATTTCCATGAGTACTCATGAGACTTGGCCTTAAATGGCGACCGTGCGACGCAGGTGAGTGTGACCCACTTGTGGGACACCCCCGCGCCGCACGGCCACCAGCTGCTGCGTGTGCCCCTTGCCTGCCCTCTGCCTCGCTGCTGCCTCGTTTGCCGGTTGCCGGCTGCCTCCGCTGCGGTTGTTTTTGCCCTTGTTTTGTCGAAAATTTGTGCCTGTTTTGTTTAATTTTCATTTTGCCCTTGTTTTGTCGATAATTTGTGCCTGTTTAGTTTTTTTTTTTTCATTTTCCCCGTGTTTTGGTTTTCCTTCCTTGTTGTCCGCCTACCTCGCCGCCCTCCGCCCTCCCTTCCCGCCACCGCCGCTTTTCCCCGCCCCTTTTTCTATTCTGTACCCTCCCCGCTCCCGCCTCCCAGCTGCTCCGCCCACCCGCGCACTTCGCCTTAAATGGCGACCGTGCGAACGCGCAGCGGTCACGTGCAGCGGGCGCGCCGATTGTGCGCCGAAGGCGCGCCAAAGGTAAGCCCGTCTGCGCCCGTCCGCGACCGGATCGCGACCAGCGCCAGGACCCCTGGCCAACGAAGACCCCGACCGACCCGCCTGACGAACTCCGCCGCCACCCTCACCGCTCTCAACACCGGCCGACTCCCAGAATGCCATCAAGCCACTCCACGACGTACCCACGGACCTTTCAGCTGCCACGCCTGCAAGTTCACCTGCATCCGGACCAGCCTCGCACCAGCACCCACCAAGCCGAACACCAGCAGCACCCACCTCAAGTGCATCCTGCTCAACACCCGCTCCGTCCACAGACACGCCATCGAACTCTGGAACCTCCTAGACGCCACAGCCCCTGACGTTGCCTTCCTCACGGAGACCTGGATGAACGCCTCTTCAGCTCCCGACATCGCCATCGCCATCCCAGAGGGCTACAAGATCGTCCGGAGGGACCGAAACGCCAACCAGATGGGAGGAGGCATCGCCATCATCCACAGGAGCACCATCCGTCTCACGACCAGCACCGACAACACCCTGACCAGCGCCGAACACCTGCATTTCCAGACCCACACCAACCCGAACACCACCCTCAGAGGCACCCTGATCTACCGACCCCCTGGACCACGCACGCAATTCAGCGAGGACATCGCCGACTTCGTCAGCCCGCATGCCCTCCCCTCCGCTGACTACATCCTCCTGGGAGACCTCAACTTCCATCTGGAGAACAACAACGACCGCAACACCAGCACCCTGCTCGACAACCTCGCCAACCTGGGACTCAAGCAACTGGTGTCCACCCCCACCCACCTCGCCGGACACACACTCGACGCAGTCTTCTCTTCCAGCACAGACATCAACTTCAGCCACGCCACAGAGCTTCAATGGACGGACCACAGCTGCGTCCACTTCACCTTCAAGAGAACGACGACCCACCAACACCAGCAACAGGCCGCCCGCAGAAGCTGGAACAAGATCACAGCAGACCAGCTCGCCACCTCCCTGAGCCAGCACCCTCCTGCCAGCTCAGCGAACCCCAGCCAGGCCGCCGACAACCTCACGAAGTGGATCAGCAACTGCGCGGACGAACTCGCCCCACTGAGGACCCCGCCTAGCAGACCCGGCAGCAAGAAAGCCCCATGGTTCACCGACGAACTCAAGAGCTCCAAGAAGAACTGCCGAGCCCTCGAGAAAGTCTGGAGAAGGGAACCGACACCGGACAACAGGACCTCCTTCAAACTTGCCACCCGGAAACACCACTAGCTGATCCGCGCCGCCAAGAAAACAGCATTCAAGGACCGGTTGGACAACAACGCACACAACTGCAAGGAACTCTTCAACATCGTGAAAGAGCTTTCCAACCCCAGCGCAGGAAACAACGACATCACCCCATCGCAAGACCTCTGTAACTCCCTCGCTTCATACTTCCACAACAAGATCGCGGACATACACAACAGCTTCAACAACCAACCAACGCACACCATGACCGAGCAACCACCCCCCACCACCACCCTCCACGCCTGGACCCCGATCAGCACCGAAGACACCATCCGCACGATGAACTCCATCCACTCCGGATCACCGACCGACCCCTGCCCTCACCACGTCTTCAACAAGGCCGACGCTGTCATCGCACCCCACCTGTGAGACATCATCAACACATCCTTCGACACCACCATCTTCCCTGAGAGCTGGAAACACGCCGAACTCAGCGCTCTACTCAAGAAACCAACAGCGGACCCCACCGACCTCAAGAATTACCGCCCCATCTCGCTCCTCCCGTTTCCAGCCAAAGTCATCGAGAAGACCGTCAACAAGCAGATGGCCGCTTTCCTCGAGACAAACGGATCCCTCGACCCCTCACAGTCCGGCTTCCGAGCCAACCACAGCACCGAGACCGCCCTCATCGCCGCCACCGATGACATCCGAGCCCTGATGGACAATGGAGAAACAGCGGCCCTCATCCTCCTAGACCTCTCCGCGGCATTCGACACAGTCTGCCACCGCACCCTAGTACGGCGCCTCAGCAACATCGGAATCCAGGACAAGGCGCTGGAATGGATCATCTCCTTCCTCGACGGAAGAACACAGAGAGTCCGCCTACCACCGTACAAGTCAGAGGCCTCCGAAGTCATCTGCGGCGTCCCCCAAGGATCATCTCTGAGCCCCACCCTCTTCAACGTCTACATGAGCCCCCTCGCGGCCATCGTACGCAAACACAACCTCAGCATAATCTCCTACGCCGACGACACCCAGCTGATCCTCTCCCTGACCAACGACCCCGCCGCCGCCAGAGCCAACCTGCACGAAGGGATGAAAGAGGTAGCCGAGTGGATGACGACCAGCCGCCTGAAACTGAACTCGGACAAGACGGAGGTCCTCATCCTGGGCTCCTCACCCTCCGCCTGGGACGACTCCTGGTGGCCTCCCGCCCTGGGCACCGCACCCAAACCGACAGACCATGCACGCAACCTGGGCTTCATCCTGGACCCCTCCCTCTCCATGACCAGGCAAGTCAACAACGTCTCCTCGGTGTGCTTCAACATCCTACGCATGCTACGGAAGATCTTCTGGTGGATCCCCACCGAGACCAGGAAGACCGTCACCCAGGCCCTCGTCACCAGCCGACTGGACTACGGCAACGCCCTCTACGCCGGTACCACCGCCAAGCTCCAGAAGAGACTCCAGCGGATCCAGAACGCCTCAGCCAGACTCATCCTCGACATCCCACGAACCAGCCACATCTCCGGACATCTGAGAGACCTTCACTGGCTCCCCGTCAACAAAAGAATCACCTTCCGCCTCCTCACCCACGCACACAAAGCCCTACACGACCAAGGCCCGAGCTACCTCAACAGCCGAGTCAACTTCTACGCTCCCAAACGCCACCTCCGATCAGCCAACCACGCCCTCGCCGCCGTCCCCCGCATCCGAAGAGCGACTACAGGAGGAAGGTCCTTCTCCTACCTGGTCGCCAAGACCTGGAACTCCCTCCCTCCCTCCCTGCGCCTGACCCAAGACCACCTCTCCTTCAGGAAGAAGCTGAAGACCTGGCTGTTCGAGCAGTAGCGGCACCCTCCCCCCCCCCCAACCCCCCCCCCCTCAGCGCCTTGAGACCCTACGGGTATGTAGCGCGCTTTATAAGTGTCACTGATTGATTGATTGATTATGTGTTGCATATATTCATGAACATTTTCACAAGGTAGAAATTCCTGAATACAGAAATCGGGCACGTATGCATATTTAGAATGTTTAATTTTTCTCTCGGAGAACACATCTTTTATATAGGGAAGCCACTCCTCCCCAATCCCCATTAAATTTGTCCATTATCTTCATGTACTCAAGCTCTCAGCTTCTTCAGTTTTGTCTACTAGGCTGACTTCATTACCATGCCTGACATTCCTGTGGTGTGAGTCAGTATTATATAAACTGGTGACCCCATGGTACCTTTACATTGGTATTTGAGAAGGTAAACCTGTAATGACAAATTTTCTTAATGTACTTTCTGGAAAATATCAGCAGCTTACTATACTTGAGTGCACTCCGTCCAGTGATTGAAGTATAAAATGTTTGATTTGGAGATATATGTCCATTGAATAGGTAATACTAGCATATGTGTTTTTTCTGTGAATATGGGAATTTGCTCCTACTGAGAGCCTATATCAGATTTGTAGGTTGCATACACAAAATTAGTGGAATGTCTGAGTTTTTTAGTTGATGAAACTTAGTTGTAAATCTTCAATAACCTTTGACATTTAGACAGTGCTGGATGATATTTAACATACAGGACACTAATTATTTGGTTGTCATCTCTGTCCGAGCAGGCTGCACAATGAATGGTCACATATTTGTAAATTACTTTTGCATATTGTCCATTCTGCAAAAAGATTGAATGGAGTCCAGTAAGTTGCTGGTCTTTTGTCCTCATGTTAGAATATATGCAGTGTTCCCAGATTTCGTGACTAAATACCACAGGTTATTTTTTTAAGCTCAAATAGAAGTTGTTCTGTGTAGATATCTTAGAATCTCTGCTTCTAGGTGTGCAACCTTTTGCAAATGATTTATTTCCCTATAGTTATGATCGTAAACATGTGTTTGGCCAGGAGTAATTCATGTTGCATTTGATGGAATCTCATCAATGTACCAAAGGTTGGTTACTAGTTGTAGAGTTTGTTGTTGTAAGAAGCCATGCTCAGGTCCAATATAAAAAGCCTGTTGTATTTAGGGGCCATTCTAGTGCCCATGGCTGTTCCTGTTTTTTGTAAGACATGTCTTATGATGAAGCATACATTATTGCTTTTGATACTCAATCTCATGAGGTTTTGTTAATACTCAATCAAGATGTACATATTCTTGGTTTATTTTTGCAGAAACCTCTGGCAAGAAACCCTGCAAAATTCTGAAATATTGTGAAGGAAGGTGACATTCAGAGTGACGGGGAGGGTTTTGGTTGGTATCTTCCCTGTCTCTCATATTTCTGCAGGGAAGGGTGCTATGTCTTGCAGAAAGCAGTTTGTTTTTCAAAGTTAAAGGCATTTAGATAGATTTATTTTTCCTAGCTGTAACTTTAATCATTATATTGATTCCGCAGATGATCAAGCTGCACTGTTATCCAGGACTCGCTATCTTTGGGAGGGTAAAGATGCCCCGTGTGATTAGATGTTCAGTATTAAATATCATAAGTATTCACAAGTAGTGCTTGCCATGGGTATGCTTGAGAGTTAATATGCATTTGTTGGTGGTATCAACACTTGAGTTCCTGGTAATAATTTGTGTTGCAAAGTTGTCTGATTTATTCCCCTTTTGTAATTGTCTGTTTCACAGACACTGTATGTTATACTTGCTATTAGGTTTAAAAGTTCTCCCATGGGTGAGATAATACATCTCTGTTAAGGTCCTGCCCTTTCAGATACCAGAGTTCTCTGGTTGTCTGCTGTTGAATGTTTGGAAGGATCCTCTTGGAAACCATGATTAATAGGACTTGCATTGTGGGACAAATAATGTTTCTTCTAGAAGAATATATTGTGCCTGATGGGTCACCTTTTATTCCCACTGTCTTCACTTGGCCAACTGTGTAGACTGTATGCAGTAGAAGCTCACTAACTCTAATTCCCTCAGTAATGGAGAATTCAGTCAACTATTGTGTCCTCCTGCAACCCTCCAGGTGAATTACTACAGCATTCCACTAATCTCTGTGACTTACTTTACTCTCATCCCATCCTACTCAACTTGTACAAGAATAATGTTTATGTTTATGTTTATGTTTATGTTTATGTTTATTGCATTTATAGAGCGCAAATGCTACCAAAAGAGGTGTCCTGGCGCTAGGATAAAGAAACCTACTGATCAATGCTGGGAAAGAGAGACCGTCTTCATAGTTGGCACCTAATTTATGAAGAGCCACGTTTTTAAAGCTTTTCTAAAAGCCAACAGATTGTTTTGGTGTCTTAGTTGGGAGGGTAGTGAGTTCCAGGCGATAGCTGCATTTGCGATGAAGCTTCTTCCGCCCCAATTGGTCTTCTTTATCCGATGAGTGACCACCAGTTTAGCCTCAGATGAACGGAGAGTCCTTTTAGGTATGTACCAGTTGAAGTGTTGCTTCAGAAATTTTGGTCCTGTGCCCTGCAATGCTTTAAAAACAAGGCATAGGGCCTTGAATTTGGTACGCTTCCTCATGGGCAGCCATGAAGGTCTTTGATTACTCCACTGATTGATGCACGCTTGGGTGTTACTGAGATGAGTCTAGCGGCTGCATTCTGCAGGATCTGCAGCTTGTTCAAGAGGCCTTCCTGTAGCTTGAGGTAGAGGCTGTTGCAGTAATCCAATTTGGACAGCACTAATGCAGTGATTACTGTTTGCTGTGCTTCTTTGGGAATTAGAGGCATTATTTTCTTTACAGGCTCTAAGCGTAAACGCAGTAGATGATGCAATTGAGTTTACTTAGTCCTTGAAACTAAGAGTGTCGTCTAGCCAGATACCCAGGTTCTTCACTTTCCTGGTTGGGAGTGGCAGTTGTCCCAATGCGCTTGGCCAGCAGCTAGGTGACCAGAAGGCCGGGTTGTTCCCGAATAGTATCACCTCGGTCTTGCTGGAGTTTAACTTTAAACAATTATTAGCCACCCAATTTCCTGTTGCATACATGCAGTCATGGAATTTGGTGGCTGTATCCTGCAATCTTTCTGGTTGAATGGCGACAACGATTTGAGTGACGTCGGCGTAAGAAGTTAAACTAAAACTATAAGATTCAATAAGTGGCGCGAGTGAGGAGACATATACATTGAATAGCGTCGGGCTTAGTGAAGATCCCTGAGGGACTCCACGTAGCAATGAGTAGGCCTCTGCCTCGTATTTATTCTAGTTTGACTGTTTGAGTTCTTTCAGAAAGGAATGATTTTAAGAGTTTTAGGGCGGTGCCTTTTATTCCTTTCTCTGCTAACCGGTCAATCATTAGTGTGTGCTGTACCGTATCAAATGCGGACGATAAATCTAGCATGATGAGGGCTGCCCGACCTCCTTGATTCAGGGTGGCTCTAATTTCCTCTGTAGATTTTATGAGGGCTGTCTCTGTACTGTGGCCTTCTCTAAAGCTGTGTTGAGTGGGATCAAGAGCCTGCGTCTGATTGAGGAACTGGTTAATCTGGTTATTCATGTTCTTTTCTATTAGTTTAGCTAGGAGGGGGAGTCTGGATATGGGCCTAAAGTTGTTTGGCTCATCCGGTTTCAGGTTTGAGTATTTCAACAACGGCAGTATAGCGGCCCGCTTCCAATCCCTAGGAAAATAGCCATCCTTGTACATTAGGTTGAACATGGACGTGAGTTTGCGCGTCACTGTATGACCGGCTAGTTTTAGTACTTCTAACGGACAAGGGTCATAGGGAGAGCCTGATTTAGCTTTAGTCATCAAATTGTGTGTGTCTTCTTCCACAAGAGGACTAAAGGAAGTGAATTCCGATTTGGCTATTTTATTTGGGGCAGTGCTAGAGCAAGCGTCAGGTTTAACTAATTTTTCCTCGCGTAGGTCTGAGAATGTGGATAAAATGGAGTTCACTTTATCAAAGAAACACTTGGCTATTCTGTTCCAAAGATCTTGGCTGGTCGGAGTAGCTGGGGCTTTGAGCTGGGCCAAATCATTTACCGTTTTGAACAGTGTTTTTGGGGAGTTTTTTGCCTCGTGTATTTTATCCGTGTAATATTTTTGTTTTGTATTATGCAGTAGTTGTTTGTATTGTGCTTGGCTTATTTTATTGATGGCTTATTTTATTGATGCAGCCCTTACCTGATCGCACCCAGAGGAAACCCTTTTACTAGTTTATGAACTCATAATGCATCATCAGGACTATTCCCCACTCGAAAGCATAATTCCTAAATTAATCCACTGCACCACTGTTGAAAGTCCTAATTCTAAGAGAAAAATAAATATGAACAATTAAATCATTTTCATAGCGACCTAACAACAAAATAGCTTATGAAAGGAAGCTTATCCTTTCATTTGACTACCAAAACCTGGCGACAAGCATCCAAAAGATCAAATAAATAAATGGAGCGCCCTTAGCTAAAATGCATTGTTACAAACTTTTTAAACCTTTCTTCAAAATTCCATTTATTATCAAAAGTTAGGAACACAACTTCACTTATGTAAGTGAACACGTTTGTACTGCTGCTTCTGACGTCATGTGAGATAAGTATTGGGTGATAGAAGTCACAGATACGTGTGTTGAGCCTTAATTTCCTTTGTAGATGCAAACTCTATAAGGACAGCTGCACAGGGCTCAAACAGGTAATCAGCTCTGGTGAGTGATTTGAGAGAGCAGTGACAGATGTTGCACTTGCAGGTACTGAATAAACAAGTCTGCAACGCATTCTCAGGTACAGAAGTCACATGCTGTGTGATGCAAATGTGAAATTGAGTACATTCTGTTTCAGGAGGTGATATTAATGACCTCTTTCTGTGTGTCCTTGGTAGATATCATCCTCAGCTGCGGAAGAGCTACAGAACATTAGAAACCAGGAACTGCAAATGCAAGGCAAGGAAAAAAGAGACATTCCACCACCGCCAATTATGCCACCACCCCCTCCGCCTCCTAGTGTGCCAGCCCCCAAACCCAAATATTCTGTGTCTTACAAAGATACATCTGTAAATGCAAGAGAAGAGTTAATGGAAGCCATTCGATCTGGCAGCAGCGCAGCAAGACTGAAGAAGGTACTTTTGTATTTTGTGTTTTTAAAAATGAGTAAACAAAGAACAACGTTTGTTGGTGTGAAGGTGCTTTCTACAGGTGGACTCTACTCTAACAAGTTATTGATGTTCCTTCTTTCGTATTAGAGGATTGGACACATTATTATGCAGATCCAGAATCCTTCTAATCAGTGATGCTAAACTGAGAGCAGAAGCGCCTTTGACTGCATAAAAGGGATGTATGACGTTACAACGCATACTTTTACAATGCATGCCTTTACAACGCGGTTTTTACAACGCATGCCTTTACAACGCTTAGTGCTTTGGGGCGCTGGATAATGAATAGTTTAATTTACTATTCCAACTCCAGTCCCCGTGGATAGTAGGGAAGGTGTTGGATAGTAAATTAAACCTATTCCCTATCCTAGAGCGCCCCCCAGCGCAATGTGTTGTAATGGTTTGCGTTGTAAAAGTTGCGTTGTAAAGGCACTATGTTGTAAAAGTTGCGTTGTAAAGGTGTTTACCGCATAAAAGACACAGCTGTTTTGGGATAATTTAAAAAAGGGTAACACTGTGCTCAGTATTTTAAACAAAGGGAGAAGATGAGTGTGGTTGGCAGACCCTTGTAACAGTGTACCTCATTACTTCTACCACCGGGAATGGTAACCACACATACAGGTGTTGTCCCTTGTAGCCCTTCTGTGTTTCCTGCTGAGACTTTGGGGATATACAGGGGATGCAGGGGTATAATCAGGGTGCGTGTATGAATGCAAGAATATCTTAAGCAAACATATTGCCTGTGATGAATACCGTGGGGCCGATTCACACAGGGCCTCCTCACTCATGGTGGAAGCCCCGCAGTCATGTCGGGGGCTCTGCAGTAGTGAAGGACTGGGTTCTTTAAGACCCAGCGGTGCCAGGGCACAACACCTGAAACCTTCGTGGGTAACCTGCTCCGGCGTACGAATCACAGAGACACGGGACACTTCCTTTGGCGTCAAAGATTCAAGGTTTATTTGCTGCAGGGAACACAGATATCACGACAAGTACAACTCGTGCAACTTGGGGAGACTGCTTCAAATTGGTTCTGTGGATCGCTCCTTTTATACAGTTTTTACCCATAAGACAACATGATACACAAAGGTTTACAACCCGGTTCCCACCATTATCCCCCAGAGGGGTCGCTTTGGTCACTTTGATACACATGAGGTCCGGAACATAAGTGCGGAAACATTTGGCGGTTCCCAACTGTAAAAACCCATCTTCCCAACATTAGTGCATTCCAATCGACAGTAAAATCAGATCGAAATGGGAACAAGGACAGGTGCAGAGGAAGACGGAGACAGTGGGGAGATCGGAAAGGGTGTAAAAGGGGAGGTATCGGGAAACACGAGATACAGGCATCAAAGGGACGTGCCTAATGAGATGCACGGCTAAGACAATAAACCGGCACGGCAAGATGAGCCTCGAGCGGGGCCATCTGCCTTACAGTATCATCCCCCTCGTCATAAAGACACTTTCAAAGGACATGTGTCTTCCGCAAATATCTTGGGAGTCCCCGGGTCGCGAAGCGGACATCGTCCGTTCGCTGGCTACTTGAGGGCAAGAGACAAAATGGATGCCGTATCTAAGATGGAACCCGTGGGTACAGATGAAAAACCCACCTAACAAACGAACGGTTTAAGTTAGCACAGCGAAACTGCGCACACTTACTAAACTCGTCATTTGCGGTTCATAGATACCAGACTCGACCATATTCGTACGAGTTAAAAAAACACCACTTATAATTGTCACGGAACCTCAGACGCTCCTTTTGCCCTCATGTAGGCAAGCACTAGTCGGAGTCATATTCGATATTCATCAGACCATCGAGATGTTGCTGTAGCATAGCTCTGTCCAACCGAGTCCCCTCGGTAACAGGTGGCTGTCTCATACACGTTGTAGCACAGAGGCCACATAAGGCAGGACCACACTGCACACAAAGGCAACACGTGAACAGGAACACCACAACGACTCCGATGATCATCAGAATCTTCCAACCCCAAGTCGACATCAGGCCCCAAAACCATCCAAGTAGCGTCCAATCCCCTACATCCACGTGTATGGATTCGGAGATCTTATGCAACCTCGAGATGGCTTGATAGACAGTTGGAGCGTTATCTGGAATGAAAATGCAGCAGCTCGAATGGATCACCTTACAAACCCCACCTCGATCTGCTAAGATGACATCTAAAACCATACGGTTTTGTAACGTCATAAGTCTATCCGCCTGAAGTTCTGTGGTGATATTACCAAGGGCACTGGCAGTAATATTAGCTGTCGATTCTACCACTCGAGTCAACTGTCTCAGGTTCCTACTATTGACCATAGGTCCCCAAAACGGGAGGAAACCCTTGAAAAAGTCTCCTGCCTCTTGACCGGCAGTATCCTCTTCGCTAATTACGCCTCGCACAACTCTAGTCTTATGATAATCGGCATCTACAGTGAACGTCGGAGGCAACAGATTTGCAATGAAACATGAGCCCATGAAGTCAGCGGGCAACCATGCGTATGCACGATCATAACAGATAAAGTATGTACCCTTGGCAGCCAGAAACACAGGGGACGAGAACATCGGCAGAATGTAATTTTCAGTGCAAGCACTTGCTCCAAGTCGGGCTTGCGATCTTCGGCCACGACCCATAAGACAAAAATTACCAGTGTGGGGTACGACCCATATTGGAGGCGAGCTTTTAAGCTGCTTTTCACTGGTGAACACACTATATTCACCTCTACTTAGGACCCTATAGGCTTGTACCTCTTCTTCGGGAATAAGCGAGGGATCGTAGATATCACTATCTAAATCCTCTATTGCTATCGACAAAGGTTTTTGATACGAGGTAGGACCAGAGTAGGGAGAACGTGGTTCTCGAATGGGGTGGAAACCCAGTGCGCTTCGAAACATTGTCTGAAATGCTCGAGCAGACCCTTGGGAGCTATACGGTAACACCAAATATGGAATTCCCTTATCCGTAGTATGTGGCATCAACCCACACACCCAACAATTAGTAGTGTTAACCACTAACTGATGCTGATGAAGGAGCTGAATAAAGGAATTGTTGCGGAATTCTACACGTCTAGCCTGTTCGTGTTCGGGTAACATATGAAAGGAATGAGGAGAAACAGTGGAGGTAAGTTTAGGGTCAGGAGTAGGAGTAGGTGTAGCAGAAGGTAAGAAGTAAGACATCGTGTAATACACCCCACCCGCCAATAATGCAGAAGCAGTCAAAAACAATACAAATAATTGGAATATAAAACATTTGGTGCGACTGAGTTGCTGCAGCTTGAATCTATGAGCCTGAGCTCCTTCTAAATCATTCAGCTTCGAGAATGCCATTCCCTACGACCGTCCGCAACGTTTCTTGACGCACTTCGTTCTGTGTAGCAAAGTCAATCCCTAGGAGTTCCCAGAAACCGACGGCCTTTAACCTAGCGTCAAGACCTACTATCCAGAAGGAAGTACGCGTGCGGCCCTACGGCCTTCAATGCACAATATATGCAAAACAATGTCTCTCAGCTGTAGAAGCAAAAAGTGTAAGAAATAAAGCTCAATGAATATATACAAAACAATTACAATAGTAGGAATATTCAAAGCTGATCACGGAAAACGGGATAATGCAGTTTTCAATACAGCAAAGCAGGATCTTTTATTAGTCTTTAGTGCTAGATCACAAAAAGTATCGGGTTTTCCCAGGACGTGTCTGTTCGTCAAACAAAGGATCCCTTGAAGGGACAGCGTCCTGTTGATCAGCTGAGTGTTTTGGTCTTGAGTCTTTTGCTGACAATTGTTCGACAGTGTCTCTCTGCTGCACTGAGGATTCTCCGACAGGCTGCGCGTCGCTAAAAGGTACAAACGCCGGCAATACTTCGGTTTCAGTTGATGCAATGCCTTTCCTCACCCACGAGTCTGCTGGCAACGGGATGGGGACTTTTTTGGTGTGGGTGGCGTGCACCCAATTCTTCCGCCCCTCAAGACGAACTGCAGTTCTCGTGGCAAGGAGGACCTGATAGGGTCCGGTAAACCTCGGGTCCAAGTTGTTCTTGCGCGAAAAGTTCCGCGTCACCACCCAATCTCCGGGCTGGAGCTGGTGGCCTGGACCCTCCGTCTGCGTCGGCAATGCTTCGTGAACCTGTTGGTGAATTAACCTCAGTTTAGCAGTCAAGTCATGAAGATAATCGATCAACATTGGGTACTCAAGATCACGAAAAATACCTGGCCTAGGAACCCCCCACACATTCGCAGGACGACCAAACACTATTTCATAGGGACTAAGCCCTACTCGGGAGTGTACAGTCGCCCTAGTTGACAGTAATGCTAAAGGTAAAGCGTCAGGCCACGAAAGACCAGTCGTAGCCTGAATCTTCGCTAGCTTTAGTTTAAGGGTGCCGTTATACCCTTCAACCAAACCAGCTGACTGGGGATGATTGGCGCTGTGGAATTTCTGATTAATTCCAAGGCCCTTACACACACTCTTCATCACACTACCCACAAACTCACTTCCGTTATCTGACCACACGACTCTAGGCATTCCATACCGAGGAAAATATTCCTTCAGCAGGATTTTCGCAGTAGACAAAGCAGTATTGTCTTTGAGAGGATAAGCCTCGATCCATCTGGAGAATGCGCAAACCACAACTAAAACGTATTTCAGGTTATTGCATCGCTCCATATGGATGAAGTCCAATTGAATCACCTCAAAGGGGCATGAAGGGGGAGCAAAACTGCCAGGAGGAGTTGGGGTTCCTTTGCCAGGATTGTACATCATACACACCATACAATTCTTCACCAGACGTTCAGCACATTTCGTGATACCATCATTCTTCCATACAGGGGACAGCAATTTGCAAATACCTTTCGCGCTAATATGTGCTAACCCATGCGCCATAGTCACAACGGCCAGCACATACGCATCCGGTAACATCCATCTTTTCTGATCAGACAAATCAATCCAACAACCATTCGCCTCCAACTTTCCCGTACTTTCTTTCCACTTCGTTTTTTCAGTGTCGGTGGCTTCATTCTGGATTGCTTTCACACTCTCGATAGTGTCCTCACACATACTCGATTCTGTAGGCCACCTAACCGAACTCGTCACATACATTCGAGTGCTAAGGTTCCGGGCAGTCTCCTTAGCAATCTCATCCGCAAACGCATTACCACGACCAACATCATCCGTCACCTTACAATGCGCACTACATTTAACAATCGCAACTTGCTTAGGCAACGTCAGGGCATCCAAGAGATCATTCACAAGCTGTCCATGCTGAATCTTCGTACCATGCGACGTCAAGAAACCTCTCTCTCTCCACAATCGTCCAAAACTATGTGCGACGCCAAATGCATATTGGCTGTCGGTAAACACATTCACACGTTTCCCTTTTGCTAACACACACGCTCTAGTAAGAGCAATCAGCTCTGCAGCTTGGGCAGAATTCTGATTTAATCTTGCAGTCTCAACAACAGTATTCAACGTTACAACAGCATAAGCAGTAGTCACATCGCCATTCGGCAACTTAAAACATGACCCATCCACATACAATGTACCATCCGGATCTTCCAATGGGGTGTTTTTAAGGTCCACTCGACCTTTTGTTTCTTCTTCGGTCCTCAAGTAACAATCATGTTCTGCTACTTCATCTGACTCTGTGCTAATTGGTAACAAAGTTGCCGGGTTCAGGACATTACAACGTTTTATTTGAATGTGGCTTGCCAACAGCGTCAGCTCGTACCCAGACAACCTCGCACTCGTCAAGTGCTGAGTTTTCGTCCGATTCAAAAGAGTATCGACTGCATGCGGAACCATCACCGTAAGCATATTATCCATGACCAATCCTGCTGATTGTCGGATGGAGACCGCGGCTGCCGCTGTTGCTCGTAAACAACTCGGCAATGCTCTAGCTACCGGGTCCAAGGTCGAGGAAAAATATGCACATGGACGTTGCTTACCACCAAAAGGTTGCGTTAAGACACTCAAAGCACAACCTTCTCTCTCGTGAACATATAATGTAAACGGCTTGCTATAGTCAGGAGTACCCAACACAGGAGCCGAACACAATGAATCACGCAGTTCAGAAAAACTTTTCTGACATTCTTCCGTCCATGGTAAAGGAGTCGAAACATCCTTGCACGTAAGAGCCACTAATGGTTTCGCCAGCAATGAAAAATTAGGAATCCATTGCCTGCAGTACGACGTGATACCTAAAAAGGCACGCACATCTCTTTGGGTTGTTGGCACAGCCATTCGCGCAATTGCTGCAATTCTCTCCGGGGTCAACCTCCTTCCCTCCTTTGACAATAAGTGACCTAGATAGGTTACTTCTTGACAACAATATTGGAGTTTAGTAGGTGACACCTTGTGATTTAACTCACAGAGATGTTGCAGCAACGACACCGTAGCAATTTTGCAAATGTCCTGAGTATCTGCAGCTACCAATAGGTCGTCGACGTATTGGATTAAGGCCGCACCAGCCGGCAACCTAAACGCATCCAGTTGACCCTTCAAGGCTTGACTGTAAATCGATGGACTTTCACAGTAGCCCTGAGGAGCGCGTTTGAACCGGAAGCTGCGTCCAACAAGAGAGAAACCGAAAAGGTCTCTGCTCTCCTCGGCAATCGGGATGCTGAAAAACGCATTTTTCAAGTCAATCACCGAAAACCACGATGCAGAAGCTGGAATCAGAGTCAGTAGCGCCGTGATGTCAGGCACAACGGGGAATTGAGGAACCACAATTTTATTCACCTCCCGTAAATCGATAACAAAGCGATAAACAGGCGGCTTCGAAGGATCAGTACGTTTAAGAATGGGCAGTACAGGGCTGTTGCACACGTTTCCCCTAGTCTCTTCAATGACATCTTTCTCGATCAGATCATAAATGATCGCTAACAGTGCTCGTTCACCATCAAGGGAGATACGATATTGGGGAATACGTGGCAATCGCACATTAGATTTCAACTGAACAACATATGGTGAGATATCAAGTAGGCCCACATCATTTGGACCCGTTGCCCACAAAGACGCAGGAAGAGAACTCAATTCCGGTGGGAGCTTATCGAGGGACAAGTACATGGGAGAGACAACCCTCTCTCCTAACGTAAGCTTTACACCCGCAGGAGAACAATACAAAGTCGCATACAAACGTTTAAGCAAATCCAGGCCCAAAAGATTTTCGCCACAACCCGTGGTTAGAATCAATGGAGCTTCTAGCTCACGTGGCCCAATTTTAAGGGGCAAAGGGCGCGAAACTGGATTGCTAACGGGGGCGCCAGAGAATCCAACGGAAACATTTGTTAAGCCAGACAAAGGTGCGCCAGGGAGTTTCGAATGCTTAATGGAACTTTTCGCTGCACCAGTGTCCAACAGAAAAGGCTCAACGACGCCCGATGTAGCAACTGCGACGTAAGGCCCTCTCTGATCAACCGGAACTGATACCACTCCCTCTCCTTGTCTTTGGCTGTCCTAGTAATTACTGTCGTCAGTTCCCTGATCGACGTAATAATCGTCTACATTGTACTGCGCAGATCGTCCTTGCGACGAACCACGTTGATCGAAACAATTATCGGAATTTGATGAGTTATCTGAGCGATCGTTCTGAGCACCACGACCTCTACCACGTGATGCCTGCTGTGAACCACCACGACCTCCTCTAGACGAGTTACCACTATTACGTTCATTTAGAACAGGACAATTGAATTTAATGTGACCCTCTTGTCTACAATAAGCATATTGATTGTACCCTAACGAAGATCTTTGGGAAGAGGAGTCATTACGAGTTTGAGATCGGTTCGATTGCGGCTGCGATCTATTCTGTTGCGAATTATTCTGATTTGAACGTGGGGGATACGCTTGCTGAAGCAGCACTTTAGTTTTTAACTCTTTCGTCTTTTTATCAGCACGGTCGCTCTCCTCTTTCTCTCTATTCTCATAATATTGTGCCGTAGCCAATATCTGAGCTGAGGTAGAAACGGCCCATGCACTTTCCGAATTCCTCAATTTATTGCTCAAATCGGGCAGTAAGTTTGAAACAAATTTATCCACGAACAACCGTTGACCACCCTCAGTGCTCATATCCTGGCCACTATGGTCGATGAATGCCTCCTCGAACCTCGTAAAGAAGTCGGAAACACTCTCGTCCTTCTTTTGCTTATAAGCCGACAATTTGTCCCAATTTACCCTCATAGCCGGCATAAGAGTTTTCATTAATGTTATTATTCTTTGGGGAAGATCAGTAATCAGCTGGTCGGGCTTAGCACCACCAACTTGTCCGGCATCTGCCGCTACAATGGCAGCCCAAGCACCACCTAATTCATTCGGATGGTTTTCATGGCGAATCTTAGCCCATACCGGCTGCGGTACGACATTGCCAAACAACATGTCGATATCGGCAAGATTCATTATCGTAGCATCCACAAGCTGCGATAATTCTTTGTAATACCCCGCTGGATTTTTGCGAGGGTCAGGCAAAGATTGCTTCACCTGTAACACCTCTGATCGCTTCCACGGGAGATGTATCCATACTCTCTGGAAGAACGGCAAGATCGGAGGAGCAGCTGCGGGGTTACCTGGCATCCAAACTGGCGGAACTTCCCGCATAGGATACTGACCAGACTCATCCGGCTGTCTTTCGACATCCTCAACAAACAAGGCTTGAGGTATGGGCGTGGGACGAAAAGATAGCAATCGTTCAACAGCACGTCGAACATTAGTATCCACTATCAGTCCAGTCGAGAACTGAAGCTGTAAATCAGACAACGCGGTCAGCACCTCGTCAGGTGCGTCGTCCGATATCTGATCACGAAGAACCTTACACATTTCCTCGAACACAAATCTTTGGGTTGGTATATTGAACTGACAAAACGTGTCGAGCACAACGCGTGGTGGATTTCTAAGGGGGTGCGTCATCCAACCCATCGCCATATTATATAGCGAAGCACGTTCCCTATTACCAGGAAGCTGACTACGTCTCTGAGGACCATCTGAACCAGCGGACCCAAGAACAGGTCCGAGCGAATGAAAGAAGCTAGCCGCAAGAGGAGAATTACGACTACGAGTAGAGGGAGAAGCATAGGACACAGGACTAACAAGTGAAGGAGTAGAAACAGAAACAACAGCAGGGGTTAACAGAGCAGGAGCAGTAGCGTGAGCAGGAGTATGTGGAAGCGGAGGAGCAGTAGGAATAGAAACAGACGAAGGAGCAGAAACAATCGGAAGAACGGGTGCAGGTTGAGGAACGGGCAAAGGAAGAATAGGTGCAGGGACAGGTACAGGGGGAATCACAGGGGCTGTGGTACCCTGTACGTACGGAGGTGGCGATTTCATAAGATAGGACATTAAAGGATCCTCAACTGACTCATCCTTCTTTTCCGACTCCGTAGGCAAAGTGGGATAGCATTTATCTATAGTCATACGCTGTAATCTATCAAACACTTCCTTTTCCCTAACCTCCTTATCATGCTGGAACTGCTCTGCTTTCTTTACAATGGTACCAGCACTATCTCGCTGATTTCGTTTAGTCTGTCTGATGTCTTTCTGTCGGGCTTCTTTACGCCACAACCGAAAGGCATCAAACATGGCCGGCCTTGACTTCTTCGCGAACAATTTAACCTCTAGATTATCTAAGATCGGGGCCTCGAAGCTACCATGTGGTGGCCAGCGAAGGTCACCATCTTTCTTCGTATATTTGATCCAGTATTCATTAAAAGTAATCGGGCCTAGCCCATGTTTGCTGTACAGTTCATAAGTGGGAGTTCCAACCGGAGGTATCGGACACGAGTCCTCCAGTCGGGAATCCGTACCACAAGGTCTGAAACAACTAAACAAAGTACTGCGGCCAGGCATCTTGCACACTAGCCGAGTTTCACAAACTTCAAGGGTTACGGGATTTACCAAGTCCCAGCAAAGAACAAAACCCTCGGTTTTTGGCGGCTGCAGTCGTCAAACAACACAACAAAGTACGCTAGCAAAGTGTCACCGACAAAAACACTCACACAGCGTTAACAACAAAAACACTCGCTAAAGTGTCAACAACCAAGAACTCTGGGAGCGACCCACAAATACTTAACTCAAAGATCGATGGCGTCTCCAGGAAGGCCCGTCAATCGTCTCGCTATACCAAGGTCTACGCCAGGCGCCAAAACAGGTCTACAGTCAGGGCAGCAGTCCGTCGCAGCCGTCAGGAGGCGGGAATCTTCGCGGGAAAAGTCTTCGGGCCACTTATTTCGACAACAGGATCGATGAAGCGGAGTGCACCTTCCCTCGGAGATTTCACACGAAGTTCCTCACGATCGTCGGGCTTGGACCGGTACCACTGATGCAGCCCCACGTTGGGCGCCAACTGAAGGACTGGGTTCTTTAAGACCCAGCGGTGCCAGGGCACAACACCTGAAACCTTCATGGGTAACCTGCTCCGGCGTACGAATCACAGAGACACGGGACACTTCCTTTGGCGTCAAAGATTCAAGGTTTATTTGCTGCAGGGAACACAGATATCACGACAAGTACAACTCGTGCAACTTGGGGAGACTGCTTCAAATTGGTTCTGTGGATCGCTCCTTTTATACAGTTTTTACCCATAAGACAACATGATACACAAAGGTTTACAACCCGGTTCCCACCATTATCCCCCAGAGGGGTCGCTTTGGTCACTTTGATACACATGAGGTCCGGAACATAAGTGCGGAAACATTTGGCGGTTCCCAACTGTAAAAACCCATCTTCCCAACATTAGTGCATTCCAATCGACAGTAAAATCAGATCAAAATGGGAACAAGGACAGGTGCAGAGGAAGACGGAGACAGTGGGGAGATCGGAAAGGGTGTAAAAGGGGAGGTATCGGGAAACACGAGATACAGGCATCAAAGGGACGTGCCTAATGAGATGCACGGCTAAGACAATAAACCGGCACGGCAAGATGAGCCTCGAGCGGGGCCATCTGCCTTACAGTATCATCCCCCTCGTCATAAAGACACTTTCAAAGGACATGTGTCTTCCGCAAATATCTTGGGAGTCCCAGGGTCGCGAAGCGGACATCGTCCGTTCGCTGGCTACTTGAGGGCAAGAGACAAAATGGATGCCGTATCTAAGATGGAACCCGTGGGTACAGATGAAAAACCCACCTAACAAACGAACGGTTTAAGTTAGCACAGCGAAACTGCGCACACTTACTAAACTCGTCATTTGCGGTTCATAGATACCAGACTCGACCATATTCGTACGAGTTAAAAAAACACCACTTATAATTGTCACGGAACCTCAGTAGTGGTGGGACCTCTGTACTGCAATTACTCATTGTGGAGGTCCTGCCCTAAGTACAGGGTCCGCAACTAGTGTGTGGCCTCTGCCACAAATTCGGAGGCTCTTTGTGAGCCGGCCCTGTGTCCGGAATATTGTTTACAAAAATATCATCCCATTTTGTTAATTCCAATGGGGCAGTTTTACATAAATGTTAATTTTGCACACAATATTTCTGCCCGGCAATACTTTGATTACGAAATACTGGTACCTTAACTTACACATCTCTGCTGGCATATGGTGGCTACCTATGTGCACCCATCATCTTATAACTTTGGACCTGTGCAACCATCATCTTATACCTCTGGACCTTTACACTTGTTCTGTCCTCCTTGGATAACCCAGCAATCCAGATAAGTTGGTGTAACACAGCAGCTCCCACCTCTTTCCCTGGAGAAAAAGCGCAGTCAGAGGCTGGTTGGCGGGTGACGTGCAGAGTCCTAGTACTCAAAACCTCCAGGTCAGAAGAGACCTGGGCTTTCCAGTTTGGGCCCCTTTGTAGAGTGTAGAAACAGCACTGACATCATCATGCCACATGAATGACCAACATGAGTAACACAGTGGTATCCCTGCGGACACGTGCATCTGTAGGCAAACAGTAGAAGGCTGCTTGCTTGTGCAAATGCCTCTTACCCACATGCTTGATGCCTGTGCCTGTGGAAGATTGTGCTTGCAAAAAGAGCTAAGTTACCTCTGTAGCGCACTGTCCATTACAATGCTCCTCACCATACACATTGACACACAAAATAACTGGAAGATAGCAAACACCTGAGCACAGAGGCAATATACAAACCGCTTGGGCAACTAATAATGTTATCCTAACTTGAAATGAGGGGGAACAATCAGTTTGAACACTGATCCTCGTGCCATCTCCCCCTGCAACAGTTCTCATGTCCAACTTGCCCACAGTCCGCCACCCTCTGCTGCCTGTCTACCAGCTGCCCTGGTTGCGCCTCCTCTGCTCGTTTCTTGCTCAGTTTTGCCTTTTCTGCTCATTTCTCTGCCCTCTATTTTGCCTTTTTATGCTCTTTTTACTGCCCTCTGTATTGCCTTTCCTGCTCGTTTTTCTGCCCTTTGTCTGGCATTTTTTGTGATCATTTTCTGTCCTCTGTTTTGCCTTTCATGCTAGTTTTTTTCTGCCCTCTATTTTGCCTTTCCTGCTCTTTTTCTGCCCTCCGTTTTGCCTTTTCTGCTTGTTTTCTGCCCCCCATTTCCCTTGTCTGTGGAGCGTGATTATGATTTTATTTTTCTGTTCCTGCTTAGGTGCAGGGAGGGGAAGGGCGGGCCTGGCCAGGGAAAGGAGTGATGGCACACTCTAAAGTGCGCATGATGGTTTGACCGTCCAAACAGTCATGCACATTTTGCATGCTCTCCACCAGGCTGCGTTGCACAGCCTGGGTGGAGATTATGCCGAGCCTCACAGTCCCTCTCTGAGTGCCAAACAATGGTGCGCAGACCAATCACAATGCTGCTGTAAGGCAGCTTCGTGATTGGCTGGGAGAGTCTGGGAGCCTGGGTGCTTCCTGTGACGGAGGACGAGGAGGTTTCTTTTTTTTCCCATTAAATAAAGGTGGAGTGGGATCGTGGACCCTGTGGCAGGAGGCATTGTCTCTGAACGTGACTGGATGGTAGAAGAAATTTATTGGTGACACACCACTTGGCGGGTTCCCTGCACAACAGAGTGGTTGAATGAAGCTGTTGATGCCTTGCAGATCAGGAATGCAAAAAGAACAGATGGTGGACAGAATGCTGAATTAATCAAACATTCATCCCCAGTCACAGATCTGGGTTAAATCCATAGTTTTTTTCACATGCCACACCATTACAGTTTAGATCCAGTCATATGCAAATTAATCTTGACCCTGTTCCTCATGGGAACATTCGAATCCTGAACTGGCAGGCCAGGTCCTTCCTAAACCAGAAACAAGCATCCTGGGACTGGTTTCTAGGTAACACCCCTCATCAACCAGGCTGGCTTGAATCTGCTGGCGTAGTGAACACGGGACCTACCTCTGGGCATACCCTTCCCACTTAAGTTGACAAATACAAAAAGAACAGATGATGGTGAATTAATCAAACATTCACCACCAGTCACAGTGCTGGGTTAAAACCATTTTTTTTGCAGATCTTTCTGCCTTTGATAGACCACCTGCTGTCCCTTTTCTTTATTCTCCCACCTATCAGAACCCTACAGCTGCCTGCAGGTTTCTGCCTTCAGTGCTCTGTGAAAACTATGCATGCTTTCTTCCACCTATTCACCTACTTCGACTGCTACATTACCGAGAAGGGGAAAGTCCCTGGCTTCACAGCAGTGGCCCTTGCTTTAATGCATTACTTTTGGCACGGTGGAATCAGCAGGCAGTTTGTATGAACTGAGGCTAGGTTCATGGTAATGTCTCTTTATCACGAGCGTCCACAGACCAACAGGGGCGGATGGGCCTTTCACTTGACAAGCCTATCCACCTTCCCAAATACATGGTCTCACTGGGCTTGTTGCCATCTCTTGGGGGGTATTATTGTGTCCCTCGGTGGAATCGAGCTGCTGAGTGACTGTGTCCTTGCTGGTCATGCGGCTCTGCATAGGTTAACTTTGCTTCATATTGTAAATGTACCTAAGTACATAATAATTTCTCAACAAAACAAAGTCCAAGGATCCCTGCCTGCTGTTTGTTGGCAGGAAGCCAACTGGAGCGGATTAAGCAACAATGCTACTATTTAAGCAGCAAATATTATTTGAATTTCAGGTTAACACATTCTCACGCGGTCACCTATGTATTTCTTTCCAACTCATCAACTATTTCTTAAATTGCGAACATATTCTGCGCAATTCTAGAGGCAGAAAGTGTATTCGAGGATTGTAAATCCTAAATGAGTTTGCACTCTTTCATTAAGGCTACATTCATAACTCTGTGGCCTTTCTATCTCACCTCGTTCCTGGCTGATGTGTGTGCACGCCCCCCAAGCAATGCGTGCAGCTTCTGAGAAGGTTTCAAGTTTGGTGTCAGCCAAAGCGACATTTTGAGAGAGGAAATATGAGTGAAATGAAATGCTATCTTTATGAAGCTAGGCTCTGTGTTAGAACCACGCGAGGCAGCGTTTATGAATGTGTAGCTCCTGGCCTTGGTCTTCAAAATGAAGGATGTTGGACATAATGGATGTATTCAGATTTGCATATTTTTAATGTATTGTAACACAAAATTAGCATGTGCTGCACAAGTATGTTAAATGAATGTTAGTCAAAAAAGAAATCATGGTTTATTTATGGAAAACCATATGGACGACTTGGATCTTGCAGACACCCGAGAGTACTGGAAACTTGTTTGCATTCTTTATATCCTGTGAGGCAGGGATACCAAGCATTTGCGTAATATTGACTCCCTCGGGTTAGATGAGACCCTTCATGCATGGTAAGTGACTGGCAGGTTAATCGGTTGTACATACTAGTTTTTTAAGAAGCCTTTTGCTTCCGCAATGATGTTGTGAAGAGACTGGGGCACGTATTGTACCACCATACTCTTCCTCCTTTTCCCTAGTTGTGTTGATATGTACAAAACTAGCACCAGGGATTTGCTTTGAATCCTCTAGAATGCCAGTGTATGTCTCAGATTGTATGTTACACACTTGGAGATGTCACTAGTCAAGTCAAGTCAAGTCAGATAATTTATATAGCGCACTACATACCCAGAGGGTCTCAAGGCGCTTAGGAAGGGGAGGGGGATTATTTGTCGAATATCCACGTTTTAAGTTGCTTTCTGAATGCTAGGTGGTTCTGAGTAAGGCAAAGGTCAGTGGGGAGTGAGTTCCACGTTTTGGCAGCCAGGTATGAGAAGGATCTGCCTCCCATGGTGGTCTTATTGATGCGAGGTACAGTGGCGAGGGCTTGGTTGGAAGAGCGTAGTTGGCGGGGGGGGTGTAGAAGGACAGTCGTGAGTTGAGGCATTCTGGTCCGATGTCGTAGAGTGATTTGTGTGCGTGGGTTAGCAGTCGGAAAGTGATTCTCTTATTGACGGGTAGCCAGTGGAGGTCTTTCAGGTGACCAGAGATATGTTCGTTGCGCGGGATGTCTAATATGATCCTGGCTGAGGCGTTTTGGATTCGTTGGAGTTTCTTCTGGAGTTTAGCGGTAGTACCTGCGTAGAGGGTGTTTCCGTAGTCCAGTCGGCTCGTGACCAGAGCGTGGGTGACTGTTTTTCTGGTTTCGGTGGGGATCCAGCGAAATGTTTTTTTGAGCATGCGAAGAACGTTGAAGCAGGATGAGGAGACGGCGCTGACTTGTCTGTTCATTGAGAGTGAAGAATCCAGGATGACGCCTAGGTTCCGTGCGTGGTCTGTCGGGATGGGTGCTTTTCCAAGGGCTTCCGGCCACCAAGAGTCGTCCCATGCAGAGAGGGATGTACCTAAGATGAGGACTTCTGTTTTGTCTGAGTTCAGTTTCAGACGGCTTTGTTTCATCCATTCGGCAACTTCTTTCATTCCTTCGTGTAGGTTAGTTTTGGCGGTGCTGGGGTCATTGGTGAGAGAAAGGATTAGTTGAGTGTCATCCGCGTAAGAGATGATGTTGAGGTTGTGTTGGCGGGCGATGGCTGCGAGGGGGCTCATGTATACGTTGAAGAGTGTGGGGCTGAGTGAGGATCCTTGTGGTACTCCACAGATGACTTCAGTGGCCTCGGACTTGAATGGTGGAAGGCGGACTCTCTGGGTTCTTCCGGTGAGGAACGAGGTGATCCATTCAAGTGCTTTTCCTTGTATTCCGATGTTATTGAGGCGTTGTAAAAGGGTGCTGTGGCACACTGTGTCGAATGCTGCAGAGAGGTCGAGGAGGATGAGGGCGACTGTGTCTCCATTGTCTAGTAGAGTTCGAATGTCGTCTGTTGCTTCGATGAGGGCGGTCTCAGTGCTGTGTTTTGCTCGGAAGCCAGATTGTGAGGAGTCAAGGGATTTGTTGGCTTCGAGGAAAGCGGCGAGTTGGTTGTTGACAGCTTTCTCGATGACTTTGGCCGGGAATGGAAGGAGCGGCCTCTCCGTTCGAGGCCTCTGCTTTCAGCAACATTCGGTGAATCCTGAGTATTCTTCACCTTATTCGAGAGCTTCCTAACACATAAGGCACCTTGGGTAGAGTATACGAATGAGCCATTCTCTCGATATTGCCAAACATTTCAACTATTGTGGTGGACCACTCCCTGTCCTTTTTAGGCATTTTCTTCTAACCCCACATTTGATACTTTAATTGTATCTGGGAACAGCTTCAATACCCCCTTCATTATCCACCTAAAAACCTAGCCAAGGCATTTAAGCAGATTGTTATGACCTATTCCGCATTAGTTGAAAAAGAGACATTGATTTCGGGGCTCTAACGACGTTGATGGCCCTGGAAGGAATGTTGTGGGAAGACATTTTAGAGTGGTCAGTGTACACAGGAGTGATATTACCAGCACCTTGGCAATCCTAGGTGAGTAAGGGAAACAGTCAACACATCTATCCAGACTCATCTGCTGTGATTAGACCTCTAAGAAGGGGGGACAAACCAAGGACCAATCCCCTACATTCTTCAAGCACTACAAAAGAGGGGCATGTTCCCTGTGAGTTTCCCTTCCACCCTTCCATAGCTGTTGCAACAGCCTTCGTCACCTTCTGTTGTTAGTTTTACCTCGATGTATGCCAGGGAATTGTGCATTTCTTGAGTAAATAAACATGGAAAAGGGGGGGCGTGGCTAGCGAGCCATCATGGCGGACGGAGGCTGTTAGAGCTCCGGTGCCGGCGGGAGTAAAACACATCCTGCAAGCCGTGACGGGGGGCCGTCCTGCGCCCCCAACGGTGAGATTCTGCCAATGTGGTGCCCCGCTCGCCTCGACGGAGGTTTGGAGACTCCAGGCTGCCCGGCGGACCGAAAGGAAAAATCTGCGGCCTAGCCCCACGCTGCGAGCCGGGGCCTCAAGTACGGGCTGTGCCCGGGACACGGAGCGCTGCCTGCCGAGGTGTCGTGGGACTGCCCTGGTGCGCTCGGCTGGCGCACTGCCTGATTACTAGCGGAGCCCAGGGGGTGCGAGCTGAGACCACCCCCTCCCCCAACACCCCTGGTGCAAGATTCGGAGGGTCTGGAAGCGACCACCCGGAGAGAGGAGCTGGCGCATGGAAAGGAGCCCTGCCTGTGGGAACCCCGGAGCCACACCACGCCGACGTCCTTGACCAGAGTCCAGTAAGACTGCCACCAAGTGGGGGGAGCACGGAGGCACCGTGGAAGGCGCCGAACTGACCCCATCTGCTTTCCACCTCTTCCCCCCTCCCCCCTACCCGCTGACATTGCCGCTGCTGGAGAGCCACGACGGCGGGATACTGCAAGTGCCGACGGCCTGGGTCATGGCTGGGGATGCGGAGAGAGCCACTGAAATTACCCTATGTGAGGAGGGGGTAGTGGAAGGAGGGGAACTGCCGGCCTAGAACCGCACTACACCGGAGAGGTGAGGACACGGACGGTCGGCCCCAAACCCAGCGGAGACGCGGGAACGGACCCAAGAGACGAGTGGGGGCGCGAAGAAAGCCGCCATTGTTGCCCTGGGCGGGGAGTGCAAAATCGCCCACCCTGGGACTAAGGAGACGGCGAAAGCTGACTGCCCACCCTGCAAACTGGTCCCTGACGCCCCTTTGAGGTTGAAGGAGGTGAGTGCGGCCTGCGCCTTCCCAAGCAATAGTGCCCTACCTAGAACTCTGTCGAAAGATCGACCACCTGTCGAAGACTAGAGAGACCGCAGGGCTGCGACGGGAGATCGAGTGGAAGGAGCACGGGAGGTGATAGGTGCCTACCCTGCGACGTAGCCCCAGCCACTGTGTGGGCCTCTGGACGACAACCATGGTACGGAAAGGTGCAAAGGCCAGGGATGGCAAGGAAGGGACATCTGCAGGGCCTACTCCAGACGCGGGCCTGGGAGGTTCCACACCTCTAACACTGAACTCTACCCTCTCAGAAGACCAACAGGGGGACAAACTGGATCTGATACTCAAGGAAATCCGAGACTCCAGGGCCGCGATGGAGACGCAAATGGGCACCCTTACCACTAATCTCTCACTGCTTAAAGCCGACCATGATAAACTGGCGGACAAAGTCAAAGACCAAGGGCTGACGCTGATGGACCTTACCCCGACGGTGGCAGAACACACCGACTCCATCCAACAAATTCAACACCAGGTGAAAACTCTTATGGAACGTGTGGAGGACGCAGAAGGCCGCAATCGACGCAATAACATCCGCGTCATTGGACTTCCGGAACGCAGTGAGGGGCCCCGCGCGACGGAATTCATGGAGCAGTGGTTCCGAGATAACGTAGCTGCAGAGGGACTGTCACCGTTCTTCTGTGTGGAGAGAGCACACAGGATCCCCACCGGTCGACCGAGACCGGGACAACCACCACGGCCACTGATTGTGAAGATTCTTAACTACCGAGATAGGGACACGCTGCTTAGACAGGCCCGGATGAAATCCATCATAGAGTACGAAAACAAACGTATCTCACTATACCCGGATTATACCAACCTGGTGCAGAAGCAGAGGTCCTCCTACTATGAGATAAAAAAGAGACTCCAGAGAGCCAAGCTCCGATATGCCCTGTTGTTTCCTGCACGCCTCAAGGTGATCCACGACAACAAAACTCACTTCTTTGAAAGCCCCACGGACGTGGAAGAGTGGCTAGAAGTGATGGATATTGAGGAGAACCCGGACCCAACCCAAGGTTCATCGGCCAGCAGATCCAAGGACGGATCGGATCACGCGGAGGACAGATCAGGTGCACGTAGTGCGGAACCGAAACGGCGCAAACCTACTGCTCACCAACAGAAACAAGGACAGGAAGATGCTATCGCAATGGTGGGCTCCTTCAGGGAGGAACGTGGGACATTAAATACGGACACTGAAGACAGCACTGTACATTCGGACTCGGAAAACAGTATGGTGTTGTTCCCGACTGTAACACCTAGAGCGGCAGATGAACTTTTGGACAATGCCCAGGAGTAACTCCTAATATGGAAGGGACCTGGAACTTCGGGACAAATTGGAATCCTTTTCTTTTATTATAAACTGATTGCACAGCCAAGACATGGTGGGGGAAGGGGACCTACAGACGGGGTGCATGATTGTGTTTATATAGTGATATGATGACCCTTGAGGTAACCGAGTTGTGCTTTCTATATATTGTCTCTGACACGAGGACCTCACGCACCCCACACTCCTGTGCCACACAGGAATATAACACTGTATAAGCAGGACACAGGTCCCCCCTCCCAAAACGAGGCTAACAGTAATGGACAATTGTATGATAACTCTCCCGGCGGCGCCGTTGAGCCGACGGCGCAGACAAGTATGGCTCTTTGGACATGGCCCAAACTTAGCTGACCCCCCAAAAGCGTATGCACCACAGATTGTTTGGTTATGTTTTACCGTTTCATGTTCGGCACAGCAGGGTTCCGAGGCTGCGCCTCCAGAGTTTGTGTTTGGGAAGGGGAGGGAACCGTCTCCAGGCTAGCATTGACAATGTACATACTGCAATATGAAAAGATACTCACTGTGACCCCTGTATCTGGATATGGCTGAAAAGAAAGGGAAATATAGGCTAGTTATTTGGAATGTGCGTGGGCTAGGGGCGGTACAGAAGCGACATAGAGTACATGCCTTCTTGATTCGCCAGCGAGCGCACATAGTATTCCTACAGGAATCTCACCTAACACAGTCCGAGGCGCACACATTACGGAAAAAATGGAGGGGAACCATCTTTTCCACTACGTACTCTGCCTTCTCCAGGGGGGCCACGATATGGGTGTGATACGGTACCCCTTTCGTGGAACTGGAGAGGAGGGTGGACGAACAAGGGCGCTACATACTGGTAAAGGGCACACTAGACGGTACAATGGTGGTCTTGGGTAGCATCTATGGTCCAAACTTTGATCAGGACAGATACCTCACAACCGTGGGCCGGGCCTTGGCAGACTTGATAGACATCCCCTGGATCCTAGGGGGTGACTGGAACATGATACTAGATGTGGACCTGGACAGATCACACCCTCCCCTCCAGGCGACAGGGGTACACAAACTGTCTGACTCATTTAGAACATGGCTTCAGGGATGGGGAATGACGGATGTATGGCGTACGCTACACCCAACACACAAAGAATATTCATACTACTTCCCACTACATAACCTACATACCCGACTAGATAGATTCATCTGCACCAACTCCTTAATGACAAAGTGTACGTCCTCAGACTACCTTGCCAAAACATTTTCGGACCATAGGCCGCTAACACTTGACCTACACTGGGGAAAGATACCGTCACCAGTACCCACCTGGAGACTCAACCCCTCACTACTTGAAGACGGCCCGTTCCGCACACACCTTGCCGACACATTAACTAATTACTTCAGGGAAAACTGGGACTCCACGTCCTCGAACTTGGTAGTATGGGATGCAATGAAGGTTGTGATAAGGGGAGCTGCGATAGGTAGGCTGGTGGGAGCCAGACAAGAAATTCATGGAAAACTCTGTGAAGTGGAGAACCGCCTGAAGGAGCTTGAGACTGAGGTAGGAATAGACCCAGAGCGCAAAGGCGGCTTACAATTGTGTAACATTGAGCATGCAGAAATCCTGGAAACCTTAAGGGTTATGGACTATGGGGACTTTCTGAGACGACAGCAGGCGGAGGCTGATAGATCCGCTGCACTGCTAGCTCGTTTGATCCGAGATACCCCTGAGGTCCCAGTAATTACGAGCATCTGGGATGAAACAGGCAGACAGGTAAACACACAACTAGAAATTAACACTATGTTCAAGACCCATCTAGAGAGACTCTCTGCTCCTCCCCCTGCAGATACTAGGGATGACATGACAGACTTCCTAGGACAATTGACAATTCCAACCCTGACCCAAGAGATTCAGACGGCCCTAGCCAGACCCATAACGCAACAGGAAATAAAAGTAGCTATCCACACACTTAACCGGGGTAAGACTCCGGGTATGGATGGACTGCCTGGGGAGTTTTACCAAACTTACTCCGAAATACTGGAACCTGTCTTGGAAAAAATTTACAAAACTGCTTATGACCTCAGCCATTTACCAGTCACGGCGATGCAGGCCTTGGTAATATCCATTCCAAAACCCGGCAGAGACACCCTTGACGTGAGCAACGATAGACCCCTCTCCATGATCTCCTCGGAGTATAAAATCCTTAGCAAAGCTATCGCCTTATGAATACAAGCCCATCTCCCTGGCCTGATCCACACTGACCAATGTGGCTTTCTCCCAGAGAGGAGCACTTCTCAGAATACGCGGCGACTCCACGCCCTCATGACGACCACCCCACAAGAACTGCTGCACGCTGGCTGCATAGCCCTGGATCTCCGACAAGCGTTTGATTCTCTGACATGGGACTTTGTGTTTGAAGCTCTGAGCCGCTTCTGCTTCCCGGATGCCCTGATAAAATGGATTTGTCTGCTATACACGAATCCAACGGCTAGAGCACGCACAGGCAGGCACACCTCGGACAGTTATGACGTCCACAGGGGCATCGGACAGGGATGCCCGCTGTCGCCATTGCTGTTCGTACTTACACTAGAACCCCTAGCGATTGCACTCCGAACTAGGGCAGCGGAGACAGGCATACCAGTTGGGGATATCCATAACTTGATCTCCATATATGCCGATGATATCATGGTGTTTCTCCGTAATTTGCAGGATGATCATTCACACCTAGCGACCATCTTTGAACGATTTGAGAAAATCTCTGGCCTGGCCATAAACCCAGGAAAATCCCTGGGCTTCTTTTTCCGAGACGGACAGCGGCCTACCCATATACAGTTTGGTACCTATGAGATCCAGGTAGCACCAACCACGTTCAAATACCTTGGTATTAACGTATATCGGAGTCCGGAGGACCAGATTGAGGGTAATGTATGGAGGGCAATCAATGGCCTTTGGGGTAGCGTGAACTTTTTGGACGTCCCTGCCCTTCTCTGTAATGAGCCGGGTGGCGATCTCAAAGATGGTCCTACTTCCCCGGATACTGTACTATTTCGTAAACTTACCAGTGCTACTCCCACAACAAATTTTTACCACACTAAACACACTTTTAATCAATCTCATATGGGGGTCGGGAAGACGGCGAATAAGCCTCAAGAAATTACAACTGAAAACCAGACAGGGAGGCCTAGGAGTACCAGACCTACGAAGCTACTATTACGCAAGCCAACTCCAATGGCTAACACGCTGGGTGGCGTTTAGAAACCTACATGAGATTTCTTTTACAGCAGACAAACTGGCACGCGGAGACCTACACTCCCTTCTACTGCCTGCTGCCAAGATCCCCAGAGACTGCCACCCCCTACTACACGTAGCTTTGAGATGTTGGCAAAAGGCACTGTCGTACACAGCAGGGACCATTCCCTATGCAGACAACATCCCCCTCCTAGGACTCCCAACGCCACAAGGGAACCTGACACAGCGCAGATTACAACCCTGGACGGCGGCTGGGGTGGACAGAGTAGGAGACCTGTTTGGGGACGACACTCTACTAGATCATGCCTCCTTCGTACAATCCACAGGTGCCCCGCAACTAATGTACTTCCTGCACGCCTCGGTGACCCACTATGTAAGACGCACCTGGGCTCCACAACACACCAAGCCAGACCAACACGAATGTGTTCATCTCCTCCACTATATGGGGGCGGGTGGACATCTAGTAAAGTGGCTCTATGTGGGCATTAGAGAACATGCAGCTTTGCCCCTCACCACACTCAGGGAGACTTGGGCTACGGATACAGGGGAGGCCATAACAGACGGGGAATGGAAGATCATCATGGGTCATCATAGGAGGGTGTCCAGAAATGTTAAATTCAAATGTATACATGCCATGGTTTTACATAGGGGCATATCTCACCCCCCAAAGGCTCCACAGGATGTTCCCTGCCATCCCCCACAAATGCCCTAGATGTCAGAAGGATGAAGCAAGCATCCTCCACATGTTGTGGACATGCCCGAGAATACGCAACTACTGGGTGACGATCAGAAACATACTATACACTGTAACAGCCCTGCAGATCCATGAGGGGGCACTACCCTGCCTGATAGGACACAGGAAGAGAACCAAGACCTGTAAGGCACAACTGAAATTTTTGGATTTAGCCCTCTTGTTGGCACTTAGAGTCCTCACTATGAGGTGGAAGTCGTCCAGACCCCCAAATGTAGAAATATGGCGATCAGACCTGTTGAAATTGGGCAAAGCAGAAACCGCGGCGCTGCGTAGGGAGGAAGAGAAGGGCCTACGTAAATATCCTATTGCGCAAGAATGGGAACGAATGTTGATAGAGTTGGAAGATGTAGACCTAGAGATGACACAGTGACATACCATCTTACCGTATACAAGATATGTGGAATGCCAGCACATACAGTTATTTAGACAAGATCCATTGGTTAACCAAGCCTAACGACTGAAATACTCTCTGGAATGACTAAAAGCTAATATATCCAAATTACAGAGTGTGTACAAAGAAATAGCCGGGAGACAGGGTGGGGAAGGGAAGGGTTTGAGGGACAGTTCATATACAGGCGATATTGCAATTTGAATGCTAATGATAAATGTTGTAATGGAATAATACCCGGAGAAATGTAAGATGTGACGAAAATTTGGATACGAAGATTAATACGCCAAAGTTGAGTTGAAGAAAAAGGAAAAGACTGATAGAATGTTCAATGATTAAATGTAACTTGTAATATAATAACTGTCACAGTCACGAATAAAAAGTAAAAAAAATAAATAAACATGGAAAAGTAAAACTTGCAACTTTGTTTTTTTAAGAAAGGCAAAATAAACGTGAATAAATATTGATTAAGTGATACAAAAAATACATATGGTAAAAACAGAGATCAAGTAAAAAGAATAACTAAACACATGGGTTTTTATAATGAGGTGCAAAGGACATCACTTAATATAATGTTACTTAGCAAGGCATCTCTTACAAAACACTGCAGACCGCCGCCCTGTGTAGCCATATATCAAGGGTATTAATCGGAAATAACATTAGCGGAGAAAAGGTTGCCGGTGGAAAAGTTGGTTAGTCAGTCCTCTGGCATGAGAGCAATAGAGTCATAAGTCCACTAGGCACAATTATGTAAGACTAGCAGCTGTCTTCGGTCTGCTGAGCAAGCTAACTCTCTGACTCTTACTTAACTCAAATAAAACGGAGGCCGCGGTTTTTGCATTTTGTACAGCAACATTCAACGTATTATGTTGCTTCTCGTCCTTGTTTGTACATTTTTTGTAGCCCCATTTCAGGTAGTATGTTGCTTCTCGCCCTTGTTTTTGCATTTTGTGCAGGTACATGTCATGTAGTATGTTTCTTCTAGCCCTTGTTTTTGCATTTTTGGCAGCACCATTTCAGGTAGTATTTTTCTTCTCGCCCTTGTTTTCCCGTTGCAGTCGGTCGGTCGGAAACATAGGTTCCGCCATGGGTTAGGAAAATCCAAATGCCATTCGGAACCTTTCCAACCGACATCATAATAACGTCCTTAGTGTTTGGATCTGGTGCAGTGCTGCAGCCTCTCTCTGTTACTGCATAAATAGACCAGTCTTTCTCTGTATTTGTTGAGGATCTCCCACTACCTATGCCCCATCAAGATATTTCCTCGACTTCTACATCAACAAATTGTTACGAATTCCCTTACTTTTGGCTAACCATAGCAGATTCCATTATCCAGGTTTCCTGGTCTGTGGCATCATGAGGATGTTGGGGGCCTGGATAAAACTAATTTTGAAGCCCCTATTAACTGAACAACGTTGGATTTTAATACCCATTTCCTGCTAACTTAAGTCTGCATGATGCCAAACAGTACTAAATCATGTGTTAATCATAGTAGGATCACACAAAAACAATTAAACAACGTCTTTCCCAGGACCCTAAAAAATCCTAATGATGACACTCCATAGATAGACAGAGTCCGAGCTAGACCGACAGGCAAAGGGGTTTAACCCCTTAGCTGCGGTGGCTATTCCGCCTGAGTGCTAAGGGGGAGGGGGGCCGCGCAGCGCTCCCGTGCTCGTGACGGAACCGCTCCGTCACGAGCCTCGGGTGGGCTGTGCTTGTGACGGAACGGTTCCGTCACGGCCGCGCCCGCCTAATAGAACGCTCAGCGCAGGCGCGGCGAGCGGGCCATGACGGATCCGTTCCGTCACCAGCACAGCCCACCCGAGGCTCGTGACGGAACGGTTCCGTCAAGAGCACGCAAGGGGTTAAATAGTAAAAAGGAATTGGTAGAGGTAAAAAGAGAGAAGGTTCCCTTTCCCTGGGAACCCCTTAAAATGTGGATGCTGAGGGCAGTTGCCCACTTTGCCCATACCTCAAACCGTTTTTGTTCCTGGTTCTAAAAAATTTAGAATGTCCCTAGAATTTATAGAGGCCTCGCATGCCTACATTTGGTCACTGCAGAGACCTGCATTTGAAACTCATTTGTCAGGTAAAGTGAAATAGTGCATGGATCTTAACTGCGGGATTCACAGGGATACTAAAATCCCCCGCTCTTTGCTGTCAAGGTTTAATCCGTTGAAGAATGCAAAGCTTTTTGTAACTTTTCTCTTGTAGTCTAGAAATGTTTATTAACAAAAACGATATATCTGTTGATCAATGGTACGGGAGACAAGGAGGTCTCTCAGCACTCCAAGTGATCATAAGCTACACACAAAGAGGCAAGCCATACATTTCGAATGTTTTCATATACATAGTTCTAATTGAAATCATGTGTTGAAACTAAAACAAAGCATAGCACAGTTGCAGGATTTTGCATTTATGAGACAGTACGCAAACGATCTTCATATAGCTACAGAAATGTAAGCACTCGCCTATGACAAGCGAATCAGAAAATGTATTGCTTCAAGCTCAAAGCTTTCCAAATCAGAGATGGTGACAACTTCTAGCCATAGTTAGCATGAGCAGAAAGATGCATGCAACAGTTAGAGTTACTCTGGGGCAAACATTTTTAATTCTCAGAGTACTTCCTCGATGATCCGTCTTGGCAACACAATACCGTTTCCCTTTGTTGCTGTCTAAGCTCTCGTGTTAGAACTAACACAGAGATGCAGAGGCAACAACGAAGGGGTATTTGGAGCTGTCTGAAGCCCATAGTAAGTCCTAGGTTAATTGTATCTTCACTAGACTTTTTTTCTTCTTCTCTCTCTTGCTGAGTGCACCTCCCGGCACAATGTCAGGAATGCTGGATGCGCCTGCCACTGTGGCGGGTGCATCCTAATGTCCCCCACAGGACCCCGCCCTTATGGCAGGCGGTATATCTTTGCGTCAGGAGCCATCCTAATGTGCCCCTAAATTCTGAACCCCTTAGTGACTGTTGTTACAATGTGTGATAATGTATCTGTTTTCCAAGTCTTTATCACCTCTTGGAAGAATCTGCCACATCAACTCTTCCCTTGGAGAGTCAATACACACAAAGCAACGCCTGGAATGTAACAAATTGTGCAGTTGTACTGAAGACTTTGGGACGGATCCATGTTTAAATATCGAAAACAAAAATATAGTCAACAAAAATATCGATGTAAAAATATCGATAACAAAAATATCGACTCCCTATACTTAAACAGGTAACTACAATAACATCGACGTGAAAAATATAGACTTTAAAAAATAACATAACTTAAATTAAAATATATTTGACTAATTATAACAAATAAACTTAATTTAATAAATATAAACACAAAAAAGTGTACATATACATATACATATATTTACCTAAATACATTTCATTAGCTATTATCTTTATTTTGCTTTATAAACTTTATTAATTATATAAAAATAAAATAAAAACATATATAAATAATTTAAAATAAAATAATATATTCTATATTTAATTAACACATTAAACTATAAAAAAATACAGACATGTAATAACAAAATAAAAACATTAGTAGTTAAAACATTTGATTCCAGGAGGGTAAAAATGACTATTCCCACTCCAGTGAGTGCAACAATAGGGAAAGCACTGGATAGCAGAGGGGTAAAAATCACTATTCCCACTCCAGTGAGTGCAACAGTGGGGAAAGCACTGGATAGCGGAGGGGTAAATATTAATATTCCCACTCCAGTGAGTGCAACAGTAGGGAAAGCGCGGGATCCAAAAACAATAAAAAACTAAACTACCAACATTTTTATTAAATTTAATTTCCAATTTAACATAATTAATATATAAAAGTAAATATATTATTATTAACAAAGATAATAAAAAATAATCAATTACACATTATTTAGCACTATAATATCTACAACACTCGCCTAAAATTAATTACATAATTACATTTAATATTTACTACTTAAATAATGAAAATGTATTTATTAATTTATTAATTAATTAAAAAAATTGAATTACTTACCAGCTTTCACACATAAACACCACAACACACACCTTAAATTGATTACACAATTACAATTAATAATTACTAAATATTTAATGGTAATTCATTTTTTAAATATTTAATAATTGATCAATAAAAAATTCATTACTTACCACCATTCACACCATTTACACATATAAACACCACAACACACACCTAAAATTAATTAAACAATTAACATAAATAATTAATAATTGACTAATTGAAATTAACAACTAATTATTACACTATTATTAATTAATAAATTAACAAAATAATTAATCAGTTAATTTTATATCATTAAATTACTTCCCACCCTATTCCCCTATAAACCCACAACCCGCTACGGAACTAATCCCGCAAATGTAAACTTAAAATAAATTAATAACTAGAAAAATTATAAAACATAATAAAATGACAAACAATTCTAATTAAAAACACTAAAATACATAACATTACTAATAAATTGATATTTTTGTCAACTATATTTTTGTAAACGATATTTATTACAACTATATTTTTGTAATCAATATTACTTACCTGCCAGTCAATATTCTTGTCATCTATATTTTTGTTGTCGATATTTCTTCCAAACAATATTCCTGCGGCGATATTAATGTCCCACGATATTTCTCGGTCGATATTCCTGCTCTGCACCCTTTGGGACATCAGTGGTAAATAAGAGACATGCACCAGGTAGCTGCCCAGTAACAACTGACAACCCTTGGAACTAACCTTAACTGAACCAATAATTTCAACTATTTCAAACACCAGTAAGCAAAAACACATCTTTCGGCCAGACCTATAAGACAAGCTACGTGCTACTCTGCCTTGACTGGTTTTAACATCTTCTTAGCAAGCAGTAGGCACCCACATGTGGTATCTGTAGACATCGGAGGGGACAACCTCCAAACTATACTCTGCCACATTACAGAATATTGGATCATTGAACCATAGCTAACCTGCAGGAAGATGGCTGACGGTACATTTGATTGCCACACAGCTTATTGAACACCCCTGCAATTCATGCAAAGTGTGCTGCCTTTTTTGTGTCGCATAGTCTCAATCTTGGATTTGATTTCTTGATCTCTAACATTAGACACAAACCGATATATAGGGCTAGATTTACCAAGGACCAGTGTTGCCCTTGCGTGATGCAGGTCATCGCAATGCAACACTAGTCCTTAACTGGGATTTACTAAGCTACACAAAGCCACTTTGCTTGGCTTTGCATGGTTTAGTAAATACACTTTAACACAGTGCATAGCGCTGCCTTGCGTTACTTTGTTTCAGGTAGGCGTTACATGGGTAGAGCACATCTGTTTGCATGCATCAACCAATTTATTGAAATGCAAACCAAGATTTATAAAAACTTGTAAACCTGGTTTGCACCAAAATTGTACGCCTAACAAACCGTGCGTGGCATAACAAGGAGAAATATCTTTATTTCACTTCAATAATTCCTCTTACCGCATGTGCTGCATTTTGCCACACACAAAGTTAGAGGAATAGGCCTCTAAGGATTTTTTGGGTGAAGGAAGGTGTCCAATCCTGTCATTAATGCAGTCCCCCTTGCTGCATTGCATTATGTTGCATGAAAGAATGGTAAGTCTGCCCCACAGTGTTCCAAAAGTCAGGCATCAAGTGCCCCACACATATGGCGCTTGATGCCTCCTCCAATAACTTACCCTACATTTAAATGCGATGCATGGCATGCATGTGATCAAAAAAAGTTTGGAAACTATCAATTATTTTGTCATTAAGCATGATTTATCCCTACTGCTCCATTATTGAGTGGTCGTTGCCAATATCCTGGGCCCACCTAGAGATGTTGAGCATGCAGGCTTCATATCCTCGAGATTCCATATAGTACAATGATTCAATTCATAGAAACCTCACCATATCCTTGTGCCATATCCAGTGTCCTTTCTTTTTGCATTTTGAAGAAAGGAGGGTGGGAAAACCTCAGCTCAAATAATGCATTTGTTGAACATCATGTAGAAGCAGCAGGCTGTGATTTTGGTGCCAGCATACTTTCTTGTTACTAGTAGGGCTTCAATCCTCAAGCTGCCTTGACAAGCACAGATGGGCATTTTCCCAGCCCCTAGAAGCTGATGCAAACCACATATATGTCAATATTGTTTGACCTTGTACTTTACTTATTTTGTAAGGCAAACAAATGAGATCTCCATTACATCTCTGAACTAGCAAAGCACACGTTTTTCAGATAGAGCCTTCGTACTGCACTGCTTATCTCTAGGGAAGAGCAAATTTATTATTTCTCTTGACAACTTGGCATAAAGCTCTCATTAGCTCGCTAAGGTAAACAAGAAGGTTCATAGATAATGTGGCATGTGCACCAGATAACAATTGACGTGAGCAGTTTGCTATTAAGTTCCACAGCCAAAGGAATTAAGCAAGGGAAAGCCAATCCTTAACGTATGCATAAAGATTATCTAGGTCCATGCTCTCTGTTCGCTAGACCTTATGACCACTCGAAAGAGCCACTAATGTGCTGTAGGATATACAGGGCACCCAATCCCTTCATAATGCGCAATGGACTTTGCTTGCAGTTCTCAACCAGTTTGGTGATGCTCCGTCACTAATGCCCACATGCATCAAGGGTTTTTGCATTCGCAAACGGTGCGAATCGCAAAAATCGGCCGTTTGCGAATGCAAATCCCTTTTTTGGGATGCATTAAGGTTTTGGCTTTTTTCGCAATTTAAGAAATCACAATTTATTAAATTGCGATAGCATTTAAGAAATCTCAATTTTGCGATTTCTTAAATACAATGCATGATAATTTTGAAATTGCAAATTCGCAATTTGGAAGGGGTAAATTAGCATGAAGTTGAAGTTCATGCTAATTTACCGAAAACTTTCAAACATGCACTAGTTGCATATTTGAAAGTTTTAATTTACACACACATGTTCTTCGGACATGTGTGTGTGTAAATTGCACTTAAAGTTACATTTCAGGGGTGCAGGGTGGGGTTCTTTGGACCCCCCCCTGCACCCTTGAAATTGCATTCACATTTTGCGATTCGCAAAATGAAATTCGCAAAATGTGAATGCCTTCCCATTGATTCCTATGGCCCATAGGAATCAATGGGAAGGGTTTCCGTAATTGCAATTCGCAAATTGTGAATCGCAATTAAGGAAAAATACCAAATCGCAAAAAAAAGCGAATTTTTCATGCATTGCCGTTTGCGATTTCTACATTGCGATTCCTTAATTTTCACAATTTAGGAATCGCAAACGGCAACAATGATGCATGTGGCCGCAAGAATCTTAGTTATTTTTCAGAAAGATTGAAGGAACATTCACAATGCACAGCCTACTTCGTGGTTAATCTATGTTGTTTACAGCGTTGCTGATCCACATTCGGATTTGACAGTGACATCGGATAGAAATGGGGTTTCTGGTTGGCTAGGGTGTGCACCTAAGCCAGGCAGAGCCCACCACTCTAGTCAGGGTAAGAGAGTTACACACCCAAGATAGCATCTGCTCACCCCCTTGATAGTTTGGCACCAAGAGACGCAATGTGCAAAGCGTTTGCACAACATACTCACACCTGTGGCACAATAAATACACCACAAAGAGACTCCACACAATGCTATATAAAAATATAAAATATATTAAACATAAACCATAGACCAAAATATCATAAAACTGTGATTGTTTTGCCAACTATGCAATTGTCAAAAGCCTCACATTGCAGGCAATCAAAGAACGACGGTTATGTGGCAAAACATTGCGTATGAAAACAGTACTGTGCATATTATACCGCCCCTGAAGTAATACTCGTTCTTCTGACTGGTGCAAGAATTAAAACAGTATACCTTAGACCCTGAGGCATGAAATGCAGCAGGTTATCAACATCCCACGAGTCACCACATATTACCATAAATCACTCGGAAGAGGTTCTATAAATATGTGTGGAAATCGAGCTTAGTGTCCTGAAGGAATCCCAAGGTTAGCAGGTTGTAGGTGTACCACAAAGGGAAAAATAAGTAACAGTGCCTTAATTTGTCTATGTTTTGTATTACTCATTCATACAGGTTAAACAATGTTTGACTTGGTCAAAGAACCTGTCATATGGGAACGATTTGGGTAACAAATTAATGAGCTGGCACATGGATAACTGTTACTGTAGGCAATTACAACCCTGGAATGTTGGGGGCATCACTGAAAACAATGGAGTGCTCCAGGCTTCTAATGTCGGACAGAAGCCTAGTGCTCCAAAATTCCAATGTTTGTTCATGGCTGTTGCTGTGAACAAAGGGCCTCACGGAACCCAAAGGGATTTCAGTCCCCTCAGGCTCTGTGAGGCCTTTGTTTTACAAATTCGAACATTCTGCCCTCTAGGGTTGCAATGTTCTAATAGCCTTAGAGCCCTCAGTAGCGGGCGGTACCCGCCATTAAAGGCCTGTTCCCTTGTTTAACGCTGGAGCGGGCCTTTAATGGCCGGTACAGCCCGCTACAGCAGCCTCTAACGCTATAGTAAGTTATTCAGATCTTCTGACTGTAATGAAGAATACAAAGACTCAGGAAGATAGGAGGTGAAAGATATTGTCTCAAGTACCCCTGCTTCCAGTCATTTAATTCAAGGGTGTTATGACCTTAGCAAATGTATCAATCAGGCCGTAGGCAGGAAGCCAAGGACTGAATACTCTTTGCTACCAACTGTGCTCATTTGACTACCCATATCATTTTCTGATGCTTCTGGACTAGTCGTGTCACACTGAAATGTCAATCCGCGTATTATCGTTTCTTTGATTCGCTAATGAGCAAGGGCCAGGAATGCTTGGAAGTGGAGGCATTTTCCAGGAACATTTAGTACTTGGCAACCACCAAGTGCCCAAGACATGCGTCAAAAAACACAAACACACACCCTGCTATGTAATAATATGTACTTTCGGCATTGACAGATGCCCATAAGTACGTATGGTGTGAGCAGGTGAGGCAGAACCAGATCTCCTGATTTTATCATGTGCTTTTCTCTATTGCAGGTTTCGCCCACGCTGAACACTTTATAAGAACAAGTGGAACGGGCCTGCTAGTCCCAGTAGCCCAAGACCATCACTCAAGAAGCACCGAACTGATGAAGCCTGTATTATTGTCTTGTCTACTCGCCAATTCTTTTTGTTATTTTGTAATTTGCTGTGTTCCTGCATTAGGCAGAAAGGGGAAAATATTGCTCCACTGCACAGCTTGTGTGCCAAGGAAAATGTGTTTTGCCTCTCAATGAATTTTAAAAAAGTTGCCAGTAAAATATGCTTGTTGGCAGGGTTCATAAAAAATATTAACACAGCAAGGCTCTGCGCGCACATTTAATTGCCTTCCTGTTCTGCAAAAACGAAGGCATTAATTTATTTTACCCGGTCCTGAAGAATGAAATCCAAGCTTGGCTTGCTGATATGTGTTTGGGAAATGTGCTTGGTAAAAACACTGCTGTCTCGCCATTCCAGAAAATCAAACAGAAAGAAGAGTATAATTTAGGACAGGGTAGAAATGAAGGTGAACACACCAACTAGTTGACGATTTCATTAAAGCCTTCCATTTAGGTCATTAATCAGCAGTACACATGTGATGGAGTAGTGGGAAATATGCATACACACAATATACAGGATACTACAGAAAGAAACACCGGGTGGATTAATAGAACTCCAGAAGGCAAGAAGCAAACCAAACAGGCAAAGAGAGGAGAGAGATAAGGGAATGAAATCATTTAAGAAAGGGAAACCCCGGGTCCCAGGGTCAGGCAATGAAAGATGGCCGCCTGAGATGCCACCAGCAGAGGAAGCACTGGATTGTGCGGCCAAGTAGGAAATAAAGCCGAGTTATTACCTTGAGGGTGTCAAGCCCCTTACACCATGTCCGGGAAGCAGAATTAGATCGTACTCAAGGGTGTTAGAATAACTACAAAAGTTGATGAAAACCCACAGAGCTGGTGGGGATGTAGGAAACGGGGTTTCTCTAGAGGGAACGATGTATCTCTACTGATGATACAGCAAAAAATGTGTTACGTAGTGCAAATGCACTTAGGCGTCACATTGATGCATGTGGAAACGTGATTACTCCTGAGAAGCTATGATAAGCACAGCTTCCACAGACTATTACTGGAACTCTTTTTGAATTCCAAAAAATTCTAAAATTTAGTCCAAATGTAGGGATTATCAAAGGAAAGCAAATTTCTCACAAGTATCTTTGTGAACCGGCCCCTAAGTATTTGTTTTCCTTCTTGCAAAAGAGTATGCTTTACCATGAATAATTATGTAGTGTTTAACTGGAAGTGAGCAGGGATAATTCACATACAAACTACAAAGGTGTTAAATAAAATAAAGCATGCGTTGGCTTGATCAATAAGCAATGTGGCAGTTGTATAGTGGAATCTAGCCGAAAGGCAGCAGAACGCTGTACGGGGTGGAAGTATACCTAGAAAACCAGTGTTGAGCATTGAGCAGCTTAGTCTAGAGATCACAGTTCAAGGCATATGAAGTATACCATGAACATGTAACCCATGCAAGTATACTGAGCCACAACCATTCTTTTTGCACCTATGAGACTTGAGGGAGGAGCAAAAAACCAGAAGTGACATCACAAACCACAGTTTGACTTACAAAATTCGACTTATGTGGGGCATGCAGATCAATCTGTTCTTTTCATAAACCTGGCTGCCATAAGGCATTGATGTGCGGTAACATTAAATGATGAATATTATATTGTAACCAGCATTCTATATTTCCTAGATCATTCAGCAGAACCAAAAACGAGTTTGAATCAGAAATTTCTACCATTTAAAACAGAAAATATATTTTCAGATTTTTCACCATAGTATGCCGGATTCCTACTAGTGCTAATTGCCTTTTTCGCCAGTACCAAGTCAAATGAAAAGTTGTATAAATTTATATAGTTTGTGTTTTGCAATGGATAGGAGTCTTGCTATGTGTTTGGACACTCAGATAACATATTTACCTTCCTTTCAGGCTTCAAGGGGAGCTTTGCAAGCCACTGTTTTCCAGACGCCCTGCCTAATGCGTTTTGGTCTTGATATCACGGGTTTCAGATTGCACCAAGTTTTGGAGGATAAGAACTGTCCTGGTAAAACTCATGTCACTGGTATCTGTTGGATGCACTCGAGGCCTTGGTTTTGCTGCTAAAAGTGATCAAGGAAATGGTAGTGAAAAGAGATTGCCTTATACAATATTTAATCTTTTCAAATAAAACATAGGTTATTTGTTATCTAGATAATTATGCTGAAGAGAGATCTTGGCCTGGCTGAGGATGTGATTGTAAATCACTGAAGTGTGTTAGAGCTTACAAAATGACCTACCGCTGACAGTATTCAAGGTTTGACATATACTTTTTGTGAACACACTTGACAGATTCATGCAAGAGATGAGTTACTGTAATGAGGAATACTGCTTGTACGCCACAACATTTTGACAAAAATGTCGATGACCTAAGTATCAAGGTTAGCATGTGTAAGTAGGTAAAGATTTACTATTCTTAACTCCACATCTACATACCTTGAAGAGATGTAAATCGTCAAGGTACATGCATCCATAGTGAACGATAGTGAATCTATGGCCAATCTATTGCGGTAATTAGGGAGATACTGTCCATCACCAGGTATTTCTCAAACACCAGATTACTAAATGTAAGAAGTATAAATTGTGAGGCATGCCATTGGTATCCTTTTGATCTAATGTATAACTAGTTTTAACACTCATATTTATTGAGCTCAGATATAAAACATTGTAGTCACTGTATTTTCCACTAATATGCAAACTATGGCCCTGATTCACAAAAAGCCTCCACACTCTGGGTGTAGGTTTTACAGTCATGGCAAGATCTCTGCAGTGGGAAACTACAGTGCGGAGATCTCGCTACGACTGCGGAGGCTCTTGTGTATCAGGACCTATAAATTTCATAAGAATATTTTACAACATTGATATCAGCTGGTGACTAAAACTTTTTATATAGTGAACTTAATAAATATGAGTAGTGTTAAGCCGAGCTACATATCAGCTCAGTGGCTTATGGATAGTCTGCCTCTATTTTCATGTATGTATATGTTGTATTTTCTATATGGGAAAGCTATACGTACATACTTATGCATACCATTGTGGTATATTGGTCACCAATATTTTTGTTATGATATTAAATACTCAATATTCTGGTACCATTCCGAAATACCGCTTAGTGCTGAAGACATAGTTGAATCCCTGCCTCGTTTTACCAGTCCGAAGCCCATTTTGAACTCAAAGTGTTGACCGACATCCTGTCTGAGGTGGCTTATAAGTTACACAGTGTGTGATACCTTCACTAGTGTAAATATCTCTGACGAGAGTGACATTCTCAGGTAGTTACAAATCACCAGCAAGCAGTGGTCCGAGGTACCATGTACTTCAGGGATGTCCAATGTTGCCCTATAATGGCTGGGGCCATGCCAGATTTTCAGAATATCCACTTAAAACACACTTACATATACTGTATGTACATTGAATCCATCTGCAAAGTCAGTTGTTATCGATAAAGTCTAACACAGCGCCGTCGTGCAGCATCGTTGGATACTCCAGGTATATATTCTATCCAAACTGCAATGAGCTGTTGTCCATCACAACTTCTTGATTTCAAGTCAGCGGCAAAGAACACAGATCTAATATCCTAACCAGAGGGACCCTTGTGCTACAGCACCTACACAGTTGACAATCCTCCCACTGCCTTCCTTATTGCTTATTTTGTCAAGGATTCACACTAGGCACACAGGCTTGGAACCCCAGTGACCTGCCACAAGTTATGAGACACTTCTGGTGCCTGCATTTTGGCTGATGTTGCAGAGCAGCTGTTGGATGCAGGCCTGTGTCTGAAGAATAATGTATTGCTTTGCCAGTATTTATAAAGGCATAGTTTATTATATATTAACTACTGTAGTAGTTGAAATGTACATACCTGGAATATATTTTACTTTTATTGGTAAATGAAACAAAGAGACATTAATCAAACTGGGATTATTTTCCTGTCTTTTTGGCTGTAAAAATAGCACTAACAATAGGAATATGTGGATTGCAAAGGTTTGTGGATTTGCAAGAGAGATGCCCCTCTGCTTAAATCTATATACAGATGGGAATCAAAATGTCATGTTTTGTGTTGTGTTGTTCTGTTTTGCTTGACTGCAAAAACATTAAGCTATGAAGGTTGCCATCCTAAAGTGTTTTGATGAAACAGTAAATTATAAAATGTTGAAATTGTGTTAGTGCCACAAATAAAACATACACAGCTAGTCTATACCATGAATACTGTCTTGTGTTTACTCTCTGGAATATAAAAAGGTTATGAGTCATTCTCAGTGTCCCCTTATTTAGAGTTTGGAGGATAAAGAGCATTCTCTAAAAAGCGGTGGATGACCTATCTGCCAGTGGCGGTCGGTGACCCTCTACAGTGGAGGGGTGCGGACCGACAGTGACAGGCATTGTTATAAATCTCAATGCCTATAGGCTCAAATGCCACAGCTCTCTATCATGGCTCGTTAACAGATCTCTGTTTATAACGGGCCCTGACTGAGAACTCTGGAGTTGAGGCTCAAGGCAATGTGAATTTCTCACAGCGTCTGTCAGTGGGCCAAAAAGATAATAAATGGATGAAAAATGTACTTACAGAGCTTTTTCGCCCACGTACTTTCCTCTGGAATGCCATCAGTGTGACAGCAGCTTGGAGCCTCAGCCAACTCCTCTCACCAAATCCTGACGCTGCTCTCATGTTGCAGATGAGCAGCATGAGAGCAGGGCCAGGATTGGCTGGAGTGGGCTGCCTCGACACGTCACTCCTGTAGGCACTCGGTGCCTGTGGCTGCTCTCCACCCAACTGTCTAAGACAGCTGGGTAGAGAGGTTTATACTGCGCATGTCAGGCTGGCCATCGCAATACAGACAGCCAATGTTACTTGCGCAGGGTAAACTGGTGGAGTGAGCACCACTCCACTGCTATTAGTCAGCAGCAGTGGCCCCGCCTACAAATACTACTTGGGCTGAAATCAGTGAAAGATGACATGGTAATTAATTTTATTGCCATTTTATTTTTCACCTAGCAGCAGGGAGGTGACATTTCTCTACCCTAATGGGTAGGGTGGGCGCTGCTGCTATCTGCCCTTATGTACATTTATGGTCCCCCTACAATAAGAGTGGACATCCGCCATCTGGAAAACCGCATGTCATTCAGCCTGAATTTGGATGGGTTTTTGACCCGGTAAAACTGGGTGCACATTTTATGCCCCATTCCGGTCAGAATAAATAATAATAGCCGGAATTGGGCAAGGGGACATTGGTTGAAAATATTAATTTCACTCACCCCATATCACCTCACCCAAAACCAGCTAACTTGTAATTGGACCTTTAAAGGATGACATAAAAGTATTCTTGACTTCCACTTCAACTCACTCCCAGAAAAATGTAAACATGATATTTGCTGGAATGTAGGGAGCACCTGGTGTATCACCATACCTGCCCCTCCCCTGTTTATATTCAGACTCATCCCACAGGATTTTCAATTTCAACCTTGCTTTTCATGACACTTTCCCCCATATGTCTGCCCAAGCTCTTTGTGAATCCCTATAAGGTTTCAGGCTACAAGGGGAAATTCAAGAATGCATTCATGAAAATGCTAAAAAGGAGTCTGTCAATAAGATATTCGCCAACTATGCACAATTTAAATTTCACTTAGCACCAGCACATTAACCCAGCACAGACATCATGTCCAGCTGAAGAACACTAATCAGACACTTTACATTTAAGAAGAAATGCAAAGGTAAACTGCCGGGGACTGCTTCATAATGCCATCTGTGCATGTAAACCTATATTTATGACAAATTAGATCCATGTATGCCTGACAGCTACCTCCAAAAGAATACCTTACAATTGTCAGTGGTTTTACTATTGCATAAGTAACTTGACCGTGTACAATTATGCAGAAATAAATCCTCTTCAAGTGATGGAGACCAGGATGTTTGCCTTAAGAGTTTGTGAAAAGTCCAAAACTTGTGAGGTTGTTGGCATTAACAAACCCCTCTAACTCACTCTGGAAACAGCCAGAGATTCACTCGAGCAAAGGGCTGAAGTATCTCCCCTTCAGGTTTGGAAAGGGACTTCAACACCCCCGATCTTAGTGGGATGCACAGGTAAGAAAATCAAAAAAATTAGTACCAACTTGGCCAGCAACGATATGGAAACTGCGAGAGGAGCTCTTACGACGAACAGACAGCATTAGCAGAGTTCAGCTGTACCTCAAAGCAGAGTGATGAAAATTAGACAGAAGATGAAATTTGCATTGCAAGTGGTGAACCACAAAACACTGCAACGCACACATACTTTTGAAAAGGGGCAGTATTTTAAAAAAAAGCCTATATGCATGCACATCTTTTAAGACAATTCAATAAATTAAACTTGAATGGTGATTAGTGAATAGCATCGTGTTTCATGACAGTCTAAGGCATCCAAAAAGAACACACATCAATCACAAAAATCATAAATCATCAATTAGGATGAAGTTGTGTTAATAGGGAAATACATCAAATAACACACACTGGGTCTCAATTATAATCAACATATTGCATCTGCTTTGTTCTTCATCACCAAATCCTATAGGCCACAGGTTTATATCCTGACGGGCAGACTCATCCTTTCATCTTCATGAAGATGGTGACACAATTACTATCAGGCTGAGTATTAATAACACCTAAATACAAGACAGCATGTAGTACTCGCTTTACGAAATCACTATTCTTAGGCTTCTTTCCCCCATAAAGCAATTCATGGACTATTCGGTGCTTCAACGTAATCAAAAGTGGAGATCAGAAGAAGGGCTGTTTTAAGCCCCTGTCCTTCATTCCCCTCCCCAACCGTATAGGTAAAGTGGTGCTAGTGACTGTCACACTGTGGCATCCGTGTGGCTAAGTGCATGTCTATTTGTTATTTACAGACCAATTCTCATATGACTTTGTGCTCCTAAGTGTGCAAGCGAATCCCTCTGCACAGTGCACATACCCTAAATCTGCCAACATTTTACACCCGCAGATGGCTGCCTCCTACGTTTTCATTCAAGTAAACCTATTGCTTCAAAATGCAGGTGTAAATGCACCACCAGGGTAGAATTCGAATTAGCACTCTTAAATTGAATAGAGGTCTAAGGGAAGCGATTTCTCCACGAGTTTTCGGTAGAAAAAAAGAAAAAGACCTGTATAAACATTGTGTAAATACACATATCAATAATCACACTTCAAGTGGTCAGGTCACTGATCTTTAATCTAGGGAAAGCTCTACCTGAATCAAACAAGATTTTGGAGATATCGCCTCACACACAACTAATGGTGGCATGCTTCATCATAGGAAATATTCCACACCGTGGTTGGTGAATAAATCGATATTGGATATTAGTATGGATCCAATTTAAAGATAAAAAACATCTTGAGATATACCCAGTGGATCTACCTTTATTATGAGTACCTCAGATATGATTTAAATCACCACTAGTTCCTCTTTCTCTCCCTTTGTGTACACATAAATTCACATATCCTCATACTCCTGGACCTCTCTGCAGCATTTGACACAGCTCATACCCATCGTCATCAGACAACTGCACAAGATTGGCATCCAAGGACCCGCTCTCTGCTGAATTTACCTTACTCCTCGGAAGACCGCAAACTCATCTGCCAAGTGCCACAAGGTTCATCATTCAGCACCACTGTCTTTAATGCATGTATGATCCCTCTGGCTAACATCATCCTCGCACACAACATCAACATCCTCTCTTATGACAATCACATGCACCTCATAATCTCTCTCGGACAAGACTCCCAACACAAGAAGCAAGTTCACTGCCTGCATGGCTGAAGATGCTAATGGATGCAAGCCAGCTGTCTCAGGCTAAAGACCGACCAGACAGAAGTAGTGATCTTCAGAAAGAATGCTTCACCATTGGACTCCAACTGGTAGCTGGCCAAACTCAAAGCCACACACAGCACCCATGCCAGGATCCTCAGAATAATCATCAACAGCAAACTGGACAAGACCGAACAAGTCATCACCGTCAATGTGACTTGCTTCCAAACCCTGAAGAAGCTGAGGAAGCTCGTCAAATGGCTCCCAACCGACTCTAGAAAAATGGTTACATAGTTGGTCTATGGGAATTCCCTCTACGCCAGGATCCCCGAGCAACTCACTAGAATACTACAAACCATCCAGAACTCATCAGCCAGATTCATCCTCAACCTCTCACACAGAACTCACATTGCACCACACCTCGGGGAGCTTCACTGGCTCCCTATACACAAATGTGCTAATTTCATTTTCCTCACACGCATTCAAACCACTACACAACTTAGGCCCTCCTACCTGAACAGGCGTATCTTCTTCCATCAACCACCCAGACACCTTAGCTCTGCAGGACTCCTACTCGCACACATCCCAAGCATACATAGAATCAGATCAGGGGGACAGGCATTCTCTTACATTGCTCCTAAAGTGTGGAACAGCTTCCAACTCCACATCAGGGCCTCCTCCTCTCTTCTTCAAGTCCCCAGGAAAGTAGCTGAAGATCTAGAATTTCAATTAACCAACCTACCATAGGCAGGGCTAGGCACACACACACCTGCTCAGCTCCAGGATTCCCTCGCAGGTGATAGTGCGCTTTACAAAAACACAAAACATAAGATAGCATCAGCTAAACTTCCCTTGCAAATTGCACACTCTGTGGACAGTCCTCTGCGAGCAGACTGTAGGAGTGAGTCTGACGAGGAGCAGGTATGGACATCTGTCTACTCAAGGGATTTAAGTTAGTCGCAAACTGTTGTGAATCTATCAAGATTGTGACTTGCGACTTCACTTCTTATTTGGGCCCATATGTCCTAATGCCACGGCTTGTCTCTTTTGTAAGTGCCTTAAGTCGCTGTACAAGTGGTCTGAGGCACAAGGTAGGTGTCCAGAAGTACATTGTTTTGCCGGAGGCAGAGCTGAGGCACGAACCATATCCTTGTAGCTTCTACAACAGTAATTTCAAGAATGTAATCTACACCGCTCAAGGCTTGTCAATTTAATAAGACATTCACAAACACAAGAAGGTATTGAGGTGGCAAAGAGATAGGGGGCTAAATGACTTCATATAGGGAAAACCAACAGCAATAAATTTGCAGAGTCCAAATGTGGGCTTGTAAAGACATTATAACACTCTATACATGAAGCGGCAGGATTATTACAAGAGTGTGAGCTCATATATGGCACAGCAATATTTACCATATTTAATATTGTGATTGCGCTCTCCTTCTCCAAAATACGCAACAACAATTTGAAATATAACAAGTAAAGAGACACAAATTAATCGTTATTAAATTATTATTATTATTATTTATATGCTTCTATAGCGCCTGAATAGACCCCCGAAGGGGTATCTCTGCGCTTTGCCATCCAGGGGAAACCTGCTACTGTACCCGGACAATACCAATAGATAGTGGGGGAATAAAATTAAATGCTAGAAAAGAGGTAGGTTTTCAGGGTTTTTCGAAAAGATAAGTGATCAGAACTGAGCTTTAGTAAGAGGGGGCGGGTGTTCCACAGAACAGGCCCAGTATAGGCCAGAGCCCTACCTCCTTGACGGGCTTTTTTAATCTTGGGAACCTTGAGGAGTTGGAGATTGCTTGATCGTAGTGCTATCGTAGTTTATCATATGCTAATAAACACAGCATATGATAGACTATACAACATTGGAAGCTGTGAACAGGGATTGGTGAAGTTGAGAGCTCACATTAAAGATTTTACTGAAAGACCAGAGAATTGAGTGATTTGAAGAATTAAAAAAAAAAGATGGAAGAGAGCGACAGCAAGTAAAAATAAGGTGAAAGAATCAGAGAGTAAGGTGAAGGGATCAGCTAGCGATTCAGAAGTGGGAGCAGGGACATATTTGGTGTTTTCATTAAGAGAAGTGAATGGGGGGACTGTAGCACATGTCCAGTGGACAAGAGTTGATTTTTTTGCTTTTACAACAAATTTTCCAAAATTCAGAGAGGAGCCAGAGGTGGCACAAGAAAGTTCATAGATTAACGATTATTTCGGAGAAGCTGTGGACTAATTTAAATTCGCTATTGGAGATTGTGATTCCTAGTGATTTATGGACTGAATGCAAACTTTGTTGGCATGGCCGACAGTGAAACCAGCTAGAGTTGCCCTAATAATGCTCCTTCTGGGGAAATGGCTAATAAATACAGAGACGTGATTGAACATTTAAAAAAGAAGGTGCTTAAAAAGGATAATAATTTGGTGAACATTTTAAGAACTTCACAGAAACCAAAGGAGTCAGTGCATGATTATTATGGGAAGCTCATGCAGATTTTTAAAAGGCATGGAGGAGTTGACGATCCAAAAAAAGATGGTGTCAGTGGTTTCGTTTTGGCTTTTAATATGGGTTTACATCTGGAGCTGGGTAGTCAAATGCAACAAAGTGAAATATGCTGGCAGACAAAGAGTACAGAAGAGGGGTCGAAGCTGCCAAAATGCACTAGTGATTGGTTTGATGCAATTCAGAAAAGGGGGTGGTGATGATGCAAGGCAGAAAAAAAAGATTGTTTGAAGTTGATTCAAGTTGATTGTTGTACAAACAAAATACTTTGAAATAAATGCCAAGTATCTGTCGATGAGTTCAGACATGGCATATGTTCAAAATGGAAATGCTGAAGTGAATGGAATGACTCAGATGCAAGGCGTGAGAATGGGAAATGGGCAAAAGCAAGTTGCTGGGACAGGAACAATGGCAAACAATTCTGGAAATAATCAATTTTTGAAATGTTGAAAAGGAACACTGTTTCTCACTTCTGCATAAAAATTGGGCACTGGAAACAGGATTGCAGAAAGAATCCAAATTAAAAAAATTCAGAATGGGTTTGTTCCCAAGATGCAGAAAATACATTGTCCATGGTCCCTACACAACAGAATTCTGTGCAGTGTGTACTTGATCTGAAATCTTTCTGCTTGACAATGCCTTCAGCCTCAAAGTTGCAGCAAAACCATTAAGAGCAAAATGCCATATGCTGGTACCAACAGAATTAATTGATTCTGAGTAATGATATGTCTCAGTTTTCGGAGTAATTTACAATATGGTGTCTAAGAGGGAAAGAGGATTGCTTACGTGAAGCAGTACTAGAGGCAGACCAGTCTAGCACATACATTACTGGTGAAGTCAATGGCCATCCTGTTTTATTTTTATTGATACGGGGGGGCTACCTATTTTACAGTTCATTCTGTGGAAGTCCCATTTCTACCCCTCTTGGGAAGAGGAGTCCAAGGTGTAGGGATCAGTAATAAACAAATTGTTAATCAAGTTACAGTAGATGTCCAAGTCAAAATAGCGAAAATGGAGAATCAACAATAGTTCACTTTATGTGGCTCAAGCCCTGTGAATTTATGAGGCAGGGACTTGTTTTATAAAATGAATTGCCTGATTTACTGTACACCGATTGGTGTTGCAATTGAAACACAATATGAACATTCAGTTGGAGATTTACTTGGGGGCATATCAACAAGCGGCAGTGATAATTATCGCTGGTCGCCCTTAGCGTAAGGAATTTTATCACCTACTATCTCAGATAATTATCGCCATGCTAGCGCTGTATTACCAACGCATAGCGCAATGGCGATAATTATTCCTGAGATAGCAATGTTTTCCATGGAACATCGCTAGTTTTCCAGCAATGTTCCATGGAATAGGCGATATCCTTGTTGATAGGGCTGAGTGGTCTCAGCCCTATAATCCACTACCCATTGGCTAACATTGTTTCGTCAAAGGAAAAGCAGGCGTAAGGAAAGTAACGATAACCAAGGTTAGTGCTTCTTTTCTTATCGCTCTGCTTGTTAGCGTTCCCTGAAACGCAGGGCTGCCCCGTATTTACAACAATATGGTGCAGCCATGCATTGCCCCCTGCACTGGTGCTAAATTTGGCAGCCTATTGCCAACACAGGCACCCTTGCGCCATAGTGCAAGGGTGTCTGCATTGGAGGAGAAGATTGGTTATGTGGAGGAAGGTGTCCCTTCCTGCACATAAACACTATTTAAATGGTGTTTTGTAACTTCTATATGTGCTGGTTAATGCATCACACATAGGAGTTGCAAAACATAATTTTTTTTATTATTGTTTATGTGCTGGAAGGGACACCTTCCTGTACATAAACAATCAATGGAATTTTGCGGTCTCTATGTGTGTTGCACAACACAGTACACATGGAAACAGCAAAAATGAAGAGGAATTAAACGTTTCTCTTCCTTGAGCCAGGGTAAGACCAGGTTTTCCTGGTTTGTGGATCATCACTTTGAGTTACGCCCCCGGCTTATTGCACTCGGTAAATAACAGTAACGCGGTATTGTCAATTACCAGCTGTCCAACTGCACCAAACGGACCCACTCATAATCAGGGTATCAGTTTATCGGATGCCTTATTTTAAACCTATGTTGGATAAGCATATTTTATTATGGCAATCACTCATGTCTGCAAGATGTTATCATAATTCCCTGAGTTCTTTATGGCATTTTCAATTCCTTTCTTCTTCATATTGCTTGCTGTTGGTATTATTGGAATGCAATGATTTTATTTCTACCATGCTACTTCATTTTATATTTGTAATAGAAAAGCCAAATAATACTTATTACTATTACTGCTGCTACGTCTTCTACTACTACCCCCACTACTACTAATGCATCTGCAACTAGAGGGGTTCCTGAGCTTCCTCAACACCATGAGGAGCCCTCCTCCTACGAATAACAGGCCCTTCCCAAAAATCCATTCCATTCTCTCTTAACCTGGATCCTATCTTTTAACAGTTTCTCGCACAGTTGAATAGGACCTACTGTGGGTTTATCGATGTAGACACACTAGTGCTGTCTAGGGGTCCTTGGCACACATCAGTGCTAGATAAACATATACATGAATACTATTACTACACTACCCTCAACCAACCCTTCTCTGTGTAAAGGTACTGCAGGAGAACTGACAAGGTGACCTCTAGGGTACAAGAGACATGGGCAGTGGTAATCTTTCTAGCTCAATCACCTAGAACCACGAGGATGCTGAAATGCTACTATTAGCCAAAGTGATCTTTTAACTTTGATTATTTTTGTTTGGTACCTGTCTTCAGCAGCTAAGCCTGGGCTTCAAGGGGACTGTAGTAAAGGCTTCCTATCAGCCCATGTCCAGTATTTATGCTACCTTGAACAAATGTCTTTAGGAATGAAATCAATGCGAGGCACGTCTCACCTATTGCTTGGTGGTTCCCAAAGTACAAGGATACTATCTAGACTGGCCAAGGTGTAAATTGCCACTTGAAACTCATTTCTTTATATGGCTCGCTTCCTATCCCTCTGAAGGAAAATACACTGGATTCCTTCTGGTGAGTTATAATATTTGAGATTATGCCATGATTATTGTCTCTTCTCATTGCTGGAATAATATGGTTCTGCTACATATAACACATAGTTAGTTGCCCTAGTAAATGGGCACCAGTTGAAGCTTACAAAATACAATGGGCCTCATATACAATGAATTGGCATAGGGCAGCGCCGCAAGTCTTTTTACTGTGCTGCCCTTCGCCAGTTTAAAAGGGCAGAAATGCACCTTATTTACAAGATATGGTGCATTCCTGTACTATCTACCTGTACCGGAGCACAATTTGGTGCCTAGTGCCAACACGCGCACCCTTGCACCATGGTGCAAGGGTGTCTGCATTGTTGGAAACACGGTTTTTGTGCAGGAAGGGTCCCTTTAACAATCCATTGAGGCTTTTTCCTTTTTCTGTGTGTTCTGCAGCGAGCAGTACACACAGAAAGAGGAAAAAAACAAGGAGAAATAAAGATATTTCTCCCTGCACGCTTCCCTGGGGCGGCGTACAGTTTTCACATATCCACAGGTTTACAGATCCTTGAAAATCTGGGAATGTGTCAAAACCCACTGCAACACCCATGGAATGCCCTCCTGTTGCACTGTATGCTAATGCAGTGAATGCACTGTATGGTAAGGCAGCGACTTGCGCTGCGTTGCCTCACACCATTTGTACAAGGCCATGAAAAGCCACACCTAAAATGTTGCGCACCAGTGGCGGCGAGAGCCCTCTGTCCCATTAATGTGCACATAGTTTATTCACCAGGGGTGTATGGTTTCATCACAAATTAATATTTATAAAGCTCCCCTTTGTAATGATCGCAATAATTTTATGTAATAGTATAATAGATAAATTAATTTAACTGCACCTTATATCTACTCCCAGCACCTTGGATACTACCACTACAGTACAAACCTGCCAAAACCCTTTGAACTCATGTTTATTCCTTATATGCCTAAACAATTTTAAATATCACTCAGAGGGTGCTGTGCCAGTCTTAGAAACAATATTGACTGCAATTGATACCTTTTGATAAAACTTTTATTAATAATCGTTATATAACTGTACCACATGGATCAGTACATGTAATGATTTTAAATAATCAAACATGAATAAAATGAACTTAAACTTATTCACCAATGACTGCATTGCTAGGCCAAAGAGCAGAGGAGACAGAGAGCAGCCCTATCTTGTACCCTCTGCAGTCATCATTCTTTAAAGTATGAAGGAGCTTATTTACAAGCCCCTTGTGCCACCGGTGCATCACTTTTTGTGACGCTCAGCAGGCGCAACCTCCTGCCCCATATTTACAGGGACACATAAAGCCACCCTGCGTGGCTTTTTCTGTCCTTGTAAATATGGCCCCTTCTCACGCAACACTTTGCGTGAAAGGGGCATGACATGGGTGTTGCTGTGGGTGTTCCCATGCAACACCCATGTATTCTGCAGCATTTCCAGATTTACAAGAATTCGTAAACCTGGAAATGCTTCAAAATGCTACGCCACCCTAGGGGTGGTGCAGCGAGGCGCAATGAGGAGAAATGTTTACATTTCTCCTTGTTTTTTCCTCTTTCTAGGGGTGAGGCGTTCTGCAGCACACATAGGAAGAGGAAACCACCCCTTTTTATTGTTTTTATTATTATTTTTGTGCGGGAAGGTACCCCCTCCTGCACAGAAAGAATCCCCCTGCAACTCAGTCACTCTTGCACCATGGCGCAAGGGTGCCTGCATGGGCATTGCAGCCGATAGTGTGCCAGCACAGGGGAACGTACAAGGATGAGCCATATTGTTGTAAATATGACATATCACTGTGTTTTGAAAGTGCGGCAGCTTGGCGCAGCCAAAGGGGTTGCAGTGCTGCTATGCAGCACTTTCTTGTAAATAAGGTCCGAAGTATCTGTGCCCCTCCTTCGCCCTTTCTTCTCCTCCTCCAAATCCCTCCTCCCACCCTAGAGATCCCCCCAGAATGATCTACCTAGAGCCCATAGGAAGAAATCCCAGCTAAGCAAACCACTGTTTATCTGCATCTAAACTCATTCAAGTCCCACACCACTGCTATTGTGGCAAATAATATATCGAGATTCATAGCAGTGCTCGGCATTTAAAAAAAGCCACATTGACCAATAGGGACAAATTAAACAATTATGTTTTGTATTCTTCAGGACTGTTTCATGCTCATATTTTGCACCAGTATTAAAACACTATAACCTCCAGTAACAATAGTCTGGTCCCTTTGCTTCCGTAATACAATCATGATGGCCTGGAGCATAGCTCCTGGGAGCTTCTCTTGTCCAGATGCCTTTTTAAAGAATTAACCAAGGTGAGCAATTATGAGTTCACCATACAAAACTCCACTGCCATCCCATTGCTACCCAGAGTGATGGCTTGGGCTGTGACCGTGCTCCATAAGAGGCCCTTCTAACTCTGCCTTTGCTTACCCTTCCTTGGCATCTTGTCCAAGAGTTTCATAGAAGGAAGATGTTAATGCCTGCTAATACACCATCCTAGCATTCTGTTGCACTTCGTTCATGACTGATGCCAGATTTGATGTTTCTTAAGCAGCCATGCCAGCTTTTTTCAAGTCTTGTCACTCTAGTTGGTCCAAGTAGGTATTATAATGAAATATATGTCCAATTCTGCAGCCATGCTCCTATAGTTATTATGCATAGCCAAATTGTAGTGATCATCTATAGCTGCCTAGTTTTTAGTTTGCTCCAAGACGCTAAATACCTATTATACTTCACACGATACAACCTCAGCCCCTTCTAACTAATATGCTCTTAAAAAATAATTCCTCCCATATGCATACTTTAAATGGTAGTCCTCGGGAATACCCCATTCCATCTCATGGATGCAGTCCCATTGGGCAATCTGTCACATAGATGTGCCCTTGAGAAGATGTCTGAAACGATCAAAGTGTTCATGAGTAACTTGCGTATCTTGGCAAAAATTCCCTGTGATTTAATCTTAATCTTCAAAGCACAGTGGTCCAAGAATACTCTGCATTCTATGTCTGTGGCAGAAAGGGTCGCAATTCTATTTGCCACCCCCAATCTGTTCGTATAAAGGTTTTGTGAAGCATGGAGTAGATAATAATACTACTATGGAGATATGTTCTATTTTTTCCACAGTTACATTCCTTCCATCAACTTTTTGAGTTGCTGTAGTAGCACTAAGAGACAAGGGTTACCCATGCTCGCTAGGCCACAGGATTCAAGCTAGCTTAGCTAATGAGGAGTGATACCCTGAAACCGGTCCCAGGATGCTTGTTTTCCAGTCCAAGGAGGACATGGCTTGGTAGTTCGGGCTGGACTGTTCTCATGGGGAGCATGGTAAAGACTGATTTGCATATGGCTGGATCCACACTGGGGTGGCATGAAAGTACGATGTTTGACAATGTTCAGCATTCTGTCCATTATAGTTTTGTGGTGCTCCAACGTTTTGAAAACAATTTCATTGAATTCTTTTTAGTGCAATAATTTCAGGTGATACTTACTGCTTAACTCAGTGGATACTGAATTTTTCAGTAAAGTCATGAATGTGACAACATAAAATGCTTTTATTGAACATATCTTGCTGCAGCGCTTATACTTAGAACTTGCAAACAACATCAATGATAACTGCAGGAGGGGTGAGCAATCTAAAGCTAAAAAGGTGTGTTTAATATGTATCCACACAATTTATGTGGCTAACGCAACTAGTTAAATCAATCATGCAATCAATTTGAGACAGTCTATTTGGTGCATTGATTGATGTTTGTGATCCTGCACCATGTGTGTCTCAACTTTGTTAAAGTTAACTATCCATAGTCCGTCTCCTATTGGTATCATTAGATTAATTCAGCAGTATGTTCCAGTGGTAAGTCATCATTTTTAGGTTTCACCTGCACAGCGCTTGCGCTGTGCTTGTGAAATCTCTTGTAAAAATCCTAAAATGGGCTTAGAGCTTGCCCATTACTTACCTTTACTTACCATTGGTTGAATCCAAAGTCACTCTCTTTTCCTTGCTTCTCATTGGGCAGCACCTCCTTCTTCCCCTTTCTTTTCAGTTCTTCCAGCCTTCCATGGAGCTTGCACAAAATACAATTTACTGCCTGCGGCCAGTGTCCTTTCACTGGCCACCCATTTCCACAGGTACTTTTTGTATAAATTTACACTAGCACTCCATAAGAGGGCATACGTTTGCAGACCATTTCTGTCCTTTCCACCTTGTCCATTTCACCATTTCCTGCTTCCTCGTTGATTCCCCTGTCCCTCCCACGCCCTCCTGCCTTGTTGTCCTTGCTTCTCCTGTTCCACTCACCACTGTCCCTTGTTTCCATATCATTCCCTCACTCCTACTCAATGTGTCTTCTTTTGATATCACCCCACCTCCCATCTATCCATTGTTTCCATACATGTTTGGGAATAAGGCCCCAGATGTACAACTCGTTTTAGCTGTCGCAGAAAGAGAATTTGGAGCTTCTAAAGATTCTTTACCCCTGTACTAACCCTATTTTGTGAGCTGGTAATCTATTACCAACTCTCAAAATAGGGTTTGCGAGTTGGTATTAGGAAGAGGCGTTTCAACGACGTTCCTTCCTAATATCCCAAAAGCATGTATGAATGTTTTGCAACCGGAATGCGGTTGCAAACATTTATATTTTAAAAACTCTGTGAAGGAGGTGGTAACCCATTTGCAAACGGTAAGGGGTCCCCAAGGGACACCTTCTTCTTTTTGTATGTGGGTCACACAGACCACTGCCTACCCTTGACAAATGAAAATGTTTCTTTTTCAAATGGATCCCGTTTTCCTTTAAGGAAACCGGGGTGCTTTAAAAAAATTGCTTTATTTAAAAAGCAATCACAGACATGTTTGTTTGCTACCTCCCGCAGGCTACCATCTCTTTGATTACAGGCCACACCTAATGGGTCGCAAATTGCGACCTACCTCATGAATATCAATGAGGTAGGGCATTTCCGATCCCATTGGGAATTACTAAATGTGTCTGAGGCACATTAGTACATCGCATTTTGCCAGTACCTAATTGTGAGTCGTAAAAAAATCGCAATTAAAGACTTGCAAAATAAAGTGGCCGTACATCTGGCCTACAATTCTCATAAAAATTGCCCTGATGCATGTGGTGCTGGTATACTGTCTGCTGCTCTTATCTTCGAGTGCCGGCTAATGCAGAGTTTCAACATGTTCTTTTTATTTTCTATGGCCAGTGTGGTGTAGCACTCTAGTGTTCCGTCATGGCTGTGACCTGGAATGCTGGGAGCGCCTGACGGCCATTTTGTGAGAGCCGACAGTTTACATGCGAAAAGTTGTTCCCTGCGCTCTCCGGAGAATAAATGCTTCAGTTATAAAAGCATATGTGTCCGTCTCGTCATTACCTCGTATGGACACACCACAAATTGGCGACGAGGCTGGGGGACAACACACTCGATCGTCCTAGTTCTTTTACACGCGTGCACGTGCCATCGCGCAAGGACTTACGGCGGCTTCCACCATCCAGAGATCGCGGCAGAGGACACAGGGCCCCCCACTGATACTCGAATACCAGACTGCAAGGAGCAGCAGAGCGAGTGGTACTACAGTGCTGGGACACATGGATCGTGAAAGGCGCTCTGCACAAGCAGCCAGAGCACCTAGCAGCAGCAGAGAGAGTGCAAGGCCCAACATCGGCGTGACCACAGTGCCTGCTGGAGGGGTCCGCGCTGCGCAGCGACACAGTGCCTGGTACACACTAGAGCAGGCGGCACAGATCGACCCAGGCCCTCCACAGAAACAGACACGGCAGCAGACAGCAGAGGGGAGTGTGCCAGTGGCCACCATTGTGGCATTAGACTGAGACAGCCTGGGCAGCAGACAGCAGGGGGAGTGATACAGTGCCCACCGTTGACGAGGGAGCTGTGCTCACAAAGGGACTTCGCTGAGCAGCACAGGTGGCGCCAGCCACCCCACCGGAGCAACGAAGCCAGACAGCAGCAACCGTGAGAGTCACAGTGCCCTAACTTCACATGCACCAGGTCGCACTCCGCCTCCAGCCCCACAGTACCCACCAGGGAGGCCTGCTCGCAGAACTTAGGCTCAGCTACAACTCCGGACGGAGCCCTTACGCTCCAGTCCTTCAGAGCACGCCCAGACCCGCTCCGGCGTCAGAACCTGGCACACAAAGGCCAAGACCGAGGGGTGGAAGACCGAGGGGGGGGGAGACCTCGCGTTCCAGGCAGAATCGACTGAGCAGCACGACCAGAGTGCGTCTGCAAGCTCTCCAACACGACAGGTGACTCACCACCACAAAGGCCGGCGAATATGTGCGCGCAAACATTCTCCTTTATGAACCCGGTCCCCTTCCTGCCAAAACCAGGGGAACCGGCCATGAACCGGGAGGATTGGAAAGGGTACTTCCTGAACTATTTAACAGCCCTGGAAGAGGAAAGTGAGGAAGTATTTCAGAGTAAGCGCAGAAAAAAAATCCTGTTACACAATTTGGGCCTGGAAGGCCTCAGAGTGCACCTGAGTATGGTAAAGAAAACTAGACCCCAGATGATGATGACGTATTTCAACATGCGCTAGAAGACTTGGACAGCCATTACCAGCCGGTAGTATGCACTGCCATTGACCGTTTACATTTTTTCCAAAAGAAACAGACTGCTGGTGAATCAGTTGATGACTGCGTAGCAGCGTTAAAGAGGTTAGCAGTCACATTCAAATTTGGTGTGCTTCATGATGACTTGATATGAAACCAAATAATCATGCACACAGTGAATACGTCCATACAGGAAAAGCTGTAGGTCAGTGGCGATGCCCCCCTCAAGGAGATAGTAGCTTTGGTCAAGAAAGCAGAACTCTCAAAGCATTGCGCAGAAGCAGCGAAAAAAGACTGCGCCAGTAAAGCCACAGTGTGCAGGGTAACGGACACAACCTCTCAAGAGCACAAGCAGCAACCCACAGTCGCTGCAAGGCAACACAAGAAAGTCACGCCCAAGACGCCCGTGCCCCAGAAGGCCCCTGTGGAGGCCAAGGCTGGCTGCTACAGGTGCGGCAGCCGGGCACATGCAGCCAATGAAAGACGATTCCTGGCCTTCAGGGCCTAATGCTTGTATTTTGGGGTGATGGGACATTTCGAGAAGGTAAGCAGACGCAAACCTCGCAAACCCTCAGTGAAATGCATGATGCAAGACTCAGACACAGAAGAGGATGTGGGTGAAGATGATGAGGACTGCGTTCTGTGCATTGATGACCAGGTTTTGAGCATAGACGGCTCCAGAACAAAAACAACGTCTTGTGTATTATCCTTCGGTGGTGTACAAGTATCTATGATCGCAGACTCAGGGTACCCATACACCATCATCCAACGCACTTTTTGGGACCGAGATTTTGCACACACCATAGGCACTCACCTGCTCCCCACAGACATCCACCCAGTCACCTTCACAGGGGAATGGATTCCCATGGTGGGGTTCCACCCACTTTAGTTTGAGTTCAAAGGATGAACTGCAGAAGGAAAACTGTATGTAGTGGAAACAGGGCCCTTAGTATTGGGCCCAGGGAACTTTAGGGATTCAACTAAACCCTGGAGGCACAACGCAAGTACTCATGACGGACCACCCACAGACATATGAGAAAAACACATGGAAAGCAAACTTTCCAGCTGTTTTCGGCGGCACCATAGAAAAACTCACTAAATTAAGGCATAAAATATGCCTCAAAGAGGGTGCCAAGCCAATGAGTCATAAAGTAAGGAACATTCCATTTAACTGCAGGGATGCGGTGCAACAAGAATTACAAAACTTAGAGGAGAACGGAGTAAAGAGCCAATTGAGAGCGCAGAATGACTGGCGCCATTAGTAGTAGCCTGGAAACACAACAGAAAAGTGCGTCTATGCATAGACTTGAGAGAGCTTAATAAAAACATAATAGTTGACAAGTTCCCGTTGCCAAAAATAAATGATATGTTGGGAACCTATTAACTTAGCCAAAGATTGTTTATTTTTGTCTAGGAAAGTCTATAAAAGATCATCCCATTGCCAGTCAATGAGCCGTTTCCAAAGGCCCCATTTCTCTTTTTTTAATGACATAACACTTTCAGCCTGTGACCATTGTGACACAGCTTGTCCTCTGGCTAGAGAGGGGGTTTACGGAACTTCATGTTGTTGTTATGGCGCTTCTTGTCAATAGCAAACCTAGGGGCATATTACCAAGGGGGTTTATCTCCGCTTTTTTGGCTTTAAAAGCCAAGAAAGCGGAGATAAAATTATCTCCCTATTACCTAGCTGTCGCTAACACCAGTTAGCGACAGCTAGTAGAAGATAGCCACCATCTTGGGCCCCGCTTTGCATGTCAGTGATATTTATCACTAATGACATGCAAAGTGGGCGTGCCAAGATGTTAGCGACTGGAAACAGTCGCTAACATCGCTATCTCCTATTACCAACTTTTGGAGATATTCGCGCTAAGCGCGACTATCTCCAAAAGCTAACACCTGCCCTGAGCAGTTCTTAGCCATGTTATCCAATGGGAGGTGGATAACATGGCTAAGAGCATTAGCTCGGTAATGCATGAATATTGCTGACTTTTCGGCGATATTCATGCATTGCGGCCGTTTTTTATTGCATTTGCGATAAACCTTGGTAATACCAAGGTTTATTTGCGATAAAAATCGCCGCAGGTCAGCGGTAATTTTTTGTCTCAAACCAAGCAATAGCGCCAAGCAATAGCGATAATTATCGCTATTGCTTGGTAATATGCCCATTAGTTCTTTAAATCTTAGCTCAGCATTCTGCATTTTTGGGCAGCAAAATAGTCCCAGAATACATCCCACCATATTCCATAAGTCTATAACCCTCAATTGCCTTGCTAGTGTGCCTGTAACCTTCTTCTAAAATTGGGACATTTGGCATCTGGCTATTGTGATGTTGCCTCTGGGTATATCTTATTGATCTTTCTCGGGTGAGATAGGCCTTCTGAACTCTATCGGACTGGCCTATAGGGCAATTATGCAGTACCTGATGAGCTGGTCTGACAGACCTGTTTGTGGGATTTTTTTTAGCAGTTTGTGGGTCAATTTTATGGCCTTGTGGACTGGTTGTGAGTGTTGATTTCCCTAATATTAACCACAAACATTGCCTGCAGCAAACACAAATGCATGCACTCTCCCATACCTGGCAAAAATACACAGGCAGTGTGCCTTTACAAGTTCAAAAATTGGATGATTTGATAATGTGGCCACATTTTTAGCCATCTGGTTCGCTGATGGGGGCCACTTCTATTCTAGTGCCTGGACATATTTTTGACTCAGTCCAACCCTGCCTCTGCAGATTGAAGTAGATGTATTAAAATCAGGCAGAGTGAACTGCAAAATTAAAAACACTCAGAACCTTTTGGGTAATTGTAGCCACTGGTGAATTAAACCTAAGCCATTAATGTCAATGCTGGGTGTTGCACATTTCAGCTCTATAGTCCCTTGCAATGGACAACACATAATAAAGCACATATTGGAGCTAACAAACTACGGAACTGTTCGCCAGCTAGGAAACTAGCTCCATTCTAAGTCTCACGGTGTCACTTACCAGTAATCTCCGTTTCCTCCACCCCTACTTTTCTCTTCATAGTCCTGGTTTATGGAGATAAGTCTTCACCATGAAAAAAGGCAGTCCCAACTTCCCTCATTTTTTTCTCCCTTTTTAATTTATGATTCGAGTCTCTCCTCCTACAATGTCCTCTCTATTCTCCCAGCAATTCTTGTAGGTTCCCTGATGGTGATCTGCATCGGCAAACAGGAGACTTCCAACACAGCTACCTGGAGGCGACCTTGGGTCCTGGAGCGGGTTTAGTCCAATAGCAGCTCTCAAAGTCATCGCAGGTGGCTGGCTCTGGTCTTCTCCAGCAGCCGACAGGTCTCCTTAAAGTTACAATCCAGTGTCGTCTTCACAAGCAGGCAGGGCTCTCTCACTATAGTTTGGTCATACCAATGCTTCTTTCAGGATCTTGGCTAAGACTTAGGGGCATATTACCAACGAGTAGCGATATTTATCTCTAACTAGGCTTTGCAACGATTTTTTTATTGCTAAGCATCGCCAGAAATTATTGCTGAGATAACTTGCTACTGGCAATGTTTATCTCAGAAGTGATAACAATCCTCACGCTAACTGCCAAATGAGAGATTATCACTGGAAAACCAACGATAATCTCTCGAAGTTTGGTGTTAGCTTGATGACAGGGGCTCACATACTAAGCCATGATATCCACCTTCCATAGGATATCATGGCTAAGTCAGGAAAATACCAGATGTAAAAAAGCAGCGCTAACCGCGGTTAGCGCTGCTTTTTTTATCACTAACAGGGTTAGCGATATCCTTGATAATAGGAGAAATGTCGCTTAACAACATTTCTCCTATTATTTTTCCCTGGGACGCCCCCTGAGATGCAAGGGGAAGCGTAGAGAAAAAGGGTGCTAACATGCAAATTTGCGTGTTAGCACCCTGTTGCTGATAGGGAGATCATTTTATCTCCGCTTTCTTGGCCTTTAAAGCCAAAAAAGCAGAGATAAATCCCTTGATAATATGCCCCTTAGTTCTATTTCAGAGGGTAGATAACAACCATCAAGATTATGTCTCTGCAGTGCGGTCCGTCCCAGCTACACTGGTGTATAGCTTCTTCTACCGGTAACAAGGGATTATGGAACAGGGCATATTTACAATAAAATATCAGAGAGCGGAGCTGCGCCAAAATTGGCAGCGCTACGCTCCAACATTTTCAAAACGCAGGGATGTGCCGTATTCACAAGAATACGGCGCACACCTGTGTTTCCCCTAGCGCTGGCACAAAAAAAGCTACCTAGCGCCAGCGCAGGCCCCCTGCCACCATGTGGCAAGGGTGCCTGCGCTGCTGAAATGATTGTTTATGTGCAGGAAGGGACACCTTCCTGCACATAAACAATAAATAATGGGAATTTGCACCTTCTATATGTGCTGCAGAATGCAGCACAGATGGAAAGAGCAAACAACGAGAAAAAATTAATAATTTCTCCTTGGATCTCCATTCTAACGCCTGCTATTCCATGGCATTCGTTTTTGGCTCTGCCTGAGCCTGGTAAATCTGGGGCAGCATCAAAAAGCAATGGGTATTGCCGTGGAATGACGACAACAATACCAATTGAATGCCCCCTTGCAGCAGTGGCCTGCAACGAAAGGGGCATATTTACAAGGTGACGTTAAGCCATACAAAGTGTCTTAGCGCTACCTTGTAAATATGGAAATAAACAGTGCGACACATGAGCATCGAAAAAAGGGAAGCTCCAGTGGTGGTGAGGGCGTGTAAATATGCCCTAAAGTTCTTCCAAGAGACTCACTAAGCACAGCCAGTCTTGACCAATCCAGTTGTCTATTATTTTTGAATTTTGGAGTCTCCTTCTATATTGTAAAGTCATGGACACTGTGTGATCAGTGCTTGATTGAATGAATATTGCTTAAAAAACTAAAGTGAAAATGCTTAGGGAATGCAGATCACTGATAGGAAAAATAAGCGTAACTGATAACTCTCTGGCAGAGGAACTTTAGCTACTTCACAAGATAAAAAGGAAAAGTACCTCAACCACAGGAACACCTTTCCAGGGTTAGAAGGAAAAGGAATGCAAATGGGGTAGCATTTTTAAAATAATAAGAAAATAACATAGTTTAAAGTTAATATGCATACATTAACGTATAAGCTTAAATGAAAAATAATGTGTTTGAAAATTCATAAAATTGTTGTAGGCAACCATATTTACACATGCTAGACCTCAAATGGCTAAAGCAATAGTGCCTGACAAGCTGACTTGACCAGAAATGCTAAATGCACATACAATGTTTATTTCTTGACCGTTCCATGAACATCTTTCCATAAATTATTCAGAATGTTTCTATTTAAACAAAGATCATTGTTAACAAATTTAGAAATTAATGATTTTAATGGAGTATTGAAGAGTTCATATAAAGAGAATGAATGATTATTTTGCTAAATGTTTCCTTTTCGCTTTTGATGTTTAAACTTCTACATAGACCATTGTTTAACAAATGAATATAAATGGATATATTGGGAGTATGAAATGTGATTTGTACATGGGAAAGTGGACCTGATTGGGAAAATGACCCACATGAACTTATAATGATACAACTTAGTGGCAAACTTAACATTGCTGTCTGTGCACTATTGTGTTCCAGTGAGAGGACAAGGAGTGATCCTGTTTCCACGAGAGCATTGAATGCTGATTGGTCGGCAGAAGAAGGAAGAAGACCAACAAGCACTGGCGTTGCCAATAGGTCTCGGATTAGGAAAGTGTGAGCTATTGGTATTGTAAATGACAATTATTTTTTTAATATGTGTTGGCATTGAAAATATATAAATTAATAGCATTGTTATTTACAAAGCCAATAGCTTACACTTTCCTAATGCGAGTCCTATTGGCTATGTGAATGTTTGTTGTTAGCCAGCAAGGACAGTGCTGAGTGCTGAGTGATGCTGTTATGGTGCTCAGTGATGTGGTGGTGTATTAAAGTGATGTGGTGGAGTCCCAGAGTGATGTGGTGGTGTCCCAGAGTGATGTGGTGGTGTCCCAGAGTGATGTGGTGGTGTCCCAGAGTGATGTGGTGGTGTCCCTGAGTGGTGTGGTGGTGTCCCTGAGTGGTGTGGTGGTGTCCCTGCCCCACACTGAAGGGGACTCCGTTACGCCCCGAGTATATTATCATCCTGTGCCCGACATTATGAATAGCTGTAATGTAAAACTAACTGTACAGCGGACTGTGCCATTTATATTTCATTTCCCCCATTATTTCCTATCAGACTTTAGACTGTTCTTTTCGAAATACAGCATCTTAAGTTCGAGATGTTCCTGCTACAGTAAAAATGTTCTCTGTGAATGCACATCTGGGGACCCGGTACATGCAAATAAACTACCTAGAAACCAAAAACCTGTGTAACGTTATTGCCAATGGTGCAGTGTGAATATGGCAAAGGCTGATTGGCTTAGACGCCTTCTCTAACCCTGGTCTCCATGCAAATAGGTGTCTACCACCTGAGCTGCAAAGTATTCCTTGGAGGCTGGGCCATACGTGCCCTGGCCCTTTCTCTGGCAGGAGGTTAGGGGGGTCGGGCCTTTAGGGTTACCACCACTGCAGCGACCCAGGCAAAAAAAGGCGTCTGACATCGCTGCAGCACCAACACCTACTAGAAGAAACAACTCAGTTTGTATTTGTAGTGTGCCCTTTACTCAAGGTCGCGGTTATTTGTATTTTTAGCATCAAACGGAAATGTATTTATCTTGACGACTACCTCGCTTACCTCCTTATTTATGAAGGGACCACCGCTGTCTCTGCTCCTAGTCCGGGGATCTTAAAAAAAGATGAGCCGGTCAAAGGCATGTGCCGCCTTTGTGAAAGTGTGCTGAAAATAAACAAAAAAAAAACACCCGCCATTGTTCAAGCCGCAGCGCCACTGCTGAAGTGTGAGTGCGGAGCTGGTGGAAAAAAACACGATTAATTAAAATACAATGGAGCCTACTGTGATGGAAAAAAAGCTGCGGTCGCCATTGTTTGTATGCGCCCATGTTAGGAGTGGCGTGCGGCCAGCGGCTGCTGTGAAAAAAAATATGCGGCGGACAAAAAAACACAATTAATTAAAATACAATGGAGCCTACTGTGATGGAAAAAGAGCTGCAAGCCATTGTTTGTATGCTCCCATGTTAGGAGTGGCGTGCGGCCAGCGGCTGCTGTGAAAAAAAATATGCGGCGGACACCATTGTTTGTATTGCAATGTGCTTTGATAAAACATTACGGTATGGGGAGCAGACAGCAGAGATTACAAAGCGGTCCCCCAGCGGTGAGAAGCGGCTGCTGTGAAAAAAAATATGCGGCGGACACCATTGTTTGTATTGCAATGTGCTTCGCCATTGTTTGTATGCGCCCATGTTAGGAGTGGCGTGCGGCCAGCGGCTGCTGTGAAAAATGTGCGGCGGACACCATTGTTTGTATTGCAATGTGCTTCGCGGTGGACACCATTGTTTGTATTGCAATGTGCTTTGCCATTGTTTGTATGCGCCCATGTTAGGAGTGGCGTGCGGCCAGCGGCTGCTGTGAAAAATATGCGGCAGACACCATTGTTTGTATTGCAATGTGCTTTGCGGCGGACACCATTGTTTGTATTGCAATGTGCTTTGCCATTATTTGTATGCGCCCATGTTAGGAGTGGCGTGCGGCCAGCGGCTGCTGTGAAAAATATGCGGTGGACACCATTGTTTGTATTGCAATGTGCTTTGCTAAAACATTACGGTATGGGGAGCAAGGGCAGCAGAGAGGCAGCCGAAGCCGAGAGTAACATGGCCAGCCATGAATAATTAGGGGAGGAGAAGCTGCAGAGCGCACGCTGGGCGAAGCCCTTTGATGTGCTGGCGGCCGTTAAAAAATGCAATTAGGAGGGAGGGAGGGAGCCTGATGCGTGTGCTTGTTTGGTCACGTGATTCACGTGAACTCAAAGAAAACCGCACCAAAAAGCCCTTGGTTTGACGAGGATTTTGAGCACTTGAATTCTCGCTCCGCTCAATGCGCTTCCGCGCATTGATAGGTCGCGAGACCTAAAAACTGCAACATTGATAAAATGTGTTGTCTATAATAGTGTGTGTCCCCAGAGTAGGGTAACACTTCCCCACACACTTTTTCCACACTCTTGTCCAGACCATTTACCCAGGCCTTATGCCACTTTGTTCTGAGAATCTACTGAGTTTCTTGAACCTCTCTTTATTCACAAGCTGGTGCTAACAGCCCATATAACCAGTTTACCTGCGATAGAAGCCGCAAAAAACATCGGCACAGATGACCCCTGCAACTATCGCTAATGAGATGCAGAGTAGGCGTTCCTGTGCAAAAAGTTGCGCCAACACCACTCTGCAACATTCACAACGACCAGCCAGATCGCCGATAAGATTCCAAAACATGCGATAAGGCACGTTAGCAGCAGGAAATTAACACCTGCTCTGACCTAGTGTAAAGTCGGATGACAGCATGCACCAGAAAAGGGAGCCCAGCCCAAAACCACACCTGAAGGGCAACAGATGCCATGGAGCCACTGATCATGCAGGCGGAACACCCAAGAGGGCCACAACACCCAAGAGGGCCACAACACCAACCACCACCACCCCAGGACCCCTCCCACCACCCCCCCTGGACCAAGACTGAGGCAGTGTAGACAAAGACAGCGACCTACAGAAAACGCACCAACCTCACATACCCAACACCAGAGAATGTCATTGCCCACTACAGGCTCAAAGGGACAACCATCCTCCGCATCCTGACCAACATTGCCCATAGGCTGACGGTACCAACACAGCGGACAACCAACATCCCACCTCAGACAAAGCTGCTGACCGTGCAGCACGTGTTGGCCTCTGACATTCTCCAACCAACAACCGCCTGAGTCGGAAGAGTCTCACAGCCAGCCCAATCCAAGTTCCTCACAACGGTTGTGGATGACATCATCTGCTTGGTACCCCACTATCTATACTCCCCCCACACTGCACAGGAACAGCTGGAGACCAATCAAGGCGTCTACACCATAGCTGGCTTCCCGCACGCTTTGGGGGCAATTGACTGCACACATGTTCTACTTGTGCCCCCTGGCGACACTGCACACAATAACCATAACAGAAAGCACACGTATTCCAACAATGTGCAGGCAATAGTTGACCACCGGGGAATCTCCACCAACGTCGATGCCAACCACCCAGGCAGTGTGCATGATTCCTACATCTTCAGACAGTCCATCACCAACCAGCGCTACCAGGATGGCACCTACGGAAAAGCACTGCCCTTTGTCAAGTACCAAATGTACACACCTCAACTCCACAATCATGCAACTCACAATACTGGGAAAGCACATGTTACAAACTCACATACAACATGCCAAACAACATACCCACCCACCAGACATAACACCCACAACTTACTGTGGGAAACTGGGCCAGCCATGCACATAAGCCATCAACGGCATGGCACCTCAGCCACACAATAGCAGAATGGGGAAAGAGGTTGGGAGAAGGCATGTGCGAGGGAGGCAAATGACCAATGAATGAGAATGTACCAATGCCAAGTGTGACGTGGATGTGATGGCCAGGCTGCAGTACGCAGACCACACACATATCCATGGCGACATACACCGCTGGTGTTTGGAGTGTAGTGGACAGTGGATGCAACTATGTCACCCCAGCCAGTGGGGAAGCTAGTGGAAATGTAGCATATTACCCCCCCCCCGAAAGCTTGAGCGGAGTGGGCTGGCCCAAGGTACGCCAGGCAGGCGTAGGGGTGTGAATATAAAAGCACGTAACTCTGGGCCTGGTTCTCTTCCGGAATGCCCAACGTGTCTGCCAGGGCGACGCTTCTCAACCCACCACAAGGCCGTTGCCATGAGATGTGTTGCCTGCGATACTGTGCACCTGCTGCACCCCAGGCCGCTGGTCCCCGAACCAGTCTTGCCCACCCCTGTGCACCCAGGCCTCAATGCTTACCTGCTGACACTGGCGTGTGTCGAAGAGGACCCACCAAGTGAAAGCTCAAAGCCCGAGGGCCACGACCCTGGCAGCCTCCTCAGACCATCACGGCCTCGGCGACACAGGCCCGGAGTACTCCTTTATCGTTTACGTACTCCACCGGCATACACAGCGGACTAGTAGGTCACACAATTGGAACTGAGTCTTGATTACACTATTGCAGAGAACATTATTTATGGCTGACTTTATATCACTGTACTCCCTTCGATGTGGTGCAACCAAGTCTGTGTTTAGCATTCCAACCACACATGTCTGTGGGCTCACGCAGACTACTGCCCTCGGGCCACACTGCACTGGAGTAGGTTACACATTTGGAACTGAGTCTTAATTTTTCAATGGCAGAGCACATGTCATTACACGCAAGGAGAGGTGTAAGAGGATGACACGTTTCAGTCAGGAGTATAAAAGGATCATCTTTACGGAGGTGATCGAACAATACTGTCCTGGTGTCACTGACTCTGTGCATCGGGAGCCAACAACACATGGCTGTGGGCCACTGCTGACCGCTGCCTCTGGCCTACACTGCGGTCGAGTAGGTCACACATTTTGGATTGAGTCTTGATTTAGCAATGGCTGAGTTAATATCATTGTACCGGCATCATTGCAGACTGCATCCCCTCTCAGCCCCGTTGCCACTAAGTCTGTTTCCCGACATTCATGGACACTCTCTGGTTGAACTTTGTTGGCGTCTTAGCCTTTGGACTGAGGTTGTCTTCATCCTCATCTAGCTGATACTGACATGCTGGTAATAACGAGGCTGTAGCATTCCACTCCTCAATTTGCTGCTTCCGGATTGGTTCTGCCCTCTGCATCATGCCCTGTAGGACACCTTCCAATGTCCCCTGCAGCCCTCCACCACATTCACCTCGGACATCGATGAGGACCCGCTTAGTCCACGTGGCCCTACCTCAGTGCACCGCAAGTCACCGTCTCGTGGCGGTGTGACTGTGCCGGCCACAGTGCATCCGGGGCCACTAACTCTGTGCAACTCAAGTCAGGGAACCTGTCTTCTGAGATATTGGATGGCCTCTGAGACAATGGCCTTGGGGTCATTGATGCCATGTGTGTGCGGCCCTGCGCTGTCCGCTGCCTCTGGCCTCAACTGCGGTCCCCGGGGGCAGAGTCAGCACAATCAGCGGACAACTCCACACGGTGTGTCCTTGACCCCCGTTGAGGTAATACCCATCCTCATATAAAGATTTGAGAGCAATTAACCCAGTGTTAAATACAACACTGTGAATTACTACACAAGTGGTGTAAGTAATCTATGTTTGTTTGTCCTGACGAAGGCTCCATAGACCCGGCTGGGCACTAGGGAGCTGAAACATGTCGACGCTATTCATGAAGTGGTATAGTAAGATCCAGTAACTTGTTCTTATATCTATACCCACCATTCTTTTTAAGGACAGACTTAACCTCTTTCTAATAAAGTCCTTTTAGGTTAAGTTTTGTTTTTTTAAACACAATTCTTCCCTCATATTTTATTTCTATCTCTGGACACTGCTGCCAGAATCTGAGGTTGCCTCTGGGTGAGGTTGGCATACAGCATGATATTGGACATCCAATGACAATGCCACAACGCTAATGTGGGGCGGAGTACAGTAATATACCGCATTCGAGTGACTTAGCGTTTATGAGGGTGATCCATGCTAACCAACGGTTGAGCAGTTACAAGTGTCCATTCCACCACTTGATTACCTAAATATTGAAATGGGGAAATGAATGGACAACAATTCCTCCTCCCCCCCCAGTTGATTACTCAACTGCGGTCCACCAGGGCTCACACATCAAATCAAGTCCTGACTGGCTCGGACGTCGCATCACTGCAGGAGGCCCCCGCCACCAACCCCAGGACCACCTCCAACCGCCAACTGCCAGAGTCGAAACAGACGTACTGGCAGACCAATGGAGTTGCTCACACCTGTCGTGAATGCCATCATCTGACTGATACCCTGCTCAGCACTCCAGGTGCCACTAACTCAGTGCACCGCAACCATGGACCATTACTGATTGAGTTTGTGCTGTGGAGGTGTTATGCAGCAATGTCACCTCAGGCAGTGTGGGAGACTTGGGACGATGATGAGGAGGATGATGCAGGTGTAACACACCCCACTGCAGCTGCATCAAGTATATCCTGAAGAGACACAATCCTAGACAATATCTCACATGAGGGTGCTCAGCTCTAGTGCCCCAAACTTAGTGAACTGCAACTCACGGACACTTCTGATATGCTGGTGTTTTCAGTTTCAGTTTTAATGGTGTTCACTGTTCAAGTTGTTGCCAGCACCAACCACTCCGTGAGGGCTGGCTTACACTCAACACACACACATCCAGCAAAGGCATCACTGTACATGTGGCCCTGCCAATTAGGGGACCAGCGCACATGCCCATAGCCCGTTCCACAAACTATCTGCATGTGTCTGTGTGGTCATAATGTATGCATGAGGGCCCGGGCCCTACAATATTACGTAGTAGCAGGTCCAGCGTGGGTGTGCGAATGATAATTGTGTGCCTCTGGGCGTGGTTCAGTACAGGAAATGTGCAAATGCATGTCTCTGTCGCAGTGTGGATCTGCTTTGTGGGGTGTAAGTGGTCCCTGATGGGACTTAGACCCCCAAGTATGTGATGTAGTTCGGCTTCCATGAGCTCTGACCCCACCCGCACCTGTTCGGCCACCTCCTTTGCTGGCTGTGTGTTCTGTGCAGGGGCTGGGGTCTCCTCTATGTAGCTTGGCTGCCCTGCTCCTGGGGGTGGGTTGCCCCAAGATGTCCATGAGCGTTTGTAGGGCATTGGTGTTGAAGGTGTGGTGGTTTTCTCCAGAATCACTGATGAGTTGTCTAGTTTGCTCTGCTGGAGGTGTTGTTTGTCTCTCTGCAATGTGAAGGGGAGATGCATGTTGACATTGTGTTGACATGTATGTTAGTGCATTGTTCTTGTTTACATGCAGACTATGACAATGTACATTTGGACTACATGACAGATGTGAGGTTGTACGCGCACATTTCCATCTCATAGTTTCCTGCTCTGTTAGATGGAGTTGGCCTGTTTCTGCGCATGAGTGGAGCCAGTTGTGTCCTCTGTTCTGCAGTGTCTGGGTTGCACATTGTACCACGTGGCCATTAATGTGGATGTGCTGTTATTGCTATGTGTGTGTGCTGCAGTGTGCCACCGGGATCAGGGACATGATCAAGGGTCATTGTGGGCGTGCAGTGTTCTACACATCGTTGGGCATGTGTGCCATTGTGCCCATCTCCTCCATCCCCCCAGTTGCTGGTCATTACTCACCCTGTTGATGTTGTGTCAGGTCCTCTCGAGCTGTGTCCGGACTCCCAACTCCTTGCACCGTCTCCACACTGATGACTGTGACCTCCGTTTTCTCCAGCTCCTCCTGTCGCGCTGGACTCCCATCTCCTGTAGCCGTTGCTGCCTTCCTGTTGGCAGCTGGTTTGTGCTTGGTTTTACTTTTCACATCATGGCAGCGCCTCTTGGCATCCTCCATTGAGAAACAAGACACTCTAACTGCATTAACGTTAGTCTAATTGTTGGTCAGTTGATGGTAGTGTTCTGTCACCTCCATGACGCTGATCTGGTTTTCCTGTGGACTGCACCCCGTCTTCCTCTCCCTCTTCTCTTTGTCCTTCCCCGACCCCGTTGTTCCTTGCTGGTGGTCTGTGGGGCTTGTGGGGTTCGTGTTGACCTCTGCACTTGGTTCGGTTGAATTGTTTTTGGTGTGTTCTTTTTGTTGCTTTTATAGTGCATTTTCCCACAGAATGTGTGGGATTTGTAGGCATGTGGCTGGTTTTCCCTGCTTTTTGTATCGCCATTGGCCTCATCACAACTTTTTTTGTGTTCGTGTTTTGCATTTTTGCGGCTACACGTTGGCTTTATTGCAGACATTTGGCGCGTTGTCATGGGTCTATCGCATGGTACCTCTGTGTTGTGAATACTTAGTTAACACAGCATTATTTTCCTGCGTTAGACTGCAATGTGAAGAGTTGCGTTAAGCTAATTTTGCAATGATTCTCACACGTTCTTGAGAATATCCCCCAATGTTTAATAATGAACCAACCAGACCTTTACCCTTTATCACTGGCTCATGACAATTACCAAATACGGCATAGAACGCTGAGTATAAACTTCCATACATGGAAACTATTAAATATATAGTTATATAATTAGGAATGAATACAAAATGAAAGCTAGCAAAACAATATCTAAAAGTGACTAAGAAGGTTTCTCACAGAGCAAATCTTCTACCCTGAGAGTTTGTTAGGGGGGAGGGGGTTACCATCTTCAAAGGCCTACCTACTATGTGCATATGTGAACTTATGAAATGCATTTTGTGCCAATGTGAGCTTTATAGTTTTTTAGCTTATAAAACTCAATAACAATAATTAGAAAAAAACAGATCAGACTTGAATGATCAAGTCTTGATCAATGTCTTGTGAACAAAACCCACGAAATCCTGCTGTGCTGAGTATAAACTTTGCCACAAGGCAAAAAGTGCAATACAAGCACTCTTTTTCAGCAGAAGAAACTATTGATCAATCAAAAGCTGTACTCAAGATAATCAACATCTGAGTGGAGCCAAAGCCCCTCTCTTAGTATTGCTTCTTAAAGCTCTTTTAATGAAGACAGCTGTGCCAGACATAAACACAACACTGCCCACCACAATTCTGCAAACGTGCAGGTATATATTCCATAGGTTATGTCAGAGAGCTGTGAACCACACCTGCATGCACCACTGAGGTAAGGCAAATCCTGAAGCATTGATATTTTTGATATATACCGGACACATGGCTCTTGTTGGCCACGGTAAGAGAGCAGGCTTTCGTTTTGTTTTGGGCTGGTTTCACTCTAATATACTCCCTCCACACAAACATCAAAGAAAGATGATAAATACCAGTGTGTTACTCAGGCTGGCAGGCTCTGAGCCATGCCAACTCTGATAAACTTCCTTCTAATTCTGGGGGACCTATTTCTTTCAGCCTTTGGTCTTCGAACTAGCCCTCCTTGTCCCCTTGCTCCTCACCCACTTCCTACCCTCCCCATCCCACAAAAAATTCAGATTCACAGCATAGCATCTAGGTCGCATATGAATGCTTTAAAAATGTTGTTAAAACTGCAAAAGCCTTACCAGCTGTACACCTTAGCCTATTTCATTAGCAGAGCATTGGAGATGAGAGAAACATGTTACAGACACATTGATAATCGCCTCAGCAGGCTAGCTAGTTATGCATGAAGCTCTCAAAGGGTCGAACTATTGTCCCTCCTTCAAAAGTGACACACTCACAGACCTCGACACAGCATCCACTCTAGCACATTCTTACAATAAATAAAGTGGCAGAATTTAACAAATAATGACTAATAAGTCGTTCTTTCTTAGCTCAGGCCAGCAAACTTTGGAATTCCCTGCCTCTCCGCCTAAAGAAAGTACAAAGCCACCTCCACTACTAAAGGCTTGACTCTTCAAGCTGTGTGTTCTTTAGCTCTCTAGAGGATAACTTCAATTACTCTCTCAACCCCAGCCAGCAACGAATAATCTACAGCAGGCCCAAGCCATTGCGATGATCCACACCACGACCTTTGGACAAAACAATTTGATAGCACACCCATCATGTAATGATTCATCAATTAGTCACATGAGCAAATTCTGCATGAAACACGCTCTGTTCTGTCTAAAAACCTTTAATGTGGGAAAGCATACCAGAAATGACATGTGTTCTGTGACATGACCATACCACATGTCAGGATTTCACCAATCACAACCAGCTCTTTCCCAGAAGAGCAGGTGCCAAGGCCCAGCCCCCCACTCTCTCCCACTCTTAGCGTCAGCCAAGCTTTTTGTCCTGCCTTCTAGCCCCTCTCTCCCTCGTGGCTACATGTGACTATTTTTATCTCTCGCTTCTTTTTATTATTCTACTCTTGTTTTTACCCCTTCTATCCTGTTTTCATTATTTTCCCTGCCTAGCCCCTTTTCACTTTTTTCACATTTGCCTTCATTTGCTTTTTGCTCCTGTTTTTCTCTGCCCCGCCGAGCCCCTTCTCACTCTTACACTCCTTCCTTCATCTACTCTTTGCTACTGTTTCTTATCTGCCCTGTCTTTCTCTGCCCTGCCAAGCTTTTCATGGTTTTCCCTCTTGCCTTCATCTGCTTTTTACCCCTGCATGAGCCTCTGCTCTCTCTCACCATTTCGGAACCTCCACCTGCACCCAACTCTGTTCTCCTGCAGCCACGCCCCCTACACACCCCATTCAAGCACCAACAACGCCAACACCACCCCCACCAAACACCACACACCACAGTAAACGCACAGAACACACAGGAGCATGCATACTACTTAACATGCAGTAGTTCAGTAAAAACGTGACCTGCTCTTCATCTCAGAAACCTGGCTCAACCCTACATTAGCTCACAACAGCGCTGCGGCAATCGCAGAAGGCTACAAAATCACTCAACAGGACCGCCTTTATAAGCAAGGAGGAGGACTCGCAATCATCTACAAAGAATCCATCAAAAGCTTAATATACATGGAAAACGCCAACACATTCATGGAACATCAGCATTTCAAGCTGCATTCTCTGCAAACTTCACTGTGGGCGGATCCTTTGCCTACCGACCACCAGCCTTCTTCACCAACCTCATCACTGACTTCGATCGCTGCCTCAGAATCGACTCTAGAGCTGAGATACTCCCCTGAGACCTCCAATGCCACCTGAAAGACAGGATGGACCCTTGCTCCATAGTCCTCCTCGAAAGCCTGGGCAATACTCGACTCATGCAGCTCATCACAAAACCATTTCTCATTACGGGATGCACTCTGGTCCCCATTTTCACCATCAGCGACAGCATCAAATACAACTCCACTTTGCAGCTCACTTGGACTCACCTCTTAATTATCCACTTCTAAATCAACACGCTGCAAGTCAACACAACCACCTGTATCAACAGTATCAGCATACCAAACTGCAGCTGGGGCAAAATCTCAGAAACTGACTGGATCAGCACCGTCAGCAGGGAGCAACACAGACAACCTTGACAAAGACATCTCTAACTTCAACAAGTGAATTAAGAACTGCGCAGACTTCCTCTCATCCATCAGACCCAACAAGCAAAGAAGATTCAACAAAGAGGCCATCTGGTAAACAGGGGACCTCCGAGACAACCAAAAGATACTGCAAACAGAAAGGAAATGGAAAACCAGGCGTGAAACCATCGACAGAACCATCCACAGACGCTATTACCAACAACTAAGAGACAACAAGAAAAGAGCGCTAGCAGAACGCATCGAGGACAGCTCTAACAGCTTCAAGGAGAACTGCTTGACTGTCAAGGGCTTCTGTTCAGCAGCAGCCACCATTAGCAAAATAACCCTCTCAACTACTCTGTGATGGCCTGTCAAACTTCTTGCACATCAAAATCACAAACATCTACAGCAACTTTGAACACCAACATGACTCTAACAAGCTCATCATGATTCTTCCCACCGCCAATATATACATATATTTAATGCATCTAAATGCTGTTTGAGTTGTTGATGTTCCCCTAACGGTACCATATGAACTTTGTGTTGGACCTGGATTGCACCTTTTTTTTAAAAGTTTCATCTAATGTGCAAACCCTTTCACTTGACCTGGAACACCCCCTTTTCCAACTCAGCCAATCACCATCACGGCGTCAATTCAGGAAGGACCTCAAGACCTGGCTCTTCGACTGAACCACAGAGCCTTCGACGGACCAGCAGTACGCCCCCCAGCGTAGTCAGCTTTACAATCCACCTGATTGATTGATTGACCTACCCTTCACGAGAAGATCCAAAGGTGAAGTGTCATTAAAAGGCAGGAAACAATGATGAAATGCCAACGTGAATTTATTAGAAGTGTCTGACAAAGACCACTGGTGCAGATTGATGCAGCGCAGCCCCCAACTACCAGTTCAGCCCTGTTCCATCTCAATTACCGTTTTGTCTAAATTACATTCAAGATCTACATGACATCACTTAAGAATGCATTGACATATTTCAGAATGATGTGACAATATCATGGAATGGCATGATGTCTGTTAGACCTGGCACCATTGGCTTGGTTCTCCCTTCCTTTTTTGCTGTTGCCTCATGTATTTTTGCTGGCGTTAGATGCTTTGGGCACTGTGCCACTGCTGTCCAGTGCCACAGTGCAAGTGCTCCCTATTGTAAATTAATGTATTAATCAGTGGTTCCATGTATGGCTATTTGGTTTACTTATCAGATGCTAGTCTAGTGCACTGAGTGTGCTCAGGACGTGTAAATCCAAATGCTGCTCGTGGGCCTGCAGCACTGGTTGTGCCACCCACAGAGGCAGCCTTGTAAAATGTGTCTAAGGTCTGCCATTGCAGAGCCTGCGTGCAGTCTGGTACTGTCACGCTGACTGGGCAAGTGCACCCACTTGCCAGTCCCTAAACCTTCCCTTTTCTTCATATCAGTCACCCCTATTGTAGGCCCAAGGACAGGGTGCATTGTAACTAAATGGCAGGACAAGCCCTGGTTTGTGTGGCATGTCCTAATAGTGAATTACAGCCATTTTCGTTGTTGACTATTGCAAGGCTACCTGTTCTCCATAGGCCAGAATGGGCACTTAGAATTATTTCACCTTATAATCCTAACTGTCTCAGAGAACATGGTAGAAATCCGAGTTTAGTATGCCTGAACTGAGAATGATAAAATACATCTTTTAGTGAAGTTGGTTTTAACATTCTGTGTTTGCTAATACCACTTTTAGAAAGTAGTTATTTGCTTGTCTAACCTTTCAAACCTGCCTCTGCTTGGTTGTGTATTCCTTTGTCTGGTTTTGTGAGTGACAGGGCTCAGGGATTCCAAGAGACAGGATGAGTCAGCCCAGTGGTGAATAGAGAGATCTGCATCTAGATGGGAGGGAGTAGTTTAACCTGAACCTTGAATAGGGCTGTGCCTGCCTTCCACAATGCTGGCTCCATCTTCTGGGGAGCGGCTGATGTCTCTGCCATGCACACTGAAAGAAGAGAAGGAGTCCTGTAAACAAAGTGCTCCAGGACTGCACTTGCCTTCCACAATGCTGGCTCCAACTCCTGTGGGGCGTCTGATGTGCCTGCCCTGCACTGTGAAAGGAAAGGAGAAGACTGGTAAACAGATGGCTCAGGAACTGGTTTGGACTGGCAAAGGCCCCTGTACCCTCAGAGAACAAAGGATTTTGGGGTATGAATATTGAAACCCTGATCCCATGAAATTAGATCACTTTTAGACTACAAGAAGAAACCTTTACTGAGGAGAGAAACCTGAAGGAACTGAGGAGAGACTATTCCCAAGCTGAAGTGGTGCTTGGGGGATTGGCCTGCAGTGGTTGCCTTACTGCCAAAGGAAGTCAAGTTAAGTCAAGTCAAAGATTTATATAGCGCGCTACATACCCGGAGGGTCTCAAGGCGCTTGAAGAAGGGTGGGGAGTTACTTGTCGAATATCCAAGTTTTAAGTTGCTTTCTGAATGCTATGTGGTTCTGAGTGAGACGAAGGTGAGTGGGGAGTGAGTTCCAGGTTTTAGCTGCGAGGTAGGAGAAGGATCTACCTCGCATGGTGGTTTTATTGATGCGAGGTACGGTAGCAAGCGCTTGGTTGGAAGAACGTAGTTGGCGGGAGGGGGTGTAGAAGGAAAGTCGTGTGTTGAGGCATTCGGGTCCAAGTTCATAAAGTGCTTTGTGTGCGTGGGTTAGGAGGCGGAAAGTAATCCTCTTATTGACGGGGAGCCAGTGGAGGTTTTTCAGGTGATTAGAGATGTGGTCTTTACGTGGGATGTCTAGTATGAGTCTGGCTGATGCGTTCTGGATGCGTTGGAGTTTTTTCTGGAGTTTTGCAGTGATACCTGCGTATAGGGTGTTTCCGTAGTCCAGGCGGCTGGTGACCAGTGCATGGGTGACCGTTTTTCTGGTTTCGGTGGGGATCCAGCGAAATGTTTTTTTGAGCATGCGAAGAATGTTGAAGCAAGATGATGAAACGGCGTTGACTTGTCTGTTCATAGAGAGTGAGGAGTCCAGGATGACGCCCAGGTTCCGTGCGTGGTCTGTCGGGATGGGTGCTTTTCCAAGGGCCTCTGGCCACCAAGAGTCATCCCAGGCGGAGGGGGAGGTACCTAAGATAAGGACTTCTGTTTTGTCTGAGTTAAGTTTCAGACGGCTGTGCTTCATCCACTCGGCTACATCTTTCATTCCTTCATGTAGGTTGGTTTTGGCGGTGTTAGGGTCTTTGGTGAGCGATAGGATCAGTTGAGTGTCATCAGCGTAGGAGATGATGTTGAGGTTGTGCTGGTGAGCGATGGCCGCGAGGGGGCTCATGTATACGTTGAAGAGGGTGGGACTGAGTGAGGACCCTTGTGGTACGCCGCAGATGACTTTAGTGGCCTCTGACTTGAATGGTGGGAGGCGTACTCTCTGAGTTCTTCCGGCAAGGAATGAGGTGATCCATTCCAGTGCTATTCCTTGGATTCCGATGTTTCTGAGTCGTTGTAACAGGGTGTTATGACAGACTGTGTCGAAGGCTGCGGAGAGGTCGAGGAGGATGAGGGCGACTGTGTCTCCATTGTCCAGTAGAGTTCGAATGTCGTCTGTTGCTGCGATGAGTGCGGTCTCAGTGCTGTGTTTGGCTCGGAAGCCGGACTGTGAGGAGTCGAGGGATTTGTTGGTTTCGAGGAAGGCGGCGAGCTGGTTGTTGACAGCTTTCTCGATGACTTTGGCCGGGAATGGGAGGAGCGAGATGGGGCGGTAGTTTTTGAGTTTGGTGGGGTCAGCTGTGGGTTTTGTCAGAAGGGCGCTGAGTTCGGCGTGTTTCCAGCTTTCTGGGAAGGTGCCTGAATTGAGGGACCAGTTGATGACGTCTCGGAGGTGTGGTGCTATGATGGAGTCTGCTTTGTTGAAGATGTGGTGAGGGCAAGGGTCTGTGGGGGATCCTGAATGGATGGAGTTCATCAGGCGGATGGTGTCCTCAGTTGAGATTGGGTTCCAGTCATTAAGGATGTTCGAGGGGGGTGAGGGTCCTGCAGAAGGTTGGGTGGGTTGGTCTCCGGGTCTGTTGTCGAAGCTGTTGTGGATGTCTGCGATTTTGTTGTGGAAGAACGAAGCTAGGGAGTCGCAGAGGGCTTGAGAGGGGGTGATGTCGTTGGAGTTGGCTGAGGGGTTGGTAAATTCTTTGATGATGTTGAATAATTCCTTGCTGTTGTGGGCGTTGTTGTCTAGTCGGTCTTTGAATGCGGCTTTCTTGGCAGATCGGATAAGTTGGTGGTGTATGCGGGTGGCGTTTTTGAAGGCGCCCCTGGTGCTGGTGTTTGGGTCTTTTTTCCAGGCCTTCTCGAGGGAGCGACAGAGTTTCTGGGATTTCTGGGAGATCATCGTTGAACGGAGAAAGGAACTTTGTGTACTTTGCTTTCAACTTGTGAAGGATATCCAAGGGCTTGGAAAAGAGCTTGCCTCCTGCTGAAGTCTCAGGGACAACTGACTTCAATACTCAGCTCCCCAGAGTTCTTGTGGAAGTGCCTGCTGCTGTTTTGGGCCTTCTGAGGAACTGCGTGTTGCAAGGAGCTGGAAGCGTGACTCATCAAAGAAGAACCGTGTCGACGTCGCTGTGCCTGCCGTTGCAACTCCGAAGGAGGTTGTCGCCGCTGTAGCTGTCGCATTGCACCGCATCGAGAGAAGAGTCTCGCAACGAGGTCGGAGCGTGTCGCCGTTGCTGTGCCTGCCGTCGCAACTTCGAAGGAGGGTGTCGCCGCTGGAATTGTCGCCTTGCACCGCATCGAAGAAAAAGCGCCTCGCAATCCCGAGAAGCGCGCCGCCGTCGCCTGTGGATGTCGCCTCGTGGATGTCGCCGCTGTAGTTGTCGCATCGTGCGGGAGCTTCACGCATCTTTGGAGAAGAGTGTCGCAAGTGGAGCTGCTGCCGTCGCATTGTGGAACAAGGGTATCGCCGCTGCAGTCCACGCATCGAACCGAGAACTTCTCACATCCCCGGAGAAGCGTGCCGCATCTGGAAGATCTTCACGTCCTTATTTCTTTGCACCTGAACTTTGCCGAATTTCCCTCGCTGTGACATTGCTTGTCATGGAAGCGCAACGCATCTTAAGGTACATTGACGCAAAGTGTTGCATCTTAAGAACTGAACTAAACTAAGCTAAATCTACCATCTTAAAGTAACAGTATTGTGTATTTTTGTCGTTTATGGTCTTATGGTAAATCTATATAAAGTATACTTATTTTTTATATAAAACCTTGTGTGATGTCCATCTGTAGTGTTGTCACTGGGTTACTGTATGTGGTCACAAATGCTTTACACACTGCCTCTGAGATAAGCCTGTATGCTCGTGCCAAGCTGCCAAGGGGGTGAGCAGGGGTTATTTAGGAGTGTAATCCCCTTATCCTGACTAGAGGCAATGGTCCCTATTTGTCACAAGTACCTACTGTGCCAACTAAAGACCCCCAAATCTAACAATGTCCCCTACTACACAACAGTGAGACACATCAGAGACAAAGAACCTGATCTGTGGAGTCCCCCAACGATTGTCCCTCAGGCCTATCCTATTCAACGTCTACATGACACCACTTGGAAATGTCATCCAATCCCAAGGCATCACCATCATCTCCTATGCCGATGACACCCAACTCATCTCCTTGATGGAAAGACGGCCACCACCAGAACCAACTTCTACAACTCCATGACCTTGGTATTAGACTGGATGCTAACTAACTGCCTGAAGCTCAATTTTGACAAGACAGAAGTGCTGGTCATCGGAAACAATACCTCCCCATGTGACTCCACCTGGTGGCCGTCAGAACTAAGACCAACACCAACAACATCTGCTCACGTAAGAAACACGGGGATCATCCTAGACAACAAGCTTAACATTATGGCACAAGTCAATACAGTGAGCTTCTCCTTCTTCCACATTCTTCGAATGCTTTGAAAGATGTTCAAGTGGCTGCTACCAAACACCAGAAGGCTGGACTACAGCAAAGCCCTCTAGGAAGATATCCCTGAACAACTCCTACAAAGCCTTCAGGCCATTCAGAACTCTGCCGCAAGACTTTTATTCAACTTCTACACCGCACTCACATTACGCCAAACCTCAAGGAGCTTCATCAGCTCCTTATTCACAAGCTCAGCCAATTCAAACTCCTCACAAATGCATAAAAAGCCTTACACAACACTGGACCAGCATACCTCAACAGCCGTAAACACTTTCACCAGCCTACGCTCTGTCTCACTCTCACTCACACACATACCCTGCATCCACAAACCCAGAGCAGGAGGTCCCTTATTCTTCTACATCGCACCCAAGATCAGGAACGATCTCCCTCAACACATCAGAGTCTCCTCCTCACTTATAGAGAGGCTGAAGATCTGGCTCTTTGACTAACAATGCGCGGGCTACTTGCTGACACACCTGCTCATGCGCTGAGATACCCTTACTGGTAATTAGTGCGCTTTACACGTCAACACAAAATTACATAACACATGACATACTACAGTCAAACAGTTTTCCAATCGAACATACAGGTGAATCTGTAACTGCTGTGAACAGTTTGAAGGTACTCTGACTTAGTTGTGTGCTATACAAATGCTAGTCAATGTAATAGAATGTGTGTTGCAGTGTGGTGGTGCAGAGGTTATGATGCCCATCAGTAATACTAATCTCGGCCATAAAGCTATTGCTGCCCAGCCACACCATGAGCTGCTTACATGATATGATCTGTATTTTGTGATTTGCCGTGTGCCATCAGGCGTCTAAAGGTGCGTAAGGTTTGTACTACTTGTTTGCACACAACTCTCGTTTACCCTTTTAAAAGGATGTGGGTCGAGTCCAATTTAAGGTGGTCGCTCATCTGAGGGTGATTGCAGTTTTTGGTCAGCAGCTGCCAGAGCTCCAGGGTTTCCTCAATTTTTTTTGCCTCGTCTGACTAATTTCATCCTGGTTTCCTCTGCTATACACAACTCCCCAGTACCTTCCCTTCAGCTAGAGACAGTTGTTTCCTGTGGGCACATCCAGCACATTGCCAGTCGCCTGCGTGCCCGTAGCAGAGGGAATTGGATAAGCTTAAGTTTCATTTTATTTTTTGGGAATTACTGGCTCTCATGCGAGTAGACAGGCTTGTGTGTTATTGTGTAAATCTAGCTGGAACTCCCTCTGATAGCAGTCTGCTACAAGAATCCAATATGTGTGAGGCAAGGGGCAGTCCCACGTCAGGGGGAAATACGTGGCCTCCATCTGACGGAATTTAGGACACTCTTGCACTCTGGTGGGGTAAATTCAATGTAACGTCACTGGGTGACATATGTTCTATGTATGAAAATAAATTGTATCAGTCTGAATCAAACATTACTCGTAATGGTACTGAGGAGAGCCAATGTACCGTTCCATTGGGCATTTGGGAAATTTTGGGCACAGCAAGTCCTTTGTGAGGGGAGTTCTGGATATCCACCCTTAGGGCCGAATACATCCATGTAATGATTCCTATGCCACTATCTGTGTGGAGCAGAATCTCCAGTATATGGGACACTCGGTGAGTGGATTAGTGTGCCCCACACTTTCTGGGCTGTGTGGCGCAGTGCGTAATAATGAAGATGTTGTCCTCACCCCAGATTATACTGGTCAATAGCCTGCTGCAGTGGGATAGAAGAGTCACACTCACAGAGATCTCCCGTTCTACAACCTTCCATCCTCCATGTAGCCATACCCATATGTTTGTCTTTGTGATGAAATGCTGCTATGCGGATGGTGGCACAGCACTGGATATGGAAGTTCTTTGCCCCATCTGCTCAAAACTATCTGCCATTCCCTGATCTGAAGTATACATAGATCTAGCGCTGTTGTGTACGCCCATGCGTCCGGTCACTTTGTGAGTGTGTCCACTACCTGGGCCTCTTTTAACAGCCTCCCATCTGTACTATTTTGCAGATTGTGCCACCCCACCGCTAACTGGAGCTGTGCCGCCTGATGGGAGGACTCCCTATCAGGTATTCTGAGCCCTCCTGATTCATAAGCGCATTGTAGTGTATCCATACCCTCCAACACTTCCTGCCCCATACTATGGCGACTTCCAGCATCCTCAGTTGCTTCAATAACTCACGGGCCATGGGGAATAGGAAATATTGAAAAAGATATAGACAGCGTGTAAAAACCAGAATTCTCAGTATGGCGAAGCGTTTGGTCGGCCATTGACAAGGGTAACCATAACCAATAGTCAACGGTGGAGCAGAGATCTGTCAGTAGCTGGTTCGGATTAAGATCTAACCATCTTCGTTCATCATGTGTGATTTCAACCCCTAAGTATCGGAATAAGTCCACAAGCAAAGGTATGGCCATTCATGGCAGTGTCCTATGGGGCACTCTTTGTAGGCGCCACAGAGGAAACAATACAGACTTTTGAAGATTTACTTGTAGCCAGGTCTGTCCTCCAAAACGTTTCAGGTCATCTGGCTGTAGCCCCAGTGAACAGCTGGGATTCGCAACATAAACCAATTGATCATCTGTGTATAATGACACCATATGTCTCTGTGTGCAGGCTGTGATGGACCAGTTTTCCATTACTTGTCGCAGCCTACACACCAGTGGTTCCGCTGCTAACATGAATAGGAGTAGGAGCAAGGGGCAGCCCTGCCAGGTGTCCAGCAGAAGCTTCCCCTCCCGGCGATATATAGTGATTAGTCCTGACTCTGGCCAGGGTGTGTGTATAGGACGGTGACCACCTTCTGAAACTGGGGTCCAAAGTTCATAGTGGTCAAAGGGACAAACAGGTATTGCCAAGCAATCGCGTCTAAGGCTTTTTTGGTGCCCAACGACATCAAGGCAAGGTCTTCTTCACTTTTCTCCATTACACCCATCATGTTTATTAGTGCCTTATATTTACTGCTGAGCGCCTATCAGGGATGAGCCTGTTCTGATCCGGATGCACTAGATCTACTATAACCCGTTTCAGATGTCGTGGCAACAGTGTACAGAGGTTTTCATCATCACAGTTCAACATTTAGAGGGGCCTATACACTTAGGGGCATATTCACAAGGACCTAACGCCAAATTAATGGCACTTTATCGCAGCCAAAGTCGTGAAAATGTACCACCCCATTCACAAGCTGGTGTTAACAGCCCACAGCACTAGTTTACCTGTGATAGCAGCCGCAAAAACATTGCCACAGAGGACCCCTGCAACTATCACTAATGAGATGCAGAGCAGGCGTTCCCGTGCAAAAAGCCGCGACAACACGATACCTCAACATTCTCAACGACCAGCCAGATCGACAATAAGAATACAAAACAGGCGATAAGGCATGTTAGCAGCAGGAAATTAACACCTGACCTGACCTGGTGTAAAGTCGGATGGCAGCCTGCACCATAAATGGGAGCACAGCCCAGGGCGACATTGGGAGGGCAACTGATGCCATGGAACCACTCATCATGCAGCCTAGACACCCAAGAGGGCCACAACACCCAATGCCGCCACCCCAGGACCCCAACCCCCACCCGGAACACCCCCCTGACCCCCACAGAGGCAGCGCACACAAAGACAGCGCCCCCCCAGGAAACGCACCTGTCTCACAGACCCAACATCTGACAATGGCACTGTCCACTACAGGCTGAAAGGGACAAACATCCTACGCATCCTGACTATCATCCCCTAACAGGCCTACGGCACCAACACAGCGGACAACCAACATCCCATTACACACCAAGCTGCTGGCTGTGCTGCACCTGTTGGCGCCTGGCACACCCCAACCAACACCCGCCAGAGTCGGAGGAGTCTCACAGCCAGTCACATCCAAGTCCCTCACACCTGTCCTGGACATCACCATCACCCTGGCACCCCAGTCCCCATACGGCCAACACAATGTGCAGGATCCGTTGGAGACCAAGCAAGGACCATACACCATAGCCGGATGCACGCACGTGTTGGGGGTAATCCACAGCACGCATGTCCTACCTTTGCCCCCTGGTGACAAAGCACACAATCACCACAACAGGAAGCACACGTCACACATCAATGTGCAGGCAACATCAGAACACCGTGGGACCTTCACCGATGTCGCCTCCAAATACACAGCCAGTGTGCATGATTCCTTCATCCTTCAACAGACCATAAGAAACCAGCGTTCCCAGGATGGCCCCAAGGGAAATGCACAGCACCTTGGCAAGTTCCAAATAAACACCCCACTCACTTCAACTCCAAAACCATGCAATTTACAACAACTCTGCCAATGCACACATCACAAAATCACGACCAACATGCACAACAACATGCCCACCCACCAGACATGACAGAACAACTTGCAATGGTAACCTGGGCAAGCCGTGAACATGAGCAATCAACGGCATGGCACAGCAGCCACACAATAGGTGAATGTGGGGAGAGGTGGCAACCAGGCATGTGTGAATGATGCAGTAGAACCATGATTGGGAAAGTACACACTGCCAAGTATGGCAGAGATATGCTGTACAGACCACAGTATGCAGAACACACCCATATCCACAGGCAACATACACCTCTGGTGTATGAAGTGTAGTGGACACAACCATGTCACCCCAGCCAGTGGGGGTCCTCGTGGAAATGTTGCCTGTTACACACCTCCCCGGGCAAACGTGAGCAGAGTGGGATGGCCCAGCGTGTGCCAGTGAATAAAAAGCATGTAGCCCGGGCATGTCCTCTTCCGCAAAGCCCAACGTCACTGTCAGGGCGACGCCTCTCACCCCACCATGAGGACGACGCCGTCCTCATGAGTGGAGTTGCCTGCAATCCTGTGTACCTGCTGTACCCCAGCCCGCTGGTCCACGGACCCGTCAGGCCCACCCCTGCACTGATCACCTGCCGACACCGGCATGTGTCAAGGAGGGCCCACCACTTGCCTGTGCAAGCTCCAAGCCCGAGGCATGCAACCCTGCCAGCCTCTCAGACCATTGCTGGCCCCCTGACGCTGGCCCACATTACACCTTCCTCATTCACATATTACACCAGCGTCCTCTTTGGGCCAGTAGGTTCCATATGTGAAACTGTGTCCTGGGTCCAGAATGGCAGTGACCCTTAATCCGGGCCAGTGGCCACAGCACCAGACCCCTGATCAGTGAGGCATAGTTCCATATGGGCATCTTGCAACATGTGGTGCCACTAACCCTGTTCAATGCCAGCCGACAACACGTTGGACCACTAACCCTGTTCAATGTCAGCCGTGACACATGGTGCCACTAACTTTTTTCAATGCCAGCCGGAGAGATGTTGTGCCACTAACCCTGTTCAATGCCAGCCAGCGACACATGGGTGAGGGACCAAGACTACCCTGCGGACCAGTAGGTCTCACATCCAGCACCTAGTCGCAGAGTCCACACCAGTGGTCGCACGGAGAGGAGTGAGATGAAGATATGTCTCAGTCCGGTCGAAATCCGGGTCACAGTTACGGAGGTGACTGAACACGTGGTGCCACTAAACCTGAACTATGCAGGCCAGTGGGGCCATCAACCCATGCCGGCAACACTCTGTAAATGGCCCGTGCTGACCGCTGCCTCCAGCCTACACTGACTGCAGTCCAGTAGGTCAATGAGTCTTGATTTAGCAATGGCGGAGTTCATATCCGTGTACAGGTATCATCGCAGACTGCATTCTCTCTCAGCACCAGTGCCACTAAGTCTGTTCCCCGACATTCATGGACACTCACTGGTCGTAAATTGATGGTGTCTGAGTCTATGGACTAGGGGCTAGTTTTCATCCTCATGTAGCTGATACTGAATTGATGGTGAAAACGAGGCTTACGCTTTCCACTCCTTCATTTTCTGCTTCTAGATAACATCAAACCTTCCGCATCATGCCCTGGAGGACATCTGTCATTGTCACCCGCAACCCTCTGCAACATACACCTCGGACATTGATGAGGACCCGCTCAGGTCGCATGGCCCATCTGGCTGCACCGCAAGTCACCGTCCCGTGGCTGGGTGCCTGTGCTGGCTGAAGTGAATCCGGGGCCACTAACTCTGTGGTGGTCCGGTCCAGGCCCCATCTTTTGAGATATTGGATGGCCCCGGAAGCGTTTTCCTTGGGGACATCAACGCCATTTCTCTGTGGCCCTGCTCTGTACGCAGCCTCTGGGCCTAACTGCATCCCACCAGGGCTCACACACCAAAGCGAGTTCTGACCGGCCCGGATTTCGCATCACCACAGGAGGCACACACCACCACCGCAAGGACCACCTCCAACTGCCATCTGCCAGAGTCGAAACGGTGGTCGTGACACACGTAAGGAGTTGCTCAGACTTGTCATGGTTGCCATCATCGGCCTGATACCCTGCTTAGCACTCCAGGTGCCAGTTACTCAGTGCACCGCAGGCCATTGTTCATTGGTGATTGAGTTTTGTGCTGTGGAGCGGTTGCGCAGTTATGTCATCTCAAAGAGAGTGAGGGTCCTGAGATGTTGATGGGGAAGATGATGCAGGTCTAACACACCCCACTGCATCTGCATCAGGAATATATCAAAGGGACACAATCCAAGACTTTTTCTTCACATGAGCGCTCTCATCTCTAGTGTCCCAACCCCAGTGCACTGCAACTCACGGACACTTCTGATTGCATGTTGGCTGTCTTCTAGACTTTCTTCAGCTTACTCCATGTTGCTCAGCAGTGTACTCTGTCATGCATGTGTTTTCTGTTTCCGTTGCACTGGTGTCCAATGTACAAGTGGTTGCCAGCACCAGACATTCCATGCGGAATGACTTACACTCTCAACATGATATATGCGTGTGTCCCTATGGTCTTGTTGTATGTACGAGCGCCCTGGGCCCTACGACATTACATTGTGCTGTGTACATCGGATGCAGACAGGTCCCCGCAGGCAGCGGGTTGGAGCTTGGACATGTAGCTTTCTCGTCATCCACTCAATTTGTAAGGGGAGTGGCCAGGGCCGTCGTACGCAGAGCCAACATGGGTGTGTGACTGCTATTTGAGCGCCCCTGGGCGTGGTTCTGTACTGTAACTGTGTGTCTGCATGTGTCTTCATGGAAGTGTGGGTCTCCTTAGTGGGGTGTGGGTGGTCCCTGAAGGGTGATGGACACCTAGGTATGTGTTCTAGTTCACATTCCATAGGTTCAGCCCCCACCCACACCTGTTGGGCCACCTCCTTTTGGCGTGCTGACACATGGAATTGTGGTACCATGTGTGGGTGGGTTAGGTGTCGTGAGCCAGCTGTGCTTGTGGGTGCTTCCTGCTGTGTGGTCTGTTGCAGGCTCGGTGTTCTCCTCTGAGTAGCTTGGCTGGCTGGGTCCTGGTGGGGGGTTGCTTGGGATATCCAAGGGCTGCTGGAGGGCTTCGGTGTCAATAGTGTGGTGGTCATCTCCGGCATCACAGATGTGTTGTATTTTGTGCTCTGCTGAAGGTGTTGTGTGCCCCTCTGCAATGTGAAGGGGAGATGCATGCTGACATTGTGTTGACATGTATGTAGGCGCAGTGTGCTGATTTGCATGCAGACTGTATATCAATGTACATTGTGACTGTTTGGGAGGTGCTGGATTCTTCTGCAGGACAGTGTACATTTAGACTACATGAAGGATGTGAGGTCTTACACGTACATTTCCATTTCACAGTTTCCGGCTCTGTCAGATGTAGGCATGTTTCTGGGCATGTGCGCAGCCAGTTATGTCCTCTGTTTCTGCAGTGTCGGCTATGCGCATTGTACCATGTTGTCGTCAACGTGGGTGTGCTGTTCTTGCTATGTGTGTGTGCTGCAGTGTGCCAAGGGGATCTGGGACATGATCCTGGGTGATTGTGGGTGTGCAGTGTGCTACACCTCATTGTGCATGTGTGCAATTGTGCCCATCTCCCCCGTTTCCCCAGTCCCTGTTCGTTGCACTCCCTGTGTCTGTACTTCCTACTCCACACTGATGACTGTGGCCCGGGTTTCCTCCAGCTCCTCCTGTGGCGCTGGACTGCCACCTTTTGTCACCATTGCTGCCTTCCTGTTGGCAGTGGGTTTGTGCCTGGTTTAGGTTGTCATGTCATTCCGGTGCCTGTTGGCCTCCTCGGCAATCCGACTGCATTTCAGGTGGTCTGCTTGTGAGTCATTTGCTGATAGTGTTCTGTAACCTCCGTGACGCTGGTCTTGTTTTCCTGCGGTCTGCACCTCGTCTTCCTATCCCTCTTCTCCTTGGCCTTCCCGACCCGTTGTTCATTGCTGGTAGACTGTGGGGGTTGTGGGGTTTGAGTTGGCCTCTGCACTGGGTCAGGGTGCGTCCATGTTGCTACGTGCTTTGGCTTGTTTCTGGTGTGTTTTTTCTGTGGTTTTTATGGTGCATTGTCCCACCAGACGCGTGGGATTTGCAGGCCTGTGGCTTGTTTGGCCTCATTGCATATTTTTTAGCGTTCACATATCATATTTTTGCGGCATGGCGTTGATTTTCACGTGGACATTTGACGATTTATCTGGTGTCTATCCCATGCTACCACCGCATTGGGAATTGCACATTGACACAGGATTATTTTACCGAGATAGGCTGCGATGTTGAAAGTCGAGCTACGCTACTCTTGCGGTAGTTATCACAAGTTCTTGTGAATATACCCCTTAGACGGTTAATGGGTCCTTGCTTTGCTTGTGTAGTAATATAATAGTCGCCTCTCTCATGGTATTGGGGAGCAATTCCCTCCCCTGGCACCTACTGGTACACTGCCAAGAACCTTTACCACAATGTCTCCACAAATGTCTGACACCATTCTGCCAGGAGGCTTTCCGGCCCTGGAGTCTTAGATCTGTTTCAATCCCTTATCACTGCCCTAATTTTGAATTGTGTGATGGGTGCTTCAAGTGAACCCCGCTGTTCCTCTGTGAGCCTATGTATCATTGGTGCTTGTACTACTGAGTACATTTCATTCTCTTGGTGGATCGGCGGCTGCGTCTAGAGTGCCTTATATCATGAGTAGTAAGTGTTGTTAATCTGGTGGTATGTGTTCACCATGTCCCCGTGTTCTTTTCGAATAGCTGTGATTGTGGCTGAGGCTTTGTCGTGATTCACGAGCCGTGCTAGCAGTCTCCTAGTTCTGGTTTCCTGTCAGTGAAGAAATTGTCTATACTCTATGTTGCGTAATGACTCTCTGCAATTACCAAAAACCAATGCAAACTGCCTGTAAACGTAAACGTATTAATTGGCAGAGTATCTCGCCATACTTCTAGGATGCTTACCATGTCATCGCGGAATCTTAGTGTGTATGTATATATTGATCAAAAATAATCAAACGTGCATGCCCCCGGGGCACTTTCCATAACACTGCCCCTGGTCTAGAGAGTTTGCATTCTGTATCCTGATGTAAGTCACAGGAGAGGTCGAGCTTCAAGGCTGAGGGCTCAAACACATAAAAAAAACTACAAATTGCAGTAGTCATTCCGGTTTAGGCTGTTGCCGAAAACCAACAATAACCAATAACAGCTGGACTAACCACTAACCTTTGGTTCTGCACTAGTGTACTACCTGTTGTAAAGTGCTTCAATACTTTATCAGGGGTTATAAGCACTATATACATGCAATTAAGTCATCATAACATACTTAAAGCTGGATAAATCTTCCACCCAAAAGTCAGACATTTCAACAGCTCTGCCATGGATTTGCAGCTCACTGTGTGATAGTGTATTTATTTTGGCATACACAGTACATTACTTCACTTTAGCCATCCACAGCTGCAGATGCTCTTAAATTCCATTTTCCTTAAAAGGTCCCTTTTTGTTTGGTGTATCATTAGAATAGTACATTAAAGACTGATTTATAGTACATCGTGGCCCCTATACGTGGCTTCAAGTAGTCGTTTTTGCGTGTCCTTTTTTTTTTTTTTTTTTCTTTAGTGCCAGCAGCGAAGTTCAGGTAATTTGGCTCAAGATGTTACATATATTCAAATCCTAATATGGAACATGTCTGAAGTGGTGGCTAGGATACTGCAGAAATGTAATAATTAGTTTGTATTTATTGCTAAATGTTGTATAACTCTAGTATATTTCGTTCATTAGTAATAGTGGATGAAACGCATGTCTAACAGTTACAAAATGTATTAATATTAAATACATGTGCACACTAAAAAGTATCAATACAAGAACACATTACGGAATCAAAATTGCAACCAGCACAAAAAAGAAACATGAATACAAATGGATAAAAACAAAGACAAAAGCATGTAGTCTGCACAGCTCCCATCTTTAGACACCTTTTTCAATTTATACAACTGGGTGATTTTTCTTGTATCAACGTTTCTGGAACTTGATTGATAATTGTGCAGCTGCAAAAGCCCCTGGCGGCTCCACTTATGCTGGATGTGCTTATGTCGCCAATGACATGATAAACTGAACCTTAATAGAGGCCTTTTGTTTGGGCGAAACACATGTCGGCTGCTTGCCATTTCACTGACACTGATGCTATCACTATAGTTACTTAGCCTGGTCGTCTTCTCGCCACACAGGATATCTCTTAGTACCTCCCTCACTAGAGTATTGGCTGAGAGAAACAGACCAGTGGCCTGAATGGAAATTATGATCTATCGGTCAAGACGATGCTCAGCTAAGCGACAAATTATATGGGGTCCTGCAATTATAGTTTTGGATAAAAGGAAGCAGTTTGTATTAATTCACTGTTGTCATTTAAGGCTACAGACCATATGTATTGCGATTTTCTGTCCCGTACTGATGCCTGTAAAATGTACTTTATTGCCCTGCCAGTATGCTACATTGAAAATCAATGAGGTTGGTTAAAAAAAGATCTATTCCTACTGGAATTTAACAAACTTAGATCTGTTTACGTATTACGTGGCTTTCCTAAACCTTATAAATCACTAATTCATACTTATTGGGAGATTAGACACTTCTCTATCAACATGAGCTGCGCCAGTTTGTGCTTCTGTGCTCTTTGGTCACGCCTAGCCATGGTTCTCTGACAAATTATCATGTAAAACAATATTGCTTTACTAAAATATCAGCAAAACAATATCGATTACATAATATCAAAACATAAAATACAGTCTACTATTTGGTTATATACACAATAGCAAAAGTATCTAAACACACATCAACTACAATATCTCAAAAACATGGAAAAATAATATTTTAAATCATAAACTCAATTTTAAAAATACAATACATTTAATAAATAAACCACACAATAAATTAATAATACATCAAAACAACAAACATAAAATTGTTTACATATGTAACCCTATCTATTCACAAAAAAAGCACTTTTAAAATAAACACATTATAAAACATCAAACATTATTATAAGAAAATAAATATTACAACAAATAAAGAACAATAAAAGACATGCAATATTTAAAAAAATATTAACAACACAACAATGCAAGAAATACAGATACTTAAAATAAAACTGAAATACTAATTAGCATCCACCAAAAATGGGAATAAATGAATTTTTTTTTAGCTATACACAAAGTAGCCAATAAATTGTATAGCAAATTAAATTAACAAAGAAAAATCTAAACCCAATTAAGTGAACACTATTTAAAGAGCACAAAACAGCACTATTTTTCACAGGAAAAAAACTTAACAACTACAGGAACATGACACTCTGCTGGACTACAGGAAGAAATGCCAGAAGGAAGACTTCAATAAAATAACAATCCACCATCACTAGTAATTTTAAAAATTAACTTAACTACAATGTAACCAAACACAATTTTAAAACATAAATATATAAATAAATGACTACACTCCACCTTTTATTATGTATATTAATCTTTACACACTAAAAAAACATTTCTGCAGAATCAAGGTACTGCCCACCAAAATATCCAACTCCACGTTTGTAAACCTGTTCGAAGGCACATTCAAAGTAAGTCTGCCTTGGCTTATAATACATGCCATTGGCTTGGGCCCTTAGCAACCTGTATAGCCCTCGGTAGTCTTTCATCAAGAGTTCCCATTAAAGTTTGCACACAGTATTGTTATATTGTTGGATACAAAATTGGCAATTATTTACAAAGACCTACTTACACACACACCACAATTTGATCTGCAGATAACCTGTGTGTAGTTGCCACAAAAAGCACTTCTGGCCACTATCATCATGACCTGTGTGAGGAAATAGGATAAATTGGCTTTATTTATTCCTTCCCCTTGAAAAATTACCTTTTTGGGTGAATCATTGCTTAGCTTAACCAGAAACTGTAGTGGACGTAGAGCTACAGTTGCAGCTGGGGCAGACTGTAGGACATTTGTAATTATTTTCTGTCTGTGTACAGGGTTGTGTTCTCATTTGCACCAGTAATCATATTCGTGTGGTTTCTGCAATGATTCTGGGTGTGAATTTGGTCAGTGTGGAGCGCTTACCTCTTGGTTTCTGCTTTCTTTCGCTGTCGAGTATTGCCTTCTCTGTCATGCATTTAATATCATATTGAATGGAATTTTGTGACCGATGCTGCTATATTTGCTGTCACTGATAAAATTGATGTGAGCAGTATTGGGATTATCCTTGTCTGAATTGCTCATTATTTTGTTGTCCTGTTTCAAAGATGTACTTTGGAAAATTTCCTCTTGCATTTGATGTATGCACAGATGGTGCTGACAGATGCATTTTCTAGGTTGTTTGAGTGATTGTTGTGCTACACTTCAATGTAAACCAGGATTTGCATTGGAAAGCTCCTCAAAGTTACACAAATTTGCACTACTTTTTGTCAAGGGTTGCTCCATGAGTGGTCCATGGCCGTTCTATACAGCCACCAATGGGATTTTTATGCAAATTCCCATACGCTAACATTCGCAGATAGGAATTTGCAAAAAAATCTTACGCCTTCTCGAGGCAAGCACACACAAATGAAATGGCTTTTTTAACTCCTTATTTTTCCAAGTTTTCAGGAGTGCTGCATTGGATAGCATACAAAGTGAGAAAAGTCTCAGTTAAGACAATATGTTTTAGAGCACACATACACCCTTCGATCACACTGTAAAACTATGCACTAGTAGTGGAGGAGTGTGGCTCAATGGGTAGAGCGGCAGACCCTGATGCAAAGGTCTGGCCCGGGACCAGGGTTCAATTCCCGCCTCGGCAGGTCTTGGGCTCAATTTCCTCGGACCTGACAATTCTTGCCTCAGTGCCTACTCTAATCATGGGCCCCATGCTGCAACTCTGGGCAATAGCATGCTTAACCTCGACACCAGCCCCAACAGCGCTAGGATGCCTGGCTTCACCCTGGGGGTGCCCAGGAGTGGACACTTCACAGGGAAAGCCAGGAAGGGTTCCACAGCGATATAGTAATAGCGCCAGGAAACCGCTTGGTGGCAGTGCGCTCTACAAATACCTTGACATTTACATTTACATTTACTTAAGTCAACGCATGGCAGCCAAATGTGCACCAGCACTGGAGAAGAGAGAAAATGTGGCATATGTTATTAAATATGGTGCGTTTTTTCAAAGGCCGGACTGGGAAAACAAAGCAGCCCTGACAATTTTCTCAGACCAGCAACTGGGGAAACCTGCATGGAAACGCTTACTTGCTGTTTTTGTGACTGGGGACCGATATTGCAGCACTGCTGCAAAACCGATCCCCAGTAACAAAACCGGCCCCCACTGCTGCTAAACCAGCCCAACCCTTCCAGCCTCCCGGGGAAATGCCAGATGCCGGTACGGCCAATCCGGCCTTGATTTTTTGCACTCCTACTTTGATGCAAGGCATCGCAGCAACGCGGGTTGGTGAGCAGTGTTGCGTCAAATATTCGTAAATCTGTGCCTTAGTGTTATTCTGCACTGTTTTAACTGCTGAAATTTAACGAAGTCTGAGGTATTTAACACATCAGAGAATTATCAGTTGCAGTAAATTCAACCAAACCCATAATTCCGACCCCTGTACAAACAGGGGGTTACGTAGGGGTCGGAAAACAACAACACACTTGTAATCAAGACCTAAGAAACAAATGAATGCCAATTTCAAGAACATGACGATGAGACAGTACCTTAAATGTAACTGCTGCTTTGATTAGTAGATTCTAAATAAAAGCTAGTCTGCCATTTTAATAGAACATGTACACAGGCCGGTGACAAACTTGTGAGTTTTTTGTTTCTTTTTGTAAGTATTTTTTTAGTAATCAAAACAATAAACTTTTATTGGTGAACTACTACTTTGATAGGATATAACATAGATGGTGGCACCCCACGCGGTGTCAGTTGTTATGCTAGAGACCTTCCCTATATAATACATGTATATTATGTGGTCTCTAAAGAGGCGTGATTTGCTGGCAGTATTTGAGGTCAGTTCTTGTTTGCAGAGGGTGTGCACTAACCAATGTACCTCAGTATTCCAGTTAGAACAGATGGGCCTAGTGTTAGACCAGTCATGTCTGACATGCAAAGACAATAAACCTATGTAATAAGAAAAAACATGAGGCTGTAAAAAAAGATAGTACTAGAGCAATGGGTCCTGGAGCATCAAAGTGATGTGTGAGTTTAATAAAAGCATATTTCTAGGGTACTCAATAAGGCAGAGGCTGGAATCAGAAACAAGGCGACAGCTGGCTTGCCCATCCCTAAGCAGTCTGATACCTGATTCCCCCTTTTCTAAACGCCCTGTAGAAACAAGTTCCGACAACTCAGTTGTGCGGACTTGACCCACGCGGTTGTGGTCCACCCTAGTGCGAGGAATGAGAAGCATGCTGACATGTATTACATCTCTCAGCAGCAATGTCTGAGCTGCTGTAGAGCAGCATTCATGCCTGATGAACTAGAAAGCTTGGAATGAAGGCCCCCCCTGCAATACACACTATGGCAGTCCAATAAAATAGCAACTCAGTTGTGAGTGACCAGCGAAATGAGAATAGGGGTCGTGCAAGAAAAGTGCAATGAATAGCAGTAATGGAGAAACACATGGTTTAAACTTTTAAAGACCCCTGTGGAAGTATAACAAGCATTTACCTATGCAATGGGGTTGTTTCACTTTTCCCAGCCTTCTCTACAGAACTCAGTCAATGGCAAACATGCATCTCTCCTAGGGTTTAAAGCAAAATATTGGTGAGCTCCTTCACTTACTTGCATGTTACATATGTTCAGGGGCACTGGTTCCTCTCTTCACTGAAGCTGGTTGAACTTTAATGTATTCATGCCAGAGCGGCCCCCAATATGGCAGGAAATACCACCATGAAGCCAGGGCCAACGTTATCCTCAGGTGGGTCTCCATCATGTCATGCACACACACAATATGTCATCAATTACCACTAAAATGCATGGGCCAACATTATAGCAGGTGTGGGAGCCACTGATGCCAAAATATATAAAGCACTACCCCTCTGTGTAATACAGGATAACAATAAAAAGTACCATAAGACAGCCAGGAACACTGTCAATCTCGGTGTGAACATCGCTGTGCAATGAATACACGAATTATGTCAGGAATTACTACCATTATGCCAGGTCCAGCATTTTGCCAGGGGTAGCAAACTTGCCATGGGAGCCATAACAACATTTAGCACCAGTGTACTAATGCCAGCATTGTGCCAAAGGTGAGCATTATGCCATTTTTGCACACAAGTTGTCAAGAAATATCACCAGTATGCAAGGGTCATCATTTTACCAGGGGTGAGCAAAAGGCCTCATCCCATGGATGCCTACAAATTGTTAGGAATTACCACATTTGTACCAGGTGCACGTTTTCCTAGGAGTCACAAAAGGCAGTATCCTATCTGGAGTCATGTTTCCATGTTATGTTTTCTGTGTATTACGCGTCTTAGTGATGGCTGGAGGGGGGCGTGTTGTTGCTCATGCTATCTGAGTGTTTCTGGCTATTCATAGAGTAGTATTTGATTAATTTGTGTCTGTTTTATAGGAAGTACCCTTTTAAGGCCCCCCCACCCAAGTGGCAGGGCCACTTGGCAATAAGGTGACACTTCATTATGGAATGCTACAGGCCTGAGACCGAGTCAATCACATCTATCATGTGACTAAATACTTCATCAGCTCTGCTAGCAGACTATTACTTGCAGTATACATGCACATGTTTGCAGCAGGCCTTTTGACCCAGCCAGATCACTCACCAAAAAGACAGAGACAAACTCACCATTCATATAGAACACACTCCAAGAGTTGCTTTTATCTTAAGGAATGGCAGATACTTCCACTAAACTCAAATGCTGCTCATTGTATCCACCCTAGAAGAGTTGACTCAACCCTGCTGGGACTAGAAGATGACAAGAGAGATATCTGCAGTAGGAGCATTAGCCCACCAAACTATCGAACTGGCACTGATTGTCATTGAAGCTACACAAAAACCTTTTCAGAAGGTATCTTCAAGGAATATATATTTCAGTTGAATGTTTTACCACACTTGATTGAAACTTAAAATCAAAAACACTATGAAAGGTATTTGGGCGTTCCTAAAATGTATCCCCCTAATGAAAGCCAATACCAAATGTAAACAGATTTATTGGATCGTCTGTAAGAACAATTGTTACTTACATGTAAACAGGTGGTTCTCCAGTATTGGTGTCTTTCATAGATTTACATGCTTGAATATTCCCCGTCGTCGAAGTGGGAGTCCCACGGTAAATAAAATAGCAATAATGCTAAATATATATAAATATATATAAATATATATGTACACATAATACATGATAAAGAAGAGGAAAACATAATAGAAACCTCAAAAAACAATTCCTACGTAGGAATGCATGGTAAAGAGAAAAACTATTTGTATCACATCAGTGTCATTATGTTAGTCCAAATTACAGCCAAGCAGGCGCCAGCACCCTCTAGAACCTTCTCCTCAGAAGCTCAAGCCCTCAGATTTTCGTAGCACCAAAGTGACCAAGAGTGCATGAGGAGAAGAGAGCCTCTGAGGGGAGGAGGGTGGGTCGCATGTGAATCTATGAAAGACACCAATACTGGAGAACCACCTGTTTACAGGTAAGTAACAATTGTTCTTCTCCAGTATTAGGGGTATCTTTCATAGATTCACATGCTTGAATAGAATAGAAAGCAGTAACCTCCGAAAGCTGAGATTGCTAGGCACATATGGCAAATGCAAGACAGTAATAATTATACAGTCATGAAAAACATCATAGCAATCAAAGCAAAAAGAGCAAGGGGGGGAAACAGAGGCTCACCTTAATGGAAAAGATGGTGAAGCACTGCCTGTCCCACAGCGGTATCCTCTTCATTGATGGCATCCAAACAGTAATGTTTGGTGAAGGTGTGCCTGCTGGACCATGTCGCTGCACGGCAAATCTGATGAAGTGGCACACCGGCAAACAAGGCGGTGGATGACGACATCGCCCTCGTAGAATGAGCCCTCACTGAAGACTGCAATGGTTTACCAGCTTGTGAATGGCAGAAGGTAATGGCTGAAGAAAGCCAACGGGCAATTGTTGGTTTGGAAACTGTATGCCCCTTACGCAGTCGTCCGTAAGCAATGAACAGTTGATCAGACTTGCGGAAGGAGGCAGTTCTGGCAATGTAGAATTTAAGGCATCGTTTGATGTCCAAAGAATGTATGCACTGTTCTGCCGGAGAGCTTGGGTCCGGAAAGAATGTTCGTAGGAACACCGGTTCATTCAGATGAAAATCCGTAGGCACTTTAGGAAGGAAAGAGGGGTTGGTGCTAAGCGCCACTCCATTAGGTTTGAACTGTAGATAAGGCGGCTTGATAGTAAAAGTGTGAAGGTCGCTCACGCGACGAGAGGAAGTCAGAGCTAAAAGCAGCGCAACTTTCCAAGTGAGGAATTTGATATCCGCCTTATGGATAGGCTCAAATGGTGACTTCATAAGTTGAGATAGGACAACATTGAGGTGCCAAGATGGAGGAGGGCGCCGCACAGGTGGGAACTTGCGGAAGAGCCCTTTGAAAAATTGCCTTATGATTCTGGATGAACAGAGGGAAGAAGATCCATTGTGTCGAAAACGAGAGATTGCAGCAAGGAAAACTCTCAGGGTAGCGTGTGAAAGTCCTGACTGAGCGAGACTTAAGAAGAATGGAAGAAGCTGCTCCGGAGTGGAATGGATGGGATGGACATTCGCTGCCACGCACCAATGACAAAATCTCTTCCACTTGAGTTTGTACGTTTTGATGGTAGACGGAGCCCTAGCTTGAGAAAGGATGTCTCTGCATTCCTGAGATATGTTCAAGTTTGCGAATTCAAGGGGCTCAGGTTCCATGCCGACAACTGTAGCGTGAAGGGGTCCGGATGGCACACTTGGCCCCTGACCATCGTTAGAAGGTATGGACGGGGTCGCAGAGGAATGGGCTCGCACTGGGACAGTAGAAGCAATTCCGAAAACCATGCCTGTCTGGGCCAACGAGGTGCGATCAATATGATGTGGCAGGGCTGTCTTCGCATCTTCCACAGCACCCGGGGTACTAGCGGAATCTGCGGAAAAGCGTAAGCGAATAGATCGCACCAATCGATCAAAAGGGCATTCCCGCACGACCCGGGTGGGGATGCCAACTTGCGTAAGACGGGCATTTCCGATTCTCCGGTGTGGCAAAGAGGTCTGGAGCGAAGTGACCCCAGCGGTGGAACACAAGATCCAGAGTCGGTTGGTGCAGTTCCCATTCGTGGGTTGAGGATGTGGACCTGCTCAGAGAGTCCGCTAGGATGTTGGACACGCCCGGCAGATGGACAGCTGTCAAGGTGATCTGATGTTGGAGAGCCCAATCCCAGATCGACTGGGCCAAGCGAGACAGATGTGGAGACTTGGTTCCTCCCTGTTTGTTCACGTAGTGCATGCTGGTGGTATTGTCCGTTTGGATAAGCACTGACTCCCCGTGAACTACAGGTAGGAATGATTTGAGTGCATGGAAGATCGCCATCAACTCTAGCCTGTTGATATGCCACTTGCGTTGTAGGGGAGTCCATTTGCCTTTGATGGATAGGCCTTGGAGATGTGCGCCCCACCCCTCCAGAGAGGCGTCCGTCGTGAGCGTGAGATCTGGTGCGTGAACAAGGAAGGACGTTCCCGTCTCCAAATTGGTTGGCTGCGCCCACCAAAGCAAGCCTTTTCTCATGCGGGCCGTGACCGCGACCAGGTCGTTGAAAGACCCTGAGACCTGACGCCACTGTAAGTCCAGTTCCTCCTGAATGGGACGGGTTCGCAATCTGCAATTTGGGATCAGTGCGATACAGGATGATGCCATTCCCAAAAATGACTTTAACGTCCGAACAGAAACTGACTGTTTTCTTCGAATGAGGGAGACCAGACGAAGGATCTTCTGTCGACGCTCCTGTGAGACGAACGCTTTTGAAAGTTTCGTGTCTAGGATCGCTCCCTAGAAGTTTCTTTTTTGCAGAGGCGCAAACTGTGACTTTTCGACGTTGATGGTCAACCCCAGGGATTGAAACACTTGTTGGCAAAGACGAGTGTCTTGACATAGATGATGGTGTGATTGAGACTTGAGGAGGCAATCGTCCAAATATGGGAAGATTTGAACACCCTGGAGACGCAGGTGAGCCACTACGGGGGCCAGTACTTTCGTGAACACACGAGGAGCTGATCACAGCCTGAAGGGCAGGACCTTGAACTGATAGTGCATTTGTCCCACTTTGAAACGCAGGTACTGGCGATGTTGATGGATAATTGGGACATGAAAATACGCGTCTTGAAGGTCTATGGTGGTCATGAAATCCTCGCTGGATAGAAGACGCAGGATTTCCAGTAATGTCAGCATGTGGAAAGATTGGCACTTTAGGAACTGGTTGAGAGCCCTCAAATCCAGAATGGGACGCCAATCTCTGGTCTTCTTGAGTATGAGGAAGAATCGAGAGTAAAATCCTTCTCCCCTCTGATATTTCGGGACCACTTCGACTGCTCCCTTCAAAACAAGAAGACGGACTTGATGGTAAAGCTCCTCGAGGTGTGAAGGAGGTGGGCCAAAAGGTGGAGTATGAGGAGGAATCTCGACGAATTCTAAGGTATGACCCCGCCGTACAATGTCCAAAACCCAGCGGTCCGAGGTGATGGAGGACCACTGAGAATAAAACAGAGAGATTCGACCTCCAACAGGTTGGGGGTGGCAAAAGTCATTGGCGCTTAGGAGTGGAGCCACAATAGGAGGACTTTCCCCTATAGGGTCTGGAGGACAGCTGTTGAGTCTGCTGAGAGGATGTGAAACACTGGTTGCCCTGGTTGTAGGAGCGGTATTGTTGCCCTCCTCGAAAATTGGAAGAAGTACCGCGTCCGCGCGCACCTCGAAAGGACTGCTTCCGGAATTGCAACGTGCCCAAAGATTTTGCCGTATCAGTGTCTTTCCTAATGGACTCCAGGGCGTCATCGATGTGAGAACCGAAGAGCGATTCACCATCGTACGGCATATCCAGTATCTTGGATTGGACTTCCTGCCGGAAAGAGGTGGATTTCAACCAACCCTGGCGTCGGAGGGCAGCTGCACTTGCAAGCAGACGGAAACCTGTATTAGCTATATCGACTGCACAGTCGATCATTTCTTCCGAAGCTCTCTGCCCATCATGGAGAATCTGCTGAGCGTCCGCCATGGAAGCTTCAGGTATAAGATCCATTAATGCAGATATGTCGGATCACATCTGCCGGTCATAGCGTCCGAAAAATGGCCAAGGCATTGGCCGCACGGACAGAAGTAGAAGCCATGGTTGAAAACGTGCGGCCAATAGCGTCTAGGCGTCGACCCTCTCTATCTGGAGGTGCGGTGATTGGAGACGCTGGGTTCCGGGCTCGACGCTGTGCAGCTTGAGTGACTACTGAGTCCGGTTCAGGGTGAGAAATCAAGCATGCCGGAGAACCAGTCGGGGCCTTGTATTTTTTCTCAAGGCGCGGTATTTGAGCAGGTAACGAGTTTGGAGCTACCATGAGTTTAATCCCCTCCTTCCACACAAAATCGATGATTGGAATCGTGTGGACCTGCTTATAAGGCTTATCCTTAAAATCGTAAAGGAAACAGTCCTCCTCACGTTGCGATCTAGGTAACTTGAAACGCTGAGCCACTTTGTCCATTAGTAGATGAAAACTGGCGATATCCACTGGAGCTGATTCACTAGAGTTTCCCGGCTGAGGAGAGGGCGTCTGCGCTCTATAATTGTCCCACTCTGCCATATCCTGGTCACCGGCATCTTCGTCCGAATTGTCAGGGACCACTCCATCCTCACGTTCTGGGAGCGCCTCATCATCCGCATCGTATGGATAAACCGTAGTATGGATCCTGATGGACGTCTGAACCTGAGACGAAGTTGTAGGTGGCAACACTGGCGGAAGAGACGGTAGTGGCAGTGCAACAGCAGCAGGAGATGGTACGGAAGTACCTTGTGGCGTTGCTGGGAAGCGACGGTTGTAATCATCCAACATATGTTGGAGATTCGAGATTAATGTTAATGGTATTGTAGCCATAGGCACTTGGACCAACTGTTCGTCAGGTTGAGACTCTTGGTCTTCGCCATCTTCATCAGTGTCTGTGTCCTGACATTTTATAATCAAGTCAGAGGGGCTATGGGCTGCCCCAAATGTGTCACCTTCATTTTTAGAGTCACTCTCATGCTCGGAGGTAGTGGCGAACATTGGAGACGGTGGTTGCGGCTCTGGAGCAGGGATCTGTTGGTTCGGAGCCTTATTGCGACGATGGGTGGACTCAGCAGAAGGTCCTGAAGTCTTTAAATAAGTACAAGAAAAGGGTGGTCCGAGTTGAGTAGATCTACTTTACAATTGTTTTACATTGGTATATATTTGTAAACACCACAATTATATTTCACAATGAGTATGCTTAGCGCAATGAGGGTAAGGTATGCAGTATTAAGAAATGAATTGTATTTATTCCACATACAAGTGCAATCGTTGTGCTTGTTACTGCATACAGTTACTTGTAAGTCATCTGCATATCATCAATGTAATTATAAAATCATTGCATAAATGGCGCTCTAAGTGCGAAAGGAAGAAGGGACTGAGGGGTTTGTGAGGGACGAGGTAAAGGTGGTGTGACAATGTTACATCACATTCAAATCATAACGCCTTTACAATTAAGGTAATAACAATGTTCCCGAAATACATCACACATAGATAAGATTGGATCGTTCTTTTTTTCTATGGTGTGTAAGTTTAGGCGTAGTCTACGTTTCGACCCCAAAAGCGTTAAAGGGTTAGTCTTTCCTCATGTTGGGGTCTTCATCAGGACAAAGAAGAGAGCATGGAAATTGACGGACGGCGAATCTTGCGTCACGTCTAGGGCCTGGGCGTGCTCCTTGTCGTTTTGCGAATCAGCGTCTTTGGTGTAGTGAAGAGTATCGTTATTTCTTCATATACTCGGCTTCACTTTGCACCATACATCCGTCCTCCGTGATTGACAATCACGGAGGACGCGACGTGTGCTGTCTGTTGCAGTCTCGCTCTGCATAAGAAAGATGTATGGTGCAAAGTGAAGCCGAGTATATGAAGAAATAACAATACCCTTCACTACACCAAAGACGCCGATTCGCAAAACGACAAGGAGCACGCCCAGGCCCTAGACGTGACGCAAGATTCGCCGTCCGTCAATTTCCATGCTCTCTTCTTTGTCCTGATGAAGACCCCAACATGAGGAAAGACTAACCCTTTAACGCTTTCGGGGTCGAAACGTAGACTACGCCTAAACTTACACACCATAGAAAAAAAGAACGATCCAATCTTATCTATGTGTGATGTATTTCGGGAACATTGTTATTACCTTAATTGTAAAGGCGTTATGATTTGAATGTGATGTAACATTGTCACACCACCTTTACCTCGTCCCTCACAAACCCCTCACTCCCTTCTTCCTTTCGCACTGAGAGCACCATTTATGCAATGATTTTATAATTACATTGATGATATGCAGATGACTTACAAGTAACTGTATGCAGTAACAAGCACAACGATTGCACTTGTATGTGAAATAAATACAATTCATTTCTTAATACTGCATATCTTACCCTCATTGCGCTAAGCATACTCATTGTGAAATATAATTGTGGTGTTTACAAATATATACCAATGTAAAACAATTGTAAAGTATATCTACTCAACTCGGACCACCCTTTTCTTGTACTTACGTATTGACCCAGGTCCATGAGTCGTGAGGGCTTACCCCTTCCTTAACTCATACTGAAGTCTTTAAAGGCACCAAAGGCAAAGAGGAAAATGAAACCGGTGCCACCGTCGACGGCACCGTCGACGAAACTGATTTGGCTGTCGACGAGGATGATCTTGCAGAAATCATCGTCGACGGAGTCGTCGACCGGGTCATCGTCGACGGGCAATGCATCGCAGACGGAGTCGTCGACGGAGCAGTCGTCGACGTTGCAGTCGTCGACGCAAGTAGAACCTCCGTAGACGAAGTCCTCGTCGACGGGGCTTTGGTCGACGAGACCTTGGTCGACGGAGTCATCGTCGACGACGAAGATTTCTTCGAGACTTTCGTCGACGAGGATTCTTTCTTTTTCGTCGACGAGGAGATGGGAATCGCCGACGGGATAGGCTTGGAAGGCAGAGAAACTCTCGTCGACGTGTATGCTGTCGACGAGACCGTCGTCGACGAAGTAAAAGCTGACGTCGTCGTCAGCGTCGTCGTCGAGGATGCAGTCAGTGCGGTTCTCGTCGTCGGAACGCTCGTAGACGGTCCCGTCGACGACGGAACTCTAAGAGGCGTGGAAACACCCCGAGAGGCAGAAGAAGACGCCTGAGAGCCAGGTCTCGTGGGCGTAGTGGTAGTGGGAGTGGTAGGAGACACCACAGAAACCAGAGGCAGTGCCATTTTCTTCTTTTTGAGGAATGGTGATGGAACATCCTGCACACTACCACGCTTAGAGGCAGAAGAAGGAACAGATTGTAAGCTTTCTGCATCTGACAGGGCAGAATCTTTGTCCTTTAGACCTTGAAGCCAAAGGAGAAGACGGCCTTCTCTGTCCTTAAGAGTCTTAGTAGAAAAAGTTCAACAGAACTTGCAGCTGCCAGCCTCATGATCTGGGTATAAACAATAAATACACTTCTGGTGGGGGTCCTTTTCAAAAAGGCGCAGCTTCCCACAAGAAGAGCAAGGTCTGAATAAAGACTTCTTACTTGACATTCTGAGGAAAAGTCTGGAACTAGAAGTCAGAGGTAAAGAAACTGAGCAGAGCTCAGGGAGACTCCCTTCACACGACATGCGGTAGAAAATCTGAGGGCTTGAGCTTCTGAGGAGAAGGTTCTAGAGGGTGCTGGCGCCTGATTGGCTGTAATTTGGACTAACATAATGACACTGATGTGTTACAAATAGTTTTTCTCTTTACCATGCATTCCTATGTAGGAATTGTTTTTTGAGGTTTCTATTATGTTTTCCTCTTTTTTATCATGTATTATGTGTACATATTTATTTATATATATTTATATATATTTAGCATTATTGCTAATATATTTACCGTGGGACTCCCACTTCGACGACGGGGAATATTCAAGCATGTGAATCTATGAAAGACACCCCTAATACTGGAGAAATTCTGATTGGGAAAGGTAGTGGGAGCTTTATCACTGGCTACACAAACGACACCTATGAAGCACTGTGATTCTTCTTGCAAGCGGTGGGTGTGTTAAATAAAATGTTAAAACTCAGCAGCCATATTCTTGCTACTTTTCAAACCCTGTGGTCACATTAGACCAGGCCTCTTGGCTCTGCCCTGTTAACGCTTTCATAACATATCACTTTTAAAACACTGTATGTACCACACAATACTCAAAAACTAAACTTACGTTCCTCCTACAAAACTTTCACACTCACTACAATACTTACAGCCAACATTGCAACAATGTCTCACGGGCAGCTCCTCGGTTCAGGCAGAGGAGCGTCGCTTCACTAACTAAGATGCTCAGAAGATTTTATTACCATTTTATTTTTCAAAACCCGTCACAAACCGAGCGTCAGGGAGGAAGAAGGGGGGGTGAATGGGTTTTACTGCTTTCTGCTGCCGCCAGTCAGGTAGGAGCAGGAAGCAGTATTGGGCAGGGCACTTTAAGTTTAAAGTGCACATGTCTCTTTGGCCAGCCGCCTTGCAACGGCCAGCCAGACATGCGCATTTTAAACCTCATGACAGCTGGGTTAGAGACAGCAGAAAACTCCAGTGTCCTCAGGAGGGCCAAAACCGACTTCTCCCTCCAAACCTTTGCCTTTTTCATGTGCATGAGAGCAGCCCCAGGATTGGATACTGCAGTTTCCTAGATCCCGCATTGGAGCCTGCCTGCCTGCCTGGAGAAGACCTGAGCGAGGAGGACATCGTGTCGGAAGGTAAGTGAATTTTATTTAAACGTATTTATTTACTTTCTTTTTTCCTCACCTGGCTCATCACCCTCTGTACATGCCAGCTGCCAGTGGTCTTACAAATGAAGGTGCTACACATCAGCAAATCCGCAGTAGGTGGTGCTGCTTCACAGTTGTAGCCATCATACAGCCTTAGAGTTTGGCAGATCCGGGCATCTGCTGTGTTAAGAATGCCACTGACAGCAATGCAAACGAAGCATCCACCACTATTTACCCCTCATCCATCGAAGTCTAAATAGGGCCAATAGTTAATATAGTTACCTGGGAATTACAAGCCCCTAGATATCTGAAAAATACAAACACAAAAAGATGATGGACAGAATGCTGAACATTGTCAAACATTCACCCCCAGTAAACCGATCTGCTCCTAAATCCATCATTTGTTTGCTCACCGTGCCATTCTACTTTGGACCTAGCCATATGCAAATCAGTCTTGATCCTGCTCCCCATGAGAACAGTCCATCTCGAACTGCCAGGCCAGTGGCAGCCCGTACAGGTAAGCGCGGTGGGTGGTGGGGCAGGTGCGTGGCCGAGTTGGGGCAGTGCAAGTGACACATGACGGAATAGGGAAAATAAATAAATAAAAACACTAACCTTGCGCTCGCCGCATCGTGACTCTGTGATGCAACAATTGCAAGGTAAGTGTTTTATTTAGTTATTTTATTTTCTCTATTCCGTCATTTGTCGCTTCCACCCCCCACCCCCACCCCATTGCCCACTACGCTTACCTTCAGGGCTGCCACTGGGAGTATCTCGAGCAGGACGGGGTCATGATCAGATGGAATGCAAGGCAAGTGAACCACGTCCGTGGCCCAAGTAAGGACTTTTCAGGTAAGTAGTCAATAATTTATTCTGGACCATGTGCCATTGGTAGATGTGATGCAAGTGCCCTCTGCCCTGTCAGCATGTTTCTGTCGCCAGACATCCAATAGTCAATAATCGCTCATGAGCGTGTGGAACTGTGCTGTGCAGTGCTTAATTTGAGCCAGTGCTTTCCGGTGCTAAGCACTGGCACTTTTTTGGTTTCTGGTGCTTGGTACTGGCACCTAATTGTCAACACCTTACATAGAACAGTCTACCACATGGTGGCGCTGCTCATCTAATTTAGATATGAGCAGAACAGGAATACAATATACATTAAAATTGCTAATACTTGCCTCCCCAGACATTCCTATAGCTTTGAGGACCTGGAATTATCTGAACTGTCTCATTTACATTCGAGAGAGATGGTTAGTAGTTGTTCTGGCCGCGATAACAAGGGCGATAGGTTGTGAAAGCTGCAGTGGCCTCCTCGTCGGAGCCCTGGCACTTCATATTTTACAAATTAAGCACTGGTGCTGTGGCATTGTAATAGGGTCATCTGGAGGCACTGGAGCGATCCACCATGTGATCAAGGATGATGCTAAAATCCCCAAATAATGGCCCCATGGTCCATGGTAGCGATTAAGCACCAGACTTCCGCAAAGAATTCCGGCTTGTCAGTGTCGGGACCATATACCGGGACTAAAATGACTGAGTGTACATGCAAGGTGCTGGAGACGATTATCTCAATTTCATAGCGCCTGTGGCACGTGCCATGGCAGCCCTTTACGATGAGTATGGCGGTTCCCAGAGCATAACCGGAGTACGATGAGGCATGGGTCTCAGCAATCCACTCAGTCCAAAGGCAGGGAGCAGTCGCCGGGGTTAAGTGGGGTTCCTGGAGCAAGTATGCTTCTATATGGTGTCTATTGATATAGACGTGGAACATCCTGGTTTCCTGCCGGTCACTGAGCCTGCCTACGTTCCAGGTTAAGCAACATATGGCGTTCCTCCAGTATCTAAGGGAGGAGTATATGGCATCATAGGCGGCTCCTCCGCTATGTTGGAGGAGCATCGCTCCCCCTCCAAGTAGCTGCAAAACCCAAAAATAAAACAATAATTACACCTGTTTATTTTTGTTTCATCTTTAGCACGAATGGGTGCGGGGCAGATTATGACAAGCTGGAGGGGGAGAGGTGGGCAGCACTGCTGTCAGTTCACATGTCCGTTTGGGCGGCCGTCTCATGACGGCCAAACCGACATGCGCACTGATGCTGTCTCCAACCCAGCTGCATTGCTGGGTTGGAGACCCCAAGCACAGGCTCCCATTTTCCTTGAGAGTGCAAATTCACATCTCTCGGGACAATCCTACGCTACTTTCAAATATGAGAGCAGCGTCACGATTGGCCGCAGGGGAGCCTGGGAGCCGGTGCAGTGCAGCAGCAGAAGAGCACGGAGATGCGGTGAGAGGCAGGTAAGTGGTTTTATTTTTATGTATATTTTTTTGTGTCCCCTTTGTAAGAAACTGGCTTTATGCACACTACACCAAAATGAGGTATAGTGTGTATGGAGTCCAAGTGTCCCTATAGGTAGGAAGCGGTTAAGTTAGATATAACCTTACTCTTTATTAGTGGTAGCTTGGTCGAGCAGTAAGGCAATATCAGAGGACAGTATTAAGCATTTGATGTACACACTTCGTCAGCAAATGAACTCACACACTCAAGAACTGAACTCTAGGCCAATTGTGTTTGTATAAAAATATACTGTTGCTTATTTTTAGAACCAAGCAAGCCTGGTACAGGTAAGCATTAAATACTTTTCAGTAATAAGTTACTGGATATAGAACAGTTTGAAAATGCAATAGAGATTGTACTTTGTTTGATTTAAATGGGAGCAGTAGTTTGCAACACTTAGCAAATGCAGTACATTGAAATGAATGGGCTTTTTCAGTAAATTGCAGGTAAGTTACTTTTTACGTTACTTTTCAAACTGAGTCCTGGATACCTAGATTCAGCACTGGGACATTTCCTAGAAACAGGTAAGTAATTACATTTTAGTTATTCGCATGATTTTTAAAGAATATGTTCAGTTTTCAGAATTCCACACTTAATAACTTTTTGGAGCAGTACATTGAACTGAATAAGCTATTACAATAAATTGTAGGTAAGTTACTTTTCATGTTACTTTTCTAACTCAGTGCTGGATACCTAGATTCAGCACTGGGATATTTCCAAGAAACAGGTAAGTAAACACGTTTTGGTTATTTGTGCGATTTTTAAAGAATATTTTTAGGTTTCAAAACTCCACAAAAGGTGTCAATGTTATCCTAAGGACGGAAAACAGGTTAACGGTCAATGGGCGCCGTCCTCTTGTGAGCTCTGCGCGGCTTTTCGACCTTCTTCTTCTTTTCTTCTTGTAGGTAGGCTGGATCTGCCTTCTTGGTTCAGGACTGCCCCTAAATACTGTATTTAGGGGGCGTTTTAGGGATCTTGAAGTCAGTAGCCAATGGGCTACTGACCTTAGGGTCACTACACCCTTGGTGTGCTCACCCCACGTGGGGGTGTGAGCACAATCCCTAGTCCTGATTGAGGAGTGCCTGCCATCTGCAAGATGGCGAGCACTGGAGAGGGGGCTTCACCTCGCCTCCCCCACCTGAGGGGTGGAGTTGCACACATCCTGGGCTGGCTCATTTTTCCCGCCTGTCTTCCCGCCGAAAAGGAGGGGAGACAGGGAGCGGGTCTGCTCCTGATAGCAGGAGAGGCTGGGGGTCGCATTACAAAGGTTGCCAGGCCTTTGAAGCTCCCCTGCCAAGATGGCTCTTCCTGGCCTGGGGGAGGTGTGAACACCTTTGCCCAGGAAAGGCTTTGTTTCTGGGCACAGGGAGCATAGGCTCCCACCCTAGAGGTCCAGAAACATGTCTCGCGGTGGCAGGCTGGTATGTACCAGTCAGGGAACCCACTAAATGCTGGTGGTTTTTCAGGGGGCATCTCAAAGATAGATACCCTCTGTGTTAATTTTTCATTAAATCCCACGCTGGCATCAGTGTGGGTTTAATGTGCTGAGAAGTTGATACCAAACTTCTCAGTTTTCAGTGTAGCCATTATGGAGCTGTGGAGTTCGTAAGGATAAGCTCCCAGCACCATATACTCTTAATGGCAGCACTGCACTTACAATGTCTAAGAATGGACTTAGACACTGTAGAGGTACAGGGCTCATTCACCTGTACCCTCACCACTGGCATAGGACATCCAGCTAGAGGGGTGACTGATCTAGGGCAGTGGGTTGTAGGCATGGCACACAAGGATGTGTGCCATGTTGACTCTTCACTTTGTTCTGCACCAAAACACGCAGCCTGCCAAGGCAGTGTGTGTGTGTGAAAAGGTACAGGGCTTCAATGCGTGGCACAATAAGTGCTACAGCCCTTAGAGGTCTTCCCTGGTCACAGTGCCCTGGGTACCTGTGGTACCATTTACCAGGGGCTGACCTGTGGCTAGAGATGCCAATTGGGTTAGTTTGGGGGAAAGAACCAGGCCCTGGGAACCTGATTGGCAGGGATCCAGGGCACACCAAGAAAAAGTAGTCTGGCAAAAAGTGTGTGGGGGGGTTACTGCAACAGAAACCCACTTTCCTATACCCTCCACCCTTCTTCCCTGATACTAGCCGCCACTGTGTGGCATAGCGTGGAAGGTCAGGGCGCCATGCTCGTGCCCCCCCAAGAGGGTAGTGAGGTGACATGGTATCTCGCCAGTTGTGGGGCAGGTAAGGAACAAACAGGGGAAAAAAACAGTTCAACATATTCACCCCCACGCCTGCTTCAACCTCTTGCATCGGATGAAAGACTCTAACCCAACCCCCTTCCCCAAAAATACCCAAAGACTAGCAGAATGTAATGGCAATCATCCAGTGAGGCATCAAAGAGCTGGGCAAAATGCCCAGCCGTGTATGCACTCGCTGGCTGACAAGCAGTGAAAGGGCCCTAGTAAGGGCCGGTGCAGGCTCATCAAAGAAAAGATCACTGTCTTGGTCAAGTCGGGCCCATTCGTGGGTGTTAGGTGACAGTTAGGTCCAATCATTTAATCCAAAGTTGTGAAAACTGCAGGCATAGTGATCAAGGTTGGGATTCCCACAAGGCAGTCATGATGTTTCAGGTGGCCCGGTGGGCTCTCTATTCATTATCACTTAGGTGGCCATCTTCATTTGATGCCGATAGTGGCTTTGGAGTTCAACAGATGGCGGGAAAATTGAATTGCTGCTTTGGAGTCAGTGAAGTACTGGGGTCTACAATCATGCTGCATCTGTAACTTGGTTGGGTATAGTAAGCAGTGGGTGAACCTGCTTTTTCGGAGCAGACGCTTGACATGGAGGAATTAATGGTGGACAGCCTACAATGCAAGTATGAAGTCTGGGTAAAAGGATATGGTGTCGCCTTGGTACTGAATGGTGCGGCGCTCTTGTGCAAGTCGTAGTACCGTGTTGCGGTCTCTGTAATTGAGAAGTCTAGTGATTATGGGTCATGCTGGTGTGCCCTGTGGAGGGTGCAGGCCAAGTGTACGATGAGCTCACTCCACAATGAAGACTCCTGAAAGGGCATCCTCGAAAGGGCATAGTCTTCCATTTTGTCAATGGTAGTGGATTCAGGTACCCCAATTATGCAGAGGTTATTTCATTTGGAGTGCTCTTCTAAGTCTTAATTTTTCAGATTGATAACTTACAGGATTTTGTCCATACGAAAATTATGTTTCTCCACAGCAGTTTACGTGCCCTCCACATAGAAAGTGAGGTTCTCTGGATGGTTTAGGCGATCATCGTGCTTGTATAACATGTCCTTTATATGGTCAATGCAGCTAGTTAGGGTATCAACTTTGGCATCAATAGTGCAGAGGCTTCTTGAGGTCCACTAGCATCTCCTTAAATTCCACATGAACACTTTGGGATGACTCAGGTTGGCTCTGCACCCCTGTCGTGTTCTGTATGGCGTGTTTGTCATTTCCCCTCAAATGCTAGCTTGGACTGATGAGCATCCCACCTCCCCATGTTGTGTGGGCAGAGAATGGAAGTGTGTGCTGGGTCCCACCACACCCGGGTCCCACAATCCTTTTACTCGGGGGGAGCACGAGCAGGCGCAGCCGCAAAGGTCGGCACTGAGGGAATGAGCAAACGGGTGCGAGGAGACCTTTAGGGCGTTGTCTAGATTTAGGGCTTGCCACTGGCATGCCCCAGTCAAATATGTAAGAATCAGTGGGGGAGCCCCGCAGGTGTCCAATTCCCCCGGGGCCCAGCCTCACCCCAAACTCAGAAGGAATGGCTCTGGGGCAAATGTCTGGGCTCTCCAGGAGCACATCACAGGAACCCCAGCCCTCGAAGGGGGCCTAAAAAGGGGGTTCCAACACACCCCAAGCAAACTGCAGCCCCCACCACCGGCAGTCACCATCCACATCGCTCACCTGGGTGTCACCTGCATCAAACGCTCAGGGCCAGGGCCGAGCATCACCTTTGGGCCCCCTCAGCGCGCTTCCCCAAAGTTCAGCAAGTCTGTGGGGGCAGCATGCCAGCAGAGGTTAGGGCCACGGAACCCAGGAACTGCAGGCCTCCCAGATGGATCTTTTTGTCAGCGCTGGTTTTGGCCATCCAGGTGCGGGCAGGTCCCCGGAATGAGGGTAGTCAAGTGCAAGTAGGCATCAACCTCCGGAGCCGGCAGGCTCCGCCATCGCCGTTGTAGCGGTATAGGGCCTCTAGGGTTCTTCTTTCCTGCGGACAGAGATTCTTCAAGCCCGTAGGGCAAACCCCACAGGTGTGCGATAACCCAGGATCACAGACGCTCTGCGCCCCAAATATCTTGCCACCAAAGGAGGTAGGCAGGTGCGACTTATGGGGTGCGAATCAGGCCTCAGTAGGCCAAGCTGCTATCCAGCTCCTCTGCACCAGCTATCCTCAAAATAAAGGCACCAATCGTGGCACCACTAATTATAGCATTATTACAAACCCGTTTAATAGTGAATTGCACCCTGGAATTGCAGATTTATGGCGGATGAGAGAATAGGCCAGCAGAACCTCGGAATTTGGTGGCCATCTTGTTGCCATGCTCTGTTGCGCCCCCCTCCCAACTTTCTTTATTTTAAAGCAATCACAGACATTGTGGTCTGCGGAACGCAGCAGGCCACCATACCTGTGGTCGTAGAAAATAGTAGTAGGTTCCAATTTTTGAGGTAGCTCAAATTGTGGCCCACTATGATTGTGTATGTGTTTTAATCGACCTATTAGTACATAGGTTGGTTAGCAAAATACAAATGCAATCGGTATAAGTTGGTGTGCAAATTGCAACCACTTGTACAGAATACATTTTTAATACATGAGGTCCAATGTCATTTAATCTCATTCTCCATGGAATGAGGCAAATATCTAAAGCATATGTAATGACATAAGAGGTAAATATATCTTAGAAAGTTTAAGATGTAGCTATTGAAAGTGACTAATCAAAGCAAAGAAGGCATTTTTCTCCATGTGAATGATATTAGGAACTCATCTAAATTAGTTTTTCAAAATATTGACAGGAAATCCAAACTCCATCCAGCAATGTACCAGAAGCAACGTTGTCTACAACGAAGTTTTTGGTATTGCAGAACCCCTCTGCATTGAACATAACCATGGCTCATGAAACAATTGTAGTTAGACAAGAGATGTATATGAACAGAGAGCTAGTGGTGCACAGTGCGGCAGTGTTTGTTGGCGCCCCTCCAAAAACCTCCTCGTCCGCAACTTTTCTCACTACCATGCTCCGCCAGTGCCCCATAGCCCCTTTCTCATACTCATCTATAGTGCTACGCATACCAGTGTAGGGTGAGAGAGCAATTTACATCACACACATTATACACACCCAATGAAGTGTGTAAATCCGTCCATGGTAAATGTTACTGAAGAAAATGAGGACTACAAGGTGTAAGAGTCACTAGTCACCGATACTAGTTGGCAGTGCATTTTAAATGTATTTGTTCTGGAGAAGCAAAAACATACCACAGTGGCTGGCTTTAATAATAACAATTTGTACATAAATTTTGATTTACTCTTTTTTTCTGTAAAAGTAACATTTATTGTTTGTTATAGTGCTCTGATATCCACCAGGATCTTGTTCACCCTCTATAAAACGTTCAAAATAAATAAATAAATGCATTTCCACCCAGATGAACCCTTTTTTAGCAACATTAGGATAATGAAAGACTGGTTGAAAAAACATAACATTCTTACAAATACCATTCAGTTTGCACGCAGCTTTTAAAGACAGATCAGAGCTCACTGTGCTATATTAGGGTTGTAAGTCATTAATAGCAAGTAACAAAAGGATCTCTGTGACAAAAGCAGTAACCTACTAAGCGATCCACATAAAGTACTGTTTGGTGTTTTGCGTGGTACACGTTCTTTGCAGCTGGCATAGTATTTCGTTGCCCACTCTGCATCGCCAAATGTGATGCAGCGTGGGCAACGAAATTCGTTTTATTTTATTTTTTCGATACTTACCTCTAATGGTCCTTATCCCGTATTTTACATCCCCCCACCCTGACCCTCCCCTGACCCTCCCCTGTCACTGCCCCAGTATAACGCCCAGCACGGGCCATGCCTGCAGAAGGAACATTAATTACCGGAGTTATCTTGACATTTTTATTGTTGCCTGAAAACTGCTGAGCACAAGTAACTTTTCAGCAGGTATTTTTTAAATCTGTGTTATTTCTAACCCCCCCCCCCCCCAGGTTAATGCCAGGTACAGCTGCACCAGTTGCACTGCGTATGAATTATCTGTACCTAATCTCAGAACGGGCCATTATCCATGTAGTTGTTGCTGTCAAGCAAGAAAGCCCATTGTCCATTACAGACCATAATAGAAGATATTTTATAACATGCAGTGCGTTAAATGGGAAACAAAAGGTGCAGGTAGTCATCAAATTGAGCTGTGGACTTAGGTAAGACTTTGAGTGGAGCTAGGGGGGGGCTAAAGGGGTAGCTTCCAATGAGATTAATATATTCTTGGGAGTGAAGCTGTGAATGTTGATGCCTGAATTACTTTACCGAAACTGGCACCAAAATACCATATGGGGGAGATCACAGGCCCTGGTTGCAGAATCAGGGATGGGCTTCCATCCCAGTGTTTCCAAGGACACAGTACACAAATTATATATCCATAAATGTATATATATCCCACCCCTTATGTACATATCTTACGAGGACAAGCCAGAGATAACAGTTAATTATCTTTCTTGGTGGAGAGGATGTCTTTTGAACCCTGGCCAGTTCAGTCACCCCTTGAAAAACTGACCCCTTGAATTAAAGTACACAGACTCCTCTCAAACAAATGTCATTCTCAGACCTAAAATATGTATTTGCCACCAATGCAGTCAATGCATGTATTATGAAATTCTTCTATGTACACACGTTAAACAACCACCTATTCAGACACACACAGAATGTAGTTGAAAAGTAGCACACTTATAAATGTAAATTTACAGTAGAAGACGTAGAAGACACAGATATTGCATGCTTTATGTTCAAACATGTGATCACAGTAGTCAGATCAGGAGTAGGTAGATAAAAACGCTTCATCTTATAAGTAGGTGCGGCGGCTTCAGGTAAGAGCGGTGGGGGGAGGTGGAGTGGGGGGGGAGTCGACGGATGATTAAATGGGGAAAATCATAGTAAAAAAAACACGTACCTTGCACAAGGTAAGTGTTTTTTTAATTTTATTTATTTTATCTCCCCTATTCCATCATCCGTTGACTTCCCCAACATGCCCCTCCCCACCCCACCGCTCTTACCTGAACCTGCTGCGCCTGCTTATAAGTAAATACACTCCTGCACTAACAAACAGCCTTCAGTGGACAATATGCTTTTTAGGTTGGGATGTGTGTGGACCATTCTTACAAAGAACCGCCTTTCCATCAAAGTCACCCAGCCAGTGCTGGCTTGCATAGCTGTATTAATGCAAGCACCGTCACTTAGTGCCTGGTGTCTTTGTTAAAACATCAAGGAGCTACATTATTTTAATAGAGGATTTTTTTGGTTCTGGGAATTAATATGTCAACTGCATAGTTAATAAAAGGTTGCATTCTTATTATAAGTAGCACCTATTTATTTATGTATGCGTTTTATGTAGCTTTACTGTAACTTCACAGTGCTAATGCATGCAGCACTATTCATATTTCCATGGTGCATCCTATTCATTACGTGTTGGGATGAGCATCTTATTCTGCACAGTACTCTAGTGCACTTAGAAGAAACGTTATTAGCAAAATCTTCTGAAATAGAATAACTTTTTCTCCTAGCAGTTCATAGTTCACACCTGACACACACATACATACAGGTACTCGCACAGACACACACATGCACATCACTCACTAAAACCGATTTGATTTTACAAATGGAATATCCAAGGATTACTGAAATGCACTTGTTTACTCTGCCTGATGTTCAGTGGCGTCCATGCTTTACACTCGGCCTGGCTACAGGCACTCTTCAAGCAAATGCCAGCATTTCTCATGTGCCTCACACACCCACATTATGTCTGAAAGAGAAGAGCGCGCGAACTTCTCTCAAACTCATACTAATTTGAGATTGTGTGTGTTTGGCTCCAATTGAATTTTGTGGGTATCTCTGCTTGCCCAAAACGAAAAGGAGTGCTGACCCGAAAGTCCCGTGGCCGTGAGATATTATTCTGTGTCACTGGCAAGGGTTCTAAAGCTGCTTACCATGATAATATACTACTTCTGTGCTGTAATTATCACTCCGATCTCTAGGTGGCGCAGCAGACAGTGGGTGAAGCTAGGAACAAAGAAAATCTCAGCAGGTTTTGTTTCTACTGGGACCTTGCCGGTACTGGACGCCATCTAGGGACGTCTGTCAATGCACACATTCACAGTTCTTTGGGCAGTAAGTCTCGTCACAAAAAGAGCAACGCCTTTCGTAACATGAGAGTGCTGCTGCCCACCAGAGTACTGCTAGTCTCCCGGATCAAGGAGAAGTTGTAATACTCAGAAGTGCCGGCACTCAGTACCGGTGGGTACCGGCCCATTTAATGCAGTGATAACATTTATTAATGTCAATATCAAACCATCAATGGTTAAGGGGGATTCTATCCCATAAAACCAATATAGGGTATATTAATTATGTAAGCACATAATCACGAAACTCGTGAATGCTTTATTCAGAATTTCTTCTACATTTTTCAGGGTAAAATATCTATAGATAACTGCATTGATGTAATATGCTTCAATTTACTACTTCACCCCATCATATTTTATGCAAATAGAAAAATGTCCATTCGCTGTACCGCATTTTTGTAAATACAGTGCAGCCCTGCGCTTCTGATGTGGCGGAGCACGGCGTTAAGCCAACAAGGCTAACGTCGTTCTCCGTCACTTGATTGTGATTGTGAATATGCCCCCTAGACTCCTAGAATAAATGTATTAGTTGAATGAGCCACCATACTCAACCCAAAGTATGTATGTCAGGGCCGTTCTACATTTTCCTTGCCCTTGTCCACCAGGCTTCACACACCATAGTACGCCCTCCCCATTGCTTGTTCCTTCCATTAACATGAACTACTGAGGACAACGGTGACGTACCTTCTAAAATGTCTAACATCTGATGGTTTCACTTTTTGAAGCCATGTTTCTTTAGCGCATGGTTGTGAGAGAGCGCAAACTGACCTAAATGTAGAAGTGCGTCACACTTACACGTAGTAAGCACAAGTCATGAAGAGAAATGCCATGAGTGCTGATAGTACCTACATCTATATTCTGAAATGTGTAGTTAATATAGAGATTTAAGTAGAAGTGGAACTAATACAGAAATGTGTGAAACTATATGATTTTATTAGACGTGATTATTCCTGAATCCATGTTGTGTAGCTGCTAAAATGTAAGATGGCATACGGTTAAACGTGGAACGAGGTAGGCCTCAGGGCCAGAGCTAGAAGGGAGGGGGAAGGTGGTTCAATGTCACAACATGGATTGCACTAATGTTTTTAGTAATAACAAATAGGCCATGATTTATAGATGTGTTTACCGAATAAATAGAATAAGAGTACTAACATGCTAATAATTAAAGAAGAAGTTGAATGCTATAATCATTATGAGAAATGTTGTAGGGCTGGAATGTTTTAACGTTGATTTACACATACTAGTCTGGGCCGGGGAATGTTGCAACGCTGTTGGAAGACTATGAGAATTGGGATTTTGGCTGCAGATGTCTGTCTGTAAGAGAAAAGGGGGTATTCAATTATAAATAATATGAATAGAGGTTTGTTCAAGAGACGGCCCAGACATGGAGGAGGGTTCCGGAATGTTTAAGGGGTATCAGCGGGCCGGAGAAGAGTCTGAGAAGCAAGGTCGACTCTAACCGCAAGGCCTCATCATGGAAAAAGCCAGAAGCTACACCACGTGAGGGGCGTCTCACGAGGGGCGTCCTAAATGTTGTTGTATTTTTGTATTAGGGACAGCACCCCTGGGTGGAGTTAGAGCAGAAGCCTGAGGACCCTTTAGAGAGCGGATGGGTAGGCAGAGAGGGGTCATGATTGGAGAACTATAGGTTTTCACCAAGAGACTGAGAGTGGGTGACTTCCCTTGGGGGTCATTCACTGCTGACACCTTTTGTTAGGTTGGGACCTGGTTAAGTAGGGATACCATCTAGATCAGGGTAGGGACAGCCTAACCTGTATTTTCCCTCCGGCTGTAAATGACTGAGAGATCTCAATACGTGTCTATGCTAATAGCCCTATTATTTTTAGAACTGGTTCTTGTAGTTTCCGTTGCTCGTCTGAGGGCTTTCAGAGAGCACATGTATGTAGTTGGGCCCGTGTATCTGGTGAATCTCATTTTGAGATGCTTGTACCTGCAACTTATCTTGACTTTATAATAAATCTTTGAAAGCTAGAAGTTGTTTGTGATCTTTTGGAGTGGAGTCCTTTATTGGGTAAACTAACTTGGTAAGAGATGCACTTTCTTCCCTCAATGACAGGCAATAAAGGTTCAGTCGACCAGATCGGGGTTTTAGATCAATAGTGATAAGGTATCGATCAAAATCTCGCCCTTCCAGTTGGTAGCTATAGAGGATGGTTGCCTTCTTGAGGAAGGTGATCTAGGCCAGGTTAGATTACCCCAAGGCCCCTAGAGATCGATGATCGGAAGAACAGCCCGCCGAAGAAGGACCGGATGACGTGAGACAGAAAAGCAGCAGTATCGGTCGAGAGTGAGTATAAAGGGTCATGCGTGTTAAGATTGCGGTGTTTTGTATTGTATCTATGTTGTAATGTCTGGCGGAGTTGAATGCCTGTAGAGTGACTGTGGAACAGGTTGTGAGCGCGCACAACCGGTGGAAATCTTAAGTTCAAGGAGAGCTTAAGTGGTTCGGGTGTATCGGACACCCAGAGTAATTGTTAACTAGAGTGAAGGGGGTCATGAGGTACCATTGATCACCCGGAAGACCGAGATAGGGGGAACGTAAGAGTGAGTGCGTGAGTAACGGACGCTGGTCGGAGGTTACTGTGTGTGTGTAAAGAACCTATCAGAGAGACGATAGACATCTCGTCAGTTGTTGACAATTACAGATAGACTGTGGACGTACAGTCGAGGGAAGTGACCGCTTGGTCGGAAGTAGTCATTTTTCAGAGTATGAATGGGACGCATGCATGATCGCGAAGAGAGCTGAGAAAGGAGGGGTGCTGCTGCGAAGCGGAGACTAGTGACGTCAGAAAGTGCCGCGCTGGGATTGGACGGCCGGTGAAAGACCGTGCTGCGATAGGCCAGCTAGCAAAGCCGCGCTGGGATTGGCCGGCCGGTGAAAGACCGCGCTGCGATAGGCCAGCTAGCAAAGCCGCGCTAGGATTGGTGGATTGTCATCAGGAAGTAAACAGAGTATTCAAGCTGGAAATTGTGCGCATAATTATGAAGTGTTTTAAATGGTTAAGAGCGCTGTTTAAAAGAGAGCGGCGGGGATCGTATGAAGGGGAAGAAGCCCCGCCGGAGGGTACACCAGCTCGTTATATGGGGACAAATGTTGGGCTGCATACGATTCTGTGGATCTCAGAGTGGAGTAAGATCACAGACGGAAATGAGGAACTCACGTTCCCGAAGTACGGGACGTTCAGATTAGAGGTGCTACACAGATTAAAAGCAATTATGACCTCAACGAGACCCTTGCCTAGACCGACCCAGTTTGAAGCCCTTAATGCATGGATTAGGGCAGCGCATGAAAAGAACATGAACAGACGGCAAGAAAGAGTGAAACGTTCGGTAAGGGCAGTACAGGATGCCAAGTGGGATGCGGATGCTAAAAGATGGAGGGTGCATAACTTGGAAGTAAATAAATTATATCCGGTATTAGAGATGCCCGGGAACAAAAGCCCCCTAGAAGAAGATGACGAGAGCGAGACAGAGGACAGCCTGATAAACAGATTATTGACAGACAGGCCACCCCCGTATAACAGAGCAGGGGGAGATGTTGAGAATAGTGAGAAGGGGGGGGGGCAATGCAGGAGAGCATAGGCCGCTTCCCAGTCCTGATTGGGATCCCGCTGCAAAGAAAGAACTGTCCCAGCCTAGCCAGGTGCAACAGGTAGTCGGGAGGTTTGTGGTGCAAAGGCCGCCAGAGACGGAGTGTGCCACATCCTACGCATTACCCGATGCACTACAGGTACCTGTTACCATAGGTCCTATAGTATCGATATATGACCCAGACAGGGCTAGAGGGGAGGAACGGGTACGGAGGGACAGAGAAAGAGCAGAGATGGCAAGGAGGAATGATACGATCAACTCCCCAAGCCAGTTGCCGATACCAAGAGAGTGGAGCACCCCAGTACACACCGCAGGGGATCTGGGGGACATTAGATGGCCGGTGGAGATGAGGGGATCAGGACGGAAATCCTTTCAGGAGTTAAACGAGTACATGAAGAAGTGGGATGAGGCAGTAGAGGCTCACAAGAACATCATAACTGCGGAAGCTGAAAGGGAAAGGCAGGACAGCAGAGCCCGGACTCACTGCGGGGCTGAGGAGAGCAGTCGGAGTGGGACGGGAGGAAGAAGGACAGTAGGGGAGTCACCCATTGGGCCCGGAAGGAAGGTAGAGCAGACCTAGAAAACGGGGGCCCAGAGAACGGGGGGTTGTCTCGCCCAATACGTAGTGATGAAGACAGGAGGGCTCGGGAGTACAGAGACAGCTTTAAGTGTATCCACTGTGTGCCCGGCAACAGAGAACAGAATGAGAGTTGTGAGAGGTCGCACCACAGTCCCTGTGATGACGGACATGAGTGCAGTCCAGGGAATATGGGGAACCAGGAAGGATCGTATCGGGTACTGAGTGATACTAGGCCGAGAGAGAGTGGAGACCGAAGGGAAAATAGCAGAGAGTCCTACTGTGAAAAGAGAGGAGAGAATGGACAAAGTAAGATAGGGGGTAACAGGCCCGTGTTCCATCACCTTCCAAGATCGGATGGCCGAGCATGGGACCTGGAGAGATGGGAGCAAGAGAGGACACTCCCCAACTCTCCCGAACCCAAACGTAGGGCCCGGAGTTGGGATGGGAGAGAAACCTGTGAACCTCCCTCGAAGGAGTTATTGCGAGCAGAGATAAAAGCCAAAAGACTAGATGTCTCCAGCCTAAGGTCAGATCTGGATGACATGGTAGACGGTACCCTGCCCTTAGAAAGAATGGACATGTATGAGCAGGATGAAATTCTGTTCATGGCAAAAGACGTAACTCGAAAGGCGAGGGCAATCCATGAGAAATTAGTAGAACTAGCAGGCAAATATATGGTGGACCTGTCAAGGACCAAAGCATTACAGGGTAACCACAGGCTACATTACACAGATCGAGACTTAGATGAGAGGAGAACCATCGGATTGAAAACACATATAAGGGAGCTGATCACTGGAATAAGGACATGGAGGGCACTGGATAAGTGGGAAGAGAGGTGGTCCAAGAAAGGGACCGTCAGGAGAAGCACACTTGGTATGACACCAGGAGGACAGCAGGGAGTAGAGACATACCCTTTGAGGGAAGTCGCAAATGGGACCTATGTCCACGTCCCTTGGAGTAGGGGAGATTTAGCTGCTTTTACCACCTCCTTTCCCAAACTGCGGGAAAACCCAGTGGAGTGGTATAAGCAAGTTGAGAGATTCGTAAAAATCTCAAAGGTCCTATGGATAGATTTGAACACGCTGTTTGACATAGTAGTGCCAGGAGATTTGTGGACCGCATGCAAGGTTAGCGCTGAGTGGCCCACCATAGAGCCAGAGAGAGATGCTAAGACTAATGGGCCGTCCGAGAGTGTGATGGCAAAGTTCGAGAGAGTAATGACTTGGCTGAAAGATAAAGTGCCAATGCAAGACATAGATTGGGTAAAAATTGACCGAACAAGACAGGAACCCAAAGAGACAGTTCACGAATACTATGAGAGATTGCTGAAGGCGTTTAAACAGTATAGCGGTCTGGATGTAATGGATCCGAAGGACATAGGGCAATTTGTGTCCAAGTTCGTCTTGGGCCTGAGACCGGATATTAGTTTAATGATACAGCAACACTTGATTTGTTGGCAAAATAAACCCCTAGACGAAATATTGAGGTATGCCAGGTACTGCTGTGATGAGATAGACTCCAAGGCTAAGAAACTAAAGGAGAAACTGATGGTGGTACAGATGCAGGCAGCTGGGAAGGGGGGACAGCAGCAACAGCAACCAGGAACAGGTACTGGAGGAAAGAAACAGTACAGTCAGAACAAGGGCAACGAGGAGAACTCCACCTTTAGACCCAGGATAGATATAGCTGCCTTAAAGAAAACGACTAGGTGCCACCAATGTAACGAGGTGGGGCATTGGAAACGTGAGTGTCCCTATAATGTTGAGATAGGAGACCAAGAGGTAGAAGAAGAAGAGACCCAGAGTGCGCCTACAAGAGGGGTAACGCAGTACCAGGGGAAGGTGCTCAAAGGGGGGGGCCCTCCTCCCCGAGCTCAGTTCCCGCAGCCACCCAGAGTAGGGACCATGGGTAAGACGTATAGACAGATGCCCTTGTTTGTAGGAGGAGAGGAGTGCTATTATGTGGACCCACTAACTGGACAGAGAGTGGAAAGGGAAGACTGCACCCTCGGGGCAGCTCTGGAGGTAGACCAGAGGGGACCCTATGTTGAGGCCGAAGTGGCAGGGTTCCCCACGACATTTCTAGTGGACACAGGAGCCACTCGATCCACGATTAGGTCGGCCGCAGTTCCAGGCCTGCCCATGTCTGGAGAGACCATACAAGTGGTGGGGGTCGCTAACAGGAGAATGACCAGTCCTCTGACTGAACCCGTGCAGGTGAAAATAGGGAAGTACAGTGATGAGCATCAGTTTGTGGTTTGCGATTCTAGTCCTGTATGTCTGCTAGGAAGAGACCTTTTGTGCAAGTTAAATTGCACCATATACTGCACACCACAGGGAGTGGAGGTATTGACTAATGACGATGATGCTGACTTTAAAGTCGCAAATTCCAGAATATGTGTGGAATTGTATCCCACTCTGACAGTAGACGAGCTCCCCTGGGATCTGAGAGAGACAGTAGCTCCAGAAGTGTGGGATTTCACTGGGGAAGAGATTGGGTTGGTGAAAGGGGTGGACCCAGTGAAAATTGTAGTGAAACCGCATGCTGAGTTTCCAAGAACACCTCAATATAAATTGACTCCAGAAACGATTGCAGGCATAAAACCCGTGATCGAATCCATGATTAAGCAGGGAATACTGAAGGAAATCGTGGGTAGTCCATGTAACTCCCCGATTATGGGTTTGCAGAAACCAAATGGGAAATTCCGGATAGTGCAGGACCTCAGAAAGATTAATAACATAGTCGTTTCGTGTTGTCCAGTGGTACCGAATCCATCAGTGATACTGTTTCAGATACCGTTCCAAGCAGAATGGTTCACTGTAATTGATCTTTGTCAGGCTTTCTTCTCGATCCCTCTGGACGAGGAAAGCCATTTTCTTTTCGCATTTAAGCTGGAAGGTCGCGTCCTAACATGGTGTCGTATTCCTCAGGGGTATACAGAGAGCCCATCGATCTTCAACCAGCTTCTAAAGAAAAATCTTGAAAGTCTAGTGCTGCCCCAGAGGTCAGTTCTGGTCCAGTACATAGACGACCTCCTTGTGGCGTCAGAAACAAAGGAAGCTTGCAGGGAAGACTCTATTGCTTTGTTAAATCACCTAGCTGAGAATGGGCATAAGGTGTCCCCGGGAAAATTGCAGTACTGCCTGACAGAGGTGCAGTACTTGGGACACAGAATTGAGAAAGGTAAACGGAAAGTGTCACCAGACAGGATAGAGGCCATCATGAAGATGAATGCGCCTAAAACACAGAGAGAAGTCAGGATGTTCCTAGGAATGGTGGGATATTGCCGACAGTGGATTGCAAACTTTTCACTGAAAGCAAAGCCCTTGCAAAAACTGACGCACAAGGAGGTGAGTGATCCGGTACCATGGGATAAAGACTGTTTGATGGCGTTCCTGCAGCTGAGAGAGGACTTGTGTCGTGCTCCGGCTCTGGGAATGCCAGATTACGATAAACCATTCTTGCTCTACTGTTGTGAGAGAGAGGGTTGCGCGCTGTCTGTGTTAGTCCAAATTCATGGGAATGCCCGTAGACCAGTCGCTTATTTCTCGGCTACTTTAGACCCAGTAGCCGCAGCGTTGCCCGGATGTCTCAAATCCGTTGCCGCAACAGGTGTCAGCATTGAGAGGTGTGAAAATATAGTCATGGGGCACCCGTTAGAGGTGCATGTGCCCCACTCTGTTGAATTGTTGATGACCAGGACCAAAACACAGCATCTGAAGAACAGCAGGCTCACGCGCTATGAGCAAGTCATTCTTGCTGCAGAGAACGTGACCCTCAGGAGATGCTCTGTTTTAAATCCTGCTACCTTGATGCCACTTCCAAACGATATTGAGGATGATGATGAATGTACAGACCATGACTGCCTCGATGTGACTGAACTATGCACCAAACCAAGACCCGACATCGTAGATGAGCCACTTACAGACCCAGATGAAATTTTCTTTGTCGATGGCTCATGTGTAAGAGACGAAGTTGGGCAGTTGAGAGCAGCTTACGCTGTTTGTACAATTACTGGAGTGGTGGAAGCTGGATGCCTGGAAGGAGTACACTCCGCTCAGGTAGCCGAGATTATTGCCCTGACGCGTGCCTGCCTGGCAAGCAATCAAATCCGAGTCACCATATACACTGACAGTCAATATGGTTACGGGGTAGTTCATGATTACGGGCAGTTGTGGTCTCAAAGAGGTTTCATGACCTCTTCAGGCTCTCCCATTCGCAATGGAGAGTTTGTGCGCCTGTTGTTAGAGGCGTTGCAATGTCCAGCAGGTATCGCAGTTGTGAAGTGCACCGCACATACCAGAAATATGGACTTCGTGTCACAAGGCAATAGATATGCCGACGAAGTCGCGCGGTATTGCGCGGAAACAGGGTACTCTTTCACAGAGGTGGAAGTGGGTGGAATAAATGTAAGGACTGAATTAGCCATGATATTAGAAACTGTTGATACTTGGGATGAACTGAAAGACATGCAAGAAAATGCTCCTGATTGTGAAAAAGAAACATGGCATAAGGCAGGATGTGTGGTGGGTGAGGCCCATTTCTGGGTCTCAGCAGATGGCAGAGCAGTGTTACCCAATGAGATGGTGAGCCCAATGGCCAGACACATACATGGTCCCGTCCCCTAGGAAGAGATGCTATGCTGAGAGTGTTTAGACAGACCTGGTACAACCCTAAGTTCAGAGTAGCAGCCGAAGCAGTGTGCCAGCGTTGTGTGACGTGTCAGCAGTTAAATGTAGGGAAAAAGACACCAGTTGCACTGAGCCACATTGGGAGGTCAGGAGGTCCATTCAATCGAATGCAGATAGATTTTATTGAAATGCCAAGGTGCAACCGCCTCCGCTATGTCTTGGTGGTTGTTTGCGTATTTTCCAGATGGGTTGAGGCATACCCTACACGTAGGTGCGACACCCTCACAGTAGCCAAGTTACTGCTTAGGGAGCTTATCCCGCGCTTCGGGGTGCCGGCCTCTTTGGAATCAGATAGGGGAACGCATTTCAACAGCGAGCTTGTGAAGATGATTTGTGCGGCTCTGAACATAGATCAGAAATTGCATTGCAGTTATCGACCAGAGGCTTCAGGAATTGTGGAGCAGATAAATGGCACCATCAAGGCCAGAATTGCAAAGGTGTGTTCATCAACATCCTTGAGTTGGCCTGATGCGTTGCCATTGGTCCTTATGAGCCTCCGTAGCACCCCGGATAGGAGAACGGGTTTGTCTCCTCATGAGGTGTTGATGGGGAGAGCAATGAGGTTACCTTCTGTCCCAACTGCTGCACTGATTAGCATCACAGATGATATGATCCTGGACTATTGTAAGGGGCTGTCTGACGCCATTCATTCTGTGTCCCTTCAGGTGCAGGCTGCCGAGGTACCATCGTGCCAGGACCCGTGTCATGACTTGCTTCCTGGGGACTGGGTCCTGGTGAAAAAACACGTGAGAAGAAGCTGCTTGGATGTTCGTTGGCGTGGGCCCTTCCAGATCATCCTGATCACGAACACGGCAGTGAAGGTGGGAGGCCTGCCCAACTGGATCCACGCGTCACATACGCGGAGGGTTCCAGCACCTCTGGAAGAAACAGCTCCTCTCTCGGATAGACGTCCAGCTGCGGACCGAGAAGCCATAGAGGGGGCCAGCCAAGCTGTAGAGGTGCCAGCGGAAACAGGGAACGAGACTGACCAAGCTGAGGACGGTCAGTACAGCAGCGAAACAGACGACGCTACTGAAGGAGAAAGTAGCTGGGAGTACGAGTCAGACACTGACAGGTCTGACAGAGAGCGTGAACAGACAAGAAGGAGAAGGAGTAGAAGGGTACGTGGAGAAGCGGATTGGCCGCAGAGAAGAAGCTCTAGTCTGAGGTCAACTCCAGAGAGAACCCTTCCTCCGATATCAGAGGATTCAGACCCGGAAGAAGGTGCTCAGGGCGCTGAAGCACCGGTCTTGAGGAGGTCAAGAAGAGTGCGTGTACCTAGCAGAAGATACTCCACCCCTGAGTGGACATATCTGGCGACAGATGTCTTCGAAACCGGTGACAGGGAGGATCCGAGCGGTGGTGGTGTCCAGTTCTGAGCCCATCGTCACAGTGGAAATACGACTGTTAGTACCCGGAGTCGAACAAGAAGGGTCACTGACATTCATGCTCCCCCGACCTCCCCGTCTCAGCAAGTTAAAACACATGTTTCTCACAGAATTGCAATTCCCCGATTTTGGTACAAAGATAACAGCCCATGAAGAGCACAATCTTCGTATGGAAATATTGAACTTTGCTATCGAAGCTGCAGGCACAGGCCTGATAGTAGATGCTTAAAAGACTTTGTAAATAAGCGAGAAGAAAAGAAGATTACCTAGCGCCCAGGAAGCAGAGAATCTTAGGGACCTTCCCTTGAGTTGATGGAGAAGGGCTAGGGTTGTCTGTATTGAACTGTTAAAGGACTTTTGCGAGGAAGGTTGTCAGCTTCCAGTTGTGTGGTTCTAAGGACAAAAGGAGTAAAAGAGACTGTAAAGGAACGAAAAGAAAAGAACTTTGTGTCAAGATACGAGAGAGCCATACAGTCTGACGAAATGGAGGCCGGCACCCAGAACCGCAGAGCGAAATGTATAATAGGTACACTAATAGTAGGAGTGATAATATTAATAGCTTTAGTAGTAACAGTCTCTTATGTAAAGGGACGTGAGGAAGAGGCAAAGGTAACTGATGTGAAATCTGTAGAGGCGCTTACACCCACCGTTGCTGGTGAGAAAGGGGAAAACACACAAGAAAAAGCGTTATTAGCTGCAGAAGCCCGCAGGTTACACGTAGATGAGTCCCAAGGAGACTTTAGGTCTAATGCTTATGCTAAACTTTTATATGAATACGTGGATGCCATGGAGGTTAAGGACTGTTATGTGTGCATGCAGTTGCCGGCGTCTGTAGATGAAGGCATTCGATATCATCACCTCCCGCTGACATATGGCATTACATGTAGCTTGTTGCTTAGTATATTTTATGGGAGAGATAGTTTTGAATACTATTTCTCCAATTACGATGCAGTGTTACCAGAAGTCCCAAATTATAAACAAATGAATAAATGGGACTACTGGAAGAGTGAAGACAGGTTGGCAAAGTTTTTCATTCCTTGGATTACCTTAGATACTTCACATGCCCGTAGAAATAACCTGACATGCAAGGTGTCAGAAGTCGAGAAAAAGTTCATAGGGCAGGTGGATGATCGAAATAGGAGACAAAAGATTTTGAAAAAATCAGGACAATGGAAGACAGATTGGACCGAGGAAGAAAAGGCACACAAGAGAAAGGGTAGTAGTGGTCCAATAGCTTTAGATAGAACGCAGAGAGGAAAGTTATGTCTTCATAGGGCCAAAACGTATTATGAAAATGTATACGTGGGAGAAGTTAGCTGTGAACATGCTTTCAATTTAGAGTACTATACTAAGGACTTCCTGAAGGGAATGCAAGTGATTCCAAATGTATATTTTGTATGTGGAAGAAATGCCTACGTGAGACTACCTGACAACTGGTATGGATCATGTTACTTGGCAATTATCTTCCCTAAAATATATCATGCCCAAGACTTAGAGATCATCGAGGGCAAGACATCATCGAGGGGAAGGAGAGATGTAGGAGGTGTAGAAATGGTTGGAGATGTCTTTGGAGCTGTGTTCCCTCTTTTGGGATTAATCCTTAATGATGTTAAAATTAGACGACTGGCAACAGTCGTAGACAGGTTGTCTGCCAGCACTGCTCAGTCCTTAATGCTGGTAGAAGGAGAGATGCAATCGATAAGGGCTATGGTTCTCCAGAACCGTCTTGCATTAGACGTCCTATTAGCAAAAGAGGGCGGAGTCTGTAAGGCTTTGAAGGTCCAGGAATGTTGTACTTACATTCCAGACAATTCGAAGCCCCTTGAGAAAGTTATTAGGAACATAACTGATATTCACAAAGAGATCGAAGACCTGAGCAGAGAAAATGTCTGGGAAAAGGTGGGCCATGGAATAAGTGAAGCTGGAGGTTGGCTCACCACCTTAGGCAAAAGCTTTGTGTGGAAAATACTAAAACCTATCATCATAATATTGATCTGTGGGATCGTGTTGTGGGGATTGGTGAGGGTATTCAAATGGTACAGAGCAAGAAGGTCAGAGAGGGCTCAGAGAAAACAGCTGCAGAGATTGGCTGCCATACAAGATAGTCAGTACCGGAGCCTGAGGGCTCTGGAAACACAGAAACGAGTTATGCTAGCAATCACTGCAGTTTAAATGTTAATGATGACCCCGAGAGGTCATCAAAGGGGGGAACTGAGAGAGCGCAAACTGACCTAAATGTAGAAGTGCGTCACACTTACACGTAGTAAGCACAAGTCATGAAGAGAAATGCCATGAGTGCTGATAGTACCTACATCTATATTCTGAAATGTGTAGTTAATATAGAGATTTAAGTAGAAGTGGAACTAATACAGAAATGTGTGAAACTATATGATTTTATTAGACGTGATTATTCCTGAATCCATGTTGTGTAGCTGCTAAAATGTAAGATGGCATACGGTTAAACGTGGAACGAGGTAGGCCTCAGGGCCAGAGCTAGAAGGGAGGGGGAAGGTGGTTCAATGTCACAACATGGATTGCACTAATGTTTTTAGTAATAACGAATAGGCCATGATTTATAGATGTGTTTACCGAATAAATAGAATAAGAGTACTAACATGCTAATAATTAAAGAAGAAGTTGAATGCTATAATCATTATGAGAAATGTTGTAGGGCTGGAATGTTTTAACGTTGATTTACACATACTAGTCTGGGCCGGGGAATGTTGCAACGCTGTTGGAAGACTATGAGAATTGGGATTTTGGCTGCAGATGTCTGTCTGTAAGAGAAAAGGGGGTATTCAATTATAAATAATATGAATAGAGGTTTGTTCAAGAGACGGCCCAGACATGGAGGAGGGTTCCGGAATGTTTAAGGGGTATCAGCGGGCCGGAGAAGAGTCTGAGAAGCAAGGTCGACTCTAACCGCAAGGCCTCATCATGGAAAAAGCCAGAAGCTACACCACGTGAGGGGCGTCTCACGAGGGGCGTCCTAAATGTTGTTGTATTTTTGTATTAGGGACAGCACCCCTGGGTGGAGTTAGAGCAGAAGCCTGAGGACCCTTTAGAGAGCGGATGGGTAGGCAGAGAGGGGTCATGATTGGAGAACTATAGGTTTTCACCAAGAGACTGAGAGTGGGTGACTTCCCTTGGGGGTCATTCACTGCTGACACCTTTTGTTAGGTTGGGACCTGGTTAAGTAGGGATACCATCTAGATCAGGGTAGGGACAGCCTAACCTGTATTTTCCCTCCGGCTGTAAATGACTGAGAGATCTCAATACGTGTCTATGCTAATAGCCCTATTATTTTTAGAACTGGTTCTTGTAGTTTCCGTTGCTCGTCTGAGGGCTTTCAGAGAGCACATGTATGTAGTTGGGCCCGTGTATCTGGTGAATCTCATTTTGAGATGCTTGTACCTGCAACTTATCTTGACTTTATAATAAATCTTTGAAAGCTAGAAGTTGTTTGTGATCTTTTGGAGCGGAGTCCTTTATTGGGTAAACTAACTTGGTAAGAGATGCACTTTCTTCCCTCAATGACAGGCAATAAAGGTTCAGTCGACCAGATCGGGGTTTTAGATCAATAGTGATAAGGTATCGATCAAAATCTCGCCCTTCCAGTTGACTACGATGAATAAAAACCTGACAGACACAAAGTCATGATCGCATATAAGTGTGCCACATACATATTTAGACTTGTGGTAGTCCCCTGCCGTGCGATACCAAAGGGGATGATGGACGGAGCAGTTGAGCAAATCAAACACTCCCCCCCCCCCTTTAAGATGATCTGGCTTTAATCCATCACCATTCTTTAGCTCACTCAGCCACCCCAGTTCAGACATGTCCATATGCAAATCAGTCTGACCCTGTACCTCATGGGAACAGTCCAGCCCGAACTGCCAAGCCATGTCTTCCCTGGAACGGAAACAAGCATCCTGGGACCGGTTTCCGATTCATAATCCTCATCAGCCAGGCTATCTTGAATCCAGTGGTAGAGTGAGCAAGGGACCCACGTCTGGGCATACCCTGCCAATTTAGGGTGAACAAAGCGATACCAAAGGGTACCACTGGATGGGACACAGGGTCAGACTGATTTGCAAATAGCCATGTCTGAACTGGGGAGGTGGAGTGAGCTTCCCTACGGGAAGACACCGCTGCAAGGAGAAAGGGAATGGGAGCGTTATAAGCACAGCGCTACCCCTGCAGAAGCTACTTTCGGTAAGGAGAGGAAGTGTGCTAACAACATCAAGGACTCATACCTGCATCGTTGTGAACTGCTGGAGAATTTCGGATCCCTCACTCAGCCCCCAGCTTCATCACACTCAGCCCCCGACATCACCAACGCGGCTGGGATTAAGGTGGCTTTAGCTTCGGAGACTTTGTTATTTCCTCCCTTGACCCCTAGCAGTATAAACATATAAAAAGAAAACTGGGGACAGCTGACGATGTGACCCGGCTTGTGTGGTGCAGCAGCACAGGGGACAGCTCACCATGAGCGATGCGACCCAGAACTTAACCAACACAAGATTTCTTCTCCCCGTCCAGCCCAAAGGCACGAGGACAACCACGTGATGTAACCAGCACAACAGCACAAGGTAAAGACATGGAGAATCAAGGGACAGGGGGACAGCCAGGTGAAGTGGAGCACAGCGACGGCTCGTGGAGGGAGTTACGGTGGGGCAGGAGGGTGGGGAGGGGGAGGGGCAGGGTGGAGGTTGCTAAAAACCGGCATATGGATAATTGCAGGTAAGTAAACAATTTAATTAATAAAACGAATTTCGTAGTGCGCCTTGCATCGCAAAATGCAATGCAGTGCGAGCTACGAAATTCGTTTTATTAATTAAATTGTTTACTTACCTGCAATTATCCATATGCCGGTTTTTAGCAACCTCCACCCTGCCCCTCCCCCTCCCCACCCTCCTGCCCCACCGTAACTCCCTCCACGAGCCGTCGCTGGTGGAGCAGCTACTGTAAAAATGTCAGAGAAGCATGGAACAAATTGGCTGTGGGTGAAGACCCGAGTGAGGGTTCCGGCAGCCAGCAGGATGGCAGATCATCTAGCACCATGGGAGACGGCATAGGCGCAAGCATGAGCCAGAGAAAGTGCAAAGAGCCAAGAAGCACCAGAGAGCCATGACTTGGGCACCAAAAAGAGCGGGATCCGAGGAAAGCACTCATGCATACGGACCCGTCACCTGCAGCCATCCCAGTGATAGCAGCAGAAAGGCCAACAGCAAGGCAGCAGGTGGTGGACATATCAGTGCAATTGTGCATGAGTGTTTGAAGGCAATTGCACCCTTGTTGTTTAGTGGCATAGGCGTGGAGCAGGGGCAGGACATACCAGGCACATTGGCACCAGCGGGAGAGGTGTTTGGGTGCCCATGGCACCTGATGGAGTCAGGGCGCACAGTTCTGGCTAACGCATAGGGTCAGCGTGGGCTCTCAGCAGGGGAAGACATCATGATGGGGTCCACAAATGGTCAAGCCCTCGCACAGGGTTACAGCAGGGGTTTATATCTCCAATGACAGCTTGGGTCAACGTAACAGTGTACAGCGCAAGAAGGGCGAGAAACTTAGCTCCGGTGGTACAAGCTCCTGTGGCCTAAGCAAGGCCCTCGCCAGGGCAGCCATCTATGTTCACAAGAGTGACTGAGCTAGCGAGCATCATCCCTCTAGCAGCTAACAGAAAGGATTTGGACGAAATAATTAATTGACGTTTTTTCACTGCTAGATATACAGTTGGAGGGATTAGACCTAATTTTATGTGAGAAGAAAGAAGAAGACAGTAGAGAGAAAAAGTGTGACATAGGGGAGACATTTTGATAACTGGCTTGATGCATTCAGAGTAATGGCATACATTATTGTTGAGAAGTTCCCACACTGTACTACAATCCCCTGGCTCTTAGAGGCCAAGATACATGAGGCACATAGAAAATTCCCAAGGGAAGCATGGTTGGATTATGATAAATGTTTTTGATTGAAAATGTAGATGTGCTCCGAAATGGAGTGGAATGAGGAGGGTGTATTTGGGTTCATCTACAAAATCTTGGTGAGAGAAGAGGTTTAGGTTCGGGCTGGGGAAGGCGAGTAGCCCTTTTGGAGTACCCCCTTTAAGAGGCAGCATAAATAATTTTACACACCCAAAGTACACAACAGCTGGAAAGCGCCAGAGCACAGTGGAAGGAATGCGCATGGGGCGTCATGCAAATTTAGGCATGCTTGCAAAGTCTGCAGAGGGGCACACCAAGGCTCAGGGTGCAGGCTCAACAAACACCACTGTGATAAGAAAGAGAGGGAGGAAGAAGACCTAGCAGGGTCACAAGTGCTGGGGGAGACCAAGTGTGATTGGGTAGTTTTCAGCCATCCAGTTCCCCATTAACAGTAACACTCACTAGCTCAGAAGGCTAGCAGATGGTTACAACAACAGAAGAGACGCCGACCTACTGGTAAAAGGCTTTGAAGAGGGTTTTGAGATTCTGTTTGAGGGTTCCACCCCCACAGGCAAGGTGAGGAACCTAAAGTCTGGCTTGGAACACCCCGAGGTAGTGCGAGACAAGGACCGGAAGGAGAAAGTCATGGGGAGAATAGAGGGCCTCTTAGCATTCCCATTCCCCAAAGGGCTGATGATCACACCCCTAGGGGTGGTACCCAAAAACGAGGTTCAGGCTCATCCACCACTTAAGGGACCATCAGTAAATTATGTGATCAGTACAGAGGCATGCTCAGTGGGTCACGCTACAGTGAATGATGCCATCAATTTGGTAAAGACAGCGGGCAAGGAGTCCCTCATGACAAAGGCAGAAATTGGCTCTGCTTTCTGCCTCTTCCCAGTTGACCCTGATGGTTCCCATCTACTAGGCTTTCAGTGCGACAGGGCGACGTAGCTTGACAAGGCAATGCCAATGGATTGCTCAGTGTCTTACTCATACTTTGAGCGTTTCAGTATTTTCTTGGAATAGGCCGTGCACATCAGAAACCCGCAGGAAGGCAAGCTATACTATCTCAATGATTTCTTGTTAATGGGGCGTGCAGGAACAGGGGAGTGCAATGACACACTGAGTGCTTTCCAAGGTCTAGCCAGGGAACTGGGTATCCCACTAGCAGCAGAAAAAACAGTGGGCCCAGTAACAAGGCTGGTACTCCTCGGAAATGAGCTAGACTTAGTGGCAGGGACATCCAGGATGCCAGAGAACAAGTTAATTGAGATAAGGGAGGAGATGTGGTCAATGTGCAGCCAGGAGAAAGCGATGCTCCATGAGCTGCAAAGACTGATTGGCAACCTCAATTTTGCTGTGGGAGTCATACCAGCAGGGCGAATCTTTGCCACATGCCTGACACAGTTGACAACAGGTTTAAGAGAGAACCACCACCACACTAGGCTGAGGGCAAGAGTGAAGGGTGACCTCATCATGTGGGACTCATTTCTGGCAGAGTTTAATGGGCACCTCATATGGAGAGAAGGATGGATGGGGGCTAAACAGATAGTCCTATTCACGGACGCAGCCGAGGATTTGGGGCAATACTAGCATGGGAGGGGGGCACAGGGCTATGGCACAGAAGATGGCAGGGATTAGGCATCATCAAGAACATCACATTCCTAAAGCTGTTCCCCCGACTGTTCAGAAAGACAGACTGAGTGACATGAAACTGACACTATGGTCAGACAAGCAAGGCGTGGTCCAGGCCATCAATAACGGCACTGCAAGGTGTCCGGATATATTAAGGCTAATGCGGTGCACGGTGAAAGTGCAGTGGGAGGGAAACCTAGAAATAAAAGCATGACGTATCCCCGGGGTGGAGAACTCACTAGCAGATCTGCTCTCTCATTCCCAGATGAGCAAGTTTAGAAGGCGAGCACCAGAGGCAAAACAGGAAATTACTCCTTTCCCAGAGGATTTGTTGGAGCTGGCAGAACAGACCTGTCAGCTCTAATCCAGCATGCACCATCTTCATTCATTGTTATATACATTACACTCGTCCATATATTTTTAACTCTAATTAGGATTTGTATAGGGAGCGCTGTGATGCGTGCCAGTTACTGTGATGGAATGCCCCATGTGAGCATGCGCATCTTGTGTTTGCTTGCCTTACTCACCAAACAGCCGTATGTATCTATAAATTCCCCGGAATTCAATTGACAGGCAATCCCCGACTGACAGAAGGTGACGCTTTCATGAGTTTGCCTCTAGCTAAGCAGCATAGACATGTGTGACGAGGTCACTGACATCCTACACATTTGTGAAGGGGCAGCAGTGTTGAATGCAAGAGAGAAGTGCAGTCAACCTGGGTGGCTGAAGTGCCACATGGTTGCATTCGATGGCAGCAAACATCTGGGGAAATGAGGAATGGCATGAATATGCATTGTCACCCATTACCATTCCGACTATGACAGTGGCATGGTGGTACTCCGCCAGGTGGCCATAAAGGAAAGTGCAGCTAGAACCCTGACTAGGAATATCAGCCTCCTGTAACCAAATCAGCCGAAACCGGACCTGGCAAACAGCTCGGATGCAACCCCACACTCCCCCCCAGGGGGGCCGGCCGAGCAGTTTGCCAGGGCCAGTTTCGATTCCCAGTCCGGCCTGCAAGTGGGAATCAGCACCTCTAACTCAGACCTCATGCAGAAAGTGATTCTCTGTCTGTATACACTCTCTCTCTCCGAAAGTATTTATTCCTGAGGATAATCAGCAGTGCAAGAAACGCTGAATCCGTCATTGTGGTGAAGCTGTTACAGCTGGCTTAACTATGATGCTGACCTGCATATGATTGTTGGTCAGATGATAAGAAGCAGAAGAGGCGGAGTGTGGTACAGATGTTCTCAGTGAGCCCCTGTGTGTGTGGGGGGGAGGGATTGAGGGTATTTTAACTAGGAAGTTTATGTAGCATTTTTGTTTTCTGTGTTTGTGTTCTGCATTGTCATTATGTGTGTTGATGTAACATTTCTGTTTCTTCTATTTTTTTGTCACCTACTTGTGTCTTTATTTTAAATTCACAGTACAGTCATGTTTTTTAACTTACAATGTTAAACATTTATTTTTAGAGCTGAATGCACTTCATCTTTATATATTGACCCTCTTTTGTGTGATTTTTTTAGAACTGTGGTGGTGTTACTGACCATATGTGTGGCATTGTACTAGTAACCTTTAATTTGACTTGATTATTCTGTCCTTAGTCATAATATTTTTATTCCCAGCACCCATAGATGATTTTGTGTGAACCAATTGTCATTCTGGTGCTTGGCCTGTGTATGATGTTTGACTTACTTCAATGCCGGGCGGAGTAACTTTGAGCTGGGTTGGCTTGTAGTATATTTGAGCAGTAGTTGGTTTATCCTTATGTAAAATTGGTCTCCTAACAGCCTGATTTACACTTTTGTAGGTGTATCGCTGGATTTGTGTTGCCCACTCAATGCCCCTAATTGACTCTCCCCTTGCCACAGCCATTTTGAAGGAGGTATTTCCAGTTTTCAGATACAACCTCTTTTTAAAGTCCACATTTACACCTTCATGTTAATTTTTTGTCTCCACAGCATTGTCCAGACTTCATGGACAATTACGCCCTTGCCACGGTGGAAAGTACCTTTTCAAATGGAGGGGCATATTTACAAAGGGATATCGCCACCCGAATATCACTTTTAGCGATGTTCCGATGGCGTTATCCATTTCTTATTGACAAAGCAGCGTTAAGCCAATTACCATGGCTTAACGCCGCCCTGTAAATAAGCCAATTTTTACGATTCACTTAGCTTAAAAGGAGCGTGCAGTAGGTGTTGCAGTGGGCATTCTGCCGCAACACCCATTGCTTTTTTACGCTGTCCCATATGTGCAAGCATGGGGCAGCCCCAAAACGTAAGATCAGGGAACACCTGGTCTTAGACTGGTGATGCGAGGAGAAATGATTAATTTCCCTTCGTTTTCTGCTCCTTCCATGTGTGCTGCATTCTGCATTCTGCAGCACACATGGAAAGAGCAATTCGCCTTTCAAGATTGCTTATGTGCAGGAAGGTGTCCCTTCCTGCACATAAACAATCACCCCCTGCAGCACAGGCCCCCTTGCAACATGGCGCAAGGGGGCCTGCGCTGGCTCTAGGCAGCTTTATTAGCACTAGCGGAAACACAGAGATCCGCCATGTTTTTGTAAATATGGTGCATCACTGCATTTCAAAATTATCGGAGCGCAACATTACCAATTTGCATCGTGCTCCGACATTTTATTGTAAATGTCACCTGGGGTTTTGTGAATTCCACATATTCCTCGTAGACATTTGTTGCAGATATGCATACTGTATGCTATCGCTCTTTGTTGTAAATTGGTTTGTAAATTAGACCCAGAGGGGTCAGTGACATCATTGTGGAACTGTGATTTGAAGTACCGACCACATTACATTTACAACACACATTTTTTCACGCTCAACACATAAAGCAATCTTTCAAGCAGAACACCGACCCAGACCTATTATCTTTGGTAACGTGTGTGTGCGTTTTGGATGCTGCTTAGGAGAGAGAGGTGCTTGTTTCTCGGCTGACAGTGCTGTGGTGAGGAATGTGCAGAGACAGACACGCAAGTGTCTGAAAGGTTGGTTGTGGAGACGCGCTTTGAGTGATCTGGACGCCTGAGGCATGCTGGGTTTTCTAGGAAATTCTATTTAAAGTGCGTGCTTTTTTTATACGATCCTTAGCTTCTCTCTGACATGCAGGTTCTGGTGGCGTCGGCGGGACAGGTGAGTGTTTGCTCCCAACCGGCTTGACAGGTTGTAGTGCGGGCTGTGGGGTGAACGTTTTACGACAAACAGCTGTCGTTTTTTGGATCTTTATAAGTGTGATGAATGCCACTCGCTGTGACAGGTCGAGCAGCACCCGACGGGCACGGCACATTTCTGGCCTCGGTGCAATGGAAGGTGCTAGAAGGAAATGGCGAGAGCCAATACCCCGTGAGCAGCCCACGGGCTGTTCTCTGACTGAAGAGTGCAGCGGAGCTCGGAATGGTTGCCTGTCTCGGGGTTTTGAAGGTGTCTGAGTTCGATTACTAGTTTGGGGCTCGGTGGGCATCCTCGGGTGGTCGTCAGAAGCACTGGCTGGACCCTGCTGCCTGCGACCTGACCACCACTGCACTGTGCTCCTATTAACACTGCCCTTTCATCCACTTTGGAAGTTAACAGAAATTACTATTTCCCAATGAAATGGTATTCATTTTCTAACATAAGAAAGCTGGAAAGCTGCGCCGGCCTGGCCAGTCACAGCAGAAGTAAGCATCGGTCATTCAAGTCCTGCCAGCTTCGACTCTTAAGCAAGTTCATAGCCTTGGGATTCTGGGGCTTATTTACAAGCCCCTTGCGCCGCCGGAAGGCCACTTTTTGTGGCGCACCGCTGGCGCAACCTCCTGCCCCATATTTACAAGGACACATAAAGTCAACCTGTGTGGCTTTTCCTGTCTTTGTAAATATGCCCCCTTCTCACGTAACACTTTGCGTGAAAGGGGCGTGACATGGGTGTTGCTGTGGATGCTCCCACGCAAAATACATATATTTTGCTGCATTTCCAGATTGACGAGAATTCGTAAACCTGAAAATGCGTCAGAATGCACGTGACAAGGAGAAATGCTTACATTTCTCCTCCTTGTTTCCACTTTTTTCGGGGTGCTGCATTGTACGGCACCGATAGGAAGAGGAAAATGCAGGCACCCTTGCACTATGGTAGAAGGGTACCTGCTAGGCACATGACAGCCGATTGTACGCCAGTGCAGGAGAACCCACAGGGATGCATCATATTGTTGCAAATATGGCGTATCTCTGTGTTTTAAAAGTGACGCAGTATAGCTCGCCCAAAGGACTTGCGCTGCCGCACTGCGGCGCCTTCTTGTAAATAAGCCCCTCCATTTATTCTGCCTAAGACCATGTGTCTGATAACGGCTCTGCACATTGGTTCCCAACAGGGCCGGACTGGCCATAGTGGGCACCAGGCGTTTCCCCGGTAGGCTACTAGGGTGGGGGCCGGTTTTTTAGCCCCTGGGGGGCCGTTTTTGTAACGGGGTCGGCAATATTGGCCCCCTGTAACAAAATCGGCCGAAACCGGCCCTAGCAAACTGCTCGGCTGCACTCCCCTCACCCCAGGGGGGGCGGCTGAGCAGTTTGCCAGGGCCGGTTTCTGTTCCCTGTCCGGCCCTGGTTCCCAATCATTTTTAACTGTGTAACCTGCAGCATGAGACCTTTCCCTAGTCATACCCTGTGTGTGCGACGTGAGTTGGCCTTTCTTTTATGATATGTACTGGAGCGGGCGTTGCAGGGGTTAGGAAGCGCCTCCTTCGCTTCCCCTTGGTGCAGGAATGATTACCAATTATTTTGTGCTTTCACTCATGGCCCGATTTCGAGGGAACCGGATTTAGGTTCTTGGATGCTGGGTGGCTGCAATTAACATTTCCGGCCAGTCTTTCCACAGCTAAATCCAGATACTCTTATTGTCCCTGGAATGTGGAGTACCATGCAGAACCGGATCTCTCTCTCTCAATTCTAGCCCCCATTCCAGGGACAGTTTCTGCCCCATTTTACCAGCTCTCAGACCATGTGATAAACAGTGGCGAGGGGAGGAGGCTTGTGCATGCCATGGGGTGGGTCTAGGGATGGCAAAGGTGACAGTGACAGGGAAGACTGTAGGCTGGCAAGGGGAGTCGTCCATGCTCTACCCATGCTGTAAGCGTTTGGGCAGGGGTGGGTTGAGCTTGTGCCCGCCGCACACTTCCCATCCGGTCACAGTTTTACAGGCTTAAAAAATCAGGCCCAGTGTTCTTGAAATCTGTAAAATGAGTTTGTTGAAGCAACCAGACTGTAACAATCTGGTAGAGTGGTATCCCACCGGGGTATACCCCTCGACCGAATTCATAATCAGGCACTTAGATGTAAAGAATCCAAGGTCACTTCATAAACCATTGCTGTCCACATATTGGTGTAATTCCCTGCCAGATTATTACAAAAAATTATAAATATGACAACTAACTCCCTTAAGGATTGGCTAAACTCACTTATGATAGAATTTGACACAGCGCACAATAAGGAAACCTACCATATCAGTCATTGCACCCTAATTCACATTGACATTCATCATAAACTGCACAATTCCTAATGATGCTTCTAGGGTAACATGACACATTCCACACACACAGTCCACATAACAAAGGGCCAAAAGCCTTTATTGAGACTTGTCATCTGATACCTAACATAAGTGTTTTGAATGGCAAACATCTTCACATTCAAGCAAGGGGCTAGATTGCATGTGCAAAACACTTGTATCTCTAAAAATCTCAATCCAGGCAAGGGTTACATGAAACTTTAATCCATTCACTAATTTTGCCTAAGGTTGAATAAAATCATAACACCGAAAGAGTGTGCCTTATCTAGTGAAGAGCAAGCATGAAGAAACAAACTGGGTTCCTTGAAAAGCATGAAGAATCACACTGGATTGTTTAAGCCCTTGTGCGCGGCCGCGATTCTGCGCCTGTGCGGCACATTCCGATCGCGGGTGCGGTCATGACGGCCGGGAGTCGTCATCAGCACACGAGCACCGTGTGCCTTGACGGCTCCCGGCCGTCATCAGCATGGAAGGGGTTAAAAAGCCCTCACTCACTAACCTAGTTGGTGACATGCTTCATTATCGGGCTCCACCGGGAAGACTGAATGACCCCCTGGTGTGCTTCAATGCAGCAGGTACCTGCTGCAACCCTTCTTAGCCCGACCCCGTCGACGAAGGCTAAGAAGGGTGTAAAGATGAGGCGGAGGCAGGAACTGCTGTAAGGAGATTTATTGAAGAGAAGAGAGCCGTCCAGCATGAAGGAGAGACAGGGCAGCTGCAACTGCCAAACAGGGAACACTGGGGAAGAATGTGCAGTACAAGAAGAACCCACAGGTGACATCATGGAGTTCCAAGAAGTATTGCACAATACAGGTCACCACACACCTCCCCCCTTTCTTAAAAAAAAACAAGATAGAACAACAATGAATAGAAAGTCATACATAGTCATAAAATCTGTTAGAACTACCATGAATAGTAAATCATACATAGTCATGAAATCTGTTGGGTCTTACAATCAACCTAGAGCTTTTCCTTAAACCATTGTCGACTTGGACATTGGGGGTAGGAACAGTTGCACGAGTAGCACGAGAGGGATCTCTGGCAACACGAGAAGTGCTCCACCAATTTCCATTTGACAATTTGACAGCATTTTTGCGAACTTCCACAACTTGTTGGGAGTTGAGAAACTTGGAAAGACCTTTTTTAACGGTAACGGGATTCTTAATCTTGACCCAGTCACCAGCATGAATACTATGAAAAGACTTCTTAACATGTCCCACGTCACAAGGGAGAGAACTGGAAGATTTCTTGTTGGCACAGTCCCATGCCACTTCCAAATCACAACCTTTGTGGAGACTCTTGACCATCCAAAAAGGAAAAGCTTGGGAAGAAGCTTTCCTTCCTCTCATCAGTTCAAAAGGGGAAAAGCCTGTAGCAACATGTGGGGAAATTCTATAAGACCATACAAGATCTTTTACAGCTTGGAAAATACAGCTATTGGAATTGAAGGCGGCCTGCACACATTCAACAATAACTCTATTGAACCTCTCGGTTTTGCCATTGCTCTGAGGGTGATACAAGGGAGTTCTAGTGTGTTTGATGCAGCAATTGTTCAAAAAAACACTCATTTCCTTGGAGATAAACTGAACCCCATTATCGGTGAGGATTTCTTCTGGACAACCCTCCCTCAGAAAAATTTTGGACAAGCAATCAATAACACTCTTTGAATTGGGAACATTGATAGGTTCAACCTCAACCCACCTAGAGAGATGATCGACAAGGACCAAGAAATACTTGGAGGTGTTGGGAAGAACATGGAATGGACCCAGAAAGTCCAGGCCAATTTTTTGCCAAGCTCTGTTGGGTGGGGGAACAACAGAATCACAAACACCTTCCAAAACAAGGACTTTATCGCTAGTGTTACAGCGTGTGCAAAGTTTGACAGCATGCACAATTTGATTATCCATTCTTGGCCACCAGAAATTTGACCTGACATTTCTTTTGGTGATGGTGGCACCCAGATGACCAGAATGAGCATCAGCAATAATTTTTTCCCGGTAAACAGAGGGAGGAATAAATTTATTGCCCCTAACAATTTTGCCACTTTCCAAGGAAAGTTCGGAATTGATTTTCCAATAAATTTGGAGCTCAGGGGAAAGAGATTTTTCCTTGGGCCAACCTTTCTGTATGAAAGAGACAACATCCCTAAGTACAGTATCATTCTCAACAGCATTAACCCAATCATTTTCAGCGAAGGAGATGGAGATTTGTGAAATGTTGGCCACAAAACACTCTTCAATTTCTGTTTCCCACTCATTTTCGTTAGGTTCTTGTATGGGTAACCTGGAAAGACAGTCAGCACGTTTGTTTCTGCCCCCAGGAATGTAAACAACTTTGAAGTTGTATTCTAGGAGTTTAGTGGAGAGTCTAGCCAACCGTGCGGTTGTGCGCTTGACATTTCTGCCGGAAAGGATGTCGACAAGAGGTCGGTGGTCGGTTTGAAGAACAAATGGTCTGCCCCATAAGTAAGATTTAAACTTTTCAACACTCCAAGCGCAGGCCAGCAGTTCCTTTTCAATAACAGAATATTTGCGCTCGACAGGGCGAAGAGTCCTGGAGGCAAACCCCACAGTAAATTCTTTACCAAAGGCTAGTTGTGAGAGGACAGCTCCTAGGCCATATTCACAGGCATCAACAGTGACAAAAGTTTCTCTGTTGCCATTGAAGGGCTGAAGAGCAGGAGCTTTGGTGATGTGTTCTTTGATGAGCTGGAAACCTTTCTCACACTCATCAGACCAGCTGAAGGTGGCACCTTTTTTGAGTAAAAGTCTGAAACACTCAGTGGTCTTGGCGTAGTCTCTCATGAATTTGGAGTAGAACTCACAGAGACCGAGGAAGGACAGAAGCTGCTCTTTGTTAGAAGGAGCAGGGGCCTCAATGATGCTCTTAACTAGACCTGGCCTGGGCTTAATACCGCATTCAGAAATGGTATGACCGAGGTATTCTACTTCTCTAGTTTTGAACACACATTTACTCTTTTGTAAGGTTACACCTCTTTTTTCCAAGATGTTGAAAACTTGGTCAATGACTGAATTATGTTCGTGTTCAGTTTGGGTGAAGATAAGGATGTCATCTTGGAAGACGACAACATTAGAGAGTTCTTCGAACATTTCAGACATGATACGCTGAAAAACAGCGGCGGCAGACGCCAAACCAAAGGGAAGGCGACGAAATTGAAAAACTCCATCAGGAGTTACAAAAGCGGTGAGATGTCGAGAGAGTGGATGTAACTCAATCTGGTGGTAAGCTGCCTTTAGATCAAGTTTAGAAAACCAAGTGGAAGAGCCTACTTTAGCTATCAAATCCTCAATGCGGGGGAGGGGAAAACCATCGACCCAGATAGCTTCATTGAGACTGCGTAAATCCACACACATCCTGAGATCGCCAGACCTTTTCCTGGCAAGAACAATGGGAGAAAGCCATAATGTGGATTCTACCTTTTCAATGATTTCTTGCTCGCATAATGACTTAAGGTGTTTGGACAAATATTCTCTGATACTGAGGGGAACGTTCCTCAGCTTGTGTTTAATTGGGGAGACACCGTCTTTGACCTTGATGAAGTGTTGAAAATTGGTAATTTTGCCTAAACGATCTTCAAAAATTTTTTTGTACTTGTGCTCCCAAAATTCACTGTTAAAGATGTTGCAAACTGGGGTAGAAGATGCAAGGGAAGAGAGATTGCATCCTTCAATGAATACAGGGTTGGGTAAACCAGGTTTAATGGTGACACCAAATTCTGCCTGATGTATGAGTCCTAGAACATTGATACCACGTTTGGCAACATAGACCTTCCCCTTTATGGATTTGTTAAAGATGGAGATTTCGGCCAAGAAATAACCCAGAAGGTTGATTCTGCTTCCTTCAAAGGCCACAGAAAGGACATCAGGAGGAAGTAGGCATTTATTTTGCCAAAGGTGAGAATATTTCTCATAGGAAACAATAGTGATGCGAGCCCCGGTGTCTACCAGTAGTAGGATATGGTGATTGTCAATAGTGGCATCAACTTCAGGGTCAGGGACAAGAAAAGTACGGCTAGTAGTGTCATTGTCTTTCACTACAACGACATATTCCTGATTGGTCACATAACATTCAGAAAGTTCAGTAGAAAGCTCAAGGGGATTTGAAGTTTGAAAAGAATCATTTTCACACATGACACTGCGTACATTGCCCCTTCTACCTCTCATGCATACCCTTGAAAAGTGACCATTTTTTCCACATTGAGTGCATTGTTGATTAGCAGCAGGACAATTTTTAAAATTGGAAGCATGGTAAGAAGAGCCACATCTATTACAGAAAGTACTTTGGCTGAATTGTCTATTAGGTATGAAAGGTCTTCTAAAACTGGTGTTTCCCATTCTTTTGAAATAGCCACGAGGGTCACGAGGAATGGAAATGAGAGATTTGGTGGGAAAGGGTACTTTAGTGGACACAGCACCAGAGATGGAAGTGTTAGAAAGAGAAACCTCTAATTGTTTGGAATCTTCTAAGGATGTTTCAATACTTTTGGCTATATCGATAGCCTTGTCAAGAGAAGGATCTTTGCAAGATAGAAGTTTCCCTTGGATTTGTTTGCAAGAGCACCGAGCAACAAGCTGGTCTCTGATAAGTTGAGAGGTGAAATTGTCAAATTCACATTTAGATGCAAGTATTTTTAAGGCAGTAACAAAAGTATCAATGCTTTCTTCGGGTTTTTGAGCTCTAGTAAAAAAATTATAACGGTGTACAACCATATTCTTGGTTTTAACAAAATACTTGTCTAATTTGGCTATGGCTATTTCAAAATCGTCAGGAGTTTCACCAGTAGGTGGAACATAAACCGGTAAATGATCAAAAACGTTTTGTCCTTCTACACCAAGATGATAATACATTAGACTTTTTTTCCTTTCTGCACGGTATCTAAGACCATCAATCGCTCCTAGGTAGGCCATAAAGGATCTCAACCAAAGTTTCCATTCAAGAGGAGGGTCTCCAGGAGTCTGAAGAAAAGGAGCAGGAGGAGATACATTTTGCATTGTGAGATCTTCAATTTTCCTTTAAGTACAAAATAAAAATGTTGTAAATATGGCAGATTAGAAGTGTTGGTCTCTTTGTTGGAAGTAAAATACGTGCAGATAAGCGTGTTGAAAAAAAAAAAAAAAAATATGTACAACAGTTGTGCACGTCAACGTGTAGAGAAACTGCGTGCAGTGGCTGTGCACATCAGCGTGTAGAAAAGAATGCGTGCAGCCGCTGTGCACATCAACGTGTAGAGAGAAATGCGTGCAGCAGCTGTGCACGTCAGCGTGAAGATACTGGATACTCCGGTGAGTTGGTGAAGAAAATTAGGCTGAGCTAAAGCTGTGCGCGTCAGCGCGAGATTTGCCTCCTTGTAGATTTGATGACCAGTGTGATAGAACCATGTAGGTCAGCGAGTAAAGTGATTAAAGCTGTGCGCATCAGCGAAGAAAATTATCTAAAGCTGAGCGCGATATCGTGCGTGGACTGAAACCGAGTAAATCCGATGAAATGTTTGAAACTGTGCGCATCAGAGGGATTCGGAGTTGTGAGTTCAGAGTGCGCATCGGCAAATGTCAGCTGCAAGGATAAGCTGCGTAGGTTAAAGTCGACAGCTGATAGAAGGACGCGAAGGCTTTATGACGTGGTGACAGGCACGCGTCTTGCTGGTTGCTGGGAAACCATGTGCTGACGCTGGGCGTCTGGTTGGTTGCTGGGGAGACGCGTGCTGGCGCTGGACGTCTTGCTGGTTGATAAGGAGACGAGAAACGCGATGACGCTGAGTGGAGGGATTCCACTACGTCATCACTCTGTAGCGGAGCTCGGAGGTGGCGGAGCAAGGAGCGGAGAAATATGTGGCGCCGATGGGAACAGCGAAAACGCAGACAGCACTCGGTAGGACTTGACTTTTGGCGGTGAAGAGACGGGGAATGCAGGTGAGACGTAGCGCTGGTAGAGAAAAAAAAATATAGCGCGAAGCAAAGTAATAGTTGACAAAGCGCTGGAGAGTGCTGTGAGAACTCGTTTGATTGATGCGCAAAACGAGATAAATGGTAGAAAAAGAGTCTGTTGGCTGCGACGGCTCTCTAATGTGAAACGTGGTAGAAATGTTTGAATTGAAAAAGAAGGTACTCACAGGGAAGTAGATCGTACTTCAGGAAAATGTTCAGGGGTCCAAACCGTTTTGGTAGGAGTTGATTAGTGAGTAGATCCAACAGCTGAGAAACAGCTGACCATCCTCAGTCGCCAATGTAAAGATGAGGCGGAGGCAGGAACTGCTGTAAGGAGATTTATTGAAGAGAAGAGAGCCGTCCAGCATGAAGGAGAGACAGGGCAGCTGCAACTGCCAAACAGGGAACACTGGGGAAGAATGTGCAGTACAAGAAGAACCCACAGGTGACATCATGGAGTTCCAAGAAGTATTGCACAATACAGGTCACCACAAAGGGTTGCAGCAGGTACCTAGTAGGTGCTTGCCATTAATGGCGGTGTGCCAACTTGCCACCACCCCCTCCCGAGACCCATGGTGTGATTAGTTGTTACGCTGCATATTTATTTTTGGTTCTTCCAAATAGGAGGACCTCATGGGTAACAGTGAGTCACTGATCCAATTTTACCCTTTTTTACACTTTGACCTCTGGTTAGGGTGGGCCTTAGCGTGCCCACACCGTCGAGGTCCTCGCTTTGGTCCTGAAGAATGCCTGGCTATGGACACCAGATAGGCAGAAACATCTTGACCCTGCACAGTGGGATTTAGCTGATCAATGTAACCAGCATACACAGCCCTTGTTCCGTTTTTATTCGTGTCAGATTGGCTACCTAATAAAAATCATGTTTTGGACACAATCTAGACAGTTTTAACCCACTACATTTAGCATTTTCACCAATCACACAAATAACAAAAAAACGCTCCGCAGTATTCCTGACATTGAAGCACACCAGGGGGGCATTTGGTCTTCCTGGTGGGGCCCGATGATGAAGCATGTCACCAATTAGGTTGGTGAGTGAGGGCTTTTTAAAGAATCCAGTGTGATTCTTCATGCTTTTCAAGGAATTCAGTTTGATTCTTCATGCTTGCTCCTCACTACATAAGGCACACTCTTTTATTGTTATGATTATAGGAGCCAGGGGACTAAGATTCTCTTTCTCTCTTGTTGTTAATTGATAAGGTTGAATACAATCAGGCACCACTGCTAACTGGCTTCCAAATAACACTATACCCAATGGAGAGAGGACTTGTTCTGTCGGCAAGTAGGTGACAGCCCACACATTCATATCAGAACTAACAATGGTCAATGATTGGTGTCCATTCATAATCCCCTTACTTTAATTTCTCTTCTGATTTCTCTTGCTTCACATGATGGTAAAGAAAGTAGAGGATCATTATCTTGGAACTCAAATCAGCATGGTGACCTCAACCACTAGCGGCTGTCGTAGAAGGTCATTTCTACTATATCAGCATCCGCAGAAATCCCCCTCAGGGTTCTGCTAGATGGCCCTGGTTAGATTTCATGATCAAACATTACAGGAATTTTGTCTTTGGGGAGTTCTGCTCTTCTGTGTTCTCTTTACTCCTTCTTGGACTGAGTGATCGCATCTGGATGGTCATGAAGTTCCAAATCCTAAGAGAACTGAAGAAGATCTCCTAACATCTAGACATCTCTCCTGCATTTTCTTGACACCTGCAAAATTAGTTGGTTGCTCTGAGGGATACCCTGCAACCAGGAGGGGATGTATAAAATAGAGTGAGCAGTGAGTGTTATTTTAAGACAGGTCTCTGCCACAGCTTCGGGCTGAGTGGGGTCTTACAAAGGCGAAGAGCTGGAAAGGTGCTGTTTTTTCCACCTTATACAGTGGTAAGTAGTTGTTGAGCACATGAACTTTAAAGGAATGTACTGCTTTAGACTGAAAAAAATGGGGCACTGCTGACATTTCTAAAGTAAACAACACAGCACAGTGCACTTGCATATCAGAAAACCAACTAACATAACAAGCATTTGCAATGCAATAGGTCTTGCAGTAATTAAGTTTGAGCTATTGGCATTGCTAAATATTGCAACACCAATTGCAACAAAAGTCTATAAATTGTAGGCCCAAAAAATGTGCATTTATTTTTGTAGCAATGATGGCATGCTGTGCTTTAGATGAATATGTTTATAAGTACGCCATACTTCGATTGCTACAATAGTTCATTGTGGATGCGTTAACAATTGATGTGGGGTGTGGTTGTGTGTGTGGTTGTGTGTGTGTGTGGTTGTGTGTGTGGTTGTGTGTGTGTGGTTGTGTGTGGTTGGGTGTGTATGTGTGGTTGGGTGTGTATGTGTGGTTGGGTGTGTGTGTGTGTGGTTGGGTGTAGTTTTGTGTGTGGGTGTGTGTATGGTTGGGTGGTTGTGTGTGGTGGTGTGTGTGTGTGGTTGGGTGTGGGTGTGGTTGGGTGTGTGGTTGGGTGTGTGGTTGGGTGGTTTTGTGTGGTTTTGTGTGTGTGTGTGGTTGGGTGTGTGTGTTGTTGGTTGTTGTGTGTGGTTGGGTCTGGTTGTGTGTGTGGTTGCGGTTGTGTGTGTGGTTGTGTGTGGGGGGTGTGGGTGTGTGGTTGTGTGTGTGGTTGTGTGTATGGTTGTGTGCGTGGTTGTGTGTGTGGTTGTGTGTGTGGTTGTGCAACCTTGTTTCCAAAATGGGTTGGTGGCGGGAATGTAGCTCGACCACTTGATCCAGTTTTTAATGACTAGGTCCTGCTTGCATGTAGCAGTGCACCCAGTGCGATGTTTTGCACATGGTCTCTCCACACGAAGGCTTCACGCTAAAATCCAATCCTGGCATCTCTGCTTAATCACACTGTGACCCTGGGCAAATAATCCCCCTTTCTGTGTTCTTATATAGTACGCATTTAACTGTATTATCATTAACTAGTGCGTCATCACTTGAGCCAGGAAAGGAGCACGTTTATCTGACAGCAAACATGAACTGCAAAAGCTCTTCTACAGCAAGTAGTAATAATAACCAGCACTTACCCTCAGATTATATGTTTTGTCAAGCAGTGAGTCACTGCACCAGGCTACACACCTTGCCAGATAGAACAGCAGTTCTCACCAGAGAACGAGCACCCTCAAAGACTGCACTTGTCACCAGTGAGCAGGCACCGTCAGATAGTGAGTGCCTGTACTGCTCACCAGACCACAAGTGCTCTTGATGTGTTCCCATACTTCTCATCGGACTGCAGATGGCACCAGATGCGGAGTTCCTGCACTGGTCACCAAAGACCATGCATCGTCAGAGTGAGCGCCTGTGCTATTTACTGAAAGTCGAGCACTGTCAGTGTGTTACCTGCACTCCTCATTAGACTACGGGTGGTGTGAGACATCGAGATTCTGCGTGTGTCTTCAGGGAACAGACACCGCTAGATAGTTAGTGCCTGCACTATTCACCAGACCCCCATGTGCTGTCAGTGTGTGCCTGCACTCCTCAGTAGACACCCAGTTGTGTCAGACTCAGACATCGGGTTACTGCACATCTCCCCAGAGAACAGACCTCTTCCACGGGCAGAAAGTGTGATGCCCTGGGGCAACCATGTTCTTTTCGACGTAACTGATCAAGTTGTCCTTCGGCACGTGCTGGTTGCCATTGCACCCGGCTGCAGAGGCTCCTACCTGGGAGCAGGGCGGTGAGCGGCGTCCCAGCATCTCCCGAGCCCTGCGGAGGCCGGTCCAGCGCGGGGGAGCGGGCGAGGGAGGGAGTCCTACGGCACAGCGGCAGAGAGGAGGGGGCAGAGGGGAGGGGACCAAAGGAGAGTGGGGAGGGAGGAGAAAGGCGATCGTGAAACCGAAAGCGATCGCTTTTGGGAACAAGGCAACAACATAAGTGGCAAACCATTTTAAACTAGCAAAACAAACAAGACGTGCAGGGCGAGTGCCGGTCCGGTGAGAAGGGGCGGGACTGCGAGAGCCAATTCCGACGCGCGCCTTCGGATTGGGCCGCGCGACGTCACGTGAGCTGTCTATGGTAGAAGCTCACGCACGCGACCCGATCCGAAGGCGTGTGTCGGAATCCGACGCCGCCATAGGGAATGCTGGGCGCGCGACCAGCTCTTGTATCCCCTCGTCGTTTTTCGGCTGAGACGCCGACTATAGTTCTCGCTGCGAGAACGCGCTTAGCGCGTTCATCGTAGCGAGACCTAAAAATGCAACACATTATGTGTATCTTATTGTTCACTAGTGCCATCTCTGAGACTTGTGACATTTACAGAGCAGGTGTTCTTAGGCCACCTACTTTTAACCACTGGTGATTTTTAATATTTATAAAACTTGGTAATGCATAAAATCACTAAATTTAGTAAAACTTACACAATTCCATTCTTTTGTTACTTTAGAATTCAACAGAAACCAACAAAGCACCAAAATAATAATAGAAATTACACTAGTTGGACATTACAATTAATATAAATTAGAAATCATAAAAAACTTTATAGCGATGTATCTGCGTCGTTTTTTTCCTACTCACACCCTGATATAGAGATTAAGCTGCATGTACAGAGTTAGCTAAACTGAATGTCATTTTTTGTGTACAAATTCTTTGAGTTTCTTACTCATTTTGTCTTCAAAATACCGCTATTCACGCACTTTCACGCACTTTCTTATTTACATCTGCGTATACATTTAACAGCATTAGGTATAATCACAAATGGACCTTCCGTATATGTAGTTGAGTTTAATTTACTCCAGACGAATTTGCCATGTTGAGCGATGGGGGCTTTTGAATCTGCAAATCTCCTCCCTACTCTGAATGCACAAATCTGAAAATACAGGCGGCAGAAAGTATATATGACGAGAGTCCTATTCACAACAGCCGTCTGGAAGGCAGCACCCTCTGGCTCAAGTGGGAGTGCATTATAGTTTTATGCAGGAGATAAAATCACCCTATCAGATAAACCGCTATACATTTCATTGTAAATGTAATTGCCATGAGGAAGTTTTACCCCGTGGTTGTGTTATTCGTTATGATATACTCGTTCTGAGTGTATCTTTGAGGTGAGCACGGATTGCCTGCCCCCTGTGTATGTTTGGTGAGAACACATTTTTAGTCCTGGTTGTGTGATTTACTGGTGGGCACAGGTCATCTTGCCCGTGTGTGTGTTGGTGGGGAGTTCAGACATGATTTCTGTGGATATTGAAGCAATGAGCACAATTTACTATCCCGTTGTTCACTGTTGGTGGTCAGGAGCGGACCTTTGCCTGTGTTTCTATGCTGGTGGTGAACACAGTTATGTTTTCCCGTGGATGGGTTGTGTTGGGTAGTGGCTAATCTGCTATTACCCCAAAACTGGTCCCAGGATGCTGGTTTCCAGTTCAGGGAAGTCCTGGCTTGGCAGTTCGGACTGGACTGTTCCCATGAGGCGAAGGTTCAAGACTGATTTGCATATAACTGTGTTTGAACTGGAATGGCATGGGGAGCAAAAAAAGGATGAATAGGCCCAGCTCTCCGTACTGGGGGTGCATGTTTGACAATGTTCAGCGTTCCGTTCATCATCTTTTTGTATTGTATAGGAATACCCCTCCCCTCTCGTGACCACTTTCCAAAGAACATTTCCCTTACACCTAGTGTGCATGTCTGCATAGGATTGGGAATAATCACTGCATGAAGACCTTCCATAGAAGAACATATCCCACAGAACCAGCGCCCGTGTCTGCATAGGCAAACTTTCCATGCTATGTGAAGTGCACATCGAAAAAGACCTTTCCCTCACAAGAACACAATCTCATCCCGTGTGGACATCTGAATGTGAACAACTTCCCACAGCCCCCAGATGGAGCTCAGCCATTATAGGAAGCTCGCCGGCTGCCCCGTCCGTGTGACTGTCAGATAATTGATATCAAAGCACTGCGTTGAGAAGGATGCGTTCCCGGCCCAGCCTGCTCTGGGGATAGTTCGTACAAGAGAATCATTCGGCGCCTCTTGAACAGTGAGAAATGGAACGTACATTGAGTGCTCCATATTACGGCGCGTGACCAAAACGCGCTGTGACACTCTGCAGTGACTTTCAGTCTCAGGGGTTTTTGCTAGGAAGACTCCGTACACGCACCTTGGAAATCCTAGTACGGCAGTGAGATACTACGGCCCACAGAGCGTGCTTTGTAACCCCCGTGAAGTGCCAAAGTCAAACAAGTCACACCCGTGCAGTAAGAGAAGCATGGGGCATGTGACTCCGTTCAGTGTCAGGGCCCGCTCCATTAGCAGGGGGCTCTGTCCCCGCAGTACGGCGGCCCCTTCTGTCACCGCTGTACTGTGTTCCCCTAGTCCCGTCACCCCAGTACAGTGCCAAGGCTGTGCTGTGTTACTTATCCCCAGGCATTGTCGTTTACTATGCTGTCACCAGTGTGCAGTCTCACCCCCCGCAGTGTCAGTACCGTGCAGTGTTAGGCAGCGGATTAGAGGTAGGGTGGGGGCAGGACAGTGCACAGTGTCACATTTGTGCAGTTTCACTCCAGCGCAATGTCACCCGTTGTCTGTCAGTGCTGTGCAGTGAGACACCCCTGTGCTGTCAAAGCTGTGCTGTGTACCACCAGGGTCTGTCACACCTGTGCAGTCTATCTTCCACGCTGCATCACCCCAGTGAAGTCGTCGTCATGCAGTTACGCCCGTGCAATGTCATCAAAAGTGCTCTCACCACTGTACAGAGTAATTGGTGTGCAGTGTTACCACTGTGCAGTGCCAGGAAATGTCCCGCACTGAGTTTGAGGCGGGGCAGGAGTGTCACACCTGTGCAGTGTAACAGCCATGCAGTATGCCCCCATGCAATGCCACCCAGCGTCTGTCATCAGCGACCAGTGTCGGTCCACAGGCAACCCGGAATGTGTCACCGCTTAGCGCGTTCATCTTAGCGAGACCTAAAAAGGACACAGCAAAACAGTGAAAACAGAATTAAATGCAACAACCACAGTACAAAATTACAATAACCGCAGGCAATGATGCAGCACCGAAACACAACAGTACACATCACCACCACAACAAAATGCAACCCAACAAATATGCACAAACATTCTGAGGAATTGTAAACCTTTTGGATATATAAATGAGTAGTAAGACTAAACCTGGAGTTAGTAATTCTGACACCTCCTTACATAGTTCTGTGAAGAAATCATCTTCTCCTGTTCTTTAACAGCCTCGGAGACTTGCAAACTGGACAGGACCTCAGCTACTGCAAATCGCCTTGATAAGTTGGTAGACTCTGCTTCATCTACTTTAGGTACCCTTAAGCCACTCAATTTTCTTTTATTGACATTTTCAAAACCATCACAGGAGTTGATAATGAGAGTGGTCATACTGTAAAATATTTCCCCAATTCACAAGGATCGCCTTCGACTAATCTAGGGAGAGGGTCACAAATAGATTGCATTACAGTGCAGCAGATATTTCCTTTTCCAGCCTCTTTGCCGATTTTCTTTCTTTCTTTATTATTTATTTTATTTGCGTGCTTATATAGCGCTATGAATAGACTCCCGAAGGAGTATCTCTGCGCTTATGACACCTGGAATAAAACTTTAGAGAAAGCCACAGGGAACATGATTTATATCAGGAGGACTAATATGAGCCAACGGAAAGATGTTAAGATAAGCTAAACAAGAAAGTTTTCAGACATTTTCTGAATTTAAGGTGATTCCTACATTGTTTTAAAGAAAGCGGGAGAGAGTTCCAGAAACTGGGACCTACCACAGACAAAGCCCTGCCTCCTTGCCTAGATTTAGTTATTTTAGGAATGTTTAGCAGGAACTGCTCGCCAGATCTAAGGGTACGGGTAGGGGCTTATGGAACAAATTTAGTAGCCAAATACTCTGGTCCCAATTCATTAAGGCCTTTATGAATAATACAGCAGGTCTTAAACTTTACTCGTTGCCGTATAGGCAACCAGTGTAGTTTGTGCAGTAAAGGTCTAGAGGGGGACCTAGGAGGTGCATTAAGCACCAACCTCGCTGCTGTATTTTGTACCACCTGTAGGCGGTTAAGAACCTCTTCATTAGCTCCTGCCAGGAGACCGTTACAATAATCAAGATGGCTGATAACCAGAGCCTGAACTAAGGTTTTCCTATAAGAGTCAGGGAGGAAAGGAAAGATCCTACGGAGGAGACCTATTACGTGGAAGCATGTTCCTACAGTAATGGTGACATGATGTTTCATGGTCAACTCCGGTTCCAATCTGACTCCCAAATTCTTGATTATAGTTTTGGGCTCAGGAACTGGGCCCAAATCAAGAGGCCACCAATCAGGAGACCATTGGACCTTTACATCACCGAAAAGCATCACCTCCGTTTTTCCAACGTTGCATTGAAGGAAATTGGAGGACATCCACCTAGCAACTGCCTTCATCCCATCGGAGAAGGATTGTATTATCTCCGGTGTAAGATGTTTAAAAGGGAAGAGCAGCTGCGTATCGTCAGCATATGACACTGGGTGGAATCCAAAAGCTCTGGTTACATCTGCCAAGGGGGCCACATAGGTGTTAAACAAGGTCGGGCTCAGACATGAGCCCTGCGGGACCCCCTTGGTGATGTTAACCTCATCCGACCTAAACTCACCCATGGTGACAGATTGGGTGCGGTTGGAGAGAAAGCTTCTGATCCATTCCAGTGCAGTACCGCCGATTCCACTCTCAGACAGGCGTTCGATAAGGATGTTATGAGAAATAGTATCGAACGCTGCCGATAAATCTAGCAGTACCAGGACCACAGAGTAACCTTTGTCCTGGTACAGCCGAAGATCGTCTGTTATCGACAGCAAGGCCGTTTCAGTACTGTATTTTGGCCTAAAGCCTGACTGTGATGGATCGAGGCTGCCGGATAGTTCCAGATAGGTGGATAGATGTTTATTACAATGCTTTTCGATGATTTTCCCTAAGAATGGTAAAAGGGAAATAGGTCTAAGGTTTGACAAATTGGTCCAAGGAATTGAAGAATTCTTCCTGATAGGTCTGACAAGAGCTTTTTTCCAACATTGTGGGACTACTCCAGATGTTAGTGAGAGGTTCACAAGCCTCTGAACGTCAGGGCCCAGAGTGCTCCCTAGTGGACCCATAAGTCTGGCTGGAAGCAGGTCTGCCGGGCTGCCGCTTTTAATATCCATGAGTAGTCTTTGGACCTCACTCAGTGATATTTCTGGAAAATCATCAAAAGAGTGAGACTTTGTAGCTTTAGTAGATGACATGTGCACCAAAGCAGAATGATCTTGGCTACTTTTATCAGTATTAAATGTCTCTATTTTCCTGTAAATGGCATCAATTTTGTCAGTGAAGAAGCTTGATATGCTATCACAAAGATGTTGTGAGGCCATGTCTGCGCTTTCGCAAGCAACAGGCTTTAGAAATGTATTGACAATCTGGTACAAGGTCTTTGAGTATTTACCAGCTGCCTCTAACTGAGCGGTGATATGGTGCTTGCGAGCAGAACGTATGGCTTTGTGATAGGTGTTAAGAGCCCTCCTATAGTTAACTTTATCTCCTTCCAAGTGAGAAGTTCTCCAAGTCTTTTCGGACTTCCTAACTATCCGTTTAAGACTACGCAAATCCTCCGAATACCAGACTTCATGTTTCTTGGTAAGGCTTGTTTTAAAAGTCTTTATCGGGGCAAGTTGTTGTACTACATCACCGATAGCTAAATCCCATTTAGAAAGAGCGCTATTTATATCATCTGTACATACAACAGGGGGGGAAAGATATTTTTGTTCAAAGGTGATGTTAGTTATTTTATGCCACTGCCTTCGTTTAGATGGAATATGGACATGTGAAGTGGATCGGAGGACATTAATTGGCATGAAAAACTCAAGCATAAAATGATCTGTCCAGGGATATTGTTTGGGCACATTACATTCAATACCAGGAAAGTTGGTTATTATCATGTCCAAAGTTTGTCCTGCTTGATGTGTGGGTCCACTATTATGTTGTTTTAGTCCCAGAAGAGAGATATCGGTCATAAAAGATTGTACCTCATTGTTGTTTTCTTCCTCACTATGGATATTAAAATCCCCCAGTAATAAGAAGTCTTTATCTGGGCTTATATGTGGTGCTATTGCTTCCACTAGCAATTTGGGCATATTTTTTAAAGGGCCAGGAGGACGGTAAACCAGAGCTCCCTTCCTATTACATTTAGTGGATGAATCAATCCTAAATGTCATCATCTCAAAGTCAGGACTGCAACATTGGTCCAGAACTGAGACAGAAATGTCGTCTCTAAATACAATTGCTATCCCTCCACCAGTTTTTGTAGGTCTGTCCTGTCTAACAATCTTATAACCCACCGGAATGCCAAGGGTAATAGCGGGGGTGGTGTGAGGTTTAAGCCATGTTTCAGTTAAGAAACACATATCTGGCTTGTAAGTAGAGATAAGATCCCAGACCTCAGTAGAATGCTTAACTAAAGATCTAACATTACATAGTAGGTTGCTGCCTCCAAAAGTCAAAGTAGTGGTGATGTTATCAGAGCATTGTTGATAAGAAACGCTATGTGTCAAAAATTGTGTATGGCAAGACCTACACGAAAAAGGACCTTCAGGGAAACAATAAGATGATGGGGAACAATTTGGAGAAGACAGGTTAGGGCGTAAATGACGTAAAGTATAAGAAGAATATACCAGCCTAGTACCTATAGTATCACCAGGCGGGAGTGCCATAGCCCCTAGCCACGTCCTGTCGCGGACGGGCGCAGACGGGCTTCTCTCTGGCGCGTCTCCGGCGCTTCACTGCGCGCGACCGCTGCGCGCTTGCTGTGACGAGGGGGCTAAATACCTCCCAACGTGCAGCAAACTAGAGCGCTAACCGCTGTGTAATAGCGGAAGTGACCTGGCTCTGCCTGACCCGCCCTCCGCTCAACGGCACTGGTTGCCGAGTTGGACCGGGGCGGGCAGGACAAAAGATCGAGCTCAGGTTAGGTTAAGTAAATAAGTAATGTTCCTATATTACTTTTAAGGTGTAGCGCTGCTATCTATGAGCAATGACAATACACTTTTAAAAACACGGCGCTGTTGAAATGTGTCAGGAATCCATTTTGCAGTTTGCAATCACAATCACATTTAAAATCACATTAAATGTAGCGTAAGTCTAATGCTATAGACCGGGGCGTCAGCGGGTCGGGGAGACACTGCCACCGTCCTCCTTACCGCAAATGCCGCCTGCTCCTCGCTGCCTAAATACCTCCCAACGTGCAGCAAACTAGAGCGCTAACCGCTGTGTAATAGCGGAAGTGACCTGGCTCTGCCTGACCCGCCCTCCGCTCAACGGCACTGGTTGCCGAGTCGGACCGGGGCGGGCAGGCCAAAAGATCGAGCTCAGGTTAGGTTAAGTAAATAAGTAATGTTCCTATATTACTTTTAAGGTGTAGCGCTGCTATCTATGAGCAATGGCAATACACTTTTAAAAACACGGCGCTGTTAAAATGTGTCAGGAATCCATTTTGCAGTTTGCAATCACAATCACATTTAAAATCACATTAAATGTAGCGTAAGTCTAATGCTATAGACCGGGGCGTCAGCGGGTCGGGGAGACACTGCCACCGTCCTCCTTACCGCCCACCATTGATGCTAGTGTTATTTTCCTCCTGTGCTGATTTATTGAGTTTCCCATTGTTCATGACGAGCTCAGCTCGTCATGAGTGTATGGAGGTGTACATCATGACGAGCTGAGCTCATCATGAGCGTCCAAGGAGTTAAACAATCTTTAGACTAGAGTTTTAGGGTTCACTGATTCTTGCTGGCCATTGGGCACAACCAAGTTCTGTTTAACTAGAGCCCATTTTCCTATGTCAAATAACAATGTGTTAAAAAAAAACTAAAAAGTGGGATACAGATAGTAACCGAGATGTGTAGAAACCAGAAGAATGATAGAACTTTATCTTACTTTTCCAAAACATTGAAGTTAACAAAAAAAAGTCTACGAACCTCAAACTAGTCCCCTCCACATGCTCATCTGTCATTGTTACCAAAAGGTACCTATAATGTTCACTACTCAATTGTCGATCAGAAAATGAAACATGATGCTGACATAGTGGACCTTATAACCAACCTGGACCTAGACCTCCTAATTCTCACCGAAACCTGGTTAAATGAATCCTCATCCACTATTCCAGACATTCTAGATTCACCCAGCCATGACATCATCCGTCTATACCGCGCAGACCGCCAAGGCGGTGGATTAGCCAATGTATCGGACCAACCTCTCACTAAAACATAATCATGCTACACCAATATCCTCCTCCGAGTATCTGAGGATCAATATCTCAGCCAATGACAACTCTACTTGCACAGTGCACAAGTTCTACCACCCTCCTGGAGATAATCATACTTATCATCATACAAATCATGGAGATCATATTTACCAACAATGAACCACACAACAACCAGATTCATCCAGGTTATTCCAACATTCACTGGCAATGAGTGCTCCACTTGTGAACTGGTTCCAGGGGTTTTGCCATGAACTCAACCTGATCCAAGCCTGCAACAGCCCTGCTCAAATTAAAGGGGCCACCTTAGACCTAATAATAGGAAAGGAGAAGGCCATCCAAATTGACTCTATTTTACCTTATTACTGGAGTGACCACTAGTGCATCACCTTCTCGATAGTTGAAAAGGCAGCCCTCTGCAAAGGTCGCCCAGTGAAAATCAAACACTGGCTTAGAGACACCCGTAACCTCAACCCAGGCATGCTATCTGCTATTAGCTACAATTTCGTGTCCCCTTCCACCAACATGTCTGACACACAAGACCTCACAGGGCACTGGTTTAGCAGTATGTCCAACATCCTGAACTCCATTGCCCCCACACAAGTAAAGAGAGTCTCGAGAAAAAGATCTAAGCCGTGGTGCAACTGTAGCCTTAATGAGGAATGCCGCACCCTTAGAATTGCGGAAAGAGCATAGAGATTGACCCCTTCTCCTATGAACTCTCAAACTTCTGCTGCAAAAACGGAGAGCTTGCAATAGGTGCATTAGAAGCTCCAAATCATCATATTTTCTGCAACAGCTACATACAGCCGTCAGCTTATCAAAAACTCTCTTTGAAATTCTAAAAAAACAAATCAATGGGAAACACAATTCCCCCTCTTCAGACATTAAAATTCTATCAAATTGTGAAACATTTGCCTCCATTTTTGAGAAAACAAAGTTCATTGACACTTATCTCCAGAATGCTGTGAAACTCTTACCAATTGAAGCCCCACCACATTGCACCTCCATATCGCAGGAAGAATGCCCTGGCAGTCATCTCCTCAAAATTTAAAACAATTCCTTTTGGTCCATCATCCAAACGTTTGAAGAAAATTGCATCTTTACACTATTGACATCCATAAACGACTTTATCAAAGATATGTTTACTAACATTTTATCACTTATCACAATATAAACTGGCACATTGTACATCCAGATATACTTAGACAGCTGAACAGGTTACAGGACCAAAAAGCAACATGCATCTATAGGTGTGTACCCCCATCATATCCCAGAAATCCTAAAGGAGTAAGCACAGTCTCTCCAAGAGCAAGGACGGGGAGTAGGTCTGTAGTGTCTCAAAACATGATGTAGGTCTGTCTTACTTTTACGATAATAGTGATCTAGTCCCATCAACTGGGAAGGTGTCCTATATCTGGAACAATCAAAACCAGACTCCCAGAAAACATGGAGAACAAAAAACCCTCCCTTCTTACCCCCCAACCCAAACCTGGTGGCAGCTACCCAAACCCAGCTAAGTTACAATCCTGGGTGTTTCAAATAGACTAAAATTAAAACAGGTGCATAGCTGTGACTGATACAGGGCAGATGGCTGATGGTAGTCCCTTTGTGAGGAAAGTTACTAGTGAGCCCCATCTATATTCAAAAATCTTATAATCATCCCTGCATATACCGGCCATCGTTTCAAGGCACAAACGTTTCCAGAGTCTGGAATGCCATAACGAGAGAGCGGGAGCTTCCTTTTCCTTCCATGGGCCGCTATGGCTACTTTCGCAGCCCCAATGCAGGTCCACATGATGGCCTTATCTGATTTAGTTTGGTGCTTGAGGGAGTGGTCGCGAAGGCCAAGGAGGGTGTTTGCCATGGAGGTCGGAATAGGATACCCCAGCATATCTTTAATTTGTGCGAGGATTTCCTCCCAAAAGGGTCGTATCACTGGACAGTCCCAACAAATATGTTGAAAATCGCCTAACGGACCACAACCCCTCCAACACAGAACAGCCGAGTAGGGAAATATCTTTTTGATCTTGGTAGGGTAGAGGTGCTAGTCCATCATTAGATTTAGGTGGGCCTCCCTCATTTCTATGGAAGGGTTGAATTTTGGGATATCTGTCCAGACCCCCACCCACTCACTATCTTGAATGTCCCGTTGTAATATGCTTTCCCACATCTACATGTAACGAGCCCTTGGGGTGTGCATAGAGGTGAGGAGATAGTTATACAGAAAAGAGATCACACCTTTCATAGAGTCCACATTTTGTACATTCTTCTCAAACTTGAAGGGGCGAGTGGCCGCCTCGTGAATGTGGAGTGTAAGGGCCCAGTGCTTCAGTTGGAATTAATGATAATATTCGGTATGCTCCAGCCCATAGTCCCTCTTGCAGCTATCAAAGGTGAGGATATCATGGTTATGGAAAAGTTGTGTCAATGCTCTGCAGCCTCCCTCTCTCCACTGGTCAAAGGGTTCTTCCTGTAAGGCCGGAGGGAAGGCCAAGTTAAAGTGTATTGGCGTATATGGTTATGGAAAAGTGGTCCACTGGGTGCTATGTGAAATAGATGTCACATACTTTTAGGGCAGTCCGGGTAGGCGTGCTAATGTAGGCATTCCCTGGCCTATCCCTCATGGTTCTCCATATGAGATCCCAAATCGACCTCCCTGCCACTGCCCTATCCATATGGAGCGGTACAAAAGGGGGTGGTGATGGACGGAGCATCTGAATTAATCAAACACTCACACCCAGTCAAAAGATCTGGGTTTAATCCATCATCCTTCTTCAGCCCACTCTGCCACCCCAGTTCAGACATGGCTATATGCAAATCAGTCTGACCCTGTGCCTCATTGGAACAGTCCAGCCCGAACTGTCAAGCCATGTCTTCCCTGGACCGGAAGCAAGCTTCCGAGGACCGGTTTCTGGCATTCCAGCCGTCTTCAGCCCGGCTTGCTTGAATCCAGTGGCAAAGTGAGAAAGGGACTCACGTCTGAGCATACCCTGCCACACTTATGGCGGCCAAAAGCGGTACAAAAGGGGGTGGTGAATTCTGGTGAAGCAGTTGCTGATGGGCACCCCATCTGGTGTGCTAGCAGGGGATGAAGAACACAGAGAAGGGATAGACACAGAAGACACCCCAGCGAAAAAAGCCTTTATGACCTCGCTCTTTACCGCCCTCCGTGAAAACCTGCACTCAATGCAATCCCAACTTTCAGCATACCTAGAGGAAGTGCGAAAAGACCTGGATGAGATGGGTGACCGAGTTGCCTCCATGGAAGAGCGAGAAACTGGCAGAGATGAGGAGATGGAAATGATGCAGCAGGAAATCTTTCTGCTACGAGAACAACATATCGAACTACAAGCGATTGCCGAAGACCTGGAAAATCGTTTGTGGAGGAATAACATGCACATCAGAGGAGTGCCACCACAGGCAGAAGGGGAGGATATCATATTGAATGTCCCCCCTCTCTTTAGGCAAGTACTGGGAGATGAGAGCACCTCAGACATCCAGATTGACAGAGTACATTGAGTGGAGTTGCCCAAAAGTAGTAAAGCTCCCCAACCAGATATTTTGGTGTGCGTACATGACTTTCAAATCAAAGAAGCCATCATTCACCAGGCAAGAAGTGCTCACCACGTATAGTTTAGAGGAGATATGTTACTATCCTTGACTACACTTTACAAGCCTGGGGAATTCCGGTCTGTCACCACCCATCAAAAAGAGAAGAGGATCATGTACTCATAGGGGCACCCTTTTCGCATTATATTTCGGCAAGAAGGCAAACTATAGCAGATCAAATCCTTAAATGAGGCACAAGAGGTCTTAAGCCTCGTAGCAGAATCTCCTGAGGAAGTATCCAGGACTTGTTGGGGTCTTTTTTGGGTATGTTTTACATTTCTGTTCACTGTTTACTCCACACCAATATTTGATAGTTCAGAATAGAGGTCAGAATAAGGGCCACTATAGATTAACCAGACCAGACCTAGCGTGAGGCACCGTTACTACAAGGCACAGCGCTTACTCGTTCTCACACACAATTTATGGGTAGATCCCTGAAGAATGTAAGCCTCAACGTATGAGGCCTTAACCGAAATACAGGGGAGACATTGGTCTCCTCCAACAAACGCACCTCCTGTAGCGAGATACCCATTGCATGCACTCTCAAAGGTTTCCCCTCCAGCTATGGTCCTTCAACATGTCCCAAAAAATTAACGGGGTTGCCATTCTCTTTAGCGCAAAATTCAGCCATAAGCTAGTTTCTCCGAAAGCTGAAATCAGGGGTCGGCTACTGGCAGTTAAGATTCAGTGAGAGACCTCTCAATTTACTCTTGCTAACATATACATCCTAAACACACAACAAGACTCTCATCCTCAAAGCTCTAGGAGAGGTGATGGCATTTGCAGATGCAGCCATCTTGATAGGAGGGATTTAAATCTAGCCCTGGACTCCGCCCTCGATTGCTCGGGGCAGCAATTAGCGCAGACAGGGTCTTTCTCAGTCGAGGGCCTGCGCTGGCTTTCAGACCAAAGAATTCAAGATATCTGGTGTAGCCATCACCCAGGTATAAGAGTTACACATACTACTTGGCAGTGCACAAAACGTACACCCTCATAGACCGCTTCTTAACTTCAGCGATGTTAGCCCCGAACCTCTGTGACTCCACCATTGAACTGCGTTTCTCCCAGACCACGCCATGATCACAGTCTTGCTGAAAATGGTCACACATCCTTATAGCCCATCGGGGTGGCACCTAAGGGAAAGCCTACTGCAATCTAAGATAGCAGAGGAGAACACCCGAGCGCGAATCCTAGATTATCTGAGCATTAACGATGTAGGGAGCGCGCCCTTGGCAGCAGTCTGGAAAATGCTAAAACTAGTAATCAGAGGGGAATGCATAGCAATTTCGTCAGCGAAAAAGAAACTACGCTGCAAGAAATGGCAGAGTAAAGAACAAGAATTTGTGGAGTTGGAAACAATACATAAATGAATGGGGGCACCCAGAGTATGGCGGGAGCTAGAGAAAAAAAAAGACTCCTGCTGAAACTCCTAGACCTATTTAGAGCTGAATACACTCTTCTTAGACTTCTCCATCAATTCTTTGTGAGCAGTGATAAGTGTGGGAGAAGGCTGGAACAGTGGCTCAGAGCAAGGACAATAGCAACATCAATCTGTGCAATTAAAAACTCTACTGGCGCCATAACGAGGTTGAACGGGAAATACCGGAAGTGTTCCAAAATTTCTATCTAACCCTGTACTCTGTATCACCCCGCTCCTATTTACAGGGCATACGGGTCACCAGGCTGCCGGAGACTATAGCAGAACAACTGGATCAACCAATCCGCATTGAGGAGGTGATCACATCAATCGCACACCTTTAACTGTATAAGTCCCCAGGCCCCGATACGTTCATGGCGCAATTTTACAAAATGTTCTGCCCAGAATTAGCTCCCCTGTTGACGCGACTATTCAACTCCTTTCTGGAGACAGGCTCCCTCACAGACTCCATACCGGAAGCCTCGATATCGGTTATAGTTAAACCAATGAACGACCCGGCGGTGTGCGGTTTCTACCGCCCCATATCTCTGCTCAATATTGATCCCAACATATTTGCTGGTATCCTGGCAGCCCGGCTGAACCCATTGAAGGCGGGATTGATAGACCTGTATCAGTCAGGATTCATCTCCACACATCAAGGGGGCGATAATATGAAAAGGCTGCTCCACCTCATGGATGTCACACACAGGTCGCATAGAGAAGAGGTGTTTCTATCCATCGACACTGAAAAGGCATTTGACCGTGTGCGGTGGTCCTATCTCTGTGATACGCTATGACACATTGGTTTCAAGAGGGTTTTATTAAATGGGTTAGCTATATATTGCCTCTATCCGGGTCAACGGAGTGTCCTCAGATCAGTTTCCCATAGCAAGAGTGTGATACGGCGGCCCCACATACCCGTCACACACCACGGTATTGCAGTCCTTCCCGTACGACAGGGAACCCGGCCAGAGCGTCCACAGTAGCAGCCCAACCCACCAAATGTCCAACCCTCTGTCCTCTGTTCCAGGACCCAATCCGGAACGGCGGAAACACGGAAGCACTACCTCCTGACCCCGGAAGTACCTCCCCCTCACGTGATCCGGACACTAGAAATACCGGACCCAGGAAACAGTCCGGCGTCGGATTGAGCTTGTGGCAGGAGACCCCGACTGGAGCGGTGAAGGAGAGGACGAGTGAAGAGGAAGAGGACTGGTCCGAAGATTGGTGGAGTCCACCGGAGGTTGCTGGGGAGCGGCCGCAACTCAACTTGGAGAGTTGCGGCGGAGCGGGTGAGTGATACGGAACCCCTCCGATAGCACATTAGGTGCAGTGTAAATAACTCCTTTCTGTATAATTGAACTACCCTTTAGGCTCACGTCGTCACTCGGAGCACGGTATAAATATTGTAAAGCACTCCTCCACTTTGTAAAGAAACCCTCTAATCCTCACGTCCCACCACCCTACACCCCTACTGCTTCTCGATACCCAGCTTGTGTCCACCCCTACCCTGACCCTACCGTCCCCTCCTCACGTTCGTCTTCTTACCCCTCACAGTTCCCGGTGCTGGTAATAGGGATACGACGAGAGAAGTCCGGCAGGACTAACGGCTCCTTTCTTTTCTTTGTTTTCCTCCCGGTACCTCCGAGGACATCCCCAAGAGTAGAAGACCCGAAGAACCCGCTGACAACGTTACCGGACCTGGACCCTTCTTCCACCCGAGGAGCTGTGCTTTTAATTTCTGGAACATTGACTCTTGCTAATCACCCTGTTTTGAGCAAACGTACGGAAATAAACCAAACATTGCCCACTATATACGGCCTCCGCGCTTGGTATTCCGGTCCGCCACACCCCCACGCACACAGTTGGTGTCAGAAGTGGGATCCGGAGGCATGGAGGCCGTCGTACAGAAAATGGCCGAGTCCCAAGAGATGTTGGGAAAGCTAATGGAGAAGTTTTTGAAAACCGCTGAGGAAGACCGGGGGCAACTGCATGACGTCCTCAAGGGCCAAGGGGATGCCCACGACCAAGCCATGGGTAAATTAACGGACGTCCTCGGCCAACAACAACAACAACCCATAACCTCCCTCTCCTCAGTAGTCTTACAAAAGTATGTTCCTGGCGACGATCCGGACTACTTTTTTACGAACTTTGAAAGACTGGCGCAGGCCGCCTCCTGGCCAGGAGATCGATGGGGGCAATATTTGGGGCCGCTACTGACCGGAGACCTCCAAGCGGCATACCAACAAGCCAATATACAAGGCAACACACCCTATGATGATATCAAGAAGTGTATCCTCGAACGGCTAGGCATAGATGACGAGACCTATAGAGTGAAGTTACGCCAAGCCAAGGAAGGGCCCCAAGAAACCCCCAGGACACTGTCCTTCCGGATTAAAGATCTCGCCAATCGCTGGTTACGGCCTGACACCTCCACAAAAGACGATATCCTAGCAAAAGTATATCTGGAGCAATTCCTGGCATCCCTACATCCGGCCACTCAAAAATGGGTACGACAACATGCACGACTCACCCTCGACAGCGCGGTGGAGATCGCGAGTGCATACAGTCGAGCCCAAGAAACATCCAGGGGCAGAGATGACCATCCCCATCGAGCGCATATAAATACAGTCAGACCCCAGCGACCCCCCCCTCCAAGGAAAACGGAGCCGCCTTCCCTGCTACCACCACCGCTCATATACAGACCACCCAATCCGGGTCCACAGTGTTACAACTGCGGCGGCTATGGACATATAGCACGTGTATGTCCACAGAAAGACGAACCCATGGAGATAGGCCTGATACAGAACTATGTGTGTGCAACACCCGGAAAGAAACCCCCACCGTTCCGTTGTCCCGTGTATGTAGACGGACATCCACTCCTAGCTTTGGCTGACACGGGCTGTCGCCAGAGCGTTCTACGGCCCCAGGACCTACCGACCCCACCAAGACCACCCACAGGAACCGTCGCCATCCAATGCGTACACGGAGACACTAAAAGGTACCCTACCACCCAGGTGCGAGTACGGCACCCAGCTGATCCCGGAACTGAACTCACTGTAGGTCTGATACCGAACCTTCCTGAGCAAGTGATCCTAGGGAGTGATTATGCTGGTCTCCCTAAATTGGTGCAGGACACTACCGACTCCCTGAACCAATGGTGGGGAGAAGCACCCTTTTCCGGGGAACAGCCGCTGGCTGAAGATCCGACCAAAGCCCGGAAATCCCGTAATCAGAAGAGGAAAGAGAAGCGAAATCACACCACCGCCTACCCAGTGGTTCCCGATGTCCACCCCTGGCAAACAGATAGAGAATTCCGGGCATCGCAACAAGAAGATCCTGTCCTACAAGAGGCCTGGGGAAAGGCCTTAGAACAGGAAGACCCCCTTCACGTATGTCCCTATTTCTTTAAAAAGAACGGACTACTATATAGAAAAGGGAACCCAAACCAACCACCACAGCTATTGATCCCCGGACCCTTTAGAGAGAAGGTGCTCTTCCTTGCCCACAGCCATCTCCTAGGGGGTCACTTCAGCGACGAAAAAACCAGTCTATCCATCCTCGAGAAGTTTTATTGGCCAGGAGTACATCAGGAGGTCAGACAATATTGTAGAGAGTGCCCAGTATGTCAGAGGAACAGTAGATATCGTCCTCCCAGGGCTCCCTTACTCCCTCTACCCCTCATTTATATCCCCTTCACCCGGGTCGGAATGGACATCATAGGCCCCTTACTTCCCTCCCGCAGTGGCTGTCGATATGCCCTAGTTCTGGTGGACTACGCCACCCGCTTCCCTGAGGCAGTGCCCTTACGCCAACCTACAACACAGACCATAGCTAAAGCCCTCATCTCCATATTCTCACGAGTAGGGTTTCCCAGGGAGATCCTTACGGATCAAGGCACTCCGTTCGTATCATCCCTAATGAAACAAGTATGTTCGAACCTCGGCATAAAACAGATCCGCATTTCCGCCTACCACCCCCAGACAGACGGGTTGGTAGAGCGATACAATGCCACCCTGAAGTTAACACTGAAGAAAATGTTGGCCTTAGAGGCAAAGAGGTGGGAGGAGATGTTGCCGTTGGCCTTGTTTGCCATTCGGTGTAAAACTCAGAGTAGCACAGGATATTCTCCGTATGAGTTGCTGTACGGTCGACCACCCCGCACCCTTCTTGACATGGCCCAAGAAGCATGGGAGGCCGAACCTGACAGAACCCGACCTCTGCCAGAATATGTCGAAAATCTAAAAACACATCTCGCACAGCTGCGTGACATTGTCCGCCAGAATATGGAGAACGCACAAGCCAGCCAGAAACGGCAATATGATAAGGGTACCAAACCTCGCTCCTTTAACAATGGGGATCTAGTTCTTCTGATGAGACCATCATCAGACCACAAACTGTTAGGGCAGTGGCAAGGACCCTATGCGATCCTTCGCCAAGTGACTCCGGTCACCTACGAAGTAGAACTCGATCCTGTTCGAGGCACCACACAGGTGTACCATATCAACCTCCTTAAAAAATGGGAGGGACCCCGACCCGTCCTGTCTACCAACGATATGCCAGGCCCTCTCTTATTTGAATCATGCTTTGACCCCGAGATGACCGGAGAGCAGAGACTGAGTCTCCGAGAGGCCCTACAACCCCTACAGAGAGTGTTTTCCTCCTCACCAGGTCACACGACCATCACAGAACACAGCATACACACCGAGCCCGGAAAGATTGTACGGCTTCGACCCTACCGGGTCCCTGAAGCCCGTAGGAATGTGATCCGACAAGAAACCGAACTAATGTTGGGTATGGGGATCATTGAGCCTTCCATCAGTGAATGGAATTCCCCCATAGTTCTAGTGCCTAAATCTGATGGGTCCGTCAGGTTTTGCATAGATTTCAGGGAGGTAAATAAAATATCCAACTTCGACACTTATCCCCTTCCGCGGGTTGATGAGATGGTCGAGAGCATAGGGAAGGCCCGATACATATCCACGTTAGATCTCTGCAAAGGCTACTGGCAGATCCCACTAAGAGCACAGGACCGAAAGAAAACTGCCTTTTCTACCCCAGACGGCTTATTTCAATTCACAGTATTACCTTTTGGGTTACACGGGGCACCCGCCACCTTCCAAAGGGCGATGAACCAAGTATTAAGACCACACTCAGGGTATGCCGGGGCCTACCTCGACGATATTGTTATCTATAGCAATAGTTGGGCAGAACACCTCGATCACCTCAGCAAAGTCGTTGGGTCCCTGGGATCTTTTGGGTTCACCATTAATCCTGCAAAAACCACTCTAGCGGCTACCTCGGTGAAGTACTTGGGTTACCTCTTAGGAGAGGGATTGATACGTCCACAGGCCAAGAAGGTTGAGGCCATTCAATCCATTCCATTCCCCCAGTCCCGAAAAGACCTCCGGGCATTCCTAGGCCTACTAGGGTATTATCGCAGGTTCATACCCAATTTTTCCCAGACTGCAGCTCCCCTCACAGATCTCTTAAAGAAATCCACGAAAACAGAAACCCTCCTAAAGAATCCCACCCCTGTTCTACTGTTAGCCTTCTCTCGACTCAAAGCAGCATTAACCTCCAAACCGGTATTGGTCAGTCCGGATTATTCACGGACCTTCCTCCTACAGACAGACGCCTCAGACCAGGGTCTAGGGGCGGTGCTTTCACAGAAAGACGAAAATGGGAACGAGAACCCCATTTTATACTTGAGCCGTAAACTGTATCCCCGTGAAACCAATTATGCTGTTGTAGAGAAGGAAGCATTGGCCATTAAATGGGCGGTGGAAAGTTTAAGGTATTATCTAGAAGGGAGAGAGTTTGTCATCTATACTGACCACGCCCCTCTGGAGTGGATGGCCCGTAATAAAGGACATAACGACCGGGTCCTCCGCTGGTTCTTAGCTCTGCAACCATACAGATTTCGGACATTGCACCGTAAAGGGACTGAACAGGGCAATGCCGATTTCCTCTCCCGTTATCCCATGGCCCAAACCCGTACTAGAAGGACAGCTAGGGGAAGGGGATGTGATACGGCGGCCCCACATACCCGTCACACACCACGGTATTGCAGTCCTTCCCGTACGACAGGGAACCCGGCCAGAGCGTCCACAGTAGCAGCCCAACCCACCAAATGTCCAACCCTCTGTCCTCTGTTCCAGGACCCAATCTGGAACGGCGGAAACACGGAAGCACTACCTCCTGACCCCGGAAGTACCTCCCCCTCACGTGATCCGGACACTAGAAATACCGGACCCAGGAAACAGTCCGGCGTCGGATTGAGCTTGTGGCAGGAGACCCCGACTGGAGCGGTGAAGGAGAGGACGAGTGAAGAGGAAGAGGACTGGTCCGAAGATTGGTGGAGTCCACCGGAGGTTGCTGGGGAGCGGCCGCAACTCAACTTGGAGAGTTGCGGCGGAGCGGGTGAGTGATACGGAACCCCTCCGATAGCACATTAGGTGCAGTGTAAATAACTCCTTTCTGTATAATTGAACTACCCTTTAGGCTCACGTCGTCACTCGGAGCACGGTATAAATATTGTAAAGCACTCCTCCACTTTGTAAAGAAACCCTCTAATCCTCACGTCCCACCACCCTACACCCCTACTGCTTCTCGATACCCAGCTTGTGTCCACCCCTACCCTGACCCTACCGTCCCCTCCTCACGTTCGTCTTCTTACCCCTCACAGTTCCCGGTGCTGGTAATAGGGATTCGACGAGAGAAGTCCGGCAGGACTAACGGCTCCTTTCTTTTCTTTGTTTTCCTCCCGGTACCTCCGAGGACATCCCCAAGAGTAGAAGACCCGAAGAACCCGCTGACAACGTTACCGGACCTGGACCCTTATTCCACCCGAGGAGCTGTGCTTTTCATTTCTGGAACATTGACTCTTGCTAATCACCCTGTTTTGAGCAAACGTACGGAAATAAACCAAACATTGCCCACTATATACGGCCTCCGCGCTTGGTATTCCGGTCCGCCACACCCCCACGCACAAAGAGGTACTCTCCAAGGCTGCCCTCTTTTGCCGCTCCTTTTTGCATTGTGTCTAGAGCTGTTTGAGCAAAGAATTTGTGATGACCCACAGATCAGGGTATCCCATTTGGAGCAGAGACTCACAATATCAGTTTATAGGCAGATATAGTGATGCTCTCACTAACGCAGCGTCAGACATCTCTCCCGGCTCTACTAACAGAATTGAAAGGTTTTAGAGAGATCTCGGGATTTAAAGTAAACCTAAGTAAGTCCCAGATTTTGAAGCTTTAGGTGGCTTTAGATCAGAAAGACCAGCTGAAAAGAGCTTTCCTGCCGACATGGGCAGAGCAGTCCACAACGTATTTAGGCATAGCATTGGCCCTCTCCATGTACAAGACTCTGACCTTAAACTATGCAGCTTTCACCGAACAAATGGAACAGGCCCTAAACTGCTGGAACCGGCTAGAACTAGCCTGGTTCAGTCGAGTAGCATCAGTCGAGTAGCAGCAGTCAAGATATCTTACCTCGTATTCTGTACGCATTCCAGATCCTGCCTTTAGCCCCACCCCCGAAGGTAATCTGCTCATTGCAACTTGCCCTTAATACATTTGTCTGGGGAGGCAAGAAGCCCCACAGAGCTCTCGCACAGATGACACAGCCTAAACAAGAAGGCGGAGTGGGGTTACCTCTGGCAGCACATCTCCACTACATAGTGGAATGGAACCGGCCATTATCGGAGAAACACTGGTCCTTTATTGTTGGCAATGGCCCTTTTTGCAGGGTTATCCCCAAACTTTTTGCTTCTTCCTCCTATTTTTTTCCTCACCTGTGTTTGTTGGCTGTAGGACTCTGGGCACTTTACCACTGCTGATCAGTGCTAAAGTGCATATGCTCTCTCTGTAAATTGCTTTTGTGATTGGTTCTTCCTGATTGGCATATTTGTTTTTCCAGTAGGTCCCTAGTAAAGTGCACTAAGTGTGCCAGGGCTGGTAAATCAAATGCTACTAGCTAGCCTGCAGCACCGATTGTGCCCCCCACATGAGTAGCCATGAAAAGATGTCTCAGACCAGCCACTGCGGTGTCTTCGTGCAGTTTGTTAACTGCCGTGTCAACTTGGCAAGTGCCACCACTTGCCAGGCCCTAACCTTCCCTTTTCGTACATGCAGGGCACCCCTGTGGTAGACCCAAAGTACCCCCCTGGGCAGGGTGCAGTGTATGTGAAAGCTAGGACATGTACTGGCGTGAGTAACATGTCCTGATAGTGAAATACTGCCAATTTAGTTTTTTACTATTGAAAGTTTGTCTTGCCCCATAGGACAGCATGGGGACTGCTTTGTAGCATTTTACAAGCATATCTTCCCTAAGGGATAAGATCGAAAAATTGAGTTTGGTATGCCTGAACTCAGGATTTAATAACACATCTTTTAGTAAAGATGGTTTTTAAATTGTGTGTTTGAAAATACCACTTTTAGAAAGTGGCTATTTTCTTGTTCAACCATCCTCTGTTCCTCTGCCTGTTTGTGGATTGACTGGCTGGCTTTGGAGTGACAGGGGCTGGGGAGGTGCAGTGGCTCCAGGAGTCTGGATGAGTCAGCACTAGGCTGAATAGGCCTGACGTGCATTTTGAGTGGTGGGAGGAGTAGTACCGCTACCTGAATAGGGCTGTGTCTGCCTTCCACAATGCTGGCTCCGCCCCCCTGTGGTGTGTCTGGAGCCAAGGCCCACACTGACAATGGATGTTGTTGTGCACTTGCACACTGCCTCCCAGAAATGGTTTGAATTGGGCTTAGAGCCCCTTACACAAAGAGAATAAAGACATTTTGGATTATACGTATCAGTCCCAAAACCCCAGACTTTAGATCATTCCTGGAATTCAAGATGAACCTTTGCCATGGAGAAGAGCTGGAGAGACAGAGGAGAAGTACTGTCCTTGCTGTGTGTCTGGGGGGTTGGCCTGCAGTTGCAGTTTCTGCCAAGAAAAGGAGAAGGACTTTGCTGTGTGCTATGTCCCCTGCTTGAAAGAGAACTCCAAGGACCTGAAGTGAGCTGGCCTCCTTTTCTGAAGTCTCAGTGACACAAAGACTTCACCCCCAGCTCCCCTGAACTTTGCTGCTGTGAGTTCTAGCCTGCCAAGAGGGGCCTGTTCCAGGTTTGGGACTCTGGAGGTTGTTGCTGCTGTTTGGGAGCTGGAGGAAAGAAGAGAAGCGAAGAACTGCTAAGATCCACACATCAAAGGATAATGGCTGAAGAGGACCAACGCAGTGCGCTTGACGCCGCAGCATTGATCGCCGACGCATCCGGTATTCCCACTCATCGTACCTGTGCAGCATGCTGTCCCGACACATCACCTGCAAACTGGAACCGTCACGAAGAATAGACGCATCACTTTCCAAACAGACCGGATTCGACGCAACTCATCCTCTGCGTGTTGCAGAACTATTGCATCACCTCCCCAAGGTCTCAGGAGTGTTGCATCTCTTTGTTTTCCGACTCTGTGGCTGTTTGACTTTTGAAACTTTGACGCATCTACAGGTACTTTGGTGAAAAGCACCGCATCCATAGTTTTCTATTGTACAAGTTCTTGAAACCTTTTGAAAGTCATATTTTTAACTGTATGTTGGATTTTTGTTGTTTTGGTCTTAATTAGTTTAGATTAAGATACTTTATTTTTCTAAACTAGTGTGTGTACTTTTGTGGTGTTTTCACTGTGTTACTGTGAGTGTTGGTACAAATACTTTACACATTGCTTTTGGGATAAGCCTGTCTGCTCGTGGCAAGCTACCGAGGGGGTGAGCAGGGGTTATCTAAAGAGTGTATCCCCCTTACCCTGGCTAGAAGCAAGGCTCCCTATTTGGACAAAGTTACCTACCTCTGCCAACTAGAGGCACCCATTTTTAACATTTAAGGATCAATCAGTTGTGGGAGTTAAGATTTAGAGAGAGATCTGGCTCCCACCTAAGCACAGGGCATTGGCTTTATACTAGGGTTACCATATATTGACAACTAAAAACTGGGACATTTTGGAAAAACAGAAGAAGGACTACAATTTTTTATCCACGGAATGGTGCAGAATGACAGCTCTCATCAACATAGGATGACAGAACATGCTTTAAGAATTTTTTTTATAATTTCTACAACCAACATCCTACCCATTAATTAAATTGCTTACTTATAACAGCTGCTAACTAGCACAGTTTTAGAACACACAAAAAAGTGTCTCTCACTGTTTTCAGTTGACCCCCTCTAAAAACCGGAACATGAGCCTAAATTGCTGAAATCTGCCGGGACGGCTGGTGAAAACCGGGACTGTCCTGGCAAATCCGGGATGTCTGGAAACCCTAGGTTATACTCCTCTCCAGTAACATCACCCACAGTGAGAGCATAGAACAGTGGCATGCACCAAGAATCTGACAACATTTTCCTCCCCGATGACCCCAATCACAGGGAACCCTGACTTTCCTCCAGGACGCAACTTGGCGGTATTTGATAGGTGGTGAGAGCAAGGCTGCAAGCGCATAGGATCTCTATATGACCCCGATGGATTGACCCATTTTGACCAACTAGAACAGGAATACGAACTCCCCCAAGCTGCAGCGTTTCAGTACCTCCAGCTACGCCACTGGGTTACATCGCCAACATACCAGGCAGTGGCTTCGCGGAAAATGACAGTGTTTGAAAAATGGCTGGTGCGCAAACACGACGACAAACACCTTATATTGGAGCTCTATGCAATGCTTGCAAAGGATAGGGGGCGGCCATTTCAAGGGACAACGGCGGTGGGAGGAGGATCTGGGACGCGTGCTCTCTGACTAAGAATGGGAGGATATATACTTAATAGCTCACCACACAGCATGGCAGGGACAGAGTCAGAGTATAAAGTACTATCATATAAGTACCTCACCCCACGCGTAACCACTGCTGAGACAAGAGTCGATCTGAAAGGTGTTGGAGGGGGTGCAGACAGAGGGGCCCTCTGGTCCACTTACAGTGGCACTGCCCCAAGTTGGAATGCTTCTACGCCTCTGTCTTGGATGACATAGACAGAGCATTTAACACTGCAATCCCGCCCTTCCCAGCATACACTCTCCTGGGACTGCCAAACCCACTGACATTTCGGCTGCGCTCCTTAACCGGTTCGGTGCTCATGACGAGCTCAGCTTGTCATGAGGCACAGTGCTCGTGTGCTGATGACGAGCTGAGCTCGTCGTGACCACACCCATTTCCATTATGGTCCAGCACAGCAGGGGAATAAGTCAAGTAGCCAAGGTGTTAAAGGGCCCTCAAATGGCCCTTGCCCTGTTGGCTGCGCGCCAAACAATCTTAGCCAGGTGGGGCACACCGACTGTCCCAGACCATGTGACATGGCTGCATAAGCTATGGTTAACATTAGCAATGGAACGCATGTCAATGGTGGCAGATCACAAGGAGGAGAAAGATTTATGGTCCCCATTCATTCAAATCCAGTCAACCGAATTGTGGGAGACCACATGCCCCCATTACTAACGAATTTTAACACTCCTCCCTTCCTGAGGGAGAAAGCGCTGGGCCCTACCAGTGATGTGATCTGGAGATCAACCCCTACACGCTGATAGGAATAGGTAGCCCTGACAGTCTGGCTAGGATAAAGTAGTACAGATAGGGGGGAGGGAAGGAAGGTAGGGGGAGGGGATGGTGTTTTTTTTAAATGTTGGTTTGAGGTATTTTGTTCTGTTCCAGATGATCTGGAAAACGCTGCCGGCCCCTGGGTTGTAGGCATATAGCTGTGTATACTTACTCTTTATGACTTTGCTGCTGACCCCAGGGTTGTAGGCGTTCAGCTGTGTACGAAGCATGGATCTTTTCAATAAACAGAATGGTTCCATAAAGACATGATCCATTATCATTGACTTTGCTGGTTGAAAAGGATGGGGAGCTAGTGAGATAGTTTGTCCGTTACCACTTACAAAATTCGCTTAGCCTGAACTCTAACTTAATATTCAACCTTGATACGTTTTAATTATATTTTGTTATTAGATTTTTATATTTGTCATTATGTTTTGGCAAATATGTTCCAGTGGATGTTGTATGAAACTGAAGTATTCATTGGGATGGCCATCTTTGTTGGTGCCCTTCGGGCTGAATCAGCAAGATTTTTAATTTCCAAAGCCTTTTATTCAGACGTTTAAAAGTGCATTAAAAAACAAAATAATATGCATTACAGGATATGCTGCATTGAAGTGGGTAAGCAGAAAAGTTATATCGCGTGTAAGGTCAGTAGAGAGTAACTGTGACAAAACGTCTGCATCCTCCAGAAGGTATGGGTAACTTGCAAAGCTATCATTGACTTATAATAATGGGAAGGGTGAGCGTGTTAGTAGCATAGGCTTAAAAAAGCCTTCACATGGGTAGAACTCAGTAGATTCAAAACACAAATATAAAAAAGATTACATTTAAGTTATGTAAGCGGGCACTAGAACAAAACACGATAAGCAGCTAGAATTCCTCTAATGAAAAGCGGGTATCATTATTAATAGTCAAAATTGTCCTATGGTGATGTCCCCCACTGGCTCCATGGTATCCGATCCTGCTGGTATAGTCAATATACTGGCGGACCATTATGAAAAAATCTATGCCCCCCCCCAGGCGTCCTACAAAGTCTCGGAGGCCTACGAATATATTTAAGATCTCACGATACCCAAGCTCTCCTCGGAGGCAGCGCTTCTTTTAGAGGCGTATATTACGACTGAAGAGGTGCAGGCTGCTACCTATGCACTGGCATATGGCAAGGCGCTGGGTCCGAATGGACTCCCAGTTGAACTCCATAAGAGAACGATGCAATCGACGGCACCCTTCTTTCTCTATATGTTATCTGATAGCCTTGAGCGCGGGGGAGCTACCAAGAGATCAGCGGCTAGCAACAATAGTTGCAGTTCATAAGCCGGGCAAGCCGGCTGCGGACTGCGCTTCCTATCGTCCGATATCTCTCATTAATGCTGAGCCCAAAATACTAGCTAAATTACTCGCCTTAAGGCTGACTCCCTATCTTGCATCCCTGATTAGCCCGGACCAATCTGGTTTTATGCCGCATCGGAGCACGGCTCTTAATCTTCGTCGGCTTCATGCGGTCATGGCAGGTTCGGCACTTATAGAAGAACCGGCAGTCATCCTCTCCCTGGACGCAACCATGGTGTTCGACACAATCGAATGGCCATACCTGTTTGTGGTGCTCCAACATATGGGCTTCGGCCCCAAGTTCTGCGCCTGGATTTGTTTATTATACACTAAATCACTGGCGCATGTTGCTGCCAATGGTCACATTTCACGAGACTTCCCTCTGGGCCGTGACACGAGGCAGGGGTGCCCCCTGTCCCCGCTGCTTTTTGTATTGCTTTTGGAGCCTCTTGCGATATGGATCAGGTGGGAGCCTTCTATCAAAGGACTCCATTGGACTGACGGGTGGGAGGATCGTATAAGTTTATACGCGGATGATATACTTTTATACCTCACCTCCCCCAAAAAATCTATTCTGAAGTTATTAAATGTCTGTGAGAAGTTTGGTAGGGTGTCCGGTTATAAGATCAACTGGACCAAGTCCGTCCTTCATGTTCTGTCTGGCTCACCTCCCATGCTTCCTCGGGGCTGTCCCCTACGGGTCGCGACGGCGCCATTCAAATATCTAGGTATTCTTATTACCTCAGATCCCGACGAATTTTATGATTTGAACCTTCAACCACTACTGGAAAGGTTTAAACGCGATGTTGAAGTGTGGCAGACTCTTCCCCTCATGCTCCTGGGAAAAGTGGCACTGTACAAAATTATGGCGCTCCCGCGCTTTTTGTATGTGCTTGAAAATTCCCCGTTTCTGGTCCCACCAACTTACTTCAAGGCGATCACTGCAACAGTGTCTCACCTGCTTTGGGGGGTGCGGCTGCCCCGAATCACCCAGGATAAACTGACCAGAAGTTGGTATGATGGGGGGATAGCGCTCCCGAACATTGAACTCTACTACTGGGCGGCTCATCTTAAACAGATTAATTTCTGGTTACATGCCCCGCAGACTGAGCCGGCGTACTTTGCTGATAGGCACTCTCTTGAAGGTAGGTGTCTACTCCGCAATCTTTACTCCCGCCGCCCTCCGTCGGACCTGGTGGGTCCGACTCACCACTCAGTACAGTTGTGGTACAAGACCAATAGACGTCTTAAATTCATGGACATTCTCACCCAAATGACACCACTGTGGGACTCCTGACAATTGGGCTTCCTTCGGAACAGCAAGGGGTTCCAGGCTTGGGACTCCATCGGCATATCGGTGATAGGTGACTTGTGGAGGAAGGGTGACGTGGTCGACTTTAGCCACCTGCAAACGCAATATGAAATGTCTCTGACGGAGAGGTTCAGGTATCTGCAGATTGCACACGGGTTACACTTAGTTATACCATGGGCACTGTCTTGCAGGAGTCGTCCCCGCTTGAGGGCAGACTTCTGACAGACCACATGACGGATAAGGCCACTTCCTTTACTTATAGGGAACTCATTAATAATCTTCCAGATGTGATGTCAACGTTGAAACAGAACTGGGCTGAAGAGGAGGGTCCCTTTCACGACTCCGAATGGCAGGATGCCCTCGCCTCACCTCGTGAAACCGCTATCCCCTCCAGGTTAAAACTGGTGCAATTAAAGATACTGCACCGCACATATTACACTAGGACGACTTTGTACAAAATAGATAGGGCCACGCACAGGTACTGTCTTCGTGACTGTGTGGAGGAGGGAACATTCTTCCATACCATTTGGGACTGTAGACACATGACAATGTACTGGACAGCAGTAATGCGTACTATTTCCCAGACGATTGGTATCCCCCTGTTGCCGGAGCCTCGCCGCTGCTTGCTTAACGTGTGGGAGCCTAACGATTTGAACCATCGCCAGCTGGACTGGGTAATGTTGGGCATGATGGTAGCAAAACGCAACATTGCTATGTGGGGATCGGTGGTCTCCCCGACCCTCAACAAATGGTGTAAAAATATGGACGAGGCGATGGTAGCGGAGAGGGCTGTCTTCATCCATCGTGGTTGCCCGAGCAAATGGGAGGGAATATGGGGGGCCTGGAACAGGTTCAGAGGTTGTATTTGTGAGCCACCACGTACCACTGGGGAGGATGAGGACTTAGACTGATTGCTTGTAGAAACCTCGCTAAAATGGAGTTATGATGTGCTATATTGTGTTTCTAATTATGTTTTTTCCCCGCAAAGCCCTGGATTGACTATGACCAGTATGTACCCGCTGACTTACATATGTATGATGTAACATAACGGAAAGAACTTTTAAGAAGCTGTCCTAACTGTTTTGTTAAGATGAAAATAAAAATATTTTAAAAAAAAATAATTGTCCTATGTGTGTAAAACCACTTATTTATTTCGTGTTTTTCTTCCTCTGTGGAAGTCAGCCTAGTCCATAGTTTCTCAGGGTTGTGTTGTCTTTTTTGGTCATTGTTTGGAGTGTTATTGGCCTCTCTTGTGAAGTACATTTTTTAATTGATATTTATGTATGAACATTACTCGTGAATCAATAATTGTGTTTTGTTTTGCATTTATAAATATAGGTAAGAATGTGAACATGTTATGTATATGTAGGCATTTTAACACAACGGGTCACCTGTGTTCAAATGTAATGTTACTTGGTTGTAATGCAAATTCTTCCTTTCATTTAATAACAAGGACCGTATTGTGGCTTACAGAGTCTAGGAATGAATCTGTTCTTGATATACTCTGTCATGAAATGGTTACTCTTGGGAAGCCCCTCCATCTGTGGAGGGAGCTCGAATGCAGAGAGCTGGCTGGGTGAATAGTTTTCAGGGATGGAACCACGCGGACACGTCCAAGACGTGTGCAGACAAGAAAGATGACATGCAGCGCGCGAGCTCGCTGAATGTGCGCCCGAGATGTTATTTTCACTCGGAGCAGCCGGGTATCCGGGCCCAAGGCAAGTATGTACGGATAACAGCTGCGCTGTGTGTAACGGCTGCTTTCTAGGAAAGCCATGCCGTCTGACAGAACATTCCTGTCTAGAAACAATCCTCTCTTTTAGCGGCAGCGCTCTAATAAGCACTGACAAAGCCAAACCAGTTGGCTCCTTTCCAGGGAAAACTGGTGACCTTGGGCTCAAAGAGATGATTTGATTAATTTTGCTAACATTGTGACTTGGAAAACGATTTTTTTTGTGCTTGAAAAAATGTGTGTGACATTTGATCAACAGTAGTTTTGGATAGCGCGGGGACTCACTGGCAAGTGTAACCAGGCGCTTTAGAAACTCAGAATTATTATTTGTTATGGGCAATTTTTATTAGTGAGGTATTTGTTTGGTTGCAAGAGGTCAACAGTTTCAATAAGGCTGATATTTGTTTGTTGAAGGGGTATGCAGTTTTGTGAGAGTCATATTTGTTTGGTAAAGTGTGGTAGCACCGTTGTTGTGAACTTGTGGCTGTGATATTGGTTGTTGAAAAGAGGTAGTGCAGTAGCAATCGTAAATCGTAAATCATACGTTCTTATATAGCGCCTTTCACCGTAAGGTCTCAAGGCGCTTGCTTTGGGAACCCGTCCTGGCCTTTCCCTGCGAGATTACCCCTACTGGGCATCCCCAAGGTGAAGACCAGGCATCCCATAGCAATGAGTGTGATAATTGGACAGATAGTGCATATGCTATGTGTGGGAGATGCTGGTTTGGTGAAGAGGTGTCAAGGTGTCCATGGATGTAATGTCTGCTCACCTGAGCATCTCTGCTGTGTCAAAGAAATGATGATCCAGTGTGCCAAGAGAATAATGAAAAGTTACCTTCCCTCCCAATACAACTGCTGCCAATTATTCTGAAGAAGGGTCTTGTTAGGGAACGAGCTAAAATACGGCTACTGGCTTTGCGAGCTCGGCACTGGGTATTGCATCGTAGTTGCATTTACATACAGCTTCCTACACCTGACAAGGCAGTGAAAGTGCTTTATGGATGTCTAGCACACTACTCTGAGGGTGTGCTAGATTGGGAGAGTGTGGTTTTTAGTGTTGCCTACCTTGGAGTGTTCTGTGGCATGCGATGACCAAAGTTGTGCGCCTACTATGTTGTAAGTAACTGCACATCAGCATGTAGTGTGTAGCGATTCTATACTCTGTATGACATCACAAAATATCGGAATGTAAGGGAGTGAGATATAGGATGCAAAAGCTTATAAGCTGACAATGGGGCATGTTTGCTAGAAACTGGCGTAGCGCAGTGTTGCCCCAAAATCCTTAATGCCGCTCTTCGTCAGTTTCAAAATGCAAAGATGCGCTGTATTTACAAAAATGGGGCTCACAACTGCATTTCTCCTAGCACTAAAAAAGTTGCCTAGTGTAAGCGCAGGCACCATTGCACCATGTTGCAAGGGTGCCTGTGCTGCATGGTGATTGTAGGGGTGATTGTTTTTTAACCCCTCCTTGTAAATTAAGTGAAGGACCTAATGCCATCAGAACATTGGAAAAAGTGTTGTTCCAGTGGGATTAACTCCTTGTAAAAATGCACCTTTGGTTGAGCATGCGTTGTGTCCTATGTAGGAAGTGCTTGTTGGTTTTGCATGACTGACGAAGGTTTTTCATATGGTATTTCTGTAAGCATATACTGGTGTTACTGCACGCAGGTATCGGCATTTTTCATGTGGAGAGTAACGAAGGAGAGTGAGAGTTAGCGTCACAGATGTCAGCCAACCACATTTGGGTGAAATTCAGTTCTAACAGCTGTAAGAGTGTGATCCTGAGTTCTTCAGAGTATGAGCATTCTTTGCCTGGGATTCAAAAATATATTTTGAAGAAAAGCATCCTTGAGTATTCAGGCTAGTGATCCTGTTTCAGGAACCTGCAGCATGTGGATATCAACAGTGAAAATGTAACCTTTTGAGCTTTATATGAACATATATTAAATATTACCATGGTTAGATTAACATGAAGAGAAACAGTATTTGAATTTACTAACATGCTCCAGATTAGGCAAGTGCACAAAATGTTGCCTTACGTATTTTTTCTAACATCTGACATTGTCTTAATTTGTAATTACTTTTTTAATGTTTCCCAGCGAGTCACTCGTTGAATTGCATATTTCACTGTCTGTGAGGCCTTTCCTGGGGTAATCAGTGGTTACTGTTCTTTAGCAGTATCCTGTGTGAGTTCCCTTGTTTACCAGTACTGCCCCAGGGTTTCGGGTATATTGCATATAAATAGGACAGACAAGTTACTCAATTTCGGCACTTAGATCTCCCAGGGTAGTGAGAGTGAGCAGCCAAGGTTTACTCTAATTGGTGGTGAGAGAGCGCAATTTGAATATATAGTATATAGTAACCATATTTAGATGTATATGTTATAAACGTAGGAATGAAACGCATATCGTAATGTACAGTTGACAACTATAACGTAAAGGCCAACGAAAAGTGATAACATAATATAGGAAATGTAAGTGTATTCATATGTTAAACATGCATTAGATTTAGAAGGCCCGTATACATGATGGGTAGATGTAGAAATGTGTATGAAATGTAGAACATGCACAGTAGAATTCGTGTATGTGTGTAACCTTGAATGTGTAACTTTACATTGGGAGAAGCGGCGAGAAATAACGTGGAAAGGTGTAAACGTGGAGAAACGTGGATAAATGTATAAGAGAACTTACATAAAGATGTAACCAAGGAAAATGTATAGGTTATACTCTATACAGTTGTATTCTATGTAGTATATATTTGATGTAGAATGTTTAAGTATAACTAAGGCTTTTGCTAAAGTACGAATATATAAATGTATGCCAAAGGTTATACTGTGTAGAGGGCTTTTGTAGGAATGCTGGAAGAGTTTAGGTCATTTGTGTTTATAACCTAACTGGTCAAGAGTTCGAAGGAGCATAGTCACATGAATGTAATTTAGTGGTCTTGTGAAGGTCGTAAATAGTTTGATGTGGACATGAGAGCCGAGAAGTCTAGCACTTGTTAGAGTTAAGGTGACAATGCCGGACGGAGCTTATTGCTCGAACGTGAGGAGAGACACTTTGACTATAGACTATGTTTTGACAAGACCATTCACAGGACCTAGCAGGGTCAAGTTAAGAGACATAGAGTTAAGGCCTTGCCTAAATTTACATGTTACACGATCTGAAAGAATCGATAAATGTCGACGATGAAATGATGAAGATGACATCCAAAGGAGAAGGGTCAACTTAACGGACGACGCAAGGAGTGGACCAATGGAAGAAGCAGGAAGTTGACATCATCGGGGAAAGTCCGTGGTGGGCGTCAAGGGGCGTTCCACCCACATGGTGATTGTGTATTTTAGGGACAGCACCCCGGGGATAAGATAGCGAACAGCCCAGTAGGGAGCTCAGAGAGAGAAAGGCAAGGGTAGATGCCTTGAGCAGATGCGCTGAGAGATCAGAGCGCAAGGGAGCAGTAGGCCGAGGACCCTTAGAGAGCGGATGGGTAGGCAGATAGGGTACTGCTTCTGAAACTTAAGATTTCCTTTAGAGGCTAAAGAGAGTTTGAACTTCTTTGGAAGTCAAACTGCTGACACCTTTTCAGGGAAGAAACTTGCGAAGTAGGTTTGTCACATAGCATAGAGTAGGGACAGATTAACTTGATGATATTTTTTATCTTACTGCAGATAACACAGAAGGAACCACTTCACACCGAAGCTTATGCAGCTGATATTTTAATTGATTTTGTATTTTGTATATTTTGAGATTTTATCCTGAGTGGATTGTATCGTATTCAAATTAATCTTTATATAAACTTTTGAAACTTCATCAGTTGTAAGTGGTTCTTCAGAGTGGCATCAGTTAATGGGGTTTGTCTAACCAATGCGGGGGTGGTCCTTTCCTCAATGACAGATATAAGCGGTCCAAAACAGATGAATGAGATTCTTTATTAATTTTATCATAATCATAAATTGATATCAAAATCTCGTTCCCCGCAGTTGGTAGCAGAGTATGATGGTTATCTTCTTGAGGAAGACGACCTAGGCCAGGTTAGTTTACCCCAAGGTCCCTAGTCGTCGTCGACCAGAAGAAGAATTGCAGCCGAAGACGGTGCTGATGGTGCATCGAGAGAAAAACAGCAGAGTCGGTCGAGAGTGAGTATAAGGGTCATGCGTTGTAAGATTGCGGTGTTTTATGTTGTTCCTGTGTTGTAATGTCAAGCGGAGTTGAATGCCTGTAGTGTGATTGAGGGAAAGTTGTGAGCGCGCGCAACTGGATGAAATCTTATGTCCAGAGGACTTAAGTGGTTCAGGTGTATCGAACACCTAGAGTAATTTGTCTACCATTGAAAGGGGGTCATGAGGTACCATTGATTTCCCAACAGACCGATGATAGGGGGAGCGGATGTATGAGTGAATGAGTAGCGGACGCTGGTCGTACGTTACTGTGTGTAAGTAACCTATCAGTTAAGGCAAGTGTCCGATCGTAAGAGGAAAGACGCTGTGCCAGTTGAGGTAGCAATTACAGTAGACTGTGGCCGTACAGTCAGAGAAAAGTGATCGCTTGGACGGAAGTAATCACTTTTCAATGTATGAATGAAAACGCATGTGAAATTGTGAGACGAGTTGAGAAACGAGGGAAGCTGCTGAAGAAGAGACAAGTGACGTCAGCGTGGAGCCGCGCTGAGATTGGTCGGTTGGCGTAGAACCGTGCTGGGATAGGCTGATTAGCGAGAGTCGTACAGGGATTGGTGGTTGTTATCAAGACGCAAACAAGGAAGTGAATAAGTAAGAAATATCGTACGTTATCAAAATGAAGTGTTTTAAGGGTTTAGGAAAAATCTTTAAAAAGAAAAGGAGAAATTTATATGCCGGAGAAGAAGCTCCACCAGAAGGCACACCTGCATATCATATGGCAGTAAATGTAGGCTTACACTCGATATTATGGATTTCCGAGTGGCATAGGCTAACAGAAGGGCAAAAAGAACTAGCGTTCCCAAGATTTGGAACGTTTAAATTAGAAGTGTTGAACCAACTGAAGGCGACAATGCTTTCAATGAGACCTCTACCGAGGCCAACACAATTTGAAGCTCTTGGTGTGTGGTTTAGAACAGCACACGAAAGGGGCGTAAAGAGGCGACAAGAAAGAGTGAGAAGATCGGTAAAAGCAGTGCAGGATGCTAAATGGGACGACGAGGCTAAGAAATGGAGGGTACAAAAGATAGAAGCGGACAAACTGTTCACCATGATAGAGGCTACGGGAGAAAGGAAACCTCTAGAACAGGAAGATGAGGAAAGTGAGTCGGAGGAGGATCTAATAGACAGGTTGTTAACAGACAGACCACCTCCATATAGCGGTGAACTTGCGAGTCCCATATTACCGCAAGTAGACGGAACTAGGTGGGGAGAGTATAAGTCGATCCCGGTATCAGAGTGGGACGCTACTAAGACCGAAGAAATACCCCAAGCTAGTCCTGAACAGAGAGTGGTGGGAAGATTTGTGGTCCAGAAGGTGCCGGAGACGCAATGCGCTAGGTCATACCAAATGCCGGATGCTTTGCAGGTCCCGGTCACCATAGGCCCTATTGTGTCAATCTATAACCCAGAAGGGGTCCAGCAGGAGGAACAGGCACGATGGGAAAATGAAAGAGCAGAAGAGGAGGATAGGAATGCCACAATGAATTCCCACAGGCAGATACGAGCACCAATAAGTCGGAGTACCCCATTTGATTCCGCAGCAGGTCCCAGGGTAGAACAGGGAGGTCGAAGAGGACCAATGGACTTAAGGGGACCAAAACCGAAAACCCATAAGGAATTAAGGGAATACCTGAGAGAATGGGATGCGGCCGAAGAGGCTCGGAATAAAAGTTTAGAAACGGGATCCGAGTGGAGAGAGCAAGATAACAGGATTCTCTCTCATTGTGGAGCTGGCGAAAGCAGCCCCGAGTGGGAGGGAGGAAGCCAAGAGAGCAGAAGAGATACTTATCCCGCTGATAACAGCAATAGACTAATGTGCGAAGACAGAAGTGCAGGGTGTGGCGAAGTGCCTCGTGTCACCTTCAGTGAAGGGGAACATAGGACACAGGAGTACCGGAATACCTTCAGGTGCACACACCATGCCCCAGGTGAGAATGCGAGACATTGGAGTCACGGAAATATGGAGAGTCGCGAAGCGTCTCGACATACATCCGGGGACAGTGGAAGGAGTCATGGGAATTTAGGGAGTCGCGGAACATCTCGCCATGCATCCGGTGATCATGGAAGAGATCACGGGAACACGGAAGATCGGCGAGGGCCTTTCATTTTGTTAAGTGACACCAGACAACAAGCAAGTTATAATGGATTAGAACTGAACGGTGGATCCTATCTCACATCTGGAGAAACCGAGTCGAAAAATCGGAACGTAGGGTTGGGGGAAGGAGCCTTATTCCACCACACCCCACGGGACGATGGAAAGGCTTGGGATCTAGAAGGGTGGGAACGAAGAGATGGAAGGAAGACTCCTCATAACTCACCTGTGCTCAGGCGTAGGGCGCATAGTGGAGGTGAGAGGGATATGAGGGAGGAACATAGAACTGAAATGCTGAAAGCCGAAATAAAAGCGAAACGGCTTGATGTGATGAGTTTGAAGGCAGATCTGGATGAATTGATTGACGGTACAGTGTCATTAGAGAGATTAAACTCGTATACACCAGATGAGATACTGTTTCTATCCAAAGATATTACTCGAAGAGCGAGGTCAGTTCATGAGAACTTATCTAATTTAGCAAACAGGTACATGGTAGACCTGTCACGAACTAAGGCTTTACAGAGTAACCACAGGCTAACTTGCACAGATCAGGATTTGAATGACCGCAGAACGATCGCGCTGAAAGTACACATAAGGGAATTGATCGTAAGTATCAGAATATGGAGAGATCTAGATAGATGGGAGGAAAGATGGTCCAGAAAGGGCTCCGTTAGACGGAGTGTACTTGAGGGTTCCCAGGACACAGGCTTGATGCGAATGGAAGCTTTCCCTTTGCGAGAAATCGCGAACGGAAGTTACGTTCATGTGCCTTGGACTAGGGGGGATTTGGCGGCATTCACCAATTCCTTCCCAAAGCTTAGAGATAATCCTGTCGAGTGGTATAAGCAGGTAGAAAGATTCGTGAAGATTTCAAAGGTACTGTGGGTCGATTTGAACACACTGTTCGATATCGTAGTACCCGGAGACCTATGGACGGCGTGCAAGCTTAGTGTTGAATGGCCCACTCGCGAGCCATCAAGGGATACCCGGACGAATGGTCCATCTGATAGAGTCATGGAAAAGTACGAGAGAGTAATAACATGGCTAAAAGAGAAAGTGCCGGTACAAGACATAGACTGGGTAAAGATAGATCGGACTACCCAAGAGCCGAAAGAGACAGTGCATGAGTTTTACGAAAGATTGCTGAAAGCATTCAAGCAATACAGCGGGTTAGATGTGATGGATCCCAAGGACATAGGACAGTTTGTTTCAAAGTTTGTCCTCGGATTAAGACCAGAAATATGCCTAATGATCCAACAGCATCTGATCTGTTGGCAGAACAAACCTTTAGACGAGATTCTGAGGTATGCAAGGTATTGTAGTGACGAGATAGACTCTAAAGCAAAGAAGCTTAAAGAAAAGTTAATGCTAGTGCAAATGCAAGCTGCTGGAAAGGATAAACCACGGCAGCAGGGAACAGGAACGCAGGCAAAGAAACAGAATAATCAGAGCAGAGACGAGGAAGAAAGACCGAGACCGAGAATGGATATCGCGACACTGAAAAAGACGACGAGATGCCATCAGTGTAATGAGGTGGGACACTGGCGACGCGAGTGTCCTTACAATGTTGAGTCAGGGGAATTCGAGCAGGAGGAGGAAGAGGTTCAGAACAACGTGGTTAAGGGAGCCACAGTCCCGAAGGGCAGGTTTGTCAAAGGGGGGACTCAGACTCCTCGAGCCCCGTTTCCTCAACCACCTCGCATCACGAACGGAGGAAAAACCTACAGACAGATGCCATTGTTTGTAGGAGGAGAGGAATGTTACTACGTTGATCCTCTTACAGGGCAGCGGGCGAGTAGGGACGAAGACTGTACTCTAGGAGCCGCCTTGGAAGTAGATCAGAGAGGACCATACGTAGAGGCTGAAATAGCGGGATGTCCTACAACCTTTTTGGTGGATACAGGGGCCACTCGATCTACGTTGAGATCTGTGGTAGTCCCGGGTCTGCCAATGTCAGGAGAAACGGTACAGGTGGTAGGAGTTGCGAACAAAAGGATGACAAATCCCTTGACCGAACCAGTGTCAGTAAGAATAGGGAATTACAGTGACGAACATCAGTTTGTGATCTGCGACTCTAGTCCTGTGTGCTTATTAGGGAGAGATTTGCTGTGCAAACTGAATTGCACGATACATTGCACACCTGAGGGAGTAGAAGTGCAGACCAATGATGAGGACGCAGATTTTAAAGTTGTAAACTCAAGGGAATGTGTGGAACTTTATCCTACCTTAACAGTGGAGGAGCTTCCGCAAGACCTAAGAGAGAAAGTCTCAGCTGAGGTATGGGATTTTACTGGGGAAGAAATTGGATTGATCAAAGGAGTAGACCCGGTAAAAATCTTGGTAAGACCTCATGCTGAGTACCCAAGAACCCCACAGTATAAGCTAACGCCAGAGACGATTGCAGGGATCAAACCTGTGATCGAATCTATGATTAAGCAGGGAATACTGAAGGAGATCGTGGGCAGTCCGTGTAACTCCCCGATCATGGGTTTGCAGAAACCTAGTGGAAAATACAGAATAGTGCAAGATCTTCGGAAGATTAATAACATTGTTGTCTCATGTTGTCCAGTGGTACCGAATCCATCAGTCATATTGTTTCAGATACCGTTCCAAGCTGAATGGTTCACAGTGATAGATTTGTGTCAGGCTTTCTTTTCGATACCATTAGATGAAGCGAGCCAATATCTTTTCGCTTTCAAGCTGGAAGATCGCGTCCTAACATGGTGTCGTATCCCTCAGGGGTATACAGAGAGCCCATCGATCTTTAACCAGTTATTGAAACGGAATCTTGAGAGTCTAGTACTGCCCAAGAATTCAGTTCTGGTCCAGTACATAGACGACCTCCTAGTTGCGTCAGAAACTGAGGAAGCTTGCAAGGAAGACACCATCACCTTGTTAAATCACTTGGCCGAGAACGGGCACAAGGTGTCTCCAAGTAAGTTGCAATATTGTAAGACTGAGGTGCAATACTTGGGCCATAGGATTGAAAAGGGAAAGCGGAAGGTGTCTCCGGACAGAATAGAGGCGATTATGAAAATGAACGCGCCTACAACACAAAGAGAAGTCAGGATGTTTCTAGGCATGGTTGGTTATTGTCGACAGTGGATAGCAAACTTTTCGCTGAAGGCAAAACCGTTATTACAACTGACGCACAAAGGAGTAAGTGATCCGGTACCATGGGACAAAGATTGTTTGATGGCGTTTTTGCAGCTGAGGGAGGACTTATGTCGTGCCCCGGCTTTAGGAATGCCAGATTACACTAAACCTTTTTTGCTTTACTGCTGCGAGAGAGAGGGATGCGCTTTAGCGGTACTAGCACAGGTCCACGGAAATGCGCGCAGGCCAGTGGCGTACTTTTCGGCTACATTAGATCCAGTAGCCGCAGCGTTGCCCGGATGTCTCAAATCCGTAGCTGCAACGGGTGTCAGCATTGAAAGATCTGAAAGCGTAGTTATGGGTCATCCGTTAGAAGTGTATGTACCACATTCTGTAGAACTGTTAATGACAAGGACGAAGACTCAGCATCTGACGAACAGCAGGCTCACACGCTACGAGCAGGTCATACTGGCTGCCGAGAATGTGACCCTAAAGAGATGCTCTGTCTTGAATCCTGCAACCTTGATGCCACTTCCGAATGAAGTAGACGACGAAAATTGTACAGAACATGACTGCCTCGATGTGACTGAACTATGTACCAAACCGAGACCTGATATCGTAGATGAGCCATTGACAGACCCAGACGAAATTTTCTTCGTTGATGGTTCATGCGTAAGAAACGATGTCGGTCAGCTGAGAGCAGCTTATGCAGTATGCACGATTACCAGAGTTATAGAAGCCGCTTGCCTGGAAGGAGTACACTCCGCACAGGTAGCTGAAATTGTGGCTTTGACTCGTGCTTGCTTAGCAGGCGATAGACTTCGAGTCACTATATACACCGATAGTCAGTATGGATTCGGCGTAGTTCATGATTACGGGCAGTTGTGGTCTCAAAGAGGTTATATGACCTCCTCGGGTTCTCCTATTAGGAATGGAGAATTCGTGAAACTACTGTTAGAGGCTTTGCAAAAACCTATGGCCATAGCTGTGGTCAAATGTGTAGCTCATACCAAAAACACGGATTTTGTATCACTAGGAAATAAATATGCAGATGAGGTAGCGCGTTATTGCGCAGAGCAGGGATATTCTCACACTGATACAAAAGTGGGGGGAATCCAGGAAAAGACTGAATTGACCATGTTGTTAGACACGGTGGATACATGGGATGAACTGAGAGCAGTACAGGACAATGCACCAGATGATGAGAAAAAGGGCTGGGAAACAGCAGGGTGCGAAAAGAGTGAGATGAATTTCTGGGTGTCCGCCGATGGAAGGGCAGTTTTACCAAATGAACTAATTAGTCCAATGGCAAGGAAATTGCATGGATCAGCACACATAGGAAGAGATGCTATGGTGAGAGTATTCAGACAAACGTGGTTTAACCCTAAATTTAGAGTAGCGGCAGAAGCAGTGTGTCAGCGATGTACAATCTGTCAGCAACTAAATGTGGGAAAGAGAACACCAGTTACCTTGAGTCACATAGGAAGGTCTGGGGGGCCTTTCAATAGGATGCAGATTGACTTCATAGAAATGCCTCCATGCAACAGACTTAGATACGTGCTAGTGATTGTTTGTATATTTTCTAGATGGGTTGAGGCTTACCCTACACGTAGGTGCGATACACTTACAGTAGCAAAATTGTTACTTAGAGAATTGATACCAAGATTTGGGGTGCCATCCTCTTTGGAATCAGACAGAGGAACTCATTTCAATAGCGAAGTGGTGAAGATGCTATGTTCAGCTTTAAATATCGATCAGAAGTTACACTGCAGCTATCGACCGGAAGCTTCAGGGATCGTAGAGCAAATTAACAGTACTATCAAGTCCAGACTGGCTAAAGTTTGTTCGTCGACATCCCTGAGTTGGCCAGACGCACTTCCAGTAGTTCTTATGAGTATACGTAGCACACCTAATAGAAGAACAGGCCTCTCTCCACATGAAGTGCTAATGGGGAGAGCTATGAGATTGCCATCGGTTCCGACTGCAGCGCTAGTGAACATCACAGACGATTTGATCTTGGACTACTGCAAGGGACTATCTGATGCCGTTAATTCTGTGTCCCTCCAGGTCCAGGCTGCAGAGGTTCCATCAGTACAAGACTTGTGCCATGACCTGAGTCCAGGAGACTGGGTCCTGGTGAAGAAGCATGTCAGGAAGAACTGCTTAGACGTGCGTTGGCGAGGGCCGTTTCAAGTCATACTTGTAACGAATACTGCAGTGAAGTGTGGAGGTCTGCCAAACTGGACACATGCCTCACACACCCGAAAAGTGCAAACACCTCCAGAAGACACAGCTCCTCTCTCGGATGAAAATCCGGCGGGAAGCGGAGAAGTCATAGAGGGGGAAAGCCAAGCTGTAGAGGTGATCGAAGAAGCTGAAACTGTGTTGGAACAGGGCGACGAAGGTCAGGACACGAGTGGGACCGAAGTTGCCTCAGGAGAAGAAAGTAATTGGGAATCCGACACAGATATCGAGCAGGCTGAGAGTGACCAAGAGACAGGTCCTAGAACAAGGAGCGGAAAGACAAAGAGTGAAGAAGCCAGTTGGCCGGAGAGAAGGAAAAGGCCAAGTTCGGAAAGGGAAAAGGAAAGAACTCTTGCCCCGATCGCTGAAGAATCGGATCAGGAGGAAGAGACGACAGATTCAGGAACTGAGAGTCCACGAAGATCAAGAAGGGTACGTGTGCCCTGCAGAAGGTACGCCACCCCAGAGTGGACTTATCTAGCAGATGTATTGGGGACAGAAATCTGGGAGAGTGAAGAGTGTGAAAGTAACCACTCTCGATCCAGTCGTGACAGTGGAGATATGGATGTTGGCGCCTGGGCTTGAGACTGAGGGGTTACTGACTTTCACACTTCCCCGACCCCCACGTTTGAGTAAAATTCAAGATTTAGTGTTAAAAAGACTACAATTTCCAACAGTTGGTCAGCAAATGACCGAAGAAGAAGAAAAAGTTATTCGTTTTGAACTGTTAATTATTGTTGTGAAAGCTGCAGGTTCGACAATAATTGTTGATGCATAAAAGACTTTTGTACATATGTTATGAAGAAGAAGATAACCTAGCGCCGAGTGGAAAGAAGAATAAAATTAGGGATTACATTTAGAGGACAGAGAAGGGCTAGGGTTGTCTGCTGCTGAAAAGAGAAAAAGACATTGTGGTGAAAAGATACCTGTTGATAAAAAGCACTTTAAAAGACTGTGAAAGCAAACAAGCAACCAAAGACTGGAAAGAGAACTTTCGCTGGAGAACGAGGTACGCTGTTTTGATGACATGGAGAACGGCAACCCAAACAGAAAAGCTAGATGTATAGTAGGTACACTTATAGCAATGGTGATATTTCTCATAATCATAGTAGTAACGATATCTTACATGACAGGACATGAGAATGATAAAAGAATAGCAAATGTAAAAATTGTAACGACCTTGAAACCTGCTCTTGTGGGAAGGAAGGAAGAGAGCACTGTTACACGTGAAAAAGCGTTTCTTGCAGATGAAGCTCGTAGATTGCACATAGATGAGTCACAGGGAAACTTTAGGTCAAATGCATATGCCAAATTATTGTATGAATATATCGATGCTATGGAGGCCAAAGATTGCTACGTTTGTATGCAATTGCCGGCTTCTGTAGACGAGGGCATTAGATATCACCATCTCCCATTGACTTATGGGATAACATGTAGTTTACTGCTTAGTATATTCTATGGTAGAGAAGGGTTTGAGTACTACTTTTCAAATTATGATTCGGTACTGCCTGAAGTTCCGAATTATAAGCAAATGAATAAGTGGGACTACTACAAAAAGGAAGATAGACTGGCTAAATTCTTTCTTCCTTGGGATACATTAGATACATCATATGCACGTAGAAATAATCTGACTTGCAAAGTATCAGAAGTAGAGAAAAGGTTTATAGCGCAAGTAGATGACCGATGCAGACGGCAGAAGATTCTAAAAATGTCAGGACAATGGAAAACAGATTGGACAGAAGAAGAGAAGGCACATAAAAAGAAAGGTAGCAATGGTCCAATAGCATTGGATAGAACACAGAAAGGAAAGTTATGTTTAACTCGAAGCAAAACGTATTATGAGAGTGAATTTGTAGGTGAAGTTAGTTGCGAGCACTCTTTTAGACTAGAGTACTACACGAAGGATTTTATGAAAGGGATGCAAGCTATTCCGAATGTGTATTTTGTATGTGGGAGAAATGCCTATGTAAAGCTTCCAGACAATTGGTATGGTTCGTGTTACTTGGCAATTGTCTTCCCCAAAATATATCATGCAAAGGATTTAGCGATCATGGAAGGAAAGGCTTCGAGGAGAACGAAAAGGGAAGTAGGAGATGCAGAAGTAGTAGGAGATGTATTTGGAGCGATATTTCCATTGTTAGGTTTGATTCTTAACGATGTTAAGATTAGAAGGTTAGCGACAGTCGTGGATAGATTGTCTGCTAGTACTGCAAGATCATTAATGTTAGTAGAAGGCGAAATGCAGTCGATTAGAGCAATGGTTTTACAGAACAGACTTGCTTTAGATGTAATATTAGCAAAAGAAGGCGGAGTTTGTAAGGCTTTGAAAGTTCAGGAATGTTGTACTTATATTCCTGATAATTCAAAACCACTTGAGAAAGTCATACAGAACATTACACAGATTCATCAAGAAATTGAAGATTTATCAAAAGTAAATGTTTGGGAAAAAGTAGGAAATGGAGTGGGTAAGGTTGGAAGTTGGTTTGCTAATATAGGCAAAGGCATATTTTGGTATATTTTGAAGCCTGTATTAATAGTATTAATTTGTATAATTACATTAGTAGGTTTAGTAAAATTGTATAAGTGGTATAGGTCGAACCAGTTACAAAGATCGATGAGAGACCAAGAAAGGAGACTAGCTGTTCTACAAGATCAACAGTATAAAAGTCTGAGAACACTTGAATCGATAAAAAGAGGAACAGATGTAACTAGTTCGGTATAACTGGGGTATTCAAATTGCTTTAGTGATGACTCCTAAAAGTCATCAAAGGGGGGAACTGAGAGAGCGCAATTTGAATATATAGTATATAGTAACCATATTTAGATGTATATGTTATAAACGTAGGAATGAAACGCATATCGTAATGTACAGTTGACAACTATAACGTAAAGGCCAACGAAAAGTGATAACATAATATAGGAAATGTAAGTGTATTCATATGTTAAACATGCATTAGATTTAGAAGGCCCGTATACATGATGGGTAGATGTAGAAATGTGTATGAAATGTAGAACATGCACAGTAGAATTCGTGTATGTGTGTAACCTTGAATGTGTAACTTTACATTGGGAGAAGCGGCGAGAAATAACGTGGAAAGGTGTAAACGTGGAGAAACGTGGATAAATGTATAAGAGAACTTACATAAAGATGTAACCAAGGAAAATGTATAGGTTATACTCTATACAGTTGTATTCTATGTAGTATATATTTGATGTAGAATGTTTAAGTATAACTAAGGCTTTTGCTAAAGTACGAATATATAAATGTATGCCAAAGGTTATACTGTGTAGAGGGCTTTTGTAGGAATGCTGGAAGAGTTTAGGTCATTTGTGTTTATAACCTAACTGGTCAAGAGTTCGAAGGAGCATAGTCACATGAATGTAATTTAGTGGTCTTGTGAAGGTCGTAAATAGTTTGATGTGGACATGAGAGCCGAGAAGTCTAGCACTTGTTAGAGTTAAGGTGACAATGCCGGACGGAGCTTATTGCTCGAACGTGAGGAGAGACACTTTGACTATAGACTATGTTTTGACAAGACCATTCACAGGACCTAGCAGGGTCAAGTTAAGAGACATAGAGTTAAGGCCTTGCCTAAATTTACATGTTACACGATCTGAAAGAATCGATAAATGTCGACGATGAAATGATGAAGATGACATCCAAAGGAGAAGGGTCAACTTAACGGACGACGCAAGGAGTGGACCAATGGAAGAAGCAGGAAGTTGACATCATCGGGGAAAGTCCGTGGTGGGCGTCAAGGGGCGTTCCACCCACATGGTGATTGTGTATTTTAGGGACAGCACCCCGGGGATAAGATAGCGAACAGCCCAGTAGGGAGCTCAGAGAGAGAAAGGCAAGGGTAGATGCCTTGAGCAGATGCGCTGAGAGATCAGAGCGCAAGGGAGCAGTAGGCCGAGGACCCTTAGAGAGCGGATGGGTAGGCAGATAGGGTACTGCTTCTGAAACTTAAGATTTCCTTTAGAGGCTAAAGAGAGTTTGAACTTCTTTGGAAGTCAAACTGCTGACACCTTTTCAGGGAAGAAACTTGCGAAGTAGGTTTGTCACATAGCATAGAGTAGGGACAGATTAACTTGATGATATTTTTTATCTTACTGCAGATAACACAGAAGGAACCACTTCACACCGAAGCTTATGCAGCTGATATTTTAATTGATTTTGTATTTTGTATATTTTGAGATTTTATCCTGAGTGGATTGTATCGTATTCAAATTAATCTTTATATAAACTTTTGAAACTTCATCAGTTGTAAGTGGTTCTTCAGAGTGGCATCAGTTAATGGGGTTTGTCTAACCAATGCGGGGGTGGTCCTTTCCTCAATGACAGATATAAGCGGTCCAAAACAGATGAATGAGATTCTTTATTAATTTTATCATAATCATAAATTGATATCAAAATCTCGTTCCCCGCAGTGGTAGTCATTAGAAACTCTCATACAGTATGGCACAACAGATAACACTAAAGCCAAGCCAGTCCAGTAATTACAAAAAGTAGGGTATTTACAGGGAGGTAAAAGGGGCAACAAAAACATGAGAACAAAACCACTCATGCAAAACTAGAACTCTCTGGAGGCGAGATATGACCCCAAACATGTTCATAGGCCCTTTGTGTTAGGAACCCTATTTTTCTACAATATTGGCACTTTGCCAAATGTTTTCCTATAGGTTCCTTTTCAGCTATAGTCTGGGGTCTTAGGGACTAATGTATATGTGGTAGGAATAAATGATTTGATGACTTCACCAAGTCTTTGTGATGCTGCCCCTGTGAAGCTAACCCTCAAAAGTGATTCAGTATTTGACAAGTTTGAAAGCCCCAAAGGTCTCAAAGAAAATGTCCAGCCTCAGATTCATCACCACCCGAAAGAGGCAAAAGGTCTCACCCAAATTTCAGTTGATTAAGCTGTGAATTACTCAGTAGCCCTCCCAGAGCATTCTGGTCAATGTGGTTCACCTTTGCAACGTTGCAGTTGTTCCAGTGAAGCAAATATTATTGCCAACCAATAATTCATTTTCTTAGATGGATAACTATTACTTTCTTCCAATCTTTCATATTCATAGCCCCAGGCACAAGTTTCGCTCTTCATGTGGCGTTCGGTAAGGCACAGCAGGAACTCAGGGTAATGCTTCTTTTCCAGCATAACATTTACAAATGCCTTCTTAAGTGTTCATCAAACAGCATGTTACTGCAAGAGTCATCGCCCTCTGGTGAGTACCAGACCTGTTTTGAGTGCTTCCACGTGAAGGTTGTTACTCGTGGAGGAGACAAAGAGGTTCAAACCAGAGCAGAAATAACTAGAGGGTCAGACTAGACTGATAAATTTAGCCAGATTCATAGGGTCCCCTTCCTCCAATTATCTCTCCATTATAGTTTTCCAGGATTCCAGAGCGACACCTCCCCATCCATCAATTTTGGAATATCCTCATTTTAGGGCCAGCTCACAAGCTGAACTTGTGCTTTTCCCAGTCCTGTTAGGCGTGAAGGTCCCACCTCACTTTCACTCTATTATGAGAACTCTGGGGAAGCACACCGATGACCACACAGAGAAGTGGGGCAAGCGGGTTAGGGTTTGAGAGAGAAAAAGAAGGCAGATGATTCTGGCTCAGGCGTTCTCTGTTGTACCTGACTTTTGACCTTTATTCAGTATGTAAGGTGATTCGACTTCTATGAGTTAAGAGCCTCACTCTACAGGAATAAAAGACAAGGGTATCACTAACTGTTGACGAGCAATTCTGTTAATGCCTGAAAATGCATTGATATATTTCCCTTGTTTCTACAACTGTCTTATCTAGTGATGTGACATTCCACAGATCATGGGTGGATCACCAAGTGGAAGTCTTAGAACCTAAGCAATTTCAGACAATTGTCTGGACAATGTCTTTATCATCCACTATTTTGTGCCAATTCTATCTTTTTAGATACTCACCCGACTGTTCCTTTAAGACTCCACAGTTCACTTCACTGCCTTTCTGTTCTGCTCTCTGTCTATTTTATCAGCAACTTAAGGTGGCTCGTGGAAAGAAACTTAGTGTGTGAAGGAGCCATCAAGTAGGAATACAATTCCATATTTCGATGACCTAGAGTGGAGAAGATAAGTACATCTTCCTTTTAGCATTCTCTTCTCAATTCCCTTTCCACTTGTTGCATCTTTTTCTGCACCCAAGAGAGAACTGACAAGGTTAACAATAGATCTCAACAAATATTTACATAAAGGCGCTCAAAACAGCTTGCACAAAACATCCTTCACTTCTACCTAGTGGTCTGTTGTGATATCACAGCCATGCACTCTTAGCCTACCTAATGCAATGCACCCACAGCACCACCACACACTGTCTGCTGAGGCCATTCCTCTCCTGGCCACATGTCACACTAGGACTGGAATCAACAGGAACAATGAGGGATGAGGGATGAACTATGGTTGCACCTGAGCTCTGGAGATTGGGGCAGCCAGCCTATGACCAGGGACGGCTCCTCCGTTTGAGTTGAGTAGCATCGCCCCATAGGCAAGAGACTTTCAAATAAATTGGTAATAAAGTTTATTTATTACTATTTTATTTTTCAGCCACCCATCCGTCCTGAACTGAGTGACAGGTCGGGGCAGGGCCAGTACTGCCGAGTGGCAGCAGGGACCTGTGCGCTTTAAAATAGGCATGTCTCTTTGGCCGGCCGTCTTGTAACGGCCAGCCAGGCATGTGCATTGTAATCTTCTCTAACCCAGCTGTTTTAGACATCTGGGTAAGAGAAAGTGCTGGCCTCCAGTGCTCTTGAGAGTGCTGTTGAGCCCACTCCAACTAATTCTGGCGCTGCGCTCAACGCTGGTGAGAGCAGCAACAGGATTGGTTAGGGGAGTTGGCTGGGTTCCTTGGAAGAAAGACGACCGGTGGAAGGGGACGCTGCATTGCGCCTTAAGGTAAGTGTTTTGTTTTTATTTTTTGCATCCTCCCTTTGCCCCCTGCCCACCGCCCTCAGTACATGGCGACCACCTCTGCCTAAGACTCACCAGGAATTCGCCTCTACTACCATGATTGGTGGTGAATCACTTCTGCATTATGTATTCCGTCACGTTCCCAAACACATAGTGCACCACTTCTACATTCCTGAGTAGGCTAAGAGTAATAAAGTAAGGTACCGAGTAATCTCTGAACAAGAAACAGAGATATCGGGGTGCTCTGCACCTCTATAACGAAAAAGAACACAAAAATGGGTCTGCGTGGGAGTTCTTTCTTATAAGCCTGCTCAGGGAAGTCTCTTTTAAAGGCAAACGTTTTGTTTGAAAGGACCACAGGTGTAGAAAGAGCGTGTGGGGGAGCGAGGGCACTTGTCTCACCTCAGGCAGTATTGCAAGGAGGAAGAAATAGATAAACTGATATTGTAAAAAAGTTCCACATTTTGAAAGACCCCTAAATAGAAGAGTGAAATGCATCGGGTTAACTCGAGGAAGAAATAAACAAGCATTTTGATATAAAATGTTGTTGTTATGGACAAGAATTGAAGACAATTAAATGGCACAAACGCAGTAATTTCCGATCTTGAGATTATGGGAAAAAAGAGCTCGCCCAAGCGAGAGAGGCAACATTATGCAGCTTTAGCCAAGGCTTTCAGCGGGAGTGTTTCCGGGTCAGTAAAACAATAAAAAGATGAAGCAGGGAAAGGCTCTGCGGTGGACTAATTAAATGAAATGAACTGTAACTCGATTTTGCCCATGGAGAGCGCGCGGTGGCATGTGGGTTACATGATTAATGCCCTGCGCACGCTCTTGCGGTTCAATAAGGCGACTGCAGGAACTGTTGATTATAAACTGCTGACAGAGCTGGTGGTAACCAAATACGTGCAGAAATTGAGTGCTTGAAACGCGATGAATAAAGGTTTAAATCAACGTGACGAGTTTCAATGTGGCTGAAATCGAACATCCCTGATCTCTGGCCCCCATCTAGCATTTATGTCTGACATTGCTTGGCAACCATTCATCATCAGGCCACAAAAATGTGCTTGTTATTGCAGTTACGCTGCGTCAGTCGGCAACTCCCCAGAAAACAAACAAAATTAAAAAGGGGCATTTTGTTTAGCGCGTTGGCACGTGAGGGAACGGTACCAAAAGTCAAAAGTATGGCGCTGGGAGATTTGTAGCTCCCTGGAATCTGAAAGAAACTTGGCAGAGTTTTCACACTCCTTCAATTTAGTAGCTGCACGATTTACCATTTATTGTAAACAACTCAGAGCAGGGGTGCAACTGGACCTGAACATCAGAGGAGGGGAGGGGCTAACCAGTCACCCAATGGAGGCGGAGCTAAAACTTTAAACAATGGGGGCAGGGCCATTTTTCTAGTCAACACAAGAAAACAGAGAGTAAATTGTGTATTTTGACTATATTGGTCAAACCAACAATAAAACAATAAAAAACATGTTTTAGTGGATTTGGCATTGTTTATAAGCTACTGACAGCGATCTTTAACAAGGGGAATGAATGAGACACCCAAAAACACTGCTTCTGTTGATTTCAGTTCAAAGTACTTAGAAACAGGTTTTGCAAAGTTATTTCAAAACAACGGTCCTTTTTGCCAATTCTCCCCCAAAAATACTTTTGTGAAATAATACTCTCCTGAAATAGTTTTAATCTAATATTCAGAAAGACGCTTTTGTCTGACTGTTGATCAAAGGTATATTTTCAGTTTGTTTATCGAGACATTGCAACATATGCAAGGACACACACAAGTTGGTGGATTAACTTGCTGTGTTACTGGCAAGTCTTGGGTATGGGTATGATTCCTAATACCTCTTTGATTCCTCCTGAGATTGAATAAGGGAGTGCCAATTAGTTGGCAATATAACTGCATGTTAATTTCTCTCCAGGAATCTGTGCTAATCTAAATCAAAACAAAATAGTTGGTGTATCACCACACGTCAACAAGTTCTCATATGAGATGACACAGCTACGTCCATGGGGGAAGCCACCAGGCCTAAAGACCGGACAAAAAGGTACCTACCTTGAAAAAACTTTGCAACAAATGGAGTCCTAGTATACAAAGCAAATATCTTACTTCAGGCTCCAGAACAGATAGAAAGTGTGGCTGATGGGCAAAGTCCTGCAAAGAGTTCACTCCAAAAGACACAGAAATAATGCCACATAATAGAATATGTAATAATAACATCAAATAATATCAACCATGCTCTTAATTTTGTTGTGAAGCCCCAACATATATAGTGTGAAATGCACTAAAATATCAATGTTGCTTTTAACTCCTATGGGGAAATGTGTATTATAAAATGCAATATTTGTTACAAATGTCTCCATTATTCCTTTCAAAAGTATGACCCTATTCTCTATAATGGTTGTCCCTAAACGTCTATACTAACTATAGCAATTAGCATGGCCTGGGTAGAGAAAGGGGAACCGTAAATGGGCCATCAGAGATAAACAAGGTAGGCAATATAGTTACCAGTTTTCATTATAACACTGGAACAAGTAGTGCACAAAGTGGAGTTTTCATTGTGCAATGCTTTTGCGTTGATAATATGTTATACCCAATATCAGAGTTATGCTGCTATTGACAGATCCGAGCTTAGTTTGGCAGCAGAATAAGGGATCAGAAGCCTTTTGCTTCCAAACTACAAGTTTGAAGAAGGAGCACAGCAATGCTGAGCCTACGCAGTTGGAATACGGGTGCGCTGCCTCTGCATTGACAGCATCCTAGAGGTCAAACATACAAGGCATATGTTAAAGCAAATATTACATCTGTCTTACAATGCATCATAGGAAACTATTCATAGAGGTGTTTTTTGAGGTGGGAGAGGCATGCCTTTGGTTAGTCATAAATTTTATGTTTGGGTTTCACATAGCTCAGCTATCTCTGTATGCCCATAGGTCAGGCGCCAAACCAATGAGCTCCATCTCCAAAAGACAAGACTCATCTTTTCTGCTAGATTGCTTCTAAAATTTGCCACCCGCCGTGTATTTAGTACATGATGGCACCCACTAAATATATTGAAAACCTATACATGCAAGATATTATGGAATCTCACATTCTATGTCTTTTTATTGAAGGTAAAGTCTGATGAATTACTGTTTGAATAGGCTCACTCTGCAGGGTCATCCCCAAACCATTTGCGTTTACCCTCCTGTTCTTTTAACCTATTTTTGTTATCTTTTAGGACTCTTCATACTTACCCACTGCTAACCATTTGTAAAGTGCTTGTGCTCTCTCCTTGAAATATGGTACAATTTGCTTACACCCAATTGGTACATTTACTTTACTTGTATGTCCCTAGAAAATTGGAGTTACGTGAACCAAGGGTCTGTTAAGTAAAATGTTACTAGCTTTTGTGCAGCACTAATTGTGCCACCCACTTAAGTAACTCTTCAAAAATGTCACATGCCTGCCATTGCAGCCTGCATGTCCAGTTTTAAACTGCAAATGTGACCTTGCAAAATACATATTTTTACCAGTCCCAAACTTTCCTTTTTAATACATATAAGGCATCCCTAAGGATGCCCTAAACTGCCTATACGACAGGGTGCAGTTTATTTAAAAAGTTTGACATGTATGTTTAACTTTTACATGTCCTGGAAGCGAAAAACTCTTAAATCAATTTTTCACTACTGCAATGCCTGCTTCTCGCATAGGACAACATTGGATTACCTTATTACATTTAACGAGAGATAACTTTCAAATGGGAGCAAATGGGAATGTTGTGTTTGGTGTCTAAAGACCTGTGTGATTTAAAACCCTATTTATTGGTAATGTTGGATTTTAAGTCACTTTCTGAAAATGCCACTTTTAAAATGTTTTTTCTTGTCTCAATCATTTGGTGCCTGTAGCCTGTTTCCTGGGCCACATGACCAGGTGTAGCTGGCAGTTGGTCTTTGTGTAGTGCTCACAGATAGTCAGTGGGGAATATATGTTGGCAAGATGGGCCTTTTCTGACTTGATGGAGGGAGGTGCTGTCACCTGTTACACTTGCACATCACAAAGGCTCTGCCTCAACACACACAAAGGGTTTGACATTATTCGTTTGTGCTCCCAGACAAGCTGGGGCCAGGACAGGGAGGAAGTAAATCCCAAATACCTCTTGGGGTGAAACTTCCAGAACCTTCTCCTACTTCAAATCTGGCACCAAGTATACATATTGGACCCTCATATCCAGCTCTTCAGTACATCTCTGGATCTGTGGATAATACAAAAGAAGGACTGATGTGCTCTTCTGCTGCCCTGCTTGCTGGGAAGGAAGACTGGACGTGCACCCTTCAACCCTATCATACCCATCTGAAGTGACTCTAAGGGCCAGCTGACTGACAACTTCTTTTGAGCTACAGGGGCATAACAAACTGCACTTGGCCCTCCTCCATCTGCCCAGCTGACCTGCTGCCGGACTTTTAACTGGACCTGGCTGTGCCTCACTGGCCTCTGCTTGAGTAAGTTTCTTATCCCCAAGCGATGCCCCTCAAGTCCTGGACACTTGGTGTCTCATCAGTTGAGCTCTCTTCCCTAGAAAAGGAGAAATCCTGAAATGTGGGCTTTTTGTGACTGCAAGTGGGCCTGTTCGTACTAAGATCTTGCTACTCACGCAGCCCACCAATGCAAAGCACCGGTGCACCAGGCTCTTCACTCCACAGGGACTACCAGCGATGACCAGCAATGTAAGATCTGCACTTCACACTACAGTAGCGACAGCCTGGGATGACCGCCAATGTGAAGCTCCACCAACCACCATCTGTGATGCCCGATGGGATCTTCACAATACAGCGATGACCATCTACGACACCCCACCTTCTGTTCATGCTACATCAACTCTGCAATGCTCGCCCTGCTCCTCGTGTCCTTTCCCACCACAAACGGAACTCTTTGCGCTGGCATTTTGAAGGTAACTCTTTCAGCAGGACTAATCGGGTCCCTGTATCTGGCCCGCACTCTATCGTGGTCAGCCTGAACTTGGGACTTTCACCGAGTCTCGCACAACCATATAACCGCAAGTGATGCTTTGAGGCACTATTCTTACCTAAGTCTAAACAATGCATATCTCTGGTTCTACCAATTGGATTTTTGTCATTTTGATCGAAAATAATATATTACTTTTTACTTTATTGTTCTAAAGTGGTGTAGGATTTTTCTTGTATTGTGTTTTTGCTTTATTATGTTTGAAGTGCTGCATAAATACTTTACTCATTCCTTCTAAGTTGACTGCTGAGTGCTGCGCTACCAGGGGATTGAGCACAGTTTAATTTGGGATTCGCTTGTGACTTCACCCTGACAGAAATTGTGGTTGCTGTTTGGGTAGTGTTTTACCTCCCTCAAACCGTAACCCAATTTTCTACAATTATGCTTCTGTGTATTTGTAGACGTAGTGGGATGTGATAACCAGGCCTTACATCTTAATTTATCTATGCCCAGGCATTTTATGTGGACAACCATAGCCCAATATAGGTTGCAACATACTGTGGGGTGCAAACTCTTCAGCAGTTTTCAGTAGGTGGTAAAAGTGTTCAGGGGGCTATTTTAAGGGTGGGTGGAGGGAGAGGGTGAGGCGGGGGAAGGAAGAAATGGAGAATATTGGCTGGCAGGGACAGCAGGCAATGGTCCCCGTGCCTAGTATATTTGGGAAGGGGGTCATGTAATGGATCCTGGCAACAATCGATCATTTTCCAAGTGATTTTACCTGCTGGATTTTCTGGTCCATAAGATCAGGTTTATTGTTCCTGCATCCAGTAAATCCAGTAAGTCCGCTCTTTGAATAAAACCATAAATGGGCGCCATTATTCCCCAAAATGAGCGGACTTCAAGCACCGCAATTCCCTTAGGCACAGGCCCACATAGGCGAGATATTTAATTGTGCCCAGGACTGCTCTGCTGTTGTTTCCTTGCCAGTGATCCAGGGCGCTTCACGCCCGAACCGCGTTTGGCTAACATCTGTGTGCATTTGCCTGGCTTGTGCAATCCTGGAAATAAACGGAGTTTACACGCTGGGAGTGGCTTCATCTTTGGAGGCAACTCGTTGGTTTGATTTGATATATATATATATATATATATATGTATATATATATATATATATATATATGTATATATATATATATTGCCTAGCTATATCAAGGATACAGGTGATTTTTTATCTAAACTGGAGGCTATATCATGGCAAAAGGACTGGTGTATCATCACTTTGGACATTGAGTCCTTATACACTTGTATCGAACACACAAAAGGAATAGAAGGTATAAGAAATTTTTTGGGGCGCAAGTCTTGCATGTACTACAGTCATAACAAAATGATTTGCAATTTGGTACAATGGTGTTTAGATAACAATTACTTTTTGTTTGGAAAAGAAATCTGGAGACAAATACGCGGTGTAGCCATGGGATCCTGCTTCTCCCCCAGCTACGCGTGCTTGCACGTGGGGCTGTGGGAGGAGCAGGATTTACCAGGCATTCCTGGTTTTGAACGCGTCAAATATTGGATGCGTTTTATTGACAATATTTTCTGTGTATGGGAGGGGGATGTTATGAGTGCTCAAACTTTTGTGAACACACTCAACACGAACCAGTTTAATTTATTTTTTACCTCTAATATCAGCAGTACATCGGCTGAGTTTCTTGATGTCTCTATCAACATCACAGGCAACAAGATTATTACTTCCCTACACAGGAAATCCACTGCTGGCAACAGCATATTACATGCCAGCAGTGGCCATCCCAAGCACGTCATTATGAGTATTCCGCTTGGCGAATTGTTGCGCCTAAAGAGAATCTGTAATACTCAGGAAAAGTTCGAGGAGGGGGCAATTGCAATGCTTGACAGATTACAGGCAAGAGGTTACAGCAAAACCTGTCTAGCTACTGCATTGCAAAAGAGCAAAGAAAGATCCAGAGACTCTTTATTGGCACCCAAACCCCTTGATAATGACGCCATATCAAATACCACCAGGCTAATAACTACGTATAGTAGACAGCACCGCAAGATAAAATCCATAATTAACAAACACTGGGCAGTCCTAAAAACTGATGGTGTCTTACGTGATATGACCCCTGAAAAACCTGTGATCACATTTAGGCGTGCATATAGCATGGCCAGCAAGCTAGTAAAATCCAGCCCTGAATTGCCTATGGTCACCCAATGGTTTGGAGGTAAAGGCTTCCACAAATGCTCCTCGTGTCGAGCATGAAAATTTGGACAGAACATCACCCATTACCGCACTCCGTTCTCTGAAACTGAATATCTGATTCACGGCAACTACAACTGCCGCACGGAGTTTGCGGTCTACGTCCTAACTTGCACCTGCGGTCTACGCTATGTGGGCAGTACCGGCGCACAGGTGCATGTTAGAATACTGCAGCACCTTCGTGCTATAGTTAATCACGACAGGGCATACCCGATGGCACGCCATTTCAACAGCAGGCACAACAGGGATCTGTCGTGTCTTACTTACTACGTTATCGATGCTGTTGCTCCCTTAAGGCGTGGCGGCGACCGTGAAAAACTATTACGCCGATTAGAAACGCAGTACATCATCAAGCTCGACAGCAAACAACCCAATGGGTTAAATGCGACAGAGGACATGCATAACTTCCTGTAGGAGCATTGATCCATTGTACAAACTCTGTATATAGTATTCACATCATATAATCATGGTTCTAATGCGAGATTATCTAAGACAAAATGATGAATCACTTATGTCTTGTATATATATGAATTTTGAATCTAAGCACCTGTTTCATGGATTCTGTAGTCCCGTTTCTTAACCTGAGTCAGCTGTTCAGGTTTCTGAGCAGTGCAGTCTTTTAATAATTATTGGGAAATATTTTCTTTAGGTGGTTTTGTTGCACTTTAAATTCACTTAAGCACTTTTTTTGATAAATACAACCTTTTTGTAAATAGTCCTTAAACATTTATGCTATATAAAATTTAAAATGTACAAATTTTAAACAAATATATAGGACTGAAACTTGAAACTGTGATTTGTACACTAAGGTGCTTCTTTTGGGTGATATATATTTTTTGTCTTCTCATAAGGTTCTACCAAGTTGTGTAGCAATTTACAACTGTACAGCTATTATTTGCATCTTCACAATATTTTCTTCATGCTTATATTTAGTAAATAATCCAGAGCTGTTTTTTTGATTTACTGTGAGGTGTATTATGCATTCATGCATATCACTTTTTTCCTAATTGTCGATGCACAATAACATCATTGCATTTATGCAGTTATATTAACATCCTTATATTTCTTTTTGAGTATTTACACAGTAATCAATTTGGATTGCCAGTAATTATTATCAAGCATGTCGTAGTAAATCGTTTGTGTTTCTTGATGCAACAATGTTTCATTGACATAGCTATTATATGTACTGTATCTTTAAATTGCTTGAACCTAGCAGCAGGTAGTACCATGTGACTCACGTTTGGTAGGTGGGGCCCTATAGGGTGGGTCAGAACTGCGCAGATAAAAGAAGTTTCCGTTTTCAAATGTGGTGTGTGAACAAGAGTACGCCAGTACTCGAAACGTTGCATTTTGGAAGGCATTTGGAATAAATAACATCTTGCCCGGATAGCGTGGGGTCTGTCTCTTCTTTCGCCGCTGCATGTGGAGGTTTAAAGATCGTGTAAATATATATATATATATATATATATATATATATATATATATATATATATAAAAGCAAAGTGCTCCAGCGCTAGTGGGAGAGCTCACCAAGGCATCGTACCATCCGCTCTATCAGTCAGCACCCAGGCAGCTTACACAACTGTCTCCAAGTTTGGCAAAGTCCGACGCGTTTCGGGGCTGGAAACGCCCCTTCTTCATGGACAGACAAACATTGCACGCCTTATTCACCTCGTGTTTTCAAATGCACTTTATTTAAAACAATTACGCCCTAAGTGGGTGTGGTTTGCTGTAAGGTTTGAGTCCCCAGGCATGCTGGTTACTGAAGTCCTTCGAGGTGAGTTGCATATTCCTTAAGTAGGCGGCGTGTACCAGTGTCTAGCATTGAGTCCTTTATTACATCCTTAAGTAGGAGGTGGAGGGTATGTTGCAAAGCTGCATATAAACACTCAATGTCGCGCTGGGATTAGGAGATGTAGTCACCTCCACTCAGTCTTCATGGCGCAGAAATACTGAACGCTGAATGAAGTGGAGCCTCTCCCCACGGCAGGAACCGACCGTGTGAGTAAGTGGAAAAGCAAAGCGCTCCAGCGCTAGTGGGAGAGCTCACCACGGCATCGTACCATCCGGTCTATCAGTCAGCACCCAGGCAGCTTACACAACTGTCTCCAAGTTTGGCAAAGTCCGCCGCGTTTCGGGGCTGGAAACGCCCCTTCTTCATGGACATGCCGTGGTGAGCTCTCCCACTAGCGCTGGAGCGCTTTGCTTTTCCACTTACTCACCATGAAGAGGTTGGAAGCTAGGGGTTATAAAAGCGGTGCCCTGAAAACAGCAATGAGCAAAGCTAATAAGATTGATAGGACTAGTCTCCTACAGGCCCCCTCTGACGAAATGCCTTCACTTGATAACCGTGATGAAAGCCAACAAGCAATAAGATTGATCACTGGCTTTAGTCGTCAGGCCAGTCAAATTTCAAAGTTAATCAGGAAAGAATGGTCAGTTATATTGACTGACCCCATCCTCAAGGAATTGTTGCCCAACAAACCATTAGTGACCTACAGGCGAGCATACAGCATGAGAAATGCTCTAGTCTCGAGTTCACCGGAAACAGCTAAGAAAGAAGATTGGTTATCCCCGCGGAAGGGTTTCTTCCGCTGTATATCGTGCAGAGCGTGCAAGTTTGGCACCAACACCAAAACATACACGACACCATTCAGCGATAAACCAATCAACATAAGGTCTCATTACACCTGTAAGACTGAATTAGCAGTTTATGTTCTCACTTGTTCGTGTAATCTGAGGTACGTTGGAAGTACAAAATTACCTGTACACCAGCGTATTCTACAGCATTTGAGAGCAATTGTGAACTGTGATAAAAACTACCCTGTGGCTCGCCATTTCGATCAATTTCACAACAGGAATTTAGCCCATCTTAGCTATTATGTTATAGATGCGGTGAGAACTAGCAAGAAGGGTGGGGACTATGAAAGGAAACTAAGACAAATGGAGTCCCTGTACATAGTTCGCCTTAATACCAAGATCCCAGGAGGGTTGAACATGGGAGAAGACCTTAGTACCTTTCTGTGAATATTTCTAGTTCTGTTGATCAATCATAATGGAATAGGCAAATGTGCATTGTCAGTCCGGCTATCTCTTCTGTACTGTTTTGTATTTTTAGTCGCATTTTTGTTGTCTTTTTGATATCAATGCTGTATATGCTATCCTATTGTCCAGCATATGACTCTGTGTATCCATAGGTAGATCTAGGGTCTGTGGCAGGGACCTCAGAGTACCAACATATGGCTTATCTACTCACATCCACCTGCGGATCTAATGGGCAATGTTGAAGTTTTATGCAGTAGCATATTTTAAATGAAACTGAAGCAGCTAAGCACAATGATTTAATAAGTATTTAGGATATATGTTTGTTTCACATAAACCTTGAAGTTGTCTTGTTTAGTTTAGCAGGACATCTTAGCACTCCCTCACCTTCACATTATTTTTGCACTTTTCTCGGTACATGAACACTTACACATCACATGGATTTATTTCTGTCGCGCACACATTTAGATCCTTTATTTCAAAATGTTAGGAACCCGAGCATGTTGACACATATATAGAGCCTAGAATATGCCAAATATGAGGTTACTGCATCATATGGAGTTGGTGTTATTATATATATTTGTGTATTTGCACAAACAAATGTGATTTATCATGTATGACGAATTATCAAACGTTGGTACAAAAGAATGAGTATAAGGAATAGATTTTAATGTGTGTATATATATGAAATATTTTCATTTGCCGAGTAATGTATTTGTACAGGTATTATGTTGCGTATTTGCACAGTTAATATTTCTTGCGTATTTGCACATAATAAGATTTGCACTTTGAAAACCTTTAGGCATTTGCACTTTATACTGTACTATTCTTTAATCAATTGTGCCATTGTCATAATTACCAAACTCTTGACTCCGGTTTTGTAAACGTGTTCATCATATTTGACAAGTAATACTAAACATGGCTTGTTTTTACTCAATCACACACCACTCCAAAATGGCGGGACCAATATATGTGTGTGTTTTGGGAAAGAGGTTCCTACCTTAGTCCTATCTTGATTGTCCTGAATTGTTTGAGGAGCGTTTTTGGCGCGCACTAGTGTAATCAAGTGATGTATTTAACCTGATGTTGTACCGTTAACCCGCTGACAGTGAGCAAGGGCGTTCACGCCCGAAACGCGTCTGTTTGGCAGTGTGTTGCACCTCTGCACCTTATGAAATAAAGGAGTTATATCCGAAGAAAGTCTGGCTTGGATTTCATCAGCTGTGTCTGCGTACTGGGTTTGGTGCAAAGGGCGTTGCACTAACCTTCCGGTTGGAATTCATATATATATATATATATATATATATATATATATATATATATATATATATATATATATATATATATATATATATATATATAAAGCAAAGTGCTCCAGCGCTAGTGGGAGAGCTCACCAAGGCATCGTACCATCCGCTCTATCAGTCAGCACCCAGGCAGCTTACACAACTGTCTCCAAGTTTGGCAAAGTCCGACGCGTTTCGGGGCTGGAAACGCCCCTTCTTCATGGACAGACAAACATTGCACGCCTTATTCACCTCGTGTTTTCAAATGCACTTTATTTAAAACAATTACGCCCTAAGTGGGTGTGGTTTGCTGTAAGGTTTGAGTCCCCAGGCATGCTGGTTACTGAAGTCCTTCGAGGTGAGTTGCATATTCCTTAAGTAGGCGGCGTGTACCAGTGTCTAGCATTGAGTCCTTTATTACATCCTTAAGTAGGAGGTGGAGGGTATGTTGCAAAGCTGCATATAAACACTCAATGTCGCGCTGGGATTAGGAGATGTAGTCACCTCCACTCAGTCTTCATGGCGCAGAAATACTGAACGCTGAATGAAGTGGAGCCTCTCCCCACGGCAGGAACCGACCGTGTGAGTAAGTGGAAAAGCAAAGCGCTCCAGCGCTAGTGGGAGAGCTCACCACGGCATCGTACCATCCGGTCTATCAGTCAGCACCCAGGCAGCTTACACAACTGTCTCCAAGTTTGGCAAAGTCCGCCGCGTTTCGGGGCTGGAAACGCCCCTTCTTCATGGACATGCCGTGGTGAGCTCTCCCACTAGCGCTGGAGTGCTTTGCTTTTCCACTTACTCACACGGTCGGTTCCTGCCGTGGGGAGAGGCTCCACTTCATTCAGCGTTCAGTATTTCTGCGCCATGAAGACTGAGTGGAGGTGACTACATCTCCTAATCCCAGCGCGACATCGAGTGTTTATATGCAGCTTTGCAACATACCCTCCACCTCCTACTTAAGGATGTAATAAAGGACTCAATGCTAGACACTGGTACACGCCGCCTACTTAAGGAATATGCAACTCACCTCGAAGGACTTCAGTAACCAGCATGCCTGGGGACTCAAACCTTACAGCAAACCACACCCACTTAGGGCGTAATTGTTTCAAATAAAGTGCATTTGAAATCACGAGGTGAATAAGGCATGCAATGTTTGTCTGTCCATGAAGAAGGGGCGTTTCCAGCCCCGAAACGCGTCGGACTTTGCCAAACTTGGAGACAGTTGTGTAAGCTGCCTGGTTGCTGACTGATAGACCGGATGGTACGATGCCGTGGTGAGCTCTCCCACTAGCGCTGGAGCGCTTTGCTTTTCTATATATATATATATATATATATCCTGCAAGTTTTGTGTCTGTGGCCAGCTCTGTTGGGACATCACTGGGTGTGCGGGAACCTAATCACTGCATGTAGGTCCCGCAGCGGCTCTTGCAAACCCCGGAGTGGACAGCAATTGGGACCTGCGCCTTCTGCAACTTGGGTGAATGGGCGTAACATCAAACTCCTATCGGAGTGGACTGCCATGTATTTAATCAGGCCCCCAGGAGAGAGGACAATGTGGGAGTGAAACAAGCACTGAAGAAAGGCGAATGCCTGAAACGAGTCAGCCCAGCGTTTCACTGCTGTAATTGTTCATGCTGTGCGCTGATGGAACTGTCACACTCAAGTTTTTTTCCTTTCACCAAGCATGTGTCTGCCCCTTCTGTTCGTGAAGAAGTGGACTGGTTTTGATGTTTATCTCGGGTTACAAGCACCGGCATGCCCTCTCGTTCTGGAGCTTCGCGCCTGCTTGTGAAAAGTGTGGTGAAGTATTGAATATACAGCGCAACGCTCCCCCAGCGGAACAAAACATCCACTTTGATTATCACTGCCGTTGGGGAGAGAGGTACCCGCATTGACTGTGGGAAGGTGTTTACAAAAGAGACTTACCATTAAGGCCTCTCAAAAATACTGTCCTGCGAGTTTTGTGTCCGTGGCCATGTCATGAATGATGTAATATGTGAAGTCATCAGCAGTGCAGGGCGTGAGTTATAGTTAGCTGAACTAACTATAATGGCCAAATTTCTCTGGTTTTGTACGAGTGAAATGCCCAACTCACTATAACGTCCCTGAAACCTGTGTTTTTTTCAGTGAATTTCTAGGGTTTTTTAAATGCTAATTTCTAACTATAACATCCCTTAAACCTATGGGTTTTTCTGTGAATTTCTAAGGTTTTTTAAAATGGTAATTTCTAACTATAACATCTCTGAAACCTGTGATTTTTTTCAGTGAATTGCAACGTTTTTTTAAATGCTAATTTCCAACCATGCCTACAAAGGTAGGACATGTGCAGAAAGAGGAAGAAAGGCACAAAAAGAAGCAAGAGAAATGCAGAAATAGACAACAGAAGTCCAGAAAGATGAAGAAAGGTGCAGAAAGAAGCAAGAGATGAGCACAAAGAACCAACAGAGGAGCAGAAAGATGCCTTGTTGCGAAGTCATCCTGTGCCGCCAACTTTTTCATGACAGGTACTGGTGGTAACTGACTCTGACTAACCAGGTGTGGAGCCAGTGCTATGCTGAAAGACACATAGAATACAGTGAAAACACCTACATAGACTAGGGTACAATATGGGGTGGGGTACCCCTGAGTTTGGCATGTCCTCCCCTGTATGGCCCTAGTACATAATAGGGCACAGTGATTGAAACTACCTCTAACTAAGAGTTGCAGAAGGAGGCAAGAGAAGTACAGAAAGAAGCAACACAGGTGCCGAAAGAGGCAAGGTAGGTGCAGAAAAAAGCAAGTGAAGTGCAGAAAGAGGTAAGTGAAGGTACAGAAAGTAGCAAGAGCAGTGCAGAAAGAACAAATAGAGGTGTAAAAAGAGGCAAAAATGGTACAGAAAGGGGTAGGAGTGGTGCACAAAGAGGCAAGAGAGGTACAGAAAGAGTCAGGAGGGGTGCAGAAAGAAGGAAGAGGAGGGTAGAAAGAGGCAAGAGAATTGCTGAAAGAAGCAACAGAGGTGTAGTAAGAAGCAAGAGAAGTACAGAGAGATGCAAGTAAGGTGCAGATAGAAGCAAGAGCAGTCCAGAAAGAACCAACAGAGGTGCAGAAAGAGGGAAGAGGGGGTGGAGAGAGAGGCAAGAGGGGTGCAGAAAAAGATAGGATGGGTGCACAAAGAGGCAAAAGAGGTACAGAAAAAGGCCGGAGGGGTGCAGAAAGAAGGAAGAGAAGTGCAGAAAAAGTCAAGAAAAGTGCAGAAAGAGGCAAAAGAGGTACATAAAGAGACAACAGGGGTGCAGAAAGAAGCAAGACAGGTGCAGAAAGAAGCATGGAAAGTGGAGAATGAAGCAACAGGGGTGCAGAAACAGGCAAGGGAAGTGCGCAAAGAGACAAGAGAATTGCTGAAAGAAGCAACAGAGGTGTAGAAAGAAGCAAGAAAAGTGCAGTAAGAGGCAAATGAGATGCAAAAACAGGCAGGAAATATACAGAAAGAGGGAAGAGGAGTGAATAAAAAGACAACAGGGGTGCAAAAAGAGGGAAGAGAGGTGCAGAAAAACCCAAGAGAAGTACAGAAAGAGGCAAAAGAGGTACATAAAGAGACAACAGGGGTGCAGAAAGAAGCAAGACAGGTTCCGAATGAGGCAAGGGAGGTGCAAAAAGAAAAAGCAAATGAAGTGCAGAAAGAGGCAAGTGAGGTGCAGAAAAACAAGAGCAGTGCAGAAGGAACCAACAAATGTGTAACAAGATGCAACGGGGCTGCAGAAAGGGGTAGGAGAGGTGCATAATGAGCCAAGAGGTACAGAAAGAGGTAGGAGGGGTGCAGAAGGAAGGAAGAGAAGTGCAGAAAAAGGCAAGAGAATTGCTGAAATAAGCAACAAAGGTGTGTAAAGAAGCAAGAAAGGTACAGAAAGAGGCAAGTGAGATGCAAAAACAGGCAGGAAAGGTACAGAAAGAGGGAAGAAGAGTGCATAAAGAGACAACAGGGGTGCATAAAGAAGCAAATGAGTTTCAGAAAGAGGCAACAGACTTGCAGAAAGAGGCTAGAGAGATGCAGAAAAAGCCAAGAAAAGTGAAGAAAGAGGCAAAAGAGGTACATAAAGAGAAAACAGGGGTGTAGGAGAAAGCAACACAGGTACCGAAAGAGGCAAGGGAGGTGCAGAAAAAAGCAAGTGAAGTGCAGACAGAGGAATGTGAGGTGAAGAAAGAAGCAAAAGTATTGCAGAAAGAACCAACAGAGGAGTAAAAAGAGACAAAATGGGTACAGAGAGGGGTAGGAGAGGTGCACAAAGAGGCAAGAGAGGTACAGAAAGAGGCAAGCGGGGTGCAGAAAGAAGGAAGAGAAGTACACAAAGAGGCAAGAGAATTGCTGAAAGAAGCAATAGAGGTGTAGAAAGAAGCAAGAAAGGTGCAGAAAGCGGCAAGTGAGATGCAAAAACAGGCAGGAAAGGTACAGAAAGAGGGAAGATGAGTGCATAAAGAGACAACAGGGGTGCAGAAAGAAGCAAATGAGGTTCAGAAAGAGGCAACAGACTTGCAGAAAGAGGCTAGAGAGATGCAGAAAAAGCCAAGAAAAGTGCAGAAAGAGGCAAAAGAGGTACATAAGAGACAACAGCTGTGCAGAAAGAAGCAACACTGGTGCGGAAAGAGGCAAGGGAGGTGGAGAAAAAAGCAAGGGAAGTGCAGACAGAGGAATGTGAGGTGAAGAAAGAAGCAAAAGTATTGCAGAAAGAACCAACAGAGGAGTAAAAAGAGACAAAATGGGTGCAGAGAGGGGTAGGAGAGGTGCACAAAGAGGCAAGAGAGGTACAGAAAGAGGCAAGCGGGGTGCAGAAAGAAGGAAGAGAAGTACACAAAGAGGCAAGAGAATTGCTGAAAGAAGTAACAGCGGTGTAGAAAAAACCAAGAAAGGTGCAGAAAGAGGCAAGTGAGATGCAAAAACAGGCAGGAAAGGTACAGAAAGAGGGAAGATGAGTGCATTATGAGACAACAGGGGTGCAGAAAGTAGCAAATGAGGTTTAGAAAGAGGCAACAGACTTGCAGAAAGAGGCTAGAGAGATGTAGAAAAAGCCAAGAAAAGTGCAGAAAGAGGCAAAAAAGGTACATGAGACAACAGCTGTGCAGAAAGAAGCATCACAGGTACCGAAAGAGGCAAGGGAGGAGCAGAAAAAAGCAAGTGAAGTGCAGAAAGAGGCAAGTGAGGTGCAGAAAGAAGGAGGACCAGTGCAGAAAGAAACAACAGACGTTTAGAAAGATGCAAAAGGGGTGCAGAAAGGGGTAGGAGAGGTACACTAAGAGGCAAGAGAGGTATATAAAGAGGCAGGAGTGGTGCAGAAAGAAGGAAGAGAAGTGCAGAAATAGGTAAGAGAATTGCTGAAACAGAGGTGTAGAAAAAAGCAAGAAAATTGCAGAAAGATGCAAGCAAGGTGCAGATCGAAGCAAAAGCAGTGCAGAAAGTTCCAACAGAGTTGCAGAAAGAGGGAAGAGAATGGAGAGAGAGGCAAGAGGGGTGCAGAAAAGGGAAAGATGGGTGCACAAAGAGGCAAGAGAGTCACAGAAAAAGGCAGGAGGGGTGCAGAAAGAAGGAGAGAAGTGCAGAAAAAGCCAAGAAAAGAGCAAACAGAGGCAAAAGAGGTACATAAATAGATACCAGGGGTGCAGAAAGAAGCAAGACAGTTGCAGAAAGAGCATGTAAGGTGCAGATAGAAGCAAGAGCAGTGCAAAAAGAACCAACAAAGGTGCAGAAAGAGGGAAGAGGAATGGAGAGAGACAAGAAGGTGGCAGAAAAAGGTAGGTTGGGTGCACAAAGAGGCAAGAGAGGTACAGAAAAAGGCAGGAAGGTACAGAAAGAAGGAAGAAAAGTACATAAAAGTCAAGAAAAGTGCATAAAGTGGCAAGAGGTACATAAAGAGACAACAGGGGTGCTGCAAGAAGCTAGACAGGTGCCGAAAGAAGCATGGAAAGTGTAGAATGAAGTGAGTAAAGTGCAGAAAGAGGCAAGTGAGGTACAGAAAGAAGCAAGAGCAGTGCAGAAATAACATAGGTGTTAAAAGAGGCAAAATGGGTGCAGAAAGGGGTAGGAGAGGTGCACAAAGAAGAAGGAGAGGTACAGAAAGAGGCAGGAGGGGTGCAGAAAGAAGGAAGAGAAGTGCAGAAAGAGGCGAAAGTATTGATGAAAGAAGCAACAGGGGTGTAGAAAGAAGCAAGAGAACTGCAGAAAGAGGCAAGTAAGGTGCAGATAGAAGCAAGAGCAGTGTATAAAGAAGCAACAGAGGTGCAGAAAGAGGGAAGAAAGTCGGAGAGAGAGGCAAAAGGGGTGCAGAAAAAGGTAGGATGGGTGCACAAAGAGGCAAGAGAGGTACAGAAAAATGTAGGAGTGGTGCAGAAAGAGGGAGGAGAGGTGCAGAAAAAGCCAAATAAAGTGAAGAAAGAGGCAAAAGAGGTACATAAAGAGACAACAGGGGAGCTGAAAGAAGCAAGACAGGTACAGAAAGAAGAATGGAAAGTGCAGAATGAAGCAACAGGGGTGGAGAAATAGGCAAGAGAAGTGCAGAAACAGGCAATGGAAGTGCACAAAAAGGCAAGAGAATTGCTGAAAGAAGTAAAAGAGGTGTACAAAAAAGCAAGAAAAGTGTAGAAAGAGGCATGTGAGATGCAAAAACAGGCAGGAAAGGTACAGAAAGAGGGAAGGCGAATGCATAAAGAGACAACAGGGGTGCAGGAAGAAGAAAATGAGGTGCATAAAGAGGCAACAGACGTGCAGAAAGAGGGAAGAGAGGTGCAGAAAAAGCCAATTAAAGTGCAGAAAGAGCCAAAAGAGGTACATAAAGAGACAACAGGGTAGCAGAAATAAGCAACACAGGTGCCGAAAGAGGCAAACGGAGGTTCAGAAAAAAGCAAGTGAAGTGCAGACAGAGGAATGTGAGGTGAAGAAAGAAGCAAGAGTATTGCAAAAAGAACCAACAGAGGAGTAAAAAGAGGCAAAATATGTGCAGAAAGGGGTAGGAGAGGTGCACAAAGAGGCAAGAGAGGTACAGAAAGAGGCACGAGGGGTGCAGAAAGAAGGAAGAGAAGTGCAGAAAGAGGCAAGAGAATTGCTGAAAGAAGCAACAGAGATGTAGAAAGAAACAAGAAAAATGTAGAAAGAGGCAAGTAAGGTGCAGATAGAAGCAAGAGCAGTGCAGAAAGAACCAACATATGTGCAGAAAGAGGGAAGAGAGGTGGAGAGAGAGGCAAGAGGGGTGCAGTAAAAAGTAGGATGGGTGCAAAAAAGAAAGAGGCAAGATATGTACAGAAAAAGGCAGGAGTGGTGCAGAAAGAGGGAAGAGAGGTGCAGAAAAAGCCAATAAAAGTGCAGAAAGAGGCAAAAGAGGTACATAAAGAGACAACAGGGGAGCAGAAAGAAGCAAGACAGGTACAGAAAGAAGCATGGAAAGTGCAGAATGAAGCAACAGGGATGCAGAAAGAGGCAAGAAAAGTGCAGAAACAGGCAAGGAAATTGCAGAAAGAGCCAACAGAGGAGCAAAAAGAGGCAAGAGAGGTGCAGAAATAGGCAAGAGAAGAGCACAAAGAGAATTTCTGAAAGAAGCAACAGGGGTGTAGAAAGAGGCAAGAAAAGTGCAGAAAGAGGCAAGTGAGATGCAAAAACCAGGAAGAAAGATACAGAAAGAGGGAAGACGAGTACAGAAAGACACAACAGGGGTACAGAAAGAAGCAAAAGAGGTTCAGAAAGAGGCAACAGATGTGCAGAAAGATGGAAGAGAGGTGTATAAAAGGGTAACAAAAATGCAGAAAGAGGCAACAGAGGTACATAAAGAGACAACAGTGGTGCAGAGAGCAGCAACACAGGTGCAGAAAGAAGCATGGAAAGTGCCGAATGAAGCAACAGGGGTACAGAGAGAGGCAACAGAAGTGTAGAAAGGAGCAAGTGAGGTGTAGAAAGAGCCAACAGAGGTGCAAAAAGTGGAAAGAGAAGTGCAGAAACAGGTAAGATAAGTGCACAAAGATGCAAGAGAATTGCTGAAAGAAGCAACAGGGGTGTATAAAGAAGCAAGAAATGTGGAGAAAAAAGCAAATGAGATGCAAACACAGGCACAAAAGGTACAGAAAGAGGGAAGACGAGTGCTGAAAGTGACAACAGGGGTGCAGAAAGAAGCACATGAGGTGCAGAAAGAGGCAACAGATGTGCAGAAAGAGGGAAGAGTGGTGCAGAAATAGGCAAGAAAAGTGCAGAAAGAGGCAAAAGAGGTACATAAAGAGACAACAGGGGTGGAGAGAGAAGCAAGAGAGGAGCAGAAAGAAGCATTGAAAATGAAGAATGAAGCTATAGGGGTGCAGTAAAAAGCAAAGCAGGTGCAGAAAGAAGCATGGAAAGTGCAGAAAGAAGCAAAATTGGTGCGGAAAGAAGCAAATGAGGTGCAGAAAGAGGCAACAGACGTGCAAAAAGAGGGATGAGAGGTGCAGAAAAAGGCAAGAATAGTGCAGAAATAAGCAAAAGGGGTACATAAAGAGACACCAGGGGTTCAGAAAGAAGCACAACAGGTGCAGAAAGAAGCAGGGAAAGTGCAGAATGAAGCAACAGGTGTGCAGAAAGAGGCAATAGTAGTGTAGAAAGGCCAACAGAGGTGCCAAAAGTGGCAGGAGAAGTGCAGAAACAGGTAAGAGAAGTGCACAAAGACGCAAGAGAATTGCTGAAAGAAGCAACGGGGTGTAGAAAGAAGCAAGAAATGTGGACAAAGAGGGAAGTGAGATGCAAAAACAGACAGGAAAGGTACAGCAAGAGGGAAGACGAGTGCTGAAAGAGACAACGGGGGTGCGGAAAGAAGCACATGAGGTGCAGAAAGAGGCAACAGACGTGCAGAAAGAGGGTCGAGTGGTGGAGAAATAGGCAAGAAAAATGCAGAATGAGGCAAAATAGGTACATAAAGAGACAACAGGGGTGCAGAGAGAAGCAAGAGAGGTGAGGAAAAGAGCATGGAAAATGCAGAATGAAGCTCCAGGGGTGCAGAAAAAAGCAAGCCAGATGCAGAAAGAAGCATGGAAAGTACAGAAAGAAGCAACAGGGGTGCCGAAAGAGGCAAGAGAAGTGCGAAAACAAGTAAGAGACGTGTTCAAAGAGGCAGGAAAATTGCCGAAAGAAGCAACAGAGGTGTAGAAAGAAGCAAGAAAAGTGCAATAAGAGGCAAGTGAGATGCAAAAACAGGCAGGAAAGGTACAGAAAGAGGAAATACGAGTGCAGTAAGAGGCAACAGTGGTGCAGAAAGAAGCAAATGAGGTGCAGAAAGAGGCAACAGATTTGCACAAAGAGGGAAGAGAGGTGCAGAAAAATGCAAGAAAAGTGCAGAAAGAAGCAAAAGGGGTACATAAAGAGACAACAGGGGTGCAGAAAGAAGCAAGACAGGTGCAGAAAGAAGCATGGAAAGTACAGAATAAAGCAACAGGTGTGCAGAAAGAGCCAAGAGTAGTGTAGAAAGGAGCAAGTGAGGTACAGAAATAGCCAACAGAGGTGCAGTAAGAGGCAATAGAGGTGCAGAAACAGGCACAAGAAGTGAGCAGATTTTTGATCCTACAGAAGGGATGCAAGTGAGACCTAATAAGACCTAATAAGACCAGGTTGGTCGGTGCTACTTTGTAGACCTGGTCTACAAAGTAGCAAATTAGCACCGACCAACCTGGTGCGGGCCCCAGAAAGCACGATAACCAATAAATAAAGTATAGATGCACACCGTGGACCATAAGCACTTGGGTAAAACTCAGTTGCGCACAGCTCTATTTTTAACTTATTTAACAACTTGTAGAGTATATTATTAGGTCTCACTTGCATCCCTTCTGTAGGATCAAAAATCTGCTCATAGAGTCAGAATATAGGCGCCCAGCAAAGCAATACCGCTAAAAGTATCTGGAAAGAAACATCAAAGACACAGGTAGATCAAACTCATTTAAAACCCCCTATAGATGGTATACATAAGAGCACTTTGCATGTTATGCATGTTTAGATACATCAGTAGGTGAGCATGGAGACAAACTACTCTCTTCCTACCAACCTTTTAAAAACTTTGGGGTCAAAGGACTCGTCTATACTTTTCTTCACTACAAGTTTCTTCCTAATTTTGGGAACTAAGGTACTAACTGCTAAGTGCACTTTTATCATCCGACTATTTTTTTTACTTCATCACAAATTAGCCTAAAGCATGGGATGTTCATTTAAACAGTTAAGAATTGTATTAATTTATGGATGCTCAGAAATTAATGATGGTACATATGTTCTTATTTCAGATAATGAGAACCCCCTGGTTTTAATAGTATGCATGTACCTGTCTGTTGTCCAGTTTCATGTTGGCCCTGAGGAAGGTGAAGTAAAGTAATGACACCACCGAAACGTACGTAGGCCGTACGCACCAGAGACCCTCACACAAAATAAAATCAAACCCCGAAGAAAGAAAGGAAAGGATTACAAAAGACTACTAATCCCTACAACAAAAAGGAAGACTTAAACCACGGGTTCAGTTATACCCTGAGGAGTCTACGATAGAACACATTATATGTTTTCACTTATTTCACTGTGTATGTTGTGTTAGTATTGTTAGGACAGTTAGTATGAAAGATTGAGTATGTATGAATGACGGTATGAGTGACAGTATATATGCATGTATTGTTTAGGGGTTCCTGCCAAGAAATGATTTAACCCTGTATTTTAACCCTTTCCGTGCTGCGAACGTCCAACGGTCGTCGCGTGCACTACCTCGCTGGTGCTGCGCACGACAGTTGGACGTCCGAATCCCGTTAGCGCGATCGAACGTCCGCACTGGGGTGGAATGTTCGACGCGCTAAACGGGTTAAACTCATTGTACATATGTCACTGTATCATAATCTTGATAAAATAATTACTAAAAAATTAGAAAAATGAAACTGTTATAATGATGATAGAAAATAAATGAAAGAAAAAAATATAAATACTAAGTCTAAGTGAATGATTTCATGTTTCTTGCTGCATCCTGTATGAAATTTCGAACGGACTTAAATGCCTAGGTATAAAGATATATAGGTCAGAATAGAGATTTCCCCTTATTCATATTTTTGTTGTTGAAGTGCAGAATGAAGCAACAGGGGTGCAGAAAGAGGCAAGAGAAGTGCAGAAACAGGTAAGAGACGTGTTCAAAGAGGCAAGCGAATTGCTAAAAGAAGCAACAGAGGTGTAGAAAGAAGCAAGAAAAGTGTAGAAAGAGGCAAGTGAGATGCAGGAAACGTACAGAAAGAGGGAATACACGTGCAGAAAGAGAAATACAGTGGTGCAGAAAGAAGCAAATGAGGTGCAGAAAGAGGTAACAGACGTACACAAAGAGGGAAGAGAGGTGCAGAAAAAGACAAGAAAAGTGCAGAAAGAAGCAAAAGGGGTACATAAAGAGACACCAGGGGTGCAGAAAGAAGCAAGACAGGTGAAAAAAGAAGCATGAAAAGTGCAGGATGAAGCAACAGGGGTGCAGAAAGAGGCAAGAGAAGCGTAGAAAGGAGCAAGTGAGGTGCAGAAAGAGCCAACAGAGGTGCAAAAAGAGGCAAGAGAGGTACAGAAACAGGCAAGAGAAGTGCACAAAGAGGCAAGAGAATTGCTGAACGAAGCAACAGAGGTGTAGAAAGAAGCAAGAAAAGTGCAGAAAGAGGCAAGTGAGATGTAAATACAGGCAGGAAAGGTACAGAAATAGGGAAGACGAGTGCATAAAGAGACAACAGGCGTGCAGAAAAAAGCAAATGAGGTGCAGAAAGAGGCAACAGACGTGCAGAAAGAGGGCAGCCAGCTGCATAAAAAGGCTAGCAAAGTGCTGGAAGAGGCAAAAGAGGTATATAAAGAGACAACAGTACTGCAGAAAATAGCAAGACAGGTGCAGAAAGAAGCATGGAAAGTGCAGAATGAAGCAACAGGGGTGCAGAAAGAGGCAAGAGAAGTGCAGAAACAGGTAAGAGACGTGCTCAAAGACGCAAGAGAGGTGCATTAAAAAAACAAGAAATGTACACACAGCGGCAAAAGAGGTACATAAAGGGGCAAAAGGGGTGCAGGAGGCAAGAGAAGTGTAGAAAGGAGCAAGTGAGGTGCAGAACAAGCCAATAGAAGTGCAAAATGAGGCAAGAGAGGTGCAGAAACAGGCAAGAGAAGTACACAAAGAGGCAACAGGGGTGCAGAAAGAGGCAAGAAAAGTGCAGAAATAGGAAGGTGAGATGCAACAACAGGCAGGAAAGGTACAGAAAGAGGGAAGACAAGTGCAGAAAGAGACAACAGGGGTGCACAAAGAAGAAAATAAGGTGCAGAAAGAGGCAACAGACGTGCAGAAAGAGGGAAGAGAGTTGCAGAAAAAGCCAAGAAAAGTGCAGAAAGAGGCAAAAGAAGTACACTAAATGGCAACAGAGATGCAGAAAGAAGCAAGACAGGTGCAGAAAGAAGCATGGAAAGTGCAGAATGAAGCGTATGAGAGAGTGAATGGCTGAACGAGTGAGCGCACAAGACAATGAGTGCACTGTAGAATGAGAAAATAAGAGAGTGATTAAGTGGGTGTTTGAGTGGATGAGAGTGAGTCCATGGAATAAGTTTGGAAGGGAGTGTTGTGAGTGGGTAGATGAGAGGATACTTGTTTTACCACTTGTAGGTGCTGGGTGAGTGAACAAGTGGGTCATTGGGTGAGTGAGAAGTTGACCGAGTGAGGAGTTTAGAAAGACTGTATAGCCTGTTACATCCTTTAAATACATTCTCAGTGAGCAGACAGCTGCGCTCTTCCCCCTGGTTTTGGCACCTGGTGCTCTTGTGAAAGTGCACTCACCCTGTTTTCACTGGTGTCTCGTGCTAGATGAATGAACTGTTTTCTATTTTCTTTTTATAATGATGGTTACTTCAGCCCAAACGATTTTAGTATTTCGGGGATTAGCACTGCCCCTGAAACGCAAGGGTGTTACCAGGCAGGGGAACCGCTCCTATAGTGACCACAATTACGCTAATAGCCTTGTGGTGCTTTCAGTCACAATAAAACCTTTCCACATGCGCGCCACAATCCCACTGTGCTCCGCAAGTAAATGCAATATGTGTGAGAGAGACATGGGGTGCAGCTGAGAAATCAAGTAAAACCCCCAATCCAACTAGGCCCTCGGGCTGGAAAGGTCTGCGCCCCTGTCAGATGCCCCCAGTGACATCATAAAACGAGTGCACCAGGGCAGGGAAGGACAACTGTTTCACCAGGTAGATGGGCCGGTAGATGCCTTATGGGTAAAATGAAGCAGGGAGCGCCCTCCTGCCACCCTCAACGTCCCCAACAAATGCACAAGTGAGAGAGATAGGGTACAGGGGACAGAGAGTGAGGGCGGGAAAGAGTTCACTGGGGGCTGTATTGATTTATTTTTTATTTTTTAGTCATCTTGTGCAATAGTGTGAGTAAGGAGTTGTTGTGGGCCCGTCTCTCTTTGACCTGGTCCTTCACTACCCCTGTTTCGCGTATCTTAGCTGGGCAGTCTCCCTTTGGGTTCAAAGAAGAGGGGGTCCCCTTGTTTCCATTACTATTTCAATAACTTTCTCCGAGGGGGGCTGAGCTAGCCATCCTGGCCACTCGAGCAAGCATTTTGCCTGGTCTATTATTGCCATCCCATAATCATTGAACTTTGAGATAGAGAGCAAACCTTGACCAGAGGGTTGTAGTAATCAGATAGCTTGAAAATCTTCCCATATTTCCCAGAAGTTATATTTTTTACTAGGTACCCTTTTTCTATCCAGTTTATATATTCTTAGAATTGAGGCCAACCACTCTCCATGGATAGGTGGGGCCGGGCTTACCCCCTTAATGCAGATTTATCTTCTAGCCAATAGAATTAATAAGAAGAGTAGGTTCTCTTGCTTTCTTGATAATTTTTAAAAGAGATTTAGACTAACAAGATCTATACTTACGGTCAGAGGTCTTCCTAGCGCTTCGCTTAGTTTCTTACCCACTTCGTTCCAGAAACCGTCAAGCTGAGGGCACTGCCAAAACATGTGCAGATCATTTGCTTTTTCCAATCCGCATTTAGGGCAGTTATTCATTTTGGCCCCATTGGACTTGGAAAGCCTGATCGGTGTCCAATAGGCTCTGTGAGTGGTGAATAGGTGATTTCTTTTTAGGGCAGCAGATGTTACAATAGACCAACATTTAACCAAAGATACTTGCCATTTTTTTTTATTTCCAGCGTCGGCAATTCTTGCCCCAGGTTTTCTCCGGGATCTGGAAGTCCTCCTCCCCTGCTAATATAAGGGCCCAGTACCAATGAGAGATTTCTTTGTGAAAGGGTACCTTCTTCCTCATCTCAGTCTCAAGAGTAACGTTTCCCTTTTTATTATCATTCAATGTTTTTGCCCAGCTGGAGAGTTGGTAAAATTTAAATTTTGCTAGAGATGCATTTGTTGTCAAGGATAGCTGCTCCCAATCTATTATCTTGTTCTGCGACAGTAGTTGGCCCCACTCCTTGATCCCAGCTGTGTTCAAAGGGAGTGCTAGGCTATCTTTGAGACAATCTGGGGTACCTGGCGATTCCCATATTGCAGCAAGCTCGCTGTAATATGGTATGTTCAGAGTGTTTCTTATATGATACCATAATTTTGCAACGGATTTTAAAATCTTTTTCTTCACCTTTTTGAAATATTTCGGATGGCCGAATTTATAAAGGAAATGGCTGGTACCTCTGGTCATTGCTTGAAGGTATTCCCGGTAATTCTAAAAAGTGTTCAGTAGTAGGCGTGGGCGGAAAATCCGTTCCGCTCGCGGATTTTGCGGATTTTCGGGAAATCCGCAATCCGCGAGATTTGCGAATTTCCCGCAAAATCCGCAAATCCGCGAGCAGCGGATTTTGCTCGCACTGCTCGCACTGTTCGCGTGAGTTCGCGCCCCGCGAATAAGTGCAAAATTGCAGAAATACGATCTTAGCAAAACTGAAAGTAACTACTTACCAGGTTCAAAAGTTCAGGCTCATCATTAGTAGCCATTTCCTGGAGTGCTTCCTGAGGGGCCCCTCCAGAGTTCAGTTGCCAGTTGAAACTATTATGTGACCCTGCTCTGAACCTCAGAATAGTTACACATATGCCACAAAGGTCCTGAATTACAGCTAAGGGAGACAAGCAGGAGCCAGGCTGGAAGTTAAAATCCATTAATCAGCCCCTAATTCATTATTGTCAGTTGGGGCAGGGCAGGTGTTGTAACTAATTTTGCAACAATGAAAGCACTTAGCAAGTGCAAAAGATCACTAATCAGGGCGCACTAAGGAAGCAGGTGCCAGCTAAAAAAATATTCTGTGACACATGAATCAGCCCCAAATTAATTCAGGTCACTTGAGGCAGGGAAGGTGTGCTTTGCTTTGCCGAAAATAATGTACACTGGACAACCAGAGGGTGTGGTGATGAAACAGAGGGTGGCATGGGTGGGCCAGAGGGTGGCATGAGTAGTCAGAGAGTGGCAGTGGTGACAGAGAGTGGCAGTGATGAAGAAGAGTGTCCCAAACAGGCTGGACACGTAGAAACAACAAGTTCGCGAAACTTGCGACCCGACAGGTAAGTTCGCAATTTGCGAAAGTGTACAAAACCCTCGCGAACTGGCAGAAACACGGGCGAACACAAAAAAAAAAAAAATCCGCAAATTCGCGGGAATTCGCGGATTTTGCGGATTGCGAATCCGCAAATCCGCAAAATTCGCGAACGCGAGATCCGCAAAATTCGCTCATGCTTATTCAGTAGTGGCCTAGTGTATTTAAATTGAAAGGCTCTATAGTACTCAAGTAGATCTGGACTAGCTATCCCCACTGCTCTTTTTTTCTTCTTAGTTTGCTCCATGCGATTCTTGATCCTTTTGAAGACCAGATAAAACTTGTGAGTTCCCCCTGAATTTTCTTTATCGTCTTCCTCTTGAATTCTAGCGGAATGGCACTAAAAGCAGAAGTACATTTTAGTATAATTGACATTTTAACTATGTTTGAATTTCCGAGGAGAGTCAGTGGGAGACCTCCCCATACCTTTAGTAGTTTCCTTACCTCACCTTCAATTCTATGAATGTTTACGTGTGCCACTTTATCTAGGTCCTTGACAAGATCGATGCCTAAGTATCTGATTTTCTCCTTAGTGTAGGGACTGTTAGTATGCACGTTTAAGCTCATGACTTCGGTTTTAGACTGATTGATTTGGTAGCCGGAAACTTTCCCAAAACTATGCAGTGTATCTTCTATTGCTGTAATAAAGCCATTCTTGTCCCTAATGAAAATCATTAGGTCGTCTGCGTACAAAGCAACCTTTTTATGCCAACCTAGATGCGTGAAAGGGGATATGGAAGGATGGTTTCTAAGGCTATCTGCCATAGGTTCAATGTATAGGTTGAAAAGCAGCGGGGAGAGCGGGCACCCTTGCCTTGTTCCTCTCTTTATTTGTATATTTTCCGTAAGGTCTCCATTGATTAAAATGTTGGCCCTAGGAGAGCTGTAGGTCCCTTTGACCATCCCTTGGAAGTTTTCTCCCACATCATACCCCGAGGAAAATACTAATACTAACGGTGGGCGGCCAGCTACGCTCCGTCTGCGGAGTGTGCGTAGTGCCGCCCACTCCGCATTTTGCGGAGCTGGTGGAGCCAGGCGGCACTACGCACGCTCCGCAGACGGAGCGTAGCTGGCCGCCACCCGCCTCCCTCCCGCCCTCCCTAAATACTTTAAAATAAAGGAACGCAATAATTTTAAAAGCACTTACCTTGCCGCCGCTGGCCGCCGCGTTCCCCGGGGCTCGTTATCTTCCGTCTTCCGTATTTTGCAGTAATGCGCATGCGCGGACGGCCGCGCATGCGCATTTTCACGAGAAAATGCGCATGCGCGGCCGCCCGCGCATGCGCATTATTGAAAAATACGGAAGACGGAAGATAACGAGCCCCGGGGAACGCGGCGGCCAGCGGCGGCAAGGTAAGTGCTTTTAAAATTATTGCGTTCCTTTATTTTAAAGTATTTAGGGAGGGCGGGAGGGAGGCGGGTGGCGGGGCTGGCGGCCAGTGGTTTTGCGGAGTGGGGCTACGCGGAGTGTGGAGGTGGGCGTAGTTTCTCGCCCACTTCGCGTAGCTCCGCGAAGCCCCACTCCGCGAACTCCGCCCAGGGTTAACTAATACATTTCAGAACATATACTCTCAAAGAGAAGATCCTGAGTGAAGCCTTGAAGAAAGGGTCGAACAACAAGGATGACTGGTCATTCAGAATCCGCTCAGATATTGCCAAAGTAACCCAAACAGGCAGTGGGAGTTGGGGCAGCAATTGTCGGAGCTAAAATCCCTCGGGGCTACGGTTCAGATGAAATTCCCAGCCTCCCTCAGGATCATGTGGAGGAATAAGATGCATAATATCAGGGACCCAAAAGAGGTCGAGCAGTTCCTGGAACAAATGCATGATCAAATGCGTGATTAATAATACCCAATTAAACAAATAATAAAGGATGTTTAATCAACAATTAAAAGGCAAACAAGGAGCTCAAAGAGGGCTAATAATACAGCCCAAAGAAGAAAAAAGGGAGGCTTCTCCAGGGAGGGAAAATTTTAATTTGCACAAAAAAAAGAAAAGTAAAAACATGCACTGGGGTTGGGAGCAAATTAGGGAAAAAAAACAAAAAATTATGTCCTCAATAAGACACAAAAAGGGGGGTGTCGGCGGCTGGCAGATTGGACCAGGAAGGCCTGACAATAACTAGAAAGAAATGAAGAAAGACTCGAAGATGGTGAATATAATCTCATGGAATGTAAATGGTCTACGAACCAAAAGTAGGAGAAGGAGAATATTTGAGTACCTAAAGACAATAGACAGCGAAATTATAATACTGCAAGAAACTCACCTTCTAAAAAGGGAGTGGGAGGACATTATAAAGAAATAACACTGGGTAGACACTTATGTCTGCACAAACCAAGACTGTGTTATCAAAGGTGGAGAAGTGTGGCTCAGTGGTTAGAGGCGGCAGACCCGGAGGCTGAGAGCGGCCGTGGACCAGGGTTCGATTCCCGACGCGGCAGGGTCTCGGGCTCAAAATTCCACGGACTCGTTAATTCTCGCGCCGGTGCCTACTCAACTCACGGGGTCACACTCTGCGACTCTGGGCAATAGCTTGCTTAATCTCCACTACGGCCCCTCGCGGCGGGATGCCTGGCTTTCACCTTGTGGATACCCTGCTGGGGGTATCTCACAGGGGAATACCAGGACGGGTTCCCTAAGCAAGCGCCCTGAGACCTTCGGGTGATTTGTGCGCTATATAAGTCAAATTACATTACATTTTTTACAAAGGGATTGCTATTCTATTTTAAAAAATCCCTTAAAGCGAGAGTAGAATCTGCGGAAACGGATCGTAAAGGTAGATGGGCAGTAGCAAGAGTAAGAATATATAGTAATCTATATACGATTGCAGGCTACTACGGCCCAAACATGGACGATCCAGCCCCCTTAAAAAATCTATACACGCAACTGCTCTCAGCCTCCTCCCCGATAATAGTAGGAGGTGATTTCAATATTATCCTTGATCCAAAGGTGGATCGCCTCCACCGGAGAAAACAAATAAGTCTGCAGAAAATGAGGGAATGGTTAGGGCTATGCATAAAAGATCTGAGGCAGGCGGATATCTGGGAAGAGAAAGGGGACAAGAAACACAATTTCACATTACAGAACAAAAAACTTGGGCTCCAATCCAGAATTGACTATTTCTTGGTGGACCATTGTTAACTAGAAAGAACGCAAAAAGTGGAACATATTCCAGCACACCTATCCGACCACTCAGCTGTCCAACTAAAAATACAACTTAATGGTAACAACTCAGGATCAAGATGGACAATCGACAGCACCATCCTCGCAGGCCGTCAGATTATCGAGCAGCCTAAACAAGAGACTGAGTTTTATTTTGAAACTAACAAAGCTGGCGTTTCAACACAAATCACCTGGGATGCTTATAAGGCAGTAATTAGGGGCAAGATACTTAGCCTAGCAGTGCATAAATCTAGGACAAAACAGGAGATCTACCAACTAGAAAGCATTATTAAATCGCTGGACTCACAAATAGCTGCAGAAATAGTACCCTCCAAAAAAGAGGATTTGGAGGCGGACAGACTAAAGCAAAAAAAATCTCTCTCAGAAATATTAGAAGATAGAGTGAGAGAAAAATGGGAAGCCAGCAAACTGTTGCATTATAAATACGGGGAAGGATGTGGCAAGATGCTGGCATGGAAAACAAAAACGGATTAGTCTAGAAATAAAATAGTCAGCATCGAGCCCCATAATTCTACAAATCCAAGCTCAGAGGATGTTGTAATTAGACAGGAATTTACAGCCTTTTTCTCAGAGCTCTATACTGAGGACAGTAATCCAACGAGTGAGGAAATAAAGCTATTCCTTGATGACCTTCCTATCTTATCCACTGCAGGAAAAGAAGAACTAAACGCTGAGATTACAAATAAAGAGGTTGAAGAGGTCATAAAAGGCCTTAAGAGAGGAAAGGCAGCAGGCCCAGACTCTCTTCCGAACAAGTTTTTTTATAAAGCTAAGAGACTCCCTGGTTCCACCTTTAACAGCGCTACTAAATACAATTTTCGTAGAAAAAGGTGCCTCTCCTGACTCCTGGAATGACGCAATTATATCCATCTTCCTAAAACCGGGAAAAAAAACAGAAAATGCGAATCTTATCGTCCAATCTCCATCTTGAATTGCGACTACAAAATATAGCTGGATCATTGCTCAACACTGATCAAAAAGGCTTTGTGGCAGGTAGACACCTACAAGACCTAACCCACGAACTTATCGGGGCAAATGACTTACCTACTAATGAAAAACTCCCCCTATCTATAATCACCTTTGACGCAGCCAAAGCGTTTGATAGGGTTACTTGGGCATTTTTAAACAAAATTTAACAAAAGTATAATTTGGGGGCTGTATTGATGCACAAAGAGTCGGAGAGGGTGGTGGATGCCTAGTTATTTTAATAACAGTGATTCAAAGGTTTAAGGCAGAGGAAAGAGTGTGTAGTGAGCTAAAGTGTGTGGAGCAGGTAGGGCGAGAGCTCGGAGTGTGCAGTGAGGGTCAGGGAGGGACAGAGAGGGCTGAAGCGAGTGCGTTCAGAGCTGAAAAAGCACTTTTTTGTTGCTTTTTTCTTCCATTTTTTCTTATTTCTTTGATATGTATATGATTTTATGTATGTTTTTGCTCATTGTTATTTGGTATGGTATGGTTGTAGAGTTGTGGTGTTGAATGGATGTATTAGTGTTTGGTATGGTTCTCTTGAATGAATGAATATGGTGTGTTTTTCCTGTGGGGCTTTTGTAGATATTGTTGTACAGAATGTATTGTTTTGAATACTATGATGATGCTCTTTTGTTATATAAAAAATAATCCTTTGGGATATTAGAATGAATAAATAAGAATATACTTTAAAAAAAATTTCTGTTGTTGGGACAATGTTGATTTAATTATTGTATTATGGATATATTACCTAAATACTAAGCTGGAGAGGTTTGTTCTTGTTCTAGTGTTTCCCCTGCCTCCCTTTCCCGGTAATCAGTATATTCAGGGACGCTCTATTGTTTTTTAAAGTATTGCATACAAGGTGCATGCAGTAAATACTGGGGTACAGTACAGCAGAGTGCATACAAGGTACATACAGTACACATGTGGTGTTGCATGCAAGGTACATTACAGTAGACATGAGGTAGGTGCAGTACTCACCGTCTGGGCTTGCAGAGCTCAGCACTGTGCACATGTGGTGCTGCATACACGTACATTACAGACACAGTAGACGTGGGATACAGTACTTGCTGTGCACATGTGGTGCTGCATACAAGGTACGTTACAGGAGACATGGGGTACATTACTCACCGCCAGAGCTTGTCTAGTGTCTTGCAGAGCTCGGCGCTGTGCACATGTGGTACTGCATACAAGGTACACACAGTAGACATGGGGTAAAGTACACACTACCAGAACTTGTCCGGGCTGCATGCACAGTACATACATTACAGTACACGATGTGCACACATGGTGCTGTATACAAGGTACACATAGTAATCATTATGGTACAGTATCCACGTCAGATCACGCAGAGCTTTGCGCTGTGCACACGTGGTACTGCATACAAGGTGCCTACAGTAAACATTAAGGTACAGTACTCACTGCCAGAGCTTGCCCCGGGTCATGCAGAGCGCAGTGGTATGCACACATGGTGCTGCATGCATGATACATACATTACAGTACTCGCTGTGCACAAGGCACATTACAGTAGACATGGGCTAGGTACATAACTCACCGCCAGAGCTTGTCCAGCGTCTTGCTGAGCTTGGCGTTGTGCAGGTGTGGGTACTGGTCAGCTACCTTCCAGTGAGCCACCTGCACCCAAACCATGAAGGCATTCATGGGCCGCTTGACGAGCAGCTTGGTCTTGAGGGAGCTGGCGCCCCACACCGGCATGGACACCAGAGATCAGTCGTAGCCAGGCCCGGACTGGCCATTGCGGGCACTGGGCAATCCACCGGTGCGCCGCAAGGGTGGGGCCGGTTTTGGGCCCAGGGGGACGTTTTTGTTACAGGGCCGTTTTTGCAGCATAGCTGCAAAAGAGGCCCTGGAACAAAAGCGGCCGAAAACCGGCCCCACCAAAGAGCTCGGTCGCACCACCAGGGGGCCGGCCAAGCACTTTGCCAGGGCCGGTTTTGGTTCTCAATCCGGTCCTGGTCGTAGCCCTTCAGCACCTGCGACACGGCATTCCGGATGCAGGCGGGGAAGCGCTACTCCGACTCCCCGCCGGGCCCTCGCCCTTGGGCACCAGCGACGGGGGCCGCGGGGACAGCGTCGAGTTCGAATATACCGGAGACATGGATGAGCTGGCGGGGCTGCTGCAGCCGGGCGGGTCCTGCTCCTCCAGGGGCATGGTGAGCATCCGGGATGAAGCGCAGGCAAGGCAATGGGAAGTGTGGATCAGAGGCAAGGGGTTATGCACCACCAGATGCATGTGCAAGATGAAATAAAAGGATGAAAATGGCAGCTGGTGCTTTTATGTATGGATATGGTGCATGGAGAAAAAGCAAAAATAACAAGCAAAAGCCTAAACTTGTGTTCAATGGCCCTGGTGCATGGGGAAAGAATTAAAAATTTAAACTCCGAAACAAGCGTCAAGTACACGTGAAAACATGGAAAAGTAACTGAAGATGCATTTAAAAGTCACAGAAGTGCAGGGTCCAGGAATGTGGAATGTACACTCGACATGATTACGAATCCCCCGTGCATATTTAAGAAAAGCCCAGGGGTGGCAGTCCCCCTGGTTGCGGGAGGGCTGCGTGCCCTCCAGCATATAATTTACATAGCCCCGGGGAGGTGGGGGTCCCCTGCTCCATAAATAAATCGCCCCTGGGACTTGGCTCACGCGGGGACTTTGAAAATGAAGCGCGGGAGACCGCGCTTCATTTTTTAAAAATTTCAGACTGATTCGCACACCCGGCGTGACCCCGCCCGAAAATAAAAATAAAAATACTTTTTTTGGGCCTGGGGGTTCCTGTGGGACCCCCTGAGCAGGCCTGGGGATCAGGGTGTTTTTACCCTGCCCCCCTTTTCTGTTTTTTAATCTTTCCCTCAGCATTTTATTTCTCTCTCCGTCCGAGGCACAAGATGGCTGCCAACACTTCCTGGTTTGAAGTATTGACAGCCAATTAGAGGCAATCTCGTGCTTGTGTGGTTAGGCTCCGCCCAGATATCGAAAAATGTTATTTTTTTAATTTCTCAGGAAGTACTGAATGGAATTACACCATTTAACAAAAAAGGACTCTTTCTGAACCAAGGGCTATCTTTTTAGCCACATTTGGTGTAATTCTGTTCAGCAGTTCAGGCTGTAGCTTTGTCTAAAGATTCCTATGGAAATTAACACGTTCTATTCGGGATACGCCTTTGAAAAAGATGGAATATCGAAACGCGTCAGGCGCTTGAAAAGCTGCGCTATTGTACCTGCCACATAAGCTGTGCCCATACCTGGGGGATTCAGGCTGGTAACCTCCTTTGCTCCTCGTGTGCTACTCTATGGCCTACCATGTGTTTTGGAATCTAATGACGGCAGCCCTGCCGCCGAGTGAGCACCACCCCAGATCTAAGGGGGGCCGCGAGGTTTGGATGCACCACCCTCGAGACGGAGGAGCAATGCCAGGATTGAGGACTGGTTGCGTGGCTGGGGCCCAAGGAAGGCTTCATAATCGCAGACATTAGTGCGCATCATTAGTTTGAAATAAAAATGGCACTACCACCCCCCGCATGCATTTAGACATTGTCTCATTTAGAGCAGCCCCATTGGGGGAGTGCCATTTCTTAAATTTGCAATGGAGGTGAGTGCTGTCTACAGCACGTTCTTTTCGGGATACTCCTTTGAAAAAGATGGAATATCGAAACGCGTCAGGCGCTTGAAAAGCTGCGCTTTTGTACCTGCCACATAAGCTGTGCCCATACCTGGGGGATTCAGGCTGGTAACCTCCTTTGCTCCTCTTGTGCCACTCTACGGCCTACCATGTGTTTTGGAATCTAATGGTGGCGGCCCAGCCGCCAAGTGAGCACACTCCGGATCTAAGCGGGGTTGCGAGGTTTGGATGCACCACCCTCGAGACGGAGGAGCAATGCCAGGATTGAGGGCTGCTTACGTGGTTGGGGCCAAAGGAGGGCTTCATAATCGCAGACATTAGTGCGCATCATTAGTGTGAAATAAAAACTGCACTACAACCCCCAGCATGCATTTAGACATTGTCTCATTTAGAGCAGCCCCATTGGGGGAGTGTCACTTCCTAAATTTGCAATGGAGGTGGGTGCTGTCTACAGCACGTTCTTTCCGGGATATGCCTTTGAAAAAGATGGAATATCGAAACGCGTCAGGCGCTTGAAAAGCTGCGCTTTTGTACCTGCCACATAAGCTGTGTCCATACCTGGGGGATTCAGGCTGGTAACCTCCTTTGCTTCTTGTGTGCTACTCTATGGGCTACCATGTGTTTTGGAATATATACGCCGCTTAAGCACCACAAGCCCCATAATGCAACAGGTATAAAAGTCCATCTGGGGACCGAAAAAAGTAACTGATTTGAAGGCATTTTGGCAGTGATTGCTGGCGGCGTGTTGGGTGTTGGCTCACCTCTGAGGAAGTTCGAGGAACGAACGAAATGCATTAGGTAAAAAGCCACATGCTGTGTAACAAAGGAATAAATTACCTGCAAACGACAAGTCAAGTTGTGCGACTCGTCTTTCCTTCGTGAGGGGGAACTTTTGGAGATATATATATATATATATATATATATATATATATATATATATATATATATATATATATATATATATATATATATATATATATATATATATATATATATATATATATTACCTACTGGCGGTCGCCAGTAGGTAGTTATAGTTAGGATTATTTTCTATAGGGAAACCGCAACATTCTATTGGGAATAACTTTGGCGTCCATTGAGGGATCTGCCTGTAATTTTCCTGAAATTTGGGGGGGATTCGTCAAGCGGGGGCCGAGATAAAGGGGGGTCCCAAAACATGTTTTCCCCATGTTAATTTCCATAGGGCGGTTGGACTCACTTTTAGCCCGAACGGCTGAATGGATTTCCCCCAAACTTGGCAAAATTGTAGGAACTGGTAGCCCGATGTGCCTTTGCTATGTCTCAAGATATGTGCTCCAGTGGATTTTGAGTGATTTAGGTTCAAAACAATATATATATCTATAAGCGCGCCCAGTACGCGCACCGGGGCGCGCTCCAGCGCGCTACGCGAGTTCGCGAGTGGAAAGCTGATTGGCTCTCGGGTGTCTGTCAACATTCCAAACAGTCCGGAGCGGCCGCCATCTTGTGTCTCGGTAGGATCGAGACACAAGAGGTGGCAAAAACAAAGGGGGAAATGACCAAAATGGGGCAGGGTAGACCCCCCCTGACCTCCTAGGTTTGATGTGGGGGCTATAAAAGGGCCCTGCGGGGCAAAAAAAATAATTATTTTTTTTCGATTTGGGCGGGGGGAGCGCCCAGTACGCGCACCGCGGAGCGTACCGGGGAGCGTACCATGGGGAAAAAAGAATGACAGAGTTTTAAAAAAATATAGCATTTTTTTATAAATTGGAGGTAGTTCTAAAAAGAACTGTTTTTTTTATTCTTTTTGTTGTTTTAAATTTATTTTTATTGTTTTTTGAAACATTTTTTACTTTTTTTGGCTTTTATGAACAATTTAATTTTTCTTTAATTTTTATGGGGACAAACAAAAAACAGGGAATTGTAAACGGCTCAACTGGAGCAAAAAAAACCAGGACAAAATTAAGGTTTCTTTTTACAGTTGTGGTTGTCTCCAGCACGGTTGATGAGTTTAATACTTTGCTCTCCATAGCAAATTGTAGTCCCGCAAAATTTACATACTATTTTAAAATCTCCAAACTGGGGTTGGATATTTGGGACGATCTCCCTTGTCTCTGGACCCGATGGAGTGGGTTGTTTACTTTGGGAGGTGCTGGGAGAAGATTGGGGGGGTTTCTGGTCAGTTCTCTGACCTCTGCCGCAGCATAGATGTTTGGGTGCTGGCTTTGCATGTGGCGAATCATGCTGTTGTTGCCAAAAGAATACTTTTTGGCAGGGTTCCCGCTGGAAAGTACAGTGCCACAGATCAGACATGTAACTTTCAGAGCATTAACTTTTTTTAGGCCCCTTGGGATTTTAAAAAACTACCAGACAATATGCTCCTTTGGCTTATAGGGGGTATTATCTTCAGGGAGGAACCGCCTCTCCTCCTCCTCCTCCTCCTCCTCCTCTTCTTCTTCTCCACCACTGTGGTGTTGAGGTGGTCCTTGTGGTAGTGGTGGTGGTTGAGATGCTCCTGCTGCTGCTGCTACTGTAGCCATTTCTCAGTACAAATAGGTCTACAAACAGGTCTTCCTTAGTCAAAGTACAAAGTGAGAATGAGGAAAAAAAGTGGGGGCTTTCATCATTTGGAAAAAAAAACAGTTCTGAACCAATGAAAAGTGTTATTTTCAGGTCACATGACCCGACGCGCTTACGCTACGCGCCCCGGGGCGCTTACGTAGCGCGATCGTATGCGCTCGGGTGCTTCCGGGTGCGCTTACGCGTGCGTATCACGCAGACGCGGCTACGCGATATGTCACGATGATGTTTTCGTTCGCAGCAATAGCGCAAACGGGACGCTCACCGGTACGCGCACCGGGGCGCGCCGCAAGACTGCGCTTTCGCGTGCGCATACCAGTACGCGCACTGGGAGCGCTCCAGGGCAAAAAAAAAATAAAAAATGATAAAATTAAAATGAAGAATATACATAAAAAAATAGTATTTCATAAATATACAATATACAATATAGGATTCATTATAAAAAATATTATATTTCATAGCAATAGAAATTTGCTATTAAAAAGCTGTGAAATTCACTGAAAAAAACATAGGTTTGAGGCCCTATATATAGTAAGGAATTAGCATTTACAAAATATATGAAATTCACTGAAAAAACCATAGGTTTGACACCAGTTATAGTTATCTGGAAATTTTACTGACATAAAACCATTGAAATTCCCACGTTATAGTTAGTTGGACTCACTATAACTTGCGCACCTGCAATGCACTGCTGATGACGTCACATATTACATCACTCATGACATGGTCAGTGACATCACTCATGACATCACTGATGACACCATCCTTCTGACAGAGTGACAGACCTCCTTTCAGTGTAATGTAACCCTTGAAACACATATTCAAAAATAGAAACTAAAATTTTCAAAAAAATAGAGATACCCATACCAGTTACAACAACCAATTCAGTAATTCCAGCATCTATATACATATGGCCGGGATGCCCGCCACCCCCTCCCAACACAATCCCCAAGGATGGGAGAAGTCGGACACAGGTTTGAACTTTTGGAAGGCGGGAGGGAGTCACCCTCCCGGCCGTATTTATTAAAATATGAAACAAAATTTAAAACATTAAATAAAAGTTTCATAATTATGTACAATTTTACATTTATTACATTTCGATGAAGACATGTTCTTTGGCTAACCTTAACAGATCTCTAATACAAAGGTTTCCTAGCAGAGTCTAACATCCTGCAAATGCATCCATTCTAAATTAAAATTGTACATCCTAGCATTAAGGGCTAACGGCAAGGTCTTAACCGGTGTCAGATCCCTACTACCAAAACTCTCGCCCTCACGGTGTGAGTGGCGCATGCGCAGAGGACTCTACCCTCGTTGCCAACTGTAACTTCCCTTGTCGTGGTGGGGGCCCCCTTTCCACTCGACGCCATCTTAAAGGTCGTCCGAGTTCCCGTGTGAGGTATCTGTAGGATGACAGCGTGGACTCCCCCCCATCCCCACACTCTCTATCCGCCGTCGCGGATATCCGGCCCCCGGGAAATTAGTAGGAGGGGCATCAAGCCGCCTCCCACCTGGGAGGGGCCTATGGCCGTCTCCCCTAGGCGACCCATCCTTAGTGGGTGCCGCCTCCCCGTGGGAGGGGCCAATGGCCGCCTCCCCCCGGGCGCTCCCATCCATTCTGGGTGGCGCCCCCCTCTAGGGACCTTGAAATTACTGCTCACCGATCATGACCTTACCGCCACAGGCCGGATAGTTGACCGACTATCCGGCCCCCCCTACTCCTCCTAAAGGTCATGCTTCCTCAAACCCCTTAGCCATGCTATGAAGTCTCCTATGAGTAAATCATTCCCCTCCCTGGACAGGTGAACCCCGTCATTCAGATACATGAGATCACCCCGAATACACCCGTGAGGAATGCTATGCAACTGCGAAGAGCGAAGCAATTTACCAATTATTTTGTTAACCCTTTTCACCGAATGGTTCAGTGCTAACACCGAAAGGCCCCCCCACCATACCTTCCTGGGAATCATGTGGGACCAGGCAATCGTGCACCCCGGGATTCTTTTAGCCAACCAGCTAACAGCAGACAAAATTTGTTCAAACAACACTCGTCTACCCAGTGTCACCAAGTCATTGCCCCCCACGTGTACTATGACTACAGATGGCGGCTACCTTTGCCGCCCTAAGAGACCCTCAAAAAATGATTCGAATTGGTGAAAACAGAGCCCGCCCTTCCCATGGAAGGCCACTCTGTACCCGTATTCCCCAGCTACGTGAGTCGCGTCACCTGCTTTGAATACGTCCCCGGCGCGCCTCACATATGAGTGGCCCACGACCCATACCACTCTCCCTCCAGACGGTGATCCTTGACTGCTGGTTTCCTGGTGCTGGGTCAACTGCAAATTCCGCCCCGCGTGACAGGCTCGCGAAACTGTAATTCAAACAAAAGACAAGAAGCGTGAGTGCATGTCAATTGATCTTTACAACATGTGCAATCGCACATACCTTTTGAAGCAATTCGAGGACCATCGTCCCAACTGTTTCACTTCCTCGGCACTCTGACCCCTGGCTGTAGTCTCAGTAGCAGCCCCTATCCTAAAGGAGTGGGTCCCAAAATCGCACGGGTCCATGCCCGCAGCAGCGATTGTCAGTGCTAGCACCCTCTGGAACTGAAACCTCGTCAGTGGGGTGCCATCATTGTGCCTTAGCAAACTCCCCCCCCATGTAGCCGCCCTTAGTGCCAAGTATTCCTCTATACACTTTATCGGGCACGTGGGGGACCCTCGCGCGCGCTGCACGACAACACTATTTCCTATAGCCCACTGGTCGGTCTTGGACCTGGCTATCGAGACCACCATCGAATCACCCCTAATTTGGACGTGATCCCTGCACAAGCCTCCCTCAACGTCTTTCTTATTTCTTGCGACCAGTTCGCTCACCCACATAGCCCCATGGATTGCTAATGCGAAAGCTGCCCGGAACAGAACTGCTTCGAAATGGGAGGAGCACGTCTCGTCTAGTTTTGCTACGAGTAGAGACAACCTGTGTAAGCCAATCGGGCGCCTCGCATCTTGCTTGCGACCCTCGAGGCGCTGCCAGCCGCGAAGGGCCTTCTTAACCAAAAAGGAACCCGTTGGGTCTTTTATGCCATGCACCTGCGCCATGAATGAAATGGCCGCCCTATGCCTACTGGCCGTTGCCGCTGATCGGCCTTCTCTGTGCAGCGCTACCAGGAACCCCAGGAAGGATTCCTCCTGACCCCAGCTCTGACTCCCTGTGGGACCCAAAAATGTGCAATAGTAACGAAACGCTCCTTCGTATGCCTTCCTTGTTCTGGGGGCTAAGCTTGCTGCCACGAGGTCTTGTAATCCGGGGCACCTATTAGCCATAGTGCTTCGGGGAATGGTGCCGCCACTAGGTCCGCTGTAGGTAGATAACCCCTGAACGCCTGCATATGTGAACGAGAGAGTGCATCAGCTGCATTATTCAGTACGCCTGGCACATGTTTCGCCCTGAACTGTACATTCAGTCTCATGCAAAGCAGCACAACTTCTTTCAACAATCACATTTCGTATCGCCGGCTACTCCCAAGAACAGGAAGTCATCAAGATAGTGCATAACATGCTTATGCCCTGTGGCCTCGGTGAATGCCCACTCTAAAAAACAGCTGAACATTTCAAAATAGGCACAAGAAATGGAGCAACCCATAGGCATGCATTTATCCATGTAATAACTCCCTTGAAATGCAAAACCTAGCAAGTGCTGATCCTGTGGGTGTACCGGGAGCAACCTAACTCCTAACTATAACTGGTGTGAAACCTATGTTTTTTTCAGTGAATATATATATACATATTCTTACCATTTAGGAGAGTGATGAAAACTTGGCTGTTCTAGACTCATAGTTTGATTCCTTTCCCTTCTCAGGATAGCAGATAGCGCCAGGACACCCAAGGGTAACAGACGCGCTTAATAAAATAAATAACATATATATATATATATATATATATATATATATATATATATATATATATATATATATATATATATATATATATATGCAAAAACGAAGCAGAGAACTCTGGGTACTTTTCAAGTTTAGGTGGAAAGCAGCTCCTGTATACAACACGCTCAACACCAGCGACACTCCAGATCTGCTCACCTCAAATGTCTGCTTTTCGATCAAAATCTTTAAGCATAGGATTAGCACAGTGCCATCCATGCTGAGATAGAAAGGGACAAAGTCTTTTGCCATTTCTACAGCAACGTCTTTAAGCATAGGACTAGCCCACTGTCGTTTGGGCCACCTAAGGACATGGGGCATTGGATGCAGAGGTGTCTTTTGGAATCAGGTTCTTCTTACCAGCTCCGGTTGCGGTCTGGGGGTACCATTCAGGTTGAGGCTGCAGGCGTTGGCTTGAAGCTTGAGGGAGATCGGGGATCACCTGATCCCAGGTCAGGATCACTGGAGAGACCACTTTGTGGCGTTGGGCCACTCAATTTCGGGCCATGGACATCGGGTGCAGAATGGTGCAAACTCACGGAGCCGACTGGATCCAGATTCTGTGGGTGAGTCTTTGCTCAGCAAATCCAGTGTTCACAGGAGACGGAGTCTTAAAGATGGTTGCAGTGCAGGTCCTCTGGGCTCTCGGGGGCTGTTGGCTGCTAGATACTTTGGAGTTTCACTGTAGTCAGGTCGGATTCAGGTCAGGTTTGTAGGGCTGGGGCCACAGCAGTTGTTGTCCTCTTCTTCCTGGGTCAGCACAGCTCGTCAGTACTTCTTCTTTCTTTCTCAAATCTGAGGACGCAAGGTACAGGGTTGCCCCAAAATAAAAATTTTAGGGGTGTTAAAAGGGTGTGCAGGTCGGAGCCAATGGATCCCTTCCTTTGCGTGGGTACACCCCCTATTATGCCACCCTCCAGTGGGAGGGAGGCATGAGCCTCTCCCTAATTGGCTGCATCCCTCATCTTCAAGATGAAGGGGACTGAGATGCGTACTTCACCTCACCTCCCCCACCTAAAGCATCAGGTTGGCAAAGGTGGGCACACCTCTCCTCCTAGCTTGGGTTTCCCACCGATTCTCACCCTCAAAGTATGGGTAAAACCAGTGGGAGCCAAATGCTGGGGGCAGCAAAATGGCAGGGACAGCTTACAAAGGTGTCAGGCCTCTGAAGCTTCCCCAACATGGACCCAGCCCATCCTGGGGGAGGAGGCATGACACCTCTGCCCGGGGTGCGGTTTGTTTCTGGACCCAGAGAGTGGAGGCCTATACACAGGGGTCCAGAAACCTCTCAGGTGGTGGCAAGGGGCGGGTAACCATTCAGGAACTACACCGGGGCTGGTCGTTTTTCAGGGGACATTTCTAAGATGCCCTCTGAGTGCTTTTACATTAAATCCCACACTGGCATCATTGTGGGTTTAATGCGCTGAGAAGTTTGCTACCAAACTTCCAAGGTTTTAGTAAAGCCATTCTGGAGCTGTGGAGTTCGTAATGACCAACTTCCAGCCCATATACTCTTTATAGCTTTACTACATTTACAATGTCTAAGATGGACTTAGACACTGTAGCGGTGCAGGGCCATTGCCACTGCAGCAGTACAGGTCTCATGTCACTGTACCCTCACCTGAGGGCTAGTACACCCTGCTAGAGGGGTGACTTACCTAGACCTCAGGCAGTGGGTTGCAGGCATGGCGCACAGGGATGTGTGCCATATCGACTCTTCACTTCTCTCTGCACCAGAACACGCAGCCTGCAAAGGCAGTGTATGGGTGTTAAGGTAGAGGGTCTCTAAGGGTGGCACATTAGGCGCTGCAGCCCTTAGAGTCCTTCCCTCATCACAGTGCCCTTGGTACCCATGGTACCTTTTATAAGGGGCTTACCTCTGGCAAAAGATGTGCCAATTGTTGGTACAAAGGTGTGGTTTGGGGAAATAACACAGGCTCTGGGAATCTGATTGGCAGGGACTCAGAGCACATCAAGTCAAGTTGCATCAGATGTCAGGCAAACATGCAAAAAAGGGCACTTTCCTATTGGTTCTACTGGCCATTAAAGGCCCGCTCCTGTTTGGCTCGGTCCTTTCACGCTGGAGCGGGCCTTTAATGGCCGGTAGAGCTCACTACGGAGGGCTCTAAGGCTATTAGAACATTTCTCCCATAGAGGGCAGAATTCTCTAATTTGTAAAACAAAGACTTTGCTGTGCCCCAGGAGGTTGAAATCCCCTTGGGCTCCACGAGGCCTTTGTTCACAGCAATAGCTGTGAACAAACATTGGAATGTTGATGCTCTGGGCCTCTAACAGCCATCAGAAGCTCAGAGCACTATATTATCTTCAATGGAGCTCCCAGCATTTCAATGTTCAAATATATCTCTAGGCTCTAAGCTCACTAGTTGGCCTGCGGTTCTCTCCATGTACAAGTAGCCTTATTACATTATGGCTACTCAATCCTGCATCATTTATTTGCCTGCTTTGTTTCACTGGTGACAAGCATGGTATTGGGAGGTGAATACTAAAGGTTTGCGAACCTATGACAGGTCGGTGGAAGGCCAGCAACTGGTAGTCAGTTTCACTTGCAGCTGTTCCTACAGTCACTACTACCCAGCAATTTTGTAATTGTTGGTGGCAAACTCTGTGTAATGTGGAACTGTACATTAATTAAGATGATGTGCATGTTCCACCTCGTGAATGCTGTATGAACGCAATGGCAGTGACGAGCTCTCACCAAGCAGTTAAATATAGACTGAAGCTAAACTAAAGAACACCTTGGACATAACTTGGGCCCTTGCCAAACTAGTGGAATGGCGTGATTGAGAAATCTTGGACATTGGTAACCTGCATGGCCTGTCTTCAAATGAGTCTGGAGGCCAGGTGGCCAGTAGCAACATGCGTTTTTGACAAACTGCGAGGTTGACGCAGGAGCAATGTGTATGGTCCCTTGGAAGAGCCATACTAGCTATTTGTCTGTGTTGCCACCAAGGATTAATGAACATGATGGGAATCAGTCATTTGTCATAGAGCCAGTCCACTCAGTCTGCTTGCCGTGGTAGTAGTGTTCAGTGTTTGCATGCGTAAATAAAATGCATTTTCAGCCTATACGAGGCTGAATCACTCAGGGTGCTGGTGATTGGATGAAAGACCACGTCACTGCACGGGCAGCAACCAGCAGAAGGAGTATTAAGGCTATAGGTGATATTAATTATCAACAACTGCTTCTTTCACATTTAGGAAGAAAAATTGAAATACAACTAAATTCTTTCTTTCTTATGGATTTAAAATAGAAGGGATATCTGACCAGCCTATGTTTCCCAATAGCCTAGGAGAATCATCTTTGATTTAGGAAGAACGAAAAGAGGTACTGGAAGCCTGAGTGGATCGAGCTGAGTTTGGTGATATATTTACAGCTTCAATGAAATTAGCTGTGGCAAAGCACCGTTTAAGATCAGAAGGGAAAGTATATTAAATAATGTAGCTCTCTAAAAAGAGAAAAAATTGGATGTATTTGAAATAGCCAGCCACAAATTAAACTTAAACACTAAGGGAAAAACAGAAATGAAGTAGTGGAAATGTATAATTTGAAGAAAAGAAGACAATAGTGTGGCTACATTATCATCACCAGTGGTGACTTACAATTACAAGAGTTATCACAAAACTACAGGGACCAGTTCTGCAAAACGTTTACATTAAAAATGCACAAGAAAAGCAGTTAAGTACAATAGATATGTAATTGCAAAACGCCATTCTGATTTAACAATGGTAAGAAAACACTAGCAAAGCATTAAGAGAGGTGTCTCGGCCAGCTAATATGGGATTAGGTCTTGCAAACAACAGCGATGTGGAACCAATAGAAACCAAGGACAGTGTGAGAAAAATAATCAAATGAGTATAATTAGACATGTTTAAGTAAACTTTGCAATTGGTTGTGATTGTCCTGCTAGGTCAAGTGTGCAGGAAATGTTAAGAAAACGGAGACAATGCACCGGGTGCATGGCACGTCTAAATGCAAACTCAAAAAGCAGGTTAAGTGGTAGTGTAAATGGTATAACTGATAACTGGCAGGCCCAATTTCTTAAAATGTATAGTTGCAACTTCTGTTTACTAGAGGGCTTCACTCACAAAATAGTTTTCAGCTGGGTAGTACTCCCATAGCATAAAAAGTGAGGAATTTGGTGATGCAGAAGACCTTGCATATAGAATTCTCAAGGTTGCACACGGAGGACATAATGGAAGGCTTTAGGCTACAGAATTGCTAGCTCCTGCATTTTGAATAAAAAACATTGATATAAAACTCTGTGTAGACCTGCGAAATCTCAATTCTGAAATCTCGGTAGAAAGACATCCATTACCCAACATAGGGCTGAAGCTGATTGGAATCAAAGGTGCAGCAGTTCTATCCACATTAGATTTGTCTCAGCCTATCACTAAATTGCTTTACATGCTGCAACTGGGATACTGACTTAATTTGTTACACCAAAAGGGCTCTTTGAACGTATGCTTTTTGGGCTTGCATCAGAGGCTGCTGTATTTCAAAGGGCAATGCACCAGTTGTCCCCAAATCCAATATACTTTCGGTATACAAGGATGAACATCATAAGGATTTCAACTCGGCTTTAAGTTTTCAAGGAAAAGTGAAATAACTGTCAGAAAGGACCACTGAGGAACTGAAGTTGACGTAGTGGATTATCTTGTAATAGATTAGACCAAAGGTCGTGTTTTTTTTCAAGGTAAATCTTGTGGGCTCTATTGAGGATGACCGAAGACCACAAATTAAGGAGCAACTCTGTCTTTTTTAATTTTAACAGAATTTTATTTGTGTTTCGTTCCTATGCTCGCAGATAAAACCAATTTGATGAGAAATATAAAGATAACAATGTGAAAAAAGGTGGTTACACAAGCAACAGGACTATACTAAGCACAGATAAGAGCAATGTAGGGGTACTCCTCTAGCAGTTCAGTGAAGGCAAGGAGGATAATACTGCGTATGTACCAATACTTTTGATGTGATTTCTTGAGGTTTTTGTCACTGGCTTAAGTCTTTGTATGTATGCACTCTAGTCCTAAGGGCTCATGATTTGTATCCTATTGTAATTAATTGAATGGCTTGATTTTAACTTAAATATTTTAGCATGTCATGTGTTTTTAAAATAAATCTGCATTGTGCGCTTTTATGGTTCTAAAAACCGAAATTCAGTTATTGATTGATTGACTAGATTTATAAGTTGTTTTCAGCTGAACTGCCTTTCACAGCATGAATTTCAAAACAAAGCATTCCTAAAAACATGGATGAAAGGAAAGAAAAATGAAGGGAACATGACAAAAAGAAAGAGGAAAAGGGAGACAAAAAATCATTAAGGATAAAATGTTAATTTGGATGTTCTTTCAAGTTCTTACGTATTTAGGGATGAGAAATAAAAAGGAAAAAGAAAGATAAATCAGAGAGTTTTCATTTCAGGATTTCTTCTGACTGTTATGTTTTAGAGTTTATGATAATAGATCACAATATCTTTGGTCTTTATGCTTGCCTGTAGCTCATTTTCTCTTCTGTCTGAGATTTTGGGCAGGTATTGGTCTTATTGTTGCATTACATGATTGGTGAGCAGGTAGAATGGGATTTACTTGTCAGCCTTTAAATGCAATATAGATGCATTGCATTTTATCTTATTTCCTCTGGTTGAAATGGGTTTATATTTCTGTCCGGCCGCAAGAACATTTGTCACAGGCCAAAAAGCTCCTTTTCTTGAGCGTAGGCATTAGGGGGAGAACACCATATCTTGCCATTATGGACAGTTTGCTATCTGTGAAGTTGGTAAGTGTCGTAAGGTATGGTTGGGTGTGTTGGAAGGGGATGAACAGGCCAGAAAGGCCAGTTGGTTTTAAGTACTTTATTGGTTAGTGTTTATCTTCCAGGTGGACATTTCAGAAGGTTTGGGATACAGTTGTGTTAATTCCTTTTATTGGTCAATAGTATCAAGCTTGGGTTGGCGAGGGCCAAGATGAGCCCAAGTTGCTTTACATTCCACGGAATTACCTATTTGGATCTCTTCTGCTTGGTGAAGTGTTCCTTCCATACTTTGTCTATGAGGTGTTCCCTGTTCATTTTCAGCCTCTTTAGGATTTTTTGATGGGAGATATTTACCATCTGTTTTGAATGGAATTGAAGCTAATGAAACATCCTAGAGTAGTTGTGGGGAATCATGCCGGAAGCATATTTCCAGAACTTCCCTTCTTGAACACCAATTTTGTCTGTCCATTTTTTCACGTGCCAGAATTCTGCTCTATATGCAATTTGACTGGCTACCCTGACTTGTACAACACAGTCAATGTGTTTCGAGAAGCAATGACCATCGGAGCTGTCAAATCTTAGAGTGGCAATTGATGAGGCCTCTGATTTTTCTATTGACTTTTGTACATGAGTGGACCTTTTTAGGTTGTTGGCTATAGTCAGTTAAGTAGTAAAAAGAGTTTATATCTTCATGCAGCACATCTCCAATGATGAATGTTGTCTTCATTCTTTGGGTTTTCCTAAACCACATTGTCTTTGTGTTGAGTTAGTTTAACTCAAGTCAGTTTAACATGTAGAGTTGAACATGAGATGCTCTGGGTATGCGAGTGATCAGGATGTAGTCTCCTGCATAAAATAAGTCAGGTATGTTGAGGTTCTCTCTAGACGGACCATCTTGTGAATCTTTCTGGACATCATCGTACATGTTATTGGTGTAAAGGGAGAATAGTCATGGGGTGAGGAGCCTTGCATTCAATAATGAACATTTGGCATTGGGGCCCTTTTTGATTCAATCTTACTTATAAAGATGTGTTGGAGTGGAGTATTTGTAAAAGTGAAAGCAGGACTGAAGGCCAAAAGCCAAGATGAAGTCCAGAAATGCGATATAGAGTGGCAACGTCATTGTTGTACTGTATTTGTGGATGAAATCAGAAAACGTGGTGAATTATTGAGAGAAGCCAGTTGAATGGAATTTAGTATGTTTTCTTTTACTGTCTGGGACTTTTGTTTATGTTTTACAGTAAGCGTCAAAGAAGGTGATGAGTTGGTGTCATTTCAAGTCATTTTTTGATCTATTCTTCTAAAGATGGATGATGATAAGGATCAGCAAGAATGAAGGGCAGTTCTTGTCAATGAAACCTCTTGAGAAGTTGCAATTAGGACTTTTGCCAACCAATCTGGGGAGTTTTGGGGGTCTGTGACAGCGCTTTTTTTGAGCCAGTGGTTGAAGGTGGGGCCCACCGTCAGTTTTCTTTTGGGGACTGGTGCTCATTTTTTCACATCAGACTTTGATCCAGAGCAAGAGAGAGAAAAACACACTTGGGGGAAGACAAAAAAAGAAAGACAGTAAAACCATGAGGAAGGGAGGAAGCAGGGGCACAAAGGAACCCACACGAGTGAGATAAAGGGGCAGTGAGCATCTGGAGGTGTCTTAAAGAGGCATGAGGTGAAGCAGCCTTTGTAATCACCATGCCAACATTCAATAATGCTGACTACAGGCTTCAGAGTACAACATTGGCCCCGGCACGTATTCTGTTACAAATCAAGCAATGGTCAGGGAAACATGTTCTGGTCCAGAGCTTTCCCTTGTCAGGACCTTGGAGCAAAGCAGAAAAAAATATTTCACTATAGAAATGGAAATGCTAGCTTCTTGGTGAGTAGTATGCCCCTTTAGGAAATATATAGGAGGAACAAGGTTTCTTTGCCAGGACAGTTTATCTCCCTTTGGTGGATGTCTTTACCAATAAAAGTGCATCACCAGTGACTTTTAGGATTTCCAGATGGTTACTGAGGATGCTAGATTATTCTTTAAGGTTCAATACACGCAGATAAGAAAATCAGAGATAAGATAAACATGTTGGCAGATTGTCGGTCGAGGTTACCCTGGAGAACAGAATGATTAATGAAGATGGAAAGGAACACAAGCTTATTGTAGCGAGCTGGGGAAACATGGCGGCGGCAGGTTGAGCCGCGGCAGCTCTCTGCTTTTGGACTCCCGTCGTAAGCAATGATTCCGAGGGTTAGACCTTACCGCTGAAGCCGAACGGCCGACAGCGCGGTCTGGATCAGCTGGTGTTCTCTGCTTTTTTTTTTTCTCGAGGTGGCCGTTCGTTTTTGCAAGTTTTTCAGGTTCTGCAGGTTTCCATCAGCGGAGGTGTCTCTCCGCCATTCCTCTACAGCCTATGTGCCTGGGGGAGGAGACTAGTGCAGCAGCTCCCCTAGCAGCGGCCGCGGAGCGGACCGGTGTAAGACGTTCCGCTGTAGCGGTAGTAGCATCTTCGATCCCGGCAGGCGACTCTGGGCAGCCGGTGCAGGGACCCCCGCATTTGCTGGCGGGGGGATTGATTTGGTTCAGAGCCGCCCTGGAGCTCAGGAGAGGTCGTCGAGTACGCGACACTCTGCCGAGGCGACATGCTTCCATGGTAGCGTTTTGGGAGCAGGCTGACCAATGCGAAGGGGAGAATCTGGACGAGGATTTTCATCAAGTAAAGCAGAATCCACAGCACATGCAATACAGCCGGCGCTGCAAAAAAGGTGTCAGAGGTATCGGTGGTAACGGTGGGGAAGGGGCCAGTGGGTGTAATCCAGCTACCTTGTCTTCTGAAGGGGTAACAGCTAACACGAAGGAAACCACCAGAGGGGGCAGAGGGGGCAAAGGGAGGGGGAAAGGAAAGGTGAAAGCAGCTTTAAGGAAGAAATGTGCCTCCATTATTTCTAAAGAAGTATGTAAATCACCTATTCCCCAAACCTTGGAACCAAAAGATACTCCCCCCGCCTCTGAAGTTATTACAGCCACCACTATTATTGATGTTGAGGATCTGGACTGCACAATTGATGGTGTGAGGGGTCCAGGGTTAAAGGGACTTGATGCTGATATTGACGCTGACGCTGACACTGTTACTGTCACAAATACAGCTGGAATTGAGAATAAAAAACTATCAACCTACTTAACAGGTCAGGTTAAGGCAAAGCGTTCATTTACCCCTAAAACAGCCAAAACAGCCAAAACTAAATCAAAGACCTTGGTCTCTACCTCCAAAAAAACCCCTCACTGCGTTCCTACTTTAAAGTGGTTCCCCAAGTACTGCGGTTAGGAAACGAAGGTGATACTGCTCTTGAAATTCGGAGAGCTGCTAAATTGGTGTTAGGCTCCCCTATTGCGGATATGGAGGATTTGGAGGGTGCAGCGAGTACAAACACCCTTACAAACAGCAATATGGCTATCCATAATAACACTGATAAGGGCATGGAAACCAACGACGATCAACTTCTCTCCCCTACATTAGGAGAGGTTAGTCAAGTGGGGCTAGTCGATTGTCAGATCCCTTCTAATTTGGAGCAGGCTATGCCTTCAGTGCCTTCTGTGTCTTCATTGGTTCTGTTCAATCCCTTAGCTCCACCACTACCGCTTGCCCCTCCGAGCATAGCAGCAGGGCTAAGCCTGCAGTCAATCCTTCATGAAACAGGCTCTAAGGCCTCTACTAGGAACCAGGAAGATCCTAGCTCTTTCCAGGATACCACCCAGGCCTTGAATAGTGATCTCGTGTCCACACTGCAGGCCTCTTTCCAGACAATGTTTACATCTCTGGCGGCAGATATTAAAAAGGGGTTTGAGACTTCCGCATCCAATCAAGCCGATATCCGATGTTACTGTCAATCACTGGACAGTAAGCTAGGGGATCTTACCACTAGAACGGAAACACTTGAAGATTCTGTCACGGAAGTAAATATTAACCTGAACGCCACAAAAACTGAACTAACAAACCTCAGACAGGAAAACCAGAGTTTGTCCGATAGGATGGAGACTTTGGAAAATCACGCTCGGAGGAACAATCTACGAATTCTGAATATTCCCGAGGAGAAAGAGGGCTCTGACATCAAACAATTCGTGGTTTCCCTGTTAAAAGAAGCGTTAAGACTGGACTTCTCTGAGCAAGAAATAGCTCTGGATATCCAGCGCATTCATAGAGAGCCTTTTCGAAAGAATCCTCAGAGAACCAAACCCAGAAAAGTTTTGGTCAACTTTCTTACCTACTCTCTTAAAGAAACCATTCTGAATACAGCATTGAAACAGAAGGTGGTTAATGCTAAGGGGTTCAACTTTCAGATCAGATCAGACCTGTCTAGGATAACGCTGGATAGGCAGTGGGAGCTGGGTAAGAGGTTGGAAGCGTTCAGGAGTCAGGGGGCCGTAGCCCAGCTGGTCTTCCCTGCGGCACTAAGAGTAATGTATAAAAACACAATGCACAATATAAGATCAGTGCAGGCCGCAGATGAATTCCTCTTAAGTATGGGTAGAAGGTCGGAGTCTCCTAAGTAGTTTCGGTCTACTTTCCTATACTATCTGCTTCTCTGTATATACTAGTTACTTTTTTATTTCCCTTGTCTGATCTCAGTCGAGTCTTTGAGGCTTGCTTAGATTATCTTGTAAAGGGTTTAAGTTTCTATTCCTTGTATTGATATAAGGAGACTAAACACTCTAAATACAAAAATAATATACAATAATATAATACTATGGGAGGTATATAGTACACAGTGAAAAGCATACGTGTAAAAAGAAGAAAAAAAAAAAAAGAGGAGGAAAAAAAAAAAAATGGGGGTAAGAAGAAAGGAAAGGAGGAAAAATTAAAAAAAAAAAACTTCTATCTCCTGTCAAAAGGTTCTTCTCAAACTGGGAAATAATATTATATTTATTCATGATTTTCTTTCCCACCTTTTGATTCTCTTTAGGTCTTCCCTCCAAATTTTGGTACTTTTTCGATGGTGGCGGGGGTTCATAGCAGGGTGCTATCTCTCTGGTTATCCAGATAGATAGAGTAGGGGTTTCCCACGGGTGGGGGATCTGGGGGGGGAGGGGTGGTAGGGGGCGGGGAAAAAGCAAAAATTGTCCTCTTAAATGTCCTTTAAAACAGTTCTTGGAGGGGAAAGTTATGAATATGTACAATTCAGTATTCATAGATTGGCAGTATTGGCCCCTGGTTCTGGTAACTCAGTTTCAGTATAATGCATAATATACGCATTTTATCCTGGAACACTAATGGTCTCCGCACTACCCCAAGAAGGAACATTATCATGCAATATTTACGAGATTCGGTTGCACAAGTATTAGTGCTCCAGGAGACACACTTGGCAGAGATTGAAATGCAAAATCTGCTCTGTAAGAACAAATGGATAGACTTTGGGGTCATTACTTCACAAACTTCACACATTAGGGGGGTGGCCATTCTTTTTAAAAAATTCTATCAAGGCAAGGCTAATTTCTAAACAGGTAGACCCTTATGGTAGATGGGCAATAGCCTCTGTTATTGCTTTGGGCTCAGCATTCACGATAGTAGGGTATTATGGCCCTAACCAGGACGATCCATCTGTTTTAACCACACTTTTTTCTCACTTGTACCTATTCCCAGAACCTGTTATTTTGGCTGGCGATTATAACATAGTATTGGACCCAGTATTGGACAAGTCACCCTCCAATAGGGCTAAATCCCTATCCAAAACTAGGATGTATTTATTAAATAACATGAAAGCATTGAATTACATTGATATTTGGAGGAAACTCCATGGGTCTCAAAGGGGGGTGACATTTAAGAACTTTAAATTTCACCACCAGTCTCGGATAGATTTTATATTGATTAGCCATATTTTAGTTAAACAGGTAAAATCAATCTCTCATTTACCTTTTCATCTTTCTGACCACACTGCCATCCTTCTGGAGCTTGACGCTGCTTCTAGGCCCTCTTTAAGAAATTGGTCTTTTGATAGATCAATTCTAGCCTCATCCAATATGGTAGAAGCATTAATACAGGAATCTAAGTCCTTTTGGGTGATTAATCAGGGGACTGCCTCACCCGGGATCACCTGGGATGCCTTTAAAGCCACGCTAAGGGGTTATTTAACCAACTTATCCTCATATAAAAATAAGACCTACAGGGATGCAGTAGCCTCGCTTGAATTAGGGATTGCAGGCCTTCAAGAAGAGATCGATCTAAATCTAGGGTCCCCACTAGTGGAGCTGCAAGATAAATTAAAGGTCTTGAAAGGAGATCTCTCCTCAGTTCTAAATGCTCGGGTCTTAGAGAGATGGGAGGCTAGTAAGTTGGCCCACTTTGAATATGGGGAAGGTGCCGGGAAGCTCCTGGCCTGGAAGGCTAAGACAGATAGGGTCCGAAATAATGTTAGCTCCATTTGTAAAGATGGAGTTCTATTTTCTACAGATGAGGAAATCAGTGGAGCTTTTAAAAGTTTCTTTACGGATATATATCAAGAGGATAAGAGGGTACAACCTAGTCAAGCAAGGGACTGGCTAACTGGTATATCTCTACCATCCTTAAATTTAGAACAAAGGGTTTTCTTAAACCGCCCTTTTACACAGGAGGAAGTAAACCTTGCCATCTCTAAAAGTAAAAAAAATAAAGCTGCAGGTCCCGATGGGCTACCTTCTGAAATATATAAATTTTTGTGCCCTATAATTCTTGCCCATCTAACAGACCTCTTTAACAGTATCTTAGTCGATGGTGCCTTACCTCCTGCATCCTGGGATAGGGCCTCTATAACCTTGATTTTAAAACCCGGTAAACCCACAACTAGCTGTGGGTCATACAGGCCGATCTCAATTCTTTGTACAGATTATAAACTCTTTACATCGGTCCTCGCAAACAGATTGGGGGAAGTTGTAAACAACATCTTACATGCCAATCAGAAGGGATTTGTAAAAGGAAGGCAACTCTATGAATTGACTTACGACCTTATTGGAGCAATAGACATGGCCACATCAGCATCTTTACCTTTAGCAGTCTTTACCCTTGATGCAACAAAAGCTTTTGATAGGGTAAACTGGGTTTACCTAGAGGAAGTGTTGAGTAAATTTAACTTAGGTGATAACTTTAGGCGAGCTATTAAGTTACTATATAAAAGCCCTTCTGCCTCACTACTTGTTAACGGTGAACTTACTGAGCCATTTAACATCTCGCGTGGAACTCGTCAGGGGTGTCCTCTCTCACCACTCTTGTTTGACTTATATATTGAACCTTTTGCTCAGTTAATTCGGGATAACCTTAATATAAAACCTTTTATTTTTGAAGGATGGGAGAAGAAAGTAGCATTGTATGCGGATGATGTTCTTATTTTTTCATCCGAGCTGAACTCGTCCTTTCCTACCGTTATATCTATAGCGGAAGAATTCGGGGCTATATCCGGATACGAAGTCAATGCATCCAAAACTGATATCATGGTTTGGAATCATCCTGTACCGACTGTAGGAGTACAGCCCAGCTCTACCCTCAGATATCTTGGGTTAAACATCTACACTGATATCAATAAGATTGTCCCCCTAAACTTTGCTGAAGTAGCTAAGGCGGCTCGAAGATCGATGAGATTATGGTCTGCTCTCCCTATTTCTCTAATAGGCAGGTCTAACCTCGTCAAAATGACCATTTTGCCCAAGATCACATACCTATTCAATACAATCCCTCTTTTTTTTTATTCATCCTTGATTGCCAAACTTCAAACTAAAATAAATAGATTTATATGGAACAGTCATACGCCTAGACTATCTTGGAAGAAGATTAGACGTCGTCGAGAGAAAGGAGGTCTTGCAGCACCAGACTTGCAACTCTATGGCTGGGCCTTCCAACTCTCACATACCAGGATGCTCTTAAAGACCCCTAATAATGCTGGATGTGGGAAGCTATTTTCAGCACTTTTAAGGGGGGAAAAAATCGGGCTGACGAATTTTCTATTAAAATTTGGCGACCCTAAATATTTCAAGAAGGTCAAACTAAAGGTTTTAAGGGACCTGGCTAGAACATGGGCTAGTCTAAGACGAACACTCAAATTGGATTACTATTCTAGTAGGGCCCCCCTTTGGGACTCCCCAGGTACACCGTCTTGGCTCTTAGATAGTTTAGCTCTCCCAATTAGGGCAGCCGGACTTTCATCATGGGGGGATCTATTTGTTGAAGGAACTTTACTCACATGGGAGACGTTGAGCCTAACTATAGGAACTCGTTTTTCACGATTTAAATACCTCCAAATGCAGAGTTGGTCACAGGCCTATAGCCAAGGAAGGGGTAGGTTTAAAATAGGTATCGAGAGTAATTTACTAACCCACCTGATGGATAAACCACCTTTTAAAAAAGAAATTACATTTTGGTACAATCTTATTCTAGACGAGACTGATGGCGAGTTTCTGTTACCCCTTTCGCTTTGGAAAACCTTTATATCTGACATTGACGTGGAGGGCCTATGGATAAAATCATTTAGGATTTTGGGTGAGATCGTTAAACCATCTTGGCTCCGTCGCAACCATCTGTTTACTCTGCATAGGGTGTATTACTCTCCATTACGTCTATCAAAGTTCCCCAATAATGATCAAGTGGCATGCCCTAGATGTGGCTTGGTAGCAGCATCAGATATTCATATGTTTTTTGAGTGTCCGTTTATATCATTATTTTGGAATGAAATCTGTGCTTCTCTCTCGTTAGCAATAGGCTCGCATGTTAACCCTAGTCCCATGCTAATTTTCTTTGGCATTATACCAGAGCTAGACGGCATGTGTAAAAAATTGGTTTTCTATAGCTGCCTGCTAGCCAGAAGAGAAATATGCAGACGGTGGAAAGATAAGACACCCCCTCTCTTTACCGATTGGCGTGCAGCAATGCTACAGATGTCTAAATTAGACATGGCTAGGGAAGGTAACCAACACAAGAGAAGATTTTGGCTGCTTTTGAATTAGTAATGTTTTTTTTTTTTTTTTTTTTTTTTTTCCCATGTCCTATGATTTCGCTGCCTGTGGGGTCGTTTACTCGATCCTCGCCTTTTATACATACCCAACTAGGGCGACATCGGTCACAATCTGGGTTGTATTGAGCAGTACGCTAGTCCAGTTGGTACCATTATTCGATCATTGAGGTGTTGATGCTTGGCACTGCGGGATACCCCGGTAGGATCCAAGAAAGTCCCCCTCAGTTAATCTGGGTCAGTGTCTCAGTAATCCCCTCTAAACTGATCGTTATTGTTTGGTTTCCAAGGGCAAATATGAGGACACAAAAAAAAAGAAAAAAAAAAAAGCTTATTGTAGCATGTGTGCGCAAGATGAACAATGGGTAGGATCTTCCATGAAGAATGTACAAGTGCTGTGAAGAATGATGGATGTTTTAAGCAAAGTTAGTGAACATTTGCCTGCTGGGTATCTTCCGAAGGTAGAAGGTAGAGGAGGTATGTTGATGTACCGATAGATGCATACAGAAATTATAGTGTGGCGGTGGTATATTTTCGGAAAGTAAATGCTGGTGGTACCAGAGGATCTGAGAGAAAAGATTCTGAAAATGGCTCATAAAGTGCCTTTAAGAGACATATTTATTTTAGTTTTACTTTATTTTGATAGTTTTATATAGCGCAAACATGTCCCTGGCGGGTATCCGAGCGCTGTACAGAGTTTCAGCGAACAGAGTAGTAAAACAGTAATATCAGATACAGTAAAAGTTCTAAATTAACAAACAACCAAGCATCATAGTTCCGTCATTCAAAACAACATATTGTCATAGTTCAGACCACTGCAAATACCAGGCCGTGTGGAGGAATAGGGGAGTAAAGACTTTACCGCATGGGAAAGTGCAAAGATAAAAGTAGTTTGAGATAGGTAATCATATGAGCGCCTGAGGAGACTAGAGTCATGGGGTCTCGGGAGGAAGTTTGTTTATAAGGAGTTCCTTGACTTTTGTCTTGGATGATATGATGGAGGGATTTGTTCAAATTTCGGGAGGTAGTGAGCTCCAGATTCTTGGAGCAATCCCAGTGAAGGCACAGTTGTAGGTTTTCTTCTTGTGTAATCGTTGAGATTTCAGAAGAAAGGTGTTGGAGCTTCTGGATGTTCTGGAACCGCCAGACAGCTCAAGCTTCTGAGCAAGATAGTTGGAGGTATTGTAAGGGAGAGCTTTATGACTCATGCAGGCAATTTTTAGTTGGATTCTTGCTTCGTAAGGGAGCCAGTGAGATTTGAGATCCTGGGTGATGTGGTTGTATCTTTTTGAGCCAGTGATGAGTCTAGCGACAGAGTTGAGTGAGGCCCTTAGAGGAGCAAGTTTGCACCTGGATTGTCTGGATAGTGGTGTACTACAATAATCCAACATGGAAATCACTAGGGCTTGTACTGCAGGCTTGAAGTTGTTGGGGGGGGGGGGGGTAAGGTTTTTAGTTTTCTTAAAATGCTCATTTGATGATTTGCTGCTTTGGTGGAGGTACTGATGTGCATCTGCATGTTGAGTTTCTTGTCAAGAGTTCTGCCAAGAGATTTTGCAGAGTCAATGATTTGTGGTGTGCAGTTGAAGTTTGTAAGCTGTTTTTACCATTCTTCAATGACCATTGTCTGTCAGGGTAGGGCGATTAGAAGGAGCAATATTTTTTGGATATTTAGTTTGAGATGATTGGTTGCTAGCCAGCTTTGAGTTTCCATTAGTGTTCTGTTAAGGGAATTGATGTCTTCTGGGGAGGAGACTTTTACGTATAGCTGGGTATCCTCTGGGTATATGTGGTAGTGGATGTTGGATGAGTTTAGAATTTCTGTTAGGGGTTCCATAGATAGGTTGAAGAGGGTGGCCAAGAGAGATAATTCCTGTGCGACCTCTAGTTAGATCGGCGTGGTATGAGCTAGAGAGTGACTACGTTTGGCTCTTTGAGAACTTTTTAGGAAATGGGAGGAGAACCAGTTAAGGACTGTTCCTGTTAGGCCCATACAATGTTCCAAAAGGTCTACGAGACTTGTGTGCTTAACTGTGTCAAATGCCAAGGATAGACCAAGGAGGATTAATAGGGAAGCTTGGTTCTGATCCAGCATTTTTAGTTCATCATCCACAATGTGTGTCATAGCAGATATGGTGCTGTGTCCTGCATGGAAACCAGATTGAAATTAGTCTAATAGATGGAAATAATCGATGTGGTTACAGGGTTGAATGTGAACACATTTTACAAGGAGTTTCGCCAGGGTAGGGATATTGGAAATAGGTCGGTAGTTATTAAGGTCAGATTGGTCCCCTTTTGCTTTTTTCACAACGGTTGTAACTTGACTTTATTTTAGGCAGTCAGGGATGGACCCTTGAAGAAGGGAGGCATAAACAATCTTGGTCCAGATTGAGAGTATTGCGGGAATGATTTCCTTGAACAATTTGGAGGGGAGCAGGTCACTGAAATGGTTTGAGGGGTTTATCCTTAATAGGACTTTGTGATCGGTTTCTTCATCAAAGGTTCGAAAAGAGTTCCATAAGGCACTGCTTTTTGGGAAAAGGCTGGGAGAGCATGCTGGAACAAGAAGCTTGGGAGGAGGCGGGCGGGGTTGAGGGCGTAAAAGGATGTTGTTCCAAGGCCATCTGCAGATCGTTTCTCATTTTTTCTGCCTTCTGCAGAAAGAAGGAGACACATTTGTCACAATTCGGTAGCAAATTGAGTTCAACAAGTGATTGAATGGGTGTGCAGTTTGATTGTGCTTTTATGAGCTCAACAGTTTTCTGGGTCGGTTACTGGCTAGATCTAGTTGATTTGTGAAGAAATTAGCTTTAGGGGTTCTGATATTTTTGTAGTATCTGCTCCTCAATGATCTCAGGTGTTTGAGGTGATCAATGGATGGGTCAGATCTCCATTGACGTTTTGATAGTCTCAGGATCTGTCTTTCTGTGTTGAGACTACCGTTTTACCAAGGTTTAGAGATTTTAGTTTAGGCTCTTTTTAGTTGGAATGTAACGATTGAGTCAAGAACAGACTCCATGGACAGAGTTTAGTGATTTGTGAGATCAAGGACATCTGTGAGCTCTTCAGAGGGAGTCATGATGTTGTGACTTAGAGAGGTCAGAACATTCCCATCGATGTTGTGTATGTTGTGTATGTTCCTTTTCTAGACTTTGGGCTTGGATCGTTGAGCAATGTTGTTTATCAGAACTTCTGTGATGAGGAAAGGGATACAGTGTTGGTTGGTGCAATCACAAGGGAGGATAGATTGCATCTGAATTGAATTGGACTTTGCAATGATAAGATCTAATGTTGCTCCTTTATTGTGAGTGGGCTTGTCGCAGAATCGAGTCAGGTTCAGGTCTCCAAGAAAGGTTTAGAAGCTGTTGACTGCTGTATCATTCAGGTCATTCCAATGCAGATTGAAATCTCCAAGGGCAATGCTGATCGGCGTTTGTTCCAATGATTTCCATGATTTGTTCAATAAATTCTAGGCTGTCATCTGGGGGTGGTATATCATATGCAGCTTGCATAGGGATCTGTTGTTGCATGAAATATCAAGACAAAGGTATGCACAGGTGGGTAAGACAGGAGTTTGTGCACGTATGACAGAGATGTTGATGTTGTGTATGCAAGCGATGCCACCTCCTGGCCTATGGGGTCTATCCAGTCTGGTAATACCATGGTTAGCGGGGACTAGAATATCCATATACGAATACAAGACCCAGACCTGTTAGGCACATAAAACCCTATCCTTCTGTAAAGGACATACCAATTTTTGCAACAATATTGCAGAAAAAACACTCCCCTATCCTTAAATATTTGGGGTAGTAGGTATAGCCCTGGACGGTGCCTTATTTAACAAACGCTTGTTCCAAAAACATCAATTCAGTTGTGAGACACAAACACTTCCACACTTTAGAGTCACCCGTGTTACATAAATGACAAAAAAATGTGAGTGAGAGCGAGAAAACACCTCACGGGCGCACCACCAACGGGAACCTGGCAGGTACTCACCAGGATTGCCCTGTTATCATCATTGGTGTTTTCAAGCTCAGAAAAGGAAAGGAAAAGTGTCCAGAGCACACAAAGAATTTGTGTAAAAGAAAATATGCAGTGAAAAAAGAAGATCAAAGTAGTGATCTACACAGAGTCCAACAACATGTAAAAACACATAACACACAGCAACACAGATATATCACTTTATTCTTTTTCTTGTGTTGGGTGTGAAACTCTAAAAATAGTAAGTGAGGTCACTAACTATCCAACCACCACTACTATACTTGCCGACATGTTTCATTGCCATATAGAAGTTTTGACAATTTCTTCAGGGCGTCATATATATTAATGCCACTGCATATGGACCATTTAGTCTGCACAACTGAAATGAAATAAAAATACAAATACGTGCACCATGATTAGCAACCTGCGTGTGGGACTCAAGCCACTTCAAGACCGCATCGCATACACCTATCCGATATTTACCCTTTCACGGCCATTTCACTCGTACCGGCCGCTGGATAGATATCTAATAAAGATGTGTTCATAGAGGAATTTTCCCATCAATTTTCTGCGGGTAAAATAAATCAAAAATCAGTTATATGTGTCCGGGGGCAAGACCACCTCTAGTTTAATAACTACATAGCATTAACTTTTCAGACTCATTTGTTCTAGTCTCGTAGTGTATTATAAAGTCTAGAAACAATCCTGCTTCTTCATGCCAGTAATTTCAAATTTAATAGTAATTTCAAAATAATGCAAGGACTCTTCATCCGCTCCTCCCGCTCGTGGTTACCTATTCAGGGCTAAATAATGATTACTACTGAACTCAGATATTTCGTGATTCTGAGATTCGCAAAAGGACTCCTCAAGTCGCTCTCTCGACTGGTGTTTACTTAATCAGGGCATTCCCAGCGAGCCTCGTTGAAGTAATGACTAGAATATCCATGACAGGTGTAGAGGAGTCATTTAGCCAGGTTTCCGTTGGGATTGGGAGGTCAATATCATGTGTGAGGATCAGGTCGGCAGTATCTCCAGTATGTTATGAGGCCGATCTGCAGTTGATTAGAATGCATTTCAGTTGAGTTTTGTGAGGTGCTGGGTTAGAGTGTGTGAAGATAATTCGTCTCTGGTTATGTTTGTTGATAGCTCAATGGTTGAGCCCTTAAAGGGTTGATCGTGAAGACCTGGATAGTTTCCTGACTAACTGGGTCCAGAGGGGAGAGGAATTGTATGCTAGGAGAAGGGTTTGAAGATCATTGTCAGAGAGGGGAGCTTTACATCTAATTGGTCGTTAGGGTGCGTTGGGGTAGGGTCTCGTCCTCAGAGTCCAATGCTAGGACAGAGTGGAGGGAGAGGTCCGGTTTGTAGAGAGGAGCTTTTGGGTTGTGGCGGGGTGGTTGAAGTTTTGGACGAGTGTGGGGGTATGCTTCACATGGTTCTAACTAGTCCCCAGATAGTTGGTCACCATTGTTATGAAGTGGGTGAGTCTGTGGAGGTCTGCCTTGAGATCTGGCAAGCTTTTTGTAATCTCATCCAGTTTGGAGTCTAGTGTGGTATAGGGGCTGGTTGACAAGTCTTGAGGTATTGGATATGGAGGTATATGTGTGGGGGCAGGCAGTGGTGCAGATAAATTGAGGGAGATGGCATGAGAGAGGGTGGATTGTGGGTTGAATTACAGTCTGAATTAGGATAGGGAGATCTTGAGAGATGGATGCTGGGGCATGTTAGTGGAGTGTCTTTGGGTGATATAGGAGGGGCAGTAATAGGGGGAGATAGAGGTTGTGTGGGAGGTAGCGATGTAGAGATGGGGATGGATGTTTCGTTATGAAAGTCTAGAGATGTTACATTTTGTGGGAAGCGTCTGTGATTTAGTGTCGTGGTCAGCAGTTACCAGGTCAGTGGTAGATGGGGGGTGTTGGAGATGATGTCAAATATGATAGGAAGGGATGGGGTGGCGGAGGAGTAAGAGGTTGATGCCAGTTTCTTGATGTGTGGGAAGAATTCTTTGAATAGTTTAAGGTGGCTATCGGATGCTTGTATAAGGATAATGACATTGTTGTAGATGGTGATGGAGACCACTGCTTTACATCTCGAAGAAGGGGCTACCAATAGTTTGAGACCATGTGGGCTTTTCTTACTTGTAGAGATCAAGAGCGTAGAGAGCAGGGCTTTCCTCCATTGTACGTGCCTATTTGTATAGAAAAGGAGGTCGTTTATTATCATTAATTTGTTGGTGCAAAAGTAGGGGTCGGAGACCAGTGTTTCTGGGTGAGATTTGAGGAGACAGTGTTTTAGGGTCTTAGAATCTTTTTTTGATAGATTCCCGGGGTATATGATTTTATGCGCAAACTGGCCTGAAGATTCTAAGGTGATTTTGGTAGCATATTGTGGATCCACGTCAGCAATAAAGAAGTAAGTGGGGGTTCTATGTGGGAAGATGACATAAAAGTGAGAAGGGTGCACAGGCTTGAGTTCTTTCTTGGGAGATGGAGCAATATTAAGAGCTTACTTAAATGAGTTGGCAGTGAGGAGCAATTTCTCATTCATCATGCATGGTCAATTATAGAAGTCCGGTTATTCAATAAAAGGTATTAGATAGTGATGGATTTGGGTAGTTGTTGGAGAGCAGTAGTTGGGAATATCATTATTAAATAGCCCTGTTAGGGGAGTGGAATTCTAGTGATCATAGCAAATCTTGAGATGTAAATGGGCATGGCAGAGTCCTTCATTTGTGTTTTGAAACGGAAGGGACCTTTAGAGTAGCTGGGAGGTAGGATAGATCAAGGTGAGTGAGCCCTTTTTCACTTTTGGGAAGTCAAGTGCTTCAAGTCCTTTCTTTGTTTTAGGCCTGGACACCATTTTGGGATAGAATTACACCGTGTTGCACTGTACTTGTTACACAGGGATCCCTGGTTTCAGCCCTGCACATCGCGGGAGAGAGAAAAAAAATTGAGTGCTAATTCTGGTAACCAGCTTGAATTTCAATGAGTTAAAAAAATAGGAGTAGCATCCATACACATGGAGTGACATAAAACAATGCATCATTCTCTGGAAAACAGAGAGAAATCAGAGGGTACGTGAAAAAAACAATCTTTGGATATTTGAGAAAATACTGTACCCTGGGTAGTGTTTCCAAATATGCTATTGGAGTATTTTTTGCAGTTTTGTATAGCGCGACCTTGGCCCAAGGACATCAAAGCTCTTTACATGAGAACCAGATTACATTAAACATGTTTTCTCTTTTTAGGTGCAAGGAGATTAAGTGATTTGCACAGAGACACAGGTTATCGAGCCAAAGCTGGGGCGCAAACCTGGTTTACCAGTTCTAAAGTCCGAAGCTGTGTCCATTAAGCTACATCCCCACCTCCAATGAGGGGGGGGCAGGTTGCTTCTCCCAGAGCTACAATTTACCAATTAAGTTACCACTCAGGAAGTAACTACATTTCTAGAGGAATGGTTCACCAGTTTTTTGAACTGACAATGATGTGCAATTAGTCTGTAATGGAATGCAACAATCTTTACGTAAGAAGTAATAAAACATATTAAACCATAATACCCTTAGAGCAACGATTGATTAAAGGTGAAACTGAATTCTCAAGGAAGGGTTGTATTTGGCAATGTGTGAAGGAGGCAATTGGAGAGAGAGCGTGGAAAAAAAGATGTGGGTGCACACGACCACACCACCTTATTGTCCTGGTAAATGCCCCTGTGAACTGAAGAGGTGAACAAAGGATTATTCATAATTAAAGGTTGTGCGTGTAAACAGGTAGTGGGGCTATGTTAGACTCAATCACAAGCCAACCCTGTGTGTCTCGCAAAGGCTGCTAGAGCTGGCACTGAGCCAGGCAAACGTCAGGCATGTGCTTCAAAAAGTCAGGAGGGCTAAGAAAGCATCAGTCACATTGCAGACCTGTGCCACTTTGAGGTTGACAGGGATGAGACAGTCACAAATAGAAGTGGGCACCACTCTGTAATTCGTGCTTTTTTGTGTACAATTTCCGGAAAATTAAGCAAATTTATGTCCTATACTGGTAGAAGACAGTCTTACAATTTTTTCCAAAACATTACTGTTCCAACCATGCACAATTGTATAATATGAGATTTTGCATAAAATAATAAAAGTAATTCCTTTTGAAAGAATGTGCATGTATGATTAATATTTCTGCTGGGCCTATAAATCATTACTGTGCCTTGAAAAAGCGGCCAGGGCTGCAGTGGTACTAGGAATCAATCAATTACATAACATAATTGGGCTTTGTGAACGATAATGTTGCTCTTATGTCAGTCACAAGTCATGCCAGGGCCTCAAAAAGATCTGTTGATTTGCAGCAGAGTCCACTACACTTCAGATTTATGCACCAGAAAGATGGGAAGAGTTGCTGTGGCAGAGCTGATCAAATGTAATGCCCTTTTCCATGAAATGTTGCAGTGGATGATGCAGCCCCACCATTGAACGAGCTTCGTCGGTGAAAGGCAACTTATGCTGGTACAGAATGAATCACTAGTGAGCTCTCACACACACATATATAGTGACAGGGGGCTCTCTTTTTGGTGGCATAGAGGGTGTCTAGGGGTGGAGGGAGACACAGGTGTAAGCAAGCTCATGTGCCCATGCTAGCATATACACCCTGCGAACACCAGCTGGTGTACCCTTGTTTTGCACCTCTTATTAGACTAATGCCAAGGGCTTCTTTGATATTTCATTTTTCTCAATCCAATTGATTCTGCTGTGGTGTGATGATCATCAAACGCTGTCACTGGAACTGGCTGTCGCATCCTCAAGCAGAGGGAGTGTCTGGGAGCACAGGAGGACAGAGTCATTGTGTTGTTGGTGGGAATCTGGAAGCGTTCATGCTCTGCTAGCTTAGTGTATATTTGTGGTTGAGTTGCTTATTGCCATATTCAACTGCACTTCTTGTCAGGCCATTTAGCCTCTCACGTAAACTGAGTTCTGTTCACTTTCATGTGCTTTGCAGGCCTCCAGGCAGTACATTTTCAAGCACTGTCAGTGCATTATCTGTTGTTTATCTCCTGATTTTCAATCTTGAACCACATCTATACCACAACATATCAGACCACAAGAGGAACGGGTGGGGCTCTGTCATTCGAGAAGTGCACAGAACAAAGGTTTTGTAAATTTGTGGGGAAACAGAGGCACACCCTTCCCCTCCTTGTTTACACGCTAGGGTTTTGTGTTATCCGGCACTCCTCTTGGTCTGCTGTAATGTTATCTGCTACAGCTGAGTTTTTCGCCAGCTCGATGACAGTGGATATGCATGTTATGTATGATCCCAGTCCCATCTTTTTGGGATGCGTGAGTGCAGCCATTTTCAGGGAATGTCCACCTTGTGTCTCCCTACAGATTTGAACCTGGACCATTGACTATATGAAAAGACTCTGGTTTCTTGATCTGACCCACTGGACTGTGGCCTGGGCTCGCTTGTCTACTCATTGCACAGAGTTGGAGAGAAAGTATAAATGCCCCCCTTGGGAAACAGTATATGAGTCATCACCGCTATTTTTGTGTATGTTGGGTGGTTGGGGGAATCCGGCTGGTCTGCTTCCATGTCCTGTTAGTTGTCTGATCTGATGCCTACATGAATGGGTGTCAATATGTCTGTATCTATTCATTTCTGTGTGTCCATGAACATATCCAAATTTGCTAGTACATCTCTTGTGTATAATTGAATGCAGATGGGGAATAGATTGTTCGGATGCCCTCCTATGAAACAACAGTAAGTTTATAGTGGAGGGTACTAAGGCTGTCTTACTTTAAAATGATACGGTACTACAAGTACTGATGCCAGCCTGGGAAAACACTAAAGGGCAGATTTACAAGCCCCTTGCGACAACTTTACGCCACCATTGCGTCACTTCTGTGACTCAGTGGAGTCGCAAACAATGCGCCACATTGCAACATATTTACAATGTGACACATCTAGGGAGATGAGCCACGTTGTAAAGCCCTGCGCTACATTATACCTGCGTCAGGTATAATGTATGCCGGGTGGGCGTTCCCAGGTAAGAAAGCCTCGTAAAAGTGACCCTGTGAAATCTATAAGATTTCACTGAGTCACTTTTACAATGCCACTGCGTCAAAGCCTTCTGCCTGCTTGAAGCAGGAGTAAGGAGTGACACAGCATAATAGAAATAGGCATTCCGAAGCATTGCTGGAGTTGCGTAGTGCTTGCGACACTACTCCAGCAATGCGTTGCCTTAACGGCAATAGGTGCGTCACGCAGCTATCAATCCTTGCGCCACGGTGTGTCGCATTGTAAATGCGACGCATCCATGGTGGCACAAGGGCTTCTTACGTGCCGCAAATTCACTGATGCCTCTCTGCTAATATGCAGAGATGCGCCCGTTCTTGTAAATCTGCCCCTTAGGGTCACAAATACAAAACTTTCATGCAACACAGGTGTTAGACCTGAACGCCTTAGGGTGTTTTTCCCCCAACTTTTTTGCTGCCTCCCTTCATTTTTGTGACCTTGTTTTTGCTGGCTTTAAGACTCTGATCACATAAGAACCTATATCTTTCTTGTTGCATTTGTGTTTGTTATGTTTTGTTTGTTGGCCATTGTTCAAAAGTGTCTGCTAGTCTGTTGATGTCTTTTCATGAGTATGTCTAATGGTCTCTATGCGTGGGTTCCTGTACTTTTATTGGCTTGCATGTTCAAGTGTTTCTGATGAGTTGTGGACATGGGTATGCTTATTGATGTGTGTTTGTCTGTGGGTATTGGTGCCTGTTTGCCATTTGGCGTATGTGCATGTCTGTTGATTGAGTTGCATAGGTGTGTTAATCTGTGCATGCAAGGATGCATGAAGTTGTGCTGCATCTGTGATACCCTTCTTCCTATCAGCCCACTCGCTCCATACCCATATGTGCCTATTTGTGTTGTCCATGACTATGTGCAGGTTGCTGTTACTAAAGCATTTTACTGAGTGTAGTGTCTCTACACAATGTACAAGCATGCTTGTATTTCAACCATTTTTTAGTCATGGTTTTATCTGTTGGCCTTTCTGTAAGGATGCCTGTTTGTGTCTGTTGGTTTGTGTGCACGGGTGGGTTCTCCCTTTGGAGCTCAAGGCCTGCACCCCCTGATATTCCATCACATTGCTGTACAAATAATAAATAGATTTATTTATTTAGAGATAAGATTGTATCTCTAAACAAATCGATGTATTGAAGTCTGGGCTGTGTGTCCCAGGCTGCCTGCCCTGTCTCGCTCTGAAGCTGGAGACAGAAGCCAGGCAGTAATCAACTTTAAGCACTCTGATGCACAAAGCATGGCTTACTGTTCTAAAGCCCTTCATAATGAATCATTGCCATTGTAGTATATGACAGTATCTACTATAGGCCAGTGATGCTTTCAGCGTCATGGTTTCAGGCACTGAAGTCTCCATCCCTGCGTGACAGCTTCTGCCTGTCATTCACAGGCAGAGATCCCACACTTTCCCATTTGCTAGTTGTCACAGGACGAGTGGATGCAAGCATGTGTGTTTTGTTCAGCCTTGTTCTCCGTAATGGTAAGTGTTAGAATGCTAATCTTCTGTTATACATATTGTGCTGAGACCACTCGTCAACCTAACCTCCCCACTGTGACTCCCCAGGCCCTAACTGCACCTCACTGGCCCTGCTAGAAGTGGATCTCTGCATTTGTTGGATCCAAAACAAGAGCAGGCCTGGGTTCTTCTTCCCTAGTGAAGTTGATCCAAATATACGAGTCAATTGCAAAGCGAGAGAAATGTGCTTACAGTAGACAGTTACCTGTTGTATGACATTAACCCCTTCCATGCTGATGACAGAACGGTTCCGTCATCAGCATCGGTTGAGCTGTGCTGATGACGGAACCGTTCCGTCATGACTCCGCCCGCGCAAGGCGGAGTCAGCACAGGCGGGGAATACGCCGCGCACGCAAGGGGTTAAAACTGGCCCTGAGAACCGGGTCCTGCAGAGAAGTACATACATGCTGTATGCCTTAAAGTCTCTCCAGTCCTGCTTAACTTTGTTGGCTCATGTGATATAAATACAGAGCAGTTCTAATGCAGGCTGCTGGCAGAGTGTCTTTAAATGACCTGCATGCCTCACTGCAAATACTACATCTCTGCAGGTGCATGGCCAGCTTAATCTCCAGACGAGAGCATGCAATGCAGACCTTAACAATAACATGGTATTAATGGCACAGTTTTTATGTTCTTAAGGTTTGATGAAATAATACTATGAAAAGAAAAGTATCTTGTGTAGTTATTTTAATTTGACTTACAAGATAAAGGCAAACGTTAGCGATCGCAGTAGTCTGAACCATGACCCCACAGCTCGCAATTCAGAAGTCTTGCATGCCAGTGACATGTCCCCAACAACAATAATGCCAAAAAAATTGATTGATTTACGAACATTGAGTGTTAAAAACGTAAGGCAATGCATGTCAGCTATTTAGTTCCTCTCTTATTTCAAGTTTTACTTAATCTTGCCTCCCTCACAGTTACCTATTTAATCATGTGTGTTTCTTTCTGCAGTTGTTTTTCTGTGCATACTTTGAGCTGTGCAGGTTTTTATGAGGGGCTTTGATTGAAGCAAAGTGCCTATCAGTGGGTTGGCCTCTCTGCAGAGCACACAGATAAAACTCCTTCTACAGGCCTCAATACTATTGAAATTTCAGAAATGAAATATTTTGAAGGTTAATTATTTATAACAAACCCTTGCTGTTACTCATTTATGTTAAACAGCTAACAACTATTGACAAAGCCAATCGCACTGCCAGATCATAGGTGTGAGCAGTTGTTGTGTTATATATCTGGATGCAATTACATCTCAGAAAGAAATCAAAATACAGGTCAGGTAGCACACTGTGGGAATCACAAACATTTATTTTATGTGTTCCCTTTCACGTTTTTCATCCTACTGAAAGACTTGTCTTCACATATTTCTATATGACTGATTGCAATCTGCGGCTGTGGGTCTTTCCAGAAGCCTGGTTAGAGCATTTTCTTAAAAAATTGATGCGGTCTGCAGTACAAGACACTGGGCAAGCACACACTTTGAAAGGCTGAAGTTGTCGCGTTGTGCAATTTGCACATTAACAGTAACTGTTGAACATATAAAAGCAGTAAGATATAGGTCAGTTTTTGTATGTGTTTATTATTTCAAAACTATATGTTACCATTGCTTTATAAGCCTGGCTTTATCACTAAAGTAATTTGCTTTAAAATGCACCATTTGCCAATCTTTTTTTCAATTTTTTTCTCTGGAGGAGGATTCAGCCTGGACCTCACGTTTGTCCATTAAGCTTGCCCACGTAGCTCACTACATAAAAGTCATGCCAAACTTCTAAGCCTCACCACTTTCAAATGTCACCAGCTGCCACTGTTTGTGTACGAGTATATATATGTTGGCCTGTGTTCTGCTTTTGTTTGCGTCTGTGTGAATGTATATTGGTTGGTTGTGAACATGCACGGCACAAATACAAACACATCCATTGTTGCTTGTTTTTAATTATGGGCACTGGTGGATTTCATGTACATGTTCCTAGCATTGTGGCACATACTCTTACACGTGCACTCTGATTTAGAGTAAGTGGGAAGTAAAGCAGGACTGTGTTAAATGTGTGGTAAGCGTTTTACTGCACAGTTAACACTTTTTTTTACATTGAAGGTAATGTGGTTTTACCATATTAAAAAACGTATTAATACCACATTACAGCATTAACACTAGCAAAAGACTTGTGCTAAATCAGCACATTTAAATGCGGAATAACCAACCATCAACACTGTTTCCACATGTTAACCACAAGTTAAAGGTGAATGCAGTAAATTTTCCATGCAACCGTTTATGAGTTCCCACAGTCTGCGTTTTAAACAATGACTTCCAAGTAAAGCAGTGAAAAAAAGCTCTGCATTGTTCTAAACTTTCAGAAACGTGTCTCTGCATGTCACCAGGTGAGACAGGGCATAAAGCAAACACAGCTGCAAGCATTTATGTGTATTTTAGAAATAAATATTCTAATGACAATCTTGACACTAAAATACACGATTTTTCGGATTCTATATTTTGGGCGTAGATTATTTACTTGGGCAATTCATCTCTGATTTGTCATGCCAACAAAGCACTTTGTATTGTCTGGCATTGCTACATCTCACAGCCTTTCGTGCACAGAATCTGAGAACTAGCTCTGCCCACCCTAAATTAAATGTGTGATTTTATGAAGGAACTTTATGGAATGAGCTGCATTTGATTGGAAACATAACAGCTTTGCTAGAGCCTGCACAACAGAGCATAATAATAATGCGATAACTTGGAAAAGCAACAGCTCAACAAAGGCATTACAGGTAAGATCAGAAAGCAACACAACAGCCAGAACACAATGTAACATAACAATACAATACCGATGGCATTACCGAGGTACAGCATAATGACAACATACCAACACAGCTGGAGGATACATACCACCACAAAACAACCAAATGTGACATAGCCACATTGTGTTGGTATTCTGTGTTGTGGTTTTACTACTGTTGTTGTGTTGGTTTGGTGTCTTGTTCATTGCATTGATGTTGTGTTTTGTGGTGTTATTGTAAAGTGGTGTTGTTTTCTTGCCCTACTCTGTTGGAGTAGTAGCTAAACTGCAGCACATCTGCACACAAATATAGAATGTACTGATCTAGTTGAACAAAACTATGGTAATGTGCCCCAAGCACTGCACTATTTTCCGTCTAATAAGACTGATCAAAGATTTCTTGCATTCTCACCTATGGAGACTATCTTATCTTTGTGAAAGTATTTGGCCTACATCATGTTATCTTGTCTCTTGATTCTTCCTATACAGAAAATACCATACTTTCTTTTGCGTGCAACAACCATTCTCAGACTTTTCTGTCTGCTTCCTAAGGTAGAGAATAGCTCACATTAGCCAGTGATTAGAATAGAATGTGTGGTTATGTGGGCTGTGAACATATACAAGATGGGTCCTTCCTTTTAAAGATCTGCACAAACCTACTCCCACTGGGCTCAACTGAAGGAATACGTGGTTGACAGACACCTCCCCACCGATGCTGATAAGACCACACTGTGTGGCTTGGGTGTCAGCACACATTTTTACTAAGAACACTAGTCACAACCTACCTTCACATCTCTAGGCTGCAGAGCCCAGTATTTTTGACTCACAGTGAGTGATCGAAGGTATTCAGCTGCTTCTGGTTTCAAGACACTGGTTCTCATGGGACCTACGTTTATCTGTCATGCGGATGCATGTGCCAAACTTCCCATCAGGTCAGAGTCACAGTATTAATGCATCAGCCCACCCATCCAGAGTACTGCCTCACTAGATGACTGTCTCCCTGCCTGCCAAAGACTGCTGACATATTATCCTTGCTATGATCTTCCCCTCAAGCAACTTGTGATGGTGGTGATTAATCCTGTTCCAACATGGCAGCCCTCTTTGGGTCAATTAAAGTAAATATAAAGAGTACCATCAATCTTAAACGATTTCGCAGTGGCAAACTATAAAATGCTCAAGATGGTTCGTCACCAATATTGCAGCACTTTGTATTGTGCAAATTTCTGGTGCAAACTCAAGTACAAGCTACACTCAAGCGTATGGACATTTAGATCTGGAGTGGGGCGTGGCACAGCAAAATAATTCCTTCAAATAACATGAAGCACATTTGACTCCACATAAATGAAGGAGGGCGATAGATTTCCAGACCATACATGTTTATTAACAGATTAGCAAAGTTATAAAGTCAGTCATTCAAATTGGTCATAAATCAGTAATCAATGCATGAATGTGTTAACCAGTATGATTCAAATCAATTCAAAATAGCAAAGACAAAGCCAACCATTTAAGGCTGTCATAAAATAAATCATAGTAGGGCCAGTTTCCACATGAAGGTAGATTCCCTAATGTTCTAAACTAGAAAGTCTGGGGAGAAGTCAGGCAGAAGGTGTCAGCATAAAAAGCTAATGAAGGCAGAATGAAATGAAACCAAATAAAGATTCAATCAAGTAGTTTGGAAGGGGATTTGCCCAGGAGCCTAACTCTCTCATGCAAGAGGAAAATACATCAGCTCTTCAGGAAGCAAGAAAATCATCTCTTCTAAGGAGAGTGGAAAGGCTGTCTGAACTAACTAACTGAGCATTGCATAGCTAAATTATTTTTTTCTCCAAAAAGATCGACCAACACCCACCTGTACCAGGAAGAAAAACAATTAGGATCAAACATGTTGCAGTAAGTAACTCCAGTTAGTTCTGTCGACTAACACACAAAGGAGTCTCTGCTGCAGAACCTTCATCTTGATATTTGTAGTGGGATGATGCAATTCAGTCAAGATGTTCTCATCCCCTGGTCAGTAGCACACTCTCCGAGGAACATACAAAGATAAACATTTACACAATATTAAAACAAGAGATACATTCAATTAACTCCTGAAAGTGGGAAAATACACGGCAGACATAGCAGCTGACATGAATCAGTTTAAATTGAGGCCTACATTAACTATGTCAACTTTAACAAGAATATCACACAAAACATATATCAGGTATTGCAAGTGAATGTAAATGCATGTGCAATGCATTAAAAAATTAGCAATTCTACCCTTGAATGCGTTTGAGAGTCATCACACATTGCATTCATAAATCTCTGCAGAACCGTATTTTATATACCAGTTGTTAACTTTTGCGATTTACATCTAAACTCCTACAAATCCCTCAACTCCTCATTAAAAATATCCTCAGCACCGAAAGCTCCACCTCTTCTCTCTTTCTGTTTCTCCCATTCCCTTTTGTCAACTACTTTCTACCATTACATTGTGACCACCCTTTGCAGTCATTAGTTTAATTCCCCTTTTGAAAAGGAATAATCATATCAAATAAATCGCACTGATTAATACATGGACTACTATTGTTACTACTAATTCACTGCCAAAACCACCAAGCCACCTACCAACTGCAGCAAATCCTTTCTCTATAGCTTCCTACGCACCTGTCTCCTTCAGCTCCTTCAACTAGACAGAATTTAAGCTCACTAATAGACCAATCATCAGGATAACTAAGGCGATCACCACTAAGGTTATTATCATTCTACAACTGTTGGGTCAATTAAAAAAAAGCACAACAATCAAAAACAAAAATCATATTTGTTTAATCGTTTTCTACTTCTTCAAATCAGCAAAACGTTGACTGGTTCAAAATGAGCATTTTATTTCGGTTAACTTCAGAAGTTGACCCTTAACCTATAATATTCTTCTTCTAATAATGACAGCCCTACTCTTCTACTGAAGCTTGAGCCCTAAGAAGTTTCTCAACCTTTCAGCATAAACGGTCAGCCATCTGAACATGCCACTTGAATCAAATTGGTCAATATCAGTCGATCTTCACTTCTGCAAATCTATTTCTGGAGTTTGTTCAAAAGCTTTCTGTTGATTCTCAGTCTCATGTGTTCTTGTGTCAGGTCCATTCTCAGCAAAGAAAGTTCATTCAGGAGCAGAGTGCCTTCGACTAGGCACCCATGTTCTCTTTGATCTCCTGGTTATTGGCTGTTCATCCATCATTGTGACTTTGCTCACTTGTATCTGTTTCTTCCTTGTTTCTGGGATGTGTTCCTCTGATACAACATCTCTCAGCCTTTCACCCATCCCTAACCACCTTTCTCTTCCCCGCCCTCCTCTGGCTGAACTGTTAATCCCTTCTTCAGTCTCAGAGTTATGGCTAATAGTTGGTTAACTTTAGCGACTCTTGGCCCTATCACCACAGGCTCTGCACTTGCATCGAGTTGGCTATGAGACACTTATGGACAATCTACTCACCAGCTAAGAATTCAATTTGCACTGTAATTGGACTCTGCACGCCAGGTTGTTGTCACTGCTTCTTCATCCACTTGTCTCACACTCTAGGTGTGAGAGACATGGACCCAGTTTAGACGTCCGTACACTTCACAGCAGCGTTCATCACTAAGATAACTTGAGAAGGTCCATGCCAGTGGGGCTCCAGCCATGACTTCTGCATGTGCTTCTTCACCAGACTCCTGGACGAACGTCATGGCACTGTTCTTGCCTTGGAGGGGGAATCACCAATTCATTCTAATGAGAGACAGAACACACTATGTTAGCCAGTCCCCTGCAGTGCCAAGAGCCATTTCATCCATAATATTCACAAGCGCAGTTGCACGCATGGCAGGAAGTTTCATGGCCCTCCCCATCAAACTTTCATGGGGGGACAGCCCTATCCCCAGATTAAGGAGTGCTTTAGAGACTCATCAGTACCAAGGGAATGGCATCAGGCCACTTGAAGAATGAAGATGCACACACCTTTGCAATTTGGGACTACAGTGTCCCTCTGATTTGTTCGATAATGCCAGATGCCTCTTGTAAATACAATGGCACCTGCAGAACTAAACATAGGATTCTCATGATTTCAGTTGAAATGGGTTCCATGATCTGACTCCAGAGAAACCAGTAGGCTGAAATGAGGAACCAACTCCCTCAATATTAGTTTGGCCATATTGAGGCTGCCATTTCTTTTATTTGGGTATGATTCCACCCAATGAGAAAAGATGCACACAACCACGATGCATCTGAACAAAGTCAAGTTGAATGCAATTAATGGGACCACTTAATTTTCCTAAGTGAGTCATGGTCCTAATTGTCCTCCTTCCCGTATTTACCCGCTGACAAGTAACTTGTCTGTAGCATTGCTTCACTGCAGTGACACAGAAATAGGGATTGAACCAGTGAGTTTTAAAGAGACAAACCATAGCGTCTCTCCCTATATAGATAGGACCTGGCCTTGGGAGACAACAGATCACCCGGTAGGATGGGTGTTCCATCTGTTGAAATCAGACCTCATCCTGATATCTCATACATCCTGTGAGACCCACATTCACCTTTTGGGGCTTCCTCCTGCAAGTTCTTAATCTCCTCCAATATATCAGGAACAGCCAACGATAGGCTTAAAGCAACACTATTTTCGAATCACAAGAATGATCTCTATTCGATATGCATGACTCAAGAGCGCAATACCTTGCCATTTCATCCACATAGTGATTTTCAGCTGTCGCAAAGGCTGATCCACTCTTGGGCACTGCACATTAAATAGCCTCAATTACAGCAGGCAGTTGCAGAACATCAACCAAGTCCATCACACAATTCCCATCTTTAACTGGGGAGCCAGAAATCATCATGTAACTTCCTTTAAACAACTGTCCAAAGTCGTGGACCACACCAAACCTGTTCCGGCTATCAGTATATAGTAAATCTCAAATGATTAGAGACACAGCATGCAGTAAGAGCTATCATCAGTTCAGCCATCTGTGCAAAGGTTATATTTCAAAGAAATAGGAGGCTTTCACTATAACTTCTAAGGTGCATACAGCATAAGCTGCTCTCAGGGTTCCTCATTTATCTCTCAAATAAGAGTCATCTACAAACAAAGGAAAATGAGGCTCTTTCAGAAGGATGTCTTAAATGTTGGATCTTGGCTTAGTGCGCAATTCCATCACGCCCAAACAGTCATGGTCCCCACAGTCATCACCTTCATCATCAGGCAAAGGCAACAGTGTAGCAGGTTTAAGACAAGTGCAACATCTTAGCGTAGCATTATTAGCAGCAAGAATCACCTGCGTGTACCATGTAAGCATGTTATTTGTCATCTGTTGTGTTTGAGTATGGGTTAATAAGATTTCAGCCTAATGGGGAGCCATCATCTTATGTCAATATCTTATACTTTACCTTCACTCTGCTGAATGCTGATAGTGACTGTAGCCACAGCCTTCAGGCAACCTGGCAAAATTGCAGCTAACGGGTCAAGTGCGGCAAAAAAGTAGGCAACAGGACATCTAGATTCTCCATTGGTCTGTGTTAAGAGAGACAGAGCACACCCTTCTTGTTCATAGCATTAAAGAACAAAATTATTTTCCTAATCAGGCATTCCTAGAGCTAGGGCACAGCAGAGACTTTCTGCCCCAAGGGCAGAGGACATGGGGGGTCGATTTATCAGGTTTTGGGCCCGTCGTCCATGAGGCTTGCAGCAGGCCCAGGGGGTATTTCTTTATTTTATGTTTAGGGCCCACCACCCACGGAGCACGTGGCGGGCCCAGATTTCTGCACTTTTGTACAAAAAGCTGGCTTTTTACAAAACTGCTGATTTTATGATTCTTTTGCAAAATCCTGGAGGGTCTAGTTGGGGATTGGAGGATATTTCAACCTTAGTTTAAAAAAGGCAACTGCCTAATTGTGCTTTTCCATACCAACTGGAGAAGCTGCATGAGTTCAAGCATCCCTCGGTGGCTCATCAGTTGCCCAATCTACTGATACCTTGCACTCTGCCCACAGATCGTTAGGGACTACAATATCAAAGAAAGTATTCAAATCTTTCCATAGCATTTGGTCTGCATCATTGAAACTCTTACAAAGTCTCTGCAAGCTGCCCACGTTATGTCCCCCACCAGAAGCCTGTCCCTATATGTTGATCCTGACCAATGTTCCTCACCTGCCTGCTGACTTGGTTGAGTGTGGGGAACAATTGAAGTATAAAGCTATTCACTGGTTGACCAAGAATTTTTATTTCAATGTGTAGAATTCCAGACACATTTTGTTTACCAGGAGAGTTGACTGGGTGGGCCTTTTGATCAAAAATATGGAAAGCGACTGTGTTGAGCTTGATTTCTGGAAATTCACTTTCGTGCTCAGTCTGTTGTCTCAGGTCAAAGCAAGTCATTGATTGCTGTGCTACAATTGGGATACCTTTATAGGCTCCTTATTATTCCCAAACGTGAGTATGGAGTTTGTCTCCCTGGGGATTCGATGTGCTCAATTGATCATGCTCTTGATTTGCAAGGGGGACTTGGGGAGCAGCCAACCATGGAGAGGTCTGCCTCCTGCCGGGTATTTTTGAGAAGTGGAACAGTCGTATGACTGCTCATAGCTTAGGCAGGTTTTGGGCTATTAATGCAGCCCAATTTGGGGATATACATGCGGCCATGTTAAGGTACCAGCCACCATTTTGTCTTGTGACTGGTACATGGAAGTAGATTTTTGTGGGAGTTTTGCGGGTAGAGTTTGACAGTAGTATCTGCAGCGAGTCCGGTCTACGTACTTTAGCCATTGAATTGAGTTCATAAGAAGATGGCGGCATCAGGTGTGTCCTCTGACGACATGGTGGCCCAGGTGTTGCACCGGCTTATAGCGTTAGGGTACCTCTATTTATGCCTCTACTTACTTGTAGAAGAGGGGCTGCATCATAGCGGTCACCCTGTGAGAAAGGCGGTAGAGGGAGTTGCATCCACAGAGCTTGCAATGCTCCCTGTCACGCCGGAGCCCAGATCCACAGCATTGTGGCCAGATGAGCAGCGGGCTGCTCTGGAATGAGGAGAGCAGCCGTGGGGAGGGAGGCGGAGAACAGCGGTGAAGCAGTGGTCCTACCTCATCGGTCCCTTGCATGTAATAAAAGGGAAGGTTTGGGCCTGGCAAGTAGGTGTACCTGCTAGGTTGACATGGCAGTTCAAACCTGCACATACTGACACTGCAGTGGCTGGTCTGAGACTTGGTTGAAGGCTACTCATGCGGGTGGCACAATCAGTGCTGCAAGACCACTAGCAGCATTTGATTTATAGGCCTTGGGCACCCACAGTGCACTATACTAGAGACTTACCAGTAAATCAAATAGGCAAATCATGGATAGCCAATCATGATCACAATTTACACCAGAGAGCATATGCACGTAAGCACTGATCAGCAGTGGTAAAGTGCCCAGAGTCCTAAAATCACCCAAAACAGGTCAGAAAAAAATACGAGGAAGAAGGTAAAACGTTTGGGGATAACCCTGCAAAAACCTTACATAGTTGTTTCATTGTTCTTTCATATAAGAATAGTTTTAAGACTTGGGGCGCCCTATTGTAATCCATAGAAATGTACACCGAGTGCCTGCAAAAGGGACCTTAGTCTGGAATAAAGGATCCCTCTAGTGTACCTGGCCTCTGGCTAAAAGGCATGTTTCAGCCAGCCACCACTAGGGTCTCTCTCTTTGGAGATACAAATTGCCTCGATAGGATGGCAGTTTTGTGGCTAATTGAAGCATTAAGCCACAGTATAAATGGCAATTATGAACTCAATAACCGTGTTTCAAAAACACCACATTTGAAACAAATCACTGTGGCAGCCCACTTGTTACAAGCATAGGCGAAGCCAATAGGTCTGGCTTCTGCAAGCTTGTGTGATGGTTATTTTTTATTGTAAGAATGTGATACAAAAATAAATTAAAAGGAAAACATGCAGCCACATGAACATGGCTGCTATATGCTTGTTGTTAAATAACATGACCTAAATTTCTGGCATGCATTTCATTATGATCTGTGAAGTAGACAAGAATAAATCACCACCTAACCAAGCACTCAAAATTGCAGATTGCTTCAAAGATAGAATATCACTTAAACCCTCTACAACATCACCTTTAAAAAAAGACAGAAAATAAATGTTTCACTGGAGATCTGAGATGCAATCAAAATCAGAATAAATGGCTAGCATTTAAAATTAACAGAAAATTAAGTAATTAAATAAAACTCACTTTAAATCAGATGTGCCATTGTAGAGAAAGGAACTATTCTTCGGTGTATGTCAAAGCTGACTCAAAGGTTGGGCCTGAAAAGTGAACCATGCACTACCCCTCCCCCATCTTCCACATATCACATCACTAGATGGTTGTCTAGTTTTCCAAAAAGGACCCTGTTTCAATGTTAGTGAACTTGTTTAGAAATATTCTGTGCAGAACAGTATCTAAGGAGGTATGAAGGTCTAAGCAGATCACATCCATTCACTCTTCCTTCATATATTTCCTCAGCTATACAGTCAAATAATTCAATTGAACTTGTTTGGCATGTTTTATTCTGCACCTTGAGAATCCAAATGATAACTGATTTTGTAACATCAATTTATTAATTTCTAAGTTATTTATAAAATGACCCACCACTGACAACTGACATCTGACGGCTTGGCCAACTGGTCCACAATTGCTAGCCTCTGAAAATGTATTTTTGTATCTTTCTATTTATCCAGAGCCTTCCATCTTTCGCTTAAAAAGTGTTTCCAGTGCTTTAGCCACCATGATTCTTTTCAGGTTTCAGCACATCTATCTCTTGAGTTAATTGGCCCATTAATGTGTTCGTTGCTGCCTCTTGGTCGCTACTCATCATGATTTCATATTTTGCTCCCATCCAGTGCCTCTTCTATATGTTCAACATCTGTTGGATGTAGTTATTTACATATGTTCTGAATGAATAGTTGACATTTATGTGAATGCATGAAAGCGGAGCTTATGATACATTTTTATTTTCTCTGCAGAACTGAACTAGATGTGCTGGCTTAATACTGTCTTTCAGCCCTTAACATCATCTCTGGTGTTCGGTCCCAGTGCTACCTTTATGTCGTACAGTCGATTCACTGTTTACCCCCACCTCCTTACTTTTCAGTACTTCCCCACGCCTGCGTTTTACTTTTAGCACCAATGCACTTCTCCCATTGCATTTGTAAACTCAAGCTAATTTAATTGGTTACATAGTGAGAACAAGCATTTGCAATGTAATAGGTCTCACATTTACACAAATTTAAGCTGTTGGCATTGTAAATGACAATGCCTTTTATTTATGCTTTAAAAACCAAAACATAAATGAAAGGCATTGTCATTTACAATGCCAATAGCTCAAACTCGCGTAAATGCAAGACCTATTGCATTGCACATGCTTCTTTTCAATCGCTAAGATTGCCTCTAAACCCTGACCCCTCATGCGAGGGAGGGAGGTTGCCAATATGGGAGGCGAGCGTGGACTACCTGAGGGGAGGTAGTGGACAGCGAAGAAGCAGAAGCATCAATTTAGCAGCAGCCGGTGCTGCACTCAGTATTAAAGTTAAGAAAAAACAACTGAGCGCGGTGTCCCTAAAGCGGGCACTGCAATCAGCATGCAAATACAAAACAAGCATTTGCAATGCAATAGGTCTCGCAGCATTAAAGTTTGAGTTACTGGCATTGTCTCTGACAATGCTTTGCATAACTTTTTTTTAAATTTACAATTGGTATATAAACATTGTTTGTGAGTGGTTAGCTGTTGCTAACAGACACCCTCACAGACCTAGAGCACTGCACGGCTCATATACTCGAATTTGCACTGAAATCGGAAGGCTGCAATGCTGATTGAATGCATAGGGCCCAGGGCCCATGCACTCCTGATGTGCAGTCGAGGCCTACCTTACAGAGGGCCCCACAGACTAGCCTTGGGTGTCCACATTAGCGAGCAGCATGGTGTAAAGCTCCTCCAAGCATCGGGAGTGCTAGTATACAAAGATCGTTCCTGATGGTCCTCGTTTAGGCCATTTCATATACCATCTAAACGTAGAGGGCTCTACACGCTGTTCTTTACGAGCATCAGGTAGCCGGCCCAGGAAAAAATAGCTGCCTGCATTTCGGTATTTATTACCCCTCTTCGCCAGCTTATCCTCACCACCAATGATGGTCCATCTTTGCCCTCTCTAAGCAGCCCCGGACGCCCTCTGATAACGCCAGCAAATGCCCCTCAAACAAGTATCCCCTCCCGTCATCGAGCTATAAAGAATCATAGCAAACCCACTTCCAAACTTACCTGAATGCACATACTTTACACATCCCGGGCCTCGCCTGCTTTCAGTTACGTCCCAGTTGCTGCGCAGCCAGAGGTAGAAGAGAGCCTACGCGCCTTCCGATGCCTTAGCCAAAGTTGGATTGTGTAGCGCCGCAGCCATCTTAGAATGTGTATCGCCCCTCTCATTGACTGCACATTGAGGAGCACGTATGTAAATGGACACTTTAGTCTACGTTCCCACGTCCTGACTCACAACAATGCTAGACTCATTCTACTTTCCAAGGTAGTCCTTTTTTTTTTTTTTGCTGTAATGTCCGTCTTAAAAACCTGCCCATGGAACGCTAATATACCTAACATGTCAGCACTGGAAGACATGCCTGCAGAATAATTGTGTGATGGAAAATGAGCTTTTCTGGTAAATTGGGTAATAACGCCTGTCCGCCTGTCAATATGGTAACAGCGTTCTAGTCCCAGACTCTGGGTGACGTCACGTTTTGTGCGACAGAAGTAGCCAAATGCCGGCAGAGCGAACAGCTAAAGGAGGTAAGGTGGGGAAAGTGCTTCCTGATTTGCCACTTTCTCATACCTGTCAACATTTCAAGATCAAAATAAGGGTGAAGGGAACCGGTAGTGGAGATACTTGGGGCGGGAACGGAGAAGGTGTTCTCAATTTTTCTTAATACTCGCGGGTCACGTAACGTGTTCCAGTTTCTGGGCAGTGGAAGTGCGCGCGCAAAACGAAACCTATCGTGGGGCGGGACTTCCGTTTTGTGAAGCCCGCGCCCACGGAGTGCCTGGAGGAGAAGTGGTGACGTTGGCTCCCATGCCCAAGGGAGAGTCCCGCGGTCGGAGGCTGCACAAGTCCGGAGAGCGGGGAAGGGGGGGGATGCCTGTATGTGTGCATGTGTGTGTGTCTGTGTGTGCGACGGCGGAGGGGTGTGGGTGGGTGGGTGGGTGGGATGTCTCTTCGTGCGTGTATGTGTGCATGTGTATGTGTGTGCGCATGCGTGCAGGGGGAGGTGTGCCTGTGTATGTTTGTTGCGCTTCCCAGGAGACAGTCACGGCGAGCGCGCACGCGTGGCCTGCGCCGATCGCCTTTTGCGAGATGCGCACGGCCAGGTGCTGTCTCCTGGGAAGCACAGTCAGTAACAAAAGATCTCTGGTGAGACAGCGCTTACGCGCTGTTATCGCTACGAGACCTAAAAAAGCAGCCGCCACTGTCCCCAGTGTCAATAAACAAAATAGTGCTCTCCCACTTACAACGCAGACCTGGTAACAAGCCTAGTAAAAGGTCCAGTTGTTATGAGCATAAACAAATGCAGACAAGAGGTACCAAGGAGGGACTAACAAGTCTTTTTACAAATCAGAAGCCAGCATTTAAGAAATACAATGACACAAGCCAATGACAAATATGGGTGGAGAGTTGGTCGGGTTTCCACCACATACTCTATTACAGCATGCCTTGTAAAGTGAGCAGTGAATGTGCGCTGCCGCTAGGCTCGATGTAAAAACACCACTGGTGAAACAAACTCTCATAAAGTAAGTCATAGATACACTGAACCTATTCTGAACGGCTCTTTCAACATTTTCTTTGCCTGGATAGGGAGTGGGGACTTGGCTCCATTCCTTGTTAGAATACACTATAATTGTTCCTATCACCTCCACACAATACTAATAACCCTAGGTCCATCCACACAGAGATTAATAAACATTTGAATTCTATTCTTCAAAAGCGACCTATGCTGTTATGGACTAAGAAAATTAGGTCCAAAGTCTGATGACTGGTAGAGTGATGGAACTGTGGCAGACACAATGTGGGGCAGGTTTACCAAGATTTGCGCTACTGCTAGAACACGCACAATGGGGCATAATGTTGGAAACATATGTATTTTCCTGCGCAAAAGGGATTTTGCACTGGAAGGGTGCATTATCTCAGTGCAAATAGCGTTTTGCGCTACTTTGCGCCACTTTCCATCAAGGGGGTGTTACATGGGTGTAGCTTGGGCAGATAAAGACAAGCAACCGTAGTATTTGATGCAAAACTCAATCTACTAGGATTGGCAGCCCAGGTTTTATGTAGAAAAAGGCCCATCAAGAAAACACATTCCACATACAGTATGTGTGCTGCAATGTACAGCACACCACTAACATGTGAAGGGGCTTATTTACAAGCCCTTTGCGCCGCAGGTGCGTCACTTTTAAATCGGGAAAAAGTGACGTCTGGCCGAGCAAGGGGCTTGTAAATATGCCCCAGAATGTTTAAGAATGTGTTGAGAAATAGTATTTTGTACTGGCAGGGAATGTTTACAGTACGCATCTTGTTCTAGACATCACACATGATGGAGTAAAGTTTCACTCATAAAGACGCTTGTACTCAACCCTCTCAAAATAAACTGTAATACACTAATAAACATGTTTCGTCTTATTAACACAACATTTCTAGTAAGTTGGGGGAGCTTGCATATGTGCTTTTTACTAACCGTAACTCAATTAACCCATAATGGCCACTGGAACGCAGGAACTTTTCTGCGCATGCATCTGTCATACTCATGTGACATGACGTATTCTTAAGCTTGGTGGGAAATCTTTGCTTCTGGGCACTAGAGCTAAAGCTGCTCTATGTTCTCATGTGCTAACGCTTGCATTGCTGCTTTCACTAGATTGTTCGTTCTACTTAATCCCTAATGCTGTAGTTAAAATAAAGTAATGGGAATAGAGTAGAGATAAGTGGTATACAGTGTATTAATTTATTCTTTGTTCTAAAACTGTTCTTCTTTGACTTTGCTATTAGCTCGTGTTTAGACCAATCAAGTACAATGTTGCTCCATCGTGGGTTCCGCGACTGCGCATGCTCTACGTTCACCCGAGTCCACAGGCCATGGCATTGAATACAGGCCAACTCCTGACTTGCCAGAAGATGTTCATGGGAACCCGACCTCCTGAACTTCCAAGAGGATGTTAAATTATACATTGTATTACTATTGGAAAATTAATTGCCGGGTGGAATACAAGTGCATGGGAAAATAAAATTTTGGGCGGCAACATTCATCTGAATATTGAAGAGCATGACCTCATAACTAGTATGGTGTGATGACCTCTTCTCGTCTTTTGACCAATCAAATTGAGGCAATACACACATTTGCAACATTAGGGGGTGGCACACTGCCCTGGAAAATGGTATATCTAAGGTAGGCTTAGCTAGTTAGATTGTCCGACTTGTCCAAATAGCTGACCTGTCACTGACCCAACGCACTCAATAGGCGATCGAGAGCAGAGTTGCTGGCGGAGCACTCTGTCAGAAGATTCGGTAACCCAATCGGGTTCTGGGAAGAAGTTCGATAACCCAATCGGGGTTCTGTGGAACAAGGTTCGATAACCCAATTGAGGTCCGACTGTTAGCTGCAGGGACGGGTGCGAAGCTGGCGTTGCACTTTAGCTGTGGGTGCCGGTCCTGACCTGCGGTGGTCCTGTCCTTATCCAATTTGGTCCGTACTTATCCCGATTCTGGTCTGCACCTTTTCTATCCTGTTGGCACCTGCACTATCGGGGGTCCTGTCTTTTATCCCAGCCCGTGGCCATGGTAGGTCTTCACACCATTCTAGGTAAATATGTAAATGTAAATGGATTCTTGTATAGCGCACTACTCACCCGCAAGGGTCTCAAGGCGCTTGTAAGAATACCGTTGTGGAACCCATCCTGGCTTTCCCTGTGAGGTGTCCACTCCTGGGAACCCCCAAGGTGGAGGCCAGGCATCGTTAGCGTTGTGGGGACCTTTGTGGAGATTAAGCAAGCTATTGCCCAGAGTTGCAGAGTGGGACTCCATGATTGGAATAGGCATCGAGGCGAGAATTACCAGGTCCGTGGAATTTTGAGCCCAAGACCCGCCGAGGCGGGGAATTGAACCCTGGTCCCGGGCTAGACCTCTGCATGAGGGTCTGCCGCTCTAATCATGGAGCCACACTTCTCCAATATAAAAGTTGTAAGGGTATGTCATTGTGCTGTTTCTCTTTTCTTACCCTTCCTACGTTTAAATGCTTAAAGAAAGTCTCACAGTATTTCTGCATCATATTGCTTTGATTATATTTTTCTTAATTGAACAAACCTTGACTAATTTAGTATGGACTCTGACATTTAAGAATTTACATAGATAAAGTGTTTAAATCCTTCGCGAGTCAGTGATTATTTATGAGTGCAAATGTTTATTTTCTACATATTTTCTTGCTAACTCCCTTGATCCCTTAGGACTCTAGGTACCGGTGACTAGGATTGGTAAGTCAAGGTATAGGTCCTAAAAGTAAATACTACTGGTTTAAAGGGGGAAGGGATCTATTTGCAGTGTATGAAGAGTAAGTGGAAAGGGTTTACTCGCAGTAGGTGAAAATCATTTTTTCTTTGAATTTAGAATTTACATAGATAAAAGTGTTTAAATCCTTCGCGAGTCAGTGATTATTTATGAGTGCAAATGTTTATTTTCTACATATTTTCTTGCTAACTCCCTTGATCTCTTAGGACTCTAGGTACCGGTGACTAGGATTGGTAAGTCAAGGTATAGGTCCTAAAAGTAAATACTACTGGTTTAAAGCGTAGGTTTTCCTGTTCAAAGTGCATATGTTTTATGGGACCAGGTGAGTATGGTAAAATCCTGAGCAGGTGAAGCCGCGCTCTATCAGTATTTCTTTTGGTAGCAGAGTTATGATTAGGGTTTACTTAAGATAGGTAGTTAGTCATGTATTGTTTATTTTTGAAATTGCATTGATTTTATGTATTAACCAAAAGAAGCCATAAATAAACAGAGAAGCAAATTAATGCAGAAAATTTCACAGCTGAATATGAGTCCTGAAGCCTTGACAATTCCGGTAACCATAGGTCCTGTTGTTCCATTATATGGAGGTAATCAGTCCTGTCCTAAAGCTCCCGTTCTGACTACCCCTGTAGTGCAATCTAAAAAGAACCCTTGATAGTTGATGATCAAGCAAGTGAATGCGAGTCAGTGATTTCCCTGATGGATTTACCTTTAAGGGAACCGTGGGTGATTCGATCAGGAAAAACACTCATGGAATTTCTAGAGAGGTACAGATGGAAACATCCTCAGGTACAAGAAGTGCCACTGTAGTATCCCCAGAAGAAATAGAGAGATGGTCCTGAGAAATAGAAAAGCCAAAATCGCAGCCGAAGGTATTGGATATTTTTAAATTAAGAGTTGAATTAGAAGAACTGATGACTGGAAATGTGGGATTGGAAAGGTTAAACACACTCAGTGGGGATGAATTGTTCTTCATATGTCAAAGTATCACTCGAAATACTAAAACATTTCATGAAAAGTTAATGAGTTTGGCTTCTGAAATGGGAATTGATATTGGAAAATCTAAAGTTTTACAGAAACCTTACCGAGCTGAATTTTTTTTTAAAAAACCTTTATTGAAAAAGACATGAAAATACAAAAGCAAGTATACGGCAACTGCGGGTCGGCTGGCATCTGTCACAATACAGTACTGGATAAAAGGTACACAGCCCTTCAGCCGACAACCCATAGGGCCCGGCGGCAAGTAGAAACCAATGTCTAGCCAAATGTACATGTAAAGGAAAAGAGAAGGTTTTGATTTTATCTTTTTTGGAAAACAACCCCCCAGGAACAGGTAGTAGGCAACAATACGCAAATGGAACCTGGAGAGGAGGGAATGTCATGCTAAGGGGACTGGAGACGTTCCGGTGGCGGCTCAAAGGGAGGGGTGCAGATCTCACCACGGTATTGATTCCACTGACCCCATATTCTACCCCACTTTTTGGGCCTGCCCCTGGCAATATATACTGTTTTTTCACGGAACATGCACCAATCCATGTTCCTAGACCAGGCAGACAGACACGGAGGCTTCGCCGACCCCCACAATTGCGCAATGTCACGTTTAGCAATCATATTGCCCAAGGTGGCCCACTGCGTTTGGGCAACATTATAGTCGTTGGGCTCCCATACATTAAGCAGACATCTCCGAGCCTCAGGCAGAAGCGAAACACCCGTCACCTCAGACATAACACCATGCACATGGGTCCAGAATGAGGCAACCGCAGGACATTCCCATATGATATGGAGGAATGTACCCACCATACCACAGCCACGCTTACACAAAGCATCCGAAACAAACCCCATCCGCAACAATCGAGGACCCATCATATACACTCGGTGTAAGATTTTTAATTGCACCAGTCTCAGACGAGCCGGGATCGCCACCTCCTTTGGAGAGGATATCGCCGCCTGCCAGTCCTCATCGTCAAGCTCCACTCCTTCGCCGGTCCAAGACGTGCGGAGCTTTACAAGAAGGTCCACCCGATGGTTTATTAATTTCTAATATATTAACGAAATCGTACTGTCCGGGATATGCCCGTCTAGCACTCTATCCTCAAGGGGCGAGGAGTCCGGGACGGACGTTCCAGGCAACATCACAGAAAAAAGGGCGTGCCGAACTTGCAGATAACGAAAGTGTTCGCGAGGGCCTAGTTGAAATTCCCGTCGCAGCTCCTCAAAAGATTTGATCTCGTCCTTCCGCAATAGATCGCCAACCACACTAATTCCAATAAGGTCCCATTTATCGAACCCCTTAGTCATCCATAATTTACCCAACTTTTCCGACGCATAGAGTGGAGTCGCCCGAGTGAGATTGTCTGACCAACCAGTGGCAGCGGTGGCGTTATGCCAAACCCTCACCGCGACCTTTGTAGGCCCGGTAAGGGCCACATCAGACCGTTTCGAGTAAAGCGCCCTATTGTAGTCTCCGCCCGGAAGCAACCATTTATCCATGGCAAAAGTCGGATTAGATGCCGGACCATACATAGCATGGTTAACCGGGCTCAGTTGTGAGGCCTAGTAATACCGACGGATATCCGGTAATGCAATTCCGCCATCGTACCATGGAAGCGTAAGCTTGGCCAAGTCAATCCGGGGACGGCCGGCCCAGACCAGTTTCCTTTGCAAGCTTTCTACCTGAAGGACCGGGTTTTTAGAACCCAGCGGCGTCAGGGAGAACGCCTGAAACCTTCGAGTTCCCCTGTCTTGGCAAACAGAGACACGGGATACTTCTTGATAACGTCAAAGACCAAAGTTTATTGGCTGCAACCAGGAACAGAGATCTACGAAGCACACAGAGACTGCACAAATTCGATAAGCGAAGCATGGTCTTTTATGCCAAAAATCAAGCCTCAGGCAACATTTCAAATTTACATTTGGTGCATACAAACTGACCAATGACAATGTAACATTTCAAAAGTAGCGAATGACGACGAACCCAGACAATCCCACTTTTCGTTGTCCAGCCCACCAGAAGTGACCACGCACATTCCCAAGTTTCCTGTTCGATCAGGCCGGACAAACCCATCATAAAGCCTTCAACCCAAATCAATGATTATGTTGTAAAGGAAAGGCAGAAACAGATTGGAAAGGAGATAGAAAGGTGGGAGCAGTGTACCATAAACTCGGGCACGTCCTGCTCTTTGATCTTTATCAGACCAGCTGCTGAACAAGGAATTGGCTCAGCGAGGTCAGCCTCGGGCAAGGAGTCAGTTCGGCCAGGTACCCAGAAGTCAGCTAAAGCGTACGTGTCTCAAGGACTCGTTCGGCCACAGTTATCGGGCCTATGTTAGGGCAAACACACAAAATGGCTGCCATATACAAAATGGAACCCGGAGGTTCGAACCAAATCCTCGAATTGAGAGTGTTCTCCTATATCGATTCATACGAAAACACTCAGACACGCTACACTCGCCATTTGCGGTCTTCTGACACCAAAATCGTCCATTTCCGATGATCTTTAGTGAACGGGTTCGGAACCACGACCACGGAACCACAGACCCTCCTTTTGCCCTAATATAGGCAAGAGACCCAAACCCATGTTAATCTGAATCCGGATCTATATTCATCAGATCATCGATATGGTGCTACAGCATCATCCTATTACTTAGTACCTTTTTCTGGACAGGTCTCCTTGCACACGAAGTAGCACAGAGGCCACAAATAGCAGGAGCACACTGCACACAGAGACAGAACATGAAAAGGATTGCTAAGACCATCCCAATAACCATCAAAATCTTCCAACCCCAAGTGGATATCAATCCCCACAACCATCCCATCAAAGACCAATCTCCTTTGTCCAAATGGACAGAATCGGAGATTTTATGCAATTTGGAAATGGCCTGGAAGACTGAAGGAGCGTTGTCTGGAATGAAAACGCAGCAGCTCGATTGTATCAGCTTACAAACTCCACCTCGATCTGCTAAAATAACATCAAGGGCAACTCTATTTTGAAGTGTCATAAGTCTATCCGACTGGAGCTCAGCAGTCAGGTTACCAAGGGCACCGGCAGTTTCGACTATGGTGGACTCAACCACTCTCGTCAACTGACAAATATTCCTACTGTTAGCCATAGGTCCCCAGAACGGCAGAAAACCCTTAAAGAAATCTCCCAGTTCTTGTCCTGCAGTGTCTTCTTGACTAAAGACACCTCTAGCAACTCTCGTCTTATGGTAATCTGCCGCAGCTGTAAAAGTTGGTGGCAACAGAAAGGAAACAAAACATGTGCCCGAAAAGTCAGGGGGCAACCATGTATAAGCTTTGTCATAGCAAACAAAGTAGGTACCCTTAGCAGCTAAGAACGCTGGGGAAGACTGAGACGAAAATACATAAGTCTCAGTACAAGCACTCCTCCCTAACTGAGCCTTCGGATTCTTACCGTTGCCCTGCAGACAATAGTGACCCTGATGGGGCACTATCCAAATCGTGGAGAACTTTTCGCTCGCTGTTTAACACTCAGACTAACTCCATATCCAGTTACGTTCCAACCAATGTAAGCTAGCGTCTCATCTTTGGGAATAGTCTCATATGAGCTAATCCCTCTAATCATGTCGACAATGCCTTTGACTATGGCGCTATTCTTTGGGTTGTCTTTCAATGAACGCTGGGGATAGACACTATGGGCATAGATAAACATCGTTCGGTAAGCCCAAATCGAACCATTAAAACTAAAGGGCAAAACTAAATAAGGAATACCCTTATCGGTTGTATGGGGCATCAAACCACAAATCCAGCAATTTGTAGTATTCATCACCAACTGGTGTTGGTGCAGGAGTTGGATGAAAGAATTGTTAGCAAATTCCAATCGTCTGACTACCTCATGCTCAGGCAAAGGGTGGAAAGAATGAGAAGAGGAAATCGTACGTGAAGGTGTAGGTTGCACAGTGGAATTAAACGTCACTTTAAAAGCAAATGTCACATAGCCAGTTATAAATATCAGAAGGCTCAATAATAGAAATAAACATGGTATCAAAAAACTTTTCTTCGATATTATTTTGCATATTCGTTTTCTAAAAGTCAGTGTCTGTACAGGTCTATCCAACTCAAAGAAATCCATCCTAAACTAAAGGTGCTGCCCGCGGTGGTAGGTTGATTCTGCTTAGGACTGCCTCTGCTAACCCAGGAAGACTGCCTTGAGCCAACAGAACCCTCGACCTAGTGTCTCAGGCTTGCACTCCCAAGACTGGGAGCAACCGCGACCCTAGCAGCAAGAACCGGATGGCGGTTCAAGAAAAACAAAAATGAGTAGATCCTTGGTGGAGAGTTAACCTGCAAACAAAAAAATAATTAAACTTTATTAGATTTTATTTATTTGTCCATAACTCTCTGTCTCAGATTATAGTGATTTTTCCCAACTAATTCTTGATCAACGAACAAAAGATGAGGTTCTGTAATGTCCAACCGATCTGCAGGAGGTACTGACGCTTGCAAAATTCTAACACTTTCTTCCTCCGAATTTGTTCCAATCAGTCGAGCATCGCTAAACGGTGTGAACCGTGGGACAACTTCCGTTTCATAGTCTCCAAGTCCCTCCTGTACCCACTTATCGTAAGGCAAGGGCAAAGGTGCCCTTTTGGTGTGTGATCCGTGGAGCCAGTTCCGCTTGCCTTGCACTCGGACCGCAGATCTCGTGGACAAAAGTACTTGGTAGGGCCCCGTCCAATGGGGCTGTTCGTTCTTGGTCCGCTGAAAGTTGCGTACAAATACCCAGGAGCCAGGTTCGATGGAGTGCCCTGGATCCTCTGAAGCTTGTGGAAGGCTGTCATGCACCTGTTGGCGTAAAACACTCATTTTAGTTGTCAGTTCACGCAAGTAATCAAGCAACACAGGATACTCGAGGTCTCTGAACCTTGTTGGTCTTGGTACGCCCCAAATGTTTGCTGGGCGACCAAAGTCAAGTCAAGTCAAGTCAAGTCCAGAGATTTATATAGCGCGCTACATACCCACAGGGTCTCAAGGCGCTTGGGGAAGGGTGGGGAATTACTTGTCGAATATCCAAGTTTTGAGTTGCTTTCTGAATGCTAGGTGGTTCTGAGTAAGGCGAAGGTGAGTGGGAAGAGAATTCCAAGTTTTAGCTGCCAGGTAGGAGAAGGATCTACCTCCCATGGTGGTTTTGTTGATGCGAGGACCAGTGGCAAGGGCTTGGTTGGAGGATCGTAGCTGACGGGAGGGGGTGTAGAAGGACAGTCGTGTGTTGAGGCATTCGGGTCCAAGTTCGTAAAGTGCTTTGTGTGCGTGGGTTAGGAGGCGGAAAGTAATCCTCTTATTTACGGGGAGCCAGTGGAGGTTTTTCAGGTGACTGGAGATGTGTTCTTTACGCGGGATGTCTAGTATGAGCCTGGCTGAAGCGTTCTGGATGCGTTGAAGTTTTTTCTGGAGTTTAGCGGTGGTGCCGGCGTATAGGGTGTTTCCGTAGTCCAGGCGGCTCGTGACCAGTGCGTGGGTGACCGTTTTTCTAGTTTCGGTGGGGATCCAGCTAAATGTTTTTTTGAGCATGCGAAGAATGTTGAAGCAAGATGATGAGACGGCGTTGACTTGTCTGGTCATCGAGAGTGAGGAGTCCAGGATGACGCCCAGGTTTCGTGCGTGGTCTGTCGGGATGGGTGCTTTACCGAGGGCCTCTGGCCACCAAGAGTCATCCCAGGCGGAGGGGGAGGTGCCTAAGATGAGGACTTCTGTTTTGTCTGAGTTCAGTTTCAGACGGCTGTGCTTCATCCACTCGGCTACTTCTTTCATTCCTTCGTGTAAGTTGGTTTTGGCGGTGTTAGGGTCTTTGGTGAGTGAGAGGATCAGTTGAGTGTCGTCAGCGTAGGAGATGATATTGAGGTTGTGTTGGCGAGCGATGGCCGCAAGGGGGCTCGTGTATACGTTGAAGAGGGTGGGGCTGAGTGAAGATCCTTGTGGCACGCCACAAATGACTTCAGTGGCTTCTGACTTGAATGGTGGGAGGCGGGCTCTCTGGGTTCTTCCGGTGAGGAACGAGGTGATCCATTCCAGTGCTTTTCCTTGGATTCCGACGTTTCTGAGGCGCTGTAGAAGGGTGCTATGACAGACTGAGTTGAAGGCAGCGGAGAGGTCAAGGAGGATGAGGGCAACTGTGTCTCCGTTGTCCAGTAGAGTTCGGATGTCGTCTGTTGCAGCGATGAGTGCGGTCTCAGTGCTGTGTTTGGCTCGGAATCCGGACTGTGAGGAGTCGAGGGATTTGTTGGTTTCGAGGAAGGCGGCGAGCTGGTTGTTGACAGCTTTCTCGACGACTTTGGCCGGGAATGGAAGAAGCGAGATGGGGCGGTAGTTTTTGAGTTCGGTGGGGTCAGCTGTGGGTTTTTTCAGAAGGGCGCTGAGTTCTGCGTGTTTCCAGCTTTCCCGGAAGGTGGCGGAGTTGAGAGAGCAGTTGATGACATCTCAGAGGTGTGGTGCTATGATGGAGTCTGCTTTGTTGAAAATGTGGTGAGGGCATGGGTCAGTTGGGGATCCTGAGTGGATGGAGTTCATCAGGCGGATGGTGTCCTCAGTGGAGATTGGGTTCCAGTCGTTAAGGATGTTCAAGGGGGGTGAAGGTCCTGCAGAAGGTTGGGTGGGTTGGTCTCCGGGTCGGTTGTCGAAGCTGTTGTGGATGTCTGCGATTTTGTTGTGGAAGAAGGAAGCTAGGGAGTCGCAGAGGGCTTGGGAGGGGGTGATGTCATTGGAGTTGGCTGATGGGTTTGTAAATTCTTTGACAATGTTGAATAATTCCTTGCTGTTGTGGGCGTTGTTGTCTAGTCGGTCTTTGAATGCGGCTTTCTTGGCAGACCGGATTAGTTGGTGGTGTATGCGGGTGGCGTTTTTGAAGGCGTCCCTGGTGCTGGTGTTTGGGTCTTTTTTCCAGGTCTTCTCAAGAGAGCGACAGAGTTTCTTCGATTTCTTAAGATTATCGTTGAACCAGGAGGCGTTTTTGCTGCCTAGTTTGATTTGACGTTTTTTCAACGGTACTAGGATGTCGGCGCTGTTGGATAGCCATTGGGTGAGGTTAATGGCTGCTTGGTCGGGGTTTGAGGAGTGGGCGGGGGGGTTTAGAAGAAGCGATGAGGAGATCTGGTCGATGGTGATTTTGTTCCAATTTCTTTGCAGGGTGGGTTGAGGATGGTTGTGGATTGTGGTCTTATTGTAGATAAAGTGAACGCAGCTGTGGTCCGTCCAATGAAGAGCTGTGGTGTGACTGAATGAGACATGTTTGCTGGAGGTGAAGATAGGGTCGAGTGTGTGACCTGCGATGTGGGTGGGCGTAGAGACAAGTTGTTTGAGTCCGAGGTTGGCGAGATTGTCCAGAAGGGTAGTGGCGCTGCTGTCATTGCTGTTTTCCAGGTGAAAATTGAGGTCTCCCAATAGAATGTAGTCCTCGGAGGGGAGGGCATGTGGGGTGATAAAGTCAATGATGTCGTCACTGAATTGTGCACGGGGTCCTGGGGGCCGGTAGAGGAGGGTGCCTCTGAGTGTGGTTTTGGGGTCGGTGTGGATCTGGAAGTGGAGGTGTTCGGCGCTGGCAAGGTTGACGTCAGATTCGGTTGAGATGCGGATGGAGTTCTTATGGACGATAGCGATGCCTCCTCCTGTTTGCTTCATGCGGTCCTTACGGATGATCTTGTATCCTTCCGGGATGGCAATGGTGATGTCTGGGGCTGAGGAGGCATTCATCCATGTTTCTGTTAGGAAGGCGACGTCCGGAGAAATGGTGTCTAGTAGATTCCAGAGGTCGATGGCGTGTCTGTGGACCGATCGGGTGTTGAGCAGGATGCATTTTAGGTGGTTGGTGTCAGGTCTCTGTTTGGTGTTGGTGGATGAGGAGTAGGTTTTGGTGCCGTCGAACTTGCAGGAGTTGCAAGAGAAGGGTCCATGGGTGTGTCCAGGAGCGGCTTGGACGCAGATGGGGGAACGCCCAGGGTTGAGGGCTAGGAGGGTGGTGGCATCGTAAGTGATGCGAGTGCGCTGGGCATTGCGGGGACCAGGGGGTCTGGCGCTGGGCGCGGTCCAGGCGCGGACGTGCGTAGACGGGCTTACCTTTGGCGCACCTTCGGCGCAACTGGGGCGCGACCGCTGCGCGTGAACGCTGCTCGACGATGCTCCTGACATATATGGAGAGTGGAAGGGCAGGGGCGAGGGAGGATCAGCTGGGAGGCGGGTGCGCGGTTTAGGGGGGGGGCTCCAGGCAAAACAACAACAACTGTGTAAATGGCGCCGAGAACGGGAGAGCAGACCGGGTTGGGGGTGGGGGGAAGGTGAAATTGATAATCCACGCGGTGTCAAACGCAGCAGTATGCAAACAAACGATGTGGCAATGTCCACTCAGCAGCGCAATACAGGCACTCCAATTAAAGTTAAATAATGCAGGTAAAGTCGGCAATCAGATGAGCGCGAGGAGATGACAAACAAATAAATAAATAATTCTGTAGGCAAGACAAGCGCTGATACAGGGCAGCAGTGCAGCGCTAACGATACCAGGCAGTATGGTGCATGAATGCACAGTCATCCTTGTGGACAGAAGTGCTAATGGCGAGGCATCTGGCCACTGAAGACCAGTGCTCGCTTGAATTTTGGCCAATTTTAACTTAAGAGTGCCATTGTAGCACTTGACTAAACCAGCTGATTGGGGGTGATTTGCAGCGTGGAATTTCTGCCCAATCCCGAGACCCTCACACACTCTCTTCATAACTTGACCCACAAATTCACTCCCGTTATCACTCCAGATAATTCTCGGCATTCCAAATCTCGTGAAAAACTCTTTTATCAAAGCCTTCGCCGTGTACAAAGCAGTATTGTCCTTAAGGGGGTAAGCTTCTACCCATCTAGAAAAGGAGCAAACAACCACTAACACATATTTCAAGTTGCTGCATCTCTCCATATGGATAAAATCTAGCTGCAAAGCCTCGAACAGATACGTAGGAGGAGCAAAATGACCAGCTGGTGTTAGAGTTCCCTTACCAGGATTATGCTTCAAACACACCATGCAATTCTTAACCAAATTCTCTGCGCATTTGGGAATTTCCGCATTCTGCCAAACAGGAGCCAACTACTTGCAAATCCCTTTCACACTAATATGTGCCATTCCGTGAGCCATTGTAACGACTGGAAGCACATACGCGTTAGGCAACAACCATCTCTGATGCTCTGACAAATCAATCCAACAACCATTCGAACCCAATCTACCCTTAGTTTCTCTCCATTCATTCAACTCTTTCTCTGTGGCCTCACCCTTTATAGATTTCACGCTCTCAATGGTATCTTCACACATACTCTTCTCTGGAACCCATCTCGCTGGACCCGCAACATACATTCGACTCATCATGTTTCTAGCAGTTTCTTTCGCAACTTCATCCGCAAACGCATTACCACGACCAACATCATCCGTAACCTTTTTATGGGCACTGCATTTCACAATCACTACTTGTAATGGTAACGTAAGAGATTCAAGAAGTTCATTCACCAGTTGCCCATGCTGGATCTTAGTCCCATGCGATGTCAAAAATCCACGTTCACGCCACAAACGTCCAAAGCTATGAGCCACACCAAACGCATACTGACTATCCGTATACACATTCACTCGTTTTCCTTTCGCCAACACACACGCTCTCGTAAGTGCAATCAATTCAGCCGCTTGTGCGGAGTTATGTGGGATACGTGCAGCTTCAACAACCGTATGCAAGGACGTCACAGCATATGCTGCAGTCGTATCACCATTTGGCAATTTAAAACACGAACCATCAACCCACAAAGCATCATCACAGTCAGGAAGAGGAGTATCCCGAAGATCCACTCTCCCTTTCGTCTCTTCTTCTGTCTCTTCTTCTGTTCAATCATGCTGTTCTTCACTATCCTCATCTGTCTCAAACGAAATTGGCAACAATGTAGCTGGGTTTAAGGTATTACACCTCTTTATGTGCACATGACGCACATGACTCACTAGCAGTGTAAGCTCATACCCTTACCGGCTCCAGGAGGGGTCGTTACCATCAGCTCTACCGCACAGCGCCACTGGGTCCCTGACGTTGTGGTCGCCCCCGCCGCTGTGCAGCGCCATCGCACGGCCGCGGAGCGGAGCGGACCACAACTCCCAGCGAGCCTTGCTGAACCCACCGCCCACTTCCTGCACAAGCGCCAGGAGGCGCTACAAAAGGCGACAGCTCCCGGAGAGGAGCGGGGGAGAAAATTAAAACTTACCAGCTCCAGGAGGGGTCGTTACCATCAGCTCTACCGCACAGCGCCACTGGGTCCAAGACGTTGTGGTCGCCCCCGCCGCTGTGCAGCGCCATCGCACGGCCGCGGAGCGGAGCGGACCACAACTCCCAGCGAGCCTTGCTGAACCCACCGCCCACTTCCTGCACAAGCGCCAGGAGGCGCTACAAAAGGCGACAGCTCCCGGAGAGGAGCGGGGGAGAAAATTAAAACTTACCGGCTCCAGGAGGGGTCGTTACCATCAGCTCTACCGCACAGCGCCACTGGGTCCCTGACGTTGTGGTCGCCCCCGCCGCTGTGCAGCGCCATCGCACGGCCGCGGAGCGGAGCGGACCACAACTGCCAGCGAGCCTTGCTGAACCCACCGCCCACTTCCTGCACAAGCGCCAGGAGGCGCTACAAAAGGCGACAGCTACCTCCGCATCGCGGACGTGCGCGGGCGGCGCCGGGCGGAGCCCGGGCAGAGGGCGGGCCGTCTGTGGTCGTCCGGGGACATCAGGGGACGGGACGGGCACCCCCCATTCGATCTGCACGTCGGAAAATGGGTAAGCGCAAACTTCAAACCTCTAACAATGGGGGCACAACTAAGGCTAAAATTGCGCGAAAAGCACCAGCATCAGCTAACATAATGACTTTCCTGACCTCGGCCGTTGGCAAGCTGACACAGGAAATTGCTGATAAAGAACGTGAACTAGGCTTGGACCCAATATTGGTGGATAGTCAAACTTTGCCTACACTGACTAGACAACCAATCCCTTTGGACCCGGTAATATTGATTGAAAAAGCACCTATCATTAGGCAACTAGACACAGACAATGCACTGGAACAAGAGGGTCAAGTGAATAATAGCCAAGTTCTTCAGCACTCTTCACATGATTGCACCCAGGAGCCTGAGCCTGAACCCCAGATTATCAAGCGCACTAACAAACAAAAGACACATGGTGCACCGCGTCGTAAGCAACAAAATACCTCATTGAGTGCCCTGGAAATCTCTATCAAGGACATGGTGGAGAAGGTCCTTGTTGACAAGCTTGAAGGGGTACTCATACAAATCTCCACTGACATTATAGACACTCTAAGGGAATGTGTTTCCGATATTCTAAAGAAATGTGATAGGATTAATAAATATATAACATCCTTCGAGAAAGATCCTCGGTGCCCACTACCCAAAACCACCCCACAGTCTTTTTCTAACCTTCAGAGACAACCCCAATCCCCTATGGAGCAGGGGAATACTGTACTAACGTATCCCCAGATTCCACCTGCACCACCACAAGCGTTAAATGGCCGTGGCATTAGGCAAGTAGATAGCACATCTACCACCAAGCTACCTTTGGCACCTAAATCTTGTCCACCCCAGGCTGAGTCCATGGTAACCTCCCAAGGTGGCCATAACTCAGCAGGGCCCAGAAGACAGCGCCCGAGGCCGCCAGTTCACCTTCCACCAGAAGCTACACCTTTTGTTGCTGTTCTGGTGAATATACCTGTATTAAAACCGGGGGAATCTAAGTCCAATGACACACAGTTGGCTAATATAAAAACATGGTGTGATGCAAACTGCACTGGCCCAAATAATATCTCTGAATACATACAGACAGGTAGACGTGTGGACTGGGTGGGATACTCTAAGAAGAAACTTTCTGGCGATTGCTTGATTGTTAACTTTAACAGACCCCATGAAGCCTCCCGTTTATTTTGGGATGCTACAGAGGTCAAAGAAGATGGGATTAGAGCAGTCCCCTTAGGTTTCTTCTACCCCCCGCCAGCACCACCTAAAATGCTCCCTGAAAGGGCTACCCGCAATGTTATTCCAACTAAAACCCACTCTATTAGCTCTTGGGCGACCCAAACAACTGGCATGTTACCTAAAACCCATGTAACACATGTAACACAGGGATGCGAAACAAGAAGTGGTTTGGAGCTAACAAATAGGTTCTCTGCTCTATCTAATCTGGAGGAAATTGATTGACTAGCTACTTGTGATAATATCTGTGACCCATTGCCCACATCTAATATTAGAAACGAAAGGGATATTACTGTTAACCTAATGAGCTGGAATATCGCAGGACTCCGCTCGAAAAGGGATGATATAAAATGGTTAGAACTATTAAAAGAATATGATGTGATAGCTCTACAGGAGACGTGGGACATGGACTGCGATTTTTGGTTAGATGGGTATACATCCTATTTCCTAGCAGCACAACCTTCGAATTCAGGACGTAATAAAGGAGGGTTGCAGTTTTTAATATCAGTTAAAATGAATGGATCTGCGAAGGTATTACATATGTTATCCCAAAACTATTTAGTTTTGGAAGTCACATTGATTAATAAATCCAAATGTGTTTATATTAATTTTTATAATGCCACCCAAAGCACAGGTGATATTGAAAACGTTAATTCCTTGAATGAGTTCATGCATAATTTTAAAGAGAGTCAAACCACGCCGGTATATTTTATATTGTTGGGAGATTTTAATGTACATTTATGTCAACAAAACTGCCAGCTAAGAGATACTCTGAATATAGATATGTTTCAACCCCCACATTTTGAACACTCTGTTAAAGGGGCTGCTCTAGAAGATCTTCTCCTAGAGAATGAACTATATGAACCAGAGTTCTTTGATAGTAACGAAAGGGTCCCAACCTATAGTGCTAGGGATTGCAATACTATCATCGACTATATATTTATCTCACCGGTTATGTTGCACAATGTTATTTTTTATAATGCTATACACACTACACACAGTGATCACAACCCAGTTGTGCTGAACATGGAGGACAACAACTTATTTTTATTTAATAAAAACCCTGAAGTAGACATTGCTGCAGATATAATTACAAAAGATCAGGGGAGACGGGTGAAATGGAGCAAAGTTATACCAGAGGATTTCCTTTATTCCCTAAATGAGAAAGTGGGTAGCGATATTAATGTCTGCAGGGAACCACTGAAATTCAGAGGGAATATTATTGGGTCCTTTGAAGCCATCTGCCGCCAGGTAGCAGATGACCTAAAATGTAAATCTACAAAGAGAGAGAAAAAGGTAGAGGGATGGTTTAACAACGAATGCTCCAAGTCACACCGAGAACTGCATAAAGCTCTGAAAAAGGTACCCCGTGATAGATTGGAGGTGGCTAGGCTTAGGAAACAGTATAACCTGGATATCTTAATGAGGAAAAGGGAAATAAAGAAACAGGCTTGGGAGGATCTGTATGAGAAAGCAACCTTGAGGGATAGCGCAAAATTCTGGACCATTGTCAATACCCCTCTGTTCAATGGGAAAGAAAATGCGCCACTGGAGGTAAATATCCCTGAGAAGGAATGGCTGGACCATTTTCAAAGAATTTATGGCAGCAATCTTGATTTAGGACAATCAGACCTAACACTGATTGACACACATGACACCCTACCAAGTTTTACCATTAAAGAGGTACAGAGGGCAATTGAGGACATGGCATCACAGAAGGCCCCCGGTCCAGATGGCGTACCCGCCGATATGTTTAAAACAAACTCAGCAATGTGGTCAGTTGTACTTGCTAATGTTTTTAATGTAGTTGGTATAGACAAGATAAGACCTCCAACTACTTGGTCACAGTCTGTCATCATTCCCATATTTAAGAAGGGTCAAAGGGGGGACCCTAGATGCTACAGACCCATATCACTGCTAGATTCTTCATTTAAAATCCTCGGTAAAATAATACTAGAAAGAATCTCAGCCTGGACCACTGATAAAGACATCTTGTGTGAAGCTCAGTATGGCTTTCGATCTGCCAGAGGTACAGAGGATCAATGCCTTAATTTACACCTTATACTGAGCAAATATACTGTAGCATCAAGGGGGATGATGTATTTGGCCTTCATGGACTTGTCCACAGCTTTTGACCTAGTTAATAGGTCAAAGCTGTGGACAATACTCCTCGACAAGGGACTGGACCGAGCGCTTGTGGATTTTTTGGCGCGACTTCACAGTGATTTAAGGGCAACTATCCGCATGTCTCAAGAAGGGAACTGTACCGCTTTTTTTAAATCAGGAAGGGGGGTGCGCCAAGGGTGCATCTTGGCACCTATGCTCTTCTCCCTTTATATCAACTCACTGGGAGAGTCCCTAGAAGCGGCCTCTATAGATGTGCCCCGCATGGGCGGTTCCGTGATGCCGGTACTTTTATATGCCGACGACACGGTACTGCTGTCAAGGACCCCCAGGGGTCTACAACATTTATTAAATACATTTGGGGCTTTCATGCAAGATCTGGATTTAGTAATTAAGGTAGGAAAATCGCACGTTATGGCTGTGGGTAATCGCAAAAATAACACCAGAACTTTATCGTGTAATGGTTCCGCACTTACCAAAGTTAAAGCTTTTACTTACTTAGGAGTGGTGTTCGACGAGAAAGGGACATGGGCACCACAAATCCAGAACAAGACCGCTGCAGTAAAAAGATCATCTGCTGCTATACTGGGGTTTGCAAAACGCCTTGGCGGTAAACCACCAGAGGCTATTCTATCCATCTACAAAGCTAAAACCCTGGCAATAGCCAGGTATGGAGCCTCTATTTGGGGTTATAAGAACACAACCCACATTCAAAGAGCGGAGAATGTGTTCCTGCGATCCGTTATGGGTCTACCAAAATCCACACCTGCCTTCTCAATCCATATGGAACTGGGGGTGGGTTATATTGAAGACATGTTGTCCCTGGCGCCATTAAGGGCATGGATTAAAACTTGGCTTAATCCCAACTTAACACTTAACCACAAGATTATTAGAGATTGTATGGGGCGGGATCGAGTGGCAGAGATTGAGTGGCTTTCATACATTAAAAAAACAGCAGGATATCTGGGCCGCCCGACCTATACACTAACCCAGAAGGTCTAAAAAAAGAAGACATTAGTTGGGTAAGGTCTGAATATACAAAGAAAAGGGAAGCAGAAAGAGAGTCATGCGAAATTACGAAGCCAACCGTAAGGTCACATTTTTTGACTATTACATCCCTAGCTATCGAACCATATCTGGCGATAGTAAATAAACCTTTCCACCGGTGGCTTCTCACTAAATTTCGCTTCAATCAGGCTCACTTTCTGCTGGGTGAATATAGTAAGTGGTGTAAGCCCCATGAGAACGCCCCCTGCAAGTGTGATGATTTCTCAGATCAGGATTCTTTGCATTTTCTCTTTTTTTGTCCCTTTTTTAGAAATGCTAGAGAGAAATATATCAAGCCTATACTGAAAGATCAAAGGTTTACCCAAGTCAAACCGGCTTTCCTGTTTCTACAGCTAATGGAAACACCTTTAATAATGTATGGGGTAGCAAATTGTCTTACAATGTCTATTCGGTTTAGGCAAAAAAGACTTCAATCACCGACTATTTGATTTAGCTTCCTGTAATAGTCTGCACGCCCTGTTAGGGTAGTGCTATAAAATGATTGTATTATAGATCTGTAAATATAATTGTAAATAGATCACTTTGCAAACTCATTAGTACAATCTGTGTAAATGAACTGAAAACTTGAAGGAATCTATAGTCAGTGTAAATATGATGTAGCTGTATAAAATTTTTGTACATATATCCTGATTACTACTGAAAATTTGTACATAATGTTTCTTGTTTTAACGCTTTTTATATAAAAAAAATTCTATATTCCTGTGATCAATATTGAATGTATAGCATACTTTTATGATTTTAACTTAATCGAATAAAGTGTTTTTGACTCTGACTCTGACTCATACCCTGACAACCGAGCACTAGTTAAGTGCTGTGTCTTGGTACGATTCAACAAGGTATCCACTGCATGTGGGACCATAACCACTAACGTGTTATCCATAACCAAACCAGCAGATTGTCGAATTGAAACAGCCGCTGTAGCTCTCAAACAGCTCGGCAATGCTCTAGCTACAGGATCTAAGGTCGACGAAAAGTACGCACATGGGCGTTGCTTATCGCCAAACTGCTGAGTCAAAACCGACAATGCACATCCCTCTCTCTCGTGGACATATAATGTGAAAGGCTTACTGTAATCAGGAGTACCCACCCAACACAGGAGCCAAACACAACGCATTGCGTAATTCAGAAAAACTCATTTGACATTCGTCAGTCCAAAGAATAGGATCTGGGGTATCCTTAACAGTAAGAGCTATCAAAGGCTTTGCTAACAGAGAAAAATTGGGGATCCACTGCCTACAGTACGACGTGATACCCAAAAACGCACGTACTTCTCTCTGTGTCGTAGGAACACTCATTTTTACGATAGCCTGAATTCTTTCTGGGGTCTGTTTCCTTCCCTCCTTCGATAAGAGGTGACCTAGGTAGGTAACTTCTTGTCGACAAAATTGCAGTTTTGAGAGAGAAACTTTGTGATGACAATCAGACAAGTGACATAATAATGCCAAAGTGGCATCCTTACAAATCTCCTCAGTATCGGCAGCAACTAACAAATCATCAACATATTGAATAAGAGCCGCACCTTCAGGTAAAATCAACAGATCAAGTTGTGTCTTCAAAGCTTGACTGTAAATCGATGGACTCTCGCAATAGCCTTGAGGAGCGTGCTTAAAGCGGAAACTGCGTCCTCCTAAAGAGAATCCAAAGATGTCCCTACTCTCCATGGCAATCGGAATGCTGAAGAAAGCATTCTTCAAGTCGATCACCGAAAACCAGGTAGCAAAAGCCGGAATCAAAGTCAATAACGCAGTAATGTCAGGCACAACAGGAAATTGTGGAACAACAATCTTGTTCACTTCACGAAGATCAATGACAAATCTATATACAGGAGGCAGTGAAGGATCAGTTCTCTTTAGAACAGGCAAAACAGGACTATTTCACACATTACCTCGCGTCTCTTCAATAACACCCTTGTCGATCAGATCATAAATGATCGCTAAAAGTGCACGCTCACCATCACTCGATATACGATATTGTGGAATACGCGGTAACTTAGCATTCGTCTTCAATGCCACAACATATGGGGGAATATCTAACAGGCCCACATCATTCGGACCCGTAGCCCACAGTGAATCTGGTAACGAAGACAATTCCGATGGAAGACAATCTTTCGATATATACATCGGAGAGGTCACACTCTCACCCAAGGTAAGATGTACTCCCGCCGGAGAACAATACAAAGTCGCATACAATCTCTTTAACAAGTCTAATCCCAGCAAATGCTCCTTACAACCTGTAGTCAAAAGAAGGGGTGCTTCAAACTTACGAGGACCAACAGAAAGGGGCAATGGAGCAGAAATCGGATTCTCAACGGGGGTGCCAGAAAAACCTACAGAAACATTATTAAAGCCAGACAAAGGTGCGCCAGGGAGTTTAGAATGCATAATAGAACTCTTCGTAGCACTAGTGTCTAGCAGAAAAGGCTCTGAGACACCTGATGCAATCACTTCTACATAAGGTCCATTCTGATCTACTGGAACTGAAACAACTCCCTCTCTTTGTCCATGGCTGTCCTAGCAATCATTACCATGTGCCTCGTCACCTTCAACGTAGTAATCATCTACGTAGTACTGTGCTGTCCTACTAGACGAATTCTGCTGCTGATCAAAACTATTCATCGAATTTTGCGGAGGCAAAGGAGGCCCATTCTGACCTCTAGGCGCTTGCTGAGCACCTCTACCTCGTACACCAGAAGCACTATTTCCTCGTTGCAGTAAAACCGGACAACTATTCTTATAATGACCCTCTTCTTTACAATATGCACACTGATTGGGGCCATACGGAAAACGCTGTTGAGGAGGCTCGTCTCTTTGTGAGTTTCTCGAATACTGTTGAGGCTGCTGATAATCACGCTGATTACTAACACAGGGTGGATAAGCTTGTTGTAGAAGAACTTTGGTCTTCAATTCCTTAGTCTTCTTATCCACTTTCTCTAACTCATCCTTACGTCTATTCTCATAATACTGAGCCGTAGCTAAAATCTGCGCTGATGTAGAAACAGGCCAAGCACTTTCAGAATCCTTCAACTTAGTACATAACTCAGGAAGAAGATTGTGTACAAACTTGTCAACGAACAACCTCTGGCCACCTTCGGTAGCCATATCCTGCCCACTATGATCAACAAAAGTTTCTTCAAAACGCGTGAAGAAATCTTATACAGTCTCATCTTTCTTCTGCTTACATGCAGACAACTTATCCCAATTAACACGGACTTCGGGCATCAAAGTCTTCATGAAAGTAATAATCCTACCAGGAAGTTCTGTAATAATATTTTCAGGCTTAGCACCTCCAACTTGTCTATCGTTCGCAGCAACCAGATTCACCCACGAATCACCCAATTCATTATCATGATCCGTATGTCGAATGACATTCCAGATGGGCTGTGGAACAACATTCCCAAACAACATGTCTATGTCCGCCAAATTCATGACGCACGAACTCACAGTTTGAGTAAGCTCTTTATAATATCCCGCAGGATTTTTCATTGGATCAGGCAAAGTTTGCTTAAGCGCTAGAACTTCAGTACGCTTCCAAGGAACATGTACCCACACTCTCTGGAAGTGCGCAACGACAGGTGGATGAGCATTTGCATCAGCAGGTCTCCAAACCGGAGGAACCTCTCGCATCGGATATTGACGTGCTTTCCTTGCAACTAACGCATCGGGCTCAAACAGTCGCTCAGAAGAAGCATTATGTCGAAATGACAATAACGTCGACACCGCTCTCTCGATGTCGGGAAGACTCACAATCGTTCCCTTCGCAAACTCAGAACACAATCGAAACAACTCCTCAGGAGGTTTACCCACCTCATCCATCCATTGATCATGGAGGAACGCACACATGGTCTCAAAAACATACCATTGCTTAGGTGCTTCCCATTGTCGGAAAACATCTATGATACCCTCAAGATCGTACTGGGACGTGTACGTTACCCATCTACGTGCCATGTGATCCAAAACCATACGTTCATCAGTATCAGGCAACTGACTACGCGACTGTCTACGCTCACTCACTGGAGACATACCCAATTGTCCCAACCAAGGAGTCAGAAAACCAGAAAAGGCAGCAGTCATCCGCTGCCTAGGAGAAGGAGTAGTTGGAAGAATAAGGGAAGACAAAACAGTAGTAGAAGAATCCAAGGACGGAACTGAAGAAGTATCAGGGACAGGCACAGAAGTAGTAGTCGTGGAAAAGGGCAAAGTTCGCGGCCCCGGAGGAGGCTGCGCCAAAGGAACAGTAGCCAACGGAAGAGCTGGCTATGGAGGAATTACAGTAGCACAATAACCGGCAACTGCACAGCCACCACTGGTGGCGGTGATGCCGTAGCATTCTGCGCAAAACGGCGGCGGTGAATTTAACAGATGCGACATTAAAGGATCTTTCGTAAGATCTTTCTCATCTTTCTGCTCTTTAGGCGGCAAGACTGGGTAGCATCTATCTACCGCTAACTTCCTCACTCTAAGCATTTGCTCACTTTCTCGTTCTTCCTCATTATCTCTATACGCAATGGCAGCTTGCACCATTGACATACCTCGTTCTCGCTTATTCTTTTTCGCTAATTTTATTTCTTTCTGTTTGGCTTCTTTGCGCCATATGAGGAAAGAGTCAAACATCGCCGGCCGGGCTTTCTTCTTGAACAATTTCACCTCAAGGTTATCTAGTATTTCAGTTTCGAAACTACTGTAACGGGGCCATTGTAGGACACCGTCACTCTTCGTATATTTTACCCAGATCTCATTGTAGCTAATAGGGCCTACACCATGTTTCACATACAATTCGTATGTAGGAGTTCCGATCGGAGGAACCGGACACAAATCCTCTAACCGGGAATCCCTTGATATACCACAACTAAACAAGTTTCTAAAACTGCTAAAACCAGGCATCTTGCTCACTAGTTCAGCTTCAAACAACAAGGGAAGTCTAAAAACGACAGTCTCGTGAATATACAAATCCCTTGGCTTTGGGGCCTGCAGGTACCAAATCAAAGCTATCCACTAAAGGATACAAAACAAACTAAGGACTAGGAGACGCTCCGCTTATACTTAACTGAAATGTCGATGGCGCCACCAGAAGACCCGTCAATCGTCTCACTTTACAAACGTCTAAGGCTCCAAAACAGGGCGACAGTCAGGGCAGCAGTCCTTCGAAGCCGTCGGAAAGCGGGGTACCTCGCAGCAAAGACTTTCGGACCACGACGACATACAGGGGTCGATGAAGTGGCTGGCCTTCCTCCAGAATTTTCACACGAAGCTTCTCACGAACCTCTGGCTTGGACCGGTACCGCTGAAGTCGCCCCATGTTGGGCGCCAACTTAAGGACCGGGTTTTTAGAACCCAGCGGCGTCAGGGAGAACGCCTGAAACCTTCGAGTTCCCCAGTCTTGGCAAACAGAGTACGGGATACTTCTTGATGACGTCAAAGACCAAAGTTTATTGGCTGCAACCAGGAACAGAGATCTACGAAGCACACACGGGTGGTTCGTCAGAGACTGCACAAATTTGTTAAGCGGAGCATGGTCTTTTATGCCAAAAATCAAGCCTCAGGCAACATTTCAAATTTACATTTGGTGCATACAAACTGACCAATGACAATGTAACATTTCAAAAGTAGCGAATGACGACGAACCCAGACAATCCCACTTTCCGTTGTCCAGCCCACCAGAAGTGACCACGCACATTCCCAAGTTTCCTGTTCGATCAGGCCGGACAAACCCATCATAAAGCCTTCAACCCAAATCAATGATTATGTTGTAAAGGAAAGGCAGAAACAGATTGGAAAGGAGATAGAAAGGTGGGAGCAGTGTACCATAAACTCGGGCACGTCCTGCTCTTTGATCTTTATCAGACCAGCTGCTGAACAAGGAACTGGCTCAGCGAGGTCAGCCTCGGGCAAGGAGTCAGTTCGGCCAGGTCACCCAGAAGTCAGCTAAAGCGTACGTGTCTCAAGGACTCGTTCTGCCACAGTTATCGGGCCTATGTTAGGGCAACCAAACAAAATGGCTGCCATATACAAAATGGAACCCGGAGGTTCGAACCAAATCCTCGAATTGAGAGTGTTCTCCTATATCGATTCATACGAAAACACTCGCCATTTGCGGTCTTCTGACACCAAAATCGTCCATTTCCGACGATCTTTAGTGAACGGGTTCGGAACCATCGAACCCAGTTCACGAACCACGGAACCACATACCTCATGGAAGTAGCTGGAGGGCACTAGGTCTAACGTGTTCTGGAGAGCATACAGAAACCTGGGAAGGGACATCATTTTGAATAAGGCTACCCTACCCACCAGGGACAGAGGCAGCCTGTTCCACGCCTTCACATCTGCTCATAGCCGAGCGAGCGGGGGAAGCAAATTGAGCCGGTATCTTGTCGTCGGGTCACGTGAGATGTGAATGCCTAAATACTTAAATCCTGTGGACGAGATCTGTATCGGACAAGTACGTGGTACTAGTAGGACATCCTCCGTAAGTGAGTATACACAGGACTTAGTCCAATTAATGACTAATCCAGAGTTCCTGCCAAAGGAGCTAAGGACATCAAATAGTACTCCCAAGGATTTCCGCAGGGAAGTTAGGTAAAGAAGAATATCATCCGCATAAAGCGAGATGCGATCCTCAAAACCGGGGGCCCACCTGATACCTTTGAGAGAAGGGTCTCATCTCAACCAGGCTGCCAAAGGCTCCAGCGCCAGGGCAAAAAGCAATGGGGAAAGGGGACATCCCTGCTGCGTACCCCGACCCAAAGCGAAGGGAGCCGACACTTTACCGTTAACGACCACCTGGGCCAAGGGTTCCTCATACAGCAAACGGACCCAACCAATGAACACCGGCCCAAAGCCGAACTTAGCCAAAGCCGCCCATAAGTACGGCCATTCCACAGTGTCAAACGCCATAGTGGCATCTAACGAGACCAAAATAGCCGGTTCACGCAGTGTGTCCGCTCTCGCCAGCACGCCATGAAGGCGACGTACATTGAGCGCAGTGTTACGGGCAGGAATAAAACCGGATTGGTCCGGATGCACCAGATCACTTATAACGGTTACCAATCGGTTGGCCAATAACTTCGCGAAAACCTTGGGTTCGACATTTAGGAGAGAAATAGGCCTGTACGAGGTACAAAACTCACGTGGTTTGCCCTCTTTGGGAAGCACTACAATGGAGGCGAGTGAATCTCGGGGAAGTCGGCCTCTCTCTCTCGACTCCAAAAACATCGCGCGAAGATACAACGCCATTTTGTCTGGGCACAACTTGTACAGCTCGATGGGCAGACCGTTTGGTCCCATAGCTTTACCCGAGCGAATCGAGCGAATAGCGAGCGCTACCTCATCCGTGGAAAAATCCGCCTCCATTCGCTCCCTATCAGATTCAGACAGACAAGGCAAGGCGATATCTCGAAGCAAAAGACGTGAATCTTCCTCAGGCCGATCCGAGACCTGAGCATACACCGGACGAAAGTGCGAGGCAAACTCCTCCACTATCTCCAGCGGATCCGTCACACGTACCCCATCTTCACGCTCGATCACAGGCACCACACGACTCAATCTCTCCCGTTTGTCCAGCCACGCTATCAACTTCCCGGCTTTATCGCCCACATCATACAGACGGCCCATTTGCTCCCGACTCATGGCTTTCGCAGCATTCGTGACCAAGGCCTTATAGTCAGACTGTTTTAACTGCAGAATATGCAACTTCTCCTGCATGACTCCAGTTTCAAGTTCTCTCTCTAGAGTGACCACCTCAGCCTCCAGCCGTTCAACCTCCTCATTGTGCTGCCTCTTCGCGCCAGCGATAAGCGAGAGCGCCTGGCCCTGTATCACAGGTTTAAAAGCTTCCCAGAGGGACACTGAGGACGAAACAGAGCCCACATTCTCCGCAAAATAAAGGTCCACAGCTTTAACCAACCTCGCTCTAGTCTCTGGAGTCCGGAGATGCCAGGGATTGATTGGGGCGATTCCGCCCCCAGCATTCAAATGGAGATCAATATGAACCCACAGCGGGGAGTGGTCCGAAATGCCTCTGGGCAAGTGTCGGGCCTCTCTCACTGTTGTGGCCTGGGCAGCGGGCACAAGAAGATAATCAAGCCTAGCCAGACTCCCATGCGCCCCAGAGTGAAAGGTATATTGGGCCTGACCCGGATGCAGCATCCGCCAACAGTCTACCATACCAAATGTATCTAGCAAACCACTAAGACCAGATTGGGATGGTGTGAATGTCCTGGGAGGGTGTCGATCCAGCGAACCATCCATGACAGAGTTAAAGTCACCTCCCATCACTAGAAGCCCTTCGGGAAGCCCAAGGAACAATTTACCCAAGTCAACAAATGTGGTAGTCTGCAGGCCAGGGGAACATAGACCGAAAGGACAATAACAGTTCTTCCCTCCCACCTCCCAACAATTGCAGCGTATCGACCCCTGTCATCCAAAATCGTGTCGTCTATCTCGATGGGAAGGGAATTACAAAGCATAATACCAGCACCTCTGGAGCCTGAAGTAAACCCTGAGTGCGCCACCAGCCTGTAGCCCCTCCGATTCATAGCATGAAACGTATTCCCAACCAGGTGCGTTTCCTGCAGGAGTATGATGTCGGGAGAGTGAGGTTTCACATATTGAAGTACAATTCCCCGCTTTATCTTGTCCCCCAAGCCATTGACATTCCAGCTCAAGACCCGTTGCCCCCTACCCCCCATCCCGGAAGTAAGAAATCAGGTCCACCCAACCCCACGAAGGAAACACAGAAATAGCAACAATACGTAGCCTCAAATGCAGTATGAACAAAGTAGAGAAAACCCAACCCCCCTTCCCCCAAGCCCCAGAACAACAACCCCCCACCCTGCACCCCTGCGAGGAACCAAAAAAACACCCCATTCAGCAGTGTGCCTGTCGCCCTACCCCAAGAACTAGAACTACAGATGAAAAGGAAAAACACCCCCGGAGGAGGAGAAGTCCCGAACCCCCCCACAGCCCCAGGGTCCCAATTATAAAAGTCATCGACCCAAAGAAGGAGAACAAAATATCGTAACACAGTACAATGGAGCATATGCCGGTGCCTCCACTCCTCCTGGTCCCGTTGGCCTCCCTCAGCACCACCAGTGTTGTCATCATTGTCTCTAGGCGTGGATAAAGTGTCCAACCAGTCACTAGCCACCTCAGGCATATCGAAGAAGAGCACCCGATCATTGTGTTCAATGCGCAGATGAGCGGGGAAAAGCATGGCATACTACATGCCCAAATCCCGTAGTCTACGTTTCACCCCGGAGAACGCCAGTCTCTGCTTCTGCACCAGGGGAGTAAAGTCAGGGTAAAAGTTAACAGAGGTATTCTCAAACTTGGTGGGGCCATTGGTCCTCGATGCCTGCAAGATGGCGTCTCTGTCTCTATAATTGAAGAGCCGCGCAATGATGGGCCGCGGGGCCGTCCCCTGTGTTCGTCTGCCGCCCGGAATCCAATGGGCGCGTTCCACAGCAAAAAGCTTGCTCAGGCCTTTAGGGGCTAGATGATTAACGATCAGGTCCTCGACAAGAAGGTCCGTCGATTGATCTGCCGATGTCTCCGGAACTCCGATAATGCGGATGTTATTTTGCCTAGCACGCCCTTCAAAATCCTCGAGGTGGCGAGCAAACCGTTCGCTAGAGGATCGAAGGGTGCGGACCTCGGTCTGGAGCTCGGATACATCCGAGGTGAGACTGGCAGTCTTAATGTCCAACGACTTCACCCTCTTGTTGGTTTTTCCCAGATCTGCCCTGATCAGGCCCACGTCCACCGCCACTGTGTCGATCTTGGCCGCCAAGGTCTCGTATTGTTGGCCCATCGACGACTGTATGCTGGCGATGGCTCCCAAAATGTATCGAAGAGTCGGTTGTTCCGACTCCTGGGTGCCACTACCCATGCCCTCCGAGGTTTTCTCAGTCCCACTCGGCGAGCCCTTGTTCCGAGCAAATCTGTCCATAATGGAAGCTTGGGTCCCGCCACCACGAGTTGCAGTCTTGAGAGACCGTTTGTCACCCTCCGACTTAGCCTCCATGGTGGATAATCCGCCCCGCCGGGGCTTCCGAGATCTGGTGTAAATGGCTCCCTCGAAGGAAAACTCCGCAAGGTGTTGAAACACAGGGCACAATGGGGATCAGGCAGGGAGCTGTAGTAGCCAGCAGGCTCGAGATCAGCTATCTCCAATCCTCGCGGCCAGGGAGAAACAAAACCAAAAGTAGGTCCCGGGCGTCCATCTCAGGCCACAGGCCGTTGTTGTTCAACTACTTTCGGGGTGCTCCCAATGCCCAAGGTCCGGAATAAGCCACGATGTAGGCCTCGGGGCTCCAGAAGGAGCAAGTCGGGCATCCGGCGTCCAAATCAATTTCTGAAAAGGGTCTTCCAGATCAGGAGAGTCGCGGCAAGAAGAACCCGTCGTCTAAACCAGGATTAGTGCCAGGATAGTCAGTGGAGGCAGCGAGGGTCTCGGGAGCTCACAGCTCACGCGACCATCTTGGATGCGCGCTAAGCTCCTCTTCCCGAGCTGAATTTTCTGACAAAGATTTAGAAAGCATGAAGGTGTCAGGACTTAAAGTACAGATCAAGGAGTTACTATCGTTGTTACAGAAGTGGGGTGATTTAGACAAATGGAAAGCTAGATCGGCAAAGAAAAAGGAGGAAGCCCAAGCGAAAAATACTGCAAATGAATATTTATTAAAAGAATCCGAAAAAGTGGAAAGGTTGTGCCCAATGAGAGAAGTGCCCCGAGGAGGATATGTACATGTCCAATGGTTCCGACAGGATATTTTATCATTTACGAATGATTTCCCAAAACTCAGAGAGAAACCTATAGAGTGGTACAGACAAGTCGAAAGATTTGTAACATTTTCAAAAGTGCTGTTAAAAGATTTAGATGGGTTATTTGACATTGTAGTCCCCGCAGATCTACGGACAGAATGTAAGATCACTATTGGTTGGCCCAGTGATGAATACCCCAGAGACCCAAAGACAGGGGCATCATCAGATGACGTGATGAAAAAGTATCATCAAGTCATAACCTTCCTGAAAGGGAAAGTACCCCCGAAAGAAACAGATTGGACAAGAATAGACAGAACTACCCAAAATAAAGATGAATCAGTACATGCATATTATGAACGCCTTTTACAGGTATTCAAGCAGTACAGTGGGTTGGAAAGTATTGACATGAAAGACATGACACATTTTATTTATCGATTGGTGTCAGGGTTAAAGCCAGAAATTTCGCAAATGATTAAAGATCATAAAATCTGCTGGCAGGCCAAGCCGGTAGATGAAATACTTAAGTATGCAAAATATTGTGGAGATGAAATTGACAATAAACGAAAGAATTTAGAAGAAAAGGTAATGTAGGTACAAGTAAAATTAGCAGAGCAACAGGAACTCCAGTTAAACCAATTGAAAAATAATCAGAATCTAGGAGATGGAAATGGGGGTAAACCAAGAGGTAGAATGAACAGAGAAGAGGCCAAGAAAAAATTTCCTTGTCATGGGTGCAGAAAGATGGGGCATTGGAGAAACGAGTGTAAAGCTGTATTGAGTAATAATGTGCAAAACGATAATTTGAATTCACAGACGCAGAATGGGGTGTCAAGGAAGCCACAACAACAGGTAATACAGAACCAGTTACCACTTGCACTTATGCCAGATTCTGGGAGCCAAGCAAATTACAAGGTGGATACCACAAATTGGGAGGGAAGTTGAAGGAGAGACGCAGTGACATCACAATTTCTTTCGAGTGACGCATTGTTTGAGGAAGACAGTTACCGACGGTGCCTGAGAGGGGAGGACAAGGAGTGCGTGCTTGGCGCATCCTTGCTGTTAGATCAGTCAGGTTGATACATTGAGGGAAATGATGTTACCTTTTTGTTGGATACTGGTGCTAATCATTCTACTGTGAGAACAGCAGACGTTCCAGACCTACCCCTCTCGGGAGAAGCGATCCAAGTAGTGGGCGTTTCTAATAAACAAATTAGTACCTCTGTTACGGAACCTATGGAAATCATAATAGGTAATTTTAAAGAAATGCACAAGTTTGTAGTGTGCGACTCCAGTCCAGTAAACCTATTAGGTAGGGACTTGCTGTGCAAAATGAATTGCACAATTTTCTATACCCCGAGAGGTGTTGAAATTCAAACCCCAGATAAAGATGGAGTTTATAAATTAATGTTGGCCAAACAAAAAACTGAAACTAAAAAGATGTTAGTGGAAGATCTCCCAAAAGAATTGCAGCATACAGTGAATCCTGAAGTATGAGATTTCACTGGAAAAGATGTAGGATTGATGGCAAATGTTGACCTGTTAAAAGTGACAGTAAAAGAAGGTGCAGTTTACCCAAATATTCAACAATCTAAAATGAGCCCAGAAATAAAAGCAGGTGTTGCAGCAGAAATAAAACGATTGGTTGAGCAAGGCATTTTACAGGAAGTAATAAGCAGTCCATGTAATTCACCCATAATTGGCATAAAGAAACCAAGCGGGAAATATAGGGTTGTACAAGATCTCCGCCAAGTTAATAAAATTGTTGTCCCATATTGTCCAGTTGTGCCAAATTCTCCAGTGATTCTGTATCAGATACCATGGGGAGCCGGATGGATTACGGTAATAGATTTGTGCCATGCATTTTGCTCCATACCATTACATCCAGATAGTAAATATCTTTTCGCGTTCAAATTCAATGACCATGTCTTAGTTTGGAACCGTGTCCCTCAGGGGTACACAGAAAGTCCACCAATTTTTAATCAGATATTGAAAAAGTGCCTTGAATCTCTGCTCTTGCCCGGACAGTCTGTCCTGGTGCAATATATAGACGACCTGTTAGTGGTGTCTAAGACTCGAAATGACTGTACTGTTGATACCATTGCATTGCTGAATCATTTGGCAGAAGGAGGGCATAAAGTGTCACCTGAGAAGTTGCAATTTTGTACCACATCGGTAAAATATCTGGGGCACCAGATAGAAAGAGGTGTCAGAAGAGCTACCTCTGAATGAATCATAATAATCAGAAACATGAATCTACCTCAGACACAGAAAGAAATCAGAATGTTTCTTGAAGTTGTAGGGTACTACAGGCAGTGGATTGTGGAATTTGCAGTTCTGGCTAAACCTCTGATACAAATGACAACGAAATGAGCAAAAGACCCAATAAAATGAGATGACGAAAGCATGACTGCCTTCTTGAAGCTGCAAGACTGCCTCTGTTCAGCCCCAACCTTAAGAATGCCTGACTATTCAAAGGAATTTGAATTGTTCTGTGATGCAGGCGACAATTGTGCATTGTCTGTTCTGACCCAAACTCATGGTTTAATGAGACTTCCTGTGGCATATTTTTCATCCACATTAGATCCAGTGCCATCTGCATTGCCAGGATGTCTGAAAGCAGTAACTGCAACTTGCGTGAGTCTTGAGCAAAGTGAATCCATCATTATGGGACACCCTGTAGCCATGTATGTTCCACATTCAGTGGTGATTCTGTTAACCATAACAAGTACTCAGTATTTGACTCCTAGTCTGCTGACTAAGTATGAGCGAATTCCTCTAGGTGCAGGGAATGTGGCCATTGCCAGATGCACTGTCTTAAATCCAGCTACACTGTTACCTGATTCACACTTCGCAGAAGTGAAAGGGGAAGTCGAGTATGATTGCATCGACCTCACAGAATACAGTACACAGCCCAACCAGACATAAAAGAAGAGCCATTGTTGACATTTGAATATGAGCTGTTCATGGATGGCTCATGCATGAGACATGAGGAAGGAGGATTAAGTGCTGCTTATGCTGTGTGTACTTTGTGGGGTCCACTGGAAGCATCCTATTTACCTGGAGTCAAGTCTGCACAAGTAGCCCAATTAGTTGCATTGACAAGAGCTTGCAAATTTGTGAAAAATTTGAAAGTATACACTGAGTGTCAGTATGGTTAAGCGGTTGTGCACGATTTTGGCCAACTATGGATGCAAAGGGAGTTTCTGACTTCTTCGGGTACTCCCATTAAGAGTGGACATTATGTAAAGGACTTGCTGGAATCAATTCAATTACCAAAAGAAGTGGCTGTGGTCAAGTGTGCAGCTCACCAATCTGGAAATGACCAAGTGATAGCAGGTAACCGATGTGCTGACCAACAAGCCCAGTATTGTGCCTAACATAAGATGGCAATAAATAAGAAAATTGATGCACATGGAAACAGCTGCCAACTTAAGTTTCTTGAAAGAGTGAAAACATGTGAAGAAGTGAGAGATTTACAAAATGAGGCAGAAATGAAGGAAAAGGAAGAGTGGGAGAAAATACGATGTCGGAGAAGGGCTGAGGATGGTGTTATTGTTTACCTTGATGGGAGACCTGTGTTACCAGATTGTATGCTTGCTCCTATGCCTAGGATGTATCATGGAAGTACACACATAGGTAGAGACGCGATGATTAGACAGTTCAGACAGAGTTGGTTCAATGCGAGGTACAGGAATGTAGCAGGGAGTATTTGCCAGAGGTGTATAACATGCCAACGAATGAATCCTGGTAAGAGAACCATAGTGTTTCCAGGAAAGATTGGAAAGGCAGAAGGTCCCTTCATATGACTCCAGATTGATTTCATCCAATTACCACCTTGCCGAGGACTGAAGTACGTCCTTTTCATTGTTTGCCTGTTTTCAAAATAGGTGGAAGCCTACCCTACCCGCAGAAATGATAGCATCACTGTAGCTAAATTACTACTGAGGGAACACAAACAACGTTTCGGTTTTCCAGTAACGAGTGAATCAGACCAAGGGTCTCATTTTAATAATGAAATAATTTGTCTGATCTGTGAAGCGTTCCAAATTGAGCAAAAGCTGCACTGTGCATACCGCTGAGAGGCTTCTGGAGTGGTAGAACAACTGATTGGCACAATCAAGTCACGATTGGTAAAGATGTATGAATCTACCCAATTGGAGTGGCCTGATGCTTTACCTCTGAAGCATTCCAGACAGAAACACAGGCTTGAGTCCCCATGAAATACTCATGGGAAGAGCAATGAGGCAAGCATGGGTACCAGGACACAAGCTGATAAATATTTCTGATGATTTAGTACTCAAGTACTGCAAAGAACTGGCTGACCAAATGCGTTCTATCTCTCACCAGGTTGGAGAAGACGCTGTCGCCAGACAATCAACTCCAGCACATGACCTGAATCCAGGTGACTGGGTAGTGATAAAGGACCATACTCGAGAATCTTGCCTAGCACCAAGGTGGGGAGAACCACATCAAGTGATATTGGTCACAACCACAGCTGTAAAGTGTAGAGGAATTCCAAACTGGATCCACGCGAGTCACACCAAGAGGGTGACTGAACCTGATGACGTAGGAGCTGAAGGTTGTGCAGCTGAGGGGTCTCAAGAAGTTGATCTTGAAGAAGTTGATGAGGAACAACCGAGCACCAGTCAGGATGAATGGATTCCAGTAGTCGACATACCTGCAGAATATGTGAGAAACAGAAGTAAAACCTATCTAGATAGACTGAGTGATAGTGAGGACGAGTTAGGAATAGAAGAAGGTACTCAGATTACAGAAACCCAAGTCAATAGTAATTCTGAGGAGGACCAGATAAGGAAAGATCGATGTACTCAGACATTTGAAACTCAAGCCAGAACTCCAGAGTCTGAGGAGAGAAAGACAGGTATTATGGCGAGTGCTCAGGCAGAAGACAATCAAGAAATCATAAGACCTGAGCAGGACCAGATAGGTGTAGAAAAGTGTGTTCAAGAAGAAGAAGGCAAACAAAGACAAATTCAAAGTCAAAGTCAAATACAGCAAACTCCTGAACAAGGCCAGATTAGAATCCAGGCAGAAGAAACAAAAATAAGACCTGGACCGAGTCAGATATAGAGGCATTCAGAAGTTAATGAAGAACAAGTAGTATTACACCTGAACGAAAATAAAAGAGCATCTGAGGAAAGTCAAAGCACAGTGCCAGCTAAAAGATTCAGAAAGGGAGATAAGTGGCCTGATTTTGTCAAAAGACTGAAATTTCGCCTTGAAACAATAAATGAAGAACCAGAGCAAGTAAATGAAATATCAAGCCAAGCTGGACCGTCCACAGAGCAACCAAGAAGGAGAAGTCCATGTTTAAAAAGACTGAATAACAAGTGCAAAGGACCTGAGTGGACCTACGTCATACTTGAAGATTTCAAAAATCTAGAACTGAGTGATTACAAACTGATTGTTGATCAGACTGACGAAGAAGTGAGGCCAACTTGAGATAAGAATCACAGGTTAAAATCTGTGGGAAAGTTACAAAGAGGGGATAAAATCTCTTTAGTCAGAAATGGCTGATTATAATGTTAACAGAAAACCGAAAAGAAATTGTTTAAAGACATTTTGTAGAATATGCACATGTAGTATGGTAATAGTAGTTATAGTATGGTTTGGATTGACATTAGCTATACCTTACCTAATGAGCAAAGAAATGCAGAATAACACTAATATACCTGAGCAAGTAGATTCACCTAAGACAATATATACACATACACATGAGAAAGTAGTTAGTCTTAAGCAACCTGGAGTAGATTTAGAAGCACCAGATGAGGGAGACTTACATTATAGAAGAGCTAAAAATATAACTCATTTAAATGTATTTGCTAGTTTGTTAGTACATTATGTAGAAGCTATGGATATTACTTACCTCTGACCTATGGTATTTCATGTAGTATTTTAGCTAGTTTATTTTATAGAACTGGAAAATTGCAGTATTATTATTCTAATTTTGATGTGATCTTTTCTGAGGTTCCTTTACATAGAAATGTAAATCGTATATCTAGTACTAAAGACGCTACTCACTTCATGGGTGATTATTTTCTAACAGGATCAATAGATATAGCTAAGGCTCACAAAGATAATCTAACATGCATATTACAAGAGAAAGAAAAGATGTTTTTAGATTTAGTCGAGAAAAGGAGACAGGATTTCCATAAAAAAGTATCTGATCATAAACAAAACATTCCTAAATGGGCAGAAAATAAAGAGTTTACCTCTAATGGCAAGACTCAAGCTGCTTTGTTGTTAGATTTCGAAAAGAAAGGGAAACTCTTTCTCCATAGGGAGAAAACAGATTATTATAATAATATATTCATTGGTTCCATTGAATGTGAACATAATTTCAAAGTTTTTGGGGGTTGGGGTTTCAAAGATGGAACAGAGCCAGTTTATCCTGGAATTTATTACATTTGTGGGAACAAAGCCTATTTTAAATTGCCTGATCATTGGTACAGGAGTTGCTATTTTGGAATAGTATTCCCAAAGGTGTACCATGTGGAGAAAATCACTGGAAGCAATGAAGAAACTAATGGATTAACTCGTAGTAAAAGAGCATCATTTGCTGACATTATTGGTGACATATTTAGTGCAATAATACCTTCAGTGGGAGTGGTTCTGAACACTCAAAGAATTTGCAAATTGTCAACAGTGGTAGATCGCTTATCGACTGACACTGCTAGTGGATCTTTGATGATCAATACCGAATTAGTTGTGGTAAGATCAATGGTTTTACAAAATCGACTTGCTCTTGACATATTATTGGCAAAAGAGGGCGGAGTCTATAGAATGTTGAAGACGCAACATTGTTGCACTTATATTCCAGACGAAAGCGTAGAAATTAAGAAATACACGAACAATATTACCCATTTGAGAGAAGAATTGAAACCACTGGAGGTTGACAGTGCATGGAAGAGAATAATTAGTGGTCTCTCCTCAATAGGTAGTTGGTTCACTAACGTAGGAAAGAATTTTGTAGGTAAAATACTGATGCCAATGGTGGGAGTAGCACTACTGATTTTAGGAATAATAATCTGTTGCAAATGTCGCAAACACAAGAAAACATATAAAGTAAATCAGAAAGGAAAGAAAAGAAACTTCAGTGAAATCGAGCTTGAAGAATTAAATGGGTATTTGTACAAGAAGATGAAAAACTTCCACACGAATAATGGGGAAAAGCCTAAAAGAGTGTTTGAAGAAATAGAAATGAGTAAGTGTTGAAAAGTTGGCATCTTTTCTCTGTGTCAGCCCATTGGCAAACATAGCGGAGGAAACTGGGTCTTTTCGTACGCGGACGACACCCAACTTCTTTTCTCCCTATCTGCCAATAAGACCTCTAAAACCTCCTCTTTACAGACTGGGCTATTGAAAATAGCCAAATGGATGCATAACAATTGGCTAAAATTAACTAGTGAAAAACCAGAAGTCCTGATAATACGAAAAGATAAAGACCTGTGGGGCCCACGCCATTGGCCCCCAGAAATGGGACCAGTTCCCCAGCCTGTTCAATCCGCCCGAATTTGGGTGTAATGATTGACGACCAACTTTCCATGAGGCAACAGGCCATTAAAACTGCTTCTGTATGTTTTGTTATCTTGAGGTGGCTCAAGAAGATATTATGGATGCTGCCAAGTCCAACCCAGAGAACAGTAATCCAAGCACTGATAGTCTCGAGACTGGACTATGGCAACATCCTGTTCCTGGGTGCTAACAAAGCAATAATCCTGAAACAACAGACTGTACAGAACGCCACGGTGAGACTGCTCTGTCGCATCCCGAAATCATCATCCACCTCAGGCGCCCTCCGGGACCTCCATTGGCTGAGAATTGAAAATCAAACTAAATTTAAAGCCCTGTGCTTTATGCATAAAATTAAACTTGGTATAGCTCCTCATTACCTAGGTTCTCTAGTCCATCCCTATCTCCCGACGCGTCTGCTCAGATCTTCCTCTCAGGCCAAATATTCTGTCCCAAGATTCAAATCTGTTTGCATAGGGGACCGCTCCTTCTCTTACCTGGCACCTCTACTGTGGAACACCATCCCTATTTTCCTCCGTCATGAATTGGCCACTTCAGTTTCCTCAAAAGCCTTAAGACCTGGCTATTTAACCAGTAATCTAACTCCTGACGATTGTGTCCTTGGCGCCGGGAAACCTCCGGGTAGCTGCATGCCCTATAAATTTAATTTATTAATAATATTGATAATAATTATATAAAATATCATCAAAGAGGGGATTGATGGAGCAAGGTTTCACTCATAAAGAGACTTTCTTGTACTCAACCCTCTCGAAATAAACTGTAATACACTAATAAACATGTTTCGTCTTATTAACAATGCAAAACACAACATTTCTAGTAAGCTCGAGAAGCTTGCATATGTGCTTTTTACTAACCGAACTCGATTTACCCAAAATGGCCACCGCAACGTGGGAACTTTTCTGCACATGCATCTGTCATGCTCACGTGACATGACGTATTCTTAAGCTTGGTGGGAAATCTTTGCTTCTGCGCACTAGAACTAAATATGGCTGCTGTGGTATACAGTGTATTCATTTATTCTTTTTTTTTTTTACTTGCATGAGGATTTTATCACAAAATCACAATCAACTAGAGCAAAGAATCATCTGGGCCTATATTTTTGCACACTAACTACCATTTTACATCTGATCAACCAAGCTGTAGATTACAATTTGGAGACGGCCACAACCACAATTGAGTAAGTGTCGCTTTTACACATTCTTTATGCTTCTTCCCTGGTTGATAGACTAAAGGCTCTACATTTAAACACAAACCACTTTTTAAAAAAAAATCTTTTTTATTAGCAAATAAGGAAGAACAGATACAATAATTCCGTTATAAGTATATGTTCCATATTCCGTAGTTCTCATATGTTAGCAATAGTGAGGCATTTATCAAACATTTTTATTTTTGGTATATTCCCAACGATTCCTCCGAAAACTCCCCCCTCCCATTCGCTCCCTCCCCCGGCACTTACTTTTAGACACATTAATCATTCATAGTACACGACCCAGTTGAGCATATCTAATACACAATCATTGTTCTGATCCAAACCTATATAGGACTACATACAATATGGTACATATATGTTCTTCATACGTTGCACCTAGAACTACTCTCGCTCACCGGAGCATGTGTTGGCACTAAGTGTAGGGGAAGTTCCACATACTCCAAGTACATCACCCTTCACCTTAACTATCAGTAGTTGATAAATTAGATGCAGTGTCGCCACCTGTATCAAAAGCCTCCAACATAGCATTCCAATCTAAAGACATTACGGTCTTCCTGAGGCCCCTATGCTATTCGCTCTGCAGTGTCATACCCTCTGCCTTCCCCCAACGCACTATTTCTGCCTTCCACACCTCTGGGTCTGGCGGTCTAACCGACTTCCATCTCATTTTAATGGTACGCTTGGCAAGTAGCAGGGCTAGGTCAGTAAAACGTGTAGCTACGCTTTTTTTCCGTTCAGTAGGTCCCAGCCCCAGTATGGTATATTCCAAAGAGGTGTACGGTTTGGAAGGAGCCAGTTTAAATAAAGCATCATGGACCGTCTTCCAATAGTACCCCAGTTTTGGGCAATTCCATATCATATGCAGTAATTGCGCATTGTCTGCGCCGCATCGGGGGCATGTGGCAGCTGTGTTAGGGAACATGGCGTGTAAGCGATGGGGTGTGAGGTACGCCCTGTGCAGGACCATAAGTTGAATGAATTTAAATTTCGGGTTCCTCAACACTTTCTTTGGGAATTTGAGGATTTGTTCCCACTCCTTGTCCCTGACTGTTCACCCTATATCACCTTCCCATTTGTCTCGCAAAGGTTGTAGCGATGTTGCCCTCCCATACCCACACTGTGAGTATCTGATTCGACAGTGGGCCCGTTCCTATCGGGAGCCCCAACAGTGGTATCGTGGGGGAGTAAGAGGACGTGGGGGTCGTGTATTTCACCCCCCTCCTCCAGCAGTTGATCGCAAGCCTAAGCAGGGGTGGCGTTAACTTAGGGATCTCCGCCCTTGGCAGTAACAGTGTGTGGATGACCCCCCTCACCCAGCCCGCCTCTGACATGCCAATTTCGTGTAAGTTGTGTCCCGCCAACCAATAGGCCAGCCACTGCAATTGACAGGCATAGCTATACGCCTGCAAGTCCGGGACCCCATACCACCTGCCGTCGTAGGAAGCTGCAGTTTAGCCAGGCCAATACGTCGCCGTCCCGACCCCCACACCAGCTCCGTAAGCAAGGTATTTAACATCCTAAACATGGGAGCGGCGACCACGAAAGGCAAGCTCGTGAAGTAATAAATAAGACAGGGTAGTACTACCATCTTAGAGATGGCCACTCTGCCCGCCACCGACAACGGCAACGCGGTCCAGAATTGTACCTGTGATTTCAGCGTTGTGATCGCCCTTCACAGGTTGCCATCGATCATATCCTTCGCCCCTCTGTATATCTGTATCCCCAGGTATCTGAAGGTCGTCTCCGCCACCTGGAAAGTGTGTGGTGGGAAGGGCAGCCGGATAGCCGCCCCGGAAGCGTTGAAGCAGAACCCATAGGACTTAGGCTCACTAATAGTGAGGCCCGACAATGCCCGGAAGGCATCAAAGATCCCGGGGATAGGGTCAAGTAAGCCCCTCAGGTCTCGTAGGTACAGGATAATATCATCCGCATATGCTGACACTACGTGGACTTTCCCAGCCCTCCTTATGCCCCTGTGTTGTGCCGAACTTGGAAGCTTACATAGCAATGGCTCTAATGCTAATATAAATAATAGCGGGGATAATGGGCATCCTTGTTTGGTTCCCTAGGCTATGTCCGGTTGCGTCGAGATATATCTATTCTTGCGAACCCGGGCTGTTGGGCGGGTATACAGCAGTTGGACCCAGGCAACATACTCGGGTGGTATCCCAAACTTCGCAAACGTCGCAAACATAAAATCCCATCTGAGGGAATCAAATGCCTGCTTCAGGTCCAGAGAAATACAGCCCTCCGCCCCCACAGGTGCTTGCTCGTGTAGCATGAGTTGGCTGAGCCTCCGTAGGTTCATGGCCGTACTCCTGCCAGGTACGAAACCGCATTGATCGGGGTGTATTAGTTGTGGGATGTACTGAGCTAGCCTCGTCGCAAGAACCTTACTCAGTATTTTATAATCTTTATTCAGTAAGAACAGAGGCCTGTAATTAGCCAGTTGTGTGCCGTCCCTGCCCGGCTTCGGGAGTGATACTATCAATGCCTGCAGAGACGACCGCGGCAGTCCCTGTGACCTCAGCGCTTCTTGGTACACTACATGTAGGCGTGGGGCAAGGAGGTCGACATAGGCCCCATAGAACTCGGCCAGGAGGCCGTCTGTCCCAGGGGTTTTATTCGGTGGAAGCACACGTATGGCCTGGCGTATCTCCGTGACCGTGATAGGTCGTGCCAGATCCTCCCCCTGGTGGTCCTCAAGTCGTGGCAAGTCGAGTCCCGCCATAAACTCCTCAAACGCCGCTTCTGACAGTTGTCGGTGTGGGCCGTACAGCGTCCCATAGTAATCCCTGAAGGCAGTATTAATGTCTATTTGTGTCGTGGCTGGCATCCCTCCCTGATCACTAACCTCTAGTATGGGCAAGTGCACTGGATCATCCCGCACTATACGGGCTAGCAATGGCCCGACCTCTCAGCTTGCGCGTGCTGCCTGCATGTGTACTCCCTATGATCCAGCACACGCAGTTCCTCTAGTAGTCAGCGTGCTGTATGTGCGCCTCCTGCAGTGGCGAGAAGGGCAAATTTGTACCTGCAGCCTCGCTTTCAAGCATAGCCAGGCGGCCCTCCACTTCTCGGAGTCTCTCCATGACATTATGTATCATGCCCACCCGTGCACTCATTGCCTCCCCTCTTACGGACACCTTAAAGGCGTCCCATTCCATCTGCCGGGAACTAGCCGTACCAGTGTTTATGTTAAAATAACTTGTTATTGCGTCTGCAAGTGATGCTCGGAAAACAGTGTCCTCCAGGAATTCCGTGGTGAGGCGCCACGTTGGTATAGGCGTTGGGACCCTACCCCACTGTAATGTGACTTCCACTGGGTTATGGTCAGAGAGAGTCTCACCCATATGCTCTGCTGTGGTCACCGCCCCCAGTAATGATTTGGCACAGAAAACACGATCTATTTTGGTGTGCAGTCTATGGGGCGGGGAGTAAAAGGTATATTCTCTATTCAGTAAGTGTTTGCATCTCCATGTGTCAGCCAAATCCCATCCCTCCGCCCACTACGTGAGTGCGTCAGCCTGTCTCTTACTCTCAGTGGCCTGTAGTGGTGGGTGCGACCTATCTAGTGACACGTCCAAAACTGCATTAAAATCCCCACCTATGAGCCACTGATATTCTGACCAGTCTGCCAGCACTCTGTTAGGGGTAGCTAAAAAATTCGACTGACCAGAGTTCGGCGCATAGACACTGCCAATCACTTCAGGGGAACCATCCAATATCCCACGGATGAACATGTATCTACCCTCTGCATCCAGTCTCTTTTACACCAGTTTAAAAGGAACAGAGTTTCTTAACCATATAGCCGCCCTCCTCGAGAACACAGAATAAGAGGTAGCAAACAGGTCCCTTCCACTTTTTACGCAGCTTTACGCTCTCTGCACTGTTCAGATGAGTTTCCTGAAGGCATGCCACAATGACATTCCTCCGATTAAGTTGTGCTAAAAGTCTATGTCTCTTATGTATGGACCCCATGCCTCGTACGTTCCAGGTGCACATTTTGTAGGTGTTAAGAGTCCCCATTTCGGTCCGTGTCAGGTGTTTCCAACAGGCCCTGTACCAGAAAGAGTGTATGCAGTATATGTAGTGTCCCAAGTGCCATCAAAACATGTAACCCCCTAACTTTGAGGTCCCCAAGTGAAAAAACCTGAGGTCCAAACATTATCGCCCAACGTGAGCAATAGTTAAACCAGAACATGTCTATGCTTTGGGGGGGTGGTACCCACTTACACCCGCTCGGGACCTGTCAGTGTTACTACAGCGTGCCCTAAGCTAGTGTATCCCATTCCCTGTCAGCCCTCTCTCGCTCCTGTGCAATTCTCATACATTACCGACCGGAGTCTTCTATGGTTACAATCAAAAGTCATGCGCCACTTGGGCAGTAATTTTGGGGAAGAGCTGCAGGCTGTCAGCAGAGCCCGACACCTCCGTGTGCGTGTCAGAGTTGCTGCCCATGTCCGATTTGTCCCTTGCATCGTGAGCAGCCAGCGCTGCCTCTGTCAGCTGGGCTATCTCCGGTGTCTTTCCAGCTCGGGCCGATGTTGTTCCTCCGCTCGCCGTTGACCCCTTTGTGCTTTTTTCACTCGTGTCAGCCCGCTGCTCCTTCTGGTGCGAAGGTCCTTCACCCTGGTCTTCCGCAAACGGGCCCTGCGTGTTCAACGGTGTCAGGGCCACCTCCATCCACTCAGGCACCTCCTCAGGCATTTCAAAGAAATATGATTTGTTTTCATGTATTATTTTGAGGCGGGCCGGGAATAGGAGAGCATATTTCAGGTTTCTGTCCCGCAGTTTGCGCTTTACCCCCAGGAATGTCGACCTGGCCTTCTGCACCGCCGGGGTGAAGTCTGGGTATACTGAGACGGTCTTATCTTCATATCTCAGTGGTGCCTTTTCTCTTGCCACTCTCAGCACTGAGTCTCTGTCTTTGTAGTGCAGAAGGCGCGCTATCAACGGTCGCGGCGGCGCACCCGGCTTGGGTGGCTTCGATGGCATTCTGTGTGCCCTCTCCATGCTGTACAATGGGGTAAGATCTTGCGGACCCACAACCTTCTTCATCCAATCCTCAACAAACTGCGTGGGGTTCCTCCCTTCACTGCGCTCCGGAATTCCAAAAATTCCCACATTATTGCGGCGAGCCCGCCCTTCCGCATCGTCCATCTTGTCCCAGAGCAGTTTGAGCTGTTTCTCCATATGCTTGAGTTTCGTGGAGTGATCCGTCTGCGGCGGTATCAGGTCGTCAAGCGCGATCTTATGCTCCGAGACCTTTTCGGCTAACTTGTGGGGTTTGTAGGAGCGACAAGCCAGTTGCCATGCTGTCCATACGCGTCTCAAGCGCCTCCCTGGATGCCTTTATTTTGGCCAGTATAAGGTCCAGTTTAGCGTCCTGTGTGCACTTGCCCGTTGGCGGTATTATCTCCATGTTTGAGGAGGCCAGTGGGTAGTCTGAGCCGGTAGATTGGATGTCCGCATTTGTGCTCTGATCTTGCACCTTGGCCCTGTTCTTCCCCATGGCTCTCGTCTTCAGGATGGCGGTGGCAAGGTCCCACTTGCGCTCTCTTTGCCAATGTATTTAGTGCTTGCCTGCCGTTGCCGCTCACTCGCCAGCCACGGACACTCCCACCTTTACCTGTACGTGCGAGGGGGCTGGCACACCTCAGCTCTAGGATCACGTCCGGTCTAATCGCCGGACCCTTGTAGCACCACTGACCAGTGCCTGTCGGGCATTCCGCAGCCCCCCCCCACCGATGTCCAGCACGCCACGACAGTCGGTAATGTGGGTGACCGCCCTTCTCAGCACCCCAGGAATCGGTGCAGCATGTAGTCAGCAGTCCGATGATGTGCCCGCCGCCTCTGATGCTATCTCCCAGCCGCCAAAGATCTGAAAAAGTTTGTATTCATTAGCCTATCTCCCCTTTCCCTAGGGGTTCAAGAGCCAGGCAGTTTACATTGAAAGTGGGACACTGACAGACACACTTAAGTAAGTGATGTTAGTAAGGGTGTTTTGTTGACACGCTTTGGGCATCAAGTTTAAAGTGGTTTGTGACTATGGTTTTTCTTTACAATAGATTTGTGTTGACGACGGGGATAATTTACCTTCCTCTGGTCTCTGTTGAGCGAGAGGTAAGACAAGGAGGCTAGTAGTAATGGCAGAGGTAGCCAACATCCAACAGGAATTCATGTTCTAAATGAAGGTTTTCTTTCCTTTATTACAGACTATGGTCCTGATGAGAACTCAAAAATGATATGAGTTCGAAACGCATAGACTGTTTAAAAAAAAGCCTGAAATAGAGAAAAAGTTACAGAAACTAGAAAAAATAGGCGTTCTGTTGAGAACAAGAAATGTCTATGGCTTTGTTGTGAATATTTGTATTCCGGCACTCATTTAATAATTTATATATTTTTGTATTGTCTGTACTATTTGTAAAGGTATGAAAGAGGGATGACTGATGGTTCGAATGAAGACTTTTGGAATGTATTATTGTTTTTGTAAATAGGAATGTTATTGTTTTTGTTTTCTTTTGTGTACATAAGGTCTTAAAATTGCAAATTTGAAAAATCAAAATACCAAATAGATGTGCTTTGAGTTAATTACAAAAGTAAATAAAATAACTGGAATTTAGATCACAAAACATAGTGTTTCATTTCGAATGTTTTGCAAGAAATATGTTAGGATAACTTGATAGCCGCACGTGCACTTCTCTTTGTTCATTATTAGCTTGTGGCAAGCTGTGCTGTTGGGAGCCCAGACCCAGTAGTGGTTTTTTCTGTAGTTAAAATAAAGTAATGAGAATAGAGTAGAGATAAGTGGTATACAGTGTATTCATTTACTCTTTGTTCTAAAACTGTTCTTCTTTGACTTTGCTATTAGCTCGTGTTTGGACCAATCAAGTACAATGTTGCTCCATCTTGGGTCCCGCAACGGCGCATGCTCTACGTTCGTTCACCCGAGTCCACAGGCCATGGCATTGAATACGGGCCAACTCCTGACTTGCTAGAAGATGTTCATGGGAACCTCCTGAACTTCCAAGAGGATGTTAAATAAGACATTGTATTTACTATTAGAACATTCATTGCCGGGTGGAATAAAAGTGCATGGGAAAATTAAAATATTGGCCGTGGAACATTGATCTGAATATTGAAGAGCATGACCTCATAACTAGATTGGTGTGATGACCTCTCCTCGTCTTTTGACCTATCAAATTGAGGGAATACACACATTTGCAACAGTGTGGGGTGGTACACTGCCCTGGAAAATGGTATATCTAAGGTAGGCTTAGCTAGTTAGATTGTCCGACTTGTCCGAATAGCTGATCTGTCACTGACCCAACGCACTCAATAGGCGATCGAGAGCAGAGGTGCTTGCGGAGCACTCTGTCAGAAGATTCAATAACCCAATTGGGTTCTGGGAAGGAGTTCGATAACCCAATCGGGGTTCTGTGGGAGAAGGTTTGATAACCCAATCGGGGTCCGGCTGTTAGCTGCAGAGAGGTGTGTGACGCTGGCGTTGTACTTTAGCTGTGGGTGCCGGTCCTGACCTGCGGGGGTACTGTCCTGATCCAATTTGGTCCGTACTTATCCCGATTCTGGTCTACACCTTTTCTATCCTGTTGGCACCTGCACTATCGGGGGGGCCTGTCCTTTATCCCAGCCCGTGGCCAGGGTTGATCTTCACACCTTTCTAGGTAAACATAAAAGTTGTAAGGGTATGTCATTGTGCTGTTTCCCTTTTCTTACCCTTCCAATGTTTAAATGCTTAAAGAAAGTCTCACAGTATTTCTGCATCATATTGCTTTGATTATATTTTTCTTAATTGAACAAACCTTGACTAATTTAGTATGGACTCTGACATTTAAGAATTTACATAGATAAAGTGTTTAAATCATTTGCGAGTCTGTGATTATTTATGAGTGCAAATGTTTATTTACTACCTATTTTCTTGCTAACTCCCTTGATCCCTTAGGACTCTAGGTATCAGTGACTAGGATTGGTAAGTCAAGGTATAGGTCCTAAAAGTAAATACTACTGGTTTAAAACGTAGGTTTACCTGTTCAAAGTGCATATGTTTTATGGGCCCAGGTGAGTATGGTAAAATCCTGAGCAGGTGAACCCGCGCTCTATTACACACACGCCTTATGGTGCAAAGTTTATACTTTTCGCTTAGCAGACTGTGTGCCAGCACAGGGAAGGAGAGCAGCAGAGGGACATTTTTAAGGAATAAGTATCTCCTGAGCCACCCTAGAGTCCATAATGTGGAAGCTTGAGGACTCCTGAGCTACCCTGAGGAGCCTCGGCAAAGCATCTGGGATAATGCTGCTGGACTCTTGTCATACACCCCGAGTTCCTTTCCACATAGTCATTAGGTAGGCACGTCGGGGTCGCATTGGCTCAGTGCAAATTGGGTATTTGGTACTTCAAAGCCTTCCTCAGAACTTCATGCAGGACCTCCACTGAAAACCATGAAGAGTTGTATATGCTGTTGCCGTAGGCTGAAAGACACGCTGTGCTCCGAGGTCATGCAGTCACTTAGGATTATTGCTCTCTGGCAACTCCTCAGCATCTCTTTCTTAAAGCGTGTTGCATGTACACAGCATGTGTTCTTTGCTGACATCCATGCTATATTCATTACGCCCCCAACAGCCCCAAGGTAGGAAGCTCCCAACTTGCCCCAACCCGTTGAATCCACAGCCCGAGTGGCCAGCGTAAATTCAGTTGCAGGGGCACTCGCAGGAGGATACCATATTTATATGACTGCGCAAGACTGTTTCACACCAGCAGCAGGTTACATCCATTGCATTCATAATTGCTGCTCTTGGATCTTCATCCTAAACTCATTATCAGAGGTCGTCCAGAAGATCTAAAAACCTTACATATTCATCAAAACATGCTAACAACATATCTCGCAAAGGTGTCCACTGTAGGATTACCACCTGGCTGGTTTTATACCGAAATCACCGGTATTTTAATGACCCAGCTGATTCAAAATTGTGGCAAATCACCTAAAGCCGGTATTTTTCCCTTTATCAGTGAATACTTCAAAGAGTAAATCTTAGGACAAAACACTCCCTATAAGTGTTCTAATGCTGACCTGGTGACCCTTGACCGACCATTATTATTATTATTATTATGTTTCTTATATAGCGCCAGAATCGACCCCCGAAGGGGTATCTCCGCGCTTGCCTTGGGAACCCGTCCCGGCTTTTCCCTGTGAGATAGCCCCTACAGGGCATCCCCAAGGTGAAAGCCAGGCATCCCGCCGCGGGGGGGGGGGGCGTTGTGGAGATTAAGCAAACTTAATGCCCAGAGTTGTTAGGTAAGGCACTGAAGCGAGAATTATCGAGTCCATGGACATTTGAGCTCAAGAACCGGCCGCGTCGGGAATTGTACCCTGGTCCCGGGTCTGACCTCTGCTTCAGGGTCTGCCTGCTCTAACCAGTGAGCCACACTTCTCCACTAAACAAAGACATAAAGACCATGTTAAAGATGAATACAGACTACTTCATGTTAAGATATACTTATCATACCCAAGAATCATGCCCAGGCTTTAGCAGAATCCTAAAACGTGAACAGATGGGCGGGGTTGTCTGAGGGAAAAGGGGAAAACCTTAGACCACTGTCATGTGTGAGATGTTTGACGGCAAATGCTGAGCTGACTGCGTCTAATCTTATGTTTAGAAACTGCTGCATAAAGCAACTAAACACGCAGAACGGGCTCTTCAGCAAAACAGAACTCACCTCACACGAGTCAACAGTGACAGGCATGGCGAAAAGTGCCTTGGTGGCAGAATCAGATCTCAGCAGGCTTGCCAAGTGTAGTTTATTAAATGGAGGTAAGGGCAATTCACAGTGGCCTCTTACATATTCTCTGCCTGATGCTGCAGACCTGGCAGTGCTTAGAGTGTGCTTCCCTGTGCTAGAGATTTTCCAAATAGTCTTAATGCAGTGGGAAATGTAATGGATTTAAAATTCATTTTCAAGGGATTTCCACAATCACTCAACAAAGTAATAATCTTACTAGCCGGAAAAGAAGAAATGAAGCACTTTAGTCATTTCTGAACAGGTTTAATGCTGCCAATATATTCTCTTAATGTCGAATACATGTGATTGTCAAATCTGCGTTTCAACATATCCGTTTTAAACCACAAAAAAACCTTTAGAGGGTGAGAAACATGTCTGCATGTTCTTATTCGAACTTCCTGTTGTAATTCCTGAAACGAAGTAGACGAAATTGTCAAAAGAAAAAAACTCGACTGTGATAAACTAACCCGTGAACATATTGTCTGCCCAGCGCTGCTCGTTCTAAGTGTCCTCGGACACCAGTAATTGCTGTTTGGACTGCCATGTTAGCTTTTATGGGGAGGATTACAATGCACCGCGCCGCGGCGGCTGAAAGGGTGCTTTACGCTGGGCCTCAGTGAACAGAGATATATGTTACCATGGTTGAAAAGGCCTTCTGTGTGGCCTCGGTAAGAGAAAACTCCCACATTGTGCCGCCGAGCAGCATTAGTCGAGCGCAGACTGCACACAAATCTCGAACTGGGCTGCAGCCAAGAGCGGAATCCAATATGGCGATGCCTCCTTGGGCGTGCATACATTGAAGCTATGCAGAGGCGAATGAAATACCACTGGGGTCAGGGGTAGTAGGTCTGCACCTTTCTCGGAAGACAAAAAAATAGCCAGCTGTTTACGTTTACAATTCTGGAAGGGTCGAGCTAGTAGATGAACCAGAAATTAAGTAAATATTTCAGTACATACATTTCAACTCACTCGCATTTGGTGGGAGTCATCTGCTTTTTAGATCTGGTTTCAGCCAAAACCTTTCGATCTAAAAATATAAATATATTTGAACAATGTACTTTTTTTAAGGAACTTTGAGACAGCTTTCTTCATCCATTGGTCTGTTGCTCTTGTCAGCAACATTTTGTTTCCACCTACTACAACACATAGCATGAAGTAGCGGTCAAGCCACTTCAGCCACAGGATAACTGTACTTTGAGTGATTGCATTTGGCTCTTTCACAGGGAGCACATTCGCACACAAGCTAGTTACCCTCTGTGCCAATGTTTGTATTTCATGTATTACTTTGATATTGCCTTTGTAATGAGAGTCTAAAGTGGCAGGGCTTTATACCAGATGTGAGCAGAGGTCACATTCCATGCTTTATCATTTCCTGGTTCCTGCCAGTGCTGTTGTAAATTCCTTCTGGAGTGTCCTTTGTTTATTATTTGACTGTTGGTATCTCACAGCATAAGAGATTTGTCCCTTTGAAACTGTTCTATAGTAAGTTGTTGAAAGCTTCAATATTATACCTGTGAATTCATAAGCGGACAATTCTTCATAACACGTTTGATCCAACCTCAATTTCACTAATGGCTCTTTAACAGTGGCGGCTCCTCTGCAATGGCGTAGGAGCGATGCCCCACTGCCTGGCTCAGAGCCAGCAAATAAAAAATGTGCATATGTGTGTAGCCGGCCGCCGTAGGCCGACCAAAGCACACATGCGCAGTTATGTTTTCCCAGGCTGGCTGCATTCAACAGCCTCCTGGAGAAACCCAGACAGACTCCTTAGTCTGAGCGGAGATTCTTTCCAGCCCGCTCAGGCCAATTTCCACCCAGCTCTCATATGAGAGCAGCACGGGGATTGCACAGGGAGTCAGTGATGTTGCCCCACTGCCTGCTGGGACCAGGAAGGACAAGTCGCAATGTGGGAGGTGGACAGCAGCTCCAGGTAAGTATTTTATTTTTTAATATTAACCACCCTGCGCGTGCTCCCCCTTTCGTGCTCCCCCCTCCACCTGCTCCGCCACCTCTTCACTGTGGTGCTCGCCACTGCTCTTTAACCCCTTCGGTGATGATGACGAGCTCAGCTCGTCATCAGCCACGGTGGTCGTGTGCGGATGACGAGCTGAGCTCGTCATCTAACGCGGCTTTTGGAAAAAAGCCGCACAGCGCAAAAATAACCGCCGCAGCGATGCGGTTAATAAACTTTGCCCAGGAAGAAAACCAGCCTTTATCATGTTTATTTGCAGCACTTGTAATATTTTTTATCGCCTTCTTTCTTTTCTTTTTTCATTCCTTCTTCCATAGTTTCTTTCTAATTTCTTGCTTTATTTCTTTCATTCCTATTTCCTTTTGTCTTTCATTGTTTCAATTCTTTTTTACTTTTCCTACTTTCTTCCAATTTTTGTTTCATTCATTCCTTCTTTCTTGCTTTCCTTTTTTAATTTATTCTTTCATTCTTTCCATTTATCATGCTTTCTTTTTTTATTGCATTCTTTAATTCTTTCTTTCCTTCTTTCTTGCTTTCTTTTGTCTTTCATTCCATCTTTCCTGCTTTCTTATTATTTTTATTCCTTCTTTCCCGCTTTCTTTCTACCTTGCCTTCTTTCTTTTCTTCCTTTCTTCCTTCTTCTTCTTACTTACTTTGTTTTACTCTTATTTTCTTTTTTCTTCTTTTCTTGCTTCCATTCCTTATTTCTTTCTTTCCTTCTCTCTGTCCTCCATCCCTTCTTTCTCACTTGCTTTTCTTCATTCATTCTTTCTTTCTTCCTTCCTTCTTGCTTTCTTTCTCTCTCTTCCTTCCTTTCTTCATTTCTTTCCGTACCTTTTTTCTCTGACTCTCTTTCCCTTTTTCTATCTCTCCTTCTTTCATTCCTTCTTTCTTGCTTTTATTCCTTCTTTCTGCCTTTCCTTATTTTCATCCTACTTACCTTCCTTCTCTCTTGTGGTTCTTTCTTCCTTCTTTATTTCTTCCTTCTTTTTTGCTTTACTTTCTCTCTTTTTCTTTATTTCCATTTCTTTCCCTCTATCGTTTTCTCCTGTTTCCATCCATTCTTTCCTGCTTTCATTACTTTCTTCTTTCTTTCTGTATTTCTAACCTTCTTTCCTTCCTTTTTTCAGTTTTTTCTATCTTTCTTTCTTTCTTGCCTTCTTTCCATCCTCCTTTATTGCCTTCCTTCTTTGTTGCCTTCCTTCTTCCTTACCTTCCTTCTTTCTCGCCTTCTTTCATTTCTTCCTTCCTGCCTTTTTTCTTGTCTTCTTTCTTTCATTCTTTCTTGCCTTTCCTATTACTTGACTTTTTTCTTTCTTAACTTCTCTATTTCCTTCCTGTTTTCTTTCTTTCTTTCTTTCTTTCTTTCTTTCTTTCTTTCTTTCTTTCTTTCTTTCTTTCTTTCTTCCTTTCTTTCTTTTTTTATTTCCTCCATTCTTTCCTTCTTTCACTTCTACAAAATGTATGTGTATAACATGGTTACTTATGGGGGTTTTCAACTGCAGTTTATCCCTTTGTCTGTGTCTTCTCATTTCTCTCCAACCCACTAGAGCATGAATTAAGGGGTAAGGAGTTACGCCAATTCAGTTATTGGCTGACTTCACTATGAGTTATGTGTTATCTTTATACAATGTTTGTTTTTAGATTGACAAATGGGTGGATGAGTGAGCGGGTGTGTGAATAGTTGTATGGGTCTGTGAATAGTTAGGTGACTGCTTCTGTGAGTATATCAGTAGGTATATGAGAGGTTGTATGGCTGTGTGAATGGGTGTGTGAGTGGTTGTGTGGATGATGTCATCAGTGATATCATTTGAGATATCAACAGTGATGTCAACAGTAATGTCACTGACAATGTCATCGGTGATGTAATATGTGAGGTCATAAGCAGTGCATTGCTGGGGTGTAAGTTGTAGTTAACTCAGACAACTATAACTGCTGAATTTCACTGGTTTTGTATGAGCAAAATCTGAGCCTAACTATGACGTCCTTGTAACCTTTTTTTTCATTGAATTTCTAAGGTTTTGTTAATTATATTTCCTTACTATAATATCCCTGTAACCTTTGGCTTTTTCAGTTAAGTTTTAAGTTTACATTTTTTTTTCTATTTCATACCTGTAATGTCCCTGTAACCTTTGGATTTTGAAGTGAATTTTTAAGGTTTTTTTTAAATTTGATTTCCTCACTGTAAACTGTTAACTTTGAGAGTGAGTGTGTGAGTAAGTGCATGCGTGTCTCAGTGGGTGTGTCGGTGAGTGCATGAGTGTCTCAATGGGTGTATGAGTGGGTGTGTGAGTGTTTGTGTGGGTCTGTGAGTGGGTACATGAGTGTCTGAGTGAGTGTGTAGTGGGTTTGTGAGTGGGTGTCCAAGTGTCTGAGTGGGTTTGTGAGTGCCTCCATGAGAGTGCGAGTCACTCTGTGAATGAGTGCATGAGTGTCTGAGTGGGTGTGTTAGTCTCTGAATGGGTCTGTGAGGGGGTGTGTGAGTCTCTGAATGGGTCTGTGAGAGGGTATATATGTCTGAGTGGGTCTTTGAGTGGGTGCATGAGTGTCTCAATGGTCTGTGAGTGGTTGTGTGAGTGGCTGTATGGTCTGTGAGTGGCTGCTTGAGTGTCTGAGTGGGTCTGTGAGTCGGTGTTTGAGTCTCTGAGTGGGTCTGTGAGTGGGTGAATGTGTCTCAATGGTCTGTGAGTGGTTGTGTGAGTGGCTGTATGGGTCTGCAAGTTGGTGCATGAGTGTCTGAGTGGGTATGTGAGCAGGTTTGTGAGTGTCTGAGTGGGTCTGTGAGTGGGTGGGTGAGTGTCGGACAGTGTCTGAGTGGGTGCATGAGTGTCTGAGTGAGTGTGTAGTGGGTCTGTGAATGGATGAGAGAGTGTCTGAGTAGGTTTGTGAGTGCTTCCATGAGAGTGTGAGTCAGTCTGTGAGTGAGTGCATGAGTGTCTGAGTGGGTGTATGATTGGGTGCATTAGTCTCTGAGTGGGTCTGTGAGTGGGTGTGGGAGTCTCTGAGTGGGTCTGTGAGTGAGTGCATGAGTGTCTCAGTGGTCTGTGAGTGGTTGCTTACTATAATATCCCTGTAACCTTTGGCTTTTTCAGTCAATTTGTAAGTTTTAAAAAATGGTCTATTTCCTACCTGTAATGTTCCTGTAACCTTTGGATTTTGAAGTGAATTTCTAAGGTTTTTTAAATTTGATTTCCTCACTGTAAACTGTTAACTTTGAGAGTGAGTGTATGAGTAAGTGCATGAGTGTCTCAGTGGGTGCGTGAGTGTGTGCATGAGTGTCTCAATGGGTGTATGAGTGGGTGTGTGAGTGTTTGTGTGGGTCTGTGAGTGGGTACATGAGTGTCTGAGTGAGTGTGTAGTGGGTTTGTGAGTGGGTGTCCAAGTGTCTGAGTGGGTTTGTGAGTGCCTCCATGAGAATGTGAGTCACTCTGTGAATAAGTGCATGAGTGTCTGAGTGGGTGTGTTAGTCTCTGAATGGGTCTGTGAGGGGGTGTGTGAGTCTCTGAATGGGTCTGTGAGAGGGTATATATGTCTGAGTGGGTCTTTGAGTGGGTGCAGGAGTGTCTGAATGGTCTGTGAGTGGTTGTGTGAGTGGCTCAATGGTCTATGAGTGGCTGCTTGAGTGTCTGAGTGAGTGTCTGCGTGGGTCTGTGAATCTGTGTTTGAGTCTCTGAGTGGGTCTGTGAGTGGGTGCATGTGTCTCAATGGTCTGTGAGTAGTTGTGTGAGTGGCTGTATGGGTCTGCAAGTTGGTGCATGAGTGTCTGAATGGGTATGTGAGCAGGTTTGTGAGTGTCTGAGTGGGTCTGTGAATGGGTGGGTGAGTGTCAGACAGTGTCTGAGTGGGTGCATGAGTGTCTGACTGAGTGTGTAGTGGGTCTGTGAATGGATGAGAGAGTGTCTGAGTAGGTTTGTGAGTGCTTCCATGAGAGTGTGAGTCAGCCTGTGAGTGAGTGCATGAGTGTCTGAGTGGGTGTATGATTGGGTGTATTAGTCTCTGAGTGGGTCTGTGAGTGGGTGTGTGAGTCTCTGAGTGGGTCTGTGAGTGAGTGCATGAGTGTCTCAGTGGTCTGTGAGTGGTTTCATGAGTGGCTGTATGGACCTGTGAGTGGATGCATGAGTGTCTGAGTGGGTCTGTGGGTGTGTGTATCAGTGTACAAGTCAATCAATCAATCAGGTGGTTTGCAAAGCGTGGCTACTTACCAGTAAGGGTCTCAAGGTGCTGGGAGAGCTGCTGGTCTGTTGAAGGTCTGTGGTTCAGTCAAAGAGCCAGGTCTTAAGGTCCTTCCTGAATTGGGGATCCACTTGAATATCTTTTAGAACAGGTTCATTATGTGAAGCAGGATGATGCGATAGCATTGATCTGACGGCTCATGGTAAGTGAGCCGTCCAGGATGCTGCTGAGGTTCTATGCATGGTCTGTGGGTGTGAGGGTTTCCAAGTGTTGTGAGCCACCAGGAGTCATCCCAGGCAGAGGAGGTGAAGCCCATGATGAGGACTCTTGTCTTATCTGAATTGAGATTGAGGTAGCTGTTTGTCTGTCAGTGGGTGTGTGAGTGCCTGAGTGTGTGAGGGAGTCTCCGTATGTCTTTGTGGGTGTCTCTGTAGCTGTGTCAGTGACTCGACCACAACAGAACTGCACATGTCCTTTTATCCAACAAGAGGCCCCATTTTTGTACAAAACTTCTACCCAAGTGGACTACTTTCTACTGGTTAATTACTAAGTACTACCTCCCTGGGTAAATGTGCAGTACATATTCTGCACTACAGCTACAGAATGGAACATGAGGAAATGTCACCAGTGACCTTGTGTGGGTTTTGGCAATGTGATTTTTCCTGGTGCGTCTTTTTCTAGAAATAATTGATAACATGAATCCTCCTATAAAGAAGGCAACGAGACTACAAAGTGGTAAATCTCCACCAAACAAGGGCATTTCCTCTTAACTATATGCAGTTAGTGCTTCTTGTTGTTGTCTGACTTTTTTCGATATAAACAATATCATAAAAGTATCAACAAAACAGATCAAGACCATCCAATTAAAAACATCCAGAGTTAAAAGAAGCAATGTCGCAATGTCACACAATCAAACAGTAAAACACATTCATGTTGATTAAGAACAATATATACAAAATGTGGAAATTCCTTAAAAACTATACAAGTTAAAAAACAATTCATATATCCTAAGGTCCAGAGATTTCTCCCCCGCCAGGGTTGGGGCATCGGCTGGGTCCTCCCTCAAATGGTCTACCACCCCATTAACAAAGAGAGTCGGGCCAAAATACAACCCTGGCGTACTCCTCTCTCTACCGCTACCCTGTCTGTCAAATCCCCCTGGCCGCCCCACCTGACTCTGGCAAAGTTTCCCTCATGTAAACGTTTGGTGAAGTCCAGAATCAGGTGGGGAGTGCCTAGGTCAGACAGTACCTGCCAGAGTTTGGCACGTGGGACCAGGTCGAAGGCCGTTTTTAAGTCAATAAATGCTAAATATAAGCTGCCTTTCTCTATAATCACAGATTTCCAATAGATCGTGTAAAATCTGAAGACCTGATCCATTGTGCCAACCCCCTGCCTAAATCCTGCCTGAAAATGTGAGAGGATGTTCACCTCCTCCATCCACAGCCTTAGCCTCGTTAGGAGGACCCTGCCCACCACTTTTTGTACTACATCGATTAAGCTTATCGGTCTGTAGTTGGCAGGGTCCTCCCTCTCCCCGTTCTTTGTTTGGTTGACATGTCCTCATATTCCTAAACATGAAGACCTCCTCTCCAAAATCGGTGAGAAACATGCTGGGGGGTACTTGTTAATCTGTCCACCATCCTGGCAAAAGACAGGAAGACTGTTGCATAATACTAAGGTAGGGGGGCAAAATGGGCACAGTTTCCAAGTGATTTGCATATTTCTATACTCATAGACATTTAAAGTGAGAATCATGGACTCTGATCTCACCAGAAGAGGACACAAAAGTAACCGCTGGTTACAGTCAAATACAGATTGCGTTCCAATAGCTCAACAATGCATTCACTTCCAGGAAGCATTTCAGATACATTTTTCAGTGTGGAATTACTACATTCACCAAGCACAGAAGTTATGATAATTTGTCCTTTATAGAAATGGAGCTTCAGCTGGCGGACCTGCTATGTTTATATCTGTAAATGCCTCCTGTTGAAGTTTAATTTCTGTGAAATGTGTATAAGGGCCAAAACAGCCTGCCAAAATTACAAAAGGGGGAACAGGGCAGTGCGGACACCTTCCCTGGGCTGATTTTGGCCCTGGGGCCCCCCTTGGGCCTGACCCTGTTTACCTGGCTGCCCTGGAGCCTACCCAGTGCACCCAGTATGCATCTTGAGAATCGCAGGGGAGGCTCAAGGCCCCCAGCCACCTCCCTATCTCCTGCGGGAGACTGCATTGCTACTGCACACAGGGAGCTGCTGGAAATGCAGCTCTATGTATGCATGAGCAATACTTTCATGTCTTTCATTGCCTGCATGTCTGCAGGCAGGGAAAGAGATGAAACGTTCACTTCCAGCAAGTGGGAGCACTTTGACGGGTCCAGCTTTCTGGAAGCAGAGTGTTTGTTTTTAGTTGTAGGGAACTGACTGGATGTATGAGTCTCTGAGTGGGTCTGTGAGTGGGTGCATAAGTGTCTCAGTGGGTCTGTTTGTTATTGGCTACCTGAGTGGGTGTGCGAGTGTCTAAGCGGGTCTGTGAGTGGGCATGTCAATGTCCCAATGGGATTGTGAATGAGGGCAACAGTGTCTGAGTGGATCTTTAAGTGGCTGTATGAGTATCTAAGTTGGTCTATGAGTGGGTGTCTTACTGTCCCAGTGGGACTGTGAATGCATGCATCAGTGTCTAAGCGGGTCTTTGAGTTGGTGTGTGAGTGTCTTAGTAATTCTCTCACTGAGTGCATAAGTGTCTGAGTGGGTGAGTGTCTCAGTGAGTCTGTGAGTGGGTGTGTGAGTCTATAAGTGAGACTGAGGGTGTATGTCTCAATATACATTTTTTTTCAGTGATATTCATAGATTTGTCGCAATGTATATTCCTGAATTCATTATGATATTACACAGTGGGCACACTGACAGTCTTGACAAATTCACAAATGTCACGCGTGGAATAAAAACTGCTTTTCGACACATTATACACATAAGAGGCCCCTCAAATGTTCCTATATTCGAGCCATGGGTTCAGGGCACATCCATCCTGGCCCATTATCCCAGTTTGTGCCATTTCATTTGAGCCCTGGAGACTGCTCCAATAAAATAAAATGGCAGCAGCAACTCTCTGCTCAGGTTGAACCCAGCCAATCACAGCATTTCTGTTGGCGCACGTATGAACAAATCTTCGTGAAATAGATGCAAATTAGTTGCGATCGTAAATATGAAAATCTGGATGTCTTTTAATATCTTGCAAACTATGAAGAGTTTACGTCAAATAACTGAAAGCGTAATCTGCGAAACAAAAGCTACCTTTCTGCCAATTTCAGTGTAATTCTGTCCAGCAGTTCGGGCTGTGGTCATGTTCAAAGTCCCTATGGAAATTAACATGAGAAACACACTTTTTTTGTGTCCCCCCCCCATTTGAAGCTGAACTCTCAGAGCAGGTAAAAACTTTGAGTGAGGGAGTGTATTTGACAGTTAACTCTCAATGGGAGATCGTGCTGGCGCTTAATATAAGAACCATGCATACTACCGTCACCTGTAAGCTAAACTCAAATCATATCAATCTGAAAACCACATTGCTTGAGCCATTATCAGCTACAGGATTAATTATCATTGTTTACCCTTTGTGGTGACATCTCAGAAAATATTATGCTATGTACAGAAAATTTAAAAATTCCACCACAAAGGTGGTTGCTGGTCTTTTCTGGTCTTTGCCACAGGGAGCCTGCTACCAAGACTATTCATAGACTGGTTTGGAAATAGACCATTGGAAGGTCATGCTAAAACCAGATCCCGCTAGATGTCTTTTAAATTCAAAAGAGCAGCTCGACTGGGGGTTCAGGTGGATGTTGTAGGATTCTGGTGTAAAGTGGAAGAAAAACATCCAGTTCAGTAAAGGAGTGAACCATGTCAGGGTATCAATCAATCACTTTATTTATCATAATCACCAAAAAGGTTACAACAAGGTTAAAACTGGTGTTAGGCTGCTTGTGAAGACCATGCCTGACAGTTAGGGATGGACTGATCCCATTGAAGCAGAGTCAAGACTGAGTTGCATATGGCTGGGACCAAACTGAGGTGGCAAGATGTGCAAAATAAAGATGCACTGGTGTGCGGTCCTGAGCAAATTACCAGTGACTGATATTATTTCAAGCATTCCATCCATCATTTCATTGATTAAATTATAGGTGCTCATTCATACATTTGTTTTATCATTGCACCATTAAAATGTTGCTTATAGAAAGGGATCTGTAGTACTGCATTTCTTACCTTTTACTTTTAATTCCATGGACAAACAGCATTATGTGGTGCTAATCTAGGGCATCAAAAGTCTGTTTGATGGCTGTATCTAATAATTTCATATATTGAGTGTGTCTATTTTTCCTATCCCTTCCTGATTTCATGACATGCATTTTGCAAAGCTCGAAAAGTTTTTGAAAACATTTGTGAAGTTGTCGAGAGACTTCGCACACTCCTATGCACAACTTACGTCCTGGAGGGTAATTAAATCCTTGAGTTGCTCATTGGTACAACTAGAGTGGGGAACAAGACATTACCAGTATAGACTGTGCCAACTGGTGCTCACACAGTGAACCTTTTGATTTTTTTTGTTGAATTGAGTCGCTCCCTCAATCTTTTTGGAATATGATTATGGACATTACTGGATTTTGTCGGTGGATCCAGATGAGGTGTTGAGCGGACATTGTATCACAAATATATTCTTTATTACTGCATGCAGGAATTTAGTTTTTGTCTGTGCTGATCTAGTTACCCTCACCATTTTCCGTATATGAGTATTGGTGCTCACACAATCCCTGGTCAGGTGATGCTATGCCTGGCCTAGGTCCCTGTACTTCTTAATTGGGAGAGAGAACCAATTTTGCACTTGCAGGGCATCATGCTTTCGATCACAGGGGAGGTCTGTACAAGTAAGCCCGGCAGGGGGCGGGTGTCAGCAGACGACGGAATTTGAATTATGCATTTATTTAATTTTCCCTATTCCGTCGTCTGTCGAATTCCCCCCTCCCCCCTGCTCTGTCCCGCCCCACCACGCTTACCTGCATGGATTGCCACTGTTCGATCGACATCACAAATTCTATTATTTTGATTCCTCTATTTTGCACATTGCCCGTATGCCTGTTTTTAAAGTGTAACTACAACACATATAATTATGGGGGACCCTAGGGCTAATTTAATGACCAGCTCTGAGTACATGCCCTATCAAATACTCATCACAAAAAGGGTATCAGAGGGTCAGAATTTCTACGAGTGATTATTGGAGACAATAGTAGTGAGTTATTACCACTAGCCATACAACAGGTCTTTTTAGTGAAAATAACAAGAGCCAGGTCAGGTCAGTGTCTGGTCTCTAGCACCCATCAGTCACCACTCGGAACCGCCCTTTATCATTTGGGGCTCCGAGGACCCACACAGCACCTGATCTTATCTCTAACAGGAAAGGGCTGACCTTCCTGTAGGCAGGGCGTGGTCGCTTTCAGTTGGAAAGATATGTATGAGTGATGTAACTGACGGGGTGAAAAGTGCAGTGCAAAGAACAAAGTGATATCAAAGGATACAGAAAAGGTGAATAAAATTGGTTTAGGAAGCAAAACATGTTTTAATTGGATATAGCTCCCAATACCAATATTAAAAATAGCCAAGACAAGGAAAAATATATAAACTGTCTAGTGGTGGAACGTGGTCAACATGTTTCAGCAAATAATGGCCAAGTGGCCTTGCTTTCTTCAGGACCTTAAAATGACGCTACTGCAAACAAAAAAAACCCAAAGTGTGAAGAAGTGTTTTTTTTAAAAAAAAGATTATTGGAACAACTTAGATACTGATATATATGTCACCTGGACCTCCTAGGTGTACTTGTTCCGTATCTTCTCACAAATTCAGTTGTCCACTGAAAAAGACATGTATGGCATGAGTACGTCACGTACAACTTATCCCCAAAAAACCTTGTTTCTATCACCATTGATAAATACCGACATTAGTGAAGCCTATATCTAAAAATGAGGCCAAATGCACTGTATGTACTAATGCCTTCCAGTTCCTATAGAACTTGAAACTTTTCAAATTTCACATGCTGCATCTTACCTGATTTGTAAGAAGTAGAGACCTCACCCCACCTGGCTGCGGCTCAGGACATAGGTAAAGCACCGCTCTGTAAGGGTGAATAAATTCAAACCATTGAATCATTCACCATAAGCATGGAGTCTATAGGAATCTATCACGTCACGTGACGGCCTCAGCCTATCATGAGCAACTTGTTATAAAACTGCAAGTAAACAGACCGCCGGTACCTCCCCAGACGGCACAGATGCCGCGTTGGAGTACCGACGGAGAGGTAAGGTCCTCGACAACGTTTTCAACGTTTTCCTCTTTTTATTTATATTTATCTTATCCGGCAGTAGCGTGTAACGTTCTGGGGCACACACCCTCCGCTGTTGATTTCCATCACGCCATACCTCTATACTTAGATGGTTCTTTCTGGGCACATGAGCATAACGGGTCAAGGCAATTGATTTTGAAGAGCTGATAGAATGACATTAATATCGCTCTTGGGCACACACTTTCCGCCACCAGGTTCGAGAGGCGGGTTTGCTATCACGCCTTACTCCTATAGATCCTTGTGGGCACATTAGCTTAATAGGTTCAGGCAAGAGACTGCGAAGAGCTGATATAATAACACCTATGTCGCTCTACTTACCATGCTAGTACATTAGGAGTAACGAAATCCACTTATGCACTAGCTTCATATCATGACAGAATTTCTCGGCAATAATTAAACCTGTGTTGTGTGTTGGCATGCTTATGGTGAATGATTCAATGGTTTGAATTTATTCACCCTTACAGAGCGGTGCTTCACCTATGTCCTGAGCCGCAGCCAGGTGGTGTGAGGTCTCTACTTCTTACAAATCAGGTAAGATGTAGCATGTGAAATTTGAAAAGTTTCAAGTTCTATAGGAACTGGAAGGCATTAGTACATACAGTGCATTTGGCCTCATTTTTAGATATAGGCTTCACTAATGTCGGTATTTATCAATGGTGATAGAAACAAGGTTTTTTGGGGATAAGTTGTGCGTGACGTACTCATGCCATACATTTCTTTTTCAGTGGACAACTGAATTTGTGAGAAGATACGGAACAAGTACACCTAGGAGGTCCAGGTGACATATATATCAGTATCTAAGTTGTTCCAATAATCTTTGAAAAAAAAAAAAACACTTCTTCACACTTTGGGTTTTTTTTGTTTGCAGTAGCGTCATTTTAAGGTCCTGAAGAAAGCAAGGCCACTTGGCCATTATTTGCTGAAACATGTTGACCACGTTCCACCACTAGACAGTTAATATATTTTTCCCTGTCTTGGCTATTTTTAATATTGGTATTGGGAGCTATATCCAATTAAAAAATTTTTTGCTTCCTAAACCAATTTTATTCACCTTTTCTTTATCCTTTGATATCACTTTGTTCTTTGCACTGCACTTTTCACCCCGTCAGTTACATCACTCATACATATCTTTCCAACTGAAAGCGACCGCGCCCTGCCTACAGGAAGGTCAGCCCTTTCCTGTTAGAGATAAGATCAGGTGCTGTGTGGGTCCTCGGAGCCCCAAATGATGAAGGGCGGTTCCGAGTGGTGACTGATGGGTGCTAGAGACCAGACACTGACCTGACCTGGCTCTTGTTATTTTCACTAAAAAGACCTGTTGTATGGCTAGTGGTAATAACTCACTACTATTGTCTCCAATAATCACTTGTAGAAATTCTGACCCTCTGATACCCTTTTTGTGATGTGTTTTTAAAGTGTATACATGGTGCTAAGAAAATGAAACATAATTACAAAGCATGTAGGAAAAACAAACTACAGAATCTTTAACATAATTGTCACTTTGTCAAAAAGACTTAAGTTCAAAATTCCGGAGAGATACACAATAAAATGTGTATGTATTTAGCTCTCCAAGAAAACAAATGGAACTAAATGCGGCAAAGAGTTGTTCCAGTAACGAGGTACAGCACACGCAAGCAAGCATTGGCAAATCGAATATGTCTGGTTTGCATTTGACTCCTGAATAAAACATTTTAAAAGCTTGCAGCACTGAAAAAACAATGCAAGAAAATGACTGCTGTTTGAATAGAATGTGTTTATGAGCAAAGGAATGTTATGCGTAATAATTTATTGCACTTTTGAGAAGTAAAATAGTCCTGCATGCATTGCAAATCAAGCACTCTCTAGCAGACGTAATGAAGGCCCAACCAGCCAATAGCATGACGTGATAGAGAAATATTTCTCTGGATGTAGCAAAAGCTTGCTTTATATACATTTTAAAGAACTCTAACAATAGGTGTTTTTGACGGTTGTAAGACAGAGGCAAGCATGGCTGAACCAACAACTACAATGCAGTCACAACCACAAATGGGTCTTAACCATGCATTCCTTTACCATGCATGCCTTTACAACAATTTTTGTTGTAAAGGCATGATTGCTAAAGGAATATGCGTGGTAAATCCCAAAAAAACACACATACACTAGACTCCAACCATGGGAAAAGGTGCGACTTTCACCCCAAAGACCCACCCCTCGTGCCCATTCAAATACAAGCAAAATTAATCCAAAACAACTCAAAAACACACTAAATCGCAGCCAAACCGCGTCAACTCCTATATGCACGGAACTGAAACAGACCTTGAGCCCTAAACTCGCCTAGCCAACCTTTGCCAACTCCTATATGCACAAAACTGAAACGGGCCCTGAGCCCTAAACTCTGGTAACCCTTGCCTACTCCAACCCTAAGCCCTAAAAACTACCTTGACCCCCTTAGAATCAGACAACAGTAAACATGTAATTGCAAATCTCAGACCCGGTAGTATTTAGAATCCGGTGTCTTTCGAGCCCTATATTCTTGTCCTCAGCACCACTGATCGATTACTGAATACTATTAGTGTAAATGAAGTTAAGATGACAAACTTAACCTAAAAGAACAGAAGAATTATCTGACCCAAAGAGCGGGCGCTCTGATATTTGGACTAAGGGCCCGATGTAGGTAGGGCTTTACCGATCGGTATTGGCCGAAAATACCGATTTTTGGCCCTTACCGATCGGTAAACAGCCAGCGAGATGTAGGGAACCAAAAACAGAACGAATCGGATAGAAAACCGAATCGGAATGAGTACCGAATGGGAAAGAATCCGATACGTACATACCGAAAATCGGATATGTAACGAATCGGAAAAACACCGAATCGGTTACAAAGACCGAATCGGTCCTTGTACCGATTCGTTAGTGACACCGAATCGGAAAATCACCGAATCGGTCCTTGTACCGATTCGTTAGTGACACCGAATCGGAAAATCACCGAATCGGTCCTTGTACCGATTCGTTAGTGACACCGAATCGGAAAATCACCGAATCGGTCCTTGTACCGATTCGTTAGTGACACCGAATCGGAAAATCACCGATTCGGTCCATGTACCGAATCGGAAAAAATACCGAATCGGACATGAGCCGAATCGGAAAACATGCCGATTCGTATGAATCTCCGATCGGGAAATTCCCCGATTCCGACAGTTGGGGAGATGTAGGGAGGCACAGAAACACCGAAATCGGCTCAAAATCGGTAGAATTCACTCGGTATTTACCATGGATTGCAATCAGGTGGTAACCAACTCCAACCAATATAAACAGTCCCAAAATGCATTGCAACTTGCAGGATGGCAGCTTTCTATGTCATTGCGAGGCGGCTACGGCTACAGCAGGAAGGACAGAGGGAATGGCTAAGAAATGAACAGGTCTACAGACAGAGGATAACCCTGTTCATGCTCACTGAGGCTGAGATCCTACAGAGATACAGGCTGGACTCTGACACCATACTTGAGCTCATCAGGGACCTTAAGCCATACTTGGACCACCACACCCCAAGGGCACACGCCATCCCTGCGCACATCCAGGTGCTATGCAGCCTACACCTGGTAGCGTCTGGCAGCTATCAAAGTGGAGTAGCAGCAGCAGGAGGGGTGAGCCAGAGCAGCCTGTCAAGGTTCTTCCACATATTCCTTGACGCCATGATAGACAGGATGGACCAATACATCTCATTCCCTGCAACCCACGCAGAACTGCTACAAACCAAAGCGGACTTCTACCAGATGGCACACTTTCCCCAAATCATCGGTTGCATAGATGGCACGCATATTCCGATTTGCCCACCAGCGGACACCGAATACATATACCGCAATCGGAAATCTACACACACCATCAACGTGCAGGTGATCTGCAATGCCAAGTGCACCATCACAGACCTGGTAGCAAAATTTCCAGGAAGTACCCATGACTCCTATATATTCCAACAGAGCGGCATATATGCACGGCTGATGGCTGGCGATTTTGGAGAAGGATACCTCCTAGGTGAGCCACATCATCAGACCCCCATAACACATAGTAGGTAGGTGTAATACATGTATGCATGTGTCTAATGTGACCCCTTTCTCTTCCAGGCGACAGTGCATATGCCCTCCGCTCATTCATACTCACCCCCTACCTCAACCCCTCCACACCCAGCCAAAGGAGGTATAACCGGGCCCACATACGCACCAGGAATGTTGTTGAACGGACCTTTGGCATCTGGAAAAGTAGATTCAGATGCCTGCACAAGAGTGGAGGTGCAAGGCAGTATACCCCCATCACCTGCTGCAAGATCATAGCTGTATGTGCAATGTTACACAACCTTGCGGTCAAGAAGGGCACTGAGGTGGAGTTGTCTGACTACGAGGACTATGACGACGACGAAGCTGTGCCACTGACACAGCCAGCTGGGGTGTGTATGCCATGTGATGGCAGATACAGACGTGAGGACATCACTGAGAACTATTTCTGACTGAGTACAGATGCAAAGACAGCTAAATGTTGCTTGGAAAAAAAAAGTTTTAATAATGATGCACCACAGTTACAGCACTGATGTGCATCAAATAATGGAGATTGTTAACTCAAATAAAGTCCAGGGTTCTGGTTTGCCCATCCCCCCTTGCCAGCCTATTTTTTGGCCCGCTTTCCAGACCCACTGGGGTGTCCCTCGGCCCCCTCCGAATGGCCAGCAGCATCAGCGGATCGCCTGGTGCTCCTCCTTGGCTCTGATGCAGCGCTGGCCGGGCTGCTGCGGCTGCTGCTGTCTCCAGCATCACCCAGGTCCAGGGCAGGATTGGAGGCGGCGTTTGATATTAACATGGCCTCCATGGCCGTGGTGATCCTGGCCATCCCCCTAGTCAGCTCAGCTGTATGCTGACTTTGCACCGATTCCTGATTTGAGCTGCGATGGCACAGCTGTGCGGTCGCCGCTGCAAGGCGGGCCATGGCCCGGTTGAGCACCCGGGCATCCCTCCTGCGCGCAACCTCATGCTCCTCCTGCCTGGCAGAGGAGTGGGTGATGGCAGTGGTCAGCCTGCCCAACCCTGCTGCCACCTCCTTGTTGCTGTCCACAACAGCCTGGAAACCCTTCACCAACTCCCCCATCTGCAGGTTGTGCTGCAGGAGCTGGCGTTGGCAGGCCATGGTGGATCTGGCCTGTTGGCGCTGGATTTTGACCATCTGGCCCTCCAGGCCCAGGAACACACTGCCCTCCCGTGGTGGTGCAGCAGTGGTGGTGGTGGTGGCACGGCGTCTGGCACTGCTGCCTCCGGCCTGCTGAGTGGGCAGGGGTGCCACTGGTGGGGGTGTGGTGCTGGCCGGTCCCGGAGCCCCTGCTCCCAGGACAGGTAGGACGGGTGGCAAGGCCACGGTTGTGGCAGGTGCTGGTGTCGGCGGAATGGTCTGCCTTGTAGGGGAGTTTTCAGGTGAAAATTGCAAGGGGGGTGTGCTGGCCAGTACTGGGGAGTGCACTGCTTGGTAATCAATCACCAGGACTCCCTCCATTCCAAGCCCTGGGGTGTCTCCTTCCTCATCCTCATCCTCCTCCTCCTGGGCAGCCTGGCTGGTGCTCGGCCCTGCGACTGCAGTGCCTGATGTTGCTGCTCCCTCTGCTGTCACAGTGTTGCCGCCTGATGGTGCCCCTAGGTACAAAGAAGCATTTGTAAACTGAGTGCCGATGTATTACAGTCAGTACAATTATGGCATTCCACATGTCCTTGCATCTCCTTACACCGTGTCACACTGTTTCCTGTCTTGTGATTCTGCACTGACATATTTGGCTAACTTCTGCTGACTACATGTACCATGATGCTTGTCTCTTGTATGTTGGTGACAGTACAGTGCTGGTGTTTGCCTATGCATTGTGTCTAATGGGGAGGTGTCTGGTAGGGTGTGTCATGATGCGCATGCTTCTTACCTTTAGCTGTGGCTCTCGCAGTGCTGTCCAGGGTCCCGATCCCTACGATGCTCTCCCTCTCGATGGTGCTGGAGACAATTTCCTCCAGCTCGGTGAGGGGTGGCGCCGGGTTCTTGCCTCCTCCGGTGAGATCAGCCTGCCTTTGGAGGTCAGCAAGCTTCCTCTTGGTGAGGCTGCGGAGGTCGTAAAACCTTTTCTTGAGTTCCTCAATGGACCTGGGGGTGACACCAGCAGCATTGACCTTCTGGGCGATGTCGGCCCACAGTCTCCTCTTGGTGCTGTCTGGCACGTTGAGGGACAGCTTGCCAAAGAGCTGGCGGTGCACCCTCACCACCTCCTCAACCAGCACCTGAAGTTCGGTGGTGGTGAACTTGGGCTTCCTCTTTTGGGAGGACTTCTGGCTTCCTGCCTGATCTGCCATTCTGTCCTGCTTAGTTTGCAACCTCCTTCTTCCACTGCTGCTAACTGTGTGTTGGGCTCAGGCAGGCTTTCCAGAAACTTCTAGAAACTTCTTAATTGGCTGCACCTGCCAGGGTTGCCACTCCCTGTTTGGGTGGGGGAGGGGGAGCCACCTCATTGGCTGAATCGCCTATTGCCGAGTCGGCTTTTACCGAATCGGTAATATCTGATTCGGTAAAATCCGATTCGGTATTATCCGATTCGGTAAAAGCCGAATCGGTTCATGCAATGCATTCCTATGGGCTTTTTCGCCATGGGTCTATGATTGCCGAAGCGGTTTTTACCGATTCGGCTTTTACCGAATCGGTATTCGCCGAATCGGAAATATCCGATTCGGTGGTAGCCGATTCGGTGTTTTCCGATTCGTTGTTGGCCGATTCGGTAATTTCCGATTCGGACCGAGCTGAATCGGAACGTACCGAATCTCATTACCGATGCCGACCGAATCTGTTTTCATTCGGTATTTTTTTCCTACATCTCGTTTTCCGATTTCAGAATACCGATTCGGCCCGCCTCGGTATTTTGAAATCGGAAAATCGCGTTTACCTACATCGGGCCCTTAGTACCTTGGCAAAAAAACTGGAAGGGCCATCACTTAAACCCCTTCTAACCGTGATGGCAAATAAAGTCCTCCCAACCCTGACCCATGCAAGTGTGGCAATACATGGAAAGGACGCCGACCTACTAAACACCTTGACAACTAAAATATACAAAAAAGTATTACGACTCCCACGCACGACACCACCAGCTCAATTGCGACTTGAATTCGGAATAAAAAACGAAATACCGGGGCGACTATATTCATATATTAAGGTGCGGTATCAGATCAAGCAAAAAGCAAGTAATAACAATCTGAATACCTACCTATGGCAAGAGCTTAAATCCCCCCAAAAATCCAAAGCAAATCAATTTCTCATGCAAGCTTTAGAGACAACCTGCTCAAAAACCTTATGGGATAATAATCTGTCATTTGCTGTACTAAAACAGACCCTAAATAAAGTGGCCAAACTCCACTCGTTAATTTTGGACAAAGAAATTTTCTCCCATCTTTCGCACTCATGGGCTGTGATAAATGGATATAAGACATTTACAGCTGCACTATACCTGGAAACAACTTATTCTATTTTTATTAAGAAAAATCTGATGGCTTTGAGACTTTCCGACACGAGCCAATGCACCTGCCTGGAAACTGCTTGATGATGTTTCTTGTCGACTGTGTGGTAGCCCTAAAGAGGATCTAATACACATAATTTGTCACTGTAAGATGCTATCCAAGGAACGGTCATACCTAAAAGAAAGTTATCGGTCCATGAAACTACGAACATGTAGATCAGCCATTATTGGAAGTCTGGATACTACCGCTCCAAGAATACACTGCAAGCTGGTGAAGTTCTTGCAGGCATTTGAGAAACGTATAAAAACAACATGAACAATTAATGATTTGAATTTCTTATCATTAAGTCTTTTTATCAATCATTTTAGTGATATATTTATAAATGTTATATCTGTTGTGTGACATTCATCAAATTGTTATGGTTTTAATTAACTAAACAATAAAGTTTAAATTTCTGTCTTAGGTAATACATCCTGTACTCTGGTTTACATACATATGATTTACTGTCAATGTATAATGTGTACGTATGATTTAAAGCGCTACGATACCCTGGCTTTGGATGAGTAGTGCTATAAAAGAAATAAAACAAAATAGTGGTATTTAAAAAACAAACAAAAAAAAAACAACCCCCTCAAAAAACTACTCCCGTCCCCCAAACCCGGCCCCAGCACTTCTTACCTCTCTGCGTCGAGCTTTCTATCCCAGCGCTTCCCTTTTATCTCCCCACCCATCTGGACATCTAGACCGCACACTGCCTTAACACGCATATGCGTGGTTAAGGCAAGCATGGTTCCACTTGCAGACAAATGGCACACGTGGCTCAAGTTTTTGACAGGTGCACTGTAAAAGGGCTTAAAAAGCGTTGATTTAACTGTTTAACCTTGTATGTGCCGGGAACATGAGTATTGTTTGCAAACTGGAGCTTATCAACAAGATTTTTAGGTCTGTCACATAAAAAAGCATTAAATGAGATGCCGTCCCAGCTCAAGCGAGTTAGAAGCCTTGAAAGACCAAGCGAAGAGAATGTAAAGTGGGTGAAATATGCTTGTAATTACGGTAGGAGAGTGAGCTGTAACTTGAATGCATCATTTAAGAGAACAGAGAGTACCTTTTAAAAGTCTTCATAAGAAAACATTGCCCATGGCCAAATGAGACAAAACCAAAGTGTGAATCAGACATTCCAAAAATGTCAGGCTTAATTTAGACCTCAATATGTCTCAAGAGGGAGGAACTTGATAAGGAGGGGCTGCGTTCTCATGCCTTTCTAAACTTTCAGAGTATTCTGAGGTGATAATTATGCGGGAAATCCTCTTAGTGGTCAAGGATGTAAATCTTCTAATAAAATTCGGTAAAAGAAAAAAAAAGAAACTCTGACCAGTATTCAATGGGAGCAAAACTGTGGTATTGATTGCATTACATTTTAAAGAATGATTTCACAATCAAGATTCAATAACTATTGAGATCTGACTCATGAAATGCAGCCCACACCTCTTTCATACTTCTTCCTGCTGCCTGTTGTTGGTCACATTGCTCATGTTGCTGGTTTGTGACTGCATTCAGCACTCTGATGACATTCAGCATCAGCCTACCTCCAGCAACTTATAGCCTGTGAGCCACTGTGTCATCATCCATTCTTTCCTCTCCCCGCACCTACACTTACTTGATCCCAGAATGATGTAGCCAATTCAGTTCAAGAAGCTTTATTCGATTTCATCAGTTCCAACGACACAAGAAAAATACATATATAAAATACAATCACTGTTTACAAGCTACAAATCATGTACAAATTAATTACAAATGTAGCAATCCGAATTAAAGAATGGCAAAGCATTCAACGCCAGTCACTATTGATAAATAAAATCATGCCATAAAATACAATCATATTTACATCACCAGAGAATCACAGTTTGATGGCCTTTCTGCATCTAATCACAATCTTTAAAAACATCGCCATAGAGTGCATACTGTACGAATCCCCACCTTGGGAGGCATGGCACCGCTCTTTCACTAGATGGGCACAAGCTAAGAGAGTAGCACTGAGGTGGGAAAATGCTTTGAGCTTGCACCAGATTCTGCTGGCATCTGCCTGGAATGCCATGCATATGGACTTACAAGAATCCTGTCAGGAGCCCGTTCCCCTGCCCCAAAGTGCAGGTTGCGCAAGAAGCAATCGTGGCTGACCACACTTAAACAGTAACTACTAACACTCCTAACTAAGTGACCACCTGTCCCCCCTACACTCCATTTCCTATCACCCAATAATGTGGGCATCTCTCAACTGGGTGGGATGCTGGCCGCCAGAATTTTAGAAGCAGGCACAAACTAATATGGAGAAGTGTGGCTCAGGGGTTAGAGGCGGCAGACCCGGAAGCTGAGATCGACCGTGGACCACGGTTCGATTCCCCGCCTCGGCGGGTCTCGGGCTCATAAAATTCCACGGTCTCGACAATTCTCGCTCCGGTGCCTACTCGACTCATGGGGTCTCACTCTGCAACTCTGGGCAATAGCTTGCTTAATCTCCACTACGGCCCCTCGCGGCGGGATGCCTGGCTTTCACCCTGTGGACACCCTGCCGGGGGCCTCTCACAGGGGAATACCAGGACGGGTTCCCTAAGCAAGCACCAGGATGCCCTTTGGGTGACAGGTTGCACTATATAAGTACACCTACATTTACACATTTACAATATTTGATCTGCTTGGGTTATAATTTGATACATTCGTATAATCTATGCCCCCAGTTAATCACTCCAACCCCCACCCACATGCATATTGGAGTTACTTCGAATAACGCTGAGATATGTAGTCTTGCCCGGTCACAACAAGCATGGACTCCTTTACCTCAATTATTATACTATTACCCCGTTGCTTTCCTGCATAGTAGATTGGTAGTAATGTATCTTATGCCTTTGATCTGCTGTTGACTCGGCATTGTAATTTACGCCTTGAAGTTGGATCATAATTGCATGTGCTATACCCGGTTTATTTAACCCCTTCACTGCGGCGGCTATTCCGCCGCAGTGCTAAGGGGGCGGGGCGGAAGAGAGGCGGGCGCATGCTGGCGACAGAACCGCTCCGTCACCAGCGTCGGTTGCACTGTGCTTATGACGGAGCGAATTCGTCATGGCCCCGCCCTCTCAATAGAACGCTCAGCGCAGGCGCGGAATTCGCGCCACGCATGAGCGGCGGGCGGGCCATGACGGAACCGCTCCGTCATCAGCACAGCGCCACCGCAGCTGATGACGGAGCAGTTCCGTCATCAGCACTTAAGGGGTTAAAAAATATGAATAAAGAAATGTAAACAAAAACAATCGAGTGCATAGTGTACTCATCGGCTAACAGCTGAAGGGATAAAAAAGCTGGGCCACATTGCTTGAGGCCAAAGATTCTTAAAGTCAGTAAAATCCAGGCCTATCTATGATTTTCATAAATTTACAAAAGAGCACTTGTCTGTTGTGACGTACAGTCACATGGGCATTTACAAAGTGGGCCTGGCCAATCATTTGTTACAGGGAAGCTTATTAAGCGATGTAAAATGACTAGCCTAAAACGAGTTAAAAGAAATCTATCATGCGTCTCTTCCATGAGCTGTAAACAGGGCTGTACACTGTAGGTAGTCAGTATCATTTGGTTGTTACATACCGTCGGCTTTAATATTTCCGAAGATTATCTTAAAGACTCCCAATAGCGTCATGCACTCTCTTTTCATATCTTTTCTACTAATGTGCTCTATGGATTCAGGCTGTTCATAATATTCAGGGTGGCCTAGGTCACTCATGGGATGCTGAGTACCCGTTGTAATTTGAAACAGTCCCTTATGTTATCCCTTTTAGGTGTGGTTTCCTCCAAAGACAACATTTTATGCCATAAGTGTATTGGCTGTATTTTAATTAGGTCAGACAAATAGGGTAACCCCAACTGAGCTTGAAATATATAGGTAGAACAGCCACCCAGAACAGCCAGAACAAAACTTAAAAAGGCATTCTCTACCATTTGTACGAGCTGACTATCGTAATAGCCCTATACTCCGGCACCATACATAGTCATGGTTATATATTTAGTCTTGTATACGTTAATGAGTTCTACAGGTGGTTTTTTACCCAGTTGGCTTTAGAAATGAGCCAGTGCAGCCGTAACTTTCATAAACAATAACTTTCTAGATGTAATTGCCTGGCACCACTAGCCATTCTGATCAAACAGGATACCTTTGTGAGTGTGATCTTCTTATCATCTATAAACATACACTTTGAGCTCTCTTTTCCATACTTCATTTTAAAAGTCTTTGATTTGTTAACTTGCAACCCCAACTTCTGCATATAGGTGGTAAAACTGGTCAGCAGACATTGTATCCCAGCTGAGTATGTGCCATCAGCACTGCATCATCAGCATAGAGGAGTGCAGGAATTGGGCGCTGTCCAATTTTTGGTAAATCTAGGCACTGGTCAGAGAACATCTATTCCAGCCATTAAGTCACTGAAGATGCATTGATGGTGTCTGTCTTTACCTAGTTATATGATTGACAGTGAGAGTGTGTACCCAGTAGAGTGTGTCTTTGATGTTGAGATCAGGTCTCCTTACTCACAGAGTAAGGCCCATCCTTATATCCCACGGAGAATGTCCCAACTGTACTTGCATAGTCATCTACGGTGGTCCATCTTACCCCATCATATTTGTCTATTTTTAGATGCTACCATCACTCACCATTTTTTTTGCAAGCTTGAATTTTCATAAATGGTGTACCTACAATGGGAGACGGTGTGTGGAACACTTTAGTGCATATGGTCTTCTAGGAAGGGTAGTGAGGAACAGGGAAATGCATAGAAATGAGAAGTATTGGAGGCAGATGCTTGATTATGCATGCATGTTGTGCAACAGACTTTAGTAAACCAGGAGATCCTCAGACACATCTGATTTACGGTCTCAGAAGCTCGGTGGTAAGCACAGTGCCCACGCCATCAGAGCTACCAGGAAATGTGTGGGAGGTGCATTTAGAGTCAGCTGCAGACACTCTAAGCCACATTGCAATGTATTAATATGAGCTTCCCCTCTTCTCCTGTTGTTCAGCCATACTAGTTGTGGTTGGAGCTGATCTGCTTTTGCTGAACTTTATCTTGCATCTTTGTGCAGCATTAACCACACACTTTTTAAGCATGAAATATGAGCCTCTTGGGGATATTAGAGTGCCATCAAAAAGCACAGGCACAGAATGTGTAGACACTGTGACCTGGATGTGGCCTCAGTGCTGAGGAAAAAACGTCATGGGCCCAGTATTGAAGCGGAAACCCAACCCCTATTAAGTATGTGCCTCAAATGTCAAAGGCTGCTTAGGGTGTGTGTGGGTCTGTCTTGTGGTAAATAGTTACAGCCTAGCCTTTTGCAAGTCCACTATGAACATTGCTTCCGTTCTTACCGCTAAGTGATAACTTTGTGGACTGAATCCATTTCAAATTAAAAAAAAGAGTTGATGGAAACTCCCAAATATGCTAACCTTTCTGATCAGTATTAGAAAATAGAACATGCAGCTGGGTTCTAGCAAACCGCACAACCAGATTTAGTCACAGTCTTATCAGTTGATATTGCCCACCTCAAATGATCTGCTGCTAGTAGATCATAAAATAAGTACAACAGTTTGTGGATGAGAGGCAACATAAAAAAGGACAGATAAAATGTACATATAAAAGTCGATGAAATAGTTCCTTTGTTGATAGTATTTCGTTTTATTGATCAGATGTATTTAGTATGCACAGGATCAGACAACAGCTAACGCGTTTTGCCCGGAGAAAGTGCTTCTTCAGGGCAGTGATAGTAGATGAAAAAGGTACTTATGAGGGAGTAACAAAGAGGTGCGTTGATAAGAAATCTGGTCAAGAGTTGAAAGCGTCCGTGTAGGGTAAAAGAAAACTCTTCAGGAAAAACACAAAGGCCTGCACATAGCTCAGTCCAAGTCGGGGCGTAGGAGTCGTGTCCGGTGTACGTCGGGTAGACAAGAATTCTGGTTTTATATGTAATTTTGATCTGTCCTTTTTTATGTTGCCTCTCATCCACAAACTTACCTTTCTGATCAGTGTCTGCCTTTTAACCTCTGTGATTAGTTACTGCCACTGCGGCCACAATATTTTCCTGTTTCCTCTTCGTGCAAGTGGTCTGCGGCGCTGACCCAGTGGTCACCATGTTTGCCCCGTCTTGCTTCTTGACTGGCAAACACGCATCTGACTGTATATTGACCTTCATTTGTGCTGATTGTCCGTGTTGTGCTTTTGCATAAACGTGGTTGCAGATTTTAGACTATATGGCTTTAATTGTAAACGTGACAGAGCAGCTTCGCATGTGTCGTGTCTTTGTGGCCGGACCGCCGATACACCACACAAGGGACTCAGGTTAGTGTATGCAACATTCTTTATTGTGTTTGCAGCAGCCAGCCTCAGCACGTCTGTCCCCTTGCTCAGTCCTCCTCGTGTCTGTGTCCTTCCTGTCCCCTAACAGGATGTGGTGTCCGGTGACCTGGTCACCTCCCTCATGACCCACAGGGTCCTAGTGTCCCCTCCTGTCCAGTCGCCCATCTGTCAGGTCACTACACCTCCCCCTTTGTCGCAAACAAATCTTTGGTACATACAAACGAATCTTTGGTACATTTCACTGGACATTGTCACCCCCTTTTATGTTGACAATGTTTGCTGATGATACTGGAGAGGTATAGAGAGAGAGAGAGAGAGAGAGAGAGAGAGAGAGAGAGAGAGAGAGAGAGAGAGAGAGAGAGAGAGAGATAGATAGACATTGATATACGGAAAAGTGTGTCCACAGGTCTCCGTTTCTTTGCATCTCCTCAGTCAGTCTCCTGTGCTTCTTGCCTTCTCTTTTTGGTCTTTGTTCTATTAGGTCCTCTTGTGCTACTTTCCTTTGGGCGTCTTTTCCCAGCCCATCTTTCTGCTGCTCTTCTTCTTTTGTCTTTAATTCTCTAGTGTACGACTCATTCCTGGTGATGTGGTATTGTCCTGCTAACGCCGTTATCATTTGTCCTTCCACTTCCGTTATCGTCAGTGGGTCTTTTGCGAAAGTGCTGTCTGACTTCCGTGGTTGTCTTTGTCGAACTAGCGCAGTGTCTCCTTCTTCCGCTTTTCCATTTGTTGCATGTCCCTTCCGATCAACATACGCCTTCATTCTTGTTTTCGCTTCTTTGTCTCTTTCAGCTATGTCTTTTTGTTCCACCCGTTCCACTTCTTTCACTTGGGGCAACCTCGTCCTACTTGATCGCCCCAGAACCAGCTCCATAGATCGTTTGGCCATTCTGTTTGCTTGCGGCCACAGCGACGCTATTTGTCGATCGTTGATCCCACGGTATTCCATGACCCTTTTGCATTCGTCACTAGAGAAAAGTGGTCCATAGTCTGTTTGTTCTGTCTGCGGTGACACCCATGCTGCCAATATGTCATCCAGAGCTGGCAAAGTTGCGTTGGCTGATGTTGATTCCACTTGTCTCCCTATGAGGAATCTGGATAGTTCATCTATTACAAATCTCGGGAACCATACTTTTTCTCGCACCATTTTTTTTGTTGCCACAGTCCCTCTATGTGACTCATGTGTCAATCTTGCTGTCCTTCTCCTCAGCGTCCGTGGTATTACTATCCTGGTGCCTTTCGTCACTATTCCGTTCTCACTTCCTAATAGTTCTTCGCTAATCTTTTTGAACGCCAACAGCTCTTCCTTCAATACTTTTTTTCTCCAGCTGCTGTTGTTGTTGTGGTGACTCCACCTTTGCTGTTTGGTCACCTTCATTATGGTCTGTATGGTGATGTCTTGTTTTGTCTCTTGTTCTAGTTCTTTCATTGTTATCGTTGCTGGTGTGTTACGCTTCAGTGCAAAGTTTAGATGTTCCTCCGCCATGGTTGACGCTTGGGACACTTGTGGTAGCGTTTGCTTTGATATATCGCCTGCTTCATTGTGTTCCTTCCCCGTCTTGTGTATCCCTGTGAAGTTATGATCCATCAGTATTGTCTCCCACTTCTCTATCCTGGGTAGTCTCATTCTTTTTTGGTGTCCGCATGTTGTTACCAGTGCTTGGTGATCTGTTATGATTTTGAACAACTTTCTGTGGATGACCATGTGGTCGCGTTCACATGCCCACACTGCCGCCAGGCTCTCTTTTTCCGGCTGGCAGTATCCTTCTTCTGCGTTTGATAGAATTTTGCTCCCATATGCCACCATGTGTCTCGGGGAATCTTTTCCTTGTTTGTGTTGTGCCAATATTGGTCCCAGTCCCACTGGGCTGGCATTTACAGTCAGTTCAGTGCGCTGCTTGTGGTATTCTTCTAGGATGCTTCTTTTTTCTGGCATGTTGTAAGTCATGGCCATGAGACCCATTTTCAGAGTTGTGATGATGCTCAGCAAACATGGCACCGGGATGTCGCCCTTCAGCAGATGAATGTCCTCTTTGATCCTTTGGTCTTTGTGTGTCGGCTCTTCTGTAAATTTCCCCATGTTTGTCACTTCTTTCCGTGACCCCCAAGTGAAAACCTCAACTCGGGACAGTCTCGACGTCTGCTTTTTCTTCGTCTTTTCGTGTTCCGATACACACATGATGTTACATGTTGCACCGCTGTCTGAAACAAACTTTGTTTTGTGTGATCCTCCTCCTATAGTCACGTACTCTGTCTTTTTCATTTTGCTTGTGCCCACCAGGCGCCTTCTTGTTCCTTTTTCATCTTCATCTGTTGACTCTGTGGTGACGTTCGTCATAAGATACAGTCCTTTAGTCCTTTCTTTTTCTTCTTCATCCTCTTCTTCTTCTTCCTCGCCCGGTTCTAGTGATGAGCTCCTTGTTCCTTTTTCAACATCTCTACTTGTTGACACTTGCGGTCTCCATAGTTTTCCTCTGTCGTTCCTGACCTGCACTCCTTGGCGTGCGCTGGCATAGTCATTTCTCCCGTTCCATCTCTTGCACATCTGGCCAAATGTTAGGCGTGGGCCTCGATGTGAAAGGTCACGTCCACCCCTGTGGCATGTTCCTTCGTGGTGTTTCCTCGTGGCCTGTTCATTCCTGTCTTTTTTCCAGCTGCCCGTGCGATCTTGGTCCACTCGTTTGTCTTTTCCTCGCTCCATTTCCTTAGCGTGTGCTGTCGCTCTTGCCTCCGCTCTTGCTAGCGACATGATATTCTCTAGTGACGTTGGTTCTCTAATTCCTACTTGTGGCTCAAACAACTTGAAGGGTGGCGGTCTTCTGTTTTGCTGTGCTCTTCCTGGCACTCTTTGTCTGTTTCCTGTGCTATCTCTTCTATTCTCTGTGCTCTTACCAGGCACTCTTTTGTTGTTTCTTGTGCTCTTCCTGGCACTCTTCTATTCTAGGTGCTCTTCCTGGCACTCTTCTGTCCTTTCCTGCTTTTCCTGTTTCTTTTGACCTTTTCACTTTGTCTTCTGTTTTGCTGTGCTCTTCCTGGCACTCTTTGTCTGTTTCCTGTGCTATCTCTTCTTTTCTGTGCTCTTCCTGGCACTTTTTGTGTGCTCTTCCTGGCACTCTTTTGTTATTTCCCGTGCTCTTTCTGGCCCTCTTCTGTTTTCTGTGCTCTTCCTGGCACTCTTTGTCTATTTCCTGTGCTATCTCTTCTTTTCTGTGCTCTTCCTGGCACTCTTTTGTTGTTTCCGGTGCTCCTCCTGGCACTCTTCTATTCTCCGTGCTCTTCCGGCACTCTTCTATTCTCTGTGCTCTTACCAGGCACTCTTTTGTTGTTTCTTGTGCTCTGCCTGGCACTCTTCTATTCTAGGTGCTCTTCCTGGCACTCTTCTGTCCTTTCCTGCTTTTCCTGTTTCTTTTGACCTTTTGACTTTGTTGTTTCTCCTTTTTCCTTTTTTTTTTCTTTTATTGCTTTTGCCTGTGCTTTATTTTTTTCATTGCTGCTTGAGTCTGCACTGTTTTTGCTTTTCTCTCCTTTCTCTGACCCTTTCTTTAGCTTCTCTGCATTTGCCTGTGCTTTATTTTTTCATTGCTGCTTGAGTCTGCACTGTTTTTGCTTTTCTCTCCTTTCTCTGACCCTTTCCTTAGCTTCTCTTGCTCTTCTTTCACTTTTTTTGACACTTTTCCTTCTTTTTCTTCTTTTTGCCTGACTCTGTTATGGCTGCTCTGTTGTTTCCAATGTCTTTTTCTTTTGATGTCCTCTTTAAAATGGCCGCCGCTCTTCTCGAGAGATTTCGCGCTCGAAATCTCGCACTCGCCTGACTCTAACATGGCCGCCCACCACGTTCTCGCCTTCTATTGGTCCAGCTGCCTGGATCTAAAATGGCCGCCGAGACTCAGCCTCTCGCGAGAGCTCGCGCATCCAATTTCGAAGCTTCGCGCTTACCGGAGATTTTCTTTGCTTGCTACCGAGGCGGTCGGGTGGGCTCCGATGTCGCTCCTCTCCTTGTTTCTTCTCTCACCGGCTTATCCAGGGTGGGCACCTGGTTACTCCTGATGTCACGGTCAGCATGTGAACGTCGGTCCACGCGTCGATCTGCACGTCGATCTGCGCGTCGGCTCGTTCCCTTCGTCGCCAGTTGTCGTGTCTTTGTGGCCGGACCGCCGATACACCACACAAGGGACTCAGGTTAGTGTATTCAACATTCTTTATTGTGTTTGCAGCAGCCAGCCTCAGCACGTCCGTCCCCTTGCTCAGTCCTCCTCGTGTCTGTGTCCTTCCTGTCCCCTAACAGGATGTGGTGTCCGGTGACCTGGTCACCTCCCTCATGACTCACAGGGTCCTAGTGTCCCCTCCCGTCCAGTCGCCCATCTGTCAGGTCACTACAGCATGTGCCTGTATTTCTAGTACCAACATTTGTATTTCTTCATTGTATAAGTCTGACATCTTCCTATATCTGTGTGTTTGTTTGGTGCGGTTTTTTGGTGCAGTCCTTTGCTTGCCATTGCAAGTGTGGCTAGCCTTATTTGTGCCATATTCTGTAGCAGTGTTGCCTTCTGGTTGCCTCCCCATGGAATGTCTGGTGTGAGGCTCTTGCCTTATGCTGTGTAGGGATGCTCCATTCAACCTCTTTAGAGGCTCAGGCCGGGGATGTTTCAGAGAGCTACTGAGTCAGATTTCCATTCTAAATTTAGCTTAAAATCTCTGTTCCCTTTGTGTCTGAATGTCCCTACATTTTTGCAATGTCTCACTAGGCCAGAGCTGTATTTGAAATCATTTGTGAACGTCTATCTATCCCTGCTGGGTACATTTTAGCAGGTGTCATACCTTTGTTGACATATGTGGCCACCATTTGCGAGGTTAATTGGATGTGATTGTCAGTCCCAAGCAGGGTCGGATTGGTAAAGCGGGCACTCTGGAAATGGACGAAGGGCCGGTAGACGAGTTCCAGCTGTGGGCTGCTTTTTTGGGCAGCCTGGGGGCTCTCTGTGCTGTTAGGATGCTGCCAGCGGCCAAGTGGGTGCCTGAGTAGCCTTTCTAGAGGAAGATGGGCAGAGGTATCACTCCCTTCCTCTCACTAGGCCGGCGCATTAATGTATGCTGATTGAGCGGGGTCAGGGGGCCTGAGCAGAAGTGGTCTCACTTGCATTCATGTGTGGCTCAGCAGTGTGAACTAATCTGTGCATTTTTAAAAATCTAAGTGATGTTGATAAAACATACCTCCCACCCTCTTTCTTTTCATAAAACATCGCCAAAGCAGTATTTTGGGGAAGGCAATACGCAAATCTGGTCCACTTTTTTTGATGTGTCCGGGCCGATTTTTTATCCCAATCCAACCCTGGTCCCAAGGGAGGGACAGTTCACTGGCCACATCAGGGGGTGTCTTCAGTGTCAGTTTTACTCTTTGCTGCAAAGCTTGGGGAGAAAGGTTTGTGAGCAAATATCAGACATCAGTCTGCAAACCTTTACTCCCAATGCCTTCATTCCATGGACTTTCCTTCTCATGCCTTTACTCCACAGTTTCATTTAAAATAATGATAACTGTCTTTAATCCTCACATATATTTTTTCACTAAGCTTATTTTTTTTGCTTTTTAAAATGGCAAATCATTTTTCTATTTTGGGGATGATTACCCACAAATTACTCTATATATAATGCGTTTTTTTTTTTGGGGGGGGGTACTTTTGTAAAAAAAAACCTTACCTTCATATAACTCTACCCACCCCTGAGCCCTAACCAACCCTTTCCACTTTCCCAATGCTGTTATCCTAAAATCACCCCTACCCCACTTTACCTCTGTCCACAAGTAAACCCTAAAATCACCCTTACCCTACCCCACCCTTAACCCTAAAATCCCCTCTACTCTCATTTACCTCTACCCACCCCTAAACACTAAAATAAGCATTACCCCCTTTACCGCTGCTCAAGCTTAACCCCTATAGTTACCCTTATCCCTTTTACCTCTACCCACCCGTAGCCCTAAAACTCCCTTATTCTCCTTTGCTTCTATGCACCCCTAAATCCTAAAATACCTCCTGGCCCTATTACCTCTACCCATCCCTAAACCCTAAAATTACCTTTACTACCCATTAGCTGTACCCACCCCTTAACACTTACCTGCAGAGAAAAGGCATGAGGAGTGAAGGTAAATGCAGAGTAATGGCTGAGTAGTAAAGGCTATGTGGACTAAAACTGCGTACTTAAAGTTGCATACCTTGTAAGTAGCTGCCGCCATTGTTCAGGGTAAGCCCAGTCAGTGATGCTGTTGTGATTTGGTTCAGATGTGGAACAGGGGTTGGGTGGAATTCTTCTTAGTGAGTTTTTATCATAGCAGGCACAATTGTTGGGCTGTGCCCATTGCCATTCCATTTATTGGTGCACATTGCACAGTGGTCTTTCTTCAGTTATATGAAGTTGTCTGCAGCAGTGTCAGTTGGCAGCTTCTGTATTCTGTGCTTTATGTAAAGGTAACGGACAGCTGAAATCTGCAGCTATTACAAATGTAGCTATATGATGGCCTGCATGGCTATTAGTACAATGGATTTAGGTGTGTGGTTTAGGTCCCCTTGTGAAAGAATCATCATTCTGCTTCAGCAGCTGTGTTTTAAAGCCTGCCTCCTGTTGGGATTGCAGCAGGGCCGGCTTTAGGGCAGTGCGACTGGTGCGACCGCACTGGGCACTGACCTGTGGCGGGGGCGCTGACCTGGGGGGGTGGTGCTGAGTTTAGCATTAACTTATTATTGGAGAGATGAGGAGCACATTTGCCCTGTGGTAGTGGGAGAATCTGAGGAGGCGGTCATGCGGTGTGGGGGCGCCAAAAATGATTGTTGCACCAGGCACCACTAGTGCTAAAGCCGGCCCTGGATTGCAGTCTGCTGTCTGCAGTTTGGAGTGCTCTGTATCCTTGTGAAAATTCAGCGACTGACGTTATTTACGTTTATGTTTTTTTCTTATTCATTTGTTTTTTTCACAAAAGATTACTTTTGTATTTTTTTTGGTTCTATGAGTTTGTTTCACTACTTGCATAGCGTCAACTCCTTCAGAGCCATCTCATTTGTAAGTTGTATCCTGGACCTTGGGTGAAATTAATCTTGTGGGCATGTGCTCAGACTGTCTACTGGCAACCGATTGACCTAAATAGAGATACAAAAGAGATATTGACCATAAACTAAACCCCCAATATAGCCCTCCTTCTTAGGTCAACTACCTGCCACAGTGGAACCGGTACAGAATTTGGCTGTTGGGTACACTCTCAGCTATCTTTTATTCTACAGGCACATACCACTGTTATATAAGTTCATTTCCAAAAATATGTCCCTTGACAACAATCCGTCAAGTAAAACGACTACTAACACAAGGGGCAGTGATGTCCAGACTACAACAAGATATATCAGCATGTCTAAATCTCTTCAATTAATATCTCTAGAATCTGAAACAGACACAAAAATGTGCCATCCATACTATCTTTTGACGAACTGAAGGAAAAGGAGCACATATCCTCTATTAGATCCCAGTTGTCCAGGCTTATCAAAGACTGCTAGGTGCAACGCAGAGGCAGTGCTTAATTTGAACCGGTGTTTTCTGGTGCTCGGCATCAGCACTCAATTATCATCGCTGGTGCTTGCGACAGTTTGCCACAATAGTTAATTATTAATTCAATATACATTACAAATTACTCTTACCTGCCGCCCAAGCCATTCTTATAGCTTTGGGGGCCTGAAATAGTCCGAACTGTCACACTTGTAGAAGTGTGATGGGTAGTAACTGTGTTGTTACTAACACTGGCAGCATAGCCGGAGCAATAATAATTATTATTATTATTATTATTCATATCATTAAAATAGTTTTGTAACGCGCGCAGCTATCCAAATAGGGTTTCCTGGCACCTAGCACACAAATTGCTAAAAAAGGAGCAGTCAAGAAGCATTTGCTACTAAATGAGCCAAGTTTTAAGATTTCTTCGAAAGCTGAGATAGGACGGGTCATCCTTCAAGGACACCGGAATAGAATTCCAGATTTTGGGGCCAAGACAAGAAAATGAACGGCCTGCCATTCTTGCAAGTTTAAATCTGGGAATCACGAAGTCTCTGTGGGCTGTAGAGCGCAGGGGACGAGAAGGAATGTAAGGATGGATGAGATCTTGCAGACACCCTGGTGCCACACCTTGTTTGATTTTAAAGTTGTAACACAGGGTTTTAAATTTAATTCTTTGATCAATTCGAAGCCAGTGAAGGTCACGTAAATACGGCGAGATGGAAGCATGTCTAGGAACTTGACAAAGAAGGCGTACTGCAGAGTTCTGAACTACCTGTAGCTATCTCAGTACTGTTTGGCAGCTACCGAGATAGAGATCATTGCCGTAATCGAGGTGAGAGGTGATGAGTGCCTTGACTACCGTTCGTTGGGTTGAGGCAGGAAGCATCCAAATGATCTTACGAAGCCACCTCAAGATCGGAAAACAGATGACAGCAACACTCGCCACCTGTTGTCTCATAGAAAGACTATCATGAATAATGATGCCCAGATTACGCACATGGGTGACAGGTAGGGGAAAGGAACCCATTTCCTGAGGCCAATGGTGAGGGCCCCATAGGTCCTTGTGCTTGCCCAGGATAAGGACCTCAGTCTTATCCCCATTTAACTTCAAAAACTTAAGGTGCATCCACTCTGTCACTTGCCGTAGGCCGCACTGAAGGGCAGATGTCGTAGCGTCTTTAGTGGTGGAAAGCGAGAAGACAATCTGCGTATCATCGACATACGAATATAGAAAAAGACCCGCCTCTTCCACAATCTCTGCCAGAGTTCTGACATAGATGTTGAAGAGCAGGGGGCTTAAAATGAATCCCTGTGGGGTGCAGGTTGCAGTGGCCATCGTGATGAGAGCCCAAGCACTTATATTTTTACAAATTAAGCACTGCACAGAGGGGAATATGTAAAACAAACTGTTGGAGCATGAGCTGCGCCAAATTTGGCAGCTTCATGCTCCGACATTTTCAAAACATAGGGATGCGCCGTATTTACTACAATACGGTGCACCCCTGTGTTTTCCTAGCGCTGGCACTAAAGTTAACTGCCGAGCACCAATGCAGGCGCCCTTGCACCATACTGCAAGGGGGCCTGCACTGCCGGGACACCTTCCTGCGCATAAACAAGCCATTATGGCCATTTGTTACTTCTATGAGTGCTGCAGAATGCAGTACACACAGAAGTAGCAAATTATCATTATTCAATGATTGTTTATGTGCTGGAAGGGACACCTTTCTGCACATAAACAACCATTATTGGCTTTTTCCTTTTTCTATGTGTGTTGCAGAATGCAGCACACATAGAATAAGCAAAAACGAGGAGAAATAAAAGGATTTCTCCACGTTCGCCATTCTATTGCCTGCTCTTGCATGGTGTTAGTTTGCAACCTCAGATTTAAATCTCCTTGTAAATCTGGGGCAGTGTTAAAAAGCAACAAGTGTTGCTGTGCAACGCCCACAGCAACACCCATCGCATGCCCCTTTCACGCAGATACCTGCGTGAAAGGTACCATATTTACGGCTTATCAGCACTTTGTAAATATGGAGCAGGGCATTGTGCCACCGGAACATTGTTAAAAGTGATGTTCGTGTGGGGCAATGCCCTTGTAAATATGACCCAGAGTTCTCTGCCTGGCGTGGGAAGCAACGACCAGAAAAGCTCCTAACCTCTTAGCATGTCTCTTCATGCGTGCCTGACCAGACTTGTGGTAGAAATCTAAGACTTATTAAAAACTTGGTCATGCTTAAAGAATAACCTAAAAAAATTCTTGACCATGTGACAAAAATTAGAAACATGACGAGTTCAGCGGCCCCTCTTTTAAAGCATTCTTTATGATCTACTCGGAAGAGTCAGAACTCTGGGTCTTGCTAGTTTCTATGGATAACTCTCAGCCACAATTCGTGGATCTTATTTAAAACACACACATTTGAAAAACAAATGAGCCAGAAAACCACAACGCTAGTACTTACTTCACATTTGTTCTTGGTAGAGGCATCTGTCAAAGTGTGCAAATTGTCTGCCATGCATGGGGTATTGGCATACAGTTTCAATGACTGAATGAATGATTCAAACTTTATAAATAGCCCAATAAAATAGTACGAATATCATGATGTAAGCAGATAGATTTCAATTTTAAAATATCAAGCATTAGATGGCCGGATTCCTTGCAGATTGCCACTGGTAAAATGTACCAAAATATAGGACATTTAGGACATGATTTAGATATTGGATGTAATGTAAAGTTTTCAATTCCTAACAAGGCAGAGGCCTGGGGGTCTTCAGCGCAGGCCTAGGATACTGCCTCGAAGAAGCTGGCATAGGGGTTTCACTAACAAGGCAGGAGGATTGGGGTTGCTCTGACTGCCGCATTAGAGTAAGTCCAATAGCAACAACAAAGGAAATAGGATCTTGGATGTAATCTTAGCTCGCTGTTGCCAGTTCAGTGCTACATGCCTGCTATACATGGAGAAAGAGATGCTGAGCAGACGAAGATTAGCAGAATGTAGGGGCCAAACAAGAACATGGAGGGTAATCTTGAAAAGCAGATTAAGTGTCAGTCAGTCAGTCAATCACTTTTATTCGATTTTTGAAAATCATAAAAAGACACAGGATACAGTTCATACAATACACAAAGTATAAAAAGACATTATTAAAATATCTACATAATATATTTGCATGATGAATCATAAATCATATCGTCAAAGAAATATTTTTAGAGTAACATGTGCACAAACAATATATACAATCCAATTGTTTAAAAAGACTATTAAAACATTTTAAAACATCATGATATCTGTTATAGATACACTTAAGGTATTTCGTTTATAATTAATCCATTGTTACCTTTACTGCGCATTTTGTTAATACGTACTCCTCCTACTAAAAAGTTAGCAACATGGAAAGTGATTTGTGCATTGTGCAAAAGTTGCAGAAATAGGAGCGCTGGCCTAACCGGTAAAAAGCCAGCCTCTCTAAGGATGGGAACAAGATATTTTCTTCTGATTTTAGCGTAGTGATCACAAAACATAATAAAATGTAATGTATCCTGAGATGAAAAATGATCACAATCGCATGGCTTATTGTTATCAGGTGTATCCCATCTATAATATGTGCCCAACAGAAAATGTATTAAATTTAAACGAAATCTAATTAAAAGAAAGCGGTGAAATGGTTTATTAACAAATACCAGGTACGGTTCTGGACCTGGGACGGTTTTAAGCGCAAAATTTCTTCTCACCATTGTTTTTTTTAATTCTATTTCCTCCCGCTCTACTGTAAAAAGATTTATCAGTGATGTCTTTATCGTTTTGACATCCTCCTTTTGGATGCCCTCAGGGGAGTTAAAGAGATCAATACGTCCCACCTTGGTTAACATTGTTTTTACATACGTCAACCATGGGATCTTTAAGGCTCCATCCATACTTAAGCAATCTTCGAGGATTTTATGATTTAATGAAATCTCATCGTTTAGCCAAGTTTTTAGCCAAGAAATGACAGGGGCGGATTTTATAATGTCTGAGACATACCCAGTACCCAGCTCTGAGTGGATAGTAAAGGTAGGGGTAGACTGGGGGACAGTGAGTAATGATCCGAGAAACCTGTTTTCCGCCCTCTGAATGAGTACTGGGTTTGTATATCCCCAAATCGAGGCCCCATAGGTGGCGATTGCCATGACTTTAGCGTTATACACTTTAAGCATGGCGTTCGTCGGTCGTGACCCCAATTTCTTGGCGAAATTCAAGAGGGCTCCAGCAGATCTACTCACTGCATTTGATTTGGCCTCATGTTGAGCACCCCAGGTACCTTTATCATCAAATAAAACACCCAAATAAATAAAAGAAGGGACCCTACGTACCTCCTTTCCTGTACAAACAAAAGTTATGGGTTTCTTTTTCCTACCATTGAGTCCCATAATCATAACATGCAATGTTTGCATGTTTATTTTTAAATCTAAGGAGCTCATGAAGTCCCCGAAAGAGGCCAGTAATTTGTTAAGGGCAACACCTGTTCGTGCCAAGAGGACCGCATCGTCCGCGTACAGGAGGACCGGAATGTTAATCTCTCCTGCACGCGGAACATCGTCCCCAAGGCAGAAAGCACCGGCTCTAGTTTGTTTATATACAGTGTGAAGAGGAGAGGGGCAAGGATAATCCCTTGCCTCACTCCTCTCTCTGAATTAAAGGGTTTAGTGCATCTGCCATCCTTAGTTACTCTGACCGATGCCTCCAATCCTCGATGCAGATCAGCCAGGAAGCCCACTAATGAACTTTCTATGCCTATTTCCAAGAGGACCCTCCACAGCCTTGACCTGTTAACCAGGTCAAAGGCTGAGGAGAGATCCATAAATGCCATATATAAGGCCCCTTTTTTAACTACGGTGTATTTGCTGATAATCAAATGCAAATTAAGGCACTGATTCAGTGTGCTTCTTTTGGGCCTAAAACCATATTGTGCGTTAGATAAGATTCCCCTGCCTTCCAACCAAGATGTTAACCTCCCCAAAATGACTCTGCCCAAGATTTTAACCGCAGAGTCAATGAGGGAGATAGGTCTATAGCAGGCAGGGTCACTCTTTAGGCCTTTTTAAAAAATCGGTACGATAATAGATGTAGCCCAAGACTGTGGGATCGTACCTGACCTGGCGGAATTAAACACATTCATCAGGATCCTAGCCCAGAATTTAGGTGCCGCCTTATACAAGTCCGCTGGGACCCCATCGGGGCCCGGAGCCTTGTTTTTGGATGTCTCATTTATAGCTTCTTCAATTTCCTCTGGGTGAAAAGCCTCAATTATGTCGGCATTAGGATGAATTGGGTTATCCTGTGATTGATCAGATAAAGGCTGTCTATAAATATTGCCAAAGTGGGATAACCACAGGTTGTCAGGTATAACACACTCCACGGGATGACTATCAGCTCCTGAGAAGTATGGATGGGTAATCACTTCCCAAAATTTAGAGCTATCCCGAAGGACCTCTGGTGATTGAAGATCCATCCATGCCTGTTCCTTAATGTCCTTCTTCCTAATATAAATGGCCTGTTTGTACTCCTTCCTAAGTTGTGTTATGGTGGATTTATTTCTTGGTGACTCTTTTAGTGCCTTTAAGAGGGCAGAGTGAGCCCTTGAGCAATTAGAATCAAACCACCGTCTAGCTTTCTGTCCCCCTGTTTTTGTTTTCAAGGTTAAGTCATTATTAACTTGTTGACATACTCGATTAAAGGCCTGTACCATAGTAACATTGGGGGAAAGGGGGTCCAGACAAATGCCTACCTCCTTTTCAACTTTTGTTAGAACTTCTTTTAGAAAGCTAATCGATGTTACATTAGACCATTTTAGCCTTCTCCCCTTGTCTTTAGTTATTAAATTTGTCAATGTTTGTATACCAGATTCTTTAAGATCTTTAGAATCAATCAATCTATCCTGTGAGACCTCTAGTACCACAGGGTTGTGATCGCTAAAAATAGATTCTACTACTCTATAGCTTAGAATAAAAGTAAAAATAAATGAGGAAATAAAAATAAAATCTATGAATGAGCCTGTATCTTTCCCCTTATATGTTATTGGTCTTGGTCCTAATGGGCAGCAACTAGATTCATAGAGGTTATGGGTGGCAAAAAAATTCTCCAGACCCTCCCCACCTTTTGTATGTTCAAAATGTGTAAGAAGCGCGAGGGGTGGTCCACCCTTATCTTCAACAATACAATTCCTACTACAGAGATGAATATTAAAGTCGCCCAGCAGGATAATCTCAAAACCACATTTACATAATTTATAATTTTCCAAAAATTCCTCAAGTGATACCAAAAGTTGGTTAGTGCTGACAAATTCAGGAGAGTTATAAAAATTAATCAACAAAATAGTAATCAGATTTGTCATTGACAATTCTACAACCAAGAAGTGTGGGGAGCAAGTCTGTAGCTGTTTGGCTTTCCCTTTCAGGTTAAGTGAGATTAGTATAGATAAGCCGCCTTTTGCTCTACCCGACACACTTGGCGTAGCCAGAATATTAAAATGAGCGAATCCATCTAACTCAAAGTTGTTATTTGTATCCCAAGTTTCCTGTAGTGTAATAATATCAAAAGATGAGATAAAACTCAACCAATTCTCATCATCAGCCTTAGATCTTAGTCCTGCGATGTTCCAACTAAGGATCCTACAGGTCTTCCCACTTGCCAATAGAGGGATCTGGTTGGTGTCGTTTGTCTTCTCTAGTCAAACCAGATTATCTGTAAGTGCAAGTTGGGAATAACGATTAGATAAAGGGACACCCTCTGTGTGTTTGTTATTCAATTGCGATGTCATTGTCGTAAGTCGTGGAGCATGCTAAGTGGTAGGTACTAAGGCCCAGCCTTAGGTTGCATTGCAAAATCACATGGCCCTAGAGTAGGATTACTTTTGTTTCCAACTAACTTTTGTGTGAATGAAATAGCTTTTGGGCCCCCCCGTGGTGGGTAAAAATACCCCAGCGGGAGTGGCCTAATTGCATTATTTGTTATCGGCGATCCATCCCAAAATAATTTGTCTGCCACTTCTTTATCAGAAAAATTAATGACTATGCAATCTCCCATGATGTTCTTATCTCCATGCCCTACCCACCCCACCCTTCTAGCCATAATGATATAGTGGGTAATATCAAGTTCACCACTGGAATATTGCTTACACCATTCCCTAGATTTATCTAGGAGATCTCTGGTAGACTCTCTCTCATTATGGGGTAAAGGTGGAACCCCGCTTATTACTGCTACATAGGGAGCTGCTTGAGGTGGTAAATGCAGTCTAACAGTGCTAGTTGAGCTATGGTTAAGTAAATTGTGGGCGTTGTTGAAACCTGACATGGTATTTTCCTGTGAGGTGGATTGGGTACTAGCGCCACAATTAGGCACATGAGATAAAGTTGACAATTGGGTTGGTGGAACAAGTGTTTGTTGTAATTGTGCATTAGATGGAGTAGTTTTAACTGTAGTGTATTCCATTAACTCCACGATATGGGTAGCATTAGACTTAGTTACATCATTTAGCATTTGCTCTTTAGCTCGAAAATCATTAATGAATGTATCGATTCTCTCACCGTCTTTAGCAATCCTGCCAAACAGCTATTCAGGCAGTCCACAATGTCTTTACCAATCTCTTCCAATATTGGCTCGAGGCGAGCGGTGACCAAGTCTTCCAATTTGTCCCCCATAATTAAACAAATGTCTTTAACAAGGTCCTGATGATGGGAAGCGGGAACACCTTTCCTCCCAGTTTTCTTAGATTTCTTTCTGGAACTATTCGGGGACATATTCTGGGCCAAACTCACATGGTCTGTGTGCTGCTCTGGTAAATTGGTAATATCAGGGTTACTAACAGGCAACTCCTCTGCTGAGGGACTAATGGGGATTACCACAGTGGGGTGTGAGGGTTCAGTATCAGCGGGACTAGTAACTTTGCCCAGTTCCAATTCCTTCTCGGCATTAGCAATTTTCTGATTAATGGCTCCTACCGCTGATGTAAGGTATGAGATGATTGTATCTGCCTTGCGGGGGACTTTAGCATCTTTAGCCCCCTGTCCCTCAGGACCCAAATGTTTTCGCTTACCCATTTGTCCGGCCAAGGGAGGTGGCCCGGCCTGGCCTCTTCTGGCCCCTGACGGCCACAGACGGCCCACCCTCTGCCCGGGCTCAGCCCGGCGACGCCCGCGACGCGGGAGGAGTCTCCGGTTCTTATGCGCCTCCGGGCGCTGTGGGCTGACGCTGCACCCGGCATCCCCGGGAGGAAGCAGGGGACGCTGGGAAGTGTAGTTTTCTAGCCGCTCCGGCGGCGTTGCAAGGTGGTGAAGGCGTTCGCGGGTCCCGTGCCTCTGGACCTCCACGCAACAATGCCCCACTGGTATGTGCCCCGCTCCGCTGCAGGAGCCTTCGGTTCTTATGCGCCTCTGGGCGCTGTGGGCTGACGCTGCACCCGGCGTCCCCGGGAGGAAGCAGGGGACGCTGGGAAGTGTAGTTTTCTAGCCGCTCCGGCGGCGTTGCAAGGTGGTGAAGGCATACGCGGGTCCCGTGCCTCTGGACCTCCACGCAACAATGCCCCGCTGGTATGTGCCCCGCTCCGCTGCAGGAGCCTCCGGTTCTTATGCGCCTCCGGGCGCTGTGGGCTGACGCTGCACCCGGCGTCCCCGGGAGGAAGCAGGGGACGCTGGGAAGTGTAGTTTTCTAGCCGCTCCGGCGGCATTGCAAGTTGGTGAAGGCGTTTGCGGGTCCCGTGCCTCTGGACCTCCACGCAACAATGCCCCGCTGGTATGTGCCCCGCTCTGCTGCCGGAGCCTCCGGTTCTTATGCGCCTCCGGGCGCTGTGGGCTGACGCTGCACCCGGCGTCCCCGGGAGGAAGCAGGGGACGCTGGGAAGTGTAGTTTTCTAGCCGCTCCGGCGGCGTTGCAAGGTGGTGAAGGCGTTCGCGGGTCCCGTGCCTCTGGACCTCCACGCAACAATGCCCCGCTGGTATGTGCCCCGCTCCGCTGCAGGAGCCTCCGGTTCTTATGCGCCTCCGGGCGCTGTGGGCTGACGCTGCACCTGGCGTCCCCGGGAGGAAGCAGGGGACGCTGGGAAGTGTAGTTTTCTAGCCGCTCCGGCGGCATTGCAAGGTGGTGAAGGCGTTCGCGGGTCCCATGCCTCTGGACCTCCACGCAACAATGCCCCGCTGCTATGTGCCCCTGATTAAGTGGATCATCGTCCTTTAGGTAATCAATGGTCAAGCGGAACATCTTGAAGCTGAATCAACCTTGGACAGACAGTAACGAATGAGTGAATGTCAGATAAAAAAGCTATGGAGGTTCTCTTTCATTCTTGGTACTGAACCTACCCTTCGAATCCAGTTCATGTAAGTTACTGTACCTTTTGTGCCTATAGTTCGCATACCTCTTTAGCTATAGCAGCCTTTTTTCCGCTGTTCCACCCCGCTCCCTGCCGCTGCTCCCCCAGCGGCCCGCCCCCCTTTTCTTCTGTACTCCGCTCCCCTTCCCATTCGCCACCCCGCTCCCGCCTCCCAGCTGCTCCTCCCTCCCACTGGATACTTAAGGTGGTGTCCACGAGGCGGGGAGCTGTGACCTGACCTGATCTCGTCAGAGCCGGTCGCTCCACCCGCCGCGTGGCCCCTCCTGAGTGCGCCCGGTCTCCCTTTGCTGCCGCTGCTGCCCCGGTGCTTGAGACTCCTGTATTTTTACTGTTTTACTGCCTCTCTGTGCCAGTAATTGTATTGCTTTCACTGTTGTGCCAGTATTTTGTATTGCTCGTTCACTGTTGTGCCCCTGATTTCTTTTTCGTTTTTGTGCTCTTCTGCCGCCTTTTTCCCTGCTGTTCCACCCTGCTCCCCGCCGCTGCTCCCCCGCGGCCCCGCCTACCTTTTTCTTCTGTACCCCGCTCCCCTTCCCATTCGCCACCCCGCTTCCGCCTCCCAGCTGCTCCTCCCTCCCTCCTCGCCACTTATGGCGGAATCCACACGTACGCGCAGCGGACACGCGCAGCGGGCGCATCGATTGCACGCCAAAGGCAAGCCCGTCTGTGCCCGTCCGCGCCTGGACCGCGCCCAGCGCCATAACCCCTGGTCCACACCGATGCCAGCACACCCGACGAACAATCGACGCCACCACCCTCCACGCACTCAATGCCGGTCGGAACCCGCCTGCTACCGAGCCACCCCAAAACGCACCCACGGACCCTTCACCTGCCATGCCTGCCATTTCACCTGCCTCCAAACCTGCACTGCACCCGCCAAGCCTAGCGCCTGCAACAACTACCTCAACACCCGCTCCGTCCACAGGCACGCTGTCGAACTCTGGAACCTCCTCGACTCCACATCACCAGACGTCGCCTTCCTCACAGAAACCTGGATGAACGCCTCCACAGCCCCCGACATCGCCATAGCCATCCCGGAGGGCTACAAGATCATCCGGAGGGACAGCGTCAACCAAACAGGAGGAGGCATTGCCATCGTCCACAGGAACACCATCTGCATCACGACCAACTCCGATGACACCCTCACCGCCGCCGAGCACCTCCACTTCCAGATACACACCGACCCCAAGGCCACCCTCAGAGGCACCCTCATCTACTGACCTCCGGGACCACGCACACAGTTCAGCGAAGCCATCGCAGACTTCGCCAGCCCTCACGCCCTCATCTCCACAGACTACATCCTCCTTGGGGACCTCAACTTCCGCCTGGAGAACAACAAGGACTGCAACTCCACCGCCCTGCTGGACAACCTCGCCAACCTCGGACTCAAGCAACTGGTGAACACCCCCACCCACTATGCCGGACACACGCTTGGCCCCGTCTTCTCCTCCAGCAAGCACATCTCCTTCAGCCACTCCACCGGACTACACTGGACAGACCACAGCTGCGTCAACTTCAACTTCAGGAGAACCACGACCCACCACCACCCGCAACAGGTTCCCCGCAGGAGCTGGAGCAAGATCACCACCGACCAGCTCACCACCGCCCTCAGCCAGAACCAGCCCACTGACACGACGGACCCCAACGAAGCAGCCTGCAACCTCACACAGTGGCTCACCAACTGCGCAGACAAACTTGCACCACTGAAGTATCCTCCCAACAGAGCCGGCAGCAGGAAAGCCTTGTGGTTTACCATCGACCTCAAAAACTCCAAGAAAACCTGCCGCACCCTCGAGAAAGCCTGGCGCCTTGACCAGACAGCAGAGAACATGACCGCCCTCAAGAACGCAACCCGCAAACACCACCAGCTGATCCGAAGCACCAAGAAGACAGCATTTAAAGAAAGACTGGACAACAACACCCACAACAGCAAGGAGCTCTTCAACATTGTCAAAGAGCTTTCAAATCCCAGCGCCTGCAACACCGACATCACTTCCTCGCAAGACCTCTGCGACTCTCTCGCCTCATTCTTCCACCGCAAGATCGCCGACATTCACAACAGCTTCTGCGCACAAACCACGCACCCAGCCACCGAACCAGCGCCCCCAATCACCACCCTCTGCACCTGGACCCCTGTCAGCACCAAAGACACCGCCCGCATGATGAACACCATCCACTCCGGCTCCCCCACCGAACCCTGCCCACACCACATCTTCAACAAAGCTGACTCCATCATCGCACCCCAACTCCGGAACATCATCAACAGCTCCTTCGCATCCGCCACCTTCCCGGAGAGCTGGAAACATGCCTAGCTAAGCGCCCTCCTCAAGAAACACACGCGGACCCCACAGAACTGAAGGACTTCCGCCCCATCTCACTCCTCCCCTTTCCAGACAAAGTCATCGAGAAGACCGTCAACAGACAACTCTCCGCCTTCCTCAAGACCAACGAATCCCTCGACCTCACACAGTCCGGCTTCCGAGCAAACCACAGCATTGAGACCGCCCTCATCGCAGCCACTGACGACATCAGGTCCCTGCTCGACAGTGGGGAAACGGCTGCCCTCATCCTCCTGGACCTCTCAGCAGCCTTCGACACCGCCTGCCACCACACCCTGATACAGCGCCTCTGCAACACCGGAATCCAAGGAGTGGCCCTGGAGTGGATCATCTCGTTGCTCGCCGGAAGAACCCAGAGAGTCCGCCTCCCACCGTTCCGCTCCGCGGCCACCGAAGTCATCTGCGGCGTCCCGCAAGGATCCTCACTCAGTCCCAACCTTTTCAACATCTACATGAGCCCCCTCGCGGCCATCGCCCGCCAACACAACCTCAACATCATCTCCTACGCCGACGACACCCAGCTGATCCTCTCCCTCACCAACGACCCCGCCAAAGCCAACCTCCAGGAAGGAATGAAAGACGTTGCGGAATGGATGAAGATCAGCCGTCTGAAACTGAACACAGACAAGACGGAAGTCCTCATCCTCGGACCATCCCCCTCCGCCTGGGATGACTCCTGGTGGCCCCCTGCCCTGGGCAGAGCTCCCAAACGAACGGACCACGCACGCAACCTGGGCGTCATCCTGGACTCCTCCCTCACAATGACCAAGCAAGTGAACGATGTCTCATCATCCTCCTTCAACACCCTGCGCATGCTCTGAAAGATCTTCCGATGGATCCTCACCGAAACCAGGAAGACGGTCACCCAGGCCCTCGTCACCAGTCGTCTGGACTACGGGAACACCCTCTACGCTGGAACCACAGCCAAACTCCAGAAGAGACTCCAGCGCATCCAGAACCCCTCAGCACGACTCATCCTGGAGATCCCGCGCCGCAGCCACATCTCTGCCCACCTGAAAGACCTACATTGGCTCCCCGTCAACAAGAGGATCACGTTCAGACTCCTCACCCACGGACACAAGGCTCTCCACGACATAGGCCCGAAGTACCTCAACAGCCACCTCACCTTCTACACACCCACCAGCCAGCTCCGATCCGCCAGCCTTGCCCTCGCCTCCGTCCCAAGAATTCGGAAATCCACCGTCGGAGGAAGATCCTTCTCCCACCTGGCAGCCAAGACATGGAACTCCCTCCCCACTCACCTACGGCTGACCCAGGATCACCTCTCCTTCAGGAAACAACTCAAGTAGCGACCCCACCCTCAGCGCCTTGAGACCCTTACGGGTGAGTAGCGCGCTACACAAATTTCGTGATTGATTGATTGATTGATTGATTGATTGATTGATAACATAGGCACTGTCCACATTATAGTCCTTTTAGACCTGGATTGTTTTCGTATACTCAGCTGCAACAATTTCTATGTACAAATCATTCCCATGTCATATGTATCTGGACCTCATTCCCTTTGTTTATTTCCCATTATCATCTGACTGTATGCCTTTTCTCTCAAATGAATAAAATCTATTGTCAATGTTTCTGAAAACTGGATTACAAGTGAAATTTAGTATGTGATTTTTTTGGAGTCTAATACAATATTATTATAAAAAATAACACTGCTCCCAGACCTACCTTCCATGCTGTAAATGTGTTAACAGAATGGCCTCTTTCAAACCATGTGAACGACTTACTACGCACCTATTTTTCCGTCCAGATGAGATCCGCGAGACCAGAATTTCAAAAAAAGTGTTTGTTTTTTGCCAACATGGTGTTCACAATGATCATAGCATACCACTTGGCACCACTTCAGTAGCACGAGCACGCACACACGACTGGCTGGCTCAATGGAGCAGGCTGTATTGTTTTACATTGAGGCCCATTTCAAGCTGCAGGCCTGATTTCAGGGTGGGACCTTTGCTCGGTTGTTTGTTCTCCTTCTGGAGAGATTATTTTACTCCTCGGTTCCCCAGAGCTATCGGTTACTGCTCATTGACGGCTCTCGTGTGGCACCTGCGGGGCCTGAGGGAAGTTAATCCGGTGAGGGGTGGGTATCTGGTTGAGCTGATTCACGGTTACTATATAAATCAGTTGTCCTTAGGGGACCTCAGCTCTCTCTCTGCCTGACACGGAGCGAGTGTAACGCAGTACTGAGGAGAAATGGAGACAACACGGAGGGTGGGGGAGGTGGGGGTGGGGGGGTGCGTTAGGAGCATCTTTTCAACGCACAATTCACCGCATAACGCACTCATTTTGTGGCACTGGTGAAGGCTTTAGAGAACCACTATTTACTACACTCGTCATTCACAGCTCTCTGCCAGTGGGGTGCCAAAGAAACAAAATATGTATACAAATATTACTCGAAATAAATAAATATCCATTTTGGTGGTATTGGTTTATGAAAAGTGACAATAACGCATTTTTATATGACACTTCATATCGCAGTTTTGTTATCACTAAGCTGACTCTTAGGCCCTTATTTATGAGGCCTTGCGTCAGTTTTGCGCCGCCGGTGCGTCACTTTTTGTGACGCACCAGCGGCGTAAAAAATGCGCCTTCTTGCGCCATATTTAAAAAGTGACGCATCTAGGTAGATGCGTCACTTTTTAAATCCCTGCGCCACATTATACCTGCGTCAGGTATAATGTATGCAGAGGGGGCGTTCCCCCGCAAAAATCCTCGTAATAGTGACGCAGTGAAATCTATGAGATTTCACTGCGTCACTTTTAGGATGCTGTTGCGTCAAAATCTTGCGCCTGCCTCACAGCAGGCATAAGACTGACGCAAGCCCTTTCACATGGGGCTTTCCCCATGTGAAAGGACGCATTGCTGGAGTTGCGTCGCTTTTGTGACACACTCCAGCAATGCGTCACTTTTGCGCTTACAGATGCGTCAGAAATACTGACGTATCTGTAAGTCCTTGCAACATGATGCGTCATACATTAAATATGACGCATCATTGGTGTCGCAAGGAGTGCGCAGTGAAAAGTGACGCATCGCTGTTTTCACGCATATGCGTCACTTTTCATAAATGAGGCCCTTGGAATACAGGAGTAAGCCGAGAGTAGTAGAAGAGTAAGTCACACCTACTCAATGTAAAATGTTTTGTGGATCGGGCCCTGTTTGTATTGGGAACAGACTGGCGTAATACAGCTCGTTGCGCCACTTTTGTGTCAATTTTAACATGGGAAAAGTGACGCAAAAGTGGCGCAAGGGGCTTGTAAATCTGCCCCTCTGTTCTTAGTGCTGTATTACAGCAGTCTGTTCCAAAAGTGAAACATTTGCAGAATTAAAATACAATATTTTTGTGCTTAGTTTGTAAGAAGAGTGGCAGTTCTGCAGATAAAAATGTGCATGTTGAAGTGCAACTCTTATAAGTAATTATAGTTTAAAAGGCCACCTGGTCTTAATCAGTGCCAAGAAACAGGGGTGGCTCTGCCCTCCTTATTTAATGCCCATTTTTATTCTACTAATAATACAATTACCTGGGTAGAATAATTCTCTGCCCTAAGATAAGTAAAAAAAAACTTTCAAATGTATCTTGTGTGCGTGCTTGCAAGTTAGTGTGTATGTGCAAGAGTGTGTGTGTTTGTATGTATAAGAATGCATGTGCAAGTGAGAGTCAGTGGCAGATAGTGAGAGAGAATGTTTGAGAGCCAGAGTGACTGCAAGTGAAAATACATAAGAATGAGTATGTATGATTGCCAGATTTAGAGTAACTGAGTGAGAATGAGTTAACCAGAGTGCTTTAGAATAAGTGAAAATGAATGTGTGAGAGTAAGAGTAAATGCAAGAGAGTGCAAGCAAGTGATTATTCAGTGAGACTAAGACTGTGAGTAATTATGAATCAATGAGTGAGAATAAATAAGTGAGTACAAATGAGAGTGAACAAGAATGAGAAAGTGAGAGTAAGAATGAGTACAAGTGAGAAAGCACAAGGGAAAGTGAGTGAGTGTGAATGAATGGGAATGAAAGTAAAAATGAGTGCAAGAGAGTGAGAATGAATGCGTGTCAGTGAAAAGGACTGCGAGTCAGTGAATGTAAGTGAGCATGAGCGAGAATGCAGTGATTTTAAATCTACCATTGTCCAAAGCATGCTGAAGGCAATTCTTTGACTCCTAAAGGCACCCATGTCAAAATACTGGAGTAGGAATACTGGAGGCAATTCTTAGCATGCCAGAGGCCAGTGACAAAATAATATGATTGGCAAACTTGAGGTAAAACTTAAGATAATGGTTACCCATGTTAAAAACTGTTACTACCATACTATAGGTAATTCCTGGCATATGGGGCCTTATGTTTACATACTCTAGGACATTCTTGGAATGGAGGACTCCCATAGCAAAATAGTGGCAATTGCATATAGGAGATGGATCCTGGCATAAGGAATGACAACGTTGTCACATGGGGGTGGGTGGCGCCCACTAAAATACGGAGGTGCTTTTGACAAAAGGGCAATCCCTGGTATATGGGTGGCATTAATAGCTAAAATCTAAAACTGACATAGTATACGTAATTTTTGGGCGTAAAGGAGATCTATGGCAAAACACTGGCCCTGGCACACTGGATATCATTTTTGACATATGGAAGCTCCTATAGAACATTTTGGAAAAACGGAGGTCAACTCCACGGGACCATTAGGTTTCTTTGGCTTGGCAGGTGATGAAAGGAATTATATATTAAATGAGTGCCCTTCCAGAGGCAATGGATTTTTGTTAAATTTATGGGAAAATTGTGCTTTCAAATTTAATAGTTGATCCATTTTTTCAAACATTTCTCTTGCGGAGCACCCCCTGGAACATTCCCAGAAAAGATCTGACTTGCTTGCCCCCTACAATTAAAGAAAATGTTTATATCTCAAAACCTTCATAAATCATGTTCGTGTTGTAACATAGGCTGGAATTATGAGATTGTGTGGTGCAGCGTTCTCAGCATAAATCTGGTTTTTACGTATTTGACACATAATCCATCATCTGCTGCATAATTTGCAGATATAAAAAAAACATTCTAGGTCGAATGGATCAACACAATGTACATTGTTTTTTCATGCCTCATAATTTAGTCAACTCTTAAGCAACATTAGGTCTTTTCCTGTTTCATAATTCCAGTGGTCCTGAATATACGGACATTTGTCTGTGTTGTATTGTTATCAGTATGAAGGTCCTTTAACATAACCAGCTGGGAAGATTCAGGGTCAAATGTCATATGGTGTCACTGCCTACGATGTCATTAAGGTCAAAAACTGTGAATCAATGTCTGTGAATATGCACACCACATTTAAAATGTTTTGACGCCGTGTCAGTTCGCACTGCAATGCATATGCTGTTCATAACGCAGCACAAACTGGGAGCAAACACCACGCCTGCACAATTTTGCGTACACAATGTAGTGCCTCTAGGCGCCAAAACGCAGTTTTTAGCCTTCACAGTTTGACCTTTAGAGCTTATCACCGATCGACCAAGCTTTAATTCGAGTCTCACACCCGACACTGATTACTCATTGACGTGGGTCATAGTTTCGTTCTACGTTTCCAGTTAAAGCCCATTCATTACCTGCACGCAGACTGCTGACTGGATGATGTCATAGACCACAATGCCCTCATCTAGAGACACTTTCGCCCTGCAGTAAATACGACACACTGGACTCGGATTCCGGTTTCACCGCTGGTATCACCTCTATAGAGCTACACAGGAGTCTCTCCATAAAAGGAAGTGTCTGCAAAGCACGAGGTGTCTGGATGCCTAGCGGATAGGTGTAATATTCTACACAATGAACGCTGTATTTATTGATTAATCTCTCGCGGCCAATCGCTGCTTTCCTTGCATTTTGCAGAGAAATGAGTGCCATGTGACACGCATTATTACTGGAGCAATGGATCAAAATTAACAAAAATAATAAAAATGATAGTGGCCATTGTATAGCACACACTCCAAACGGAATCCTTTTGCCACTTTGAAATGGTTACTACGATTGCCCCTCTCTGTGGCACTTGTATTATCGGCCTGAAGTGTGTGAAAGGCAGATTTGCCCTTCCATTATGCAAATTAGTCATTACTGGTTACATGCAAATCTCTGCCACACGTGCTCAACCCACTGAGCTAACTTAGCTGCCTGCCTGGACTCTCTTTTGTTGTTTGTGCATATGTTTTCATTCTGTATCAATTATCATAATTATTTTTGACCATGTAATATTATATAGACTAACTGGTGTGATTTGGTGTCGTGATTTCCGGCTTATTTTAGGTTTTGCTGCTTGTTATTTTAAGACAGTAGTCGTCCTGTTTCTCCCATTGACTTTCATAAGTTATCTTTACTTATCGCAGCTGATCGTTGTAGTTGTTTTGACTGTCAAGCATTCTGGGTATGGTGTTTCATCTTGCCAAAAACTCTTGCAAAGGACATCCTTGTTTAGTGAGAAAAGGAAACGCAATCTTGTCAGTGCACAACTTTGATAAAAAATGAGCATAGTTTCTGCTAGACATAATAAATAACAGGAAGAAAACAATACAAGGCGAACACAGGCCAGGCATGTCCAGCTCACAAAGCATAGAGCAGTAGATGATGTTAATAACATGATGCTTTGAAGAAAACAGAACACACAGAGGGGAAATGAAGGAGGCTCACGTTGGGAGGATGGGAACCCAAGTCCACCGCACAGTAAAATGGATTGTGCAAACAGTTAAGGTATATGTGTAAATAACAAGGATGCCACATTTTCACAAAACATGTAGAATATCCACTTGAGAGCCAGGAGGTTGCCTGGAATCAGTCGAATATGAGAGTCGTTTTTGTCTTAATAGTGATACATGATGTGGCAAGGAATAATATAAATTAAATGTGTCTAATTACCAGGGCATTTAAGGATATTACTCTTATGGTCAGGGCCACTGCCAAACATGGGATTGTGTAGCCACAGTCTTTTATGTATGGAAAATAATTTGCCCTAATCATCACATATCCACAATATGATGGAAAATCAGAAGTAGTTAACAAAAAAAGTCTGTGGCTCAAATGAATCAAAAGTTATTAAATGTGCTGCACACAGGTTGCAAAGCTCCCAAAGTTCTCAAATTTTGATCTCCACCACCTGATACAAGTCGAGCTTTGTACAGACAAAAAAGCTCCAAAAGCAAAGGAATACTCCAAGGTAGAGGGAGTTCTTCCTTTCCATCCATTGCAAATGCATTAAGAAGGGGTTATGGAAGTGTAAAGAAACATGTACTCAAGGTCAAGAGGTCTAATTGTTAGGGCTTGTCTTGAAGATGGAACTGGTACTCTAGTGTCCAATAATTCAAGTGGCCATGCTCTTGATACACATCTAGATACCCTATACTTGCATTTTGTGTATAGTCTGACCAATATAATTTGCAATTCACTTTTTTCATTCATTTATTTATTGGTAGAATTTGTCTTCTAATTGACAGCTTTTTTTGTTACATTTGTTTATTGAATTGTAATATTTTATATACACTTTGACACATTTTTTAAACAGATTACAAGCATGCACGTATTTCCATATTTTGGCCATCATAATTGTATTGGTAGTTCGTATTGTACATAATCGACAATTATCTTTATTACATTCCAGTTACTAAACTCTTATTACTTCAGTTTGTCTTGTCAATATACTTTCCGTAAAGTGACTGGGATGACATTGCCCTGGTTGAGGAGCTATATCTGTCTACGCAAATTACTGTGGATCTGGTGTAATGTCTCGTGTACAGGGTTGCGTTCCCATCCAACTTGCGCCGATTTTATAACTACCAGCTTGTGTCTCTAACTGCTAACTTTGGGATTGCACTGGGGTGATTATTAGGGGTCGGTGCAGATATGTGCTGGGAGGGGTCTTCAGTGTGACTTTTCGTGTTGTTCTAATTGAAAGCTTTGATGCGGTGGACAAACCACTCCTGTCATGGATGGGAACGGCTAGGTCCATCACATTGATTACAAAACCTTCTGGGGCTTAAACCTTTTTAACAAAAAATATGTTGCGGCTAGAGGAAAGAGATTCCCTTGCTTCTCAACTTTATTTTTGTTTCAATCCCTCTTGAATCCTAGGTATACAAATCCTGGTAAGTTTACATCATCTTCCTCCCACTGGGAACACACTCACTGAGTAACAGTGATTGAAAGTGAAACCAGTCGGTGGCATCAGGTGCCAAATGGATTCACTTTGATGGGTGCTCATTCATTTTCATGAAGCTTTATTCGGTTCATATTTGCAAATGACCATAAAAGCATACAGGCAAAAACATATAATTAGTTGACGATATACAGATAAAAAAGAGATACAAAATTTAAAATATCATACTTTTCCTGAAATGAATTGGTTTACATAGAAAAGTAGCAGTAAAAAAACATTTATCAGGAGAATTCACATTATAAATCAGCTTCATTGCCTCCTCAACATTATAGATACCATTTTTTATAAACATTGGTTTCAGGTAGGCCACCCTAAGATTCATGAAAAGGGTACAGATTAACATAAAGTGCAGTGTGCTATGTTTCGAATGTCCATCACATGGACAAGGACCAACAGGGTGCTTCTTAAGTTGGGGAAAAGCCACCAAATGGTGAGCCAGTCCAAATCTAAGTCTCGTAAGAACAAACCTGTGGGCTGGTCTGGTTACCTGGCTCAAGTATAGTTGAAAGCCTTCACAATCAATGTATTTGTTATAGAGGTTAAGTGTGGTCAGGTGGCCATTGGTAACTAAACGCATTTGGGCTCTATACAACATGAATTTGTTTTTCATCTCCTGCTTAGAGAGATCTCCTGCAGCATAGGGGTCCACTGTTATATTAAGACTATAAATTGCCTGAAAACTGTCTATGATGTACTTTAGCCAGGGGATCTTAGAATAATTAACCAGGTCAAGGCAATCCGTAATAACGTGCAGGGTCGGACTGGCCGTTGCGGGCACCGGGCAATCCCCTGGTGCGCCGCAAGGGTTGGGGCCGGATTTGGCCCTTGGGGGCCGTTTTTGTCACAGGGCCGTTTTTGTAGAATTGCTGCAAAATCGTCCCTGTAACAAAATCGGCCGAAAACCGGCCCCGGCAAAGTGCTCGGCCACACCCCCTCCGCCCCTCCGGCGGCCGAGCACTTTGCCAGGGCCGGTTTTCGTTCCCAGTCCGACCTTGATAACGTGTTGGTTAAAGGCTGTCTCTTCCTTATGCCAAATGGAATGCCAAATCATTAAAGGCCTTAATGATATAAGATCACATAAATAGGCGGCCCCCACTTCCCTATGGATTAGATCGGTTGGAGCAGAAGTGGGTAGGCAGAGGAGTTTTTTAAGGAAGGTATTTTCTTCCGTTTGCAGGCAGCCTACGTTCGAATATCCCCACAACCCGGCCCCATATAATGCAATCGAGACACTCCTTGCCTGATAAATCTGCATCATGTCACCGATTCGTCTAGCGCCGATTTTAGAGGCAAATCTAAATATTCCATAGGCGCTTTTTGCCATCTTTGACCTTACATTTACAAGATCCTGGGACCAACTACCATCCCTTGAAAAAGTAACACCCAAATAGCAAAATGTTTCAACTTGCTGCACTTTCACCCCTTCTATAAAAAATACATGATTTTTATTAGCCCTGCCCCCACAAATCATCGTATGGGTTTTGCTCTTATTAATTATTAATTATCTATCTTTTATAAAAACAGAGAACCGGTCCATCAGACGCTGGAGACCTATAGGGGTCCTTGACAATAACACAGTGTCGTCTGCGTAAAGCAGTACTGGCACTTCTGACCCTTTTACCTGAGGCGCATCAGCTCTGACTGTTTTTAAAATTGAATCAATGGCATTTATAAAAAGAGTAAAAAGCAGGGAGGCGAGGACACAACCCTGTCTTATTCCACGCTTTACATTAAAATTAGGGGTACACTCCCCGCTTACCCAGTAGCGCACACAGGCTTGCATCTTTTCATAGAGTCGGGCTAAAAAGAAAATAATTTCCTCAGGTGCACCAAGTTCTAGCAGGGTTAGTCATAAAATTGAGTGGTCCACCAGATCAAATGCACTGCTCAGGTCACCGAAGCAAAGATATAAAGTGCCACGCTTGGCCTTGGTGTACTTGCCAATTAGTAAATCTAGATTTAAGCATTGATCTAATGTACCACGCCCCTTCCTAAAACCATACTGTGAGCTGCCCAGGATCCCCTTCTCATCAGCCCACTCTTCCAACCTGAACAGCAGCACTCTACTCATGATTTTCACTGATGAGTCAAGTAAGCTGATCGCGCGGTAATTACATGCTGCTGACTTGTCCCCCTTTTTGTGGATAGGGACAATAATAGAGTCCCCCCATGTTGGTGGAATCATGGTAGTCACTGCTGCATTAAGAACTAAGGTAAGTATAGGGCCCCATAACAGTGGGAGAGCCTTATAGACGTCAATAGGTACCCCGTCTGGTCCTGGGCCTTACCCCCCCTACTGCCCTTAATACTGCTTTCCACCTCAGCTAGAGTAATGTCTAATGGAACGATAGGCCATAATCTTTGTTTCACACCATTATGGCCGGCAGTTTGAAATATGGCTGAAAAGTGGGTGACCCAGGCCTCACTACTAACATGGGACGCGAGATGTGAGGTTTTAACGTCCATAAGAAACAGGCAACAGGCGGAAGTATCCGCTGCCTGCGCTTAGTTGTCCCAAGCTTCTTGCTGCAACTCCCCCTTCCTTTTGGAAAGAGCCAATTTGTAATCATATCTTAAAAGTATCACTTTGTTCTTGTCCCTAGGCCTAAGAGCTAACGCCTGCTTTAGTTGAGAAAGGAGGACTGTACATGCATGATCTGTGGGGCTTTAACGTCCATAAGAAACAGGCAACAGTCAGAAGTATCCGCTGCCTGCGCTAAGTTGTCCCAAGCTTCTTGCTGCAACTCCCCCTTCCTTTTGGAAAGAGCCAATTTGTAATCATATCTTAAAAGTATCACTTTGTTCTTGTCCCTATGCCTAAGAGCTAACGCCTGCTTTAGTTGAGAAAGGAGGACTGTACATGCATGATCGAACCATCCCTTTTATATGGGAGGTTTCCCTTTCCTGGTCCCTGTAATATGGTATCTATAGTCTTATTAATATTAATAAAATTCTCAGTTTGATGGGTGCTCAGGGGGCATAATTCTGCTTTCAAGCACTAATATAAGCTGGAGAGATACAGCTGGAAAGGGGACATTGAAACAATTGCATGAACCTAACAGGTTATTGACCGTACTACTTGTGGTGGACTACCATTCATCCCAGTTAATAATTCACTTTGCTGCTGTAAAAGTGGAGAAAAGGTCTGCAGGAAGCAATTAACCCAACAACGACAGATAACTGAAAAAGTAACAATAATTAACCCATCCCCTGTGCCAGGTTAAATAATTACCTGCAACACGGATATCTTACCAAGATAAGCTGTACTTAATTTGTAAAAACACAAAAAGTACAAAATAAATGCAGGGGCCCAAAGGTTTTCGTAAGAACCAGCTGCCAATGTTGCTGCATGACAGGAATGCCAAATACCAAGGCAACCTGGTCTTGGTTCAACTTACTGACTCTTTCTTTCACCACCCTACACTGCCTGTCTTGTAATCTCAATTTTGAAGCTTCTTTTTCATCTCTGCTTTTTCTGTCATTGTGTTCCTATATTTATTTTTGGTGTTACTAATCCTTTTTTGTCTTTCTCCACATCAAAGTCTGATTTATTTTTCAGATTCTTTTCTTGAGTTTTGCCTAAACATACATCTTGTACTGTGCACTAATCCACCAATAATCTTCAGTTCTATATTTTGGAACAATATTGATGTGCATTGTGTTAAATTGATTACTTCTGGGGGGGCGTGGTTTGGACGCTGTGGAAAATGGCGGCTTAGGGTTTCACCTCCTCCTGTGGCGAAGAGTTCCCTATGCTTTTGGTGCGGTAACCCAGATGCAAAGCGGTATCAAACGACGGATTGAGCAATCGGAAAGTGCACTCTCCCAGCTGCAGGCTTTTGGGAGGGTTTTGAGGTCCCTCCACGGAGAAAACCACGACTCGACAAGTCCCGGAGCGCGGCCGCAGAGATGAGGTGGCGGGGTCATGAGGTGCTTGAGCCCGGTGGACGCCTGACAGACAAAGGTGATTGCTGCGCACAGGACAACTATATGACCAGTAAGTGAAGCGCATGTTACAGAGGAGGCACTTCCCACCACACACCATTCTTCCCAGAGACCTTGGTAATGGCACCCACCAACCGCACGTTCACTCTCGTGAAATGGCGGCTGTACCCTGAAGGGGAGACCTCATTGAACTTGTGTGTGGGGCATGACTTGAGAGCTGCCCCTACACAATCGCTCCCCCTAATTAAGATTGCTCACCTGAGCGGGCGGTCAAATCTCCGCGCTGAGGGCACACAGTGGCTGCTGAAGGGCGCTCACACGGGGAAGACGAACATGAAGAAAATGGCGGGCGCGCTGAATCTGCGAGCGCGCAAATGAAAGTCTAGCGGCTTAGCGGTCAGCGGTGGGAAGTGTAGGAAGTGAAGGGAGCGTCCCAAAACACAACAAACACGGCATAACTGAGTAAATATACTGCGCAAAAATACTGTCTATTGCGAAGGAAGCAACAAAGGCAAGGCTGGGCATGTAGGAGGTGTGTGATTGGTGTAAAGAGCTAGTGGTGTTATCCAAAAGAGACATGGCGCGTGTGGAAGGTCATAAGGCTGGAAATAAGCCACATGATAAAACTGCCCTCTAATATTTAAAGCTCAATGGCAACACAGCGTTGGGGCAGCACTGGGGTGTAATCTCAATATACTGGTTCAATAAAGTAATCACGCTGAAAATGACTGGTAGTGGTCGGGAAAACCAGCTGCTGTCACACCAGATAAGGCCAGAGGTTGCGGACAGAGCTGTCTACGCTGATATTAGGGTAAGGTTGAGAATGCTTAAACAATGTTCAAGTAACACTAACTGAACTGCCTACATTGCCTGAAGATACTCCCTGATGTCTAGCTCACTTAAAAGGTCATTGCTCGGCGGAACAGCTAGGAAGCATAACCTGTGAACAAGCGCAGGTCCCATGTGCAAATGCTCAGGGCGCCACTTGAGACCTCAACAACCCTGAGTTAGCTGCTTCACACACCCTCAGTGGCCGACCGAATATAAAAGTGGCCCATGCTGAGTTAACAAGAATCTAATCTCTGATATAAGGCATAACACGAAGGCCCACTCAGCCAGTGAGGACTACTATTTGTTGGATGCAGGGTATTATTACTGACCACCGGATCACCTTGTGGCAAATCGTGTCATCTATAATAGCTGAGTTCTTGTTAGTGCCTTGACACTGAGCCTCTGTTACATTAGCGTATACTATAGCATACATACCTCTACCACTACACACCAGTGAATCTCCGCAAACTTCTGGAACGATACAATTGGCTTTCGAACGGTCCTAATCTGAAGGCCTTGTAGTAGTTACCCGGCTCTTCTCATTAAGCATCATGGGCGAGAAGGAAGGGAAAAATCTTAAGCGACTCAAGGCAGAGCCGCCAGTGCCGATCTCGCCTATCAAAGGCAGGAAAGATATCAATGACACAATGGACATAATTTTAAACAAATTGGCAGAGGTGCATTATCTAGCAAAATCCACAAAGGAGGAAATTACAGCGATTAGACAAGACATTCGCGACACCAACTCTAGACTCACTGAGACAGAAGCGAGGATAAGCCACCTAGAAGACTCTGAGAAAAACGTCTGCAAAACTCTCAAAAGCTCACTGTGTCCTCAGATCACATGTCTAGAAGGCTGTCTGAGTTGGAGGACAGGAACCGTAGGGGAAACCTACGCATCTTTGGCATACCGGAAGGTTCAGAGGAATCCTACGGCTCTTGTGTTTCCTTCCTGGAATCATGGTTTTCGCAAGCAACTAATCTCAACTTCCATCAACCGCTTGAATTCGACAGGGCCCACAGGGTTCTGGCAGACTAACTCCGAACCAAAAAGGCCCTAGGCCGATCGCCTGCAAACCCTTGCGATATCAACATGTAGAGCAGATACTGTCCTTTGTATGTAAAAATAACCATATTTTATGGAAGTCAAGTAAAGTCTAGATCTCACAGGATTACAGCAAGGAAACAGTGGACATAAGAAAGGCCTTCCTTGCTCTTCGACCAAGACTACGCATGCTGGGCCGCCAGTTTGGTTTTGTAGGCCCCGCAAACTTTCGAGTGGTAATCCAAGGTTCCCCTCAGATCTTTTTTGATCCACTGAAGCTAAAGAGACTCCTGATGGCCCGGAGGAAGCCAACATGGACATGATGGCGCCAGATCCCGTACCTGTTTCTTCATAAGTATCCTTTCAGATATATCAGCTTTTGGTCCACAGCTTTTTGACTATGTTTCTGCTTCCAGGAATTACACTTCGGATAATCCTTGTTGTGCCTGCCATGCTTGCCTCAAGGGCTGCTGACTGTTGTCTATTGAAGAAATCAGGATTGTTCACTAGCTAAACGTTGTAGTAGCAATACTTCCACCACCTTGGGCTACTCGATAGTTCGAAGGTCAACTCTATGTTTGCTGTTTTGGGCACAGCTTTTTGACCATGTTTTCGCTTCCAAGAATTACACTTCGGATAATCCTTGTTGTGCCAGCCATGCTTGCCTCAAGGGCTGCTGACTGTTGTCTATTGAAGAAATCAGGATTGTTCACTAGCTAAACGTTGTAGTAGCAATACTTCCACCACCTTAGGCTACTCGATTGTTCGAAGGTCAACTCTATGTTTGCTGTTTTGGGCAGGTCTTGTTTCATCATATATCTGCCATCCGAGTCCAATGTTTATTATATATGGACATCAAAGTTGCTAATTGGTCACTGTATATTATGTTACTGATATTGACCCATTCATGCGTTCCTCATATTAGAGGCAATGTAATTGGGAGATGATTCACCTTATTTAGTCAGGTTTGTTTCAGCTAGACAGTACTAAAGTATGCTTGTAACCATCTCTGTGCTAAATGGTATTGTAATAGCCTGACATAAATCTATTCATTACATGTGGGTCTACGACTAGATTAAACACCACAGAGATGATGCAACAGAGATTGACATTGGTATGCTGGAATTATGGTCTGTCTTCCTTAAAAGTATCCCTGCAAAATACAGGAATGTCGTAATGCTTTATGTATCTCGACTCGACTCCATTAGTCTATTCTAGTTTAAGGTTGTATTGACTTATGCACCTAATGTTTTATAAGTTGGTCAAGTTTCAAATTTCACAATGACTTTTGTTCAAAGCCATGGGAGGGCAGCCATTTTCCCTCGTCACCATGCCTACTAGATTCAGTCAGGGTGGGATGGCTGGGTTGGGTAGGGTTGGGGGTTGGGGGAGGTGGGGGAGGGGGGTGGGCTGGGTTGGGAGTTTGATTTTTACTTTGCTTTTTCTGTATGTTGTTATTGTTTGCTGTCTACGTGGTCTGACAACTTACTTGTCAATTGCTTATGTGACACTGTTAATTGCTACACAAGTGATATTTACCTCAGGTCTGTAGATACTTAAATGTCACTATATGGGGTTAATACCCCGTGTTCATACAGACTCAGATATTGTAATCTCCGCTTTATAGACCTTGTTATGTATGGCTTGATGATGTGTATGTATCTCAGGTTTCCTAACGTCTCTAATTATCACCTATATATGGGAAGGTCCGCTGCTCTGACAAGAGCCATATCTATAGCCAGTCATGATCCCTCAACACAACCTGATGGCACACTCCACAATTAACACACCACTTGGTACCACAAAAGTGGACAAACTGAAAATACTTTCCCTTAATGTCAAGGGTCTTAATCAGCCAATTAAAAGGCAGAAGATCCCGGACTACCTACGTAGACAGAAAGGAGATATTGTCCTGTTGCAGGAAACTAAGATTAATGCTAAACAATTCAACATGCTTAGGAACAAATTCTACGTCGAGGTGGTAGGGTCTGAAGCCATAGGCAAAAAGAATGGAGTCTTAACACTGATAGCGAAAAAATCAAATGTTGATCTGCTTTCTTTTACAGCTGATACTAGAGGGAGGTGGGTCACAACTAGGTTGATCAAAGATAGCACGGAATTCAATGTCACAAATGTCTATGCCCCTAATACCAGTGACCTAAGCTTCTGGACAGATCTCTCTAAACAAATTGAAACTATTCCCGATTCAGCTGTACATGTCCTGGCTGGTGATTTTAATCTTCCCCTTGATCCGACTCTCGATAGAGACTCCAGATGTACTTTCCGTACTAATAAATCCCACAAAGCCTTCACTAACCTGTGCATTCGCTTTCACTTAGAAGACTCGTGGCGACTGCAGAACCCCACCGGGAGAGAATATACATTCTACTCCTCTCCTCATGATTCGTATTCACGTATAGATTATCTCCATATCACACAGAATGGCATCCCCAGAATAGACGAAACGACGATAGAACCAAGGGTCATATTTGATCATTCGTGCATCTCATTATCCATTTCTAATGTGAAACCGTCTACCCGTCAATTGGTTTGGCGGTTAAATGAGGAGAAATTAGAGAAAGAACAGCATCGGGCAGCCATAGAATCTGCTATCAAAATGTACCTGGAACTCAATAGGAGGGGGAATACTTCTGGCCTTACCCGCTGGGAAGCCTTGAAAAGCACAATAAGGGGAGTCATTATCAAAATCAGGTCAGCTATGAATAAAGACCACAATAAGGCCCTAGAGACCCTCAAAAGAGAGATATCAACTCTAGAAAACAAACATCAGACAGATCGAGATGGAGCTATACTGAATGAGTTGGCTAATAAGAAATATGAATACAATAAAATCATAAGTAAAAGAGCAGGGGTCTGGCTAGATAGGAGAAAGAAGTTTAAACTCTGTGAATCAAACAAAGCGGGCTAGAGCCGAGACGCATACCTAAAATTCAAGGTGCAGAGGAACACGATTAACTTCATTAAAGACCATGCCGGGGCGACCCACTCAGACCCTGGCAAGATTGCTAATATATTTAAGGACTTCTATGAAACTCTCTACGCAAAAAATAAAACAGTAGAAGAGGCCAAAATTCAAGACTACTTAAATGAATGTGACCTTCCATCACTCTCCACTGATGAACAATCGGACCTTAATAGCCCAATCTCCATCCTGGAAATAGAGAAAGCAATTAAATCACTAAAGTGTGGGAAGGCCCCCGGCCTTGATGGGTTTAGTGCTAGATTCTACAAGTGCTTCTCTTCTCTCTTTTTGCAACCGCTATTATATCTGTTCCAGGAACTCAACGACACGGGGGAACTAAAGGGTACACTGTCTGAAGCTATTATTGCCGTCCTGCCCAAGGAAGGGAAAGACCTGACACTCCCTAAAAATTATAGGCCTATTTCCCTTATTAACCTTGATTGCAAACTTCTAGCCATGATCCTGTCCAATCGCCTTCAACAAGTCCTTCCCAAACGTATTCACCCCTCACAAGCAGGCTTTTTAAAACACAGGTTGTCCAGTGACAACACCAGAATATTACCGCATGTACTTGAAAAGGCGAAACTCCTTAACACTCCCACAGCGGCGATAACGCTGGACGCCGAAAAGGTGTTCGATAAAGTGGATTGGACGTACCTGGAGACGGTGCTAAATAGATTTAATCTGGGGAAAACTTTTACGAGATTGGTAATGTCCCCATATTTCTGCCCTTTGGCCAGAGTGAGAGCGGGGGGATCGTTCTCCTCCTCTTTCCGACTCCAACAAGGAACAAGACAGGGGTGCCCCCTCTCCCATCATTGTTTTTATTAGCGATTGAACCCTTCCTTCAACACATAAGAAACAACGATGCCATTTCTGGAATTCCCTTTAATGGATGCACGATAATGCTGACCGCATACGCAGACGATGTTCTGGTTGTTTCAGAGAAGGCGGAGGAGTTTATACCTGCCCTCATGTCCACTATTGATGAGTTCTCGCGGGTCTCAGGGTATAAATTAAATAAAGACAAAACCGAAGTTAAACTATTGAACAATATGGGCAACAAGGATATAATTGGCGATTCCGGCCTAACTTGGCAACCGGACTGCTTCAGATACCTAGGGCTAGACTTTGATAAGGACTTAATCTCCATGTTAAAAATCAACGAAAATCTGATACTAAAAAAGATCTCCACACTGTTAGAGGGGTGGTCACCCAAGTACCTTTCATGGTGGGGCAGGGCGGAAACCCTGAAAATGATGGTGACTCCGCTGGTAAACTACTTGGCAAGTATGTTACCAATGACATTCATGGAAGACTTTTTAAATAAGGTGGATAGGCTTTTTGGTACTTTTCTCTGGCAGGGGAAGAAACCCAGGATATCAATGAAAAAGCTACAGCTAGCTAAAGACAAAGGCGGCCTGGGTCTCCCCAACTTTAGAAATTACCAGACAGCGTTCCTCTGCAAACAAGGAGCACAATGGCTTATTGCGAACCCAACCTATACCCCATTATGGTTAGACATTGAGAAATCTCTTATCGATAATGTCCCACTCCCAGCCTTGCTTAGCATGGACCTCTCCAACTTGCCCCACTCTAAATACATTATGCTGAACACAAGACGCGCCCTTTTAAGATTTGATCAGTCCCACAAATCCAATTTAAAAATTAAATAATCCACAATGGTGTACCTGTGGTAAACCCTTCCCTTAAGAGCGAAGGGAAACCTCTTTACTGGGAATCTTGGTCTGCGAAAGGCATCAACTTAGTGAGCGATATTTGATGGGGCACACCCCTTACCGATCTCCTCGCTCCAGGCTCTACATAATCTAACACCTATGGACTTTTATGACTTCCTGAAGTTGAAAGTCCTTATCTCGACGCGCCATCTCAAACACTATGTTCCGTGGCTTCTGACCCAAACACCACGCTTCCTGGCTGCTGGTCATTTTGTCTCTAAAGTATATAAATGCCTTCTTCCTCTATCCAGGAAGTCACATAGACAAAGTGAACTTAAATGGGAAGCGGAACCCAACTCTACGGGCCTAACGCTTGACTGGGACATGATTCATAACACTGCCTTCTCGAATAAAATCTCCCCAATCCTTTCCCAGACCAAGTATATGTTGCTAAATAGGACATTTTGGATACCAGATAGACTTTTTAAACTCTGCTTGAGAGATAGTCCCAACTGCTGGAACTACCAATCAGAAATCGGGGACCTGGCCCATATACTTTTTAACTGTCCATCTCTAAAACTATACTGGGGAAAATATTTGACTGCATAGAGCACATATTCAGTTTTAAGCCTACAAGGGAATTCATATATGTCATATTAGGAGTCCTTGACTCGAACCTACCTAATGCACATGACCGCCAACTACTGGACCTAATGCTCACACTGGCCCGCAAGGTAGTTTTATGTAAGTGGAAGAATACATCAGAGGTATGTTTTAAAATCTGGCAAGATTGGTTATCTTTTTTGAGAGGAGCTGATAACCCGGTGTTGCATTCCTCCCCTGGCGCTCTTCACATAAGAAACTGTGGAAATCTCTCGATGCGTCTTCATTCACATTTGACCTTCCGTGATATGCTGTCTATCCCTAGAGTGTAATCTAATACTGCATACTATTTTGTGACATCCTATGTATCACTCTTTGGCCCACTTGAAGCGGCAACACCTATCCCCAGGTAAATCAGTGTAAGCATGTTTCTACAGAGCACTGGTCTTACTGAAGATCTAGGGATACCGTCAAAGACAACCTATATGTAACATTCCTTCTATATGTATCAACTGAGTCCTTCATTTCTCTTGGATCGGACCTAACTGACAGCTGTTTTTATTTGCTTTGTATTTGTATATTTATTTGCTTTGTATTTGTATCTCTGATTCCATGTACCATCCCGAGATGGCTTTATTTTCTTTTATTTACGATAACGCATGTAATTCAGTATATGTATTTGCCAAGTTAGTGTCTTTAATTTACTTTTCTTCCTTTCAATAAAAATTATTCAAATAAAAAAAAAAAATTGATTACTTCTAATTGTCTAATTCAGTAAGTCTTTGATGTTTGTTAAACAATGTATAAGCAAATCTTTGGGCAGAAGTCTGATGATGAAATTAAGTCCCGGTCCCCAAAAATGAGGGTAGATGTTCACCATCTACAATGATCTGCACATTCCACAAATTGAGGACTGGAAGCCCTAATAAAGGGTGGGAGTCATAACTAGACCACTGCAGTAACAATGGTCATATATAGCCAGAGCTTTAAGTGGGATGAAAAAACTGGGGGGTTTCTGAAAGGGGATTGGCCAATGTAATTAAGGGTGTGGCTTAAAACACTTAATCTAAAAATTTGTGCTTAGCATAGAGTGCCGCCGACTTCTATTTTCTTGTTTCTGTCATTGCATCCAGATATATGATACAACAAGTAACATCATACCTACAACAAGTCAGGACTATTGGCTTTATCAATGTTTGTTAGTAGCATAAGATAAATAAGCAGCAACTATGGCTTGTATATAATATTGATAAACCTTCCACTTGAAGCCCTGGTGACACAACGACAATGTTGCTCCTCCTGAGTTTAAAAAAGAGAAGGGAATCCAGAGAGAAAATGACTCACTTTAAAAGATTTCCTTTGACCTACAACGCTCGCCTGGCATGACGTCATGCCATAACTGCTCCACAAGTGAGAAGTGAGCAGTGTGAGCAGCGCACATGATGTGCCTGCCTCACTGCAGCCCGCCTGTACCAGGGTACAAAACAAGAGTCCGATAAAGAACCGTTTCGAGGCTTCCTTTAAAAAACTGCCGGTGCTCAGACCCGGTGAGACCCGGCCCACTTAAAGCCCTGCATATAGCTTTCACTGATTTTAGCTGGGCTTAGATACGTCACAGTGAGAAGAAAGGCGATAACAAAAATCTCAAGCTGAATATGGCAGTACTGTGCTCATGTTATCATCAAGCAGTGGACAAAAATGATTGAAAAACAATGCATTATAACTCATAGTAAAAAAGAAGCCACACATGTACTAGAACAAATGCTGATAGTCTTTTTATACCGTTTCTAAGTATTTTTATTTTGTCAGCTTACATGTTGCAAAGATAGGTGCCCCGAAGTCAACTGCTACTCGTTTTTTAGGTCTAGGATGAACACAGTTTTAGCTGTCTGGAGCTAATATTTTGAGTGTGCTTTTGTAAACACCTTTATCTTGATTCAATAGTTTTCTTCCCTATTCTTGTGTTTGTCCCATCTTACTGGATGAGTTTTATCCTTCCACTGCATACCCCAGGTGACCTTTTTTTTGTTTATCACTAAGCACTCCATGGAAGTGCATGTGTTTTCTGTCTCTCTTCTCTATTTTTTTCTCTGCTATCACTTAACACCGGGTGTGTACATTCTCTCAAAAAGGACTGGTAAACAATTGGAAAAAATGGTAAATTCAATAGCACTGCCTTTTATAACCAAAACCTATTGGCTTTACCAATACCTGCTTCATTTGTCAAGTCAAAATTAGTGACTCACGCAGTTGATGTGGACTTTCACTAATACAGTCCGCACCAAATAAGTTATTTCCCAAGAAAATATATAGTGAAAACCACCATTCGCTTGTGAGTTAGGAATGGTCCCTCATTCTATTCCTACTGAGGAAGACGAATAGGATAAAACTCTGAACTCTTCCTTATTGTATTATATGAGCACATACACACAAAAGCATGAACTAACAATGTCTTACAGATTCGCTCCTTCAGTTTTTGAGATTAAATTATGTAACCAGTAAAATCCTTCATGTGGGAGAGCTAACCTGAAATTATGGTTAGAAAGGACAACGACAGGATCATCCACAGCAGTGAGGAGACTCAACTTAGCAAGCGGAAATCTAGGAGTAGGATGAACAGCAGACCGGCCTTGTATCGCCTTATAGTTTCCAGAGTAACCCATCTTTAGAATAGTGTGTAAGCAAACACTAGACGTCACTGACAGTGGATCCTGTTCTCAGAAGGATCACCACAAAAAACACTTATTGTCTACCGCAAGAGTTGAAAATACACAACCAAGTATGTCACAGTTTCCCCAAACCAATGATGAACAAGCAAGCATGGCTATTCAGTATAACCAATGGCTTCTACAAATGTGGTAGCTGGAACATGTGGTACTTCACCATGAACAAAATCACGTAATCAAAATACAGTTCTGAAGTTACATAACAAATGTGCCATTTCATAAACTGCAACACAAAATACGTTGTGCATCTAACCTTATGTCAAAACACGTGGGTCTCATCATCCAGTCCTTAAAGATCATATAAGAAAACACTGCAGTAATTTGTACCAGGATAAATATGTCTATGGGCAATCTAATGTGGACTTCGTCCTATTTTGTAAATTTTATCACGAGTTTAGGAAAGTTTGGATTACACCCTTTTTAACGAAAGTGGGGCTTAGGTGGTGCCATGAAGCAATGCTCCAGCTTCAACTGCTAGAGATCGAGCACATAGCATGGAGGGTAGCCCAGTTCCTAAAAGCTACATTTTACATTAGGAAAAGTATTGATTTAATGGAATAGTACTGTATAATTTGTTTGCATTGTGTTTTTACCTGTAAATAATATGCTGTGTTTTAAACTCACGTGCTTTTATGAATGTTTTATACAGCAGACAAATAAAGCTTTCCTTGCCTTGAAAACACTGGAGTAATTTGTACCAGGATAAATGTATCTATGGGCAGAATATTATTTAGAATTTAATGACTCTAAAATAGACATATGTTGGAAATCTTCATTTTCTGCATGGTCACCCCAGATTTCTTCACCTTTTTGCTGCACCCTATATTCATGTTGGGTTTAGAACTCTGGGCAATTTACCGCTGCTAACCAGTAGTAAAGTGCCTGTGGCACCCCACTCCTTTGAACATGGTTGAAGTGGCATACTCCTACTTGGCATATATATATATTTTTTTAACAATTCTTTTTATTGAAACAAAGCACCAGCAAAAGACACAGTTACAGAGGATTATGTCATAGCAAATTTAACATCTATTGGGGGTACAGAGAACAGGAATAAATATATGTCAGAAATATACGGGGATGGGGGTACATCAAAAACAGCATCCGTGGGTGGTACACAAATTTCACCTCTGTATCTATTCCAGGGACCCCATATCGAAGCCCACTTTCGGGGGCGGCCCCTGGCAACAAAAACAGTCTTCTCACGAAACATACACCATTCTAGGTTGTTTTTCCAAATCTCAAGGGTGGGAGGCTGCGCAGATCCCCATTGCTGGGCAATATTCCTTTTCGCTATCATAAAGGTCAATGTGGCCCACTGTGTTTGTACAGAGTTTAGGTCAGTGGGTTCCCATATGTTAAAGAGGCATCTCCTTGCCTCTGGCAGCAAAGAGATCCCCAAGACCTCATGTATAGTGTTATGAATTTTACGCCAGTACTCAGAAATATATTGACACTCCCAGATGATATGGAGGAACGTCACCCCAAGACCACATTTTCGTCATCCGGTATCAGACAGTCCCATGTGAACAAGACGGGGCCCTGTGACATAAACCCTGTGTAGTATTTTTAATTGAACAAGCCGTAGCCTTGCAGGAATGGCGACCACCTTAGGACATAGCAGAATGCCAGTCCTCATCATCGAGTTCTATCCCATCTCGCACCCACTTCTCCCTCAACTCGATAAGTAGATCCGCCCTGTGATTAATCAATTTCTGATAGATCAAGGAGATCGTTTTCTCAGGGAGGTGTCCATCCAAGATTCTATCCTCAAGAGGTGAGGCCTCTGGAAGATCCGCGTCCCCAGGCAGAGCCGCCTGTAGCGAGTGCCGAATTTGCACGTAGCGGAAATACTCAAAACTCGACAGATCAAATTCAGCCTGCACTTCCTCGAATGATTTAACCCTCCCCTTACCCCACAAGTCTTTAATGGTGGAAATCCCTATCAGGTCTCACTTATCGAATCCTTTCATTTTCCAAAGCTTACCCAGCTGCTCCGAGTCGAAGAGTGGGGTAGCTAGCGTCAACCTATCCCTCCAACCCAAAGAATTCGTGGCATCATGCCAGATACGGACGGCATGCTTAGTCGGCCCAGTCAGGTCCAACCTTGCTGGCTTTGAGTACAATGCTCTATTATAACTACCTCCAGGAAGAAGCCATCTATCCATGGCATATCCGGGATCTGCAATGGGGCCATACATTCCATGATTGATCACAGCCAGCTGTGAGGCCCAATAATACCGTTTAATATCTGGGAGGGCAATGCCACCGTCATACCAGGGGAGCATCAATTTAGCTAAAGCAATACGGAGTCTGCTCTCCCATAGAAGACTACGCTGCAACCCTTCCACCTCACGGAAATAGCCGGCTGGTACTACATCTAGGGTATTTTGAAGAGCGTAGAGGAACCGAGGCAGTGCCATCATTTTAAAAAGGACCGCTCGCCCCAAAAGGGAGAGCATACGTTTTCTCCAATTAGCGATTTCACCTCGAAGTCTCTGCAAAGGGGGAAGGTGGTTCTGAGCATACCGAGCTGCGGGGTCAAGAGAGATTAAGATCCCCAAATACTTAAACCCAACTGTACTTATTTGAATGGGACAATTCCGCGGAGGGACCGGGGGTTCCCCCCTAAGGACAAACAACAAGGACTTCCCCCAATTGATGGAAAGCCCTGAGTTCTTACCGAAAGAGGCCAGAACATCGCATACAACAATAAGGGACTTCCGGTGGGAGGTCAAATAAAGCAGAATGTCACCCGCATATAAGGAAACTCGATCCTCCCAGTCAGGGGACCACCGAATGCCCCGGATAGATGGTTCCCAGCGCAACCAAGCCGCCAGGGGTTCCAAGGCCAACGAGAAAAGAAGAGGTGAAAGAGGACAGCCCTGCCGAGTACCATGACCAAGACATAAGGGTGCCGAGACACGAGTATTAACGACTATTTGGGCAAGCGGCTCAGTATATAGCAAGCGCACCCAGCTAATAAATTCCGGGCCAAATACAAAATTTAGACAGGACTGCCCACAAATAGGACCATTCTACAGTATCAAAAGCCATAGTGGCATCAAGTGAAACGATTACGGCTGGTTCCTGCAAAGTATGCGCTCTGGCTTTAACGCCATGCAGTCTACGTAAATTTAGGGCCGTGTTCCTATGGGGAATAAAGCCCGATTGATCTGGATGAATCAGCTTACTAACCACTTTCACAAGTCTATTAGAGAGAAGTTTGGCCAGTATTTTGGGTTCCGCATTCAATAAAGAGATGGGCCTATAAGAGGCACAGTGGGTCTTGGGTTTGCCCACCTTATGAATCACCACCACAGACGCAACCCTCTGAACTCTGTACAGGATACCCTTCTCCCGGGCCTCGATAAACATGGATTTGAGGTAGGGAGAACGCTTATCAGGTCTGAGCTTGTAGAGTTCGATTGGAAACCTGTTAGGGCCCAACGCCTTACCCGAGTTCAAGGAGCAGATAGCTTGGGCTATTTCGTCAGCCGTTACGGCACTATCCATGAAGTCACGATCTTCAGGATACAGGCGCGAGGGCTGTATATCATGAAGCAATAGGTGAGAGTCCTCCTCAGGTCGGTCAGAGACTGAGGTGTAAACAGTTTGGAAATGCTCTGCGAAGTTATGGACAATACTCTGTAGGTCCGTAAGCAGGGTTCCCTCCGCTGAAACGAGTTCTGGGACGACACGGTTTGCACAGTCCTTTTTGTCCAACCAGGCTATAAGTTTACCCGCCTTATCTCCAAGACAATAAAGCCTGCCCTGTTGCTCCCTACTAAGAGCCCTCGCACTATCAGTGACTAGTGATTTATAATCATACCGCTTAAGGCTTAAGAGATGTAGCCTAGCTTGTGTTACCTCATGTTCAAGTTCCCCCGCCAGCCGTCCAATCTCAGTCTCTGCATCAACAACCTCCCTATTCCTTTCTTTTTTAGTTCCAGCTATCAGAGATGGAGCCTGACCCCTGATGACAGTCTTAAAGGCTTCCCAAAGAGTCACGGAGGAGGATACCGATCCCTCATTTTTTTGGCAAAGTATTAATCTAGGGCCTTAATAAGGTCTTTACGAAGTTTGGGGTAACGTAGATACCAGGGGTTAATGGGTGCTACCCTACCTGCTTTTCCCACAGGGATAAAGATCCGAAACCAGAGCGGGATTTATCCAAAATACCCCTTGCGAGGTGGATATCCTCAGCGACGTACGCTGCCTGGGCCGCCGGGGCAAGACAATAATCCAAACGGAAAGGCTGTTATGGGCACTGGAATGAAATGTGTATTGTTTCTGGTCAGGGTGGAGCAATCTCCAACCATCTACTAAACCCATAGCGTCGATGAAGTTGGGTAGCCATCGCATGGCGCGCCCCAAATCTCGCGGGGGATGTCTATCCATAACTCCAGAGACAACCGCATTAAAATCACCACCCAAGATCAAAAGCCCAACCAGCAATAAGAGCAAAAGCTTGCCCAAATCAGCGAATGAGGTACTCTGCATACCCGGGGGGGACATAAACAGACAAGAGGGTAAGAGCCTGTTCTTCCCACCTTCCCGTAATGCCTATCATCGACCCACGTGGAATCTATTACCAAAGGGAGCGCCTTCCGAAGTAGGATACCTACCCCTCTGGAGCCAGAGGTGAAACCTGCGTGGGCTACCAACTTATATCCCATTCTGTGCATAGCCCTACATGAATTTCCAACTAAATGTGTTTCTTGAAGCAAAAACACATCTGGTGCCTAGAGTTTAAGATACTGGAAAACCACAATACGTTTAATCTTGTCTCCTAACCCATTCACATTCCAACTCAGAATCTTCAGTTCCCTACCCACCACCATCATCATATGCAAAAAGGGTTTGATAATCCTCCATCTGCTGCATGATGAACAAGTCCAATCTGCTGAAGCCATAAACAATCCACCCAACTGGTGAAACAAACTTCCCTCCCCAACATCCCCCACCCCGCTGCCCTGCCCATTAGGCCTAGAACTGCCCATTAAAAAATGCAGAGTGCCTGTCGCCCTAAACATTCAAAAGAAAGAACAAAAAAGGTACTTAGGGGGATAGATCATAGGAGCTCCGGCCAGCACCTAAGAGGACATATGATGAGGCCATGAAAAATACAGTTATGCAAACATTATGTCACTCCCCCCAATGAATAAAGGATACCTCTCGCTCTGCCTCCCCACCCCCACGCACCCCCCACCCCCCCACATCCCTGAAACACACAACTGAACTCGCACTCAAGAAGGCTGAGACTCCGAGTCAATGTCTCCGTCCATGATTCGCTCGATTCGGGGGGCCCCGAACCTCAAGCCACTCCGATACTGTCTCCGATTGATCTAAAAACCATGCCCTACCACCTGCCTCAACTCTAAGATGGGCCGGAAACAACATAGAGTATTTCATGCCTCTCTCCCGCAGGTCACCTTTCACGGACAAGAAGGATTTTCGTTGGTTCTGAACTCTTTGCGTGAAGTCAGGAAAGAAGGCAATGGTAGTGTTTTCATATTTAAGGGGAGCCCTTGCACACTGAAGAACAGCATCCCTGTCTCGGTAGTTGAGGACTCGGGCCAACATGGGCCACGGGGGAGCGCCCAGTCTGGGACAGCTGCCCGGGACCCTGTGCACCCGCTCAATGACGAAGAACTTACTGAGACCCTTTGGTTGCACGTGCCTGAGGATAAGATCCTCAACGAACAGGTCAGGGGCCTGCCCTTCCGACTTTTCAGGCACACCCAGGATGCGCAGATTGTTACGGCAGAGGCGGCCTTCATAGTCATCCAACGAAGGCCACACGCGAATCACGCAGTTCCCCAACCTCCCGCTGCAACTGGGAGACATCCTCAACCAGACTGGAGGTGGTAAGGTCGACCTGCTTCACTTTTTCGTTGAGTTTACCCATGTCTGCACAAATTAGGTTGATGTCTATGGCCATCGAGTCCATTTTGTGCTCCAGTGAGGCCGTAATTCCAGAGATAGCGTCCATGACATCCTTAAGAGTTAGCTCAGGTTCATCTCCGGTCAGCGCCCCCTTCACCGAGTCCTCCAACAGCCTGCTCTTCTGTACATCCTTAGAGATTGTGTACCTTTCAAGTTTGTTGGATTGAACCGGCTTCGAACCCAGGGTCCCAGTGCCCTTCACACGCTCCATGTTCCGATGAGCAGAGCGCTATCCGGGGCAGCTTCCCGATATGGCCAGGGAGCACTCCCAACACCTTAGGGCCAGATACAGGCCCCCGGACTCCACAGTGGCAAGGATGAGCAGCGCAGCCCAACACCAGAATGAGATGAAGTGGACCTCACACCGGCATCCAGCATCCAAGAGATGAGAGCAGAGTCAGTCCACCACCACAGTAGGTACCCACTGCACCGCTGGCGGTACTACGAACCCCAGACCATCGTGACGCATTGCCCGAACATGCTCACTGTAAAGTGTGTGCACCAAGGGAAGACCAGCGCACCATTCAGTGAGTGCCAAAATATGTACAGCTCCTCCAGAGGATTACACCTAAGGGGGAGAGCAATGAAGCAAAAAAAGGGGGGATTCCCCCATTTGTACTCTATCAAGCAGAGGAGATAATATCCCACATCCCGGGTCCGCCTCCACACCCCACTCTACCGCTGCGTCATGCAACTCGCACAGAGGGTTCCCACCTTCAGTGTCAGAACCAGCACACTCCGGGAAATGCAGCTTGAAACAACAGCATACAGTACCAGCTGTACTCCCACACTACAAGGTCAAAGTCCAGAGGGGGCGGGGGAGGGGAAGAGCTCCAACGATCCAGCAGCTGCAAAACAGAAATTACCACAGGGCCAGCCGTCCACCCCGCTCCTCACCGCAGCAAATAGCAGTGCTCCACACCACTCCACGCAGCCCGCACCTCCAACACAGCAGGCAGGTCAGAGAAACTCTGAAGTGGGGGAGGAAAGAGGATCGACCACCAGGACAACAGCTACAGCAGGATCGCCTCAAAAGACCCAGTCATGTAGAACCAGCAGCTCCTCAACCACAAAGTCCCCAAATTGCTGCAACGTCCAGACTGTAAATGAGGAGAGCAGGGAGGGGGTAGGGGGAAGGGCTCACCCCCGCAGAAACCGTCCCTCCTGCACACCAACACCCATGAGGGGGCAGGGGGAGGAAAAGATCCAAGACTCCAGAGGATCAAGTACAAAAATTGAGGGGGGGAGATCCACTCCTTGCCCCGGGACCGGCACTCACTGTAGACACGGCGCTCGCTCGGGCCACCTCAGCTGAAGCTCCCGCACCACCGCCGCCGCAATTTCCGCTCCACACAAGGACACAGGAGCTCAGGGCCACCGCATCCCTCAGCGATGTCTACTAGGATCCGGAGCTGGCCTTTACTGCACTGCGGCCCCTAATTCCGGCCGCGCCGGAAGTCTTCGGCCGCCGGACCGGAGCAGCAACTGTGGGTCCCAGCTTGAGGCCCACACCAATGCAGACGGACACCGCGGCCAGAACACCGCTGCGGGAGCCACAGAAAACTCCGGGACAGGCGGGAGACGTTTCACTGCTCTCACGGCCCCAGGGAGGGCACTCCAGGCCGCAGGATTGAAGAACAGGACTGATTTGGGGCTGACTAGTCCCGGAGCTCCAAGACTACGTGGCCATCTCCGTTCGCGCTTGTCCACGCCCCCCAGTTGGAATATTTAACTTGCCTATAAGCTCCTAGTATATGGTACAAAGCAAGGGTACTCGCAAACATCCTGCCAGTGGCCACAAAGTGTGGTCTGTGATGGGCGAGAGGTCATCATTGATACCAGCAGGGTAGGAGAGGTTCCTTGTGGGGATGGGGGAAGGTGGGCATAGGGGAAGCAAAGAATGTACATGGTGTGGTCAGTGAATCATGGGGTTAATTTGAGGGGTTAATACCATGCTACCCTTTAAACAATGCTCCAAGTCTCTAGAAGAATCATAGATTTGACAATACTGTGTTATGCTTTATCTGAGCTTCTATTCCTCTACTGCATCTTGGGGTAAGCCTTATCTGCCTTGGAGAGTCAAGTGTAAAAAGGAAGCAATTTGATGATTGAATTGGAATCACATAGAATTGCACAATGGAAAACCAAAAAACTTGGGATTAATCCTGGCTCCCTACTTGACCAAATTGAGTGACCCTAGGCAATTGTGTCTTTCACTTTGCATCCATTTATTCTCATCACTACATATATGAGCACCTTGAAATACAGAGTTCTACCTTTCCTTGCGTTTGATTTAATAAACTATAATGTTGTCCATGTATAATACCAATTCAAGCCACCCAGAGGGGTCATATGACAATTAGTTCACAACTGGCATTGTTGTCAGCGTGGGGGAAGGCATGAATGTTTCTATGTTCATTTTTAAAAACTATCAGTTTAAAAAAATGTTTCTTAATGCTCTTATATAATCTGATGTAATAAGGTGAAACACTTAAGCATGCTAATTCAATATACTTTTATGAATTGTGTATAGGCTCTAATCATATTTGTACATTTGGTGCCAGAAATCTTAAAAGTAAATGTGTTGCTAAAGTTAGTGCTGCAGGGCACATTTGCTTCTTTTCTTTTACTTCATTTAGGTTTTATAAACACTTACCAGTTCACTGAATATCTTTCTGAATGTTAGTGCTCTCTCAGTTAATTGCATCAGCCCAGTGCTGTCATTCAGCAAGTATGTGAAGGTCAGGAGGGCTGCATTTGCAGGTCCGGAGTGGCCCCCCGGGTCCTACTTTGAGTATTACTGGTACAAAGAGTACTCGGCTTGAAAGTTAAATACCACTAGTGGAATGCAGCACAAATTGTGCCATACACTGCAAGGGCAGTGTAAACATCATTTCGTATTAATCATTGTAACCTGAGTGTTGCAATGTAAAAACTGCGATTCGACATGTCAAAATAAACTCTTTTGACGAGTCAAAAACTCCCCTTTAAATATTAGAAAGTAACCCCTTTTCATGCCTTGTAGCCTACAAGGCAGATTGTATTGCATTTAAAAGAAGGACCTTTCAGTGACTTGCACCCATAAGCTATTTTCCATTGTGGCAGGCCTAACTGTCCTATGCAGAAAAACCTGAGTACAGATTCAAATACTAATACTGTATCACAGGAATGGGACCAGCTAGAAAAATAATTAAAAATCCAATGTAATGTTGAAGTCAGATTTTTTAAATGAAATATTAAGGAAATGAAACTTTGAAAAAGTTACATTTTCTATACCTGAAGTTCCTGGAGGCAAATTCACATTGGCATGCCAATTTCTCTGAATAGGTGTGAAAGGCCTCCCAGAAGCAAACAGTAGACTTACCTGAATCGGCAGAGTTGACTCCACTAAACTCCACAGAATATGCAGGGTGGGGGCTGTGGGCATTGTTTTAGACACTACAATGTGAAATCCTGCTTAATTGTCAAATCCTGCTTGACTGGTTTGCTGGGATTACACATAACCCTGGGGCACACTTGAAAATGAAGAGAACAGGGTGCCAAAACAATTATTGGGGTTCCACTGTTTGCTGAATGACTCTGCTTTTGTCCTACCAGGCTTCTGCTCTGGGCTTGTGGGTACAGTGGTTGCCTCAAACTGGATTTTAGTGTTAGATGGGGAGGGCAATAGGATTACCACAATCCTCTCACCACACATACCTCAGGGCCCATGTTTAGTGTGGAAGAAGTGTGTCACTATCTTGAAAATGCCCAAAGTGAGTAGGGTTGGCCCTGAGAATATCTACTCTATTTGTTAGGGCGTGCCCAGGAGTCATTCCCAGCAACTAACTAGCTTCAGGTATAAATTTGGCACCACTTCAGAACATTTTCTGGACCTGCAAAAGCTCAAAAGAGGATTGAATCTGCTGTCTGTAACCTGAGAGCAGCCCTAAAGGGCTGGTCTTGCTCCCTCTTTTACCCCGGATAAAAAAGTAGACTCCAAGGGTGAGTTGGCTGACCTCCTGTGTTGTCACAGGGAGACAGCAAGCTGCAAGAGGCTTTTACCTGGAAGTACTCAGCTGACCATTAGTTCAGGATGTGTGCTGGACCCGGCTGTTAGCTTTTGCCTGACATCCTGTAAAATAAAAGCATCCCCAGAGGTCCTGGTGAGATTCAGAAAACTCTTGTGGTAGTGTGGGACTTAAAGGACTAAGGGTCAGATTTAGAGTTGAGCAGAGAGGATGCTTGGTCACAAGCAGGACACATATCCTGTTTGCCGTATTACAAGTGCATTATATCCAGTGGCACTTATAATACGTCATGTTTGTGAATGAGTAACCTATCCGCTGAAGTCTAATTCAGCCCCTAAGTCAGGAAGTAAAATCTTTAAACAGGACGAGCCTGATTTGTGTGCCTGACCCACACTCCATCACAGTCAGCCTCAAATTACGATTAGAGATGGGGCGTAGCTAGCAGCCAAGGAAGATGGCTGCATGATAAACAGACTCTGTGCCGCACAGGACTAATTCTCTGAAATTCGTTTATTACTCCTATAGTGTCAGAGGTAATGGTGATTCAGGGAACGTCAGCTGCTGAACTGGGGGACATCATAGCGGCTGGGTGGTCTCACTGGGGCACGAGTACGCCTCATAATTGAACAAGCGATCCCAGGAAAATAGCAGCCGGGACCCTGCTGGTTGGAGGGCTGTGGGCTTTGTGACTCACCCCTAGCCCCACATACAGTATATCGATTGAACCTGTGTCTGATGTGAGGAGTTGGTGGCGTGGGTCGCTTACCTGTCTGGGAAGTGGACCCAGGATGCTGCAACTGGAGGCATACTGTCATCTGCTGGGGATCCAGAGGTGAGGCAGGGATCGTGGGCAGGGCCTGAAGGCATTGACAGAGGCAGGCCACAGGAGAGGTGTCCAGAGCAAAGGGAGCCATGGCAGACTCTGCCCTTGTCTGCTGCCAAGACGGGGATTTGCAGGCCTTAGTGAGCAGCCTGGCGGCTTTTGGGTAGGATGCGGGTGACTGAGGGGCCTACAGACATCAGTCCCAATACTATGGTGGAGACCGGAAGCAGCCCGAGAGGTGGGCCCTGCAGAAGAGGGTCGAACAATGTTACAGTGACTGGGAGGGAAAGAAGAGGAGGAGGTGAACTTAGGTAAAAGTGCAGAGGAATGGGTGGCTCTCCTCCCCCTCCTCGAGGTGGAATGCCTCATGGCCGGGCTTAGTGCCCTGAGTGAGGCCTGTGGGGCCCCAGGTTTTCAAATAGGGTGAATTCTTCCGGCTGCATGGAGGCTGCCCAGCCCAGGCGATTGGCGAGGCAATAGTTTTGCAAGTAGAGAGGTCGGGGAATCCTAATTCGAGGTATCGGTTGGAGAGTAGATGAGGCAGAGTGATTGAATGCACCCCTGGGCCCTGGTGTGCAGAGTAGCTCCAGAGAGGTGAACTGTGGTCTGGATCCTGCACTTACTGCAGAGACTGAAGTCGATATTGCACTGGGTAGCGAGAGGAGCAGATGAGTAGAACTGTGTTGGAGGGTGTCTGACCTGCTCGGGTCCATGTGGGTTGAGTCCAGCTGCAGGGGGAGCAGGTGTGGAGGGGGTCACTGAAATGGTGAAGGGCTGCCCTCAAAAACCCCTCAATAGAATAATCTGGATAAATACACAGTGAGGATGTCTGCGGGTGGGACTCTGACCCAAGAAGCGGAGCATGTGGCTTTGGGAGGGGAATCGCAACCAGAAGGGGAACCCTCCCTGCACACAATTATGGCAGCCATGCAGGAGCTGCTGGGCTCCATCCCACCTATAGAGCCCAAACTGGATGCCGTAATGGTGGATGTCAATGTACACTTGCCCGACTTCCACAAAATTTCAGAAAAAGTGGCAGAAACAGAAATAAACGGGCTGCTTTCCTCAACAAAACGCCTGGTGGAACAAGTACAGATCTTAACAAAACAGAGTACAGCTATGGTCGGCAGACTGGAAGATCAGGAAGAGAGTGCAAGAAGGAATAATGTCAGAGTGGTTGGTGATCCCAAAGGTTCTGAGGGTCCCAGTGCCAACTTATTCCTAGAGGACCTTATCCTTAATAAGCTGAAACCAAAGCCCCTCTCAAACTTCTTGATACAGAGAGCTCATCGCGCATCAGGCCCGCCTCCACAGGTAGGGGTGCCTCCACAAACGATAAGAGCCTGAATACTAAATTACTAAGATCGTGATGCAATACTACATGCGGCACTGACACAGGGAGATCTACACCTAGACAACGCGGTGATCCATTTTTTTGCTGACTTTACCTTACAGGTGCAGCACCAAAGGAAAAGCTTCAATGAAGTTACACGAGAACTAAGGGCCAAAGAGTTGAAATACAAGATGATCCTCCGCTCCAAATTGAAAGTCATCACGGACTGAAAAACATGCCACTTCACCACCCCTGAAGAAGCGTGGGTCTGGCTGGAAGGTGGGCGGAAAGGGGGCTACTGGTGACAAAAGGAAAGATCAATGCATGGGTTATGGGGAGCGAAGGATTACCTCCCAGACAGCCAGTGAGAACTGCATCTCCCTTTGCAAGGCACATGAGCATACCAGAGGGGATTGAAAGTGAAGAGAATGGTTTGTTACAGAGGGTGGGGGGCATCATGTGAGATTCTGGAGGGGTTGAGACAGGGGACGGGGAAATGCAGGAGAGAAATTGCTAACTAGACTTTGTACAGGACATGTCGGATCTGCTCTGAGCCAGGGAGTACGCATTCAGTGCAATGTGTGTAGGGGATGTTTGAGTTTTGGCCATATAAGTCATCCAGAATGCCATTGATCGGGCGGCTGCAGCCTACCCCAATTACTAGATGTTCTGTTCAGGGCGACAGATACTCTGCGAGATGGGGGTGTGGAAAATTCAAAGTCCACAGAGCAGGGTAGTGGGGTAGGTGAGTTAGGAGGTTCACTGTTTGGATTATTGTTTATAATGGCTTTGCAGATCTGTGACTCTTACTTTTACAGTGGGGGTTAGGGTGAACCTTGTATTTTCCAGATGACCCACAGGTAACATTGGAGGACGGTGGGAACCAATGGCAGCTGAGAGCACAACCCCAGAAGATTACAATGAAAGGTACACAAGACATTTCCCAGGGGCTGATGATATGGTCCTGGAATGTTAACGGTCTAGGAAGCAACATTAAACCGGTTAGTTCTACAACACATGCAACATCCTGGCCCTGACATGGTACTACTACAAAAGACACACCTCCGGTACCACCACTATAAGGCTTTAGATAGGATGGGATATGTGTTAATGGCCCATGCGGATATACAACTGATTCACGGGGAGTGGGCATAGTTGTCAGGAAATCATTACCCTTTATCCCACAGGGGTGTGGCATGATACATGTGGTCATTATGTTGCCCTTAACGGGACATGGAAAGGGACTTCTCTGAATATTTACTCGGTCTGCGTTCTGCCACGACTCCTGGGGATGACTCTTGCTGAACTGGCGAACTTCCTGTTGAAACTACCTCCCGGAATATTGCTGATGGGAGTCGACATGAACACAGTTATAGACGTGGACATGGCTAGAATGCGTGGAGCAGCTGGAGGGGGAAGGCTGAGCCCCCTGCCCCAGTTTGTTTCAACAATGGGGTTGGTGGATCTATGGAGGGATCATAACCCCTGACAGTCATCAATACATTTATTTCTAGATTTCTTGTTGACACTCCGAACCCAAGTGCCGTGGTTTCATGCAGCAGCACACCTGGCGAGGGGAATATTGGGCCTCTCTCCAGTGGCAGTCCAGCACTTGGGTCCAACGGTGGGCTGCCGGATGCCGCAGAGACTGGATATTTGGTATCTAAAAGATAAGGGAAGACGGGAAAAAGTACATGACTGTGCAGAACTGTATTTCAAAGAAAATCCGAGGCCGGTGGCTTCAGTGGTGACCTTGTGGGCGGCATTCAAAACTGTGATCAGAGGGGGGGGGGCCCAGGTATTAACTCAGGAAAGAAAAAAGGAATCCCGTCTGAAATGTGCAGGAATTGAAAAAAAGATACTTGAGCTTGAGAGACTGGTTCGAGAGAGGGGGAAAGGAGAACAGCACTGACTGCAATTTCGCCAGCTGTACTTACGAGCCTTAGAGGAAGATCTGACATAGAAACATGCATTAGCGGCACAGCGGCATCTATACGATGTAGAGGATAAGGCAGAAAAACTATTGGTGTGACTAGAAAGCTGAGATAAAGAGAGATCATGGGTATTTGAAATACGGGATGGCCAGGGGGAAACCCATACCACAAATGCAAATATAGCAGAGGCTCTGTATGCATCCCGAACCACCATGACAGGCACGGATTGTATAGACTTCCTCAAGAATGTGGCTCTCCGGGTGCTCTCGGAGGAGGAGCGTGGGTTCCTGGAGCCAGACCTGACTGAGGAGGAGCTGGCGCTGTCATTGCGCAAACTTCAGTCAGGTAAAACAGAGGGGCTTAACAGACTGCCGGTCATCTGTACAAACGGTTGGCAGATGTTATAATCAAACCGATGTTAGAGATGTTCCGCGAAGCAAATACTAAAGGCTGCCTCCCCGTAGACCAAAGGATGGTGGCAATAGTATTATTACTGCAGAAAGGAAAGCCCCCAACTGACCAATCTCTCTACTAAATGTAGAGGACAAAGTACTGGCTAAGGCTCTAGCGACCAGATTGCGGGGGATCATGCCCTCGATTGTTCACCATGATCAGTCAAGATTTATTTCCAGCTAGAGTACCCAGCTTACCCTCCATTGCCTATATGGAGCACTTAACCTCACTGAATCGTACCAGGATACAACCAAGATCCTAACTGCTCAACTCAGGTTCCACAGATCAATAGCGCCAGGAAACCTTCGGGTAACAGTAGCGCTCTATAAATCTATATAACATAACATATACATAATGGAGTAATGATAATGTCAGATTGATGAAAGGAGTGTTTCCCTTTTACGTTTTGTTGGTCAATTGCCACGTGGTTATGGGGTGATATTACTTCTGACTGGATAAATCTTACTAACTGTTTACTTTGTACTCTGAATCCAAGTTATCCTGACTCCATGCCCTAAACTAATTGCTACAATTGTAAGGTACACTATTGCATGTTGTTTATTATTTCACCTTGACTTCACTTTTAAAAAAAACTTAAACATTCTTTATTCTTTGGCTTCACTTTTCATAAAAAATGTGGTATTTTATGGATCCTTCACTAAGGATTTCAACACATTCAGCACCTGATGAACTACATGGATCAATATTGTTTTTATTCAGAACACACACTGTGCTAAATGAACAACAATGTTGAATTTTTAGATGTAATTGCTTCTTTCTGTGTAATCTGTCTTCTTACAACATCTAAGTTATGGATTAAATTATGTGAGGATTTGCTTTCCAGGGCGAAGTACTATTTGCCTTACTGGAACCATTTCTTATATTAGTTTTATACTTTCAATATCGCCCCCAATTTTTCTCCCTTCTTATTGCCCCATGCCACATTGTTTTATATCTAGTTTTCTGATCCGTCTTTGACTTTCACCTCTTAAACTTTATAGCCACCATTACATATTACCAGTAACATAGCTGCCACTGTATATTTCCTATATTAGCTTTCACTGTTCACACACTATATCCACTTTCTTCCAAGACGTACTGATTACTATCTATACGAGTGCTAAATCATAAAAAGAGAGCAACCCCTCTTTAGGGTAAGGAGACAGGGTAATGTGATCAAACTACAGACTAAATATGTCCCCAAAAACGCCAGCTACATGCCTAGGATTATTGTTACACCTAACCTATATCCACAGAATCAACAAGTTACAACAAGCTTTTATTATCAAAAGTCTATCATTCATTCAAAATAATAATATTAAAAATTCATCAGCAATAAAAGCAGTTTTCAATGTTTCCCAGAGTAAACGTCTGAGAGCTTACTGGCATGACACTAGTTTCTTATGGAATGGCCAACTAGTCCTTTTTTAACTTTCTCATTTCGTTTTTGTTATATGTGTATTCCAGTTCTACCAGGTTACTGCCAGCTGATATGGGTGTTCAAAATCGCCACTGTTAGATTCAGTAGTTAAAAAGGGCCAGATTCAGGAGGAGCCAAGACGGCGGCCAAAATGGCCGCATAGAAGCCCGGCTCCGCAGCTCGCCCTCACCTCCAACACTATCCTGTCTACGATCCTGCACCCCAGCCGCGGTCCAGTGCAGCGGAACTGCGGCCGTGCCCGACCGTGTAACTCCGGTCCTCGTACCGCCTCCGACGACCGAGCATCGTCGTCTTGAAGTTTCAGGCCTTCGCTCCGGTGTGGGCCGGGACCTTGGGTTACGCTGCAGCCGCCCCGCAATGAGTAAACAACGGCCTCGATCGGCCATGATGGTCCGGTGGCCCGAGTGGTGAAACCGAAACTACTCTTTGCCCCAGCCTCTGGATAACTCGCAGCTACGGGCCATTGACCTTTACAGCGCAGGTTCCCTGCCGATACCGGCGACTCTGGGGAGGTAACTCTGAAGGCAGAACAGCTTGCCTGGACTGGACTCTAGCCGAAATGCGGTAAGAGGCGCATAGCGCTGTGCCTCCATGGGGGCTTGAGTGTGACTCTTTCCAACTCCTGTGAACACCGCGCATTGTTCGTTGAGGCCGGGCCGCCGCTGAGACGGATTTTCTTTGTTCTGTGTGGCCCGAGGTCCTGAGGCGCTGGATGTGAGAAAATGGCGCTTACGGTTAAAGATGTTTGGCTGGCCCTCCGTGACTGGTGCATTGACTTGCAAGGACCACGGGCGACTGTGCACATCTCGCAGCTCACCACCTCCTGCCATGGAACACTTGGGCACAGCTGTGTGCACTGAGGAACGTGAGCCCGATTTCTCCCTGGTTGCTGCAGCTGAGGATTCCCAGGCGTGTGTTATGCATGATGACGAGATCAGGGAGCACGATTACCGGGACTGCGTCTTTGCTACTCTCTTTACTCTCCTGCCGGCTGCCTTATCTCCTGATTGCCATTGCCTTGCCTTCTTGCGGAATATGGTTACATCCCGGGAGAACATTCCTGAGTCATTACTCTGGTCTTTGCTGCGAACTTGTGTGGCCCCTTCTGGTACTGTTGATTTATTGCCATCACCTGTGTACACTTGGGGAGGATTGCTGACTTTTTCTCGGACTGGCCAGGGCTGACCGTTGCCTATCTACGACACTTCTTTGTGACCTTGGTGCCGAAGCGGAACATTGTTTGCACTGGAGACCTTGGGTGGTTGGGATAACCGTTCGTTGGTGCCCACGTTCCTTTTAAGTGGGCTTATGCTTCTGGGGTTGGGGGTGTACAAGGGGCTGGTGCTATGGCCCTCCTCCGTTTCTTCCCACTTTTGGGGTTCTTCTTGGGGCGACAGGCATGCCTATGGGGGGGGGGGGGGGCGTGGCCTTCCGCTGGTATGCAGGGTGGGGGGTTGGGGGATGGGATGTGTTTTATGTTCCTCTGTGTTTCTATGGCCCTCTATTTTCTTTCTTATTTCTTTTCTTTTTATATACCTTATTCTTCATTGGGGATTGGGGTTCAGCGCGATTGGGGAGTTTCACGCAATGTGTCATTTTGCGACTTGGTTATGGATCCTGGCCTCCTGAGGATGGGACACTGTGATTTGATAAGTGATTGCTGTTCGCTATGCTTCCCGATTTGTGCTTCTTCCATGATGACTCTCAACTGTGGCGAGATATGGTTCTGGCGATGTTCTGCATTGTATACTGTTCTCTCCTGATTCCATAAGGCCGGGACCAATGTGCTGCTTTACGATACCCTGATGCTATTTATCCTTCAGACTTTTAATTTGAAAATTAGACCGCAGTACTTCTGTAATTGATCCTTAAAGACTCGCCTTATTGATCTGTACTACGTTTGTGAGCCTTCGGGCTGCGTGCTGGATTGTATGTGTAATCTCTTGTCAATAAAGGTCTTCCAAAAATTAAAAAAAAAAAAAAAAAAAGGGCCAGATTCACAAAGGTAAAGTTAGACCAAAAGTCTAACTTTAGACATGAGATCTAACGTTAGACCTAAAGTCTAACATTACATCTGAAGTCCAAGTTTAGTTCTGAAGTTTAGGTTTAGACCTAAAGTCTAACTTAGACAAAAAGTCTAACTACCAATTTTCGGTATTCACACAGGTAAGTTACTACTAGTATGTTTACTATGAATAAACTTGTTAGTAGTATAATTACTCGTAGTAAAGTTACTACTAGTAAAATTACTAGTCATAAAGTTACTAGTAGCAATTTATCTTTGTGAATACAGCAAAGTAGTAAAGTTAGACTTTTGATCTAAATAAAACTTTTGGTCTAAACTTAGACTTCAGATGTAAAGTTAGATTTCACGTGTAAAGTTAGACTTCAGGTCTAAAGTTAAACTTTTGGTGTAACTTTACCTTTGTGAATCTGGCCCTATGTATTTATGAATGTGGAATGGTAACACCAGTCATATTAAAGATGAAAATAGGCAAATGAATCTCACAATTTGTAGGATGTGTGATCATATACCATCCAATTTACCTTCCAAGGAATACAGCAAAGTAGTAAAGTTAGACTTTTGATCTAAATTAAACTTTTGATCTAAACTTAGACTTCAGATGTAAAGTTAGACTTCACGTGTAAAGTTAGACTTCAGGTCTAAATTTAAACTTTTGGTGTAACTTTACCTTTGTGAATCTGGCCCTATGTATTTATGAATGTGGAATGGTAACACCAGTCATATTAAAGATGAAAATAGGCAAATGTTTCTCACAATTTGTAGGATGTGTGATCACATACCATCCAATTTACCTTCCAAGGAAAAATTTAAAGTCAGGCTTCATATGGCTTGAGATACAAGTAATCAAAATTAGTATAAAAAAACCTTTGCTGCATGAAGTCTAAATAGAAGGGGATGATCACGCAGTACTATTTTCATAAACAATATAAGCATCAATAGATTTGTAATGTGACTCAAAAGATAGTAATGCTGAGACACTAATCTGTGCTAATCCTGAATACCTACATTATATATTGACAATAGAATGTTTCATGTCAGATAATATATATATATATATATATATATATATATATATATATATATATATATATATATATATATATATCTCCTTTTACAGACTTGGTAACATATAGTAACTATGGATCATTATCAAATTATATTAGTTTAATACCCCTGATTTTGCTTTCTTAGCTTCTCTTGGAGCAAGATCTCACTTTTGTTCGTGGTTCAGCTGTGTCTTGGTCTTTCTCACTCAAAAGCATTTGATCACATTGTATGTCTATTCAGTATAAATGGCATCCATATTACTTGTTCAATAATTTTTATATTGTCATACCCCCTATTTATTAATTATGGTACTTTAGCATTATATTGAAATTGTCATGCTCTGCTGGCTGGAGCATGTACTCCATGTGTGTTCCTGCACTGTACAGAACTCTATGGCTCCAGTGACCATTGATTCACCCATGATCTTTCCAGAATTTCTTCTCAAACAATTAAGGGGTACTGTTTTGAACTTCTTCTGACTTATTACCCAGCTTTGAACCCAAAGTAACCCTTAAGGGTACCGTTTATAACTGTTTTAACCCTCCTTATGTGCATTACAAATGTTTGAGATACTTCTTTCCTCACCAGGGTGTGAGTCTTGAAACTCCTACCCTATTTAAAATTTTAAAATAATGATTGTTACCATTGAAAACGTTGGGAGGAAGCATATGCTGTCTGGAAAGATAAAAGAATGTTTGTTAGCCAACAAAAACTTTTGCTGCAACAAATATGAATACATGGTGTACATACAAATCATGAATTTGGGTGCACTGGCTGATAATGTGTCTTCACTAAGTACACACATACTATCTGTGTGCCTGTTTGCAAGTTGTATGTGTCATCTAATGAAGAAGAAATTGATTGATTTATGGATGATGAATACTTGAGTTAATGAAATGCTTTTGTCAATTGTTGAAAAATTCGAAAATGCACAGCAGAAAATACCCCTTATATTAGCCATATAACTAATTCAGAAAGGGAACGAATCTAAGAATACAGAATACCATAATTCATTAGGAGTTAAACTAGAGCAAATCACCATGAGGAAATTCAGCAAACATATTACATTTTTAGTAAAGCCAGGATCTTTCCCCTCTGTAAAATCCCTTGCATCATCAATTTCAGTAAGAGCAGACATTTGTCCATTCCTGGATGACTCTTTAGTTTCACAGACAATAGTTCTAATTTACAATCACAAATACAGAATTACCTGCCTCAGTTGCATCAGCTCTTCCTGGTAATGGTGTTTTGTTGTTCAAGCAAAAAATAGCAGGTAATGGGCATGAAACATATAGCCACAGCATGCACAAAGAAGAAAGAGGCAATGAATTACATAAATGATTTATTTATTTAAAGATGTGTAATGCACACAGATACCCCCAGGGATTTCCAAGCGAAGACGCAGTAAGGTGGAGGATTTAAGAAGTCACAGATTTAAAAAGCCAGGTCTTCAAACAGTTTGGAAAAGCAAGCAGCGACGTACAAGTTCTCAGGTGTTCTGAAAGGGAGTTTCATAATTTCAGGCCTAAGTAAGAGAAGGAGTGCCATTTCATATGGACCAGGCAGAATCTGAGCATATTAAACAAAGCTAGCTTCTGAGATCTCAAAGCTGAATTGGGCTGATAGAGCACAACCAGGTTCTGAATTTAACAAGGTCCCAGTCCAGCTTTGGCCCTGAACATGTAATATAAGGTTTTAAATTAAGTGCGTTTAGAGATTGTGAGCCAATGCAGCTTGTGAAGAAGATGAGGGACCGATGCAAGTTTTGAAAGTCGGTACAGAAGTCTACCAGCTGCATTCCTTACTGACTGCAACCGCCTTTTCGGAGCCCAGGGAAAACACATTGCCATAGTCCAGTCTGGATAAAATTAAGGCATGGACCACAGTCTTTTGAGCTGGAATCATCCAAATTATCTTTCTTAGCCACTTAAGCACAGCAAAGTAAGTGGCAGTCACCTTGGTCAGCTGAGGTTATCCAGCAGGAATACCACGTTTATGTCCTTCAAAGATGGAGTTGGCAGAGCCCTAAGAGTGCCTGGCCAATATTGTGAGCCCCCGGGAGAGGAATGCTTGCCGTCCTCTCTCTGGGGGTGAATCATGACCTCCATTTTCTCATCATTGACCTTGAGCGAGTTTGTGTTTATCCATGAGGTAAATCCTTCTCTGCAGATGACAATGTAAAGATGATCTGTATGTAATCTTTATAGGAAAATAGGGTCAAGCCACTACATCCGCCAGAGAGCGGACACAGATGTTGAACCTGAGCCTTGCAGGAATCCAGAGGTTAAGGCTTGCGATTCAGACCTGGAAATAGATTAAAACACTTGAAACGTACGATCTTTTGAGAACGATAAAAGCCACACCAGTACTGAGCCTTCCAGACCCAGGACAACAATCTGTTTACCAGGATAAAGTGAGACAAGATAACAAAAGAAGCGCTAGGATCTAATAGGATAAGCACAGCTGTTCCAGGTGTTGTCTCATAGATATATTATATTACCTATAGCTAGGACCAAGTTTCCATAGGAAGAACATTTTTTGTTCTGCTTATAACTTAGGCGTCATTTAATGAATCTTCATGACATTTTCCAAACTAATTCTTTGTTCATATCAGCCCCTATGTTGAAAGTTTGGGGGTGATTCGTCAAGGGGGGCCCAGAAAGAAAGGGGGATCCCAAAACGTGTTTTCTCCATGCAATTTCCATAGGAAACTTTAGACAAGCCTACAGGTCGAACCGGTGAACGGAAATATCCCACATTTGGCAGGGAGAAGGTTCTTGGTCTAGAAAGCACACTTTTGTTGATTTGGTGTAAATCCATTCAGTAGTTTTTGAGAAATATCAAAATCTACAGATATCGATATTTGGGAATTCTGCCATCTGATTGGCTGAGGCATTACAAGCATGAGCTTGCTGCCTATTGGTTGTGAGCGCTATGAGAGGTTGCAACTAGGAAGTGTTGGCCACCATTTTGTGATTCAGTTGAAGTGAGTAAGGGGAAAAAGGGTGAAAAAAGTAGGAAAGAGGAGGGTAGAAGCACTGTAACCTCTGTGGGGTGTTTAGGGCGTGCTATACAGGGGGTGCAAAGCAAACTACTCACTCCTATGGGTATGATGGTACTGGGGGCATAAGCTGAGCTGCTGTCGGACTCAGGGATAAAGCGGCTGAACTACTGACCCCTACCGGTCTGAAAGTGCGGGGGACGGAAATTAAGTGAGGTATTGCCTAGAGTGTTATGCTGCTAAATTGAGCTGCTGCTGGACTCGGGGATGAAACCATGAGCCCAAACTGTGTGTCCTATGGTGGGAAGTCATGTGCTATGGGCACTGTGCCACATCTGTCCAAGTAGTGTCAGCAATATTTTATATGTAGTAGGAGGAAGTTTTGTTTGGAACACGGTAACTTGTATATGATGCTTTGGTGGTGTTATACAGGGAGTGCGAAGGTAAATCAATATAGTATTTGTAAGCGCAAACTACTCACCCCTATGGGTCTGAAGGCCCTGGAGGCCAGCGTGTAAATTTTGTGAGCTATTAGGTGAGCTATTGCCCAGAGACACATCGTGCTGAGCTGAGCTGCTGCCGGAGCAGGGGATTAAACCGTGAGCCCTTTGCTCTGAACTCATGTTTTCTTGCTGCTACTGCACACCTGTCCAAGTAGTGTCAGCATGTGTGCATACGTAATAGGAGGAACTTTTGTTTTAAACAGTGTGACGTCTGTAGGGTTATTGGGGGGTGCTACAGAGGGAGTGTGAAGTTCAATTCTGCTGTTTCTAATCAATCCGGTATTTGTAAAGTGAAAACTACTCACTCGTGCGGGTCTGCAGACGCTGAGGGCCGACGTAGAAATTAAGTGAGCTATTGCCCAGAGTCACATGGCGCTATCCTGAGCTGTTGCTAGAGCCGGTGATCAAAGCGAGAGATCTGTGCTCTTAAATCAGATGATCTGGGCGCTGCCCCTCAGCTGTGTGGAGAATAAATGTTGGTGAGGGTCCGGGAGTGGCCGTTAGCTGGCTCTAAAATAGCGGGCCTAAGTTGTGAGTTATAGGGTGGCTCTAAAAAGAGCCCTTGTGTTCATTAGTTGGAGCTACATGTAGGTGTGGATGCACAACCTCAGGTTATTCAGAAAAACTCTGTTTCCTTGATCTGTGAAGTGTACTCCATCACTTCTGCAGATATCAGCCATATCAAAGCGTATGTTGTTGTTGTAGATCGACCCCATTCTATGGTCTCTGAGGTATGCAGACACAGCTTTGTTGACTTTCTTCCTAGATTTTCAATCTGAGGACAACATTGTTTTGACCATTTCCACTTCTGTCTTTGGTATATATTGGAAAATACAAAGAAAGTTTGAGGGAAAAGTAACATCAATTGTCCAAAGGTGTTCTTCATAAGCATTTCCAAACCTACCCCAGTCAATGTGCCTAGGTCATTTCCACCACAATGCACAATCATGAGGTCAAGGCGTGGAAGATGCAAACAGGTTTTAACGAAAGGTAGCAATTGGTGCCACTTTAATCCTCTCTGTGCAAACCATTTAATGTCCACATTTTGTAAACTAAGGTCTAGGTCAATAGGTCTTTGTTCAGCATACCTCTTGCACCAGAAAGCATAGCTATATCCTACGATCCACACTAGCATTTTGAAGGTATGGCTGCAAGGTATGGAATGATGTCTGTAGCTCATGTAGTTCCTTGGTAGAATAAGAGATATGTTTAAAGATGGGGAACTACTTTTTTTGCCATACAAAATGATACCTGATTAGGAGATGAAAAGCATTGTTTTTTAAAAGTAGGGTGCACATTCGTTTTGTGGAAAAGCATCTTTGTGATTGGTTAAGAAAAAGCAGTTTCAACGTGGAATACATATCATAGGATAACATTTGCTCAACTCAACCACACCTGCTACTTGCATTTGGAAGGCACTGTTTGAACTTAAAACAATCGTGAACTTTTAACCTGCACGTACCGTTAAATGTTCGAGAAAATGTTGCAAAAAAATATCGTTAGGTTTAAAAAAATTGATGAACTTTTAAGCTGCAGGTGTCGTAGAATGGTCCAGAAAGTGTGGTGATAAAATAGGTTGAACTTCTGACCTGTATGTGGCGCGGAATATGAAGAAGCTTTACATATGGAAAATTTAAAAATAACCAATGGAGATAAGTTTTGGAATGTCGATGAATGAATGAAGTATTCTGATTTGTTCTTTGCATGTATTTATCTATGGAGCGACAGACTAATTGTGCCATTACTGGTTCCATTCTAGATGAAAGCGGTGCATTACATGTACTGTGTGACAAAGAAGGAACTACATGCGTGTGTGACATTTGAAATCTGTATACAAACTACAAAGGCGGGGTAGAAATGAACAAGGTGTGTTATGTGTTCTGTAGTAGTAATTAAGTATTTGAGGTGATATTTTTAAGTTTGAAGGTATTTTTTATTTGAAAATAATATACTGTTAGTAAAGTGTGGTATTATATATTGGTTATAAAATATGCATTACATTTGACTGGTTGTTAAATAAGTACTTTATATATGTTTAGGAATTGTTCACAAAGAAGAAGTGTAGTTTGTCATCTTTAAATGACTGTATGGTTTTGAAAATGAGGTACAGCATTAATTTGGGTTTGCTAATGTATTCAGGCGAGATAAACAAAATATCCAACATTTGCAAATTATACTTTTTGTGGAAATAGTGGGGTGGGGGTAGGAGATGTATGTGTTATTAAGTTAAAAGTGATAAAACTAAACTCAGAAATGTTATGTGGACAGGTTGTGGTCTCATTTTTGTTACTGAGAGGTAGATTTGAATATAAGTCGAGGTAGGTTGTTGTACTGTGAGGCCGTCTACAGTGTTTGGAGATTACATGGAGAGAAGATGGAGATAGTAAAAGTGATAAGTTCCTTTTATATGTACGCAAAGTTTGAATATTTTGATTATAGGTTGAGTTATAATATGAACATGGATTCTGGTTTGCATTTGGGCCATAGTTAATAGTTTTAGTAGTTTCTGACTAGTGAATAATAAAAAGGTAGATATACTCAAATATATGGTAGTAAACATATTAATGATTGTCTGTTCTTATGAAATAGAAGTGGTTGGGGCAGTGCTTAATTTGTAAAATTTGAAGTGCAGGTGCTCAAATGTTTGTCGGAGGCCACACCTACTTTTCTCCGGCTCCACCCACTTCGTCCACTGGCTCCACCCACTTACTCTTCTAGCTCCACCCACACCCTCAACTAGTCACTGCTAAATGTCAGATGTAATACCCGATCTGAATTTCAGCAAGGGAGCCTTTCTCATAGTAAGGATTTGATAGGAGGTTCTCCTGCCCTGTGAACATTTTGAAAAAGATTAAATCAAACTGCGTTTAAAGGACAATTTTTGAATAAATTAGCTAAAATCACTAATGCATTGAAAAGGGACAATTCCAGTACTCTGTGCCGATTTGGGGAGAGGACAATACTTGGGGATGCCATTTTTAACAGAGTCTATGAGTTCAAAGATACAACTTGTACATAGCCTATGTGAGAAAATAAACCAAAATGTTCTTAGAACACTCTAAACAAATAAACTGAATAAAATCATGCAATACACTTGAATGAGTCACTTTGTCACTTCCACTTGTGACTTTTTGTTCTCTAGTTGAAAATTGTGTTACATAACAGATGCAAAGAGAAGAAGCAGTCTTCTTTCCACAGCAGAATTTAATAAAACAACTACGGGTTCCGTAGGGGCATAGGAACCATGGAGCAGTGTGTGAACCTTGAGCTTATCATCGGCAAGTACACAAAAGCCAAGGAAGGGAATTTGTTCATGTGCTTTGCCGATCTAAGCTCAGCGTTCGATCTTGTGGAACACACACTGCTCTGGCCAACATTACTTGCTATGGGCGCACCCCCCGAAATTATTCATTTGCTGGCCAGAATGTACAGCAGCTTATCAAGTAAAGTTAGATTCAGACCAAATGGAGAATGCACCCCCTTTTTTAAAATAGGCAGAGGGATTAGGCAAGGGTGTGTTCTCGCCCCCTTGCTGTTCTCCCTTTTTATAAACCAGGTCGACCAGTCCCTACAAGAGTCTTTTGCTGACGCCCCTATGATAAATGGTAAACAAATACCCGTCCTCTTATATGCGGACGACGCGGTCCTGATTTCCAGGACCGCGAACGGACTCCAAAAGCTAATTGACAAATTTAATATTTTTATCAAGGGCAGAAAGCTTAAAATTAACAAGGGTAAGACTATGACCATGACCTGTGGAAAGAAAATAAAGAAAAGTAAGTCATTCTTCCTTGATGGGGATAAACTTGAGTCTGTGCAACATTTCTGTTATTTAGGCATTACTTTCTCAGGGGATGGGAGATGGGTAAACGAGCAATCCGGTATAGGCATGAAGATGATTAGAAATACAAACTGTATCTTCAGATTCGCTTCCAAACTAGGGGGGCGCAGAATAAGGGAGATGATCTCTATTTATAATTCCAGGTGCATGTCCTCTACTCTATATGGAGCAGGGATATGGGGATATAACTCACAGATTGCCCTCTCCATTCAGCAGGAAGAAAACAAGTACCTTAAACGCTTATTATGTCTTCCTGCATCAGCATCCAACGAAATCATTCACAGGGAGCTGGGCATACACCATGCCACAGATTTGATTGCACTACGCCCCCTCTCCCTCTGGCGATCCATTTGGGCTAAAGACGAAACCAAGTTTACTCAGGAAGTAATTTTAGACTGCATTAAATTGGATCAGCACTCAAAAATCCCTTGGCTAAAACATATTTTCCATTGGTATCATTCCCTTTTTGGTCAGGATATTTTCAAAGATACCCCAACAGAATTAGTTCTAACGAAGCGTGACCTTAAATCCACCTATATGGATCATGCAAAAGGGATTAGAATGAAGGGGTATGCTACACAAAGTACATTTAAATTGTACCTGGAATATAATCTAAGCACAGGATTCCCATCTTACCTTACATTTGTCAGTATTAACTCCCATCGCTTCGTTCTGGCACGCCTGAGGCTGGGTATAGTCCACCATTTGGTGGCTTTCCCTACCGTAAAGAAGCCCGGGTCTTGCCCGTGCCCATGCGATGGGAAATCTAAACAGAGTATCTGCCACTTTTTACTACTTTGTAATTTTTACACTGGTTTTAGAAAGTTTTACCTAAAGCAAATATTTTTAGAATATAGTACGTGTGATATAAGAGCTGCAATGCAACTGTTGTTTGACCTGTCGTCCCCTAATGTGTGTTACCGTGTAGCCACCTATGTTCTTAAATGCATCGGGCACAGGAAATCAATCATTATATGATCTCCGTTGGCAAAGACACCTATTGATCAACTGTGAGCTACTGTCAAACCTTATGCATTTCTCTTATACATGAACTTTGGTTATTATTATGTTTTTAGATCCGGGTATCGATTGTTCCCCCGGTTCTGTACCTCTCTGGACTAATGCTTTTTAAATTTCTTGTATATAAATTGCTGCTAAAATACGTAAGAGATTTTATAGACATTGCACTTTAGTCATCCTTGCATATTTTGCACATACTACTGCACTTTATGCCCAGCGCAGGCCTCTCTCTGACTTGTACCACCTCACTTGGCATGTTTTGCACTAAATTTTTAAATTGCTGCTAAATACAATGTTCAATTTTTGCATATTTTGCACATACTATTGCACTTTATGCCCAGCATAGGCCTCTTGTTTAGTACCATCCCATTTGCATGCTCTGCATCAAACGTTTAAAATGGCTGCTACATATAAGTGATTATTTTCTACTGTATATAAATGTGATATGTTTTGCACTACATTGCTAAATTGCTGTTAAATACTATGTCCAATTTTTGCATATTTTGCACATATTATTGCACTTTACGCCCAGCATAGGCCTCTTGTTTAGTACCATCCCACTTGGCATGCCTTGCACCAAACGTTTAAATTGTTACTACATATAGTGATTATTTTCTACTGTACATAAATGTGATATATTGCAGGTTTTAACTTGATTGGCTTGAATCAATGTAATTGTTTTTAGAAAAGTTTCATTATTCTTTAATCTTTTACAAATGTGACTTCAACTGCATTTATGAATGTTGCTATATGGTTGTACCTGTACAAACCGAATAAAGCATTTTGAAACGAAACGAATAAAACAACTGTTACCAAAATAACAACTCTATTTAAGTTTAATGATATTTAAAGATTTTAATAAGTATTTTGTAATCTTTGTTGTTATTCGCACCTGAGAGAGTACCTTTAACATGAAAAGGTGACCAAAACAGATAGCTTGCCAATTACCAGACTGGGTTTAGAACACCAAAAAGATGTACTTCTAAGCACAATATTTTTCATACGTACAGTCACCAACACACCCAGGGCACTCAAGTCTTTTCACCACCATTGCTTCTCTTGCAAGCTTCCATACTGTATAAGCAGTGGTGGCTTGCAGTGGGAGTGCTGCGAGGCGGAACGTTGGAGAAGCAGGGTGAGAGGTAGTGAAGTCAGACATACGACGACCAGGAGAAAAGTAAGTATTTTACTTTACTCCTGGCCGTCGTTTGTCTGACTTCGCTACCCCCCCCCCCACCCTGGCCCTCCCCAACCCGCAGCACTTCCACTGCGACCCGCCACTGTCTATAAGTACTTAGTTGCCGCTTAACTTTGCAGAAACACAAAAGTATTTACCTTATAGGTCACTCTCAGTGCTGACCCATTTCCTTTCTTGCACTAGAGCCCATGACACACCCCCTACATCACTATTGTTTGAGCATGCTAGTTTGTGTGTATTGCCTGGCTATGCTTGCACAGGTCTCATCTAACATGTTGCTATTTTATTATCCTTTGTTAAATACAACTTTATGAATTTCTTAAGCACATGATTCTAGTTTGCACAATTTAGGCCACACCCCTAATTGTGTATTTTGTGCACCCGTCGAACTCTGGGTACAGGAGCACAGAAAGGATGTGGTCTAAGAGCTACAGCGGTCGACCTCGAAGCTGGGAAACCAGGTTCGAGTCTTCGCGAGGATGCTCAACATCCTGTGATTCTGGGCATATCACTTAATCTCCCCGGGCCAAACAAAAAAAAAAAGAATGTGTCCGTATGTAATGCAACTGGTGCTCATGTAAGGCGCTCTGATACCTTCGGGTCAAGTTCGCACTATATAAAACTCCAAACAAAAAAAAAACGAGAATCTGCAATGCTTTACTGCGCACACTTTCCACCAGCCGGAAGCAGATGGAAAACGTCTACACCAGGGCCTGGGATCAGGGAACCGCATGCAGGAATGAGCCTAGTAAGCCGAGGCCTACATTTTTACCCTGCTCCCAGGCGCAGTAACTTGTGAATACTGGAGTGGAGATACCTGCTGGAATCATTAACGTTGGACTTTGTATCTCCCCCTTGAGTTACTGTGATGTACAGAGCACACTCAGCCTCTCCGTTTCTAAGCAGGCTTTGTGAATCACAAAATGTTATTGGAACAAAGGAAAATAAGCTTTACTCGACCTACTAACAGTTACTTGGCGCTACACGAACCAATTCAGCACAAACCCAAAACTGCAGGAAATCTTGCCCTTTGGAGTTTTTGGAAAGAAGCATATTATTTCTAAGTGCTTTGATGTAATTGTTATTTTGTGGTCATTGCGACAATTTTTGGGGGTCAAGGGTAGATTGCACTTCGCAAAAACAATACAGGACCTGAACTCAGCAAATGTGTGAAAAAATATTGTGAAATTATTTTTTTTCTGTGCTTTTAACATTTATTTTCTCGTTCTGACCACATTTTTTTCTGAACTGGCACTTTTGGTTTTGTTTTGGTTTAGTTATGACATTCCATTTCTTTCGCACCTCACTTGTTTTCCTTCTCTGTCACAAGCTCCATCATGCACACACGTTTAGATGTGGCACTTGTTAGGCAAAAAAACACTGACACAGACAGACATCCAAGGCTCTAAAAGGAGGGTTTAATTCTACAATTGCTCAACGGGCTAGGGGGATTCTTAAACACATCTGAAAATACATCAAAGAGATGTCCCTCAACGCCTTTGACAAGACATCATTAAAGCTGGCTGGTGCAAATATTCCCAAATCCATAAACACTAGGACTACTGAAAAACAAACAACAATTCCGTGCTATGGCCAGAGCACTCAGGTGTCAACTTCTACGTGCAACTTCTTCAGCACAAGACATTAACTTACAACACTCGTTTAGTGCCAACAAATAATGTTTGTGTTCCGGTCGGGTCAGTGCAGGAAAATCCTAATTTAAAGTGAAACACAGACGGACGCTGGTGATGCAGTGCCACACAAGAGGCTCATTGGCGGCCGTGGCCCAAGCTATGCCACAGGCTGGGGGTGGACAGTGATGAGTCCGAGTTTATTACTGCTATAATTTACTAATATACATACTGCTAGTTGAGGTCAGTTATTGTTAAATTGGCCATAGTTTTACCGTAAATACAGGTACTATTGGACCCAGTTATTTTAGTTTTTGTTTTTTTTGCCAACGTCGTACAACGCCTGAATGAGGATGTGCATCCGTAATATTATACTAGGAGCTTCTGGGGTAAACAGTGGGGGCAGACCCCGTTCTATCATAGGATAAAAGTGAAAGAGAAGGGGACGTGGCTTGAACGGGAATGGAGTAGCACACAGCTCATCTGAGCACCGGGCTCCCGTGGGCCACACAGAGCTCCTTTTTTTTACAATATTCACGGCTCTCCTGATGTCCAGCCGTGCCAGGCTGATGCCCCGGGCCCTGCTGATGATCGACGTCTGCCTCCCAGATCCCTTCGACCGGGGGAGGCGCAGAATGTCTCAGCCTTGGCCCGGGGCTAGGGTGCCATTGTATACTAGCATTGTGGCGCGTCTGGCGCCCAGTGCTTAATTTGTAAAATATGAAGTCCACCTACTTTTCGCCGGCTCCACCCATTCCCCCACTGGCTCCACCCACTTATTCTATTGGCTTCACCCACATCCTCAACTGACACTGCTAAAATTCAGATGTAATACCCAATCTGAATTGCAGCAAGAGAGCCTTCTTCATAGTAAGGTTTTGATAGGAGGTCCCAAACTTACACATTTGAAAAAAAAACTTCAATGTAATGACTTTTGGGAGTAAGAAATCGAGGCCAAAAGAATTATAGAAAGGTTTTGTTGCATGCCATACTAGAGAAATATTTTTGCTCCAGTGAAAAATAGAGTACTTTTTCAGCATGACTTTGTCCTAAAAATTACAAATATCGCTCAAAGGTGTTGAATAATCATGGACGTGTAATGCCCTGTTTCGGAGCATAATGTAGCTAGTGCTTTAATAAAGGGTGTTGATTCGGCTCAAAACATATGATTCAGACAATCTTGATGCACAAATGGGTGCAAGGCCTGATATTTGTGTGTTTATCTCGTCTTCAAGGTTTGATTTTTCTCGCCAGAAGTAATTCCTAGTCATTGGAATTACACTCATAATTGCACTGAATTGAATGAAATTATGACAATAACACTCATAGGAATCTGAAACCTTGGTAGCTATGGTGCGGGTGTCAGTGCCACTGGGTGAAGGGTGCACTGCAATGAGAGCAGAAGGACTTGACTACCTGGCAAATAAAACTCTCCACTGTGAGCCCTGCAGAAAGAGAAGAGAACTTCCATCTAGGCCTGGCGGTTCCCTATTTACTCATACACAGCCTCTGCTGCAAGGTAACCAAGCTGCTTCCTGCAACTTTCATTTGATCCCACACTGGTCATTAGCGCGTGAAAAAGTAAGGGATCCAGAAAGAAAAATTAAATCCATATTGTTTAATATGCTTTTATTAATTAGGTATTGATTGGCTGAGGGGAGCAGCACTGTATATGAACAATATGTGGAATATGAGATGTTTTTTTGAGCAATATGTGGACTATGAGATTTGTTTTCTTTCGAGTCACTTGTTATGCAGCATTAACTCACTGGGGTAATCGGGTTGGAACTTGGAAGTCTGTTACAGACTCATGGCTTGACTGACTTCATATAGTATCGGTCCCTTCTCAAGCATTACTTTTCTGAAAGCATCACTACATCACACTGGCGTGTGCCACGCAGTGTGATTCACTTCTGTGTTTTTCACATCCTTTTAGAGATGTCTGTCTGTGATTGTCCAAGTGAAGTTAAGTGGGCCAACGTTTAGCTTATGTGATTATTCTAAAAAAAATCGTTCTGTTTTTATGCTTATGAATTTGTATTCACACAGACCATGCTTGCTCCTTGAATCGGGAGGGCCATTATTGTCTATGGATTGTTTTATGTGACTGTGTTTTTGCACATTTTAATTTTTATTTATGATTTCTGAATTTTGTTTTCTCTATCATAGAGGTTGCTAGGTATTAAGGGATCAGTTACACGTGACTCTTTCTATCTCTTGCATGGCCTGGTTCGGTATATGGATTTTTACTTCATAAAGAAGTAATGATAGAAACTTTAATTTCATGGGAAATGTCTTTTCCTTAATTGCACATTCTACATTCATAGCAATTATTTAAATCCTTATTATTCCCGGATAGAGACAAAACCCTTCTATGAGAACAGAGATTTTAAACAAAGACTAATTAATATGCTGAATAATTCTAATTTTGTTTTAGGATCAGATTTCATCCAACTGGTAAGATTTCCTGACCCTTGATTAGGGTTGGAAGGGCGTGCAGAGTAGAGGATGACAGCACCGTGTGTGCTCCGAATCCAAACTCAAAGTCTGAGCTCTGATTGACTGGCAAAAGAGATAAAAATGCTGAACATCTACAACTATTACGCACCCCCCAGGCCCTACAGCACTGCAGATTTAAAGTATCTGGTCACCACAGAACTGCCACACTCTGCTAAAGTCTGCACAGAACGGGCCTCCAGGGCCTCGGGCCATCCAGCAAATCAAACAGACCAAATGTGGCCGGCAGTGGGAGAACATCACTAAATGCACAATGAATAAAGTCAAGATGAACATCACCAGCAAACTAAGTGAGAGAGGCCATGCAGAACTAGCTGGAATAGCCCGCCGCTCAACAGGTCCATACTCCATGTGACATTAGGAACCAGTGACCACAACTGCACCGCTGCATGCACAAACAACCACGAGGCTTGATGACGACGGTAGGATAGAAATAAATGTTCAATTGACGCCTGCTCCCATATTGTAATGCACACCGTGGAGATAAAAACGCAACGAAAACAGTACATTTTTATGAATAAACTTTAGGGGTTAGGTTAAATGCCCTGTTCTTCCAGCCTCCTCCTTCCAGCGTTGTAATTGCACAAAGTGCCCGGCGCCAGAGATATGATTCCTCAGAGGCCTGAACTGCACACAGTGCCCTGCGCCGGAGGTATGATTCCTCAAAGGATGCCTCGTACTCGGTTCACTTCACTTCATACCAAGTAAGTCTGTTTATTAGCAAGCAGCGTTGGTTTGTCTACTTACGGTTAATGGTGCTGCCTTTCTCAATAAGCCCGCTGCCTGCCCTCGACGTCGGAATGAACTTCTGGAGACTCGTGGGGTGCGTGTGTTCCGGGGCGTGGTGTTTTCAAAAAGATCTACGCACGCTGCCGTACAGCGCCTACCCCTGGCAGAACCAAATCGAGCCCAATCAGTGTCCCGCCCACCGACAACACTGAACTAAGGGTGTTAGTCAAATTTGCATTTGGATATGGTTGGAATCATTTTATTATTGGCTCTCACTGGCGCAACATGCTTCACCGGGGACTCGGGAGACAACGCCACTGTTTTCAGTGAGTTAGTGAGGTAACTATATTTAATTTGGCACAATACCATTTGACGTGCAGAGGCGAGGTAAAGACCCGGCCCTGATAGATAAGTGCCGGTGCTAAGCACCGGAAAGCACCGGCACAAATTAAGCACTGCAAGCAGCGTTGGTTTGTCTACTTACGGTTAATGGTGCTGCCTTTCTCAATAAGCCCGCTGCCTGCCCTCGACGTCGGAATGAGCTTCTGGAGACTCGTGGGGTGCGTGTGTTCCGGGGCGTGGTGTTTTCAAAAAGATCTACGCACGCTGCCGTACAGCGCCTACCCCTGGCAGAACCAAATCGAGCCCAATCAGTGTCCCGCCCACCGACAACACTGAACTAAGGGTGTTAGTCAAATTTGCATTTGGATATGGTTGGAATCATTTTATTATTGGCTCTCACTGGCGCAACATGCTTCACCGGGGACTCGGGAGACAACGCCACTGTTTTCAGTGAGTTAGTGAGGTAACTATATTTAATTTGGCACAATACCATTTGACGTGCAGGGGCGAGGTAAAGACCCGGCCCTGATAGATAAGTGCCGGTGCTAAGCACCGGCACAAATTAAGCACTGCTGGCGCCACTTGAGAGAGACCTGGATTAGCGGAACCGAGCGGTGTATCCCGGTGAAGAGGCAATGTAGATGGCGGCACAAACAGGAGATAGTGAGTGATGACTCACCTTTCACCACTGCTGAGGGCTTCTGAGGCAGTCGTGGTCTGTGGCACCTGGCAGCACTAGCCTGCTTTGCAACCCCTGGAGGTGGCCTACCATCTTGCCTGCGGCTTCGTGCTCCCACGCAGGCCTGCCTCACTGACCCCCGCCCTTATAGCCAGATCCTGGCAACGCCGGTCTGCTAGTAAGTTTTTATTACTTATGGAACGGCGGTCACGTGGTGGGCTGGGCCGGGGCACACTGCCTTATCCCTAGTATAAACTGGGCCTGGTGCTGCCTTCTCTCCGTCAGAAAATTACAAAAAACAATTTGATGGACAGAATGTAGATCAATGTCTTACATTCACCCCAGTACAATGATCTGGGCCTAAATCCATCGTTTTTTGCACTCCACACCACCCTGGGTTAGATAATGGCTTTATGCAAATCAGCTCTGACCCTGTGCCCCATGGGAACAGTCCAGTCCGAACTACACAGCCATATCTTTCCCAGACCGGAATCAAGCATCCGAGGACCGGACCGGTTTCGAGGTAACACCTCTCATCAGCCCGGCTAGCTTGACTCCAGTGGTGTGGAGGCTCTGGGACCCACGTCTGAGCTACTGAGTGCAAAAGAACGATGGATTTGGGCCCAGATCTTTGGACTGGGGTGAGTGTGTGACATTGATCCACATTCGATCCATCACCTGTTGTTTTTGCATATTCCGCCCTAAGTGCGCTGGGGATGCCCAGACGTGGGTCCCAGGCACTCCACACCACTGGAGTCAAGCTAGCCGGGCTGATGAGAGGTGTTACCTCGAAACCGGTCCGGTCCTCGGATGCTTGATTCCGTTCTGGGAAGGACATGGCTTTTGTAGTTCGGACTGGACTGTTCCCATGGGGCACAGGGTCAGAGCTGATTTGCATATCGCCATTGTCTAACCCAGGGTGGTGTGGAGTGCAAAAGAACAATGGATTTGGGCCCAGATCTTTGGACTGGGGTGAGTGTGTGACATTGATCCACATTCGATCCATCACCTGTTGTTTTTGCATATTCCGCCCTAAGTGCGCTGGGGATGCCCAGACGTGGGTCCCAGGCACTCCACACCACTGGAGTCAAGCTAGCCGGGCTGATGAAAGGTGTTACCTCGAAACCGGTCCGGTCCTCGGATGCTTGATTCCGTTCTGGGAAGGACATGGCTTTTGTAGTTCGGACTGGACTGTTCCCATGGGGCACAGGGTCAGAGCTGATTTGCATATCGCCATTGTCTAACCCAGGGTGGTGTGGAGTGCAAAAGTACGATGGATTTGGGCCCAGATCTTTGGACTGGGGTGAGTGTGTGACATTGATCCACATTCGATCCATCACCTGTTGTTTTTGCATATTCCGCCCTAAGTGCGCTGGGGATGCCCAGACGCGGGTCCCAGGCACTCCACACCACTGGAGTCAAGCTAGCCGGGCTGATGAGAGGTGTTACCTCGAAACCGGTCCGGTCCTCGGATGCTTGATTCCGTTCTGGGAAGGACATGGCTTTTGTAGTTCGGACTGGACTGTTCCCATGGGGCACAGGGTCAGAGCTGATTTGCATATCGCCATTGTCTAACCCAGGGTGGTGTGGAGTGCAAAAGAACGATGGATTTGGGCCCAGATCTTTGGACTGGGGTGAGTGTGTGACATTGATCCACATTCTATCCATCACCTGTTGTTTTTGCCTTCTCTCAGTCGTCGGGCTGCCTGCCTTAATGCTTGCTGATGAGGACTCGTGAGGTGCGCGGTTGTGTCAGTGCGTGGCAATCATCTAAATAAATTCTGTGCACGCTCACGCTGCTGCACAGCCCCTACCCCGGAAGAACTAAATCCAGCCCTATTAGTGTCCCACTCGGTCTCCCGCCCACCAGCTAAGGGCCGTGGCGCCAATGCCATGTGAATGGCTCAGGCGGTCACGGGAGACATCGAGAACAACACTCTGACTGCACCGAGTCAGTGAGGAGAAGTATTTAATCAATTAAGTCTGGTTAACCAAGTCAACAATATAATGCAAATGTGACGTGCAAGCAGCAGATGCGTAGACCCGGCCCTGCTAAGTAAGTGCCGGTGCTAAGCACCGGAAAGCACCGGCACAAATTAAGCACTGGGTTGGGGAGTGTTTCTTTAGAAGAGATGTTTTATAAATGTGTGAGAGCTAAAAAAGAAATGAAAATGTTCAGTATATTTTCTGTATGACTTTCTTGACATTAGTAAAGTACACTTGATTATAAGTGATATTATACGTCAGGCTGTGTCCCTGTGCTGAATATACATAAGTGTTCAAGTGGTCCGGGTTTTATCGTTGCTCAGCTTTACTATCCCTTTGAGATACTTGCTTTCATTCCATTTAATGTCCTTAATTTAGATACAGTAAAGGGACGATATTTCAAAAGTTTGGAAATTACAACTTTGTTTACTCTCTTCATCCTCTGCTATACACTCTACAGAGTGTTTAAACGACTTTAGTAACATACAGATGTCTAGCTAGTAAAGGTGGTGTATTGCCACTGGGCCCATTTATAAACCGTGTTATGGGATGGTTTATGTTTTACCCGCTTATTTGCATGTTTGAATACGTTTTGCTGAAAGGCGTTGCGGCAGACACCTGTTACAATTACCCATGTATGGGTATTGTGGTGCTACTAGGAATTGTGGGGGTTTCTGTTTGATTTCATACAGTTAAGCAAGGGCAGGGGTGTGGGTGGGGAAGGTGGGTATGTTGGTAATTAAAACACAGATTTTAGTAACGTGCAGATGTCTAGCTACTAAAGGTGATGTAGTACCACTGGGACCATTTATAAAGCGCCCTATGGCATGCTATATTTTACCTGCAATTTTGCATGTTTTAATATGTTTTGCTGATGATTGTTTCGGGAGACATCTGTTGAAATTAAGCCTTTGTATGGCTCTAATGGTGCTTCCAGGTTTGTTTTTTTGGGTAATGTTAAGCAAGGGCGGGTGTGGAGGTAGTGTAGTGGTACTGCAAGTATTTATAAACTCCGTTATGTTATGTTGTATGTTTTAGTTGCAAAATTGCAGGTTTTAATACCTTTTGCTGATGAGTGTTCCGGCAGACACCCGTTGAAATTAAGTCTACGTATGGGTATAGTGACGCTAATGGGAGTGCTGGGGCTCGTTGTTGATTTCGTAAGGTTAAGCAAGGGCAGGGGTGAGGGTGGGGGTGGGGAGGGGGGAGGGGGGTATGTTGCTGATTATAACAGACATTTGTAACATGCACATTGAGTTAGTAAAGGTGATGTGGTGCCACTGGGTCCATTTATAAACCGCTCAATGGCATGGCATAAAAATATGTTTTATCCGGAAATTTGCATGTTTTAATAACTTTTGTTGCTGAGCGTTCTGACATTACTATAGTGGCTCTGCGAGGTTTGCTGGGGTCTTTCTTTGATTTCGTAAGGTTAAGCAAGAATGGGGAAGAGGGTGGTGTAGTGGCAGAGGGCCCATTTATGAACCGCTTTATGGTATGGTATAAGTTTTACTGGCTGGCAAATTTGCATGTTTTAATACCTTTTGGTGATGAGCATTCCAGCAGACAGATACGCAAATCACACAATATTTTTGTGGATAACAAATCTTCGTGCTGATAGACACTCTTGCACTGTGGTAGAAGGCTGCCAGCGTTGATGGGAAATTATGAAACTTGGTGCCATTGTAGATTTAAATGGAAGCTTGGACCATTTCTTTGTTACTATGGTGCAGTCAGGGCTTTAAGTGGGCAAAACAAACTGGGGGTGCTCTAAAAGGGGCGGGCAAACCTCTTAAAGGGGTGTGGGATATCCAAGTAGGGGCGTGGTCTATATCAAGATAAGTAGCATTGTGTGCTTAAGAAAATCCCCTCCAATTATCCTACATTCGGAAAACACTCTTTAAAGGATTTCCCTTCCTCCTACAACGTTGCTCACCTAGCATAATGTCTCTACTTCTCAGTAGTGAGCAATATGAGCATACGTCCATCGATGTGCATGCTCTCACTGCAGTCTAATAAAAAAAATTAATTACCTTTGCGAGGGCCGAAAATAGAGACCGATAGAGACCCGTTTTGAGGCTCCCTGAAAATAACTGCTGGTGCTCAGACCCGGCACACTTAAAGCCCTGCATCCATCCATCCTAAGCACTGCACCATCCAACCATCTTTCAATTCATCCATGTATTCCTACCTACATACATACATACATCTGTCCCTGCACTTATCCTAAGCATCTATCAGCCCACTCGTCTATGGTAAGCACTGTGCCATTTATCCCGCCATACGCCCATATATCCATACATATATCTGTGCCAGAACCAATCCTAAGCATCTATCAGCCCACCTGTCTATCCTAAGTACTGGTCCATGCATCCATTCATCTTTTCATCCATCCATATATCCATACATCCATCCATCTAGCGATCCATTCATCCATCTGGCCATCCATGCACTCACCCTTTATTCAACTATCCGTCCCTATTTCCGTGCACCCTCCGCCCGATCCTAAATACCGCATATTAGACTCCTCCCCCCAGCCTCTTAAGGGGCCGAAAAGGCTGACGATAAGCATTGACAGGCAGATGTTTCTGATAAAGAACAAGAAAGCTTTGAGTTGCTCTTTGTGGAGCATAGTTCACCACTCTTCTCTGGTGGTGTACTAAACAAAGGTTGATCCAGCGAAAGAAATGTAAAGCAGCTTTTCAGTGTAAGACGTTAATTTAGAAACATAAAGTTTTGTCCATTTCTATATAGGAACACTGCTTTAAACTGGCCATGACTGACAGACACTGAATACCTGTAGTTGTTATATTTGAGAGAGTATACCAGACAGCTAATTTGGGGAGGTGAGAACCTGCACTTCTATATTTCCATGTGAAGCACAATATCAGAATATAAAGGTAATTCCGAAGCTACTATCTTCATATTAAAGAGGGGGTATGAGAACTAAGTGGGCCTGGCAAAGTGTGTGTTATCGTAGTACTAAAACAAGACACTGAGAAAGGTCAGAGTAGGGTCGTGCTGGAGTTGGCTGCCTGTGGTCGTCTCCAGAGGCGCAACCATAGCAAAATTTCGGGGGAGGCTAATTGTTTCAGCAATAGGCAGAGTGGGGATGTAGGGGCTATAAAAAGGGGTGAAAAAGAACAGAGCCTCATTTACAAACAAATGGTCTTTTGAAGAACTGTGAAGTACTCGGTGCGACTGTGTGTGTGCGCCCGGGAAGTTGTCTCAGGAAGTCCGGGGCAATGGGCGTTGCGCGCCTGGTGATCTCTCTGCTAATCACCACACGATGATGTTGCTCCTGTGCTGCATAAAGAGAAGGGAAATCCTGAGAGAAAATGGCTCTCTGTAAAGGATTTCCTTTCTCGTACAACGCAACTCACCTGGCATGATGTCTCCACTTCTCAGTAGTGAGCAATGTGCATGCTCTCACAGTCTCACTGCAGTGCAATAAAAAAGAAAAAACAACAGACTACCTTTGCGAGGCCCGAAAATAGAGCCCCATAGAGACCCATTTTGAGGCCCCCAAAAAAAAAAACTGCCAGTGCTCAGACCCCCAGAGACACCCCCCCACTTAAAGCTTTGGGTGCAGTATTATGTTTGCGAAGTTGTAGATAAAATTGTTAGGCTAATAATGGTAATTTTTGTGTGTGCTGTTTGTTTGATAGTATCATCTTAAGCACATAGATTAGAATTTTCAAAAATACTATCTACAAAGTTGTCTGCTGTGGGTTGCAGGGGGAGTGCTGTGGGGTACTGCGGAGAGGTGAAAAGTACGAGCAACCCTTGACCCTATCAGGTAGGTCGCTCCACCTCTGCACAGCACCGCCTGTGTTTCCCTGCCCCAGCTGCCACTGCTGAGGAAGTTCGAGGCCCTCTACCACCCGCAGGCTACCACCTGCACCTCATCCCTGGTGGCCAGTGGTAGGCTGTAGGTAGATTTCTTCATTCTCTGCTTTATTGCTTTTATTGTATTGCCTGTATTTTCATTGTTTTGTCTGTGACTGCTGTTGTCTCTTTTCCCCCGCTGCCTGTACGTCGACAATGCCCCTGATCTTCCCTCTGTACCCCTCGCTGTCCCTGTGCTCTCTCTGCCCCGTCTTTCCTTCTGTACCCCTCGCTACCCCGTGTCTCTGCCCGGTTTTTCACTTCTGATCCCCTCGCTTCCCCCGTGCCTCTCTGCCTGTTCTGCCTTCTGTTCTCAGCTGCCCCTGTATTTCTGTATTCTGTATTTTGCCTCTGTTCCACTCGTTTGTTCTGTGCCCTTCTGCCCTCTGTGCCACTCATTTTTCCCTCATTTTTGTGACCTTCTGTCCTCTGTTCCACTCGTTTTTTGCACCCTTCTGCCCTCTGTGCCACTTGTCTTTTTGTGCCCTTCTGCCCTCTGTGCCACTCGTTTTCCCCCCATTTTTTTTGCCCTCCTGCCTTCCGTTCCACTATTATTTTGTGCCCTCTGCCCTCTGTTCCACTTGTTTTTTTGTGCCCTTCTGCCCTCTGTGCCACTCGTTTTTCCCTCGTTTCTGTGCCCCTTTTTCTTTCTGTTACCTTCGTTGTCCCTTACCACCCTCGCTGCTGCGGCCCCTGCGGCCCTACCCCCTGACTGCCCACTGCCCATTCGCTGCCCCCGCCTCCCAGCTGCTCCTCCCTCCCACCTCCCAATGTATGCCGGCCGCTATGCAGCCGTGCCGCTGATGGGCCGAAGGCGCGCCTAAGGCAAGCCCGTCTTCGCCCGTCCGTGCCTGGACCGCGCCCTGCACCAGAACGCCTGGCCCCTGCACACGCTACGACAACTGCCCCCACTACGACGCCAGGACTCTGTACGCTCTCAACTCCGGACGGAGCCACACCTGCTTCAAGGCCGCCCTGAAATGCACACACGGCCCCTTCACCTGCCGGAACTGCAACTACACCAGCCTCAGAGCCGACGAACCACCCGCCAAGAAAGACCCCAACCACCTCTGATGCATACTACTGAACACCCGCTCCGCACGCAAGCATGCCGTCGAGCTCTGGGACCTGCTGGACACAACATCCCCGGACGACGCCTTCCTGACAGAGACCTGGTTTAACAACTCCTCTGCATGTGACATCGCCATAGCCATCCCAGACGGCTACAGATCACTCGCAGAGACCGCACCCATGGGGTCAGAGGAGGAATCGTAATTGTCCTCAAGAACAGCATCAGGGTCTCGACTAGCACCGACAACGCGCTCAGCACTGCCGAACACATATATTTCCAGATCCACACAGACCCTAACTCCACCCGCAGAGGCACCCTCATCTACCGACCCCCCGGACCCGGCCCCCAGTTCTGCGACTTCATCGCCGACTTGATCAGCACGCACGCCCTGACCTCCACCGACTACATCCTCCTCGGAGACCTGAACTTTCACCTTGAGAACAACAACGACAACAACTCCCCAACCCTGATCGATTACCTCGCTAACCTCGGACTGAAGCAACTCATCACAACGCCCACCCACTCCGCCGGCCACACTCTCGACCCCGTCTTCTCCTCAAGCCTGCACATCTCCGTCAGCCACACCACCAAACTCCTCTGGACCGACCACTGCTGGATCCACTTCACCTTCCAGAAACCTACCACACACCACCGCACCCAACAGATCCCCCGCCGCTTTTGTAGCAAAATTACTGAAGACCAACTACACACAAACCTCGCTCTCAGCCCACCCACCGAACCCTCCAACACCAACGACGCTGCCCACAGCCTCAGATGCTGGATCGAGGACTGCCCCAACACCCTCGCCCACTGAAGAAAGCCCCCCACAGAGACACCAGCAAGAGGGCCAGCTGGTTCACCCCAGAACTCCTAGCCTCCAAGCAAGCCTGCTGGAAACTAGAAAAGAAATGGCACAGTGAACAAACTCCGGGCAGCCACGCAGCACACAAGGACGCCATCCGCAACCACCACCAGCTCATCAGGGCGACCAAGAGGACCTCCTTCAAAGACCGCCTCGACATCAACGCACACAATAGCAAGGAGCTCTTCAAGATCGTGAAAGAACTCTCCAACCCCAACTCCAACACCAACGACATCCTGCCGTTGCATGCCCTGTGCAACTCCCTCGCCACCTTCTTCCACCACAAGATAGCAGACATCCATGACAGCTTCAACACCCAGACAGCCCTAACAGACAGCAACACAACAGACCCTCCGCATCCCATCGACCACGACCCCCTGCTAGCCTGGGTCAGCATGAGCATCGATGACACCATGAAGACCATGTGCACAATACAATCCGGCTCTCCGTCAGACCCATTTCAGCACCATGTCTTCAACAGAACAAGCAGCTCCATCGCACCCCACCTGCGCAATGTCATCACTCTCTCCCTCGGGGCCACGCCGAGATCAACGCCCTACTCAAAAAACCAAAGGCAGACCCAAGAGACCTCAAGAAATTCTGACCCATCTCTCTTCTCCCCTTCCTGGCCAAGGTCATCAAGAAAACCGTCAGCAGACAGCTAACCTAATGCCTCGAAAAAAACAGAATCCTGGACCCTTCCCAGTCTGGGTTCCGAAGCAACCACAGTACCGAGACTACCCTCATCGCCGCCACCGATGACATCAGGACCCTGCTGGACAACGGCGAGACCACAGCACTCATCCTCCTGGACCTCTATGCCGCCTTCGACACCGTCTGCCTCCGCACACTACACGCAAGCCTCCACGCCACAGGGATCCGAGACAAGGCTCTGGATTGGACCACCTCCTTCCTCTCCGGCAGAACCCAGAGCATCCGCCTCCCCCATTCCATTCCAAAGCCTCCGAGATCATCTGCGGTGTACCCTAGGGATCCTCCGTCAGCTCGACGCTGTTCAACATTTACATGGCCCCGCTCGCAAACGTAGCCCGACAGCACGACCTCAACATAATCTCCTATGCCGACGACACTCAGCTGATCCTATTCCTCACCAAGGGCCCCATCACAGCTAAAGCCAATCTCCACGAAGGAATGAAGGCCGTTGCCGACTGGATGAAGACCAGCCATCTGAAGCTGAACTCGGACAAGATGGAGGTCCTCATCCTCGGCTCCAACCCTTCAGCCTGGGACTACTCCTGGTGGCTGACGGCACTGGGGGCAGCCCCGACACCCACCGACCACGCATGCAACCTGGGAATCATCCTAGAATCAACGCTCTTAATGACCAAGCAAGTCAACGCTGTCTCCTCCTCCTGCTTCAACACCCTCTGCATGCTCCGCAAGGTCTACAGATGGATCCCGACAGATTCAAGGAAGACAGTCACCCAGGCCCTCGTCAGCAGCAGACTCAACTACGAAAACGCTGTCTTCACGGGAGCCCCAACCAAGCTCATCAAACGACTACAACGCATCAAAAACGCCTCAGCACGACTGATCCTCGATGTCCGATGCTACGGCCACATCACCCCACCTGAGAAACCTGCACTGGCTCCCCATCAACAAGAAGATATCCTTCAAGCTCCTTACTCATGCACACAAGGCACTTCACAAGACCGGCCCGGCCTACCTCAACAGATGGTTCTCCTTCTACATCCCCAACTGCCAGCTATGCTCCGCCAACCTCTCACTCGCCACCGTCCTGCACATCCGAAGAACAACCACGGGAGGGAGATCCTTCTCCCACCTTACCGCCAAGGCATGGAACACCCTCCCATTGAGCCTACGACAGACCCAAGACCTGCTGACCTTCAGGAGGATACTCAAGACCTGGCTGTTCGATCAGTAGCGCCTTGAGACCCTCGAGGGTATGTAGTGCGCTTTACATATGATAGTCAGTATAGTAGAATTTATGTAATTGTATATTAATATTTTAACATATTGATCTATTTTTTGTTTTTCAGAAAATTATTTTGTTTGGAGTAAAATGTGAAAATGCCTAGAACTGAAAAAAAAGGAAAGAGAAAAAAATATATATTTGAACAAAAGGAAAGATTTTCAATTAGAAAAAATTAGAGTACTACACAAACAGTTTCTTCTGGTAAAAACACTAGACAATTTCTGAAAAAAAGAACTATGAACATTTCATGAAAAAATCATCACACGAAGCAAAAAGAAGAATTTTTCAAGTAAGGAGAAGAAGACTTCAATTTCAAATACAAGGAAAAGAAAACATGATAAAGAAACAGTATCTGTTACTCTGAGACAAAAGCAATTTCAAGAAATTTGTCAGAGACTTTTTCGATCAAGAGTGATTCAGAATTTAGTGAAAACATGCTGCAAATATAAAAAGAAAGTGCTGCAATTCAAAGTGAAGCAGCGTATTGAAAGCATAGGGGATACTGCTTTCAGTTTAAAACAGAAGTTAGTCATTCCGATTTTGAAGAGAATCAAAGTGTTGGATAAAATAGTCAAAGTGTTGAAAGACAAAAGTAGAAGAAAAAGACTTGTGAACAGAACCAACTGATGCAAAATCGTTAGTGGACACTGGATAAATACTTCTACCAGTGAGCCCTTTTTTAATGAGGAAAGTAACTTCCAGATAAATAGTTTACCACTTGCAGTTGATACTGGAGGTCGTTGCTACGAAGTTCAGAATGGTTGTCTTCTTCCAAAAGAGGAAATGGTTGGTAAAAGTACAGGAGAGCTAATAGCTGAAGAAGTGCAAGGGAAACGTACACAAACTCCTGTGTATAAGTTGGGTTGTAGCAGTATTTGTAGTATTCAACAAGAATCTATTGATATAATGCAAAATTTGCTACGGAATATGCACAGAAAAGTATTAAACAGAAGATTAAATTGTTACAAGGGCTAAATCCATGTAATGTAAGAAAATGTACTGAGAAGTATGGTCATTCTCTGGCTTGTCTTTCAAGAAAAGTGTGTAAGTGTTTTTCATCACTTGAGGATGTTATCAGTACACCATTCAGAAATGCAGGACTTTGTAAGGAAGCTGTACTATATAAAGAGTCCTGTATTATGTTTAAGTGAACTGAATACAGGTCTTTTACATGGTTCTTTATCAGATGTTCAAAAAAAGTGTGATGATATTGAAATGAAATATTTTGTTTCAGAACAGCAGTCCAGAAAAAGTGAAAGTTTGACAATTACAGATGTTGAAGGAGATGGGAAAGTGATTACCACTGATTAGTTTGAAGAAGGAATTGGAAAGTGTAATATAGTGGGCTCTGAAATACCAAACTATGTTTGTGTTTGTTGTCAAAGTACTCATTATAAAAGTTAAACTAGGAATGTTGATTTGTATTTGAAAAGTGAAAAGGAGAACAATGGTAAGTGGGAAGAATTTGCAACTTATTTGGTGGTGGAAAGTCGATTTGAGTTAGGTAGTGATAAAGGTATATGTAAATATTGTTACAACAAATTAGAAGAGAGCAGAATGCCTGCTCGAGCAGTACATAATAACTTAGAATTAGTAGCTATTCCGGAGGCACTGGCAGAATTGAATACATATGAGTCTGTTCTATTTTATTCTGTTCATCCTTTTCAAACTACAATTCGGGTGAAGCCTAAAACAGGTAAACTGCCACCAACAGACTTGCAAAGAGGGCTGAAGGGAAGAGTGGTGTACTTACCTTTGGATTTTAAGAAAAATATTGAAACTATTGCTGGAGAGAAAGAGGAAAATGAGGCAGTAGTCATTCGAGTAAATGGTGTACCAACAAAGAGTCGGAAAATATGGCAAGAATTTGTGGATGTTAATAAAGTTGAAAAGGCTACCTTATATCTTATACAGAACAATATTTATTACAAAACTGTAAATGTGGATGAACAGGTAATACGTTTTGAAATTTCAAGTGGTCAAAAAGAGAAAGTGGACAAGTCAAGGAATGAAGAGATTTATGAACATTACACAAGATGTCCTTTGCATTCAAAAGAAGTAATAGGAAGCAGCATTGAGTTATTTCAAATGAAAAAGCACAGGGAACTCCAATAAGTGTATGGGAGAAAAGTTTGGAAGCTCGTTGTTTTCCACAGCTGTTTCCTACTGGAGAAGGTGTACAATATGATGACCAACCTGTACGGATTCCAGCTTCAGAATATCGGTCAACAAGATTAAATTCTGAAGATCCTAGATTTCGACAGTGCATTCCATACATATTTTACCTTTTGCTTGAAAGTGATCTGTCTTCTCTGTCATAGGCAGTGAACCACATACTGGAGTTCATCAATCACTTCTTTCTGCGAAAGAATTTGTGGAGAAAGTTCAAGAAACAGATGAAAATTTAGAAGCACAGTTAATCAATTTGATGGCATGTCAACGTGGAATAAATGAGCATTGGTAACCTCGTCATGGAGAACTCAAGTGTATGTTACGGAACTTAGGTACACCAACATGGTTTGTCACACTTATCTGTGCAGAGTATGCATGGGAAGATTTGTTTGAGTTTCTAAGAGAAGCAAATTCCAATATAAAATTTTTTGAAATAAAGACTCCTGTTTAACTGTGCTCATTGGATCCTGTAAATGTGTGCAGATAATTTAATCATAGGTTTCAAGCTATGATGTATTTTATCTGCAATAAAAATAACCCACCTCTTGGAGAAGTTACTGATTTCTTTTGGAGAAAGGAGTACCAAGCAAAATGTGCACCTCATATACATATGCTAATATAGATCAAGGATGCACCTAAATTTGGAACTGATTCTGATGAAACAGTATTGTCTTTCATCGAACAGTATGTGACATGTGAGATTCCAAGAGAAGAAGGAGATAGAAGTTTGAGACAGCAAGTTTTATGTTTCCAAACTCACCGTTGTGGAAAGTACTGCAGAAGAGAATACAAGTCTAAAGGAAAATTTTACACCAAATGTTGGTTTGGTTTTCCACGTCCAGTCATTTGTAAAGGAAGAATACATTGTTTTTTTCTTCTGTAAGGCTCACAATAACTCAGAAATCTCCAAAGAATACCTACAACTTGAAAAGAACAGAAGTGTCAAAGTATATCAATGATTACAATCCAGTCATTTTAAAAATGGGGAATGCGAACATGGACATCCAGTATGTTGCAGATAACTCAATTGCTGCTGCACGTTATGTTACATCGTACAAAACAAAATCAGACAAAATATAGAGATGAAACAAATGTGGGAAGAAATTGCACAAGAGAAAAGCCTTAGCAAAAAATTGTACACCTTTACTTTGAAAATGCTTTCCCACCGAGAAATTGGATTGTATGAATGTTCAAAATGCAGTAGTTGGATGTCATGGTTGTTTAGTAAAACATGCAAAGGATAATCTTATAAACCACAAGAAACTCAGTTGTGAAACTCCAGCTAAGTGAGAATTTTACAATTTAGCCCTTCTCCAACTCTTTAAACAATGGTGTAGCGAAAGTGCATTACTTGGAGACTTTGACTGCTACAAAGATTCTTTTAATGCATGTAAATGTAGCATTGCATGTACAATTTTCCCTACCTATTTAAAAATGTTAAACGATGGAACAGGAAAACTAGAAAAGACTATTACAGCTGAAATTGCCAATGAAAGTTTTCAAGGTAGTCAAAGTAGTGGTCCAAGTAGTCAAAATCCTCTTGGACAACCAATACTGGAAAATGAAGCCACGATTGCTATGCATGAAGTCAAAATTGCAATGCAACAAGCACTCGAGGATAATATTACATTGGAAAACTTAGAAGAACAACTAAATATTGAACAGAAAGAAATATATATACAAGTGAGAGAACAGATAGAGCATAGTTTGTTGCATGCAAAAAAAGAACGCATGTTTTCATCTTTTAAACCTCTTCTGATGTACATCAGTGGTCAAGCTGGAACAGGTGAACGTTTTCTAAGTAAGTTTTGACCAGTTATCTTCACAAAATGACTGGTTCACATTTATGTTGTGTAGTAACAGCTCCAACTGGATTAGCTTCATACAATGTTAAAGGAGTTACTTTGCATAGATTACTGATGTTACCAGTTGAGCATGATAATAAATTAAAATATCAGATGTTGTCTGGAGAAGCTTCTTATGAAGTGTCATGATTGCTGAAGAAAAGTAAACTTTTAATTATTGATAAGGTGAGCATAGTCTCAAACTTAGTGCCTGCTTTTGTACAATTAAGAATGCAACAGGTATTAAAAACAGAGTACGTTCTCTTTGGAGGAAAACATTTAATTGTATTTGGAGATCTTCTACAACTAACCCCTGTAAAAGGAGAACCAGTGTTTGCAACTCTTCTACATGAAGACACTAAGACATTTTTGGGACGTATTGGAAATGTGAATCTGTGGTTACATTTTGAATATAAATTATTCACTCAGAATATGCGACAAGCAAGAGATGAAGATTATGGAAATATTCTAAAAGATGTAAGAATTGGTGTTTTAAGCAAACATGGTAAACAAGCGTTTCAAAGTTGTCTACTAAAGAACTTGCTTAGAAATGAAAACACACCAGCAGAAGTAATATACAGGAAAATGAAAGAACAAAATCTATAGTTTGCTTAATGCCTACAGTGGAAGAGTGTTATACATTTAATAGAGAGCTTATGAAATTGGAAAATCAACAAATAGTTCACATTGAAGCTACTGATAAAATTGAGCATCAAGGAATAACAATTCTTCTTTCAGAAAACCTACAGACTAAATTGGATTCTTTGGAAAAGTCTGTATCAAAAACTGCTGGCTTAGAAAAAAATGTATATGTATGTTTAAAATGTCGGGTCATTTTGAATCGTGATCTGAATGTTGAAGAAGGTTTAGTGAATGGAGCAATGGGGAAAATTGTTGATTTTGTGAAATATCAAAATAGAAATGGAATTGAATTCTTGAAAGTTAACTTTGAACAGATTACAGAGGTAAGACAGATTTCACGTTCTGCTGCACGTTTTTTGCTTATAAAAGACTTGTATATTCGTAGAAAACAGTTTCCCTTTTGTTTAGCATATGCAATAATTATTCATAAATCTCAAGGTTTAAGTGTAGATAATGCTTTGATAAATGTAGGAAGAACTGTGTTTAAAGAGGGAATGGTATATGTTGCATTATCTCGAGTTAGAACATTGTCTGGTTTGTATTTGATTATGATGAGAACAAGGTTAGTGCTGATATTAATTGTGTAAGAGAATATAATCGTTTGAGAAGGCTTTATGCTCCAAGTTTAGGTGAATATCTTTTTTATGTGAAACGTGTTGTGTGTTCAAAACGCAATCATGTTGAAGAATCAACGATGGTTGAAAAGCAGAAACAAAATCAAGAGCAAAAAAGATGTAAAGAAGCAGAAAATATAAACAAGGGATGATGTTGTCGGATACCAAATAGAAAATGCTTCTGGTGTCAACTGCTATGGTAATGTTATTCTAAATGTTATATTTTATCTTGAAGATGTTTATGGTGAAATGATGTAAAGTCAGGAAAAAAGATTATGTTAGGCACTTTATACTTTATTTCAAGAATTGAGAACTGATAGAAGTAAGATCCATTCTGCTTCTGGTATTCGCCAACTGTTGGATACATGTACTGGATCTTTAACGTTCGGTGCTAATATACAACAAGATGCACAAGAATTTCTGATGGTTATGCTTGGAGTACTAGAAGATGAAGGAATTCAGATTGAGAGTTTATTTGGAGTCAGTTACAAATGGAAACATAAATGTGAACAGTGTTCATTAACTTCAAGCAATATAGTTGACAGAGAATGATTTATATATTCAACAATACCTGACTGCAAATCTGTACCATTTTCCAAATAAGTAAAAGAAACTGATCATGAGATGATCTGTTCTTGTTTTTTTTTTATTTTATTTTTTTATTTTTTTTTTATTTTATTTTATTTTATTTTATGGAATTTTTAATGCGCAGCTACTACCCAAGGGTGTCTAGGCGCAGTATGATACTTTAGGATACAGTGGTCAGCGCATGAACTTATTGGTTGAAGAGCCAAGTCTTCAATGCCTTACGAAAACAAATGAGAGTAGGAGCAGTTTTGATATGTGAGGGGAGAGAGTTCCACAGTCTAGGAGTTGCTACCAAGAATCGTCTGTCTCCCCAGGTGGCGGTTCTTGTTCGGGGAACAGATAGTAGGCAACTAGCTGCTGATCTTAGGTTCCTTGTAGGGGTGTATAGCTGAAATGCCTCTCTTAAAAACTTCGGGCCAGTATGATGAATGGCCTTATAGGCAATACATAAGGCCTTAAACTTGATCCTGCTCTCCACTCTTAGCCAATGAAGATGGCGTATAGCTGCCGAGATGGGCTGGCGCCTTGGAATGTTGAGAAGGATTCTGGCTGCCATATTTTGAACAGATTGGAGCTTGTTCAGAATATATTTATGAGTGTTGAGAAAGAGGGCATTTCCGTAATCAAGCTTGGAAAACACCAAGGTGGTAATTAGTGTTTTTCCGGCTGATGTTGGTAAGTACGGTAACAGCTTTTTTATCTTTTTCAACGTAAAAAAGGCAACTGAAACAACCTTATTTACATGATGTTTAAAGGACAGATGTTTGTCAAAGATCACTCCAAGATTCCTGACCTTTGCCACTGGGACCGGAGGAGGACCCATCTGAGTAGGCCACCAAATCGGGGACCATTCTGGAGAGATGTTACCGAAGGTCATGACCTCCGTTTTATCCGCATTAAGTTTTAGGCAATTACTGTGCATCCAAGCTTGTACCTCCAATATCCCCTCCTGAAAATTAGCTGCCACCACTGGACCGTTCTTATGCACCGCCAGCACAAGTTGGGTGTCATCAGCGTAGGTAGTTAGGCGCATCCCATGAGATTTTATGACCCTTGCCAGGTCTGCAACATAAATGTTAAAAAGCGCAGGGCTTAACGACGATCCTTGGGGGACCCCGCATGGCAGTTTAGAAGTCGGTGAATAATATTTGCCCAGTTTAACTGCCTGTTTGCGGTTAGCTAAAAAAGAAGCTATAAGATCTTTGGCCAGATTGTTAATCCCCAGAGCTATGACACGGTCGACCAAGATGGCATGGTCGACCGTGTCAAAGGCCGCCGATAGATCCAACAGAATGAGCACTGCTGCTCCTCCCGAATCCAAGATGTTTCTAATTTCATCGGAGGCCTTTATCAGCGCTGTTTCGGTTCCGTGTCCCTTCCGGAAGCCGAACTGCGTCTCATCCAGGAGTTCGTGTTGTTCAATGAACTCTGAGAGCTGCTGGGTCATGATGGCCTCTACGATTTTAGCGGGAAAGGGAAGGCAAGCAATGGGTCTGTAGTTGGCTGTGACAGTGGGGTCTAAGGAAGGCTTTTTAAGCAAAGGTTTAACGATGGCCTTCTTCCAGATCTCCGGGTAGACGCCTGTTTTAAAGATGGCATTACAAGTGGTGGTGAGCAGCTGAGAGATGGTATTGTGGAGTTGATTCATTATATCAGGAGGGCATGGATCAAGCGGAGAGCCTGATTTGACCTTGACAGCTAGTCTACAAATCAACAATGCTATCTACATTATGCCTAGAAAGATATGGAAAATGTTTGATTATAATGCTGCAACCCTGTAGACCAAATGGAAGAAGAGGGGAAACCAAAATTAAAAATGTTGTTGCTAGTCAAGTATGTATTTCTGGAAGAACTTATGCTACAGATGCTATGGTTTTCCATGCTGGAAGTACTACCATAAGTGGACATTATACAGTTTATTTAAAGTGTAATAATGGTTGGAGTCACGAATAAGATACACACTTGGAAATGAAACCGAGATTGCCTTATGAATTACCCAACTCATACTTGATATTTCTGAAACAAAGATTTTAGATACATTATTCGACCTAGAGGGAAAATGTCGGGATCTAGCCCGATGCGCCTGCACAAGGAACTACAATTACCGACGGTCCTGGGCGCGGGACTACATTACCCAGAGTCCCCGGCGGGGATTCCGGGATATCTGCCGGTCGACCAGGAAGTCCGGTGTCAGTGATTCTTCTGTGTTTCCGAGGCGGCGGCTGCTCCTCGGTTCTGCTCCTTTCCAGAGGCTCCGGGTAATCATCTTGACCGGTAATTGTGCGAGCAGGTTATTCTGTTGCCGAACAGCGCGCTGGCTAGCGTGCTGAGCTACGTGTAACTTTAATTGTTTCCCGTTCTAGAGAAACGGAGTTTGTTGTTTGTTGGATTCTCGCCTCGCGGCTGCGAGGAAAACATTGTTGTTCACGAGTGCCTCGCTCTCTACGGATAGGCTCATTTGGAGGGAGAGCATATTGTGCTGTTTCCACCCTTCCAGTGGCGGAGTGCAGGGGGGGATTGAAGGACCTCCGCACTGCCGTCACGAACCCAAGACATAGGGTTCATTTGCATCTTGGATTCTCTGACAAGGCAAATACCAAAGCGGAGTGTGGTCGTGATTGAACTACACACTGCCGTGTTTGGGTAGTCATAGTATTAACATCCCTTCAAGTGGCGGAGTGCAGGGGGGGATTGTTGGACCTCCGCACTGCCGTCACGAACCTAAGGCATATGGTTCAGTGGCATCTTGAAACTGTTGACAGGGCAATTGCCAAAGCGGAGTGTGGTAGTGATTGAACTACACACTGCCGTGTTTGGGTACTCATGGTATTTTGCATATAAAGAAGGAACTCATCTGTTTCTGTTTGAAACTAATAACAGTGTTAAGTTACAGCTTTTATTCGAGCACAGGAAGTGACTTTTCAATTTACGTTTTGGGATCCTTTGTTCCAAACTCATACGTTATCACAGTGGGGTATGTGTAATTCAGTTATTTTTAGGCTTTACGCTTCCCCAAATAGGCTTGATAGTAATGCTGTTCTTTTTGTATTGATCAAGGGGGAAGACGGGAGATACAGCAAAGGGAGGTTTAGTGTCAATCATATTCAGGTGAATACATGTTGGTATGGTGTCAGTAAGAACTTATGAGAGTATGGTTTAGCAATGTATTAACCCGTGTATTTTTGTCTTTCAGTTTCTTTATCCCTGCTGTCCCTTCCTTCTCCTCTTTATTCTTTTTGGGTTTTTCCCCTTTTGGGGTTTTTTCCCTCGCCGTATCGTCTGAACACCCTGTGTTTATACTTCAGGGTGTTCGGTCGGTCCGGAGGTGGAGCATTGTTGCTGCACGTGAATCCTGCAGAGTGCAAAGCCTTACAGAATCACTGACCCAAGAAATACACTCTGCCTGATTCATATGTAGCAACAATGGCGTCCATGGAGGATGTGTTACAAGCCTTGGTCCTGGTACAGCAGGAGCTGGCCTCCTCCAAGGCTGAGACCACAGCTTTGCGCGAGAAGGTGGAGCGTTTGAGTGGTAATCCGTTCAACGCTTCCGCTTCGACTTCTAATGTTCAGGTTACTGTACCCCCACCCATTCCATTGGCTACTCCTGAAAGGTTTTCAGGGGATCCTCGTAAGGTGCATGTGTTTATGACACAGGTTCTCATGCATTTTTCCTGTAAACCGTCCTCGTTCCCCACAAATCATTCAAGGGTGGCATTTTTGATTTCTTATTTAATTGGGGATGCAGCTGATTGGGTGGTACCATTGGTGAAACATGATGATGCTCTTTTGTCTAATTGGGCAGAGTTCAAAAAAGAATTTGAGAGGGTCTTTGACCGAAGAGCAACCACTTTCAGTGCTGATCGTGAATTGTTGACATTAAGACAAGGTAGAGGAGAATTGATAACATACCTGACTGCTTTCAATAGGCTTGTGGTAGAAGCATCATGGCCAGAGGAGAAAAAACTGTCTTTGTTTTATCAGGGGTTACATGATAATTTAAAGGATGTGGTAGCGCAGGTGGATCCTCAGCCCACTACCTTTGAGGACATGGTAAACCTGGTGTTGAGGTTGGGCAGTAGATTAACGGATAGGGGTAGTAACAGGAGACGGTGGGAAAGAGGAGCGTATTTTGGTGAAAGAAACCCGAAGAAAATATCCGGGGGTACGGACTCTTCGTCTGAACCGATGGAGATAGGGGCTATCAGAGCACCATTGTCTAGAGAAGAGAGAGAAGCCAGAAGGGTACAGGGCTTGTGCATGTACTGTGGTAAGAAGGGGCATTACGTCCGGGAATGTCCTTCTAAACCGAAAGCATCAGGGACTTTTGGTAGGTTTAAGAAGGTTGCGGTGTCTAAAACTGTATCAGATAACGAGCAGAAGGAGGACCGCACAGCGGGAGTAGACGGAGAACAAGCATGGAAACTTACCTCCCTGTCCTCCTCGGGTGATGAGGAAACAGAGCCTCACCTAGTGGTGGTGATGACGTTAGAATATGAGTTAGAAAGATGTCCGGTAATGGTGATGGTGGATTCAGGGGCAACTGGTAATTTTGTAGACGAAGGTCTGGTAAGACGTCTAGAATTGCCTCGAGTATCTAGGGAGACGCCGGAAGATGTGTTGGCAGTGGATGGGCAGCCTTTAACCTCTGGTCAGATAACGGAGAGGACTGGTGATTTGGGGTTATCAATGGTGACGCAAGGGTATGTGCATTCTGAGGTGTTAACATTGAATATCATAGATGCTCCTCAGTACGAGATTATTTTGGGCATGCCGTGGTTGCATAAACATAACCCTGTGGTGGATTGGCAGTCAAAAACTATTCATTTTGAACCTGAGACCTGTAAGGACCACTTAACTCCTTGTATGTCTGCTAATGTCACCGTGTTAGCCACACCGTTTTTGGCAGCCACTGCTGCGGAAAAGGACGTCAAGCTACCAGTAGTATACGCTTCTTACAGTGATGTGTTCAGTGAGGTGAAGGCAGAAACACTGCCCCCTCATAGGGAATATGACTGTCGAATTGATTTAGTGGAGGGGGCATCATTACCATCCTGCAGAGTGTATGCTTTGTCTGTGCCAGAAACCTCCCATTTGAAGCAGTACATTAACCATTATTCTCGATTGGGATTTATTCGCCCCTCTCGCTCTCCCGCAGCTTCCCCTCTTTTCTTTATATCAAAGGCCAACGGGGATTTGAGAGCATGTGTGGACTACAGAGCATTGAATAAGAACACCATTCGTAATCGATACCCTCTTCCGCTCATTTCAGTCTTGCTCGATCAGGTGAGAGAGGCCAGGATTTACACCTGTTTAGATTTACGTGGGGCATATCACCTGGTCAGAGTAAGAGAAGGGGATGAGTGGAAGACGGCGTTCAAGACACTGTTTGGTTTATATGTATACCTAGTGATGCCTTTTGGGCTTTGTAACGCCCCTGCTGCATTTCAGTTTTTTATAAACGATGTGCTAAAGGAATACGTGGATCAATTCGTGGTGATGTATATTGATGACATCTTGATATACTCTCAGGACGTTTCATGCCACACGAACCATGTCTGCAAGGTCCTGGATAAATTGAGAGAACACCATCTATATGTAAAGCTGAGTAAATGTGAGTTCGGGGTGCATGAGGTGGAATTTTTGGGTGTGAATCTTAGTCCTGAAGGATTACAGATGTCAGAGAGGAAGGTGCAGGCGGTGAGGGATTGGCCAGCCCCTAAGAATGTGAAAGAGGTACAGAGCTTTTTGGGGTTTGCCAACTATTATCGCAGGTTCATCGTACACTTCTCCCAAACCGCAGTCCCTATCACTAGGCTGTTAAGGAAAGGGAGGTCATTTGAGTGGACGGTGGAGGCTGAGCAAGCTTTTCAGGCACTGAAAAAGGCCTTTACTACCGCTCCAGTGTTGGCGCATCCTGTTTTGGAACATCCATTCATCGTTGAAGCAGACGCTTCGGATGAAGCCATAGGTGCAATCCTGTCTCAGAGAGATGTACATACTGGTCAGCTTCATCCTGTTGCCTACTTGTCGAAAAAACTGAGTTCTGCTGAGGTCAACTATTCAATCGCGGAAAAAGAACTCTTGGCAATAAAAAAGGCTTTCCAGGAGTGGAGACCGTATCTGTGGGGAGCACGTCAGGCAGTAACTGTGTACACAGATCACAGGAATCTCCAGTACATGTCCGCTGCTAGGCACCTTACACAAAGGCAGATGCGGTGGATGCTGTTCTTTTCCGAGTATAACTTTGTTGTAACATTTCGTCCTGGCTCGGAGAACAGAAAAGCGGATGCTCTTTCTAGACAGGGAATCCCCGCCAAACAGAATGCAGAGGAACAGTCAATACTCCCTTCCGCGAAGGTGGTTTGTGTAGTAAGAGCTGAGAGGTTTCTGGAGGACATCAAAGACTCTAGGTCCATGGAATATTGGGTTCGTTGGGCTTCTGCCAAACCAGACAGGAAGATTAGGCAGGGCTTACCCTTCTATGGAGAGTGCTTGTTTCTGCCTAATGTGGAGATTAGAAAGAAGGCATTCAGTTGGTGTCATGAAGCTCCTGCGGCTGGACATCCAGGGATCACAAAGACTGTGGATTTGCTTAGAAGGCATTTTTGGTGGGAAACTCTGGTGAAGGACACCACACAATGGGTGGGCAGCTGCGAAGTCTGTGCTAGAAGCAAGGGGGAAACATCAAAAAAGAAAGGGTTGTTAATGCCAATGCCCACGCCTGATCGCCCATGGTCAAACATTAGTTTGGATTTCATCACGGGCCTCCCAAAAGATCAAGGGAACACCGCCGCGCTAGTGGTAGTGGACAATTTGACAAAAATGGGCCATTTCGTACCTTGTGTGAACCTCCCCACAGCTAGCCAAACAGCACAGATAATGGCATCACAAGTTTTTCGTTTGCATGGCATTCCAAGAGTCATTGTGTCCGATAGGGGGCCAAAATTCATTGCTCGTTTTTGGAGAGTATGGTGTCGTGCATTGGGCATAGAATCAGCATTGTCAACTAGCTTCCATCCACAAACTGATGGACAGACAGAACGTCTAAATCAGACTCTAAAGAAGTACTTGCGATGTTACTCGAAGGAGGCTCATGGGTCTTGGGTGGAGCTGTTGTGGATGGCGGAGATGGCCTACAACAACGCGTGGCACAGCTCCATAGGTATGTCCCCATTCAAAGCTAATTATGGGTATGATGTACGTACTTTACCGATACTTATACCGGAAGAGGTAAACGATCAACCCTCGGTAAAGGAGCGGTTGCTAATAATAAGGAAAATACACAGCGCAGTGCAAAAACATCTGCTAAAGGCCAAAGAAACATACAAACGGTGGGAGGACAGACATAGGATACCTGGTCCTCAGTTTGAGGTAGGAGATAAGGTTTGGCTCTCAACCAAATATATTCGTTTCAAGCTCCGAAGTGTGTTTCATCCGCGCTTCATTGGGCCATATCCTGTGGTGTGCCGCATCAATCCTGTGGCGTACAAATTTAAGTTGCCTAACACGTTACGAATCCACCCCGTGTTTCATGTTCAGTTGCTGAAAAAGGCTCTTACCTCACGCAGAACTGCACCTCCGGTGCTGGCCTGGGATGGGAATCTGGAGTATGAGGTGAGGTCCATAAAAGACTCCAAGTTTCGCAGGGGTGTCCTGTGGTACTTGGTGTCTTGGAAAGGCTACGGGGCGGAGGAAGACTCCTGGGAACCAGTTCACAATGTCCATGCTCCTAGAGCTGTGCGAACATTCCATGTCAGATACCCCGCAAAGCCTGGGCCTAGGAGGCGCTTGGGAGGAGGGCGTACTGTCGGGATCTAGCCCGATGCGCCTGCACAAGGAACTACAATTACCGACGGTCCTGGGTGCGGGACTACATTACCCAGAGTCCCCGGCGGGGATTCCGGGATATCTGCCGGTCGACCAGGAAGTCCGGTGTCAGTGATTCTTCTGTGTTTCCGAGGCGGCGGCTGCTCCTCGGTTCTGCTCCTTTCCAGAGGCTCCGGGTAATCATCTTGACCGGTAATTGTGCGAGCAGGTTATTCTGTTGCCGAACAGCGCGCTGGCTAGCGTGCTGAGCTACGTGTAACTTTAATTGTTTCCCGTTCTAGAGAAACGGAGTTTGTTGTTTGTTGGATTCTCGCCTCGCGGCTGCGAGGAAAACATTGTTGTTCACGAGTGCCTCGCTCTCTACGGATAGGCTCATTTGGAGGGAGAGCATATTGTGCTGTTTCCACCCTTCCAGTGGCGGAGTGCAGGGGGGATTGAAGGACCTCCGCACTGCCGTCACGAACCCAAGACATAGGGTTCATTTGCATCTTGGATTCTCTGACAAGGCAAATACCAAAGCGGAGTGTGGTCGTGATTGAACTACACACTGCCGTGTTTGGGTAGTCATAGTATTAACATCCCTTCAAGTGGCGGAGTGCAGGGGGGGATTGTTGGACCTCCGCACTGCCGTCACGAACCTAAGGCATATGGTTCAGTGGCATCTTGAAACTGTTGACAGGGCAATTGCCAAAGCGGAGTGTGGTAGTGATTGAACTACACACTGCCGTGTTTGGGTACTCATGGTATTTTGCAAATAAAGAAGGAACTCATCTGTTTCTGTTTGAAACTAATAACAGTGTTAAGTTACAGCTTTTATTCGAGCACAGGAAGTGACTTTTCAATTTACGTTTTGGGATCCTTTGTTCCAAACTCATACGTTATCACAGTGGGGTATGTGTAATTCAGTTATTTTTAGGCTTTACGCTTCCCCAAATAGGCTTGATAGTAATGTTGTTCTTTTTGTATTGATCAAGGGGGAAGACGGGAGATACAGCAAAGGGAGGTTTAGTGTCAATCATATTCAGGTGAATACATGTTGGTATGGTGTCAGTAAGAACTTATGAGAGTATGGTTTAGCAATGTATTAACCCGTGTATTTTTGTCTTTCAGTTTCTTTATCCCTGCTGTCCCTTCCTTCTCCTCTTTATTCTTTTTGGGTTTTTCCCCTTTTGGGGTTTTTTCCCTCGCCGTATCGTCTGAACACCCTGTGTTTATACTTCAGGGTGTTCGGTCGGTCCGGAGGTGGAGCATTGTTGCTGCACGTGAATCCTGCGGAGTGCAAAGCCTTACAGAAAATGTGTAGATGTTTTAAAAAATTCTTACTGGATGATTTAAAAAAAAATAAATGATACGTTATTTGGGCTTGAGGAAAAACGTGAACAGAAACTACAGAGTAAAGGTAAGATTTAAAAATTAGAAATAGTGTTCATTTTGTATTGTGCTTGCAATAATTAGTCATTTGTTTTTTTTAACAATCTAGTTGATTGTTTTTTTCTGCAGCTGTTTATGATGATACTACACTAACATCACTGTGAATAGTGAAGTTAAGTAGAATCTGATAACAGCACAAAGGGAGAAAAATATGTTTTCAAAATGTTAAATTATGTTGTATTATTTGATAAGTAACACTGTAATTTGTGCAATATATTACATTACACAACAGTTTTACAGTTTATTTTCTTTTATGTAGTGGAAACGTTAGCAAAAACTGTACTCATAACAAATAGCACAATAGTACTTCGATATTTAAAAAACCTTTGACATTCACTGAAAAAACCATAGGTTTTACAGACGTTATAGTTAGGAATTATCATTTAAAAATCCTTTGAAATTCACGGACGTTATAGTTAGTTGGACATTTGACTCATGTAAAACTGAAGAAATTCGCCTGTTATAATTAGCTGAGCCAACTATAACTCGCCCGCCCGCAATGCACTGGTGAGGATGTCACATATTACATCACTCATGACATGGTCAGTGACATCACTCATGACATCATCCACGGGACAATCTGATGCAACTCATCACACACTAGTATAACATTTGATCACTCACTGTAAAATACAGAGTACCATTTTCGAAACCATAGACACACGAATATCAGATACTGGATACCCATCCACTGATTCCTATCTATATATTGTGAGCCTGACATCCACTAATTCAGTCACTCATACATGCTGTCACTCATGATTACATCAATATAATATCCACTTATACACCTGTACATACATTCACACAGTGCTACTGAGCCAGAGAGCTACTCATACATCTACTCAGTTATAACAAAAATCAACCACACACCCATGTACTCAACTATGCAGATATATGCACCCCACCTGACTTATTTATATACACACCACCTCCCTTATTTATATAGATACTAACACATACTTACTCTCTTATACAATCACTAATACAAGTACACATTAATGTATGTACACACTCTTTCAATCACTCTCTCTCATGATTAGCCGATTATACACCCCACCATTCACATATACTGTTTAAAAACATATATAGTTACTCACATATATACAACTGAGACATCAATTTACTAAGCAACACACCTATACACACAGTCAGCTACCCATACCGCCCTTCCGAGATGCATTTTTGAATCTATACAACCACTGAATCAGCCATTCTGACATGTATGCACAGTCAGACACCCTCTACCCACCCACATAAAGACTCATACACCCATACAGATACTCATACAATCAATCAATAACCCATATAGATACTGATGTACCTACTCATCAACCCATGCACCTGCTCACAAACTAACTGAGAGACTAATATAGACATTTAGACAGTTTAGTCACTAACCCATGCATTCAGTAACATACGTTCAATCAGTGACTTATACAGTCAGTCATGCATCTACTAAATAATCCATTCAGGCTCTTATACATCCACTCATTCTTCAATAGACCTTGGCATAGATATATATGAAAAATATTCAAACTTTACAGAAACACACATTCACTGGATGATGTCATCCGTGATGTCATCTGAGATGTCATCAGTGTTGTCCGGAGTGATGTTACTGACCATGTCATGAGTGATGTAATATGTGACATCATCACCAGTATATTGCGGGCGAGTGAGTTATAGTTAGCTCAACTAACTATAACAGGTGAATTTCCCCGGTTTTAAATGAGTCAAATGTCCAACTAACTATAACGTCTGTGACACCTATCTGTGTTTTTTTCTGTGAATTTCAGAGGTTTTTTAAATGCTAATTCCTTTTCAGTGAATATATATATATATATATATATATATATATATATATATATATATATATATATATATATATATATATATATATATATATATATATATATATATATATATATATATATATATATATATATATTCACTGAAAAAACCATAGGTTATAGACCATATATAGTTAGGAATTAGCATTTACAAAACCTTGAAAATTCACTGAAAAAACCATAGGTTATAGACCATATATAGTTAGGAATTCGCATTTACAAAACCTTATTTTACTCACACAAAACCATTGAAATTCCATATATAGTTAGTTGCACTAACTATATATCGCGCACCCGCAATCCACTGCTGATGTCACATATTACATCATTCATGACATGGTCAGTGACATCACTGATGACATCACTGAAAATACACAAAATTTGAAAATTCTATGTCTAATAACTTTGGCGTTTGTGGACGGAATTGGCTGAAATTTTCAGGAAAATGGAACATTTTGTTTCTGAGCAGCCCCTGACAATTTGGGGGGGTTTCATCAAGGGGGGGCCGAGAAAAAAGGGGGGTCCCAAAACGTGTTTTTCCCATGTTAATTTCCATAGGGCGGTTGGCCTCACTTTTAGCTCGAACGGCTGAATGGATTTGCACGAAACTTGGCAAAATTGTAGGGACTGTTAGCCCGATGTGCCTTTGCTAGGTCTCAATATATGTGCTCCAGTGGATTTTGAGTAATTTAGGTTCAAAAAAAGATATATATCTGGGCGGAGCCTAACCACACATCTGATCTGATTGGCTGTCAGCACTTCATCCAAGAAGTCTTGGCAGCCATCTTGGGACCAATATACATGATAGCACCTCATTAAAAAGCATTGTAGTTAATAGAGGGTTTTAGGACTTTAGTTACATTATAAATCATTTGTTGATGGTACCATACTCGTTTTAGGAATTGTGGTGGGTTCTAAGGTGATTTTACCATGTGAAAAAACCTTCTGCTATGATATCATGAATATTGTTTGAAAGAAAACTAATATCTCATGATTTTCCCACAGAGGTTTGGAAGGGGATCTATAAGCTAAACTGAAAGCATATTTTCTGTAAATTCACATTATCTTTCTCAGTCATGTGAAAATGAAGTCTGACATTCTCAGTAAAACATGTACATCCAACAAGGACAGAGACTGTCAGTTGATTCCTTTGTGTTCTACTGCAGCCTCCTAGAGTGTTCTAAAGAACAACTAGAGCGCTAACAGTCCTACTTATTACAAAGGTATGGCACACCTGAAGCCATCTTGATTGGAATAAAGTGGTAACTCTTAAAACATTTAATTTAAAAAGAAACAACATGAGGGGGTATATTTTGCCATAGAAAGTATGATTAGTGCTGCAGAATGAAAAATTAGGGCACATTTTGAGTGACTTCTCAAATCCTTTTCTATTTCATTAAAACATTCTGACATGCAGTCTCCCAAAATGGCCACCAGAGACAAAAGAGCCCAAATGTAGCCCAAATATCACCCAGATGTAGCCCAAGTATAGCCCAATGACAGAATGTCCCAGAGTGTTCTAAAGAACAACTAGAGCGCTAACAGTCCTACTTATTACAAAGGTATGGCACACCTGAAGCCATCTTGATTGGAATAAAGTGGTAACTCTTAAAACATTTAATTTAAAAAGAAACAACATGAGGGGGTATATTTTGCCATAGAAAGTATGATTAGTGCTGCAGAATGAAAAATTAGGGCACATTTTGAGTGACTTCTCAAATCCTTTTCTATTTCATTAAAACATTCTGACATGCAGTCTCCCAAAATGGCCACCAGAGACAAAAGAGCCCAAATGTAGCCCAAATATCACCCAGATGTAGCCCAAGTATAGCCCAATGACAGAATGTCCCAGAGTGTTCTAAAGAACAACTAGAGCGCTAACAGTCCTACTTATTACAAAGGTATAGAACACCTGGAGCCATCGTGATGGGAATAAAGTGGTAACTCTTAAAACATTTAATTTAAAAAGGAACAAAATGAGGGGGTATATTATGCAATACAAGGTATTATTAGTGCTGCAGAAAGAAAAATTAGGGCACATTTTGAGTGACTTTTCAAATCCTCTTCTATTTCATTAAAAAATTCTGACATGCAGTCTCCCAAAATGGCCACCAGAGACAAAAGAGCCCAAATGTAGCCCAAATATAACCCAGATGTAGCCCAAGTATAGCCCAATGACGGAATGTCGCAGAGTGTTCTAAAGAACAACTAGAGCACTAACAGTCCTACTTATTACAAAGGTATGGCACACCTGAAGCCATCTTGATTGGAATAAAGTGGTAACTCTTAAAACATTTAATTTAAAAAGGAACAAAATGAGGGGGTATATTTTGACATATGAATTATGATTAGTGCTGCAGAAAGAAAAATTAGGGCACATTTTGAGTGACTGCTCAAACCCTCTTCAATTTCATAAAAAAAATTCTGACATGCAGACTGAAACATGCACTTTGAATACCAGCAGCAGACGTCCCTGGTGAGCAGTAGCTTTACTACAGTGATCTAATGTGCAACTAGAGTGCTAACATTCAGAATTTATGGCAAATGTGTTACACATCTGAATGCCTTCTTGATGGAACCAAAGTAAACAAGCATTGAAAATGCAATAGATCTCGCCCTCGTTTAAGTTAAAGCCATTCTGTTTGTAATGAGGTGGCTTTTTAGCTTTGCTTTTATTAGTGTTTTTTCAACTTTCATGTAAATAACATGCATCTGTATGCATATAAGTATATGTATGCATGCATTTATGTTTGTATTTATATAGATATACAGATGATATATGTTTATATATGTATGTATATATATATATTCACTGAAAAAACCATAGGTTATAGACCATATATAGTTAGGAATTAGCATTTACAAAACCTTGAAAATTCACTGAAAAAACCATAGTATTTTCAAAATTTTCGCCAGTAGGTAGTTATAGTTAGGATCTACTTTCCATAGGAAATCCGCAACTTCTATTGGGAATAACTTTGGCGCCGGTTGACGAATCTTCGCAAATTTCTCCAAGACAATGGCCCGCTCCGCTCCTTCCTTGAAAGTTTGGGGGGGATTCGTCAAGCGGGGGCCGAGATAAAAGGGGGGTCCCAAAACGTGTTTTCCCCATTTTAATTTTCATAGGGCGGTCAAACTCACTTTTAGCCCGAACGGATGAATGGATTTCCACCAAACTTGGCAAAATTGTAGGGACTGGTAGCCCGATGTGCCTTTGCTATGTCTCAAGATATGTGCTCCAGTGGTTTTTGAGTAATTTAGGTTAAAAAAAATATATATATCTATGGCAGCGCCCCGGTACGCGCACCGGGGAGTGCTCTGGGCGCGCCACGCGACTTGTGCACAGAAAGCTGATTGGCTCTCGGGTGTCTGTAAACATTCGAAACAGTCCGGAGCGGCCGCCATCTTGTGTCTCGGTAAAATCGAGACATAAGAGGTGGAAAAATCAAAGGGGGAAATGACCATAAGGGGGCAGGTATAGACCCCCCCTGACCCTCTAGGTTTGATGTGGGGGCCATAAAAGGGCCCAGCGGGGCAAAATAAAAATTCTTTTTTTTTTGAGTAGCGGGGGGAGCGCCCGGTATGCGCACCGGGGAGCGTACCATGGGGAAAAAAGAATGACAGACTTTTCCAAAAATGAAGCCTTTTTTTATAAATTGGAGGTAGTTCTAAAAAGAACAGTTTTTTTCTTCTTTTTGTTGTTTTATATTTTTTACATTTTTTTTGAACATTTTAAACTTTTTTTGGGTTTTCTGCACAGTTTTATATTTTTTTGTATTTTTCATGGGGAGAAACGAAAAAACAGGGAAAATGGCTCAACTGGAGCAAAAAAAAAGAAAAGAAATAATTAGGGTTTATTGGGGCATTTGTGGTTGTCCCCAGCAAGGACGATGAGCTTTACACTCTGTTCTCCGTAAGAGATGGTCTTCCCACAATATTTACAGATAATTCGGAAATCTGCAAATCGTGGCTGAATGCAAGGCATCGTCTCACTTGCCTCTGATCCCGACGGAGTGGGTTGCTTTCTTTTTGAGGTGGTGCTTGTGGATTGGGGAGGGTTACTGGCCAGTTCCCTCATCTCTGCAGCAGAATAGTTTATTGGATGCTTGCGCTGCATGTGGCGAATCATCGTGTTGTTTCCAAATGAATATTTTTTATTAGGGTTCCCCCTAGAAAGTTCCATGACATAGATTAGGCAAGTCACCTTGGCTGCATTTACTTTTTTCTTCCCCTCTGGGATCGAAAAAAACTCCCATATAATATGTGGTCTTGGCTGGTATGGGGTATTTTGTTCTTCAAGCCATCTTCTCCTCCCCTCTTCCTCCTCCTCCTCCTCTTCCTCCTCTTGTTGACCACCAATGAAATCTTGTGGTGGTCCTCTTGGTGGTTGTGGTGGTGGTGGTGGTGCAGATGCACCAGCTGCTGCTGCTACTGAAGCCATTATAAAGATCAAAAAGTATAAACAGGTCTTCCTAAGTCAAAGGACAAAGTCAGAATAAGGAAAAAAGGTGGGGTCTTTCATTCTTTTGAAAAAAAAAATTATTGAACCAATGAAAAGTGTTATTTTCAGGTCACAAGACCAGGGGGTTCATCATTATGAAACCAAAACTGTTATGAACCAATGAAAAGTGTTATTTTCAGGTCACATGACCCGACGCGCTTATGCTACGCGCCCCGGGGCGCACCCGGGGGCGCGCCCTGGGTCGAGTCGCGTAAGCGCATCCGATGTTTACGTTGCGTGATCGTATTCGCTCGGGTGCTTACGGGTGCGCTTACGCCGTGCGTATCACGCGGACGCAGCTACGCGATACGTCACAATCATGTTTTCGTTCGCGATATTGGCGCTTACGGGAAGCTCCCCGGGACGCGCCCCAGGGCGCTTCATAATAATACGCTTTCCGGGGTGCTCACCGGGGCGCGCACCGGGAGCGCTCCAAGGCAAAACAAATTTTTTTTTAAAAAGAATATACAAAAAAAAATGGCAAAATTGTAGGGACTGGTAGCCCGATGTGCCTTTGCTATGTCTCAAGATATATGCTCAAGTGGTTTTTACGAAAATTAACTTTGAAAAAATATATATTGGGCTACATTGGGCTATATATATGTTAGAGCCCAAATGTAGCCCAGTGTAGCCCAATGTAGCCCAAAGATGGCCACAGAGACAAAAAAAACAAATGTAGCCCAAATATCAGCCAGATGTAGCCCAAATATAGCCCAATGACAGAATGTCCCAGAGTGTTCTAAAGAACAACTAGAGCGCTAACAGTCTTACTTATTAACTGAGACTTATAGTTAGGAATTAGCATTTAAAAAACCTTTGAAATTCACTCAAAAAACCATAGGTTTCACACCAGTTATAGTTAGGAATTAGCATTAAAAAACCTATTAAATTCACTGAAAAAACCATAGGTTTCACACCAGTTATAGTTAGCTGGAAATTTTACTGACATAAAAGCATTGAAATTCCCACGTTATAGTTAGTTGGACTCACTATAACTTGCGCATGCAATGCACTGCTGATGACGTCACTGATGCTGATGACGTCACATATTACATCACTCATGACATGGTAAGTGACAACACTCATGACATCACTGATGACACCATCCTTGTGACAGAGTGACAGACCTCCTTTCACTGTAATGTAACCCTTGAAACACATATTCAAAAATAGAAACTAAAATTAAAAAAAAAATAGAGATAGCCATATCAGTTACAACAACCAATTCAGTAATTCCACCATCTATATACACATCTGCTCATTCACAAACAGTTCAATATACTCACTCATACATATACTCACTCATCATATGTAGTGATACACCTATACATCCTGTTACACACCGACAGTCATCCAAAAGTTACTCACACACATACTCACACATGCAAATAAACAATTGAACATCCATTTATTTGCATATAGAGCTATACACACACTACCACCTTACTTCTATTGAAATTTAAACATATTTATTCTCTTGAACAATCCCTTATAGAAACACATACTTATTTAAACAGGAACTCTTACAATCTCTTACTCTCACATATACTCACTTATATACATCAATATTCACATATACTAGATTAAAACATATGTAGTTACTGATAAAGGCACTAGTGAGACAGTCATTCACCCACTAACATGCACATATACACACTTATTCACCCATACAGTCCTGCACATATGCTGTCTTCAAAAAAAATACAAACAGAGAGTCAGTCAATCATGCATTTATGTGCTAAGTAATACCCCCACCAAACCATATAGACACTCATACTGATACTAAGAAAAACATCTAATAACCCATGTACATACACATGTAGCTACTCACCAACCCATGCAGCCACTTATACACAAAGTGAAACACTAATACATATATTTAAAAATTTAAACATTACTCACTAATATTTATTTTTTAGAAAGACACACATTCACTGGATGGTGTCATCAGTGATGTCATGAGTGATGTCACTGACCATGTCATGAGTGATGTAATATGTGACGTCATCAGCAGTGCATTGCACGCGCAAGTTATAGTGAGTCCAACTAACTATAACATGGGAATTTCAATGGTTTTATGTCAGTAAAATTTCCAGCTAACTATAACTGGTGTGAAACCTATGGTTTTTTCAGTGAATATATATATATATATATATATATATATATATATATATATATATATATATATATATATATATATATATATATATATATATATATACATATATGTGAAAAACAAACTCCACGCGCCACCTCCAATCACTCAGATCAGCGAAGCAAAGGAGAAACGGACCACAGGATCTGGCTTCAGATAAATTAAATAGTGCAGGTGAAGCAGCAACAGCACGACGCGTTTCCGGCCCGTGGGCCCTTGGTCACATGTAAGGTTGTTACAATTTATTTTTCATTTTTAAATGCTGGTGAGTAAACACCACGCCCCCTGTGTGCTCTAGTCTTTAAAATCACCTGACCATAGACATAAAAGACAACCTAAATCAGTCAGTTAACCAATCGGTAACTATTCCTTTTTCCATCGGAAAAGCATAAAAGCTCAAACTGAAAAATAAGGAATAAAAGACAGAACAAAATCTATATACAATATTTCTTCTATCGGCATAAATGCTTATTAAAGAAGTACCAACATAACAGTAAACACAAAATGTTGAATCTGTTTGTGATCCCACTGTACATGATGTCGTAGTCTTCCGGGATAAATCCCTATTGGCTTCCATTCTTCCTGTAATACATCAGAAGACAATATCTTAAATAAAGCTAAAAGCGGAGATAACACATCGGGCAAAAAAAACAATATAAGGTGTAAAAAGCAAAGTAAAATAAAATCTATATAGGACAATTAATAAACCTGTTATAATAGCAGGTAACAACTTAGCTGGTAGTGCAAGCATCACTATCCAAATCAGTGCAAAATTATTACAATAAAGTGCCACGTGCCTGATGAGAAAGAGTTTCCAAAACACTATGTATAAATATGTAATAACAAAAAAAGATCGGTTGTAGCCAAAAATTCATTGTTAAAATCACAGAAAACAATACAAATGTTAAAACATCCTAGACATCATATATCATAGGAAGTGAACACCAAGTAAAAAAAGTGAGCATGGTGAGAGGTCTTAAATATTAAATATGTACAAAAGGAAATGAAGCAAGTATAGAGGCAACAGGGAACCTGACTACCTCTATGGACATTACAAATTGTTTTGTGAAATGCAAAAAACCTCAAAGCAGGCGACAAGAATATAATAATGTGAATACTAGGCAGCAGGGAACCTGACTACCTATAATTGTTCGCCCCTTTATCAAAATAGAGAAATGGAACGAGGACACCAGTTATTTATTGAGATGGTGCCTCAGACAGTAGTGAGAGAGAAGCAAAGTTACAACAACTCTAGAGGTGGGTGTACATATCCTCAGAGTTGTTGAGCCCATTAGGCCATCTACCATCAAATTGTAAGATCATGGTGGACTCAAGCTACCTGAGTAGATGTTCTCGGTTGCCACCTCGACGCAGTTTCAGAACGGCACCCACCACATAGTATGACAGGCATGTTAACTCATTCTTGTGTTTAGCCTTGAAATGCTGTGCCACCGGGTAGGTGGGGTCATTGTGTAAAATGGCCCTCAGATGCTGTAGGATCCTGACGTGCACCTGTAATTTGGTACTGCCTATGTAGTTAAGGCCACAGGTGCTCGTCAGGACATACACTGCAAAGTCTGTTTTGCAATTATAACTGCCAGGAATAGGGAACATGTGCTGTCCAAAAGGAGTTTGAAAGTGAATCTCGTTGATCCCGAATTTCCAAGCCCTACAGGATGAGCATTTCCAAAAACCAGCAACGGGTTTTAGCCACATGCTTTTTTGTCTGATTTCCGGACTGCTGGTGTCGAGCAACGACCCCTTATTCCTAGCCCTAAAGAAAGTGACCAATGGGCTATCTGGTAGCTGGACACCTAATACTTGATCAGTAAGTAGTCTGCGCCAATTTCTTTAAACAATCGTTCAGATTTTACTTTCCTCGTTGCTAAAGGCCGTGATCAGTCTAGGACATTCATTGTCATAGGGGGGAGGCTGTGCACAATCAGCTGTTACGATATTTGACCCCTTTGATTTAAACAGACTTTCTCTCGAGCGCATTTCTGCCTTGGAGAGCGCTTGTTTTAAAAGGGCATCAGAATAGCCACGTGCTCTAAATCTGACATTCATTTGTGTAAGACACTGATCGAAATCGTTAGGAGTGCTGCAAATACGTTTTAAACACAAAATTTCACCCAGCGGGATACTAGTGATGGTATGCTTAGGGTGCAGGCTGGTAGCATGCAAGGTAGTATTCCCAGCCGTAGGCTTCCTGAAGAGTGTAGTCTCTATTCTATCATCTTTGATGTACACTTTCACATCCAAGAACTCAATTTCTTGTTTACTCATTTTGGATGTGAAATTCAGATTTAAGGAATTCTCATTAATCTCTTGTACAAATAGAGCCGCTTACTGTACATCTCCTTGCCATAAGATGAACACGTCCTCTCTATAGCATAGGTATTTGACTATCTTCTCATTTACCCAGGCATGGTGTTGGATATTCAGGACCTGTTCCTCCCACCAGCCCACGTGTAAACACGCGTTGCTGGGGGAGAAACAGGATCGCATCGCAACTCTCCTTAACTGTTTCCACACATCCTTCCCATAAAAGAAAAAGTTATTGTGGAGACACCAGTCAATAAGGCTGAGGATAACCTTGTTATGCTGATAGTACTCCGCCGGGCGCTTGTTAAGAAAATGCTCAATAGCTTGAAGGCCAATATTGTGAGCAATACTGGTGTAGAGAGACTCTACGTCTAAGGTAATCAAAAGCATGTCATTGTTCCACTCGAGATTCTCAATTTTCAGTAGAAAGTTGCTAGTATCTTTAACAAAACTAGGCAACGCCTTCACATATATTCGTCTCCACATCCAATCTTCTGGACAAACCAAAACGGACCCAGGTAAGCAATTAGCAGTGGTTTATTTCTTCAGTGTACCATTTACCGCCATGACGCGTTTCGGGTCCAATGAGCCCTTGATCACATGACGTTGTACAAAAAAGCCCCAATCTTTAAAGTGCAATAGTGCATATCACATGACCGCTAGGCTTATGGACATAGAAAACAGATTGCCACATAATGCTTAAAATATTGCATCAAACAGTGTTGATATCTGCACCATAGGCAAGAAAAGGAATCAGGAAACATCGCCAATTGATAACATAGTGCAAACAATTTAAATATGTGCAAATTACGCCAAAATTGTGCAAATCTCGCAGTCTGATCCTGTAAAAGTGCAAATTACGTCAAAGTGTGCAAAATACGCTGCATCTGTGCAAAACCTGCAATAAAGTTCATCATAATATTTGTCTGGTACACACTACACGATTATCCCATAAATCCACAAAATTCATATTCTACTGTGATCATAGCGAGCCATGGTACACAATAAATACCATCTGTGACTGATGCGAACAGTTTTAACAATGGGAAGCAGAGATAATCTCCTTTTCCAAAGTTGCTAGTAAACAGCAATGTTGTATACTGATATCGTTTGTTCATACCAGATTGTTGAGTACTCTGGACATACAATGATGTCCCTAGTTACAACTGCATCTATTTAGGGGTCGGGATAATGATGAGTATTCCTCCTAGTGAGGTGTCCCACCCTGGTAACCATAGAATTCTATCATGAGATGTGTCAGACAAACAGATGGTTGCATGCTTTCCTGTTCCTATAGTGTTTAAGGCATAATAAATGCAGACTGGTAGCAGCTGTTGATTTCTACTACAATGGATGTCCCTTACTGCAATATTTCCACCTGATGTGTTGGTTATAGATGCAAGTAATAAAGCAAAACAATACAGCCCCTGTGGGCAACATGAAAATACAGTTTCTACCATATGTCCAAACTGCCCTTAAAAGTGGTCATAGAAAAAGTGTATGTAAATACCTAAACAAAAGGAAAAGAGAAAACCTAATGTGCAGGTGGGTCATAAGGACCATCCCTCGTGAATTAGTGTGAAATATCTAAAAAAAACGTTCTCGCATACAGCCGTACAGAGATTGGATCTTAGTAGAGAGGGCTACTCAGACCAGTATGGATGATGGATACATGAACTTAGGACCCTGAGCTCTTAACACGAAAAATTCATAAGCAGGTGTACATGTCCTCACTTGAGTTTAATCCATTGGATGTCTTAGAATCAAACTCAAGGATGTATCTTGTTTCGAGTTTTCTGAGCTGCGCCTCAAGGTCACTCCCTCGGCGCAGTTGTGGAACCATATCCACTACAAAGAAACTCAAAAATTCAAGACTACTCCCATGTGTCATCTTGAAGTGCCTAGCAACCTCTCCGCTACGACCACAACACCGATTCCCGACCCCAACCACATAGAATGCATCCTTCTCAACACCCGCTCGGTCCACAGGCACGCCATTGACCTTTGGAACCTAATAGACACCATCTCTCCAGACGTCGCCTTCCTAACGGAAACATGGATGAACGCTTCCTCCGCCCCTGACATCGCCATCGCTATCCCTGATGACTATAAGATCACACGCAAGGACCGCACCGACCATACAGGAGGTGGAATCGCTATCGTCCATAAGAAAACTATCCGCATCTCTACCAGCTCTGATGCCAACCTCGCCAACTCCGAACACCTTCACTTCCAGATCCACATCGACCCCAAGACCACACTCAGAGGCACCCTCCTCTACAGACCACCAGGACCACGCGCAAAATTCAGTGAAGACATCACGGACTTCATCACTCCACACGCACTCCCCTCCAAAGACTACATCCTTCTGGGAGACTTCAACTTCCACCTTGAAAAGATCAACGACCGCAACACCGCCACCCTCTTGGACAACCTCACCAACCTCGGACTTAAACAACTGGTCACCTCCCCCACCCACATCGCAGGTCACACACTCGACCCAATCTTCACCTCCAGCAACCATGTCTCCTTCAGCCACACTACGGATCTCCTCTGGACCGACCACAGCTGCGTTCACTTCACCTACAACAAGCCGAAACCCATCATCCACCTCCAACCAACTCTACAAAGAAACTGGAACAAAATCACCACAGAACAGATCTCCACATCGCTCCTTCAAACCTCCCCAGCCCTCTCTTCTAACGCCAACGAAGCCGCCTCCAACCTCACCCTGTGGTTATCCAACACTGCCGACAACTTAGCACCACTGAAAAAACGTCAACACAAACTTAGCATCAAGAAGGCCTCATGGTTCAACGACGACCTCAAGAAGTCCAAGAAACTATGCCGCTCCCTTGAAAAGGCCTGGAAAAAAGACCCATCCACCAGCAACAAGGACGCCTTCAAAAGCGCCATCCGTACTCACCACCAACTGATCCGAAAAGCCAAGAAAACAGCATTCAAAGATCGACTTGACAACAACGCCCACAACAGCAAGGAACTTTTCAACATCGTCAAGGAATTCTCCAACCCCTCGGCCAACTCCAACGACATCACCCCCTCTCAAACCCTCTGCTATTCCCTAGCCTCTTTTTTCCACAACAAGATTGCTGACATCCACAACAGCTTTGACAACCAACCCGGAAGCCAACCCACCCTACCATCAGCTGACCATCTTCCCCCCATTAACACCCTTAACGCCTGGAACCCAATCTCCACTGAGGACACCATCCGCCTGATGAATTCTATCCACTCTGGATCCCCCACAGACCCATGCCCTCACCACATCTTCAACAAAGCAGACTCCGTCATAGCTCCGCACCTCCGAGACGTCATCAACTGCTCCTTCAACTCCGCCACCTTCCCGGAAAGCTGGAAACACGCTGAACTCACCGCCCTTCTGAAAAAACCAACAGCAGACCCCACCGAACTCAAAAACTACCGCCCCATCTCGCTTCTTCCATTCCCGGCCAAAGTCATCGAGAAAGCTGTCAACAACCAGCTCGCCGCCTTCCTCGAAGCCAACAAATCACTCGACTCCTCACAGTCCGGCTTCCGAGCCAAACACAGCACTGAGACCGCCCTCATCGCAGCAACAGACGACATTCGAACTCTACTGGACAATGGAGACACAGTCGCCCTCATCCTCCTCGACCTCTCTGCAGCCTTCGACACAGTCTGCCACAGCACCCTTTTACAACGCCTCAGAAACATCGGAATCCAAGGAAAGGCACTGGAATGGATCACCTCGTTCCTCACCGGAAGAACGCAGAGAGTCCGCCTCCCACCATTCAAGTCCGAGGCCTCAGAAATCATCTGCGGCGTACCACAAGGATCCTCACTCAGCCCCACCCTCTTCAACGTATACATGAGCCCCCTCGCGGCCATCGCCCGCCAACACAACCTCAACATCATCTCTTACGCGGATGACACTCAACTGATCCTATCTCTCACCAAGGACCCCAGCACCGCCAAAACGAACCTACACGAGGGAATGAAAGAAGTCGCCGAATGGATGAAACAAAGCCGTCTGAAACTGAACTCAGACAAAACAGAAGTCCTCATCCTAGGTAAATCCCCCTCTGCATGGGACGACTCTTGGTGGCCGGAAGCCCTCGGAAAAGCACCCACCCCGACAGACCACGCACGGAACCTAGGCGTCATCCTGGACTCTTCACTCTCAATGAACAGACAAGTCAGCGCCGTATCCTCTTCATGCTTTAACATTCTTCGCATGCTCAGAAAAACATTTCACTGGATCCCCTCCGAAACAAGGAAAACAGTCACCCACGCTCTGGTCACGAGCCGACTGGACTATGGAAACACCCTCTACGCAGGTACTACCGCAAAACTCCAGAAGAAACTACAACGAATCCAAAACGCCTCAGCCAGGCTCATATTAGACATCCCACGCAACAAACACATCTCTGGTCACCTTAAAGACCTCCACTGGCTACCCGTCAATAAGAGGATTACTTTCCGACTGCTTACCCACGCACACAAATCACTCTACGACATCGGACCAGAGTGCCTCAACTCTCGACTGTCCTTTTACACCCCCTATCGCCAACTTCGCTCTTCCAGCCAAGCCTTCGCCACTGTACCTCGCATCAACAAGACCACCATGGGAGGCAGATCCTTCTCTTACCTGGCTGCCAAGACATGGAACTCACTCCCCGCTTACCTTCGCCTCACCCAAAATCACCTAGCGTTCAGAAAGCAGCTTAAAACGTGGATATTTGACAAATAATACTTCTCCCCTTCCTAAGCGCCTTGAAACCCTCTGGGTATGTAGTGCGCTATATAAATGTTATGACTTGACTTGACTTGAGTTGCTGATTGCCCTCATGTGCTGGAGTATACGTTTGTGAACCTACAATTTGGTACTACCAACCTATTGCAGGCCACACGTACACTCCAGCACATACACCGCAAATTCAGATTTGCATCTCAATTTCCTAGCTATGGGCACTGGTACATCACTAAAAGGAGTGATGTAAGACATTTTATTCCAGCCCATTTTACATGCTTTACAGGAAGCACACTTGGTGAGACCTTTGGTGGTTCGCAACCATGAACTATTGGTGCAAACCTCTAAGCTGCTTTTCACGAGCATGTCGCTCAAGGAGCGTGCCCTGCCAAATGTGATTACGGGAGTTTTAGGTATTGTACCACCTATAACTGGATCACTCTGTACAATTGGCCAGTTCTTGCATATAATACTATGCAATTGTTTGTGCTGTCTACTGTATGTTGTAATTAATCTGGGTTGATCCAATGCTGAACTAGGTGTAACAGGTAATGTGACAGAATTCAGGCCTAGCGCTGACATACGAGGTGTTAAGTTAGCTTTGTTAAGAGCTTTGTCTAACACTCTGGCTGAGTAGCCCCTTGCTAGAAATCTGGTCTTGCTTTTCAGTTGAGTCTGTATACACTCATAGTCCGTACTGCAGATGCGTCTGATGCGCAGCATCTCCTGTAAGGGATGCTACGAATCAGATGATCCGGGTGTTGGCTGGTGGCATGCAGAACTGTGTTTCCTGCTGTACTCTTGTGGTATTATCTAGTCTCCAGTTTACCCTCCTCGATGTAAACTTCTACATCTAAGAAATTCACAGAGACCCTGCTCATGTGCCCAGTGAAATTGAGATTCAGATTGTTCACATTGATCTCTTCAATGAACCTGCTAGCTGCCACTTCAGAGCCTCTCCAGATGATAAACAGGTCATCTATGTAGCGATACCATGCTACAATGTGGTTGGACATAGTGTGGTCAAAATTGGTTCTGAAGAATTGCTCCTCCCACAGCCCCATATGCAGACAAGCATAGCTGGGGGAGAAGCAAGCCCCCATTGCCATGCCCCTCATCTGTTGGAAAACGTGACTCTGAAATAAGAAGTAGTTATTGTTTAAACAGGTCTGAATGATGTCAATTAGCATCTTATTGTGATTCAACATATGGGCAGGTTTAGTCTGCAAGAAGTGTTCCACTGCACGTACCCCATCCAGATGGTTTATACTCGTGTACAGTGCTGCTACTTAAAGAGTAATCAGCAGGAAATCATCTTGCTAATGTATTGTTTGAATTTTCCCCCGTATCCTACAGATAGGAAGGTAAACTCTTGACGTGCTCTTGAAGAAAGAAATCAATATACCGTTAGGTATTTCCAGGTTGCTCCTTTTGGCGGAGATGTACGGTCTCCCAGGTGGTTTGTCAGGATCCTTTTGCACTTTTGGGATTAGATAAAAGACGGGTATAACGGGATGATTAGTCTTCAAAAATTTGAACTCCTCGCTACTAATCAACCCCACACTTTTCCAAGATAATAGTTTGGAGTTGAGATTGTTCCAGGCTGTTTTCACCATTGGCCAATGACTACGTCTATAGCATTGGTGGTCGCTAAGATGTTGCATAGCCTCCTGCATGCACATAGACCGTGGCCCCCTTTATCGGATTGACCTATCACCACATTGTTGTCACTCTGCAATCTTTGCATTAGACTCCCATAACTATTGTTCTGATTGTGTCTTTTATATTGAGTCTGCAAAGTGACAGTATGTAATTTCTTGATTTGCACTGTCACCCTTTCATTGAAAACATTGATGTTATTGTGCATTAAAATGGGATTAAATGTGGATATAGGTTTGAACTTAGTCAGTCCTGGTGCATTCAATCTGGGCTGCACAGTGGTGTCTGAAGTCGTCCCATCAGTGCTCCCTTCCCTATGCAAATTCTGTAAATCACAAAGCAATTCATACTCGCAAACAGAGACAATAGATGGACTGGAGCTGGATGGGGCTATTGGTTCATGTGCCACACAGGTCTTATTCTTATTAAGCAGGTGGAATTTCCTTAGTTTAAGTTTGCGAGTATACTTGAACAAGTCTATTCGGGTATGAGCATAATTTAAATTATTGGGTGGGCAGTATGATAGACCTAGGGATAGTGTTCTCATTTCATTCGGGCTCAAATGCATTTCAGTAAGGTTAATTATGGAAAGAAGTTCGCTAGTCGGAGCGTTTATCTGCGCTTCCATTTCCTCTGGGGTTTTTTGTTGGGAAGTGGTTTGTGTAGTAAAGGAAGATGCACAGTCCAACTGTGTAAGTAGGTAAATCCTTTATTGTAGATCCCTTCTAGGTTAGATGGATAGGACAAGATAAGAAGTACAGATATAACAACCCCACCAGGAGCCAGCTGTTAGCAGCTCAGCCTGAGTTGACCAACTGCCACAGTCAGGTAGAGAGAGGCACTGTGAGCCAGAGAGACACCCAGGCATTCTAGTCATTTACTACAGTTTGCCTGCGCTGTCTGATTTTGTAGCATTGTCTGCGTTCCCAGCATTTGATATTGGATCTCTGTCTTGTTTTTGATTGGGGGCACGTGGTCTTAGAGTTTGCCTGCGATCCTGTCTCAAGCAGTCCACCTTCTTGAGCCAGTGAAAACTTTATAAACCCCAATCGTGAACTTGAGGTAGCTTGCCACTGTCCGATTCGCTCCCCGGGACAGAACTTAAATCAGACATAGAAGTTGATGACTGAGCTGCTCCACTTATACCAGATATTATTGGCTGCAATTGCGTTGTTAGTTTTGCTTGTTTTATAGAATCATATTTTTTTGCAAAAGTAAAAATACGTCCATTCTGGTAGTCTAGCTTGTCTCTCTGACACATGCGCGAGCACCTTCGATTGGAATATGTTCGGCCTGCTCCGGCCACGAAGACTACCCTCCTGCAGGAATACAGGTCTGAGTGCTTCGTTGAAGGGGCACATTGAGGAGCAACATACCGTTCAGTCAGGCGCAAGTAGAGCAGCAAGCGGACCACCCTGACCCCAGTGTCCTGATGGATCGTTTATTTTTGGAGGGCAAGGCAAAGCGGCAATATACACATAAGTAAATACTTACCAGAACCACATATACGATAGTGCAATGCGAGCACACGCCCAGTGGGGCGGGACTGGAAACACCTAAAACAGCTCATGCATATTGCCAGCCACGTCTGCCCCCTTTTAATACGCCAAGCCAGTGAGCAAGGAACTTTTCTGAAACGCATATGGCAATTGATGGCGGAATATCACTGTGCAAGCCTGTTCAAGTTTTGCTGATGCCGACTGAATAAAGAGGGTTGAATCCTGACGTTGCATGTGGTGTCTTCACATGCGCGAGCACCTTCGATTGGAATATGTTGTGGCCCTCTCCGGCCATGAAGACTACCCCCCTGCAGGAATACAGGTCTGAGTGCTTAGTTGAAGCGGCACTTTGAGGAGCAATGTACCCGTTCAATCAGGCGCAAGTAGAGCAGCAAGTGGACCACAATGACCCCAGTGTCCTGATGGATTGTTTATTTTTGGAGGGCAAGGCAAAGCTGCAATATACACAGAAGTAAATACTTACCAGAACCACATATACCATAGTGCAATGCAAGGACACACCCAGTGGGGGGGGACTGGAAACACCTGAAAAAGCTCACGCATATTGCCAGCCACGTCTTCCCCCTTTTAATACGCCAAGCCAGTGAGCAAGGAACTTTTCTGAAACGCGTATGGCAATTGATGGCGGAATTTCACTGTGCAAGCCTGTTCAAGTGTTGCTGCTGCCGACTGAATAAAGAGGGTTGAATCCTGACGTTGCATGTGGTGTCTTCACATGTGCGAGCACCTTCGATTGGAATATGTTGTGGTTTCTCCGGCCACGAAGACTACACCCCTGCAGGAATACAGGTCCGAGTGCTTTGTTGAAGGCGCACATTGAGGAGCAATGTACCCGTTCAATCAGGCGCAAGTAGAGCAGCAAGCGGACCAAGCTGACCCCAGTGTCCTGATGGATTGTTTATTTTTGGAGTGCAAGGCAATGCGGCAATATACACAGAAGTAAATACTTACCAGAACCACATATACCATAGTGCAATACGAGCACACGCCATTAACATATAAAAAACTATTGAAATTGCTCCTATATAGTTAGTTGGACTAACTATATATGGGGCACCCGCAATCCATGATGTCACATATTACATCATTCATGACATGGTCAGGGACATCACTGATGACATCACTGATGACATCTCAAATGACATCACTGATGACATCACTGATGACATCTCATTTGACATCTCATTAATTCCTAACTATATAAGGCCTGAAACCTATGTTTTTTTCAGTGAATATATATATATATATATATATATATATATATATATATATATATATATATATATATATATATATATATATATATATATATATATATATATATATATATATACATATATATATATATATACATATATATATATATATATGTTCGAATTCTCCTCAGGCATGATTCACCTCAGGAAAGAAAGACACTCGCACACCAGGATCCGTGAGTTGAAAGTGTTATTATTGGCGATGCGTTTCGACCGAGCGGTCTTCTTCACTAGCCAGTTTGTCTATTTACATAACCGCCATTTTACCGTGTAATTTACCAGAAACAAAGAAAGGATCACTGTGGTAACAGACAATCATAGACACAGAGAAAAGAATATTGTTCTCCTAGTGCATTATGTACATTTCAGCAACAATATTTGCTTCATAACATGTCAAACAGTCCAATATGCACAATATTAAATAAAGCAAATCAATTAATTCATTGTTTATAATACCGTGGGCTAGTTATCACTTTTTCAGTTGTAGCATAATATAATGCACAAACAACTAAATAAATGTAATGAATACATTAACAAATGAGTGCATCTGGCCAAGTGGCCCATATGTCTTTAGAAGTCATGGCTAAATAAAATCTCAGCGCATGCCCATATAAGAGTATGCCCTGAATGGCATTTGTAAGGAACAAAATAAATTAAATAAATAGAAACAAGCGCCCCAGTGGACATGATGCTCAAACTGTCATAAACACCAACTCTACACCCACACAGTCAAAATTGGAAATGAATGTAACCTCATAATGGTGAGCCGTTTCAGATTGTGAACATGTGCATTTTGCCTCAGACTTCAACATACTTTATTGTCCGGGCTGAAGTAAGGCAACCTAGATAGGATTTAAACTGACCATGTGGTCATAAATGTTTTGATGTGTTCCTGCTCTACATGGTCCCTGAAGTACAGCTGTTCCAAAATACAGTGAGAGGGGATCAGTCCACATATAAGATGTCGGGTTCTCCATGGTTATCCCCTAAAACAGACTACTTACAAACTCAAAAGAGTGAGGGGTGTAATATACAGGAGCGCCTCACTACAAAAATAGTGATTGGTGACTGTGTGGTGCAAAAAACAAATAATTAAATACAAATACAAGAGACAACAACGGTTACACAGAGCGATCGGTGCCACTCAATAGCTATGGGCTAATTGTTCTATCAATTTCTTACCTAAGTGGGTGCTCACTTAATTTAATTGCGGGTTTCTAACGCGCTAGAATCGACTCCCAAAGGAGTATCTCTGCGCAATAGACCGCTGGGGAACCCGTCCTGGCTTTCCCTGTGAGATGGTCCCTACTGGGTATCTCCAAGGTGAAACCAGGCATTCCCGGCGTATGTGGGAGCCCGTTGGGATTTGAGGCAAGCTAATGCCCAGAGTTGCCGAGTGTGATCTCTGGTTAGAGTAGGCACCGAGGTGAGAATTATCGAGTACGGTGACCCTGATCCACGACCCTGCCGCGTCGGGAATTGAACCCTGGTCCCAGGCCGTCCTCTGCTCCCGGGTCTGCCGCCTCTAACCAGTGAGCCACACCACTAGTAGGGCTCCTTCCAACCACAGGGGAAGGAGGTACATTGCAACTATGCTTTCATGTGAAATTTCTGTGCTGCAAGTGCTGCATCGGTAGAGGTCCCTTCACCATGCTGCAGCATGTACAGAGAAATCAGCAATCACCGTTCAAAAAGTCATAGGCAAAAGTAGGGGAGCAGAGTCTAGAGATAAGTTGGGTACTCATCCAATGTGGACAAACAACTCCTCATCTTCGTTCAACCCAAAGGGGCTCTTGGTTTCTAAGAGGATGATATACTGTGACTCCAAGATTCTCAGTTGTCTTTCTTGATCTCCCCCTCTGGGGCTGGTTGGTACTCTGTCAATGCCAAAGAACGAATTACTATTAACATCTTTGTTATGGTATCGCAACCAATGTCGTGCAGTAGAGTAATTCACATCCACATTCTTAATGCTCTCATGTGCTCAAGGATACGCTTTTTCACGGGGAAATCGTGCTACCTACGTACATCTTCGCACACAGACGCACAATGGCATACACACAAAAGTCCGTATTACAGTTCATTAATTTCTTTATGTTCCCTGTCTTGCCTGTTGGTAACAGATATGATTTGACACAGGCCTTACATTTACCACACTTGAAAAAACATTTCTGTTGTTGTATCCAGGTCTGTTTCTTAGGAGCCCCCAAGTAATTCCTGATGAGCATGTTTTTTAGAGAGCGAGCCTTCCTGTATGTTATGTGAGACTGTGTACTAACACAGGACCCTATCACTGGGTCATTTTTCACAATGTGCCAATGTCGCTTGAGTGTTTTGCGCACTGTTCTTGCCTCCACACTAAATGTAGTAATCATTCTGACACTGTTGACATTACTATCTGCCTCCCTCTCTGGTTTCTTGATCAGTAGCGCTGCTCTATCTTTGGCTGCAGCTTTTTCCTTTGCCATTAACAGGACTCACTCAGGATAATCCCTTGCTCTAAATCTTTTCATCATTAGTTCTTGCTCTTTCTCAAAAGCTAGCTGTGAATTTGCAATTACGTTTCGCTTTCAAGATCTCCCCATACAGGATGCTCCATTTGAGGGGTGTGGGGTGGTGGCTCTCTGCATGTAACACGCTATTGACGGCCGTAGGTTTCCTATGCAGATTTGTTGTAATAACGCCCTCATTGATCTTAACATGAACATCTAGAAAATCCATCTCACTCTGGTCATGTCAACTTGTGAAGCGCAGATTAACCTCATTAATATCTAAGGATTTGAGTAGTCTGATTACAACTGTTCTCGACCCACCCCAGATCAAAAAAATGTCATCTATGTAACGTGTAAAGAAAACAATATGCTTCGTCAAATGCTCATTCGCATCAGTCCAAACAATTTGCTCCTCCCACCATCCCATCATCAAGCATGCGTAGCTCGGCGCAAAGCAACTTCCCATTGCGGTGCCCACCTCTTGTTTGTACCACCTATCTTCAAAAAGAAAGTAGTTGTTCTCTAGAAAGTAGTCCAACATATCAAGTAGCATGTGTGTTTGATTGTACAGGAAGATGGATCTATCCCTAAAGAAATGTTCACATGCATGAATTCCATCAGAATGTTTAATGCAAGTGTAGAGGGAAACTACATCAATCGTGACTAACCAGTAATTGACCTGCCATGTAATTCCCTCAATCTTGTTTATAAAGTCTGTGCTATCCCTGTAATACGATGGAAGGTTCAATACATAAGGGAAGAGAAAAGTGTCGAGAAAGATAGATGTGTTCTCCAGCAGTCTTCCATTTGCTGAAACTATAGGCCTACCCGGAGGGTTGACTTCATCTTTGTGAACTTTAGGCAGCATGTAAAAACATGGTGCCACGGGGTACTTGATATGTAAAAACCTGTATTCAGCTTTTCCCAACAACCCTTCGTGCTTCCAGTGGTGCAATTTGTCATGATAAAGATTGATCGCAGAGGAGTATTCATATAGATTGGACTTTCTGTAGTTACCTGAAAATGCCAATTGCCTGTTAGCCTCTTGCCTGTACATGGTGATGTCCCAGAGGACTACAATCCCCCCTTTGTCCGAGGGCTTGATTACAAAACCCGGATCTTCATTAAGTGTACTCAGTGCTACCCTTTGGTCTGTTGTCAAGTTGTGTGCATGCTTGTTTTTGTTCCTCTCCAAGATATGCATTTATTTATTTATTTATTATGCAATTTGTATCGCGCAAACTAAACCCGAAGGTGTCAAGGCGCTTATTAAAAAGATCAGAATTTGCAGAGCACCACTACAGGTATGCGCGTACAAAGAGGTGGGTCTTTAAGGCAGATCTAAAAGCTTGGAGAGTGGGGAGAGACCTTACCTCAAGAGGGAGAGCATTCCACCATTTTGGGGCCAGATTGGAAAAGGCCTTACCCCCCCATCTGGTCTTCCGGACACGAGGCACAGAAAGAAGAAGTTTATATGAGGAACGGAGGTTCCTGCCAGGATTGTAGTGAGACAGGATAGATCCAATGCCAGTAGGGCTGGTTTTAGCTAAAGCTTTATAGACCATACACATGGACTTAATGAGGATACGGTCCACGACGGGAAGCCAGTGGAGCTGCTTCCGGGCATCGGTGGCAGAGGCACGTCGTGGTAGATCGAGAACAAATCTCGCTGCTGCGTTCTGGACCACCTGCAGGCGCTGTAGCTGACTTTTATTCAGTCCAGCATACAGCGCATTGCAATAGTCCAGACGAGAGCCCAGAAGTGCGACGGCCAATTGCTTTCTTGCCTGAAGGGAAAGATAGTGCCTGATTTTTCTTAGTATGTGGATGATCCCCCAACAGGACGAAACAGTCCTGTTGACCTGTTGGCACATACTAAGGGTAGGATCGATCATAACCCCCAGATTTTTAGCTGAGGAGGTAGGATCGGGGCAGGCACCCAGTGAGTCCGGCCACCACTCAGCAGACCAGATCTCTTCCTTTCCTCCAAACACCATCACCTCGGTCTTCTCCCCGTTCAGTTTCAATGAATTGTGAATCATCCATTGGCCGACTGCCTCCATGCAAGATCTAAAGTTGGCGGCAGTCGACGTAACTGACTGGGAGAGAGAGACGAGGATCTGGGTGTCATCCGCATAGGAGACTACCTCCATCCCGAAAGATCTAATAAGTCTGGCAAGGGGGGTCACATAAATGTTAAAAAGGGTAGAACTAAGCGCTGACCCTTGAGGGACCCCACATTGCACAGACAGGGATGGAGATAGAAACGGACCCAGCATCACCCTTTGCTCTCTATGATCGAGAAAAGAGGAAAGGAGTCCCAGGGCCGCCCCCCGGACCCCAATCTCCCTCAGTCGAGATGTTAATACCGAGGGGGATAGGGTATCGAAGGCAGCCGTGAGGTCTAGGAGGATCAGGAGGGAGGTCTGTCCCCCATCAACCCGTGTGCGGATGTTATCGAGCACTATGGTGAGGGCAGACTCGGTGCTATGTTCCCTCCTGAATCCATGCTGGGAAAGATCCAAACAGATCCCTGATTACAATATTGTGGAAGGTATCCAGGTTGGTATGTGGTGTGTTGGGGTTTAAGGTGAATTTGGGCCTGAATTTGGTAGGATTGACACCACCCAGCAGGAGTCCCATTTGATCCAACATCTCACATTCATTCAGCCCCTCAATGGATTCACCACACAGTTCCATTGCACATGCCCTCCCTTCTATATCCTGTATACAAAGCAGTTTAGATGCCTGAGTGCCCCACCCCGTGCCTCCCACATTGCTCTCAAGGGCACGTTTCTTTTTCAACATTTAAAGTTTCATTAGTTTCAATTTATGGATAAATACAAAAACATCAATTCTAGTCCTGCTGTAATCAAAATTAGCCATGGGGCAAAAGGTGAGACCTAGTTCTAACACAGATCTCTCAGCCAGAGTCAGTTCATGTGAAGAAAGGTTCAATACTGTCAATTTCTGCTCACTCATCATTTCTGTTTTGTCTGTTGTGTTGTTCTCCCATGCATTACTGTTTCTTGTGTTTTCTTCCCCCCCTCCTTGTGGCTTTCCTCTTTTGCTTGCGCCTCTGCCTCTTCCTCTTCCGCGCGCTGCTTCCGGGGGTCTTGCTCGAAGAGACATGCTTGTTTGTAAAAAAATGGTACTCCTCAAGGGGCCTGAAAGTTGGGGTGTCTCTTCCCATTACCTCAGTTTGATCCTCCAGATCTGAATAATTCTCTGATCCATTTTCAGATGTTGCCACTGTTGCGTTATAATCTAGGACCCTGATCGATACTGTGACCTTATGCCCCTATGCGGCTATAATCCCCTTATACCCCTATATTGGCATAACCGATCAAATGCAATATTCAGAAACTCGTCTCTGGCCTCACACGAACAGAGCCACATTTCAGAATCGCTTCCTCTGCAACTTCCTTTGCAGCTAATTAGTGCAATGACATAGCAGAAGTTACTATCTAAGATTCCTAGATTAACACTCCGAGTTCTTCAACAAGATAAAAACTCAGCAACCTGGGAAAGCCCCGCTTGCTATGTTTTGATTAGTAATAGAACTCTAATGAGCACTGATAGACGATCACTTCCTAGTGACATCTTTATTGACGTCTTATGTCCAAAAACTTACGTCAAACAAGGCACCTTCCAGGTATAAATATTACCAACATTGCCTTAAGCAAACGCTGAAGTTGCTGCAGTTATGCTGATGATAGCATTGCTGCTAACACTACTGCTATCGCTGCTAACGAGCGAACGATGGTGTGGTGAACTTAGGAGCTGAACAGCCGTCCCCTGCAAGAGCCCAGCAGATGCAAGCTGCCCACAGACGCTGCCCCTCCTCTTCCTCGACGCGTTGAGAGAGACGCTGTCTTTTCTCCTGCAGAGAAATCCAGCTCCAGCGTTTCCAGCCTACTCTTGCGAGTGACTGGGATATCGAGTTCCCTGAAGGAGATACCAGACCTCCATAATTCTATTCCAGAGTGATGGTGTTGACTAAACCCTTAGAGAGAATTCTTGAAGCAAACCTTGGCAAAACCAACTTAACTTAAAGCTACTTACTTACTCCCCTCCCAAGTATTAGGCTTAGGTCAGGTACACTGGGGTAGGCGTAGTTAGAAGCACCAGTTGAGTATGTTAGCCTACTGTATATATGAATGTATATATGTTTTATTCATTTTAAACTATTGTATGGCTAAGAAACCATATCAATGCTTTTACAATATTATTTCGTAATACTCATCTTACTGTACGTACTTTTTATAATAACAAGTCTTGCAATTGTGGCAATTCATTTCTCTTGTACGAGAAGAAAGACTGTTCAATAAATGTTACCCTTTATTGAAAACGCCCGTCTCTCTATTCTCTACATATTGTGAAAGTAATCTGCACAACAACTGACTGAGTAAAATAACTGTCTATTGTTTCACACGACCCTAGAGATTGACTCTTATCTGAGGAGCAAAGTTGTCATGTTCCACGGTTGTTGGAAAACTGAATCCCTTCTTGTCTGTACCAAGGAAGCTGATCACTTCCTATTCAGTCAAGAAAGTTTCCAGTGACCTCTGAGCTAGTTGGTAACAAACCCAATTAAGTTTAGCATAGTCAGTAGAGGCCTGGAAGATCCGCACTTCTACGTCGATACTACTGTTTATGTTATTCCAATGCGCAGGGCCTATTGGGAAAATAGGAACTACACTACATGGCACCCAAACGTTTGGTAAGGCGATAAACTAACGCAAGACGTTAGAGTAACTCAGTCGTTCATTTTTCACACAGACCCCTTTCTCCCGTAAATACTCCAATAGACGTCTGGAGTGGGTGAAAGGTTAAAATCCGCCCGAACTCAGTAGGAAGAGATTCCTATGTAAAGCTCTGGTTTATTCAACGTTGAAGGATACAGTGTTCCAAAATATTGTGCACCTAATCTTTGTCTCCTTGGAGACCTGCTCTGCAAAACCTGCATTTATAAAATGTCAGTAGAAAACAACGGAGCTGATGCCGCAGTAGATGCGACTCAGCAGGGTCCCGACGGGACTACTGAACCGGGTGCAATAATCATCCCGGCACATTTAAGAAAATCTATAACTTCAAAACTTATAGAAAATGGACTGACCACACAAGGTGGCACAGTCGTCTTCGTGATAGAGGCACACGAATATCGGCAGACAGAGGTATTCTATTCATGGATAAAATTTCCAGCGGCAAACGCTGCAACACACGAGTTCCACTACTATATAGTAGAGGATCCACCGGAAGAGTACGCTCCTTTCGAGGAGACTGAAATCCCATTAAAATACCAAGAACATTTACTTTGGTTTAAAGGCGCCCTAAAACATAATGATCATATTACCAGGCTCGGTCCACTCGGTAGACCAGGAGCAACGTGGCCGGTTCTAGCCAGCTACACACCACATCCGGACATTGCAAAAATGTCAAAAGAAGAACTCTTAGTTAACATAAGAGAATTAACAAAAGCATATAGAGAGTTAGTAAAATCAGGGGGCGTGGCTTGAGCGCCGATTGGAGCAGGCGGCGTGAGCCGGTAGCTCCGCGCTCGATCCCCCGATATATCCTGAAAATCGGGGTCTACAGTGGCCTGGGACCGTGTAGACTGTGTCGGAACACCAGCAGCGCAGTTGGGGCTCGGCATCCTGGCTGGCGGAGCCTCGGAGCCGGGGTTCTCTTTGTCAGCGCTGGGGCTGGGCGGCTCCTAAAATGGCGGCTGTTCCTCCCCGCTAGCCCTGTGAGGAGCGGACTTGTCCAGGAAACCTACAGGACAGACAGCAACGGCGAGGCCGAAGAGGGACGGCGGCTGCCACACGCCGAGACCTGCACCCCCCAGGGAGCCGCCGCGGAGGGCAACTGCTGTCGGCCGGCGTTGGGCGAGGCCGGACTTGAGTCCTGAGATGGCGGGTCCCAAGCAGATTCCCGAGGGGCGGTGAGAGCGCCTGGAAGGGGACCGGGGTCCTGCGGAAGCATAGAGCGAGGCTCCGTGGGCCAGAGGTGAGCCCAAGCGCTCGGAGGTGACCGGAGGGCCGCGCGCGCCCGCAACGACCCCCCCTGTGGCTACATGCAGCGTTCTGCCGGACAGACGAGGACCGCCACACTTGAGGGGTGCCTGAGCAAGCGCAGTTCGACCGGAGCCCACCCGTGTCGACCACGACTGCCCCTGGATAGGTGAGCACATCGAGAGGAGCCCACCCGCGTCGGCTGCCGACCCAGAGGAGAGGCCCAAGAAGCGGTGAACCGGCGAGAGCCTACCTCGCTGTACGGGTCCACAAGGAGGTGCCCATGGTGAGTGGAGAGCAGCGGGAAGCGCATTGACTACGCTGAGCCCACCCGCGAGCACTACAATAGCCTGTGCCTCTCCCGCCTCGCAGCATACATGGACGGTGGCTGAGGACCCCCCGTTGGGGCAGCCCTCAGGGTTGTGGGTGTGTGGAGCCGTGCATCGGGCGAGCACAGACGCGAGCGGGCCCATCCCTGGGGAGCCGGGTCCGCTGAACTGCGGAGAAGGACCGTGAGGCCAGAGAGAGTGGGGCAACGCCGGTGGGGCATCCAGCCCCAGGGAGGGGACACCGGGCAGGAGGCCGCCGGCGAGTTGTGGAAGGGGCTCGCTGGGGACATACAGCTGCGAGACCCGGACTGGCTGGGACGAGGGCCTCTTTCTGGCGTTCCGGCCGCCGGCTGGGTTGGTGAGGGATTGGCCTGGGAACCAGACAGGGCCAATGGTCGAGATTCAGGAGCGAGGCGGTGGACCGAGAGCCGAGTGAGTGCCTGTCACCGGTCAATGACTTGGGGTCCCTGTGTTAGCCGGGCTCTCGGGGGCTTATGATTGTAATGGAGCCGCGGGGGCTGCCTGGACCGTAATACACGAAAGGGAGGCGACTGCGGAGGATCTTCTACTTCGCTGTTAGCGCGTAATGCTGAGAATTGGGGCAGCCCTGCGAGCATCTGGTGCGGAGACTTACGCCGGAGGGCGTTGTTACATGGGACAGTGTGTGGTGCGGCCTGAGCGATGAAGCCGGGAGCGGTCGACGGAGGCGAGTGGCCGCAGAATACCGCGCCGTCAGGTGAGGAGGCGATGGGGGGCTCGGAGGCAGAGATCGATTGGGCAAACGACTGGACCAGATCCTGGAAGCCATTACGGCAACCAAAGAATCTCTCCATAACGACATAGCGCAGGCGGCGACAGGGCTGGGCCTCCTAAAGGCTGATCATTCGAAGCTGGTGGACCGGGTGAAGGACACTGAATTGACGGTGCAAGAACTAAAACCGGCGGTGGTGACTGTGGAACGGAAGTTGGAGGGAGCACTGCAACGGCTGTCAGCACTGGAGAAACGGGCGGAGGATGCCGAAAGTAGGAACAGGCGCAACAATGTGCGAGTGGTCGGCCTGCCAGAAAAAATTGAAGGGGCGGACATGATTGCATACCTGGAGAACTGGTTCAAGACACAAGTGGCCCCGGAGGGATTATCCCCCTTCTTCACCTTGGAAAAGGCGCACAGAGTCCCGGCCAAGCCTCCATCATTGGGGCTCCCTCCCAGGCCAGTGGTGGCTCGTCTCCTCCATTACAAAGATAGGGATCTGCTGATTCAAAATGCGAGGACGCTGGGTCCCTTCAAAGTGGAGAACAGTTCGTGACCATCTTCCCGGATTACACCCAGGAAATCCAAAGAGCTAGGGCTTCTTTCCTTGCGATCAAAAAGGAGCTCAGAACTGAAGGGATTCAATATTCGCTACTGTTCCCGGCTAAACTACAGATTGTCCTGGATGGCACGACGCAGTTTTTTATGACGCCTGATGAGGCCTGGACCTGGCTAGAGACATACAGAGCGGGCACCGATCGCAGACACAAAGCTGAGATGTGGTAAATAAATTTACCTATGCATTTTTCCGTATAATTATCAATACAAGACAGCTCATTCAAATGAGAGGCAGAGTCCGTGGTATCTGAGTCATACGGGCTTTAATGGACAATGATCCTCGAGGATGGGATATCATGTTCCATCACCTCTAAGGTTCAGGAAGGGACATTCAACGTTTTATTAACATTACACATTATATATAGTAAAATGACACAATTGAATTCAATACAGTAGGCGTAGCAGGTGAAAAGAGAGAGATAAGGACACATGTGCGTAATAGGAGGCGTGAAAAGGGCGTACACATGGGCGTGCATTGTACATGTCAGAGAAACGTCACAAGAATCGTCACATGTGGGTGGATGCATAGGGAAAGTTGCAGAATCAGCAGAAACCCTTGACCTGCATGCGCGCGCAACTAGCATGACGTGTAACTGGGGGCTTTGACTTTAGCACTAGTAGAGGAGACTGGTGTCTGGAGTGTCAGGGCAACCAGTACCTATAGCATATCTAGTATCTCATGTTTGGAGGATGTAGTGTCTGAAGTAAAAGGTCTCTCGGGCAGAGGCCATCCAATACTGAATGCTGGTGCGTGCATACGTGTCTTGGTGCAACGTGCGGAGCCATGGGCCTACCATGGTAACGGATTCAGTAAATCACTTGCAAGGAGGACAGAAAAGGCCGGGCCCTTTGCTCTGCAGCCGGGAATATGTTTACCTATTTCACTAGACTGGAATGTGTTTTCGAGGAGGCTGAGCAGATAACTGTAGGCAAAACATGAATTTGGCAGGTAGTCCAGGCCGAGCCGGGCACCGCTGCGCTGGCAGGAAGTAAGGCAGGGGTCAGGGATGCGTACAGCTTTCGGAGACAGGAGAGATGAGGCAAAGAGGCCTCGTTTAAGGGCCTGGCTCGACTGGGCCAGAAAACATGGAGAAAACGTGTGCGAATTTCAGAAGTGCACCATGTAAAGACGTTGGCACCGTATGCCTAGAAGTCTAATTAACGGGATTTCTTTGCATGACTGGATAGCTAACATGTTAAGGATGGACGCAAATGTATTTGCGTCTTTCTGGCATGTACAGAACAGAAGTTACACGACATACATGGAACATGGGTGCATGGATAGGGTGCGAGTGGGGGACACATTAGCTACCTGAAAATTTCTATTACCTCAGAGTGACCGACCTAAGCCGGCGAGGGTACGCCAATCGCAGCGTCTCCAAAAATGTCATAAGACTCAGCAGGCCTTGCTGCCCGCGCAATTGGCGGCGGACAAACAGGGGGCCCTAGCGGCGACGGCGGCCATCACGGGATCGTGGAGAGAGGTGTTGGAAGAAGGCTCGGCGTCTGGGGACAACAAAAGACATTCTGGGACAGAAATTTCAGATGTGGATAGTAATTTGGGGCCGGAGGTGACTCCCCACTCGGCGGATGATCTGTGACTTGCGCGACCTCCGGGGCGCAGTGGGGGGCACGGCCGCCTATGGTAGAAGATGAACACAATGATATCCTTTCAGAGTACGATGGTGGTACCAGGCCATCTGGGGGGGGGATTGTGGGATGGCGGGCTGGGGCGAGGGCTGCCGCTTATCGGGGCACGACCACGCTGTTACTGCCCCTAAGGCAGCCTGCAGTGGCTACTGCAGGGTAGATTTGTTTGTTTGATGTGTGAGGTTTGGATGGGTGCTATGGCGCAGTTGCTGGTCCCTGTCCTGGGGGAGGGAGTGTTTGGGGTTCTGGGGGATGTTTGGGGGGTGGGCACTCTTGAAGCCGGTGTGGGCTGGCGGGCTGCGGTTGAGATGCTGCGATTGAACGATAGCAATGGGGACGGTGCCTGAGCTGAAGTGCGTCACATGGAATGTGCGGGGACTCCACACTATGTCCCGACGCCACAAAGTGCATGCATACCTAGTGCGCCGTGGGGTTCAGATTGCGATGCTCCAAGAGACTCACCTTACTAAACTGGAATGTGCGGCACTTCAGAAACGGTGGAGAGGGCAAGTGTTTGGTACAGCGTATTCTGCGTTTGCGAGGGGGGTATTGATTTGGGTGCGGGCGGGGATTCCCTTTCAGATGACGAATCAGACAATTGATCCAGAAGGTAGATTTGTAGGGGTGGCAGGGAGGCTCTATGGTAGGGAAGTGGCGCTCTGTTGTATTTATGCCCCGAACTCTGACCAGCCCCGCTTCTTTGACTCCGTGTCGGGCTTCCTGGCTCAGTATCTGGCGGGGCAGGTCATACTGGGAGGCGATTTTAATTCCATTACTGATGTTACCCTGGATAGATCCCACCCCCCGCTGCTTGCATCCCCGGTGCGCAGAGTGGCGAGGCAGAGGAGCGACTGGCAAGCTGAATGGGGGCTGATTGATGTGTGGCGAGGGCAACATCCTGGGGACAGGGATTACTCCTTCTTTTTGGCACTCCACGAGCTGCATGTCAGGATAGACACGATCCTCTGCGACCCCACCACAGCCTCTCTGGCAAGGCACACTGAATACCTAGCTAGGACCATCTCCGACCACAATCCCCAGTTGCTTTCCCTCCAATGGCAGCGAGTGAGGACAGCGATCCCCAATTGGCGGCTGAATCCGGACACATTAGAAGATCTGGTCTTCCAGTCAGAGGTTCGCGAGGGGGCGGAGTCATTCTTTGCGACTAATAAGGGAACAGCCTCCACTAGGGGGTTAGAATGGGACGCATTCAAGGTGGTTATGAGAGGCCTGTGCATTGGGAAACACACTGGAGAGAGGAAGGTAGTACTTGAGGAAGTCAGGAAAGCAGAGGATGCGTTAAGGGAGGTGGAGAGACAGAGGCCGGAGAGGGGACAATGCAGACTCCTGGAGGCAAGGGAATTAGTGGCATCAGTGACTGAGAGGCTGAGATGTTATGACTACAGGCAATACATGGAGAAGGTCCATGCAGAAGGCGACAAAGTGGGCACACTGTTGGCGCGACTGGCAAACCCGGAACCGCGGGGAGGTGCAATACTGAGTGTGAAATTGGAATCAGGTGATACCGTTTATTCACAGGGGGCGATCCTCTCACGTTTCACTGGATACTATGAGACCCTATATCAGAGTCGCTCTGAGACAGAGGATGGTGTCCTATCCGATTACCTGGCGGAGATCACTCTCCCACAGCTTGACGGAGAAGAGGCTAAGGCCCTGGGCGCTGTGATCACACTGGCTGAGGTTCGGGGGGCTGTTAAGCACATGGCGCGGAAGAAAACGCAGGGGGTGGATGGCCTTCCAGTCGAATTTTATGCTACGTTTGTAGACGTATTGGCGCCCCAGTTGTTGGAAGTCTATAATGAAGCGTTGACACAGGGCCGGCTGCCTGGCTCGATGAGGGAAGCACTGGTTGTGCCCCTGCTGAATCCGGGAAAAGATGGTACGGATGTGACCTCTTATTGGCCGCTGTCTATGTTGACGGTGGATTATAAAATCTTGAGCCGCATCCTGGCCACCAGATTGCTGCCGCACATGACGTCCTTAGTACACGAAGATCAGGCTGGCTTTATCCCCACTCGGAATACCTCTGCTAATATTTGCCGTCTTGTGCGAGTGTTGGATAGTGCGATGGGTACGGACGATTGGCCCGCAGTACTATCCGTCGACATAGAAAAAGCATTTGATAGTTTGGAGTGGGGCTATTTGGATGAGGTGCTGAGGAGGTTTGGCCTCGGGTCTGGGTTCAGGCGTTGGACAAGAGTATTGTATTCCTCGGCTACTGCCAGGGTGAGATTGGGCTCGGTGATTTCCTCCGCATACCCGGTCCAGAGGGGCACCCGACAGGGGTGCTCCTTGTCGCCCCTCTTGTTCGCCTTAGCTATAGAACCCTTGGCAATACGAGCTAGATCAGGGCTAGTACACGGTGGGGTCGTTTGTCGAGGCGAGCGACACCATATATCGCTTTATGCAGATGATCTGCTACTGTTTTTGGAGGACACGGAAGGGGCGTTGAGGGCAGCAGGGAATGCGCTTGTGGAGTTTGGAGCCCTGTCGGGTCTCAAGGTGAATTGGCGTAAGACTTGCCTTTTCCCGCTGAGAGAGGGGACACCGCAACCGTCGTTACCAGCAGAGGTGATATGGGAGGACTCCTGTTTCACCTATCTGGGGGTCAGGATCTATCATACATCCGAGGGGTTGCTGGAAGGGAACTTAGGCCGGTGTATGAGAGCCCTGCGGGCTCAACGACGTTTTGGGCTACGCTCCCACTATCGGTGGTGGGAAGAGTGGCACTACTCAAAATGGTGGCGCTGCCACGCCTCCTGTATTACTTTAGGACCTTGCCTATATGGGTCCCACCTAGGTTCTTTATGGGGGGCCGGGAGGAGGAGAGTGGCACTAGACACGCTGCGTAGGCCGAAACTCGAGGGAGGGATGGCGGCCCCGGATTTCGAACTCTATTATTTGGCGGCGCAGCTGCAGATCCTCACGCAACAAGTGGCGAAGGAATTTCCGGGACCTGACCAGTACAGAGGGAAGGAGGTCCCGAGACACGTCCTATCTTATATTGTAATGACCCAGCAGCTGGATGTGCGGGATCTGACACTCGAAGAAAAAACGTTGCGACTATGCTGGAATAGAAGTCGGAAACGTGCGGGAGTGGTACACCCATATGCCCCGGAGATACCTCTGGGCATGTTGACAGCGCTGCGCACGGAGGGGATTGGACCCCCCTGTTGGAGTGGGAGGAGTTGGGACTCCAGGTGATCGGCGATTTGTACGCCGAAGGGGAACTGCTGCCCTTCCGAGCAATACAGGATCAGTTTGGAATACCGGCGGGGAACTTCCTCTTGCACATGGCTGTCACAGCAGCGATTAAGAGGCACTGGGGTGAAGGGCAGAAAGAACCAGTGACCACGCTGGCGTGCCAGTATGTAGTGATGGCCGCAGGGACAATTAAAGCGATTACGTGTCTCCAATCACGAATGCTTCGGGAAGGATTGACACCCCTTATTGGCTTGAAACAGAAGTGGGAAGAGAGTATAGGAAAGCCTATTCCGGATACAACATGGGGTCAACTCTTACAAAGGGCGGGGAAGGGTTGCAGGAATGCACGCTTTCAGCAAGTGCACTTCTTTGTGGTCCACAGGGCTTATCTAACCCCGGGCAGGATTCAGAGGCATTTTCGAGTGGCGGAAGCGGCTTGCCCCAGGTGTCTTCTCCCAGGGGCGGAATTGGACCATATGTTCTGGGACTGCCCTAGACTGGGATCCTATTGGACCGACGTAGGTGAGCTCCTGAACGAAGTCACAGAGAGGCAGGTGACCTTTGATAAGGCCTCCTGCCTGCTGCTTTGGTTTCCCCACACGAAGAAAACGAAGGTTACCAGCAAGTTTATTGATTTGGGATTAATACTGGCTCGGAGAGAGCTCACGTGGCGATGGAAGTCGACAGAGTGCCCACCTAGTATGCGGTGGGCGATGGAATTGAGTAAGTGGGCCAAGAGTGAGAGTATGATCAGGCTTAGGCAAGCAACGCGCGTAGCGGATGAGAGGAGTCTAGAAGTGGCGCGGGCGTGGGAGTGTCTGGTGCAAGCGTTGAAGGATTATATGTCGCAGGAAGAGGTCGAGGAAGAGTGAAGCGAATGGTACATTCCTGGTTGGCGCACGATTGCCTGAGTATAGTCCCCTTAACTCCTGCACGTCAGATTACATTCCGGCAGTCAGCACACACCAGCAATACTTCAAGGAGTGGGTGGGAGAGGGCGGGGATGGGGGGGGCCCTAGGGAGGCTTGCGGATGATTACAGTGCGCGTAGACCACAGGTTGCTGCACGTAGGCGGGCCGACTCGGCCCAATATCCTTGGGTGGGGGGACGGCACTGACCCGAATCCTTATACCTCGAGGCTTCCCGGTAGGGGTGTGTTATTGGTTTGGGGTTGGGGGGGGGGAAGTAGGTATTAAAAAGCAGCGACATTCGACAAGCCTACCCTGAATGATGTCGAATTTCTTGTTCACATTGTTACTTTCTCATCTAGCGCCATCCCAGGTCTTAGACTTTTTGCCGCCCTGCCTCCGGGATGTGGGCTGAATGGCCGTGTATAGCTGGGAGACCTATTGGGGGGGGCGAAAAACGGAGATGGGCAATGATATGAGTACGCTGTATAACTCTGATGCTGCAATAAAAATTGTTTTAAAAAAAAGAGAGTAAAATTATTTATTAAAAATAATTCAAACACTCCTAAAAAGAGCTGGGATGGAAATAAACAATCCACTCCCAAGGAAAAAGTTTTCCAGTCCAGAGGAAGGTCTCCTCAACGGAGGGAAAGAACTCTGACTCGAGAACACCAGTCTCCCCAGAGGGAGCCCTCTGAGAAAAGATATAACCTTAGAAATAGGGATAATTTGAAAAAACCTGATAGATATCAAAGTATTGATGCACGTCACTCTCGATCTTTTTCGCAGAAATCGGAAAGAAGAGGACGGTCAGACCCAGGAGAGCACACCAAGTCCAAAGTCAAGGAACCTGCTCAGAGTAAAAAATCTCAATTTCCAAAAAAGAAGGTAGCCAGTATTAGAGTAATCGAACATGCCGAGAATACTGAGGACACGGTTGAAAAACGGGGAGTGGGCACAGACAATGTTAGACAGTGCAGCAGAAATCAGTATAGCCCGCAAGATCTTGATGAGTTATCTGGAGACAGTGGACACGAATGAATACATTCAGGTTGAAACTGCCGACACCAGACTTAGCGAGCCCCATAAGATATACGAAATAACATTGCGTATAGAGGGTGATAAGACTAGGAAAATAAAGGGTCTATTTTGGGATAAACTCTCAAAAGGCTATGATATTCTGTTAGCTGAAAAGGATTGGCCCCCAGAGTTTGTCAGGGAGTGCCCTCGTGGCGAAGAAATGATTATGCCTGCCTTCTCGAATCACATTCCGATTCACCAAAAATATACTTATGCAAGAAAATGGGCAGTAGCCCAGGCACCGGCATTATATAAAAATCATGTAGGATGGGATGAGGACTCACCTCCTCACAAAATCCAGTTAAAAAGTGAACCAACTGCCCAAAGGCAGTATCCCATTAAGCAAGAAGCTAAAAAACAAGTCAGGGAGATCTTAGATCAACTTGAATACCAGGGGGTGATTGAAACAAACATGCACCTCTCAAATGAACAATCCTTTGTTTCCTGTTTCCAAGCCAGACAATTCATATCGTCTAGTTTTGGACTACAGACACCTTAATGCATGTTGCAAAACATTTGCAGTACAAAATTCGCATAGTGCTGCACTAATGAACAACATAGTTAGGAAAAAATATAAAACAACATTAGACATATCTAATGGTTTCTTTTGTCAAAACATTGCACCAGAAAGCAGATACTTGACCGTTTTCTCCGTAATGGGGTCTCAGAAAAATTTCTGTAGGCTCCCACAGGGGTTCAAGAACAGCCCAGGACTATTCTCAGCTAGAGTAACAGAGTTACTACAAATATATGATGATGAGGCATTATCTTACGTAGATGATATCTATCTCACAGATGACGACTTGGATACTCACTTGAAAAGAGTGAACACCATTATACTTGGGTTCGCAGCAGAGGGTTACAAATTCAACTTTAAAAAGTCTCGAATTGCCCATCTGACAGTACTATTCTTAGGATACGAATTATCAAGTGAAGGAAAAAGCCTAGCGGACAACTTCTTAGAGAAGTGCGCTGTACTCCAAGCTCCAAAAACGCTGAAGAATTTACAATCGATTCTAGGCTTTCTGAATTTCGGTAGAACTTACATTCTAAATTACGCAGAGAGGGTTAAACCTCTCTACGAACTAATTAAACCTGATTTTAAACAAATCAATTGGACTCAAAAACACACAGAAATTTTGAGATCACTGCAAACAGACATGTTAGCAAAAACAAAATTAGATACACGTGACAACACACGTGATCTTGTAATCCGAGTCATCCCAGGAAGATGCGGATTCACGTACCTAACCTCTAATGAGGGAGAAAAGGTACCAATTTCAATTAAATCTCACTTGTACACACAAGCAGAAAAAACATTCAGTCACACAGAAAATACTGTGAAAGCAGTGCAAATTGCATTAGCCAATGAACGAGAACTAGCACACGGCAAACGGATTAATATCCTCACAGCGGAATCCGCCTTCGAGGCGCTATTCAGCCCAGTAAACCTGCCTACAGTGTCACTGGATCCGAAATGGATACAGTGTATAGATTCTCTAGGAGCGGAAGATGCGAAATACTATTTCGCCCCGCAATTCGAAGAACTGAATGATTTAAAATATGAAGAAGAATATCCTCTGCCAATCGAACTTCTGCCTCTCCCACAGTACGCCTGTATAATCTATACAGATAGATTTGTACAGCATTTCAACGTAGAGAACAAATCCTACAATGCAGCCTATGCGATTGTTAAAGGTCGCTGGCTGAGCGGTAAATTCAGACCGAAAATAACAAAAACTGAATCAGTGAAGTACTGTTCGGCTCAGAGAGCTGAAATCAGATCTTTAAAGATGGCGCTTGAAAATGCAGAATGTGAATTCCCGACACTTATCGTGTGCGATTCTCATTTATGCGTCAACTCTTACAATAATAAGTTGCAGAGCTGGATTGAAAACGATTACAAAGATGACACAGGTGCCACAATAAAGCATAAATTGCTCTGGAACCAGGTAGCTCTTTTACAGAAAGAACTACAAAAGACTCATGTGATACACGCACAGAGTCTTCAACGTGGTGGCGTTCACGTTGCAGGGAATTCATTGGCTAATACAGCCACAGCGGAAGCAACTAAACCGGCTTCCATAGCCACAAAAAAGCCTACAGAAAAATACATAGACGGGGAAACCATGCTGGCAGTAAAAACGACCGTAAAAGGCGACTGTGCAGCACTGCCCGTGAACTATCCACTCAATTATGCATACGTAATCGATGCAAACTCCGTTCCTTTTGCTCGAATCCCTGGAGTGGGGGATAGGGTAATTCCAAACAGGAACCAGAGAGGTTTCCTATTACAGGAAGCACATATGGGGTTGGGTCTGAGGCATCAAACAATCAGGGACTCTCTGAGAGAATTGGAATCAGAGTACTGGTGGCCGGAAATGAGTGAAGGTATTCATGACTTTGCAAAAAACTGTGAAGACTGCAACAGAGATCGCAGTGGGGAACCGGCAAGTGTAGTGTCAGAAGCCCTAATAGAAAGCATTAGGCAATCTATTCGCGCTATCAAAAAAGAGAAACGCGTCCCATTGTACATCATTAAGGCTAAACACACTTAAAAAATGTGGCCCCAGCTCTCGGCTGACGCCAGAACGGTTATAAAAGATCTGCGAGTCTTTATCGGCACATACGCAATTGCCATGTTCCATTCTGACCAGGGTCCTGCCTTTAGCTCTCGAGCTTATAGGGAGGCCATGGCCAGCATGGGAGTTGGGTTGCGGTATTCTTGTCCGTCACACCCCGAAGGGAACAGTGTGGTAGAAAGAAAAAACCGGGACATAAAGCGTTCTATAACAGCGAAGGTATTAGGTTCGGGTGCTGGGTGGGTCAAACATTTAATAAGTGTCCAAATCAGTCTTAATAATTTGCCAAGAAATTCTCTAAAAGGTTTCAGCCCATACGAACTATTGTTCGGAACTAGAATGCGAGTTCAGGACCTAGATAGTCAAGTATCAGTGGTACAAGATAAGAAAACAGACTTTGACATCAAAGATCGTTTGGCTGTTTTACAGGACTTGAATGAAACAAGAAAATCCTTAAGCAACATAAAGTTAAAACAACAGCCAGCTACCACTGACGAGGCACCACAAGCAAGGTATGCACCTGTTACAACGCATTCGTTACTCCGCACTGCCATTGCAACGCGACTTTTACAACGCATACCATTACAACGCATTGCGCTGGGGGGCGCTATAGGATAGGGAATAAGTATAATTTACTATCCAACACCTTCCCTAGGGTCCACGGGGACTGGAGTTAGAATAGTAAATTATACTTACCACTATCCAGCACCCCAAAGCGCTATGCGTTGTAATGGTATGCGTTGTAATGGTCGCGTTGTAATGGTAGGTAGTTGTAACGGTATGCGTTGTAACATGGTACATCCCACAAGCAACAACCCCAGCAAGGCCTGTCTGGATTCCAAAGATTGGGGATCTAGTTAGAGAAAAAATAGCGGTGAAGAAGGAATTTGGGCCTTCTTACAGAAAAGCAGTACCTGTCTTGGCAGTCACCGGAACAAGATCAGTAGTACTACCGCCCCTTGCTGGTAAAAAGGAGAACAGAGTTGTATCTATCGACCTGGTAAAACCACAAGCATGTGGCCTATAATCAACAGTAGGCCCAGTGGACTCCCGAGAAACAACAGAATACCCAAACTTGCAACAATCCAAGAGGTTCAAACTGAAAGACTAATCACATTCGATCAGCCTGCAGTGCACAGAGAGGGACTATGCAATAATGCCATGGAACTCGTGCCTCTTGAGACACAGATTGAAACAGTTTGTCAAGAAACACCAGTCTACAATGATGTGGCATCAGAAAGTGCTACCGAAAGACAGATTGAAAGAACAATTCCAACAATTGGCAGAACTGCCTCTCGTTATTTCATCGGCTTCGACAACTTTTCCGAGGATCAAGCAACCCCGAAGTGATGCCAGAAACAAAAAAGACTTTTAAAGAAAAAGCTACAGAACTCTTTCATCAACTCAAGGAGATTTATCTTATTTCCCCATGGTTAGAGTTCTGGTTTGGTCTAGGTGTATTTTTCCTCTTGCTTTGACTCATCATGGTACTTTGTTTGGGAAAATTCATTGAGGGAAACTATAGTACAATGGACACAGCAAGTCAGAACATCAACTTAGTCCTCAAACCACACAGATCATCCCACGTGAAGAAAAGAGAACTGTCAACAGTGAATGTCACAGCCATTCCAATACCCGGTGGGGTAGTATTGGAGAAAACTGACTATGAGATCTATGGTCCGGTCGAGATCCTGAAGTATCCTCATCAACTGAAGGTTTCCTTAAGTGACTTTGTAAAACCTAGTACCTTCTCTGATGATTGGGACTTTGACAGTATTAATAACATGGTGTCTGATTTAGTAATGTCAGCTAGATTCACAGAACATGATTATTTACAAGGTTCGTCTAGTTATGAACAAATGTTCTGTTTTACACATTATGGCGATCATTATTTGCATAAATCTGCACAGCCTAGAAGTGTTTTTAAGTATAATCAATGGGAACATTGAGCTACACCACCTAAAAGCAGTTCTAAAACATTCTTTGAGAAATTCAAGTACTTCTCAGGGTTTAACACCAGTGATGCAGAAACGTTTTATTATAAACTGTTAGATAAAGCAGGATTGAAAACAATGCTGACAAATACTAAATTGATATATTCAGAAGCATTTTATGAAAAAATGATGACATTTGGTTTTGATTATTGGAAAAATAACATTGAAACAAAAACCATTTGGGGTACAAAAGATTGGCAGGTACAAGGCCTAGAAGCATTATTCAGAACCTGCATGATACCAGAATAAATGATGTTTTTAAATGACACAATTCATCAAACATCCTGTCTTGGCCTAGCTAAGATTAAAGACCTTTATTTATTTATTTTATTTTGAGAATTTGTAAAGCGCCACTGACACCTTGCAGGCTTCCTGGCGCTGGAAATTACTCTGTTAACGGTAAAAACCGGGAGAACAGTCAGACGGACAATTTATTTGGGGAAGAGCCAGGTCTTGATACGTCTCCTGAAGGGAAGAAGCTGTGATATCTGACGTATGTCAGTGGGCAGGCTGTTCCACAGCTTGGCCGCTGCAACACTGAAGGATCTGCCCCCTGTTCTGGTTCTGTTAAATCTGGGTACCTTTACCAGACAGGCAGAGGATGAACGTAGGTCTCTGGCAGGAGTGTACCACAGAAACAGGGCTTGCAGAGGTTTGGGTCCAAGTCCGTGCAGAGCCTTAAAGACAATGCAGAGGGACTTGAAGGCCACTCTTTGTCTCAAGGGTAGCCAGTGCAGCTCAGCCAGGGCTGCTGTGGCTGAGGCCCTCCTCGTCCAGCCAAGAGCCAGCTTGGCGGCGGCAGATTGAATTCGCTGTAGTCGGTCCAACATCGTGACTGGAGACTCCAGGAGCAGGGCGTTGCAATAGTCAAGGCGACTGAGTATCGTGCACCTGACTATCGACGCCCTGGCTTGTGCCGGGAGAAGAGGCATGATTTTCCGCAGTGATCGAAGCAGGGCTGTGCAGATCCCCACAGTTTTCGTCACCTGGGTTTCCATACTTAATTTGTTGTTCAGCATGGCTCCCAGGTTGCGCACCGAAGGAACTGGCAGAGGTTTGTCTCTAAACTCCGGGGGCCAGAATTCATTCGGAAACTGACGGGGTATCTTAGTGCCTGAGCAGAACAGGACCTCCGTTTTCGCGGAGTTGAACTGGAGGGAATTACTGTGTAGCCATCCAGCCGTCTCTCTTAGGCAGTCGTGGAAGGTTGAGAAAGGAATGGCATCTTCACCTTCCCACGAGAGGATGAGCTGTGTATCATCCGCGTAATTTATTGTTTTGACCCCAAAGGATTGGATCAATTTGATTAGCGGGATGAGGTACACATTAAAAAGGATGGGGCTGATGGAGGAGCCCTGAGGGACTCCCTGGGGTACTGTTGCAAAGGCGGATTGAAATGGGGGAAGAGAGACAGCCTGTCTTCTGTCCCGAAGATAGGAGTGAAACCAGAGCAATGCCGTGCCTTCCACTCCCACTTCCCCAAGTCTCTGCAGCAGCCTACCATGGTTGACCGTGTCGAATGCGGCAGACAGGTCCAGCAGTATCAATGCCACTGGCTGGCCCCTGTCTGCACGCATGCGAAGATCCTCCATGGCAGTTAAGACTGCTGTTTCGGTGCCGTGGGCAGGACGGAACCCGAACTGGTGATCGTCAAGAAGATTGTTTTGTTCTAGGTGGGCGGACAGGCATGAACTGACCCAACGTTCGGCGACCTTCGCTGGGAAAGGCAGCAGAGAGATGGGTTGGTAGTTGGAAAGACAGTCTGGGCTCAGGGAGGGTTTCTTTAAGAGAGGGGTGATTAGTGCCTGTTTCCAAGGGGTTGGGACAAAGCCACTGTGCAAAGACTGATTGCATATTAGGCGCATGGTGTCAAAAAGTTAATTACCAAAATTTTTCCAGACTTTTGGAGGTAGGGGGTCAAGTGGAGAACCTGAGGTGATACCAAGCGCAAGTCTTTCAAACTCAACGGCCGGGATCGAAGGGAATTCCCCCAGTCTAGCCAAAAGGACAGAGCCTGGAGACGACAAGTTTCGCGAGCTGGTGTCTGGTCTCAGCGTATTAGAAGTTTCTGAAGAGGGGGGTGTTTTCAGGTTGTGAATAATGGTGTTTATTTTATTAATAAAAAACACTGCAAGATTGTCGCAGAGGGCTTGGGTAGGAGGCTGTGTAGAGGTGACACAGTCCGGGTTGGTCAGATTTTTGAGTATTTGAAAAATACTTTTAGAGCTGTTCGTGGCGTTGGTTATGATGGAGCAATAATGTTTGGCCTTATTTAGGGCGATGGCAGTTTTGTACTCCCGGAGGTTTGCTTTCCAGAGGGTTTTATGAGTGTCAGAGTAACCCTGCCTCCATTTTCTCTCTGCTTGTCTGCATGCTAGTTTGAGAGCTCTTAAGGAGTCATCAAACCATGGGGCCGGTGCTCGTCTCTGTGGTTTGCCCTTTTTCAGAGGGACGAGACCTTAACAAACGTCTATTCCGAAACCAATACCTGAAAATACAACAGATATTGAGATAGACGTATCGAAAATTTTACATTTAAACAGAACACATCCTGATTGGAAAAAGTGGTTAATCTGGCCTACTGACACAAACAACTGTCAAGATAGATTCCTGAATAAAACACAGGGGTTAAAAATGACCAGACAAGACCCAGGATACTCCCAGAGACAACATCCAGGGATAGTAACAACATACAGTGTAGGGAAACTCTGCCTCGAATGGCTAGGATCATCCACACTGGCTGAAATTAAGCAACACTTGTCTTTACTTAAAGAGGGTGCTGATTTGCGCGATTTTATTATGGGACCACGCAAACAGCGTCAAAAGCGTTTCATAGCGACCAGTATCTATGCTGCATACAACGAGGCTTGGAAAGTCACACAAATTGAAACAGCAGAAAAAATACGAGAAATTGATCGTATTAATTTGGAAAAATCACTTTCTGTAGTGGACAATGGGTTAATGACTCTGTCCTCCAGAATATATTCATTGGACAATATTGTATCCTCTGCCTTTGATATAATAGACAGAGACTTGCTAATGTTACAGCATGGCCAGTCACAATTACGTTCTATTGTACAATTAGGCTGGATGCTGCAAAATCTTCGTTCAGGCTATGTGCCTTGGCGTTTAATCAACACAACGTCATTATTTTCCATTTTTAACCTTACTGATAAACAAATCAGCTTGGCACAGAAAGGAGCAGACTATACAATCCTGAGCATCAAAAAACTTGAGAGATTACCATTGACAATGGCAGAAAGTCCTGTCATTGAATGGATAATACACGGGATTATCACAATTCCGATAACAACTTTCCGATTTAAAAAGTGCCTTGAATACATACCTACTGGCCAGTATGAACGATTGGGTAAAGGATATGTTAAATCAGCATGGAAATTACCACACACACATTCATGCTACAGTGACAGCGACAAAAATGTATTTCTTAGTGGTGAAAAATGTAAACGTTCACTAAGCGGTATACTTTTGTGCCAGGGTATTAATTTACACGGAGCCTGTGAAGGTAATTCTAACAACCTTTCATGCCACCAGCTTGTCACACCTGCAATGCAGATAGAGCCTTTCTTTATGCAACTCGCGAATGGGAGTTACATTCTAGGAACGGATCACAGATGTTGTGGCCTTTTGCCAGGAAAAGCGTATCTCGTAAGCGTAACTTCCATGGTCAAATGCTGTATGCAAGCATTGTTCCCGAGCGGCCCTGGAGACATAGAGACTCCCATCTGGCCTCGTCTGCATTTCTCTTCTATACGAATTGATACTTTAAGCAAAATGAAGTCTGTGCTTTTGCAGACAACAGTGCCCATCACGTCATCAAAAGAGACGTATGATCTCCTAGTTGCAAGGACAGCTACGGAGGTTCATGACCTTTTATCAACAAATTGCCCCGTGCATTTCGTAGAAATGTTTAGCCAAATTCTTAACATGTCTAGTGCCATAGGCATCCCAGGCATATTTAAGACGATTTTTACGGGACTGCTAACACCATTTCAAGCAATTCTGGGAATCGTTCCCAATTTTGTCCATTCAGTCTTTGGCGGCATACCCCTATTTTTGGGACTTGTAGCAGGGATTTTATTTTTGACCCTCCTGCTCCGATATGGCAAGCCACAGCTCAGACATGACTCCTATGGGAATGGAAGAAACAATACCAGCAGTGCGCTACCGGGACGGAATAACTAGAGTCCTTGGATTGGCCAGGCTGAGAGATCTAAACATGACCTGGTTCCTTTCATTCAGACCTATATGGCAAAACTGCATCTTACCTGTACTACGATGTATGCTATGCGGAGATGAGTGCGTGTTGGACACCTGTCTTGCACCTCCATCAGCAGTACCAATGGATATCGATACTTTGCTCAGTCCGATAACGGCTCACGCATTGTGTTGTCCCCAGCGGCTACCAATCCTGATGACGGCATTCGTTGAGACTCCTGTACTACGACTAGGTGGTAACAGTGGAGCGAGTGACAAAAGCAACATCACCCAGGTACGACCTTCTGTGAACATTGCTGATCCAGCCTTTGATGACAGCAATCATTCTCACACCTGCCAAGTTACAGCACTATCGAATTTGGTCGAACTGTCACCTGATTTTGTAGACCAATTCTTTGAGAGCCTGTCTGATATGATGTTCTCACCCGAACAGAAACAATAACTTAAGAGAAGCATTCCGACACACAGCGTTCCCATGAACTCTGAATTCGCCCTTCAGTTTTGAACAACAAAAACTGCTAAAAGCGTTGGAACTCTATTTTCCCCGTTCAAGCAATAATTCTTTTGAATTGAACACTTTTTAATATTCACCTTTTTTCTGGCACGAAAAAATCTTTGCTTAAAGTAGAACTATTCATAGAGAACAGAAGCTTCTACTTCTATTTTTAGTTACATCTAGAGACATAATAACTTTCAACCAGCCTCTAGCACATTTTACTGCAATGCATTTATATGTGATGAAATTATCTCGCCCTTCTTTTCTGTATTCAGAGATATTTCATGTGTAATTCTTTTTGCAAAATCGTTCATTGATTGCATATGCTATAATTTGAATGATTTCTTTGCTTCAAAAACGTACAGTACCTATGTTTTCACGTATTACAAATACGCCTATTTCAAATGCATATATGTATTTTGGGGTGGGCAATGTTACACATGCATCTTATTGCTCTAGTTTTAGTAATTTGATGGACATGAATTTGTGGAGTGGGTGTTGCGTTCTAATCTAGGACCCTGATCGATACTGTGACCTTATGCCCCTATACGGCTATAATTCCCCTTTTACCCCTATATTGGCATAACCGATCAAATGCAATATTCAGAAACTCGTCTCTGGCCTCACACGAACAGAGCCACATTTCAGAATCGCTTCCTCTGCAACTTCCTTTGCAGCTAATTAGTGCAATGACATAGCAGAAGTTACTATCTAAGATTCCTAGATTAACACTCCGAGTTCTTCAACAAGATAAAAACTCAGCAACCTGGGAAAGCCCCGCTTGCTATGTTTTGATTAGTAATAGAACTCTAATGAGCACTGATAGACGATCACTTCCTAGTGACATCTTTATTGACGTCTTATGTCCAAAAACTTACGTCAAACAAGACACCTTCCAGGTATAAATATTACCAACATTGCCTTAAGCAAACGCTGAAGTTGCTGCTGTTATGCTGATGATAGCATTGCTGCTATCACTACTGCTATCGCTGCTAACGAGCGAACGATGGTGTGGTGAATTTAGGAGCTGAACAGCCGTCCCCTGCAAGAGCCCAGCAGATGCAAGCTGCCCACGGACGCTGCCCCTCCTCTTCCTCGACGCGCTGAGAGAGACGCTGTCTTTTCTCCTGCAGAGAAATCCAGCTCCAGCGTTTCCAGCCTACTCTTGCGAGTGACTGGGATATCGAGTTCCCTGAAGGAGATACCAGACCTCCATCATTCTATTCCAGAGTTATGGTGTTGAATAAACCCTTAGAGAGAATTCTTGAAGCAAACCTTGGCAAAACCAACTTAACTTAAAGCTACTTACTTACTCCCCTCCCAAGTATTAGGCTTAGGTCAGGTACACTGGGGTAGGCATAGTTAGAAGCACCAGTTGAGTATGTTAGCCTAATGTATATATGAATGTATATATGTTTTATTCATTTTAAACCCTTGTATGGCTAAGAAACCATATCAATGCTTTTACAGTATTATTTCGTAAGACTCATCTTACTGTACGTACTTTTTATAATACCAAGTCTTGCAATTGTGGCAATTCATTTCTCTTGTACGAGAAGAAAGACTGTTCAATAAATGTTACCCTTTATTGAAAACGCCCGTCTCTCTATTCTCTACATATTGTGAAAGTAATCTGCACAACAACTGACTGAGTAAAATAACTGTCTATTGTTTCACACGACCCTAGAGATTGACTCTTATCTGAGGAGCAAAGTTGTCATGTTGCACGGTTGTTGGAAAACTGAATCCCTTCTAGTCTGTACCAAGGAAGCTGATCACTTCCTATTCAGTCAAGAAAGTTTCCAGTGACCTCTGAGCTAGTTGGTAACAAACCCAATCAAGTTTAGCATAGTCAGTAGAGGCCTGGAAGATCCGCACTTCTAAGTCGATACTACTGTTTATGTTATTCCAATGCGCAGGGCCTATTGGGAAAATAGGAACTACACTACACCACCTCTTGATGTTGTCTGACTGCTCCCAACTGTTTGAATTGTTTGATGGCCCTGTCGTATTTACTGCCGAAGGTTAGGATTCTGCCACTGGCGTGGTCCAGCTTGTCCCTCAAGAACTTGCGTTTCTTCTTCTGTTTTATTTCATCCTCATATTTGTCAAGTCTGATTTCCATGCTTTCGAGTGCCTTTTTGATCTCGTCTTGTGCACTATGTTTGTCCAGTTCTTCCTTTCATTTTTCAATGTCCTTGATGGTCTGTCCCAGTTCTATGGCCTCATACTTTGATTAAAGACCCAGCATATTCTTGCATGTTCCTGACATCAGAATCAACCAGTCCTCTAGGAGCTTCAGGTGGGGGTTTTGATATGTTGGTGTTATAAGGATTCGCAATCCTCTCGGTACTCTGCCCACTTCGACGTAATTATCAAGAGAGGTGACTTCCCACCACTGGTTTCTTTCTTTCTTTAGAAGTTACTCGTAGTTAAATAACATTTGTTTGAGGTTTCTGTTTGCCTGAGTCGTTGCTGGCACCGTTCCCTGCACAGTCTCTGCTTCTTCCTCCGTTTCACAAAACAAAGAGCGAGCTTCATCTGCTCTTCCTGCTTGCTGATTCCTAGGGGGAGATTCCACAGCTATGGCCCCCGTCTGTTTCCCCTTGCTCATTTTGGTTTTTCGTTGTGGTTTAAAATACACAGGTCATATCCTGCCGCGTTTCTCCACAAATCGGGAGCGCGGTACCCCTGCCAGAACTAACGGTATCTATTATTCACTTGGGCTGATGCTGGTTCTATGCCGGTCCGTGCGAGGACAGAGTTACGCGCTACCTCCGGTGCACGCCCACCAGTCCCACGCTTCAAGGCACGGTTCCTGCACGTCTCAGCATCCTCTGGGATTTATGCAGGTGTTCGGCGGTGGGAGCCGGCCGTTTAGATGAGTGGAAAGAAAGTTTTCCCGACCTTTCCAGCTCTGCTCCAGACAGAGTTGGTGCGAGTTCCGGGTGTCGGGACCCGGTAAATTAAATGTTCGAATTCTCCTCAGGCATGATTCACCGCAGGAAAGAAAGACACTCGCACACCAGGATCCGTGAGTTGAAAGTGTTTTTATTGGCGACGCGTTTCGACCGAGCGGTCTTCTTCACTAGCCAGTTTGTATATTTACATCACCACCATTTTATCGTGTAATTTAACAGAAATAAAGAAAGGACCACTGTGGCAACAGGCAATCATAGGCACAGAGAAAAGACTATTGTTCTCCTAGTGCATTATATACATTTCACCAACAATATTAGTTTCATAACATGTCAAACAGTCCAATATGCACAATATTAAATAAAGCAGATCAATTAATTCATTGTTTATAATACCGTGAGCTAGTTATCACTTTTTCAGTTGTAGCATAATATAATGCACAAACAACTACATAAATGTAATGAATACATAAACAAATGAGTGCATATATATATATATATATAATATATATATATATATATATATATATATATATATATATATATATATATATATATATATATATATATATATATATATATATATATATATATATATATATATATTCACTGAATAAACCATAGGTTTCAGGCATCATTGATGTCATCAGTGATGTCATCAGTGATGTCATCAGTGATGTCACTGACCATGTTATGAATCATGTAATATGTGACATCATCAACAGTGCATTGCGGGGGCGCGAGTTATAGTTAGCTGAACTAACTGTAACGGCCAAATTGCTCTGGTTTTGTACGAGTGAAATGTCCAACCAACGTCTACTTCCATGAAACGTGTGCTTTTTCAGTGAATTTCGTAGGTTTTTTAAATGCTAATTTCTAACAATAACATCCCTGAAACCTTGGGAAGCATATCACAAAAGTGACAGGCAGGTGTTATGCAATTCTCAAAACCTTACGGAAGGTACTAGACCTTCTGCCCATCAGTACTAGGAAATCCTTGATTCACGCCCTAGTTACCCCACACTTAGACTATGGAAATGCTCTGTTTATTGGTCTTAGTCAGAATGGGCTAAAACAGCTCCAAAGAGTCCAAAATCCGGCTGCACGTTTAGTGCTGAATCTGCCGAGAAAAGCATCAGGGAAGCAAGCTTAAGCGAAGTTACATTGGCTACCCATTAGAGAGCGCATTTTATTTAAAGCATTATGCATCTCCCATCGCATAGCCCATGAGAAAGGGCCATCTTATTTGAAAAAGCTCCTAACCATTCACCGCCCTAAACGAAATCTCAGGTCGTTAGGGAGTATGTTGTTCAGAGTGCCCTGCATCTTTAGGGCAAGAATGGGAGGCCGATGATTTAGTTATCTGGCGGCTAGTCACTGGAACAAACTCCCCATTGAACTACGAATGGAACAATCTGAGATGAGGTTTCGCCTAAAGTTAAAGCCCCATCTCTTCCCTCGCATATGAGAGAATGTGCTTAGTCTGTCACAGTCTTAGTTGCTCTTTTCAGTGGTGGGCTCTCTGGGGCGGATTGTATCCACAGCGCGGGGACACACTGTTCTGAGTGTAACCAGGCGCTCTACAAACGGTTTTATTATTATTATTTTTATTCTGTTTTTGTTCAGTGAATATATATATATATATAGACAGGCACTTTAAAACAGTGCATGGCAATGACCTCAAGTGCCTGAAATATTTTGTAATTGCAGCTATCCCTAATCCCTCTGGAATGATCTTTACAGCAGCTGGAGTAAAAAATTATCCTAGAACTTGATGGTAAATCTCATAGTGGGCTAAATAATGCTGAAGATCTCCACAATTTCTTAGAATGTATCCCATAGTTTTAGTACATATGACAGAGATTCTCTTAAAAAACCTCAGCTGAGAAACCCCTTTCCCTGTTTTTAATTTCCAATACACTTATTTTAGATGGATATATAACCCGCACTATTGCACACAATCTTTGCACTTAAAACACAGCGCTTTGCACTTTCCAGCACAACATATAAGTTGATATGGGTGCTATTCAATTGTTGGGGTGTGTGAGAGAAAATCCTAGGCAGTCTTATCGGTAAGAAAACAATTGACCTGACCAAAATAGCAAAAGGAACAATCAACCAAAAAAGGAATTATCTGTATAATACATATTTTTAATAATAAACATAGTAAAACTCATATAGATAACTGAAATTAATCAGACTATATGACAAATCAATCTAAAATTACATACAATCAATGCATATATTAACAAAACATATTGAATAAAAGAAGACACCAAAGTTACAAAAAGGTGTCCACAGCAAGGTGACGGTTAAATACTCGACGCGCGTTTCGGCGAAAACGCCTTCTTCAGGAGCCACCTGAAATTACATACAAACATCTATAAGGTACAGTTCTTAAATATTCTAAAATTGCAGGTCAATCAACAGTACATAATTTTATTCCTTAACCATAGATTCAAAACACATTATTGAGTGTATTGCCTAGTGCTGTTGAGGTCAAAAACTGTTACTTTGTTTCTTACATGTCATATAATAGACATATACCATGAACAGTGATTGTGTAGTACTCGAAAACACAGTCAAAATCAAATACAAAATTTAATCCTAACACCTATTGGTGACAATACTACATATCTTTTTAAATCCTCTGTAAATATAATGATGACCACTTACAAAGGAAGATGGAACAAGGACACAGTCGTTGTCTTTGTGTAAGGGACAGGCAGGTGATGTACCTGGACAGATGAAACAATCATGTCATAATTACAGAATGATATTAATATATTAGGTGTATAGACATGTCAAATGAACACATAAATGCCATAAAATTGCAGAGGGCATGTGGAAAAAACGCACGATATTGGGTCGGGTTTACATGGGACTTGAATAATCCAGATTAGATGAATAGGATAATTTACTAAGCCTATATGGCTTTATAGAAAGGCGTATTAACTGTAAGGGATACCTGTCTGATGGTAATTACGATCTTTCGAGAGGTATCAGTAATTGTCAGGTGCACTGGATGGACTGGTAATTGGAAAAATACACTGCGAATCTCAACATAAAGTTGTTCCACACAGTGAATGGTAAATTCTTATAAACCCACACAAAAAGCGATAAGCGATAAGTCATACGTATGGTTCCTGACTGACACTTATCTAGAGAGATAAGAGCAAACATATATATAAAAAGGACATCTTGTTCCAATGAGGTAGAATAAAAGGCAAGGATCAGTAGATTAATAGAGTACCTGGAAAGAAGGGACGTGCAGGTATGGCAGACTGATTTAAATGGACAGCGTCAAAGCGGTGAGTAATGGCTTGCTGTTGGTACGCTACGTGCCGCAATATAAGGAAGGCCCACGCGGGGTCTAGACAAGGAAACACAACGTGTTTAATAAACCTTTTATCGATCCCCAGGATTTCTCAAGCTGAAAGAGGAAGGGTTGTTACCTCCACAAGCTAGATATAAATTCCTTGAAACATTCGAAGCGCTGCCGCAAACGATAAATGCACAATAAAAATATATCCAAAATTCTGCTGCCTGGAGGGATGACAAACAGCATATCAGCATATGTCACACAACCTAATTGCAGTATAAAGATGGATTGTGACCGTAAAAAGGCGGCCGATTACCTGAAAAGATTTCGGCCTGCTGCCTTCAAGACGACAATTTGTGTGTTTAATACGTGAAACTCGTGGTTACTGTGAAAATATTACGAGGCAGGTAGCTGAAAGACACGACAAAATCACATCAGAAATGTTTATGTATTTACCAGAACGCTAGCAGATTCTAAATGGGGCCTTAGGTCATAGAAGAAATACAATGTTTACCTCGATGCAATTACGAGCAAACCAATGCTGATGAGAGGTAGCACGAGGATAGTGCTGTTTCAAAGTAAGCGTCTGCCTCTAGAAAAAATACAGATAACATAGACGCCATTAACACTGGCAGAGCGTGTGCACAAAGAAAACTATATTCAGGCATGGTTATCTCTGAACTGCTAGTTCAATTGTTACCGGCATACGCTTAAGATGTAAATAAATGTCCTAAGCAGATGAAATATTACTTCTCACCTAATGGGCGGAATATACGTGGCAGGATAGAGCTCATGTATTCAGTCCGGTGCGGCATGCCGTCTGCCGAATTCAGAATCAACGGCAGGGCCCTGGGCAAACCGTTTAAATATTCTAACTGATGGGCAGGACTGGCCTCACCTGGTGGATGGCGGTAAAGGTAAAAGAATGACTGGCCTCACCTGGTGGCTCATACCGAGGTGAAGGAAAGACTCTGCCAATATAAAATAGAATTGCTGAGTGTTAAGATAGTATGAAACGCAATGAATATATATCGATCTGCATGTGGAATTGTTGTCGATTCTCACAATACGGAAAAATGAGGAGGGAGGCCAAAACATAGCCAATTGTGTTTAGCTGAGAAACGGAACAAAGTTATTGTTATCCTCATATTAGATTCCTAATATTCAGGGACCGTATTTATAATCCATCATCAGAACCATAAAGATTTGTGATAGACGTTATGATCTAAAGCGTCTCATGTGTCTATTTGGAACCCATCCAATATCAACGAAATGAATAAGGCTGATTTTATATTAAGGTGTACACATATCTTACCGTCGGTGTATGAGATGTAGTTGCGAGATATGCAAGAGTGTCCCTGTGAACCCAACTAATGGAAACAAAAAGCATGATGCTAGTGTAATACTGAGGGGCTCGACGAACTCAAAGTCAGTGTATTGGGAGTCACAAAGACACTTTCCGAGGTATTATTATAAACAGTCTCGCCGTCGTTTGCTAATCAAGTGTTGAGACACTATGTGGACCAATAGGTACTGGGGCAATATTTAAACCAACAGAGTCCCGAATATATCTTACATTTCACGGTACATAGATATTGTCTAGAACAAAATGACATGTCTCATATAATTAAGTGGTTGAGGCAAACAAAACTGTGCCAGAATTGGATAAGGATCAAGATAGAAACTACATATGGATGTTCCCATGTTGTATTAATGGACTCCTCGACCCAAGTATAGCTGTGTACTGACTCAAATAATGGCGTTTTCCCATGGAATTTCCGCATTGAGACCCTTCTTGAAAGTCCCAAGAGAAAATATCCAGAAGACTTCTCTTTTCTTTCTTATTTTCCCTCTGCCTTTATTTTCCGGAAGTCTAATTTTTTCAAGAATACGCCATTTAAATTCATCTGGCACATGTTGTTTCTCTTGAAAGTGCTTCACTAGCGGGGCCATAGTTTTATTGGTGTGTATAGCAGAGCGCTGCTCTGTAAGCCTCACCTGGATGGACCTGGAGGTTTCGCCAACATACCCTAGTTGGCAAGGACATAGGATAAAATAGATGCAGTTCGCGGTTTTACAGTTCCACATGTCACCTGCACTGACATGACAACCATTGTGTTCAAATGGCTCACCTCCAATGATGTTATGACATGATTTGCACGATGAACACCTGACTGTACCTTTTACAGGAAAGTTGTTATCAATGGATCTGTGAACAAATTCAGATGTAATCCGATTAGCATTGAATCGTGAGTGCACAATCAAATCTTTCAGATTCTTGTTTCGTTTGTGAGCAAACAAAGGTTTCTCTAGCTTACTCAAGGCTGTGGGATTAGAGTTTAAAATGTGCCAGTTGGTGTTGACAATATGTTTCACTGTATTATCTAAGGTTGAGTGCTTGGTGACACAGACAAGGTGAGTGTTTTCTGTAGGGACTTTTCTCCTTAAAAGTGAGTCACGATCATAGAACCTCGCTCGTTTGAACGAGTCCCTTACTAGTCTGTGTGGGTACCCTCTGTTCAGGAATTTTTGTCGCATACTACTGGCTTGTGTGTCATAGTCAGCTAGGTTTGTACAATTTCTCCTGACACGGAGAAATTGGGAAAAAGGAATACTGTTGCGTTGGCTGCGGGATGAAAACTGTTAAAATGTAAAAGAGTGTTTCTAGCAGTAGGTTTTACAAAAAGGTCTACTATCAATTTGCTATTCTGATGTTTAATGGTTAGGTCAAGGAATTCCACTTGATGTTGATCATAGTGAGCTGTGAATCTTAAGTTCACATCTGTCAAGTTGATCCACTGAAGAAATTCACAGAGGGACTCTTTCCCATTGGTCCAGATAAAAAAGATTTCATCGATATATCTGGACCAATGGGAAATGGATTCATAAAAAGGAGCCACCTCATTGTAGATAAATTTGGTCTCAAAGGACGCCATATAAATATTTGGGATGGACGGCGCAACAGATGCCCCCATACTAACACCCTTTATATGACATGAAAGAAACAAAGTGACAGTTTTTGACATCTATTATATCACATGTAAGAAACAAAGTGACAGTTTTTGACATCTATTATATGACATGTAAGAAACAAAGTGACAGTTTTTGACTCTATTATATGACATGTAAGAAACAAAGTGACAGTTTTTGACCTCAACAGCACTAGGCAATATACTCAATAATGTGTTTTGAATCTATGGTTAAGGAATAAAATTATGTACTGTTGGTTGACCAGCAATTTTAGAATATTTAAGAACTGTACCTTATAGATGTTTGTATGTAATTTCAGGTGGCTCCTGAAGAAGGCGTTTTCGCCGAAACGCGCGTTGAGTATTTAACCGTCACCTTGCTGTGGACACCTTTTTGTAACTTTGGTGTCTTCTTTTATTCAATATGTTTTGTTAATATATGCATTGATTGTATGTAATTTTAGATTGATTTGTCATATAGTCTGATTAATTTCAGTTATCTATATGATTTTTACTATGTTTATTATTAAAAATATGTATGTTTTATACAGATAATTCCTTTTTTGGTTGATTGTTCCTTTTGCTATTTTGGTCAGGTCACTTGTTTACTTACCGATAAGACTGCCTAGGATTTTCTCTCACACACTGTGTCTACCCTGCCCTAGGAGTCTGCTTAGTAACTACCCAGGGGGTCCTTGCTTTTCTCACATTATTATTCAATTGTTTACTTATTGCAAATTTTTGCACGTAATCATTGAGGTCAAAGCATGTTTACATCTGACGATAATGACACTGATATTTATGAATTAATTCAGAGATGATTTTAATAGAATTGCGTCATTGGTCTTACTATATATTGTGAATTTTAATATATATGAAATTATTATCATATTTATTACTTTTGTCATCATGGAAAATTGGATATAACATAGCCATTAGATGATATATGAATTGTCTCATTCTTCTACTTTATAGTATGATGAATTTCACTATAACAACGATGCCTATCCGCAATATGTTTTGTAGATTTTCTTGCATTTATGCAGGAATTATTGTCAGTGCCAGAATCTTCCAATTTTTAAACGAACACGCTGCCGTTTGAAACAAATGGTTTTCAAATGGTTTTTCAAATTTGCAAACAAGTATATAAACAAAGAAAGAGTGTATGCGCCACAAGTATGTGTTCTATGTTTATTACTATTCACATGACACGGGAGTACCACAAAAAAACAAACACAAAAACTATGGGTATAAAAACAGTAGGCAGACTGCGTTTCCGCATGTGAACAAGGATACTTTGTTATCCGAAACGCGTCAGAGCTGTGAAGAAATAAAGACCTGATTTCTACCATGAGGATTTTGGTGTCCGTGACTCTCTCTTCTGTCTTTACCGGCTGGGAAGTGGGAAGAGTCAGGAAAGTGCTTCATATATATATACATATACATATATAGATAGATAGATAGATAGATAGATAGATAGATAGATAGATAGATAGATAGATAGATAGATAGATAGATAGATAGATAGATAGATAGATAGATAGATATTGCCTACTGGTTGTCGCCAGTAGGTAGTTATAGTTAGGACCTAATATTCATAGGAAAACCGCAACATTCTATTGCCAATAACTTTGGTGTCGATTGATGAATCTTCTTGAAATTTTCCAAACTTTTGACCAGCTCAGTTCCGCTCCTTCCCTGGGGGGTGAGCGGTGAAGCGGGGGGCAGAGAAAAAAGGGGGGCACAAAACACATTTTCCCCATGCAATTTCTCATAGGACCTTCAGCCACGGCTACAGCTTGAACGGCTGAACCGAATTATAGCAAATTTGACAGAGAGGTAGTCCTCAGTTCCGACTTGTGCCTTTGGCATATCTGATGTCAATCTGTTCAGTGGTTTCTTTGAAAATTACGGTTAAAGTCATTTATATATCTATGGGCGCGGAGGATCCGCAGATTGTGTGAGGATTGGCCTCTTAGGTTAAGCGCACCGTTCCGATTACGTGCTGAATTCTAATTGGCTGTCAAGAGGTTTTAAACATTCGAAACCAGGAACCTTTGGCAGCCATTTTGTGCCTCGGTAGAAGCAAGGGTGAAGAAGTCTGTGAAATATGTTGGAAAAACGTGAACAGGGGAAGGTTAGACACACCCTGACCCCTAGGCCTGCTCAGGGGGTGACATAGGGACCCGTAGGGCAAAAAAAGTAAGAAAATGTTTTTTCCCAAAAAATCGCGAGATGCGCGTATGATCCGTGCATTTGGTCGCTGAAAAAAACGAAGCATGTATTTTTTGAGATATATATCAAGCTTATGTGTATAGATGTTGGGTGGTTCTACAAAGCGCCCTTGTGTTTATTGAGAGATTTTAGGGTGGGCGTAGTATGCGTAGTCGTGCTACGCGAAGCTACGAGAAGACGTTCATGCACTATGCGAGCTTCACAAGCCTGTGTAGTAGCTTGTCTGACCCGTTCGCGACGCGTTTTCCTTGCTCGGGAGCGTGTTGTGCGCGTTCGGGGCGCTGTCTGTGTGCTCAGAGGATCGTGCGGTGGGCTATGGGTGCGGCCATCTTGTTTTTTCAATTGTCCCGCCCGCTCGCATTGCTTATTACCTGTTCCGGGTCGCATATAACGTGTACGCGTTGTGCAAGTCATGTTCGGGAACGCCATCTACTTGTTCGCGACGACTAGTGCGTGTTAGCGAGAAATATCGCGTGTTTGCGACGGGCGCGGCCATCTTGTTTTTCACTCTATGCTATGGTTCTGGACCTCGTTTTCTATCCAGCTTTAATCTTTGCAATCTTTACTTATTTTCACTGTTTTTCTCACTTTTTTTATTTATCATCTCTGTCTCTCTGTCCCTAAGTTTATATTTTGTGATTTATTTCTACTTTCACTGTGTTTTTGTTACTTTTCTACTGTTTTATTTTACTTCTTTATTCAAACTCCTACTTCTTCCCCTTCACTTTATTTTTTCCTTCTTTTCTTTTCTGCCTCCACCTCAGAACCATGGCCAAGGGCAGCAGTACCAGCTCCAAGGGCAAGGCGCCTGCGCCCAAGAGCCGGATGCCTTGCGGTAGAATGCGCCCTGCAGGGGTGCAGGCCGACAACTGTTCGGAGAAACGGAGGTGGCCGCCCTCATTTTCTTCGTCCTGCGCCACCTCCCCTTGACCTTGGCAGCAGGCGGCAGACCAGGTTCCGGGTACCTTACCCAGGAGAGTCACCACCGTGCGCCGTGCAGTCTTTCACTGCTTAGGGATCCGGCGCACCCACCAGCAGCTGGCCCACTGGTGGTCCAACATCCTGGACCAGGAGCAGGACCATTTGGACCTATGAGGTGTCGAGGTAGTGGGGCTTGGTGAGTAGCTAGTAATATATAGTAGTATAAGTATTGTGTATAATTCTTGGACGAATAACACAATTACTGGTGCGCTTAGTTACATTGCAGATCAATTCCGTTTCAAAATCTTCTGTGATTGTATGACACAGGTGCCGCTCGACACTTCTCTTACTTGTTTGTAACTTTGTGCTAGCTTGGGCTATGTATTGATGTTAGAGTTTACTTTAGAGAACTGAAGTTAGTTAATGCTATTGTTAGATAGAGTCTAGTCCTTCCATTGTCCTTCAGTGAAATAGTGGTGGATGGATAACAGGTTTACTTAGTATCAGTTCATATTCTTTTTACGGTCTGCGTGATGCCTCCTCTGTCACTGAATGCTTCTTACCCCAGTCCTCCATAGAACCTTTTTGTAGTTTGTTTAGTGAGTGGTAGGCTTAGCAATAGCATTGTCAGTCAGTAGCAGAACAACATATGACGCAACCAACCAACAGTTTGGTGTATGCCCAAATTTATGCATGTGTCCTTCATCTCATCTATGCATTTTTGCTGGCAAAAATAAAATGGAAATGCAGACTTACTGAACTATTGGCCCGTCTGGAATAGGTGGTGTAGGTCAGGTGGTACTGGCTTTGTTAGTATTCTGCAATCAGAATGATTATGGAAGATTTGATTAGTGTTCATATAAGTAGACGGTCCGTGAATCCTGCAAGCAAGTCAGTCGTTTAGATAGGTCAATTTTATTGCAATTGTTATTTCTTTATTATTTCTTAAATTATCAGCTCCCAGGGGCAAGAAGACAGGGTCTGAGTCGGCGGGACAACCACCAGAGAAGCGCTCCTCTACCGAGGATCCTGCTGCTGACCCCAGTAAGTCCTACAGTGCTTATATTATTAACAATTATATTTCCCTAACTTTTAACACGCCTTATTTTTTCCAAACTATTAATTATGCTTCCTCCTAATTCAATTTTTAACAAAAGCTTCTTTGATCTTCATGATCTGTTTTCCAAATTTTGGGTATCCCTGCCTTTCAGTTCCTTCAAACTGCCTCTGCCATGACTCTCTCTACTACTATTAGACTGTCTGTAGCTAATCTTGCCCTGTTGGCCACTCTTTAGTTAAGGTTTTCTTTTGAATAAAGCTGTGATAGAACAATACCTGTAGCCACTGGGTCCACTCCTGTCCTTTGCGTTGTCCTCTTTAATCTCTAGGCTTTGACAATTCCCACCAACAAAATGCGCAACCAGATGTTTGTCTAGTATTTTTTGTTGGGGTAGTAGTACATACTACTATTACTGTTGTGGGTATTCTGCACAGCCACATACAGAACTATGCACAAGAAAATAGGATGTTGGTGATGGGAGGTTGGACCTTACTTACACCTCAGTCAGAGAACTCAGAACCCACGATTCACTGACCGACTAGCTATAGTGTCTCAGTCATTAGTCATTATTATGTCCTGACCCCCCACACAAAGATACCCAATGATTTTATTACACAACCCAGAACATAACACCCTTTCGCTCACTCACTTGTGTAAGTCCACTACACCATCGACACTCCAAATATACCACAGAGTCTATGTCCAAGTTCAAATGCTTTATTTTTTTCAAATAATACCAAGCTTTGTAAGTTGTTCCATGAAATTACATCCAGCTCCAACATGCAAAATAAAGAAGATTAAAAGTAAACATTTGTACAACTTGTGCATGATAGATATCTGTGTGTATTGTGGGAGACCCCTCACCGATGAACGTATACTGGTTACATGCATCTTTCGTAAGCTCTGCAAATCTCTGGTTCGTAGAAGGCAATCTTCTCATCTGCCTATTATGAGAAAAATGGGGCACTCTAGACAGTATAAAATAATACAATTATTCAAGCTTTTTGCAGTCATGCCAAAAATTGTAACATTATGGCTAAGCAATAGGGACTAACCGAACTCCATAAAATAAAGTGGCTTGTTTTTCAACCTCTTCACTTGTATGCAACACTCATGTGGCATCAAAGGCGTCTTACTGCGCAACAGGCTGCGAGGTAACATGAACAAAAGTGTAGAATTGTATCTAAAATGGTTACATGGCTCAGGCTAACTTTCCAAAGATTACAGTAGGAGTAGTGATGAGATGACCCTAGGGACCATATATAATACTACTAATGTCTGTCTACTGACTCTACTGTAGTACGCAATTTGGACTAGTGATGATTTATGTTGTACTTTAACTGTTTTTTCAATCTTCCTTCCTGGTGAAAACGAGTAAAATAGGGGGAGGTGTACAGGCATCTAAAAAGATGTACTTGTTTTTATAGGTGCACTACCAGTACCAACCACCAGTACCGATGGGGCCAACGGCGATGCCTGTGCTGCCTTCCAGGAGGGGGCAGGAGATGCAGCACCTGCAGGAGCACCAGCGGGGGAGGAAACAGCAGCGGTGGGTGGTGGTAAGTTATATTCATTACTTATTGGCATTACTAGCTGGAAGGGGAACACTTCACTCACTGTACTGTGAGACTTATTAAGTGTGTATGAATTTGAAGTTGCACTGAACAATATACAACGGTTGAAGAAGAGAAGACACCCTTTACTTAGCATTACCAATGCATTAGCAATAGCATTACCAGGGTGAGTTGAGTAAACAAAGGCCTCTTCTATCAGACTCCAACTCAGCTGTGAAAGTTATGGAGAAGACTAAAAGTCAGATCAGATGACCTTGATGGATGTGTTGAACAAAAAGGGAAAGAACTAGGGTGAAAGGAGGAAGAACGAAAGAGATGTAATACGACTAGCAGAGAAGGATACTTTGGAAGCAGCATGCAGGTGGTTGATAGGAATCAGATGCATGGGTTGTTGAAGGATGGGTAGAAGGTGAAAGAAGATGCCTGCCTGGGTGGGTGACACAATATGGGTGGATAGTGGATAGCAAGAATCATCAGCGGTGTTTGTGTCAAACCCAAAGCCAAGGCAAGTAAGGAAGGAGTGGACGCATGGGTGGTTGTTGGTGAAAGTCAAACCAGCTAAGGTTTGTTAAGCGATGCCTTTAAACAAAAGAATGATAGACATTTACTTTTCATGGATGGATGCCCCCGGATGGATTGTATTCATCATAGGTGGAGACTGTCACTGGATGCAGATGAGTCTTACTTTGAAGATAATGTAAAAGAAAGTGCACCAGAGTAGCAAAGCACAGTGTCATCATATATTATATAAAAATAGGATTTCATTTCTGAATACAGTTGATGACTATGTAGTTTGCAAGCACATCATATATATTATGAAGCGCCTTCCTCTGAATCCAAGAACCACTTCCTACCGATGTTAATTTTTTCCTGATTTTTATTTATATGTTTACTTACCAGTAATTGTCCACAATCCATAGTTTGCTCCCCCCCACCCTGTCCCTCTCCACGGCACCGCCCGCCAGCACTCCCACCTCTGACCGCTACTGGACTGATATGTCTTTCCATATAAGTAATTATCATTGGATCATAAGTATATTATATTATTATTAATCTGCCTTTTTGTAGTCGCCAGATGCCAGGGCACTGTGAAAGTGAAATTGAGCAATTGCCCTTCATGTAACAGAAAGAGTATGGTCAGTGCCACCCATAATCAAAAAATATACGAACTTCACCACCTGCTGCTTAGTTAATAAAATTAACAAGCGTCTGCGTATTGTCTAGTATGTTGGTGTTGGACGCATGCTTAGCTGACTGAGCTGGCTTGCCGGCTACAGCCTACAACAAGGTTATCTAATTTATGTAAACTAAAGAGAAGAAAAAGACTGGTGTTCTTATGTGTACTGGAGTCCATCCATGGTACTAGGGCAAGTATAATGCCGGAAAAAAACTCCAACAAATATTAGAGGCCGGGGAAGCAGGAGGATAGATACTTAAAGTAACCACAAATGTTATGTACTGCACTTGCTAGTACTACTGTGCTACTATGTGTTGAATTCCTTTTATGTTACTATTTTGCTAAGAGTTTTGGTACAATTCTGTTTCTTTCTTTATAGATACTCCTTCACAAAACCCAACAAGGAAGGAGTTGGCAGCCAGGGCCCGGCAACGGAAACTGCAGGCCATCATTGATGAATACCGCCGGCTGGTGGCTCAGGCCGAGGAGGAAGAGAAGGAGGCGGCGGCAGCACCTGCTGCCTCTTCCAATGCCCCGGGCCCCAGCCAGGCCCCGCCTGTAGGAGTCAGGCAGCCATCCAACGCCGCCCTTTGTCAACATCTGCCAACCCCCCTAGATGGATGCAAATGTAGGTGCTGTGCGTTTCGCCAGCAACTTCTCCTCCGGATAGCACAGCTGGAGGACCAATTAGAGGAGTGCGTCAAAATCCTGGTGGACAAACACCTTAAAGCCTGACGATTATAGATGGACCCTGTTGATTTGCCCCTTTTTTAATACTTTTGTTGGTGGGTGGGAATTGGGCGTTGGGGTTTCTCTTCTTTTTGGGACCTTCGTTGCACTTGGACATTGGTTGGGGTTAGGGAGAGGGGTGGATGAGGTGTGGGATAGGCTATTTTGGTTAAGAAAATTAATGTTATTTTTTTATACTTATACATATGATGTTAATGTTTTGTGGTGGGGTTACTGTTTCACGAATTAATGTACATCACAAGGTTTACTTGCAGATGCAGGGCAGCAGCCAGTGTTTGATTTAAATAATCTGCCAATTTTGTAACATGCAAACAGATAGATGCGGTACCCCTCACTGAGTTATTTTTGTCCTACTAGTACTACCAAAACTACCAGTCGCTACTCCTACTCCATTATACCTCCCAGAAAACTTATCTTACCTGTGATTGATGAGGATTAAGTTCGGCACAGCAATGGCTGCATGGTTTCCCAAGAGAATGGAGAAGATGCCGTGGTTGTGGTGGTAATAGTAGACACTGGCACTAGCATTTGCAACAAAAAAAAAGAGACAGTCATTTGCCTGAGAGAGACTGTGGGAGTAGTAGAAAAGTACAGTACATAAGACGACTGACAAACAAACAATATTGCAACTGCTAAACTAAAAGAAAACAAAGGTGTCAGGGACTGCCTAGTAAGAAGCTAAGAAGTTAAACTGTAGTTGTGTTGAAGGAGTCACTTAAACACAATCCTAATTCGTAAACTTTAATGCTGTAAATCCAATCAATGCCGGCAATTAATTAAGATGTATTTGGTGGGTCCCTTTGGAAAATTAACTGGCTTGTACATACACTGAGCATGGATGGTCAAGCAGAACAAGATCCTCGCCCTGCCTCCTAGACATTTAATTAGTGTTGCTTTCACCACATCTGCCCCAGCAAGCGTGTGATCAATTGTTGGTGTAGGTTTAATATAGTCACATCACACCCACTGTTCCCACTAACCTGCGCGGGTGGGCGCGCGCGCACGACGGTCACCCGGAGCGCGCAGTGTCCTGGATTAAGCGCGCACACACATCACTGACATCCCTACGAGACAGGTCGCACCGCCGCTTTTAAAACGCGAGCGGCGCGAAATCCAGGCGGGAGGCAGAGTGTTGCAGGCATGCAAAGCCCAATGTGCTCAAAGTGCTTCACCCCCCCTCCTCACCTCCACCATCCTGTGTAGACCCCCGGGTGAGACAGCTTTGCGTGCACACAACAGCCGCCCGAGTACTTCACACGTCTTTAAGAGACCATTTGCACGTAAATGAGCTTTGTCTTTTTTTTCACCCCATCCATTGTTCCGCTCATCAATAAAGAGCAGGAAGGAAATGCCTTTCCAGACGTCCGAAAGAGTATTAACACTTCGCAGTGGCGTAGCTAGGGTGGGGTGGACACGCGGCGCACCGAGCAATAAGAAACAATTCCTTTCAGCCCCAGTCTCCATAGATTTCAAGGTGCTTAGAAACACGCCAAATGGCACAATTGGTTCTTTGCTAAGGTTAAGGGGTTCTGACATGGTTGTCTCGGGCCTAACCTGCAAAATCATTAGTTTAACAGGTTTTACGCAGAAATAAATTAAGATTTGATTGGGTTTAGCAAGTCATCTCGGCAGCAGGTGCACAATACACTGAGCCATCTAATTGCTGACTTACTCGCGAGCTCCCGCGCCTCTGAGTAATAATTACAAGTAATATTAAGCGGGTGGTTTGATTATGGGCACCCTGGGGTAACAGGATTAGCAGAGGTTTCTCTTTCACTGCCTTGCTGTGGTGACCTGAGAAGCTACCCACCTCCTTCCACTCAAGTTCGGCCCCCTCCACACCGCCCTGGTCTGGCCCTTGTCAATATCAATGCCTCCGTGACACTACTGTAAGCTCGCAGCTTCAAAACTTATGTCTGTGAGTAGCACTACCCTTCGGAAGGACAGCTCGAGGAGCTGTGTGTGCGTCATTGACTCGTCACAAAAGTGTGTTGGTTGCAGGCTTTTTTTAGAAGGTGTAGCGGGCAGGTTTACTATGCAGATGCCCCTCAACCACTCACACTAAAACTATCTAGAAAACGAATTTCATTTGAAAATGCAAACACAGAAAATGTTACATCTGTGACGATTTACTTAACTCTGTGTGATATGTTGCTCCTAAAGCCCACACACACATTTAGGGGCGTCGTGCCACTGTTGTAGATGCAGGGGCGCTCGCCGGGACCCAGGAATTTGAGGGGCACATGTGCCACAATTTTGACTGCTTTTCACTATCCAACTAGGGAGTGTATACGTTCGTCAAACTTGCACTCCGGCCTGTGGTCCCCTACTTTAGTAAGACATTGAACAGTAAGCAGGTGTTAACTGGGTTTCTGGTCATCTGTACAAGTTAAAAAATAATGTAGCTTTTATGCCTTGCAAAATGAGAATAATTGTACAATATTACATTAATTTTCAATAAAAAAGATGACAGGGCACCTGATTCCACAGACCTAAAAAAGATGTGCGATGGTGGGATTCTAAGCCAGTAGGTGCAGTGGGACAGTGGTAGGTAAACAAAACATGAATGTGGAGTTCTCAGTCTGTGATTAACTGGAAAATTTTGATGTAAGCATAGCACAATAGTTTGATGTATTTATTGCATGGCAAAGTCGTAGATCGCAATTGTCCGTCCGAATCTAATTTTTAGTTAAAAAACCAAAAAAAACGAATCTGCTCTACAACGCTCCAAACGTTTATCTACCTTTTCAAAATTGAAGGCACATCATTGCAACTTTTATAGGCTGAAGTATGCAGACTGCAAACCAACCATTCAAAGCAGGCTGCGGCCCATGATTAGATACATGTTGTACTGATTTTCCCGTTATGTTAACGTTTTGCTTCCCCACTGGCTCTCTTTGTGGTCGCAGAACCACCCATAATGTCTGACAGCAAATATTTCAAATGTTCCGTTAATGGATTGCAACTGCATCATTGTACTGTAGTTCGACGCTTGTTGCAAGAGTCCTTGAATGGGTTGTGTACAAGAATGTGTAAAAACTGTAGTTGTACACCCTCATAGTGTAAACCCCCAGCAGAGGTGCCAAGCATGGAATGGTTTTTTGTCAGCCCTTCAAAAGTTGAAATCAATTGGTTCCTTTCCTTCAGAGGTTGGGCGTCATTCTATTTGAGTGATTGTTTAGATAAGTTGTATTGCAATAAATTGCTTAATGGCAAGTTTACAATGATAATTTGTATGAGGTGACCAGGGCATGTCCAGGAATACCTGAGCCATTCGAAATGTTCTGGACAATCATATCTGTTCTTATATAAATGAGTTCCATTGGGGTTCACTGTGTGCAGTTGTAGTTTGTGTGGAACTTCTGAAAATGTGGCATGAATCCGGCCTTCCTGGGCATATGTTGGACCCCGTCCCCTCCTGCCCACCCGATTTAAATATTTGACCACATTCTTTACTCCCACTAAATATTATTTTTGCATTTGTAGATTCTGATGTCAGAGTTAGTGAGCTGGACTCCCCATTTCCTTGGTCATTGTCCAGCGTCCGATAGTGGGTTAATCCTTTCATGACCGTCTTCTGTTTTTCAACAGCCTACTGACCTGGAATTACATGGCATGGATTTTGAGGAGCAACCCAACGCATTTAATTTGTGGAGTGCAGTAAGCATTTTTACATGAGAAAAAACCATATACCTTGTTGTCATTTGACATGATCGTTGATCAGTTTCTGTAAGGGAAATTACAGACTGACACGTCTCCCTGTATGGTTTTGTAATTCTTTAACTCTTGTCTAAAGTCTTTAATCGTTTTGACCTAGATCAGGACCCATGTTCCATTATTTCAATACTCTTATTCAGTTGCTAAATGTTGATATTTTGGCGAATAAAAGAAACATCCCTTTTAATATTGACCCATCTCGTTATAATTCGGGTTTGATGACTTGGTGGACTATTTCATCCACTTTAGCGTCTGTCTTTCACCTGAGTGCCACAGGTTCAACTCCTGGTTGCTCCACTTAGGCTTTCACCCTTCCAGTGTTGATAAAACGCGTACCACTAATTTAGGAATTCATAAACGCACAACGATACCACAGGGGTGAACTCACGCAGCACTTTACAAATGCACCTTATGCCATACTAAACCCTTCTTTGTAGGTTGATGGTGGATACGTAATCCAAACCCGTTTCAAGGATGAATGGATAGATGCCATTCAGGGTTGGTCTCGCCTCTTAGGCAATCAGGCAGTGCCCAACAGGGTGGTCAGTGTGTGAGCCGATTTTCTGGCTTTTTGTGGGCCTATTTTATGGTTTGGTGGGCCGGGTTTTTACTGTTGATTTCCCTGATATTGAAACAAACATTGCCTGCAGCAAGCTCAAATCCATAGTCTTCTGTGCCTTGCAAAACACTTATATAGAGTGTCTTCACAAGTCAAAAACTGCCCCAGTTGGCAGATATGGGCCACTTTTTAGAAATATAATTCATTAATGGGGGTCACTTTTACTTTGGTGCCTAGTTGTCTGTCCCAATCCAACCCTGATGCCATTACAGTGTAAGCAATGTGATGTGTAGGAGTCTGTAACTGTAACAGTGTGTGATAGAGAACAAAGACAGTGGTCCTCGGACCCCCCCACCGCATGGGACAACACCTGGTGGCTAACTGGCCTCAGCAGCCCGCCCACCCCCACGGACCACACACAGGAACCTAGGCATCGAACTCAACTCCTCCCTCTCCATGAGACGACAGGTCAATGCCATCGCCCCACCTGCTTTAACACCCTCCACATCCTTCGCAAGTCCTTCAAATTAATCCTCCCTGAATCAAGAAGAGCGCCCTCTACGACGGAATCAACAAGTGTCTGCTCTGCAAATTCTAAACCATACAGAACACGGCAGCCAGACTCGTCCTCGGCATCCCTCAACAGCAACACATAACCCAACACCTGCGAGACCTCCACTGGCTCCCCGTCGAGAAGAGAGTAACCTTCAAAACACTCACCCATGCCTACAAATGCCTCAATAACACTGGATCCCAGTACGTCAACTAGAGAATCTCCTTCCACGTAACCAAGAGAAACCTCTGATTCGCCGAACTCACCGAAATTCCACGCATCCGCAGAGCCAGAGTTTACTCGTATAAAGTGACCATACCTGACCAACAGGAATACCTTGGGTGCCTTCATTGGTCAATATCATCTCTGGTACAATGGAACAGTAAATGCAATTGGTTAGCTACCTCATGCAAGTGTCTGTGTTCTCTGTATATCCTCCCTCATGACGTATTACATTGACAGTGATATGTGCAGACCCTTGTGCCAAGTACACACTCTTCAAATATTTATCTTGGTGTCTTAAACGAGTTAAGTCCGTCCAACAAGAGGCACCTGGATAGAAAAGAGGAAGAGAGCTTGAGGCTGCTTGAAAGGAAGAGATAAGAGTGAGGGGTCTGGGCATACTGTGGCTCTGAGTGCCAACTGCATCCCCTGCTTTCTTTGAAAAGTGAGAAACACAGAGGGAGCTCGTGAAAGATATAAAAGATGTGCCTTCCTACCTACTGTGTAGCCTTGGACCGTGTCCTGTATGTGCCTGTAACTTGCATGATCGAGGTAACTATTAGCGGCGATACTGCGTGTCTCTCGGACCTCTGCTCGCAGTCCTTTTTCCCCAGCACCTGCCTGCCCTCCCCGCTACCTGTTACTTTAATCCAGAAGTTGTTACGATGACTTGCTGTAGGGGACTCGTTTTTGGACTGTTGACAAACTATCTCTGATGGGGTATCCAGACATTACTCCGTAGATTGCACGTCTAATTGTAAATATGTTATGTAATTGTGTATATATGTGATCTTGTATAGGCTTCCAACATTCCCCACCCTATGAACAGTCCTTGAGCCGAGGATCTTCAGTAAAATCTTATTTTGATACCACCATTGGAGTCCTGTGCTTTTCTAAACCCAAAGTGTACTCCCCTGTGTAACCAATTCATGTAATTGTGTTTATATCTAAATTGAAAACCTGCCATAAGACACTTCATGTGGCGCTACATGTGTGGAAATGCACTCTCTTTTCACTTTTTTAAGAAAAGGTTTGGAGTGATATTTGGCGCTGCGACCACATACGCAGTCTGGTTCCCGGCGCACATAGCCTTAGTTGCAGCGCACAGAGACCTTATACTGCCGCACACAGAGGAAAAAAATTAGAGGGAACATTGATCACACCTCAATATAAAACCACACAGCCCGGGGGAAGAGGGTTAGGGTTTGATGAATAGATGGGAAGAGGGGTTTGGGGAAAGGTTTGACAGAGATAAGTAGTACACATGGAGACAACAAAAGCAAAACAATGAAGACAATGATGATCCACTATCCAATAAATCTATAAACTAAAGGTAGAAAAAGGAAATACATGCATGATGAAGATAACTTGAAGGTTAATGAGTAGTACTTAACTACTACTACACAATTCAACAGTACAAGGAAGTAGTATTATATGAAATTTGCCTTGGCTTTATGACCTCAGAGAAACCCTAATTACCTGCTGTATCAGGCTGAAAGCTAGCAAAGAAAATTAAAAAATAGTTGTAGGGAGCAACTAGCAAACAAAGTCACACAGTCGTAAAATGAATGAAGAGACAAAAGGAATCAAATTATTACAAATCCGAAAATGATACTAAAGTTACTGTATTATCCAGCTCCAAATGTGTAGTTGTATCTCATCATTCATCTTGGTCCTCCCTTCCATGGACACTCTGAACATCATTCTTGGGTGCCACTGGCTGGTTGATGAGGATTGGTAAGGTAAGTGTGAGTTGTTGCTCCAAGTGGAGTCGAATAGTGGTAAAAGGTTGGCATGTAAGTGTTGATGGAAAAACAAAAGGGGTATTGAAAAATAAATGAATGAAAAAAAAACATCAATTACGGTGTAGTGCAAAAAGACAAGACTCTTGAGCGAGAAGACTTTCAGACTGAGGCGGCTTGGATACATCGTGTCTACTCTACTAGTTACACAGCATTAATCTACAAGAACAACAAGATAGGAGCCAGCACACAACAGGCCCACGGCACCGGGCCGTGACCCAAACTCCATTTACAGAGCCAGACAAAAGGCATATACAGCGCCCCAGCATTTTCCAAATCAAGTGACAAAATCAATGCACCACTGTCAGTCATCATCATACCACTATTCGACTCCACCACTGCACAGACATGTGCCTAGGTCTGCTGTGGGTCTTGTAGATTGGTTGTTTTTACCTTTTATTCCACTTCCTGAAACGTATTCCATCAATCATCTCAGATCCAACTGACTGACGGCGTGCAAAGATAATATGATGATCATCATCATCATCATCAGGTGTGGTACGTGTACGTGTTGTCCAACAGACCAAGAGCAACTCAGTCTATAGTGAATGACTCCGATTATGTAAGTCCAGACTGCACCTGCAGTAGTAGGAGTACAATTGGTTATTATTAAAGAACATGAAAACATTGACTATCACTTAAGTCACTTTTTCTTTGTTATTATTTAAACTCCTTGTATAGTTTTACTTCATGCACATTTAGTCAGAATCAGCAAGCATCCAATGCAATGCATGGCATCATTCATTAGTCATATACCTGTCTTGGTCTTCTATTTGGCTGTCAGATCAGAGATGCCAAGCCTTCTGAAAGTGATGACGAGTTTACTTTAGTTTTGGATGCCTGCTCAAGTTCTGACAGTGAAGAGTTGTATATGCCTGCAGACAGAGGTGGTAGCCTTAAGACAGTGATGAGTTTCGGATTGGAAACAAAACAGAAGATGGCTATAGTCACGTACGTTGCACTTGTTATGGGGGGACTGTTAGAGGCTACATTATTGTACTATTCTCCTTCTCCATCCAATGCCTGGCAAGATGGAAGTGTATTTAGGGCGAGTCAGGAAGATGGAGCAGGACTCTGAAGAGTGGAGTGGACAGTTAAATGCATAGACGTGAAACTCCAATAGGTAAATAAAAATAAGAGACGGTGGTGATGGATTTGTAGTGGTTTGATTTGAACCAAAAAGACTTTTATACACACAAATAAAGGAAGGGAGAAAGTAACAATTTGAAAGCTTAGTTGTCAGGGAAGAGGAGCTCGTCCTCAAACCCTGGTGGTTCGGACAGAAGTAGGTCATGTAACCCACTACTTATGTCTTCGGAGTAGCTCTCCTCTTCCTGCTGTGTTTCTGGTATTTTGTAGTCCGGTGGTATGAAGTGCTGATTCATTTTGATCATGGTTAACCTCTCCACGCTTTTGGGTGAGAGACTGGTCCTTTTCACAGTTACAATGGAACCAGCAGCACTGAAAACACACTCAGAAGAGACACTTGCGACAGGGCAAGCCAGATACTTTATCGCCAGCCTGCTAATCACTGGCCGTTGGCTTCTGTTCCCATACCAATACACAAATGGGCTTTGCTCCATGAACACCTCTGTTGTGTCATCCAGATAGGCCTGGACCATCCGCTCAATGTTCAGTGGTTCTCCGATTTGCTTGGCCTCTTTTGACTTTGCACCAGCAACGGACTTACCCTTCCCTTTCTGTAGAAACCAAGCAGCTCTTTTTTTTCTGTGTCTGATGAATCAGATCCTGTTGGTGCTGTTGTTGATGTTATTGGTAGTGTCGGTGACTGCTGGGAAGCAAACGCACTGCTCTCTTGCTCTGAAGAAGAACTTGACTCTGGAATCTGCCCTGTAGTACTTGCACTGTCCTGGGCTGGCACTGGCAGGCCTCTAATTGAGAGCCGTTCATTTTCTAAATCAGTGGCTTCCTCAGTTATTAAAGTTTTGTACTTGGCAACATCCCCTTCGGAAAAAGGAGATACGGCATTACTGTTCAGAAATAATTTGTACAGTGGATCCAAAATTGCGGCAGTAATGTAATGTTGATGTGACACAATCTTATTTTGAATCCTTGTATTGTCAGATAAGCGGATGGCTAAGGCGTTCACCAAATAACATGCGTCTACTTTGTTTTCCACACCTTCGTATGTTTCAGACCCCTCCTTCAGCTCTTGCTCTAGCATGTACAACAATAGGATAGCTTGGCCCATAGTACAGTCCTCCCTGCTGACTGCACATGTGAAGACCTCAAAAGGAAGTAGCATCTCTGTCAGGCATTTAATGAGGTCCCATTGCCACATCTCAACGGTCATGGCTTTCACAGTAGGATCCCCTAATCTTCTTGTCATGACAATAGCATTAAGTGGTATGTACTGCTCAAACAGACGATCAAGCATGTAATAAGTTGAATTCCAACATGTTGGCACCTCCTGGATGAGTGCTTTGACTGGCATTTTATGCTCATGTTGAATGACCCTTAGCTGCTTCCGGGCTTTATAAGAATGGTTGAAATGTGTGCATATTCTTCTGCAAGTGGTCAGTAAGTTGCTGACTTTGCTTTCATTTTTCAGAAAGTCTTGAACAACAACGTTAATGTAGTGTGCCAAACATGTGACTCTGAAATAGCCACCATCTTTCATGGCCTTAACTACATTACTGCCATTGTCCGTGGCAACAAAACCAATGTTAAGCCCACTTGGTCGCAGCCATTCAAAGACCTTGCTGTTAAACTCAGCCAAAATGTTTGCAGCAGTATGAGATTTATCCATAGCAAACATGGCTACAGTTGCATGTCTGCGAGTCTCATTAAAAATATCAACAGTGTCAACCCCTACAGATAGCTTGTCTCTAACACCACAAAAAGAGATCAAGTGTGCAGTGATGCACATGTAATCAGTAGCTTGGCAACTGGTCCACATGTCTGTTGTCAGGTGGATACTTTGAACAGCACTCTGATGTAAGGTTTTTCCAAGCAATTCCAGCATGTCGTGATGTTGTGCTGGAACAGCAACTCTGGCAAAATAGCAGCGGCTGGGAACATTCCATTTTGGGCAGATGATTGACACAAATTCCAGAAAAGCCACCTCACATTTTAGCAAGCTTAGCATTGTTCAAACGTGCTATTGGGTGGTTGCGTTCATACTTTCCCTCCTGCCTAGTAAACATGCTAAGAATGGTACGTTGTGTGGAATTTCTTTCGGTTTGGCTCGACACAGCACTTTGCATCGCAGACTTTGCAGTACTCCTTGGTGTCTCCGGCTGACTATTTCTCTTGTGCCACTGAGATGTTGCTGATGCGGAGGATCAATCAATCAATCAATCAATCAAAGCATTTATATAGCGCACTACTCACCCTGAGGGTCTCAAGGCGCTAGGGGAGGAGGGTCCGCTACTGCTCGAACAGCCAGGTCTTGAGTTGCTTCCTGAAGGCGAGGTGGTCCTGGGTCAGGCGGAGGTGGGTCGGGAGGGAGTTCCAAGTCTTGGCGGCGAGGTAGGAGAAGGACCGTCCCCCTGTGGTGGCTCTTCGGATGCGGGGGACAGCAGCGAGGGCGTGGCAGGTCAATCGAAGCTGGCGTTTGGGAGCGTAGAAGTTGAGGCGGCTGTTGAGGTATCCTGGGCCTTGGTTGTGTAGGGCTTTGTGTGCGTGGGTGAGGAGATGGAAGGTGATTCTCTTGTTGACCGGGAGCCAGTGCAGGTCTCTCAGGTGTCCGGAGATGTGGCTGCGACGGGGGATGTCCAGGATGAGCCGTGCTGAGGCGTTCTGGATCCGCGGGAGTCTCTTCTGGAGTTTGGCGGTGGTTCCGGCGTAGAGGGAGTTGCCGTAGTCCAGACGGCTGGTGATGAGGGCCTGGGTGACCGTCTTCCTGGTCTCGGTGGGGATCCACCGGAAGATCTTACGTAGCATGCGCAGGATGTTGAAGCACGACAAGGAGACGGCGTTGACTTGTCTGGTCATGGAGAGGGAGGAGTCCAGGATGAAGCCCAGTTTGCGTGCGTGATCTGTTGGTTTGGGTGCGCTGCCTAGGGCGGGGGCCACCAGGAGTCGTCCCAGGCGGAGGGTGAAGATCCCAGGATGAGGACTTCCGTCTTGTCCGAGTTCAGTTTCAGGCGGCTGTTCTTCATCCATTCGGCTACCTCTTTCATCCCTTCGTGAAGGTTGGCTCTGGCGGTGGTGGGGTCGTTGGTGAGGGAGAGGATCAGCTGGGTGTTGTCGGCGTAGGAGATGATGTTGAGGTTAGGCTGGCGTGCGATGTTTGCGAGGGGGCTCATGTAGACATTGAAGAGGGATGGACTGAGCGAGGAGCCTTGAGGAACACCGCAGATGACTTCGGTGGCTTCCGATCTGAACGGGGGGAGGCGGACTCTCTGTGTCCTTCCGGAGAGGAAGGAGATGATCCACTCTAGTGCCTTCTCCTGGATTCCGACGTTGCTGAGGCGCTGCACTAGTGTACGGTGGCAGACAGTGTCGAAGGCCGCGGAGAGGTCTAGGAGGATGAGGGCTGCTGTTTCTCTGTTGTCGAGCAGGGCTCGGATGTCATCGGTTGCTGCGATCAGGGCGGTCTCGGTGCTGTGGTTGGCCCGGAAGCCAGACTGCGAGAGGTCGAGGGATCCGTTCGTCTTGAGGAAGGCGGCCAGCTGCTTGTTGACGGTCTTCTCAATGACTTTTGCAGGGAACGGGAGCAGCGAGATGGGGCGGTAGTTCTTGAGGTCGGTGGGGTCGGCTGATGGCTTCTTTAGTAGAGCGCTGATTTCGGCATGCTTCCAGCTCTCCGGGAAGGTGGCGGTGTCGAAGGAGGTGTTGATGATGTCCCGCAGGTGGGGTGCGATGACAGTGTCGGCCTTGTTGAAGACGTGGTGAGGGCAGAGGTCGGTCGGAGATCCGGAGTGGATGGAGTTCATCGTGCGGACGGTGTCTTCGGTGCTGATCGGGGTCCAGGCGCGGAGGGTGGTGGTGGGGGCGGTGGTTCGGTCATGGCGTGCGTCGGTTGAGTGCTGAAGCTGTTGTGTATGTCCGCGATCTTGTTGTGGAAGTAGGCGGCGAGGGAGTTGCAGAGGTCTTGCGAAAGGGTGATATCGTTGTTTCCGGCGTTGGGGTTGGAGAGCTCTTTAACAATGTTGGAGAGTTCCTTGCTGTTGTGTGCGTTGTTGTCCAGTCGTTCCTTGAATGCAGTTTTCTTGGTGGCGTGGATCAGTTGGTGGTGTTTTCGGGTGGCGAGCTTGAGGGCAGTCATGTTGTCCGGTGTTGGGTCTCTGCGCCAGGCTCTCTTAAGGGCTCGGCAGTTCTTCTTGGAGCTCTTGAGTTCGTCGGTTAACCATGGGGCTCTCTTGCTGCCCGGTCTGCAAGGCGGGGTCCTCAGGGGGGCGAGGTCGTCTGCGCAGTCGCTGCTCCACTTCGTGAGGTTGGTGGCCGCTTGGCTGGGGTTCGTTGCGCTGGTGGGTGGGTTCTTGCTCAGGGAAGTCACAAGCCGGTCGGTTGTGATCTTGTTCCAGCTTCTGCGTGCAACCTGTTGCTGGTGGTGGTGGATCGTGGTCCTTCTGAAACTGAAGTGGACGCAGCTGTGGTCCGTCCAGTGGAGTCCAGTGGCGTGGCTGAAGGTGATGTCCTTGCTGGATGAGAAGACGGGGTCGAGTGTGTGTCCGGCTTAGTGGGTGGGGGTGGTCACCAGCTGCTTGAGTCCGAGGTTTGCGAGGTTGTCCAGCAGGGTGGTGGTGTTGCGGTTGTTGTTGTTCTCCAGGTGGAAGTTGAGGTCCCCGAGGAGGATGTAGTCAGCGGAGGGGAGGGTGTGCGGGCTGACGAAGTCGGCAATGTCCTCGCTGAATTGTGTGCGTGGTCCCGGGGGTCTGTAGATGAGGGTGCCTCTGAGGGTGGTCTTGGGGTTGATGTGTACCTGGAAGTGCAGGTGCTCAGCGGGTGCGAGGGTGTCGTCGGTGTTGGTCGTGATGCGGATGGTGTTCCTGTGGATGATGGCGATGCCTCCTCCAGTCTGGTTGATGCGGTCCCTCCGGAGGATCTTGTAGCCGTCTGGGATGGCGATGTCGGGCGCTGAGGAGGCGTTCATCCAGGTTTCAGTGAGGAAGGCGACGTCTGATGATGTTGTGTCGAGCAGGTTCCAGAGCTCGACGGCGTGTCTGTGGACGGAGTGGGTGTTGAGCAGGATGCATTTCAGGTGGTTGCTGCTGTTGCTCGTCTTGTGGGCTGTACCACTGCAGTGCTGGGGACAGGGCTACTTTGTGTACCACTACCAGATAGAATGTCTCCCTCTTCTTCTTCTTCCTGTTCGACAGTGAGTGGACCTTGTACTAGTTTATCCCCACCAACATCAATGGTTCCAGTTTTTATGCTACAAAGGTGGTCCTACCACTTGATTGCGTGGTTTTTTCAAATGGGTCATTTGGCCTCCGGTACCATAGTTTGTTACAAGCTTACTATGACTAACAGCGGAATGACAAATGGAGCATATAGCAATGTTCTCCTCCTTTACGCTAACCGTAAAGAAGTTCCACACTGGGGAGCTTAACATTTGTCTCCTGCTAGAGGTGCCACTTCCAATGCCGGATGAACTGGAGGGTGTGTGTTGAATTTGGCTATGTGGCTGCGCAGTAGTACCACTACCTACTTCTGCTGAGGTGGTGCTTGTGCTGGATGTAGGACGCTGCCGGCCCTTTGCTAATGTAAATATGGAAGCTGGAGGTCATGTTGGTGTTGCCTGTGCTGGAGGTATGCGTGCTACATCCCTACTAGTCGCAGCAATTCTGGATAGGGTAAAAATGTTGGTCTCCATGTCCTCGGGGCCAGGAGTGATGCTTGTGATGACAGGGTCAGACTCATCATCATCATTATCCTGCTGTTGTACATCGACCTCCATACGTGTAAGGCTTTCTGGAACCTTCCTTTTCCTTAGCCTGGTCTTGGGATGTGCCTCCCTCTCATGCTCAGGTTGTTGTGGCTCCCAAGTGAGATCTAGATCATCAGAAGGAATGCTTGGCGAAGAACTCAATGGACTAACCCTCCTTTTCCTTGGTGGGGATTTGGAAGACAATAGATCTCCTGCATGAGTGGCTTCCTCTTCTTCTTGTTCTGCATGAGGCTCAATTTCCTGAACTGTCCCTCCTTCGGGAAGAACAACAACTAGTATTGCGGGCGGTGGTTGCGGTGGTTTTTGTTGTTCACCACTTATCTGCTGTCTTCCCTCATGCGATGATTGTGTACTACTTTGAGATAGCGATAAGTTTAGGTCAGGCTCAGCATCACTGCTTTCCACCATTAGGTTGGCTACCTCTTCCACACTCATCTGCTTGGGCCTGGGTTGGTGGGTTGGGCCCACTGATGCTGAGGTGCTGGCCCCAGCTTGCACCCTAGACACCGCTGCTGCAGGCGTACTTTTTGGTTTCTCAAAAAAGGTTTTGGGGTCAACACCAGACTTAAGTGTCACTTCCTTCTTCTGTTCTTTCTTCTTCTTCTCAGCAACTTTCTTGGCCGGTAGGACCTGGTACCTGCTTTCTTTGGGCCAATCTTCTTCAGATGTCAGCAGCACTCAGTTGCACAAGTTGCAGAGATGTCTGGTCAGGTCACACCACACGTCACGTACAACAGAAGGACGTCTGTCTGGCAGTACAACTGGCGATGAATGATGACAGACACCTCCTCCTCAGTCTTTTGTGCACCTACAAGCAGCAAAGAAGGCAGAAAGACATCAGTCAAATGTGGAATTTGTTGAGCTTTAATTTTATTTACTAGTAGTGTTAGTACACTCAGTAAGAGTAAGAATAGCAAAGAACTAAAATACAAATGTAGTGGAAGTGGAACTAGTTTATCCTTAATTTGTGCAACATGTCGGATGGATGCAGCATCAGTGACCTGCAGCAGATAGCAATGGGGATGGAAACAGTAAGCCAGCAGGAACAATGGAAAGACACACAGGCCTATGTGGCAAAAACAAAACAGCACACTACTACTACCACCACAACAGCAACCAGCCACATGGTCACTCATGACAGGCACATGGGTAAAGCCCAGAAAACAATAAACTCAAGCAGGCCTATATCCCTATATGGCCAGACAAAGGAGGATGCCTGTTACACATCACAGCTGCAAAAAAGAAAATCCCCATGGCTAAAAAGGTTGGAAAGTTGCACAACAACAACACATACAACAAAGGCATTTATTAACACACATCCAAAAAGTTAACTACACCCCAAACACCACATTTAGGAATTCAATCCAATGCAATCCATGCCCTAAATGATGTTAAATTCAACAGACAACATAGAAACAGCTACACCAAGCACCCCCCGATGACTACCTCAGGGACTCTAGGCCTACTGGCAGAATAGGCCACAAGTTTAGAGGCCTATGGCAAAAGCACAGTGGATGGTCCCACAAAATGGCCGCCACCACATGGCCAGGCGCTCACAAAAAATAAGAAAAGGAATAAAAAACAGACAATGCAGGCCTATGGGGAAAGCACAATGCCTGGCTTCACCAAATGGCCACCACCCACATGGTCAGCCCACCAGCAAGAAAGTACATACAATTAACTCAAGCAGGCCTATAACCCTACGTGGCCAGACAAAGGAGGATGCCTGTTATTTACACATCACAGCTTAATGCAAAAAAGAAAATCCGCATGGCTAAAAAGGTTGGAAAGTTACACAACAACAACACATACAACAAAGGCATTTACACATCCAAAAAGTTAACTACACCACAAACACCACATTTGGGAATTCAATCCAATGCCATCCATGCCATAAATGATGTTTAAAATTCAACAGACAACATAGAAACTGCTACAGCAAGCACTCCTGATGACTACCTCTGGGACTCTAGGCCTACTGCCAGAAAAGGCAACAAGTTTGGAGGCCTATGGCAAAAGCACAGTGGAAGGTTACACAAGATGGCCGCCACCACATGGCCTTGTCACCCACAACAACATGAAAAGAAAGAGAAGACAGACAATACATATCTATGGCAAAAGGACAATGCTTGGCTTCACAAAATGCCCGCCACCCACATGATCAACCCACCCTCAAACAACAAAGTACATACAAAGGACAGGAACAGGAAGTTGTGGTCTCTGGGGAACTTTCTTCCTTTTTAAAAAAAAATGAACAGAAAAATAACTCCATGCTCCAAAAACTACAACAAATGACCACCTGAGGAGTTTTTTTTGCAAAATGAACAAAATTATCATTTTCGAGAAGGTTTTATACAACTCGAGACAAATTGCCCGCGAGATTGCAAATCCGGCGTGTTCGGCAGCGCGAACTGTACAAAAAGTCGTTATCGCGTGCCCGAGCACGCAGATTGAGCATGCGAAGAAGACAAAAACTGTAAGGTCGCGTTGTATCACTGTGCAAAGTTACCAAAACTACGCAAGCTGAATTCCTAGGGTTACCTACTGGCAGAAAAAGCCATATTATTTACACACACCCAAAACCTGAAATTTCACACCAAAAACCACATTTTGCATATCAATCCAAAGCCATCCATGCCATACATGATGTTAAAACTTAAACAAACACCACAAAAACAGTTGATTAACTTTCATGCACCCATGATGACTCGAGTAGTACCCTTGGGTCTACTGGCTGAGTAGACCACCAGCTTGGAGGCCTATGGCAAAAACACAGTGAATGGTCCCACAAAATGGCCGCCACCACGTGGCCAGGTGCTCACAAAAAATAAGAAAAGGAATAAAAAACAGACAATGCAGGCCTATGGGAAAACCACAATGCCTGGTTTCACCAAATGGCCACCACCCACATGGTCAGCCCACCAACAAGAAAGTACATACAATAAACTCAAGCAGGCCTATATCCCTACATGGTCAGACAAAGGAGGATGCCTGTTATTTACACATCACAGCTTAATGCAAAAAAGAAAATCCGCATGGCTAAAAAGGTTGGAAAGTTACACAACAACAACACATACAACAAAGGCATTTACACATCCAAAAAGTTAACTACACCACAAACACCACATTTGGGAATTCAATCCAATGCCATCCATGCCATAAATGATGTTTAAAATTCAACAGACAACATAGAAACAGCTACATCAAGCACCCCCAATGACTACCTCTGGGACTCTAGGCCTACTGCCAGAATAGGCTAAAAGTTTGGAGGCCTATGGCAAAAGCACAGTGGAAGTTCACACAAAATGGCCGCCACCACATGGCCTGGCCACCCACAACAACATGAAAAGAAAGAGAAGACAGACAATACATGCCTATGGCAAAAGGACAATGCCTGGCTTCACCAAATGGACACCACCCATATGGTCAACCCACCCTCAAACAACAAAGTACATACAAAGGACAGGAACAGGAAGTTGTGGTCTCTGGGGAACTTCCTTCCTCTTTAAAAAAAATGAACAGAAAAATAACTCCATGCTCCAAAAACTACAACCAAATGACCACCTGAGGAGTTTTTTTTAGCAAAATGAACAAAATTATCATTTTCGACAAGGTTTTATACAACTTGAGACAAATTGCCCGCGAGATTGCAAATTCGGAGTGTTCGGCAGTGCGAACTGTACAAAAAGTTGTTATCGCGTGCCCGAGCATGCAGATTGAGCGTGCGAAGATGACAAAAACTGTAAGGTTGCGTTGTCGCACTGTGCAAAGTTACCAAAACTACGCGAGCTGAACTCCTAGGGTAACCTACTGGCAGAAAAAGCCATATTATTTACACACACCTAAAAGCTGAAATTTCACACCAAAAACCATATTTTGCCAATAAATCCAAAGCCATCCATGCCATATATGATGTTAAAACTTAAACAAACACCACAAAAACAGTTGATTAACTTTCATGCGCCCATGATGACTCGAGTAGTACCTCATATATATACATAGAAACAGCTACATCAAGCAACCCCGATGACTACCTCTGATACTCTAGGCCTACTGCCAGAGTAGGCCACAAACTTGGAGGCCTATGGCAAAAGCACAGAGGCTGGTCACACAAAATGGATGCCACCACATGGCCAGGCCACCCACATAAAGTACATACAATGAACTCAAGCAGGCCTACACTAACTATATGAACTCCTAGGGTTACCTATTGGCTGAAAAGCCAATATTTAATTAACACACACACAAAAACTAAAATTCCACTCCAAAAACACAGTTTGCAATTGAATCCAATGCCATCCATGATTGTTTCAAAACTTGAAATTCTACAGACACCACAGAAACATGGTTAGAACCATGGGTACCTCTAGGCCTACTGGATGAAATTTCAAAGTAATACAACTTGGCCCCTGATGAAAGTACAGGCTTCCCTCAACAATAATTTTTAAAAAGGATTGAAAAGCCCAGAAAAGTGTAGGTAAAAAAAAGCCTAAATCAAACAAACATGTACACCAATTCTCCAACTTACTTGTAAAAGAAAATTTCAAATCCAAAAGTCCTCAATAAATCCAATCAAATGATATGATGCAGCAGACATACACAAAAAGTGATCCATCCAGCTCCAAAATCCAAATGAAAGTGAAGAGCACATGGACAAAGCAATGGGAGGAGCCTGCTGGACAGGAACAGGAAGTTGGAGACTCAGGGGCACTTCTTTACTCTTGAAAAAAAGAGTAGAAAAAAAGAGGACTCCTTGCACAAAAGACTACAGCCAAATCACAATCTGAAGGGTTTTTCTGAGCAAAATAATAATTTTTGAGAAGATTTTACCATGCTCGAGAGATATTCTTTGCCAGATTGTAGTTTCTTCGTGTTCGGAAACGTGATCTTACCAACACTGCGCCGGAAGGAAAATCGTGCGTCCTAATGACGTGATTGTGCGTCCAAATGACGTGCTCGCGTCTCGCGGATTGTGCGGCCGGATTCCAAACCTCGTGGCGCACGTGACCAGGAGAGAAAATCAAGAAGGCGAACGTAGAACCACGGAAAGTCGTTACTGCGTGCGCGAGAACGCTATTGAGTGAGCGAGGAAGAAAACAACTACGCTACGCTATAGATTGTGAAGTATTCGTCAACTTCGCGTTCACTGTGAAGCGTGAAGTTGCCGCTACTTCGCAAACTCCGCAAGCGGAGCGTAGTTCACTGCTCAGGGTTAAGTACGGATGCAGAGTCTAAAGTTAATGGGGAAGACTCAGTTTCCTTCATCTGTAAAATGTACACTATCTCTTTAATAAATGCCATGCATATTAAAACACAGATATTTGTGGTATATGTACAATATTCTATAGTCTCGTAGAAAAGTAGAAAGATTTATTCACATGTTTATTCACTTATCTGCGCAGATCAGGTGTTCCAATCATCTCGACGACTGGTTGTTGAAGGCGGGCTCGCCCTGGACAGTCGTCTCCCACCTCTAGACTACAGTCGACCTCTTGCACCTGCTGGGGTTATCCATCAACGTGCCGAAGTTGCACCTGTGCCCCTCTCAGAAGCTCCTCTTCATCGGAGCGGTTCTGGACTCAGCGCAGTTGTGGGTTTTTCACTCCAAAAAGCGGGTTTGGGATATTTAGGATCTGATTCTGATCTTTCAGCTTTTATCCCGGGTCTCGGTCAGGTTGACGCTGCGGCTCCTGGGGCTGAAGGCCTCCTGCATCCGAGTGGTGCATCAGGCAAGGTGGCATGTGAATAAATATAAACATAGGCCACGCAGTTTGCCTCCCGTAATACACACATTTCAGGGGGTGGTGGTTCCCGGGGGCTTGAGGGGGGTCATTGAAGCCCACATACTTGTAATGTTGTACGGGGGGTTGGATGCGAAAGTGGTGCAAGGGGGTTGTAAATCTGGAACACAGTGTTTTGTTTTACTTTGCTTTCCTTTCTGTGGTGTAGAAGATCCTGGTTAAATATAACGTTTTTTGTACTTTTAACCCTACCCCCAAATGACTTTCTGCCTGTTACCATAGTAACAGGTCATGGAACACTTACGTGAGCACAGAGGTTAAAAGTTCACCACCCTATGTTGCTAATGAGTTACCCTCAGAATTATACTTCAAATTATAAATATAATTTCTATTGATGACTGCTACCCCACAAAAAAAACAGATGTATGTACTTTTTTAATTAACTTTTATTAAAACAATAACTAGAACTGGAACTCAAAGATAATAATACAATAAATAAATATAACTATAACTAACAAAACAATATAATAAACAACACATAATATGGACTCCAAAAGAAGTATTGCAGTGTGCCTGAAACACTTCCACTGGCCTTGTACATACAGACTTTGGTCCACCCTTTTTATCAATTTTTGCAGCTTGAGATATAACGTCCTACCTCTGTTATTCATCTCCTACTTTCTCCTTTCAAATTCTTTTGTAAAGACCTTAACAACAATTAAAGGGAACATTTTCTGCATATTTTTAATAAAGCATTTGACACAATGCATAGTGACACCGTATTTATTGAATGTTTTTAAATAAATTTTTACAAGTCTTAAAAAAGGTGAATGCAAGAAAAGTTACTTGCCGCATATGCAAGACTGCTTTCGAGAGGAGACCCCAATAAAGAGGACTGGTGTGGAACTGCAAGTATTCGGAAGCACTTGTAAACTAAGAATCCGGTCAACTTTGCAAGGGAAGAGTTAAGGAGATTGAGAGAGGCTTCTCCTGCTTCATGAGGAGGCCCAAGTACCAGTGGAGCAACACCGTCAACCTCTACTGCACAGCCTAATATTCGTCCCCAATTTGGAACCCTTTAAGAAAAAAAGTAAGAAGGTTGGGAGTTCTGTATGCCACCCCAATACCTAATCATCCTTTAGTTATACAGAGATCTACCCTGTATAACACCTATCCGTACAAGTGTGAATTGGAGATTATCTGCCACCGAAAACCCCTTAAGTACTTATATCTGTTACTTTTTAATTTTGTCGAGTAGTCAATCAATCAATCAATAAAAACTTTATTTGATTTCATTTCATAAGAAATCATAAAAGTACAAGAAGAAGAATATAAGTACATAAAAACAGTCAAATAGATAATCACGATGGGAAGCAATAAACAAATACAAGGCATATATCTGAGGGGGGGCAATGCTCATGGAAATACACAAAAACATTTCATAAAAAGACTAAAATTCATTAATGGTATACTAAGGTATATTTTAAAAAAAAAACGAATTTAAAATGTATATTAAAAAAAATCACAATATAATAATAATACAAATCTTGGCGAAAATATTGATAAATCCCCATAATCGAATGGTAAAAAACAAGAGAAATAAAGCTATGTCAAGAACATTACATTGAGGCCGGGGACCTAATAATCGCCTTTAAGTAGGTTGATACAGCCAGAATAGTTGCTGGTGTATCTAGCAACTGCAATCTTAGAAATGCTACCCTGCAATATCTAATATTCCAGCTTCTAAGAATCGGTCTAAGGTATCTCTTTCTAGGTACCGAGAAAAATTTACAGAATAAAGTGCAGTGCAGGGTTGATTGTGATGAAACATCATCATAGGGGCATACAAGTGTGTGTTGACCAAACATTTGCCACCGGGAATAAAACCATTCTAAAAAAGGAATCAAATCGAATACGGGCCAAGAGCATACGGCTAAAGCTGTTTTGTACCATCAGCAAATATTGTTGAATGCCCTCGCCACTCATAATCAGTTGATTCGCCATTACCGTATGTTTTACACTCTCTTTGGACCATCTTTGATCCTCAAAATATTTCAGACAACGAACTTTCAGGCCTTTTCTAGAGATTTCTTACAAGCTTCTGGGATCCGTAAAGTATTCGGGATGTCAAGTAGCATTAGTTGTCTTTTTTATATAATTAAACCACACCATGTCATTGACATCATCTAGTTTAAGGCAGTCACGGATTACATCCCTATTAAAACCTATTTCCTCCGTTGCCCAAACCTTATGCCACAATAATAACGGGGCTATCTTGATGGTGTCTGATATGTAAGAGAGTCCCAGTTCCTGATAGCAGCTGTAGGTAGCAGAAGAGGTAGGGACACCCAGGAGGTAGCGAATAAAACCATTTTCGCAAGTTTGTATTATATCCGCTCCTTCGATGCCGCATAAACCTGCCCCATATAACCCAGTGGAAATACATTTTGACTTATAAACTTCCAGGAGCTCTTTTACAGGTCTTCCTCCAATCCTTTTACCAAAATTTGTGACTGCCCCCACAGCTCTGCTAAAATTCAACTTTTTGGCCTTAATTGCCGATTTCCATGTTCCTTTCTTATCAAAAGTAATACCTAGATAACAAAAGGTGCCAGTGTTTTCTACCAATCTATTGTCAATGAAAACTTTACAAGTTATACCTCTATTCTTGCCACAACCCATGGTAAATGTCTTTGTTATGCTCACTCTTAGGCCCCTCTCTATCATAAAAATAACAAAGCTGCTAACTGCCCTTTGAAGGCCCCGTTGGGTCCTTGACATAATCACTGCATCGTCGGCGTAATGTAGAACCAGGACGGGGTTGCTCCCAATGGTCGGGTAGTCATTTTCATCTCTACTTAGATGTTGTCCCAAACTATTAATATAAAGTGTGAAGAGAAATGGGGCCCGTATACACCCCTGTCTGGTGCCCTTTTCGATTGGGAATTTGGCAGAACACTCCCCCATCTTCCCGTAACACACCCTCGCCCCTGCATTCTTATACATTTCCCTTATAAACAATATTAAGACCGGGTCCACCTTAAGATCTTCTAAAATATTCCATAGCATGCCATAATCAACACAATCATACACTGAACTCAAATCTACAAAAGTAAGAAAAAGTTTCCCCCTCTTTGCCTTAGTATATTTATCTATGATCAAGGCCAGATTCAAACCCTGCTCTATAGTTCCCATACCTGAACGAAAACCATATTGAAATTTTGATAAAAAGCCGGCCTCAGCTGCACAAATTTGAAGTCTGTTTAAGATTATTCTCCCAGCGATTTTCATTAGGACGTCCAAGAGGGAAATGGGCTGGTAGCAACTAGGGTTGTTCCTATTTCCCTTCTTAAAAATAGGTACCACTATTGGATCTGACCAGGTAGGGATAAGTTCAAAGTTGGTGCTACTATTTAGTTCCAACGTTAACAGTGGGGCCCACAAATCTATATTCGATTTGTAGACGTCCACTGACACCCCGTCCGGGCCTGGTGCTTTTCCTGCTGCGCTCTCCCTAATGGCCCTTGTCACCTCCTCCAAGGTGATATTCAAGTCAAGGGGAAAGACTCCCTGCCTACTCGCTACTCTCGTATCAACGGCAGCTACCTTGGATTTATAGAGGTCCCCGAAAAATTCCACCCACCTTTCTCCCGTAATAGCCACATCTATGATATCTACATCTCTATCTTGGTAAAAAAGGGGCATTTATGGCTTTCCAAAAACCGCTGTTGTCCTTCATTACACATGCCTGATGTAAGGCTTCCCAAGATTCCTTCTCTAACTGATTTTTTCACTTCTTCAGAGCAAGGCGATAAGCAATCCGCGCCTGTCTAATGTCCTCCTTAGATTTTGGTACAGTATGCAGCATACTTTTAAGGTGGGTATGGGCTCTGGAGCAATCTCTATCAAACCAGCCCTTCACTTTAGGTCTTCCACAGCTGTTTTCCCTCCTTAGGAGTCTATAACCCTCTTCTAATATTTTTAAAAAGGCAAAATAAATGTCCTCAGTAGCATTCCCCTGTGTGAGACATATTTCCATTTCAGACTGGGTTTTACTGATTAAATTACGCAAAAAAGCCTCTGAGTCAACTCTTTCCCATTTTAGGGAATAGCAATTAGTGGTAGCGAGTCGCACCCTATACTCATAAGGAGCCTGCCTCTTCCTATTTTTATAATTATTCAAAGCAAGAAGCTTTAAGCTGATTGGGTAGTGATCACTCATTGAGATTACCTCTGTTGTACACTCCGAGACACTAGAGGCATATCTCTTGGACAATATGACAAAGTCGATAATAGAGTTGCAGCCTCTCCCATTAAAAGTTGAGTGGAAAGGCATGGGATTTAAACACAACTCATTTTCAAAACCCAGGTCAAATTGATGTAATATGTCATTAAGCAACTCCCCACTTTTATTATGAGTAAAGTGCGAAGAAATATCCTTGTTGTCTTCGCCTAGTCCGCAAATACCGTGTTCCCTGTGCGCACAGATTGTGCAATTAAAATCCCCTACCCATATTAGAGGCATATCTCTTATCATATTTTCCTCTATGGTTTTTAAAACATTACCTAATTCCCCAAAAACGGTCACTTTTCGATCTGTTGGGATGTTATTATAAAAATTCACTAAGACCACTTCCTTATGCCATCTTAACTTCAGGTTCAGAATTTGATAGAACTCAAACCAATATTTGATCTTAACATTAGATATCCCAGCCCCTACTGAGATGTAAGTACTCAACCCCCCCTCATTGCGACCATAATTGGTGACAATTGCTGGAGTAGGAAATGTACTAAAGCCCTGGATATGGGTTTCGCTCTCTAACCATGTTTCTTGGAAACATAGTATATCGTACTTATTCACAAATGACAGCCATTCAGGATTGTGTACTTTGGCCGCTAAGCCTGCAATGTTCCAACTCAGAATTTAACAGGAACTCGCTTCGTTCCCCATCTCTTTTATATTTTCAGATAATCCCTGTAGGGCTCTTATCTGACCAGTACTATCTATCTTTTCCATGATACTTGGGGGTCGATCGGTGAGAGCATCATCAGGCTGGCTACTATTTTTCACCCACATGGAAATAGTCTCTTTAGTACATACGTTGTTACCAATATTCAACTCACTATTTTCCCTGCTATCCTCCGTCCCTGAGGACAAAGGAGAGTTCCAATGAGTTTCCTTCCTTACATGTATGTCGAGCTGTCAATCCTGGTCGTCCAACTGTGACAAAGAAACTAAACGATTTGGATGTGACCAGTTTATACTTGTGGGTGGTACATCTTGAAAGTCCCTAGCAGGTCTCCTACCAGGAAATACATTAACAGGATGTCTCATTTCTGGGCTGGTGGGTAAAAAAATCCTAATGCGAATATATTAATATCAGAATAATTATAATGATTGACCCATGCCCTATTCAAGATCTCCCTGAGTAATCTGGGATCGCTAAAAGTTAAGACTATACAGTCCCCCTTAAGCTCTTTTCGCCCTTTCCCTACCCATGGAACTCGTCTGGCCATTATAGTATGCTTAAATAAAGGATCACAAAGGCCGGTCCGCTTTCCCAGCCAATGTAATGATTTATTGTGCAGCTCCCTCCATGTTTCTTGGGAAGGGTGCTCCAGTTCTGGGACATTCGCTAAAATGACCACATAAGGGGTAGCTGCTGGGGTTAGATCAAGGCAGGTTTGCCCTCTCATAGCTTGGTCTGGTCTTTGGTCCCCTTGAGGTACAATCAGAGCTGAACCTGTGTTACTATCAGTGGGTTTCCTCTGTTCCATGTCATTCTTCCCTTGTACACCTACTCTACTCGCTCTTTGCTCTGGGATGGTATTGTTAGGGTCTCTGGCCCCAGCTGTGGTATTAATTATATTAACGGGAGTATTTATGCTGGGATCCTGCAAGTCCCCTGTATTACATTGTATCCCCTATTTATAATTACCTGTAGTATCACGTATAATCGTCCATGGTATTCTGGAGCCCTTCCTTTATCCTTTTCTTGCCCCCAGTATTGCAGCAATAGAGTTATCACCCCCACTAGGTTGATTTTTCTTCATATAGGGTTTTCGAGCAGTTTGTTTCTTAGTGCTTTTTCTCTTTTTAGCGCCCTTATCAACATAGCCAGTGACCGATTCTGGGCCAGTTACTTCCGTTACCTGACATCCCTCCAAACGTGCAGATATCTTACTACGTTTTGAGGGTGGGTGTGAGTCCTCTCCCGCCTCACTATGATCACTTAAAATTATGTGTTTGTCCACAATCTGTATACATCCGTTCTGCGGACTCCTGCGATTACTAACCTTTTGATTCACTATGGGACTAGTAGTAATATCCCCTTTCTGCACTACATCTGCCTCTCCCCACCGTGGTCAATGTTTGTTCCACCATGTGGATTTGTTCTTCAATAGTTCCCATAGCACCTGTAAGGTAGGTCAAAAGTGATTTCTGCCCTGCATCCTTCCGCTTAGATGTTACATTACTCAGTTTGCGTTTAGACATCTTATGAATACAATAATGGGTTTATATGCTACACCGCGCTCTCAAAGTACTCACAATAAAGTCCACTTTCTTAAGATGTATTTCGGGGATCAGTTCTCAGAGGGGGGGCCTAGCCCAGCCTCCTCCGGCCCCCGATGGGCACAGACGGGCCCGCCCTTGGCCCGGGCTTCACCCGGCTCACATCCGCGCGCGTTCCACGAAGCGCATAGCGTGATCACTTAAAAAGGCTCTTCCGGTGGGAGGAGCGTGGGCAGGGCAGCAGGCGTGGCCCCTTAGGATTGTGGGACCTTGAGTCCTGGTCCAAACAACAGCAGTCCGCCCCACTACCGGCACTATCAGCGAAGCGTCTCCCGCGAAGCGTCTCCCGCGAAGTGTGTCCCGCGAGCAGTTCTTGTAGCTCCTGGGTGCAGATGAGGGTGGGCAGGGCAGCAGGCGTGGCCCCTCAGGCTTGTGGGACCTTGAGTCCTGGTCCAAACAACAGCAGCCCGCCCCACTACCGGCACTATCAGTGAAGTGCCTCCCGTCTCTCGTCGAGTAGCCATATTGTGAGTATTTACCTTAAAGTTAAAAATTTGTAAATCTCTCTGGCTTCATACAACTAGTTCATGCCATATTTGCTGCTGACCTATGTAACATTGTGGTAACTGAAAAAAGAGTTAAAAATGTATATGTTGTACATATGTCCAAGCTTAATTTTAATGTTCAAAAAAACAATTGTTCTCAGTAGGATTGGGGATGAAAAGTAGAGGTTATATTTGGACAGCAAAATAGGAAATAGTATTGCATTATACAAATGTTAGGCCGAGATTGGTCACTCACTTAATTCACAAACTCCTGGACTTCATCTGATAGAAACCTTTTTGGACTTCCATGATCTAGAAATTCAGAAATAAATAGCAAGGAAAATTAAAAGACAAGTTTTAAAAAAAAAACAAATTTTTACTTTGTATCTGAAATACAGGCTGAAAACGTGTAACGAGCATTTAAATGAGAAATGGGTTTCAGAAAGAAACGTCTATAAGACTATCACAATGCAGATTTATATTTTCTAAAAATATTTATAGAAGCAAGGACAATTATAACTCATACATTGTTCAATTTTAAATCACATATTTGGGCAATACAATCGGGAGAACATGCTTTTTTTTACGTTTGGTTGATTTAAGAATGCCTACAAATTTTAGTAAAACATGACAATAACACAGTTATCCATCTGCAAACATATGAAATACTCAAATGCTTATCTCAGAATGTTTTTTGATCATGAAATGTTGAAGACCAACCTGATAACTCCATTAGGGCCATTGCAATTTTCGGCTGATAAAATATGGAGAGCAGTCAGTGGATCTGGTGTGTCGAGTTGTTCACCACCACGTGGTATAGTGTATGGGCAGTACAGCTTGTGGCGACCAGTACATCTCATGGTTGAGATATCTGTATAATGAGATAGAACAGGGAGCAAATGAAGTTCAAGGTTATTAAAAAACATGGAGAGCGTGCTAAAATACAACATTGACCAATCAATTACATGTGCAGTGCATGGGGAGGAAGCCTCACGTGACGCACTACTTAAAAAATTATATGCGGCTGGATTAAGTTATTTGCCCAGAAACATCGCTTACCAAGTCAAAATATTTAAGTTATAAGAGCTGGAAACAGTGCTAAAATACACTGTTGCAGAAAACATTACTTTTGCAATGCTGGGGCACGTGACGCATTACTTACACAAGAAAAACTACATTGCATTCACTTGAACAGCACGTAGCACACTGCTGTAGGAGCGGCGACGTGGGGCTTGGCAAATTAAACAAACGCACCAGAATTAAGTGATTTGCACAGAAACAAAAGTTACGAAGTCAACTTTAATGATATAAAAAAGCAGGAAAGCGTGCTTAAAAACAGCATTGCCAAACTTGAACATAAATTTGCATTTAAGCGGTATTTAAAGATTGTTCTGATTAATTAATTTAATTATTCTTTAAAAAAGTGCTCACCTACGAAGAAGTGGATACGAACAGTATCAATGGCTGTGACTGCGGAATAGGAAAAGTTCAAGAAGGTTGGCAGCTTATAAATGCTTTGCAGAAGGATGATTGGTTGAGCATGATGTCACTGGGTGTGAGAGCTGTGATTGGGCCTGTTGTAATAAGTTAGGGGTACATAGCCAGATGGTGGGACGTATTTTGCGCATGCATAACATTAACACGCATGCGCTACCACAAACATGCATGCGCAAAGTGAAGGCAATTCCTATGGGGTACATACATAGATAGATTTTGGATGTCCCCGTGGTCTTGATGTGGCTTCAGGAGGGGGGCTTTGCAGCCCTCCTCCATAAAATAATAATATATAATTAGCCATGCACCGGGAGGGGGGACATGCGGCCCACTTGCCATAAAAAATTGAATAAGTATACTCCGCTTATTGTCACCGTACCATAAGCGCACCCTTGCGATCACACGCTGAAGGCTAATTGGCTGTCAAGTGGTTGTCAACATTCGAAACTAGTAACTGTTGGCAGCCATTTTATGTCTCGGTACAAGGGAGGCTGAAGAAGCATGTGAAATGTGTGTTTAAAACATGAAAAGGGGGAGGGTAGGCACACCCTGATCCTCTAGGTCTCCTCAGGGGGTCCCACAAGGTCTCCCAAGAACCCTATTTTTTTCGGAAAAATCGTGGGGTGCACGTATGATCCGCGCATTCTAGCGATATTAAAAAAAAAGACGTGGGCTTTCCGCACGTCTTTGGTAATTTGCATTCTTTCAACTGTTTAGAGGAGATCCAGCAGTGCTGTATCCAGGATCCACCACTGAGTAAGAAAAGGTAACAATAACACTATTTACCTGCTAAGTGAATTTCTACCCATAGGATAACAGTGATGTACTTTTTAAGAAAGTTAAAGGAAATTATTAAAATAATAACCTCAGATAATCTCTTGTCTTAATATTTATAATAAATATATATAAATACATTTTTCAACATTGAAAAAAATTGCGGAAGTCGCGCACACGCCGCGCCCGATATGTATATGACGTCAAGCGCTACCGCCCATCCGTCACGTTGCGTTACACGTACATCTCGCGTATGCGCATGGCGTCGAACACAAGTCGCATAGCAACCGCGTGGGAAAAGTTGTACCCGTTGCACACCCTTTGCGGATCCTAGACAGCGACCCTAAAATGGCAGCCAGGTTTCGCGCTGTAAATGAGTAGGGTGTTCGTAGGGTGCGCAACTGCAAAAAACAAGAAAAAATTATAAAAATAATGTAAGTATATTATAAACAATATAAAATAATGAAAAAAAATATTGTTCTGTAAAAAAAATTATTTAAAAAAATTTGCAATGTAATTTTAAAAATAGCATCTAATAATAAAAAGATTAAAAAATGTAGTTAGAAAATCTAGAAAGAAACAATAAAAATATTTACAAATTAGCATTTTAAAAAATCTTTGAAATTTACTGAAAAAAACATAGGTTTCAGACATGTTATAGTTAGGAATTAGCATTTAAAAAACCTTTGAAATTCACTGAAAAAACCATAGGTTTCAGACATGTTATAGTGAGGAATTAGCATTAAAAAACCTTTTAATTTCACTGAAAAAAACATAGGTTTCAGATTAGGTTTCAGATTAGTTATAGTTAGGAATTAGCATTTAAAAAAACCTTAGAAATTCACTGAAAAAAAACCATAGGTTTTAGGGGTGTTATAGTTAGCTACACATTTCACTCATATAAAACCATTGAAATTCCCCCGTTATAGTTAGTTGTACTAACTATAACTCGCGCACCCGCAATCCACTGCTGATGATGTCACATATTACATCATTCATGACATGGTCAGTGACATCACTGATGACATCACTGATGACATCACTGATGACATCACTAATGACATCATCCAGTGAAAGTGGTTTGGTTTGCTATTTAAATATGTATTATATATATAGCAATCTGCCTTGAAGACTGAGTGGAGCATTGTTTGAAACAGACCCTGGCAGAAATTGTTTGGAAAACAGACTACGAAGTACTATAAATGTAGTATGTCCTCACCCTCTATGATCACATGGTGTAATGCAAGAGAAAGAAGAAAAAAATGTAACTTGAAAAAAAACTGTGGAGCACTGGGTATTTAACTGTGGTTGTTTTACTTACTGACTGTCTGTGAGCAAGGGCGGATGCCCGAAACGCGTCAGATTTTGTTAGACTCAGCTTTTAAATAAACCTTTGTGCCTTCAATTACGCTGGATTTGTGTGGTTTTCCATGGTCATGTGAAACGGAGCTCTGGGAGGCTGCAGCTGTTGCATTTAAATTTCGGAAGGTGATTGCTTCCGAGACGAATCCACTCCCCTCAAGCTGGCTGCGGTGTGCAATCAGTTTAAACTCTCTTCCTGGAAGGAATTTAGTCGACTACAGCCCCTGTGCTCAAAGGGCACAAGTTACTCGGGTCAAGGGATTATACCAGCGGCGTCTTTGACATACCGGGCGGAGCCTGACGCTGAGAAAATATCCCTTACGTTGAGTGCTCAGGAATCAACTGGCACGGTGGGGAGGAGTATCTGGCACCAGCGCGTGACCCTGGGAGCTCCATTAGCTCGGGTCGTCGGACGCTGAAACATTTCATAAAACAAAGCGATTTTGAGTCTACCGCCATGTCAGCCGAGATTCTTCGTGGCAGAGAGGTGGCGGCTGCTGCACTTTATTCTAACCTGCCGAAAGTGACACCAAGCTCGGGAGCAAGCGATAAAGCGGACCCAACGGGTAATGACAATACATCAGAGAGTCAAATACGAGCGGCTCTTAAAAGATTAGAGAAATGTATGTATCAAGAGATGTCAAAATGGTGGGAGCACAAATCCTTAACAATGTATCTAGAGGAAAATCGTGTGCCACTAGCGCCTAGTTACGACAGGCCGAACCCCAATATGTTGAAAGAGTGGAGCCAAACAAACTTAGAATCTTCCACCAAGCTAATACAAATCCTGGTGAAATATGCTTCCATTGACAGAGAAATACTAATGAAGGAGATCGAGGAAATCAATGAGTTATTACTTAAATTTGAACCCCAAGAGATTATTACCAAGACCCGTAAGGAAATGGACGATCGTTTGCTGAAACAAGAGGAGAAAATTAAAGCAAGAAATGTTTATAAGTTTGCCCGAGACAAGGAGGACTATGCCCAAGGCCGAATTTACACTTTCGGGCGCAAATTCGACAGTGCCAAACGAACGAAATTTGCACAACAAGCTCAGCAGGCAAAACAGGGCAAGACTACGAATCAGGCGGGAGCCTCCAGCTCGGCTCAGGCACCCTCTGCAATGCGCAACAATCAGGAAATAAGCGATAATGAATCGCTAACAAGTGGCCTTACATCAGATGAGGATGGAAACACTCCGTGGTATGCAAACTCTTTGATCCTTGACCTCGACGAGGAGGTGGATTTTTTAGTCTCAGATCGGCTGCAGACATTAAGGCCTCAGACCAAACACCAACAAACGGGGCAGCAACAGCAGCAAAGCGAGCCAGATGCAACAAAAGGAGGGGCGAGCGCCGGAAAAAGCGGAAAATCGCACAAAAAACCAAAGTGACAATATTGGCACAAAAAAAGATAAGTGACAACACTGTTATTAATTTATCAACTGTTACCCTGACTGAGGCGGAAAAACAACTGTTGAGCCTGGGGTTAACTTATTGTCCAGCATCTGACTTCAATTACGCTAAAACCCGTGTTGATGTTTACCTATTCTTCAGAAAAGTAAAAATCAAGAAATTCTTCAACATTAAGGAAGGCTTGAATGAAAAAGAATTGCCAGGCAACATGGAGACTGCCAATATTCCTCCGGCATTGCCGGCTAAAGACACCAAAACGTTTCTGGTGCTGCACCACTTGGCGTCTGACGACACACAATATCTGGATACAATATCCACTCAGGATGAACTCAGAGCTGCGTCCATTCCACAAGTGGGAGCCAACATCAGCCCATTTAAACCTAAATCGAAATTTAATCCCATTATGCCTAGGGACTCAATTGATGTGTTCCAGGACGTGGTGGTTGAGGACCTTAAACAACTAATGATAGATAAGGGTGATACAGTGGCACTGGTGCTTCTTGACCTCAGTGCCGCATTTGACACTGTGTCACATGCGGTACTAATTAAGACTCTTCACTCATTTGGCATCTGTGGTTCTGCCTTAAATTGGATTAAATCCCTACTTGAGAACAGAACGTTCCAAGTTTTTTCCCAATTTGCTTGTTCTGAAACCCGCACCTTCAAACACAGAGTTCCACATGGCTCAATTTTAAGTCTGTTACTTTTTAATTTATATATGAGCCCGCTCGCAAAAATAGTTGAGGAGACCGGCTTAATGATGTTTTCCTACGCTGATGATTCTCAGCTTCTCTTTTCCCTTCCATCATCAGGCAACAATAATCCCTCCACATTAAATTCAGGATTAATGAAAATTGCAGGGTGGATGCAAAAAAACTTCCTGAAACTAAACGGGGAAAAAACCGAACTTATCATTTTGGGAAAAAATAAAGAACTCTGGGGACCCCAGCATTGGCCTTCTGTAATGGGCTCTCCTCCAACTCCGACTAGCCAGGCCCGAAACTTAGGCTTTATTGTCAATGACACACTCAGTATGCACCAGCAAGCTGTCAAAACATCGGCCACCTGCTTTGTCATCTTGAAGTGGTTAAAGAAAATTTGTTGGATGCTACCGGACCACACAAAAAAACCTGTTATTAACGCCTTAATAACATCAAGGTTAGATTACGCTAATGCGTTATATTTGGGGGCCAACAAAGCCACAGTCCGCAAACTGCAAACTGTGCAGAATGCAGCCGCGAGACTGTTAGGTAAAATTCCTATCCATTCACCCACCACCAAACTTATACGTGAGCTGCACTGGCTAAAAATAGTGAACAGAAATAAATTCAAGTCCTTATGCTTCATGCACAAGATCTCTACAAACAAAGCCCCTAAGTACCTACAAAATCTGGTACAATGTTACCATCCATCTAGGACTCTGAGATCTGCAACAGCTAATAAGTTTGTTGTTCCTAAAATAAAACTATCACGTATGGGCGGCAAATCTTTCGCCTACCTTGGTCCCTCCTTGTGGAACACCATGCCACAAGCTCTGCGCTCAGAGGCTAATTACATCAAATTCAGAAAGGCCTTAAAAACCTGGCTATTCAACATCTAAGTCAGTCGTCCGATTAACTACTACTGAATCACAGCGCCGGGAAACCCTTTGCTGGGTAGCTGTTTGCGCTATACAAGATAAATAAATAAAATACATCACAAGATTAAACATAAAAAGCGCTACAAAGGTAAGCATGAGAGAGATTACCTATCACTCATCAAAAAATTGGGCAATGACTATAAAATCATTGTTAATACTGCAGACAAGAGTGGCAATGTAGTTATTTGGCCCCAAGAAGCTTATATTGAGGAGGCGAGGAGACAGTTGAATGACCCAACATGCTATTCTAAAACCAATATTAAACATTTTAATGATGCAAAGGATGCATTAAAAAAGTTATTGTACAAATGCAAGAGAGATGGCATGATCTTCTCCCAGGAATTTGAATTTCTTCATGTCTAGTTCCCAGTATTGCCCAAGTTATACCTACTCCCAAAGATTCACAAGCAGGTGACACCTGTCCCTGGCCGGCCTATCATCTCGGCCATTGCGGGAGTGGCAGAACATGTCACACAATACATTGACTATTTCCTGCAGGACTTGGTTAAAAATCTACCTACTTATGTTAAGGACACTGGGGATTTCATTGCTAAAATTAAAAATATCCCATGGAGCAATGATATGTTAATGATCACTTTGGATATAGAATCGCTCTATACGAGCATAGAGCATATATCTGGGCTTAAAGCGCTCAAATTCTTTCTTGGAAAAAGGCCCATGAATTGTTATCAACATAACAAAGTACTGATGGAGTTGACTACCTGGTGTCTTAACAATAACTTATTTCTATTTGGGAATGAGATATATATTCAGAAGCGTGGGGGCCTGCTTTTCTCCCAGCTATGCGTGTTTACACGTAGGCTGGTGGGCGGAGCAGGTCCTCAGGCGACAACACGCGAACATTTTATATGAACATGTTTTGTTGTGGATTCGTTATATTGATGATGTTTTTGTTTTATGGCGTGGGGATTTGAACAGTGCAGATAATTTTGTTACAAGTTTAAATACCAATCTTGAAAATCTGAAATTCACCAAATCTATCAGTAACTGTGAGGCAGAATTTCTGGATGTTAAAATATTTGTGCACAATGGGCATCTGGCAACCAAACTACATAGAAAAAGCACTGCTGGCAATAGTATCCTCCACGCCAGCAGTGCGCATCCACGACATGTAGTAGATAACATTCCTTTTGGTGAGCTACTTAGGATCAAAAGAATATGCAGTACTGAAAAAGATCTTGAAGACTGCACCATGGAAGCCCTGGAAAGGTTCAGACAGAGGGGTTATCGTGAATCTGTCCTGAGATTGGCAGTGCAGAAAACCAAAAGTAGAACCCGTGATTCCCTGCTTGACGTAACCCATAACAAAGAGTCAGTGAGTGTTCTTGATGATAATACCCAGGCACCGAGACTTATAACTTCCTACAGTAGACAAGCCAGACAAATCAGGTCCATTGTAACACGGAGATGGTCAGTTTTGAAAACAGATTTGGTGTTAAAACCACGATTGCCTAACGGTCCAACTGTGACCTTTCGGAAGGGCCCTTCCCTTAGGACACACATTTGTCATGATTTCCCTGAACTTAGGAAAAAAGAGGAGTGGATGAAATCCCGGTTTGGGTTCAAACGCTGCACCTCCTGTAGGGCGTGCAAATTTGGTAAAACTACCACCCAGTATTATACACCTTTTGGGTCAGTTCACTTGCAAGACTGATTTAGCTATCTACGTCCTGACATGCATATGTGGTCTGAGATATGTCAGGAGTACACGACAGCCGGTGCATGTCAGGATCCTCCAGCACCTGCGAGCCGTCGTAAACAACGATTCTTCATACCCGGTGGCCAGGCATTTTAAAACCAATCACAAAAATTATCTACAATGCCTAAATTATTTCGTCATCGCCTCAGTGGATAAGCCTCTGAGGGGTGGCGATAGAGACAGGATGATGAGGAGACTGGAGTCTCAATTTATCCTAGAACTAGATAGCAGATTCCCTAATGGGCTTAATACCACAGATGATTTGCATGTTTTCCTGTAGACATTTTCACTTACTATTTCAGGTTAGATGAAGTGCGAGCCTCTAAGCACCTCCATGTTGATTTTTAAAATAATTTTGTTTACTTACCATTTCCCTTTTTCCCTATCACTTATGGCTTCATGGTTGTTACCATACAAGCTTCCCCTTATTCTAATTATAATTTGGGTAGCACTTTATCTTATTTAATCTTTGGACTTAGACATTGGGTACTATATGTGAATTTCTGCTTCCTTACCCACAACTGCTTTGACAAGATTCAACAGTGGTCTCTCTCCACAATTAGTTCGTTATTTCAAATTGGCTTTTAACTACTGTCCTTACTTGCATTTTAGGCACAAACAATGTTGTTGCTGTACTACGTTTGATTACTAAAGATCCTTCCCCTTTTATTTTGCTGCTTTGCATTTAACTATTTACATTATTGCGTAATTTGCACCAGAATGCATTTGTCACTTTATTTGACTATATATATAGTCGCGTAATTTGCACTTTGCATTGGCACTTTATAAGGGTATTTAAAATCAAAACTTAATCTTACTCATCTAAATTCTATTACTTGGGTTAATTTTTAAGATATTGCCTGCACAATGGCAAGAATTTGTACAAATTACATCAGCACTTTACTGTAAAAATGTGTGTATATGTATTTATACATGATTCTTATCATTTGCTTAAATTTGGTAACCCACATTTTCTATAGATTAGAGCAAATTGCACTTTATTGCTCATTTGCACATGGGTAAGGTTTAATCCATAATATTGCATTGGATTAATGTCAACTTCAGCTAAATACAACAGAGACGGACTATTTTAGCATTATATGCAGTCACTTTGCCTAGTTTGGAGTGTCAAGTGTCCACTTTAATATATATTGGTTTTACAATGTATCTTATAAGGATGAATGTAAAGACCATCAAAATGTGGATTTTAACCATTTTGCATTGTTTTAAACAGACCTTGGCAGAAATTGTTTGGAAAACAGACTACGAAGTACTATAAATGTAGTATGTCCTCACCCTCTATGATCACATGGTGTAATGCAAGAGAAAGAAGAAAAAAATGTAACTTGAAAAAAAACTGTGGAGCACTGGATATTTAACTGTGGTTGTTTTACTTACTGACTGTCCGTGAGCAAGGGCGGATGCCCGAAACGCGTCAGATTTTGTTAGACTCAGTTTTTAAATAAACCTTTGTGCCTTCAATTACGCTGGATTTGTGTGGTTTTCCATGGTCGTGTGAAACGGAGCTCTGGGAGGCTGCAGCTGTTGTATATATATATATATATATATATATATATATATATATATATATATATATATATATATATATATATATATATATATATATATATATATATATATATATATATATATATATATATATATATATATATACATATATATATATATACATATATATACACACATATATATATATATATATATATATATATATATATATATATATATATATATATATATATATATATATATATATATATATTCACTGAAAAAAACATAGGTTTCACACCAGTTATAGTTAGCTGGAAATTTTACTGACATAAAACCATTGAAATTCCACGTTATAGTTAGTTGGACTCACTATAACTTGCGCGCCTGCAATGTACTGCTGATGACGTCACATATTACATCACTCATGACATGGTCAGTGACATCACTCATGACATCACTGATGACACCATCCAGTGAATGTGTCTTTCTGAAAAATAAATATGTTTTATATATGTAGGGGAGAGGTGTGGCGCCGCGGCCAGGGTGACTGACTTCGGAATCTGGGGATCACGGTTCGATCCCCAGGGCCGGCGGCAGATTAGCCCAGCACCATGTGACTCTGGGCAATAGCTTGCTTAATCTTCCCGACGGCTCCAGCGCCTAGAGACCCTTACGGGTGATTGTGCGCTTTACAAATGTGGATTATTATTATTATGTATATGTAAAGGTCGATGGAAGAATAAATGTTTAAATAAGTGTCTTAATGGATGTTTTAAAAAAAAAAATGATTGGTTAACTGGCTTATTAAGTGTATCTTAGTGAATACATATATTAGCGACTATTGTTTAAATATTTAAATGTTTGTATCAGTGTTTCACTTTGTGTATAAGTGGCTGCATGGGTTGGTGAGTAGCTACATGTCTGTGTATATGTGTTATTAGATGTTTTTTTTAGTATCAGTATGAGTGTCTGTATGGTTTGGTGGGGGTGTTACTTAGCACATAGATGCATCAATGACTAACTCACTGTTTGTATGTGTTTTGAAGACAGCATATGTGCAGGACTGTATGGGTGGAAGAGTGTTTATATGTGTGTGTTAGTGAGTGAATGACTGTCTCACTAGTGTCTTTATGAGTAACTACATATGTTTTAATCTAGTATATGTGAGTATTGATGTATATAAGTGAGTATATGTGAGAGTGAGAGATTGAAAGAGTTCCTGCTTAAATAAGTATGTGTTTCTATAAGTGATTGTTTAAGAGAGTAAGTATGTGTAAGTTTCCTTAGAAGTAATGTGCTAGTGTGTGTATAGCTGTATATGCAAATAAATGGATGTTCAATAGTTTATTTGCATGTCTGAGTATGTTTGTGAGTAACTTTTGGAAGACTGTCGGTGTGTTAACGGATGTAAGTGTCTCACTACATATGATAAGTGAGTATATGTATGAATGACTATATAGAACTGTTGGTGAATGAGTGGATGTGTATATAAATGGTGGAATTACTGAATTGGTTGTTGTAACTGGTATAGGTATCTCCACTTTTTTGTAAATGTTAGTTTCTATTTTTGAATATGTGTTTCAAGGGTTACATTACACTAAAAGGAGGTCTGTCACTCTGTCACAAGGATGGAGTCATCAGTGATGTCATGAGTGATGTCACTGACCATGTCATGAGTGATGTAATATGTGACATCATCAGCAGTGCATTGCAGGCGCGCAAGTTATAGTGAGTCCAACTAACTATAACGTGGAATTTCAATGGTTTTATGTCAGTAAAAGTTCCAGCTAACTATAACTGGTGTGAAACCTATGTTTTTTTCAGTGAATTTAATAGGTTTTTTAAATGCTAATTCCTAACTATAACTGGTGTGAAACCTATAGTTTTTTCAGTGAATTTCATAGGTTTTTTAAATGCTAATTCCTAACTATAAGTCTCACTTTATAAGTAAGACTGTTAACGCTCTAGTTGTTCTTTAGAACACTCTGGTACATTCTATCATCGGGCTATAGTTGGGCTACATATGGCTGATATTTGGGCTACATTTGTTTTTTTTTGTCTCTGGTGGCCATCTTTGGGCTACATTGGGCTACATTTGGGCTACATTTGGGCTCTAACATATATATAGCCCAATGTAGCACAATATATATTTTTTTCAAACTTAATTTTCGTAAAAACCACTTGAGTATAGCAAAGGCACATCAGGCTACCAGTCCCTACAATTTTTCCCATTTTTTTTAAAAAATGTATTTATTTATTTATTTATTTATTTTTCCTTGGAGCGCTCCAGGTGCGCGCCCCGGTGAGCGCCCCGGAGAGCGTACTCGTTTGAAGCACCCCGGTGCGCAAACCAGGGAAGCGTCCGGTTAGAGCTAATGTCGCGAACGAAAACATGATCGTGACGTATCGCGTAGCCGCGTCCGCGTGATACGCACGGCGTAAACGCACCCGGAAGCATTCGACGCGCCCCTGGGCGCGTAGCGTAAGCACGTCGGGTCATGTGACCTGAAAATAACACTTTTGATTGGTTCACAATAGTTTTGTTTTCCAAATGATGAAAGACCCCACCTTTTTTCCTCATTTTCACTTTGTTGTTTGAGTGAAGAAGACCTGCATTCTGTGAGAAATGGCTTCACTGGTAGCAGCTGCAGGTGCATCTGCACCGCCACCACCTCCACCACCACCACAAGGACCACCACATGACCACATTGATGGTCATGAAGAAGAGGAGGACGAAGAGGAGCAGGAGGAGAGGCAATATCTGCATGAGGACAATCCCCCATACAAACCCAAAGAACATTTTATTTGGGAGTTTTTCAAAATGCCAAGGAGTGCCAAAAAAGTGAATGCAGCAAAGGTGACTTTCCTCATCTGTGACCAAGAACTGTCAAGAGGGAACCCAAACAAGAAATATTTGTTTGGGAACCACACGATGATAAGGCATATGCAGAGGAAGCACCCAAACAATTATTCAAGATCAGAAGTCAGGCAACTGACCAAAAACCCTCCCCATCCTTCTACATCAAGCACCTCCAACCAACCCACTCCATCGGGTGCAGAGGCTAGGGAGATGGTCCCTAATGTCCAAACCAAGTTTTTAAAATTTTAATTTGCTTGCATATATTGAAACAAAACAATATCATATGGTGAGCAGAGCATCACTTTACTTAATCGAGCTGCAGACAACCATCACTGCAGCAAGCAACCTTAATTTTTTTTTTTTTTGCTCCAGTTGAGCTGTTTGCAATTCCCTGTCTTTTGTTTCACCCCAGAAAAACTACAAAAAAATATAAAATTGTTCTGAAAATCCCCCCCCCCCAAAAAATGTTCCAATAAACAAAAACAACAAAAATATAAAACAACAAAAAGAAAATAAAAACAGTTCTTTTCAGAACTACCTCAATTTATATGAAAATGCTACATTTTTTAAAAACTGTCTTCCTTTTTTCCCCCATGGTACGCTCCCCGGTCCGCTCCCCGGTGCGCGTACCGGGCGCTCCCCCCACGAAAATCGAAAAAAAAATAATAATTTTATGCCCCGCGGAGCCCTTTTATGACCTCCACATCAAACCTAGGGGGTCAGGGGGGGTCTACCCCTGCCCCCTTATGGTAATTTCCCCCTTTGTTTTTGCCACCTCTTGTGTCTCGATCCTACCGAGACACAAGATGGCGGCCGCTCCGGACTGTTTGGAATGTTTACAGACACCCGAGAGCCAATCAGCTTTCTGTGCGCAAGTCGCGTAGTGCGCCCGGAGCGCTCCCCGGAGCGCGTACCGGAGCGCGTACCGGGGCGCGCTTACAGATATATATATTTTCTTTTACCTAAATTACTCAGAATCCACTGGAGCACATATCTTGAGACATAACAATGGCACATCGGGCTACCAGTCCCTACAATTTTGCCAAATTTGGTGTAAATCCATTCAGCCGTTCGGGCTAAAAGTGAGGTCGACCGCCCTATGGAAATTAACATTGGGGAAAACGCGTTTTGGGACCCCCCCTTTTATCTCGGCCCCCCCTTGACGCATCCCCCCTAAACTTTCAGGGAAGGACCGGAGCTCGACGAGGCCATTTTGAGGAAATTTTCAGGCAGATTCGTCAACCGGCGCCAAAGTTATTCCAAATAGAATTTTGAGATTTAACATTGAAAGAAATCCTAACTATAAATACCTACTGTCGACCGGCAGTAGGTAATATATATATATATATATATATATATATATATATATATATATATATATATATATATATATATATATATATATATATATATATATATATATATATATATATATATATATATATATATATATATATATATATATTTTCACTTAAAAAACCATAGGTTTCAGGCCTTATATAGTTAGGAATTAGCATTTAAAAAACCATTGAAATTGCTCCTTTATAGTTAGTTGTACTAACTATATTTCGGGCACCCGCAATCCACTGCTGATGATGTCACATATTACATCATTCATGACATGGTCAGTGACATCACTGATGACATCTCAAATGACATCAATGATGACATCACTGATGACATCGCATTTGACATCACTGATGACATCATCCAGTGACTGTGTGTTTCTGTAAAGTTTAAATATGTTTTACATATTGAAGAATGAGTGGATGTATAATTGTCTGAATGAAGGATTTAGTAGGTGCGTGACTGACTGTATGAGTGAGTGATTAAATGTGTCTTACTAAATGCATGGGTTAGTGACTAAACTGTCTGAATGAGTGCATCAATATGTCTGTTGTTGTGTAAGCTGCTGCATGTGTTGATCAGTAGCTATATGAGTGGCTATATGTAAATGTAAATGTACAGGTATTTATATAGCGCAAACCACCCACATCGCAGGCATCTAAGCGCTTGCTTAGGGAACCCGTCCTGGTATTCCCCTGTGAGATAACCCCGGCAGGGAATCCACAAGGTGAAAGCCAGGCATCCCGCCGCGAGGGGCCGTTGTGGAGATTAAGCAAGCTATTGCCCAGAGTCACAGAGTGTGAACCCGTGAGTCGAGTAGGCACCGGAGCGAGAATTATCGAGTCCGTGGAATTATTGAGCCCAAGCCCCGTCGAGGCGGGGAATTGAACCCTGGTCCAGGGCCGATCTCAGGTTCCAGGTCTGCCGCCTCTAACCCCTGAGCCACACTTCTCCATATGGGTTATTGATTGGTTGCCCAAGCATTTGAATGGGGGACTGAGTGTGTGTGTGGGTGGCTGGGAGGTGTGTGACTCTGTGCATAGATGTGTGAGCAGTTGATTCACTAGGTGTATGAGTTCAAGAGTGCATGTGGAAACAGCTATATGGGCGGTTGACTGTGTGCATGGGTGTGTTGGTGAGTGAATGGATATCTCATTGCTACATGTCAAAGTAAGTACATATGTAAAACACAGTGCATGTGAGAGTTGGCATATATAAATGACTATGGATTTTTAAGTGAATTTGCAAGGTTTTTTAAATGCTAATTCCTAACTATATAAGGCTTGAAACCTATGGTTTTTTCAGTGAATTTGCAAGGTTTTTGAAATGCTCATTCCTAACTATATCAGGCGTAAAACCTATATTTTTTTTCAATAAATTTCAAAGGTTTTGTACGTGTTAATTCTATTAGTGGATAACGTTTATATATGTTATTATCCTTCTGGGACCACCTGACCAGCCATCTTGTTTCTCAGGAGAAGTGAGGCACAAGAGAGCACAAAACAAGAGTGGAAAACGCGAAAAGGGGGCAGGGTTGAGACCCTCTGACCCCCTAGCCCTTCTCAGGGAGTCCCAGAAGGACCACCAAGTGCAAAAAAACATTTTTTTTAAATCACGGGGTACGCGCACGGTACGCCTACCGTACGCGTACGGTGCGTGTACTCCGTGATTTTGTAGAAATTTTTTTTTGCCCTTGGGGGTCCTTTTGGGACCCCCTGAGAAGGGCTAGAGGGTTTGGGGGTCTCTACCCTGCCCCCTTTTCGTGTTTTCCACTCTTGTTTTGGGCTCTCTTTTGCCTCAGTTCTCCTGAAAAACAAGATGGTGGCCAACACTTCCTGGTTTGGACAGTTTGGAATGTTGACAGTCGACTGCCAGCCAATCCGAAACTCGTTTGCGCACGTAAGGGTACGCGCACGTCGTGTACGATATACCTACCGTACGCGTATGGTGCACGTACGGTGAGCGCATATAGATATATAATTTGCTCAAATTCAATTTTCTCAACAACTACTGTAGCCGTGTCTAAAGGACCCATAGAAAATGCCATTTGAAAATTTTCAAATTCAATTTTCTCAAGAACTACTGGAGGGATTGTCACCAAACATAGCAAAGGCAAATCTGCATACCAGGCCCTACCATTTTGCCAAGTTTGGTGTAATTCCATTCAGCCGTTCGGGCTGTAGCCGTGTCTAACGGTCCCTAAGGAAATTAACATGGGGAAAACACGTTTTGGGACCGCCCTTTCGGCCCCCGCTTGATTAATCCCCCCGAAACTTTCAGGGAAGGAGCGGAGTGGAGCTGGCCAAAATTCTGGAAAATTACACACAGATTCCTCAATCAGCGCCAAAGTTATTCCCAATAGAATGTTGAGCGCATATAGATATATAATTTGCTCAAATCAATTTTCTCAACAACTACTGGAGGGTTTTTCCCCAGATATAGAAAAGGCACTACTGCATACCTGTGCCTACCATTTTGCCAAGTTTGGTGTAATTCCATTCAGCCGTTCGGGCTGTAGCCGTGTCTAAAGGTCTCATAAAAAATGCCATTTGAAAAATTTCAAATTCAATTTTCTCAAGAACTACCGGAGGGATTTACCCCAAACATACAAAAGGCACTGCTGCATACCAGTACCTACCATTTTGCCAAATCTGGTGTAATTCCGTTCAGACGTTCGAGCTGTAGCCTTGTCAGAATGTCCCTATGGAAATTAACATGGGGAAAACACGTTTTGGGACCCCCTTTTTTCAAGGCCCCCGCTTGACGAATCCCCCCGAAACTTTCAGGGAAGGAGCGGAGCGCAGCAAGACAAATTTAAGGAAAATTACAGGCAGATCCCTCAATCAGCGCCAAAGTTATTCCCAATAGAATGTTCGGAATTTCCTATGGTAACTAGGTCCTAACTATATATACCTACTGGCGACCGCCAGTAGGTAATATATGTATGTATATATATATATATGTATATGTATATATATATATATATATATATACATATATGGCAGTTATAGTCAGGACATAGTTTCCATAGGAAATGTAGTATTTTGATTTGCCAATATCTTTGGCACCGTTTGAAGAAGCTTCGCAAACTTTTCAAAACTAATGGGGCGCTCTGGTCAGCTTCTGTCTTGAAAGTTTTGGGGTGACTCGTCAAGCAGGGGGGCCAAGAAAAAAGGTCACGTTTTCCCCATGTTAATTTACATTGGAACTTTAGACACGGCTACAGCCCGAACTGCTGAACGGAATTACACCAAATTTGGCAAAAAAGTTGCTCGTGGTTCAGAAAGCCACCTACTTTTTAAATGGTGTACATCCATTCAGTAGTTCCTGAGAAATTCGAAAATATAACAATATCGATATCAGAGCACCGAGGAGGATTCGGGAACCCTCCTGAGCACAAGCTTTATTCTGATTGGCTGTCAACACGCCAAAGCAGGAAGTGTTAGCAGCCATTTTGTGACTCTGTAACCGAGTCACAAGAAATCAGTAGTAAAAAGATAAAAAAACAAGAAAATGGGGCAGGGTAGAAACAACCTGACCCCCTAGGCCTGCTCAGGGGGTCCTACAGGGCCAGGCCTTGGGGATGGGGTCTCTGGGGCCAGACGTGGCCCAGGAGGGGGCCACTTGGCCCCATTCCCTTTTAATTTAATTATTAATAAAAAAAATGGAAGGCCGGCCCAGGGGGATGGGGTCCCCGGGGCCATAATTGGCCTCAGGAGGGGGACCCCCAAAATAGAAAAAAACATAAAGGCTGGCCAGGCCCATGGGGAAAAAGAAAAACTGGCATCTCCCCAGAGGCCCCGCCCCTCCCTGTACCAGTCTGCATATGCGCCTCCTGGCGTGTTCTAAGTTGGGGGATTAGGTCCCCTTGAATCCTAAGGGTCCCTGGGGACCAACTAGCCCATCAGGTACCTCCAGTAATACCGACAGAGCTGGATTGCTGAGAAGTGATCTGATACCACAGCCCTTTTTTACACCACTCTGCAAGCATGCGTCTTGGTGCACTGCGGTTGGAACGATGTGGTCCTCCTGTGTCCTGAGGACCTCAGAACACATATGTACTTCATCCCCCGAGCAGCAGTGTGCTAGGAGCCAAATTTGCAGAGTGGTGTAAAAAGGGTGTGTGGTCTTTAAGCACTTCCAGCAAACCAGCAGTATGGGCTTACTGGAGGTAACAGGAGGGCTAGTTGGCCCCCAGGGAACCTCAGGAGGAAATAGGACTGCATACCCCAACCAAGAGGATTCCAGGTGGCGTGTTTGCAGAGTGTTGGAGAAAGGGGGCCAGGCCTGTGTCCACCTCTCAGCAATCCCACTGTGTGGGGCTTACTGGAGGTAAGAGGTAGGCTAGTTGGCCCCTAAGGACCCCAGCAGCGAAGGGCACTTCAATCCCCATCCAGAAACGCTCCAAGGAGCGTGTTTGAAGAGTGGTAGGGAAAGGGGGTATGGCCTGCTATGAGCTTAGCAATCCTGCTGTGTGGGACTTACTGGAGTTAATAGGAGGGGTAGTTGATCTACCCCTCTTGTTACCTCCGGTAAGTCCTACACAGCGGGATTGCTAATAAGTCTACGGAGGCCAACCACTCTGCAAACGCACCTCCTGGCAGACTTCGGATTGGGGGATGAAGTTCACTTTACTCCTGAAGGACTTTGGGTGCTGAGAAGCCCTCCTGGTACCTCCTGTAAGTCCTACACAGCGGAATTCCTGAGCGCTGGTCAGAGGCAGCACCCTTTCTCCATCACTCTGCAACGGGACTAGTAGTTAAAGAAGCATTTGCAATGAAAAAGGTTTCACATTTACGAGATTTATAGCTATTGGCATTGTATATGTAAAAGTTTTTTACTAGTGCTTTTTGGTGTAGAGTGCATGTACGTTATGTGTATTTGAATTATGTGTTATGTTGTGCAGTGAAAATATGTGAATAGAAAGTTTGTGGTATTTAGTGTATAGGAATTATGTCGAGTGGGATTATGTGTTTTAGAGAGAAATTATGTGGTAGTGTAGTCTGTGTTGTGAAGTGGTAACCTCAGGTTTAGTCTTCCTTGTTTCCATGGAAGCTAAACTATAAACTCAATGACACACAAAAAAAGAAGGACACAAGGGAGGAGTACTTCTGAACCTAGTCTGAGGTATGAGCAGGGACACTGGAATTATGTGATTGTTCGGCTGCACCAATGTTCACATTATTAAAAATTTTCTGCAGTTGCCAAATATTTTATCATATGCTGCCTAATCTGCAGATTTGAAAAGTAAAAGGCTTGTTTCTAGCTGAAACTACTAAATTGTTCCGAAAAATGCAGCTTCACGTGTTACAGCGTGGTGGAAGGCCCTTTTCAAAGCTGGAATGGTCACGTGTTACTTATTTCAAAATGAGGGTGTGTTCAATTGGTACTAATGGTGCAAAAATCTTTCTTCTTTCTGTGCCTTTCTTGCCTATTCCTGCATTTCTCTTGCTTCTTTCTGCACCTTTCTTCCTCTTTCTGCAGCTCACTGTCTTCTTTCTGCACTTCGCTTGTCCCTTTCTGCACCCCACTTGCCTCTTTCAGTACCTATGTTGCTGTTTTTTGCAGATCTCTTGCCTATTTATGTACCTATCTTGCCTCTTTGCACACCTCTCTTGCCTCTTTCTGCATCTCACTTGCCTCTTTCTGCACATCTCTTGCTTCTTTGTGCACTTCCCTTGCCTCCTTCCGTACCTCTCTTGCCTCTTTCTGCACCTCACTTGCCTCTTTCTGCACCTCACTCTCTTGCTTTTGCACCTCTCTTGCCTCTTTCTGCACCTAAAGTACCTCTTTCTGCTCTTCTCTTGCCTCTTTCTATACTTATCTTGCCTCTTTCTATACCTCTCTTGCCTCTTTCTTTATCTCACTTGCCACTTTCTGCTCTTCTCTTGCCTCTTTCTGAACCTCTCTCTTCTTTCTCCTCTTTTGCCTCTTTCTGCACCTCACTTGCTTCTTTCTGCATCTCTATTGCCTCTTTCTGCAACTCTGCTGCTTCTTTCTGCACTTCTCTTGCCTCTTTCTGCACCCTTTTTGTCTCTTTCTGGTACAAAAGGGGGTAGTGATGGACGGAGCATCTGAACCAATCAAACACTCACACCCAGTCAACAGATCTGGGTTTAATCCATCACCATTCTTTAGCCCACTTTGCCACCCCAGTTCAGACATGGCCATATGCAAATCAGTCTGAACCTGTGCCTCATGGGAACAGTCCAGCCCGAACTGCCAAGCCATGTCTTCCCTGGACCGGAAACAAGCTTCCGAGGACCGGTTTCTGGCATTTCAGCCATCTTCAGCCCGGCTTGCTTGAATCCAGTGGCAAAGTGAGCAAGGGACTCACGTCTGTGCATACCCTGCCAACTTATGGCGAACAAAGTGGCACAAAAGGGGGTGGTGATGGACGGAGCATCTGAACCAATCAAACACTCACACCCAGTCAACAGATATGGGTTTAATCCATCACCGTTCTTTAGCCCACTCTGCCACCCCAGTTCAGACATGACCATATGCAAATCAGTCTGACCCTGTGCCTCAAGGGAACAGTCCAGCCCGAACTGCCAAGCCATGCCTTCCCTGGACCGGAAACAAGCTTCTGAGGACCGGTTTCTGGCATTTCAGCCATCTTCAGCCCGGCTTGCTTGAATCGTGGATACAATCCGATCATGTGATCGCAAAAAACCCCCCACATATTTCTTATAGTCCCATCTAGTTTTTCCAGTCTTGCGGAGGAACCGCGGTACCCAAAAATATATATATATATATATATATATATATATACTTTTTAAATTAGACGCTTTCCTACCCAAAAAAATATTTTACAGTATAAAAATGTTTTCTTTACATTATTAAAACCAAATAAATGTATTTTATTTTTTTAACTACTTTCAAATAATAACATTTTACCAACCGACATTATAAAACACAATTAAATAGTTTTAAAGTTTTTTAACACCACATAATGTAATATACTGTCTAAATAAAACATCCTTTACACAGATATAGAATATTATTATAAATTACATTTAGAAGTAAATAAATTCACCCAAAAAATCCCATAAAACTCACTGAGAAAACCAAAGGTAAAACAACATTTAGGGCTGTTTAGAGTTAGGAAATGTAAATATAAAAAAGTATAAAAAATCTCTTTAAAAAAATAAAGGTTACATAGATGTTATAGCTAGGAAAATATAATTTTAAAAACCTGAGAAATTGACAGAAAACCAAAACATTAAAGAACCATTATACTTTGGCATTGTAAATGTGGTTATGCAGTTTACGTTTTCATTTATTTAGTGAAAATCCATTCAGTAGTTGTTTAGAAATTAAAGGAAATCCAAATGTGTATATCTGTGGTCGAGACAACTTCGCAAATAATAATATTTATTTTATTTATTTATTTTATAGCACTTATAAGGCGCACAGCTACCCACAAAGGGTTTCCCGGCGCCGGACTAGCAAAGCACATGACACAACTAGAGAGAGAACAATCAAAGGCAATTATTTGTCGAACAACCAGGTTTTTACGCTTTTCCTGAATCTCATTTAGTTTTCTTCCTTGCGTATATGAATGGGCAGTGTGTTCCAGAGAGTTGGACCCAGATATGAAAAGGATCTCCCGCCCATTCTAGCCCGTTTGTACCTCGGCACCGCGAAATTCGCTGCTGTGCATGAACGGAGACTGCGATTGGGGAGGTAAGGCTTGGCAAGGTCTTGTAGGTACTTGGGGGCAGTACCAGCTTTGATTTTAAACAGATAGTTCAGGGTTTTAAAGCGAATCCGGTTCTCAACCCTGAGCCAATGCAGGTCCCTAAGATGTTTGGTGATCCTGGCGGATCTAGGGATTCTGCAAAGCAGTCTGGCAGCAGCGTTTTGCACGAGTTGCAAGCGTCTTATTACTGCTTTGTTTGAGCCCAGGTACAAGATGTTTCCATAATCAAGCCGAGATGTCACTAAGGCATTGACTACGGTCTTCTGGGTGGTAGATGGTAACATCCAGACAATTTTGCGTAGCCATCTAAGAATGGTAAAGCATATGCCTGCCACTTTGTTGGCTTGCTGTGTCAATAATAAGCATGTGCAGAGGTCTGCAGAGCTCTGATTGGCTGCAGACACTTCAACCAGGTGCTGGCAGGCATCTTGAGACTCAGCTTCTGAAAAAAACGCAGACAACATAACTATACCCTGACCCTCCAGCTCTGGTGCTCTGGTGCAGGGCAGGAAAGCATTTTTTATTTTTACTTATGGCGATTTTAGCAAAACATCTGCAAATATCGTCATGTATTAAAAAAACAAAAAAACAATTCTCCCACGCTTGTTTCAGTTGTAGCCTACGGGTGGGCTATGTCCCGGGGACATACTATCGTTATTTAAAAATGGACGGGGTCTCCTCCAAGGGCTTAAAAATGCCCCATGGAAGTGGTTTTTTAATAATGAGCGGGGCCACATGGATCTCCCTGCCTACAAATCTGAAATGATATGGGGGTTGTGCGGGCCCTGGGGAACACAACCTCCCTGGGACTACATATTTAAAATGATATGGGGTCCACACGGACCTCCCCGGTCCCTTGGGTCCTCTGGGACCACCACCTTCCCCGGGGCTAAAACAAACCCAGACGGGGGACTTGCGCTTGCTGCACCAGCAGATTCAAGCTAGCCTGACTGCTTTGGAGTGATACCCCAAAACTGGACCCAGGAACTTGTGTGTGGGCCAGGGAGGACCTGGCCCGGCAGTTCAGGCTGGGCTATTCTCATAGGGTGCAGGGTCAAGCCTGATTTGCATATGGCTGGGTCTAAACTGAAATGGTGTAGCGTGCAACAAAACAATGGATTTACCTAAGTTCTGTGACTGGGGGGTGAATGTTTGATTTGTTCAGCATTCCATCCATCATCTGTTCTTATTGCAATGTTTGTTTGTACAGCATTGATAAAAAATAAAAAATAAAAATACGGTAGAAAAAGTGTCATCTACGGCTCAACCTAGGAAGGGTTGCGGAGGAACCGCGGTACCCAAAAATATATATATATTTTTTTTTATATTAGACACTTTCCTACCCCAAAAAATATTTTAGAGTATAAAAATGTTTTCTTTACATTATTAAAACCAATAAAATGTATTTTATTTTTTTAACTACTTTCAAATAATAACATTTTAACAAACGACATTATAAAACACAATTAAATAGTTTTAAAGTTTTTTAACATCACATAATGTAAAATACTGTCTAAATAAAACTGTCTCTAATTAGGAATATAGTCAGACTTTCTCTTAGATTTACCAAAACTTTATTTATCTCTTCTCTTTCCTTAATTGTCCTTTTGGTCTCTTCTTTTCTGTTATTGAAAGTCCCCTCAGGCAGGAGGTTCTCATTGGACCTCAACAGAGGCAAACAAAATAAGTCAGTCTTGGAGGAACTTTGTAACTGGTAGCTTAACTACCGATCACCCGTGCGATCACCCGGCGTGAAAAATAAGGGGGGAAGTGCCCTGTGTTTTTTTTAGGCCAGCTTTGGTGTGCGCCACTTCTTCCCATGTCCGCCAGTATTTTATAAAAGAAAAAATAGCCCTCCTAGACTGCAGCAAGCGGGATTGCTGCATCCTCCCTCTCCTGGGGACAGCAGGATACTTGGGCGTTGCCTCTGGGTGGTGTCTCTGGGTTTTTCTCAAGCCTCTCGGTCCTGCTTTCCTCTGGTTTGCCCCCTTCGGCTGCACCCTTTTTTTTAGCCATAACGCTCTCCTGTCCTCTGGAGTTGCTGGTCTCTTGCCCTGTTCCTCGCGCGTTTCACTCTTGTCCGAGTGCAGCCACGCCCTCTTTGTAGGACCCGAGGTCTCATCTGGTGCGCTGACACAAGGGGACCTCATCTGATCCACGTACAAGCTGCACAGCTAAATACATTCCTGAATGAATCCAATCAATCGAATTATAAGATAAATCTTCCACTTTTTCCACGTTTTACTCCATTTCCTTTCACCTTTAATCTTCTTAGTTCCATCAATTAATTTTACTCATTCCTCAATGTATGTGATGTTTATCATAAAGACACAGGAGAATTACACGATTCCACATGTCACAACTTTATTAAAAAAATCTCCCAATTAATTTCAGGATATTTCCCTTCTTCAGGGGTATTGTGACCTGTATTCATCTACACTTGTGCTGGCCCAACATTTCTCAGTTTTGACTAATATCAACAGCGTTACTCTGTGTATCATTTCATACTTTTCTTGGTGTGCCTGAGCACCTCTGGTGCGCTGCCTTTTACTTCAGACGGTAGTTTGATGACTGCCATCTTGGAAATTAACGGCCGTATGAGACGTTGTATCACAAAAATCAAACACATATCATTATTTTCAATTCTTATAAATGGTATAGTTTATATTTTTTCAAATACTCTTCCCTCTGGAAACACTGAATAGAATTTAAAACAAAATGAGAAAGTGTCAGAATGTAAAGGGAAATGTTTGCCAAGTCTTAATTAACTTTCCACAGGATTCAGCCATTTGATATTTTGAAGTAGCCATGGCAGCAGATTTATGGCCCTCTAGGAGAAGTGTCATGCTAAGTAAAACTTCTGCTTCGGACGCCAGCTGACTGAGCATAGCAGACAACCCTTCATCCAGGGCCATGAAAGTCTTTGTGTACAATGCTTCTGCTTTCATGCAATATGTGGAATGCAGAATATAAAAGAAAAACAACCCTTAAAGCCTGCTTTTCAGTCACACCCCAGCAAAAATATTTCTGTTGCTGTGCTATTACAGACAAGCTAGGTGGGGTGGGAGGTATTTGAGAGATGAACAGCACAAGAGGGAGCGACCTACCAAGCAAGCACATACACCTTCATGGAGTACTGAATGAAAAAGAGAAAAGTAGTTCCTTAGATGTGGATAGTTAAAACATACAAGTCAACCAGTCAAAAGGAGTGCAAAGAAGCTATGCTCCAGGGGAGGGAAAATTCAAGAATAGGAAGACAAGCAATTGAATAAGAAGCAAGGAAACGGGAGTGCAATTGAAGCCAACCAATGTTAGGAGCGGGGTTGGACTGCAAGCCCATTATAAGTTTACAATGACCTATTGCAACCAGTTTGCTCTCGGGAATATCTCGAATAGAATGCTATTAATGAGGCCGATATTGACAAAAAAATAGTCTAAACGCACAAACTTCTGATGCGGGGCGGAAAAGAAAGTGAAACCAGGTGATAAAGGATTTTTTGGATATCCCACATCACATAACCCAAAATCCAATGCTAAACCTCTTATTGCCTTATATGTCTTTTTTTTAAGACAGAATATATAGAATCCCCACATATATCCAACCCGCCTTCCAAATTGATATTTAAGTCTCCACAAAATATTAGAGAAGATGGCCAATCAGCTAATTCTAAGCTTAAATAATTCAAGACGCCCGGGTCGTCTGAATTTGGAGCATAGACTGAGCATACCGTCCACAATTTACTGTTGATTTGTATCTCAGCAATCACCCATCTGCCATACTGATCAACTTTAGTGCGTTTAAGGGACCCCAGTCCTTTTCTCATAAGAATTGCCACCCCTTTTGTGGTAGTACCTTGTCTAGTACATCCTAGTAACTGCATACCCAGATCTTTAAATAAGTGCTTATCATTCCAGGTGAGGTGCGTTTCTTGAAGACACAATATATCTATCTTCATACTCTGTATAATTTGGTTACAAACCCCCCTTTTCTTTCTATTGTTAGTGCCACAAATATTCCAAGAGCAAATTCGCAATGTTCCCATCTTCAATTATTCTTCAGTCTCAGCACTACTCGCCTAGACATAACCCTTTTGAGCTGGCACCTCCCTTTAGAATAAAATAAGGTAACTTTGCTGTTCATGTACCACATCTTGCACAAATTCCAGATCTTTTTAACTAACATCATAAAACAGACATCACTCCCCATACCATTTTTTTTACTTTGCGTGCATCCTCCAATCACCCATGTGCCCCCTAGTCCCACCCCCTCCCTGACCCCCGACCCCAACCAACAATGGGCGGAGGGGCTGAATAGTCCCTAGTGTTGATGATGTGAGAGGCATCTAGTGTCTCCCTGCTCTCTCCACTCCACGTTATCCTCTTACAGTAAAGTGCCATATCAAAGGACTTCCATGAGTGTACCAAAGAGAAAAAAAGAAAAAAAAAGCATGAATCAGATATAATTCTGATATAATCATACAATTAGAAAACATATATACCAGCAAAGGGAGAACAAAAACGATCGAGAGATCGATACCTTTATCCCAGCTAAGGCCCCACTAAAAAACACAGAGTGTGTCTGGATTCATCCTAATCAAAATGAGGCTAATAACTCTTTAGCCGCCCCTTCCGAAGTTAGAAAATAGGATCTCTCTTTGAAAACTACTTTTAATTTTGAGGGGTTAAGGAGAAAGGCCTGGGCACCCTTAGCCTGAAATGCAGAAATTAGCTGACGAAAATGCAAGCATTGTTCCGCAGTGGCATGGCAGTAGTCGGGGCACACAAAAAATTCCAGGCTTTTACCCCTACGTTTCCAATCCGGCCTAGCCAAATCAAAAAGAGCCTCTCTTGCCAGAAAGTTATTTAGACAAATCAAAATTGCTCTTCGTTTAAGATTTCAATCCTGTCTGGCATTTTTTTGAAATGGAAACCTATGGGCTCATTGGAGTTCCACATCCCACTTCCACTGAATGAGTTCTGGGAGGGCTTCTGAGAAAAGATCAATAACGAATTGCCTGACATTTCCCCCCTCACTCCCCTCTGGAATACCCAAAATTCGCAAGTTATTCGGTCGCGATCTATTTTCCAAGTCCACAAGTTTCCAGTTAATTTCATCTCTCAGCCCCTGCAGCGACAATATTTGTGTATTTTGCCGACGTACTGCGCCTTACGTGCGTAGATTTTCTGCCCTAGTTTCATCCCGATGTTGGAGCATAAGCTGATATAATGTATCTAGCGTAGTTTCGGATGTCTGTATATTAGTCTGGGTCTGTGATCCATCAGAGATGCCTGAGGGTGAACCAGCAGTGTCGCCTTGTGCAGTAAGCACTGTATTCTCTTCGGCCCCCCACTCTGGTCTGCCCGATAATCCATCCTCCTCACCCTCCTCTTCCCCGGCAGAGCTCCGTAAATCTTGTGCTGAGCTACCCAGACTCTTGCCACTCATGTCAACCCTTCACTCCCCATCGGGATCTAAACTTTCAGTCTCTAAAGCATTAGACAAATCAGACATTGAGTAAATGTTCCCAGCAGAATCGAGTAATTCTGCCTCCTCCAAAAGCGTTGATGCTTCTGCTGACCCCTGTAGATTAGCACTCTCCTTAGTAGTGCCTACATTTTCCCCCATACCAGCCTTCAGTGCACAAGGTGAAAGAGGATCTTAAATGACTAAAGTACGTCTAAGTAAATTTATATTCTCACCAGTTGTCTCATTACTGCTGTTTGTCTGTGTAGTTTTGCCTGGATTCAGATTTTTCTTCACAAACATCCCCGGGATTTTAGGGATAGCGCCAGACCTACAAGTACCAGGATCCCCCAGCGCTGCCTGGCTAATAGCAAGGTCAGCAGAGTCAGTCACCGATACACTTAGAGCCGAGACAGAGTCAGGTATTACCCCCTGAGAGTTCTGACCATGTATATTATCACTTGCCAGCAGAATAGTGCTACCTCCATTCTGGATTAGGTCCTGTGCTGCTGCTTTAGTCGCTCTAGTCTTCGGCTTCTGATTCTTGGGCGCCAGGCCTGCCGACGGATTTTACGGAACGGTCACACCTTCACTGCTTCTTCTCCGCAGTTGAGAACGCCTAGCTCTAGCTGTGAGGTGACAAAGACCTGAGCGGGGTTCCTCTCTGCTTCGCTCCGCCAGGCTCCGCTCCATCTCACTCTGCCGCTCCGCCTCCCACTTCAAGCCGGTAGCTGGTAGATGCCACGCAAGCTGCAGCGAGCGCCGAAAACTTGACCACAGATCAAGCCGCATTCCAGGTATGGCAGGAGAATTCTTTTCGGAGCTTTATTCCGTTATTCCACTACTCCCTCTAGAACCGCTTTTGAGCTTAATTGAATTTATGACAAAATTACGAATACAAAAATATCTACCTACAAAAATATCGCAACAAAAATATCGATTACAATTATATCCACATCCTATCTCTAACAAGGTAAGTACAAAAATATCGAAAAAAAATATAGATGTCAAAAATATTGTTTTTTTTTAAATATCGTTTTTTTTAAATTGAAAACAAAATGTAATATTAACAAAATAATACTTATAAATGTAATAAACATAGTTAAAAAAATTATATTAACCTATAAATAAATGAAAATATAATAAATTACAAATAAATTTATATAATATAAATAACAATTAATAAAAATATAAAACACATTTAAAAAAGTAATTAAATGTTGGATAGCGTACAGGTAAAAATTACTATTCCCACTCCAGAGAGTGCAACAGTAGGGAAAGTGTTGGATAGCGTAGGTGTAAAAATTACTATTCCAACTCCAGAGAGTGCAACAGAAGGGAAAGTGTTGGATAGCGTAGGGGTAACAATTACTATTCCCACTCCAGACAGTGCACCAGTAGGGAAAGTGTTGGATAGCGTAGGCATAGCAATTACTATTCCCACTCCAGAGAGTGCAACAGTAAGGAAAGTGTTGGATAGGGTAGGGGTAAAAATTACTATTCCAACTCCAGAGAGTGCAACAGTAGGAAAAGTGTTGGATAGCGTAGGTGTAAAAATTACTATTCTAACTCCAGAGAGTGCAACAGTAGGTAACGTGTTGGATAGCGTAGGGGTAACAATTACTATTCCCACTCCAGAGAGTGCAACATTAGGGAAAGTGTTGGATAGCGTAGGGGTAACAATTACTATTCCAACTCCAGAGAGTGCAACAGTAGGGAAAGTGTTGGATAGGGTAGGAGTAAAAATTACTATTCCAACTCCAGAGAGTGCAACAATAGGGAAAGTGTTGGATAGCGTAGGGGTAAAAATTACTATTCCAACTCCAGAGAATGCAACAGTAGGGAAAGTGTTGGATAGCGTAGGGGTAAAAATTACTATTCCAACTCCAGAGAGTGCAACATTTGGGAAAGTGTAGGATAGCGTAGGGGTAAAAATTACTATTCCAACTCCAGAGAGTGCAACAGTAGGGAAAGTGTTGGATAGCGTAGGGGTGAAAATTATTATTCCAACTCCAGAGAATGCAACAGTAGGGAAAGTGTTGGATAGCGTAGGGGTAAAAATTACTATTCCAACTCCAGAGAGTGCAACAGTAGGGAAAGTGTTGGATAGCGTAGGGGTAAAAATAAACATACTTATAAATAAATGTATTTTTTTTAAATAATAAAAAACTTAACTATTAAATAAATATAAACCATTTACAAATACCAATACATAATTATTTAAAACATGATTAGCAATAAATAATTAACTAAAAAAATTAATAAAAAATACCATTTAATAATATTTAATTACCAATCAATAATTATTTAACAATTATATAATTAACAAAACAATTAATTAAAAAACATTATTACTTAATTAAACTTAAATTACTTCCCACCCTATTCCCATATAAACCCACAACCCGCTACCAAACATAATTATCAATTAATCAATTAATAAAAATTAATTACCAATTAATTTCCATTAATTACCAATTAATTAAAATTTATTTATAATTCCTACTAATTAATAATTAATTTAGTATAAATAAATTACTTTCCACCCTATTCCCCTATAAACCCACAACCCGCTACAGAACACAATTGTCAAATAATCAATTAATAAAAATTAATTACCAATACATTTAAATTAATTACCAATTAATTCAAATTAATTTATAATTCCTACTAATTAATAATTAATTTAATATAATTAAATTACTTCCAATCCTATTTACCTATAAACCCACAACCCGCTACAGAACATAATTATCAAATAATCAATTAATAAAAATTACTAATTCATTTGAATTAATTTATAATTCCTACTAATTAATAATTAATTTAGTATAATCAAATTACTTCCCACCCTATTCCCCTATAAACCCACAAACCGCTACAGTACTAAAATACAAAATTTAATTAAATTACATAAAAATAAATTAAAAATGTAATGAATACATAATAATATACATAAAATTAAATTAAAAATCGATATTAGTAACAACAAAATTTATTAACATCGATATTACTAACATCGATATTTAAAACATCGATATTACTAATATCGATATTAAAATCTATCGATATTACTTACGTTCTATATTATGTCCCTTCGATATTTAAACTTCGATATTATTGTATATTGATATTTAAATATCGATATTTTGTCGGCATACCGCTTAATTCATGCTTGCCTATACGATTAGAAAACAAATAAGTATTTGGAATAAAATGGACTTAAATTATAAGGTAGTACGGGAATGGGAGGAGAAGTTAGTCACAGCTATTATGCTATCACAAGATATAGATCAAATTAAAACCACGCTGGCAATACATAAAGCAAGGCTGTACGAGATATTCGCGTCTAAATTGGCGGAACAGGTGGCGACATTCAGATCACAGATTTATTAAATGGGGGAAAATGCGGGAAAGATTCTGGCAAAAAAGATTAGGCAAAAAGAAGCCTTAAATACTATCAATGCAATACAGGATGAGGCAGGTCAGATCCATAATCATCCCGAGACAATTCTTGCTGTATTTCGGCAATTCTACTCTAAACTGTATGAGAGTGATACCATGGCCTATTCTATCGATATGGTTCTGAACTTTGCCACTACAAATAACATCTCAAAATTAACCACTTTTCAGGCACAGTCCCTGGATACCGATATCACATGGGAGAAAAATTGAGTCGGCCTTGCTCTCTTTAGCTATTGGTAAAGCCATGGATCCTGATGGTATCCCTCTGGAGTTTTTCAGGATCTTAAGAACTGAACTGAAACAAGATCTAGTGGCTACGTTGCTGGAAGCACAGAAAGGGTCACCTCCAGTTTCATGGAGCCAATCCATAATAATGGCATTCCTTAAAAAAGATAAACCCCCTCTCAATCTGGCTTCATATAGGCCGATCTCCTAGATCAACGCTGACAGCAAGGTCTTTTCCAAAATACTAGCATCTCGGATTTCAAGGGTAATTTCTTCCATAGTTTCACGGTGGCAACATGGGTTTATACCCAATAAGGACACTACGGACCATGTCCGAAGGGTTATTGCCTTGATGGACTAGGCACAGTGTACTAATACACCCATAGGAATCACCCTGTTGGATGCCGAGAAGGCATTTGACAGGGTAGCATGGCCTTATCTTTGGGATTTACTGGCTTTGAAAGGGTTTGGCCCACGTATGATTGTGGCACTGAGAGCCCTTTATCACTCACCAACGTCTTCTGTCAAATTTGGGGCTTCTAAATCCATTCCGTTCTCTATCTATCGCGGTACTCGACAAGGATGTCCGTCATCACCACTGCTCTTTGCTATATATATTGATATCTTTTTTAATGAATTAAACAGAGCGGAGGATATAATTCCAGTAGAGGTTGCGGGCACCTCTTATAGGGCACTGGCCTATGCTGATGATGTGGTGGTGATCACCACAGATATTACAAGGGCAATGCCAAAGATTGAGCAGCTTGCTGCTCAGTTTGGTGCTTTTTCAGGATATAAATTGAACTTGTCCAAGACTCAAACATTATTCGTTGTCCAGAATCCACTGGCACATCTCAATTTAGTATCTACTGCAACATATCTGGGAATTAAGATTACAACCCCAGTGACTGATATTCCAAAACTTAATTTTAACCCTATCCTCAAAAAGGCGAACACTACTCTGGAACGTATCGATCACTTACATTTGTCTTTATATGGTAGAAACAACGTATTAAAAATGTTAATAGTGGCTAGATTTTTATATCTATTTAGAACTGTACCTCTAGAATTCCCTCTAGACCTCCTTAAACAACTCGAGAGGATATCTGGGAGATTCTTATGGGGTTATAAACGCCATTGTAGATCATTTAAAAAAATTACTCTTCCGTAGGCCAGAGGAGGATGGAGTATCCCACATTTTCTGTTCTACTATTTAGCAGCCGTACTGCAGTTTATTAACCCTTTAATAATAGGCTCTAAAGATCCAATCTCAGAAGCACACTCTCCATCTATTTATGAATTTGCCTTAAGGGTAGATGCTCGTGGAAACATGTTTAAAAATGTAAAACTGAGTTACTATAAAAAAACGAAATTTAAGATCCTGATAGCAGCATATCATGCTTGGAAGATCATCAAGCGACATGCTGGGATTCCAAAAATTTTGAGATATACCCCTTTAACGTCTCAGCATATTTTTCCTTCTATTTTTAGAGACCACATCATGATAAAATGGCGTAATCATGGTATTAACTGTATTGGTGATTTATGCCAGTATAATGACATGATTTCCCTTTCTAAGCTTCAAGCTAAGTTTAAGTTTAATTTTACAAGCCTTGATTACTTTAAATATCTTCAGCTGCATAGTTTTCTTAAAACCTTATTGCCTTATGAACGTTTTGGGTCTTCAGAAGATTCCGTTGATTGATACTTTGTATGGTAAAAGAAGGATTGGCTTTTTTTTATAATCTCTTGATTTCACTGTACCCAGATGATCTAGTATTTGTTCAAGAGAGGTGGGCTCAGAAGCTGGGTGTTGATAATGTACTGATTCAGGACTCTATCCTGTTGGCCAACTCCATCTTGTTAACGGGTAGATCTCGCACTCAGCATTACATGGTTCTTTTTGATCTTTATTACACCCCTGCAAAAGTGTCTAAATGGGGAACATCAGTAGGTACAGCATGTAATAAATGTTCATTGGGCGCTGCGGATACAATTCACATGTTCTTTCTCTGTCCACAGTTATCCTCATTACTTTCTGAAATCCAATCCTTTCTCTCTGTAATACTTGGAAGCTCTGTAATGCTGACGTCGGAGTTGGTATTGTTAGGGGTGTCTTCTGATACTGTGGTAGATGAAATGAAAAAGCTGTTATTTATCTCTATGTCTGTTCTGCGCGCCTGTATTACTCAAGAGTGGATAAGCCCAGACCCGCCATCTTTTCATACTTGGAGGGCTCGTTTCTTGGCTATGTACAACTTGGAACATGCTATCTATGCAATAAAAGGTCGTAAAAAAAGGCTTGCTGGAGGGGAAATATAGGCCCCAGTTCAGCAGTGGATTCAGGGGGAACTGGGGTAGATTGATGTTGCCATCTCGCAGTGTTTTTGCTTGAAGCTTTTTTTTCTTCTTTGTTTTTTTTCTCTTCTTTCTCTCTTATGGTAAACATATTTTGAACTGTATTGCATTTGTTATCACTCTGAATGTATGGAATTTTGTTTGTAATTTGACTTGCTTGCAATAAAAACTTAAAATAATAAAATTTAAAAAAAGCAACCAGTTTGATCTGTCTGGTAGGCTCGATATAAAAACATTGGCACCTAAAAAATATTTTTAGAACAAAACTTTTGGCCAAAGCGTAATTTGATTTTTTTTTCACTAGAAATGCATTTAAATTTTTTTTTACCAAAACACTCAATATGATGACCTGAGTACTTAAGCAGAGAACTTAATTCTTTTTCCAGTACACTTAGATTGAGCAGGATTTCTCTTGTGAAACCCCTCTACACTTGGGTAGTATTACTCTCTACTGGGAACGTGGACTGCCCTCCATGGCGGATGGTCAAATGTTTTGTAACGAGCGGGGTCATACTGGGACATAAAATAAGCCTGGGCACTTAAATTAAACTGTATCACATTAGTGAAGCATATAGTATACAAAGTGGTAATATCAGGCGAATCAACATTAAAAACAGGCCCACTTGGCCATAAAACTGGCCCAAAACTGCTAAATCAGCGGCCCATCATTTTGATTGCATACGGAATGATGAAGGGCTGAACCAACGCTGCAGTATACACCCGAATGTCTGTCTGCTCAACCCACTGACCTTTCTCTGCCTAGCTTGAGAAATGTTTCCTACAAGCAGTCTGGAAGATAACAGATAAGTGTTTCTCTGACTAACGTGCCTTTCCGCCCCCCAAAAAAATTAAGGGACATATTTACAAAAAAATACAGTGTTACGCCACATTTGCCAACGCCGTGTTCCGACATTTTTAAAACGCAGGGATGTGCCATATTCACAAGAATAAGACGCACCCCTGTGTTTCCCCTAACGCTAAAAAAGTTGCCTAGCACCAGTACAGGCACCCTGCTGCCATGTTGCAAGGTTGACTGCAGTGCAGGGGCGATTGTTTATGCACAGGAAGGGACACATTCCTGCACATAAACAATCAATTATGGCGCTTTGCTCTTTCTATGAGTGTTGCAGAATGCAGCACACATAGAAAGAGCAAATACAGAGGAGAAATTAATAATTTATCGTCATTCTAAGACCAGGTATTCCCTGGCCTTTGTTTTCTGCACTGCCCCAGCCTTGTATTCTGGGGAAGCGTCAAAAAGCAATCGGTGTTTCAGTGGAACGCCCACAGCAACACCCTTTGCACGCCCCTTTGCGGTAGAGGACTGCGGCGGAGAGGGGCATATTTACAAGGTGGCGTTAAGCCATGTTAAATTGCTCAGCGCCTCCTTGTAAATATCTCGGTATGCCACCGGAGCGTCAAACAATTTGATGCTCCGGTAGCGATAGGGACTTGTAAATATGTCCCTTAGTTTTTCTTTTGCACCATTACGATCTCACCAATAACCATTTTTTATCAAATCAATGGTTCGTATTTAAGCTCTTACTTATTCTGCGTGAAATGTGATATGCTATTAATTTATGAGCTACTCCCCTGCAAGTTGTGACGTTCATTTACCCCCATTGAAAAATTGTTGTACTTTCTTCATATCATTTGAAACGGTGTTTTTAAATAAAGGAGGGGGGGGGGGGGGTGAGGGGTTAAAAGATCCACAAAGGAGGTGTGTTTTTACTGCCGGGAACTATGAAGAACCTAAACCGCAGTCTGGTATAATTTCTGTCCTGATGTACCATGCCAACATTTCTTGGGGTTGTACACTTTCTCGTATTTCCTTTCCTGGACAGACTATAAAATATTTTGTGGATTAGATTTAATGGGTCAAACCACTAAAGAGGGCGTACATCTGTGTGGTGCTCCATCAACTGTTTTAATGCAAAAATTAATAGGCTGGTAATCAGAAAAGCATTGTAGAGGTTTTTGATGTTCAGTTATTGAGCCATTTTACAGGAAGAGAGAGATTCCACTTTCTTTTCTGTGACTCATGTATTTTGGACCTGAGAGGAACACCTTTTTTAAGTCTGAGTGATTCAGTGGCCGCAGATGGACTCCGCAGAGAAAAACTAGGCTGTAATTCATGACGATGCTTGGAGAATGTTTTTGTTTGAAATACAACTCAAGGCATAAGGCCGACCGTTTTACATGCTTGAAGGTGGAGGGTGTTGGTGCTGAGGGGGTGTTCTGCTGCTAAAAACTTTTTTTTTAATTTCTAAATAGTGCATTTTACAGCGCCATTTTTTAAAAGAATTTCCCCAAACAGCAACTGTCTACCAGGTGGTTCTGAGGGGGTGCCCAAGAAATAATAACAACAAAAAAACAATAGTGCCAGTATGCTGAAGCAGACCTGCACCAGGGATGTTATGGTATTCTCTTCCTTTTCCTGTTTTTAGGTCTCGGCGTCAACGCGCGGAAGCGCGTCTCCGCCGGAGATCTTTTGTCAGGGACTATGCTTCCCAGGAGACAGCCTTGGCCACGCGCATTGCCTCTTCAAGGAGGCGATTTCCGCTGGCCACGCGCTTGCGAACGCGCTCAGCTGCTGTCTCCTGGGAAGCAGCAACACCACACGCGCATGCGCAGAAACAGCGACAGACACACACACGAGCGCTCATGCACGCACGCACCCACACATACAGCGAACCCACCCCCGGCGTCGCATGCATACACACACACACACGTGCACCGAGCATCCCCCCCACCCCTCCGCCGTCGCATCCCGCCCCCCACCCCTCCCCTCCCCTCCGCCGTCGCACACACACACGCAGACATACACGCATTCTCTCCCCGCCCCGCCGGACACGCAGACATACAGGCATTCTCCCCCCCGCTCCCCCCTTCCGCTCCGCTCCGCTCACCGGTCAAAGGCCCTCCGGACTTGTGCAGCCTCCGACCGCGGGGCTCTCCCTCGGTGCTCCTCCAGGCACTCCGTGGGCGCGGGCTTCACAAAACGGAAGTCCCGCCCCATGATAGGTTTCGTTTTCTCAGTCCCGCCCCACAATAGGTTTCGCCTGCAGCTCGTCTGTCTGCTGGGCCGGTGTCGGCTCGGTTTGCATTGGCAAAGTCAGTAGGTCGGGTTTAAAGGGTCAATGCATATAAAGGCATTCACAAATGCAGTTTACATGCGCCCCATGCACAAACTCAATTTTACATTAACAAATGCATTGTTAGCTTTGCCAGTGCGGCGGAAAAAGAGCCAAAAAGGACTGCTTTATCTATAGAATACATTTAAGAAATTAAAGAATTGAGTGGGGGAAGCAGCGTGATGATTGAGTTCATTTTTTAGATTGCAAATATCCCATTGTGCATTCTACTGGAATAGTTTAAAAGCTGAGTAACAAACCAAGCCACCAGTGGCATGAGGTGAGCGGGCAGTGCTGCTCTGGGTGGAGAAATTGATACAGTTGGAATATTTGGGATCAATACTTTTAGCAGCCATCTGTCTAGTAAGTAACACCTAAAACGGATATTTTTAATGGATACTTCTAACTGCAGATTTTAAGCAACTAAATAACCACGGGCATATTGGTATCGGAGATTATATTTAGTTAGACTAAAGGGACAGGTGTAGTGAGTGCAGAGTAGTGAGTGCTGAGTGCAGAGTGCTGAGTGCAGAGTGGTGATTGCAGAGTGGTGAGTGCAGAGTAGTGAGTGCAGAGTAGTGAGTGCAGAGTAGTGAGTGCAGAGTAGTGAGTGCAGAGTAGTGAGTGCTGAGTAGTGAGTAGTGAGTGCAGAGTAGTGAGTGCAGAGTAGTGAGTACAGAGTAGTGAGTGCAGAGTAGTGAGTGCAGAGTGAGTGCAGAGTGGTAATGCAGAGTAGTGAGTAGTGAGTGCAGAGTGGTAATGCAGAGTAGTGAGTGCAGAGTAGTGAGTGCAGAGTAGTGAGTGCAGAGTAGTGAGTGCTGAGTAGTGAGTGCAGGGTAGTGAGTAGTGAGTGCAGAGTGCTGAGTGCAGAGTGCTGAGTGCAGAGTAGTGAGTGCAGAGTAGTGAGTGCAGAGTAGTGAGTGCAGAGTAGTGAGTGCAGAGTAGTGAGTGCAGAGTAGTAAGTGCTGAGTGCAGAGTAGTAAGTGCTGAGTGCAGAGTAGTAAGTGCTGAGTGCAGAGTAGTGAGTGCAGAGTAGTGAGTGCAGAGTAGTGAGTGCAGAGTAGTGAGTGCAGTGAGTGCAGAGTAGTGAGTGCAGAGTGCTGAGTGCAGAGTAGTGAGTGCAGAGTGGTGAGTGCAGAGTGCTGAGTGCAGAGTAGTGAGTGCAGAGTAGTGAGTGCAGAGTAGTGAGTAGTGAGTGCAGAGTAGTGAGTGCAGAGTAGTGAGTGCAGAGTAGTGAGTGCTGAGTGCAGAGTAGTGAGTGCAGAGTAGTGAGTGCAGAGTAGTGAGTGCAGAGTAGTGAGTGCAGAGTAGTGAGTGCAGAGTAGTAAGTGCTGAGTGCAGAGTAGTAAGTGCTGAGTGCAGAGTAGTAAGTGCTGAGTAGTGAGTGCAGAGTAGTGAGTGCAGAGTAGTGAGTGCAGAGTAGTGAGTGCAGAGTGAGTGCAGAGTGGTAATGCAGAGTAGTGAGTAGTGAGTGCAGAGTGGTAATGCAGAGTAGTGAGTGCAGAGTAGTGAGTGCAGAGTAGTGAGTGCAGAGTAGTGAGTGCAGAGTAGTGAGTGCAGAGTAGTGAGTAGTGAGTGCAGAGTAGTGAGTGCAGAGTAGTGAGTGCAGAGTAGTGAGTGCAGAGTAGTGAGTGCTGAGTGCAGAGTAGTGAGTGCAGAGTAGTGAGTGCAGAGTAGTGAGTGCAGAGTAGTGAGTGCAGAGTAGTGAGTGCAGAGTAGTAAGTGCTGAGTGCAGAGTAGTAAGTGCTGAGTGCAGAGTAGTAAGTGCTGAGTAGTGAGTGCAGAGTAGTGAGTGCAGAGTAGTGAGTGCAGAGTAGTGAGTGCAGAGTGAGTGCAGAGTGGTAATGCAGAGTAGTGAGTAGTGAGTGCAGAGTGGTAATGCAGAGTAGTGAGTGCAGAGTAGTGAGTGCAGAGTAGTGAGTGCAGAGTAGTGAGTAGTGAGTGCAGAGTAGTGAGTGCAGAGTAGTGAGTGCAGAGTAGTGAGTGCAGAGTAGTGAGTGCAGAGTAGTGAGTGCAGAGTGCAGAGTAGTGAGTGCTGAGTGCAGAGTAGTGAGTGCAGAGTAGTGAGTGCAGAGTGCAGAGTGCTGAGTGCAGAGTAGTGAGTGCAGAGTAGTGAGTGCAGAGTGCAGAGTGCTGAGTGCAGAGTGCTGAGTGCAGAGTAGTGAGTGCAGAGTAGTGAGTGCAGAGTGCTGAGTGCAGAGTGCTGAGTGCAGAGTAGTGAGTGCAGAGTAGTGAGTGCAGAGTAGTGAGTGCAGAGTAGTGAGTGCAGAGTAGTGAGTGCTGAGTAGTGAGTGCTGAGTAGTGAGTGCAGAGTGCAGAGTAGTGAGTGCAGAGTGCTGACTGCAGAGTAGTGAGTGCAGAGTGCTGAGTGCAGAGTAGTGAGTGCAGAGTAGTGAGTGCAGAGTAGTGAGTGCAGAGTAGTGAGTGCAGAGTGGTAATGCAGAGTAGTGAGTGCAGAGTGGTAATGCAGAGTAGTGAGTGCAGAGTGGTAATGCAGAGTAGTGAGTGCAGAGTAGTGAGTGCAGAGTAGTGAGTGCAGTGAGTGCAGAGTAGTGAGTGCAGAGTAGTGAGTGCAGAGTAGTGAGTGCAGAGTAGTGAGTGCAGAATCTTTTGATTTAAGAAAAAAAAATGTCATGAGCAATGCCAATAGCTCTACCTTTAATGATGCCGAGACCATTGCATTGCAAATGCTTGTTTTATATTCTTCCTCACCTCTATACCTCGTGTACCCCACTCGATCAATGCTTGGCCCTCCCTCTGTCTCTCCTTTCTTCCCAGTTTTTATTAACTCGTTTTCCATGTGTGTCCCTCATTGTTTCCCCATTGTCAGCCTCCTTGGCCGTTTCATGGCACTCTGCTGAAATTGTATTGAAGGCTTTCTTTATATGTAACAGACAGAATGGGGCATATGAAGCGGTACTCGCACTTTCACCATGACTCAGCCTCCGGGCATTTAGGTCAAGAAGCAACTTTCCCTGTAGCTGATAAAGGGGCCTTTGGCATCTTGTCTCTCCATGTGTTTATACATGGAGAGAAAACAGCATTTAGGGTGAGTTTCTTGCAAAGCTACCAGCAGGTATTCTAATTGGAAAGACAACAATAATGTATTTTTCTAGTAAAATTAATTATTATTTTTAATGATTGCAATTAACTTGTATCACAACAAGCCTGTTGCCAAAGGAAAATCGAGATGCTTTGAGTCCTAGGGAAGACTCAGACCTTTCACAAAGCTGGTGGTGGAAGAAAGACAGTAAGTCAGTGCCAAATATAGCCAGGCCATAGATGGGAGACAAATGAAAGATTCAAGCGATGTTAAGGCACTGGGGGCCAGATGTATCAAACAGTTTTACCCATTATGTGTCTTTGGGAAATGTGTTCGTACATCTGGCTCCAAATCCCTACAAGAAAAGGGTTGATGGGGGGTGATCGAAGCCTGTTTGTCATTGGAAAGACTACTTTGAACAGATTGTTTTTCAGCACTTTTTTTTTAAACATGCTTGGCCAGGAAGTGAGTGACCTCAGGTAGGTAGTGTGTAGCGAGCGGTTAGTTTACTGATATTGCTGGTACCAAGTTCTCACTAAAGGACCTATAGATGGAACGGTGTACTTTGAATTTTAACTCTTGTTCCACTGGGCGCCAGTGAACTATTTTCAGGGCCGTAATAACTTCATGTCTCCTCAGAATAAGGCAGAGCCTGGCCGCTTGGTTCTTTGAAGTTGCAGAGCACCCTTTTCTTAGCGCTGATGTAGACTGTAATGCAATAACCTAACTGTGACAGAACTCGAGCTGTCGTAATTTTGATTTTACGTTTTAATGCAATAAAAGAAGGGCTTATCAAGAGCTGAAAGTGGGGTTCTTTGCAACGTTGTAATCTGTTGACTATACAAAAGCTCATGATCGCACCAAACATTCAGGTTGGTTGGCAGCTCCCATCTCAAATGACCAGTGAAAATACAGAAGTGTTGCCTGGGTTACAAGTGACCATGACTTCATTCTTGGAGATATTCAGGCAAAAAAGATGTTCTATCATCCAGAAGAACATCTGCCTGACATTGTTTGACATCTCTGGCCATTGTTCCTAGTAGTTCCAGGATCTAAGTACCTCAGCATACATTTGGAATTGGAATTGGGGCCGGGAAATTACTTGTCCTGCATGCTAAACACACACATACACACACACTGATGAGAGGACAGAGGCAATTATTTGACATCTGATGCGGCAAAGTTGATTCCGGCTTGTTGGCTCTGGTCGCCCAAGAAGCTATGAAGCTACAATACTGCAGAACTTCTAATACAGACCCACTGTTTCAGCCATTGAAGCTCTACTTGCAAAGTTTCCCCAGAATATATTTGATACTAAATTCCCCACTTCTTTTGATGGGAGAAATAAATTCCACTTCTGTTAATTCTATTTAAAATGATTATGCCCCAAAACAATTTATGCAGATTTATATAAAGCGTAAACTTGACCCGAAGGTATTGGAGCGCTTTACATGAGCACTGGCTACGTTACACAAGGACACATTCAGTCACGGGGAGATTAAGTGATTTGCCCAGAATCACAGGATGTGGATGCAATCCCGAGGCTCGAACCTTGGTTTCCAGCGCCAAAGTCGGCAATCTAGCCGTCAGACCACATCCTCTCCCAATTGTCTGAGAAGTCAATCAATAATTATTTATTTTTCAGTTTGTTTCATACGGTTGCTAAAAGCGAACATTCACTTAAGGAAATCAGGTTATTAGTTGTGCAGGGTGTGAGGCTTGCACAAGTAATAGGTCCACAATTATACCATCACTGCGAATCAAGCACCTATTTTAGAGCTTGACTCTCTTAGGATAGCGAATCAGAGCAGTCCAAGGCCTACTCAGGGGTGGCGGTTTGGGCTAGTAATCATCATTCACTGGCACACAATAACAACACTCAATTTCTCATCCTTGGGATGGGGAACAGACAGGAGAGCGCCCTCCGGGCTGTCCCAACCAGCTCTCCACCCACCTGACACTGTTGTTTGCCGGTGTGAGAACTGGTACCTGTATTCTCCCTGTCTGATCCATGCAGGCAGGATGTTGAGTTTGCAGTGGTGATCCCACTGCTCCAAGGCACAGGCATGAGGAGCGGAGGGGAGCCCACTACCACCAGAGATGACGCAATGGTGCTTTCCCTTCTTTTCTTAGCTCTGGGGGCCCAGAGATGGAGTCACAGGCCCCAATTGTGTAGAGCTTGCTTCAGGTCCTAGGGATGGCGTCTCGGGCCCAGCCTTGAGTCTTTTGCTGCCACCAGGGGCAATTCACCTATGAGGGAGGGGGCCCCACAAAGGCCCGCTCCCCCTGGAATTTCTCTTCTTGAAGCATGTTTGGCCATCCCCTGGGGGACTGGAGCTTGCCGAGGGAAATCCAGACGGTGCAGCAGAGTCCCACAAGCTCTGTTGTGGAATTTAAAAGACATATTAACATAGGCAGACCATCAAGAGGGCATAACCCGACCCTGTTGGGCTGTTTCTCTTGGCTTTGGGCTCATTTTGCTCTTTATGATAAGTCCTAGCCACCTGGAGCCTATTCAGCAGGCTTTCTATAGTCTAATGTGCACAATTTGCAGGGGGCTAGTTTTATTGGCGCCCTGAGACAGCTTTTCTTTTTTGCTTGGTCTCTGGTGCTCCTCTCCTCCTGCTAGCTACAGACAGAGTCTTTAATATATTAGTGTATCAGAGGACTTGTTCTTCTGGATTTTCATGGTGTTGCCTCCATCAAGTTTCAGCGTCTAGTTCTCTGTCTCTCCCTTGTGCAAGAGTTTCAATGTTTGGGTTGAACGTTCTAGTTGCCAGGCACCTCTGGCAAATCCTAGTATGCCAATTCACCCACTCCACCCTTGCCCCAAAACTTCGGCACAGAATGCTCAGACAATCCAATACGGTATTATTAAGTGGTCTATCTGCATATCTCCTCTGGGGACCTCAGCTCCAACTCAGCTGATATCACTGCCAGGACTTTCCCACCAAAACTTTGAAGGGGAGCCCATCCTATGTTAGCTCCAGATGTCTGGGCTTCCTCCTTTATTCAGTGGGCCTGGACTATCCCAAACCCTGGTACTGTGTGACAACTAATTACCAGTTACATATTTCCCACTTCACCCCTTCTTCCAGGAGCACTGTTATTTGCTTCTTTTGTGTTAGGAGGCCTTTGTTCCGAATGGTTGAGATCAAAGTAATTAAGTTGGCCCAGCAGGGTGACAAACGGCTTGGAATCTGATCCTTACTTGAGCCAGACAAATATGGCAATTCTAGGTGACCCATAAGGTGTACATGTATGTTCTTGGGACTTGCATATTCCAACTTGGCGCATGATTCACCCCAGGTTGATATCTCACTGGACTTTGCATGCCTAAATGAGGCGAAACTGCAATTTAAGCCAAGTTTCTCCCTATCTGTAACATACAGTGCCATCGCAGTAAAGCCTGGTCAGTAGACCATACCTATGAGTGTTGTTGCACAAGCAAGACTTCTGACTCGACTGTTAATTAGGTCGGTTTTTTTTTCATAGGCTTTATATAGCATGATATGGTTATAACAGTCTACTTGTCTCCTCTTCTCTCCTGTAAGTGCCAGGAGATGTGTTCATATGGTATGGTCCTCACATCTTGGAGAAGGAGAAATAGCATAGGAAAGTATTCTGAGGGATTTTTCCATTTGGGTATAGTGAGGGATATTCGCTGTCCGTGGCTTAAACAACCACCGCGACCATCCAGTGAATCAGAAGAAAAAGCAGTATATACCAATAAGAAATCATAACAGAGACTCGGCTTGCAAGCACATGGGTTCTTCACTTTGGGGAATTTTAGTAGCTCAAATTGCATCAAACTCAGCTATACCTCCACTGTGCACTGTGAAGATTCCTATTCAGACAATATGGAATGCTATGTGAGTACAAATCCACTTGGGCAGTGCTGTCCAATCATCATGTAGTAGTCGCACCAGGGATAAGGAAACACATGCAGATTAAATGCCAGCTGTCCCAAACAGCCCATCTCTGCCCCTTCCTTCTTCCCGTATCGGCTGAGGAGACAGGCATGTACCTGTGAGAGTCATGCTTCTCCAAGAGTATTCTCCACTAGTGCTCTGTATTCCTCAACATCTCTCAGCTCCAGCGGCACTGCTCCATCATCCTTCATGGTGTTCCTTCGGTCCAGTGGCACTATTTGGACGTCCTTTGTAGTGTCCCTGTCTTCCAGTATTGATCTGGCAAACTTCAAACCTCCCATGGAGGTCTTCCCTAGCCGCGCCTCTACCTGCCCCTTAAAGAGGGCCAGTCTCATTGCTTTGCCTGTGTGCTCCTCCCAATTCTGTTGGGCAAAAAGGAAGGAGGGAATTCCTGTTGTCTCTCTCAAGGTTTCCTGCCATTGTTCCGATGAAGGCTGAAAATAAAACAAAGGTGATTGAACTGTTTTGTGGACCGCAACTGTGACGTACCAAAGTAAATCATCGGTGAAGTCCTCCTGATTCTCATCCTTACCCAGGCCATCCCAACACATGCCCACCATGAGATTTTCCCACTTGGGGAAAAAAGAAAAACTGAGGTAACAATTTTGCATTACAGCGTTCACTCCCCTTCTGAAGCTGTACCTCAAACCAGAAGGATCGTAGGGAGAGGAACCATTTCAATACTCTCTGGTTGTGCCCCGTGTTACGGCTCATCCATGTCAAGGGGGCACAGTTGGTATAAAGTATAAAGGGTTTAACCTCAAGATAGTACAGTAGTTTTTCTATAGCCCATTTTATAGCCAGACACTCTTTCTCGATTAAGAGGTATCATTGTGGAGAAGTGTGGCTCAATGGTTAGAACAGGCAGACCGCGATGAGAGCTCTGGCCAGGGACCAGGGTTTGATTCCTGCCCCGGCGGGTCTCGGGCTCAATAATTCCCCTGACCGGATATTCTAGCCTCAGTGCCTATTCTGATCATTGGTCCCACGCTGCAAATCTGGGCAATAGCTTGCTTAGTCTCCACAACGGCCCCCACAATGCGAGGGATGCCTGGTCTGCACCATGGGGGTGCCCAGGAGTGGATACTTCACAGGGAAAGCAAGGAAAGGTTCCCTTGCGGTATTCGTACAAGCGCCGGGAAACCCACTGCGGGTAGCTGTGCGCTATACAAGTACAAAAACATTTACATTTACATTGTACTCTCGAGAAGAGCTTCCGGCTAATAAACAGAATAGGGGCCTCAAGCCCTTCTTTATTGTTTCGAGATATGACCGCTCCTATTTCCACTTCAAATGCATCTGTCTGCAGGATGAAAGTCTTATTGAAGTCTGGCGAAGGCAATACCGGGCTTGAAGCAGTCGACTGTTTAGGTTGTTTGAAAGCCTCCTTGACCTTTCCAGTAGGGTATTGAACGTCTTTGTTGGTAGATCCTTTCTTTAGGAGGTCAGTCAAGGGTCTCACAATGTCTGAATACCTGGGTAGGAATCTTCTGTAATAACAAAGAAGGCCTAAAAATGCCCTGACTTCTTGTTTGGTTCAGGGAAAAGATGTCTCAGTCATCTTGAGGTTCGATGAGACTGTTCCCCAAAACATACCCTAGATATTTTACTTCCCTATATCCTGCCCTCGACTTCTTTGCACTGATATTCAGGTTGGCTGTTTGTAGCTCTTGCAGGACTTTTTGGCAGTGAATTTGATGTTGCTCCCAAGTGTTACTAATAATGGCAATGTCATCCAGGTAGGCCAGGCAATACCAGTGATGTTTTGTAGGATCCTGTTCTTCAAACATTGGAAGGTTGCAGGGGCCCTGTGTAGTCCAAAAGGCAGGACCATAAACTAGAAAAAGATTTTGCGATTGAGAATTGCATTCTCAATCGCAAATTGATAATGTAATTTCAAGTGTGCCAGGGTGTCAAAAGGACACACTTTTGCACCCCTGAAATGGCCATGAGTGTATATGTGGTGCACATACATGCCCTATGTGCATGTGTGTGCGCCACATGCCACTTTGTAAAATGCAAAAATGTGCATATTTGAAGGAAATCGCAAATTTGATAATTCAACTAAAAGACTCCCAAGAGACCATTTATGATTGGATGATAAAGAGCATATGGATTGAGAGTAACCTTTGTGAACTATTGCATTAATTAAGGATTGATAATTAAACGCTCCTTTTTTTACATTGGATCTTTTTTGGGACGTGGCCCAGTGGCAGTGGGATCAGTTTAAGTTGAGCGTTATTGGAACATTATAGAATTTGCCAGATCACATACCAGTGCACCCGCAGTTTAGACCTTACTACCAACTAGTTGTGTTTTTAAATTAATAAGATTCTTGAATGAAAGGCTTGTTGAAAAAAAGCCAAGATAGAGCATTTTTAATTCTTAGGACGTCTCTGTCCCACTCCGTTGAAAGGTTAGGAGACGAATGGATATTCTTGTTTCTGTCACAAATTCCTGATACCCGAATTAGAAATCACATTTTACAAATCAAAATCGACGGTGAAGCAGTATGGAGAATAAAAGGTCTGAGAGAAAAAATGTTAAAAATAATAGGTACTACGTACGTGATCTGAACATTAAATACAGCATAATTAATCAACTCTTAGGCTGCTGCCTCTTTATGGATGATAGGTAAAGATTTTGTGTTCCATATTAGGAAGATATCAAATGGCAAATCGATTTGGGGTTTTAACCTTTCTGTTCAAAATGCCAAAGTTAGCCTCGGCTAGATAGATTATTAGTTTTCCGGGGTAATATAATAGATTGTAAATTTGAACTTTTCTTACAAACTTTTAGTATGCTATATATGTTTATTGATTTGAAGCACAATTCATTCTATTTAATATGAAATGTGTAGTCATTGAAAAAGCTCAATAGTAGAGCAATAGGGCGATTCAACATGTTTCTTTTATACAATTTGATTATTTATGATTTTACATGTTTACAAGATTATATCTTGAAAATAAAGCATTTGCAAATTATTCAAAATGAAAGAGAGGATGAATATGGCCCATGGAATTAGAGCCTCAGTCTCTGGACACCCAAGAGGCAAAACAGTAGGCTGATTCTTGCTAGTTAGCTGGGATCTGTAAAGAAGGAAAGAAGCCTCAGAAGTGTAAAACCACAAGTATTCCTGGCCCATTGTTCCAGCTATTGCAGCTTCTTACTGGAGTTAACTGTACTACATCCAGTATCCTATTTAGGAGGACGAGGACTTCAGGTTGTTTCAAGTCCAGCAAAGAGAGAAAGTCCTCACTAATGTCTGCCAAAGTTGTTTTCATTTGCCTTAGCAAGTCTGAAGTACAAATTGATGTTATGAATAAATGTATGTTATATAACTGGATGAACTTTATTTTAATGATAAAAGACAATAAAGCGCACTTTTAAATCCTCGTGGTAGGACTTTCTTCTCTGGTATGTGCTGTGGCTAACCTGGTGCCGATGATTTGACAGCTGGTCAAACATCTCCACTTTGCCTAAACCTACAATCTCTTGCAGTAGGTGCAAGACGGGCACAGATATCACTCCAAACTAGAATGCACACTGCAATATTAAACTTAAAAAACAGGACACATTTGTAACAAGTAAGTAAAAGAGAATCTGAACCAGCTCTAAACCCTTTACACTGTTACATTGCATTTTTTAATTACAGTTTTCGAGAAAAACCTGATCAGAGTTCATTTTAAAACAATAACTCATCTTTGGGATCAAAACCCATCTAGTGCACATTCATGGACTCTACTGGCTAAATATAAAAGTAAGTATAACTCAAGTTCATGGCTTGAATCCCTCAAATCTGCATAACATTCTTTCATTTAAAAAAAAGTCATTGTTTTCTAATACTTATGTTTATGTGTGTTAATTTGGATAGCACTCGCACACTAAACGGTTTCTTGGCGTTGCACTGGTGGAGGAGGCAGAAATCAAGCCAAATGAAGAAATTAGATAAAAAATGACTTTGAGAACGTTTGTGCACACAACCATGTTTTTACTAAGCACTTACAAATAGACTGGACTCAGCACGAATCTTAGGATGGAAAACATTCTAGAGCCGTGAAGCACATGCATTGAAGCTAAGGCCACTGCTTCTTGATTCAAGAAATTTGGGGGTCACAAGTATATTGCCTGATGCCGAGCATAAATAGTGAATGGGGATGCATTTTGCAATTTTAAGCATAATGAATCTTGGCCCCACTCCATGTAGTGCTTTAATTATAATATAAAGAGAGTTGAACTGAATACTCTGTTTGGTAACAAATTCAGGGGCCGATTCACAGAATTGATCTGAGGCAAAATCCTAAACTTACTACTTTTGGTATTCACAGAAGACATTTAGCAGTAGTAAAGATAGGATTTTGTCTTCAGTTAGGATTTTGTCTTAAATTAGGATTTTGTCTTAAGTTAAACTTAAGTTAAACTTAAGTTTGTCTTAAGTTTTGGTCTTATGACAAAATCGTAACTTAAGACAAAATTCTAATTGAAGACAAAATCCTAACTTTACTACTACTAAATGCCTTCTGTGAATACCAAAAGTAGCAAGTTTAGGGTTGTGTCTCAGATAAGTTCTGTGAATCAGCCCCGTAGTCTTTGAAAGAGTGGAGAGGTCTAGCCTGGGCAGATCTCGTGGCCTTTAAAAGATGCATTCTGAGCAACCTGCAATCTGTTTAAAACCGTCAAGGCTAGTCCAAGGTAAAGGGAGTTTGTGTGTTTGAGACAGGAGACAATTATTGCCAACATGGCGACTTTTTTCCTTCCTCATTAAGGGAATCTCCTATCTGTATCTCCTAGACCTTTGCAATAGCAGAACTGATCGGTAATGAATCCCCTCCAGATGGCCGATATGATCCAAGTCAGAGGTCGTTTTCCTTTAATGAATTAACATTCTGTTTTTTCAGTATGTAGTTTCCGTTTGTTGCTTCTCATCCATGTTGAAACAAAGGTCATAAGTGCTTTAAATGCCTAAAAGGAATTGGTATCTAGCAGAAGTACAATTTGAGAATTGTCAGCGTACATGTACATTTTGCAATCCAATGTGTTTAAACCCTTTGCAACTGTGGCATCAAAGTGCGTGGAGAGGCCAGAACCCTGGGGCACTCTGCACATTCTTGGTAGTCTTTTTGGCCATGTAATTGGCCCTTTTCACAGGTGTAAAGTAGAAAATTAAACAAAATATTTAAAAGTGCGATCCTCCAAGCCGGCCGCTACAATATAGTAAAATAGAATGATGCACTGTCCCAAAGGCTACAAGCCGAGGAGAATAAATGCTTTAACATGACCTTATCCACGGTCAAGCTCAAGCTATCTAGAATGGCGAGGAGCACAGATTTGATATTCTGAGAAGTTTGAAACCCTGTTTGACAGTGATCAAGAAAATCGTACTCTTATCAATGTTTACAGATAATTTTAGCTACATGTTATCAATAATTTTCATGGAGGAAGGGAGTAATTATTGTAATTGCATTTATATAGCGCGTACTACCCTGACAAGGCATGGTAGCACTTTAACAGGCAGTAGCACGCTACTCATGATACTAGGTGATAGTCTTTCAGGTACCATCAGATCTGTTCCCACTTTTCAGCAGCAGTATGACCACAATCTCTTTGAAGTGATGTGGAATTGCCTGTCATTCTAAAGAAGCATTTTAAAGCATATCAAGGGGTAAGCAACTGTATCTGTCATTTGTTTAAAAATCTGCAAGGACAGGGATCTAATGGAGAACCAGATGTAAGTGTTGCAAGTGCCTTTACTAAACATTATTTTGACATTGGTTCTAAACAAAAACGTTTTCTGGAGTTAAGCTATGTGTCTGTGCTAGCGAGTGGGACGCAGCCATTGGTAATTTCAGCTCTGATTAAGGAGATTTTGTCCCTGAATAAATCATTCAATTTATCACAAAAAGATTGCAAGGGAATGATGCCAGGTGAAATTTTAAACAGATGGGGCACTTCTCTGACAATAGTAATTAAGAGAGTTCTCAGAGCAATTCATTTTCATGGAATAATAGACTTGTTTGGTATTAAAAAGTAAATTTTATATGAAGTTAAAGCATTCTTGAATGCAGAAGTTTCTGCTTGCTCCTAATTTTTCCACTAGTCCCTCAAGGTGGTGAAGCTCGTTGTCTGCTAATTTAAGCTCCAGGTTAAAGAGAGCATTTTTTTTTTGATAATCTTTATTAACATGAAGGCATATTAAACACTTAGTATGGCACATTCAAGCTTTTAGATTCGTATTTGTATGTTACATTTCTGGAAGTTATAGTATGTATTACATATTCTTCATCCGTGATTTAATCTACCCATCTAAAATCCTGTATATGCGCTTCCGTATATCCATACATTAGTCATCAGAGTATATCAATTTTCTCCTGCTATGTGCTGCCTAACATGAGCACCCCTCTTACAAATCCTAAGAGAAACCCCCCCCAAACGTGAGTCATCACTTTTAAGTACGTTTCCACACATTTCTCCCCATCAGCAAGTCTCCATGCCCCTTTGTTACCTCTCAGGTGAGTTGTTCCAAACCTTTGCTGCCTTTGGTCCGTTCAGGCAGCCACCCCCAACCCCATCTGGTACTCATCTTCCCCCTCGGAGTCCTGGTCGTCTCCTTCCGGTAAGGGTTCACATATCTCACCCCTATAAACATTCCATGCTGCCCACACCTTGTTCCATTTGCGGGAGGAAGCTCGAAGGACGTAACCCGCTCTTTCCGTAACCATCAGGATATCCATGTTTTTAGCCCATCTGTTCGCAGTGGGCATTTCCGGAGCCCCCCACTTCTGTGCAATATCACGCTTAGCCACTGTCATGGCTAGTGTAGCCCAAAGTAGTCCATATCTATCTTGGTCGTTGGGGTCCCAGATGTTTAAGAGGCACTTACGTGGTTCTGGCAAAATGGAAATCTTAAGTGTCTGGGAGATTTTGTGCATTATTTGCCTCCAGAATTCCTGTATTTGTGGGCAGTCCCATAATGTATGAAATAGTGTTCCCTCCTCCCAACAGCCCCTCAAGCAAAAGGGATGGGGTGCTCTATGTATTTTGTGGAGTAGCGTTCTGGTGTAATAGATGCGGTTTAAAATTTTAAGTTGCACCAGTCTGAACTTTGCCGAAATGCCCACTTCTCTCGGGGAGGCCAAAGCTTCATTCCATTCCGATTCATCCGCCTCGCCTATCTCTCCCTCCCATTTTTCTTTGAGTTTCAGCGTGGGGTCCTCTATGTTGTTGACCAGTTTTTTGTATGTGAGGGAAGTCGCGCTCTGTTGCATAAAGTCTGTCAATAGTCTATCCTCAAGTGGTGAGGATTCCGGTAAATCAGTGCCCGCTGGGATCGCCTGGAGCAGTGCGTGCCTAATTTGCACGTATCTAAATGTTTCAGTGGGTCTGAGGCCATACTGCTGCTGGAGTTGTGGAAACTCTACTACCGTGTCCTTGTCCCAAAGGTCCCCCACCGTGGAAATACCTATGGAGTCCCACTGCGCAAATGCTTTACACAATCTAAGGTTTCCTAGTGACCTCGTGTCCCATAATGGTGTCATTTTGGTGATTCTTCCTTTCCAGCCCAGTCGCGCCTGTGCTATATGCCAGAGGGCCGCCGAATGCTGTGTCGGACCGTGCAGATGTTTGAGTTGCGATTTATTATATAGTACTGAGAGCATGCAGTCCGTCCCCAGCTGTGACCAGTCTGCCCGGTATGCTGGGTCGTCTCTTGGGGTGTGGATCCATTGGTTAATTATTTTAAGTTGGGCTGCCCAGTAATATAGCTGAATGTTGGGAAGCGCAATCCCTCCCTCATACCAACTTTTTACCAATTTGTCGTAGGCTATACGCACTGGGCCATTATTCCAGAGCAGGTTGGAGACTAACGCCGCAATTTGTTTGAAATATCGCGGTGGGACAGGATGCGGGGTGTTTTCCAATATATATAGGAACCTGGGGAGAGCCATCATTTTATACAAGGCTGCCCTTCCTAGGAGGGTGAGGTGCAAGGTCGCCCAGTGCTTAACGTCTGCACGTAGGCGATCCATAGGTGGTTTTAGGTTGTTAGCAAAGAAATCTGCTTCAGAGTGTGTGACGACAATGCCCAGGTATTTAAAGGAGGTCGTCGGCGCTGCCAAGGGGCAATCCTCCTGTAGCCTTGGTGCCGGGCCCTTCAGCGTGTATGTCACCGATTTTGACCAGTTCAGAGTATAGCCTGACGACTTCCCGTGCATGTTGCAGAGTTCCAGCAAGGCTGAGGTTCCGTTGTCAGGTTCAACCATATAAATGAGCATGTCGTCTGCATATAGGGAGATTTTATCCTCCCATCCCTCCTCCCATTTAATGCCCTTAAATAATGGCGTTGTTCTAATCAGGATTGCTAAGGGTTCGAGCACCAACGCGAAGAGTAAGGGTGACAAGGGGCACCCCTGCCTAGTCCCTCTGCCCAACGGGAATGTTGGCGAGATGTGGCCATTAGCCACTACCTGCGCAACCTGTTTTGTGTAAAGTAGTCGTATCCAGGCTATATATTTCGGCCCAAAGCCCATACGTGCAAGTACCTCAAAGAGATATTCCCATTCCACCAGATCGAAAGCCATTTTGGCGTCAAGGGAGAGAATTACAGCTGTCTCCGAGAGGAGGTGTGAACGGGCCAACACTCCATGAACCCTCCGGAGATTCAGCGCTGTACTCCTGTGGGGCATAAAGCCCGATTGGTCGGGGTGGATCAGGGTGCGCAGGTGCGGCATCAGACGGTTGGCCAGAAGTTTAGCCAGCACTTTGGCCTCTACACTAAGTAATGATATCGAGCGATATGAGGTGCATTCATCTGGTGGTTTTCCCGGCTTTGGTATCGCTACAATCATGGCCGTGCGTTGATCCAGCGGCAATTCGGCCTTTTCCTTACTCTCCATATACATGTCCAGTAGGGGTCTACTGAGTTCTGAGGCCATCGACTTATACCATTCCACCGGCAGTCCATTGGGACCCAGCGCTTTGCCCGATTGCAGTGCCTGAATTGCCAGCTGAATTTCATCCTCTGTTGGGTCTGCCTCTAGGTCTTGCATATTCTCTGGTGTTATGCTGGGGATGACAATGTCCGCCAGTGATATTGCTGCCGTCTGCGCAGTGACGACATGGTCTGGGGTGTATATTTTTTGAAAATGACTTGCCAAGGTGCGCACAATTTCCTCCGGATGTGTCAGCTCTGGGCCATCAGCAGTACGCAGTCTCTGAATACCTCTTGCACCTCCCCCTCTCTTATCTAACCACGCCAGCATTTTCCCAGCTTTGTCGCCCACATCATAAATTCTATGTATAGTGTTTGTGATGTAACCCTGCACTGTCGTTTTGAGGTGGGCCTGGTATTGTTGTTGCCGTAACAGCAGTGTGTGTGTCGTGGCTGGGGAAGGGTTCGCCATATGAGCAGTGTTTGTTTCGTTAAGTGTCAGTTCTATTTCTGTGAGTTCTCGCCGGGAATCCCGTTTGTGTCCAGTTATGGCTGCTATTGCAGTACCTCGAAGGACGGTTTTGTATGCTTCCCACAGGACTGATGGCGAAGCCACTGTTCCAGCGTTTTCAGCAAAGTAATGTGTTGTCGCTAGTTTAAGTTTCTTCCGAGTTTTAGGGACTTTTAAATAATTTGGGTAAATTGGGTAGATTCTAGCGCATTTCTTTTCTCTGGTGGTAAGAGATATATAGAGAGCAGGTTTTGATTGCTAATTAATCCATGTAGAGGTTAAGGAGCATGAATGTCTGCCAATTATTTTATCCACTTAAAGGCAGCACTCTAGTCTTACATCGAGTTGTGACCAGGGCCAATAGATTCTTCTCGGCATTTGGCAATGGCTGATAAATTTGTTTGACCTCATGGGCGGCCCGTTTCCAATCATTTTTTCGAAGGAGTTGTGCCGATATGTAGTGGAATAGCAAATGTAATATTATGATGGTCAAGCCACAGGCAAGGGAGGACAATTTTATTGTTTACAATAATTAAATATATACACATTTGATCTAGAACATGCTCCTTTATGCGAGTAGGTTAGAACTCCATCCACTCTGGATCTCCAACCGACCCCTGCCCTCACCACGTCTTCAACAAGGCCAACGCTGTCATCGCACCCCACCTGCGGGACATCATCAACACCTCCTTAGACACCGCCACCTTCCCGGAGAGCTGGAAGCACGCCGAACTCAGCGCCCTATTCAAGAAACCTACAGCGGACCCCACCGAACTCAAGAATTACCGCCCCATCTCGCTCCTCCCGTTTCCAGCCAAAGTCATCGAGAAGACCGTCAACAAACAGCTGGCCGCCTTCCTCGAGACGAATGGATCCCTCGACAGCTCACAGTCTGGCTTCCGAGCCAACCACAGTACCGAGACCGCCCTCATCGCTGCCACCGATGACATCCGAGCCCTGATGGACAATGGGGAAACAGCGTCCCTCATCCTCCTAGACCTCTCCGCGGCATTCAACACTGTCTGCCACCGCACCCTAGAGCAGCGCCTCAGCAACGTTGGAATCCAGGAGAAGGCACTGGAATGGATCATCTCCTTCCTCGACGGAAGAACACAGAGAGTCCGTCTACCACCGTACAAGTCAGAGGCCACCGAAGTCATCTGCGGCGTCCCTCAAGGATCCTCGCTGAGCCCCACCCTCTTCAACGTCTACATGAGCCCCCTCGCGGCCATCGCACGCCAACACAACCTCAACATCATCTCCTACACTGACGACACCCAGCTGATCCTCTCCCTGACCAACGACCCCGCCGCCGCCAGAGCCGACCTTCACGAAGGGATGAAAAACGTAGCCGAGTGGATGACGACCAGCCGCCTGAAACTGAACTCAGACAAGACGGAAGTCCTCATCCTGGGCTCCTCGCCCTCTGCCTGGGACGACTCCTGGTGGCCCCCCGCCCTGGGCACCGCACCCAAACCGACAGACCACGCACGCAACCTGGGCTTCATCCTGGACTCCTCCCTCTCCATGACCAGACAAGTCAACGCCGTCTCCTCATCGTGCTTCAACATCCTGCGAGACCAGGAAGACGGTCACCCAGGCCCTCGTCACCAGCCGACTGGACCACGGCAACGCCCTCTACGCCGGAACCACCGCCAAGCTCCAGAAGAGACTCCAGCGGATCCAGAACACCTCAGCCAGACTCATCCTCGACATCCCACGACACAGCCACATCTCCGGACATCTGAGAAACCTGCATTGGCTCCCCGTCAACAAAAGAATCACCTTCCGTCTCCTCACCCACGCACACAAAGCCCTACACGATCAAGGCCCGAGCTACCTCAACAACCGCATCAACTTCTACGCTCTCAAGCGCCATCTCCGATCAGCCAGTCACGCCCTCGCCGCCGTCCCCCGCATCCGAAGAACGACAACAGGAGGAAGGTCCTTCTCCTACCTGGCCGCCAAGACCTGGAACTCCCTCCCGACCAACCTGCTCCTGACCCAAGACCACCTCTCCTTCAGGAAGAAGCTCAAGACCTGGCTGTTCGAGCAGTAGCAGCACTCCCCCCCCCCCCCCCAAGCGCCTTGAGACCCTCCGGGTAAGTAGTGCGCTCTACAAATGTCTTGATTGATTGATTGAATAATGTAGCACCATCATGAGATCTGAATATTCCCGCTCTTTAAACCCTTGCTGTGCATGCCCCTCCCAATATTTAAATCCCCAATAACCATCAGGTGGGAACATTTAGCGAGTCTACCAAGTCAAACAATTGCATAGGAAATAAAGCCATGTAGCTTGGATGTCTAGAAGTGATCAGGAAAGACCAATAGAAGTTTCAGAGTTTTAGCTATACCAGAAGCATATCAGTGTTGTTAATAAGAGACATCAGCTGAATTCTTGAAGCAAACTCACCCCCTCCCATTCTCTGAATACTTCTATTTTGAAAAGACATGTGAAAATCCTCTAGGATGGCTGTACTACCTTCTAATATGGTCACACATTTATGTTGGCTGCCCAGTACTTTTCCTATCCTAACACTAGGACAGGTTGTGCACTGATGCAGGCTACATTCACACACGTTTTCACAATTTGAAGGGATTCTTTACTTTGTCTCAGTCCTACCTAAGTGTCGGCTGTCACATGAGGGAAAACGATGGAAAACTCTGCTACCTAAGCACTACCAAAATTGTGGGATCTGACTGGAGAACATGGATACTCATTATCCCAAGATTTCCTAATGACCAGCAGTGCTGCATCCTGAGGAAGGGAGGTATTTGAAACACTGTTTATTTTCTCAGAAACCTATGACCTCATGAAATATGTCTGCAGGAAGCCACAGGAAGTGCTTTAAATATAAGAGCAACCTACTGGTACCTACATCATGATATTGTTAGGGTTACTAACAAAAAAAATGCCTCTCATGGCCTCCAGTCAGACCGTCATTCAACTCGGGGGCGGCCGGCACAGGCAACAGCGGTGGGGAAGGGCGGGGTGGGGGGTGAGTGGACAGACAACGGGTTAATAAATAAATAAAACCACCTACCTTGGGCTCACAGCATTGCAGACTCAGCGATGTGCCCACTGCCCACCCCACCCCACCTGCCCCACTGCTGTTACGAGTACCAGCCGCACCTGATTCAACTACTAACTCACAAAGCCTTCTCACACACCTCTCACTCACTTCAACATTTCAATGATGACATTAGAGGAGGCTTCAGCTCTGGCAGGCACTGCATCATCAGACATAACAACACAAATACATACACATGCCATACTAAGAGCAATACACCTGGCAGTCAGTAAGCAAGACAAACGCTGCATTGAATCCTGTTCACATTGACACTTACAGCATGGTGTAGTGCACCAGGATCTCTCCTGATTTTGAAAAAAAAATCAACTCCATAGGTGCCGTATGACTAGAAATCACAAAAGGTTCTGCGAGTGCAAAGTGACTCTATTCAGAAATGCAGGTAAGGTCAGGTCAACAATGTCACATCCTTCATCCCAGTCACAGGGAGCAATGGTGAGTGTGGTGAGTTTTCCCAGGTGTGGCTATTTCCACTTCAGGGCTAGCGCATCCTCCTTGTAGAGCAGAAAACAGTTGAGGTAAGTTAAGCAGCCATAATTCTCCATGGGCAATCTCTCCTTCGTCTCTCTCTCTGTTGGAGCACACCTCTTCTTACTTGCAGACCATCACATTATAGCATCCATTGGTGTACACTCATATCTTCAGGAGCTTTTTTATACTTGTCTGCCTCAAGCACCTCCGCCCTACTAATTTCAGCGCTGGTACGGGTAACTGCTCTGCACAGTGACCTGAGGACACGCCCTGATGGCGATAGGCTCATAGGCCATCTTGTCTCTACCTCATGAATGACTTTTGATGGCTCTTCCCTTTTGCCTGAATAGGCCCTGCAGCTGGCATGGGTATCCCATGCTCTACCTTTTCATCTAGATGGATGCTGGGCTCCTTCTTTTTGAAGAGTTTCAGATGCCCGCTATGCTGCTGGAATTCCTTTTGGCCCTGGGAGGAGCTATCAAATTGTCTTAAGCCAACAGTCTGCATCACTTGTCGGCTTCACCATCCATGGAATATGTTGGATGCTGTCATCAGCCCATCATACCATTCGCTTCTACATGCTGCGCTTATCTCAACCATATGCTGAACTTAGATGCTAGCTACAACCCCTGTCCTTATTCCTGTGATGTCATCTCAATAACCACTGACCTTTGTTGTATTTGTTTCCACAGTGCTGCTGTTCACAGTGATCCTCAATGCAGAACTTACAACTTTCCCCCAAGGGTACCAACTTGGTCTTTGCAAGACTATTTTTTGCAATGAAGAGTGTTTCAGAAAAATATTACCTTGATATACACTCATTGAAATACTGCAGGGACGCCCTTGTACACGTTGAGTTCTAAAGCCTAGGAATTGTGCACTACTATGTTGAAGTAACTGCTGTTCTGGATGAACTGGCAAGAACTCTGATTTCCCCCAAGAACGCATTAGTTATGAATGGCAATATTCAAAGGAGTGAATTTACCAAAACTATACTTCTCAACAAAGGCTCTATGGATGTAAGATGTGAAATGGGAATTTAAGATGTCCTGGAAAAATACTAATTGCAGCAGCTTCCCAGGACGGTTCCAGTTTGCATGAATACAAAATGAGAGAGGTCGGGTCCAATCCATGGTCTGCATCACTGGATGCCGATGCCATGGGAGGAAGGAAGGGGCATATTACCAAGCAATAGCGATAATTATCGCTATTGCTTGGTTAGAGACAAAAATTTACCGCTGAGCTGCGGCGATTTTTATCGCAGATAAACCTTGGTATTACCAAGGTTTATCGCAAATGCGATAAAAATCGTCCGCAATGCATGAATATCGCTGAAAAGTCCGCGATATTCATGCATTACCAAGCTAATGCTCTTAGCCATGTTATCCACCTACCATTGGATAACATGGCTAAGAACTGCTCAGGGCAGGTGTTAGCTTTTGGAGATATTTGAGCCAAAAGTTGGTAATAGGAGATAGCGATGTCAGCGACTGTTTCCAGTCGCTACCATCTTGGCACACCCACTTTGCATGTCATTAGTGATAAATATCACTGACATGCAAAGTGGGGCCCAAGATGGTCGCTATCTCCTACTAGCTGTCGCTGACTGGTGTTAGCGACAGCTAGGTAATAGGGAGATCATTTTATCTGCGCTTTTTTGGCTTTTAAAGCCAAAAAAGCGGAGATAAACCCCCTTAACAAATGGGTTAAGTGAGTAAATGGCGAAGATGGCGAAGCTACAGAGTTGCCATTCAAATGGCGCAAGTTCATGCACGAGAAGCTGCTGCAGTTCAGGTCGTATTGGCCTTCACCATCTTGTAGTCGTGTTTATCGCTTATAAAACACAAGAACTACAAAACCCAGAATGCAAACAGAACACCAGGACTGGAGTAGCCAGTCAAGCATAGACCTAGGAAACGTGGCAGATGTGATCAGTGCACCAAACACCAGAAAAGTGACCAATATATCTAAATAAAGATGTTTTAACCCAAAGATACATACCTTCTGGAAGCGCTCAGCGAATAGCAATTGATGCTATACTCTCTAGTTTAGGTACACTCTATGGTTTTCGAGCTCTAGAGGGCACGTGCTGCGACCTGCAGTAACGTCCACTTGGCGCGCGACTGTCTATCCATCGCCTCCACTGGCGTCAGATCCGTGGCCTCTTTATCTGGAGACACACACAGAGAGAGGGTGACTCACGAATGATGCAATCCAATTCCCTGAACACTCATTTTACGATTATTTTGGAGACATGCTGGCCTTGTGAATAAGCAGCATGTGTGATGTTTCAGGGTAAATCACATGTTCTTTGGAGGGAAACACTTTAGGAATTCAGTGAGTAATTTGGCTCCCGTAAACGACAAAGAAAGCAGAGAAATGCAATGTCTGGTTGAGCTCCGCCTTTGGCGTGTTTTCCAAAACTTTGCTTCCCCATTGCACCATCCATTGTGCGCGTGCCTGCAGGGCTGTCTGCAGCGCTGGTTGATGTATACTATTAACGCCATTTAAAGAGACAGTGTCGCAGATTCGATGATGAGAAGCGGTATCCTGTTCTGCACGCTCGACAGTCAGTGAAGGGTATTAAGAAGAATGAATTTGTACCCACTCCCTTTGTATTGAATTGAAGATTTATATAACACTACTAACCCTGATGACATATTGAATCGCTTTGCAGACAGGTAGCACGCTACTCCATGGAACCCAGAGAAAGAGTGTGGTGTTATTTACAACATTATAAAAGTTGACATACTGATTAGTTGCATGCAGGGGAGCATAAGACCCATCATCAAACACATGCTTATTTGTTTTATTTATTTGATTAAGAAGTGGTTGTGTCCAAGAGCTATGTGCAGACAAAGAAACAAGAACATTAAATAAGGATTAATTACAGTTTAAAAGGATGGAAGCAAATTAATAAGCAGGGGCGTAGCTACAGGGGTTTGTTTGGGGATGTTACACCTCCCTAATACATTTTTTTTTTCTGGTAAGTGGTTGGGTACATGCTTTCAGTTGTGTATGGTGAGATGTCTGTCGGATTTCACTATGAATTTTTACAGACAAAGATACACACACACTGTCCCTCTCTATGTTTTGAAAGTCTTCAAAAATGTTGGTTATTTTACAAAATAGTGTGATTTCTCTCTCTTAGTACCACTATCAATCCGCATTCCTCTCTCTTTTCACTGCCCCTTAAGGCCCTCTCATGTGCCCTGCTTGTGGTATGATGTATTTTAATTTTAATTATACTGTTGGAAATTCTGAAGCTCACATCCCTCCAATCTTACTGACCAAGCTACGCCCCTGCTCACAAGTGTGAGATGGACGAGTAGGTAAAACATTAGAGAATGGGTAAGCTTAGGGCAGAGAACAAACCAAAACTAACTTGTAGAAGGAGGGTTATATATAAGAAGAGATTCACAATATTTGGTAGTAGTTAGAAGGTGTATACATTAGCACACAGGGGAGGGTAGAGGGGGCAATTTAGAACCTGGGACAGGGTATAGGCAAAAGTAGGAGAAGGTAAATGTAAATGTCATGGTACTTAAAGAGCGCACTGTCACCAGACGTCACCTTGCGGTGTCGCCTATTCAGCTTCCTGGCGCTGATACTCATACCGCTGTGGAACCCCTCCTGGCTTTCCCTGTGAAGTGTCCACTCCTGGGCACCCCCAGGGGGAAGCCAGGCATCCTTAGCGCTGTTGGGGCCGGTGTGGAGGCTAAGCAAGCTATTGCCCACAGTTGCAGCGTGGGGCCTGTGATTAGAATAGGCACCGAGGCGAGAATTAACAGGTCAGAGGAAATTGAGCCCGAGACCCCGCCGAGGCAGGAATCGAACCCTGGTCCCTGGCCAGAACTCTGCATCAGGGTCTGCCACTCTAACCATTGAGCCACACTCCTCCAGGTGGATAGATAACAATGACAACTACCAATACTCCTAAACGCAAGACAGTGAATACTAAATTGAAATATAAAGTAGAACTGTAGCTAGTAAAGAGAATGAAGAGAGGGGCATATGTGAGCCACAAAGGAAACCTTTCAGGGGCCACCCGCTGAATGATGTCACATAGGTCTTAAAGCCCAAGCTTACATCATCGAACATGCCAACATTATAAAATGTAAGGTGAAGATTTTTAGAGATGTAGGACTCGTTAAAGCATCTTTTACTATGAAAGTATGCACGAGAAGCCTACCTAGGCCCTGGCGCTGTGAAAAAAATGGGTTCTCCAGGTTCACAATCAGCAGGGCATCTGAACAGGTTAATGCATATGCTTCAAGACATTCACCACCCATTGCTCGTCATTGACTTTGTGGTTTGTAACTCACATTTGCTTGATTTCTGTTTGCTAGCCTTATTTGTTTTAGGTTGTCCAGCTTGTCTTTGTCCCTCTTGTGGAGCATCGCCTGTTTATCATTGCTCCTTGTATTCTTCCATGAGTGCTTTCTTTGTGTAAACAGGCTTTTAAATGTTGTTCTCATCTCGCACATTTGTATGCATTAAGAGGCAGAGGTTACATTTAATGCCCTGTCTTCTAAGGGAGCCTGGTGTTTACTTTTCTTTCTCTGACTTCAAAATGAGAGGATTTATGTGACAATCCTTATGGGTGCGCATGTGAGAGGAAAGACTTAGGGTGTTATTGGTGTTATTTTTTAAAGCACGCAACAACATTTAAATGTCTGTAAATGTACTGTGCAAATATTTCAGAATATATCAAAATTAGAAAATCACAAATGTAGTACATTACATTGTAATTCTGAAGTGTGGTTATAACAAATGTCTTAATATGATCAAAGCAAATCAATACACTTGGTGGTGCCATTTTCCCACATTATTGTTTGTGCGCTGTACAGTTTTAGCAGTAAAATTGTATGTCTGTGCAAATGTTAGGATAATTTCAATTGAAAATGTGTTGTCTTCAATGGCAGTATGCTACCACACCATGCATAGTCCACTTTACACAACTCCACTCTACGACACTTTATTCCACTCTAACACACTCTATGACAGAATATGACACTCTAGTCCCGTATACACTATGCTACTCAACTCTACCCCACTCCACTCAATGACACTCTAGTCCACTCCACTCTACTCTACTATAGTCCACTCTACTCTGCGCATCTGTATCTCAATCTATTACACTCCACTCTCCACCACTTTACGCCACTCCATTCTATGCCACTCCACTCTATGACACCCCACGCCACTCTACTCCACTCTATTCCAGTCTACTCTATGATACTCCACTCAATGCCACTCCACGATACTCCACTCTATGACACGCTACTCCACCCCACGCTGCTCCACTGTACTCTACTCTATGACACTCCACTCTACGCCTCACTTCACTTTAAGTTACAAAAAGGGTAAACCCGGAATCACTGGGACGTGGGTACAAGACGATATGTATAATGGTGGTCCAAGTGTATTAATTACTTAGGTGTGGGGAAAAAAATTCTTTGCATCATATACCACTTCGGCCGATACTGGATAGACAGTGATTGATGAACTGTGTCCCTTAATCCTATATGGCATACATGTAGAATATCTGCTGATTTTGACTTTCTGGTATATGATGCATATATACCAAAACTGTTTGTGATTTTCTGTCACTCTCACTGAACCATTCCCTCTATCCAACACCTAACAACCCCCCCCCCCTCCCTTGACACTGCACATTTTAATGTGATACCTATTTAAGGTCCTCTCTGCAAATCTGTTCATATAATGTGTTGTCCCATTGTGATTAAATAACATTGGTGATATATTTTTGTTGTTTTTTTCCCTTTTTGATGTGGTGCCATACTGTATGTTTTTACAAAGAATTTTCTTTCCCCACACCTAAGTAATTAATACACTGGGACCCCCATTATACATATCACTTCACTTTAGGCATTCTACTACACTACATTTAACAATCCACTCTACGATAATCCACTCCATGACACTCTACTCAACTACACTATAAGACACTCCACTCCATGATAGTGCGCTCTGACACTCTACTCCATTCCACTCTAGGCCACTTCATTTTATGGCACTGTACTTCAATCTACCCCAAGTTACTCTACAACACTCTACACCATTACAGTCTATTACACTCCACTCTACACCACTCCACTCTAGGCTACTCCCTGCCACTTCATTCTCAGACATTCCACTCTACTACACTCTATGCCACTCTACATCACCACTCCCATTTACTCAATGTCACTCCACCCCATTCTACGGGCCTCCACTCTACGACACATTACTTCACTCTATGCTGCGTCATTCTATGCCTCTCCACTCTATGCCACTCTACTCTATGAAACTCCACTCTAGGACACTCTATGACACTTTACTCTGCAACACTCCACTCCACTCTACTTCATGCCCCGACACTCTGCACCCTTCAACTCTACGCCACTTCACGGCACTCCACTCTATGCCACTCCACTGTACACAAATCCATTACAATCTGAAACTCTATGCCACTCTACAACATGCCACAATACTCTATTCCACACCACACCACTCTCCTCTATGCCACAAACCTTTAGCCATGCTGATTAGCAGCCACACTTTTTTACAACATGTTTAAAATACATTGGCAAATGCAATAGTTCTTGCATAGGTGAGACCTAGATTGTGATGTCTTGTATAGGTTTTTCTGAAAGGGTACCCTTCCAATACAAAATCCTATGCTTAGACAGACTTGAAAACTTTTCCCACTTTAGATATGTGCTGTACAGTGCAGCAAGCATGCAAATTCGGAAAAGGTAGGCGAATTAAAAGCACTTCTACCTTTTAACACTTGCTTTGAAGTAGTGTTATTTTTTGGTGCAAAACCATGTCTACTATTGTTAGTAGACAGGGTTTTTGTCACAACCATGAGTGGTTACATTGGAATTCACAGTTACCACCCATGGACCATCCATGTGATACAGAATAAGGCAAAGGGCTACTTTGTGTTACTTTCCGCAACTTTCCAGCTGAAATCAAGCTTTGTGCTGGAAAGTAAATCTTGAAAAAACACTATTTTGCGTTGGTTTGCATCACAACCCAGCACAAAATGTATATAAATCCGCCCCCTGTTCACCCATTCAAAACTCAGCACCTCTGACTCTAACAGCAGTTCCTCTCCATATTCAGTTGACACTGGATATATCAGGAATACGGGTACATTTTTGGCCTCGTGAGAATGCAAAAACTGCTTTTTTATATACTTGAAAAGTTTGATCTAAAACATGAAAACACAGTAAATTTTTACCATTTAATTACAAAGTGTCTTGGTTTTAAAAAACTATCAACAATGGTATTAAACGTATTTAAAAACTTATATCCATTGCTGTATTCAAGTAAAATATACAGCCTGACAGAAGCCTTGCTTAATCACATGTAGAATTTTGGCAAACAGTGAAGGACATCTCTGCTATTAAGTGAAGTGTGTGCTGCTAAATATTATCCTTTCAGTTAAATATTTAGCCAGTATTGATTTTCACAAGCTACCTCTCGATGTTGCCAAACCAGCTGAAAGTTTTTTTTCAAACCTTTCTGCCAAAGCCCGAACCACTTTCCGGTGTGTAGTGGATGTTCTACTCAGGCCTACAACTTTGTGTGTGAATGCCTGAAAACATTCCTGCATTTTCTCTTTTTAATCTGGGCACCTTCATTTTCTTGATTCAGTAAAGAAACTGGAATGACCTCCCACTCCACATCAGAGCCTCCTCCTCTCTTCTTGAACTCAGCAAGAAGCTGAAGACCTGGCTTTTCAATTAACCAACCTACGATAAGCAGCGCTAGACACATACTCTTGCTCAGCACCAGGATGGGTGAAATCACGCTTTGCAAATGCACATAAAATAACATAACCACTAGAGGTGAATCCTGCCTTGATACTTGTATTTATTTAAGACCCAGCAGAGTACAGAATTTCAAAGCAAACACTATGGGCCCGATGTAGGTAATCCCAGATTACCGATCCTTAAATACCGAATCATACTCGGTATTTAAGAACTGGCAATCGGGATTTAGGTAAATTTACCGATTTCATTACCGAATCGGTATGATTTGGTAATTACCGAATCGGTATTTACCGATTCGGTAAATGCCATTCATTCCTATGGGCCTGGAGGCCCATAGGAATGAATGTCAATTACTGAATCGGTAAATACCAATTCGGTAATTGGGGAAACATTGAAGGGTAGCAGGGTGTCACTTTGATACCCTGTTGCACCCCTCAATTGTGCATGGGTGCACATGTTGCAGACCTACATGCCCTTAGGGTATGTATCTCTGCAACATGGCACTGTTTAAAAAGCAAAAAAATGCTTTTTAAAGGGTTTTCATTATTTTACCACCAACTTCTGCACTGATTGCAGTGCTACGTACATGTCAAAATACAGAATCGGTAATTTTACCTATTTGGTATATTACAGAATCTGTAAAATTACCGATTCGGTAACATTACCAAATCTGTATTTTAACATGCCCCTACATCTCCATCTTCAAATACCGGTCGGTAACGGCCGATTTCGGCCGTTACTGACTGGTATTTGCATTCCTACATCTGGCCCTATGTGTTGAACTAACGCATTATGCTAACTATCACAGAGACGTTCACCTTTCATGTTGGATAAACTTGCAAAAGTACAAATTCTGAATGCTGGCTGTCTGATGTGGTACTTTATGCAGAGGTTGCCATAAAAAATTAGTTGCAATGGTTGGCCATTGGCATAAAACAAAACTCCAGGAGCCTTGCAAAATGCTTGTGTGTTCCATAATGGCTTCTTTTCATTGGCACATATCAATGCTTTAATTGAGGCCGAAAATCATCCATATTAGATGCACAATTTCCTTGTGTAAATAGGTGCAGAACTGCAAACGAGGGTATTAACTATGGTATTGAGAGCAGCAATTGGATGCCTTTTTATGCTGTGGTAGTACTGAGGTGAGCATGCAGGCAGGTTTGGTGAGGAGTAACAGAACAGGCCGGAGAAGTGCACAGGGTTACTGGCAAGGGTAGTACAAAGTGTGAGTGGTCCAATTGATAGTAGCACATTGCCAGGGTTTGGGCCTTGGACCAGAAGTTGCTATTTAAACAAGCATTCGTCAAGCAAATCGGTCTTACCTATGCAAGTGCTATTGGCTTTACCAATGTTTTTTTCCATATTGGACACCAGCATGACTGCTGCTGTTCAACATGTCTAAAGGTTAGTGGCATACAGGAGAGTGGCCTGGAGTGGAGTGGTATAGAGTGAGTAGAGTGGCATAGAGTAGAGTGTTGTATCAGGAAGTACAGTGCGTGTCATGGAGCGGTGAAGAGTGGAGTGCTGTAGAGTGGCGTCAAGTGAAGGGGCTTAGAGTAGAGACCTGTAGAGTGGAGAGACTTTGAGTGGAGTAGAGTGTCATGCCTTAAAGAGGAGTAGAGTATTTTAAAGTGGAGTAGAGTAGAGGGACATAAACTGGAGTGGCAACAAGTGGCATAAAGTGTTCTGGAGTGAAGAGGTGTTGAGTGGCGGGGAGTGAAGTAGAGTAGAGTGGAGTGATGTAGAGTGAAGTGAAGTATCACCGAGTGGAGTAAAGTTTCATAGAGTGGAGTGAAGTGCTTTGGAGTGGAGTGGAATAAAGTGTCATAGAGTGGAGTGGTGTAGAGTGGAGTACAGTGATGTAGAATGGCATAGAGTAGTGTAGAGTGGCACAGAGTGTTGTAGATTGGAGTGGTGTAGAGTGTCATGAAGTGTCGTAGATTGGATTGTCGTAAGCAGGAGTGGCTTGGAGTGGGTTAGAGTGGCCTAGAGCGAAGTGATGTCAAATGTCATGGAGTGTCAGTAGAGTGGCCTTTAATTAAGTTGTATAGAGTGGCATGGAGTGGCATAGAGTAAACATATATCAAGTGGAGTGGCATAGAGTGAAGTAGAATGTCATGGAGTGGTGTAGTGTGTCATGGAGTGTACTGGCGTAGAGTGACATAGCATATAGGAAAGTATAGTGTCACAGCGTGTTGTGGAGTAGAGGGTGTGGTACCGCACTGCTATTACAGACAACACATTTTCAATAAAATTAACCTTGCAGTTGCACAGACAGTTTTACTGATAAAACTGTACAGCACAACAATGGCAATGTGTGGAAATAGCATCACATAGTGTATTGATTTGTTTTTATCATATTAAAATGTTTTATTCCACCATACTTCAGAATTACAAAAAAATGCCTCATTACTGCTTTCTTAATAGTGATATATTCCGAAATATTTTCAGAGTTTGATGACAAACATTAAATTCTGCTGTGTGATAGAAAAAAATAACTTTGTATAGCCTTCTGCCGGCACACCCCACCACCTAGCATGATTGCCAAATAAATCTTTTCACTTTGAAGTTAGAGAAAGTAAAAGTAAACACTAAGCTCCCTCGGAAGACAGAGACCAATATATATATTTTTTATTCTTTTTATTAACATTGCTCAAGAGAACATCAAACACAAAAGGCAGTTTCAATGGTACACACTGAGGCGGACACAGTTTTACGACAATGATACATTCACGTGAGGATAGAAGAAATAGAAAACCCCCCTTGAGATTCAGTTTCCCATGTTCATACCTCTGTATTTTCGCCACGGCGCCCATATTCTTTCCCATTTCTTAACGCATCCCCTACTTTTGTGGACCCTCTCCTCAGCACGCTGACACCAATCGAGGTCTTGTCTCCACTCCTCCAGCGTCGGAGGCAGAGGCGCCCCTCACCCTCTGGCAATGCTACGCTTTGCAATCCCTGCTGTTAGAGCCAACCATATTCCCTCATATCTGGGCTAGTCAGAGTCACCTTTAAATATGAGTAGCAGCCACTTCACATCCAGGGGAACCATCGCTCCCACTACTCTAGACCCGGTATCGTGATTTTTTTGCCAGTACCAAGCAATTTCTGGACAGTCTCATAAAATACGTAGGAAGATTCTTGCCCTCTGAAATCCCCTGACGCACAACGCCGTAGGGATCCTGCCCCATGTGTATAGGTGAGTACGGGGTAGTATGTTCGATGTCATTTCTTAAGTTGTATCAACCTAAATCAGGAGCGAATTGCGATTTCTCTTGGGTTTTCATGTTATTGGTCTTCTCAGGAGAGTATTCCCTCTGCTACCGGATTTCACCAGGAGAACGTTGGTCCAGTCACTAGTGTTAAGTAGGCTGGACTACTGCAATGGTCTGTTGCTGGGTGCCAATGAGGGTATCTTGGCTAGATTGCAAGTTGTGCAAAACACTGCTGCACGACTAGTTTTAAACGTCCCGCCTCGTACTCCCTCAAAACCATTGTTGGCCAAACTGCACTGGCTCCCGGTAAGGCAGAGGGTGATGTTTAAGATCTGCTGTGTCATCCATAAATGCCTTATGGGTAAGGGTCCTGGCTACCTCACTGAAAAATTCATCCCTTATGTCCAATCTAGATCCTTGAGATCAGGAGATCAGGAATTGTTATGTGTTCCTAGGGCCATGAAAGCTAGAAAGGGGGGTAGGGCCCTTTCTGTAGCCGGCCCTAAGTTGTGGAACCAACTCCCGAAGGAAATCAGAGTATGCAGGGAACATTTCCCTTTTAGGAAGAAACTCAAAACGTTCCTTTTTAATTATTAGCTGGTTTAGGGCTTTGAATTAAATCATGACGAGTTGCTGTTCTTTAGTTGCTGCCAAAGGCGCAGAGATACTCCTCCAGGAGTCGATTCGCAGCGCCATATAAACATGCAAATAAATAAATAAATAAATAGATTGCCTCCTGCCACTCCTCATCGCCTATAGAACCCAAGTCTTTAGCCCATGTTTCCCAGAGTGCCAGTAGGGGGTCTGGCACATTATGTATTAACTTACGGTAGATTGTGGAGGTGGTTCCTCAACAATTGGTCTAATCAATCAATCAATCAATACACTTGTAGAGCAGGCTACTCACCCATGAGGTTCTCAAGGCGCTGGGGGGGAAGGGGAGGCGTGCCGCTACTCCTCGAAGAGCCAGGTCTTGAGGTGTTTCCTGAAAGTGAGGTTGTCCTGGGTCAGTCGTAGGTGGGCGGGGAGGGAATTCCATGTCTTGGCCGCCAGGTAGGAGAATGATCTACCTCCGGTGGTGGTTCTGCAGATATGTGGGACGGTGGCGAGGGCGAGGCTGGCAGAGCGGAGTTTGCGTGTTGGAGTGTAGAACGTGAGGCGGTTGTTGAGGTATTCGGGACCTGTGTTGTGGAGCGCTTTGTGTGCGTTGGTGAGGAGCCTGAACGTGATCCTTTTGTTGACGGGGAGCCAGTGCAGGTCTCTCAGGTGGGCTGATATGTGGCTGTGGCGGGGGATGTTGAGGATGAGTTGTGCGGATGCGTTCTGTATGCGTTGAAGTCTTTTCTGAAGTTTAACTGTGGTTCCTGCGTATAGGGCGTTCCCGTAGTCTAGGCGGCTGGTGACAAGGGCCTGGGTGACCGTCTTTATAGTTCCGGTAGGGATTCACCGGAAGATGTTACGGAGCATGCACAGGGTGTTGAAGCATGAAGATGAGATAGTGTTGACTTGCTTGGTCATTGTCAGGAATCCAGGTGCTCCAACGCTTCGCAGAGGCAGTACTGACGAATGTCCCGATCACCCTTCCACCGGTACCCTCGCTACAAGAGCAAGACCACCAGCAGCAGGGAAAGGGGAAGTGGACAGAGAAGAGAATACCTGTACTTCGACTGGCACCCTACTTCCAGCGACTGCTATTCATCTTGCCGCCATTTCAATAGGTGCCTAATACACAGAAGGGGGAGAGAGAGAGAATATACCACAAACCTTCTCACACTGTGCGGACTATTCATAAATGATAAACGAAACTTGTCCTACCAGTTTCTGCCCAGGTATTTGCCTCTCTTCTATATTTTGGAATGTTATCTGACTGAACTTCCTGCAGTGAAGACATATACGAACATTAGTATCTCTCCCCAGAATATTACTACACTGGCACACACTCTCACTGTGAACCCAACTTGTACCTGTGAAGTTCTTCGTCAGACTTTGTCTTGGGGTTCTGTGTTGAGATATCTTCGGGTCAGAAGTGCAAGCAAAAGTTCACGAATTCCATGAAGCACGCAAAAAGGAAAAAAGGATGGTACAAAGGGGAGGAAAGGCAAGGAGAAACGCACGGGGGAATGAACTGCGGGGGAAGGCGAGTGAAGCAATACAGTTTGAATATTGGTTGACTTGACGAGAAGATGAAACACCTTACTTGTAGAGTTCAAGTTTCTCTTCAGGCTGAATACTCAACTACGTCTTGTCAGGTTGAATCCTCGTTGACACTCGTCTTCTTCTGAAGAACCGCTGGACAGTGGATGACAGCTGTCTCAGCTCTTAGACAGCGACGGGGAACTTCGTCTGACCAAGGTGCCTCTCTGAGCAATGAGAGCGCACGACAAGGATTTCTCTCACGAAAGTCTCTGGAAACTCTGATACTGTGATACTTAGAAAGTCTTTGATAATTGCTGTTAATCTCCCGTCATGAATAGTTGACGCGGAGCAGCGACAAGAACTAGCTTCTCGAACGGAATCTTCGTTGAAGTGCGCAGTTAGGAGCGCGCGCCTTCCCGAAGTCCACTAGAGGGCGCATCGATTGAATGCAGTAAATGGAACATTGAGCGGCCATCTTAGGGAGGGGAACTATATACAGTCTTAGCAGTTCTTTAGTTCAATGACTCGGATTACCTCTGGAATTTCTCCGTCTGCCAGAGGGACAAGGAAACCACACATTAGCTCGTGCAGAGTGGGGCCAAGGCAGGGAGCTAACCAACAGTCTTGGGGAAGCTACAGTGGCTACTCGGTGAATCCTGACAGTCATTGTGAGAAAGGAGTCTAGGATGAATCCCAGGTTGCATGCGTGGTCAGTGGGTGTCGGTGCGCTGCCCAGTTCTGTGGGTCACCAGGAGTCGTCCCATGCGGATGTGGAGGGTCCGAGGATGAGGACCTCCGTCTTGTCTGAGTTCAGTTTCAGACGGCTGAGTTTCATTCATTCAGCAATGTTTTTCATTCCATCCTGGGGGTTGAGATTGGCGGTGGCTGGGTCTTTGGTGAGGGAGAGTATCAGCTGGGTGTCGTCGGCGTATGAGATGATGTTGAGGTTGTGTTTACGTGCGATGGTGGCGAGGGGGCTCATGTAGATATTGAAAAGGGTTGGGCTGAGCGATGAGCCTTGGGGTATGCCGCAGATGATCTCGGTGGCTGCGGAGCTGAAGGGAGGGAGGCGGACTCTCTGGGTTCTGTCGGAGAGGAACAAGGTGATCCAGTCCAGGGCTTTACCTTGGATCCCGGCATTGTGGAGGCAGGTTATTAGGGTGCGATGGCAGACTATATCAAAGGCGGCTGAGAGGTCGAGGAGGATGAGGGCGTTGGTTTCCCCGTTGTCGAGTAGGGTCCTGATGTCATCGGTGGCTGCGATGAGGGCGGTCTTGTTGCTGTGGTTGGCTCGAAATCCGGACTGGGATGGGTTGAGGGATCCATTGGTCTCGAGGAATGCGGTCAGCTGTTTATTGACGATCTTCTCGATCACTTTCTCCGGAAAGGGAAGAAGAGAGATGGGGCGGAAGTTTTTGAGGTCTTTAGGGTCTGCTGTGGGTTTCTTCAGTAGGGCGTTAATCTCTGCCTGCTTCCGGCTCTCTGGGAAGGTGGCAGATGCGAAGGAGTTGTTTATGACGTTCCGTAGGTGGGGAGCGATGATGGTGTCGGCTTTGTTGAAGATGTGGTGAGGGCATGGGTCGGAAGGTGAGCCGGAGGGGATGGTGTTCATAGCGTGGGCGGTGTCCTCGGTGCTGGTGGGAGTCCAAGCACTGGGGGTGGTTGTAGGGGGCTTTGGTTCGGTGGCTGGGGGCGGAGTCTGGGCACCAAAGTTGTTGTGGATATCGGCGATCTTGCAGTGAAAGAACGTGGCGAGGGAGTTGCAGAGGTCTTGCGACGGTGTGATGTCGTTGCTGTTGGCGTTGGGATTGGAGAGCTCTTTTACTATGCTGAAGAGTTCCTTGCTGTTGTGTGTGTTGTTGTTCAGCCGTTCTTTGAACGATGTCTTTTTGGTGGTTCGCATCAGCTGGTGGTGTTTGCGGGTGGCCGGTCTTCCAATGGGGAAAATTCTGGGACAGAAGTACCACTAAGAATGTGGGTGTGCAGTGTGTGTATGAGCCTCAGGTGCTGAAAACTCTCAGTCTGGTGTAAATTGTATTCCCGCTGGAGAACCTCAAAGGCGAGGGGAGAGTTTCCTTTCCATACGTCTCCCAAGTAGTCGATACCTATCAGCTTCCACCCTTTGAAACCCGTTAGGGCTGCTACTTCATGCAAAGGATCCCCCACCCACAACCAGGTTCAACCAGTTAATTTTCTTGCCCAACCTAGTAATTTATTAGCCTCCCTCCAGCACTGTAGCACCACTTTAGTGTGCTCTGGCCACTCGGGTCGGGACTTTCGGGAGTAGAGTAGAGGTTCACAGTTTCTTCCCGGCATGACGGTTCTATCTTGTCCATAAGCTGGTTCCTCCTTATCCGTGTACACCCAGTCGTTAATGACCTATAGCTGCGAGGCCCAGTAATAGAGCCTAACGTCAGGGATAGCCAGGCCACCGTCGTAGACACCCTTCTGTAATGTTTGCAGCGTGATTCTTGGTGAACCCCCGTGCCACAACAACGTTCTGACATCCTGCGCTACTCGTTTGAAAATTGTCAAAGGGACCGGGTATGGGGTGTTCTGGAGAACATAAAGGAGGCGCGGTAATAGATAATTTTGAATAAGGCTGCCCTGCCCATAGGGGAAATCAGAAGGGCACGCCAGTGGCTGACATCAGCGCCGAGGCGTCTCATTTGGGCCCTAAGATCCTTGTCCAGTAACGCCTTTGTGTTCCTCGTAACACGGATATCCAGATATATGAATCCCTCTGACACAGAGCCCAATATTTGACCTCTGTCTTTAAACGCACAGCAAATGTGACCAGAATAAGAGCAACATTTAAGTAGAAATCCCATTCCGCATCGCGTAGGGTTGCTTGGAGAGAGGAAGTCATCAGGTGGGCCACTACAGAAAGGGAGGCGCTACAGCGTGAGGAATACAGGGGGCTTAGGAAAAAAACTATTTCAATTGGGTGGGCTCACTTAGTGGAACAATTCTAAATAAGTACTGTTGTTGACTATGGAGAATGAATACAGAAGCTCTCCCTAATATATCTGAATATATTGACAGAAATAGCACACAGGGGATCCATTATCGCAAAATTCTTGACCGGTTGTCTTTCCCTTCCTGGCCCCCCCTCCCTCTTCTCCTCCCTATTACCCCACATAGATGTAACACACACAACAGATGACCAGACCCCGGTAGCAAGATTTATTTGGCTTTTGTATTTGTTTTGTTTTTGCAAGTGGGAAGTGGGAATGGAAGTTGAGCAAGTTGCTCATTTAAAATGTGAATCCTGATACATGTATGTAATAATTGATATGCAGTAACAGCTCTAAAACTCAATAACATGTTTATATCCTACTCATACCTGCACAAGTTGTAGGATTGAATATGTACAATCAAGTACCCAGTTGTTTGACACTATACGTACCAAAGCATATAATATACCGTAAGTATACATAACTTGAAAACAAATATAATATGTGTTAAAGAAAATAAGAACAACATTTAAAGGCCTTTATACAGAAAGCGAGCACTCATGGAAGAATCCAGTAAATGGGCTATGTTCCATGGGAGGGAAAAAACACATTGGACAGCTGAAAACAAATAAAGTCAGCATTTAGAACACAAACAACTGTGAGTTCCAAAACACAATGCCAATGGTAAGCAATGGGCGGAATGCACTCCCAGGAAAGCTTTTCTTAAAATGTAGTGCTAATAGAGAGAAATACATTGTCTTTTGTGTGGTCATGATGTTTAGATGGTTGCTTGTAGCCTGATGTTCAAGTATCCTTTATTTAGTTTGTTACTGAGGCATGGTTACATTTGAATTGTGATTGTTTTTTGATTAACTAAACCAGGAAAGGTCAATTTGCGAGTGCTTGATAATTTGTATTTTGACTGGGGTCTACAATTAATTTCTTCACAATCGGCATGATTTGTCTGATGTTGAGGGAATTGTGTAAGATGCTTTGAGAAAGTGCGTATTCACGTAGAGCTGATGGTGTTTAAGGGATCACCTGAAAAGACCATCACTGTTAGTAATGAAATTGTGTTATGTTGTCATTTATTTTAACGTGTTGCTGCCACTGTAATAGCTCTGTAGTATTATGCACTGTTTATAATATGATATATTTATGTACAAGGCATCTCTCATTGAGAAGAGGACGCTTAAGAGGACATCTATGGAGAGGATTGAAATTGGTCCACTTTCTCATGTCACGAGATGGCATTACTAGAGAGAAGATTGGCACTTCTGTGTTTCCAATGAAGTGTTGCTTTTGTTTTTCCTCTCTTTGAATAGGTTGTTGATGATAGTGAATTTCTCTTTTGAGTATTTCATGTTTGAGTCACGGGCAGGTTCCAAAGTTTGAATGCTTTGCAGAGTTCTCTGTTTCTGTTGGATGTCTCATTGATGATTGTCTTGTCTTTAGTGCTGAGCATCCTGAGGGATGCTCAGAAGTAGGTCGGTTCTGTGGGGTCTGCCTGCAGTTCTGATCATCACCATTTCTTTTCCTGCCCGCTGATGATGTGTGCTTGTATGTACCATTGTGCAGATGCCTTTGCTTTTGCTGATAAAGTGTGGATTTTGTATATCAATCAGTAATATATAACTGATGTTATGTTATACATATAGATAGTTTTGTTTATACAAACAACAACAAAAACATTGTTGATGCTGAAATAAGAATTCTCAGATAAATGTAAGGTACAAATTGATTTGACTAGGATTGCTGATTTTATTTGTTGATTAAGAAGTCAAAATGTAAATACATTAACCCACGCTGTGCATCCAGTACACTGGTGGTTTTCCACCAGCATTTCGCTCTAGTGACTAGGTTGGCTACCTTCTCTCTGGGTTTCACACAATCTTTTGTTAAGCTGATTATTTGGATGATTCTGCTAATTAACAGGTGTGCACTGACTCAACTTCATTTGTTAGCAAAAGACCCATTAAAAACTGCAGCGTTGCATGGCTTATGCGCTTGTGTAAGATGGCAGCAGCGTGCAGAGCTCCGTCACCACATGGAACTCGAGAAGGAACTTTAGCCGCTTTGAGCCTTTGCCTCACGCTCACCAGGCTGGATATGCCTTTTAAAGTGGGGCGGCTCATTTTCTGGCAGCTGGTGAGTTTGTGACCTGCCGTTCCACTACATTTTTGCGATGTCGTCTTTGTGAGGAGAGCAGCCGCCATTCTGTTTTTCCCTCGCTTTACAGTTGAGGGCCCCATTATGGCTCTTTTTACTCTCCTTGGCATCCTTTTTCTTTTCTCTGCATCCATTAGACCTACTTTGTTGCGCGACTCGAGTAACTATCGCACTCTCATACTGAGTCCTGGCTTTTATTGTACATGATGCCTACATTCTCCTGCTGAATGGACTCTCCATTTGCTATTCAATATATTACTGGAGCGCACTCAATATTGTTCTTTGGAACACTAACTAAATCATATGCCAATTGTCTTGAGTTAGAGCTTGGCTAAGGATAACGTGGGGGTCATTGAATCTTAGAATTTTCTAGAAAGTTCTCCCTCATTAGTGCCAGCTTACTCATTCTGCCTATTGTACATTTTGAATAATATACAGGGTCACATCAACACGTTTACATTTTTTCTGAAGAACTTACCAGCTGCTTCTGTATTTTTTATTTATTTATTTTTATACCTGTATATTCTGCCTTTTGACCCTGTTGACCGTCTATGGTGCTGCTGAGTGCGACATTTCTTTATCCAGTCGGTACCTTCACATGTCTTGCGGCTTACAGTCATGCTTTCAAGACCCATATAGTTGGCTCATATATATATGTATATATATACAACATATTGTCATTGATGGAAGTATAGCAGCCTTTTTCTTTCTTGAATTGAGTTTAATAAGGATGTTTATGGGTGTTCATAAGTCGTGAGATGTTACCTCAGTTGCCTCTACATTTCACTTACTCTTTACCTTCAAGTCTGCTGATGCCTCTATTAATCTCTATTGTGTAGTTTGCCATTCTGATATAACCTTATCACCTGTGGCCTGGTCGTATAATTTCTCAAACACAGAGATTGTCATTTCATATTTTCTTTGAAACTTGTGTCATCGATCATTTGTTTTATGGGCAGGACTTTCACAATTAAAAAACCTACTCAACGACAAGTGCACCTTATTAGGAGGGCTAGTGACTCTCTATTTCTTGCGAAAACTTCTTCATCTGGCACTAAACCAAAAAGTGCCAAAAATGATTCTCCATCACCGGTCCAGTCTTGGACGCAATTCTAGATGAACTACGTGCTCTGAAACCATTTCTGAATACCACTAATGAAAAGTTACAGCTGATAGAGGACAGATGGATCAACATGGAGGGTAAATTGTCTGTCATGGAACAATGTATAAGTGACTTGCAGGATGTAGCTACTAAAGTACCCTTGCTGGAACAGGAAATTCACAAGCTTGAACTTTACACAGAGGATCTTGAAAATCGCATAGAAGGAACAATCTTCATCTATATAGCTCGCCTCAAAATATTGAGGGTCAGAACCTTCTTACCTTTTTAAAGAAATTTTTGTCTGACCTTCTTGACCTCCAATCGTCAACACCTTTTAATATCCAGTGGGCACACTGTCTGCATTATGAGACCACGTGGTATCATAATGCTCTAGAATATACCGACTTGATGCACGTATTAAAGTCCGCCAGAGAAAAATGCATCTTGTATGTCTGGTCAGAACATCTACATTTCTCAGGATCTCTCCTATGCAACCAATGCCAAATGCAAGGAATTCTTGGCCTTTTGTCCTCATTTAAGATCCTTGAACATCCGTTATGGCATACTACACCCTTGTCTCAGTAAAATTACACATGAAGGCGTCTTTTGTTCTTTTGAAGACCCATCCAAGCTAAAACAGTTTTTGCAATCCATAAGTAGAACACCCATGGACACAAATACTTAATATTTTTAAATTGTACATTTTTATTGCATCTGTTTTCCTCATTTCTTGTTATGTTTTTTATTTTCTGTTCTAGGTTTTTGCGGCCTATTTATCATTTTATCATATATCTTTTTACCGTACTCTTTTCATCTTTCTATCTATTTTTTTTATCTCTTGTCATTCCTCCTCTTCCCAGTGTGAACATGACCGGCTCATGCCTCGCTCTCTTCTTACTACAGATCTGGCTTTTTGTCCTTGATCTGTCTCTATCGCCCTGTATTGGTTTTACTTTCTTTTCACTCACCTTCTCTCTTTACTCTCTTTTTTACTCTCCTTTTTCTTTCTTCCTTTATGTCTTCTATCCTTATATTTACAAGAATGCATATTTGTTTTACCTCCTTATGCACTTGTTTATTCCATCATGTTACCCACCTTTTGATGATCGGTTCCCCTTTGTCCCCATTGTTATTCCTACAGTTTCTCAATATTGTACTTATACCCCTGTCTCCTAAACATCAACATGTTTAATGTTGAAACGTGGAACGTTCATGGTCTGGGTCATCCTGTAAAGCGTCAAAAGGTACTTTCTCATTTATCAAAACTTAATTGTCAGATTGCTTTTTTGCAAGAAACCCATTGTAATGATGTTGAATCTCTCAAAATCAAATGCCAACGGGTAAGTCAGGTTGTTTTTTCTCCTGCTGTCAATCATAAGGTGGTGTTGCCATCCTCTGTCATAAATCTTTGCAATTGCAAATTATATCTACTGAAAATGATATCAGTGGACGATGGGTAATTCTTAATGCTACAGTTCATGATAAGCAGTTCACCTTCTATAATATTCGGGAATCAGTTGAATTTGATCTGGACTTTTGGCATAATATTAAATTAAAAAGATCTTCCATCACTAACCCTAATATTATTGTTGCTGGTGAATTTAACAATTGGATGGGCCCATTTTCCGACAGAAAATCAGATTGTATATTCAAACCAGATAAAACACACAAAGCATTCCAAGCTTCTATTACCTCTCATCCACTCGGTGATGCTTGGAAAACTAGTAATCCTGACAGACACGAATTTACATACTTTTCAAATGTTCACCACACTATGTCAAGCATAGATTACATTTTGATTTCAAAACCCTTACTTCCCACACTCCAAACTTCTGAAATTCGCTCCATTTTTATTTCTTATCATGCCCCTGTTTCAGTCTCCTTTGATTTATCACTTGCTATTCCGAAACACAGTAGATGGAAATTCAATAATTCCTTATTATCTGACCAAACCTGTATCTCAGATACTGTATAAAATAATTTTGTCTAATTACCAAACCAAGTGACACCTCTGTTTATAATAACTGGGATGCTTTTAAGGCCTCTTTTAGAGCCTTCACCATTGCATACACTGCCAGAAAGAAAAAGCGATTAAAGTCCCAATAACGTTCTACTCTATCACATATAAAAACCCTTGAATATGCCTATTACACTTCTAAGTCCCCTGATCACCTTAGAGATCTCATTAAAGCTAAATCTGACTTAAACAAATTAGCCACAACTGATGCCTGTAACATTCTACTCAAAATACCTAACTATCATGGTGGTCATAATAAAGCGGGTAGTCATCCCCAAACCTGATAAATTCAGCAACCCACTTCCATAGTCTTGTTTCAACTAAAATATAATCCAGCAGGGAGGATTGTCCAGTTCTGTTAAAAGGTAGCTTCCGTGGTCTATCTGACTTGGTGCAGCCATTCCACTCTCTCAGAGAATGGGTTAGTATTACTGCATTTATCTGGAGTGCCAACGGGGTCCAGGCCTTTATCCGTTGGATTTGGGGGTCAGGGATTAGCCAATGTCGATCCTCGTCACTAGAGAAAGCATCAGTAGGGGCAGCAAGGGGCTCAAATTTTCAATGACAATCTCCCCTTAAAAAACATGCCAAATCAGTATACTTCACTGCTAAAATTCTGACGGCTGAGATCTCCTCAAACGAGCAGTTCAAAACTGTGACAGCACTATCAAAATGTCCGCGTGACAGTGTATTTTCGCCAGACCAAAATTTTGTTGACCAAACGGCCGCATTTTTTCAGAACAAAGTCCAAACAGTCTATGATGCATTAGCGACTTCAGCAAGTGTTCTGGAGAGGAACAGTGCAGAATTATCGAATGATTTTACATTGTTGCATAGTCTGTCATGTTTTTCCGCTTTAGAGGCAGATCAAGTAGCAAATCTGCTGCTACAAATCAAGTTTGGCTCACATCTGGACCCTTGCCCCCCACATATATTGCATTTGGTATCCAAGGAAGTTAGTTCTCTCCTGACTAAATTATATCACCAGCCCCGGGAAATTTCCATCTTCCTGGAAAAAGGCATGCATCAGGACCATCCTAAAAAAGCCCTCCTTAGATCCTATGGAGGCTAAACATCATCGCCCAATATCCTGCCTTCCATTACAATAATACATTCTGGAGAAAGCCATGAATTTGGAATTGACAGACTATTTGGACGGTGATAACATTCTTGACTCCACCCAACATGGCTTTAGATCCCAGCATTTCACCAAATCAGCCTTAATTATGGCCACAGAAGAGATCCGGAAAGTGATGGATGGAGAGGGTGAAGCTGCACTCATCCTGCTCGATCTGACCACAGCTTTCGATACCGTAAACCATGCGGTTCTGCTCCGGTGATTGAGGGTAGCAGGTATTGAAGGTATGGATTAACTCTACTTACATCATTCCTAACATCACAGGAACAACTGATTCACTGGGATGGCCTTCAATCAGGAATTTTCCACCTCCCATGTGGAGTCCCACAGGGTTCGCCCTTGTCTCCGACACTGTTTAACTTATATGTTAGACCACTGGCACGATTAATCAAAGATCATGGTCTTATGCTGGTGTCTTATGCAGACGACACCCAATTAGTGATGTCGGTGACACAAAGTGTTGATTTAACAGTGGACAGGTTTCGCAATTGCCTCATGGACGTGATGTCTTGGATTAACTCGAACTTCCTGAAGCTTAACACCAAAAAAACAGAGGTCATTGAGTTTGGTCAAAAACTTCATTATGGACTCAAGCTTGGTGGCCCCATTAGGCCGGTAATTGCCCAGTCCCTATGCCCAAGGCCAGGAACCTCAGCTTTGAGTTCGATAAGGATATGAAACTTGCCCCACAAATAAATCAAGACTCCTCTGCATGTTTCTTCACATTAAAAGTCCTGTGCAAAATCCTGCCATTTATTCCTTTCTCACTTAGGAAACAGTAGTCGGAGCTCTGTTTCTTGCCAGAGTCGACTACTTTAATTACTTGTATTTAGGAGCTGACAAAGGACAGATCACTAAACTTCAGTCACTTCAGAACGCTGCAGCCCAGGTTCTGCTTGATCTACCTAAACATCACCCCACATCAGCTGTGATTAAGCAGCTCCACTGGCTTCCAGTATGTCAGAGAGTGAACTTTAAGGCACTATGTTTAGTGCATAAGGCTCTGTACAGAGGAGGAGCTGCGGACATTCAAACCTTATTTCCTCTATACTAGCTGCAACGCTGTCTTAGGTCTGCAAATGCAGGATTGGTTCATCTCCCTAAAATAAAAAGAGCCAGATGGGGAGGAAAGGGTTTTTCATATCAAGCAGCCACCTTATGGAACTCCCTTCCCTCGATAATCAGACCACAAGCAAACAGGGCCCTTTTTAGCAAATTGTTAAAGACCTGGCTCTTCTCAATGCCTTAAGATCCATCAGTAGCCTGACTCCCACTCACCTCAGCGCCAAGACGCATCAGCAATAGCGCGCTTTATAAGCTCTCATTCAGTCAGTCATAACCAGCCTTGTATTCGGGGGGACAATATCGATAAATGTGTTCAATTGGTCAGTGCTCAGTGATTCATGGCAGATGCTTACTGGACGAGAATAGAATCTTAATGAAGGTAATTTTAAGGCTAGATGAGAAGGTGAGTACAGTACACTGAATATTGTTTGACAAGGTATTCAACTGCTCCACTGTGCAGTCCAGGTGCATGGCAACCCAAGTACATAAGTCCCCTGATAGTCTACCTCTCCCCCCGACATGGCCGACGCATTGAAAGTTGCATATCCCAGCCTCCTGATGTCGTCCCTTGCCCGTGTTACCTGAAACATACACACATCATTTTTGCCTACAACTAGCAGCTTGCTTTCCATTTCGGCGATGTTCCAGGATAAGACCCTCAGCTTATGGTCAGGGTTAGAGTTGTCACCTAGGGCATTATGGCTGTTAAAGTTGGGACTTTGGGTATTCTCCAGCTCAGCCATGGAGGCTGCTTCTACAACATCCAAGGGGGGACCACTCCTGGATGGACTATAGAGTAAGAGGTCAGGAGATGTGAGAACTGGGTTGCTAAACAAATCTATACAGGTCCCGTAAAGATCAAAGGCTCCCCATTGGATTTTGATTTGTAGGGCCCCTGGTTCATCCCCATTACCGCGGGGAGTGTTCTGGTTCAACTGACCACTGTTAATTTCCCCTGGATCCCTACCAGATCCCCGGGACCCATAACTAGGAACAAGGCTACCTTTCACCGCAAGTCAGTCCACCTCCTCGAGGGCGCCAAACCTGTTCGCTACTGGGATGTTGAATAGGAGAGGCTGGTGGATCAGCCCACCATTATTCTAGAGGCCAGTCAGCTGGGGCACTGATGTTAGGGGTCCTTGTTTGCTAAGACTATGGGAGTAAAAATAGTCCAGGGTGTAAGCCCTAACCCCTGTATATGGTGCATAGGGACAGGAAATCAGGCCTGCTAGGATGTGAACAGTTAGGGGATTACTGAAATTAATAATTATACACTCCCCTTGTGTTGACTTTGGTCTCTCACCTAGCCAGCTAACTCTACGAACCATTGAAATCTCTCCTGCCCTGTCATAGGAAAACTGGCTGTATCTTGCCAGACAAAAAGGCATTTTTCCCTTAGGTGCAGCTGCGTTTCCTTCTGGCCATCTTTAACCTTGGGTACTCCTGTCAGTATGATGACATAAGGAAGTGAGTCTAGGGGTAGATTTATAGTGGGGAGAGTCACCACTCCATGTCCTCTCTCAACAGCCTCTACAGGGTCCATCCCTTTCCTGCCTAACCGTGGGCTCTATTCGGGTAGACCTGCATCTCTTTGAATCCTCCTTATAGGAAGCGGGGTTATGGCTTCCTTTTGCATTTATAAGGCTCTAGGGCCCAGTAACAGTCCTCAGGTCTTGGGCGTGCTGGGTGCCTAGCCTTTCTAAGTGGGACGGAGTGGTTTCAGCTGCAGCTGTACTATAATCCTCTGCTCTACTGACCCCCTTTGGGACACTGAGGAATACCACCCTCGGGGGACCATGCTTGCCTGGAAAGGTATGGCCTACGCTAGCTGTCTGGGAACTACAGTCTTTCTTCTTCCCTGGGGCATGGATAATAATATCAGGGGTATTGGTGTACCTATTATGTCCCATTAAGGGTCCTGTGCCTGTGTGGTTGAGTAGATGAGCAGGCTCTTCCTTTACAATAGCTCTCAATTTGATCTCTAGATCTGCAATCAAAGTCCTCACCCAATATGGACAATCAGAATCTGACCGAGGGATAATGGTGTTTTCTGTCGCTCCCCCAGTGCTAGCTAATTCATCTCCATTAGGTGTTAACTCCATGTTTTTCTTTCTCTTAGGTCCTGCCCCATTTCCGGTTTTACGCTTCCCCTTCTTAGGTAAACTGGTGATGGTTTCACCTTTACAAGTGGCTGGCTTCGCTGGTGGTTCTTGGGGTGAAGGTGGAAGGGTCTCTGTTGGCCTGGGTATAGACTCTGCTAATCTAGATGCAGATCCAGGGATTACGGCTTGGGAGGTAGATGGCTTGGGCACCTGACCAAAAATATCTGGAGTTAGAGACAGGCGCCTCTCAGTCAACTCTATTTCGGTTGCTACCACTCCTGTGGCCGTCTGGAGCATCCTGTCAATTGAGGTTGGGGGCATAGGAGAAGGAATGGGAACTTGGAGATGTTTTGCTGCACAAGCACGCTTACCCATTTTCAGATTAAACAAAGCTAAAATACCACCTCGCCCCTAAAGTAAACCAAGTAGGGCTGCGATGGTCTTAGGCAAGAGACTATAATTGCACTGTGGAACAATATACGATCAAGTGGGTCAGTTAGGAAGAACACAGATAGATAGTAGAAAAGGGAGTTAAGGAGTCAGTAGTCACAATGAGAAGGACTCAGGTATTGCCCAGGCTATTACGATACATAGGTAGCTTGCACAATTGTTCAAATGGGAAACTACGTTACAGTTTCCTGGTTCCACCACCAGCTCCTGCTGGTAAATATGGAAGGAATATTGACAACTGTACTGTACAGTAGGAACATACTGGATGTTAAAAATTCAATTAGATGGTCCAGAAATGTCTTACCAGTGTGGCAGTACTGAAGAATCAATGCCAGGGCGGTGGCCCTACCCTGCCTCTTCTTGTCAATGATGGGCAAGGATGGGCCTGCCCTTAGCTTTGCTTGAGGGCGGCCCGCGTGTGCCATGCGCCACATGACGAGAGTCAGCGCTTTTGTGTGCAATTGGGCACCTCCCCGCACCTTTGGCAGTGATGTGAACTCGCGGGGCACCCTGGGACTTGCAGTCCCACCAGGGTGAGTTGCAGCGCAGCGGGAGAGACAAAAGGCTGGGGATATACCCTGGGATTAAAATCCCACCAGGGTGAAGCAGGCTCCTGGAAAATACCCCCGGGAAGAAGAGTCAGAGCGTTCTGTGCCCCGCGTCGCGTGAAGAGAGTCAGTGAATTTGCATGCGATTGGGCACCTCCCCTACACCTGTGGCAGTGACTTGAACTCGGGGGGAACCCTGGGACTTGCAGTCCCACCAGGGTGAGTTACAGCACAGCGAGAGACAAAAGGCTGGGGATATACCCTGGGATTGAAATGACACCAGGGTGAAACTGGCTCCTGGAAAATGCACTCGGAAAGAAGAGTCAGCAGCGTTCTGTGTCTAGGAGAATCATCTTTCAAGTCTGTGCGCACATTTTCTGTTGTGCATTTTAATAACCGCACATTTAGTATTGTGCTTTCAAACATTTGAATTTACTAAAACCTTACACATCGGTAGATTTCATTGAGCAGATTTTATTTTAAAAATCATGCTCCATCAATCCCCCATCTGATGGTATCTCAAACCATCACACCAACCCAGATCAGATTACTATCTGATAAACAAAGCTTAGAATGCACTGGTCATAATTTTCATCTGTTTCAACCTAACACCCTCTATGTCCTCCTAAGCATCATAATACACACCTTTTCGGTCTTCCATTTCAATTTCCTCTCTTTTCCATTTCATTCCTCTACGTTTTATATCTTGACGTTTACCTTTGCAACATTTATAAAGCAAAATTATCATTAGTATGCCAGCAGCAACAGCAACTAATGGAGTAAGTATCCTCCCTAATAGGCTATCAGCAAATTTTGAAAACCAATTTCCCATAGAAGAGAAACCCTTACCAAGTTTCTCAAAAAGCACATTCAACCTGCAGTTTTGCTAGATCATCACGCAATGAGTAATGTTACTGATATATCCCTCAAGATCTCTACTCTTATCAGGGATAAATTTGCAACACTGTTGACTTTTCAACATACTACAGACTCTGCCTTATTTTGCCAATAATACATCTAAGTTAGTTACAATAACAATGGTCAGAGTCTATCGATTCATTAGAACAATAAATGTTAAACAAGCAATTAATCAGGTATAGAACAAAATAATATTAAATCCAAAGTGTGCTTGTGTTATTTATTCATTAATTCAGCACAGTATTTGACAGGTACCTGGTTCAATTCAACGGGTACCTAGACACAAGGAGTATCATTACATGCAGACAAAAGAAATATAATTATTCAATTACGTCATTGAATCATATATGCGTCAATGGACATTAGTCTCATATGAATATACCACTTAAGAGCTTCATATAGAGAAACAAGACAAACGTTATACACCAATTATTTACATGAACGTCGCGCTCAAAGTGATAGAAATAGGGAAACAGTTAGGTAGGATAGGTGTGATGGGGAACACGTGAGGACTGGGTAAAGGTGGTTGTGACTAGAAACAATCACAGTGGGATAAAATAAACCCTTTACAGTCTGTAGTTAGATCTGAAGTTCCAATATGCACATATACATAGGATTTGTGTTACTCTGCTGATTAATCCTATGATTGGAGAACGGTTGTGATCAGGTCTACGTTTCGACCCCCTGGTTAAAGGGTAGGTTTGATCCTCATATTGGGGTCTTCATCAGGACAGGAAAATACAGGAGCGCCTATGAATAATAATTTTAAATGAGTGTATCATGTTTTAAAGAGGCTAAAAAACACACTGAGGGAACATGTCAAAAGTGAGAAATGGCTTACTTTGGCAGAGGCCTTTACGTGGCCATTGTGGTAGGACCGTCAAGGGTTCCTTTCTTTTGGAATGGTTATCCCGCCTTCATCTGAAAGGGGATTGTTTAATTACTAATACAAATAATTGTAGGTGCGGAACACAAACTAATTGTCTAAAGATCCTAGGGGGGTACTTACTGGGAATGGGAGCCTTCCATCCAATGGGTTGTTTCTCTGTTCCAGCTAAATCAGCGTTTGTGCGGGCATAATTCGCGCACCCCACGCGGTTCTGGAGGGGGAGGAATGTAACATAGCCAAGTATTAATGGCAATTGCCCGGACATTTAAGAAACATTTATATTTTTAAACAAAGGAACGCAGAGATGCGTTCTCTTCTAAAAAATGGGGCCTCGTCAGGAAGTATTGGCGCTAAAATGTAGCGCTGGGTTATCCGCTAAGAAGGTTGCTGACATACAGCATTATGCATAAAAATTAAAAGGCTACAAAGCGCTTTAGTACAGCGCGCGTCAGATCTCTGAAGCCGCTAGGGCCGCGGAGGGGATAGATCATTCAGTTCAAGACTGATTTGAAGGCTCACCGTTAGATTTGACAGCAGAGGCTGTCTACAAGATCCTTCGTTCTGAATGATCTATCCCCTCTGCGGCCCTAGCGGCTTCAGAGATCTGACGCGCGCTGTACTAAAGCGCTTTGTAGCCTTTTAATTTTTATGCATAATGCTGTATGTCAGCAACCTTCTTAGCGGATAACCCAGCGCTACATTTTAGCGCCAATACTTCCTGACGAGGCCCCATTTTTTAGAAGAGAACGTATCTCTGCGTTCCTTTGTTTAAAAATATAAATGTTTCTTAAATGTCCGGGCAATTGCCATTAATACTTGGCTATGTTACATTCCTCCCCCTCCAGAACCGCGTGGGGTGCGCGAATTATGCCCGCACAAACGCTGATTTAGCTGGAACAGAGAAACAACCCATTGGATGGAAGGCTCCCATTTCCAGTAAGTACCCCCCTAGGATCTTTAGACAATTAGTGCGTGTTCCGCGCCTACAATTATTTGTATTAGTAATTAAACAATCCCCTTTCAGATGAAGGCGGGATAACCATTCCAAAAGAAAGGAACCCTTGACGGTCCTACCACAATGGCCATGTAAGGGCCTCTGCCAAAGTAAGCCATTTCTCACTTTTGACATGTTCCCTCAGTGTGTTTTTTAGCCTCTTTAAAACATGATACACTCATTTAAAATTATTATTCATAGGCGCTCCTGTATTTTCCTGTCCTGATGAAGACCCCAATATGAGGATCAAACCTACCCTTTAACCAGGGGGTCGAAACGTAGACCTGATCACAACCGTTCTCCAATCATAGGATTAATCAGCAGAGTAACACAAATCCTATGTATATGTGCATATTGGAACTTCAGATCTAACTACAGACTGTAAAGGGTTTATTTTATCCCACTGTGATTGTTTCTAGTCACAACCACCTTTACCCAGTCCTCACGTGTTCCCCATCACACCTATCCTACCTAACTGTTTCCCTATTTCTATCACTTTGAGCGCGACGTTCATGTAAATAATTGGTGTATAACGTTTGTCTTGCTTCTCTATATGAAGCTCTTAAGTGGTATATTCATATGAGACCAATGTCCATTGACGCATATATGATTCAATGACGTAATTGAATAATTATATTTCTTTTGTCTGCATGTAATGATACTCCTTGTGTCTAGGTACCCGTTGAATTGAACCAGGTACCTGTCAAATACTGTGCTGAATTAATGAATAAATAACACAAGCACACTTTGGATTTAATATTATTTTGTTCTATACCTGATTAATTGCTGGTTTAACATTTATTGTTCTAATGAATCGATAGACTCTGACCATTGTTATTGTAACTAACTTCACTGACCCAGGTCAGAGGTTTCTTAGGGTGTACTCCATTGAAACTTACTACTCTATGTGCAAGAGCTGTCTTGCGAGGGTTTTTTCTTTAAAAAAAAATTTGTTTTAGATTCATATTGTTTTGATTGAGGGCTATATCATGTTTGAGTCTGAAACCCTCTCTTATAGTGAAGACCATATTAGAGACCTTATTGGGGGAGACGCTGGGTCCGCCTTCCTTTCAACCAATACCACCACTGTTGATTTCTCGCTTAACGAAAAAATCAATAAACTAGAACGACTAGAAAAGAAACTAGTACGCACCAAATTACACGGCCATCTCCTTACAGGGTACCTTAGAGCAAATGTAATTCCGACAGGCCTACAGGTTCGCAATGAACCAGCAATATTTGTGGACAATCCGAAGTTTAAAGAGGGGTTCAGCTTTGTAGCGAATAACTGTTCTCGCCACTGGATGGTGCTAGGGGTGGAGACAGCACGAGACCAGGTTGAACAGTTAACCAAAGAAATCACTGATTTAAGAGCTGAAATAACAAGCCACTCAGCATTTGCAAGTGCCAAGGAAACACTAGAGAGATTGAACAAAACTCTCAAAGACTTTGACGTCGAATCACAAAACAAGAAACTTGAGAAATTGGCAAAAGACATTCAATATTACAATAAGAAAAGAACGTATCCATACTTGGCTGAAGATTACTTCAAGCAAGATAATCAGGGCCGCTTTTTCAACAGAGGAAGAGGAGGGTACAGAGGTGGCCAACGTGGGGGCAGAAGGTACACAAATTTCTCTGATTCTTCATATAGTGGAAGTAGTGACAACGAGGGAGCAGGAACCAGTGGGAACTATCAGAATCAAGACCAGTGGTACCAATCGCCCCAAGACCCACAGAGCAGACAACAGCCTTTTTAAGAGGACAGCTCTTGGAGGCCCCCTCGAGGGAGAGGAGGCGGATGGAACAGACGCCCGACCAGAGGCCAAAACCAGGAAAACCCCAGGAATTGGGACGATTCACGACAGCAGGGATATAGCAACAAGCAAGTGAGATTCCAACCGGACAATCACGGGGAGATAAACACCAGGAGGAAAACCTACCGTTGGTGAATAAGGAGAACCCCATCATGAATCTATCCTGTCAAACGCTGTCACAGGATCAGACAAAGATCCTGAGCAAGGGCCTAACATTCGTCCCCACATCCCATGCGAATGTGTTTAACTTGAAAACAGAACTAACAAAATTCTTTCGCAAGATAAGACTCAAAAGCTTCTTCATGCACAAGACCCCCTTTTCGGAGAGATCATTCACCGGCCTAAGACCACCCTCCACCTTTACTCCTCACACAGCAATGACTGACCATCGGATCTTGACCTATGAGAATCTGGTCCTCAGGGATGTCCTCAAGACCTGCAACAACAAACAATACGTGAAACACAACGTTACTAAGAAAGAGCGAGCAGCCCTGGAAAAACTCAGGGACAATAAAACATTGGTCATTAAACCTGCCGACAAGGGGGGAGCAATAGTCATTATGGATGTCGATGACTACAGAAAAGAGATTAACTCCCAACTAAGCGACAGGGTAAGCTACCGGCCGGTAGCCACAAATCCCACAACTGAGATCCGTCGTCAAATCCAACTGCTTACTGAAAAAGCCAAGGAGATTGGCTTCCTGACTGGAAAAGAATATGCCTTTTTAAACGTGGATCAACCTCGTACCCCCACCATCTATGTGCTACCAAAGGTTCACAAGAACCCCACCAAACCACCTGGTAGACCGATTATTTCAGGGTGTGGATCCCTCCTAGAACCACTCTGTAAATACGTTGACGTTTTCTTGAAACCCCTGGCAGAGGCGACCCCCACCTACTTGAGGGATACCATGCAGGTCATCAACCTCATGGATCAACAACCTTTTGATAAGAACACCCAACTCCTTGTAACAATGGACATCGTGTCACTTTACACGAGTATCCCTCAATTACCAGCTTTGACTACAATACAAAGAGCATTGTCTACTAGGCCCCAACCAGCGGAGGTACCCACAGAATTTTTGATTGATCTCTTGGAGATCGCGATGACGAAAAATTTCTTTATATTTCAGGACAAATACTAGATGCAATGTAAGGGAGTGGCAATGGGGGCAGCATTTGCCCCAGATCTAGCCATTATATATATGAGTGAATTTGAGCAGAACTACATCCTCTCACCTCATAATCCGTTTGCCAACAAAATTATGGAATATCGTAGATACATCGACGATATCCTGATGATCTGGAATGGACAGAAGGAGGATCTAGATGAATTTATCCAATGGTTGAATACCCAATCAAAAGGTATCCAATCTACCAGTAGTAGCAGCAACCACTCAATTGATTTTTTGGACATTAGCATTAAGGAACATGAAGGACTACTATATACTACACTCTATAGGAAGCAGTCTGAACGCAACACATTGCTAAGATACTCAAGCCACCATACCAGGGCCCTAAGAGATAATCTTCCCTTCGGACAGTTCCTCCGGATCGGGAGGAACTGCACCATGAAAGACGACTACTTTGCAGAATCTGATGAACTTATCTCACGACTAATTGATAGAGGATATCCCAAGAGATTGGTCAAGAGAGCCCGTAAGAGAGCTTGGTTCAGCGACAGAGCAACCCTACTGATACCCAAAGAACGCACATTGCCTGAAGATAGGATGATCTGTGTAACAACATACTGCAGCAAGAGCAATGAGATCCGTAAGGCAATTAACAAACATTGGCACATCATAGCAGAGACAATAGAAACACCCAATCCTCCGATGCATGCATTCAAAAGAGCTAAAAGCGTTAGAGACTATGTTGTCCGTTCATTACTCCACACCCCTCCAGCACCAAGTATACAAACCATGTGGAATCTGCCTACCACAGTGGGCAATTATAAATGCACCAAATACAAAGCCTGTGCGATGTGTATAGAAACTAAGACAATCACACACAACAATCTGACTATCCACCTGAAGACATTAACCAACTGTAACAGCCAGGGAGTGATTTATGCCATTTTCTGCCCCTGTGGGCACATATACATAGGTCAGACCAAGCAAAGGGTAAAAAATCGGATACTGCAACACTGCAGCAGGATAAGGTGTCAAACCACAGGAGCACCCCTAGTTGAACATTTCATGACAACGTCACATACACCTGAATCTCTCCAATGGGTGGTCATTGAGAAGATTACACTTGGTGCACGGGGTGGAGACTTAGACTCAATCATGAATTTACGTGAATGCAAGTGGATGCAGTCGTTTGACTCTGTCCAAAATGGTTTAAATGAACTGGATGCAACTTTTTCCCAGATGGCACTACTCAGCCAATAGCCGCAGTATATGCAGAAATGTGGATTTTAGCTGTGTGCTAGGATGCTTGATTTCCTTATGTTCGTGGGTTTAAAATACATTCCAGTCTCTTTCCATAGAGATTACCTGGTTAATATTACCTGTTATGTATTACTTAAGAGTGTTCTAACGTTAAACATATGACAACAGCATTTCTTTAAATGTCTGACTATATGCATCTAATTAGACGATGTGATTGCACATAATATGTGATACTTGCATCAGCATCTTGTAAATAGCACAAGCATGTGTTGAATATTGCTTTGTCGTCACCTCAATACAATTACCATCGTAATTTTAACACTATCTTGTTAACAGTTTCAGCATGTGTGGAGCATTGCTCTGTTCTAACGCAATCGGGATATAATGACAAAAAGATCGGGTTTTACTCGTACACAAACTTCCTTCGCCACTTATTTCAGGCACTGTTCTGTTTTCTACAGTACAGTACAAACAAACCTCTACTTGGTCCCTAACATGAACATCCCACAGCGGGACTTTTGATACGTTCCCTAAACATCAGGATGCTCTGATTGGCCATGAGCAGCCGAGCCCCTGGGAAGTATCCGGCGGCTGCACCTCGCGGCGCAGACCTAACCGGCAAGCGAGAACGAAGGATCTTGTAGACAGCCTCTGCTGTCAAATCTAACGGTGAGCCTTCAAATCAGTCTTGAACTGAATGATCTATCCCCTCCGCGGCCCTAGCGGCTTCAGAGATCTGACGCGCGCTGTACTAAAGCGCTTTGTAGCCTTTTAATTTTTATGCATAATGCTGTATGTCAGCAACCTTCTTAGCGGATAACCCAGCGCTACATTTTAGCGCCAATACTTCCTGACGAGGCCCCATTTTTTAGAAGAGAACGTATCTCTGCGTTCCTTTGTTTAAAAATATAAATGTTTCTTAAATGTCCGGGCAATTGCCATTAATACTTGGCTATGTTACATTCCTCCCCCTCCAGAACCGTGTGGGGTGCGCGAATTATGCCCGCACAAACGCTGATTTAGCTGGAACAGAGAAACAACCCATTGGATGGAAGGCTCCCATTCCCAGTAAGTACCCCCCTAGGATCTTTAGACAATTAGTGCGTGTTCCGCGCCTACAATTATTTGTATTAGTAATTAAACAATCCCCTTTCAGATGAAGGCGGGATAACCATTCCAAAAGAAAGGAACCCTTGACGGTCCTACCACAATGGCCACGTAAGGGCCTCTGCCAAAGTAAGCCATTTCTCACTTTTGACATGTTCCCTCGGTGTGTTTTTTAGCCTCTTTAAAACATGATACACTCATTTAAAATTATTATTCATAGGCGCTCCTGTATTTTCCTGTCCTGATGAAGACCCCAATATGAGGATCAAACCTACCCTTTAACCAGGGGGTCGAAACGTAGACCTGATCACAACCGTTCTCCAATCATAGGATTAATCAGCAGAGTAACACAAATCCTATGTATATGTGCATATTGGAACTTCAGATCTAACTACAGACTGTAAAGGGTTTATTTTATCCCACTGTGATTGTTTCTAGTCACAACCACCTTTACCCAGTCCTCACGTGTTCCCCATCACACCTATCCTACCTAACTGTTTCCCTATTTCTATCACTTTGAGCGCGACGCTCATGTAAATAATTGGTGTATAACGTTTGTCTTGTTTCTCTATATGAAGCTCTTAAGTGGTATATTCATATGAGACTAATGTCCATTGACGCATATATGATTCAATGACGTAATTGAATAATTATATTTCTTTTGTCTGCATGTAATGATACTCCTTGTGTCTAGGTACCCGTTGAATTGAACCAGGTACCTGTCAAATACTGTGCTGAATTAATGAATAAATAACACAAGCACACTTTGGATTTAATATTATTTTGTTCTATACCTGATTAATTGCTTGTTTAACATTTATTGTTCTAATGAATCGATAGACTCTGACCATTGTTATTGTAACTAACTTCACTGACCCAGGTCAGAGGTTTCTTAGGGTGTACCCCATTGAAACTTACTAATAATACATCTAAGGCAAGTCTATTTTGTAAAACCATGCTTCTTATAGCAACCATTTCAGTATCAATAGTCAAAAATCCATCAGCAGTATCCATTGATAAACGATCAACCACTGTAGATCATTTTACATTTTTCTGTGAATTTAGAATCACCCTTACCCTACTGAAGGTATCAGTGCTCCAAATATATCTCCCACAATTTCTGCAACGCTCAAACCCCTTTAGTTTCTCTTCATTGGCTCCATAATTATTACCAATGTGGTAAAGCTTTGGGAAAACAATGCCCATGTAACCACATCCATACCAATGTGGTGGCGACGTATAGTAGGCATTTTTACCACACACAAAATAAACCCCAGGTAAAACAGAATCAGTACCCCCTTTAAGTCCCCAACCCCCTGTAATTAGGAAGGCATGCTCATATTCAATAGAAACAATGAAGTGATTATTATATTCAGTTTTCTGCCTTAGTAGGCACATTTTCCCTCTATGAGGCCAATCCAGAGCCATTGCAGCATAAGTCTCACCTTCTTTATAATTACCTTCTTTATGTGCCCATGGTGGTTCTTTACTTTTCTGCGCTGCAGCCTTTTGCTTAAAATCTCTTTATCTATCTACTACTATGTTGTTGAACTCTATTTCCACACTATGCAATTTACAAGTCAAATTATGGTGATGTGCATTTACTGTATCTATTGTTTTAGTAGTATGAAAAAATTCCCCCATGTATTCTTCATTTCTTTGCACTCTCAACTATATTCATATTCTTTCTAATAGGAACTTCTGAAAATACTAGATCAAAATTAGAATAATAGTATTGAAATGCTTCTTTACCATAAAACATGCTGGTTAGTACACTACACAAAATACCATATCTTAAAGGTAAATGATGATGTCACTCCTTCCGACACAGATTTAGGTAATTGCCTGCACACATAACAATCTCTCGCATCCATAGTGTCAACATACTCATAAAGAAGTTTAGTGAAAACATTTAGTGAGAAATCCTTAATTGACTTTTCTAAATGTAGAACACTCCCTGTTAATTCTTTAATATCAGTCTCTGGATCTTCTTTGAGATCTCTTTTATCATTTAAAGTTACATGCTCATTATTACTATTAGTGTTATTAATCATTTTAATAAACATAAAATGTGGTACTACACATGTTAATACCAACCATACAAAGATAGTTAATAGAACACACACAAGACAAATATTAAGACATCTTCGCCTAAATATGCTCTGATTCTGCTTACCAGTCTGTTTTTATTCTATCCATTCTACAACAATTGAAAAAATAAGTCAAAAATCAAACATTTTATAAAATTACTAAACTAAATTTTGTTAGGCCAGTTGAAGTTGTGCACCCCACACTTTGAGAGCCTATACCTCTCCTTCTGAACTTTTCAGCTTTTTCTTTTTCTTCAGAACTTCATTTATTTTTTAAATCTCCTATCTCTTTTTCTGCACCCTTTTCAGCTTAATTGTTCATTTAGTGTGGCTCATATGAATCGTTCCCTCTTGAACAGAACTTCAAAAATTATTTGTCGCATTCATTTGTTGAAGTAGCAGCCAAGTATGTCCACTCTGATGTTGTGTACTATTTGGTTGGTGTTTTTATTATTTTCGTCCTCCGCACTGGATTTTCTTCTTCTTCTTGTTCCCTTTGCTCACATTGGCTCGATATTTCAATTACAGTCTATGGAATTTTCTCATTAACTCTATATCTCAGTTTCTTTACTCCTTTTGGCCACTTGTCATGTTTCTTTGTTCTATTCCATTTGCATTTTCAATTTCACTTTCAATCTTCTCAGAACCTTCTTTTGATGTACCCTTTTTCCTTAAAGCTTAAACGGATTTCAGCACTGTTTCCAACGAAACCATCATCTTTACTTGTCCCAGTAATTTGGGCCCACTCTACTTGAGTATCAACTCGCACAGGAACATTTCTTTGTTCACGTCTTTCTTCTTCAGCAGGTTCTTCACTTACAAGTGGACTTAGGACTCTTCATGTGTGACTAACATGAATACAGTTCAGTAAGCTACCACCCTTTACAGTTGTTTTTGTCACCAGTATTACTTGATAGGGACCATGCCAATGAGGTTCCAGGCAAGGCTCCTCATGTGATTTTTGACTAGCACCCACTCCCAAGGACACAGATCATGTCCTTGTTCTTGTTGTGTTGTTGTTGCAACTTCTCCAACCTGGTGAGACACAGAATGCACCACATCAGCCAATCCTTTGCAATAATCCAGTACCAAATTATCACTAAAGTTCATCAGTAGATTTGGTGGGACTGTTGGCTGTCTCATAGCCCTTCCCATCACAATTTCATGTGGGGACAGTTCTGTTCTTTTGTCTGGAATACTTCTCAAACTCATTAACACCAGTGGCAGAGCATTAGACCATTTCAGTGTTGTGAATGCACAAATCTTAGCCAATCTAGATTTTATTGTGCCAGTCATTTGTTCTACTACAGCTGATACCTCAGGTCGGTAGGCACAGTGCAGTTTAAGATGAATTTGTAATGCTGGACAAATCATCCAAATGATTTAATTATTAAAATATGCTCCTCTATCAGATTCCAAAGAGACTGGAAAACAAAATCTAGGTATAATCTCTCTAAGAAGCAATTTAGCAACCACACAGACACATTTTAAGCCTTGACAAGGAGGCACTTCAATAAAATATAGTTTCATTCGTGTAAATGGACCTGCAGCTTTGCCAATTCGCCCCATACTCACCACTGTCTTCCTTCCTGTATTTTGTTGCTGACAAATGATACATCTTTGACAAAAACTTTCTGCAATAACTCAAAATTATTGGTTGAACCACACCTCACAAAATAACCTGATCATGGCATCCCTACCTATGTGTGTTGGTCCATGATAGACCCTTGCTATCTGGTACAACTGATTGTCTGGCATTACTGGCCTTTGATCTTTTTAGATCCACACCTTGTTATCTGATCTATGTGTGCATCCTGATTTAATCCACCCTTCTTTCTCTGAATCGCTTGCTTCCACTTGGAGTTCCTTCACTTCATCCCGCATTTCAACAGATGAAAACACCAACCTGCATTCTGTTTGATAATTTTGTTCATTTTCTTGATGTTCCACATTGATTGAATATGAATTTAAAGCACAAACTTTAGCAATTTCATCCGCATAGCGGTTACCCAGTGTGATATACTCACAACCAGATCTGTGCGCAGAGCACATTACCACCCTAATTTGTGCCAGCAAATGTAGTGCCATCAATAGATCCCTTACACACTCTATGATTGGTGAACACGAAGAGGTGAGGTATCTATGTTGAGACCACAACTGCCCTAAGTCATGACCAACCCCGAAGCCATTCTGTCTATCAGTGTATACTGTCAATCTCTTTTGTTTTGCCAGGCAAAAAGCCCTGGTTAGAGCTATAAGCTCCGCCACTTGTGTTGAACTCATTCCTTTCACCCATGATGCTTCAATCACATTTGCTACTGTACAAATTGCATATGCAACTCGCAAACATCCTTCTGCATCTATCAGACATGATCCATCTACAAACAGAACCACATCTGACTCAGGCAATGCTGTATCTTTTATATCAGGCCTTGGCTTTGCACACAATTCAGTCACATCCAGACAATCATGATCTGCTTCATCCAGAACCTATTCACAGCCTGTGTTGGTAACGGAGTAGCTGGATTTAAACTCATACACCTTGCCACTGTCATGTTCTCAGCACCCAATATCACTTGCTCATATTTTGTTAACCAACTGCTTATAAGATGCCTTGTGCGAGTTCATGTTCACAACATTTCAACTGAATGCGGCACATACACTCTCAAGGGATGGTCCATTACAATCACTCTGTTCAAGACTCATACATGCAGCAGCAACTGCTTTTAGACATCCTGGTAATGCTGCAGCGACTGGATCCAGTGTAGCAAATAAAATGCCACTGGCCTTCGTGCTGTTCCATGTGTTTGCATTAGAACTGACAGTGCGTAACCATCACATTCATTGCAAAATAACCCAAATTCCTTTTCAAAATCTGGCATTCCTAATGCTGGGGCTCGACATAAGCAGTCTCGCAACTCTAGGAATATTTTCATGCATTCCACATCAAGTTATATTGGATCTTTCACATCTTTGTGTGTCAATTTCTGTAATGGCTCGGCAATCAGTGAAAAATTCATAATCCACTGCCTGCAATATCCAACCATTCTAAAAACATTCAAACTTCTTTCTGTGTTTTTGGTGGAATCATTTGCATAATAGCATTGATCCGATCTCAAGAGACTTTCCAAATTCCTTTTTCAAGTATATGTCCCAAATAAAGAACTTCCTTTTTACAGAACTGCAATTTTGCCGGTCACACTTTATGCCCACCTACTGTCAAATGGTTCAGTAGAGCAATTGCATCTATCACACAATCATCTTTCATTTTGGATGCAACCAATGAGTCATCAATGTACTGCACTAGAACCGAGTCTTTAGGCATTATCAATGACTCCAAACATTTCTTCAATATCTGATTGAAGATTGAGGGGCTCTCTGTATACCCTTGAGGAACTTGGCACCATGCCAAAATACGCAAATAAATATTGGCTATCCGGATGTAAGGGTATCGAGAAAAATGCTTGACACAGATCGATCACTGAGAACATGGAATTTGATGTAGGAGTACAGCTGAATTTGTTACAATTGGACAACAAGGTGTAACAATTTGGTTCACCTTTCTCAGGTCCTGTACCGTCCTATATTTCCTATGCGGTTTGCAAATTCCCATTATTGGTGAATTGCACAGGCTCCCTAACAGCTCTTTTTAGTATTCCCTGTTCAATCAACATTTCTATTACAGGTGTTATTCCTGGAATTGCCTCAGGATTCATTTTGTACGGGGGTATTCTTATTAATTCTGCATTTGGCTTCACTGTAATTTGAATAGGAGCAACTCCCTTCATCAATATAATGTCTTTCCCTGAAAAATCGTAAAAAAAAGGGAACCAGGAGCTATATTTAAGCAGGTCATGCACACAGGCTCCAGGGCGAAATGAGTTTCAAAAGGGTGGGCAGTTCCTAGGGAAAGGGAAGGAAAAGGAATGTTCTTCCTGATGTCCTCACAACCCCGGAGGATCCCCTTTATGCTTATGCTTCATCATTGGGCCTTGCTCCTCATTGGGCCAGTGCTGCAATGGGGCTCTGTGGCGGAGATCTGTTGATGAAAAATCCCATACATCTGACAATACCGTATCTTTCAATTCAACTGGCAAATCATTCGCTGTAAACTATGGATGCAATTCATTCATCTCTGCTCACTGCCTCGACAACTTAAAGATAACATCTTCGTCTTTCGTGTGAAAAGCTATTCCATCTGGGGTACAGTATATGCAACTAATCATTTTCTACAATAAGTCCCTTCCCAACAAATGAACTGGATTTGGATCACACACAACCAACTTGTGTAGTTCTCGAAAATTACCAATTTGTACTTTCATTGGTTTAGTTATTGGTGTTTTAATGTACTGGTTTCAAACACCTGCAACTTGGATATTTTCTCCTGAGAGGGCTAGGTTTGGGATTTCCACCGTTCTCATAGTGGAATGGGCAGCACCAGTATCTACCAGGAAAGTAATAGCATTACCATCAACCCAGCCATCCACATATGGATCTGACTGATCTACCTCTGAGCTGCGCCAAGAACACACCCTTCCTCCCCCCTCAGGAACCGTCATTGTGACCAATCCGAATCATTCTCTTCTGTCTGCATCAAATATTGTGAAGATACCTGCACATTTGAATTCACTTGACCAACATTTGTATTGTATCTTTGCATTTGACTATTCACATTCTGATTTGGCAATGGAGCTTGAGGCATTTGCAAACCCTGTCCTCTATTACTCAATACCTGTACTTGTGGATTCTGATTTTGCATCCAATTCTACATCTGATTTATCGGTACCTGACAACCTTGATTTTGCACCTGCACCTGATTTGTATTATATGTTCCAGTTTCTCCAGTATGATTCAATAGACTTCTACACTCGCATTGCCAACGTCCCAATTTTCCACAATCATGACGAGGAAATTTCTTTTTCAACTCCTCTTTGTCTTTGAAATTACCTCTACCTCTACCCTGACCCATTGAAACCATTTGCTTCACTATATTGCCATTTGAAACCACACCTTTCATACCAGTGGTAGTCTGACCATTACCTTGATAAACATCTGTTGAATCAACTCCTAAGTAACCTCCTTTCTTTACTGCTTTAATTTGCGCTACCATTAATTTCTCTTTAAACTTTTTATGCTTCATTTCAATGTCATCTCCACAATAATTCGCATAACGAAGTATTTCATCGATCGATTTACTTTCCCAACATATCAAATGTTGCTGAATCATAGCACTAATTTCTGGTATTAATCCATGCACAAATCTATACACAAAATGTCCCATATCTTTTTCTGTAATTTTCTCTATTCCACTGAATTGCTTAAACATTTGAAGAAGTCTTTCATAGTATGCATGTACTGATTCTTTCAACTCCTGATGTCGTACTATCAATCCTACCCAATCAGTTTCCTTCGGAGAAATCTTCCCATTCAAATATGTAATGCCCTGATTATATTTTTTCATAACTTCTTCTGAAGATGCTCCTGTTCTAGGATCTCTTGGATATTTCTTTTTCAGCCAATCCACAGCAATCTTACACTCAACCCATGAATCTGTTGGGACCACAATATCAAACATACCTTCTAATTCAACCCACAAAACTTTTGAGACTTTCACAAATCTTTCTACCTGTCTATACCATTCAACAGGCTTATCTCTCAATCTGGGAAGATCATTCATAAATGATATCCTGTCTCTACCATGGAACATGAACAAAACCACCTCCTGGTACTCCTCTCATTGGATATGTTGTAACAGCATCTGTCGGTGCTGTTTCTTTTTCTGCCTCCTTCACAGGGTACATTGGTAATGCAGCATTCACCTTTGCACTCTCATCTTCCTTTTTTTTAGCCCATCTTCCTTTCAACCTATCTAATTCTCCCTGTGTCTATGTCATGTTCAACTCTTTAATCTGCAATAGTTTCCCTGAAACATTAAAACATTTTAAATCCTTGTCTGTAAAATTTAACCTATATGTCTTTTGTAAAGCCTTAGACTTCTCAATGTCAACTCCATACATCTGTGCAACTTCAGCAAAAGTCTCATGCAGATTTCTCGCCTTTCTTGTAATGTTTTTTACACAAAAATAATAACTCATCTTCCTGATAGTTGCTCAGTCTTTCTGAACTAATTGTACCTGCAATAATTTCTTCCAAATCTCCTTTCAATCTACTCACATCAATGTAGGTATCTTTATTTTTCACACTACAACCAAGAGCTATTTCTCTAATCCATTTATCTAATTCTTCTGGTGATGGACCCATTGATCTCTGTATATCTTCACCCAACTTACTTCTCGATCTACTAGGTATCTGTGAATTCATTCTTCTCTCAACTTGCACTAATTTCTTGGGATCAAGATATATAACTTTTAGGTGTTTCATTCCTCTCTGAAATATCAACTAATTGTCCTACTTGTCCTGTGGCTACACTCACATTTATACCATTATTTCACATTTGTACCATTATTTTCAGATGTTCTTTCATTAATTCCAACTGTCTCCCTAACACTCGAATGATAATATGCATTAGGAACAGTTAAAGCATGTACTTCAGTAAGTCCTTGTCTTTGTCCATCACTATATAATGGCACTATTGAACCAATCGTCACTGGGACTGATAAAACATCTGGATTTTTCATCATTTTCATTATTTCTGACTCTTCTCTATTCACATTTTGAATCTGTCCTATACCTTCAGGTGATCTATTTATAGGCTCTTCAATCTGAATTAAAAGTGCGCTTGCACTTGGTGAGGCACTCGAAACACTTGTACTAATCTGTTCTTCCTGATACGGTAGTGGTCTATTCAATAATAACTCATTCAGGAAATTTTCATCAATCTCATCTGTATTATTCATTAAATATGAATTTTTCGCTTGTGATTCTGTATTTTCTTTTTCTCTTTGGATTTACCCCCTTCACCCGTTTCAGCTTCTCTAACTGGAAACATTCTAGTTCTTTCAACAATATCTCTTCCCCAGATATTTGTCACGTGCATCCCATTTTGCTTCAGAATATCTACTCGCTATATTTTTATATCTAATCTAATGTCTATCTCGCTCTCTTTTGTCTGCTTTGTAATCCCACTCTTCAAGAGCTTCCTACTGTGTAGGTCTTGCATTTGGACTCAAATGATTCATTCTCTAAAATCTTAGTATTAAAGGTACCATTCTCTGGGAAAGTGAAAAAACACTGTTCTGTATATTTCATCCCATTTTCTATCCAGGTACAGGTATGATAACCCCTTTCTAACACCATGAATGATGCAGGCGTTCCTTCAGGAGCCATAGGAATTCCTTCTCTAATTGCTCTTGGTTGATCTTTGCTAAACAAAGTTTTCATCAATTTTAATATCTTCATGATTCTTCACTAACTAAATGTAAGTTCGTATTAGTAAATAAATCTACCAAGTCTCTTCTGTGTTATGTTCTGTGCTTCCAATCAAAATGATTTTCGTGGTCCAATCACAGCGCCACTCACACTAACTAACGTAGCACGGCACCTTGGTGACCTTTTCTCACCAACTGACAAATACCATCACACCACTTTTGTTACATCAGTATCAATCCTTCTATTGACCCTCCCTTTACAAAATCAGCATCAGCGTCTTTTCAAGTCTTTGACTAACAATACGAACTACATAAACACAGCTTGTCTGCTCCACCAAAAGAAATACGAAGGTATTTTCATGCACTCAAAGAAATTTCAACACTCCAGCACAACCTCGATCAGCGCAATAATGCTCTCTTACAGTGGAAAATTCTCGGGTCTTCCCCAGTTCCGCTTTCTGAAGTGACCCAAATAAACCTCCACTATTTCATTCGACAAAATTCCCTATGCAGTAACTCTCAGTTCGACGACCGCTTAGTGCTGCATCAACAGCAGACAACCCACATAAAGCTTAGTGTATGCCAAACTGAGCCAGCCCTTAGGCTTATCCTGGGATCCTTGCATACGGCTGACCCGCGAACTTCTTTCCATTGAAATTCAACAAACCTCAGCATGACATAAAGGTAGGAACTCAACAAATATGAATGTCCAAAACTGTCTTAACTCCTCTTTTTACTAACTAATATTTTATTCTAAACAAACCATCCGATGCAACTACCAAAAACTGTTGCAGCGGAAGCGGTGGGGCTTTTTATCATCTTATGTCCCACACCAACTTCTATAACACTAACAGAAGCGTAAAACTATGATGGCCCATAAGCCATTATTTCTTCATTAGCAATAACAAAGGTCCTCCAATAGATCTTTGGTAGAGCTAAATGGGACTAAGTAATGAAAGTTGGAGACTGTAAGAAATGGGGGTGTTACCCAAATCTCCAAGGGGGTAGCATGGCATGAAGCGGGCAGGCCAAACTTCGAGGACATGTGAAGCATTCACGCAGTACCCACAGACGACACACCAATCACACCACAAAAGAGTCACGACACCACCTTTGGTTGGAAAAAGATTAAGTTTAGTGATGTCTCCAACCTGCAAAGTAAAAAGGAACAGAATAGTGGTAGTCACAACAAGGCGCCAACTGGCACCAGAGCCAAGTACTTCAGTGGGGGATTATTTACATGGGACAAAAAGGGTTGAGACCAAAGTCCATGCTGAAAGGAAAAAGGATGGTTAATTAAACACTAGACCTGGGGCCAATCTGGCGGGGCCAACTCAGGCTCTCATCCTCGGGGGTAGGCTGTAATTGCAAAATCTAACATTATGCATAAATACACCTCATGCGTTATAACGCCAATCCCCACCCCTGTAAGGAAAAACAACATAGCATTACAGCACATACTAGACAGGAGCACCTGTCAGAAATCAGTACGGCAGGCTCATTATCAAGGGGCATAAACAGGGCCTAGAACAACTCGTCAGGCCAGCTTAGGCACACCTGCCCTAAAAGGGCACGAAAGCACACCAACACCCATCATGTGTAAAACACCAGTATACCTGGACCTTATAAACCTTAGGGTAGGCATAACATTAGCATATTCTCATTAGCAGGGTAAACAGCCTACAATTCAAACTAGGCACGTAAGCGCACCACACCTTGACAGGTAGCATGGAAACGCTGCGTTACCATGGGGCAACCAGCATCCTAATTAGAGATAAACATGGCCAATCACCATTGCAGGACTCGGGGATAGACGACGAGCCATTAACAAACAGGCTGAGTTACCCAGACCTCCACTCTGCAGTGCCTAACACCTAGCCAGGGGTTACTTCGTCCCTGTATCGGTCCCGGGGCCTAACTGTGGTCCTTGCCCAGTTCTAGGACTCTCCCTCCGGTGAGTTAGGGCCAACAGGGCCCAGCAACAGTCTCCCCAAAGGAAGGGGGGGGGGGCGGGCACCGACCCTATGCCCCGACTCCAGACTTCTTCAGGTGCAGGTGCCCACTGCCAGATGGGGCACCTGTAAATTCAGGGTTGTCCCAGGGGCGGGCACCGATTTATGCCCCAACACACCCCCCAACTCCACTACACCCTGCCCCACTCACCGGCTGCTTCTAGGCTGCTGGGTCTGGGCTCCTCTATCACTGGGAGCCCTGCAGGCGATGTGCCGATCCCATGGGAAGGGGGTTTCCCTAACCCGAACTCTCACGCGGAGGGGGCAGGCACCGGCAATGTGCCTCGAGGCCCCCTCCCTCCTTCCGGGTTCTTCACGCGGGGCTCCCTCTTGCTGCCATCTCTGCAGGCGGCGGAGGGACGAAGGCGGGACACAAGCGGGGCTCTCCTGGTGTCTCCGAGGGCCCCGCCGAGAACAGCTCACGCTCCCAGCCTCCTTCAGGTCCTGACCGGCGGGGTGGCCTCCCGTTTCGGTCACTCTCACCGGGGCTCTTCACAATCCTGGGATTTCGGTCCTCCGCTTCTTCTCTGGCTGCCTCCCGGCAGCCAATCGCTGCGTTGCTCTTGGGGGTGTGGTGCCGGCCGCCAATCACAGCGCGGCCGGCCCGAGGCTATGCCCACAGGTCTCCAGGGATGCACGGAGGCGGAGGGGCGGCCAGTGACGTGGCCGGGCGCCCCCGTCACGTGATGCCGGCCCTTTCTGGCTTCACCTCCTCATCGGCGGCCCCCTCCTGGAACCGGGGGTCGCCGCGACGTTAGACACAGCGGCGGGGGCCCCTCCACAGTCACGCCGGGCTGCGGCGGTGATTTCCAGCGGCGATAAGGGGTAGGCTCCCTTGTAATTAATTAATAATACGGCAGACAGCGCGCTGACACGAGGGTAGGCTCCTCCAGAGTGATTCTCCTCAGGAGAATGGCGCTATTCACAGCGCACTACTCCTCCCTCTGCCCACACAGTCCTCAGGGCCAACAGCACTTCGGGGGCCCACCAATCACAGGGCACAGTCCCTTGGGGGCACAATCCTCCCCAGGCAGCTCCACAGGCAGTATCAGTCTTTGGACTCCCAGCGCTTAGGGGGCGATACTGCAGTTTACGCCAGTCAGCTGTCCACAGCCCTTCACCATAGGTACCTCACAGCCCAGAGCTTCCAAAGGGGCCACAGCTTCCTTGGGGGCATTAACCTCCCCAAAACAGCGCTATTGCAGCACAGCACCTGGCAGCACACCTCACAGGGGGGGGGGGTGAACAGTCCCACAGTCCTCCTCAGGGGCACACTCCTCACCTCCTGGGCGCTTCTTCACGCAGTGCTGGCGTGGTACCCGGTCCAAACAACGTCAGTGACCTGGGTAGGGGCCCTCCCTTGTCAGGGGCCCATGGGGACAGCAGCGGGGGTGTTTATAGGGGTGCAGGGCCCAGCTCACAGGCCCATGTGGCGGTAGCACCTCACAGCAGGTCCCCTCCCTTCTTTGTCCCAGCTCTGACTGACTCTCTGGTGACACTTCTCCCTATTTATACCCTCCTCCCAGGCAGTGCCAGGACCTTCTAGAATGTTGGCGCATCTAGCCTAAACTGGTTCTAGGGGAGGGGGTGAGCACCCTGGGTGCCAGGCTTTCCCTCCAAAAGCTAGGGGTAGCTGGGTAATATTATCTAGACCGCTGACCTAACACAGTCAGGTGGCACTACCCAGGGCCATGGCATTCATTTTAAGACTCAGTACATTTTAGTCAGGTACATTTTTAAAATGGGGATTGTTTTCTGCACACCATTTAATAACATTTAATCTCACAACAGGGCAACTCTTACCACACATGGTCCATACATATTTATTACCATGGGGGAGTCATTCAAATTAGGGGGGCAGAAAGCGAAAAATTTTGGGGGAAAAAAGGCCAAGTCCAACAGAGACCTATTACCTCATGAGGACCTGAATGAGGGAAAAGCTATACATCAATGAATATACTTTATCATTGACAAAATAACTCTAACTCATTAATAAATACAGACACTGTTCTTTCTACATATTTTCCCCTTGCTATTTTCAAAATATGAATTGTCAATCTCAAGTACAAAATCATTTGTCATTTGCTTAGTTCTCAATGTTACAAGTAATTCTACAATGCTTAACAAATAAAATGCTAAAAAATCATCAAATAAGACGGGACATGGATGCAGCCATGTTTTCCAAGAAGGAGGTTTTCCGGAGTAGAGGTTGCCCTAAAAAGTGGAGTAAAATTTGGGGGGCATGGAATAAATATAGAGGTTATATTTGTGAACCACCTACGGACCGAGAAGTTGATGATTCAGACACGGATGTGGAGGATGAATTTATGGGTGAATGGACTTGGCCTGAATACGAACAATGGAAAAATGCAAATTGATGCCTGCATAACAATGATTAGTACTCATGGTGCTGAAGTGTTATGCTATGCTGCTTTATTAGGTGCAAGAATGTTTTCATGCTTTGTAGTACTTAAACTTAATAAAAATAAAAAAAATAAAACATCATCAAATATCAAGTATAGAGGAGAGAGAGAGAAAAGAAAAACATCAGCAAATATAGTTTTCTCACGAACCTTCCTGAGATGAGGAAAACTAATGCACAGCGTGCAATTAGTTTGAAAAGCTATCCCAATGGCTGTTAGGATATAGGGCAGCACCATCAGCCGTTGATGTTAAAAGTTAAGGAAAGTCTCTTAGGGTTTGTGCAGGATACGCCAGCCAAAGTATTCAAGAATCAGCATGGCATACAGCACACCATGAATGCAGAACAGGTCACCAATATTGTGAACGAGCTGAGGAACACTTTCCCACATTCATTTTTATAGTACTATTTCCCCTTATCGCTGATAAAATGTTTCTTTCAAAACTTTGAACAAGCCTTTCCATTGGTCAATAATTATAGGAAGATGATCTCCTGACAGTGACTTTACAAATATTCTCTAAACATGCATTGTCTAAGATTGTATAACTTCCTAGAGAGGAAAAGGAAGAACTACATGTTAAGTTGAAGACACTGTGAGCGATAAGTTAGAAAACAGGTTTTTAATGTTAAACTCTTTCGTACAGAAAATCTCAGCCACAGAGACCTTAGGAAGCCTCTAACCTCCGATAAAGTTCCAGTTGAATGCCCATGCAACCCTTGGTTACATAACCCCAAGAATAACGATTCTATTACCATAAATACCCCAATAAAGTTCCAGTTGAATACCCACGCAACTCTTGGTTGCAGAACCCCAAAAATAAAGATTCTATTACCAAAGATACCACATTGCTGAGATACCACATTACCTTCCTTTTCTTATATAACAATTGAACATGTAAAGAGAACACAAAAGAAAATTGCAAATATGTACAATAACATAATAATTATAAAGACAAAGAATAGTTGCATAATGTCCAAATTCAAACTTAGTCATTCAAACGAACTGGGCATTTGCATACACATTTGGGACGGCTGCTAAGTTCTTCAAATGACTCCTTGGACGAGGAAACGCTTCCTGAAGACGGACTGCACTTGGCAACCCTGAGATTCCAAATTCTGTTGTCACTTGCCTAAACAGCATTTCTAAACAATTGTATTATCATGCACGGTTGTCCAAACTTAGACCGACACCCCTCTTTTTTATGAGATTTGTTCTTTACCCAGTCCTCCAACTTAACATCTGTATTCTTAACAGCCTTGCGTCTGTCAAAGCACAGCTTGGTTTTCAACTTCTTTTCTTGTTCTTTTTGTTTCCACCAACTAACATCGGAAGCCTTTTCATCAACCAAAGCCCTCTTTTCAATGACCCAAGCCGTCACAACTTCAGAATTGGGCAACCTCCCTTTGAATAATCTGAAAGGAGACACCCCCGTAGAGGAATGGGGGTGAGTCTATAGTCCCTCACTTCTTCATACCTTCTCCCCAACTCACTCACACATCAAGAATTGTTGTAGACATTCCTTCAAAACTTTTATAAAACGTTCCACAACTCCATGGGCCTTTGGGTGATAAAGTGCAGCCTTCTTATCCTTGATTCCTCTTGCACTCAGACACTCCTCCACCATCACAGAAGTCAGTTGTACACCATTATCAGTGAGAATACTAGTTGGAAATCCTTCTATCTCAAAAAACTCATCTAGAAACTCTATATTCTATATACATCGAATTGTATATTAGAATTGAAATGTTATGTCATTCTACCTGGACCCGTTCTCTTAGACGGTTGTATATTTTACGACTTGCCAATAAAGGCTTATTCTTACAAATACAAACTTTGTGTTTAATCGATGTTAATACATCGTTTTTGTGACGAGTAGGGATCTACATTTTTCCTCTTCTCAGATTTTTTTTTTTAAAAGAGAGAGAAGAATAACGGAAAATTATCTCCATACTGATATAGAGAGAAGATTAACTGAAGAACATTATAATCTTCACTCGGATTTCTTTACATCTACCCAACTTAAGTTGCGCTTTTGTCTGTTGCGCATTTCATCGAAGATTCAAGCAGTGTCATCCTTAAGAGCCAAATTTGGGTATGTTCGTGATTTGCACTTCACATAATTAATCTTGGTGAGTCGTGATTTAATTTTCAGCATGAAGTGAGTTTGTGCAATTTTATTTTTGTGCTGGTAGTAAATTTCTTTATTTACTTTCTTTGGAAATCCTGCTAACTTTTGAAACACTTGCGCGCCACTCACCAACATTTTTTTAAGCGTAACACCCAGCTCCAATGTTCCTAATTCTTGTTGCTGTTTCTTTGTGTACTTGCTGCAAAGCTTTATGGGCATTTTCGTGACGTTCAAGGTCACGCACAGTGACCTGACGCGGCGTACGTGCCACCATCTTGCTTAAATACCAATATTACTTCATCATATTTTTTCACCTCGCAGCAACTCGCACATCGAAGGAAGCTCCTTTCAAGGCAAACTTTACCTACTGCTTTCTATTCACAGTAAGACTTTATATATCATCTTCCTATTTGTTGTTTGTACTTTTTATACCATTACGCTTGTTATCACAGTGGACACCAGTGACAGAGCAACCACTGCTTCATCTTCTGATTCAACTGTTAATATAAACTTAAATAATCCTAAAGAGTTTTTAACTGCCCCTGGTGAACCAGTTGTTAAGTGGGTAGAATGGAAAGAATATTTTGTTAAACTACATTGCCACACAAGAGGACAATACTGGTACTTTATCTCCTGAGAGACAAAAAATAATGTTATTACATTGTTTGGGTCCTGAAGGTTTGAGGTTTTATAATCAGATGCAAAAACCTGAGAGAGCTGCTGATATTGATCTTTTTAAAACATCTATTCTAGATCTTTCAGAACATTATTCCCCCACAGTTTGCATTGGTGTAACCAGACATACTTTCTTTAAAAGAAAACAATAACTGCACAAATCTGCGGCAGAATATGTTTCATCGTTAAAGACTTTGGCTGCACCTAGTAAATTTGGCATATTACACGACTAACTCATCAGGAATCAGGAAGTGGTCTGTAAAAAAACAAAGACATTCAAGATAGATTGTGGATTGAAGGTGATTCCAGTTTAAAATATGTCATTGCCTTAGTTAAAAAAGCTGAACTTGCTGAGAGGAGTAATAAGGCTTTGTCTGATCAAACTGAACGTTCAAGAACATTCAACAAAATTTCTGAATCTAAGAAAGGGAAAGAAATTTCAGGAACACCCAAAGCTGATCAAAACAAAACATTAATTTCAAGGGAATTTTTCTAAACCTAAATTTAACCAATTTGATGCATCTACTTTTGCGTGCTACAGCTGTGGAAACAAGTCTCACTATGCTAGCTCTGATAAATGTCCTGCTAGATCTACTAAATGTTCTAATTGTGGAATTGTAGGGAATTTTGCCAAATCCTGCAGAAGGAAAATCCTACACAAACATAAAGTTGCTTGTCTCAATGAAACTGACTCCGATTCGTCTACTTATGATTCTCACAATCAGCATTAACAGCATACTTCTGAACACAAAAATGTAACATTGTTCTTAATATTAATAGCAATTATAAAAGTTAACCATTATGCATAGTTAACTTTGGAAGTATTCCCTTGCAGGTTGCTGCAGATTATGGTTCACCATTTACTATCATTGCTAAAAGTGTATTGGATGCTAATTTGGTAAATGTTTTAGCTCCACATTTGGGGCCCACTGATGTACTTCCTGAGAGTTTTACAGGTAATAAGATTGATTTGTTGGGTTACCATTCTTTAACTTTTGACTTAAAAAATTGTACAGCTGTGTGTAAACTTTATGTTGCAATTGAACGTCCTTCTGTTTTGGGTTGGAAGGATCAGAGCGCTTTACATAATATTCTTGATCCAAACAGCCCAGAACAAGTTCTTGTAGCTTGTGAAAGTGAGAGCACCAAGAAGTGGGTTCCTAAAGAATGTCCCAATGTATTTTCAGATAAAATTGGTAAACTCAGTGGGTTTTCTCATTCCATCAGACTGAAGAGTGATGCAGTACCTAAAATACACAAGGTAAGAAATATTCCAATGATTGCAAGGGAAGCGGTAAAAAAATAATTGCTCAAATTACAAGATTGTGGCATTATTGAACCTGTAGAGGCTTCCGAATGGATTTCTCCACTGTTGATTGCAAGACGGGCCAATGGAAAAATCTGTTTGTGTGTTGATCTTAGGAGTCTCAATGAAAACATAATTGTAGACCAATTTCCTTTGCCTAGGATTGATGAAATGTTATCGCTTACACGGGGTTCCAAATTTTTTTCCACCATTGATTTGTCCTCGGCTTATCATCAAATTTTGTTGAACCATTCCAGCTGTAATTTAACAGCTTTTTGCACTCCCTTTAGTTGTTTTTGTTTTCGCTGTATGCCTTTTTGGTTAGCCTCTGCGGCCCCTGTCTTTCAAAGGTTGATGTGGCAACTTTTTGGTGATATGCCAGCATTATTTCTTTCCACAATGATATTCTTATTATGGGTAGAGACACACAACAACATGATTCCAGACTCAGAAAAGTACTTAACGTTCTCGAAAAGATGGGTCTCACTGCCGAAATATCAAAGTGTATGTTTTCAGAAAATAAAGTAACCTATTTAGGTCATGAAATCAGTGAACAAGGTATTAGACCATGAACTAAACTTGTAGTAGCCATAATGGATGCTCCGGCGCCCAAATCAAAGGATGACTTGAGATCATTCTTTGATTTGGCTGAGTTTTACTCAAAATTTGTTAGCAATTTTTCTAAAAAACTCATGCCATGAGAAATTTGTTCAAGAACAAGGTTGTTTTTTCATGGTCTGAGGAATGTCAACAAGCATTTCTTCGAATTAACCCCTTCCATGCGGCCGCGATTCCCCTGGTGTGCTGTAAACAACAGGAACAGGGGCGGGCCGTGACGAACCCCAGCCGTCATCAGCACACGAGCACCGTAGTGCATGATGGCTGGGGTTCGTCATCAGCATGGAAGGGGTTAAGAAAGCCATTTCTTGTGCTCCTAATCTCCAAGGTTAATTTGAGTTTTATATAACGCTGGCTAGATCCGGAGGTATCAGAGCACTTTACATAAGATTCCACAAAATTACAAAGTTACATCAGTTACAAGTAACATCAGTTACTAGGAAAATGTTTCAAGAGCGTAGAAGATGAAATAAATGGAGTTTAGAAGGGTAACGGGGTAGGAGGTATATTGTTGTGTAGCATTTTAGAATTCAAGCGTAATTTACTGATTCATGCCCTTATATAGGTATAAATGACATTGCCTTATATAGGCATAGAAATCATGCCCATGTTTAGACATAACCCATTCAGTCCAAATACAGGCATGGCTACTTCCACTAGTTCCAAAAAGCCACAACGGTTTCTTGGAAAACTCGGCTTCAGCAGTCAGGGACATCCCCTTGCTTGAATATTGATTTGTCCTAGAAATCATTGAGTTTTCAAAGAACTACCATTCCCTTGGGGTTCTTTGGTGACGTTATTATGTCCAACTTTACGTCAAACTAGGCACCTTCAAGGTATAAATATGCCTAACCTTGCCCTAGCAAAGACACAGAGGTTCGGAGCAGCTCGACTATCTACTTGCTCGCGCAGCTCGCTACAGCAAGTGCCGAAGGAAGCCGACCCTCCAGCTTATGCACTGTCAGAGAATCTGTCCATCTCTCGCTGAGAATCCAACTCCAGTGTTTCCAAGCTCCCCTTGCGGGGTGTTGGGAAATCGAGCCTGAGACAAAGAAACCAGACCTTCTTCATTCTAAAAACATGGTACGGAGCTGATTAGACCCTAAGAGAAATCTTGGTTAGATTCTTGGCAAAAACAAACTAAACCTATGCTACACCTCACTTAGTTCTTCCCCCGTACTAGGCTTAGGTTATGTACATTGGGGTAGGCATATTTTAGAAGCACCAGTTGAGTACATTTTAGCCTTTGTTATTTATGTATGTATTTATCTATGGTCTAGGAACCATACAATGCTTTTACAGTATTATTTCGTAATACTCTTCTTACTGTACGCATTATACTTTGCAACCAGTATTACGATTGTAGCAGTTCACTTTACTTGCTTGAGGAAGAAGATTGTTCAATAAAACCCTTTTTATTGAAAACACCCGTCTCTCTATTTCTCTGCACCTCTGATGAAACGAAGCATGCACAAATGACTGAGTAAAATATCTATCTATTTTTTTTTATTCTTGGGGAAACAAAGTTGTCATGTTCATGCGGTTGTCAGAAACGAATCCCTTCTTGTTTATTCGAGAAAGTTTCTAGTGACCTCTGAGCTAGCTGGCACAATTAAGTCTAATATATTCGATAGAGACCTAGTAGACTTAAGTCCTACGTCAAATCTAGAGGATATATTATTCCAATGCGCAGAGCCTATTGGGAATATTGGAACTACACTATAAGATAGGATGGAGAGACGAAGGAGAATCTGCCCAGACTCCGGCTGGGAAGGTGACGGCCGAGGGGGAAGTCCACAGCCCATCTCCTCTATGACTATCGGTTAGGTCCACCGGGCATCAGGCAAAGAGCTAGGTCTCAACAGGAAAACAATTATAGACTAAAGAGGAGGGATACATGGAGTGTAAAGGGGGTGGAGTAAAGGGGTAGGAGGGAGAATACAGCAGAGAGGCGTAGTAATTTCTGCCCAAAGTCTGACTGGGTAGGTGACGGTCGAGGGGTTAGTCCATCGCCCATCTCCTCTTTAGCTATTAAGTAGCTCCACTGGGCATTGGCCAAAAAGCTAGGTCTCCAGGTCAGAGGTAGGTTCACATATTCAGTATCCTGATGGGTAGGACAGGTCTGTTTGAGGTCTGGTTGATGTCCACTGTCATGGTCGAGGTAGGGACCACTGTGGCAGCCATCTTGAGGTTAGGCAAGGAATTCTTACCTTGGAGTTAAAATTAGCCGGTTCCCACTTCAGTGTTTCGCTGGCGGGGGTTGTTTGTTGTGCAATGCAGATGTGAGGAGCTCTCCGGCCCCACTGCTTGCTGGGGCATCCAGGCCAGGTATCTATGACTAATGACGCTTCCTCGCTGGGTTCTTTGCTGTGCACAATCGTGCTTCTCTTCATCTTATCTTGCACTTCTTTCCTCAAGGCTTGTATTGTGACCCTTTAGAGGCCACTTCCTCTCGCCAGTATTAATCTGTGCCACTCACCAGGGGGAGCCTTTCTGTGACCTTTTTGTTATCACACTGGTTTTCATGCCGTGCGGCACACTGGCGTCCTCGCCGCTCTGTAGGAGGGGGAGGGAGGAAGCCAGTGTCCCTGCTTCTTGAGAGCCCCACACTTGCATCGTGCCCCCACTTCGTCTGGCCTTTTCTCAAGACAGGGGGGCCGAGGCACTGCTATTGGGGTTCCTCTCGCTCAATGTTGAGGCACCAGTTTAGCTCTGCAATCAATTCACTTTGAGGACGGGCGCCATGTTGACTCTAGGTGTACCTGTCCTCTAAGCCATTGATGGATGGAACATCTCCAGCAAAAAGAATCTGCATGACAATTTAAGACCTTTTTGAGAAGTTGGAGATGAGCTTACGGTTACGGGCCATTTGTTAAGAGGTGACAAAGTGATTCCTCCTAATTCATTGAGGAAGCATATTATTCATCTTTCGCATGAGGGTCATCCTGGGATTTTGCATACCAAATCCAGAGTTAGGGACCTCTACTGGTGGCCTGGTGTTGATAATTATGTAGAAAAAAATGTAAGATCGAGTATTAGTTGTTAAACTGCTGATCAATAAAAAAAAACATTTAATCCTCCCTTAGGCGTGGTTTGTTCTCCAAATCTACCCTAGGAAGAAGTGGCATTAAACATTATAGGTCCAATCACTTGAATGGATAGTTTTTCAAGTACTTCACGTAACCTTTCATTGTGTTCTTGTACATTGTACCTTGACACCAAAATGTCATCCTGATAAACCTTTACCTCACACACACACCCTTCAACACTCTTTCCATATCCCTTTGAAACATGGAAGCTGCTGAGATGAGTCCAAATGGCATCCTCAGAACTTTGAAAGTGCCATAAGGGCTGACAAATGATGTAAGATCTTGTGATGAGTCAGTCAACATGATTTGGTGATATGCTGAACTGAGGTCCAAGGAGGAAAATGTTTTGCACCATTAAGCAACAACATTTTGCTTATGTTGGGAAGGAGATAATGATCAACTATGACAGCTTTATTCAATTCTCTCAAGTCGATGAATAATCTTGCATTGCCATTGGCCTTGTAGGATATAACGCCCTGAACCAACCATTCAGATGCTTTCACTTCTTTGATTATCCCTCCAGCAATCAATTTATCCATTTCCAACTTTAAACTTTCTTTAACAGCTAGTGGCACATACCTAACCTTAGCAACTTTTGGTTAAACATTGGCTTTGAGTCTAATCTCATGCACATAGTTATTCAAGCACCCAAGCTCATCACAAAAGACATAGAAAATTCATCCAACACACGATCACATCCGCTTTTAACACTGCAAATGGATGGAATCTCTTTTACACACACACTGAGGGACTGGCATTTGGGTCAAGAAATGCATAAAGATCACGCTGATGTATCCAACTTATCAACGAATCACCTTTTACAGATACATATATTTTACAAGGTTTCATACGGTCTTTGAATTCTACAGTACCCCTAAATTATCCTGCCAGTTTTATTGGTTCTCCACCATATCCACAAGGCTTGATGTCTTGCTTACTAAGTTGAACTTTGTCCTTCAATTTATCTTCATAGAATGTACGAGGAATCAATGTTATTTTTTGCTCCTGAGTCAAACAACATCTTGACAGTTTCCCCATTAACACATACCATCTCAAATGGTCCTTCTAAACATTCCAAAGCATTCGCAAAAGCAACCAACTCTTCAACCAAATCAACATCACAATCTACTTCTCTCACTGTTTTTACAGTAGACCTACAGCATTTGGTAACATCACCCCCCCCCCACATATATTACATGTTGTCTTCCAGCCAGGACAAATTTTGGTGTTGGCCAAGTGACCTGCCTCCCCACAACGATAACATTTTCCAGGAAAGGTATAAGTAGATTTGTTATCTACGTCACTTTTATTTTGAGAGATTTTATTCTCAGTAACTTTCTCTGTCACAACCTCGACTAAAGCACCCCCGGTTTTGGTTGTTTGTATTGAGTCTTTTTGAATTATCTCAACAGAAACTTTGGAATGCTCTTGTGTTTTGGCCACGGTTAAGACCTCATGTAACAGATTATCCTTCTCCCACATAGCTTCCATAGCCTTCTCTATTGAACAACCCAACATGAATTGGTCCCTTAGTCGTTCATCTAAAGATTTATTAAAACCACAAGTTTATCCTAGCTTGCGTAACTGAGTTATATAGTGTTCAATGCTCTCACCTTGACGTTGCATCCTTTTGCCAAAATGATAGCGTTCTAGTACTGTGCTCAATTTGGGGAGATAATGCCGGTCACGTTTTTTAAACAATTATCATACTCATTGAGTTCAGCAACTTCATCCCCAAATAAATCAGGAAGGTGTTCAAACACCTCTTGCCCTTCAGAGCCTAGACAGTGCATTAATAAAGACGTTTTCCTCTCTGCGCTGAGAGAGGCACCACAAACTTCAGCATAGTGTGCAAAATCCTTTTTCCATTTGATCCACTGTATAGGTGGACCACCTGGTGTGGTACGACAAAACTGGAGGAGCAGGTACATTTTGCATTATCACACCAATAATAAATGGAATTTATAACAGTTCTTAAAAATCTTGGGAGTATAAAAAAATTATGAGATAAATAAAATGTTAGAATTGTTCTTGCTGCACCAAAATTGTTCGTCCTGCACTCTTGTTTATATGCTCATGCTCCACTCTTAGGGAAAACCTGGTCTTAACATCGCAAAACAGCGCTAATCGTTTTTTCAGTTTTTATGTGTGCTGCATTGTGCAGCACACACAGAAACAACAAAATGCCATTAATTATTGTTTACATGCAGTAAGGTGTCCCTTCCTGCCATAAACAATAATTTTAAAAATGACGAGTGCACAAAGCAGCAGACATAGAAGTTACAAATCGCCATTTAAGATTATTTATGACAGGTAGGAACACCTTCCTGCACATACACAATAATTCCCCCAATGCAGGCACCCTTACACTCTGGTGTAAGGGTGCCTGTGTTAACACTAGGGAGCTGAAATTAGCGCCAGCCCAAAGGGAAGCACAGGGCTGCACTGTATTTTTGTAAATACTGTGTAGCCCTGCGTTTCAGACGTAGCAGAGCGTGGCGTTAAGCCAAGAAGGCTAACACCATGTTCCATCCCTTATTTGAAAATATGCATCCAAGTCGGATGCTTTGCATTGTCGGCTCACTGTTAGAAGCTTCAGGGTGTTTGGTTTTCAGATATAACCCACTGAGCTTCCTCTCCAACTCGATTTTAATGTCCCTTTTTAAAGCTTTCCTTAACAACAGTATGGTCTATTGTGTATTTATTTTAATAGCTTGTGTTAATTCTGCCACCATATTTGAATAGTACTTTACAGAAAATTCAGCTCCTCTCTTCCCTCATGAATCATATCACCCGCCCTTCCAGTCTTCCTTTTACTTATAGGCCCTTTGTTACAGGCTAATCTGGTTTCTTTAGACCTCCCTATCTCCCTGTCTCCGCTAGAAAACCATCTCTTTTTATTCAAAAACATCACCCCTTCACCTCCACATCTATGTATTCTCACTCATGCACCCTTCACAGACTGGCAATCACACACTACTGACAGCACTCTCACTCTCTTCTGATACTACTGATAGCACTCTCTCACTCTTCTAAAACTACTTAGAGCATACCACTCTTCTAATAATACTGAACGCATGCCTCTCTTCTGATACTACTGATAGCATTCTCACACTCTTTTAATACTACTGACAGCACTCACACTCTTCTAACACTACTTACAGCACTCACACTCTTCTCATACTACTGACAGCACTCTCATACTCTTTTAATGCTACAGACAGCATGTCACCTTCTAATACTACTAACAGCACTCTCACACTTTTCAAATACTACTGACAGCACTCTGATACGTTTATAATACTCCTAACAGCGCTCTCACACTGGTCTAATACTACTGACAGCTCACCACTCTTCTGATACTACTGACAGCACTCTCACAATCTTCTAATGCTACTGACAGCATGCCACTCTTCTGATACTACTGACCACACTCTCACACTCTTCTAATACTACTGACAGCTCTCTCACACTCTTCAAATACTACTGTAAGCACACCTCATTATAATACTACTAACAGCACTCTCACACTTTTCTGATACGACTGACAGCAGATTTCACTTTTCTTATAATATTGACAGCACGCTGCAAAACAACGCAGTGAAGGGTGGCAGTCCATGAACTCATATCTAGCAAGGGTCATGCACTGCTCAAACCATTGGGTTTTTGTAAATTCAGTGTATCGTTTCCAGCGAGAGGTGTGTTAAATCTCTCATTCTATTATCAGTCTCTGGATGTTTTCGCACAGGCGATCACACAACCATGGTCTTAGTGTCCCATATGCACATGACAGTAATGATTCAATTTTATGTTTACCATATTTTAGTTTTTTCAATGAGTGTATCTTATGCCAATGGTTTTTATTAACTAAGTATATAATACAAATGTTAGTTAATTAATTTAACTCATTCTATTATGTTGAGCATAACTTGCCCCTGACACCGATTCTTCAGGCTGTTCAATACTTTAGTGATGCGGTCACACACAAAATGGCATAGTGCTGTTAACTTGCATCCAACCACTTGTCTTTCTGTCTGTGCATTAAAAAGCATAGGAATGTGTCCATAAATGTTTCCTGAGGCAAGCATGTATTCCTGAATCAGACTACATGATCTAGTGTGTAGTAATTGTTTGGCTCTTTAATCCCTGGTGGCATGGCACCAAGGATAATGTTCTGCATGGTTAAACACTAATAAGGTCCAAAAGGCGAGACCTATTGGCTATGCCAATGCTTATTTGTAAAGTGCAGTTTGTATCAAGGATGAAACTGAGTGACTTGGCATTGGTAGATAGTCCATCTAGATTCATATTATCAAGCTAGGTTTGGACTAGTTGTTGCTTGGTGTACAATAAAAACATTACAGTGATGGTGAGTGTTGGAAATTGGGTAACTGGTTGCCTGGGATGTGAGCCCTAGTCAAGCAGTAACCGCAATCGTAGTCAGGGTAAGGCACACACAAGCCCCAAATTAACCTGTGGTCAACCCTCTGGCAGCGTGGCACAGAGCAGTCAGGCTTAACTTAGAGGAAATGTGTAAAGCATTTGTGTAACGCTTCAAACAGTATAGCAGTAAAAAGACTGCACAAAAAGATCCCACCCCAGGTTAGAAAAATAGAGCAAAATGTAATAAATAAAACAAGACTAAAATGACAAAAAACAATCAGTATAACCGTAGCTATACATTTTTAAAGAATAAACTTAAAATAGCACCTAGAAAAAGAAAGTTCCAACCGCAGCTATCTGATCACACTATGCTGAGTCAAAGTCAAAAGTTCAGGCCAACCACAATGGAGCACGGGTAAGATACAGTCCCAGACTAGTCCCACTGAAGGTTTTCGAGTCCTGTTCACATTGAAGTGGGTCACTGGGAGCAAGTACCGCACAGCGGGCGGCTGTTGGCATGGCACGAAGAGCAGGTCGGGCATCGCGGACAAGCGGGCTGGAGAGTTGCATTGTTGATCCCCTTCGAGCTGATGATGCTGCTGTGCAAAGAGACAGGTCTGTAGTGGCTCAGGCTGATTTTCCATGCAAGCAGCACGGTTCCAGAGCTCTAGAGCCACACCAATGGTCCAGGACCTGATAGGCACCTCTTGGGGGTCAGGAACTCACTGAAGACGGGTCCAGGAGAGCCTGTTATGTCCCTGAGGCTCAGATCAGGAGGCCAGTAGCCTAGCCCTTTGAGTGACATTGGAGTCCTGGGTTCAAGAGGGAGTGCAAGTTCAATTCTTCTTCCCCAGGTAAGAGGGTAGCAGGTCAGCATAGGAGGGGAGCACTTCCTGTAGAGCAGCAGTCCAGCAGAATTACAGTTCTTGTAGCAGCAAAGCAGTCCTTCTTCCTGGCAGAGTATTCACCTGTCCAGAACTGTACCGAAGTCTTAGGTCCCTCTTTTATACACTGGCGCCCAGGTTCTGGAAGGTGGAAGGAGCTTTTAGTCCGTGACTTTGAAAGGTATGGAATTCCCTGCCTTCCTGCCCTGGCTCCAAGCTGGCTGAAGTGACAATGCAGGGTTGTTAAGAACCTTGTGTGGAGATAGGATACAGCATATTCAGAAGTAAGTGAGGCTGGGCCGATCTCCTCCAGCCCTTCCTACCAGTGATGGCCCATTCAGACACACCTAAGTTCCCATTGTGTGTGGCTGTCTTGGAGGAATACACAAAGTACAACTGCCGACTACACCCAGTCACATGACCAGAGACAGGCTGCAGGCATCTAATGGCCAAGGCAAGAAAATACCAACTTTCTAAAAGTGGCATTTTCAGAACTGTAATTTAAAATCCGAATTTACCATAAATTAGGATTTTAAATTAGGATTCCAGAGACACCAAACATTAACCAGGCATAACAAGGCTATTCCAATGATGGGGCGTGGCTTGGATGCCGAGGAGGTAGGCAGCGTGAGCTCGGAGCTCCGCGCCCGATCCCGGAAAATATCCTGAAAATCTGATCGGACCCTGACGTAATTGATATCATTCGACACTGGAAGGTACCACAGAGGGTCCGGTGCCCACGGAGGACGACACCGGGCCATTCCAAGCCAGTTATCCGACTCAGAAAGTTGGACTCAGGCCCGAAGTCCTCGACCTAAAATGGCGGCGGTGGCATGAGAAACGGAGACGACGGAGTCGCCAGGCCGGAGCCCCCCTAAGAGCTGCTACCCCTACAGGTCGGAGGTGTTAGTGGGTGCATCGCACCCCTCCCTGGGTGTTGGAGTGGATCCTGGGCGCACCCCGGGTGATTGGGATCCGCCCCTTGGTGGTGGAGGCGACAGTGTGGCTATAACCCAGTGACGGTGCTCCGGGCCTCTGAGCACGACTGGCGCCATCTGGGCTAGCGGTGGATCGGAGACCTTGATCCCCAGAGACAGCCTTGGATCCGGAGACCTGGGCAGCGCCCCGGGCGCCAAAAGGACAGGCTTCTCCGCTGAGACTGCAGGGACCCTTCCTGTGGGTAGAGCCCGGCGACGTGCGGAGAGACAACAGGGACGGAGTTGGAGACCACCGCTTGAGCCGGCCCAGATGGGGAAGCCAAATAAGAAGGGAGAAGGTGCGACAGATACAGAGGCTGCGGAAGGAGCGGACCGAGACCAATCGGCTCTACAGCGGATGCAGGACCGTATCCTGGAGGCCATCGCCACCACAAGGGACGCTTTGCAACAAGATATAGCTCAGGTGGCGACGGGATTGGGCCTCCTGAAGGCCGACCATGATAAACTTAAGGACAGAGTGAAGTCCGTGGAGACCACGGTTAAGGAATTAGCCCCGGGCCATGCAGCGGTGAAGGCGCAGATGTCGGAGGTGATGGACCGCTTGAAGGTGCTGGAACGGAGGGCCGAAGATGCAGAAAACCGGAATAGGCGCAACAACGTACGCCTCGTGGGCCTGCCGGAAAAAATTGAAGGCGACGATATGGTGGGCTACCTCGATAACTGGTTGCGAACGGAGGTGGCGCCGGAGGGACTGTCCCCCTTCTTCTCCCTGGAACGGGCGCATAGGGTTCTGGCGCGCCCGCCGGCCTCAGGCCTCCCACCTCGCCCAGTGGTGTTCAAGTTGCTCCATTACCGGGACAGGGACTGGCTTTTGCAGAGGGCGAGAGAGGCAGGGCCCTTTCAAGTGGACAACAGCAGGGTCACTATGTTCCCGGATTACACGTTTGAGACGCAGCGGCTCAGGGTGAACTTTCTGTCCCTTAAGCGGGAGCTCCGCGATGAAGGCATCAAGTACTCTCTACTGTTCCCCGCCAAGCTGAGAGTGGTGGTGGATGAACAATCTCTCTTCTTTACATCCTCTGCGGACGCTTGGACCTGGTGGGACACTTATAAAGCGGGAACGGACGGTGCTAAGGCCAGGGAGGAAGAGGCTAAGGTGGCGCAAACGGTCAGGAAATCCCAACGGATCAGGAGGAACCGCAGGAGAACCGGCAAGCCTTCGGTGTCGCAGACTGAGGCGGAGAGGCAGGCGGCCCTACAGGCGGTCGCGGACTTATCCAGGACCAGGAGCCAGTCCGGGAAGGGTACGGGCTCAGTGGACCCCGGCACGGGCTCGGAGACGGGACAATCGGAATTTGGTGGAGCCCGGGGCCCTATTGTGACGCCGCAGACTTCGGAGGAGATACTTGAGACGTGTTGAACTGAACTACTGGAGTGGACTCGCTGGTTGGACACCGGGGCATTGGGCCCGTGGCAGTGGAACGCTGCTACTTGAGGTCTTGGGGCGCTATAATGTGGGGATTGTGGGGTGGAGTGCGCGGGGTTGATTTGCTTTGAGGATCTAGCGCATCGAGCCACGCCTTACTGGCCCCTAAGGTCACCGCAGTGGAGACTGCGGCCATTACTGCCTTTCTTTGAGGGGTGGTTGGGAGTGTTGGTTTGGATGGGGGTACTTCCAGTTGCGGGGGGACCTGTCCTGGGGGGGTGGGTGTTGCGAGCAGTTGGGGTTGCTCAGGGGGTAGTTGTTGTTGGAGGGGTTTGGCTTCCTGTTTGGAGAGGGTGGGTGGGGTGGCCCGTGGTCGCGGGACATGCGAGGACATTGTTCTTTGTTGTCTGGTCCAGTTATGTGGGGAGGGATGGCTAATACCGGGGCATTGAAATGTGTGTCCTGGAATGTGCGGGGTATGCAGTCAATGACACGCAGGCATAAAGTTCAGGCATACCTCAAGCGTAGAGGGGTTCATATAGCGTTCCTGCAAGAAACGCATCTTAATAAGCAAGAGGGGGCTGCTCTGCAGAAACGCTGGAGGGGTCAGCTGTTCGGCACGACGTTCTCAGCTTTTGCAAGGGGGACACTGATTTGGATACGGGCGGGGGTCCCCTTCCAGGTGACAAAAGCATTGGTGGACCCGGAGGGCAGGTATGTGGCGGTGGAGGGGAGGCTGAGAGGCAGGGTGATATCTCTCTGCAATGTGTACGCCCCTAATGTAGATCTGCCCGCATTTCTGTCTACAATCTCGGGCAAACTGGCGGGTTATTTAGCAGGGCGGTCCTCTTGGGGGGGGATTTCAACTCAGTCGAGGATGTGTTATTGGATAGGTCCCATCCCCCACTGCGCGCGTCCCCAGTGCATAGAGTCGCCAAGCGCAGGATGGAATGGCAGGAGAGCTGGGCCCTCAGGGATGCATGGAGGGCGTTGCACCCCACTACTAGGGACTACTCTTTTCACTCGCACCTGCATGATCTGCACGTAAGGCTAGATGCGTTTCTTTGTTCGCCGTGCGTGCTCCCTGCAGTGGGTGGGGCGGAATACTTGGCTAGGACGCTATCGGACCACAACCCCTTGTTGATATCCCTGAACTGGATGGTGACTGTTCACTGCGTGCCAACATGGCGCCTGCAACCCGACACCGTGGATGATCTGCTGTTTAGGGAGGCTCTGGGAGAACGCATTGAGAGCTACTTTGAGGAGAACAGTGGTTCGGCCTCCACGAGGGCGATAGAGTGGGATGCGTTTAAGGTGGTGGTGCGGGGACACTGTATTGGGCACACAGCTGGGGCTCGCAAGACTTTGATGGACGATTTGGATAAGGCGGAAACACGGCTGAGGGAACTGGAGAAGGGTCGCCCGAATCACCCTGAGTTACAGGAGGGGCTTAGTGGGGCCCGGGAGGGGCTGGCAGTAGAGCTGGAACGGCTGCGCAGCTTTGACCATAAGGCGTACATGACTAGAGCGCATGCGGAGGGCGATAAGGCGGGGTCTATGCTGGCATGGCTCGCTAACCCAGTCGGGAGGGGCATGCCGATCATGATGATCCAGGAGGTGGGGGAGGAGCCCTGCCACACTCAACCCGGGATCCTGAATAAGTTTCATACTTATTACGAGGGGCTCTATGAGAGTGGTGAGACAGGAGGGGCGGATGAGCTAGGAGAGTTCTTGGACGGCTTACAACTACCTAGGGTGGAGGACTCAGAGGCGGAAGAGCTGGGTCGGCCCATCACTCTTGGAGAGATAGGGTGTGCAGTAAAGCAAATGGCCAGAAATAAGACCCCGGGACTTGACGGGCTCCCGATCGAATTCTACAGTAAATATCTGGAGTACCTAGCTCCGCGGCTGCGCGAGGTATACAATGAAGCTCAGACGAAGGGTAGGCTCCCGACCTCCATGAGTGAGGCCCTCATGATCCCGCTCTTAAAACCGGGCAGAGAGGGTGCGGCTTTGTCCTCGTACCGTCCGCTGTCCATGTTGACGACGGACTACAAGATCCTGAGTAAAATTCTTGCCAACAGACTGCTGGTGCACATGACGGGCCTTGTTCATAAGGACCAGTGCGGTTTTATTCCGACACGCAACACTACCCACAATATTCGTAGGCTTACGAGACTGATGGGGGCGGACTGGCCGAGCGCCGTTTCCCCATTTGTCCTTTCCATTGACATAGAGAAGGCCTTTGACAGCCTTGAGTGGGGTTACCTGTATGAGGTGATGCGACGCTTCGGACTGGGGGACGGATACATAAACTGGACTAAGGTCCTGTACACTGACGCGGTAGCGAGAGTCCGAGTGGGTACTCTGATCTCGAGGCAATACCCGGTCAGGCGTGGCACCAGACAAGGATGCTCCCTGTCTCCGCTCCTGTTCGCCTTGGCGATGGAACCCTTCGCCGTGGAGGCCAGGCAGGGCCGCCACTATGCCGGCTTATCGTTTAGGGGCAAGCCGCACTTCATTTCTTTATACGCAGATGACCTGTTGATGTTTCTGGCCGATGCGGGCCCCGAGCTCGAGGGGGCACGGCGACTACTAGGGCGATTCGGCCGGTTGTCGGGCCTGAGGGTCAACTGGCCTAAATCCTGCCTGTTCCCCCTGAGGTCAGGAGAACCATGCCCACTCACTGCGCAAGAACTTAGATGGGAGCCGCGCTGCCTGCATTATTTGGGGGTCTATATTTATCATACCCCGGCTGATTTACTGGAAGGCAACATCACCCGCTGTATTAATGCCCTACGGGGGTCCATGGACTTCTGGTCGACCCTGCCATTATCCCTGGCTGGTAGGATCTCCCTGCTCAAAATGGTGGCCCTACCCAGGCTTTTGTATTATTTTAGGATACTTCCGGTGTGGATCCCGAGCTCTATCTTTAAACGCCTGAGATCTCTGGTCATAGAGTTCTTATGGGGCACGGGAAGGAGGCGCATAGCGCTCGACACTCTGCTACGCCCCAAGGATGAAGGAGGGATGGCGGTGCCGGATTTTGAAGGGTATTACCTGGCTGCGCAGCTCCAGATTTTTACTCAAGAGGTTGCGAGAGTGTATAGAGGCCCTGAAGAAGCGAGAGAAGATGGTACCCCGCGGCATGTTCTGGCGTACATCACTCTGCACCAGAAGCTCCGGGTGGGGGATTTGACGGTCAAAGAGCAGACGTTTCGACTCTGCTGGGACCGGGCCCGTAAGAGGGCGGGAGTCCGCCGTATGTATGCCCCTGAAATTCCGTTGGGAATGGTCACGGCCCTCCCGCATGGAGGGGACTGGTCGCGCTTGCTAGGTTGGGAGGAGGCGGGGATACAAATGCTGGGTGATCTATATGAGGATGGGGTGCTGCTGCAGTTTCAGAACTTACAGGAGCGTTTCGACCTGCCGAGGGGCGACTACTTGTTGCACGCAGCGGTTACAGGCGCTATGCAAGCCCACTGGGGGGAAGGGTTGCAGGAGCCGGACGTCTCTATGGCCTGCCAATACACGATGATGGCGGCGGGGACCTTTAAGGCTGTCACTTGCTTGTACTCTAGGATGCAGCGGGAGGCCTTGCTACCATTGACGGCCCTGAAGGCCAAGTGGGAGCTGGACTTGCAAGTGGAGATACCTGACACGACCTGGGGCCAGTTACTTAGGCGAGCACGGAAGAGCTCGAGAAACGACAGGTTCCAATTAATCCACTTCTATGTCATTCACAGGGCGTACCTCACACCGGGGAAAATACAACAGTATTTTGGGGTAGACAACGCTGCTTGCCCCAGATGTAATACAGTCGGGGCGGACCTGGGTCACATGCTATGGGATTGCCCCTCTCTGGGAGATTACTGGCAGGAAGTTGGGCGGGCCCTTAACAGTGCGACGGACAGAGATATCCAGTACACTAAAGCGGTTGGTATCCTCCATTGGTTCCCGCACACGCCTAGAAACAAGAATACTAGCAAATTTATAGACCTGGGACTTATTCTGGCCAAGCGGGAGATTACGAGGAACTGGAAGTCGAGAGTGGGGCCCACATATAAAAGGTGGTATGGGGAATGCCTGAGGTGGGCCGCATGTGAAAGTACCTTGAGATACCAGGTGGCATGGAGGATGAATGACGAGAAGGCTCTGGAGAGGGCAACTGCATGGGAAATGATGGTGCAGGCGCTCCGCGACATGGACGCTGAGGAGTTGGAAGGCGAGGGTGAGCTAGATGGGGCAAGCCCTGTCACTGTACAGGAGAGCACACCTTAGCGAATGTCTGTTCCTCCTACAACGCACCAGGCACTTTTATACTGCTGATACGGCGCAGAGCGACCACGGGGGAGGGTGGGATGGAAGCTGGAATTGGCGGGATGTTGGGGAACCGAAATCGGGGAAGGGGGAGGGGTGAAAATCACAAAAGCGACCCAGAAATGCTTGCTTACTGCCACTGACAGACAATGTAAGGTGATACGAGGAGCGCCCATGGATAAGGCCACCCGCACCGGAGGAAAGGGTGGACCTCCCGGATAACTGAAAGACTGGTTAATATTACCCTTGTACACAGTGAAATTATATTGCTGCTTATCTTGTCTGTACAATTATATTGGTGTTGCAATAAAAAGGATGTTAAAAAAAAAAAAAAAACAAGGCTATTCCAATGTAATCCTATGGTAGTGAAAAAAGAATGTTTGGTTTTTCAGTACCAGGACATGTAAAACTTAAAAGAACATGTCCAACGTTTTAAGTACATTGCACCCTGCCTTCTGTGCTGTCCAGAGCCTACACTAGGGGTGACTTATATGTAATAAAAAGTAAGGTTTGGGCGGGGCAAGGGTTTATTTTGCCAAGTCGAAATGGCAGTTTAAAACTTCACACCCAGCCTGTGCAATGGCAGGCCCCAGACATGTTTAAAGAGCTACTTAAAGGGGTGGCAAAATCAGTGTTGCAGGCCCACAAGTAGCAGGGACTTAAAAGTAAATTAAATATGGTAATTTGGTATAAGCCAACATTACCATGTTTTAAGACGTGCGCACATGCACTTTCACACAGGTTAGCAGTGGTACAGTGTGCAGAGGACTAATTCCAGCAAAAACAAGATCAGAAAGAAATTGAGGAAGAAGGCAAAAAGTTGGAGGAAGCCCACCTACAGGCTGACAACTCTAACAGTGGAGTTAAGTTTGAGGTAGGTTCTGAACATCAAGATCTACATAAGGTGTATTCATTGTTTGGGGCATTTGATGTCTTCAGCAGAGGATTCTTTCATGTAGAGCTGTGTATCACTGGCATATTGATGAGCTTTGCGGCTGTTATTCGAAAGTAGGGTTCCAAGGGCTTCTATGTAGAGGCTTAGGATGAGGGGAGAGAAGATGAATGAATGAATGAATGACCGGTCCTTATAAAGCGAACAGCTACTCCAGCAGGAGTGTCCCGGCGCTAACGGTTCTCATTTGGCTGCCCTGATGGAAGGCTTAGCTCTTAAAAAGCCATGTTTCCAGCAATTTCTTGAAGTGAGTTAGATCTGTAGATGCTCTCAGAGCCACCAGAAGTTTGGTCCATGCTTGGGCTCCTAGGAGTCTGAAGGACCTACCACCTCTACGCATCAATCATGTCTTGGGGATGCAGGCCAAATAGGCAGAGGATGATCTAAGTGCTCTAGTAGTTGTGTAGCGGCTAGCTCACTTTCTAATGTAGTCAGCGCCCATGCCATGGAAGGCTTTGAAGAAAATTACCATGTCCTTGAATTTAATCCGCTCCCTCACTGGAAGCCAATGTAAAGCCTTGAGATGAGGGGTCATATGCGACCTAGGTTTCACTCTGAGGATTGGCCTGGCTGCAGAATTTTGCACTATCTGAAGGCACTGAAGAAGGTAGTCTGGTAGTCCCAGGTAGAGGGCATTAGCATAGTCTAATCTGGACATGATCAGTGCCTGCACCACTATCTTCCTGGAATCCAAAGGGAGAAGCGGAAGGAATTTATTCAACATCCGCAGTAAACCAAAACAGGTTCCCACCAAGGCCTGAACCGGGGACCGCATTGAGAACGCATTCTCGATGTGGATACCCAGGTTTTTGACCGTAGATTGGACAGCACAGGGGGATTCTTCGGGCCACCATTGGCTCCAATTGATCACAGAGGGTTGGCCAAAAAATACAATCTTGGATTTATCAGGTTTGCACTTGAGCTGGTTTTCTTTCAACCATTTAAAAACCTCTGTGAGGCAGGATCTAATTGTGTCCCCATTGAAGTCTGTGCCTTTGTCGCATGTGAAAATCAGCTGAGTATGATCAGCATAAGAGATTATTTTGGTGCCATGTGCCTCCGCCAGGGATGCTAGCGGCGCCATGTATAAATTAAAAAGAGTTGGACTTAAGGAGCAGCCCTGCAGGACTCCAACCTTTATACTGGGCATAGAGGCTGAAAACAGGGAAGTCCATATTACCTGTTCTCCAAAAAGGATGTTATAGAGGTTAGTTCTTTTCCTCCGATGCACATGTTCCTTAATCTGTCGAGGAGCATCACGTGTGGTACCGTGTCGAATGCCGCCAACAGATAGAGTAAAATGAGAATCGCTCTGCCCCATGGTCTAACTTGTCTCTGAGATGTTCTGTCACCTCCAGTGCAGTTGTCTCGTACTGTAGTTGGCCCTAAAGCCGGATTGCGTGGGGTGCAGGAGAGTGTGCTTCTCCGCATACTCCATGAGGACTTTATTAACATGTTTCTCCAGCACTTTGGAGAAGGCCATGGTAATAGATGGATACTTTAGGCAGCTGGAGGTGGTAGTAAGCTTCTGGGATCTGAAGGAGTCCATGCTGGGAAACTGCATTTGGCAGAAGAGATAGGAGGACGAACAATAGAGGATATCACCAATGAATCCCATTGAAGACTTCAGTGTGTGGATGAGGGTGGGATGGTTGATGATGTTGAAGGCAGCTGGTCAGTGTCAGCAATATCAGAAGATAGGGGGTCATCTTTATCTGTGGGGTCAGGAGGGCATCATCTATGATTTATAAGGGACCTCTTTCCATTCTGCAGTGTGATCTGAAGCATGATTTGTAGGCATACAGAAGAGGGTGGTAATTGTGTCTTCGAGTTGTGTGTAGACTGCTTTTTCAATGAAGCTGCCAAGGAAGGGAAGGTGAGGGTTGTTAGTAAGGTATTCATGGCCTAGTGTGGGTTTCATCGGGAGAGGGAGAATGTAGCTTGACTTTGGAGCTTCTAGGAAGATACCTATAGCTAGGGAGGTTTTGACAATAGTGATCAGGGATGAGAGAGCATGTCCTAAGAGGCGTTGATAAAGGATGAGGGCAAAAAATCATCTTTGTAAGAAGTAACTTTGAGGGAATTTAACATGCTGGCAAGGTCTACGAGAGACATGTCTTTAAAAGATGGCTATCGTAGGATGCAGCATGGCGGGGGTTGTAAGAAGAGAAACAGACCTAGATTTGTTGATGTACTGTTAGATTTTCTGTATTTTGGTAATTGAAGCAGAGTTTAATTGCACTATCAAGTCAGGAGCAGGCCTGTAGAGTATTTGTTTTTTCTTGGCTGCTTCCTTCTTCTTGAAAATGTTTTTATTGGTTTTCAAGTCATAAATCCCATACATGTGTAACAAGTATTTTGGCATATTCCATGTTACAGAGAAGTCATCAGGAAAAGGTATTAGTTAGAAACAGGGTGCATTCAAGTGTTGCTTTCCAGTACTTTGCAGTGCCATTTCTGTTGGTGGGGAAATACATAGGTCACCTTGGTAAGTTTTGAAGAGACAACCAACAATGTTGAGTTTGTAGAAGTTGGTTTATTGTACAAATGCAGGGACCTCTGGTACACAGCTTCACCTTCCCACATAGGCTCTGTAACAGTCCTTCCAACCCTCCAGCTCCAGTATCCTAGTAACCCCAAGATTCTACATGCTTTACACAAGTCATAACAAAACAAATAAGCATATGAATATAACACATCTCCCTGCTCAAAATAAATAAAGAAAAATAAGAAACATACAAAACACAAAGGAGGAAAAAATCATTTTACAATTAAGAAAACATTTCTATGCAAACACATAGTCAACAAATCTTTTTGGTCTTACATGACTGCGTTCTGAAGATCTTCTAATCAAGGTATTGGAAACATCACGAGCGTGAACAGATGAATCATTTTTATCAGGCAATCCATCAAAATTGGAACACGCTCTTTGACAAGACCCAGTAAATACTTTTAACTCAGTATCAGAACATAATGAAACTTTTCTTTTATTCCGCCAATTTCCATCATCTAACATAACACTATTTCCCTTAACACAAACCACTTTTTTTGGAGATGACCATTTCGACCAACCCTTCTTGGATTTGTCACCTACATACACCCTGACAAACATGCCCTGAGTAAAAACCCGCTTGGGCATGACAATATTCTTATTGTAACGATCACAAAAACCCTTTTGATACTTCTGTACTCTCTCTTGCAATTTACCAAAATCTATCTCATGTTTACCAGCTCTGTTCATCCATGCTGGCACAGCTTGAGAACACGGAACCCTTCCCTTCAGAAGAGAAAAAGGTGTTTCATTAGTTACAGAATGTGGTATTGTGCGATACGACCACAACATGTTCCTAACATGCTCCCTCCACGGTTTCCCATTGGTGCATGCTAACTAAACACATTCCACCGACACTCTATTAAAGCGTTCAACAAGGCCATCACTCCTTGGATGATAGAGAGGAGTGGTGCTGTGTTTTATAGCCCAATTATTCAAAAAGGACTTAAACTCGTCTGAAATAAATTGTGGCCCATTATCTGTGATAATTTCTGCTGGACACCCTTCTCTTCTAAAAATGTCCTCACAAAAAGAAATCACATTACCAGATTTAATTTCCTTCACAAAAGCAACCTCAGGTCACTTAGAAAAGTAGTCAATCATGACTATTGCAAATCTCTCTGAAACACCTAGAATATCAGAAGGACCACAAATGTCTATCGCTAACTTTTCCCAAGGACCCTTGGGAAATGAGGATGACACGATTTCAGTCTCCCTAGAACAATGAGTCTTGTCACTACATGTGCACGCAATGCAATTACGGACAAAACGCTCCATTTGAATATCCATACCGGCCCACCAGAAATTCTCCCTACACTTCCTTTTCAAGGCAGACATACCTCCATGTCCTTCATGCAAAATCTTTAACAACCTCTCTCTAATACTAACAGGCACTACCAACCTATCCCCTCTTCTGAGTAAATCATCAATGACATTCAATTCAGACCATATTAACTTAAATGGCAACAAATCCTTATGTGCTCTCCAACCTTGTTCATCAGACAAAACATCCCGTACTTTGCCTAAAACTTAATCTTCATCTAAAGCCTTTTTCCAATCTGCTAGACTAATGGCGCAGCATACGTCCTCCACCTCAGCAACAATCCAATCATCTTCCTTGAAATCTTGTCCAACATCCAAAGGTAACCTTGATACACAATCAGCATTAACATTCTTTGCCCCAGGAATATACTTGATATCAAACACATACTCTTGAAGACGATACAGCCATTTAGCTATCCTTGGAGTAGCCTCGCTTGCCCCCTTAGTAGAAAAAAGATCAATAAAGGGTTTATGATCTGTATGCAATTGAAAATGATTCCCCCATGCAAGCATTCTGAAATATTGTACGCCCCACCAACAGTCTAGAGCTTCCTTCCCAATTGTGGAATATGTGAGCTCCGCACCCTTCAATGTGCGAGACGCAAAAGCTACAACTCTTTCTATACCATCATGTATCTGAATAAGTACAGCACCTAAACCATAGTTGCTGGCATCTATGGAAACAATAATCTGATCAGTAGGAACAAAAGGTTTCAGAGAAACAGCATTTGCAATGCTCTTCTTGATGGAGTCAAAACTTCTGACCATTCAAACTTGACCCCATTCTTCATCAATGTCCTAAGCTCATGCACTCTGTCTGAAAAATGATCTACAAATTTAGAATAATATTCGGCAAGACCAAGAAATGACCTTAACTGGTCCTTGTCCTTGGGAGCCGGTGCTTTTTCAATCGCTTCTACCAGATTTTGTTTAGGTTTAACACCCTCATTGGATAAAGTGTGACCTAAGTACTCAACCTCCCTCATGCCAAATTTGCATTTTTCCCTAGCCACTGTCAAACCAGCATCCACTAGTTTCTTGAGGGCTTTTTCTAGATTACAATCATGATCGGATTCATTTCCTCTCCAAACTAAAACATCGTCCTGAAATACTACCACCTTATCTAAGCCAGATAGAACTGACTGCATTACCCTCTGAAACGCAGCCGAAGCCGACGCCAAACCAAAAGGCATGCGTATAAATTGAAAAGCTCCTTCAGGAGTAATAAAAGACGTAATATGTTTGGAGTGTTCATGCAATAAGATTTGGTGGTATGCATTAGATAAATCCAAAGTAGTAAAATGTGTCCCCCCTTTCACAGTGGCTAATAACTCATTTATTCGGGGAAGAGGATGACGGTCAACCCAAATTTTATCATTCACATCTCTTAAATCGATGCACATCCTAATCTTGCCATTAGGTTTCTTAGCTAAAATGCCTCAATAGGTTCAATCACACCAGCATTGCAAAGTCTAAGTAGTTCTTCTTTCAATTTACCTCTTAAAACAAAAGGTACATTTCTAACTTTATGAACTTTTGGAACAGCACCCTCTTTAAGAATTATCTTGTGTTTGAATTTTTTAAGGCAACCCAACTGTTCACTGAATAACTCAGGAAATTTAGTATACCATTTGGAGGTATCATTCGCAGAGACTGCTAGTACTTGTAAAGGATGATTAGGATTTAAAATAATACCAAGGGCTCTTTGATCTTTCCACCCCAACAGAGATTTGCCTTTATGAACTATATACAATTTTACTATAGTTTTCCTATCACCAAATAACAATTCTGTTTCAATAAAACCAATAACAGGCAACTTTACCCCACAATAGCCTTTTGGAAGAGCATCTGTTAACTGTAAATCTTCCAACTTTCCTCCTATACTTTCCCACGTGAACTTGTCAATTATGGTAAATGGAGAACAAGAATCTGCCCATACCTGTACATCTTTTCCCTTTAACTTGATGTTGCATTTAGGAGGACGATAACCGTCATGTTTATCTATGTTGCACTCCAAAACTTGCTCATGTTCAATCATCATGACCTCAAAATTATCATCTTCAGCAATGTCATTATTATAATCTATGTCCACACTATGATCAACATCGTCAACTAAATTGACTGTAGATTGAGATGAACTAGGTGATTTACACCATCTTGCAAAATGTCCTAGTTTTTTACATTTATGACACCTAGTTTTAATGGCAGGACAAAAATTTGCATCAGCAGTATGCTTTGGACTACCACATCTAAAACAATATTTAGTTTTGGGTTTAAAAACATCTCCTTTAGCTTCCGTAAAAGTTTTCTGGAAACTCTTTTTCTGAGGTTTATTCACAACATTAACAGACTCATTATCTTGCGCAACTTTTTTTGAAGTACCATTCAGTTCTTTCATGTACCTGGAAGTGTTTTCCATTTTTTTGGCTGCAGAAAAGGGTTTTTCTAAAGTGGGGTCTTTTAAATCAAGAAGTTTTTCCTGAATCCTGAGATATGACATTCTATTAATTAATTGATCTCTTATAATATCATCCCTCATAGTATTAAATTTGCATGTGACCGCTAACATTCTTAAACTTGCTACGTACTGTTCAATGGTTTCACCAGAAGATTGTGCACGAGAGAAAAATTTGTGTCTTTCAACAACAACATTTACTTTTTTACCAAAATTATCTTCTAAAGCTTTTATAGCCAGTTCATACACATCCACATTACTATCACCAGAAGACTCACTATCAATAATAGTTTCTACACGTACTGTTTCCATTAATGGTAATGTTTTAAAAACATTTCTTCCTTCCAGACCCAAAAATTGTTTTAAAATAGCAAAGTTTCTTTTAGAAACAAAAACATCACCCCCAATACCCTCCAAATAAGTTTCAAATGTTTCCTTCCAATGCTCCCATTACATGCATGGTTGGCCAGGACTCTGTAAGAAAAATGGTGGTGCAGGAATAATTTGAGAAGACATCATTATCTGATAACTAATGAATATCAATTACTATCTGCTAGAGGGAAAGAAAATAATTAAAACATAAAGAAATACTATAAAATGTAACAAATGTTGTATAAAAATTATAGTTAAATAAGCAATATTAATATGGTGTGTGTATCACCGTTGATAAGAAACACACAAAGGAAGAGTATGAATCTCTGATGCTGATGTGTATTCCCACGATGAAAAGTGTACTTGAAACACTGGAATGCGTACCACCAATAGTCAAAATATCTTTGTTATACTGAATTTAAAGTAAGCAATTGCTGAAAGAAAAGCTTCTTTTCACGAGTTCAGTATCTGTTGCTAAATGCCAGGAAGAGACAAAATGGAGACGCTCTTTGTTGATGTTGCTAGGCACAAAGAAGAAATAAATCAGAGGCGTTCTAGTTGTTGATGATGACGAACATGAAAATGCACGCATACGTCGGTAGCGTAATACGTCTTCACTCCACACTGCGCACGCGAAAAGAACTCGTGAAGATACAGAAGCCTCGATCGTTGCTTGCGAATTGAAAAATGCACAGGTAACAGACCTTCTTCACACACAAGCGATAAATGTCAATTCTTACTAAATTTAATGCAAAATAAGAATGGAACAATGTGACTCACAGTAGACGGCAATCGGAAATGCCCCAAACAGGATCGTTAAAGTCAAATCAGGAGACAATACGCCGTTCTTCACACACTATGCGGGCAAACTAACAACAAAAGATTAAAAATGGTTGGAAATGACTCAAAGTTGCAACCGTTGAAAGCGTAATAGTTTAACTCAGCCCAAAAGTCAAATATGTTAAACTTACGGTTTTACTTGTGCAGGAGGAAACAGATAGTAAGGTAATATCGATGATAACCACAGTAGGTTATGTTATGTAGAGAAATTGTAATAAGAAGCATTCCATGTCATAAATACCTTATCCAGAGGTCACTTTAAAATAGAAATTTGTTGAAATTTCTAAAATGGGGTTGTAAACATTTTTTTCAATCTTCTTCAGTGAAGGTGTTCTTCATTGTAAATGAACGATCCCATCCTCTGTCGCCAATTTTGAAGAGACAACCAACAATGTTGAGTTTGTAGAAGTTGGTTTATTGTACAAATGCAGGGACCTCTGGGACACAGCTTCACCTTCCCACATAGGCTCTGTAACAGTCCTTTCAACCCACCAGCTCCAGTATCCTAGTAACCCCAAGATTCTACATGCTTTACACAAGTCATAAGAAAACAAATAAGCATATGAATATAACAGTAAGTGTTCCATTTGCCCCACTTCTTGTCCCATTTCTTAGGACACCCTCTCGCTTTAAACACCTCTTTGTCCGCTATCATGCATTTTTACGCATTATCTGATCCACGCTCTGAATGAAGGTCTGCCGCCACCCTCCACCTCCTTGCTATCTCACTTTTAACTAGGGTGTATCCCAGTGTTGTAAAGTGTTGTTCTATGTCTGTTAGGTCAGTCTGTTCCCACACATTTAGAAGCTCCAGCCTAGGCATGAGGGAGTGTTCCTTCCCCAAGGCTTCTAGTGTATGACCCTTGGCTCCCTCCCACATTGGTCTCACCCCCGGGTAGTCCCATATCCTTGGCTGCTTCCTTGATGACATTCATACAGTACTTGGCATTGGCTGATGTCAAGGGCTCTCCGCTCAATGAGTGCAGGAACTTTAGTTGCTCAGTGTCATGAGGGAAGACCTGTTGCTATTTTTCAGCAAAGTTGCTTATGTGCCAAAAGCCTGATCATCTAACCTGTTTACAGGCAGTGGGCACATTTCTTCACAGACAGTTATTGTCACACTGAATTAAATACGTAATTATTTTACCTTTCACTGAAATCATCTTAGCTGAATATTGTACCTAGACCCCCAATTTTACTGACTTTTTATTTGAACACACAGGCTGAACTCCAGGTCTGACATATTGTAAATGACTGCCCAGAACATGGTGCAAGGATATTATTGAATGCCTGGGCAATTAGGTTCTGTGATTTCATTAGAACGTTTAACTCTGTCTTCCCCTGCCTTTCTTCACTACTGGGTAGAAGACAGCATAATAGCCCCTAGAAGTAGGCTAATAGCAATATTAATTGCAGAAAATTGCACCCATATAATTCAGTCTACTTTGTCTTCCAGGTGACTGGTTGAGCAGAAGTAAACCATTATTTATTTAGATCTCGATATAAAAAAACTTATAAAAAGGTACTTCCTTCGTTGCCCTGCCACCAGGCAAAATCAATTAATTTTCGATCTGCCTTCATAAGGTTTCTCAATTTACCTTTATTAAGCTGGTTTCGTTTTAATATGTATTTAAGGGCCTGAAAAGAACCAAAGACTATGACAAATAAGACAGTCTTCCACAACCTTATTGGCAATTGAAAGGAGTCTCTAAAATGTCACCTGAGCAGGCCAGCTGACCCTTTAAGAAAGGTCTGACTTGTACAAAGATAAGCTGCAGTTCTGAACACAAGTGGACCCAGTGTAAGTACTTGTGTGATAAAGAAAAACATGAATGATGTAAAACATTTTGCAAAATGTGGTTACTAACATATACTTTCCTTCTACTGAAATGCTTTCTGGGCACCTTTTTACTCAAAGACACTAGAAATCACTCGGGGGCTTATCATGATCAACGTGGGCCTTTGCAAACAGGGGTATGCTCAGTTCTTGTTGCACAGGGGCAGCTGCATTTCTGCCTGAAGTGCTCCAGATGTAGTGTAAGGTAATTAATTCTTGTACTTCTTTATTCAAAAGGATGAATAACAGTACCTGTAGGCAGGGGTCCAATACTTTTAATAGGAGGGTAACGGTACTTCTCAGTAGCAAGCAAGAGCTCTGGGATAGTTATTACCTGCACTTCTAGATTTCAATTTCAAGCACTGGCCATTTTTACACCCCATTATCAGTTTTCACACCTGATCTCTCTTTTGATTAGTGAAAATGCATTCTGCATCAGTTAGTGCACATATAAAAAAAAGTTTGATGCACTAAGAATATATGAAAAATATTATGCCATATCCTCAATTAGGCACAACGTACTACAATACGCACAAAGGGATGGAAATTGTAACACGCACATCGGAGCCAAGCACAAATGAGGGTGTGTGTACAACTTGATGATTAGGGGTATTTTTTTTTAAATTACAGAAATGCTGCTTCACCTATGCAAATGAAGGTGCACACAACAATGTTTAACCCAGGAGCATGGTTTTTATAATACGACCCCTGTTCAATTGAAAATTAGCCTTTCCTGTTTTCTGCATTCTTTAAGGCTCAGAAAAATGGAGAAATGGCCCCTGAACATATTGTTAACGATAAGAGATTGATAAAATATATATGTAACAAGGCCTGACTTTTTGGGAATAGGGGTCTGATGTACAAAAGGATTGCGATTTGCTAATCGGTCACAAATAGGTTAGCAAGCCTTCACAGGTAAGTTTCTAAAGTATCAAGGCATTTTTAATCTCCAGTTGAAAAAATACCAATGCGACTGTAATTTGAGATAACCTATTGGTGATTACTAGTTTGCTTTTTTTTATGTACTAATAATTTGCTAATTGTAAACAGTTGCAAAAACAGTTTTTTGCACTTGCAAATTACTATCAAGTTAGGAGCAGGTGGTAATCAGGTGCAAACTGTGAAAGGGGCAGAAACTTTCATTATTTTCCACAATGACTGCTGGTCTCTTGGCTACGGCGAGGAAGATGAGGCTGTGTGCTCCACACCACCACAGGAGAAGGAAAAGAAAGGAGTGCATTTTCGAAGACAGTGTGACTTTGTTTCAGGGAACAGAGGAGATATATTTTGTGAGTCTAGGCTCAGCAGCATTATTATTTTTGATTAAATAGCTGAGTTAGACCCTGTGTTGTGTAGAGGCGCACACACAAGTGTTTTCATACTGATTCACATTCAGGTACTTTGCTGCATTCAGCTTTTAGCCTCAGGAAGCTATCAAGGAGTTGTTGCCACTTCGGAGTGGAGGGGTTTTCCCCAAAGTGCTCTTTAACATTTCTTTCCTAATTTCTTAGATGCAGTTCTGCTAAACATTCATAGATATAGTTATGCCACCCCACAGCAAGACTTGTAGCAAACAAAATTTGAATTTTTTGGTGTGCAACATTTCCCATAGGTTATAGGCTGTGTTGATGGGGCACATGTCTCAATTTGCCCTCATAGTGCTACAGAGTTTTTGTTTAGGAATTGAAAGAGTCAGCACTCCTTAAACATTCGTATGGCTTGAAATACTGCCTCTTTATTTACTGATCTTGTGGCTAAAATTCCAGGGCCCATCCGTGACTTTATATTTCAGCAGTGTGCCACTACACAAAAGGAGACCTTGGGGATGATTATCTTTTAGGTATTTCTATATTTCACATTTATATATAATAATTCTCTATTATATAGGAGTGGTTTTAGTTGTATTTTTCATTTGTGTTAAGTGACATTGCATATGCACCACATAAATGGTTTCTGACCCCCATACCTCAATGGAAGTACAAGGAGTGAAAACTTTTGTAATATTGCCCACAAGCAGGCATGGGCTGTTATTAGGCATACTTTGGGGCTTCTTAAGGCAAGGTTTCACTGTCTTCATAGGAGTGGGGGAGCTCTTCAGTATTCACCTCCCCTGGCAAGCACGATGGTGGCAGTGTGTTGTATGCTGTACAATTTAAGGGACTTCCAGTGCAGCCTGCGGAGGGCAGCTCTGATGAAAAGGAAGACCAGAAGAGCAGCAGATGAAATGGAAGGACACAGCTACATTACTGAACACAATAACTATCTCTTTTGGATACATACATTCAATCGCTCTTTCTTTGTTTGCTGAGACTGGGCCTCTCTAGGTCAGTTGCCAACATATCTACTTCTGAACAGCAGGCTGACCGTGTGTATGACTAGATCTTACAGCATCAGAGATAGATATACTACTGTAGCTAAAAGTCTTCTCAGTCACTATAGCGAAAGTAGTCGTACTATTAGAACAGTTCCATGATATAAACATTATCAAACGTGCCATTTCAATAGTCCCAAAGCATTTCGGGTTGAAACCGTTCATCAGGGGAACATTTTCTGAAAACAAAAAAAAAGAATCAAAATTCAAGGACTTGGAGCCTCCAATCAAATTTTCCAAATTAAAAAATGTATACTATGGGTCATCAAGCGCATGCAGGTGGCTCCTTTAAAAAAGCAAAATGAATATAGTCGATAGGTAGATGAAAATGAGTGAAGTGATTTAACTCAATTCGCGACTTGTGATAGTTTTAGTGAGGATGCCGCCACTGGAGTAACGATTCGTTATGGTAAAACATACATTAGTACTGAATGACAGGCCCGGACTGGTCATAGGGGGCACCGGGCAATCCCCCGGTGCGCCGCTAGGGTGGGGGCCGGTTTTGAGCCCTTGGGGGCCGATTTTGTTACAGGGCCGTTTTTGCAGCATAGCTGCAAAATCGGCCTTGCAACAAAATCGGCCGAAAACCGGCCCTAGCAAAGCGCTCGGCGGCACCTCCAACCCCCGGGTGGGGAGGGGGGGCCGGCCGAGCACTTTGCCAGGGCCGGTTTTAGTTCTCAGTCCGTCCCTGCTGAATGAGGTGCTAAAAGGTAACAAAGGGAGTGTGTTGTATGTAAAAACGTGCTACGTGCAAATTATTGTGCACGTTGTTGGCAAGAAAGAACCTGGTGTACAACTATATTTAGTGCCAAGTAGCAGAACATTGCACCCGTCAGAAGTGAAGCCGATATGGAGTCATTACCGTAATGATCGTGATAACATGCCTGTAGTATAATTACAATGTGTACCATTGATGTATGTGCGTTATACACCTCCATCCCGCATCAGCACGGTATTGACCCATTGATGAAGATCTGAAAGTATTCCTTCTAGAATTGCTGCAATTTACACTATTCCACAGCTACTTTTGTTGGGAAAATTAATATTTTCAACAACTCTCTGGAACATCTATGGGCAATTGCGCAGCACCTTGCTATGCGAATCTTTACATGCATAGATTTGAAATTGATAACATCTTATTCAACCCTGATTGGAGCAGCAACTTACTTGCTTACTGGAGATATATCGACAATATTTTTGTGATATGGAAGGGGCAAAAATCTGGACAGTTACAGATTTTGGAATACCTGATTAACATTGATGATCGTATCAAACTCACAAATACCATTGACCCAAATCAAATAGCATTCTTGGATGTATTAATATGCAGACAGGGTCAGAGAATGGAAATGGACATCTATACAAAAAGCATCAACAGGAATAATACCCTGCATTTCAATAGATGCCACCAAATATATCTAAAAAAACACTTGCCATATTCACAGACCCTACGAGCTAAAAGAATCTCATCTATTAATGACATTTTTGAAAAAAACAAAAACAGGATGATTACCAAATTTAAGGAAAGAAAATATCCCACCCCAGTACTAGAAAGTGCTATCTAAAGAGTGGAAAACATTGACAAGAACCAACTGTTGAACAGTCAAAAAAGAGTTGACACCAGCAGTAGACCGGTCTTCGTATTTAAGTTTTCATCAAAAAGTTACCAAATTAAAAGAATTATGTTAAAATATTGGCCAATGATACGAAATGAGAGGGAGTTTAATGGGATTTTTGACTCACACCCACTATTTACGTATCAACGCACAAAAAATCTCAAAGAATTATTATCAAAACCACAGAATCCCAACGGAGGTACCTACAAAGGAATTATTCCTTGTCCTAATGGCGGACACTGCAATAATATCATCAAGGGAATAAATATGACACATCCAACCAAGGGTACTCCAATTCAACTTCGAACAACATCTACATGCGATTAAAAAAATTAATATAACTACTGAAGTGCCCTTGCAGATTAACATACGTAGGAAAAACAGAACTGAAAATTAAGATTCGGTTGACAGAACACAAGAGTAACATCAGAAACCATTCTGAAAAGTAACCGATAGCAGTTCATTTCACTAACCACAGACATATTGTCAGCCAATGACCATTCTTGGTACTCGAACTGGATCCTCTTCTAGAAGGAGTTGATAACAAACAAAGACTATTGCAGAGAGAACTTTTATAGATAAAAAAATTGGCTCATGCCAACCTAAAGGGCTTAACAAACGTATTGAATACAGTTGCTTTCTGTAATGTATTATCACAAACTTTCATAGGCACTTCGTTTGATCGATTCATCTGATATTTATCGAGTTTGATTCTGTTTATATTGCCTTATTGTTCTTCACCAACTTCACCTTTCACTTTCTAACCCTACAGTCATCTTTTAAAGATGTCCACCGTTGGCAATATGAGATATTCACCCGCCTTCAAAATGGCAACAGTTTGCCTTTTGACAATCCTATTTCTATTTCACTTGCCTTGGAATGCGTGTTCACTTGAGAGTTCCAGCGCTGACACACCGGGACTCAGTAGGGACGGAAGACGGTTTTACCGCATAGAACCCATATAACAATTGGCTAGTTAAGCCACATGCTTTACAAACAGAGTATCTGCTGTATCTTTAAATTTATTTAACTTCCACTTACGAGACTTCTTTTATTAACAAGCTGCGGCAACAGCTAGTTTTCCCATATACTCGTGGCATTGCTTAGGTAGGTGCCTGATTTGTAATATGGATCCTTCGTCAATAACACATGTGCTTGAGTAGGCACTACAGACATGTTATCACGGTCATTACGGTAATGACTACACATCAGCTTCACTTCTGACAGGTGCAATGTTCTGCTACTTGGCACTAAATATAGTTGTACACTAGGTTCTTTCTCTCCAACAATGCGAACAATAATTTGTACATAGCACGTTTTTACAAACATCACACTCCCTTTGTTACCTTTTGGCATCTTATTCAGGCCAAATAGCACATTTCTGGTGCTTCCAGAATTGCATTTAAGGAATCGCAATTTCCAATTCCTTATTTGCATTTGCAAAATAGAGAATCACAGATTTTGCGATTCTCTATTTTGCAATGGCCTTTTGGGATGATACCTCCCGAAATAATTTTTCCCATTCGCAAACGGGCAGATTCTGAGACTCTGCCCATTTGCAAACGGAAAAAAGGCTTGATACATATCGCCTTATATGATTTATATTCACATGCGAAAATTAACACTGATTCCTTAAGCATGAAATAAAAGGAAGAAAGGATTTGTGATCTTAATTTGAACTTTAGGGCATTTGTTGTGTCAACTCCCAGGTATGCAACGTGGGGACACTAAGTAGAACCTACCTAGTGCTTCATATTCAGTACCTAGTCCACTCCCCCAGGTCAGAGTGAGATACCCACATGCACCCATTAGGACAAAATTACGTTGATCAACATTATTTACTCACCAGTGTGCCTCACCACTTCTCAATGTCATTTCAACTTCCACAGGCCTCATTTGGTTTGTTGTATTTTAAGGTTTTGTGATTCAACGATCAAGAATTTGTTCGCTCCCTTTGGGTTATTTTTACAAACTAAAATTTAGGCCCACAGTGTTATGTTTATATCTAGGACCCTAATTCAATATTCCCGATTTATGCCCTTGTGAGGTTATAATCAATAATATCCTGATAAAGGCTTAAGAATCAGATCCCTATTCAGTAATAGCCCAAAGCACTGCACGGCTACTCCCATCGACTCCTAGAAAGCACAATGCGTTCTTTAAACAAACCAAGCCTCCAGCAGCCCGGGAAATTCCCCCCTGCTTTTGTTTTGATTTGAACAAGAACTCCTGAAGTCCGGCAAGAACTGTTAGTTCTTAGTGACGTCTTATGTCCAACCTTACGTCAAATCCGCCACCTTCCAGGTATAAAATACCAACAGTTGTCTTAAGCAAAGACACAGTGGTTTGGAGCAGGGCGGACGTCTACTTGCCCGAGAGCCCAGCTGATGCGAGAGCCCACGGAAGCAGCCCCTCCCGTTTTGACGCACTGAGAGAGACGCTGTCTTTTTCTCCAGCCGAGAAAATCCAGCTCCGGTGTTTCCAGCCTACTCTTGCGGGTGGCTGGGATATCAAGTCCTGAGGAAAGAGATACCAGACCTCCCACATTCTATTACCAAGGTATGGAGCTGACTAAACCCTTAGGAGAATTCTTGATGCAGATCCTTGGCAAAACTAATCTTAACCAACTTAACTTAAACTGCTACTTACTTACTCCTTCCCAAGTATTAGGCTTAGGTCAGGTACACCCGGGTAGCCGTAGTTAGAAGCACCAGTTGAGCACGTTAGTCAATGTTTTTATATATGTATATATTTTATCTATTTCAAGTACTATATGGCTAAGAAACCATATCAATGCTTTTACAGTATTATTTCATAATACTACTTTTACTGTACGCACTTTACTTTATAATGAGTATTGTAATTGTGGCAATTCATTTCTCTTGCATGAGAAGGAAGACTGCTCAATAAATAACATCACTTTATTGAAAACGCCCGTCTCTCTATTTCTCTGAATTCTGGTGGAACTAAGCATGCACGATTGACTGAGTGAAATAGCTGCCTATTGTTTTCACACGACTCTAGAGATACACTCTTATTTTGAGGGAGCAAAGTTGTCATGTTTATGCGGTTGTCAGAAACTGAATCCCTTCTTGTCTGAGCCAGGGAAGTTCGCCCCTCCCTATTCATTCGAGAAAGTTTCTAGTGACCTCTGAGCTAGCTGGCGCAAACCTGAATTAAGTTTAACATAGTCAGTAGAGACCTAGATGACCTCAGTCCTATGTCTACACTGCAGTTTATGTTATTCCAATGCGCAGAGCCTATTGGGAAAATAGGAACTACACTACATGGCGCCCAACGTTTGGTAAGGCGATAATCTAACGCAAGACACTAGAGTAACTCATTCGTGCTTTTCACACAGACCCCTTTCTCCTGTAAAAACTCCAATAGACGTCTGGAGTGGGTGAAAGGTTAATATCCGCCGGAACTTAGTAGGATGAGAATCCTATGTATTCGTTTTTGGAGGATACAGTGTTCCAAAAATATTGTGCACCTAATCTCTGTTTCCTTGAAACTTGATCTGCAACAAAACTTTCTGTCGGTAAAATTGGAGAAAGTGAAGACGAAAGAGAGAGAGAATCCTTAGCAGCTCGACTCTTAGAGGAAGACACAAGTCTCCAGCTAGAAGACCCGAATGCTATACTCATTCCGGTCAATATAAGAAGAACTATAACTCTTAAACTTATAGAAAATGGACTGACACCGAGAGGTGGTACAGTCATTTTCGTGGTAGAGGCACATGAATATCGGCACACAGAGGTATTCTATACATGGATACATTTTCCAGCAGCACACGCTGTGACAAAGGACTTCCACTATTACAAAATAGAGGAACCTCCAGGAGAATATACTCCTTTCGAGGAGATCGAAATCCCATTAAATTACCAAAAGCACCTGCTCTGGTTTAAAGGCGCCCTAAAACATCAAAAACACATCACCAGGCACGGTCCACTAGGTAGACCAGAAGCCACGGGGCCGGTTCTAGCCAGCTACGCAACAGACCCCGACATTGAAACAATGTCAAGCGAAGAACTCCTAGTTAAATTAAAAGAATTAACAAAGGCATATAGAGAATTAGTTCAAGTGGCAAGGGACAATGTAAAGCACCTCCAGAAATTGAAGGAGACAGATATAGCAGACCAACCATTTTGAGGTTGCTAAAATCATAGAAAAATCCTATGACGAATTAGGAAGAGATAGTTTGGGTGGTAAACCGGTAAAACCCCAACTAATTGAAAATCCTGAAAACACCTATATTAAAAATAATCTAAATACTCCAAAAAAGAGCTGGGATGGTAATAAGCAATCCAGTTCCAAAGAAAAATGTTTCCAGTCCAGAGGAAGGTCTCCTCAGTGGAGAGAAAGATATCCTGCCCGAGGAAGCAAGTCTCCCCAAAGGGAGCCCTCTGAGAAAAGATATAACCTTAGAAATAGGGATAATTTGAAAAAACCTGATAGATATCAAGATGTTGATACATGTCCCTCTTGATCTTTTCAGACTTCCTCACAGAAATCGGAAAGAAGAGGACAGTCAGAACACAGAGAAGAGCACGTCAAGTCCAAAGACAAAGAACCTGCTCATCAAAGTAAGAAATCACAATTTCCCAGAAAGAAGGTAGCAAGCATTAAAATTAAACATGCCGAGAATTCTGAGGACACAACTGGAAAACGGAGAGTGGGCCCATGCTAGACAGCGCAGCCGAAGTGAGCATAGCTCGCAAGATCCTGATGAATCTTCTGGAGAGAGTGGACACGAATGAATACATTCAGGTGGAAACTGCAGACACACGAGTTAGTGTGCCCCATAAACTGTATGAAATAACATTACGTATAGAGGGAAATAAAACTAGGAAAATGAAAGGTCTCAATTTGGGAAAAACTTTCTAAAGGCTATGACATCCTGTTAGCTGAAAAAGACTGGCCACCAGAGTTTGTCAGGGAGTGCCCTCATGGCGAAGAAATGATTATGCCTGCCTTCTCAAATCATATTCCGATTCATAAAAAATATACATTGGCAAGAAAATGGGCAGTGGCCCAAGCTCCTGCTTTATGCAAAAATCATGCAGGATGGGATGAGGACTCTCCTCACCACAAAAAGTTTAAAAAAATCAGCCCACTGCACAAAGGCAGCACCCACTCAAACAAGAAGCTAAAAAACAAGTCAAGGAGCTCTTAGATCAACTTGAATATCAAGGGGTGATTGAAACATGCACCTCACAAATGAACTATCCTTTGTTTCCTGTCTCCAAACCAGATGGTTCATATTGTCTAGTCTTGGACTACAGACACCTTAACTCCTGTTGTAAAACATTTGCAGTACAAAACTCACACAGTGCAGCACTAATGAATAACATTGTGCACAAAAAATATAAAACGACATTAGACATCTCTAATGGAATCTTATGTCAAAACATTGCACCTGAAAGCAGGTATTAGACCTCTTTCTCAATAATGGGGTCGCAAAAACAATTTTGCCGACTCCCACAGGGATTCAAGAATAGCCCAGGATAATTCTCAGCCAGAGTAATAGAATTACTCCAAATATATGATGAAGAGGCATTATCATATGTCGATGACATCTATCTGACAGATGATGACCTGGAGACTGACTTAAAAAGAGTGAACACCATAATACTTGCTTTCGCATCAGAGGGTTATAAATTCAACTTTAAAAAGTCCAGAATTGCCCATCTAACAGTCCTATTTTTAGGATATGAATTATCAAGTGAAGGCAAAAGCCTGGCAGACAATTTCTTAGAGAAATGTGCTGTACTCCAAGCACCAAAAATGCTGAAGAATTTACAATCAATACTAGGTTTCCTGAATTTCGGAAGAACATACATTCTAAATTATGCAGAGAGGGTTAAACCTCTCTATGAATTAATAAGACCTGATTTCAAACCAATCAATTGGACTCAAAAAACACACAGAGATTTTGAGATCATTGCAAACAGACAAGTTAACAAAAACAAAATTGCAAACTCGCGACAAAGTACGCAACCGTGTAATCCGAGTTATCCCAGGAAAATGCGGATTCACATACCTGACCTCCAATGATGGAGAAACGTTACCTATAGCTTACAAATCACATTTGTACACTCAAGCTGAAATGAAATTCAGCTGTACAGAAAAAATCCTGACAGCGGTTCAAACTGCTGTAGCAAAAGAAAGAGCCCTAGCTGAAGGCAAGAGAATATCTGTTTTTACAGCGGAATCAGCCCTTGAAGCATTAACAAGTCCACGCAATCTGAATACAGTGGCATTAAATCCAAAATGGATACAATGGGAAAATTCTTTTGCTACAGAAGACGTGAAATACTATTTTGACCTGAAACTGAGAAAACTAGATGATCTAGAATATGAAAAAAGAATATCCTCTGCTAATCAAAATTCTGCCTCTCGAACAATATAAATGTGTGATCTACATGGACAGATTCGCACAACACTATGATGTAGATAAAAAAGCCTACAATGCAGGGTGCCCAATTGTTAAAGGTCGCTGGCGCACTGGTAAATTCAAACCGATGATTACCAAAACTGAATCACTCAGAAACTGTTCGGCTCAGCGAGCTGAAATAAGATCTTTAAAGATGGCGCTTGAAAATGCCAATCACAAATTCCCCACACTAATAGTGTGTGATTCGTATTTTTGCGTTAAGTCATACAACAGTGACATGCAGACATGGAGTGAAAACAGTTACAAAGATGACACAGGTGCCACAATAAAACATAAATCGCTTTGGGAACAAGTAGTTCTTTTGCAGAAAGAACTACAAAAGACTCACGTGATACACGCACTGAGACATCAACGTGATGGCGTTGACTTGCAGGGAATTCCTTGGCTAACACAGCCACAGCGGCAGCGGTTCAACCGGCTTCCGTAGCCACAAAAAAGCATTCAGAAAAACACATAGATGGAGAATCCATGCTGGCGGTAAAAGCGTAATTAAAAGGCAATTTTTCAGCATTACCTCTCAACTATCCACTCAAAAATACACACATAATTGATGCAAACTCCGTTCCGTTTGCTCGAATCCCTGGTGTGGGGGATAGAGTAATTCCAAACACGAACTGGAGAGTCTTCTTACTTGAAGACGCACACATGGGATTGGGTCTGAGGCACCAAGAGATGCTGAAATCTCTGATGGAATTACAATCACAATACTGGTGGCCGGGAATGAGCGTAGATATCTACTTTTTCGCAATAAAATGCAAGTACTGCAACAGAGATCGCAGTTGTGAACCTGACCAGCCTGTAGCCCTGATACCACTATTAGATAGCATCAGGCTATCTATAGCGCATATATCCAGTCGGAGAAATGCGTCCCAGTAATTATTAAGACTTAAATTCATTTAAAAATGTAGACCCCAGCGCTCGGCTGACACCAGAACTGTTATAAAAGATTTGTGAGTCTTTATCGGCACATACGCAATTGGCATGCTACATTCTGATCAGGGTCCTGCGTTTAGCTCTCAAGCTTACAAAGAGGCCATGAACAGCATGGGCATCGCATTGCGGTATTCTTCTCCCTCCATCCTGAGGGAAATGGGGTTGTGGAAAGAAAAAACCTGGACATAAAGCAATCTATAACGGCGAGGGTATTAGGTTCAGGTGTTGGGTGGGTCAAACATTTAACAAGTGACCAACGTAGTCTTAATAATCTGCCAAGAAATTCTCTAAAAGTTCTCGCTCCATACGAACTATTGTTCGGAACTAGAATGCACATTTAGGACCTTGATAGTCACACTTCAGTGGTAGAAGAAAAATCCTTTGATATCAAAGACTGTTTGGCTGTTTTACAGGATTTAAATGAAACAAGAAAAAACTTGAGTAACATAAAGTTGAAACAACAGCCGACAGTCCCTGAAGAAAAACCAGCTGTCCCAGTAAGACCTGTCTGGATTCCATAGATTGGGGATCTGGTCAGAGAGAAGATCGCGGTAAAGAAGGAATTTGGGCATTCTTACATAAAAGCAGTACCTGTCTTAGCCATCTACGGAACAAGATCAGTTGTACTACCGCCCCTTGCTGGTAAAAGGGAGAACAGAGTTGTATCCATCGACCTGGTAAAACCACAAACATGTGGCCAATAATAGGTAGTAGGCCCAGTGGACTCCCAAGAAATAACAGAATACCCAAATTTGCTACAATCCAAGAGGCTCATACTGAGAGACTAATCACATTTGAGAAACCTGCAGTGAATAACAAAGGACTATGCAATAATGCCATGGAACTTGTGCCTCTTGAAACTCAAATTTCAACAGTTCGTCAAGAAACATCAGTCTACAATGATGTAGCCTCTGAATATGCTGATGAAACAAAGAAAAATACAAAAGCAAATGAAAATCCGGAAATAATTCCAACAATTGACAGAACTGCATCTGGCTACTTCATCAACTTCGACGACTTCTCTGAAGGACCAAGCGAGCATGAAGGAACGCCTGCAACAACAAGTTTCAAAGACAAAGTAATTGAACTTTTTCACCAACTAAAAGAAACATATCTGATTCCACCATGGATTGAATTTTGGATTGTGTTAGGTGTACTTACTCTCCTGCTTTGGCTCATCATGGTTCTATGTTTGGGAAAATTCATTGATGGAAAATATAGTACAATGGACACAGCAAGTCAGAACATCAACTTGGTCCTAAAGCCTCACACATCCTCCCACGTCGAGAAAAGAGAACTGTCATCTGTGAACATCTCAGCCAATCCAATACCCGGTGGGGTAGCAAGGGACAGAACTGATTATGACATTTGTGGCCCGGTTGAGCTCTTGAAATATCCACACCTGTTCAAGGTTTCATTAAGTGACTTTGTGACACCCAGTACCTTCTCTGATGATTGGGACTTTGAAAACAATAATAATATGATGTAAAATTTAGTAATGTCAGCAAAATGTACAGAACATGATTACTTACAGGGTTCATCGAACTATGAAGAGTTATACTGTCATAACCACTATGGTAATCACTATTTGCATAAAACTGCTCAGCCTATTTTATTTTTTTTTTTATTTTTTTTATTTATTTAGCTGTTTTATAACGCGCTCTGTTACTACCAGAGTATCCTGGTGCGAAAAAGGGAAAAAGCAGGTGGCCAGAAGGAAAATAGAGGAATCTAAAAAAGTCTAGTAAGCAGATCTAAAAAGATGCGTCTTCAGTGCCTTCTTAAAAGGAACAAAATTCTGGATCACTCTCAAAGATAAAGGCAAAGTGTTCCAGGTCGAAGCCTCGAGAACTGCAATTGACTGGCCTCCAAGGCGCACTCGTCGAAAACGGGGTACACTCAGAAAATTACAGTCAGCCGACCGTAAAGAACGAGTGGGGGTGTAGCGATGGAATCTTTTTTTCAGATAGGAAGGCCCAAGATTATTGACTGCTTTAAATGCTAGTATTAGGATTTTAAAGGTAATCCTTTGAGCCACTGGCAGCCAATGAAGTTCCTTCAAATAGATACGTGCACTCTCTCTACTAGGCACATTGCACAGACGTCTCCTCGTCGCATTTTGGATGATCTGTAATCTTGCGACTAGGAAGGCTGGCGTTCCACTAAGAAGAGAGTTGGCATAATCAAGCCGAGATAATATTAAAGCTCTCGCAACCGACTCTCTTGCTGAAGATGGAAGATATGGAAAGAACTTTCTCATAGCCTAGAAATATTTATCTTATAACCAATGGGAACACTGTCCAACACCGCCAAAAGGCAGCTCGAAAATTTTTATGAGAAATTCCAGTACTTCTCAGGGTTTAACAACAGTGATCCAGAAACGTTTTATTTTAAAATGTCATTTAGGACAGCAATGAAGACAATGTTGACAAATACTAAATTGATTTATTCTGAAAAATTCTATAACAAAATTCTACATCTGGTTTCGAATTTTGGAAAAACACCATTGAAACAAAAACGATCTGGGGTACCAAAGATTGGCAAGTACAAGGTCTAGAAGCATTATTTAGGGCCTGCATGATCCCAGAACAAATGATATTTTTGAATGACACAATTCAACAAACTACTTGTCTTGGCCTAGCTAAGATAAAAGACTTGAATACACCGTCTATTCCAAAACCCATTACTGATAGCGACAGCACTACAGATGTGAAGATAGACATATCCCATATTTTACACCAAAACAGAACACATCCTGATTGGAAAAAGTGGTTCATCTGACCAACAGACATAAACAACTGTCAAGATAGATTCCTGAACAAAACACAGGGGTTCAAAATGACTAGGCCAGACCCGAGATACTCCCAGAGACAACATCCAGGGATAGCTACAACATACAGTGTAGGGAAACTATGCCTTGAGTGGCTAGAGAAAACCACACTGGCTGAAATTAAGCAACACTTGACTTTACTTAAAGACGGTGCTGACTTGCGTGATATCATAATGGGACCACGCAGCAAACAGCGTCAAAAACGTTTCATAGCGGGCGGTATATACGCTGCGTACAACGAAGCTTGGAAAGTAATGCAAATTGAAACAGCAGAGAAAATACGAGAAATTGATCGTATACATTTGGAAAAATCACTTTCTGTAGTGGACAATGGGTTAACGACTCTGTCCTCCAGAATATATTCATTGGACAGCATTGTGTCATCTGCCTTTGATATAGTAGAGCAAGACTTACTAATGTTACAACATGGTCAGTCTCAATTACGGTCTATTGTACAGCTTGGCTGGACATTGCAAAATCTGCGTTCAGGCTATGTGCCATGGCGTCTAATCAATACAACGTCATTATTTTCTATCATTAACCTTACTGATAAACAAATCAGTTTGGCACAAAAAGGAGCAGATTATACGATTCTGAGCATTGAAAAACTTGAGAGATTACCATTGATTACCATTGTGGAGAAGTGTGGCTCAGTGGTTAGAGGCGGCAGACCCGGAAGCTGGGATCGACCGTGGACCAGGGTTCGATTCCCTGCCTCAGCGGGTCTCGGGCTCAAAATTCCATGGCCTCGACAATTCTCGTTCCGGTGCCTACTCGACTCACGGGGTCTCACTCTGCAACTCTGGGCAATAGCTTGCTTAATCTCCACGACGGCCCCTCGCGGCGGGATGCCTGGCTTTCACCCTGTGGATACCCTGCCGGGGCCTCTCACAGGGGAATACCAGGACGGGTTCCCTTAGCAAGCACCAGGATGCCCTTTGGGTGACAGGTTGTGCTATATAAATACACCTACATTTACACATTTACATTTGACAATGTCAGAGAGACCTGTCATTGAATGGATAATACATGGAACAATCACAATTCCGATAACAACTTTCCAATTCAAATACTGTCAAGAGTATATATCAGCAGGCCAATATGAAAGGTTGGGTAAAGAATACATCAGAAAAACCTGGAATTTACCTTATACACATAGATGTTACAGTGAAAGGGAAAAGGAGGTATTCCTTAGTGGTAACAATTGTAAAAAACCACTAAGCGGTACACTTCTGTGTCAAGGTATTAATTTGCATGGAGCCTGAGAAGGGTCTTCAAATAACCTTTCATGTCACCTGCATGGCACACCTGCAAAACGGATGGAGACATTTTTTAGACCACTTTCTAACGGGAGTTTCGTTTTAATAAGTGACCACAGCTGTTGTGGCATGCTGCCAGGAAAAGCCTATCTGACAACTGTAACTTCCAGGGCCGTTTGCTGTATGCAAGTATTGAATCCACACAGCACTCCAGATATGGGGGTGCGTTATGGCCTTCGTTGAATATCTCTTCTATTCGAATTGATACATTAAGCAGAATGAAGTCTATTCTTTTACAGACAACTGTGCCTTTCACGTCATCAAAGGAAATGTATGATCTGCAGGTGGCAAGGACATTGGCAGAGATACATTCCCTTTTATCAACAAACTGCCACTTGCATTTCGTAGAAATACTAAGCCAAATCTTAAACATGTCTGATACCAGTGGCATCGCACATGTATTTAAGACAATTTTTTCGGGACTGTTAGCACCCTTTGAAACAGTTCTGGGCATATTCCCGAATTTTGTCCATTCTGTCTTTGGCGGCCTACCCTTGATCTTGGGACTCGTGGCAGGAATATTATTTTTGCTCCTTCTGCACCGATATGGCAAGCCAATCCACAGACAAGACTCAAGCAACGATGGAAGAAACGATCCTAGCAATACGATACCAAGACCGCCTCGGATTGGCCCGGCTAAGAGATCTAAGTACAACCTGGTTTCTTTCATTCAGACCGATCTGGCAAGATTGCATCATACCTGTGCTTCGATGTCTGCTATGTGGAGAAGAATGCCTGTAACGACTCATGCATCGTGTTGTCCCCAGCGACTACCGATTCTGATGACTGCATTCGTTGAGACTTCACCACTACGTGTAAGTGGCGGTGAGGTACGAGAGGAAAGCAGCACCAAACAGGTACAGCCTTCTGTGAGCATTGCTGATCCAAACATCAATGATAGCAGAGAGAACTGCACAGTTGCAGTATTTTTCGAACTTGGTCGAACTTTCACCTGATGTGGTAGACCAATTTTTTGCGGGTCTGTCTGAAATAATGTTCTCTCCAGTCAACGAGAATAACTCTTAATAAAAACAAGGAGCACACAGCGTTTCCTGAACTCTGAATTCGGCATTCAGTTTTGAAAAACAAAACTACAGAAAATATTTTGAACTATTATGTCCTCTGAAAGTGAAATTATTTTTGTTCATTCTCCAAAATATTTACCTTTTTTGGGACATGGTAGTCTGCTTAAAGTATAACTATTCTTAGAGAACAGAGCTTCTATTTTAGGATACTAGAGACAATATTTTACCTCATCCTCTAGCACATATACAGCAATTTGTATAACTATGTGATGGAATGGTCTCGACCTTCTTTTCTGTATTCAGAGCCATTTCATGTGTAATTTTCGCAAATCATTCAGCTGATAGATATATGTATTTAACTGAATGAAGACACTGCTTGAAAAACGTACAGTACCAACTCTCATTTCGTGTTTTTACCATATACCATGTGAAATGCGAAATATGTATTTTGGGGTGGATTGGAAAACACACATGCATCGTTATATGTTTACTATTGCTTAGTTTTTTTAGTACTGATGGACATTAATCCGTGGAGTGGGTGTTATGTTTATATTTAGGACCCTAATTCAATATTCCATATTTATGCCCTTTTGAGGTTATAATCAATAATATCCTGATAAAGGCATAAGCATCAGATCCATATTCAGTAATAGCCCATGCAGTCCAAAGCACAGCACGGCTACTCCCATCGACTCCTAGAAAGCACAACGCGTTCTATAAACAAACCAAGCCTCCAGCAGCCCTGGAAATTCCCCCCTGCTTTTGTTTTGATTTGGACAAGACCTCCTGAAGTCCGGCAAGAACTGTTAGTTCTTAGTGATGTCTTATGTTCAACCTTGCTTCAAACCCGGCACCTTCCAGGTATAAAATACCAACAGTTGCCTTAAGCAAACACACAGTGGTTTGGAGCAGAGCGGACGTCTACTTGCCCGAGAGCCCAGCTGATGCGAGAGCCCACGGAAGCCGCCCCTCCCTCTTTGACGCACTGAGAGAGACGCTGTCTTTTTCTCCAGCCGAGAAAATCCAGCTCCGGTGTTCCCAGCCTACTCTTGCAGGTGGCTGGGATATCGAGTCCTGAGGAAAGAGATACCGGACCTCCCACATTCTATTACCAAGGTACGGAGCTGACTAAACCCTTAGGAGAATTCTTGATGCAGATCCTTGGCAAAACTAATCTTAACCAACTTAACTTAAACTGCTACTTACTTACTCCTTCCCAAGTATTAGGCTTAGGTCAGGTACACCGGGGTAGGCGTAGTTAGAAGCACCAGTTGAGTACGTTAGTCAATGTTTTTATATATGTATATATTTGATCTATTTGAAGTACTATATGGCTAAGAAACCATATCAATGCTTTTACAGTATTATTTCATAATACTACTTTTACTGTACGCACTTTACTTTATAATGAGTATTGCAATTGTGGCAATTCATTTCTCTTGCATGAGAAGGAAGACTGCTCAATAAATAACATCACTTTATTGAAAACGCCCGTCTCTCTATTTCTCTGCATTCTGGTGGAACTAAGCATGCACGATTGACTGAGTGAAATAGCTGCCTATTGTTTTCACATGACTCTAGAGATACACTCTTATTCTGAGGGAGCAAAGTTGTCATGTTTATGCGGTTGTCAGAAACTGAATCCCTTCTTGTCTGAGTCAGGGAAGTTCACCCCTCCCCATTCATTCGAGAAAGTTTCTAGTGACCTCTGAGCTAGCTGGCGCAAACCTGAATTAAGTTTAACATAGTCAGTAGAGACCTAGATGACCTCAGTCCTACCTCTACACTGCTGTTTATGTTATTCCAATGCGCAGAGCCTATTGGGAAAATAGGAACTACACTACAACAGACCATGTGTTTATTTCAATACCTGTATCCAATAGATTTCAGGCATTGTCAGATTTGGACACACAGGAATGACAAATATCCCTAGTGGAATATTGTCCTTGCCCCTTGGAAAGTCTTCAGGATTTTGTCCCCTCCCCTGCTATTTATATGCCAGACAAGCAGTCAACTACGCTTAAAGTTAAGGCCGACACAGACTTAAGCATTTTGAGCTGGAACGTAGCTGGCCTTCAACAGAGGCTTGATAGCCGGACTGGCTATGCCTGATAAAGGATCAGTACATAGTTACGTTTCAGCAGACCAGGGATACCCAAGATCTATATATTAATGGATTTCACAGTCACAATATTGTAGCCCCCAGTTCCACATTTGGTTGCCCCTCGGGGGCTTAATTATTTGGATCAACATTGCTGCTGGGGGCAGCATCAAGGTCCTGCCCACTAATAGTCATAACTTTCAAGTTATATTGTATAGAAGAAGACTCTCTTTTTACCTGATTCATTTGTATAACAATGATTTAACCTCTATCCCTAATGGGAATTTTATTTATCTTTTTCCCACCTTGCAAGAATCAGCAAAAAGTACTGGTATTCTTTTGGGGGTGATTTTAATGCGAAACTAATGGACAGCTCAGGGTCTCACAACTCTAGCTCTACCTCGTGCAGGGGCGCTGAGTTGGCCATGTTTTTGAGCATACATAATTTTACTGATGTCATGGACATTGTTGGAGCAAATCACCATCCTGTGCCAACATTTAGAGGAAGGGGGTGCTCCTCCACCATAGATTGTTTCTTTATATCCCCCGCCTCACCGACCATCTAATGGAAGCCAAAGTTATTGCCATGAACCAGGGGGTCCACATCCCATTAGAATAGGGCTGAGGCTAGCCCAATGGCCCATTTTCACTTCTGAATGCGGGATCAGGAATCTAATACCTTCCACCGATAGCTTGAGATTAATATGGAGGAGCGTAGATAATAATGATCTGTTACAGACTGTGGTAAAGGAAAACATGCATCTTATAAACTTGTGTTTATCAGGTCACGACCCACTCCTTGATGCTGTTCATGATTTTAAAAACTTTGCTCAGCCATAAAAATGTGTTTGTCAAAACCCACTTCTCGTGTGAAGCATGATCCCAGATGGTTCGATCACGAGTGCTCTGAGGCCAACAAACATTTGTGCAGAGCCTTATCATCTGATCCAAGGTGTATTTCTGAAGTGAAATCGGTTAGGCAGAGGTACAAAACTGCGATCTCCATTCCGAAAGGGGAAATTTGAAAAAAAACGCTGGGAGGCATTAGTGATAGCGGCAAACACCAAAAACAGTGATACGTTTTGGGGCGCTGTGAGGGATTTGCAGTACATGGGGCAGCTTCTTACCCCCATCAGCTGTACCATTGCAAGTGAGTCCTGGGAAAAGCACTTCACAGAAATGTATGCTACACCTGCACAAGAGGCAGATCATTTTGAGCCGGGCCACTAACCAGAATACAGATGACCCTATCTGAGGTGGAAGAAGCGATCCATCAGAGTGTGGGTAATAAAGCCCCTGGACCAGATAGTCTACCCATTGACCTCATTAATTATAAGCCAGACTTCTGAGTGCCCCTATTTGTAAATGTTTTTAATAATCTAATGTATGCTCTGCTACCCAGCTCCTGGTCCAGAAGTATCATCGTTCCGATTTTAAAAAAAGGGGATTGTTCCCAACCTAATTGTTATAGGCCAATCTCCCTAATTGATAACACCGAAGTAAGGTGGGCACCAACGAACAATGTCTTAATCTTAATTTAATCGTGGGCAAATATACCATTGCGCGGGCTTCTCCAATCTATTTGGCCTTTATGGATTTGACCTCAGCTTTTGACCTTGTTAATAGGTCAAAGCTCTGGTCTTTCCTTTTGACTTATGGATTGGATGAGAACCTGATGCATTTCTTGGCGCACCTGCACGAAGATCTCAAAACCCGGGTGAGGATTGGTTGCGAGAGCGAGGTTACTGAAGCCATCAATGTAGGCAGGGCGGGTCAGGCAGGGTTGCATTCTGGAATGAATGAATGAATGAAATAAGAATTTGTATTGCGCAACTTTACCAGAAGGCATCAAGGCGCAAAAGATGTCAAAAACAGCTGAGTGAATAGGTGAACACAAATGAAAGGTTGCAAGTAGGCCTCTGCAAAGAGCCAGGTTTTTAGACCTTTGCGAAATATGTCTAGGGCCGCCAGGCCCTTGAGCTCTGCAGGGAGCAGGTTCCAGAGTTTCGGGGCCGGGGAGGAGAAAGCCTTCCCTCCCCATCTGGCCCTGGCGATTCGAGGTACAGACAAAAGATTTTTACTGGCGGAACCTAGGGCCCTGCCCGGGGTGTACAGAGACACAAGAGACCTGGTGTCCTCTGCACCAGATCCGTGGAGAGCACGGAAAGTGAGAACCAACACCTTAAAGTTAATCCTGGCCTGCACAGGAAGCCAATGAAGGTTCTTTCTGATAAGGGATCCAGAGGACCGTCTCGGTGCATCAACAACAAACCTTGCTGCTGCATTCTGGACGACTTGCAAGCGGTGGACCAGTCTTTTGCTAATGCCCAGGTATAGGGCATTACAATAGTCCAGACGAAAAGAGATAAGTGCCACCGAGACTTGTTTGCGTGCTTCCGGGGAGAGAAAGTGTGTAAGTTTCCTCAATATCCTTAAGTCACCACAGCAAGTGGAAACAGTCCTGTTGACTTGCTTGTCAAAGGAGAGTGTGGGGTCAAGGATAACACCCAGATTATGAACAGCTAGAGAAGGCTTGGGTGCATGTTCCAAGAGCACCAGTTGGCCGACCAGACCTCTTGTTTGCCTCCAAAAATGAGGACCTCGGTCTTTTCCCCATTTAATTTGAGGAAGCTAGAGGTCATCCAACCTGCCACTGCTTCCATACAGTTCCTGAAATTTGAAGCCGTGTTCTCCACAGATTGCGAGAGGGAGATCATAATCTGAGTGTCGTCAGCGTAAGACAGGACTTCCAAACCAAAGGATCTTACAAGCCGAGCAAGTGGGGCCACATATATATTGAATAGGGTAGGGCTCAAAGATGAACCCTGAGGGACCCCACATTGCAAATGCTTGACTGAGGAGAGGAAGTCGCCCAGTTTAACCCTTTGTTCACGCTGACTAAGAAAAGTTGTTAAAAGGCTCAGGGCGGGTCCATCCACTCCCATCTCACTGAGACGGTTAGTCAGAATCGTGGGAGACAGGGTGTCAAAGGTGGCTGTAAGGTCGAGCAAGATCAGAAGAGTCGTCTGACCACTGTCGACCTTGGCACGGATGTTATTGACTACCACTGTAAGCGCTGATTCTGTGCTGTGTGCCTTCCGGAAACCATGCTGAGAAGGATCTAGCAGGCAGGAGTTATCAAGGAAGGCACTCAGATGGTGATTAAGATGGGCCTCAAGCAGGTGTGGGAAGAAGGGAAATAGGACGGAAGTTTTTTAGTATCCTAGGGTCTAAGGTGGGCTTTTTCAGGAGGGGCTTGACAATGGTCCTTTTTCAGGGTGCGGGGAAGGTACCATTGGAGATTGCCAGATACATTATTTCAAGAAGCGGGGGGAGCAAGACCTCTCTACAGTTCTTCAGAGTCTTTAAAGGACAGGGGTCCAGGGAGAACCAGATTTAAGTCTATCAAGGAGATTGTTGAGGGCATCGGCGGTAAGGAAGGGAAAATTGGATAGGTTCCCGCAAGAGCCAGAGGGTGGACTCGGCCAGGGGGATGGGGCAGAGGTAAGATTAAGAGCTTCTATGGAGGAATGGATGTCCACGATTTTGGAATGAAGAAATTTGGAAATCTGATCGCAGAGCTCTTGAGATGGAGAAATGAGATCGGGGTTTAGGGCAGAAGATAAAGTATCTACAATTTTGAATAGTTCACTGGGAGACGAGAGGGAGGTAGTAAGACTAGTAAAGTGTGCCTGTTTTTCGGCCAAGACAGAGGTCTTGTATTCTTTGATAAGGTCTTTATGTTTAGTCCTTTCTTCAGGTCAAAATGGGTCCTCCAGACCCTTTCTTTGTCAGACTCCACGCTGCCGGATCCGGTTGATGCACATATGACTCCACCTCCCTATCTCACCAACACGCCCGTAATAACAACACAGCGTGTTCGAGTGATAAGGCGAGGGAAAAAACAGGAAACAAACAAGGAGGGGACGGAAGGGGGCTGCAGGGAAGGGACAGCTGGAAGACAAGAAAACAATAATACAGGTTATTCGTATTCACCTTGCATCCCTACACTCTCTCGGTCTTACTGAGCAAGTGTATCTGTTCACCTTTATGAAAAGAAGAATTCTCCTCCTCCTCCCTGTATTCCTCAATGTTGATGTTCGCCACACTAGTCCCTAAAGAACACAAACACTGTTAGCGTCAAGCCACTTCCTGATTCAACATATAATACTGTTCACAGTGCTGAACCTACCCTGCCTTGTATTGACGAGTGTCCAAATTATAACCAAGTGAATATCCCCAAACCCTATGTGAAAATTGCTACAATCCTTTTCCTCAAATGAGTCTGTTTGCATATGTACAATAATCTCCAAACGATACTTGAAGGACACGGTAAGACGTAGCCTCAATACTACTGTCTTCCGCTCTCAATTTCAGTCCCTGCTTTCCTGGTTGTCCAGCTCCAAATACGGAAAGGTGTAGGATCTCCCCCCACTACCTTCCGCTTTGGCACTTGCCTTAATAAGCACTAGTGTCTTTCTTCGTAACGGAAGTACGCAGAAAGACCAGACCGCCGTACTCCGTTCTCTAAGGGGCAATCACAATCCTTTGATTCACTCCCACGATCTAGCGCCTTACTCCTTAGGCTTCAGAGCCAGTCCGCCTGAGTCAGGATACAACACAGCCTTTGACAACAGACGCGTTAACTGCACGCGTTCTTGCTCTTTTACTCACGGTACTGTAGCGGCTGAGTAATCCTCGGGGGATCGAGATATCCTGGAAACGCCGAGCCCACACTGCCGGTGAAATGTCTTAGGGCGCCGAACCTCGCGCTCCGAGGGAAACAAACAAAAGCGCCGACCTCGCGCTTAACCAGCTGTTCTTCGCGCTAAGCGCCAAACGATCAATCCAAAAACCAAAGTCTCCTCAACCAGGATTAACCTGCAGTTCTCTACTCCAGTATCTCCCAAACACGGGAGAAACACAAAATCACGAACAACGTGATGAGGGGCCGTCCTGCTTATATGTTGCCCCGCCCCCACACAAGAGTTCTGGGAGATGTAGTCCTGGATTAGGTGGCGCTGCTTGGCCAAGCCTGACAGAATGTCCCCCTCTCTAGCGCCTTCTAGGGCCCGGCTTATTTGGAAATCTCCTGTGGAAAGAACGCACAGCAGCAGGAGCATGCACGTCCGTGCTTCGCTCCCAAGAATCATCCTCAGCGGAATACCCCTTCCAGGACACCAGGTATTTCAGCACACCCCGGCACCACTTGGCGTCTCTGATACTCCTCACTTCATACTCCATACCACCATCACACAACACTGGCGGGGGGGCTACTCTACGTGAAGTAAGGGCTGGTTTCAACAACTGCACATGGAATACTGGGTGTATGCGCATCGACCCTGGCAGTTTCAACTTATAGGTCACGGGGTTCACCTGTTTCACTATGGTGTATGGGCCTATAAACCTTGGGTGAAACACGCTGCGCAATTTAAACCTGATGTTCTTTGTAGACAGCCATACCTTATCCCCCACTACATACTGGCGACTCTCTATCCTGTGACGATCCTCCCATCTTTTGTACACCTCCTTCGCTTTGTTCAGATGTACCTGCACCCCCTTATGGACCCTTCTCAGCATCAAAATTCTTTCTTTCACTGCTGGCTGGTCGCTAAGATCAGAGGGTATGTCAACTGGCAGTGTATTAGCATCGAAACCATAATTGGCCTTGAAAGGTGACATTCCTGTCGAGCTGTGCCATGCGTTGTTATAGGCCAGCTCAGCCATCCATAACAGATCCACCCAAGACTCATGAGCTTCCCTAGCATAGCATCTCAGGTATTTCTTTAGCGTCTGGTTCAAACGCTCAGTCTGCCCATCAGTCTGTGGGTGGAAACTGGTAGATAAGTTGGACTCTATTTTCAGGGCACTACACCACATGCGCCAGAAACGTGCAATAAACTGCGGTCCTCTGTCGGACACGATTACCCTAGGAATACCGTGTAGTCTGACCACATTGCTAGCCAGCAATTGGGCCGTTTGGCTGGCATTCGGGAGAGTCTTACAAGGGATAAAGTGTCCCATCTTGGTGAGACTATCTACCACTACCAACACGGCGGTTGAGCCCTTATCCGTTGGAAGACCCGACACAAAGTCCAAGCTGATATGCTGCCATGGTTGACTGGGGGTAGGCATAGGTATCAGTTTCCCTGCTTTCTTGGTGGTCATCCCCTTGGCTCCAGCACATACCTCACAACGGGCCACCCACTCAGTAACATCCTTACTCAGGGTTGCCCACCAGAAGTGTCTTTTGACAGTATCGAGAGTTTTACGTATACCAGGGTGTCCTAACAGTTCCCCTTCATGACACCAGCCAATAGCTTTCTTCTGCAAAGGGATTGTGGGTAAATACAATTTTCCTTGAAAGAATGGCAACCCTTCTCTCAATTTGCAATCCAGTCTGTCATGCGCCCATGACCCCCATCCACCCGGATACTGATAGTTCCTCACCTCCTCCAAAAATGATTCCGCCCTCACCACACACAGGACCTTCCCTGATGGTATAATGGCCTGTTTTTCATCCCCACACTCCGCTGGCATTGTTTGTCTAGACAAGGCATCAGCCTTCCTATTCTCAGACCCAGGGCGGAAAGTGACCACAAAGTTAAACTCTGCAAAAAAGAGTGTCCATCGCATCTGTCTCGCTGTCAAGTGTCTAGCAGAGGACATAAATTGTAAATTCCTGTGGTCTGTGTACACAGTAATGGTATGCAGGGCCCCCCATAGATAATGCCTCCACTCCTGGAATGCTCTCTTAATGGACAGCAATTCTTTTTCGGCTATGGTGTAATTGAGTTCAGCCGAACTCAATTTCTTTGACAGGAAGGCCACTGGGTGCAACTGACCTGTACTACTGTCCCTCTGTGACAGTACTGCCCCTATTGCTTCGTCCGAAGCATCCGCCTCAACCACAAAAGGGTGTTCTAAATTGGGATGTGACAGCACCGGGGCAGAGATGAAAGAAGATTTAAGAGTTCGAAATGACTCTCCTGCAGCCTCTGTCCACTCGAAAGGAACCCCTTTTTTCAACAGTTTCGTAATGGGCACTGCCAGCAAGGAGAAATGCAAAATGAAGCGCCGGTAGTAGTTAGCGAAGCCCAGAAAACTCTGAACTTCCTTCACATTCTTCGGTACCGGCCAATCTCTCACTGCCTCCACCTTGCGCTCAGACATTTGCAACCCAGAGGGACTAATCATCACTCCTAGGAACTCCACACAGTATACTCCAAACTCACATTTGCTGAGTTTAACAAAAAGGCTATGTTCCCTCAATTTCATCAACACCTGTTTGACCTGTTCCACATGACAACCTTCATCCATTGAGTACACCAGGATGTCATCGATGTACACTACAACGAACAGGTCAATGTACTCCTTCAAAACGTCATTGATCAAAAATTAAAACGCCGCCGGGGCATTACACAGCCCAAAGGGCATGACCAGATATTCATATAGGCCATACCGCGTCTTGAATGCCGTCTTCCACTCATCCCCCTCACGTACCCTGACCAAGTGATAGGCTCCTCGCAAATCCAAACGAGTATAGATCACTGCCTCCCTCACTTGATCAATCAGTACCGTGATGAGGGGGAGAGGGTAACGGTTACGAACGGTGTTTTTATTCAAGACGCGGTAGTCCACACATGCCCTCAGATCACCATTGGCTTTCGCGATAAAGAAAAGAGGAGAGGCTGCCGGGGAACGGGATGGTCTTATAAAACCTATTCTTTCATAATGATCGATGTATTCCTTTAAGTGCACAGTCTCAGGAACAGATAAAGCATACACACGGCACGCAGGAATCACTGCCCCGTCAATCAAATCAATCCGGCAGTCATAAGGTCTATGGGGCGGCAACTCCTCAGCTTTGCTTTCGCTGAATACATCCCGAAATGCTTCGTATTCTTTCGGGAGGGTCACCTCCTTCTCAGCGGCTGTAGCCACCATAAACTGCAAAGCCAACACTGCTACAGGGGAATGCACATACGGTACCAGGTGTTCCTTGCAAAACCCAGAAGAGAAAAGCACCGTACGAGATTTCCAGTCGATGGTAGGGTTGTGGAATGTAAACCACGGCATCCCTAAGATGATTTCATACTGGGGTGCCTCTATGATGTTCAATTCTACCCTTTCCACATGCCTTCCCTCTGACACCTCAATAGACAACTCTACCTCAGCCGTTTTTTCCGTTATCAGACCGGATTTAATTGGCTGACCATCTACGGCTAAAACCTCCTCTGGGTTGCCTCTTGGTATTCTAGGTATCATCAAACGTGCTACCAACCCATTATCTATAAAATTACCAGTGGCCCCAGAGTCCAGCATGACCATCACTTGATGGGATTTGTGTTCACACTCCAAGGTCATGTCTAATACCAGGTGGGACTCGGTTTCCCCTATGCCCGAGGAAGATAGAGATGTAAGCTTCCAATCGGGGTTCTCCTCTTTAGTAGGTAACAATACCAAAACCTCCTCACTCTCTCTGGCTGTATTGGACACCGCTACCCTTTGGTTCCTATTCCACGTGTTCGAAGTCTTGGGTTTAGAGGGGCACTCGCGTACATAGTGGCCCTTCTTCCCACAATACATACAAAGGCCTTTTACCCTCCTACTCTCTCTTTCAGTTTTAGACAATGGGGGTCGAATAGCTCCTATCTCCATAGGCTCTGCCCCTGCCTCTGCGGAACCCAGGGCTCTCGTAGGAAAACTCACGTTACGGGCGTAACCCCTGTCCCATCTTCTTCGATCCCCACTCCGCTCCGTTAGCCTACCATCCAATCTCATAACCAAATTCACCATATCCACACACGTCGTAGGTTGAGGATCTATGTGTGCAACTGCGTCCTTCAATTCCTCCCTCAACCCCTGATAAAACAGAGTCATTCTTTTGCCCTCTGGCCACTCAGTTTCGGCAATCAGACGATTGAATGTAGTCAGGTAAGTAATCAAATCACTCCTACCCTGCCGCAGGGACAGCAACTCTTTATCCGCACTGAAATTTGTGGCCCTCCTGTCAAAGACTTTTTCAAATTCTTCTCTGAATGCTGTCCAATTGGACAACATGGCATCGTCTCGTTTTATTAGAGGGACTGCCCAATTGGCCGCATCACCCACCAAATAAGATATGGCAAATGCTACCCTAGAATGGTTATTGGGAAAAGAGGCAGGCTTACAAGAGAAATGGAGCATAATTTGCGTCATAAAGGCCTGCGTTTTACTCGGATCCCCCCCATACCTCTCAGGGGTGGCTAACGGGATAGGAGGGGGAACCGTAACCTGTATCTGCGCAGGACCTGTAGAAAAAGGGTTCTTAGATAATTGTTCTACCCTATCTTTAAGTAGCACAGCCTCTGCTTTGGATGCTGCCAGTTCCTGTTGAACCAAAACCAAGGCCCTCAACACATCATCCAAGGTGGCCATATGTACTCCAACCCGACCCGGCAGAATGCAATTCGTGGGTTCGTGATTCTGTCAGACTCCACGCTGCCGGATCCGGTTGATGCACATATGACTCCACCTCCCTATCTCACCAACACGCCCGTAATAACAACACAGCGTGTTCGAGTGATAAGGCGAGGGAAAAAACAGGAAACAAACAAGGAGGGGACGGAAGGGGGCTGCAGGGAAGGGACAGCTGGAAGACAAGAAAACAATAATACAGGTTATTCGTATTCACCTTGCATCCCTACACTCTCTTGGTCTTACTGAGCAAGTGTATCTGTTCACCTTTATGAAAAGAAGAATTCTCCTCCTCCTCCCTGTATTCCTCAATGTTGATGTTCGCCACACTAGTCCCTAAAGAACACAAACACTGTTAGCGTCAAGCCACTTCCTGATTCAACATATAATACTGTTCACAGTGCTGAACCTACCCTGCCTTGTATTGACGAGTGTCCAAATTATAACCAAGTGAATATCCCCAAACCCTATGTGAAAATTGCTACAATCCTTTTCCTCAAATGAGTCTGTTTGCATATGTACAATAATCTCCAAACGATACTTGAAGGACACGGTAAGACGTAGCCTCAATACTACTGTCTTCCGCTCTCAATTTCAGTCCCTGCTTTCCTGGTTGTCCAGCTCCAAATACGGAAAGGTGTAGGATCTCCCCCCACTACCTTCCGCTTTGGCACTTGCCTTAATAAGCACTAGTGTCTTTCTTCGTAACGGAAGTACGCAGAAAGACCAGACCGCCGTACTCCGTTCTCTAAGGGGCAATCACAATCCTTTGATTCACTCCCACGATCTAGCGCCTTACTCCTTAGGCTTCAGAGCCAGTCCGCCTGAGTCAGGATACAACACAGCCTTTGACAACAGACGCGTTAACTGCACGCGTTCTTGCTCTTTTACTCACGGTACTGTAGCGGCTGAGTAATCCTCGGGGGATCGAGATATCCTGGAAACGCCGAGCCCACACTGCCGGTGAAATGTCTTAGGGCGCCGAACCTCGCGCTCCGAGGGAAACAAACAAAAGCGCCGACCTCGCGCTTAACCAGCTGTTCTTCGCGCTAAGCGCCAAACGATCAATCCAAAAACCAAAGTCTCCTCAACCAGGATTAACCTGCAGTTCTCTACTCCAGTATCTCCCAAACACGGGAGAAACACAAAATCACGAACAACGTGATGAGGGGCCGTCCTGCTTATATGTTGCCCCGCCCCCACACAAGAGTTCTGGGAGATGTAGTCCTGGATTAGGTGGCGCTGCTTGGCCAAGCCTGACATTCTTGCCTTCGACACCCCTGCCTAAGCAGTCTGAGGGAGTCTGAGTACCAGGGGGCCGACGGTCGTTTCCTGGCGCAGTAGTGGGGCTTTGCCGGAGCTAAGATGTTGCCAGCCTCTGAGATAGTAGTGGCAAACTCAGAGGCAGCAGCATGAGTGTCAGAGTTAAGGGAGGGCTTGAAGTTAGAGATAAGGGGGCCCAGGGTCTCATTATTCAAGCCTCTAAAGTTTCTTTTCAGTTCCCAGTTGTTCTTATCCATAGAGGATATAAGGGGTGGACGGAAAGTTAAGACTAAAGGGACTGCCATGTGATCAGACCAGGAGAGGGGATGGGGAAGGTCAGCTTTCAGCCTGGTGTCACTGGTGAAGACGCCATCCAAAGTGTGGCCGGCAGAATGGGTAGGGCTTCCCACTATTTGTAGGAGCCCGCAAGAGGCCAGCGAGTCTACCAGGAATGTCGTATCAGCCGAGAGGGAGTTTTCCAAATGGAAATTGAATTCACCAAGGAGGGTGAGATTAGGTTTAGCAATATAGGGTTCCAGTATTTCAAGGAACATGGCGGTGAAGGCGGACCTAGGTCCGGGGGTCTGTAAATGAGGATGCCTGCAAAGGATACCGTAGGAGAGGGACTGAGAGAGAAGTGCAAAGCCTGGAAAGAATTCTGAGGGGATGGAAGACTCTCAATGCGGCAGCTAACTGAGGTTTTATGTAGAATGCCACTCCCCCCCCCCCTTTACGTCCCTCTCTGTCCAGTCTCACTAAAGCATATCCCTCAGGGATGGCATCGACCAGGTCAGGTCCAGAAGATTCGGAACCCCAGGTTTCAGTGATAAAGGCCCATGATGGCTTCCTTGCCGAGACGAAGTCTCGGAAAGCAATATTGTTTTTGACGAGGGAACGGGCATTGATTAGAAAGCCCGTTTACCTAGAGATGAGGGGCGGATTCTACTCCTTAGTCACCGTTGGGGCATGAAGGGGTGTAGGAGGGGGAGTGGTTATCGTGTCGCTGAAACACAGGCGATCAGGACCATCCCGAATTCTCTCAGGTGAGAACCTGTGGTGACATGAATGCCAGGATGGCCTAAGAGTTTTCAAAGTGCGTAGAGAGTACAGAGGGCTTACAGCAAGCGGAGAGACCACAGGGTCAGCGTTTATGGCCCCTGGCGCCTCCTTAGCGCTGACAGGCGCAAACGGGCAGTATTCTGGCACGACTCCGGCACAGGTCCGGCACGTCCGCTGATCGCCTCAGCTGCGCGGAGACATATCCGTCCTTTTTTATATGCAACTAGAGCGCGAGGAGTCGCTTAGACACTCAATATGGCCGCCGTAAATCTATACCCGGGACCAACTCTACAGCGTCAATACTCGGTTGAGAGTGGCCCTGGGCAGCGAAGAGGAGGGGGAAGGTGTGAACAATAAAAAGCTTATTTATTCAAGCAGTTTAAAACAATTTAAATAGTGAGTTAAAAAAAGAACACATATTAAGCAATTTTAGCGAGTGAGTTTAAAAACACAAGCACAACAGAGCAACAAGACCTCCCGGCTTCCGCCTCAAGAGAGACACAGACACTCAGTCAAAACGAGCCCAGGGTCGAGAAAAGCCCCTTTTATGTGCAACTAGAGCGCGAAGAGTCGCTTAGACACTCAATATGGCCGCCGTAAATCTATACCCGGGACCAACTCCACAGCATCAATACTCGGCTGACAGTGGCCCTGGGCAGCGAAGAGGAGAGGGAGGTGTGAACAATGAAAAGCTTATTTAATCAAGCAGTTTAAAGCAGTTTTAACGAGTGAGTTTAAAAACACAGTTTAAGCATTTTTAACGAGTGAGTTTAAAAACACAAGCACAACAGAGCAAAAAGACCTCCCGGCTTCCGCCTCAAGAGGGACAAAGACACTCAGTCAAAACGAGCGCAGGGTCGAGAAAAGCCCCTTTTATGTGCAACTAGAGCGCGAAGAGTCGCTTAGACACTCAATATGGCTGCCGTAAATCTATACCTGGGACCAACTCCACAGCGTCAATACTCAGCTCAGAGTGGCCCTGGGCAGCGAAGAGGAGGGGGAAGGTGTGAACAATAAAAAGCTTATTTAATCAAGCAGTTTAAAGCAATTTTAACGAGTGAGTTTAAAAACACAGTTTAAGCAATTTTAGCGAGTGAGTTTAAAAACACATGCACAACAGAGCAACAAGACCTCCCGGCTTCCGCTTCAAGAGGGACACAGACACTCAGTCAAAACGAGCGCAGGGTCGAGAAAAGCCCCATTTATGTGCAACTAGAGCGCGAAGAGTCGCTTAGACACTCAATATGGCCGCCGTAAATCTTTACCCGGGACCAACTCCACAGCATCAATACTCGGCTCAGAGTGGCCCTGGACAGCAAAGAGGAGGGGGAAGGTGTGAACAATAAAAAGCTTATTTAATCAAGCAGTTTAAAGCAGTTTTAACGAGTGAGTTTAAAAACACAGTTTAAGCATTTTTAACGAGTGAGTTTAAAAACACAAGCACAACAGAGCAACAAGACCTCCCGGCTTCCGCCTCAAGAGGGACAAAGACACTCAGTCAAAGCGAGCGCAGGGTCGAGAAAAGTCCCTTTTATGTGCAACTAGAGCGCGAAGAGTCGCTTAGACACTCAATATGGCTGCCGTAAATCTATACCCGGGACTAACTCCAAAGCGTCAATACTCGGCTCAGAGTGACCCTGGGCAGCGAAGAGGAGGGGCAAGGTGTGAACAATAAAAAGCTTATTTAATCAAGCAGTTTAAAGCAATTTTAACGAGTGAGTTTAAAAACACAGTTTAAGCAATTTTAGCGAGTGAGTTTAAAAACACATGCACAACAGAGCAACAAGACCTCCCGGCTTCCGCCTCAAGAGGGACACAGACACTCAGTCAAAACGAGCGCAGGGTCGAGAAAAGCCCCTTTTATGTGCAACTAGAGTGCGAAGAGTCGCTTAGGCACTCAATATGGCCGCCGTAAATCTATACATGGGACCAACTCCACAGCGTCAATACTCGGCTGAGAGTGGCCCTCGGCAGCGAAGAGGAGGGGGAGGTGTGAACATTAAAAAGCTTATTTAATCGAGCAGTTTAAAGCAGTTTTAACGAGTGAGTTTAAAAACACAGTTTAAGCAATTTTAACGAGTGAGTTTAAAAACACAAGCACAACAGAGCAACAAGACCTCCCGGTTTCCGCCTCAAGAGGGACACAGACACTCAGTCAAAACGAGCGCAGGGTCGAGAAAAGCCCCTTTTATGTGCAACTAGAGCGTGAAGAGTCGCTTAACACTCAATATGGCCGCCGTTAATCTATACCCGGGACCAACTCCACAGCGTCAATACTCGGCTCAGAGTGGCCCTGGGCAGCGAAGAGGAGGGGGAAGGTGTGAACAATAAAAAGCTTATTTAATCAAGCAGTTTGAAGCAATTTTAACGAGTGAGTTTAAAAACACAGTTTAAGCAATTTTAGCGAGTGAGTTTAAAAACACATGCACAACAGAGCAACAAGACCTCCCGGCTTCCGCTTCAAGAGGGACACAGACACTCAGTCAAAACGAGTGCAGGGTCGAGAAAAGCCCCTTTTATGTGCAACTAGAGCGCGAAGAGTCGCTTAGACACTCAATATGGCCGCCGTAAATCTTTACCCGGGACCAACGCCACAGCATCAATACTCGGCTCAGAGTGGCCCTGGACAGCAAAGAGGAGGGGGAAGGTGTGAACAATAAAAAGCTTATTTAATCAAGCAGTTTAAAGCAATTTTAACGAGTGAGTTTAAAAACACAGTTTAAGCAATTTTAGCGAGTGAGTTTAAAAACACAAGCACAACAGAGCAACAAGACCTCCCGGCTTCTGCCTCAAGAGGCCCCCTTCTCTTTATTATCTACATTAATGGACTGAATAAAACCTTTTTCTTTTATGACAGCGCATGTAGCTCATTTCATGTACTTGTTGATTTTATGTTTATTCTTTTGCATATTTTCTTTTTCAATAAAAATGATTTGAATTTAAAAAAGAATTACTAACCCAAGATATTCCAAAAATCAATGGCAACCCACTGCCCGTACTACTCTATGCGGATGACGCGGTCCTTATGGGGTGCACTCCGAATTCCCTACGTACGCTAGTGCAGGGCTTTGTTAACTATATGGGCAGCTTAGAACTACACACTAATTTTAAAAAGTGTTTTATAATGTTGTGCAGTCCAAAGAAACGCCAACGTAGCTCTATATCTGTGGACAACCAGAATCTGATGAGCACCAGTACCTTCCCTTATCTTGGGGTGGTCTTTGCTGCGAACGGCTCCTGGAGCGAGCACATGGCTCACTCCAGGAGCAAGTTCTCAAAGGCCTCCAACTCAATTCTTAGCCTCCCACGCCCAAGGAGAACAGGTGCCATTTTAGCCATTTAAAAATGTTTTAAGTCCCAATGTGTGCCAACAGCTACGTGCGGAGCTATGGTTTGGGGCTTCGCCTAAAGCACCTCCAGCCAACAGGAAGAGAATAGATTTTACAGGAAGTTATTAGGCGTCCCGATCTCCACACCCCACTACACCTGTCATAAGGACCTTAACCTACATTTTATTGAAGATTTTATTATGGCCCACCCTGCCCTTTTCTGGTTATCGGTCGGGAAAAACCTGGCTGCATCCCTAACAAGAGAGACCATTAGTGATTGTATAGGATGTGCGAAAGGGAAAGAAATACCATGGCTCTCATGGGTGTATCAGAGCCTTTGTAGCATTAATAACGGAAGAATCTATTCAGATCCTAGCACAGCTATGGCGGCAAACAAAAGTGAGCTTATGAGTGCGCTCTATTCATTATATAGAGCAAAAAGTTTGAAAAGGAATCTAAAAAAATCCCTTGTTCATAGATACAAGGCCATTGAAAATCCTCCACACCCACTGGCTAATTATATCACCCTGCCAATGAGCCACTGTAAGAGGAGCCTTCTGTTTCTCTCAGGGCTGGCACTATTAAATTTGTATTATGTTTTCCCCTTGGTTACCACCCTGACCTTGATTGTACTCCTTGTCCATGTGATGGCCAGAGCGGCCAATCTTTTTTTGCAAATATTATCTAAAGTATATTACGGGGCTTTCAACACAGTATTTTAAAAAGCACCTGCCCATTAGCTTGAAAAACGCTTATTTAAAATGACTTACCCTGGACAATAAAGAGTTGGTCTTTCGCACAGGCACTTTTTTGAGAATTGCAGTTCAAGCAGGTCAAATGATGATTAACCCTTGAGCTTTTACATGATCTACTAATGAACTTTTGTGAATGTAATGATTACTGTATATTGTATGCTGCCATGGATTTATCATGACTCTCTAATTTGTAAATTTTTAACTTGTCTGTTGTTGTGTTTTTGGGCTTTTATGGATACAATGTTATCTGAATAAAGTGTCTTCGAACCTTGAACCTTTAAATGTATGGTGAGAAAGCTGAGAATCCCTGTTCCATTTCCCAATTATTCTACACCTTTTCTAAAATGTTGCATTTTAAATACAATGTGTCGATGTCTTCTATTTTGTTACTTCGTCTCCTCAGCAGTAGAATCCCTAAGTGACTTAATTGTTTAATTTAAAATGTAAAAACCTTAAATCATAGCAACATGCCTTCATTCATGTTTCCAGCAAGCATGTTAATTGCATCAAATTATTTTGTTTGAAGGTCTAACATACCTTTTTCAATTTTCACAAATTTGATTGTGATTAGCAAATCTGGTTGGAAACTGTGGTCAGAGTGATAAGAATCTTCGGCTCCTGCTTCTTTTTATGAAAGAGTTTGATCTACATCATGTAGATGCCCCAAGATTTCTCTTAGATCTAGATGTGTTTCTTCTTGTAGGGAAAGTTATTTCAGACAACATTGGTGTTAGTGTCATCTCCATTAATTCAACCATCTCATTGTTGTTAGACTCCTAGTTGGCTACATTTTGCACATTGTGACCATCATGTTCTTCTGTCATGTTGTTAATGTTATTGTTAATAAAATGTATTGAGCGTAGAATACCCGGAGGTGTCTTGGCGTTAAGACTGTGTTGAGCCCAGGGCGAAAGCAACTAATTCTGAAATATATATTTTATATCTGTATAATAAATGTCATATAAGTGTAAATAAAATGTATGTACTTTTCAATGACACATAACAGCCTCTACAGCCTGTGATGCTCTAATTTATTTTGTTTTCCAGCTTCATGATTCAAGTGTTTTTACTTTATTGTTTTAAGTTACATAACAGCATGATAACATTATATTTAAATTTGTATTCTTATGAACTGCTAAAACATTCCAAGACTGTCATTGGACTACAAATCCCATAATGCAATCGATTGAACAAAACTAATGTAAAAGGATTGAAAAGCTACATAAAACACAATCAAATGTTTTGTGTTATATTACTGAATTACAGTTCTACTATTTTTTAGCTCCAATATTAGTATTGTGTTAATTAAAAAAAACACTAACCTGCATATTTATGAGGAGGTTCAGAAGCATCAATGTTATTGTGGACAGACATAACCTTCATAGTGAGGGTGCTTTTGATGGTCTCTCCTATTGCTGTTGATGGTGACGGGGTAAAAGGTCCTTCTCCAGTTCCAGCAGCTTCCTTCCTCCTATTAGCAAGCTTCTCCTTTATAGGTGAGCGGAGGTCATACCACTGCTGACGAATTTCAGGAATACTTCGAGTTTGTTACACCCAGTAGCATTGATCTTTTCTTGGATACAGCTTCAAATGTCCTTGTTTGTGGTCCCAGGCACAGTTTGGGGAGTGATTGGTTTGTGTTAGCTGCATACACTTTCACCAGTATAGCGATTTCATTGTCTGAGAACTTGTGTCCACTGTCTGCCCTTTCTGAGTAGCCATTTTTTATTTTTTAAGTATCTGGGAATCCATATAGATCCTAACTGCAAGCTCCTGTGCTTATGGCAGTGCAACAATATATTTCCTGATTGTCATGTCATCAGTATGTGTCTGGGCGCTATTCGCAATTTGCAAATGCATTTAAATCGCTTTCTGCAATTTGGTATTTTTAGGAAGTGACTCCTAAGAAATGGCTAATAGGAACATGAATCTTAATTTTATGGCACGACACGGAGGCCAACATTATGCAATAAATCCTTTATTGCCACCACTCAGCAGCAAGAGGAAACACAACATGTTCTTAGAACAAAGAATATAGGCCCACATGCATCAAGCACTTTTTCATTCGCAAACGGTGCGATTCCTTAAAATCGGCCGTTTGCGAATGCAAAAGTGCTTTTTGGGATGCATGAAGCAATTTTAGAATTTGCAACATTGTTGCGAGTTCTAAAATTGCGGGTGCTTTTAAGAAGTCGCAGATGTGCGACTTCTTAAAAGCAATGCATCATCACTTTGACAAGTGAAAATTCGCACTTAGGGTTCCAAATTTACCGAGTGGTTGAACCACTCGGTAAATTTGGAAAAAGTGTTTAAAATGCTTAAAATGTTATTTTTTCAACATTCATGTTACGGACACACATGTCCTTAGGACATGTGTGTGTGCAACATGATGCGAAAAATACATTTCAGGGGTGCATGGGGGGGTCCTTTGGACCCCCCCCTGCACCCATGAAATTTTCTAAGTGCCACTCGCAATTTGCATTGACTCCTATGGGCCTTTTGGCCCATAGGAATCAATGGAAATTGCGAAAATTAACTTAAGAATTCGGTATTTTTACCGAATCACAAAGAAATACCGAAAAAAATGATGCATAGCATTTTGCATTTCCTAAATAGCGATTCCTTAATTTTCGCTATTTAAGAAATGCAAAATCCTACATTGATGCATGTGGGCCATAGAACTCCTAAGAACATTCCAATCTCAACAAAACTCCTTTACTCCATGTACTCTTCCTTCTTTTATTGCTGCTGCTCAAAGAGATAAGTACAATCTTATACACTGTTGTGTTAAATTATTTTAAGAGATTTCAAAGGAAGTGCTTGGATAAATGGGAGTTTTTTTAGAACTATGATATTATGATAAGGTGAAGCTACGTGTTAAAAGATATGTTTAATAGAACAATGGTAATAAGAGAAAGAAAAATTTAATTTTTAGCAAGAGGAAATGCCTTTGGTGTGAGATAATTTCAGGGAAATGTTTTTGAAAAATGATTAGGATCTGTATATTAGTGATATTTTGTAAACGTGAATCAAAATGATTGTGGCCGTATATTTTAGAGCTTAATGTGACATATGTTTTAAGGAAATCCGTAGGAAGCGATTATTTGATTTAAATTTGGAAAATAAAGGTTTTAAAGTATCAAATCTTAGTTTATTTAACGGGCTCGAGCGCATTTTGATTTAATGCGCGCAGAGCTCGAGCGCTTACCGTTATTTTGAGGAAGGGTTTGAGATGTAGGAGCTCGAGCGATTAGACGCCTCGAGCCGAGTTGCGCACGTAATAAAGCATTCGCTTTGTACTCGCATGTCAATGAAGATTGGGCTTTTGAGGCCTTTGTATTTACGGTGTTGCTATGTAACAACGTAGTAGATGCCTCGAGCCGAGTTGCGCTCGTGTTAAAGCGTAATGTTTTTACAGGCACGTCTTTGAAGTTTAGGCTTTCGAGGCATTTGTAGTTGCAGCGTTGCTAGGTAACTAGGAATTACTGGAGCTACGGTGGTTTTTCTGTTTTAGTCAAAAACGGATGAATCTTTAGGTGTGAGAGGATCGATATTTTAGCGAGGCGATTTTAAAAACAGATTGTGTTAGGTGTTAGGAGAATAGTTATACTTTTGTGAGTTTTAAGCTTTAACAAATTGAGCCAAATTGGAGCAAGGTGAAGGTTCAATGGATGAAAGGATTAATAAGGCTATAGAAGAGATTACTACTGAAGTTTCTTTACGCATGGAAAAGAAATTAGAAATGATGGCTGCTTCAAAGGCAGGTGGACACGAGGAAGAAAGTTTTTATTCAGCGCAAGAAAATGATTCTGCGTAGAGATTGGGAAAAAAGGCTTCAAGGAAAAGAAAACATGTTTCTAGTAGAGAGGAACATGGGAAGAAGTCTAAAACTTCATATGTTGAACATGTCTGCTGTTCAGACAGGCAAAAAGAGATTGCCACGGGCAATAAAGAGGGGCATGTAAGAGGCACAAGAGACGAAAAAGAAAGAAATGTGCGTAGGCACAAATACGTTGTGTGTGAAGATTCCTCTGAGAGCGCAGAGGTGGAAATCAGTTGTAGTTCGGATTTTGATTCCGAAGAAGAGTCTCAGGTAAAAAGAGGTAGGAAGGAAGATTTTACTTCTGAGGGTGAGAGTATTAAAGATCCTCTGGGTGATAACATGTTCGATCCACTTCTTATTAAGCACCCTTTTTCACCGGAGTGGACTCCTTCGGATCATGTTGTGAAATATCTTGAATATTGGATGAGAAGAGAAATCCCTAAAGAGGTTAGGGTGAGACTTAGATCTGAATGTCCACGACGCTTGGTAGATAATAAAGTGTTGGTGACACTGGAACTTGATTAAAAAATGATAGCTTTTATTGCAAAAGGAGGACGTGATCCGAGAAAAGTATAGATAGAAGGTTAAAATCCTGTCAGGATAGAGTACTAGATGTTGTAGGCCCAGTATCAAAAATATTTGACATGGCAGAGGAAGCCTATGTAAATAAAAGTGATATTGATGTACAGGAATCAAGAGAGTGGATTCATAGGGTTGTTTGTCTGTTGGGCAAAGCGAATACAGCCCTATCAATAGAAAGGAGGAAAAGTTTATTGCTCAAAATTGACCCAAAACTGGTAGACCTTGCCATTAAAGAAGAAGGCCCTTCGGCTAAAGGGTTTCTCTTTGGTGATGAATTTATAAAGGAATTTTCCAGATATGTGGGTGCATTTAGCAACCTTCAAAAGTCTCAGAGAGAGATTAAGAAAGTTTTCAATGAGCGTGTTTTTGGCTCGGCCGGGAAAACGAGGAGCCAGTTCCCTGGCCGAGGTCAAGGTATTACAAGAGGCTCCTTTTCAAGAGGTTATGGAAGAGGCTACCATGGTCAGCAATATTTCAGGGGAGGATTTTTTCCTCAAAGACAACGTGGTAGAGGAAGATTTAACAGAGGAGAAAGACGAGGCAGAGGTGCAAATGGTAAGTCAAGACCTTTCTGTTATCCACTTAAAATTGGGCGGCAGACTTGCCCAATTTTTAGAAGCATTGTGGACTATAACAAAGGATCCTTGGGTGTTAGAAACTGTTCAGGGTTTCAGGATAGAGTTCATAGAGATGCCGGTGCAAGAAAGGATTCTAAATCCAATAATGTTTGGAAAAGAACAATTGGATTTAATAGATGTAGAAGTGAGAGAGTTGATTCAGAAAGGTGCTGTTGTGAAAGAGAGAGAAATTGTGGAAGGATTTATAAGCAATATCTTCCTGGTGGAGAAGAAGGACAAAGGGGGTATGCGTCCTGTAATAAATGTGTGTCAAATTAACGATTGGGTGGTTTATCACCATTTCAAAATGGAGTGAATACATCTTTTAAAGGATGTATTTGTGAAGAAGGATTGGTTGAAAGACTAGATCTGAAGGATGCTTATTTAACAATTCCGATTTGCAAGGAACATCAGAGATTTTTGAGGTTTGCTTGGAGAGACCAGTTATGGAAATTTGTGTGTCTGCCATTTGACCTGTCATCAGCCCCGTGGTGCTTCACAAAAGTTCTTTGACCTGTGGCAGCTTTCTTGAGGGAGAGAGAGGTCAGAATGATAATTTATCTATACGATATTTTATTGATGGATCAGGACAGGGACACACTTCTCTCTCATACGGATTTGGCGATCAAGTTGATAGAGTTGTTAGGTTTTGTAATAAACAGGAAGAAATCTCAGTGTGTTCCAAGTCAACAGACTCAATATTTGGGTTTTGTGGTAGATACAGAAGAGGCTATGTTGAAACTTCCGAAGGAAAAAATGAAGAGGATTCGGAAAGAGTTAAGAAATGTTTTGAAAATGGACAGTATTTCATTAAGAATGTTGGATCGCATTGTGGGGCTATTGTCATCAACAATTCAGGCAATTTTCCCGGGTCCATTGCACTACAGGGCTCTTCAGAGATTGAAAGCTTGTCATTTAAGGAGTGGTTTGAATTATTCAGAAAGTGTATGTCTTTCGCAGGAAGTGAGACAAGAGTTGGTTTGGTGGTTGAGGAATATGGAGGCTTGGAATGGGCGTGCAATTTTTAGAGAGAATGCGGATCTAATTGTGGAATCGGATGTAAGTTTGGAAGATGGGGTGCAAGATGCGGTTCGTTAAGTTCTGGAGGTCGATGGACGAGTCAGGAAAGGAATTTACATATAAATTGTTTAGAGTTGTTAGCAGGATCTTTCGCTTTAAAATGCTTTGGGGAACAGACTACAAGATGTTCTGTGATCTTGAGAATGGACAATGTTTCTGCAGTGCAATATGTGAACAGGATGGGAGGTCCTCGTTCGAAAGGTCTGGCGGATATAGCAAAGATTTTTTGGGAGCATTGTTTGGAAAGGAATATTTTTGTTCAAGCAGAACATATTCCAGGAAACTCGAATTCTGTGGCAGATTGGTATTCCAGGAACTTTTATGATTCAAGCGATTGGATGTTGGACAGAATAGTTTTTATGAAATTGAACCAATTTTGGGGGCCTTTTCAGGTAGACCTTTTTGCGAACAGAATGAACAAACGGGTAGACAGGTTTTTCAGTTGGCATTCAGATCCGGAAGCGATGGGTGTGGATGCTTTTGTGCAGGATTGGAGAGGTCTGCGGCCGTATGCATTTTCCCCCTTTTCAATGATAAGCAGAGTGACGGGGATGATCTGGAAGTGGAAGGAAACAGTGGTTTTGATAACCCCGTTTTGGACCTCACAGGCGTGGTACCCTATGTTATTGGAAATGAGTGTGGATTTACCAATCCTTCTTCCTGTGTTCAAAGGGATTTTGTGTGGTCCTTTAGGGGAGTTTCACAATTTAGTGGCCTCAGGTCATCTTCTCCTTCTGGCTTGTAAACTTTCAGGAGAGTCTGGAGTAAGCCAAGACTTTCATCAGAGGCTTCAAAACTCATTGAGGAATCATGGGCTCCTGGAACAAGGAGGGTTTATAAGTCAGCATGGAATAAATTGAATGGTTGGTGTGTGGAAAGGGGTTTGGATCCTGTTTCGGCTGATGTAGTCAATGTCTTGAATTATTTAACTGGTTTATTTAAAGATGGTTTGGCATATAGGTCTGTGAATTTACATAGGTCTGCTATTTCTGCAGGGCATGAGTGGGTTAATGGTATTTCTATTGGTCAGGACGTTATGGTTAGGAGATTGTTGAGAAGTATTAGATTGGCTGTTCCACCTGGTCCAAGATACTCTTCTTTGTGGGATGTTTCTATAGTTTTGCTTTTATTCAAGTCATGGGAGGACAATAAGTTTTTGAGTTTGAGAGATTTGACTCTCAAGCTTACTATGTTGTTGTGTCTTCTTTCATTTCGAAGGGTTTCGGATGTTCGTGCTTTAGAAATCTCAAGCAGGTGTTATACTCCTGAGGGAATATGTTTTTATCTAAAACAAAGAACGAAGACTAATTCGAATTTAGTGTTTTATCCTTATCTTTTGGAGAAAGAGAAACTTTGTGTGGTGCGTTGTGTTAAAGAGTATGAAAGTAGAACTAAACCCTTTAGACTTGTTGGGGTAGAGCAATTATTGATCTCTTTCAGACCCACCTTGCCAAAGTTGGCACCAACTTTGGCAAGGTGGGTAAAAATGCTAATGGAAAAAGCAGGTATTGATACGAATAAATTTGGTGCGCATTCTGTTAGAGGTGCCGCTGCTTCTAAAGCAAGAATTTTAGGAGGAAGTTTACAAGATATTTCGAAAAGTGCAGATTGGTCAACAGATTCTGTTTTCAGGAAATTTTATTTTAAACCAATTGAGAGTGCAGCTCAATGTATTGTTGATATGCTTTGAACTTGCATAATGTTGGCCTCCGTGTCGTGCATTAAAATGTAGATTTTCCACAGCCTTGGGGCGCTGAAAATCTGGATTTTATTAAGGAGACGGAGGCAAATATTATCCCTCCCTTAACCCGAGGCCCTAATATTTTTTAAATATGTTGTTTTTGTGCAGGTCAGAATTCAAGTTAAATGGACATCATGGGATTTTGATTCATGTCGACGTTTGTAAGAAGAAAGAAGACTTCGTGTTCTGTTCTCAAGTTTCACAGACTTTGGTTATTGAAATTGTTTTTGTTATATTCTCTTTAAGCAGGCAACGTCAGAAGGAAGAGTACATGGAGTAAAGGAGTTTTGTTTAGATTGGAATGTTCTTAGGAGTTCTATATTCTTTGTTCTAAGAACATGTTGTGTTTCCTCTTGCTGTTGAGTGGTGGCAATAAATGATTTATTGTATAATATTTGCCTCCGTGTCCTTAATAAAATCCAGATTTTCAGCCCAACAAGGCTGTGGAAAATCTACATTTATGATTCAGCAAAACAGACAATAGTACATATGTCCTAGATTCTCATGGTTGCACTAGTAGAGTAAGGGAAGTGTACCATTATCATTAAGCTCACTTATGATGGATTTTGGGAGAGCTTTGTGGTGCTTGAACTCTTTGCACAAGTAATCAGAAGGTGGGGCCAGTAGCTGAACCCTTTACAGCCTCTGACCACTCTGAAGTCTAATGTTAAAATCATGCACTCCTTGGTTAGAAATCCATAAAATATGTGGAAAGATGGCCGACGGGAAAGTAGCTCACTAAGGGCCATATGTAGGTAAATGGCATTTACCGAATCGTAAATACCGATTTTTACCGATTCGGTATTTACAATTCGGTAAATGCCATGTAGGTAATTATTATTTAAATATTACCGAATCGGTAATATTCGGTAATTACCGAATCGGTATTTACCGATTCGGTAATTGCCATTGATTCCTATGGGCCTTGAGGCCCATAGGAATCAATGGCAATTACCGAATCGGTAAATACCGATTCGGTAATTTTACCGATTTGTTAAGGGGGACAGGGTGTCACTTTGACACCCTGTTGCACCCCTGATTCTGGCTTGTGTGCAATGTGACACACATACATGCCCTTAGGGCATGTATGTGTGCCACATGGCACAGGTGTACATGCACAGATGTGCATGTACACAGAAATTCGTTATTTACCATGCCATTGTATTTCATGGTAAATAACGAATTTCTAAGGGCCTGTGGCACTGTTTCCAGTGCCACCTACATCCCAAATTACCGATTCTGTACATTTACCGATTCGGTAATTTACCGATTCGGTAAAATTACCGATTCGGTAAATATACAGAATCGGTAATTTTCAGGCCCCCTACATCTGGAATTACAAATTATTTGTCGGTAACACCGAAAATGAGCCATTTTCGGTGTTACCGATCGGTATTTGGCCACCTACATATGGCCCTAAGAGAGCTCCTCTAGCTGTGGGATCTATCTGCCGAATATCCCTGCTGTTTGCCACATCACACCCCCCCATTAGTAACGAAACTTAGTATACATTTCAAGAGTAACAGGAGCATTTTCTTAATCTGAACCAGGACTTACCGAAGGTGAACCGGGCAGACTGCGGAGACCTGGGCTCGTGGGTCGTCCCCTTCTGACGAGCTGAAGAGACGACTGTGCACATGGACATTGTTATCGTGGTGGTCGGACATGGACGGTCCCCACAGGATGGCTGACGAAAAGTGATCCATCATCGGATGATAGCCCTTCCATGCTGCTGAGACTTGGCTGATTTGGAGCGCTTCATGATAGTGCTGCTGGGGCCTTTGCTGTTTAGGAGCGCTACAGAGCGCCGGACACCTCCCCCATCACCATCGTCCGGCGAGGCTGTCCTCGGGAGTACAATCTTTGGTGCACGGCGAGCAGAGAGTAATCACTCATCGAGTGATGGCCCTTCCGTTAGGCTGGAGCCTTTTGTGGAGCCGGAGTGATCTTTAATGTGCGGCACCTCCCCCCTCACCGCTGTTCGGTAGATGCCGTCCCCGGAGTGCCGTTCACTTCTTCTGACAGAACGAGGGGGATCTCAGGCACCCACTGGTCGTGGGACTCTAGAGCTCCTGGAAGACTGCGGGCACATAAGCTTCCAGGATGAGCTGCCCTGGGAGCACTAGGAAGGTCGAGGTGCTGCCTGAGGGGAGCGGAGGAGTTCAGAAGCATCGCAGTGATCAGCGCTGACTGTGGAGCGGCATGGAGCGTGCAGGTGCCAGAGCGGACCATTCTTTGACTCAGGCTGCTTTTTCCCGGCAAGATGGAGCACAGCAAGAGCGATTGAGGCTGCGGACCCATTTTCACCAGCTACATTAAGGTACGGGGCGGCGCCCGTTCAACGACCCCCCCCCGGTCTCTGTGCAGTGCAGCGGTGATTTCTGGACGACCCCTCCTGCTCTCCATTAGAGACAGCCTCCAGCCCTCCCAGGCATCGGGGGTAGATACTAGTTTCAGGGTGGGGGCTCAGATGCTCAGATTAATGAGCCTTCGGTGGGATTTTGCACTTCACCGAGTGGCTTTATCTCTGGGGATCACGCCCGTGGCATGGGCTTAAGACTGGAAAATAACATTGTTTTCCTCTCCAGATATTAGTTTTTAAAATGACCGCAACTGTCTTACTGCTCATCGGAAATAGAAAGAAGACCTCCTTGCATCCTACAGTGAGCTCTCAAAATGGCTGCAGCAAACTAACATAGACAAAGGACTGCCATTCTGTGACTCTTTAAGCTAAAATAGAAAAAGGACTACATTCTGAGACTCCCTACATCCTACACAGAGCTCTCAAAATGGCTGCAGAAATTTAACATAGAAAAAGCACTGCCAGCCTAAGTTCTCTCTACTAAAATAGAAAAGGGTCTACATTCTGAGATTCCTTAATCTAAAGCCGAAAAAGAACTACATTACTAGCTCTTCGCTAGCCAGTTAACTATATAGCCCTCCTGGAATTTACATAGTAACATAGAAAAAGGACTGCCATTTTGAGACTCGGTAACTGAAATTGAAAAAGAACTACATTACAAGCTCTACTCTAGCCAGTCAAATATATAGCCATCTTGGACTATTCTACCTCTATTACTACCCTATTACCTTCGCCTCGCTGAGCACAGCTTCTCCCTCAGCCTCAAAACCAGCCCCCGGTAAGGGCAGCATCCCTCAGTACCCTGTCTCCCATCCCCCATAAAGGTCAGTTTCTCTCTTAACCCTGTTTAATTGTCCCCTTTAAGACAACATCTTGCTTAGACCTCTGCCCATAGGCCTAACCTACGCCTATCTAGTGACACCTACACTATGGAGCGCACCAGGAAATGCACCTACTCCATCACATACCCTTCTAACCTCACTAAAAAAGCAGCCAAAGGCTTCAAACACAATTTATTAAAATCGATCTGGAAACGCCTATCTCTGACCCTTACTACTCAATGATCAAAGGGCTCATTAAGAACGACATCATATTCTACACTAAAAGAAGAGCTCAATGGAGAAAAGCCTTTCTCGCTCTCTTTAAGGTCTCTAACTTGAAGAAAACAGTGCATGGCTTTGCCTTATCTATCCTCCCCTCCCTATTCTTCAATGCTGCTGCCACCGTCAATATATATCATAATAGTATCATCCTTATCCAATCCACCAACCACAACCTCAATCTGATCGATCATATTTTCCAACTCCTTAAGGAGAGAGTCACTCTTACACACCCCTCCTCCCCTTCCACTCACTCTGACATCCTCAAATCCCATCTGGCCCTAGAAGTAAGTCAGAACTCCCAGATGACCCCATCCACTATGACATTATCTCTAGACCGCAATGACAACCCACACAACAACACATTCCACCTTACAACCACCCCTCTCCATAACCTCGCCATTTCACTCACCATCCCTCCTCACTCTGCACTTTCTCCCCCTCCCTCCCCCCTCACCGTTACTCTCAGCCCATCTGCATATCAGCTCCAACTATAGCCCTGCAGATCCCAGCACTGACACCCCACAAACCCCTCACCCTGCTCTTCACATCTCACCCTCCCCCTCTCCTCTACTCCCAGCGCCTCCATTCAGATTAGCAGCCCCACTCTCACCCCCTCGGACCCCAGCATTATCACCATGCTCACCCTCCAAACACTCACCCTGCTCTCCATATCTCCCCCTCCCCCGATACATTACATACAGCTCCTCCCATGGGCCCGTCAACCCCACACTTAGCCCCACGGCTCCTGACTCAGCCATATCTATAGAAACTACATCACTGTCTTCTCCCTCTGTCCACCCATCCAATAACAAAGTGATCTCGCCTGACACCAGACTTGAACTGATATTATCAGCACTTCAACAAGTCAAATCGGACATCCGAACCCTTCACAACCTTATCTCACAACAAACCAAGCCCACTTGCACTAAACAGGATTACAGTCCGCCCCAACACACCAAGATCTATAGCCGCATCCAACGTCTCCCTGCATACGCTCAAGCTCATGGGGCTCCACGTTGGAGCACAGTCCCTTACCCTAATGCCATATCCCGCCCTTTCAGGGGGTTAAACCTTCTATCTGACTTAGATCTAGGGGCCCTCCAATCTTATGAGTTACCCTACCCTCCACATAATGCAGGACTTCCAGATAGCCCTCAGTCAGACTCCCGTATCATTGGTCGCCATTCCTCTTCAAAATAAAGTGTCCAAAAACAAAATCATACGTGTTTTGTGCAGAAAAGACAGATGCAAGACAAAACCATCCAAGGACTCACTCCTTGATATGACACAGAAAAAGTGATTAAAATCAACAGTCACACCAAAATTACAAATTTATTACTAGTTATGGTGTGTACTGGTGAACTAAAAAGGCTGGTAGCTTAACATCGCATACCAATACCCATAGCCAACATGTTTCACTGCCCTACACACTTATTGGCAGATTCATCAGGGCTCACCACTTGGTCACTGCACCAGGTTTGGACATCCTCATAGTGGAAACCTTATCCAGCCAAATCCTCTCATGCCAGCTGGAAAAGGCAGAGACTCTCAGTCTAATTTGTCGATTGTCTCATCAATCGTACGTATGGACACCGGGACCGTAAATCATCCCAGGACCTGTATGGTCCTGGTTTTGTTTTTGGACACTTTATTTTTAAGAGGAATGGCGACCAATGATGAGAAAGGGGCAAGAAACTGGTAAACATCTGCCAAGGGCCTCAAGGGTGTTCTCCCGTGAGGTACCTTCCTCTTCACCACACATTTTCTATGTTTGTCTTGTTCTAAGTGTGGGATCATGTACTGTCTCAGTTGAGCAGTCATAGGTGATTGGGTCGAGTTGAAAGCAGTTTTTGGATTCTCTCCCACTCTGTTTTTTACGGTTAGGAACAATGATCTATTTTGTACGGATAGGCATTTGAAGATAAACGCCTAACTCATTGTAGAGTAGGCGGGTGCCTAGGAATATAATTGTATACTTTCCAGCACAGAGATATGCCTTATTAGATGAATATTAATCAGCGTCCAGGGTACTGGGATCTTTTTGTATTGATGCTTAGTGAGTGGAGGGCTATCCCTACAGTACCCTTATTTCCCTCTTGGCTCCCCATTGTATTGCTCAACTAGACCTAGCCAAGAACCGTCCCAAAAAACTATTCGACCTTATCAAAGCCCATACTAGGAGCCTACCTATTGTCCCCAATGCCAGCCCACTCCCTCTACCCAACTGTGATGAATTTGCTTCCTTCTTCGCTTCCAAGACAGAATCCATTAAATCTGATCTACTCAAGGACCTAATATCCATCTCAGACTTGAAAAAGAGCCCATCACTGCCCCTGGCTGGTGCCCCAGCTAATGACCTCCCATTATTTAAACTAAAAAACAACGCAACTTGGTCCCACTTCGACACTTACTGTGAAGACTCCATATTAAAGACACTAAGCACGTTGAAGCCCTCCAATCACTTCACTGACCCGCTCCCTGCAAACTACCTAAAATACTTCATTCCTCTCTTACTACCCAGCTGGACCAAGATCATTAACACATCCTCCTTCAAGGTTCCATTCCATCCTGAAAACTCGACAGGTCTCGCCTATCCTAAAGAAAACCACGGCAGACCTCTAGGACCCAAATAACTATTGTCCGATATCTAACATCCCTATGTTAGCCAAACTCCTGGAAAAATGCGTTAACATGCAGCTGAATAGTCACATTGATCAATTCAACTTCTTAAACCAATTTCAATCAGGCTTCAGAGCAGGTCACAGCACCGAATCAGCCATGACACATGTATTAGACGACGCTTTCAAAATCCTAGACCAAAATGAAGCATGTCTACTAATCCGACTGGATCTGTGATCAGCTTTTGGCACCGTCAAACATGACAACCTGCTTGATCTCCTGAAACACAGAATAGGAATGTCTGGAAATGTATTTAACTGGTTTGCCTCTTTCCTCCATAATAGATCCCAAAGATTCAAGGTCAACCAATCCCTTTCCAACCCCATGCCAGTCACATTAGGAGTCCCACAAGGCTCCTCCCTTTCACCCACCTTGTTCAACCTGTTTATGGAACCTCTTACTGATCTTCTCAGCCTCACCAAGATACACTTCCACATGCATGCAGACGACACCCAAATATACATAAAGATACACTCACTGGAGGACATCAAATCGCTCAACACAACACTACAAAAAACCCAAACGTGGCTGGCCGAAAACCATCTGAATCTTAACTCCCTCAAAACGGAATTCCTTTTAATCGCACCCCGAACAAAACTCACACTATCATGGACTGGATGAAGCACCTAACAGCTCTCAATGGACAACCGCTCATAGTAGACTCAGCGAAGTCTCTAGGGGTAACACTAGACAGTAACTTAAAGATACAGAAACACATTAGCGCCTCAACAAAAGGAGCCAACTTCCACCTTAAGACACTGCGAAAACTGAAACGCTTTCTGCCCGCACACAATTTCAAACAAGCAGTTCAAGCCCTAGTAATTCCCTGTGTGAAATATGGAGCAGTAACACTATGCAGCCTCCCAAGGTCATCGACAGCCCCACTAAGAGCTACGATCAACTCTGCTGCAAGACTCATCACAGGTTCCAAAAGAAACACTCACATTTCCCCAGACCTGAGAGCCCTCAACTGTCTACCATGCGAAGCCAGAATTCAGCTAAAAATTGCTTGTATCACACACAAGGCCCTCTACCACAACGCTCCACAATACATAGCTCAGAAACTGGTGCTCTCTGCGGGCAGCAGAGCCTCTAGGAGTGCCAAGACTCTTCTCCTACAACCTCAACAATTTGCCAAGAAAAAAACGTATAACCGGTCCTTGTCTGGTATGGCTCCGAGGATATGGAACGCCTTACCCAGTGAAACGAGAATGATCCCTTCCACTGCCTCCTTCAAAAGAGAAGTAAAAGCTATCATCATGGCTAAATTCACTTGAACTCTATATATATTAATTGTATTTGTTCTCTTCATTGTTGTTCTCTGTATACTATTTCTTGCCTTCTAATTATGACCTGTAAAGCACTCTGATACTCGGAAGAGTCTTGTTCGTGCTATATAAAACCTTCAAAATAAAAATAAATAAATTCCCATAGCTAAAACCCCATAAAGCCTGCAGTCCTCTTTGGATGAACTAGTGTAGTCCATCAAACCCTAGTTCAATTTTTGCTCGGTGAATTCTGATCCATGGAGAAGCTGCATTTGTGTTGTAGAAGTTAGTTTTCAGACTTAAAAGCAATGTGCAGAGTTCAAATCGTACAAAAGCAGAACGCTTCTTCCCTGAAACAGGGAAGCCATGTCGAAAAGTGCTGTTCCCTGACTCAACTGGTCGTATCACATAGAATCAACATTTAGGACAGTTTTGAGCCGACTGCTGTCTTAAATAGTTGAAAAGCAGGAGCTGCTCTATGTTGCCACTGTAGACAGCAGTAAATGGTTGTCATTTGAACTGGAAAGGCTTGCACTGCTTTTGGCTACAAATGAAGCAGCATTTGTCGATATCTCTAAAGTAAACAACAGAACCAAGCACAATAAGATACACAAAGCAACTTAACAACACAATTAAAACGTAACCGGGCACAACGCGGGCACAACGCAACAAAACAGTCAAAACGCTGCATAACATAGCCACCATAGTACAACACAAAAACATAACATTGCAATAATACAGCACAATCACTGAGTAGCACAAAAAACGACAAATCACCACCTCAACAAAATGTCACACAGCATATATACAGAAAATGTTTGCCTCCCATCACCACCTCCAGAAACTTGCTTTTATAATACAGTACTAAAAGTTGTTTGCATCAATCACTGCTTTAATTTACCACCAAGAAGATGAAATAGAGCCAATCAAAAATGTTCAGTGATCTTGCCCAACACGACCAGATGCAAAGTGGACAAACAGACCTACTTAGTGGTCTCTTCACCGACGTTTAATCTTCCTGTTGTCTGATGTGAAAGGTGAGCCTCTTTGACTCGAGGCATCGAAACAATTCACATGCTGGCCTCCCAGGGAAGAAGCATCACTGAGATGCCAGAAGGGGATTGGTTGCTGTCAGCAAGTGATTAGCCACTGTCAATAGATAATTAGCAGCTGTCAGTAGCGCCCACCACGTGACGTTATGCACGTGGTGTCACTACGTCTCAGTCGCTCCTTTCTTGAGGCGCGTGCACCTGTTCAGTCCAGGTACAGAAAAGCAGAGAAAGCCTAAGAATCGTGCACAGCACTACCGAAGGCGCGTCCTCTGACCTGTGCCTCACTGCAGGGCAACTAAAACAGAAAATAAGGTTGAATCCCCACTATTTATTCGTAGCCCATATGTTGTTGCGTAATATGGGAAACACTCTTGGTTTATGCACTGCAGGCAGCTGGTCATTGATTACATTGATGTCTAAAATTGCATCTTTATTTGATTTTGTTCACCATGCTTTCCTGGGTAAGTTTTGCTATTCCGCTTAAAGAATCCACTCTGACGTTGATTACACGCATTTCCAAATATATAAACGCATAAATAAATAAGCAATATCTCTTGAAGTGGAACGTACTAACTCGATCGCAGGTGGGAACCACCTCTCCCTTTTAGTTTTCCGTTTCCTCCGGCTCCCCAGTACTCTAGGTATATACCAAAGCTGAGCTATATTATTATCCACTCGGCGGGTTCTGCATTCCACTCTCTATACTTACTCAAACCGATGCGGTTAATTCCTCCACGCTAATGAATTAGTCAGCCGTCCTGAGGAGCTAGTCTCTTCTGGGGGCGGGGAGGGGCTCCCGTTTCTTCAGTATATAGAAATGCTTCAATGCACACTTTAAAAGCGATGCAGTGCGGAGATCCCTGGGAAAAGCACATAAAACACTGGTAAACATGGAGGGCCAATGAACAATATTGGTCTTGGGCTGAGAGACAGAAGACATGTTGAGCTCAGCATCGTGCACTTTCAAAGCATTGACAATTTATGATGAAATTACTCTGCAGCGATAATTAAAAGGCAAACCCAATGCCTACCTAAAGAAACACATTTTTACCACACAGGAGCCATGAAGGTGGATATTTGGGAAAGATCTCTTCTTTGCAATGACAGCATGTCTTTTTAAGGAGAAGCCACTTTCGATCACCAGGGATGGCTCAGCAGTGATTCATTGCTTCAGACACTAATAAACTTCACATTGTGTCATTTACTTAAAAGGTTTTTTCGGAGACATGCCCGCCGCCCCCTCTCCCGTTATCCATTAGGAAACCAGACAAATCGTTATTCGCCTCCCGTGATCACATGCAAGGCTGCCGAGCCGGTGGTACTGCATGTGGCTGTACAGGCGTGAAAACTCGGCCCGCACATTCACCACATGCCTAGCTGCATGTGGCTGTACAGGCATGAATGCTCGGCTCCGCACATTCACCACATGCCTGGCTGCATGTGGCTGTACAGGCATGAATGCTCGGCTCCGCACATTCACCACATGCCTGGCTGCTGAGCCCTGGCGCTGCATGTGGCTGTACAGGCATGAATGCTCGGCTCCGCACATTCACCAGAGGTCTGGCTGCTGAACCCTGGCGCTGCATGTGGCTGTACAGGCATGAATGCTCGGCTCCGCACATTCACCAGAGGTCTGGCTGCTGAACCCTGGCGCTGCATCTGGCTGTACAGGCATGAATGCTCGGCTCCGCATATTCACCACAGGTCTGGCTGCTGAGCCGGTGGACTGCAGGTGGCTACACACGCATGAATACCCGGCTCTGCACCCGTGGTACTGCGGCCCCCGGGGGAATGCAGGTCGGCAGACTAGTCTTCCCCCGGGGTGTTCGCGCGAGGACACGTCAGGCGGAAGTTAGGTCAGGGGGTTAGGTCAGAGGTGGGAGGGGTTAGATAGGAGGCTATTTTAGGGGGGACAGGAGAGGAACAACTTCCTTTTCCTGTCCCCGGTGCCTCAGGGAAGAGTTAGGTTTTGGGAGCGTAGGCGGAGTGCTTTGTAGGTAGGCGGTGTGTGACTTAGTGTTTGGCTCGTCGTTCTGGTGCCCCAGGACGGCGGTTAGGCAAGTTTCATTCGGCGCATTTAGGTTGGGTGGGATTTAGTACGTTTTTGATTAATTCGGCGCAGGAGCACCGTGCGGCGCGCGAAGGAGCTGCTAAACGTCACGCATCTCGCGGACGTAACGAGCTGGTGCCGAACCTCACGCATCTCGCGGAGGGCATTTTCTGACGATTTCCACATGGCTGTACCGGACGCTGAGGCGGTGAGGGCTGCATTGCTTGTACTGGGCCGGGCTGGGAGGGCAGATCTCCTCCAGCCCGGTGTTCTGGACCAGGCGTGGGTCGGCATGACCCGTCCGACCAGGTCTGCATCGGGGGGGTGGCTGCAGTGGTGGCTGCCTGTATGGATGAGCCTTCTGGGTCTCGGGAGGGGGGGGCCCAGGAAGGGGAAGGGCAAGAAGCCGCTGGAGCCCCCCAAGAAAGGGGGGTGGAGGTTGAGTCTCCCTGCCAAGGTGGGGGCAGGGGGGGAGGTGGTCGCTGAGGAGGAGGAGGGGGCCGTGGGGGGTGGGCCTGTGGGCCCGAGTTGTCAGGTGAGGAGCACGTGCAGGGCCAGGCTCCACTGGCGTCGCAGGCCAGGCTGTCCAGGAGCTTGAGCCAGTTGGCGGGGTACGGGGAGAGCAGCGACGGTAGTGGGGGGGGGGACTCTGATGATTGGGAGGTGGCGGCGGGGGAGGATTTTGCCCTCATGCTGTCTGGGGAGGAGTCTGGGGGGGAAGTTAGTTTCACCATCAGTGAGCAGCCGGTCGACCTGTCTGGAGGCCGGAAGGGGGTGGTGAAGTCCCAGGGCTCCAAGGGCAAGGGCCCCCTGAAGGTGCAGCAGCGCGGAGGGGCAGGGCAGGGGGCGGGAGGTGCTGCGGCACCCTTGCCCGGGAAGGGTGGCCTGGAGGGGCCGGGGCAGTCGTCTATGTTCGACCGGTGGGCCCAGATGACTGAAGAGGAGAGGGCGAGGGACCAGCGGCGTGTCATTGAGGAGTATGAGAGGGAGTGGCAGCGCCTATGTGCCGCCAGGGAGGAGAAGGCGGGAGGGGTGCCCAAGGGTGATGGGGCCCAGGTACCAGGGCGGGGCAGGGTGTCGGCAGGTGGCCGAGGTAGGGGGTCCCCTGGGGCGCAGGGTCAGTGGGTCTGGGTGGAGAGTGCAGGGACTGCCTTGACGGATCAGAGACCTGGTGGCACCGGGGCCTCCCCGAGCGCATACGGCTCGGGGGGGGGGTCAGGCCAGCAGGGTCAGCTGGCAGAGGCCGGGGTGGGCCGGCGGGGCGCAAGACGGCCTCCAAACCCCGGGACGAAGAAGCAGGGGGGTCCGCGGCGGCCTGCCCTCCACCGAGGGAGCGGGCACCGACCATGTTGGAGTGTGAATTTACGCCTGGTGTGAAAGGGAAGGGTGCTAAGAGAGTCGTGACTGAAGTGGTACCGCTGGATGTTCAGGATGAATGGTTGGATTTTGAGGATGATGAGGATGAGTTGGAAGAGGGTGAGTTGCGTGAGCCTGGACGTGGGTGTAAGGCTAGGGGGCAGCGACCAAGGTTGGTGCTTCTCAAGAGGCACGAGATGGCGCCAGTCGGGCCAGCAGAGGGATGTCGAGGCCGGCGGACGCACGGCGACAGGAGCGGGAGGCTCCTGCAACTTTGGCAGGTGAGGGCTCTTGGTGGGACGCCTGGTTGGATGGGGGGAGTGGGGGGAGAAAGAAGCCCTGCCGGTCGGTGGGGGTGGGGGATGGGTCTGTGCGGGCAGGAGCCCAAGGTGGTGTGGAGCCTGTGAAGGCTGGTGGGGGCAAGCAGGTCGCGACGGCCAGCGCGCAGACGGACAAGGTGGAAGACCTGGAAGGGAAGGAGGAGGGTGTGAGTGGGGTGGAGAAGCTGAGAAAGAAGTTGCCGTACATGGGGCTGGGGATGCCCCTGGGGTCCCATTTGTCAGAAAAGACTAAGGTAAGGATATGGAGGCACGAGTATGTGGACGTGTTTAAGCTTTTACACAGGGAGATTCAGGCGAAAGAAGGGTCTAAAGAGGAGGAATGGGAATTGACCAGGCGGCCGAGGGTGCCGGTTACAATGGTGAATTGGACGTCTGCCTTCCTGATTTATGCGAGTATATATTGTGAGAAGCATGGGGATCGGGCAATTGCTTTGTTCAAATATATGGACGTGATAAGGAAGGCGCAGCTTCATTTTGGGGGTTTTGCCTGGTTGAGCTACGACGAGGAGTTTAGGGCTAGGGTCAGCGTTAACCCTGACAAGCCGTGGGGGGATGTGGATCAGGAGCTTTGGATCCAGTGGATGTCCTCGACGCAGGCGGCGGCGTCTACCCATACGGCCAGTGGTCTTCCGGTAACGTATTGGTCTTTTCAGCCGCGCCCCGCCCACTCTGGGGCGGGTAGCCAGGGGGCTCCGAGTGGACATGGGAGCCAGCCTGTGTGGTCTGGCTCAGCGGGACAACAGTACAAGCCGGTCGCCTCGGGGGCCTGCTGGGGGTTTAACAAAGGTTTCTGCAACCGCCCCTCTTGTAAGTTTAAGCATGAGTGTTCAAAGTGTGGGGGGCGTCACCCAGTCACGCAGTGCCTCACCTTGGCTACGCCATCAGAGCAGTGGAAATTTGCCAAGGGTAGGGGGCAGCCTGGGCTGAAGGGCCCGTACTCCGATTAAGGTGGAGGCCATGGGTCCGTGGCTCTCCTGGTACCCTGATAAGGAGGCGGCGTTGCGTTTATATTGGGGGTTTGTGGAAGGTTTTCGGATTGGTTATCAGGGGCCAAGGGAGAGGCGTTGGGCTGAGAATTTGCGGTCTGCTAAGGAGTTGCCGGGGGTGGTGGCGTGTAAGTTGGAGAAGGAGGTTTCGGAGGGCAGGATTGCAGGTCCTTTCTCGGAGTGGCCACTGTCAGATCTCATTGTGTCACCTTTGGGGGTGGTGCCCAAGAAGGAGCAGGGGGAATACAGGTTGATCCATCACTTGTCTTGGCCGGAAGGTGGGGCGGTGAATGATTTCATTGCTGAGGAGGACTCGAGAGTATTGTACGCTTCGGTGGACGATGCCATTGGGTTGGTACGGTCATGCGGGAGGGGAGCGGAGATGGCCAAGTGTGACATCAAGTCGGCCTTTCGGCTTCTTCCCATTCATCCGGCGGATTTTCCTCTATTGGGTATGCAGTTTGATGGGGCCATTTTTGTGGACATGGTGTTGCCAATGGGTTGTGCGATTTCCTGCGCGCTCTTCGAGACTTTTAGCTCCTTTTTGCAGTGGGCCTTTGTGGACCGCAGTGGGCACCGGCTGGTGTCTCACTATTTGGATGACTTTCTGTTTGTGGGATCTGGACGTTCTGGCGAATGGGGTCGGGCTCTGCAGCAGTTTCAGTTGTTGGCTCAAGATTTTGGGGTGCCGTTGGCACCAGAGAAGACGGAAGGGCCCAGTTGTTGTCTGACGTTCCTCGGTATTGAATTGGACTTCGGTGACCTGGGAGGCGCGTTTACCGGTGGTGAAGGTGGCTGAGATGCAAGATGCTTTGAAGGGCGCCCTCGCGGTTCAGAAACTGGATTTGAGATCTGTGCAGCGTTTGCTGGGGTTGTTGAACTTTGCTTGCAGCGTGGTGAGGGCTGGGAGGACGTTTTGTAGGTGGCTCGGCATGGCCATGTCGGGCGTGGCCCTCCCACATCACAGGGTCAGGATTACGCTGGGGGTCCGGTCGGACTTACGAGTGTGGCTGGTTTTCCTCGAGGACTTCAATGGCGTGTCCTTGGATTTTGTGCGGGACAAGATGGTGTGGCAGGTTCAACTCTACTCGGACGCGGCGGGGGCAGCTGGTTTCGGAATTTTCTGGGACGGTCGCTGGTGCGCGGAACGGTGGCCGGATCATTGGCTGCGTCAGGGCAGGAGCATTGCGTTCTTGGAGTTCTTTCCCTTGTTGGTGGCATTGCTGGTGTGGGGCCTGGAGTTCAAGAACAGGTCTGTGTTGTTTCACGTGGACAATATGACGGTGGTGGACTTGGTCAACAATCAGAAAGCGAGGGATCTGAGGGTGCTGCGCTTGCTGCTGTGTCTGCGTTACAATGTGCTGTTTCGCGCGCAACATGTGCCTGGCGCAAGTAACGAAATTGTGGATGCGTTATCTCGTTCGCAGTGGCTGCGCTTCAGGGAGCTGGCGCCGGGAGTGGAGGCTTGCAAGACCAAGGTGCCGGAGGGTATCTGGGCATGGGGGGAGTGAGAGTGGTTGGTCTGGTGGAGAGGTCGTTGGCGGAGTCTACTAGGCGGGCGTACAGATTGGCTTGGAGTGAGTTTGGGAAGTTTGTGGGCCTAGGGACGGATGTGATGTGTTTGCCAAAGGAGGAGTGCGAAAGGCGGGTGGTGCACTTTGTGTTGGATTGCATGGATAGGGGGTTGTCGCAGACAACCATTGCTGGCAAGTTGCCGGGTGTGTATTTCTACTGCATGGTGTATCTGGGTTTTGATCCGGCTAGTTCGGATCTGCTGAGCCGAATGTTGAAGCTTTGGGGGAGGGTGCGGGCAGAGTTGGGTGGAGGGGAGTTGCCTAGAGAGGCGGTCACGTTTGACTTATTGAAAATGGTTTTGCAGGAATTGTTTTTTTCGCTTTTTCGCCTATGCATGATCTGGATGTTTTTTGGAGCGTTTCGGGTGTCAGAGCTGCTGGGGGCTCGGGGGGCGCCGGGTAGGTTGTTTGCTGATGTGCGTGTGGATGGGTTCCGGTTGGGCATTTGGTTGGGGCGGTCCAAGACTGACCAGGTGGGACGGGGTAAATGGGTGTGGTTGTCGGAGAGTGGGTGTGCAGGTGTGTGTCCAGTGCGAGATTGGCTGAGTTTTGGGCAGAAAGTGCGGCGGACGGAAGGGGAAATCTTTGTGCATGCGTCACGGAAGCGTTTGACGTCGGGTCAGTTATTGGCAGTGTTACGGATGGCTTTGAGGAGGCTGGGCAGGGATCCGGCTCGGTTTGGCACGCATTCCTTTCGGATTGGGGCGGCTACGGCGGCAGCGGGTTTGGGTTGGTCGTTGGAGGAGATCAGGAGGATTGGTCGCTGGAGGTCGCGGTGCTGTGAGCACTATGTGCGCAAGTGAGGGCGGGGGCGCAACGCTTGGACGGCGGCGCTGCTTGGCGTTTTTTCTTGTCATGCCTTGGTACTAATATCCTTTTCTTCGTAGGTTGTGTTCGTGGACCGGGGGCCAAGACGGTCACTTGGGTCGTGGGGCACTCTTTTGTGCATTGGGCTTCGAAGTATGCTGACAGGCAGGTGTACGGTCGTAGCCTGGGCCTGAGGAGCAGCCATCATGAAGTTCAATGGTGGGGTAAGAGCAGAATGAGATGGGGTGAACTGTTGCCGTGGCTGACAAAGAAAGTGTCGCAGCTGGGCTGCCCGGACATGATCATCGTCCACCTGGGGGAAAATGACTTGGTGAAACAATCGGGGGTGTCACTGTTGCATTTGATGCAGAGGGACTTGGAGGTGATGAAGTGCAATCTGGCTGGCGCCTGCATTGTGTGGACTGAGTTTGTACCAAGGAGGATTTGGAGGGGTGCACTCAAGCCTGCGGCTGTGGAAAGGGCCCGCAGAAAACTGAACAGGGCTATGAGACTCTTTTGTGCGGATCGGGGGATTAAAGTGCTGGCTCATGTCGGGCTCCAGCTGGAACAACCTCTTCTTTTCAGGGACGACGGCATGCACCTTTCTCACATGGGAAATGCATTTTACCTCATGGAGCTGCGGGACTTGATTAGTTGTCTTTGGAATGAGTCAATCTGCTGTAGGCGGGACTGAGTTCGAAAGGTGCACGCTTGGTGGGGCAGGTAACCGCCCTCCGGGGGGTTCCCTGGGTGGCGGGAACTGGGAGGGGTGGGGAGTCCATGACGGGCAGAATCACCCTTACAGGGAGGGGGTTACAGGCGCAGGATGGGAGAGAGTGGTAGACGGGAGTGCGATGGATGGAAATGACTGAGGAGTCGGAAAGTGGAAAGGGGAAGTGAATGAGATGCAAAGAGGTTGTGGTGTGATTTGGGAATGGCTGGTGGAGCACGTGAGTGGATGACGGTTGAAAGGCAGGATGTTGGGGGTATTGTTAAGTTTTGTTTTGTTTTAAGCTTTGTTTTAAGTTTTGTTATGTTTTGTAAGCTGTCATGCCTGTCCTAATAAATGGCCTTTTACGCAAACTGATGCGTGGAGTGGTTATTGCACGATGCATGTGGCTGTACAGGAATGAATTCTTGGCTCCGCACTCACCACATGCCTGGCTGCTGAACCGGTGGCACTGCATGTGGCTGCACAAGCATGAATACTTGCCTCTGCACATTCACCACATGCACGGCTGCTGAGATGGTGGTATTACATGTGCCTGTGCAGGCATGAATACTCTGCTCCACACATTCACCACATGCCTGGCTGCTGAGCCCTGGCGCTGCATGTGGCTGTACAGGAATGAATGCTCGGCCCCGCACATTCACCACATGCAAGCCTGCTGAGCCCGTGGCGCTGCATGTGGCTGTACAGGCATGAATGCTCGGCTCCGCACATTCACCGCATGCCTGGCTGCTGAGCCCTGGCGCTGCATGTGGCTGTACAGGCATGAATGCTCGGCTCTGCACATTCACCACAGGTCTGGCTGCTGAGCCGGTGGACTGCAGGTGGCTACACACGCATGAATACCCGGCTCTGCACCCGTGGTACTGCATGTGGCTGTACAGGAATGAATTCTTGGCTCCGCACTCACCACATGCCTGGCTGCTGAACTGGTGGCACTGCATGTGGCTGTACAGGCATGAATACTTGCCTCTGCACATTCACCACATGCACAGCTGCTGAGATGGTGGTACTACATGTGCCTGTGCAGGCATGAATACTCTGCTCCACACATTCACCACATGCCTGGCTGCTGAGCCCTGGCGCTGCATGTGGCTGTACAGGCATGAATGCTCGGCCCGCACATTCACCACATGCAAGCCTGCTGAGCCCGTGGCGCTGCATGTGGCTGTACAGGCATGAATGCTTGGCTCCGCACATTCACCACATGCCTGGCTGCTGAGCCCTGGCGCTGCATGTGGCTGTACAGGCATGAATGCTCGGCTCCGCACATTCACCACAGGTCTGGCAGCTGAATTGGTGGACTGCAGGTGGCTACACATGCATGAATACCCGGCTCTGCACCCGTGGTACTGCATGTGGCTGTACAGGAATGAATTCTTGGCTCCGCACTCACCACATGCCTGGCTGCTGAACCGCTGGCACTGCATGTGGCTGTACAGGCATGAATACTTGCCTCTGCACATTCACCACATGCACGGCTGCTGAGATGATGGTACTACACGTGCCTGTGCAGGCATGAATACTCTGCTCCACACATTCACCACAAGTCAAGGCTCCTGAGCCCGTGTACTGCATGTGGCTGTACAGGCATGAATACTCGACCCTGCACATTCACCACATGCCTGACTGCTCAACCGGTGGTACTGCATGAGGCTGTACATGCATGAATACTTGGCTCCGCACATTCACCACATGCAAGCCTGCTGAGCCGGTGGTAATGCATGTGGCTGTACAGGCATGAATACTCAGCTCTGCACATTCACCACATGCATGGCTGCTGAGCCTGTGGTACTGCATGTGCCTGTGCAGGCATGAATACTCTGCTCCGAGCCCGTGGTACTGCATGTGGCTGTACGCACATGAATACTCCACTCCGCACACTCACCACATGCAAGGCTGCTGAGCCAGTGGTACTGCATGGGGCTGTACAGGCATGAATACTGATCCAGCGGGACACCAACCTGCGGACAATATTCACTAAATACTCATTCGGGCCCATAAACCGCACTCACTAATTTCATCAGGTCGATGAAACCCTGCTGGGGATCAATTTTAAGGCTAATTCCATATATTCGTTTTGCCTCTCAGTCTTGAGCCTAATTAATACTAAGCCCTTTCTTTACAAATGGATCTATTTTAGTTGATTAATTTTGGCAATTATGACCAATAAATGTATACCTGTTTTATTCATTAAATAACCACAGACTCGGATAAGTTTAAAGGTTTATCTGAATTTTACCATGTGAATCAAAACAAATTTGCAGTGCTAACTCCATCATTCTGAAGAGGTAAGATTCGACTTATTTAGATTAAACTATAATTTTCAATGACAAGTACCCCAGAAAGAGAGGACAGAGAGAAAAGGCACATTGACACAATACACAGATTTATAGTTACCTAGGAGGGTGCAACATCAGACCCCTCAGGCCAAGAGTTGTGGGCCCCTTAGGAAAATTCAGGTGACAGGTTCAGGACAGGATTAGGACAGCACAGGTAACCTCTTCTGGATTTGACGCCTGCGTCTTACCCATCTATGATTCTAATTTCCTCCTTGATTCTTCCGGGCTCTTCCTCCTAATTTTATTTGTTTAAAAATTCTAAGTCTGCTTCTTTGAATATTTCAATCAGCAATCAGACAGCATCTCTATCTCCCAGCGTTCTGGCAGTGATTAGCCGCCTTATTCTAACTAACTACACCAATTATACATTCTTAATGACATGTACCACCCCTAAATGTTTCAACCTTATAAAAACGCCTAACTCTGATTGGACAGACCGAGGGAATGATCATTACACCATGCTAAGTTTAATTCTTTTTCTTAAGACCTTTGTCTTATGTTCCCGCCCATTAATTTATTTCTCCCAAGCTTTATTTCCCACCCATGTTCATAATGCATTATCAACAATGTATACAGTTTTGCACAGTTGTCCATTGAGTCTTCAGGATGTTCAGCTGGTCCCCAGGACATGTGGAAAGGGTGTCCTTGATCAGGTTCCAGGACTTGAGATCATGATTCCGGAGCTGTCTCTCCGGCGCATGCGGATGAGTGTCACATGATTGTCACATGGGTGTCAGCCCTTAGCTCTCTTTAAGGACCTAATACGAACTAACAGAGTAAATCAAAAAGACAAGATGTTAGATTCAAATGAAATGATTTCACTGTATACCACTTATCTGTACTCAAATCCCATTCAATTAAAAAAACTATGCTGTAGCATTTAGTTTTGAGGAAAGAGAGAGTATGTATTCCGTTTCTATATACGTATTACTTTGAGGCTGAATCCTGTTTTCAAAGATTCAGAATTCCATTCAAATGACAGAGTCGCTCCAGCTTAGAAAAAAGGCTTTATTAGTGCTCTAGTGTAGTTCCTATTTTCCCTATAGGCCCTGCGCATTGGAATAACATAAACAGCAGTGTAGACGTAGGACTGCGGTCTTCTAGGTCTCTAATGACTATGTTAGACTTAATTTAGATTTGCGCCAGGTAGCTCAGAGGTCACTGGAAACTTTCTTGACTGAATATGAAGTGATCAGCTTCCTTGGCTCAGACAAGAAGGGATTCAGCTTCCGACAACCGCATAAACATGACAACTTTGCTCCTCAGAATAAGAGTCAATCTCTAGAGTCGTGTGAAACAATAGACAGCTATTTCACTCAGTCAGTTGTGCAGATTTACTTTCACCAGGATGCAGAGAATAGAGAGACGGGCGTTTTCAATAAAAGATTTTATTTATTGAGCAGTCTTCCTTCTCATGCAAGAGAAATGAATTGCCACAATTGCAAGACTCGTTATTATGAAAAGTGCGTATAGTAAAATGAGTATTACGAAATAATACTGTAAAAGCATTGATATGGTTTCTTAGCCATAAGATAGTTAAAATGAATAAAATATATATACATTCATATATACATTAGCTAACGACCTCAACTGGTGCCTCTAACCACGCCTACCCCGGTGTACCTGACCTAAGCCTAATACATGGGAGGGAGTAAGTAGCAGTTTAAGTTAAGTTGGTTTTGCCAAGAGTTTGTTTCAAGAATCCTCTCTAAGGGTTTAGTCAGCACCGTACCTCTGGAATAGAATGCGGGAGGTCTGGTATCTCCTCTCAGGACCCGATATCCCAGTCACCTGCAAGGGTAGGCTGGAAACGCCGGAGCTGGATTTTCTCGGCAGGAGAAAAGACATCGTCTTTCTCAGCGCGTCAAGGAGGAGGGGCAGCGTCCGTGGGCTTCTCGCATCTGCTGGGCTCTGCAAGGGGACAGCTGTTCTGCTCCTGGATTCACCACCACCGTGTGTTTGCTTAAGGCAACGTTGGTATATTTATACCTGAAAGGTGCAGAGTTTGACGTACGTTTTTGGACATAAGACGTCAATAAAGATGTCACTAAGAACTGGTCATTCTTACAGTGCTCGCAGGAGTTCTATTACTAATCAAAACAAGGCAAGCGGGGCTTTCCCAGGTTGCTGAGGGTTTGGTATGTCGAAAGAACTCAGTGTATCTAGGAATATAAGGAAGTGGCTTCTGCTGTGTCATGGACTGTCATGGACTGCAGAGGCGAGTTACTAACATATGGCTATGATTGTTATGCCATTATAGGGATATGTATTGATTATAGCCGTATAGGGGCATGAGGTCACAATATTGATCGGGGTCCTAGATAAAACACAACACCCACTCCATGAATTTATGTCCATCAATTACTAAAAACTTAAGCAATAAGATGCACTTGTATTCCTACCCACCCCAAAATACATTTTGCATTTGAAATGGTGTACATGAAATACATGAAAATGATAATAGGTACTGTACGTTTTTAAGCAGAGTAACCATTCAAAAAGTGTTTGCATATATATTCAGTTGAACGATTTTGCGAAGAATTACACATGAAATGTCTCTAAATACAGAAAAGAAGGGCGAGACTATTGCATCACATATAAATACAATTGCTGTATAATGTGCTAGAGGCTAAGGTAAAATGTTGTCTCTAGATCTACTAAAAATAGAAGCTCTGTTCTTTATGAATAGTTCTACTTTAAGCAAAGGACGTGTGCCAGAAAAAAGGTAAATATTTTGGAAAAAATAATTTCATGGTGAGCGGGGAAAAATAGTTCAAAACGCTTTTCAGTAGCTTTTTGTTTATCAAAGCTGAAGGCCGAATTCAGAGTTCATGGGAACGCTGTGTGCCGGAATGTTTTTCTAAAAAGTTATTGTTTCTGTTCAGGGGAGAACATCATTTCAGACAGGCTCACAAAGAATTGGTCTACATATTCAGGTGACAGTTCAACCAAGTTCGATAATGCTGTAACTTGGCAGTTGTGAGAATGATTGCTATCATCGATGTCAGGATCAGCAATGCTCACAGAAGGTCGTACCTGGGTGATGTTGCTTTCGCTTTCTGCTTCACTGCCACCACCTAGTCGTAGTGCAGGAGTCTCAACGAATGCCGTCATCAGGATTGGTAACCGCTGGGGACAACACGATGCGTGAGCCTTTACTGGACTTAGCAAAGTATTGACGTCCATTGGTATTGCTGATGGTAGTGCAAGACAGGTGTCTAACACGCATTCCTCTCCGCATAGCATACATCGAAGCACAGGTAAGATGCAGGTCTGCCATATAGGTCTGCATGAAAGAAACCAGGTCATATTCCGATCTCATAGCCGGGCTATCCCAAGGACTTTAGTTATGCGTTCCCGGTAGTGTATTGCTAGGATCGTTTCTTCCATCTGTGCCGGAGTCATGTCTGCGGTTTGGTTTGCCATATCGGAGCAGGAGAGTCAAAAATAAAATACCTGCTACGAGTCCCAAAAGTAGTGGTACGCCGCCAAAAATCGAGTGTACAAAATTTGGAAAGATACCCAGGACTGCTTCAAATGGTGTTAACAGTCCCGAAAAAACTGTCTTAAATACATTCGAGATATCACTGGCATTCGACATATTTAGGATTTGGCCAAGCATTTCGGTGAAATGCACCGGGCAATTTGTTGATAAAAGTGTATGTATCTCTGCCGCCGTCCTTGCAACTTGGAGATCATACGACTCTTTTGATGACGAGATTGGCACTGTTGTCTGCAAAAGCACAGGCTTCATTCTGCTTAAAGTATCAATTCGTATAGAAGAGATATTGAAACTAGGCCAAATCGGAGCCACTGAGTCTCCAGGGCCGTTCGGATACAATGCTTGCATACAGCAAGTGACCATGGAACTCACGCTTAAGAGATATGCTTTCCCTGGCACCAAGCCACAACAGCTGTGATCCGTTATTAGAACGTAACTCCCGTTAGAAAGTTGCCTAAAGAATGGCTCTATTTGTGCTGCAGGTGTGCCATGCTGGTGGCATTAAAGGTTGTTTGAAGTACCCTCACAGGCCCCATGTAAGTTAATACCTTGGCACAAAAGTATACCGCTTAGTGAATGTTTACACTCATTACCACTAAGAAATACATTTTTGTTGTTGTCACTATAACATGTGTGTGTATAAGGTAATTTCCATGATGACTTAATGTATCCTTTACCCAACTTTTCATACTGGCCTGCCGGTATATACTCAAGGCAATTTTTAAATTGGAAAGTTGTTATCGGAATTGTGATAATCCCGTGTATTATCCATTCAATGACAGGTCTTTCTGACATTGTCAATGGTAATCTCTCAAGTTTTTCGATGCTCAGGATTGTATAATCTGCTCCTTTCTGTGCCAAACTGATTTGTTTATCAGTAAGGTTAAAGATGGAAAACAATGACGTTGTGTTGATTAAACGCCATGGCACATAGCCCGAATAGAGATTTTGCAACGTCCAGCCTAGCTGTACAATAGAACGCAATTGGGACTGGCCATGTTGTAACATTAGCAAGTCCTGGTCTATTATATCAATTGCAGATGATACAATACTGTCCAGTGAATATATTCTGGAGGACAGAGTCATTAACCCATTGTCCACAACAGATGATTTTTCCAAATGAATACGATCAATTTCTCGTATTTTCTCTGCTGATTCAATTTGAGTTTCTTTCCAAGCCTCGTTGTATGCCGCATATATGCTGGCCGCTATGAAACGTTTTTGACGCTGTTTGCGTGGTCCCATAATGAAATCGCGCAAGTCAGCACCATCTTTAATAAAGACAAGTGTTGCTTAATTTGTGCCAGTGTGTATGTTTGTAGCCATTCAAGGCATAGTTTCCCTACACTGTATGTTGTTACTATCCCTGGATGTTGTCTCTGGGAGTATCTAGGGTCTGGTCTGGACATTTTTAACCCCTGTATTTTGATCAGGAATCTATCTTGACAGTTATTCGTGTCGGTAGGCCAGATTAACCACTTTTTCCAATCAGGATGTGTTCTGTTTTCATTTAAAATTGTGGATACGTCTAATTCAATATCTGTGGTTGCATTATCAGCTATTGGCTTTGGAATAGACGGTTTGTTAAGGTCTTTATTCTTGGCTAGGCCAAGACAGGTAGTTTGTTGAATTGTGTCATTCAAGAACATTATTTGCTCTGGGATCATGCAGGCTCGAAATAATGCTTCTAGGCCTTGTACCCCAGATGGTTTTTGTTTCAATGTTATTTTTCCAGAAATCAAAACCAAATGTAATCATTTTTTCATAAAATGCTTCTGAATATATCAATTTAGTATTAGTCAGCATGGTTTTCGTCCCTGTTTTATCCAACAGTTTATAGTAAAATGTTTCTGCATTACTCGTGTTAAACCCTGAGAAGTATTGGAATTTCTCATACAATGTTTTTGAACTGCTTTTAGGTGGAGTAGCACAATGTTCCCATTGGTTATATTTAAAAACATTTCTAGGTTGAGCAGATTTATGTAAATGGTGGTCTGCATAATGTGAAAATCAGTACATCTGTTCATAATTAGATGAACCTTGTAAATAATCATGTTCTGTAAATTTTGCTGACAACACTAAATCCGACATCATGTCATTTATACTTTTAAAGTCCCAATCATCAGAGAATGTACTTAGTTTTACAAAGTCACTTAATGAAACCTTAAACTGGTGAGGATATTTCAAGATCTTGACCGGGCCATATATTTCATAGTCTGTCATGTCCCAAACTACCCCGCCGGGTATTGGAATGGCTGTGACATTTACTGATGATAGTTCTCTTTTCTCGATGTGAGATGATTTGTGAGGCTTCAGAACTAAGTTGATGTTCTGACTTGCTGTGTCCATTGAACTGTGATAAATTTTCCTAAAACTAAAATTAGGCATAGTAGGAGTGTAAGTACCCCTGATAGAATCCAATGCTCAATCAATGGTGCATTCAGATATGCTTCTTTGATTTGATGAAAGAGTTCTGTTGCTTTTTCTTTAAAAGTCTTTGTTTCTGGCGTCACTTCAGGGTCGTTTTGATCTTCAGAAAAGTTGTCGAAATTGATGAAGTAGCCAGATGCAGTTCTGTCGATTGTTGGAAGTGTTTTTCCCATTTGGCTTTCATTAGCACATTCTGATGCCACATCATTTTAGACTGGTGTTTCATGACGAATCCTTTTTAGAAAAGTTTGAAGAAGACATCAAGCAAAAGAATGCACGCAAATTAAAGCGTGATGAACAAGACTATGCCAATGGTAGAGTATATACCTTTGCCAAACGGTATGATGGTTTGGTCAAGCAAGATAAGGGTCAAGTTGGGAACAAAACAGTAGTTTTAGATAATGTCAGCGTAGCCTCATCCAGTGTTCTCTCCAGTAGTGAGGATGAGAATAACAGTGAGACATCTAATAAGAGTATGGGAAACCAATCGTGATGAAGTCAAGTGTGTTACGAAGTCTATTCATACGGCATCAATACACTGGATAAGACTTTTTGTAACACACAATGCTATTATCTGGGTATGTGGAATCTCTAAATTTCATTCTTATTCTGTTTCTCTTTTTCGGTTTTCAAAACTCGTTTCGTTTTTATATAATAAAAATTCTTTTCAATAATATAAAATAATTTTACAATTGAATCTAGATTTTAAGTAAATAGCGTGGATTGCTATATAATACCTCCTATAGATAAACAATTAAAGTTTCCCTTATATTATTTCGTCAACAAGAGATGGCGCTTTGATTAAGCGCCATCTTGGATAAGGAAGATAATCGACCAACACCTGGTCCTTCTTCTATCTTTGAGACCGTGTATAAATGGGAACTCAAAGATGGCGCGGGTGCTAGACGCCGCGCTCGGATTACACTCGTGAGAGTTACACCCTACTGCACACAGGTAAGACCATGAAGAGAACGCATGTTCGAGTTTAATCTTTGCACTATTATTTGTGCAATATTATTAGTATTAAGACTGCTGTTTGGCGATATAAACAGGAAAATACGCGGGTGTTTAAATATTCCTCGCGTTATCTCATTTCGAGTGACCTTTACATTATTAGACCTTGAGGTATCTTTCTTGATAAACTACTAGGGAATAAAGATTATATTAACTAGATGGTTAGTCCATGATAGACTTACATTGTTTAAACTTGGAATAAGTTCCCAAATAACTGGTTCTTACTGACATGATATGTAACTTTTGAATCACGAGGTACTCAGATTAGGCTTAATTAAGGTTTGAAATATTATGTTTCCTTCTACTTAGTTGTGGAAATTGACCAGCCCAGACGTGGGTTTGTGTTCAAGAACATTAATTTCATTCTGCCACTTCATCGGACTGGATAGTCCTTTTAAGATTTTAGTGAGTATTTATTATTTTAGTCTTTCATTTAGACAAATTGATTTCAAATACCTTAATATAGTGTCATTGGTCATTTCTATTTTTCTGCCACAGCGAGAGACATTGAAATTGTCAATGGGAGAAAATTAATCAGAAATACTGACTTATTTCTAACTGACAGACAGGTGAGCGGTTAGAATAACTATGGCATGACTTAGTATACAATACGCCTATGGAGACTTTAGAGTATTGGCCTGAAATTTCTCTCTTTTCTTATACTAGTACAGTTTCATTGCGTTCTGATCTTTTACGCTGTTTCACGGGTGTTTTTTGATTATGAGTATCTTACAACAGTATACTTTTACGCAATAAGTAGAATGAGGGTCTTTTGGATCTTACTTTGCACTACTCTTATCGTTTCTTTCTCTTCCTTTTGCACTTATGGTTATCCTTGTTTTTACTATTGGATGCACGCTTTTGGTGGTATTCACAAAGTAAATAGTGATATTAGACTCTAAATGGACTCTTGTCATTTTGTATACAATCAACATGATATGAATGTTGATGTAACTTGTAAATGTTAATTGCTTGGTCTCAAGTATGCGATTTGAAATATACTTGTAGTTGTAATACATTTCATTGTATGTTCTAGCCCTGACGAAGTCTAACAGCATAGACTGCTGTAGACGAAACACGTGTTGGCTAAAGATCTGAAGAAATGCCTTTATGAGAACATTAAAGAAGAAGATTGACACTGAAATTGAAAGACTTTTTCTCCTTTATTGCTTTTCCTTACGAGGATTGCAACTGCTCGGGATATATTGCTTATAAATGTTTCTTCAGTGGTGGTTGGCTGTTGTTTTAACTTTATGTTGCTCAGGGCTTTTCTTGTTTCATTTAAGTCCTGTAAAACAGCCAGATGATCTTTGATGTCAAAGTTTTTATTCTTATCTTCTACCACTGAAGCAAGACTATCTAAGTCCTGAACATGCATTCTAGTTCCGAACAATAGTTCGTACGGGCTGAAACCTTTTAGAGAATTTCTTGGCAAGTTGTTAAGACTACGTTGGACACTTATTAAATTCTTGACCCACCCATCACCCGAACCTAATACCTTTGCTGTTATAGATTGCTTTATGTCTCGTTTTTTTCTTTCCACTACGCTGTTTCCCTCAGGATGGAAGGGATAAGAGAATCGCAATCCAATGCCCATGCTGGTCATGGCCTCCTTATAAGCTTGAGAGCTAAAAGCAAGACCCTGGTCACAATGAAGCATGGCAATTGCGTATGTGCCGATAAAGACTCGCAAATCTTTTATAACAGTTCTGGCGTCAGCCGTGCGCTGGGGTCATTTTTAAGTGAATGTAGTCTTAAACAATTAATAGGACGCTGGATTGCACGTGTAGATAGCTCTATGCTACCTTCATAAATGGCCATGGCATTACTCCGCTTGACTCGTTACTGCGGTCTCTGTTGCAGTCTGGACAACTCTTTACAAATTTATAATGGTGCAGGCTCATCCCCGGCCACCAGTATACTGATTGTAATTCGGTCAGAGATTCCTTCATCTGTTTGTGCCTTGGTCCTTCACCCATGTGTGCGTCTGCTATTAATAACTTTCTCTGATTCGTGTTTGGAATTACCCTATCCCCCACTCCAGGGATTCGAGCAAAAGGAATGGAGTTTGCATCAATTACGTACGTATAATTGAGTGGATAGTTCACAGGTAGTGCTGCACAGTTGTCTTTTGAAGACGTTTTTACCGCCAGCATGGTTTCCCCGTCTATGTATTTTTCTGAACACTTTTTTGTGGCTACGGAAGCCGGTTTAGTTGCTTCCGCTGTGGCTGAATTAACCAATGAATTCCCTGCAACGTGAACGCCATCACGTTGATGACTCAGAGTGTGTATCACGTGAGTCTTTTGTAGTTCCTTCTTTAAAAGAACTACTTGTTTCCAAAGCATTTTATGCTTGATTGTGGCACCTGTGTCATCTTTGTAATCATTTTAAACCCAGCTCGGCAAATCATTATTGTAAGAATTGACGCAAAAATGTGAATCGCACACGATTAGTGTCGGGAATTCACGTTTGGCATTTTCAAGCGCCATCTTTAAGGATCTGATTTCAGCTCGCTGAGCCGAACATTTTCTCAGTGATTCAGTTTTTGTTATTTTCGGTCTGAATTTACCGCAGAGCCAGCGACCTTTAACAATCGCGCAGGCTGCATCGTAGGATTTATTTTCTACATTGTAATGCTGTACAAATCTGTCTGTATAGATTATACAGGACTATTGTTCAAGGGGCAGAATTTCGATTGGCAGAGGATATTCTTTTTCATATTTTAAATCATTCAGTTTTTTCATGTGCGGGGCGAAATAGTATTTCACGTCTTCTGCAGCAAGAGAATTTTCCCACTGTATCCATTTCGGATCCAGTGACACTGTAGGCAGGTTTACTGGGCTGAATAGTGCCTCGAAGGCTGATTCTGCTGTGAGAACAGTGATTCTTTTGCCTTGTGTTAGTGCTCGTTCTTTCGCTATAGCAGTTTGCACTGCCTTTACAGTATTTTCTGTGAGACTGAATGTTTTTTCTGCTTGTGTGTACAAATGTGATTTGTAAGCTATTGGTACCGTTTCTCCCTCATTAGAGGTCAGGTACGTGAATCCGCATCTTCCTGGGATGACCCGGATTACAAGGCTGCGTGTATTGTCACGTGTTTCTAATTTTGTTTTAGCTAACATGTCTGTTTGCAATGATCTCAACATTTCCGTGTGTTTTAATCCTCTCTGCGTAGTTTAGAATGTAAGTTCTTCCGAAATTCAGGAAGCCTAGAATCGATTGTAAGTTCTTCAGCGTTTTCGGTGCTTGGAGTACAGCGCACTTCTCTAAGAAGTTGTCCGCTAGGCATTTTCCTTCACTTGATAGTTCGTATCCTAAAAATAAGACTGTTAGATGGGCAATTCTCGACTTTTTAAAGTTGAATTTGTAACCCTCTGCTGCGAACCCAAGTATTATGGTGTTCACCCTTTTCAAGTGCGTATCCAAGTCGTCGTCTGTGAGATAGATGTCATTGACGTAAGATAATGCCTCATCATCATATATTTGTAGTAACTCTGTTACTCTGGCTGAGAATAGTCCTGGGCTGTTCTTGAATCCCTGTGGGAGCCTACAGAAATTTTCTGTGACCCCATTATTGAGAAAGCAGTTAAGTACCTGCTTTCTGGAGCAATATTTTGGCAAAAGAACCCATTAGATATGTCTAATGTTGTTTTGTATTTTTTGCGAACTATGTTATTCATTAGTGCCGCACTGTGCGAATTTTGTACTGCAAATGTTTTGCAACATGAGTTAAGGTGTCTGTAGTCCAAGACTAGACAATACGAATTGTCCGGTTTGGAGACAGGAAACAATGGATTGTTCATTTGAGAGGTGCATGTTTCAATTACCCCTTGGTATTCAAGTTGATCTAAAATCTCCCTGACCTGTTTTTTAGCTTATTGCTTAATTGGGTACTGCCTTTGTGCAGTCGGTTGACTTTTTAACTGGATTTTGTGAGGAGGAGAGTCCTCATCCCATCCTACATGATTCTTATATAATGCTGGTGCCTGGGCTACTGCCCATTTACTTGCATATATATATTTAGTGTGAATTGGAATGTGATTTGAGAAGGCAGGTATAATCATTTCTTCGCCATGAGGGCACTCCCTGACAAACTCTGGGGGCCAATCTTTCTCGGCTAACAGGATGTCATAGCCTTTTGAGAGGTTATTCCAAAATAGACCCCTTATTTTTCTAGTCTTATCTCCCTCTATACGCAGTGTTATTTTGTATATCTTATGAGGTTCGCTAACTCTGGTGTCTGCAGTTTCTACCTGAATGTATTCATTTGTGTCCACTGTCTCCAGATGACTCATCAGGATCTTGCGAGCTATGCTGATTTCTGCTGCACTGTCTAGCATTGTCTGAGCCCACTCTCCGTTTTTCAGCTGTGTCCTCAGTATTCTCGGCATGTTCGATTACTCTAATACTGGCTACCTTTTTCCTTGGGAATTGTAATTTTTTACTTTGAGCAGGTTCCTTGTCTTTGGACTTGGTGTGCTCTTCCCTTGGATCTGACCGTCCTCTTCTTTCCGATTTCTGCGAAAAAGATCGAGAGGGACGTGTATCAATACTTTGATATCTATCAGGCTTTTTCAAGTTATCCCTATTTCTAAGGTTATATCTTTTCTCAGTGTGTTCCCTCTGGGGAGACTGGTGTTCTCGTGTCGGAGTTCTTTCCCTCCGCCGAGGAGACCTTCCTCTGGACTGGAAAACTTTTTCTTTGGGAGTGGACTGTTTATTTCCATCCCAGCTCTTTTTAGGAGGGTTTAGATTATTTTTAATAAATAATTTTTCAGGATTTTCGAGTAGTTGGGGTTTTACAGGTTTCCCACCCAAACTATCTCTACCTAATTCTTCATAGCATTTTTCTATAATTCTGGCAAGCTCAATTGGTTGATCTGCTATATCTGTTTCTTTCAATTTCTGGCGGATCGCCACAGATGCTGCTTCTCCTTTTATGTTGGCTAGTAATATAGCAGAGACCTGCTTGAAGTCTTTCAGTAATTTCATACCAAGAGTTAAAGCAGGTTCTGGATCGTATTCATTCTGAATTTGTTTTAGCACATCTGGTATTACCGCCATGGACGGAACACCATGTGCTTTTGTGTAAATGGAAGCAAAGACTGTACCCCAGGTGTCACAGTCCTCCACATGTGGTGCGACCCCCATTGGAAGGCAGATAGTCAGAATTCTGTGTTTCTCAATAGGGGTAGTATTCGGGAATACTGCCTCTATTTGAGTAATTTTCTGTGCTAACCAGAAAGGAATTTGTTCCCTTTTTGCTGGAGTTTTTCCAAGACATGATTGTATGTTCTGTGGTGTAATTTTATTTGTGTTCCCCTGATGAGGGGTCAGCTGTGGAATATTAACAGCTGTTTGGACTGTTGCAGTCCGCATTACATATTGGACTAACTGTCTGTGTATTTTAATTAATACTTTTTGCTGTGCTAACAGTTCTTCTCTTGACATTTTTTCGATGTCTGGATGTGGTGTGTAGCTCGCTAGAACCGGCCACGTTGCTCCTGGTCTACCTAGTGGACCAAGCCTGGTAATGTGATCATTATGTTTAAGGGCGCCTTTAAACCAGAGCAGGTGCTCTTGGTATTTTAATGGTATTTCAATCTCCTCGAAAGGAGCGTGGTCTTCCGGTGGATCCTCTATTTTGTAATAGTGGAACTCATGTGTTGTAGCGTTTGCCGCTGGAAAGTTTATCCAAGAATAGAATACCTCTGTCTGCCGATATTCGTGTGCCTCTATCACGAAAATGACTGTACCACATCATGATGTCAGTCCGTTTTCTATAAGTTTTGTAGTTATAGATTTTCTTATGTTTGCCGGGATGATAATCGCACCCGGTTCATTAATCCCTGAAACATCGGGACCCTGTTGATTCGCATCTACTGCGACTTCATTGGTTCCGTTGTTATTGCCATTTTCTGACATTGTATTAATGAAGGTTTGCAGAGCAGGTTTCCAAGGAAACAAAGATTAGGTGCACAATATTTTGGAACACTGTATCCTTCAACGTTGACTAAACCAGAAACTTTACATAGGAATCTCTTCCTACTAAGTTCCGGCGGATTTTAACCTTTCACCCACTCCAGACGTCTATTGGATTATTTACGGGGGGGGAGGGTCTGTGTGAAAAAGCACGACTGAGTCACTCTAACGTCTTGCGTTAGTTTTATTACCTTACCAAACATTGGGCGCCATGAAGTGTAGTTCCTATTTTCCCTATAGGCCCTGCGCATTGGAATAACATAAACAGCAGTGTAGACGTAGGACTGCAGTCTTCTAGGTCTCTACTGACTATGTTAGACTTAATTTAGGTTTGAGCCAGCTAGCTCAGAGGTCACTGGAAACTTTCTTGACTGAATAGGAAGTGATCAGCTTCCCTGGCTCAGACAAGAAGGGATTCAGCTTCCGACAACCGCATAAACATGACAACTTTGCTCCTCAGAATAAGAGTCAATCTCTACAGTCGTGTAAAACAATAGACAGCTATTTCACTCAGTCAGTTGTGCAGATTTACTTTCACCAGGATGCAGAGAATAGAGAGACGGGCGTTTTCAATAAAATATATTATTTATTGAGCAGTCTTCCTTCTCATGCAAGAGAAATGAATTGCCACAATTGCAAGACTCGTTATTATGAAAAGTGCGTACAGTAAAATGAGTATTACGAAATAATACTGTAAAAGCATTGATATGGTTTCCTAGCCATAAGATAGTTAAAATGAATAAAATATATATACATTCATATATACATTAGCTAACAACCTCAACTGGTGCTTCTTACTACGCCTACCCCGGTGTACCTGACCTAAGCCTAATACATGGGAGGGAGTAAGTAGCAGTTTAAGTTAAGTTGGTTTTGCCAAGAGTTTGTTTCAAGAATTCTCTCTAAGGGTTTAGTCAGCACCGTACTTCTGGAATAGAATGCGGGAGGTCTGGTATCTCCTCTCAGGACCCGATATCCCAGTCACCCACAAGGGTAGGCTGGAAACGCCGGAGCTGGATTTTCTCGGCAGGAGAAAAGACATCGTCTTTCTCAGCGCGTCAAGGAGGAGGGGCAGCCTCCGTGGGCTTCTCGCATCTGCTGGGCTCTGCAAGGAGACAGCTGTTCTGCTCCTGTATTCACCACCACCGTGTGTTTGCTTAAGGCAACGTTGGTATATTTATACCTGAAAGGTGCCGAGTTTGACGTAAGTTTTTGGACATAAGACGTCAATAAAGATGTCACTAAGAACTGGTCGTTCTTACAGTGCTCGCAGGAGTTCTATTACTAATCAAAACAAGGCAAGCGGGGCTTTCCCAGGTTGCTGGGGGTTTGGTATGTCAAAAGAACTCGGTGTGCTATCTAGGAATCTAAGGAAGTGGCTTCTGCTGTGTCATGGACTGTCATGGACTGCAGAGGCGAGTTACTGAAATATGGCTCTGATTGTTATGCCATTATAGGGATATGTATTGATTATAGCTGTATAGGGGCATGAGGTCACAATATTGATCGGAGTCCTAGATAAAACACAACAGTGCAGATTCGAACATTGACAGCCGACATGTGTTTCGCCCTAAATGGCAAGTGGCGCCAGGGCTTTCTCAAGACTATTCCAAATTCATTTAAACATTCTGTGTGTTATTCCAATTGTCATCATTAATTAGTACACCCGGCATCAGAAGTTACTGAGGCTTAAATTTGGAGTTGAATCTCCTGTGGTGTAAAATATCTTCACAGGGGTGCCGTGTGACACACGGCACCCCTGTGAAGATATCTTACTGGAAAACCAAACCGCAGAACAAGTTCCCTCAACAATATTTTGGCAACTGTTAGGCTGTCATTTCGTCTGGTCGGATATGCTTCCACCCATCGTGAGAACAAACACACTATGACAAGGATGTACTTTAGTCCTCTACATGGTGGTAACTGAATGAAATCAACTAGCAACCTTACAAATGGTCCTTCTGCCTTTCCAAATCTTCCCCAGCTGACCACTGTCGTCCTACCTGGGTTATTCCGTTGACAAATGAAGCACCTCTGGCAAAGGCTCTCTGAGACACTCCTAAATTTCCGGTTGAACCAATCCTGTTTAAAAAGCCTGATCATAGCATCTCTACCTATGTGGGTATCTCCATGGTACATTCTTGCTAGCTGTGAGAGTAAACAGTCTGGCATGACTGGCCTGCCATCTGGATAAATCCAAACACCATCTTCTTCTCTCCTTTGACATTCTGTTTTGATCCACCCTTCCTTTTCACTTACTTCTACCTCATCTTGTAAATGTCTTACTTCACCCATGTTTCTATGGCTGTTATAAGCATAAGTTGGCATCTGATTCCTGTTCTTTCAATTTTCTTGTTCACTGTCATTTTAGTCTTGGCACAATATTGAGCAACTTGGTCAGCATAACGATTACCAGCAGTCACATAGTCATTTCCTGACTGATGTCCAGCACATTTGACCACAGCCACTTCCTTTGGCAATTGTATTGCTTCTAAAAGTTCTTTCACATATTGTCCATTTTTTATAGGGGTTCCTAAAGAAGTCATGAAATCTGTTGGACTTGGCCCTTCTGGTAGGTTCACCCCTGAACTTTTCGCCTTTTAATGTTACATCATTATAGTGATTTCTGGTCTTTGCGTGCTTTAACACTGTGGCGCAGTGTAAAGTGTGTACGCTCTCTGAGTGCGTGTGAGTGGCCTGCCGTCCCATAGGAATTCATGGGAATATGTGTGTCCCTGGTAATTCCTGATGCGTGGGGAGTGCAAGGTTGAGTTTGGTATGTGCGAACTCATGAGATTAAATGCTGCGCGATGATGTGTGCGGCATAAATGTGTCTAGTGTGGAAGTGCCACTTCTAGAAGTTGGCCTGCCTGCGCAGTTAAATGTGAATTGACTGTCTGGCTTGTGATTGGCTGGAGCAGTCTGATGTGCCTGGCTCCAAGAGTCAGGATGGGTCTGCCCTGGTGGTGAGTGAAGAGATCTGCTTGTTGATGTGAGGGAGGGGTGCACCTGGGACTTGAATAGGGCTGGGCTTTCCCCACACAATGCTGTCTCCGCCCCCTGTGGTGCGACTGATGACCCTAGCCTGTCCTGTGAATAGGGAGAGGGGCTGAGCAAAACAAAGTGCTCCAAAACCAGCTGCGTCTGGTTTTCCCCCACCCTACACCCTGGAGACAAAGGGATTTAGTATATAAAAAGAGGCTGTGACCTCATGTTAAATGTTCTTGGACTGGAATCTACCAGGGGGGTGCAGCTGCTGGGGCCCAGGGGAAGGCTTGCCTCGCTGGGCCCTGCCCAGCCCCTGGCTGCCTGGAGGACTCTTTGGGACCCCTCTGCCTTGCCTGGAATGATTGGAGAACTTTGCTTTGCCCTGTAACCCCTTTTTGACTTTTGCCTTGGACTCTCCAGGACCTTTGGCAGCATGGAAATGCTGAATCTTACTTTAAAAATGTCTCCTAATGAACGCTTTATTTCTCCTGAGGGAGAGCTTTATTTCAGCACTGCAGCGCTGGGCTGCATCGTGTGCAAGGGATTCCCCCTGCCTGGGGATTCCCCTCGCCTTATGCTTCGAGCGCGGGTGCCCACCCCGCTTATTTAATTAATTCTCCTGCGCGTGCCCACCCCGCTTATTTGTCCCCCTTAGCGGGTGCCCACCCCGCATGTCCATGTATTTTTTATTTAACTATGAGGGAGCCTACCCCTCAAATTCTGCCCCTAAGGAAGCCGCCGCAGCCCGCGGACTGCCTAACTGTGGGCGGGGCCGCCGGACGGAAGTGACGCGGCAACCAGGAAGTGCGGCCGGAAGAGGAGGTCGGGAGTGCACTCCGCCTCCTTTAGCCCCAAAGAGAAGAGAGAAGGAAGTATGGTGGCTCACCAGGGCTCCCATGGGCGGAGGGAGCCCTACAGCATCGAGAGGTCATCTGGGGAAGCGCAGCGCAGCGAGACCCGACAGGGCTCTCCGGAGCAGGAGAACCCCGTCCGCTGCCACCGTAACTGCCGCGAGAAGTCTCCCCCCGCCGAGAGCCGGTAAGCTATGACGGCTGGGGTGGGGGGGAAGGCCACAGGAATGGAAGGGGCCCGCAGTGGCGGGCCGGCCCGACGGCGGCCCCTTTGAGAGCCCGGGAGGTTCTTGCAAGGAGCTGAATCAAGAGAAGGGGCCCCAGTGGAGGTCCCCCCAGGCAGAGTGGTTCCCTCTCCCTCTCCAGAGCGGCCCCGGATGTCAGCGGGCCGCTCCTACGTTGGGGGACATGCTTGTTTAAGGAGCCGAGGTAGCTCCCCCGCCCACCTGAGGTCCCGGGGGGCTGTATTCCCCCAGAGCCATTGCGCTCCAACGATGGGGGCATTTATTTCCCTAAGGAGCCAGAGTGCTCCAAGGCACACAGTTGTTTCTGAGCCAGAGGGCTCCCACATGGTGCACTGTTCATTCCTAGAGCCTAGAGGGCTCCCAAAATGCACTTATGTTTGTTCCAGAGCCCGAGGGCTCCAACCTTTTGCGCAGTCTTTGTCCTAGGGGCCAGTGAAGGCCCATGCCTCAGTTTTGATTCTACAGCTGCCCAGCAAGTAGTGGGCATCTGCACCGTTTAGGTTCTTTTCTTTCTAGGGGACTCGTTCCTTGGACTCAGGAGTGAGTCGCACTCCTTCATCTCTACCTTGGCCTTCCCCAGCTGTGCAGCACTTGGTGCCAGCTGCAGCGTTTAGGCCCTCTCCCTGTCCTCAGCTGCCCAGCAAGTAGTGGGCAGGTGCTACGTTTAGGCTTTTGCGTAGTGGTGCAACCTGGACCCTAATGTGATTTATGTGCTGTGATGATTTATGTGCTATTGCTTTTTGGGTGTAAGGAAATGTACTGTGTGTAGTATGTTTTGCGCACCCTGTGTCCTGATACCTCTAAATGTGTTTATGCTTAGGAGGTTGTTTTACCTAATATAGTTATGCTAGTGAGTTCCTAGTTCCCTGCGTGATATATGCCTAAGGTGTTTAGGACTGCGTGGGGTGTACTTACCTTTTACCAGTGTTTACTGGTTGTGTGCTACATTTGCTATTTGGTGCTACAATTGTTCTATGTTCTAAGTGCTAGTTCTACCAAGTGCTTATTCCTGACAGTGGTCCATGTGGCCCTGTTTTATGTACACAATCCCCTGTAAATTCCGCCCGTGGCAGTGGCACAGTGTAAATTGTATGTTTATTATCTAATGTTTTTAGTATAATACAAAGACTATTTTTGATATAACCTTGTGTGGAGTTCCTTTTGTGGGGGGCCTGGGATGTTGTTGCTGGTGGGTGCGTGCGCAAATGCTTTACACATCGCCTCTGAGATAAGCCTGACTGCTCGTGCCAAGCTACCAAGAGGGTGAGCAGGGGTTATCTTGGCGGGTGACTTCCTTGCCCTGACGTAGAATGGTGGTTTCTGCCTGGCTTTGGTGCAATCCTTAGCCAACCAGAAATTACCATTTCTAACAAAATCTTTGCATCCAAAGTTGGCCAAAGTCATGCACAACAGCGTAACCATACTGGCTATCAGTGTAAATGGTTACTCTCCAATTTTTCCCAATTTTGCATGCTTTAATTAAAGCAATCAATTCAGCTATGTGTGCAGACTTGATTCCAGGTAAATAAGATCCTTCGACTATTCCAGCCAATGTACAAACAGCATAAGCAGTACTCAACCCTCCTTCCTCGTGCCTCATGCATGAGCCATCTACAAATAGTTCATTTTCACAATTGTTTAGAGGCTCTTCCTGTATGTCTGGGTGAGGTTTGGTACAATATTCAGTAACATCTAGGAGGTCATGTTGAACATCATCCCTCACTTCTTCTCCATACACATCAAATAATAATGTAGCTGGATTCTGATTACTGTTACATTTTCAGCTCCTAAAATAATTCTTTTATATTTTGTCATTCGAATTGGGGTAAGATACTGAGTTTGTGTTCTAGTCAGAAGAATTTCAACTGAATGAGGGACGTATACCTTCACAGGATGTTCCATCCCAATAGATTTACTTTGTTCAAGACTTGTGAAAGCAACAGCTAATGCTTTTAAACCACCAGTTAATGCAGAGGCTACTGGATCCAAAGTAGCGGAAAGATACACCACTGGTCGTCGCATCAAACCATGTCTTTGGGTCAATACTGACAAGGCGCAATTATCTTGTTCACAACAGAATAATGCAAATTCTTTTGTGTAATCTGGCATTCCAAGAGCAGGATCTTTGCATAGACAATTTCTTAATTTTACAAAAGCTCCCATGCTTTCCCTATCTCATTCTACAGGATCTTTTGCTCGTTTTCTTGTCATTTGTATCAGTGGTTTAGCCAGTAAGGAAAAACCTACAATCCATTGCCTACAATATCCTACAACACCAAGAAACATTCTGATTTCTTTCTGGGTCTGAGGTAACTGCATCTGTTTTGTTATTTTAATCTTTTCAGGTGTCACTTTCCTCACTCCTCTTTCTAATTGATGTCCCAAATATTTAACTCGGGTTTGACAAAATTGTAGTTTTTCTGGTGATACCTTATGTTCTCCATCGGCCAAATGGTTTAAAAATGGAATAGAATCTAGGACACAGTCTTCTCATGTTTTGAAAGGAACTAATAACTCATCTATATATTGGACCAGGACTGAACTTCTGGGCATCACTAATGTTTCAAGACACTGTTTCAGGATCTGATTAAAGATTGAAGGACTTTCTGTGTACCCTTGAGGAACTTGATCCCACACATAAATACGATTCTCAAATTTAAATGAAAAGAGATACTGACTATCTGGGTGTAACAGAATGGAGAAAAATGGTATTTGATACAGAAATACTGCTGGGTTCGGCACTACAGGACAACAAGGCACCACTATTTTGTTTATTTTTCTCAGATCTTGCACGATCCGATATTTCCCATTAGGTTTCTTAATGCCAATTTTGGGTGAATTACAAGGACTGCTCATTATCTCTTTTAAAATGCCTTGTTGAATCATTCGTTCAATTTCTGCTATGACACCTGATTTAATTTCTGGGCTCATTTTATACTGTCTTGTATTTGGGAAAATAGCACCTTCTTTCACAGTCACTTTTACTGGGTCTACACCTGCCATCAACCCTACTTTTTTTTCAGTGAAATCCCACACTTCTGGGCTCACTGTCAATTTTAATTCATCAGGTAAATCATCCTTTGTCATTATTGAGTAAATTTCGTCTACCTCCGTTGAAGGACTGGGCTATTCTAAGGCCCAGCGGTGCCAGGGGACAACACCTGAAACCTTTGTGGGTTACCTGTTCCGGCGTACAAATCACAGAGACAAGGGACACTTCCTTCGGCATCAAAGATCAGCGTTTATTTACTGCAGGGATACAGAGATCGCTAGAAGTACAACAGAGTGTAGGTTCTGAGAGTCTGCTTCGAATTGCAAAAGTGGATCGCTCCTTTTCTACACATTTTCATCATTACACAACATAACGAACCAAAGGTTACAACTCAGTTCCCACAGTAAACTTCAAAAGGGTTACATTCATGTTTTCAGAAGCCCGGAACATAATTACAGTAACATCGCCGGTTCCCAACTGTAAAAGCACGTTATCCCACCATTAGGCACATTCCACTCTAGTTGTAAACGAGCTAAGAGAAGAGACAGAAACAGGTGCAAGGAAGACAAAGACAGACAGCAGATTGAAAAGAGTGTGGGGGCAATATCGGAAGCGTGATCACAGGATCAAAGGATTCGAGCCTAACGCATGCAAGGATAAAACAATAGACCGGCGCGGCAAGATGAGCCTCAAGCGGAGCCATCTGCGTTTGCCGTGTCATCCCCCTGGTCATAAAGACACACTCAAATGAATATGCATCTTCCGCAAGAGTTTTGGGGATCCCAGGGTCATGAAGCGGACATTGTCCGTTCGCCGGCTACGTGAGGGCAAGAAACAAAATGGATGCCGTATCTAAAATGGAACCCGAGGGTTCAGATGGAGAAACCCATAAATAGGACGAACCCTTCCAAGTAGTGTAGCGAAAAACGCGTACACCTACTAAACTCGTCATTTGCGGTTCATAGATACCAGACTCGTCCATATCCGAACATGCCCAAAACGTCGTTACGATTCTCATGGAACCTCACCGTACCTTGTTTTGCTAGCATTAATTTGTTAATACTATCTTCATCAGGGGTTTGAATTATCAAAGATTGTTAAAGATCATGACTCTGGAGTTGTCTCTACCACGCATGCGGATGGGTGTCACATGATTGTCACATGGGTGTCAGCCCTTAGCTCTCTTTAAGGCTCAAATACGAATGAAGAGAGAAGTCAAAAAGACAAGATGTTAGATTCAAATAAAATGATTTCACAGTATACCACTTATCTCTATTCTAATCCCACTCAATTAAAAAATATATTTATGCATTAGCATTTAGTATATAACGCAGTTTAATTTCAGGTAAAGCAGATGCTTAGCATGTGAGTTCTCAAGCGGCCATTTTGATTGTCATTGCGCAGAAGCAAAGCTTTCCTTCCAAGAGTTAAGACGTCATGCAGTTGACACATGCACAGTTCGTTTTCCCACGTTAGCAGCCATCTTTAGTTGCACTCGGGTTACTTGTTAGTAAAACACATAGGCAAGCTTTCCCCTTTTCTAGTAAATGTACAATATCATGTAAAATTAGTACTATAAACAATATTAATATTTGATTACAATGTTATATGAGAGGATTTACCTGAGCAAGTTGCTTACGTGCAAATCCTTACTCCATCAATACTCAGCTCCGAGCCCGTTGTACTGCATGCAGCTGTACACACATGAATACTCAGCTCTGCACATTCACCACATGCCTGGCTGCTGAACTGGTGGTTCTGCATGTGGCTGTACAGGCATGAATACTCGGCTCAGCACATTCACCACATGCACAGCTGCATTTGCCTGTGCAGGCATGAATACTCGGCTCTGAGCCCGTGGTACTGCATGTGGCTGTACATGAATGAATACAGGAGATCGCTGCCCCCCTCCGGTGGTAAATTGTAATGTGACCTTTTTCCTCGTTTTTGTCATTTTTCTCTGTTGATTGTTTAGCGCCCCTGCCCCACCCCCTTTTTGCCTTCTGTATCTCGCCGTCAAGTCCCTTTACTGCCTCTGCCTACCTGCGGCCCCACCCCTCGCTCTCCCATTCGCCACCCCGCTCCCACCTCCCACATCCCCTTATATGGCAGCCGCTGTGCAGTAGAGGGAGTGACCCTTGACCCTACACCACACAGCTCCGCCTGTGTGTGCCTGCTTTGAGCCAGCTGCTGCCACCTCGTGAGTTCGCCACCCCCCCCCTCCACTGGTAAATTGTACTGTGACCCTTTTCCTTGTTTTTGTCATTTTTCTCCTAACTGTACTGTGCATTTATTTCATCACTGTTTACCGATCTCTGTTACCGATCTCTGTTGCTGATCTCTGTTGACTGTTTAGTGCCCCTGCCCTGCCCCCTTTTTGCCTTCTGTATCTCGCTGTCCCGTCCCTTTCCCGCCGCTGCCTCCCTGCGGCCCCGCCCCCCCACTCTCCCATTCCCCACCCCGCTCCCACCTCCCAGCTGCTCCTCCCTCCCACATCCCCTTATATGGCGGATGCTGCGCAGCGCGCAGCGGACGTGTGCAGTGGGCATGCCTAAGGCAAGCCCGTCTGCGTCCGTCCGCGCCTGGACTGTGCCCAGCACCAGAACCCCGAAAAAACCACAACACCCAACTACACTACGAAGCGAGCACCCTCCGCGCACTCAACCCCAGACGAGAACACACCTGCTACCGGGCCACCCCGAAGCACACCCAAGGGCCCTTCACCTACCGGAACTGCTGCTTCACCAGTATTCAGCTCACGAAACCACCAACCAACGAACCCAACCACCTGAGGTGCATCCTCCTCAACACCCGCTCTGCCCGCTAACACGCCGTCAAAATCTGGGACCTCCTCGACTCAACCGCCCCAGACATCGCCTTCCTAGCGGAGACCTGACTGACCCCGCCTCAGCACCTGACATCGCCACAGTCATCCCGGAAAGCTACAAGATCGCCCACAGAGACCGCACCAATGGAACAGGAGGTGGAATTGCCATTGTCCACAAGAACACCCTCAGTGTCTCGACCAGCACCGACAACACCCTCAGCACTGCCGAACACCTGCACTTCCGGATTCATACTGACACCACCCTCAGAGGAACCCTCATCTACAGACCCCCTGGACCCAGACCACAGTTCAGCGACTCCATAACTGACCTCATCAGCACCAACACCCTCGCCTCCACAGATAACATCCTCCTCGGGGGACCTGAACTTTCCACCCCTAGAACAACAACGACGTCAACTCCACCACCCTGATCGACAACCCCACCAACCTCGGACTCAGACAGCTTGTGACAACACCCACCCATGCTGCCAGTTACACACTAGACCCCATCTTCTCCGTTAGCCCCCACGTCTCCTTTAACCACACCACCGAACCCCACTGGACCGACCACCGCTGCATCCACTTTACCTTCAGGAATCCCACCACACATCGCCGCACCCAACAGATGCCTCGTCAGTGCTGGGAAAAAATCACTGAAGAGCAGCTAGCTACCGCCCTCGCCCAGAGCCCACCAGCCGACCCTACCGAACCCGACACCGCCGCCCTCAATCTCCGACAGTGGATCAATGACTGCGCCTCCACCCTTGCCCCGCTCAAGACACCCTCCAACAGCCACACGAGCAAGAAAGCCACCTGGTTCACTGAAGACCTCCAGGCCCCCAAGCATACCTGCCGGAAACTGGAGAAGAACTGGCTTCACGAACGATCAGCAGATAACCACATGGCCCTCAAGAACGCCACCCGCAGACACCATCAACTCATCAGAACCGCCAAGAGGGACTGCATTCAAGGACCGCCTGGATAACAACGCACACAACAGCAAAGAGCTCTTCAATGTCATGAAAGAACTCTCCAACCCCAGCTCCAACAACAAAGACATCCCCCCTTCGCAGGACCTGTGCGACTCACTGGCCACCTACTTCCACCGCAAGATCGCAGACATCCACGACAGCTTCAATACCACGACCGGCCCGTCATCTTCCGAGACCCCCACCGTCGCGATCACCTGCCGCCTTACCGCATTGTCCAACATCAACGACGATGACACTATCAAATTCATGAACTCCGTCCACTCTGGATCCCCGTCTGACCCATGCCCACACCACGTCTTCACTAAAGCCAGCACAATCATAGCACCTCACCTCCGGAAAGTCATCAACACCTCCATCGAGACAGCAACCTTCCCAGAGAGCTGAAAGCACGCCGATATCAACGCCTTACTGAAGAAACCCAAGGCGGACCCCAAGGACCTCAAGAACATCCCTCCCATCTCCCTGCTCCCATTCCCGGCGAAGGTCACAGAGAAAATCGTCAACAAGCAACTGATCCACTACCTTGAGGACAACAACATCCTGGACCCATCCCAGTCCAGTTTCCACAGCAACCACAGCACCGAAATCGCCCTCATCGCCGCCACCGACGACATCAGGACCCCAATCGACAACGAAGAAACAGCAGCCCTCATACTCCTGGACCTGTCAGACGCCGTCAACGCAGTCTGCCATCAGAAACTACGAACACGCCTACTCAACGCCGGGATCCAAGAGAAGGCCCTGGACTGGACCACATTCTTCCTCTCCGCCAGAACGCAGAGCGTCCGCCTCCCCCCCCCTTCAGCTTCACCGAGATCATCTGCGGTGTACCCCAGGGCTCCTCTCTCAGCCCATCACTGTTCAACATATACATGGCACCCCTCGCCTACGTCGGCCGCCAGCACAACCTCAACATCATCTCCTACGCCGATGATATCCAGCTGATCATCTCCCTCACCAAAGACCCTTACACCGCCAAAACCAACCTCCACGAAGGAATGAAGGCCGTCGCCGAATGGATGAGGAACAGCCGACTGAAGCTGAACTCGGACAAGACGGAGGTCCTCATCCTCGGCTCCACCTCTTCAGCTTGGGACGACTCCTGGTGGCCAACTGCACTGGGAACACCCCCGACACCCAGTGACCACACAAGCAACCTAGGGGTCTTCCTCGACTCCACCCTCTCCATGACCAAACAGGTCAACGCCATCTCCTCATCCTGCTTCAACACCCTACGAATGCTCCGCAGAATCTTCAAGTAGATCCCCACCGAAATGAGAAGAACAGTAACCCAGGCCCTCGTCTCCAGTAGGCTGGACTACGGAAATGCCCTCTACGCAGGAACGTCAAACAAGCTCCTGAGACGGCTGCAATGCATCCAGAACGCCTCAGCATGACTGATCCTTGACATCCCCCGCCACAGCCACATCACACCCCACCTGAGAGACCTACACTGGCTCCCCGTCAACAAGAGGATCACCTTCAAGCTCTTCATCCACGCACACAAGGCCCTCCACAATGCCGGCCCAGCGTACCTCAAAAAACGACTCTGCTTCTAATCCACAGTGCCACGCATCCGAAGAACAACCGCCGGCGGCAGATCCTTCTCCCACCTCGCCGCTAAGACCTGGAACACCCTCCCCACCAACCTACGGCAGACCCAAGATCTCCTGACCTTCAGACGGCTTCTCAAGACCTGGCTCTTCGATCAGTAGCAGCACCCCCCCACCCCCCAGCTCCTTGAGACCCTCACATGTATGTAGCGCGCTTAACAAATGTCCTGATTGATTGATTGATTGAGCCGGTGGTACTGCATGTGGCTGTACAGCCATGAATACTCTGCTCTGTACATTCACCAGATGCAAGGCTGCTGAGCCTGTGTATTGCATGTGGCTGTACATGCATGAATACTCTGCACCGCACTTTCACCACATGCCTGGCTGCTGGGCCGGTGGTACTGCATGTGCCTGAACAGGCATGAATAATCAGATCCAAGCCTGTGGTACTTCATGTGGCTGTACACGCATGAATACTCGGCTCCGCACATTCACCACATGCATGGCTGCTGAGCTGGTGGTACTGCAGGTGCCTGTACAGGCATGAATACTCGGCTCAGAGCCCGTGGTACTGCATGTGGCGGTACATACATGAATACTCGGCTCCACACATTTACCACATGCCTGGCTGTTGAAACAGTGGTACTGCATGTGGCTGTAAAGGCATGAATACTCAGCTCTGCACATTCATCACATGCACGGCACGGCTGCTAAGCTGGTGGTACTGCATGTGGCTGTTGTTCAGGCATGAATACTCTGCTCCCCACATTCACCACATGCAGGGCTGCTGAGACCGTGTACTGCATGTGGATGTTCAGGCATGAATACTCAGCTCCGCACATTCAACACAAGTCAAGGCTCCTGAGCCCGTGTACTGCATGTGGCTGTACAGGCATGAATACTCGACCCTGCACCTTCACCACATGCCTGACTGCTCAACCGGTGGTACTGCATGTGGCTGTACACGCATGAATACTTGTCTCCACACATTCACCACATGCAAGGCTGCTGAGCCCTTGTACTGCATGTGGCTGTACATGCATTAATACTTGGCTCTGCACATTCACCACATGCCTGGCTGCTGAGCCGGTAGCACTGCATGTGCCTGTGCAGGCATGAATTCTCAGCTCCGAGCCCGTGGTACTGCATGTGGCTGTACACGCATGATTACTCGGCTCTGCACATTCACCACATGCAAGGCTGCTGAGCCAGTGATACTGCATGTGGCTGTACAGGCATGAATACTCAACTCTGCACATTCACCACATACACAGCTGCTGAGCTGGTGGTTCTTCATGTGGCTGTATAGGCATGAATACTTGGCTCTGCACATTCACCACATACAAGGCTGCTGAGCCTGTGTACTGCATGTGGCTGTACAGGCATGAATACTCGGCTCCGCATATTCACCACATGCCTGGCTGCTGAGCCGGTGGTACTGCATGTGCCTGTACAGGCATTAATACTCGGCTCTAAACCCATGGTACTGCATGTGGCTGTACAGGCATGAATACTCGGTTCCGAGCCCGTGGTACTGCATGTGGCTGTACACGCATGAATACTCAGCTCCGTATATTCACTACATGCAAGGCAACTGAGCCGGTGGTACTGCATGTGGCTGTATAGACATGAATACTCGGCTGCGCACATTCACCGCATGCAGGGCTGCTGAGCCGGTGGTAAGGTATGTGGCTGTACAGGCATGAATACTCGGCTCCACACTTTACATCACACGCCTGCTCCTCTGCACCCAGTCAAGGACTTCTTATCCCTCCCGTGCCTCCACCCATCACTATTTCAGCACTGTTTTCAACATGCCAGTCTTTTACTTTACTATACTGCTTTTCTACATGATTATGTGGTATACTGCTCTCAGCGTTTTGCCACACAATCTGGCACATAAACAACTGCAAACTGAAATGAATCTCTATCTTGACACAGCTGCGGCAGTACTATTATAAGCAGAGTATGTGGTCCAGAGAAACTGCCATCTCTCTGGGTGTGGCCTTTGTGGCATGCGTGAGATGCATGTGGGACAAGCGCCCAGCGTCTCGCCTGCTGCTAATTGACCATGTGTCTGGATACAGCCACAGTGGGCCCAGCCCTGTTTCGGGATAAGTTCATGCTGTAGCCCTTTGTCCCATCCTTCCTTGGCTCGGCACAAGAAGGACCATCTCTGCACCACTGGCAAGGCTCAGAGAGCATTTCACTGCAGAATGGAGATGGTCATATTGTAGACCCTCGTTCTGAGAGCAGCTGAAGTTCTGACCTTCAGGCAGCCAATCAGCTGTCTTTAATGCCTGCTGCCCTTCTAGTCATGCACCATTCCTGAGAGTATAGGAATGCTGAGTTTTAAGTCACCAGCCCTTGGAAAAGGGAAGTGGCAAAATGGAAGAATACAGATAAGGCGTAGAAGAAGGAGGGATGAGGTGTGGGTAAGGAGCATGGGGTACAGTAGGGGCGTGACTCCGCATAGGCAGAACAGAGGATGAGAGAGAGACAAAAATAGAGCTAAAGAAGGGCTCAGGAAAACAGCTTAAAAGAAAGATTCTGGATAGGGCACCAGAGTATTTCTGTCTTTAGGGAAGGTGCCATCTCACATTTTGCATGGAAGACAGCCATTAACAAGCAAATGAAAGTGCTTCCTGGGAACAGGATTTACTCACCGTTGATAGCCGAGGGCTGGTCCAGGCCCTAAAGGATTCCTATCAAGTTGGGAAACCACAAACATATTTCTTGGATTCCATCAGTGCAACTACTCAGGCTCAAATCGTTTAAATGAGACTACTTGCGCTACCAATAAGGGATTTTAACCCACCCTGGGCTGGATAATTGCAGGTTGTGCCACAATTATCAAGAAATATGGTATCACTTGTCATGCTGCTGCCTTGCTTTAGAACATCTAAGGCGACTATTGCTAAAGCCTATTTTTTCGGCAGAGGGAGTAAGTACCTGTGCACAGGCATCTTCCTTTTGCTTTAATAGCAGGTCACCTGGGGTGCTGGGCAGATGCGCTAAATTCATAAATATTTCAAATCAAACTTTATTGAATGTTCGGGCGACTGCCCTCCCTCTGAAACAACGTCAGACGTTAATTACATCATGTGTCATATGTACTGGGCTACCTGCTTAACAGTTGGGGTGTTAGTAAGATCTTGATTGGAGAATGGTGTTCTTCAGATAGACTGTGCTCTTTTATTGGGTTAAAACCCTCTTAGAAACAACACCTTTGCACTTTTAAGTGTGCACTAAATGAAGATTATGTTGGGCAGTTTGTTGAGTAATTTGAATTTTGTATCTCCCAATCGGAGAGGGAGGTACCAGGAGGGCAGGCTGGTGGTAACAGGAGGGATAGTCCCAGTTAGCATTTAGCATAAGGGGGTATACTGGAGGCACTAGGTGTGATAGTTCTAGTTATTGCTTACTAGAACTGTCACACCCAGTGCCCCAGTATCCCCTCTTATGCCTAATGCTAACTTTGTCCTTCTGTATTGTATTGTTTCATTGGTGTATACAGAAAGGCATTAGGTGTCAATTTAATTTGGTCCACCACATTTATAAAACAGCTCATTGTATTTATTGCCGACTTCGTATTGTGAACATCTTTTTACACTGACAATGAGCTTTTAGTGGTTAGGTAATTATGATTTACCTTATGTTTGAAATGGTTTATTTTAGACTTGGTTAGACTTATGCACTCTGCACTTGCAGACTACCCAAATAATGGAATTTTGCTAATTTTATTGTTTATTAAGTACTTTGAAAATTCGGTGTATCATGTTGATTTTCTTTTAAATTGTTCTGGTTTCAATTAACTATACAAAAAACGTATTATTACTTATTTACTCACTAGAGTGTGCCAAACACGATGGACGTTAAGTTAGCTCCAGTAACCTGAGCGTTCATCCACCTCAAGAATCCTTATTAGCAGCCATCTGCACCAAAAATCCTAATGCCCGTCCTCATGCGAGGAGTGTAATTAGCAGTGAAGGCATCCGGAGACACTGGGCAGAACCGTAGGCAAAGCTGGGAGGCCTTGTCGCTGCCAGCCGCTGGTTGGCGCGGGGGGGGGGGGCCCAATAGCAGAGTGACCCTTCTGTTGTGTTGGCGCCCTTGGATGGCAGGGAGGTGGCTGAGTGAAGTAGTGCAACACGGCAAGTGTGTCTGCTAGGCCTGAAAAAAACTTATTCAGAGGCATAGATGTGTGTTCACTTGGTTCAGGCACAGGGGGTCTCCCTGACATCGCCTGTCCATACCCATACTTATTATCTATGGCCCACATGGTCAAAAGGCTATACCACCAGCTACACTACATGGGTGAAGATAAACAAAAAGCCCTTGTATTTGGGAACCAAGTCAACACATCAGCTAGTCCAGCTACATCACTGGACCAACATTACACCTTCCAGCATCTGCAAGTCCTCTCAGTGGGAGAATATATATGTTTGGCCCCGCAGACTGTTGCTGTGCCTGCCTGCAACAACAGCCGGCTGTAGGAAGCCTTGCCGCTCCCCATCCAATTCCACTTTACACTGAGCTGCAGTCCACGTCAGGAGTGGGCCTTGGAAAGTGCAGGCAGTGTGGCTACCGAGTTGACACCCACTTGGTATCAGGGCGTGCATCTCCCCAGCCCCCCTTTTTTGATTTAAAAAAAAAATCACCTGAAGAAGCTCGATTTGGGTCAGATAGCTATGCTGTAGCTGCGCGACACAGTGATTTGCCTCAGAAAATTTTCTTTTTGCCTTTGTATAATGTGTGTGGCCTGTAGCTGTTTTTCCTCATATTCCTGGTGCTCCATTACAGGAGCTGGTATTGCCTTTGAGATAGGCACCTCCAGCTTGACCTCGTGCGGTAGCTGCTGCTGCTGGCTGCTGCAAGAATGATGTATGTGGAATGTTGCACAGTAAGTTAGAGGCTGCACATCTTAAATACCTCTCCCTTCATCTGAATTAGTGCTGAAGGGCATTTAGGAAGCTGTAGTACATATTATATTAGTACACTAACAAATTCTCAATAGGCAAACTGGATGCCAGGCTGTCCAAGTTGACCTTTGACAGCACTAAAAAGGCAGCCAGAATGCAGGATCACGGCACAGACCCAGAACGGATGTATGACTTTACGACGCATACTTTAACAACGCATACCATTACAACACAATTTTTACAACGCAGGATCCTTTACAACGAATGCCTTTACAACGCAAGACAGTACATCGCAGATGCTTTTACAACGCATGCCATTACAACGTAAGTATAGGTAAGTATATAATTTTTTCAAAAAATTTAATTAATAAATATGTAATTAATTTTATTTATTAATTTTTTTTAATGTATTTGTAAATATATATATATATATTTTTAAATAGTGTAGGTGTTTAAAAATAATATTCAAACTCCAGGGGGGAGTAATAATAGGGTAAGTGCTGGATAATGTAGGGTAAAAATTACTATTCTAACTCCAGGGGGGGTGTAATAGTAGGGTAAGTGCAGGATAGTGTAGGGGTAAAAATTACTATTCTAACTCCAGGGGGGTGTAATAGTAGTGTAAGTGCTGGATAGTGTAGGGGTAAAAATTACTATTCTAACTCCAGGGGGGTGTAATAGTAGGGTAAGTGCTGGATAGTGTAGGGGTAAAAATTACTTTTTTTTAAATTTACTTTTTTAATAAATATTAAAATTACTTAAATTAATTTATTTAATTTATTTAAAGTACTAAAATTATTTTAATTTTTAATATTTATTAAAGTATTAATATTTAATTAATTAAATATTTTTAAAAAAATAAATAAATGTTTTAATTCAATGATATAATTACCTATACTTACGTTGTAATGGCATGCGTTGTAATAGCATCTGCGATGTAATGTCATGCGTTGTAAAGGCATTCTTTGTAAAGGATCCTGCGTTGTAGTGGTTGCGTTGTAAAAGTAGTCTGTTGTAATAGTTGCGTTGTAACAATTGTTTCCCCCCAGAACTCCCCAGAAAGCTGATTATAACCGGGGCATGGAGGGATTGGAAGTTGTGCACTCTTTGGAGTTTGAGATGAGGGGGTGCCTGGCGTCTATTGACACAAAAATGTACTCCCTCACTAGATAAATGGACGACATGAAAGAGAGGCTGAATAAGCAACACACCAGTATAAATACGGTGCAGCACCGTGCTTAATACCTTGAGGATGATGCAGTGGCACATGTGATACTTCAAAACGACTTTAAATCAGAACGGGAGAAGGTCAAATTAAAATGACGATCTGAAAGCATGCTCATGCAGGACCAACATATGCATTGCAGGCATACAAGAGCTTACCAGCATGAAACAAGTAGGAGTCTATGTGGAGAACCTGCTGATATCCATTTTTGGACGGTAAAACTTAGCATCTGTATTCATAGTAGAACGGACCCACTCCTCATTAGCTCCCAGACCAATGACGAGCACCTCCCCTCACCCTGTTACTGCAAATTTGCAGGGAAAAAATTGAACTTTAATATGAAGGTGCCTCAATCTCTGTTTTCCAAGATTTCACTCAAGTAGTGGAAAAGGCCCAGTGAAAGTTCAACCCAGCCAAGAATAAATTATGAGATTTTGGAATACAGTGTGCAATGCTTTACCATCAATGTTGTGCATCGTCTTGAAAGGCAAGCCTCATATGTTTTCCATTCGGGAAGAAGCACATTCCTTTATTAATAAACGTCCGAGCTCGATTTGAGATAGGGTAGAACCTCCACTGGCTCATTACCAGGCCACCTTAGTGACATGGAATGAGACTTTGAATTTAATTTAAAATATTTATTAAGCGCAGCATTCACCAGCGGTTTCTTGGCGCTATGGAGGGCAGGGTACCAATGGGGGAGAGTGACCACCATACCAAGAACTGGTGGACCTAAAGAGAAGTGAGAGCATATCACAAAGGAAAGGCCTGTTTGAAAAGAAAAGTTTTGAGGTCTTTCCGAAAAGGAAGGTAGTGTGTTGCAAGTCTTAGGTGATCCGGTAAAGAGTTCTAAAAGGTGGGTGCCAGCGTAGAAAAGTTCGACCCACCCCACTTCTTGCGCTTAAAGCGGGGGACCACCAACAAGGATTGGGAAGAAGAGCGAAGCTCTCGAGTGGGGATATACTCCCTGATCATAGAAGAAATGAAGGTGGGAGCCGAGCCCCGCCGTGAGTGAAAAACCATGCAACCCAACTTAAACAAGGCCCTCTCTTTAACAGGCAACCACTGAAGTGCCTTCAGAAGAGGAGTGCAGTGATGCGAACAAGAAAGGCCATAAATAAGTCGGGCTGCCTGGTTTTGAACCAACTGGAGCTTCCGTAGGCTATATGCTGGAATGCCATTGTAAAGGGCATTTGCGTAGTCCAGCCGGGAGACAACAAGAGCGGACATAATCAGCTTGAGTGCCAGAGAAGAAAAAAAGCGAGAAACAGTGCGAATAGTGCGGAGAGTGAGAAAGCAAGAAGAAACAACATGACTAACTTGTGAATGAAGATTGAGTTGATTATTGAGTTTGACACCTAATGTCTTGACTGAGGCAGAAGGAGAAGGAGGGGGCCCAAAAGAAGAAGGCCAAAATAGAGAATTCCAAGGACTGGAGCAACCACCCGTAAGGACCAACTCGGTCTTGTCCGGGTTCAACTTTAGGTGGTTGTGGTTCATCCAGTCCCTGATGAAAACCATAACTGACTGAAAATTAGAAATAGAATGAGAAGAGGAAGAAAGATTAAAGATAAGCTTCTCTTTTTTACAGCCCGAACCTGACTTGTGAATACATTACCAAGTACATCCTACCTTTTTAGTTCCTCTGTTCAGTGAGATGTGGACTGAGTTGATCCCTAGCTGAAGTGTCATGATATGGCTGTGTTGTTATCTTATGCCCTAGTGGCTGTTGCCATTCCGCAGATGGATTTGTTGCCTTTTGCTCACATTGAGCGATGATGCCTTTTGTTTACTGCATAAATTTGCTGGACATTGTACTCAATAAAACCATTTCTGGCCATCTCAAGATGTTTTTGAGCAATAGTGTGTGATCTTGATGAGATCTAGATAATGGTTAATGTTTATACACTGTTGGCATTATTTAGGGGTTATACGTCAAGGTTTTGGGGCTCCATGCAGGTGGGTATGGGGGTTGAAGAAAGCAGATAATCACTTCTGAGACATGCAATCCATAGCAGGGGTCACGAGTCACGCGGGCATTATTTAAATGCACGGATCAGAAGGTGATAATACATAAACAACATACTTGACATCTATGAATGGCAAGTATGGTAAGTGCAAGGTGAGAGTGGTGACATGCAATGTCTGGGGGGTGAATGACTATATGAAGGCCAGATTAGTGACAGCGTATTTTAGCAGACATGCTGTAGACACTGCTTTATCCAAGAAACTTATATGTCAGAAATGTACACAGCAAATTTGCATCCAACTGGTCGGCATACCAATACTTCTCTGTCTTTTCCACATATTCGAGGGGCTGGCCATTCTAGTCAAAAATACCATTCAAACCACTAACAGCCCATAAGGATGCTGGATTCTATACATGCCACTTTATTAAATGTATACGCGACAAACCTTGATGAACCAGACTTTTTTAAAGAGGTTTGTCATCGACTTGCAGAAGTAGAACCCCACACCTGGTAAGAGGACTTTAATCTTGTACTGCAACATGGTCTGGACAGTACTGGCACAGGCACAGGTGGGCGCTCTCGAGCACATGAGGAGATACAAGGTGCTCTATAACAAGTTCAGCTGCTGGGCCTATTTCGTGTCACACAACTATTAACTCACACTTACTCTTTCTTCTGTGCTCAGATCTCAAATCAATGCTTGATATCTGGTTGGGCTTCAGAGATGTAGCTGGATAGGTGGACTCTCTTTTTCCTGCCCAGGACGCTGTCTGACTACTCAGCAGTTTTCCTTGATCTTAAATTGCCCACGGCTGCCCATCCTCAAAGCCAGTGGCGTTTACAACCTACCCAACTCTTAGGTCCGTTTTTTAAAGCTGAGATTTGGGAGACCATATTCTCTTATTTTGATGTCCACCAAGGGTTAGTCTCTTCGGCGGCACATTATTGTAGGCATTTAAACATGGTATTAGGGACGAATGCATATCTAAGAGTCATGACATCCTTAATTCATTGCGAGGCACCTTTCCAGGTGGGAGGTCGATATTTCCACTCTTGAGTGCCAGGAGTCGGGTTGTACTGATCCCACTTCGGAGCCTCGAGTGAGCCAGACAAGTGTGATCGGAAAGGGAGTAGCCTTGAAGATGGTCTGACTACAGGCGTCCCTTCAGCCCCTCACTGGACTCATGAGGCCGATTGAGTGTCTCACATCACGATTTTTTTATATTTAAGCAGACCAATTAGGTGCTTTATTGTCTGTACCTTTTGTTTATTTATCATTACACTTTAGCAGTTGAATAGAACTTTAGGAGTGGGAGTATTTTTCTCCTTTATGGTCCTGAAGAAAAGCCTTGGGGTAGAGCTTGAAAGTAGTTGACCGACTAGGGAAACAGTAGGAAATTTGCCTCTAATTTTTGCCAAAGTTCCCCAGATTTTAATATATCAGATAGGGGAGTAAAATAAAGTTACTTTTTTTTCCACTAAAATGATATTTTCAATCGTTTGCTTTCACCATACAGCTAACTCACTCCTTCTTTGAAGACCCACATAGGTGTATAGGAACATCCATTTTCACACAAAGTGCTCCCGCGTCTTCTTAGGTAGCAGCACGCCCCTGTCCGTAGAGGGCAGGGAGGAACCCATGATGAAGCATACCACCAAGGGGAAACCCGGGTGGGTGAGGGTTATTTGAAAGAACATTTTCTTTTCCCTGTCCTACTGAGAGTTTTCTTCACTTTTTCTCCTTCTCGAGCAGAAGGAACTCCATTTTGGTTAATTTTATCATGACATCCTTCAGTCATTGAGAGGCATCTTTCCAGGCGGGAGCCTGAAATTTCAACACTTGGGTTGCCAGGAGTCGGGTTGTACTGATCCCACTTTACTGAAGGAGTTGAACCTTCAAAGGTTGGAATTCAGAGAAGCCATGGAAAGGGAAGTTAACTTTTTGGGGAAATCCACTGTAGCTTGGCAGTATCATGAGTGTGAGAGGCATGGGTTTATAATGGCTGGTACAATTTGTACATGATGGACCCCAAATGATATTGTGCACATTATTGCCCCAGACGATATAATTGAAACTTGCGAGTGGCGGCGCGGTGCTGCAGTGAACCAGAGGCAAATACACCCGTTTTTAATCTTTAAGGACTACTGTGTTTTATTTTTTTGTTGTTCCATGAGGACTTGAATCAGTTTTAATTATTTACTCACGGTAGGCAGACTCTGGGGGTGACTTCCTTCCTCCCATACGATCCTCCCACTTACGCTTTGCTCCATTGCCGCTCTCCTGAGTGCGTGCCCGTCCGTGCGAGGGGACCCGCCATCTCTGGAGTTAGCGGTCCAGCTTCCCAACCTGGCGGGGCATAAAAACTGATGACGGTGAGAACGTGCAGTGGACGTGGGCAGCGGGCGGGCCGATGGCGCTCCGAAGACGCACCGAAGACGCGCCAAAGGCAAACCCATCTGCACCCGTCCGCGCCAAGGACGCACCCAGCGCCAGCCACGCTGACCCTCCCACTGGAATTCTTGCAGGTACGGAGGGTGGGTCCACCATAAGGAATACCGGTACTGAGCTACGCAACATAGGGACTAAGGTTACAGGTACGGGGACGATTAGATTTGAGGTAACAGCTCCTCCGATTACTGACTTTGTGAGCAAAGACCTACTGTCATGCGGGCTTTTGAATGTAAGATCTTTGTCTAAACATGGTGTGGAAATTAAATTACTGCTGGAGCATCATGGCTTGGAGATTCTGTTTCTGACCGAAACTTGGACTCGCACGGACTGTGATGTTGACGCGGGTGTGACTTGTCCACCCGGTTATACATTTTGCCACAAACCTAGACTGAGTGGGAGAGGGGGGGAGGGGAGGGGTTATCTATAAGGACTCCGGGGATTTGGTCACCATTGACATCGAGGAGATTGAAGGAATAGGACTTCTAGGTTTTGCCATTAAAAATGTCCATGCGTATGTGTTAGCAGGGATTATCTGCTATAGGCCTCCTGGGGTCTTTACTGGTCTTTAACAGCAGCTATTATTGGAGACCTTTACGAACTTGGTGTCTGTACATCAGAGAGTGGCTATATTAGGAAATTTTAATCTTTGGATGAATGGTTCCCATAATACAGGGTATCTTAATGTCCTCCAGTCGTGTGAGGACCTTGGTCTTTTTCAACGCGTGACTGAAGCAACCCGTAAGGGAGCCCATATACTTGATCTGATCTTCTCTGAAGAGCATCTTCTTACCATCACGGAGGTTTTACCTTTGGCCTGGTCGGACCATTTTTTTATTAAATTTGTAGTGGACGTGGCCAAAAAGAACCTCCGAACAGGTGGGGTTAGAAAGAATTATGTTGGTTGTGACTGGAAGGGGCTCTTACGCAAGCGAGGCCTAGGCCCGCTGTTTTCGGTAGATAACTGTTTCTCAGTTACTAAGTCAGTAGGCAAAAACTATACTTCCCTCTGCACAAAGATCACGGCAGATCTGGGCATACCTCTGGCGCCGAACCAGAGGTATGCCCTCGGCGCCTTAGTTTAATGATAACTTAAAAACCATGAAATTGGACTGTAAGCAGGCAGAGAAAAAAATGGAGAAGGGGCTACTCTGATTTGGATAAACAAATATGGAAATCCAAGATTTGGGTTACAAAAAGGAGATAGTTAAGGTTAAGGCAGAATATTTTTCAAATATGATCCTTAATGCCCCCAATGCTCCAAAAAGTATTTTTAAAATTTTAAAGAATCTCACCAACCCGGAATGTACAAAAAAGCAGATACCCCTTCCCAGGAATTGTGTAATGGCTTAGCTAGCATCTTTCATCTCAAGATTAAAGCCATCATTGATGAATTAGGGGAGGAGAATGAGCAGGTGGTGTCTGGAACCCCTGACTCTGTGGGTAGTGGTGATAAGGAGAGAGAGGTAAAGGACGTTCCTATTGACCACCTAGACATTAAAAGTGATATTGTTTTAACTGGGTTTGGTCCTCTGACCTTGGAAGAATTCTGTAAAGTAGCACAGGGCATTTCATCGGGCTCCCCCTTAGATCCCGTTCCTCATAAAATTTGGAAGACCTTCGAGACAGAGCTGTTTCCTACGCTTAGGTTAATTTGTAATCACTCCCTTAACAGTGGTATAGTGCCGGTGCAGTGGAAACAAGCCCTGATAACTCCACTGCTTAAAAAGGCCTCTTTGGATCCAGAATGCCCCTATAATTATAGACCAATTTCACTTCTGCCCTTTCCGGCTAAAATTGCGGAGAAAGTGGTCAGTAGGACCCTCTCCAATTATTTGGAGCAGCACAGATTGTTGGAGGGCGTTCAGTTCGGCTTTCGGCCTGCCCATGGTACAGAGTCGGCCCTGGTGACCGTGATGGACGAACTTCGATCACGGGCAGACAGGAATCAGGCAGTGGTTCTTATCCTGCTTGACCTGTCTGCCGCGTTCGACACTGTCAACCACGGAACTCTGTTGATCAGGCTGGAGAAGGCGGGGGTGAAGGGTTGCACTTTGCAATGGTTCCACTCTTTTCTTACGGGTCGAACGCAGGCGGTGTCCCTTCCTCCCTACCAGTCAGAACCGATTAACATCACACATGGGGTACCTCAGGGCTCGGCAATCAGCCTGATACTTTTTAACATATATATGAAACCTTTGATCGCGGTTGTTAAAGAGCATAGGATTAACATCACAAATTATGCCGACGACACGCAGCTTATCTTCTCACTGGAGGGTGAACAATCTACCTCCATTGAGGAATATCACAGTTGCTTGCGTGACACGGCCAAGTGGCTGAAGGATAATTCTCTGCAATTCAATACCGGTAAGACGGAGGTTCTCTTCTGCTCTGCGGATAGGATTCCCTCAGTGCTGCCTTGTAACTTCTGGCTGAGTGATATGTCAATTGCAGTGAGACCTGTGGAGAAGGTTCGCAACTTGGGCATCATGTTTAATAACAAGCTGTCCATGGAGGCTCAAGTCACCAGAACGGTGGGAAGCTGTCTCGTGATCATTAGGTCACTACGTAAAATTCTCCCTTTACTACCTCCTCAAGCACGGGCACTAGTTGTACAGAGTACCGTTTTGAGCAGACTGGACTATTGCAATGCCCTCCTGCTTGAATCTCCCAAGTTCCTAGTGGACAGACTTCTCAGAATTCAGTCTACTGCAGCTAAACTTGCTTTGGGCTGGCCAAGACGGTCTTCGTCCTCTAGGGCCCTGGCAGAATTACATTGGCTTCCGGTGGGACAGAGAATTCAGTTCAAGTCCCTCTGCCTTGTGTTTAAAGCCCTGCACGGGATGGGCCCGGTTATGTTACAGAGGAAATTCGAGTGGTATGTGCCAGCTAGAAACCTTTGTTCCGTCTCAGCCAGATTAGTTAAGGTAGCCAGGTTCAGGAAAGTCAGAGCCGGCTGGTAGAACCTTTACGATTGCTGCAGCCAGGCTCTGGAATGGATTGCCTTTGGAAATAAGACAGTTCAGTGACCTTTTGCCTTTTAGAAGAAGGCTAAAAACCCTGTTGTTTCCGAAAGTCTAGTTGTGGTACTGTTTGTATTAGCTGCCCTCTATTGTCTACCTCTTGCCATGTACTCCAAGTTTCTCAGCGCCAGGATGCCGTCAGGTGATAGAGCGCTTTACAAATGAAATAAATAAATAAAATATACCATTATCACCAATTTGATGTCCTATATACTTTTACCACCTACTAAAGGGATCTGTGTACAGAAAGTGGAGATGTTATGCCCCCTGCTATATAAAATTACTTAAATAGGGCAACCCAGGCATAACTAGAGGTGTATTAATGTGATCCGTTGTGTGGTCCTCTTATCATGGCTGATATTAATGAGGGAACTGGGGCTATGCTTAAGGTGTCCACCCCTGGAGAAGATGGGTTATCAATCGAGTTATATTAGGAATATGCTGATAAGTTGGCGCCAGTTTTTCTAGAGGTGTACAATGAGGCCTTCGGAAGCAGTGTACTGCCCCTGACAATGAGGGAGGCAGTGGTAATAACTGCTAAAACCACACAAACTTTCCCATCTCTGTGAATCATACTGTCTATTATTAGTAATTAACACTGATAATAAAACATTGGCCAACATTCTGCCCACAGACTCCCCCTCTCCTCTCTGACTTGATCAGATTGGATCAGTCTGGGTTTATACTGAGCTACTATACTGTAGACAATCTTCATACACTAGTCAGTATTACTCACCAAATTGATCCTGACATACAGGCTGTAGTTGCCTTTGTGGATGCTGCTAAAGCATTTGATTCTATTGAGTGGTCATTCCTCTTGACATTCCTTGAGGGTTTGGGAGTGAATAGGGCATTGGTGAAGTAGGTAACACCCCTCTATACTAAACCGATGGTCAGGATTAAAGTAGAGAACTTGTTTTCAGCATCTTTTCCTATTCTCAGAGGGTCCAGAAAGGGCTGTCCTTCTTGCCCTTGATTTTTGCTCTGGCGATAGAACTCTTGGCCAGTATCTTATGGGAGTTCCAAGGTCATGAAGGGATCCATTTGGTTTGCCTACAATTGTACTCTCTGTGTATGTTGATGATATAATGCTATTGGTTTAAAATTTGGGACCCAACCTAACTCCTACTATATAGCAAGGCATGCCGATTTGTAACTGGTCTGGTCTCAAGGTCAACTGGTCCAAGTCAGTGCTAGTGCCACTGACCATGGTAACACTCCCGCCCCGTAGTAGACGTTCCATTCAAATGGCTCTTGGGGCATTTGCAGTACCTTGATAACCAATATCACTGAGATATTGAGGTTCTCCTAAGGAAAACTATGGGAAGTGCATGAATTCTATTTCTACTATAGTCGAGAGACGGATTATACTTCAAGTAACACTGGCTGCCTGGGTAGCTCTTATGAAGATGGTACTCCCAAAACTCGTATACCGGTTGCAAAATATACCAAAACCTCTGACCAAAGCATATTTTAACAGATTAGAACACAGATGATTTGAATGACGTGGGCCGGCTGGCAGCCTAGGACTACCTGGGAGAAATTGCAAGCCCCTCATGAGCAGGGTGGTTTTCCTCACCAGATTTGTAGCTGTACTATTATGCTGCCAAGCGCAGTTTGTGCATTATTTGCTTCATCACAAAAGAGGGATACCACATCTGGACTTGGAGGTGGGACTGGCTGTTTCCACCCTCTGCGAATGGCATACTGACCAAAACATATACAGTGAGGTGCACTAGAGAGGCTTTGTCTAGATTGGTTATTCCAGCAAGAATGTAAAAGATCTACCCTCCCCATCACTCACCAATAAAGATTCCACTTCTGCCACTGACTCATGAAAATCTTGACTCTCTGTTCATTGCCAATTGGTTCATCACAGTGGTTGACTAAGCAGATACAGCATCCCCGGGACCTATGGAGATTCTTACGTATCAGCAACTTAGACACTCAATGAACTATATATATATCCTGATCCACTAGCAGAACCACCTGAATGGGAAGTGCTTAGCTCACTTATCACTAACCCTAGCCAAACTAAATTAGTTACCTGCATATTCAACACAACAGTCCAAATAGGGAGCTCCATAGTACTACCCATGAAGAGTAAATTTGAGGCAGCCTCGCAGTGACACATCATGATGTGCAGCGGTCATGTTGCTAGCGGCAGATCAAGGAAATGTCACCAAATGGCAAATGTCAGCATATTAAATTGAGTTTTGTGCACTCAGCGTACTATACCCCTGCATCTAAGCACCAGTGTGGCTTATACTGTGATCCTATAGCTTTTAGAAATGTGACCACTGAGGCATTACTACTTTTCTATTTCAGTTTACAATTGTTGTCCTTGATGTTCTCTTGAAGCGAATGCTTGTAACTGTTATAAATAAAAAATAAGAGGTTAAAAAATAGGAAAGATGCAAGAAATTGAAGGGGGGAAGGCACAGGGAGTGATTACAAGATCAGAAAGTATACTTGTTAAAACGGAAAGGAACAACTCTGTCAAAATGGCACCCGGGCATGCAACATTAGTGTATAAGCCAAATAGAGAACAAAAGAGTGCTTTCTCCAGGATCATGGAATTTGACTCAGTAAGACCTAACAGCAACTAGATTTAGATGAAAGACTGGTCAAACGGTGCGGAACAGGAGCAAAAGAACTGAGGTCAGGAGAAGGAGGGAATTGTGCCCACAGTAAGAACAAAAGAGCAGGATGCTTCTGAGAGCTGGCAACAGTGATCTAATAACTGTGGTAGTGTGAGGAACTGGTTTGTGAATGTGGCAAACATAACAGCAGGTCAGGAGAAGATAGGTCTGGGCAGCTTGTGACTGCAACAATGCAGAGAAACAGGAGGAAGAATGTGGTAGCGAGCTGTGAACTGTTGGTATGGGGCATAAGGCATGGTGGGCGTGTCACACGGAATGATCATGGGGTATGGAGGAAGGCAGTTGAGGTGGAAGTAATGGGAGGTGTGTTTTCTTTTCTTGTACTTATTCTTGTAATAACCAAATGAAAGTCGTTCAACCATGCCTATTAAATGTGATGAGTATTCTTTTCAACACTGGAGGGGCGGGCTCTAGCAGGGCCAGGAAGAAACATTGTTCCAATATTTGCACAGGCTGCTCCGAGGTGCCAGCGACTTGAAAAGTGAAACGGTTGAGATGGTTATCCACCACAGTCAGGAGGAAGACAAAGCTACACAATTCAGCATCAAGTCCTGACAGTTTAGGTTGTTTTCAAATTATTTGTAGCGAAAGCAGTGGAATGCATAGTGCACGCCACACACTGTCGTCCAAACCATCATGTTCAGTGGGTGGCTCCAGTGTGCTACCCAAGACCTTTCTGCCCAGCAACCAAATTAGTCCAAACTGGTGCACATGCATAGAGTGCACACGTAAGCAGTTGGTCAGGTTCTGTGGTTGAGGGTCACAAATAAACAGAAGGGCCCCGGCCAGGAGGACTCCCCACTGACACTTTACTCTAGGCTCAACCTGCAACCCAGAACCTGGTGTCAGTTTACAATTCCTCTGCTGGGCAAGTCACCCTCCTCAGTGGTGCAACATAACTTGTGGGGGCCTCTCTGCAAAGTACATGGAGGGTGCCCCACCGCCAAAAACCTGGTATATTTTGAACTGTGTACTGTGCTGAGGGTGTTCCCTAAAGCTTGGGGTCCTCCCACACCATGGGAGACTTACATTATGCCAGTGACTCAGCTCAGTGCTAGCTGCTAATGTCTCACCACTCCTCTTGAGACCCGAGTGTCCCCTGCCTTGTGGTCCAACAATAGCTCCTCCTCCTGCCCAAGGCTGTGCATACTCTCCCGCAATCTTCAGCAGTCCAGATGCAGTCTCGTCAGCAGCTCACCTCTACACTCCACAAAGTCTTCCACAGGAGTGATTCTTTCCTCCCCTTGCGTAGTCAAGCTCCTTCCCCGACAGCAAGTCACCAGTATCACTGATTCACTTCAAAGAGGCTCAGGATGGAAGACAGGGACAGCTCCTCTCTCAAGGTTGAGGAGCATTGCCCCAATAAAATAAATGCCCCCAGGGATAGAAAAATAAAATGGTAACAAATTACCATTTTAATTTTCAAAACCCACTCCCGAGCTGAGCATTCGGATGGGGAGCGAGGCTTTCTACTGCTGCCAGTCAGGTAGCAACAGAAAGCAGTGACAGGCAGGCCACTTAGCTTTAAAGTGCCCATGTCTTTTTGGCCGGCCGTCTTGCGATGGACAGCCAGACATGCACAATTTAAACCTCTCTAACTCAGCTGTCTTAGACAGCTGGGTTAGAGACAACATAGGGCTCCAGTATACTTGGGAGCGGCGAGAGAGGCTGCTCCCTCTAATCCAGGCATGAGCAGCTCCAGGATTGGTTACTGAAGTTTCCTGGACCATGTCTGGAAAAGACCCGAGGGAGGAGGAGGATGTTGTGCATAGAAGGTATTTGTTTTTCTTTCATTATTTTTTAACTTTTATTTTTGTTCCCCCAACCCATCATCATCCCTACATGCCAGCCTCCACTGATGGAAGGAGCACCCCACTCACTGCAAAGTCCCTCCACCGTGACTTCAGTAGGCCCAGCTCCCTCTTGTTCACTCATTGAGTATGTTGTCCACAGCCACAAGCCAACTGGGGCCAACACTCAGTATGAGGCAAATGGGCTGACTCAGATTTATAATTGAAGGGGATAATTCAGGATTTTGGAAGGCATCGTAAGAATCGTGGGCATTATTGTCTAGGACTCCTACAAGGCCTAGACACTGCCCCTGTGCTTAGCCATTGTGGACCTTTCATCTGAAGAAGCTCTGTACATGCGTACTGGAAGGTAAAGACCAGAGGCCAAATCCTTGACTGTCTCCTTTTGAGCAGTAAGGACCATACCCCTGGGAGAGAGGACAATACCGATGCTGGTGAGCCCTGAGGAAAAAGGAGGTGGACTGCCTGGAGCACTGACTATCTGTCTTTGCATCATAAGAGCTTGAGATCCCAGCTATGCCTAATACCACGGTAATGTACTTCATGCTGTAAATCAAATCAAGACCAGATCCTTGCATCACTGCCCAGCCCAACCTATGTCCTACACTGGGGATCTCTAACACTATTCCCACACAGTGTAAGCAACTCCACCTGCAACGTCTAACAAGGGATCCACATTTTTGTATTTCTCCAGAGTAAATAAAATGTTGGTGAAGGAGGGTCATTATTTATCAAGAATTTGTATTCTTATTGGGTCCTCCTCAAGTAGCCATTTGACCTGTCTGTTAAAGTGTGAGGTTGGATTGTAGGGAAGTCTTTTTTGGGGTTTGATGAGTTCCTTAGGCTGTTGAGGTGTTCCTTTTAGTGACTATGCCACCCTCTTTCTTTGATGGTTTGATAATATAACCTTAGAACCCAACATAGCGGACTCTACTAGCCATTAAAGGCCAGCTCCAACGTTAACAAGGGAGTGGGCCTTTAATGACCGGTAGAGCCCGCCACGGGTGGGGGGGGGGGATCTAAGACTATTAGAACATTCCATCCCAGAGGACAGAATGTTCTAATTTGTAAAACAAAGACCTCACGGAGCCCGAGGGGATTGAAATACACTCGGGCTCCATGAGGCCTTTATTATACTGGAATGTTGATGCTCCGGGCTTCCTCCAGCCATTAGAAGCCCTGAGCTTCCATTGTTTTCAATAGAGCTCCCAATATTCCAATGTTCTACTATTATTTATCCACAGTCCTAAGAACAAATGATTGCTTTAGTCCAAGCAAGCTGGAAGCAAGCTTGTAATATGGCAAGCTTTTGTCATTTGGATAAATTGTATTTGTGATACCCTTTTAGGTCTAGATGATCCCTGACAAACATGACCGATTTTTCAAAAGTAATGATTTTAGGTGGAGTCGTATGTGGTGGTGCCATTAATGTGCATTTATTTCTAACGCCTGATACCTCTTCTTTTTGCTTATTTTCCTCGCTATAGAAAAATTGGTTAAGTTATAGATCCCATAAAAACTCAGTATTTCCATTTTCATCTTAACAAAATCAGTTGGTGTGGAGGGGAACAGGAGAGGCATGGCTTCTCGTGAGTTCCCAAACAGAGGGAAGTACAACAATAAACAGCTAAAACCTAAGTTAGTGGGAAAATAATGTATATATCACTGCTCTTGTATTTTCGTGATCTTATTTTCTTCACCATATAAATAACTTTATTTTCTTAAAGAATATGTTTATTTTTCCATTTAACGTTTGTTAGGATCACATCTTTAGCGTTATACATTGCAATGTTTATGGAAACAGAACAGACTTTGACCATATAAACAACTTAACTTGTCACAGTTGCTACCCAAAACGGCGATGGTCACTCCTTTGCCCCCATCTCTTATCTTCCAATGTACGACAAATGTATTGTAACAAATTACCGTTAACATAAAAGTGTGCATTTATATATACAATCAACACTTTTCCTTTTCCTTAATTTCAAAAGATTGCGTTAAAGTGATAAATAAGACACAACAGGACGCATTAATTTGCACATACAGAACTGAATGGTTCATGGTTGCTTTGCAACAAAACCTCTCTTGTACAAAATGAGGTCATGGAGGTGTCCCCCTTTCTATTGTTGTTTTGAAGTTATCTGGTTTATACGCAGGCTATACTACCCCTTTGCTTTCACCCTAGACACCCTTTGTTGTCATATCTGAACTACACAGTGACATACGCCCCTCCCCTGACGCAAAACTGAATCGAGTGAGACTAAAACACCCCCTGCAGTCCCGTATGAACACTGAACACTGGCAGTAAGATGCCTGCAGCAGAGCAGGGGCTGAAGCTTGGCTATTGTTGTTTAGAGAATAGCGACTGTTACCCTCTCACTGTGTGCACCCCCACCTGCCCACCAACAGAGAAGAGAGTTACTGAGTAACTCGTAATGAAATCTAGAAGTTTTGTAATGCAACATTATGCATTACAACATTTTAGTGGCACATTACTTTGATAACAATAAAAGGCTTAATTGTTTCTAGACTTTCTACCACCCACACCACCCTCCAACAGTGCTACTTGACTGTTCAGTTTCACCAGCCCTTGAAAGTTCCAGCCTCAACAGGAGGTAATTCATTAGGCTTGCAGCAGCAATACTTGACACAAGGATTACATAAACCCTTTAACTCGCACTGGGGTGGATTGAGGTATAGTGGGTGGACTGGATTGGAGTGGGGTGGATTGAAATGAGGTGGGCTGGATTGGACTGGGTGGACTGAAGTAGAGAGGGTTAGATTTGTTTGGGATGGGGTCAATTGGATTGGGTACGTTGACGTGAATTGGATTAGAGTAGAGCAATTTGGAGTAAGGTGTATTAGAGTGGTGTGGAGGGTGGTGGATTGGACAGGATTGGAGGATGTGGATTGGATTAGGGTGGGGCGGATTGGATTGGAGTGAGGTGAGGTGGATTGGATTGGATTGGATTGGATGGGGTAGATTGGAGTGATAAGGATTAGACTGGAGTTTGATAAATAGGATTGGAGTGGAGTGGATTGGAATTGTTTGGGCTGGATGGAGTGCTTTTAGTAGGATGGACTGAACTGAGGTGGGGTGGATTGGACTGGAGTAGAGTGGGATGTATTGGAGTAGAGTGGGATGGTTTGGATTGCAGTGGAGTGGGGTGGATTGGAGTGGGTTAGGTGGACTGGATGGGGTGGATTTGATTGGAATGGGGTGGATTGAAGTGGCGTGGGATGGACCGAGTGGGGTGGTATGGACTGTAGTGGGTTGGAATTGATGGATTGGCGTGGTTGTGTAGATTATATTGCAGTGGAGTGGACTGGAATAAGAGTGAAGTGGATTGGATTGAGTGGGGTGAAATGAATTAGAGGGGATTGGATTGAGGTGGATTGTATTATTGTGGGGTGAGGTGAAATGAATTGGGGTGGATTTGATTAAGGTGGATTGGATTGGGGTGGGATGGGGTTGATTGGATTGGGGTAGATTGGATTTGGCTGGATTGGGGTGGATTGGATTGGTGTAAGGTGGATTGGGTTGGAGTAAGGTGGGTTGGATTGAGGTGAGGTGCATTGGATTGGAGTGGTGCAGATTGGAGTGGGGCGGATTGCTTTGGATTGGAGTGGGGTAGATTATCGTGGGGCGGATTGTTTGGATTTAAGCGGCAGATTGTTTTGGATTGAGTGGGTAGATTGTTCTGGAATGCAGTGAAGCAGATTGGAGTGGGGCAGATTGTTTTGGATTTGAGTGGGGGGATTAGGGAGGGAGGGGTGGGACCTAATTAGGGAAAAGTGGATTGGATTGGAGTGGGGTATATTGAATTGGGCTGGATTGCGGTAGATTGGATTGGTGTGGGTGGATTGGATTGGACTGGACTGGACTGGGGTGGATTGTGGTGGATTGGGGTGGGTTGTATTGAGATGGAGTTGGTGGATTAGTGTAGTTGGATTCGATTGGAGTGGGCCTGTATGAAGTGGGGCAGATTGGAGTAGGGAAGAATGTAGTGGGTGATTAAGGTGGATTGGATTGAAGTGGGGCAGATTGGAGTGGGGAAGATTCGTTTGGATTGGAGCGGGGTCGATTAGTTTGGATTGGAGTGGGGAAGATTGGAATGGGGGATTGGAGTGGAGTGGACTGGATTAGATTGGAATGGGATGGAATGAAGTGGGGTGGGGTGGAGTGGGGTGAACTGGTGTACAGTGGACTGGAGTGGGTGGTGGAATGAAGTGAGATGGAATGCAGTGAGGTGGAATGGAGTGGAGTGAATTGGAGTAGGGCGGATTGTGGTGGGGTGGACTGAAGTGTGTGGGGTGGGTTGATTGTAGTGGGGTAGATTGGATTTGGCTGGATTGGGATTGCTGTGTGGTGGATTGTATTGGAGTGGGGTGGGGTGAATTGGATTAGAGTGGAATGAATTGGGGTGAGGTGGACTGGTTTGGAGCGGGGAGAATTATAGTGGGGGGATTGTTTTACATTGGAGTGGGGTAGATTGTTTCGGATTGGAGTGGAGCAAATTATTTTGGATTATGCAGGGCAGATTGTTTTGGATTGGAGTGGGCAGATAATTTTGGATTGGAGTGGGTCAGATTATTTTGGATTGGATTGGGCAGATTGTTTTTGATTGTGTGGGGAAGATTGTTTTGGATTTGAGTGATGCAAATTGTAATGGGTCAGAATGCAGTGTGGCAGATTGTATTGGTTTGGGGGAGTGGGTGGATTGGATTGGGGTGAAGTGGGTTGGATTAGAGTGGAGTTGGGCAGATTGTTTTAGACTGGAGTGGGGAAAATTGTTCTGGATTGGAGCAGGCAGATTGAAGTGGGTCAGATTGTTTTGGGTTGGGTTGTGGCAATTGTTTTGGGATTGGAGAGTGGCAGATTGGAGTGGGGAGAATTGTTTTGGATTAGAGTGGGGCACATTGTTTTGGATTGGAATGGGGCAGATTGTTTTGGATAGAGTGGGGCAAATTAAGTGGGGCAGATTGTTTTGGATTGGGGTGGGGTGGGTTGGGGAGGGAGTGGGTGGGTGGATTAGAGCCGGGTAGATTGGATTGACTAGATGGGATTGGTATGGGGTGGATTGGATTAGAGGCAGCTGGGGTGGATTGTGGGGGACTAGAGTGGTGTGAATTGGATGGAATGGGGGGACGGGCCTGAGTTGAGGTTGATTGTATTAGATTGGGGCGGATTGGAGCGGGGTGGATTGGAGTGGGGCAGACTGGAGTGGGGTGAATTGGAGTGCAGCAGATTGTTTTGGATTGGGGTGAGGAGATAGGAGTAGGGCAGATTGTTTTGGATTGGAGAGGGGAAGACTGGAGTGGGATGGATTAGAGTAGGGCTGATTGTTTTTTATTGGAGTGGGACAGATTGGAGTGGGTGGATTGGAGCAGGCAGATTGTTTTGGATTGGAGCGGGAAGATTGGAGTGAGATGGATTGGAGTGGGGTCAATTGTTTTGGATTGGGACAGATTGGAGTGGGTGGATTGGAGTAGGCAGATTGTTTTGTATTGGAGTGGGTCAGATTGGAGTGGCGCAGATTGTTTTGTATTGGAGTAGGGCAGATTGGAGTGAGCAGACTGTTTTGGATTGGAATGGGGCAGGTTGTAGTGAGGAAGATTAGATTGGGGCAGAGTGCTTTAGATTTGAGTGGTGCAGATTTTTTTTGATTGGAGTGGGGCAGATTGTTTTTGATTGGAGGTAGGATGTTTGTTTTGGATTGGAGCAGATTGTATTAAAGTGGGGGCAGATTAGAGTGGGGCAGACTGTTTTGGATTGGAGTGGGTCAGATTAGAGTGGGGCAGATTGGAGAGGAGCAGATTGTTTAGAATTGGATTGGGGCAGATTGTTTTGGATTGGAGTGGGGCAGATTTTACTGCAGCAGATCGGAGTGGGGCAGATGGTTTTAGACTGGAGTAGGGCAGATTGGAGTTGGGCAGATTGTTTTTGATTGTAGTGAGGTAGATGGGAGTGGGGTACATTGTTTTGGATTGGAGCAGATTGTTTCCACAGCCGGCTGGGAATTGAAACCAGCCCTGACAATCAGCTGGACTAACTCCCAAGGGACAGGGTGCGAGTGGAAAGCACCACTCCCACTGCCACTATTGTTACAGGTGGCTTATATTGCAGCATTGTTGCAAATCCCGCCACCTGTAACAAAACCGGCCACAGAGGTCCAAAACCGGCCCACCAGGGAAACCCCAGTGCCTCCTACGGCCAGTCCTGCCCTGATTGTTTTGGATTGAAGTGGGGCAGTTTGGAGTGGGGCAGACTGTTTTGGATTAGAGTGGATTAGGTTGGACTGGGGCAAATTGTTTTAGATTGGAGTGGGGCAGATTGTTTGGATTGGAGTGATAAAAACAAATCTTTGCAATTTTGTTTGACCTGCTGGGCATGTTCTTGCCGGTCACATGCCTTCTGTTTGCAGGGCACTAAAAGTTGAAAAGAACAAAATAGTACCTCAAACACGTTGGGAGCAGCAGAGCGGCATTGATTTATGTGAATCAATCAGTGCTTTGTCCCTGCTCCACAGAGAGGTACGGAAATGATGTTAGGCCCTAGTTGACAAATTACATGGCTGTAAAGAAGAAGGCCACACATGCCGACAAATCAGTAAGCAATGGGCGGGCCCAAAGTAATTTTTGTTAACAACAGTATGTTGCAAGTGAGACGCATGTGCTAGCTAGCACATGCACTTGCAGGCTCGACTCTAAAAAAGGGGTCATCGCAGTAGGTAAACGTGAAGTGGGCATGTTTCTGCCTACCTACGAAAGGACAAATTCCACAGTTCATCCAGAAAAAAGTTTGGCTGATAAAAGAATTGTCAGCGCCAAGTTTGTTACTCTTTTCCATAAACATTGCTGGATGTGCCAATGGTGCATCAATGAATGGTACAGTTTTGAATAGTTTTGCGAGTACTAACAGAGGTCTCATAGTGGAAACCCATGCAACTGAAAATGGTGTATATAATTAAAAATAGTGGCTGTAACAATGACCTCTTCATATATCACCGGGGAGAGGCTTGCATCAACTGATTTGTGTAAACCGTATAGATTACTTAAGGTTGTTTGTACAAGTAAATGGAATTGGTCTGCATGTTAAGATAACGCCAGGCTTTCTAATTAGGCATAGCTTTGTTTGGACTGAATACAACTAGTGCATTAGCAACAGTGATTAAGAGTTGTCCCACTGGGTCAATATTGCTCATGCTTATGCTGTTTGTCGGGTATACTTTTTGCCAAGAGCACTCATTTTGTTTACTTGTGGTAGAGAAACTGAACCCACAATCATATTCTGACCATTATCAAGACCCAAGAATAATACTGGAACCTGAACTGTGAGCAGTTATGGGAAAAGAGAAGAGGAGGACAAGCTATCTTTGTTATATTTGTGTTCTCTGATGTGTGGCATGGCTTCTTTGACGTATATTTTGATGTTGCATACAACGCCAGCTTTGCTGTTTGTTAACATTGTCACTGTCAGTGCATTGAGATCATTAGTGTGTGTTGAAAATATAAATTCTAGAAAGCAGGCCTGCTCGTTTTTAACAAGAGCTGTTGTAAAATTGCGCAACTAATAAAATGTGTGCTCAATTGTCATGTTTTCTGATGCTCCCATTAACAGACCACAGATGGTAGAATGTTCATTCTCTGATCCTATTTAATAACCAATATTTAACAACAAGGGGTGGTGATGGACAGAGTTTCTGAATTAAGCAGAATACTCACACCCAGTCAAGAGATCAGGGCTAGATCCAACACCGTTTTTTAGCTCACTGCACCATCCCAGCTCAGAACCTGGCTATATGCAAATTAGTCTGTTCCTGTCCCAGTGCATGATGGGAACAGGGCAAACCAAACTACCAAGCCAATTCTTACACTGGGAAGGAAACAAGCTTCCGGAGACCGGTTTCTGGCATTTCAGCTGTCGTCGGCCCGGCTTGCTTGAATCCTGATGGTGCAATGAGCAAGGGACTCACATCTGAGTATACCCTTCCACGCTTAGGGTGGACAAAATATTTAACAACAAGGGGTGGTGATGGACAGAGTTTCTGAATTAAGCAGAATACTCACACCCAGTCAAGAGATCAGGGCTAGATCCAACACCGTTTTTTAGCTCACTGCACCATCCCAGCTCAGAACTAAGCATGAGCGGATTTTGCGGATTGGCAATCCGCGAATTTGCGGATTTGCAAACTCGCAATCCGCAAAATCCGCGAATTCCCGCGAATTAGCGGATTTTTTTTTTTTTTTGTGTTCGCCCGTGTTTCTGCCAGTTCGCGAGGGTTTTTACAATTTCGCAATTTGCGAACTTACCTGTCGGGTCGCAAGTTTTGCGAACTTGTTGTTTCTACGTGTCCAACCTGTTTGGGACACTCTTCTTCATCACTGCCACTCTCTGTCACCACTGCCACTCTCTGACTACTCATGCCACCCTCTGGCCCACCCATGCCACCCTCTGTTTCATCACCACACCCTCTGGTTGTCCAGTGTACATTATTTTTGGCAAAGCAAAGCACACCTTCCCTGCCTCAAGTGACCTGAATTAATTTGGGGCTGATTAATGTGTCACAGAATATTTTTTTAGCTGGCACCTGCTTCCTTAGTGCGCCCTGATTAGTGATCTTTTGCACTTGCTAAGTGCTTTCATTGTTGCAAAATTAGTTACAACACCTGCCCTGCCCCAACTGACAATAATGAATTAGGGGCTGATTAATGGATTTGAACTTCCAGCCTGGCTCCTGCTTGTCTCCCTTAGCTGTAATTCAGGACCTTTGTGGCATATGTGTAACTATTCTGAGGTTCAGAGCAGGGTCACATAATAGTTGCAACTGGCAACTGAACTCTGGAGGGGCCCCTCAGGAAGCACTACAGGAAATGGCTACTAATGATGAGCCTGAACTTTTGAACCTGGTAAGTAGTTACTTTCAGTTTTGCTAAAATCGTATTTCTGCAATTTCGCACTTATTCGCGGGGCGCGAACTCACGCGAACAGTGCGAGCAGTGCGAGCAAAATCCGCTGCTCGCGGATTTGCGGATTTTTCAGGAAATTCGCAAATCTCGCGGATTGCGGATTTCCCGAAAATCCGCAAAATCCGCGAGCGGAACGGATTTTCCGCCCATGCCTACTCAGAACCTGGCTATATGCAAATTAGTCTGTTCCTGTCCCAGTGCATGATGGGAACAGGGCAAACCAAACTACCAAGCCAATTCTTACACTGGGAAGGAAACAAGCTTCCGGGGACCGGTTTCTGGCATTTCAGCCGTCGTCGGCCCGGCTTGCTTGAATCCTGAAGGTGCAATGAGCAAGGGACTCACATCTGAGTATACCCTTCCACGCTTAGGGTGGACAAAATATTTAACAACAAGGGGTGGTGATGGACAGAGTTTCTGAATTAAGCAGAATACTCACACCCAGTCAAGAGATCAGGGCTAGATCCAACACCGTTTTTTAGCTCACTGCACCATCCCAGCTCAGAACCTGGCAATATGCAAATTAGTCTGTTCCTGTCCCAGTGCATGATGGGAACAGGGCAAACCAAACTACCAAGCCAATTCTTACACTGGGAAGGAAACAAGCTTCCGGGGACCGGTTTCTGGCATTTCAGCCGTCGTCGGCTAGGCTTGCTTGAATCCTGATGGTGCAATGAGCAAGGGACTCACATCTAAGTATACCCTTCCACGCTTAGGGTGGACAAAATATTTAACAACAAGGGGTGGTGATGGACAGAGTTTCTGAATTAAGCAGAATACTCACACCCAGTCAAGAGATCAGGGCTAGATCCAACACCGTTTTTTAGCTCACTGCACCATCCCAGCTCAGAACCTGGCTATATGCAAATTAGTCTGTTCCTGTCCCAGTGCATGATGGGAACAGGGCAAACCAAACTACCAAGTCAATTCTTACACTGGGAAGGAAACAAGCTTCCGGGGACCGGTTTCTGGCATTTCAGCCGTCGTCGGCCCGGCTTGCTTGAATCCTGATGGTGCAATGAGCAAGGGACTCACATCTGAGTATACCCTTCCACGCTTAGGGTGGACAAAATATTTAACAACAAGGGGTGGTGATGGACAGAGTTTCTGAATTAAGCAGAATACTCACACCCAGTCAAAAGATCAGGGCTAGATCCAACATCGTTTTTTAGCTCACTGCACCATCCCAGCTCAGAACCTGGCTATATGCAAATTAGTCTGTTCCTGTCCCAGTGCATGATGGGAACAGGGCAAACCAAACTACCAAGCCAATTCTTACACTGGGAAGGAAACAAGCTTCCGGGGACCGGTTTCTGGCATTTCAGCCGTCATCGGCCCGGCTTGCTTGAATCCTGATGGTGCAATGAGCAAGGGACTCACATCTGAGTATACCCTTCCACGCTTAGGGTGGACAAAATATTTAACAACAAGGGGTGATGATGGACAGAGTTTCTGAATTAAGCAGAATACTCACACCCAGTCAAGAGATCAGGGCTAGATCCAACACCGTTTTTTAGCTCACTGCACCATCCCAGCTCAGAACCTGGCTATATGCAAATTAGTCTGTTCCTGTCCCAGTGCATGATGGGAACAGGGCAAACCAAACTACCAAGCCTATTGGCCACTATAGGTGTGGCAGGGTATACTCAGACATGAGTCCCTTTCTCACTGCTCCATCAGGATTCAAGCAAGCCGGGCCGAAGACGGCTGAAATGCCAGAAACCGGTCCCCGGTAGCTTGTCTCCTTTCTGGTGAAGAATTGGCTTGGTAGTTTAGTCTGCCCTGTTCCCATGATGCACTGGGCCAGGGACAGACTGATTTGCATATAGCCAGGTTCTGAGCTGGGATGGGGCAGTGAGATAAATAACGGGGATGGATCAAGCCCTGATCTTTGGACTGGGTAAGAGTAGTCTGCTTAATTCAGACACTCTGTTCATCACCACCCCCTTTTCCGAATCGTTTTTGGCCACTATAGGTGTGGCAGGGTATACTCAGACATGAGTCCCTTTCTCACTGCTCCATCAGGATTCAAGCAAGCCGGGCCGAAGACGGCTGAAATGCCAGAAACCGGTCCCCGGTAGCTTGTCTCCTTTCTGGTGAAGAATTGGCTTGGTAGTTTAGTCTGCCCTGTTCCCATGATGCACTGGGCCAGGGACAGACTGATTTGCATATAGCCAGGTTCTGAGCTGGGATGGGGCAGTGAGATAAATAACGGTGATGGATCAAGCCCTGATCTTTGGACTGGGTAAGAGTGGTCTGCTTAATTCAGACACTCTGTTCATCACCACCCCCTTTTCTGAATCGTTTTTGGCCACTATAGGTGTGGCAGGGTATACTCAGACATGAGTCCCTTTCTCACTGCTCCATCAGGATTCAAGCAAGCTGGGCCGAAGACGGCTGAAATGCCAGAAACCGGTCCCCGGTAGCTTGTCTCCTTTCTGGTGAAGAATTGGCTTGGTAGTTTAGTCTGCCCTGTTCCCATGATGCACTGGGCCAGGGACAGACTGATTTGCATATAGCCAGGTTCTGAGCTGGGATGGGGCAGTGAGATAAATAACGGTGATGGATCAAGCCCTGATCTTTGGACTGGGTAAGAGTGGTCTGCTTAATTCAGACACTCTGTTCATCACCACCCCCTTTTCTGAATCGTTTTTGGCCACTATAGGTGTGGCAGGGTATACTCAGACATGAGTCCCTTTCTCACTGCTCCATCAGGATTCAAGCAAGCCGGGCCGAAGACGGCTGAAATGCCAGAAACCGGTCCCCGGTAGCTTGTCTCCTTTCTGGTGAAGAATTGGCTTGGTAGTTTAGTCTGCCCTGTTCCCATGATGCACTGGGCCAGGGACAGACTGATTTGCATATAGCCAGGTCCTGAGCTGGGATGGGGCAGTGAGATAAATAACGGTGATGGACCAAGCCCTGATCTTTGGACTGGGTAAGAGTGGTCTGCTTAATTCAGACACTCTGTTCATCACCACCCCCTTTTCTGAATCGTTTTTGGCCACTATAGGTGTGGCAGGGTATACTCAGACATGAGTCCCTTTCTCACTGCTCCATCAGGATTCAAGCAAGCCGGGCCGAAGACGGCTGAAATGCCAGAAACCGGTCCCCGGTAGCTTGTCTCCTTTCTGGTGAAGAATTGGCTTGGTAGTTTAGTCTGCCCTGTTCCCATGATGCACTGGGCCAGGGACAGACTGATTTGCATATAGCCAGGTTCTGAGCTGGGATGGGGCAGTGAGATAAATAACGGTGATGGATCAAGCCCTGATCTTTGGACTGGGTAAGAGTGGTCTGCTTAATTCAGACACTCTGTTCATCACCACCCCCTTTTCTGAATCGTTTTTGGCCACCATAGGTGTGGCAGGTCATACTCAGACATGAGTCCCTTTCTCACTGCTCCATCAGGATTCAAGCAAGCCGGGCCGAAGACGGCTGAAATGCCAGAAACCGGTCCCCGGTAGCTTGTCTCCTTTCTGGTGAAGAATTGGCTTGGTAGTTTAGTCTGCCCTGTTCCCATGATGCACTGGGCCAGGGACAGACTGATTTGCATATAGCCAGGTTCTGAGCTGGGATGGGGCAGTGAGATAAATAACGGTGTTGGATCAAGCCCTGATCTTTGGACTGGGTAAGAGTGGTCTGCTTAATTCAGAAACTCTGTTCATCACCACCCCCTTTTCTTAATCGTTTTTGGCCACTATAGGTGTGGCAGGGTATACTCAGACATGAGTCCCTTTCTCACTGCTCCATCAGGATTCAAGCAAGCCGGGCCGAAGACGGCTGAAATGCCAGAAACCGGTCCCCGGTAGCTTGTCTCCTTTCTGGTGAAGAATTGGCTTGGTAGTTTAGTCTGCCCTGTTCCCATGATGCACTGGGCCAGGGACAGACTGATTTGCATATAGCCAGGTTCTGAGCTGGGATGGGGCAGTGAGATAAATAACGGTGATGTATCAAGCCCTGATCTTTGGACTGGGTAAGAGTGGTCTGCTTAATTCAGACACTCTGTTCATCACCACCCCCTTTTCTGAATCGTTTTTGGCCACTATAGGTGTGGCAGGGTATACTCAGACATGAGTCCCTTTCTCACTGCTCCATCAGGATTCAAGCAAGCCTGGCGGAAGACAGCTGAAATGCCAGAAACCAGTCCCCGGTAGCTTGTCTCCTTTCTGGTGAAGAATTGGCTTGGTAGTTTAGTCTGCCCTGTTCCCATGATGCACTGGGCCAGGGACAGACTGATTTGCATATAGCCAGGTTCTGAGCTGGGATGGGGCAGTGAGATAAATAACGGTGATGGATCAAGCCCTGATCTTTGGACTGGGTAAGAGTGGTCTGCTTAATTCAGACACTCTGTTCATCACCACCCCCTTTTCTGAATCGTTTTTGGCCACTATAGGTGTGGCAGGGTATACTCAGACATGAGTCCCTTTCTCACTGCTCCATCAGGATTCAAGCAAGCCGGCCGAAGACGGCTGAAATGCCAGAAACCGGTCCCCGGTAGCTTGTCTCCTTTCTGGTGAAGAATTGGCTTGGTAGTTTAGTCTGCCCTGTTCCCATGATGCACTGGGCCAGGGACAGACTGATTTGCATATAGCCAGGTTCTGAGCTGGGATGGGGCAGTGAGATAAATAACGGTGATGGATCAAGCCCTGATCTTTGGACTGGGTAAGAGTGGTCTGCTTAATTCAGACACTCTGTTCATCACCACCCCCTTTTCTGAATCGTTTTTGGCCACTATAGGTGTGGCAGGGTATACTCAGACATGAGTCCCTTTCTCACTGCTCCATCAGGATTCAAGCAAGCCGGGCCGAAGACGGCTGAAATGCCAGAAACCGGTCCCCGGTAGCTTGTCTCCTTTCTGGTGAAGAATTGGCTTGGTAGTTTAGTCTGCCCTGTTCCCATGATGCACTGGGCCAGGGACAGACTGATTTGCATATAGCCAGGTTCTGAGCTGGGCTGGGGCAGTGAGATAAATAATGGTAATGGATCAAGCCCTGATCTTTGGACTGGGTAAGAGTGGTCTGCTTAATTCAGACACTCTATTCATCACCACCCCCTTTTTCTGAATCGTTTTTGGCCACTATAGGTGTGGCAGGGTATACTCAGACATGAGTCCCTTTCTCACTGCTCCATCAGGATTCAAGCAAGCCGGGCCGAAGACGGCTGAAATGCCAGAAACCGGTCCCCGGTAGCTTGTCTCCTTTCTGGTGAAGAATTGGCTTGGTAGTTTAGTCTGCCCTGTTCCCATGATGCACTGGGCCAGGGACAGACTGATTTGCATATAGCCAGCTTCTGAGCTGGGATGGGGCAGTGAGATAAATAACGGTGATGGATCAAGCCCTGATCTTTGGACTGGGTAAGAGTGGTCTGCTTAATTCAGACACTCTGTTTATCACCACCCCCTTTTCTGAATCGTTTTTGGCCACTATAGGTGTGGCAGGGTATACTCAGACATGAGTCCCTTTCTCACTGCTCCATCAGGATTCAAGCAAGCCGGGCCGAAGACGGCTGAAATGCCAGAAACCGGTCCCCGGTAGCTTGTCTCCTTTCTGGTGAAGAATTGACTTGGTAGTTTAGTCTGCCCTGTTCCCATGATGCACTGGGCCAGGGACAGACTGATTTGCATATAGCCAGGTTCTGAGCTGGGATGGGGCAGTGAGATAAATAACGGTGATGGATCAAGCCCTGATCTTTGGACTGGGTAAGAGTGGTCTGCTTAATTCAGACACTCTGTTCATCACCACCCCCTTTTCTGAATCGTTTTTGGCCACTATAGGTGTGGCAGGGTATACTCAGACATGAGTCCCTTTCTCACTGCTCCATCAGGATTCAAGCAAGCCGGGCTGAAGACGGCTGAAATGCCAGAAACCGGTCCCCGGTAGCTTGTCTCCTTTCTGGTGAAGAATTGGCTTGGTAGTTTAGTCTGCCCTGTTCCCATGATGCACTGGGCCAGGGACAGACTGATTTGCATATAGCCAGGTTCTGAGCTGGGATGGGGCAGTGAGATAAATAACGGTGATGGATCAAGCCCTGATCTTTGGACTGGGTAAGAGTGGTCTGCTTAATTCAGACACTCTGTTCATCACCACCCCCTTTTCTGAATCGTTTTTGGCCACTATAGGTGTGGCAGGGTATACTCAGACATGAGTCCCTTTCTCACTGCTCCATCAGGATTCAAGCAAGCCGGGCTGAAGACGGCTGAAATGCCAGAAACCGGTCCCCGGTAGCTTGTCTCCTTTCTGGTGAAGAATTGGCTTGGTAGTTTAGTCTGCCCTGTTCCCATGATGCACTGGGCCAGGGACAGACTGATTTGCATATAGCCAGGGTCTGAGCTGGGATGGGGCAGTGAGATAAATAATGGTGATGGATCAAGCCCTGATCTTTGGACTGGGTAAGAGTGGTCTGCTTAATTCAGACACTCTGTTCATCACCACCCCCTTTTCTGAATCCTATTTAATAACCAAGGCAGCTGGAATGTGGCTACAAGGAGAAATGACCTAAAAAACTCTGTCTTATAGGAAGAAAAGAGAAAAGTAGCTTTAAACTTCAGTGCATTTCCAATGTTTTGAACAATACATATTGGTCACTGTACAGTGTATTGAAACAGAAGGCAAGGATCAGATAATCCCTTCTTGCTCCACAGAGCACCATACTTAAGAAAGGTATATAAGTTATCGGGGGATATTCTCAAGAACGTGCGATAATAATCGCCAAAATAGGTTAACGCAATTTTTCATATCGCCGTCTATCGTGGGAAAATAACTCTGAGTTAACGTTGCATTCACAACACGGCGGTAACATGCAATAGTTTCCGGATAACACGTCAAATCTCTGCCATAAAATTACCCGGACGGCGATAAAAATCTAAACCCGAATGTGAAAGAGGTGGTGTGGGCCCACTGCGATAAAAAATTCAGCAATAAGCAGTGCAAGGCCTGCAAGTCCCACAAGTCAGGCGGTAAACATCACTATAAAAGCAGCAACAAAAAAACACAAACAACTGTGAAGCACCATGGAGGCAGCCGGAACAAGTACAGAGGACAACCAGAACACCACAAACCCCACGGAGGACAAGCCTGTGACCTCGGGTCAGGGAAGGGCAAGGAGAAGAAGAAGAGGAACCCGCGTTTCAGTTCACAGGAAAACCAGATCCTCATTACGGAGGTGATAAAACACCACCACCAACTGTACATCACCTCCACTGTGTCATTGGCAACTAAAAATACAATATAGCAGTCCTTCTTGGCCAAGGTGAATGCAGTCGGAGTGAAGAGAAGGGAAGTGGACGGCTGCAAGAAGCACTGGACTGATGTGAAGCGCCAAACCAAGCTGAAACTCACAGCCAACCTGAAAGCAGCAATACAGACTGGAGGTGGGAGTCTAGCGACACCCCAGGAGCTGGAAGAGATGGAGGAAATGGTGTCCCAAGTCATCATTGGGGAGACAGTAGCATGAGTTGGGGGTCCTGTTGGATAGGCAGTCATCCATGGACCACTCAAATATGCACAACATGACCTGAGCCAACAGCAACAGGGTGAGTAATGACCAGGGACTGTGGGGACGGGTGGAGATGGGCACAATGGCACACATGCACAATTAAGTATATCACATCTGCGGACAAACCATGCCCAAGAGTCTTAACTCCGAACAAGAGCCCAATTTACCCAAGTCTGCAACATCTCAGCACTGTATAAGCACAGAAGTGAAAGGCACACCGCCTGAAAGGGATAAGGCCAAGTAAATTAGAGCTGAAGGGGCAACTCACCCACAATGCAGCACACAAACATAAGAATCAGAGCACCTCAACATTGACAACAATGTGGTACAAACTGCAACACTTTCACAACAGAACAGAGGACATAACTGCCACCTCTTGTGTGTAGAAAATGGCCATTCACAGGAAACTGTGAGATGATAATGTACAAGTACACCCAGGCATCTGTGATGGTGTGACGAGATGTCAACTGTCCCACATCAAATAGGCATCTCCTCACAAAAAGTCACAGTGTACATTGTCATGCAGTCTGTTAGTAAACTTGTACAATGCGTGAACATACATGTGAACACAATGTCAATCTGCATCTCCTCTTCACATTGCAGAGGGAGAATCAACACCTCCTGCAGAGCAGACCCAACAACTCAGCACTGATGATGAAGAGAACCTCCCCAACATCGCAGCAACGTCCTCCAACAGTTCATGGACAGCTTTGGCACCCCACCTCCAGGAGCAGGGCAGAGCAGCGCAGCTGCATCGCGGAGACCACATCCCCTGCACAGACCACACAGCAAAAAGCACCCACCACCACGGCTGGACCTCTATGACCAACACGCGGCATTCCAATGCTGTGTGTTAGGGTGCCAGGAGAAGATGGCTGATTAGCTGCGGGTGGGGTGGGGTGCGACCTCACAGCAGCCAAACTAGATGCCATACATGGGTGTCTAAGTCCCATAAGGGACGACTTACATTCCCTAACGGACACCCACTGTCCGCTCCATGCTCTCCAACAATCCATGGCTGACATCGCTGGAGTCATGACTCTGAGCCAAGAACAACTGTCTAGTCAGAGTGGGTCCAGCGATGTCAACCGGGAGTTGGGACACTGAATGTGAATAAAACATTCTAATTCACACAGATGTGTCGTGGCTTAGATCAATCAAGTATGAATGTATGGATGAATGTAGGGACAGTGATTCCAAAAAAAGGTACCACCTGGGTAATGCTATCAATGCGTATGTATGGCCCTGACCCAGATAGGCAGTGAGACACACATTGTCATTCAAATCAACACTCATCACAGTTGAATACAAGTGAAGGTGTGTAGACTTTATTAGCATATTCGTGTCAGTAAGGGTAAGACAAGTGCCACAACATGCAGATCAATGCAGCAGCATGTCAGAATGAGGAACATTGCTAAGCGCCGCTGTCCATTCCGGGGGAGGGCTTCACCTTTTACAGGTGTGTTAAACCACGTTGTTATCCGCTCATGTATTCGGAGTCCAGGCAAATGCAGCCATGTCCACTGTTGTCATGGGATTTGTGACCAGATCTCCAAGATGCAACAAGGTGTTGGGACATGTGCAATGGATTCCAATCTGTTGTGGCTGCAGGTACGTAGTTACTCGTCCATGAAAGCGATTGCAGCTTCTTAGGGTATCATTTCCAACATGAAGTCGTTATCTACTTCATCAAACAGGACGGCGAGGAAATCCATTAGCAGGTCCGGATCAATGTGCTGAAGCCACCCCTTTCACCAATAATGGAACGGTTCAATGTGGTCACTGCACACGAGGAGTTGTGTAATCTCCCAAGTCCAGCTGCCAGCATGTATGCCAAGTATCAAGGCATCCCATAAACAGGTATCAGGGTGACACTCCTGGTCGTGGGCCAACAGGGGGCGCACACACATGTCAAAATCCAGTTCAGCTACCGTGCTGTTGGATAGGCAGTCATCCATGGACCACTCGAATATGCACGATCGACAATGCAACACAGGCTGAACGCAGGTGATGTTGGGGGAAGCTTAGCGGGTAACCGATCCGCAGCACTGCCAGTGGCAGTGCCCCCAGTAAATGCAGCATATGTGCACGGTACAGTTCCACGTGACAGGGGTAGCATGTGTCCGGGATGTTCTGCCATTGCGTTTGTGGCTCTGCTTGAAGCAGCACTGTTCTGACCTGCACCAGTTCTGTAAATGAAATGCCACAGCTCGGATCAATGAGTTGTTTTAGTGTGCAATGGTTGTAACTTCGAGCAAGGACTTCTGTGTGTGGGGTATGTATACTTTGGTCTTGGCGGGAAGGAGACGGTGGCAGTGTCTCCAACCCGCTTGCCGGTTGCCTCGAACAAGGAGAGCGTCTAAGTAATGGTACAATTTTTAAATCGAACTGTGGCATTATTTTAATAAGAATTAACACTGCATTGTAAAATGTGTAATTTTTAAAATTGGAGCGCATTACTTGCACCACACGCACTCACTAAGAAGCAGCACTGCTTCCAGCCATCCTCGTGTGTCCCACGGTTGGTCAAAGCGCTAGGCTGCCGCCTCCCACAGTAACAAGGGGGTGGCAGGCTTTTGACTCACTTCCTGTTCCACTGGGAGCGGTTAGCGCTCTAGTGGATCCACACAGCGCTATATAGGCGGAGCGCCGGGGGAGCTCGCTGCGAGAAGGAGACGGTGGCAGTGTCTCCAACCCGCTTGCCAGTTGCCTCGAACAGGGAGAGCGTCTAAGTAATGGTACAATTTTTAAATCGAACTGTGGCATTATTTTAATAAGAATTAACACTGCATTGTAAAATGTGTAATTTTTAAAATTGGAGCGCATTACTTGCACCACACACACTCACTAAGAAGCAGCACTGCTTCCAGCCATCCTCGTGTGTCCCACGGTTGTTCAAAGCGCTAGGCTGCCGCCTCCCACGGTAACAAGGGGATGGCAGGCTTTTGACTCACTTCCTGTTCCACTGGGAGCGGTTAGCGCTCTAGTGGATCCACACAGCGCTATATAGGCGGAGCGCCGGGGGAGCTCGCTGCGGGAAGGAGACGGTGGCAGTGTCTCCAACCCGCTTGCCGGTTGCCTCGAACAAGGAGAGCGTCTAAGTAATGGTACAATTTTTAAATCGAACTGTGGCATTATTTTAATAAGAATTAACACTGCATTGTAAAATGTGTAATTTTTAAAATTGGAGCGCATTACTTGCACCACACGCACTCACTAAGAAGCAGCACTGCTTCCAGCCATCCTCGTGTGTCCCACGGTTGGTCAAAGCGCTAGGCTGCCGCCTCCCACGGTAACAAGGGGGTGGCAGGCTTTTGACTCACTTCCTGTTCCACTGGGAGCGGTTAGCGCTCTAGTGGATCCACACAGCGCTATATAGGCGGAGCGCCGGGGGAGCTCGCTGCGGGAAGGAGACGGTGGCAGTGTCTCCAACCCGCTTGCCGGTTGCCTCGAACAAGGAGAGCGTCTAAGTAATGGTACAATTTTTAAATCGAAGTGTGGCATTATTTTAATAAGAATTAACACTGCATTGTAAAATGTGTAATTTTTAAAATTGGAGCGCATTACTTGCACCACACGCACTCACTAAGAAGCAGCACTGCTTCCAGCCATCCTCGTGTGTCCCACGGTTGGTCAAAGCGCTAGGCTGCCGCCTCCCACGGTAACAAGGGGGTGGCAGGCTTTTGACTCACTTCCTGTTCCACTGGGAGCGGTTAGCGCTCTAGTGGATCCACACAGCGCTATATAGGCGGAGCTCGCTGCGGGAAGGAGACGGTGGCAGTGTCTCCAACCCGCTTGCCGGTTGCCTCGAACAAGAAGAGCGTCTAAGTAATGGTACAATTTTTAAATCGAACTGTGGCATTATTTTAATAAGAATTAACACTGCATTGTAAAATGTGTAATTTTTAAAATTGTAGCGCATTACTTGCACCACACGCACTCACTAAGAAGCAGCACTGCTTCCAGCCATCCTCGTGTGTCCCACGGTTGGTCAAAGCGCTAGGCTGCCGCCTCCAACGGTAACAAGGGGGTGGCAGGCTTTTGACTCACTTCCTGTTCCACTGGGAGCGGTTAGCGCTCTAGTGGATCCACACAGCGCTATATAGCCCTCGCGCCTTCTCGAGCGCGCAGCGATCGCGCGCAGCCCCGCCGAAGACCCGCCAAAGAGCTGCCCGTCTGCGCCCGTCCGCGACAGGACGGGGCACAGGGGGCCATGGACTTTGCTCCCTCTCTTCCATCTCGATTAGGTACGAGTCCTCATCTAATAACCTATATTGCTCATTCCCTACTAGACTTAAAACCGCTGTCCGCATGCTGTACTAAAATACCATGGCATACTGTTGAGGGAGCCTTCTCATGTTTAGAATGCCACCACCGAACGCTCAGCAATAACATTCCGTCTGAAGCAGAAGCTCCTGTAGTAGGGCTGAAGTCTTTCCTTCTAAACGTGCGATCCCTGCCTAAACATCAGCATTAGGTATGGGATCTGGTAAATTCTATCCAGCCGGACATATGTTTTATCACTGAAACCTGGATGAAGCCCCACACCATTACAGCTGTAACAATGGGGATCCCAATCGGATATAAGCTTAAACATCTAGATAGAGAAGGGAAGACAGGCGGTGGCCTAGCAATCATACACAAGGACGATTTAAAGGTCACTATATTTTCACAACATCAAAGTTTACAACTAGAAATTATGTTTTTTTAAATTGACCTCACTAGCCACATATTCTGGAAAGGAGCTCTGGTTTATCGCCCCCCAGGACCAAACCCAGATTTTCCGCTCATTCTCCAAGAATTGCTAGCTCCCCAACCTAAATCTAATGAAGACTTTATTCTTCTAGGGGATTTTAACATCCATGTAGACCAGCCTACATTACCTGAATCCCACTCCCTTATCACCGACCTGTCAAACCTAGGTCTAGAGTTAAAAAACACTGGACCCATGCACAGGGGTGGCCACACGCTAGACCTTGTCCTCTCCAACTGCTCCAAGCTCACCTGCCTCCCAGCAAGAGAGATTTTATGGACAGACCACTTTCTTTTAGAAATATTACTCTCAACTCCCAAAAGACCTACTAATAAAGCACCCTCCCTTCCGACTTGGCGCCGCCAATGGCATAAAATTTCCTTAAGTAACCTACAGGAAATTTGGGTACAACCCATCATACTAGCAGAAGACACAGTAGATACAGCATTGGCAAAATTCACTGGCTCAATCAAGCGAGCCATTGATACCCTGGCCCCTCTAAAACTATACAAAGAGTATCCCTCCTCTAAACAAGAAAGTTGGTATACTCAGGAGTTAAGGGAGGAAAAACAGAAATGTAGGCAAGCCGAGAAAAAATGGAGGAAACATAAGACCGAGGAGACTAGAGCGGTCTTCCTTCATGCTCAATCTAAATACTATAAAAACATCAGGCAGGCTAGAAAAAATCGCCTTTTGCAACTGTCCCAAGGAGCTTTTTAAATTCCTTCAAAACTTTGTTAAACCCGCCGCATGTGAGAGCTCTGATGAGTTCTCACAGACCTTATGCGACGAGATATCATCTTTCTTCGAGAGTAAAATAAATACTATATATGAAAAAATAGTGGCTGCCAATAACAGCACGAGTGACATCAATAAGATCACACCTCCAACCCAGCCTAAAGATAATGCACATCCACTATCATCCTTCCCCCTAATTGAAAGTACAGAGCTCCCTCATCTCTTTACTCATATCAAATCAGGATCTCCAAATGACCTCCTCCCTGCTAAGATGGTTCCTCCTCTGATCCCTCTCCTGGGCCCTTTCATACAGAATGTCATTAACATCTCCCTTACTAAAGGACAAGTCCCAGCAGATTGGAAAAGGGCGGTGGTAAACCCAATACGTAAGAAAGCTGCATCCCCATGGACCGACCTTTCCAACCTGCGTCCCATCTCACTCCTGCCATACATCAGCAAGATAGCTGAGAAGCATGTGAACACCTATCTGTCACAACATCTCGAAGCGACGGAGGGCCTGGACTATTCTCAATCTGGTTTCAGGCCGAACCACAGCACCGAATCAGCCCTCCAAACAGTGACCAATAACATCAGAATGGCACTGGATGAAGGCAGCTCTATGATTCTGGTGCTGTTGGATCTCTCCGCCGCTTTCGATACGGTGTCTCACAAAGTGCTTCTTGAGCGACTAAAGGACGTAGGACTGGAAGGTGTGGCTCTGGCATGGATGGAAAGCTTTCTGTCAGGCCGTTCTCAAGAGGTCAGGCTGGGCTCCCACAAATCCATCCATAGGGAGCTCAATAAGGGAGTGCCACAGGGTTCTTGCTTAAGCCCTACACTTTTTAACGTGTATGTGGCTCCCTTAGCCAACCTAGCAAGATCATTTGGGTTTACACCGGTGTCGTACGCCGACGACACCCAACTCCTCTTTCCCTTTAAAGACCTGACACCTGCAATAAAAAGATCTTTTGCAGAGGGAATGAGAGCAATATCTGCATGGATGTCATCAAACTGTCTCCAATGCAACATAGGAAAAACGGAGGTCATGTTGTTTGGACAAGCAGCAACACACTGGACACCTGATTGGTGGCCCCTGGAATTAGGTCCTGTCCCTAGCCCTAAAAACACGGTGAAAAACCTTGGAGTGCTATTAGATCAGACACTCACTTACAAGGACCACGTAAATCAGGTGGCTAGTACCTGTTTTCGAGCCATCGGAATGCTAAGAAGAGTGTTTCCCTATCTGCCAGACTGCCACAGGAAAACACTTGTGCAGGCATTAGTCATCAGCAGAGTGGATTACTGTAACGGCCTTCTATTAGGAGCAAATGAAGGGCAGTTTAAAAAGTTACAGGTGATCCAAAACACGGCAGCAAGGGTAGTCCTCAATGCTACCTCCAGGACTCCCTCCCTCCCACTGCTTATTAGGCTCCACTGGTTAGCAGTGCGGAAGCGAGTGCAGTTTAAGACCCTATGCACTATCCACAAAAGTGTGATAGGCAAAGGCCCAAAATATCTAGCCAAAATCTTCCAGCCATATGCCTCTGGACGAACCCTGCGCTCTGGCAACCAGCAGCTTCTGCAGGTGCCTAGAATAAAAAAGTCCAGACAAGGAGGGCGAGCTCTGGCCCATCTAGGACCAAAGCTTTGGAATTCCCTACCTCTCGAGATGAGAACACTCACTAATCATCTGACCTTCCGTAAGGTCTTAAAAACACATCTATTCCCCAGTAACTGATCCCCCTCTGTTAATATGTACCATTCATCTATCCATAATCATCTGAGGATATTCTTACTGGCAAAGCGCGGAGATACCCCTCCGGGGGTCTATTCAGGCGCTATAGAAGAATATAAAATAAAATAAATAAAATAAATTTCATCGGGCTGTGCGTAGTGTGGGAGTCTTCATCAGATGCTATAGTATCTGTCAGGGGCTGCCGGGCACATGCAATTCCGAGGTCGGAGGTGCAGATGTGCTTCCGCCTGATAGTGCAGACAAAGGAGCTTTCATCCCTAATGTTAGTTTGTCATTTGCTTGCATTCAGGAAATGTGATGTGGCTTGTTGGGGGAGGGGTGGGATGTGTGCGACTTTGGGATTCAAGTTTGACATGTCTTGCATTTGACAAATGATCGGCATCACTGTGTGTTGCGTTGCCTCACAGCTGCTCCTCCTCCCCAAAGCCTATTTGCTTGTGTACGCTGTGCGGTTGCATAATTTGCACTCCTACTGCACAGGATTATCATGCCTGTCTGCACATGTCCACAAGCCTGACAACGACACCATGATGTAGGCCGTTGAAGGTGGGCGGTCACGTGTGTGTAGGCTTATGGTAAGGATCGGACAGACACAGATGTAGAGTTCATGCCTGGCTGTACTCGCCCTGAGATCACGGCTAGGCATTTGGCTCATGCTGCGGCAATACAGATACACACAACACTTGGCATGTATGAGCCAAGACCCCAAGCGGTCTTGCGCTCCTTCATGTCTCCGTTCGTGCGAGCCCGCCCTCCAGGTGAATGCTACATTGCAACATTGTCGATTGCGGGCCGGATGGCGCCGACACTTCAACAGAGACACACACATTAGTTACTTCCTTGTCCAGAACTGAACCACGCCCAGAGTCCTGGGCAAATTCTTCACACCCCTATGCTGGACTGGTGTACGCCGGCCCAGCCCACTCCGTTTAAGCTTACAGGGGGGACGGCAAAGATACATGTCCAAGGTCTTACCCACTGCCTGAGGTGACATGGTTGCGTCCGCTGTCCACAGCACAATGTAATGTGGTAGGGCCCAGGGCCATCATGCATACATTATGACCACACGGACACAGTTAGATTGTGGAACTGGCTACGGGCACGTGCGCCTGGACCCTTTTTATTACCAGGGTCACATGTTTAGTGATACCTGTGCTGGATGGGTTTGGGTGAGTGTAAGCCAGCCCTCAGGGAGTGGTTGGTGCTGGCAACAACTAGAACAGTGATCATCGGATCAGACACACAGATTCAATCATGAAGGGTCCGTGACTTGCAGTGCACTGAGGTAGAGGCATCAGATCTGAAATCAGACACACAAGATTCAATCATAAAGGGTCCATGACTTGTGGTGCACTGAGTTAGTGGCACCGGATGAACTGCGGCCAGCACGGGCCTACCACCACGTGGCGATTACTTGAGCTGCACTGAGGTAGGGGCACCAGAGCTGAGCGTGCTCATGTGAAGAAATTGTTAATGATTGTGTCCCTTCGGAATATTGCTTCTGCAGCTGCAGTGGGTTGTGGTACAGCTGCCTCATCCTTGTACCAGGTCTTCCCCACTGCCTGAGATGACATTGTTGTGTCCGCTGTCCACAGCACAAAACTAAAAAAATAAAGGGTCCATGAGTTGTGGTACACTGAGTTAGTGGCACCAGATGAGCTCCTCGTGTGCGCAGCCAGCGATGATGGTGTGTCCTTGCAGGTCAGGATTAGATTTGATATGTGTGAGCCCTGTAGGCCGTAGGCAGCGGTCAGCAAGGGCCCACAGCCATGTGGCATTGACTTGAGCAGCACAGAGTTAGTGGCACCTGAAGCACTCAGCCGGTGAGCAGCCTGCGATGATGCATCGTTAGGGCGGGCCGTACTGGAAGCAATGTATGTTGCCTACTGGACTGCGCCATCAATAAATCAAGACTCAATTTGAATCGGGGGACCTGCTGACCGCAGTGTAGGTCAAAGGCAGTAGTCTGCACACACATAACTCCACGGTGCTGTGCTGCTGGGTGCACTGGGGGTTTGTGTCGTGGAAGCCAGCGATCAGCTGAGGAGGCTGGCGGTCATGGCAACAGACTGGTGTCAGGGTGTGGACGCCGCCCCGGCACACACGTTGGCCATCCCGGAAGTGAATCACACCCAGAACCCCGGCCTATTTATTCACACTCCTGCGCTGGACTGGCGTATGCCGGCCCAGCCCACTCTGCTTTAGCTTACAGGGAAGAGGGCAAAGCTACATGACTGAGGTCTTCCCCACTGCCTGAGGTAACATGGTTGCGTCCATATCACTACAAACACCAGCAGTATATGTCCATATGGACAGCACATCACCGCTGCACTGTGTGAATTCTTATTCATGGGTGACTTGCCTCCTTCACACATACTTGGTTTCCCCCTCTCCCCACATTCTGCAATTGTGTGGCTGAGGGGCCATGCCGTTTTCGGAAAGGTCAGCTGTCTTGTTCTGTGCTGCCTCGGTGGTAGTCTAGGGGGGGACCGGGGGGAGCCTGGGGATGGTGGTGGTTGGTGTTGTGGCCCTCTTGGTTCTCCGAGCTGCATGATCAGTAGCTCCATGGCATGTGTTGGTCTTGAGATGTGGCTCTAGGCTGGGCTCCCTTTCATACTGCAGGTTGCCGTCCTGCTTAACACCAGTAAAAGGCAGGTGTTAAATCCCTGCTGCTAATGCGCCTGTTTTTTGGTCGCATAGCAGATCTGGCTGGTCGTTGAGATTATCGCAATGTGGTGTTTTCATGTGTTTTTGCACTGGAACACCTACTCTGCATATCATTAGCGTTAGTTGTTGCTCTCAGCTGTGGCGATTTTTTTTGCGGCAACTATTGCTGGAAAACTGGCGATATTGGCAGTTTGCACCAGCTTGAGAATAGGGCGATAAATCTATCACCACTTTTGCAGCACTAAAGTCCTTGAGAATATGCCCCATCGGGGTATGGGCAGGGTTGGACACACAGACTGGCCGCTGAAGAAATGCTAAATTACAGAGTTCCAATTGCAAGCCTGATTGCACTATATGGTACTGCAGAAAACCTTTACATGACTTGGCATAATATTATAAACAAACTAATACAAGGTGCTGTAAAATGTCTAGTCACTTAGATACAGATTACACTAATTGATTGGGGATGTGTGAAGCAAGATGATTGAGGCTTATCAAATATTTTCCCTAAGGTGCATAATACACCCTGAGCTGTTTATAATATTTACAATTATTCTGATTTACTTACTGTATAGACAAATAGTGTACAATAAAAAATAGTGTAGTACATTACCAACTATTGTGTGTGCATACTGATTTCAGTGATTTGTACATTCTTGTGAGTTGTATACATTACCTGAAGATAAAAAGCCACCAGACAGGTCATGCCTGATTCCTAACACTCTCATCTATGTGTACATAACTCAGTAAGGGAGAGTGAGAGACATTTGCCAGTTGTCCTGTTCTCCATGAATGTCACAGTTTGTTTTCCAGCCTTAGGAAATCTACCAGGTGTTACCCTGTAGGAAATTGGGTTATTGGTTGAGAGAGCGGAAGACTAACTCAGGCAACAAACACAATCCTTGTCAGGGTGAACGACAAAAGTCACTAAATTAACCTTGGTTTGGCCCTCTGGTAGCTTGGCACAAAGCAGTCAAGCTTAAGTTCGAGGTCATGTGTACAGTATGTTTGCAGCACACAAACAATAAAGTGGAAACACAACTTCCCTTTCCCTGTCAAGGCTCCAAGCGGTGCGGGTTGACAAAATACTAGTTCCAGTTTCCTTTGAATGTGCTGGAGGCAAGCCCTTTAAAGTGTAAGTGGGGCAATGCACAGCTCCACATCAGCCATCCTGGTAGCATGGCCCAGTCTCTGCACACTTAGTCAGCGTTTGTGTCACTGTGTAGAAGGAACACACAAACTCCAAACGTGAAGCTATTCACAGTTATGTGAACGAGGACACTGGCAGAAGGCACACATGGTTAGGGCAAGAAAATGACAACTTTCTAAAAGTAGCATTTTTATAATTGTGATTCAAAATCAGACTTTACCATCGAAGCAGGTTTACCTTACAATTAATTTGAGTGTAAAGAGTATATTTCTATCTGATTCCAATACAACGTTATGGACTATTAAATGTATTGAGGTAACCCAGTGTTAGTCAATAGGAGAGATAGACCTTACAACAGGGAAAAACAACTTTAGGAGAAAAACTTTAGGAGTTTTTCACTGCTGCAACATGTAACACTTAAGTTCACATGTCCTACCTTTGGAATACAATGCACACTGCCATATGAGTCATCAGGGCCTAACTTAGGTGTGTCTTATATGTTTTCAAATCAGAGGTTTAGGCCTGGAAAGAAGTGTATTTTGCCAGTACGAACTGGCAGTTTAAAACTCCACTTTAGGCCGCAGTGGCATGCCTGAGACATGTTTTAAAAGGCTACTACAGTGGGTAGCACAATGCTTATTGATAAACATATAGGACTCTAGTGAATATTAACATCATACACACACATAAAACAGTGTTACACAACACACTGAGTTCTCTAGGATCTTTTAAGGCCTCTGTGAGAAATTGCAACTATGAAAGACACAAGCACTCAAAAACATACTGGGGGTTATTCTTTACTATAAAATAAATAATTATGTTGCGCAGAGATTAGAGTGTCAATGGCTGGGTAGGCTAGGGTGGGTGCTGGGTTGAAGGGGCTAGATTTCATGTGGTACAGCAAGAAAGCACATCTGGGAGCATGCTTGTGACAAAAATATTTGATGTACATTGTGAGACAGGGATGTTTTCTATAGTCACAGGAATATTCTTTCCAGGTTAAGTCAGTGGTGCTGGAAGAATTTTCAGAGAGAGAGTGCTGACATCTGTGTTACATCACTGAAGTCATAAGGATTGTTAAAAATCCAAATATCATACAAAGAACCCGTGTAGCAAAGGAGCCATGCCCATTCAGCATGAGAGTAGTATGGGTGTGTTGTATAGCCGGTGGTGTCTTTTGGAGACCACTATCCCAAATATACTATTAAAGGATGGTATGGTAGCGCACTGTCTTTTACAGACAGCACATTTTTCATGGAAATGACCACTAAATGTTCACAGACATGCATTTTTACTTGTAAAACTACATAGTGCACAAACAACGTATGGAAATCTGGTTTCTCTCTTTGCAGTCAGAAAACAAAAAGTATATACCAATCTTCATGTTAAACAAATGAGAAGAAATGTATCAGAAGACATAGCCTGACATCTGACCTCTGGCCTTGAACACACAGCAAATGTAAGATAAAGACAACATTGCAAGGCATCTTTATTGCTCAATCACCTTTCGAACTCTAGTATGCCTATTTATGGGGGTGCTACAGGACCACCTGCACCCCTACTTTCAGCGCCTATGGGCTAAAGCTTGCATTATTAGAGGCTGCACATAATTGCAGTGATGTGGCTCGAAGTTTGTCAAATGCTTATCATTCTTTCGCCAGCCGTATGTTTAAATTAAGCTTCCCTCTGCCCATTCACCCTGAGGCAATAGTGCTCAATACACCTTTTAACCCAAAAACACTCCTGCTCTGGTGCCACTACATACCCTTTTTTGGTGTGGGGCTTGATGGCCTCCTTGTACAGTGTGCAGCTGATAACCCCTGCTGTGCCTTATTTCAAAATGTATTTCAATCTGCCTTCCTACTAGTGCTGTAGCTATCACTGCCCACTCCAGTACACTGGTCACGGCAGTCTGATTCTAGTGTTCCTGCTCCTCTCCAGTTAACTATTCACAACCTTCAACCAGGACCCTGCCTTCTCCAGGGACCCATAATCATCCTGATTCTGGCGACATTCTAGCATATATTCCTCATCATCCATGGAGGTGAATGATGAACAGGCAATGCTGGTTTCCATGGACTCAGGCCCAGTGTTGGTGTTAGGAGCTGCAGGCACTGCTCCAAGTACAAAGACATTCTCCTTGCAATGCAGTAGTTCATACTAGGTTGCAAACTTATGCTAATTGGGGCTACAGGAGCCTTTTTCTTCTGCGAATTAGTTTTTTCACAAGGACTTTTTGTGGATCTCTCTAAATGTTTCAGGGAATTTCTGTAATATGATTTGGAGTTAGGACTCACTGGTCTTGAGGGAAGGATACTGGTGGTGGGAAGGGGTGACAGTTTGTAGCTTGCTCTCAGTTGTCCACCAAACTAACACTGTCCCTCTTCTTGCCCTTGCAGAAAATAACCTTTCCCTGTGCACACCCAGCATAAGATATGTTGCACAAGCAACCCAATCAGTTCTGTTATTTATCTAGAGTAGGACAGCAACACTACATCAACGAATTTTCAAGTCATTCTGACATGTTGGGACAATGGCAAACGGCCCAAACGTTTTGCCAGCACAGCTCCTGAACAAAGATAGCCTGCCTGGGTCCTTTTGAACTATATTTTGGTGTTCATATACCAGAGTAAGCGAGCTGTGTGCTTCCACAGTTCCTGTGTGTGTTTGCAATGTCTTATAGATTGCAACAACTATGGGTGCACCAGAATCAATTGTTGGCATTGACGGGTGCCACCACTGGGGTCAATTAAACAACAACAATGGTTCTGTTGGGGATCACACTTAGATTAAAAGACGTATTGAATACATAATTAGAACAATATATCCGGTGAAGGATATATTAGAAAACAAACACTGACCACAATGGATGATAAAGGTAAATGTTTAGTATTAACCTTTTAGCGGATCAATTCAAAATGCCTTGAGAAGCTGTCCGAAACAACAACATATGGACTGGATATACATTGGGTGAGTGAGTCGTGACTAGTGACAGAGTGCTCAAAATAATTAAACAGAGTGCCAAAATACTCATACATTTAGACGAAACATTACATCATAAGTATCCACTTTAAATTACAATGGTCTCAGACGGATACATTATTTCTTTGGTTCATTGAGACTCTGTGTGGACGGATACATAAACAGAACATCGACGCTTCGACCCTAGATGAATGCGCAGATTTATATGCATCTGTGGCGGGTCTTCATCAGGACTGCAAGGAGGTAGGACAGCCTATGAATGTAAAATGAAGGGGGTAAGGTCAGAGCCTAGTGTGTGTCAGTGTTAAAAACAAAAGGGGCATGATTACCCTATCAAGCTCACCTTATTAGAGGTAAGTGTATCATCCGACAATTCTTCAACTTTGGGGTGGAGAGTGTCAGCCGACAAACTCCAAGGGCATGAATGGCGCAAGAATTTCTATGAATGGGTCAAAGCATCACCATAATACTGGCGTGACTAGAGAAACCTGGATAATCCACCACTTTCTCCAGTACTGATGGTAATTTCCCTCCATCTCTTGCATCCAATATAAGCAGATGGTAATCGTGCTACTGGTCCTACAGATAATGCCGGGTTTTCTATATGCCTACCTGAGAGATTCTATGGCAATGCCAACAGTACGTTTACTTACACGTTGCCTACTAAATTTACTTGTGAAGCCTTTCTTTTTCCCTGCAGATTAATCTTAAATCTCAGTCATGATCCCCATCTTTGGAGGGGATACAATTGGGGGATTTGCACTAACAGACAACATCTTACTGAAGGATCACCCAAGATTCAGTCATGAGTTAAAGGCAATCCTGTACTATGGTGTGCCCAACAAACTCAAAGATAAGATGCTGTACCTACCATAGGGCTTAATTGACTTGATTGTTGATATTTCAAACTTCCGACAGCTGTTGTCTGAATTATGCAGTTTACGATTTTCCACACACTGCTTTTAGTGACTTACAGGATGTCGTTATCAAAGAGATTGCAAATGCCTCCCCGTGACAAAATGTATTGAGCTCATGCTTCAGACACTGAATAGAATCAACTGACACTGGAGCGTGTGACGTAGATCGCAAGAAGGAAAACAAGGGATACGCGGCTAATGGAGAAGCTACTTATATAGGACTACTGTCCCCTCCACCTTTCCAATTGCAACTTGGAGGAGCGTTGTTCCTGTTAATGGATGAGGTGAAAACTCAAAGCCAAAAAAGCAGTCTCTCTTTTCAACGTGGTGCATAGGGGGTCACTTCAGGGCCACCTGTCCAGCAGTTACTCTCTGAAATGAGGGAAGCCAGAAGTAAAGAGATCCATTGTGAGCACCAGCATGGTCACCCATGTCTTCTCAACTCTCACTTCTATCCACACCTCACTCCACGCTCCGCATAGCCTAGTCATTAAGTTGAGACACTTGTTGTGTCAAAGTTAGCGGAGATCTTCAGAATCTCTTGGTCACTCATTAATGTTTTATTCCCCTATTGACAAAATATAAACCAGGCACTATACCATCAGTGGAGGCTCACTGTTCACATTGTAGCATCACTCATGAGGCACTACTCTTCAGCAACATGTCCAAAACCACATCCAATATCTTATTATCAACATGATTAATGAGCAGATTTTCTGCCTTTTCTTTTGTATTTTTGGCTCACATTCCATAAACTGTTTATCGATTGAATGAAAGTTTACCTTCAGTATCACTCATGACCATCCTGGGAGTGCCCTAATGGTACATCCTGAAGATACTGGTTCTCCCGCTGACACCATACTTCTCAGCAGCCACGGCCACCATGTTTATTTCCCTGTTTACAACCTGCTTCCACATCATCTGAATGACTGTTGCATCCATCTGGAGCACAGAAATCTTATTTCACACAGGGAAATATATTCCCTTTCATCAGCAGAAGACAGCATTGTGTAGGACTATGTCAAGGTCAACAGGAGGAGACTTCTGTCCCTGGGAGGTCAACAACATAGCCATGAATAACCATCAAATAATCCCCAGTAGCTCTCATCTCTGATCTCATTGACCCACTACAAAAGAGGCAAAGACTGATCACATGTCCAGTCCTAGACACACAGGATATATTTAGAAGTAACACGTAGAACATATTGTAGCACTGATGCTCTAAAGTGTTACTCAATGGCTATTGCTTAAATACAAAATATGAATTATTAAAAGTGAGCAAATGTTTACTGGGCCTATAAATTCACTCTTAAAGGCTCCTTCAACTACCCCAACACTAATGCTAACTTCCACATTGAAATAATACCACAATGTTGTTGGGATTTTCCCATACTTATTCTCCCAATTCTTTCTCCTAGTATACACATTTTCATGCACATCTTGAATGATTCAGGTTTGAAGCTTATGTACAGATTTGACTCTAGAACATTTCTAATGTTTCGCTATTATGCATCAAGTAATAGACACAGCAAGAATCGCAATGTTTTCCCTTATTCCTGTTCCTCTATATCCATTCCCTTTATTGTAGTGTTTTGCTGGGGGAGACTATACTTTGAGTAATTTCTAAAAACAACATATCTCAGAACATATTTTCACCGATTCAGCCTGTGCAAACTGCAAAATGATGCTGGAGAGAACCTGTCTGTGTGTGGGAAAGAATCGACATCATATTGTTATGTTGACTCTCATTTCCAGCATTCATGAGCCACTCACATGAAGTTGTCTGGGGCTCTCTTTTAAAAACACAAATAGGAATCATCACCTGATTTGCCCAGGAAGTCTGTAAAGAGGAGTCATCAAACCATTCTGTTGATTCTACAATTGTATATACATGCATGTAAGCGTGATCAATGAATGGCTGAGATTGCTTTAGCTTATTTTTTCATTAAGGTATGCCAAGTTGGAGTCGACAAGCTGTAAACTCTAGGATACTGGCTCAAACTGCAGACACGAAGACACTGATACCAACAGCGGATGTAGACACGTTGTAATCAACGTGGATGTGGAGATATCAGCCCTAAGACCAGTTGATCTCTGGAAAGTGGTTGACTTCATAAGCAGAGGTGAAAGGCTGTGTCTCCAGAGCATCCAATTGATGAGTGTGAGCCAGTAGCGAGGCGGAGCTTTTCAAGAATGGAATTCACTGCAGCTACCACTAATAATGTGATACCTTTCGGTTAAAGGTTCTCAAAAGAACACCGCTCCTGCTGGGTTTCTGGGAGATGTACGGTGTGTAACACTGCTACGCCCTGTAGGAGACTCCAAACTAAAGTGAAAGTCTACGTCTGTGGGCACACTGTCGCAGACGGGATACACTGAAATGATCAGGTCATAAAACCATGCCTCCTGCACTGCTACATTTTTCAATTTTGTGCATAACCCTTGAACAGAAATGGAACAGAGCAGGATACAGCACGCCATGAAGCCAAAACATCCTGCCTGACAGTTTTGGTGAACTTCTGTTCAACACCTTTTAATATGTTTATCCACAAAAAACTATCTGTTGGAGGCTGGCGTAGAAAAGCATACTTTGGGGCACAATTGTTGCATTACCTCAGTGAACAGATCAGCAAACAAAATTGGAAAATATATACCTTCTCCTCCCCAATTTATGTGGAAAGTCTGATACAGTAAGAATAGCCAGACCTTGGTCTCGCCTTTCAACTGAAAAATGGATCACCAAACTGGCCAGCAACCCACCTCCTCATAACGAGGATCCATGCCTTGCAAACCAGACATACGAAGAATGGATACCCCAATCACTTGACCACTCCCTTCCCAAAAGAAAAACCACAACTAAACGTTCCCACAAATCCGCCCCCTGGTATTCAGAATCCCTTAGGGCAAAGAAACGCCAATGTAGGCAAGCTGAAAGGAAATGGCATATGGGTTCCTCACCAGAAAATAAAACTCAATACCGAAAGCTACTTAAAGAATACAAAGAACAAATCATAGCCAGCCAAGCAGCATACTTTTCTAAAAAAAATCATCTCAGCCAAATCGAAACCTAGAGAAATTTGCCAAATCGTTAAAAATTCTCACTAAACTGCCACCTAGTCTGTCTGAGACCAAATCAACAGAACACTGCAACAAGATGGCAGACTTCTTCCTCCAAAAAATCACTAACATCTATGAATCCTTCCCTTCCGTGCCCACCACCCCCCCAACTCAGCTCATTTCTACTCTGACAGCCCCTTTGTCTCAGCCTCTTCCAACACTGGACCACTTCCCCCCCCTCACTCTTACGACTTTGGAATCCGTGGCTCGGAAAGTCAAATCAGGTTCCCCTGACGACCCAGCCCCGCCAGACATCGTTATGTCAGCTTCCCAAGTCACCCTGCCCATCATAATGGACCTCCTAAACTCTTCCATCGCTACCGGCATAGTCCCGCCGGAATGGAAACGAGCCATGGTTCGAGCCCTATTAAAGAAACCTAGCCTGGACCCCTCAGACCTTAGCAATTATCGGCCAATCTCTCTATTGCCCTGGCTGAGCAAAATCCTAGAGAGACATATCAACGGCCAACTGGTCGTCTACCTAGAAAACCACCATTTATTGGACCCCACTCAAACGGGCTTCAGACCAAAACATGGCACCGAAACCGCGCTCCTCATGGTCACCGAGGAATCCAGAACCATCCTGGACCAAGGAGGATCAGTGGCAGTGATCCTCCTTGACCTAAGCACGGCCTTCGACACGGTCAGCCATGACATACTGCTGGACCGTATGGCTAATATCGGCATAAAAGACAAAGCTTGGGTTTGGTTCAAGTCCTTCTTGAAGGACAGATCCTTCCGGGTATTCGACGGTGAATCATCATCTACCAGCAGACCATTAAGATGCGGAGTACCACAAGGCTCCTCATTAAGCCCGGCACTCTTCAACATTTACATGAGGCCACTGGCTAAGGTTGTCCGTCAGTTCGGTGTTAAGATCATTTCCTACGCTGACGACACTCAGCTGGTGGTCTCATTGGCGCAGGAAGCTAACATGCCAAAAAGAGGAGGGCTCAGAAAATGTCTAGAGGAGGTAAAGAGCTGGATGTCCTCCTCATCACTCAAAATGAACAGGGATAAAACAGAGCTAATGCTACTGGGCCCTGCCGACCCTAGATCTTTCAACGCTCTATGGCCACCCTGCCTAGGCACCCCCGGCCCCCAAGGACAACATCAAGAGCCTGGGGGTATGGCTGGACAGATCCCTGTCTTTTGGCACCCAAGCCACTGAACTCTCAGCTACCTGTTCTGTCCTCCTTAGGATGTTAAGGAAGGTTCTCCATCTTTTACCCATGGAAGCCAAACAGGTAGCCATCCAGGGCCTGATCCAGTCCCGCCTGGATTTTAACAACGCCCTCTACCTCGCTGCCCCAGAATATACATTGCGGAGACTACAAACGGTGCAGAACAGCCCAGCCCACACACTACTTCAGCTCCCTCGTCGTCAATCTGCCAAAGCCGGGCATCTAATTACATTGGCTACCAGTTCGCCAAAGAATCCAATTCAAAGTCCTGTGTATCGCGCACCAGGCCTTCTGGAAAACAGGCCCTCTCATCACCCGTAACCTAGTCTCTCACTACCAACCTACCAGGAATCTTCGATCAAACCAGGCCTTCATGGCCACAACGCCCAGAATAAAGAAGTCTAGAACTGGCGGCAGGGCCTTCGCTCACAATGCCTCCAAAACATGGAACACCCTGCCCCTTCATCTGAGAGCCAACCCCCAACCTCTCCTCATTCCGGAAACAGCTTAAAACATTCCTCTTCAACTCCCCTCAGTAAAGGCCCCCGGCACCATCCCTCTCTCTGTTGGTTCTTAGCACTTGGACGCCCCCGGGCAGCAATCGCGCTCTACAAATCCACATACAATACATACAATACAATACAATACACATTGTTCATCCGATGATTAAGTCATAAGCAGTGAAGAAAAGGTTTTTACTATCGAAGCAGCCTCTCTAAACCTTCCGCAGGGGGACGAAGTTCCGCTGCTCTAATATAGTCAAAGTATTGTTGACCGGCTGCACATTGATTTTAACATTGGAGGCACCATCCCTTATAATGATAGACACCATTTTTAATTTATACGGTTCATTTCAAGAACAAAGCAGGTGACATTAGGTTTTTTAGGTTAAGCCTGGGCAGCACATGCACTGCTCTGCAAGGCATGCTGTATTAGAGTATGGACTTGAAGCCCTGTCCACTCTCCGCCCATATTTATCATTGGCTTGTGTCATTGTCCTTCATAAATGCTGGCTTCTGTTTCGTTAATAGTCCCGCCTTGTCTGTATTTGTAACCTCCCATGAGGACTGCCCCTTTTACTGGTTCTTACATGGTACGTCTTATTTAGTCTGTAAGCACTATTTTCTTTAATGATATTCTTCAACTGCAGGCACCACATGCTTTTCCTGCAACATTCAGCACACCATGCGCGCTTTCACTTTCCAAGCAGCCCGGGACAATGGCAGATGCTTCTTTGAGATACAATAGGTCTCGCCTTTACAAGAGTGTGAGCTAGTGGCATCGTAAATGACAATGCCTTTTATTTATGTGTTAATTATCAAGACAGATAAATAAAAAGCATTGTCATTTACAATGCCAATAGCTTAAACTCTAGCAAATGCGAGTCCTATTGCATTGCAAATACTTGTTCTGGTAGGTTACCCTATTTTGCTGGTGAGTCAGTTCTATGGCACTATTGTGGCTGCATCACATAAAGTGACCACCAGGAGAGTTAAATGGAGACAGACTCTGCACCGTCTGAACCTAACTAGTGCCTTACGTTATTGAAGAGTTAAAGCAGTGTTATTTTACCACGTTAGATGAAGAGAATTGGTTGCTTGTCACAGCGATTTTTAAGGCTTGCTACTTTTTGCTGGAAATGTAGCAGCATTTGTAGACATGTCTAAAGTAAACAGAACATAACCATCACATACACAGTGTAACATCATAACATAATAAAAACATAAAACCGTTCATCAGAACATAACAGAAAGCAACATAACAATCACAGCACATCACAACAAAGTTATGTTGCAATAATGCAGCACAAAACGCAACAGCTCAAAAAACAACAGAACACATCACCACCACCTTAAAAGGCCACCCAACAAAACTATGCAAACATTTTTGACACACCTTTAGAATCGGTGGAAGAATACAGTGGTGAAAGGTGTTTGGAGCAAACACTGCTTTACTTTACCATGAAGAGCAAAAATGTTTTGTTATCCGGCCTACTGTCTCTGTCACAGTTATGGGCAGATTGGTGATTTAAGTAGGTGAAGAGCTGGAGCAGAGAAACGGTGGCAGGTCACAGGGACTTTAAAGGTAGGTACTGCTGTTGCCTGGAAATGTTTAAGCATTCCTTGACTTATCTAGAATAAACAATAGAACTTTACAGAATAACATATGTAAAATAAAATACAAGTATATAATAACATAATGGGACAGAAACTACAAAACAGTCAAAACAAAATGTACACAACCATCTCAGTACAAAACAACATCGCATTGCAAAGGTGCCACACAAATATGCAGCATCATAGAAAAATAGGGGTAAAGTGTGTTTTGACCAAGCACTGCCTTAACTTACCACCAAGGACATGAAATAGTGTCAATTACAATTTGTTTGTGATCCTGCCGAGGGCCTCTTAAAGTGACAGCAAATACTCTTCCTACTTAGTTTCAGCTGAAGAGGTGTAGCTAATAATATATATTCAGAATTTTCTTCTGCCTCGGCTTAGCTTTTAAATGGTGTTGTCTTTTACTAAATGGTGACCCATGATAACTGCCTAACGTCAGCTCCATGAGAAACTAAAAGTAGTGCTTTGGATTCAAATTCTATCAGCCTTCAATCCACTTCTCTGGAATGGGCGTCACACAGGGGTATATTAGGAAGAACCTTGTTAAAATGATCGCCGTTTTAGCGTCAGGAAACTGCCTCTAAAACGGCCATAATGGGCTTGCTAATATGCATTATTGAATTCCAATAGAAGCCCAGGTTAGATGTCCTGCACATCTAACCTGGGCTAATATGCCCCACAGGTATATTTACTACACAGCATATAGGTCATTCGGAGTATCATATAGGATGTCAGTTGAACCAATAAACCCATCATGTCATGAAACCGGTGCGAGTAACATACAGTTCCATTTTTCATTTATCTCTGACAGTATTTCCAAACACGTTGGGCCTTCAAAAACACTAAATTATTAGTCAATCCAGAGCAAAGTATATAGTTGCAGTACGTTTCTGTTTAGCATGAGAGCAGCGCGGGGATTGCGCTGAGCGGGCTGGTTTAACGCTCGCTCAGGCACAGGGAATCTGTGCTGTTTCTCCAACCTGACTGTACAATACAGCTGGGTTGGAGAAACCTAACTGAGCATGTCTGTTTAGCCTGCCTAAGATGGCCGGACAAACAGATATGTGCACTTAGAAGTGCCTACCACTTCATTCCTCTTCCCTCCCATGGCCCAGCCTCACCCCTCCCTACATCGCTGGCTCAGCCAGAAGCTAAAAAATAAAACAATAGTAAAATATTGTGGTTTCTTTTCCATCTGCTGGCTGGGTTTCCAGCTGATGGTAATGGGTCATTAAGCCATCAGCAACGATAAATCAAGACATTTGCAAGGCATTCTGGCGTGTTTTGGCAGGGCCTAAGGCCCAAATGAAAGATCTTGGGATCTAATAGTAGTCGTTCCCATCAAAGTTGAAAGTCTATCTGTAATGTTGACCCCGTATTTCACAATAAGGATAAATGACCATTCCATGAGTGTAAATGTGGCCTCTGGATTTGCACATCTGGGGCATACATCCATGACTACAGGGAATATTTTATGCAGTTGGAGAATAAATATGAACAATGAAGATAGTTAAATTGTAAAAATGTCAGGCAGGCATTTCTTCAATGTCTTTCCACGTATTTTAGTGTCTTCGTCCAATGGCCACCTGTGAATGTTATAACTAGGTTACATTTCCAACCCGCTTAAAAAACAGAGTGCTCTATAGCAGTGTGATACCATATGGTGAGCACCACCCCAGGCTAGACGCATCTGTAGTGTGTGGCCTACCTCAGACTCCTGGCAGGAGGGATCTAAAATGGATCTAATAGCTCATCTTAATGTGGCATGTGTTAAAAATTGACAAGAGGGAATTTGAGTCTCTTGTTGCAGTTCTCTGAAGGTATGAGGTACCGAGAGTCATACAATTGTCAAATCTGTGTGACGTCAGCATTCATCCACAGAGAAATGTTGATTTCCGAGCAAGTGTGGTGACTTCCATGTAGGGTCCCAATGGGGAGCTCTGGAGAGTATGCGTGATGTATTTTAGGCCTTTGAAGATATCTATGCCAGCAGTGTCGAGCGGTCACAATTAAGTAAGAGTCCACTGGGAGGTTGACTGTTGCTAGATAAAAGTTCTACAATCAAGGCATTTCCAAAGGAGGAAGTAAGATATTGCAGCTTACGAACAAGGGGTGATCCTAGCTGTGGTATCACCCTCTGGAGCTGCACAGCTATCTAGTATCTCTCAACGTCTGGAGCACTGAGACCTCCTTCCTCAATGGGCAAGTCAATCATATGTCTGCCCATGTTCTAAATCAGATCCCTTCGTAGCAATGCCAGCTCACAGAAGAAACAGTGTTTAAGTACCACCAGTATGGTGGTGAAGTCATATCATCGCTGGGGTTGTAAGATCATTTTAGAGAAGGAGATCCTGTCCAAGGGGACAGAGGTAGTATCCTCAAAACAGCTCATGGAACAAGTATTGACCAGTGCCTTTATAAGTCCCTAGGTAGGAAGTTCAGTAATCCAGCGTTACGATCAGTCTGAGAAAGCACAGTAGTATCGTCGCAGTGAGTGATGTTTGCATGAACGGATGAATGAAATGTATCTTTGATCCCAAGGGATATTGTATTTCACTTGACTCTTTGGTACCCTGTCCCTTGGATTGTTGGGCCATTCCCTTTTTCTTTTTCACAGTGAGAGATATGTACAGGAGCTTCACCATCTTGCAGCGGCCGCTCCTCCGCTATGGTGGAGGAGTATCACCCCACCTGCCAGCAGCCAAAAAAATTAAAAATAAAACGACAATAAACCCTTGTTTATTATTATCGTTTTATTTTTGCTCTTGGATCAGAGGCTTGAGGGAAGGACCAGGGTGGATGACAGGTTGGTGGAGGACTGGTTGCACTGGTATTCAGGGCGCATGATGGTCTAGCTGGCCATCTCAGGATAGACAAACAGTCAGGTGCACTGAAGCTCTCTCCAACCCAAGCAGCGTTGCTGGGTTAGAGTGAGCAGGCACAGGCTCCCAGTCTAACCGAGAGTGCAAATCATCGGCACTCAGGCCAACACTGCTTTTGGCAGCATTAAATCAACATCAGGATCGGCCGCAGTGGACTCTGGGAGCCTCTGCCTACAGTGGAGAGGAGCGCGGTGCAGCAGGGGATTTTTTTTTTAAATTTGTCTTCTCATTTGTCCGTCTGCCCCTCCCCAGCCCGACCCACCCCTCTATCGACACACTGAACCCTACTGACACCTTGCCTATTCCAACTGTGTTTAGGACACGGAAAAGGTAACTCCAATCTAGCAAATCAAATGCATTTTTTATGTCTAGTGATCTTACAGCTGCACATTTTTCAATCACTGATATCTGATCCAGGACTTAGAAATGTATACGAAGGTTGATAGTTTATTATGCTTTGGCATAAATCCGGTTTGATATTCCATACCAAATACTAAGTTGGGTATAGGAGTTGTGGCTTAAAACATGACAATGCTTGTGTGCAAAGTTTGAAGTGTGGAGAACTAAGAGTACTTCCTTGTCACAGGGTCTATAGCCCTAAAGAGATCCACCAGCCCCCAATTTGACTCCGATGTGGAGAGGGCGCTGTGCACTGGGCAACGGAGGGTGTGAATGGTCAAGAATGAAATTTGGGACCATCTTGAAGACCCCAGCTATCAATAATGGCCCTTGTACCATTGATGTTAGTACACAAGCTATTATGTCTAAGAAGAGAGGTTAAGCCTGATTGGGGGCGTACAATGCCAATAAATATATGTCCCTCCCATTTAATTGGGCAAAGACTGTCACAAATTTGGCTTCATGGTCGATTTTCTCCTCTAGTGGGGTGCAAGAAATTCCTGGTTCAACCCATAACTACAAGCCTCGCGCGTAGGCTTATTACGTGGTAAAGAATATTTGACCCCTCCAACTTTCCTTGAATTTCAAGCAGTATGATCATCACACAGTTGGGCTTTACTTTTGTATTTATAATTCTCTAAATCCTTCTTGTATTTCTTTAAGACATCTTCATTTTACTTTAATCTTCCAAGGCATGACATGCAATCTTGTGTGCTGCTAATCCACTACTCAGCTTATGCTCCCTTGGTTCTCTTCAAACGATTCGAGTTTTTACATATTATATGCCATTAAGAATGTAAGGATTTGTGTTCCTTCTACTGTGATAAACAGCTCTGCAGAGATGGGTTTGAGTTGTGTTATGGCACTTGATGTGGCATTAGCACGTGTAGGTGCATCTTCTGCTGCAATTGGTAGGTTGATCAGTGATGTAAGGTGAGATTAAGTTACCACCACTATTCATTGGGATAGCAACTTTAAGAATCTGTAGGTTTTTAACTATCACTATTTATGCTACCTACTCTTTTCTAGTCTCCTCCTGGGTGCCAAACAAGACTTCCTGTTGTTCTCAAGTGCTTGTTGCTTATGTTGCAGTGCAGAGGGTTCACGATTAACACTTCTAATTAACATTCAGACTTACTTTTAGCGTTTTTGTTAAAGCGGAAGTTCAGGATGTGGTCAGGGGGTTAAAAGGCAACCGCTAAAAGCATATGCTCTAGCAGACGTTTCACCATGAAAAGCCAAATTAATAGATGGTAATGAAGAGAGAACAATAGCATCTATTCACACATCCTGTCTTTTCATAGTTTTGAAGTCTGCCACAATTGCTTGATGGAGGTGCGGGTTTGAGCTAGTACAAGGCAAGTACTGATTAGAAACCATCATTGGTTTGTTTTGTTTTGTTAGTTGGGGCTGTGTAGATTAGTCCTTGTATGGCTTGCAGTACAATGGAGTACAGTTAGACAAGAGATACCCATACAACTATATGAACTTTTTTTTTATCCAGCACTTGACATACTTCCGTAATGGTAATCAATTTGAAAAACAGCTCATAATTGTTTAGCTGTGAGGGCCCAACTCATTGAGCCAGCTTGCTGGCTTCAGAGAGCTGTGGTTAAAGGAATATTACAGCTATTGAATATACAATTGAGACCGCGAAAGTGGCAGTGTGGTTATTATAGTATCCTCTTTTCGAAATATCGTTTTTGGATGACATAACTTTGTCCCGTTCACCGTTTGGCACAAATCTTGCCATAAAAGTATTAGTGCACCTAAACCTGATCCAGGAAAGTTGTTGCAGATTGGTCAAAAGGTGGAGTCAGCTAAACAGGCATCCTAAAAGTTGTGTTATCCAGTTATACTGCCAGCATGGAGGCGTCAAATAGTCAAAGATCCTTGAGTTAAGTGGTACCTGCTGCACAAAGCACCCCCCACACATTGGCATCCTGAGGGGGGAGACCACTTGGACTTCCTGTTTTGCCAAAGCCTGTGATCCACAACAGAGCCATGGGACCATTCCCAGAGCCCACATGGAGAACATCTAAAACTCTTTCACAAACTGGGAACTATAGAACTGTGAGGACTGTTGACATAGAGGACTACCCAGGCTGAGTGATCCAACCCTGGTGGAGATAGAGGAAATGGCACCGCTACGGAATGCCTGAATCAGATCTATGGCAGGCAAAGCACAACACAGGAGTCAGTACTAGCCGGAGGTAGGGGAATGGCCCGCAGACAATGAAAAACCCTGGAAACAACTTCTGGGTACTTCAGAGGTTGCATTAAGCAGGTGCATCGGCTCATACCTCCCGGATTTACCTGCGTCCATTCAGCCGACCAGTCAAGATCTTTGCAAACCCGGATCCAGCCCTTTAAGGAACTGGCCTCGCCTCTTTCCCTCTGGCTCTCTCACCCCAGTCTTTCTCTCTCGCTGTGAGTTTTGTGCCATTTCTCATACTATTTACTCCCTCTTTTTGCCTTCTCTCTCACTCTTTGGGCCTCTCACTCTCACTGCATCTTTTCTGTCATTTCTCTTGCTCTTTGTTGCCTCTTTTTCTCTCACTCCTGCAGCTTCGTGCCATTTCTGTGACTTTTTTTGTGCTGTTCGTCTCAGTTTTTGCATCTTTGTGCCATGTTTCTTACTGTTTTCTCACTATTTCTGTGACATTTTCGTGCCATTTCCCATGATCATTTTGCCTCTCTGTACCCTTTCTCTCACTGTTTTCTTACTCTCTGTGACTTTTCTGTGCTGTTTTTTTTCACTCTGTTTGCCTCTTTGGGCCTTTTCCATGACTGTTGTCTCACTCTTTCTGTGACTTTTCTGTGTAGTTTCTATCACTCTTTTTGATATTTTGTGGCATTTCTGTGACTTTTCTGTGCCGTTTTTCTTGGTCTTAATGCTTCTTTGTGCCATTTCTCACACTCTTTTCTCACTGTTTCTGTGACTTTTCTGTGCGGTTTCCCTCACTCCTTTTGCCCCTTTGTGCCATTTTCGTAATTTTCAGTGCCTTTTCTCCCTCTCTTTTTGCCTCTTTGTATCATTTCTCTTACTCCTTTTCTGACGTTTGCTATCTCTTCAGCTTTCCTGCAGGCCCCTTCTCACCCTTCTCTCCCGGCTCCTTACTTCCTCTTTCACACCTCTTTCCTCCATCGCCATCCCTCTACTCCTGATCCCCACCCCCATGTTCCTCCCCCTCCTGCAGGGGCGGCCTTAGGCATGTGCAAGTTGTGCACCTGCACAGGGCCACCAAACCCCAGGGGCCACCACGCCAATATATATCCTTAATATAATAAACCTCTGCGGATGGATACATATTTGCAGGGCGGCCCCTGGCAGGGATTTGGCGGCCTCCGGCTCTGTTCCACTTCCAAACACCCTGACCCCCCTCCCCTCTTCACTGGCCTCCACACCTGCGTTCCTCCTGGTTCCTGATTGGCTTCTTTTTTTTCCCTACCCACTGCTGGCCCACTGGTACCTTCCTGAGCTCCGGGGGGCTCCACCCCGCCCGGACCCCCTCTTCCGGGGCCCCCTACCTACACTCCCTGCCCAGGGCCGCTATGAGCCTAGAGCCGCCCCTGCCTCCTGCACCAAGTTAAAGGCAGACACAACTCAAATGCAGAGCGGACATGCCGTGTGGGAACGCGGATGACATGCCAGTCGCACATCAAAGGCAAGTCCACCTCTATTCATCCCACATTGACTTTCAGCATTAGAAAGCTTGGTCTCCCCAACCCGCCAATATCCCACTGCTTTCCTTCATGCCTTGAACCCAGACACCCCACCACCATCTGATGCCATGCCAAATCGCACAAAATGGAAGGAGCCTTCACCTGCTCCTTTTGCTGCTTCAAATGCACCACCATGCCCGCAACCCCAACCAAGAACATATCCACTTCACCCACCCTCACACACACTCAAACACCTACCAAGAAACACACCAAGCCCCCACATACCAATAGCATGAATGCTACTCAACAGCCGCTCTCTCACCAAGTACGCCACAGAAATCAGGTACTTGCTGGAAGACGTCACCTCAGACTTCCTCTTCCTCACAGGAATATGGCTGGCTACAGCTTCAACAGCAGATGCTGCCACCACCGTTCCATGCCAAATACAAGATTTCCAGACAAGACTACCAAAGCAGGCCAGTAGAAGGAATCCTTCAACAAAGGAGTGACTGGGAGCAGCTCATGTCCTGCATACATTCTCCCCAGTATGGAATAGTCAATATACAAAGAGTATGCAGTTCCTAAGTCTGTCTCATGAGGGAGCACCATTAGTGTCTTCTCCATGACAAGAGTGGCCGGTTGTATGTGAATATTCAGGAGCAAAAGCCCTCACTCACCCAAATAGGTGGCATGCTTCATCATCAGGCAGCTCCTTGTTGGGCCGGTGCTGCAATGCCCAATGGGCCCATCAAGGGGGCTCTTAGCCAGAGATCTTTTTAAATGATTTGTCATAGAGTACTGAGAGTGTGTAATGGATAGAAAATTAGTGATATGCTAAAAATGACTTAGGGCCACCTAATGACAACTTTATTTTAATGATGGTTCTTGTCACGGTTAAAAACAAAGTGAAATTGCAAACAAAATAATGTTCCTTCCTATTTATCACAAGGGATCAAGGTAAGTAAGGGTCAACATGTTTCTTTCCAAAAATGAAGTCCATAATGATGAAACATGCCACCCATTTGGGTGAGTGAGGGCTCGTGCACCTGGATATTCACATTCCACTGACAACCTTTGTCATGGAGAAGACACTAATGTTCCCCCATGAGACAAACTTAGGAGCTGCATACTCTTTGTATATTCAGTAGAAGGAATCCCCATTGTCTGCAAAGACAACTTTATTTGCACCGCCTCCGCTGAGACGGAACAAATTACACTGAACACCTCAACTTCAAATTATAAATAACAGAAAACTTCACCCTGGGTGGGACCCTTGTCTACCGGCCCCCGTGACCCTGAGCCAACTTTTCAAACAACATCATGAAATCTTTTGCCCCCTTAGTCCTCAATGCCAGAACTTTCATCCTCCTAAGAGACCTCAATTTCTATCCTGAATAATTGACCGACCCCACCTCAGATGTGATTCTTGATAACCTTGGGAACCTGGGACTAACCCAGTGCGCCATGGAGCCCACACCAGCAGACACATCCTTGACCTGGTTTTCACATATTTCGCCAACATTATGATCAACACCCAAGACCCGTCATCTTTTCATTCTACAGCATAGTCAGTTTTACAATCAACAACCGTCAACCCTGAAGAGGCCCCATAGCTGGCTCAACAAGCTGGCACAGGAAAACCCCAACTGAGGTTGTCTGGACTATCGTCCTACACAAGAAAAAAGTGCATCCTGGCACTTGACACTAAGAGCTTCAACAAGTAGATCACCAAATGTGCCAACAATGTGGCCGCAATGAAACGAAGCAACAGCAAAAGCCAGAACACAAGCCAGCTGGTACACAGTAGAACTCAAAATGACCAAGCACCACTACAAAGAACTGGAACAGAAATGGAGAACCAGAAAATAAGAAGTGGAAAAGGATGCTTTCAAAGCCACCCAGAGGAGGTACCACTAGCTCATCCAAGAAACCAAGAGGAACACCCTTGTTGAACTATGTGTGCAGCCTTGTGTATATGACATATGATATGGGAGAAGTGTGGCTCAATGATTAGAGCGGCAGACCCTGATGCAGAGGTCTAGCCCGGGACCAGGGTTCAATTCCCCGCCTCGGCGGGTCTTGGGCTCAAAAAATTCCATGGACCTGATAATTCTCGCCTCAGTGCCTATTCCAATCATGGAGTCCCACTCTGCAACTCTGGGCAATAGCTTGCTTAATCTCCACAACGGCCCCCACAACGCTAAGGATGCCTGGCCTCCACCTTGGGGGTGCCCAGGAGTGGACGCCTCACAGGGAAAGCCAGGATGGGTTCCACAGCGGTATTCATACAAGCGCCTTGAGACCCTTGTGGGTGAGTAGTGCGCTATACAAGTATCAATTTACATTTTTTTACATTTACATAACATAGAAGCCTTGCTGAGGCACAATACGTGTACTTGCTACATATTACTCATTTCACATAGATGATTGGTCATAGATTTTACCCTCTTGTATGTTGAATGACCATCCCCAAGGAGTGCCTTGATGAACCATGTGTACCATTCCATGTGTACACAGCATCATTGCTCAGAATCTGTCTTCATATACACGTGTATTCTGTAATTTCCTATAACTACAAAACCAAGACCTGAGTACTTTAGTATTGTAATTTATGGGGAGGTACATGCTTCTTATAACGGTTGGTCATGATTCGTTCCATAGATGTCATTTTTGATGTGTTGCTAATAGTAATTCATGAATGAAATTGACAATTCTGCTTGGTCTGATACATATGTTCTTCCTCTCCAACAGACATGATCCCTGATCAGGAAAAATTCTATTGGATCCACATGGAAAGGTACAGACACATATGGTACGTTGCCAAGGCATTCAGGCACAGAGGGCACACATTTGAAAAGTCAAGGGCAGCAGGGACCTGGAAGTCACCACCTCAGGGACAGAAAGCAACGGGAAAGGCAAGCACCAGGCCACAAGTGGAGGATTCCCATGCTAGTGATCTGAGGGGCAGTTCCGGGACCCTCCTCAGCCCCACCAGAAGTTGCACCACAGGCTGTCACCAGTACATCAGCTCAGCCAACTGAGTTTCAGAGGCAGTTGCTGAAGGCACAGCAAGAGACAAAATTGAAGCTGGCAGGACAACAACTGCAGGTGTCAACCCTTATATAAATGGTTTGTACCTTAAAACAAACTATATATCATATCGATCAACACATTAATGCCCAACCTCCCACATACTGGCTCTCCACAAATCATATTGATTGTTAATATTGTTTAGACATTTATTATATGTTAAGATAGGGTTTTGAAAAGTGGTAAGTTACTTTTAGTTGTTTTATAGTTTTTCATATCTATCTGATTGTAGGTGTAGATATGAGTGGGTAGGTTGTTAAGTGGATGGTGGTTACTGTCTAGTATGTGTTTTTTTTCTATCAAAAAATATATCGTTGTTTAGGTTTTAATGTTTAGGTAGTTTGTGTATAGGTGTAGTTTATGTTTGTCTCATGTGCAAATGTGTATCAAGGGGGTGGTAGTTGATGTTTATTCTGTCTGCTGTGGTATATGTGTACAGTAGGAAAAGTTTAGGGTAGGTAGATAAGGATAGTTTTAAGTTAGGGTGGTGTAAATAAGTTAGCATAGGTTAGTTTAGGCATAGTTTAGATATGAATAGTTAGTGCTGGTTATAGATTTTTATGGTGTGTTAAATAAATAATCTTTTGCCCTTTCACAACTGCTTACTTATTTACTGTGTGGCAGTTGTCATATCTGCTTAGGTTGGTTTAAGCACATGCTGTATGATTTCCTAGCAGTGTTTGAATACATGTGTTACTAAGTGGTGCATCTAAGGAGTGGATCATGTCAAGTTTGCAATGGAGTCACTTATGGGATCTTCAAACGTGATAGTGCACTATAAGAGGCACTCTTGCTGTGAATGAACACACAGCCCAAAACAGGTATTAACCTATTGTTGCACTTTATCGGAAAGTGATGCTGGATGTTTTGTATGGATGATCAAGTAAAACCATTGTGATCTAGGATGTGTTTGGTGCCACGCTGATGGCAGCAACATACACACTCTCCCTAGCACCATTTTGTTGTCACATCACTGTTGTTTGCTGGCTAGTATGATTGGGAGTGTCCCCAAACCTTGGCAGAAATAATATTCAGGGACATATGTAAAAGCCCCTATTGCCATGGGAATGTCACTTTTTGTGACGCTTCCATGGTGATGGGGGCTTTGCCTTATTTACAAGGCAGCTTTAAGCCACTTAACTTAACTTAACTTAACGGCTTGATGCAGCATGGTGGCCTCTCTGAACACTGTCATATGGGTGGTGTGGAGTACAAAAAAACAATGGATTTAGGCCCAGGTCTCTGTACTGGGGTGAATGTATGACATTGTTCTGTATTCTGTCCATCAACCGTGGTTTTTGCAATTGTCACCCCGAGTGGGATGGGTATGCTCAGACGTGAGTCCCATGCACTCCACACCACTGGATTCAAGCAAGCCGGGCTGAAGACAGCTGGAATGCCAGAAACCTGTCCTTGGAAGCTTGTTTCTGGTCCAGGGAAGGCATGGCTTGGCAGTTCGGGCTCGACTGTTCCCATGAGACACAGGGTCAGACTGATTTGCATATGGCCATGTCTGAACTGGGGTGGTGTGGAGTGCAAAAAATCGATGGATTTAGCCCCAAATCTCTGTACTGGGGTGAATGTATGACATTGTTCTGCATTCTGTCCATCAACTGTGGTTTTTGCAAGTGTTAGTTGCAAAGTAAACTGGCATGGCCAAAAGCAAAGGGTAGATAGGGAAACTGGCCATGTGACACAGAGAAATGCTACCAGACAGTTTTTCTGTGAAAAGAGGGGAAGTCCACATCTTCGTCCTCAGATGTGTGTGGTGCCTCCAATGTGAGGTGTAATTGTAGGTGCTGGTGGCCATGGAGGTACACACACATCAGGGGCTGAAGATGTGGATTCCCTGTCCCCAGCAGCATTTCCCTGCGCCAAGGGCGGTAGCAATGGAATAAGAGTGGCCTGCGTGTTTGCCAGCACAGCTATAACGTTGTAGAGTAAGACACCCATTGATGCTATGTAGGAGTCCTGGTTTGGCTCCATGGACTCCAGAATGTTGTGAATCACCCCCAGCTGGTTGACACCCTCGCAAGTGCCACTTCGGCAGGGCAGTTGTTCCTGCCCCTGCCTCATGACACATGCAATGTCAGCCAGGGACTGTTCTAAGCCATGGAGCTGAGGGTAGGTGCCTCTTATGGCCTGTAGTGTAGTTCCTATATTCCCAATAGGCGCTGCGCATTGGAATAACATAAACGATAGTTTAGACGTAGGACTGAGGTCGACTAGGTCTCTATTGAATATGTTAGACTTAATTAAGAATGCCAGCTAGCTCAGAGGTCACTAGAAACTTTCTCAAGTGAACAGGAAGAAGTTAACTTTCCTGAATAGACAAGAAGGGATTAGTTACTGACAACCGCATAAACATGACAACTCTGCTCCCTCCAGAATAAGGAGAATATCTCCAGAGCCGTGTGTAAACAATAGATAGCTATTTCACTCAGTCAATCGTGCATGCTTAGTTTCACCAGAGTGCAGAGAAATAGAGAGACGGGCATTTTCAATAAAAGTTGTTATTTATTGAGCAGTCTTCTTTCTCATGCAAGAGAAGTGAATTGCCACAATTGCAATACTTGTCATAAAGTAAAGTGCGTACAGTAAAAGGAGTATTATGAAATAATACTGTAAAAGCATTTATATGGTTTCTGAGCCATATGATACTTAAAACGGATAAAATATATACAATACATATACAATACATACAATGATAAAAGTTGACTAAACGTACTCAACTGGTGCTTCTAAAATATGCCTACCCCGGTGTGCCTAACCTAAGCCTAGTACGTGGGAAGGAGTAAGTGAGCTGTAGTTTAAGTTAAGTTAGTTTTGCCAAGAATCTGAATCAAGAATTCTCTGAGGATTTAATCAGCTCTGTACCTTGGTTTTAGAATGAAGGAGGTCTTGTATCTCTTTCTCAGGACTCGATCTCCAAGGGTGACTGGAAGCACTGGAGCTGGATTTCTCGGCAGGAGAAAAGACAGCGTCTCTCTCAGAGCGTCAAATGGGAGGGTCGGCTTCCTTCGGCACTCGCATCAGCTGGGCTTTGGGTAAGTAGATAGCTGCTCTGCTCCAAACCACCGTGTGTTGCTTAAGGCAGATGTTGGTATATGTTTACCTGGAAGGTGCCGAGTTTGACGTAAGGTTGGACATAAGACGTCACTAAGAACTGGCAGCTCTTTCAGAACTCTCAGGAGTTCTAGGACAAATCAAAACAGAAGCAGGGGGAATTCCAGGGCTGCTGGAGGTTTGGTTTGTTTACAGAACGCGTTGTACTCTCTACGAGTCTAGGGAAGTAGCATTTTCGTATTTGGACTGCATTGGCAATGACTAAATATGGATATGATTCTTATACCATTATAAGGATATGATTTGTTATAACCACATAAGGGCATGAATCGGGAATATTTAATTAGGGTCCTAGATACGTTCACAACACCCACTCCATGTATAAATGTCCATCATTACTAAATACTAAGCAATATATAAACATATAAGTATTCATGTGTTTTCCAGCCCACCCCAAAATACATAAAATGCATTTGAAATGGTATAGATACACGAAAAAATGAGTATTATACCGTACGTTTTTCAAGAAGTGGTATCATTCAGATAATATTTTTTGTAGTGCAATATAATATTCACTGAATGAATCACGAAATTTACATTTATGAAATGGCTCTTAATACAGAAGAGAAGATCGAGACCATTTCATCCCATATTTATACAAGATTGTACATGTGCTAGAGGCTGATTCAAAATATTGTCTCTAGAGTCTCTAAAAATAGAAGTTCTGTTCTCTAAGAATAGTTCTACTTTAAGCAGAGTACCATGTGCCAAAAAAAAGGTAAATATTTTGGGAACTGGAGAAAAATAATTTCGCTTTCGGGAAGAAAATAGTCCCAAGGTTTTTTAGAAGTTCTGTTTATCAAAACTGAAGGCCGAATTCAAAGTTCAGGGGACGCTGTGTGCTCGCTTTTTCAAATATTATTCCCGTTGTTAAGAGAGAACATTACCTCAGATAGGCCGGCAAAAAATGTGTCTACAACAGTAGGTGAAAGTTGGGCCAACTCCGAAAAAGTGGAAATAGTGCATACATGCGATGCATTGCCATCATCGGTGTTTAGATGAGCAATGGTCACAGAAGGTTGTACCTGTGTGGTGCCGCTTTCATCTCGTAGTTCACCGTCACCTAATCGTAATGGTGAAGTCTCAACGAATGCCGTCATCAGAATAGGTAGCCGCTGGGGACAACACGTTGCATGAGCCGTTACCGAACCAAGCAAAGCATCGATATCCCTTGAGACTGCTGATGGTAGTGTAAGACAGACGTCCAACACGCATTCTTCTCCGCGTAGCAGACATCGAAGCACAGGTAAGATGCAATCTTGCCAGATTGGTCTGAACGAAAGAAACCAGGTAGTATTCAGATCTCTTAGCTGGGCCAATCCGAGGACTTTAGCGATCCGTTCTCGGTATCGTATTGCTAGGATAATTTCTTCCATCGTAGCCTGACTTTTGTCTGTGACTTGGCTTGCCATATCGGAGCAGGAGGAAAAAAAATAAAATACCTGCTACGAATCCTAAAATAAGAGGCAGGCCACAGAAAAAAGTATGCACAAAAAACGGGAAGATGCCCAGAACTGTTTCAAAGGGTGCTATCAGTCCCGAAAAAATTGTCTTAAATACATGTGCGATGCCACTGGTATCTGACATGTTTAAGATTTGGCTTAACATTTCTACGAAATGCACGGGGCAATTTGTCGATAATAGGATATTTATCTCTGCCGTTGTCCTTGCAACTTGCAGATCATACGTCTCTTTGGACGAGGTTAAAGGCATAGTTGTCTGTAAAAGAATAGACTTCATTCTACTTAAAGTATCAATTGGAATAGAAGAGATATTCACAGAAGGCCATATTGCTGCCTCCATGTCTGGATTACTGTTTGGATACAATACTTGCATACAACAAATGACCCTGGAAGTAACGCTCACGAGATAGGCTTTTCCTGGCATCATGCCACAACAGCAGTGGTCACTTATTATAACGTAGCTACCGTTGGAAAGTTGTCTGAAAAAGGGCTCTATCTGTGTAGCAGGGGTGCCGTGCAGATGACATGAAAGGTTGTTTGATGAACCTTCGCAGGCTCCATGCAAGTTAATTTCTTGACACAGAAGTGTACCGCTTAGTGATTTTTTACAATTGTTACCACTAAGAAATACATCTTTTTTCCCCTCACTATAACATCTATGTGCATAAGGCAAATTCCAGGTTGACTTGATGTATCCTTTATCCAACCTTTCATACAGGCCTGCTGGTATATACTTTTGGCAGTATTGAAACTGAAAAGTTGTTATAGGGATTGTAACGGTTCCATGTATTATCCATTCAATGACCGGTCGTTCTGACTTTGTCAATGGTAATTTTTCTAGTTTTTCAATGCTCAGCACCGTATAGTCTGCTCCTTTTTGTGCCAACGAGATGTGTCTATCAGTAAGGTTGAAGATAGAAAATAATGACGTTGTGTTGATTAGACGCCATTGCACGTAGCCTGAATGGAGGTTTTGTAACGTCCAGCCTAGCTGTACAATAGAACGCAATTGGGATTGACCATGTTGTAACATTAGCATATCCTGTTCTATTATATCAATAGCAGATGATACAATGCTGTCCAGTGAATACATTCTGGAGGACAGAGTTGTTAACCTATTGTCCACTACAGAAAGTGATTTTTCCAAATTAATACGATCAATTTCTCGTATTTTTTCTGCAGTTTAAATTTGTGTTATTTTCCCAGCTTCATTGTAAGCTGTGTATATACCGGCGTATATGAAACTTTTTGACGCTGTTTGTGAGGTCCCATTATGAAATCTCGCAAGTCAGCACCTTCTTTAAGTAAAGTTAAGTGTTGCTTAATTTCGGGTAGTGTGGATTTCTGTAGCCATTCGAGGTATAGTTTTCCTACACTATATGTTGTAATTATTCCTGGATGTTGTCCCTGGGAATATCTTGGGTCTGGCCTGTTCTGTTTGAACCCCTGTGTTTTGTTCAGGAATCTATCGTGACAGTTATTAGTGTCTGTGGGCCAGATCAACCATTTGTTCCAATCAAGAATAGTTCCGTTTTGTTGTAAAATATTGGACACATCTAACCCCTCATCTGTAGTTTTATTTTTATCAGGCATAGGCTTTGGTATAGACGGGTTGTTTAAATCTTTTATCTTGGCTAGGCCAAGACAGGTTGTCTGTTGAATGGTGTCATTCAGGAACATTATTTGTTCTGGGATCATGCAGGCTCTAAATAATGATTCTAAACCTTGTACCTGCCACTCTTTTGTACCCCAGATGGTTTTTGTCTCAATATTATTTTTCCAAAAATCAAAACCAAATGTAGACATTTTTTCATAAAATTTTTCAGAATAAATCAGTTTAGTATTTGTCAACATGTTTTTCATTCCTGTCTTATTTAACATTTTGAAATAAAATATTTCTGAATTAGTGATATTAAACCCTGAGAAGAATGGGAATTTTTCATTAAATGTTTTTGAACTGCCTTTTGGCGGAGTTGGACAATGTTCCCACTGATTATAACTGAAAACATTTCTAGGATTAGCAGATTTATGCAGATAATGATGCCCAAAGTGATTGAAGCAATACATTTTTTCATAATTCGAAGAACCCTGTAAATAATCATGTTCTGTAAATTTTGCTGACATTTCTAAATCTGACATCATATTATTAATATTTTCAAAGTCCCAATCATCAGAGAAAGTACTAGGTAATACAAAGTCACTTAAAGAGATCTTGAATTGATGTGGATATTTCAAGAGTTCAACCGGACCATAGATTTCATAATTAGTTTTGTCCCATGCTATACCACCAGGTATATGATTAGCTGTGATGTTCACTAATGATAGTTCTCTTTTTTCGATGTAAAAAAATCTGTGTGGTTTCAGGACCAAGTTGATGTTCTGACTTGCTGTGTCCATTGTACTATATTTTCCATCAATAAATCTACCCAAACTTAAAACCAAGATGAGCCATGGAAGGAGGAAAAGTACGCCTAACACAATCCATAATTCAATCCATGGTGAAATCAGATATGTTTCTCTGAGTTGATGAAAGAGCTCTGTAAATTTCTTTTTGAAAGTTTTGTTTGCTGGCTTGTCTCCATGTTCACTTAGATCATCAGAAAAGTCATTGAAATTGATGAAGTAGCCAGATGTAGTTCTTTCAATTGTTTGGATGGCATCAGGATTGTTATTAATCTTTGTAGTTGCTTCTTCCTTTTTCATATTAGCATAGTCTGAGGCTACATCATTGTAGACAGGTGTTTCTTGATGAACTGTTGCAATTTGGGTTTCAAGAGGCACAAGTTCCATGGCTTTGTTGCATAGTCCTTTTTTATTCACTGCAGGTTTATCAAAAGTAATTAGTCTTTCAGTTTGAACCTCTTGGATTGTAGCAAGATTGGTCTTCTGCTATTTCTTGGGAGTCCACTGGGCCTACTACTTATGATTGGACACATGATTGTGGTTTTACCAGGTCGATTGATACGACTCGGTTCTCCTTTTTACCAGCAAGGGGCGGTAGTACTACTGATCTTGTTCCACTGACAGCTAAGACAGGTACTGCTTTTCTGTAAGAATGCCCAAATTCCTTCTTCACCGCGATCTTTTCTCTGACCAGATCCCCAATCTTTGGAATCCAGACAGGTCTTGCTGGGACAGGTGGTTTTTCTTCAGTGGTCTTTGGCTTTAGCTTTGTGTTACTTAGACTCCTTCTTGTTTCATTCAAGTCCTGTAAAACAGCCAAACGATCTTTGATATCAAAGGATTTTTGTTTCACCACTGAAGTGTGACAATCGAGATCATGAATGATCGTTCTTGTCCCAAACAAAAGTTTGTACGGAGTGATACCTCCTAGAGAATTTCTTGGCAAATTATTAAGACTATGTTGTACACTTATTAGATGTTTGACCCACCCGTCACCCGAACCTAATACCCTGGCTGTTATAGATTGCTTTATGTCACGTTTTTTTCTCTCCACTACCGCATTTCCCTCGGGGTGGGATGGACTAGAATACCGCAATGCAATGCCCATGCTGGCCATGGCCTCCTTGTAAGCCCGAGAGCTAAACGCAGGACCCTGGTCAGAATGTAGCATGCCAATTGCGTATGTGTCGATAAAGACTCGCAAATCTTTTATAACAGTTCTGGCATTAGCCGAGCGCTGGGGCCACATCCAAATGAATCTCGTGCAGGAATCCACTGCGACCATGATATATTTATAGTTGCCATCCCTTTGTCAGGGACCAAAGTGGTCCAAGTAAACACATGCTAATGGTTTGTCTGAGATTAGGAGGGGCGTCTGTGCTGGTTGTTTCACTGTTGATACTTACATTTTTTGGCATATTTCACATTCTAGAACATAGTTCCTAGTCTGTTTTCTCATGCGTGGCCACCAATATCTCTGTTTTAATAATGATACTGTGGCGGAAACACAAGCATGTGCAGAAGTGAGCCCCTTGTGTGCCCCTAAAATTAGTTCTAACCTGTGTTCCATGTTTGGAATTGCTCTATCCCCCACTTCAGGGATTACAGCAAAAGGAACATTGTGTGCAACAGTTTTGTATGAGTACTTTACTGGAAAGCCTTTCGGGAGTGTCTTACCACTGTCTTTTACTGACGCACTGACAGCTTGCATTATCTCGCTGTCTATTTTTGTTTTTGACCGAATAATCGCAGCTACGGAAGCCATTTGTACAGCTGCTGTCGCGGCCTCATCAGCCAATTAATTCCCTGAAATGTGAACGCCATCACATTGATGACTCAGTGTATGGATCACATGAGTCTTTTGTAGTTCTTTCCGTAAAACAACTACTTGTTCCCAAAGCATTTTATGCTTGATTGTGCCACCTTTTGCCACCTTTTGCATCTTTGAAGTTATTTTGAACTCAGTTCTGCAAGTATTCATTGTAAGACTGGACACAGTAATAAGAATCGCACACTATTAGTGTGGGGAATTCGCGATCGATATTTTCAAGTGCCATCTTAAAAGCCTGTAGTTCAGCTCGCTGAGCTGTACAGTCTCCGAGTGATTGAGTTTTAGTGACCAATGGTCTAAATTTTCCTTCGTCCCAACGACCTTTAATAATCGCGCACGCAGCACTATAGGCTTGTTTACCCCCAACTGCGGGTTGTGCTGAACCGTCTGTATATATTATACAGCCGTAATGTTCGAGAGGCAGGATTTCGGTCAGCAGAGGACATTCATATTCGTATTGGAGAAATTCTTGTGTTTTTAAGTTAAGATCAAATTCATGAACTACATCTGATGCAGCAAGAGAATTAACCCATTGTATCCATCTGGATGTAAAGCTTTAGCATTGGGAATGCTTGCTCTTGTTACCGCTTCTAGGGCAGGTACCGGTGTAATGATTATTATACGTTTACATTGTGCGAGGGCTCTTTCTTTTACTACAGCAGTTTGAACCGCAGTAAGAATTTTTTCAGTAGAACTGAATTTCATTTCAGCTTGTGTGTACAAGTGTGATTTATAAGCTATTGGTACTGTCTCTCCCTCATTAGAGGTCAGGTATGTGAATCCACATCTTCCTGGGATGACTCGGATTACAAGGTTGCATTCGTTTGCGCGTGTTTGCAGTTTCGTTTTAGTTAACATGTCTGTTTATAATGATCGTAAAATTTCTGTGTGTTTCTGAGTTCAATTAATTGGTTTAAAATCAGGTTTTATTAGTTCGTAGAGAGGTTTAACCCTCTCTGCATAATTTAGAATGTATGTTCTTCCGAAATTCAGAAAACCTAGAATTGATTGTAAGTTTTTCAGCGTTTTTGGAGCTTGGAGTACTGCACACTTTTCTAAGAAGTTGTCTGCTAGGCTTTTGCCCTCACTTGATAATTCATATCCTAAAAATAGGACAGTGTGGTGGGCAATTCGTGACTTTTTAAAGTTAAATTTGAACCCTTCAGATGCGAACCCAAGTATGATGGTGTTCACTCTTTTCAAGTGTGTCTCCAGGTCATCATCTGTAAGATAGATGTCGTCGACATAAGATAATGCCTCATCATCATATATCTGTAGTAACTCTGTTACCCTGGCTGAAAATAATCCTGGGCTATTCTTGAATCCCTGTGGGAGATGACAAAATTGTTTTTGGGTCCCCATGCTGGAGAAAGCAGTCAAATATCTGCTTTTTGGTGCTATGTTTTGACAGAAGAAACCATTTGTAATATATAATGTTGTTTTATATTTCTTGCGCACAATGTTATTCATTAGTGCTGCACTGTGTGAGTTTTGTACTGCAAATGTTTTGCAACAAGAGTTTAGGTGTCTGTAGTCAGTCAGTCAGTCAAAATTTCTTTATTCGATTAATTAAAATCATAAAAGAAGAACGAGCAATACACGGTAACATTTCATCATGACACATAGTAATACATATCGAAAAATTTATAAAAAACCCTAAAAACACATTATACAAGAATAAAATTGTACCATGATCTTAAAAAATGTAAAAGTCAATAAAATATAGATGGTAATAGTTAATCAGGGGCAGAATGCCTAGTGCTAAAATGATGCTTATTTAAACGTGCACCAGCAACCAAAAAACTAGCGACATGAAATGCCACTTTTAGATTGGGTAAAAGTTGCAGGAATAGCATAGCTGGTTTTACCTGTGTAAAACCCATATTGCACAATATAGGCAGCAAGAATTTTTTTCTACTCTCTTTGTAATGACCACAGAACAGGATAAAGTGCGTCGTGTCTTGAATAGAAAAATGGTCACAATCACAAGGGTCAGCATTTTCAGGTCTAGACCACTTTTTAAAGTTGCCCAAAATAAAAGGAATTAAATCAAGGCGAAATCTTGTTAGGAGGAAACGATGGTATGGTTTGTGTACCGAAAAAAGATATGGTTCCATACCTAAAACAGTTATTATCGTACAATGTTTCCTAACCGTGTGTTTGTTCAACTCTGTGGCTTCCCTCTCCAGGACATAGCGCTCAGTCAAAAGATTTTTGACTGTCTTTACGTCTTCTAGATTTATCAAATGTGGAGAGGAAAAAAGTTCAGATCGGCCAACTAGAGTTAACTGCATCTTGACATATTTTAACCAAGGGATGTTATAAACTTTGTCCAGGGCTAAACAATCTTTAAAAATATGATGGTTTAGAGTGAGCTCCTGAGTGAGCCACACTTTCAACCAACCAATGACTGGGGCTGCCTTCAGAATATCGGTAATGTAGCCCAGGCCGAGCTCTGTGTGTGTTATGTATGTAGAAGTTGACTGGGGGACAGAAAGCAGGGTTCTCAGGAATTTATTTTCCACTTTCTGAATTTTATCATAGTCATGATTAGTGTAACCCCAGATAACAGAGCCGTATTGGGCAACCGATAAACATTTGGATTTATAGACCTTTATAATGCTTTCCATGGGGCGAGCACCAAGCCTTTTAGCAAAACCGAGCAGCCCAGCAGCCGCTCTTGCTACTGCGTTGCTTTTGGCCAAAAGCTGGGGGCCCCACTTGCCTTTCTCGTCAAAGATCACGCCTAGGTAGGGAAAAGATGGGACTCTCCTGACTTCCTTCCCTGAACAAAAGAAAGTTTTAGTCTTTCTTTTCCTGCCTGCGGCTCCTGCTATCATTACGTGGGATTTTTCTACATTAGTTTTCATGTCCAGTGAGGACATGAAATCCCCAAAAGCTGAGAGTAGTTTGTTCAGTGCCACTCCAGAGCGAGCCAAAAGGACGGCGTCATCCGCGTACAGGAGGACAGGTATCTTTATTTCTCCTGCACGCGGTATATCCGTATGGGACGCAGCCAAAACTGCCTCAAGACCATTTATATAAAGTGTAAAGAGAAGGGGTGCAAGGATACATCCCTGCCTAACCCCTCTCCCTGATTCGAAGTGGCAGGTACATCTTTCTTCCCTGGTCACTCTGACCGACGTCTTGAGGTCTCTATGTAACTCTGCCAAGTATCCAACCAGTGAGGCATCAAAGCCCATGGCCAAAAGGGCCCCCCACAGCTTAGCCCTGTTGACCAGGTCAAATGCTGAGGAGAGGTCCATAAAGGCCATGTACAGAGAGCCCCCCTTGGCAGCCACATATTTACTTATGATCATTTCTAAATTCAAACATTGATCTAAGGTTCCCCCTTTGGCTCTAAAGCCATATTGTGCATTCGATAAAATGCCCTTTCCTTCTAGGAGCTGAGTCAGTCTTCCTAAGAGGACTCTTCCCAAAATCTTGACACTTGAATCGATTAGGGAGATTGGCCTATAACAGGCTGGGTCTGTTCTTTGTCCCTTTTTAAAAATAGGTATAATGGTAGACTTCGACCAGCAAATAGGAAAAACTAGATCTCTTGTGGCATTAAAAATGTTGGTAAGAATTTTGGCGCTTAATTCAGGGGCACTCTTAAAAAAGTCAGCGGGGACCCCATCGGGGCCCGGAGCCTTTTTAGAATGTGTGTCGCTGATAGCTTTTTTTACCTCTTCTATTCTAAAAGGGGAAATCGGAGGGGCTGCTAGTGTGGATTGTAAACCACAGCCTGAGATATTATCAGGACAACTGTAGATATTACTGAAGTGTGTGACCCATTGATCATCCGGTATGGTGCAATCTGCTCTCTGCTTATCTAGATCGACAAAAAAGGGATGATTTATTATCGCCCAAAATTTTGAGCTGTCTCTCTGTATGTCGGGCGACAGCAAGTCGTTCCAGGCCTCATGTTTAATCTCTGATTTTCTCTTTCTGATAGAGTCATTATAGTTTTTCCTTAGCAACCTATCTGTGCTTTATCTCTTGGCTCAGCTTTTAGAGCCTTTAGGAGAGTTGAGGGGGCCTTTGAACAATCTATGTTAAACCATTTTTTGCCTCTACATGTCCGGGCCTTATTCCTTACAGTCAGATCTAGATCAACCTGGGTGCAGATAATGTTAAATGCCTCTAACAAGGTACTGGACGAGTTATTATTATCCAGGCAGATTGCAACCTCGCCCTCAACTTTGGACAAAGTGTCCTGTATGAAGGTGATCGGGGTAACTTGATCCCACTTCAGCCTACGGTTCTGATCTCCCAGGACTAAGTTTGCTGCGCATAAGGCTGCAGCCTCTCTCTTTCCGAAAACTCCCTGAGATAAAATCTCTAAAATTACTGGGTTGTGGTCACTAAAGACTGAGGTTACTACCTTATAGGTTGAAACCTCAGACAAAATACTAGACGACAAAAAGATATAGTCTACTATTGTGCCAGAGTTGTTACCCACAAATGTCGGTAACCTCAAGTCTCTGTTGCTGCTAGAAAATTCATAAAGGTTGAAAGTTGCTAAGAGTGATTCCAATGCCTCCCCACGCGATGAGTGTTCAAAGTGCGGAATACAGAGGTAGGGGGGAAAATCTTCATATTCCTCACGGCAATCCATGTCGCATGGGTGGATATTATAATCTCCCATGAGAATCACATCAAAGCCGTGGGCGCTATTCTCGCTGTGGGTAGACAAGAAATCCTCTAAGGTTACCAAATGCTCGTTAAGCAAATGACTGACAGAAGAATTATAAAAATTAACTAATAAAGTAGGCTGTGAGTTAAATGTAGTTAATTCAACCGCTAGTATGTTTGTTGAATTAGAATTAATTTGTCTTGGCTTTCCCTGGACATTCAAGGAAATATATATAGCCAAGCCTCCCTTTGCCCTTCCAGATGTGCTAGAAACAGCAGGTACAGAGAACTGGGAGAAGCCGTCTAGAGCAAATCCGTCGGACGTCTCCCAAGTCTCCTGAAATACAAGAATGTCATATGATCTAACCATTTCCAGCCAGTTCTTATTACTAATTTTAGAGCTAATACCAGCGACGTTCCAGCTCAAGATACTACACACCCTGTTACTTTTAATTTTTAAATCTGGAAGTACAGGGACGGAAAAAGAAACAGGTAAAAGACCCTCATTGTTGGTATCTTCTATAGGAGCGAGTCAGTCATTCTGGTCCATGAAGGACAATGGGGCATAGCGATTAAATAACTGAAGAGGTTCAACAAAAGAATTATGCTGTGGTAAAAGGGGATATTGGGCTACAGAGTTATGCCTTATATCCTGTCCCCGTCTGGGGTTAGAATCCCAGGGTCTATCCCACCCCAACGCTGGAGTCCTTGGATACGTGACATTTTGTTGCTCCCCATAAAAAAACTTCAAAGTTAGAGGGACAACAGTGCCTTTTCTGCGTTGGGGGGGGAATAGATTGGCCAGTATGTTAGGAAGAACATCTTGATTCGAGAGGGTCACTGCCACACAGTCCCCCTTAAACTTTTTCGGGCGATTTCCCAACCAAGGGACCCTGGTCGCAGACTTAATGACATTTGCCAGATGATGTTTTTCCCCCTGGGGCTAACCGCATGTTGTTGGTTAGCCAGTGCAGAGCCTTGCTTGTAAGGGAGGAAGGGCTTTCGACTGTTCCCCCTTCCAAAGGGGGTACGTTTGCAAGCACCAGGACCACTGGGGTGGCCTCAACTAAAAATTGGTGGGGGACCGTAATATGGGCAGTTGCTGGGGGTGGTCCGACAGAAGGGAGATCATCTGTTGGGATGGTAACTAAAAGAGGGGCCTCAGTAATGGTAGACAAAGGTATTAATGGCTGGGGCAATAAATTGTCAACAGGTAACTGAGTCCCTTCATTATCACGAAACACTTCGTTAATCACATCTCCCCCTATGTTATTGGGCAGTTTAGTGACTATCTTGGTGATATTTTCCACCCCATCTGCTATCTTAGTACTTAAGCCACCCATCCTCTTAACCTCTGCATGCAATTTGTCTAATTTAGATATTAAGGGTTTAACAATGGCATTGATTTTTTGTTCAAGAAAGTCAGAGATCCTTTCGAAAAAAGCATCCTCGGAGATATGACTCTGATTGTCCTCCGCGACGTTTACTTGTTTAGTCTTTGGAGTGGTGACCCTTTTCTTTTTTGCCCCTATACGCGGGCCACTCAACTTTGGAGGATTCTTGGTGCATAAGCGTCTTGGCCTTGTTGCACGCCCTTTTGGTATCATCTCCTTGGTTGCAACTTGTACATGTCTCTCTTGGTCAGAGTCGTTTTCAGTATCAATACCACCCTCGGCCTGTATGTTGGAGGTCTCAATAGCCATCACTGCATTATCCGGTGCACTACTTAGATCTAGGAGAATGGGGCCGCCAGTTACATTCTCCTGACCAGTTTCCTGCAGAATAGTGTCATCTATCATAGTGGAAGCAGTAGGTGACAAACAGCGAAGGTCTGGGGATTGACTTAACCCGAGAGAGTCTCTCCTTTGCATATTGATTTTCCTAACTGTCTGAACAAGATAGTTATCGAGGGTGTTCTGTGGGGCTTCCTTCGTTTTCGCGGGCATGCTTTTCAAAGTGCTCACAGCCAACGTTGTTACAACTTTAGATACTTGAAATATAGGATATATTCAACAATGTAGCTTACTTGAGTGTGGGTCCTGTAGAGTTTCTGGCCCTGCCCTGCCTCCTCGTGCTGATGAGGGCCGTAGAGGGCCCGCCCTTTGCCCGGGCTTAGCCCCGGGCGTCCCGCTCGCGTCCCGCAACGCGGGGCTTCTCCGACCTTTATCGTCCCCGTTGGCGCTCTCTGGCGCGTGTGCGTCACCCTAGACGCGCCGCCGCGTGGCCTGCCGGATGCTGTAGTCCCCCGGAGAGGCGGCGCGGAGTCAAGTGCCTTCCTGACTCTTGGCGGTGGCGGCTGAAGCAACAGGATACCTTCGCTGCAGGTAAGTGACTCTCGGCGGTGGCGGCGTGTTTTAAGTGTCTGTAGTCCAAAACTAGACGATATGAATCGTCTGGCTTGGAGAGAGGAAACAAAGGTTTGTTCATTTGTGAGGTGCATGTTTCAATCACCCCATGATATTCAAGTTGATCTAAGATTTCTCTGACTTGTTTTTTAGCTTCTTGCTTAACAGGATACTGCCTCTGTGCAGTAGGTTGATTTTTTAACTGGATTTTATGGTGAGGAGAATCCTCATCCCATCCTACATGATTTTTATATAATGCAGGTGCTTGGGCCACTGCCCATTTCCTAGCAAATGTGTATTTTTTATGAATTGGAATGTGAGTTGAGAAGGCAGGCATAATCATTTCTTCGCCATGTGGGCACTCCCTGACAAACTATGGTGGCCAGTCTGTCTCTGCTAGAAGGATATCATAGCCTTTAGAAAGATTCTCCCACAAGAGACCTCTTTTTTTCCTAGTTTTGTCCCCCTCTATACGCAATGTAATTTCATATAGTTTATGGGGCACACTAACTCTGGTGTCTGCAGTTTCCACTTGAATATATTCATTCATGTCCACTGTCTCCAGAAGATTCATCAGAATCTTGCGAGCTATGGTCACTTCTGCTGCGCTCTCTAGCATTGTCTGGGCCCACTCTCCGTTTTTCAGTTGTGTTCTCGGCATGTTTTACTTTAATACTGGCTACCTTCTTTCTGGGAAATTGTAATTTTTTACTTTGATGAGCAGGTTCCTTGTCTTTGGACTTGACGTGCTCTTCTTTATGTTCTGACCGTCCTCTTCTTTCTGATTTCTGTGAGGAAGTCTGGAAATATCTTGATATCTGTCAGGTTTTCTCAAATTGTCCCTATTTCTAAGGTTGGATCTTTTTTCAGAGGGCTCCCTTTGGGGAGACTTGCCTCCTCCTTCAGGAGATCTATCCCTTCGTTGAGGAGACCTTCCTCTGGACTGAAACTATTTTTCTCTGAGAGAGGTTTGTTTATTACCCTCCCACTTCTTCTTTTGAGTAATTAAATTATTTTTAATGAAAGTCTTTTCAGGATTTTCAGTTAGCGTATTTAGTCGGTAGGTTGTACCGTCAACTGTTAATTGAACTAAATCTCTATCTGCTTTTGTTAATTCTTTTATTTTAACTAAGAGTTTTTCGCTTGACATTTTATCAATGTCGGGATGTAGTGTATAGCTGGCTAGAACCGGCCATGTGGCACCTGGTCTACCTAGTGGACCGAGCCTGGTAATGTGATTTTGATGTTTTAGGGCGCCATTAAACCAGAGCTTGTGCTCTTGGTATGTTAGTGGAATTTCAACATCCTCGAAAGGGGCATATTCCTCTGGAGATTCCTCTATTTTGTAGTAGTGGAACTCGCTTGTCACAGCGTGTGCTGCTGGAAAATTTATCCAGGAATAGAATACCTCTGTCTGCCGATATTCATGGGCCTCTACCACAATTATGACCGTACCACCTCTTGATGATACTCCATTTTTTATAAGTTTCATAGTTATAAGAGTTTATTTATTTATTTATTTATTGCCATTTGTAGAGCGCGGCGAATACCCATGGGCGTCTCGGCGCTAGAGTTGTAAGAACTCAAATGTGAACCTAACTACTTACACCTATAATTGCCCAACCCCCTGGGTGAGAGCACCGCTAATCATTGCTCCACCCCGCTAAAACTGAGCTAGATACCACTAGCTAAGTGATACAATTTATTTGCTCCTGGGTATCTCTATCAATCAATCAATCAGGAGTTTGTTAAAGCGCAACTACTCAAGGCGCTAGGGGTGGGGGGGTGCAGGTTCCATTCCATCAAGGAGGGGGTCTGTCGAAGAGCCAGGTTTTGGGGTTTCTGGCAAAGATGGGGAGCGATGTTGTCTGTCTGAGGTGGAGCGGAAGGGCGTTCCATGCTTTGGCCGCGAGGAAGGAGAAGGAGCGGCCCCCCGATCTGGTCTTTCTGGTGTGGGGGACCTCGGCGTAGGAGGGCTGGGCTGATTGTAGGGTCCTTTGGGGTGCGTGGAATTTGAGCCGGCTGTTCAGGTATGCTGGTCCGGTGCCGTGGAGGACCTTGTGTGCGTGGGTGAGCATCTTAAAGGTGATTCTCGCCTCGACGGGGAGCCAGTGGAGTGTGCGCAGGTGCTGGGAGATGTGGCAGTGTTTTGGCAGGTTGAGGACCAGTCTGCTCTACTTAAAACCTACACTCTACTGTTGAGCCTCGTTTTAACCTATATGACTTCATATAGGTTAACTATCCTTTAGCTCAGTTTTAGCGGAGTGGAACAGTGATTAGCGGTGCTCTCATCCAGGGGGTGGGCAATTATAGGTGTAAGTAGTTAGGTTCACGTTTGAGTTCTTAAGAATCACCTACACATTTATTCACAACATTTTCTTTTGTGGTTGGAAGGAGCCAATCATGATAAGTGGAACATACTAACGAGTACCAGTCAGCAGTTCCTTGGAGGTTGCCCCCGTGAGGTTCCTTCCTACCTTACACATATATTTTTTCATTACACCCTGAGAATTGATAAGGAGGTAGGAACACATGTAGACACAGACACGAATAAGATTTTAGCAAAGAAATAGGCACACCCTGTTTAGTAACGCAAATGTGTTGCGGACTAGATATACCTTCATATATTAGGAGGCAGGTGATGTTCTAGAGAGCCTATGACAGTTGGAACAGGTTTTGTTGATGAGAATACTTTGAGTGGAGGGTAACCTTAGTCCCTTTTCCCTCTAGGCTTCTACTTTATTATGATCATATTTTGTTTGCCTGTCCAGCATTGGTTTTGTATCGTCGTCGCTGGCTTCGGCTGATGTTTTTACAAAATTGTGTTAAAAACGTAGCTTTAGCCCGTGACTTTCTCTTTTGCCCGAAGAACGAAGCAGTCTGTGTAAAACTACTCAATTATTTTAAGCAGTTTATGTATATATTTTAAATCTTTTATATATTCTTTTAAATGGGTTGTTAACCCCTGTGTCTGTCACTCTATTATGAAAATGTCATATTTTCTCCTTTTTTCAGATTGTATTTTGTACATTTTCTGGCTGCTATTTATTGCTCTTTGCACAGCTAGGATATGTTGTGCTCATCCCTCACTTTTCTCTCTCTTTGCGAACCTCAAAATGTAATTGAAGCGGGACATTGGACCTTACCTTGCACATGAACTTGCTGCTACTGAATAGCTTTTTGTACAGATTAGGATATGCCTTGTTATTCCTTTTTTCTTGCTGCTAATTTCAAACTAAACTTTCTGTTGAAGCTAGATTTTGGATTATATTTTGCACATGAACTGGCTGCTATTTATTACTTTTTGCACCCTTTAGGTTATGTTTTCTTATTTCAATCCTTATGCTGTTAATCCCAAAACCTATCTTCTGCCAAAGCGGTTACTTGTTGATACTTAAATGCGAGAAAAATCTTAACTAGCACTGATGAGATGCATATTATTCTACATTTACATTAAGCTGTTAATTTTCTTTTTTAGTATGGTCTTAAATATGCATCACTTATTTTGGTTGAGGTCTCTCAGGCCTCTGTTTTTGCCTAAGAGCTAAATGATATTACTGTTAAAAACCTTAGTTATTTCACCATTAGGATAAATGTCAACATCTACTAATGTTATGCAAGGGAAAAACTAGACCTGCTATGTAGGCTTTTAAAAATGTATAATGGTCCGAGAAATGAGTTTTTCTTATGTTTTATTTTATTTATGTAATAATTTGTATGTATTTTACTGTGGACCTCATTGGAGTTCTAAATCTTTAATAAATATTGAATTGAATCAGCCCCCTTTGCTTGTCTGCGTATATACCACCTCTGTAAAACCTGATTTTGGACCAGGCACTCAAATTACTGATGGTACCCAGATGATATACCGACTAATATGTGCCTACAACACCAGCAATATACATGATCATATCACAACTGGGCCCATCCACCTCAGCCTCATACTATCCCTGACTCCTGCCCTTTCTGGTAGCAAACTAGTTCACCTTATACCTTGACAGAACCCTGTTTCACGTCCTCCGACTTTGAAATATGAGGCATGATGAAACATTTTGCCTTCAGATTCCCTCCTGCCACATGCTACATCTTCACCCAGTCTTCTAATCGACTTCCTTAACTGTGCGAGCGGGACCACGCACTGAGTCACCGATTGATTGGGCAGAAACACTTTGGTGACTTGATCTCCGCCGTTTTGAATTCTATCCCCTGATACAATGGATATATACAACTATTTGTCTATCCAACAGTGAGACCTGTTCAAGCAACACTGGCCGCTGTTTTAACCTTAAAATTCTCGTGAATCACCTTCAATGAAAGTTGGTGTGATTATTTTTATACTGATTTGTTTGTAACACTCAAGTGAAACGAGAGTCCTGATGATGACCGTGTAATTATACAGTGGTCAAAACGCCGTTGTAGCTTATGTGGCCAAAACTATAGAAGGACACATTATTTTAGTTTATGTTGTTCCTTTATTGTAATATGCATTTCTTTGTTTGCCACCTGTCTGGTTTGTGATATGTTTTGTTTGTATACCAGCACTTTGTCTTGAGCATAACTGTTCCAGTTGCTTTTACTACATGCAATAAATAATAATTTTTGATACATGATTTTTTTGACTTAGGGGCTTCTTCTTCTTCTCTTTCTCTTTTTTTCCTTATTTTCTGATTCACTAATGTTTGTATATTGATATCTTGAACTGTATGTTTTAAGTGATTTTCCTCTTGAACCATTGGTTGTGTATATATACTGACTGTCCCTGGTTCAGGTTTGTTGGACTGCCCCTGTTGGTGGTAATGACATCTTCACCCAGGGCCATATCACATGTAGGATGTGCTTCCACAATGGCCTCTTCTTTGTCATCCCTTCCCAGCTGCGATACAAGTGTGAGTCTGTCAGACACAGCAGTGCATGTGTCTTGGTCAGGCTACCTTGCAGTACACATATCCCTACTCACCTCCTTGCTATACAATGCCTCACCATTCAGACACAGTGGCAGTTTGAAATGCTAAGCCAGCGCCTACAGTGCACAGCACTACCAAGGGCCCACCAGAGTAACATACCATCTTTTGTTTCAACCCACATATTCCTCTATTTTTCATCACATTCATTGACCTTCACACACAGTCTGATGTTGGTAATGACAAGACTTTGGCAGCTCCCTACACTGGCAGCTGACATCTGTGTGCTCTCACCCCCCACATCGGGACAGCAGTGTGCTATGTAGTTTCATGCAGTTTACTTCCCATGACTCTTGGCATGTTCCTATGAGTTAAACCTTCACATACCCCACACCTGACCTCCCTCTCAGGTGTGCAGTTTCTCCTCTGACAATTCCATTGCAATCCATTGGTTTACAGTCTAGATTTGTGTACATGGTCCCAAGGTACACACAGTGACGTCATTGTGCAAAGTGGCCTGCTTTGTAACAGTCAAGTTGGGCAGAGTTAATGTGTCCATGTACGATGTACTGTTCCATTCCGGGCCTCAGTTAAGAGTTCTGGACACAGTGCAGTGCAGCAAGTCACTTTGCTGCGCTTTCCTGAGTCAAAAGAAAAGGGCAGGAATGTGCTGTATTGATGATATAAGGTGCATTCCAGTCCTCTCTACCTTGGTAGCCCACAAATTGGTGCCTAGCACCAACACAGGCATTCTTGCACCATGGTGCCTGGGTGTCTGCATTGTTGGCAGGATTGTTTTTGTACAGGAATGCACACCTTCCCGCACAAAAACAATCTAAAGAGGGATTTTCCTCTATGTGTGCTGCACAATGCAGCACACATAGAAAGAGGAATGTACAAGAGGAAATACAGTTATTCCTCCAAGTTACACCTCGGGAGGCCCACATTTTTTATGCATCCCAGGTTTACAGATCCTTGTGCATTTGGGAATGTGTCAAAACACATGGGTGTTGCATGAGAAAACCCACTGCAATGCACATGGAACGCATCTTAGATGTAGAGCAAGGCAACCAAGACTACTCTACATCTTTGAGACAATGCAAAGCCAAGCAGGGTGGCTTTGCATCACCTCATAGATAGGATGGAGAGGCCTGTTCCACCGGAACATCATATAAAGAGACACTCCGGCAGCGCAGCCCTCTTCTAAATGAGGCGCCATGTTTTTTGCTTTGTATCTTGGGACTTGTACTTCTGGAGACTCATGTTATACATTTCACTACAAGTGCCAGTATACAAAAGTGAACCTGGACTGGTGCTGCACTTCACACATGGAAGGGATAAGCGTGAGGAAGCTGGACTGAGCTGTGCCATATGTCACTGTGCAGTTTGACTTACATTTATGTGATGTTTAATGGTATATGACCCAGATTCCTGCCCTTTGCCCTACACACATGGCAGTGGAATGCTGATACCTAGGTAGTTTCACTGCACAACATGACTTTTTTTCCACATTGCCCCTTGTAGCGACTTACACTGTAGCTCTTGTTGTTCCTCATGAGCTGCACTGTCGTGTCACGGGATATGCCTGTCACCAACTCCTCTGGGATGACAGCTGCCTGTCACCCGCTCCTCCAAGGCATCCAGCTCCTCCTGTGGCACTGGGCTTCCACCTCCGGTATGCATGGCTGCCTTCAGGTTCTTGAGCAGTTTCTCCTACGTCCTGTGCTTATAGTCATGCCAGCTTTTCTTGCAGTCAGAGACTGTCCTCTTGGCTTGTCCCACGCTGTTGATCTTGGTCACTATGGACTGCCAAAGGGCCTCTTTCTTTCCTAATGGCAATTTTGAGGGGACAAAAAGCTGATGTTGGTGCTCTGTCATCTCAGTGATCAAAATTTCATTCTCCTCCTTGTTGCACTTCCTCGTTCGATGTGAGTCTCTCTGGACATCCACCAGCATCAATTTTTTTTACGCTGCCTGATCCTTACACCATGGTCCGGCATTCCGTAAATATGGTACATCCATACTGTTTAAAACTGACATAGTGATTTGTAAATAATTTGGATGCATTACTGACGCAACACAGCGATGCACCAGTTCTTGTAAATGATGCCCTTTATTTCCATGTGCACCTTCAATGTCTCGTCTGACTCTGACTTCCTTTCTTTGGTTTTTCAGCTCTTTCTCGCCCAGGTTCCCTTACAGTCCTGACGATGATCCTACATGCAACGGGATGTAAACGTTGTTAACTGGCATGCAGACCAATAACATAATCAAATATTAAAACCAACGGGACCTGCTGTTCTTTTATTTGATACACGCAATGATCACCTTCATCACACATTTCACACTTAAGAGGGCCCCAAGCACGTTTGTCCCTGACACCTACTTCGTTGCTTATTATTTTATCGTACATTTTGATTAAATCTGCCACCTTGAATGCAACTAGTGCTTGATTAAATCATTGGATTAGGGCCCACTGTTCATTCACTTTCCTATGTACCCCAGGTCCCTATTGTTTCTAGGGTTTTCCCTTGTATAGTAATAATTCACCTTTTTGTTATGGTTTTATAAACCTTTACTGATAAATGCCGGCCCCTTGATAATGTAAAAAAAATCATTGGCTAAAGGTTCGAATATTGTTTTGGCCTTAAAAAGCACACGTTGCCAAACGAGTTCCTCGTAACAAATTGAATTATTTTATTTGCAGATGGGCTGTTTGTGAAAGAGCAGAATGTTATCGCTCTCTGAAGTGTAGGTTCACTCACTACCCCATGCGTTGGTGAGAGGAAGAAACATGTGAAAGACACAATAACAGACTAATTGTCAAGAAGGCTTGTTTGAAAGCGCCTATGTTACATATAATTTCAGTAACGTCAAAAGGTCTTGGCTAACCCGGACTTTAAAAACTCAAGTGCCGGAACAAAGTTCGCTTCGTGCGTGCCTCCCCTTCCCCGGTAAATCATTCTTCAAGTACAAAGCACTGCAAAGAGGTATTAAGGTTGGAGCTGCCTGGACGTCAGAGGACTCCCATTGCAGCTTTGACTGGATCAGATCTGTGAACCAGAGAACGTTGGCACTCCGAACATACACTTCCTGTACAGTAACTCCTCACTGCCGCAGAGGCCCACGCAATCCTGGTGATGTAGTGCTGCACGCAAACGACGTCTTCCTGAAGGGAGCTGCGTAGGTTCCTCGGAATGTATTTACCCGGAAGTGAGGGGAGCTAGGGAGGCGCGTTTATGTACACAGCTTTGCTGGGACAGGACTGCGAACATCGGTAACGCTGTTACACAAAGTAGAACAAAATAAACAGGAACAGTGCCTAGGGTGACCAACCGTCCGTAAATTTCACGGACAGTCCGTAATTTCGGCCGTCTGTCCGTTGTCCGTGAAGGATTCTTTAACGGACGCCATTTGTCCGTAATTTTAACCTCGGGCCCGGTCGCAATACCCTAAAGCCGGCACAGCTTCCACCCTCCTCCCTTCTTGACTCGGATGCAAAGCTCACATACACCGCAGCATTGGAGAGGCACAGCGGGGTGGCAACTCTCATACCTCCAGCCCTTGATGAGCTGTTAAGAGGTCGTGAAGGTGAGGGAGGGGCGGCAGCTTCAAGAGCAGGGGCATCTATTCAGATGCAAACAGCCCTGAATGCACCATGTCTCTGCGAATTAGGAGGTCTTCACACATATAATTTCTGCCGATGGTCCTAAACATCCTAGAGCCGGCCCTGATTACAGTGCGCAGCACTGGTTCTCTTCACAGAGCTTAAATACTGTCACTAAATTGTAAACAAACCTCGGTTCTTCTAACATGCAGTCTTAATGTTATAAAATTAAGAAATGGCACAATCGCACCCACACTAATTAACAAAGTAAGGAGGACAATCAGTTAAATCAGTTCTCTTGGAACATCTCCTGTAAGTACTGTACATCACAGCGGGGGATGGAAAAACTAACATTTTGGAAAGAGCCTGTCTTCTCCTTGTCTTGTCCAGGAGGGGGTGATGAGCCCTACCCCACCCTGGAAGAGATCAAGATGACACTAGAATACTGCATGCCCACCCCTGTGCCCACCCTGGTGGATCCTCCTGTTCCCCCTCCTGTGATGGCTCCTGCCCAGCCCCAGTGATAACTCCTGCCCCCCCCCACCTGCCCCCCCCCGCCTGTGATGGCTCCTGTCCCCCCATGTGGTGGCTCCTGTCCCCCCCCCCCTGCCTGGGATGGCTCCTGTCCCCTCCTGTGGTGGATCCTGTCTCCGCCCTGGGTGGCTTCTGTCCCAGTCCTGGAATGGCTCATGCAGCGAGGGTGAAGTTCTTGATGGGCCTCTTGTCAAAAAAGGCTCTGCTCAAAATGAATATGAAAAGGTGGGCGAGTGAGTAAGTGAAGGGATGAATGGATGGCTGGATGAATTAGTGAAAGGGTGAATGGATGAATGAAAGATTAAATAGATGGATAATGAGAGAGGTTGGATGGATTGATGAGTGAGTGGAAGGATGGAAGAGAGAAAAGGTAAATGGCTGGATGTATGGGTGGAAGGGTAGCTGGATGAGTGAACGGGTGGATGGATGAGTGGAAGGATAGATGAGTGAAAAGGTGGATGATGAGTGAGTGAGTGGGTGGACGGATAAGTGAAATTATAGATGGATTGATGAATTGATAAATGCAAGGTTGAATGGATGGACGAATGAGTGAAAGGGTGGATGTAAGGATGGATGAGTGAGTGAAAGGGAGGGTAGATGGACAAAAGGATGAATAGATGAGTGAAGGAGTGAAAGGATAAATGGGTGAGAGAAAGGATGGATGAGTGATAGGGTCAATGGATGGATTCATGAGTGGATTAGTAGATGGATGGGTGGGTGGATGGATGGAAGGAAGGATTGCTAAGTGAAGGGGTCGATGGAGAGAGAAAGGGAGGATGGATGGATGACTGATAGAGTAGAAGGGTGGAAGGATGAGTGACTGGGTGGATGGATGAGTAAGTGAAAGGATGGCTGGATGGGTGAAAGAGTAAATGGCTGGATGGATGAGTGAATGGATGGATGAGTAGAAGAGTGGATGGATGAGTGTACAGATGGATAGTGTGGATGGATGAGTGTACAGATGGATAGAGTGGATGGATGAGTGTACAGATGGATAGGGTGAAAGGGTGGATGGATGGATAATGGATGGATGAGTGAAAGGATGGATGAGCGAAATGATAGATGGAAGGATACATGATGGATAGGTTTGCAAATTGTTGAATATGTTTGGATATGGCTGGGCTTACTTCTATACTATTGCGCGACCTCTGATGTGTCTGTAAAACGTATCCAATTGTCCTGAAGTTTTGTCCTGAATTTTGACCTCCTGTCCTGAATTTGTGTCCTGAATTTCGACCCTTTGTCCTGAATTTTTACACTCCCCGTCCTGAATTTGCACAAAGGCTAGTTGGTCACCCTAACAGTGCCTCCTTTCTCGCGGAACCACCTGCCTGCCATTCACACCTGTTAACTAGTGGACAGTTCACGTCGGGGACACGTTGGCAATGTACGTAGCTAAGTTTTGAAACATTACGTACTTTTATTTATATAAAAAAGTAACCCTTTAGCCCAGTAAGTATGCATGTAATTCGTAGAGGATACTGCTCCGTTTAGGCTTCAATAATTGTACGTTGTAGCTGGTTACGTCAAAGGCAGTTAAGGGGACTGGATGATAGTGTTGAGGAAAAAAAGTGCATTTTAAAAACGACCACCGACAAAGTCAAAAGGTTTTGCTTTTTTACGAAGACTAGCAACATACATGGTTACATGCAGAAAGACTGACGACCATAGATGAATGCTTCCAGGAATACTGTTGAGATGGTGTTTTACATTGTTTTGTATTTAAATTGTATTTATTAAGTGCTTACTACCCGTGACGAGGCGTTGAAGCACTTTATGGCAAGTAGCACGCAACCCGGGAGCCCAAAGTTGGTGGTCAATGCATTGGTTATTGGAAATAGCCTTGTGCTCCCAAAACGTTCCATATATCCACTCCATTTTCTTTGTAATACATTAGTGTCTTTAGTTTGATCATTTGAGTGGGTTATATTAGAAGCAAATGTTTGATAGAATATATATATATATATTGTTAGGTTGCAGGAATAGGGTTCCAAAGAAAGAGAGGTCAAGATAGCATGCGATTTAGAGCAGTCTATATATAGAAGAGGCATGCAGATATTAGAAGGGAAGGAGGAGGGACAATTAGAATGAACATGGGAGGGAACAATTGAAAGTTTAAGCCAAGTTCATTATTTCATGCAAGTTTTTAGGAATATTGCAATCTGTGGGTGTAAACCTGTACAAAGGAATGTGACTATTAACAGTCTATTTAGAGAAAGTGTGGAAGGAGACAGGGGCTCTTCGATAGGTCAGACAGTGACCTCAACGATGCTTACAGAATAAACCCTCCAAGCCTGTAAGAAAATGAAACAAGAAGGATTGTGTTTTGATGTCTTCAAGTTTGAATAATGATTCTCTATAATCAGATGATGAAGGGTTTATCATCCGTTTTATTGTTCCTTGTTCAAAAAACAAAAATGGACATCATGGGCCAACACGTGTTTAACAACAACATGTCGCTTTATCAGGGCCTGAAATTGCATACACAGTGCAATAGTTTATACTGAGGGTTGTAATTTAGAAAATGGTTTTCATGCTGTGAGGGTTTTTTAATTACACATCCAGCCCTTCATTTGAATTCATTATCCTATGATATCCGACTCTCATTTTATGTGATTAAATTGATTACTATATGTCTTTTGGAAATAAGATTTATATTGTCCATTTTGTTTCTTCACAAGTGATGTATAAATTATTGTATTGTGTATGCCATTTCTGGCACTGATGAAGCGACATGTCTCAAACACGTGTTGGTCCATGATTTCCATTTTCGTTTTTTGACCAAGGAACAATAAAACTTTGATGCTAAAACCTTTATCGACTGATCGTAGAGAATCTTTATTCGAACTTTAAGACCTCAAAACACAGATTTTCTAGTCTTTTTAGAGACACTAACTTTCAAGCGGTGGCAGATACTTTACTTGCTGCAAAAAGCAACCCGATTAATTGCTTGTTTAGACTCATTTACTGGGGTCTGTCAACCGGGATATTTAAGTCCCCTTAATTGCCATTTGACTTTGACAATGCCATTAAGAAAGCCTTTGTGTACATCATACTACTGTAAGAGCAACAAAAAAGGTTTGGGTCATATCTCAGACCGGCTTAGACCTCAACAATCTTACAAAACAGAACAAAGTAGCTAGTCAGGTTTACTTTGTAATGATTTAGGAAACACCCAGCCTGTCTGTACTGAGTGATCCACAATTTTGTTTAGAGAAGATTTTTATTATGTTTTATTCAAATTTCATTAACTTGTCAGTATGTCTTCAAGGGCACGTTTGTCAAAACAATCAAGTAAACATTCAGACAATAATGTGCGCAATATATACAAGTGTAGAAACTGTTCACAATAAATACTCAAAATTCAGGACACCAAAAACAAGACTATATACAAATCAATTGAAACATAAAAAACATTTAACAAAAAGCACCAGTCCTTCAAATTGTATACCAAAAGACAGGCGGACACGGGGATTCAATGATACTGCCTGCCTGTCTCAATAGGCCTGTGATTAGGTGTTTTGAGGATTGGACAACTAGGGAGAGTGACAGTAATGTTAGTTATTCCCTGGCTGCACCCTTCTTCCTTGTCACAGGCTGGGGGTCAACGCGTTTCGAACCACTGGTGAGTTGAGGGTTCTCCTCAGGAGGTGGACTGGGTGAATCCTTTTCTGCAGGAAGCACGCAGGGGCGGAACGGATTCAGTTCAGTTCCCGCCAGATTTCTAATTGAAGGCTAGCAGTGCCCCTCCCGGATCTCCGGACTAATTTCCGGGCGTTCCAATCTTCAACATGTCTTCCACTTGTTCTCAAGTTCAGAAATTCCACACCGCGTGAAGCTGCTCACCATCCCTGCATGCATATGTTCCTTTTTCTTTTCCCGTCCCTTGGTAAATGAGATGTTCATGTATTACTGTCTATTAGTGTGTTCCCATTTTCCCCCCACCTTTTGTCAATGCTAAATCGTTTCTATTTAGTATATGTTCCTTTTCTCACCCTCCCTTTTAGAAGATAAGCTGAATTTAATAGTATGTTCCAAATCTTACCTACCCTATAATATTGAGCTAAAATTAAATCTCAAATTACAATACGTTCTTCTTTAAACTGCCATCTAAAACTGCGAAAGTCTTTGGGGTTAGCATGTTCCCTTTCTTTACCCTCCTTTAATCAAAGGTTACGAAAGATTGTGATCTAAAATTAGCATGTTCCTTGTTTCTACCTTCCCTTTATTTTTAAGTTCCTGAATGATTAGCATACTCTATCTTATTCATAGCTATACGCTGTTTATGATTTTGATTATAGATAGTCTCCTCACTTTTAATCTTCTGCTCATGACATTTGATGATGATGATGATTAGATAAAAGTTTGAACCTACCCAGAGTCTGTGGTTATTTCATTTCTTACAAAAATGTTATAATGTTTTGAGTGCCTATCTTTAAACTCAACTCCCTGATCCAATGTGTTTAGGTTCCTAGTATCTTCATTACTAGGTTATAGGTATAGGAATAGAGATAAAATCACAAATATACTGATAGTAGAGCGTGAGTTACCTAATTGATGTTAAGGTGTGTGGTTTAAAATTATGGGCCCATGTGAGTATTAGTAAAATTTCCTAGCTGGGTGACCTGCGCGCTCTATCAGTATACTTTTCTGGTAGCAGAGCTATGGTTAGCGATTAGTTAAAGTTAGGTAGTTAGTTAGTTAGTAGGTTAAAATTCATATTTTATTGATCAATCAAATGTGCTATTATTGAAATGTTTATTTGATGCTGCTATATTGAAGTTTATGTATTAACCAAACTTGTTCGTACCTGTTATATGTTTTGTCTGAAATCTCCGGGGGCTGAATAGCGGGTGGTAAATAAAAGCCACATCGCAGTGAGGTCAGTGGCTCGAGGAAAATTAGTGCATGGTTGGGCATAACTGGAAGTACTAATTAGGGTTTTTCTGTGTGAATGATTGAATAAGTGATAGCAAAGAGTTTGCTGGCAAAACTTCTAAATGTGATATAACCTAGTAAGGGTCACACGGAAGGAGTAGCAGGTACGTCGGAGCTTGATTGATAGCAAAAGGGTTCGCTGGTGAAACTTTAGACTTAGTATATATCCCTGCGTGGATGAGTCGAGGGAGTAGCAGGTTCTCTAATGCTTGTGTGAAGGGTAGGCAGAAGGGATCTATCCGCAGTATATGAAAAGTAAACAGAAGAGGTTTACTTGCAGTGAAATAAATCTTTCCATTCTAGACACTCGAGTACAGTGGCGAATGTTTTGCGTTGTAAATTAAACAAAGCACTTGTACTTTAAAGGAAGAAATAGAGTTTCCGTTACCTTGTGAAGGAGGGAGTCAGTTGCGGAGCTGTACTGACGTCACTCAGTGCCGCGCTGGTATTGGTCAAAACAGCGGGTGTGTAGCTGAGGTAGCATTGTAAAGGAGGGGTGAGCGCAGGAGCGTGAGAACTTGACTCACGGGAAAGGCTGCGCACCCATTGGTTGAAAATTACTTGCAACCACAGTGTTGATTGGTTGTCGAGAAAAATAAGACGCACTAGTATTGGAAGTGATTTTGTAAATAAAGGAAATTTGAGGAAAGTATATGTGGTATCCAACTTTTCCAGAGATTAGACCTGATCCCACATACCAGGGATTTTCTAGAGAACAGGCGATACGAGATAGACCTCGCAAAATGTACGGAAGCAAGAGAAAAATGACATTCATAGACAAAGGTAAGAATTACTTCAAGAAAGACAAGCCCATTAAAACTAGAGAAGGAGTTATTATTCCCCCACCAAACACTCCCGCATCTTTTATGATGTTTGACAGAGGTTACCATTCTTGTGTATGGTTAGAGAATTGGGTGGAATATACTAAAGATGATGGAATTTTAGCATTTCCCTTAGAAGGTACCTTTAATGGAAGAATTATGTTCAACTTGAGAACCCGAATGAATGATTTACATCTCAGACCTAGATTGACACAATATGAGGCTTTAGAGGAATGGGAAATAGAAGCTTTAGAGCGGGACAGACCAGGAATTGACAAAGGGTTAAGTAAGTTTTACCCAAAAGTTAAAAGAGAAACCAAAGAAAAAAGAATGAAAGAATGGAGACAGAATATGCTAGTGGTAGGACTTTACCCAGTCCTAACGGTAGAGGAGCCTGTGGGAGGAAAAAGGACTGAGAAAACTAGACATTTAATGACTAATGGTGATTCCGATGATGATTACATGGAGGATTTATTAATGAAAAATCCACCACCTTATAATGAAGAAAAAAGAATAGTAAATCCAAATAACCCTTTCTTTAGGCCCCCTTGTAATGAGGGGTCAATCACATCAAATCCGACTGTCCCGTTTTTTAAGCCACCTTTAATTCCGCAAGTGATACATGAGACCTCCATTGAAAGGGTATTACAAGAAAGAGAAAAGTAAGCTTTAAATAAACAGAGAAGTGAATTAATTCAGAAGATTTCCCATTTAAATACAAGTCCTGAGGCTTTGACAATTCCAGTAATTATTGGCCCAGTTGTTCCGTTGTACGGAGATAAACAAGCTAGTCCAAAAGCTCCAGTTATAACTACATCAGTAGTACAGCCAAGAAAAGAACCCCTGATAATAGATGATCAGGCAAGTGAATGTGAATCAGTGATTTCATTAATGGATTTACCAATACGAGAGCCTGAAAGTTGTTCCATGAGGAAAACCACTCCTGTACCCGCAAGGGAAGTACAGATAGAAACTTCATCAGGTACGAGAAGTGCCACTGTAGTAACTCCTGAAGAAATAGACAGATGGATCCGAGAAATAGAGAGACCAAAAACACAGCCCAAGCCATTAGACATATATAAATTAAGAATTGAAATAGAAGAATTGATGCCTGGAAATGTGTGTTTGGAAAGATTAAATACCCTTAGTGAAGACGAATTGCTGTTTGTCTGCGAAAGCATCACTAGAAATACAAAGGTGTTTCACGAAAAATTAATGGACACTGCAGCTAGTATGGGAATCGACATTGGTAAATCTAAAGTATTGCAGAAACCCTATCGAGTAGAATTCTCTGACAAAGATTTAGAAAACATGAATGTGTCAGGGAAAAAGGTCCAGATCAGAGAGCTGATGAATTTGATGCAAAAATGGGGTGAACTAGAGAAATGGAAAGCAAGATGGGCAAAGAAAAAGGAGGAAGTGTGGTCAAGGCAATTGGCTTCAGAATATGTCTTAAAAGAGACAGAAAAGGTAGAAAAATGATGTCCCATGCGAGAAGTACCAGGTGGAGGATATGTGCCATGGTCCCGACAAGATATTGTATCATTTACAAATGACTTCCCAAAATTGCGAGAGAAACCTGTAGAGTGGTACAGACAGGTCGAAAGATTTGTGAAAGTTTCAAAATGGCTCCTGAAAGATCTAGATGTTTTTTTTGACATTGTAGTTCCCGTAGCTCTGTGGACAGAATGTAAAATTGCTGTTGATTGGCCAAGTGAGGAATACCCTAGAGACCCAAAGACAGGGGCTCCTTCCGAAGATGTCATGAGGAAATACAATCAAGTGATGTTGTACCTGAAAGGAAAGGTGCCTGCAAAAGAGACAGACTGGACCCGAATAGATAGAACTACTCAGAATCGAGATGAAACTGTACATTCATATTATGAGCGTCTGTTACAAGTGTTCAAGACGTATAGTGGCCTGGACAATATCGAAATGAAAGACATGACCCACTTTATTTATCGATTTGTGTTAGGGTTAAGGCCTGAGATCTCACAATGGATCAAAGACAATAAAATCTGCTGGCAGGCTAAACCAATTGATTAAGTCCTTAAATATGCTAAATACTGTGACGATGAGCTAGAAAATAAGCGAAAGGAATTAAAAAAAAGTCATGTGGGCACAGGTAAAATTAGCAGAGCACCAAGAACAGCAGTTAAGCAAAATGACAAATACTCAGAATTAGGGCCCTGGGAATGGGGGAAAGCCGAGGGTAAAAATGAGCAGAGAAGAGGCCAGAAAAAAGTTTCCCTGCCATGGGTACGGAAAGATGGGGCACTGGAGGGATGAGTGTAAGGCTGTACCGAATGATAATGTGCAAATTAATGATTTAAATCCACAGACGCCGAATGAGGTACCACGGAAGACCCAGCAACAGGTAAAACAGAATCAGTTGCCTCGTGCACCTAGGCCAAATTATAGGAGTAAAGCACAACAGGGTGAAGACACCGAAATTCGGAAAGGAAGGGAGGATAGAAATGCAGCAACTTCTCAATTCCTGTTAAATGGTACATTCCTCTGTGACGAACCTTACTGACGGTGCCTGAGGGGGGAGGACGAGGAGTGCGTGCTTGGTGCCTCCTTGCCGGTGGACCAGTCAGGGCCATACATTTAAGGAAAGGTTGAAGGAAATGATGTCACCTTTCTGTTGGACACTGGTGCTACCCGTTCTACTGTGAGAACAGCAGACGTTCCAAACCTACCCCTCTCGGGAGAAGCGATCTAAGTAGTGGGCGTTTCTAATAAATTAATTAGTACCCCAGTTACAGAACCCATGGAAATTAAAATAGGGAATTTCAAAGAGATGCATAGATTAGTTGTCTGTGATTCAAGTCCCGTAAACTTACTAGGACGAGATTTACAGTGCAAAATGAATTGCACCATCTTTTGCACTCCAAATGGCGTAGAAATTCAAACCTCAGATGAAGACGGAATATACAAATTAATGCTAATAAGACCCGACTCAGAAATTAAAAGACTGACAATACAAGACTTACCTGAAGAGCTCCAACAGATAGTGAAACCAGAGGTATGGGATTTTACTGGAAAAGATGTAGGATTAATGGCAAACGTTGACCCAATTAAAATAACCATAAAAGAAGATGCAGTTACCCGAATACTCGACAGTATTTAATGAGTGCAGAAGTAAAAGCAGGGGTTGCTATTCAAATAAAAAAGTTGATGGAAGCAGGAATTTTGCAAGAGGTGTTGAGCAGTCCTTGTAACTCGCCCATAATTGGCAAAAAGAAACCAAGTGGTAAGTACAGGGTCGTACAGGACCTGCGCAAGGTTAATAAAATCATTGTTCCTTGCTGTCCTGTTGTGCCAAACCCTGCAGTAATCTTGTACCAAATACCATGGAATGCTGGATGGTTTACTGTTATTGATTTATGCCATGCATTCTTTTCAATTCCATTACATCCAGACAGCAAATTTCTTTTCTCATTTGAATTTGACAGTCATGTTTACGTCTGGAATCGTGTTCCTCAGGGGTACACAGAAAGTCCTTCAATTTTTAATCAAATTCTGAAAAAATGCCTTGAATCCCTGATATTACCTGGAGAATCAGTCCTGGTGCAATATATAGACTCTTGGTGGCGTCTAAAAGTAGGAGAGACTGTGTTGTTGACACCATTGCTTTATTGAACCATTTAGGTGAAGGAGGACATAAAGTGTCGCCAGACAAATTACAGTTCTGTACCTCCTCAGTGAAATATCTGGGGCACCAGATAGAGAGAGGTGTCAGGAAGGTTACCACAGAAAGAATTAGAATAATTCGAAACATGGAGCTGCCCAATACCCAGAAAGAAATCAGAATGTTTCTTGGAGTTGTAGGATACTGTAGGCAGTGGATTGTAGGATTTGCAGTCCTAGAAAGACCATTGATAAAAATGACAAAGAAAGGAGCTAAGGACCCAGTGGAGTGGGATGACGGAAGCATGTCAGATTTTGTGAAATTACGAGAATGTCATTGTACAGCTCCTGCGTTAGGAATGCCTGACTACTCGAAGGAGTTTGCACTGTTTAGTGACACACGAGACAATTGTGCACTTTCAGTCCTGACCCAAATTCATGGTTTAACCAGACGTCCAGTAGCATATTTTTCCTCTACTTTAGATCCAGTGGCTGCTGGATTACTTGGATGCCTGAAAGCAGTAGCTGCAACTTGCATGAGTCTTGAACAGAGTGAATCCATTATTATGGGACATCCTGTAACTGTGTATGTTCCACATGCAGTTGTAATTTTGCAGACCAGATCAAAAACCCAGTATCTCACACCTAGTCGGCTGACTAAGTATAAGAGAATCCTTGTAGGTGCAGGAAATGTAACTATTGCCCGATGTAATATTCTGAATCCAGCTACCCTACTACCAAATTCACTCACAGCAGAAGTGAAGGGAGAATTTGAGCATGACTGCCTTGATCTGACTGAGTATAGCACAAAACCACGCCCAGACATAAAAGAAGAGCCCTTAACTGACGAAGATTATGAGCTGTTTGTAGATGGCTCATGCATGAGACATGAAGAGGGAGGTCTAAGCGCTGCTTATGCAGTATGTACTTTGGGAGGTCCAGTGTAAGCATCCTATTTACATGGAGTCAAGTCTGCACAAATAGCTGAATTGGTTGCATTGGCAAGAGCCTGTAAATTTGAAAAGAACGCGAAAATAGCCATATACACTGATAGCCAGTATGGTTATGGCGTTGTGCATGACTTTGGCCAATTATTGATGCAAAGGGAGTTTCTGACTTCTTCAGGTACTCCTATCAGAAATGGAAATTATGTGCAAGACTTACTGAAAATAATCCAGTTGCCAAAAGAATTGGCTGTGGTCAAGTGTGCTGCTTACAAATCTGGCAATGACAAAGTGACCAAAAAGAGAGAAGACCCCACATGTTCCAGGGAACAGGGTACTACAGACACTGAAAAGTCTAAAGATAATCCCTGGAAAAATAATACACTCACTCGCACTCCCTATTCTAAGTAATTTGTTATATAGTCACTGGTCAGAAACTATTTTATACCGTTCACAGACTTTTATTAAAAACATACATATAGAGAACATTCATTACACAGTACAGTTCATAATACAAATAAAATCAATTTGTGCACGCAATAAAAAGCAACATTAAAAAATATTCATAAATATATACAGATAAAGCAGAGAAAGAAACCATTTTTTTACAGATGCTAAAGTGTCAACCTATTCAAAACAAGTGAAACAACATATTAATCTAGGGCAAGAGATGTTTCCTATGAACAAAAACAGAAACCCCTTATGTAAGCAAAGTACCTATATCTGTTATTGATTATAAGATTCAAATGCCCTGTTTACATATTTCATATATATCCTCTCTGACAGTATGCCTGATATTAGGAATTTCCTGGGCTTGAATTCTAAAAAACAAGAAATGCGTCGACGCGTTTCGGTGTATCGCCCTTGGATGTTGGCACACCTTCTTCAGGACAGTTCAAGATCGTTTGGGGTTTAAGATATGATATCCTTCCTGTGTATAGAAAAGGATTAATCAGTACATTGGAATTGCCTTACTTGTAGATGAGTACACTTCTAAAAACTAGGATTCTATTCGTACCTTGTGTACACATTTCTAACAGACACTGTAAATCTATGTGAATCCACCATTACATTCCATTTATTATCATCACTCCCATGGTGCTAGACTTGCCTCTAGTGTTCGTTTTTAGCTTTTATGTTACAACCTCTGTTATAACCTAGTTTATGACCAGTTCTTCTATGGAAGTACTCAATCACACCATTCACACCGAAGTTACTAACCTTAGCTGGAAGGACTCATATATGTAATATGAAGTCGTTTCCACGTAGTACTGGATATTAAACTTGATCTTCTCTTTAAGGAGTAAAATCTGATGGTAAAATGCACATAGAATAGTGTTGTCACTATAGGGATTCTAAATGTTCCTCTGAATAAATCTATCATACTCTAATAGCATTTCTAACTACAGGGATTTGATCTCTTTATTACCGTTTAAGAAGTTAGCTTTCCCTTGTTTCTCAATGGGACGTTGTCTAGTATAGTTGGCACAGGATAAGGCCTTCTGGATCATAGGACTTGAAGCTGTTGCTTTATTCGCTTTGTCGGATGGAGCCCCTATATATAATAATACCGATATTTACATTAGAATGAATATATGACTTATTGTCATTACTTCACCGTTTTCCCACCTGTAGGTGTATACGTACCTCCACAAATCAGGGGTATCCTCTTCCCCGTGGTTTACTTTTCTGTATTACACTCCCATTCCACTCTGGATAATGGTAAGGGGATATGTAGTAGCACTAGTTAATCTGCATGGGAAGCAAATTGCAGTTTGTAACCCCAAGTTTTTAATGTTACCTCTGATTAGTTTTCAAATTTTGGTTCTAATTTATTGGATATTTTTTAAGACTATATATAGAATTTACTATCCATTAATTCCTGTTGCCCCATTAATAAACTGCCAGTACTCTAGATAAGGCTCATTGTCTATATCCTTTCTATTAATGACATCCTATTACTAGCTCCCTTTTCTAGCATAAGCGTTGCTAGTCTTGTTATTATCACTGCTCCTCTACATATTGTTAGTGGGTTAAACTCGGCAAAATCCCCAGTGTTGCCAAATGCGGAGCAGCCCCCGTTATTATATTTATTGCTCCTCTACATACTGTTGCAGGGTTGGACTCGGTAAAATCCCCGGTGTTCCCTGCTAACAAACAGCCCCATTATTGGCAGTGGAGTTCCCCCTTAGAGACTCGAAGGGAATAACCACAAAGGCTATGATGGGCGCCTCGTAAAGTTAACACGAAGCTAGTTTACTGTTTAAAAAGCAAAGAAAAGAGACCCCGTCCGTTCTTTCCGCTTACCTTCGCTATTGTGCTCTAACGTGCAGCCACGGGTACGTCCAATCCTCTGCAGCTGTGAACTATCACCAGAAAGGGCGATTGCCTACGTATATATACGGCAACGCCACAGCTTCACTCTAACAGAGAGGAAGCGTTCTTTCCGCTTACCTTCGCTATTGTGCTCTAACGTGCAGCCACGGGTACGTCCAATCCTCTGCAGCTGTGAACTATCACCAGAAAGGGCGATTGCCTACATATATATACGGCAACGCCACAGCTTCACTCTAACAGAGAGGAAGCAGAGGATTGGACGTACCCGTGGCTGCACGTTAGAGCACAATAGCGAAGGTAAGCGGAAAGAACGGACAGGGTCTCTTTTCTTTGCTTTTTAAACAGTAAACTAGCTTCGTGTTAACTTTACGAGGCGCCCATCATAGCCTTTGTGGTTATTCCCTTTGAGTCTCCAAGGGGGAACTCCGCTGCCAATAATGGGGCTGTTTGTTAGCAGGGAACACCGGGGATTTTACTGAGTCCAACCCTGCAACAGTATGTAGAGGAGCAATAAATATAATAACGGGGGCTGCTCCGCATTTGGCAACACTGGGGATTTTGCCGAGTTTAACCCACTAACAATATGTAGAGGAGCAGTGATAATAACAAGACTAGCAACGCTTATGCTAGAAAAGGGAGCTAGTAATAGGATGTCATTAATAGAAAGGATATAGACAATGAGCCTTATCTAGAGTACTGGCAGCTTATTAATGGGGCAACAGGAACTAATGGATAGTAAATTCTATATATAGTCTTAAAAAATATCCAATAAATTAGAACCAAAATTTGAAAACTAATCAGAGGTAACATTAAAAACTTGGGGTTACAAACTGCAATTTGCTTCCCATGCAGATTAACTAGTGCTACTACATATCCCCTTACCATTATCCAGAGTGGAATGGGAGTGTAATACAGAAAAGTAAACCACGGGGAAGAGGATACCCCTGATTTGTGGAGGTACGTATACACCTACAGGTGGGAAAACGGTGAAGTAATGACAATAAGTCATATATTCATTCTAATGTAAATATCGGTATTATTATATATAGGGGCTCCATCCGACAAAGCGAATAAAGCAACAGCTTCAAGTCCTATGATCCAGAAGGCCTTATCCTGTGCCAACTATACTAGACAACGTCCCATTGAGAAACAAGGGAAAGCTAACTTCTTAAACGGTAATAAAGAGATCAAATCCCTGTAGTTAGAAATGCTATTAGAGTATGATAGATTTATTCAGAGGAACATTTAGAATCCCTATAGTGACAACACTATTCTATGTGCATTTTACCATCAGATTTTACTCCTTAAAGAGAAGATCAAGTTTAATATCCAGTACTACGTGGAAACGACTTCATATTACATATATGAGTCCTTCCAGCTAAGGTTAGTAACTTCGGTGTGAATGGTGTGATTGAGTACTTCCATAGAAGAACTGGTCATAAACTAGGTTATAACGGAGGTTGTAACATAAAAGCTAAAAACGAACACTAGAGGCAAGTCTAGCACCATGGGAGTGATGATAATAAATGGAATGTAATGGTGGATTCACATAGATTTACAGTGTCTGTTAGAAATGTGTACACAAGGTACAAATAGAATCCTAGTTTTTAGAAGTGTACTCATCTACAAGTAAGGCAATTCCAATGTACTTATTAATCCTTTTCTATACACAGGAAGGATATCATATCTTAAACCCCAAACGGTCTTGAACTGTCCTGAAGAAGGTGTGCCAACATCCAAGGGCGATACACCGAAACGCGTCGACGCATTTCTTGTTTTTTAGAATTCAAGCCCAGGAAATTCCTAATATCAGGCATCCTGTCAGAGAGGATATATATGAAATAAGTAAACAGGGCATTTGAATCTTATAATCAATAACAGATATAGGTACTTTGCTTACATAAGGGGTTTCTGTTTTGTTCATAGGAAACATCTCTTGCCCTAGATTAATATGTTGTTTCACTTGTTTTGAATAGGTTGACACTTTAGCATCTGTAAAAAAATGGTTTCTTTCTCTGCTTTATCTGTATATATTTATGAATATTTTTTAATGTTGCTTTTTATTGCGTGCACAAATTGATTTTATTTGTATTATGAACTGTACTGTGTAATGAATTTTCTCTATATGTATGTTTTTAATAAAAGTCTGTGAACGGTATAAAATAGTTTCTGACCAGTGACTATATAACAAATTACTTAGAATAGGGAGTGCGAGTGAGTGTATTATTTTTCCAGGGATTATCTTTAGACTTTTCAATGACAAAGTGACAGCAGGTAATCGATATGCTGACCAATTGGCCCAAGATTGTGCAAAATACAAAATGGCTATTAATAAAAAGATTGGGGGAAACGGAAACAGCTGCCAACTTATGATGCTAGAAGGAATAAAAACATGGGAAGAAGTGAGAGATCTACAGGACGCAGCAGAGCCAAAAGAAAGGGAAAATTGGAGAAAATTTGGTTGTCAGAGAAGGGATGAAGATGGTGTCATTGTTTACCTTGATGGTATGCCTGTGTTGCCAGACTGTCTGCTTGCTCCTATGGCTAGATTGATACATAGAGACACACATTTGGGAAGAGATGCTATGATACGCATCTTTAGGCAGACATGGTTCAACTCGAGATTCAGAAACATAGCAGAGGCACTCTGCCAGAGGTGTCTGGTTTGTCAACAATTCAATCCCGGAAAGAAAACTGTAGTGTTGCCAGGAAAGATTGGAAAGGCAGAAGGCCCTTTCGTACGATTACAAATTGACTTCATTCAGTTACCCCCTTGTCGAGGAATGAAGTACATCCTTGTCATTGTCTGCCTGTTTTCAAAATGGGTGGAAGCTTATCCTGCTCGCAGAGATGATAGCATCACTGTAGCCAAACTGTTACTTAGGGAACTTATACCTCGGTACGGATTTCCAGTCACAATTCAATCTGACAGACAAGGGCATTTCCATAGCGAAATAATAAGACAAATTTGTGAAGCATTCAAAATTACGCACAAACTGCACTGTGCATATCGCCCAGAGGCTTCTGGAGTGGTAGAACAACTGAATGGCACTATCAAATCAAGATTGGGAAAAGTGTGTGAATCTACTCACATGGAATGGCCAGATGCTTTGCCACTTGTTTTGATTGGACTTAGGAGTATTCCAGACCGGAACACAGGCTTGAGTCCCCATGAGATACTGATGGGAAGAGGAATGTGGCAAGCATGGGTGCCAGGATACAAACTGATAAGCATATCTGATTTGGTACTAGGATACTGCAAAGTACTGGCTGACCAAGTGCGTTCTATCTCTCACCAGATTGGGAAAGACGCTGTCACCAGACCAACAACTCCAGCACATGACTTGAACCCAGGTGATTGGGTCGTAATAAAGAAACATACTTGCAAGAGTTGCCTTGCACCGAAGTCGGGAAAACCACGACAAGTAATTCTGGTTACCACCACAGCTGTGAAGTGTGCAGGTGTGCCACTGTGGATCCGTGCCAGCCATACGAAGAAAGTGACTGAACCTGAAGAAACTGAGGCTGAAGGTTGTGCAGCTGAGGGGTCTCAAGAGATAGGTCCTGAAGTAGCTGAAGAAGAACAACCGAGCTCCAGTCAAGATGATTGGGTCCCAATATTCGACCTGACTATAGATCCAATAAGAACAAGAAGACAAACCTACTTAGATAGAGAGTGGGATAGTGAGGATGAGACAGGAATAGAAGGAGATAATCAGATCATCGAAATCCAAATCAAATCGGATGATGAGGAAGACCAGATAGGGAAAGAACAGGTTATTGACACTCCTCCAAGAACTCCTGAGCCTGAAAAGGGACAGATAGAAATTAGGGCGGAAATTCAAGCGGAAGAAAATCAAAAGTTCAAAGTGCTTGAACAGGATCAGATAGGACTAGAGAAATGTGTTCAGGAAGAAGAAATTGAAACAAACCAAAGCCAGAACCAGCATTCACCTGAACAAGGCCAGTTTAGGGACCAGGCAGAAGAAACTAATATAAAACCTGGACCTAGTCAGTTAGGAAGTGACACAGAAAACGATCTTGAAAATGTGCCACAACTGAATGAAAATAAAAGAGCGTTTGAAGAAAGTCAAGAGACAGGGCCAGTTAAAAGACTCAGAAAAGGAGACAAGGTACCTAGATGTGTCAAAAGACTGAGACTAAGACTAGACTATCGACAAAGAACTTGAGCAGGAAAACGAAGACTCCAGTAAAACTGATCCGTCTGTGATAAAAACTAGGAGAAGAAGTGCCTGAATAAAGAGACTGAATAACAAGTATCAGAGTCCTGAATGAACTTATCTTGTGTTGGAGGACTTTGAAAACTTGGAAATAAGTGATGAAAGTGATGAAGAATTGATTACTGACCAGACTGATGAAGAAGTGAAACCAACCTGAAAGTTGCCCTGAGTAAGCAACCTGTGCAAAGTTACAAAGAGGGGTTGAAGCTTCTTTTGAGCCAAAATGTCTGATTCCTCTGTGAATGGAAGACCGAGACGAAGTTGTTTTAAAACATGCTGCAAAGTATGTTTATGTAGTGTAGCATTAGTACTTATACTTTGGATAGGACTAACAATAACTATTCCTTACATGATAAGTAGAGACACTAATTTGTACCCTCCCAAGCCAGTGACAATGGACACAGAAGAGCTGCGAACGCAAAATACACCACAAAGAGTAGATACACAGGAGAAAGCACTTAGCCTTAGACAAACTAGAATGGACTTAGATGCACCAGATGAGGAAGGACTGCACTATAATAGAATCAAAAACAGAACTCATTTAAATGTATTTGCAAACCTTTTAGTGCACTATGTAGAAGCAATGGAGATTGAAGACTGTTATATCTGCATGAAGCTACCCACTTCAGTAGTTGAGGGTGTGACGTACCATCACTTGCCACTAACATATGGAATTTCCTGTAGTATTTTAGCTAGTTTATTCTATAAGAGAGGACCTTTACAGTATTATTATTCTAACTCAGATGTGATATTTTCTGAACTTCCTATGCGCAGTAACCTAAATCCTGTACATACTAAGAGTGATGTAGCACGTTATATGGGTGAATACTTTCTAACTATAGGTACAATAGATATAGGTGAAGCACACAGAGATAACTTGACTTGTTCATTACACAAAGAAGAGAACATGTTTCTAAATATGGCAGAGAAAAGAAGTGAAAGTTTCCAAAGAAAAGCGAATGACAAAAAGCAGAGAACCCCTAAATGGGCTGAAAATATAGGGAGCACCTCAAATGGTGGAGCTAATGCTGCTATGTTGCTGGATTTCAAAAAGAAGGGGAAACTTTGTCTTCACAGAGAGAAGACTGGTTATTATAATAATATATTCATTGGTTCCAGTGAATGCGAACACAATTACAAGGTAATTGGGGGTTGGGGTTTCAAAAATGGGTCAGAACCTGTGTTTCCCGGAATCTACTATATATGTGGAAACAAGGCTTATTTCAAATTACCAGACCATTGGTATGGAAGCTGTTATTTTGGTATTGTCTTCCCAAAGATATACCATGTAAATGAAATCACTGGAAGCAATGAAGGAACTAACAGATTATTGAGTAATGAAAGACAAAGTGTTGGAGAAATAATAGGTGATATATTTAGTGCATTGATACCTACAGTGGGAGTGGCTCTGAATACACACAGAATCTGCAAATTGTCAACAGTAGTAGATCGGTTATCAACTGACACTGCTGGAGGTTTCCTGATGGTCAATACCGAATTGGTTGCGATCAGATCTATGGTTTTACAAAATCGACTTGCTCTTGACACCCTATTGGCAAAAGAGGGCAGAGTCTGTAGAATGTTGAAAGTGCCACATTGTTGCACTTACATTCCAGACAAAAGTGTTGAAATCAAGAAGTATGTGAAAAACATCACTAATTTGGAAAGAGAGCTTAAACCACTGGAGGTTGATAGTGCCTGGAAGAGACTAACCGATGGTCTCTCCTCTGTAGGTAGTTGGTTTTCTAATCTAGGTAAGAGTCTTGTGAGTAAAATACTGATGCCAATAGCGGGAATAGATCTATTAGTGCTCATCATAATGATTTGCTGCAAATGTCGAAAGCACAAAAAGAAATATGCTGTGAATAGGCGAGGAGTAAAAAGAAATGTGGAAGAGCTCGAATTAGAACAAATGAATAATAAGATATATAAGAAAATGAAAAATTCTCATCCCAATAAAGGTGCTGAGAAAAAGATAAATAGGAAGTTTGAAGAGATTGAAATGGGTGAAATGGGAAAGTTGGCATCTGGTTCCATTAATTGTGATGATAGTAAATATCATCAAAGAGGGGATTGATGGAGCAGGGATTCGCATGTAAAGTGACTTGCTTGAACTCATGAACCTCGAAATAATGTTAATATACTAATCAACCTGTTTGTCATATTAATCTGCCCCTCGACCGGCATTTTTGGGTGTCCGAGAGAAGCTTGCTTATGTGTCTATTAATATTAATACGCTTGCAACCTAAAATGGCCGCTGCTACGCGGGAATTTAGACTGCGCATGCGTCGGTCATACCCATGTGATGTGACGTATTCGATGTCTTGGTGGGAAACTGTTTGCACTCGCGCAATCGCAATAGAGCTGAGATGGCTGCTCTGTGTTCTCACATGCTTAAAGCTTGCATTGCTGCTTTCGCTAAACTGTTTGTTCTGCTTAATCCTAATGCTATAGTTTATATTGAAGTAATGGGTATAGTATAGAGATTCATGGTATACAGTGTAATCATTTTATTACCGTGTTGTAATTTGTTTTCTCTTACTTTTCATGTATCGTATTCTTTGGGCCGGGGAGGTGCTTACTACTCCATTTTGGAAGTCCCTTTTGCGCATGTCCGCGGGGAGGAAAATTGAACTTGCAGCAGTGGAACCCAGCCAGCTGGCAGCCACAGCCAAGATGCGCCTGGGAACTCGACCTGCGACCTTGCGAGAAGAAGCTGAACTGTACTAGAAATCGTTACAATTGTATTCAATGTTATATTCCCCATTGTTAACCATGGTTAACAATGCATATCTCATGAGAACCTGGAATTCAATGGGCGTTAACAGAATTTACATAAAGAGTCTGAGAAAGTCTAAAATTTAGGTGGTGTGATGACCTGTCCTCCTCCTTTGTGCAATCAAAATTGGGGATCCTTACACTTGCAACATTGGGGGGTGGTACACTGACCCGAAAAACAGTATAACTAGCGTAGGTTTAGCTAGAGAAATTGTCTGACTTGTCCCAATATCTGACCTGTCACTGACCCAACGCACTCAATAGGTGACTGAAAGAGAGAGCTGCGGAGCACTCTGTTGGGAGGTTTGAGAACCCAATCGGGGTTTTGCAGAAGTGAAAGTGCTGGCGAAGCACTTTGCTGATAAAGATTATAACCCAATTGGGGTTTTGGCAGATTCCTTGCAGAGAGGGAGTAGCGCAGGTGTTGCGACCGAAGCTGCGGGTGCTGATCTTAACCTTTGGTGAACTGGTCCTGATCTGAAATCTGGGGATATCCTGTCCTGATTGTCCATGAGCTGCACCTGTTCGCCTACTGGCACTTAAGTCCTTGGGGTTCTTCCCGTCTTTTCTAACTGACCCGTGACCAGGGTTGGTCTTCACTCTATGCTTCCCTTTATTTTTAAGTTCCTGAATGATTGGCCTACTCTATCTTATTCATAGCTATACGCTTTTTATGATTTTGATTATAGATAGTCTCCTCGCTTTTAATCTTCTGCTCATGACATATGATGATAATGATGATTAGATAAAAGTTTGAACCTACCCAGAGTCTGTTCTTATTTAATTTCTTACAAAAATGTTATAATGTTTTGAGTGCCTATCTTTAAACTCAACTCCCTGATCCAATGTGTTTAGGTTCCTAGTATCTTCATTACTAGGTTATAGGTATAGGAATAGAGATAAAATCACAAAAATACTGATAGTAGAGCGTGAGTTACCTAAGTGATGTTAAGGTATGTGGTTTAAAATTATGGGCCCAGGTGAGTATTAGTAAAATTTCCTCGCTGGGTGACCTGCGCACTCTATCACATGGAGTCCTTAATTTTGGGAATTTCCAATTCGATTGCATCCGTTCTTGATGTGACTTCATCTAACCTTTTAGCGAATACTTCACAGGTAGCTTGAGTGGCTGCCTGGTTCGCTTCGGAGACTAGAAATCTATTGGACATTTCGGTTTGATTTGTCTCAGACACAGTGAATCTATTAGTCATTTCATCCTTCATGGCAAGTAATATATCATCCAGGGAGCATGTTGTTGTACCTGTTGATAAATCTATTGTTGCGTTATCTTCTGTGGTGTTGAAGGCCTTAAAAGATTTCGGAGATAATTCCGGAGGTTTATTTGTAGCCAACGCGGAGTATCTATTTGAGAGGCTCCCTGCTGGATGAGTAATTAAAGTCCAGATGAGGTTCACCCCGGCGTCCCTGTCTCTGTCCCTGCCCCTGTCGGGGGCCACTTATAGTGCATTCAAAGTGTTACTCAACCCCACCTTTGGGGAACTCTAGGGGATGGGTGTTTCTTCCGGGGGACTGACTTGACTCGCACTCTTCAAAGAATCGCTCACTGAAGCAGTAGAGGTTGACATGACTTTATAGTAAGTTTTCAATTAGGGGATGATTTTAAACTTTAAAGAAGACACCTTCTTGCCCCTTCTCTTTCTCTGACCAGCGTCTGCCTCTTTGCCTTTTGCGCCGGGACTGTCATCCATGGTGCCCCCTCTCTGCTTGCGCTGTTTTGTGGATGTTTTTACATCGGAGATTGTGGGGGAGATATGTGGAGGAAAGATGGGTTTAATGATGTCAATGTTTGAAGTATGAGCAGCTCTTGCCCGTAAGATGTATCTATTTATTTTTTGTAAATGGGTATCTGCTGCAGCTAACCCGCCTGTCTTCTCAGCCTCCTTATCTCCATGCACTTAGCTTGCACCTTAACTTGTGCCTCTTCCACCTTGGTATTTTTCAAATTATAAAAGTCGAACTCAAAGGGTGTTGGAGCTTCGTCTTCAATACCCCCCGAGAGTAAGAAGTCCCTCTTCTTGCCTTCGTCACAATTCCCGGGGAAAGCGCCCTCTAGAAGACTGTAGCTCCAAAGACGTTGACTCCCTACCTGAAATCCTGAAACCGCCGTCCGGGTAAAACAAATCCGGGGTGTTGAGGGCGCGCCTGTGCTGTTGCTGTCTCTACCACCCGCGACTCGGAGCTCGAAGAAAGCCGAGTCATGTCTTCGATGTATCCGGTCTGCCTCCTCCCAGCTCCAACCGCAAACCACGCTGCCTGCTCTACTCACTCCACTGTCGACGTCTGCAAGTCCACCCGGACACCGGAATCAGAGAAAACGAACTCCGAACGCATATCCACAGGTACAGGGGTTTGGGGGGTAACTTCAGAAAATGAGAGAAAACACAGTTTAAATACCTCTTTTAGCAAGGGCCCATAGTTAATTAGAAAATCCCTAGGGGAGCCGAGCCGCTGCCGTTTAGCTGGTGGTTGCCATGTTCCTCCCCCACTGATTATTGGTGGCGATTTTAATGTTCTTTTGGACCCATCAAAGGATAGGTCCAATTTGAGTTACTATGTTGGAGCCCCCAGGGTACATCGGGCTTTGTTAAATATGCTACACGATTTGGATTTGGTAGATGTGTGGAGGGCAAATATGGGAGACTTACAGGGCTTTATGTTTTACAGCAAAAAACACTGTCACTCTTCCAGAATCGATTATATTTTAACAGATAGATCCACCATGGCCGGCCTGGAAGGGATCTCCGTCTTACCAAGTCACCTCTCAGACCACAACCCAGTTCAATTTTTTTATCAAAGTAAATGGCTCTTGCTGCAAACAAGATGGACGCTTAATAGGGCCGTGCTTTTGGATTCTGAAATTATCCAGGCTACTAAGCAATCCTCTTTAGAATGTATTTCTTTGAACGTAGCTTCCACAACTCAAGATTTTATTTGGGATGCTTATGAGGCAAATTTGAGGGGGAGGCTCCATGGCCTTATATGTTCCAAGAATAGGGCTGAGGCTAGGGCCCTAAATACAATTGAGGAGAAAATACTCCAGCTAGAGAATGAGAGGAACAGACTATATCATGGGGACTCAGGGCGGCTGTCGTAAGTTTTGAGTGATCTAGATGGCGCAAGACAGGAATACAGGGGGAAATTAGACTCAAAGTGTAGGGCACAATGGCATACTAAGAATATGCAAAACTTTGAATACAGGGAGAAAGCGGGAGCCCTACTGGCATGGAAAGCAAGAGCCAATCGCTCCAAAAACACTATCAATGAATTGATAATAAATAGCGACGGGGAGAAGTCGAGCAGCATCGAAGATATGCAAACCTGTCTGCTTTCCCTTTTTTCAGACCTTTATAAGAAGGATCTGGCTCTGTCCCCAAGTTCTATGCAATCATGGTTGAGAAGTAAATCCTTGCCTTCCTTGTCAGACGAGAGTCGTGACAACTTAGATGCTCCCATCACCTTAGAGGAGATAACTGATCAAATTAGAAAATGTAAGAATAAAAAGGCTGCAGGTATGAACTCGCTTCCAAATGAAGTTTATAAACTTCTAGCAGGGATATTGACACCTGTACTGGGCATCGCCTTTAACTCCGTATACTGTCTGACTGGTAAAGTCCCCGAGTCCTGGAAGGAAGCCCCAATTGCCTTAATTTTAAAGCCAGGTAAAGATCCGTTAAAAGCAGACTCATACCGTCCAATCTCTCTGCTGAATGCCGATTACAAGATCTTTATGGGTATTCTTGCAGGGAGATTGGCTAAACTGGTCACCAACCTGGTCCATATTGACCAGAAGGGCTTCGTCGCATGAAGGTACATCCAGGAACAGACACAATTGCTAATAGGCAATATTGACCTGGCCATTGAAAAATCTGATCCATTGGCCATAGTGGCCCTGGACGTGGCCAAGGCCTTTGATAGGGTCTGCTGGGTATACCTGTAGGATGTATTGGAGGTAATGGGTTTCTGACCCATTTTTATTCTAACCCTGAGGAATTGCTATCGGGAAGCCTCTGCTCGGATTCTTCTGAATGGTTTGCTGACTTCTAGTTTTAATATCCAGAGGGGAACCCGACAGGGTTGCCTGATTTCCCCCCTCTTGTTTAACATCTATATAGAGCCACTGGCGCAGGCCATCAGATTAGGCGACTTAATTTATCCCTTTAAGTCCCAACATTATAGCTGTTAGTTAGCTTTGTATGCTGACGATTTGATATTATACACCAATGATCCCGAGGTGGTTATTCCCCGCGTGGAAGCGCTATTGGAGGGGTTTGGCTCCCTGTCAGGTTATTTAGAAAATACATCAAAGACCGAGGTGATGTGCTGGAACCTAGACCAATGGGAGGGAACAACCAGCAACGAGTTAAGATATTAATGTATATATATATATATAGTCAAGGACTTGGAAAAAATTACCCATATTAACCTAAATAGAACTATTAAAGAAATAGACTGCCTATTTAGCAGATGGAGGAACCTCCTCTTAACAATCTATGGGAAAGTAAATTTAGTAAAGATGGTAATTCTTCCCAAGTTGTCTTACCTGTTTAGTACAATACCCTTGGCCGTTCCACGCAAGAGCATTAGCAAGGTCCAGGGTAAGATACAGAGTTTTATTTGGGGAGACAAGGGTGCAAGGCTTTCCTGGAAGAAACTGAGACGCAGACTCAATAAAGGGGGGCCGGCTCTTCCTGATATTAGCTGGTATGCGGTAGCATTTCAATTTAAAGGAGTTCTGATGCTACTTACGAAACCAGAAGAGCCAGCTTGGGGAAGGCTGTTGGGAGAAATGGCAACAACTGAAGAAGGAGGAGGTGGTGAGGCTTTTCTATGTAAATTTGGGGCTCAAAAATACTTCAAGCAAGTACGTTTGAAGGTTCTCAGGACAGCCTTGGAAACATGGTACAAAGTCAGAATTAGATGGGGGGATAGGATACTACTCAGACCTAACACCTATTTGGGATTCCCCTGGAACACCTTTATGTCTTAGAGGCAGTTTGGCGGTACCCATCAAGAGAGCGGGCATAAATATCTGGTCCAACTTGTTAAATACAGAGGGGATCCACCCTTGGGAACTATTGAGGGCCAGGATCGGTACAGGGTTTTCTAGATTTAAGTATCTACAACTGGTATCCTGGTTTGAAGCAGAAAAAGAGGATGTAAGGGGGAATTGGGACATTGAGCGTTTGTTTCAATCTGTACACCCAATGAAGAGAGATATCAGTGTGGTATAACAATCTGTTAGAAGCTGAAGATCTGGAAACCCAATTCCTGTCTTTGGTCTGGAATCAAACTCCCCTTGAAACCTCTATAGACACCCTGCTCAAGCCTTCATTGAAATTACTATATAAATACATCAAACCTGCAAGTCTAAAAAAGAATCACTTTTTTGTCATCAATAGACTTTATTATACCCCAGCCAAGATAGCCAAGCTTGCTCCATCACCAACGCCAAAATGCCCCAGGTGTATGATGTCCATTGCCAATGATCTTCACATATTTTTTGAGTGTCCCAAATTAAAAATCTTTTTGAAGGGGGTCGGTGGCATTCTCCAAAATATTTTTAAAGCCAACATTGAAGTTAATTTGTCACTAGTCTTTTTTGGGGTGATGGTTTATTCTGTCAGAATGCATCGCAGATCCACCGTGGGTTATTATTATACTTAGTGCTACTTGCCCGGAGAGAGGTCTGTAAAAAGTGGAAAGATCCCCTTCCCCCTTAGAGCGAGGACTGGCTTAATGCCACATTGGCTATGGCTCACCTAAATCATGAAGGAGAAGGGGTCAGTTTGACAAACATCTGGCTGCCCCAATTGAGATGGGGACATAACTTGAGATTAATATAGTTAGTCCTATGATTATACCAAGTTCGCCTACTAACGGGACCGGTCGGGCGTTCTAAGCAAGTGCGGTAAGCTGGAGGACCCACAGATCGAAATGTCGGCTTCATAAGACCTGCAGAAGCTTATTGGTGAGATGAGGACAAAAAAAACATGTTTCAGCAATCATCATTAGTAAACTCAGTGCATCTGTTATGTGAACCATTCACTGCCTGGTTCAGAGGCCGTGGTAAAGTGCTTCCTCCTGTCACACACATTGGAAATCACTGGGCCCCACAGACCAGACATCACAGTCCACAGAATGTGTCTTGTGGTCACACCGTGACGCTCCAGCATTTACCTTACTATGATTTAAAAATATTAAATGCTTTTGTGCTTAAAATGAGCACCATTTACACTTCACAAGAATACATTAATGTTTGCTTTGCACAAACAGTTACATTAATCTGCAGCATACACAATTGTATAGAGTTTGCTATTCACATTAAAACTGGTCATAGTTGGTGCAGGCCTCAATTTAAAATGGTTCATGTTAGTTGAAAAGCTTTCTTGTCAGTTGTGTATTTTTCCTCTTTCTCGTTTCAGAAGCCAAGCTGCAGCAGCCAATGTTAATTAGAATGTATTTCTATGTGGTTTTCGTGTGCATGCTTATTTGTGTATGTTCCTTGGAGAGTTAAATAAAGGTTCTGTTCCTGTGAGAGAGAGAGGACATTCAGACTGAATTGCTTCATTCTGATGCAGATACAGATAACCAGCTGAAGGTCATGCAGCAGAGAATCCATTGTCTGTAGCTGGGAAGAAGATCGAAACCCTCTGGGAAAGCTGGGAAGAAGACTGAAACCCTCTTAATCACAACATGTTTGATCCTGGTTCTCTTCATGGAAAACTTAGGGAGTGCAGGTTGCCGTAGAAAATCGAATTTAACTATGCATTGATTAGTTAGTTTGGTTCAGTCGATGCCCTGCAACTCTACCTAGAGGAGATGCTTCCGTTTGCTCTCCCAAGCAAAAGTTAGACTCCTGGCCCAATCCTATTTTCAGTTACTTGATAGAATCTTCATGGGATTTCGCTTTTAGATGTTTTACTTTCTGACACATTCTGTCTGACTGCTCATCAATTTACCTGACTTCAGCTTGCTTAGTTAAATAGGGAACTTCCCTTCACAGGAAATTAAGCCTGCTTTGATTTACTTTATGCCAAGTTTTAACAATTTGTCCTTGTATTTACTTGCTTGAATTAATTTTAATCATACTGACTAATGCATTTATGTATTAATTACTCATTTATGACTACTTTTAATTTGTTGAGTTTGTAACCTTAGTAATGTGTTAATAAACCTTCATGGTTTTCAGATCTACCACTCTCCGTCATTCGTTTGGGGCCAAATGTGAATCATGTTATTTGCATGTATTTGAAAAGCTGTGTCACACATAAGTCCATGACTGAAGGTCCATCCGCTTGAGTGCAGCTTGTACATGAGTTTGCACAAGAGAATCTGCATGGTGCAAATCCGCTGTAGCAAAAGTCTTGTAGCAGATGATGGTTCCCATTGAGGTATGGATGTACACATTTTCCCCTTAGATCAGGCTTTTTCAACAAGTAGCTCGTGAGCTACTGGTAGCTCTCCAGCTACCTACAAGTAGCTCTCCTGTGTGCCACCCAGCCCACTAAATTAGAAACGTTTGCATTGTTGAATGAGTATATGTATAGCAAAAGTCAAAAGCATGCATTTGAGAAAAAAACGTGTGACTATTCAAGACTCATAAGTGGATGTTTGACTGAAACAGTTGGCGTTCCAATTCAACCACTACAACCATTCAGTTGGTTAACAATAAACATGTTATTTCTATGCCCATATACTTTTATAGGGAAAACATACACTTTACAAATACACACATTATATTTAAATCTGATATTTCAGGGATAAATTATGTGGCATCGTGGAGACATTCTCTTGAGGCACTGCAGCTATGGCTTTTATCTATAACCCAAGTAGAGGCATTCCAAGTTGATAAAACATTTTTCAGATTCCTGCTAGCAACTCTGCCAGATGCACTGATGTAATAATTGCTCATATACTTGTATTACATGGCCACTAATGTACTCTTGTCTGATGTGGTCACTATTACAACACTAATAATATTAGCATCTTTGTGCAATATATTTTTTACTTTCGTAGTTCTTGTTACAGTAAAAGGTGGAGACTTCTTCTATAGACAGTTAGATTCTGTCGTAGCCCAGCCTGAGGTACCGTGGTCCAATTCAGAGTATTGGCAGGGTTTCGGCTATCTTGAAGTGGTTTCAGTGTCCTAGGAGAGCGAGTATTAGTAGGGTTATGTATCTTTCACTGTGTGTTGTCAAGTGTCTGTGTTTTTTGATGAGCTAGTGTGCTTCGTGGAGTGGTTTCAAATTGTGTTCAGTAGGGCTATCTGTTGATGATGAGAAATTGAATTGTTTTTTCACATATGTTGTTTGTTCTTGTGAAGATAAATGCACTTCCTGCAAAGAGTTGAAGTTTGGTTATCAAATGCATCGCAATCCAAGATACCAGGATAGATATTGAGTTATATTAAGGTTTTGACTTGTCTGTGTAGAAGCAGAACCCCAATAATCACATGAACCACAATATTTCAAACACTCTAAATATTACCCAATTAATTTGTCGCCAGAAACGCCATTAGATCTAGTGGTTAGAGACAACCCGCCTCATGAAAAAATATACATTTCAGTAGACTGAAACAGAATAAATGAGGAAACGCTAATAACTGAATTCTAGGTCAAAAATAGGAAAAACATAGATTTATTACAGAGTTTTTAGTAAATGTGCAGAGAAAAATGCCATGAAGGCCCAATTACAGAAACACAAAACTATCAACTTTAGCCTTAACTAAACCAATTTAGCAAATCCCAAAACGAATTCCCAAAGAGTACTGATAGCATTCTGATATGCAAATCTAAGCCAAATACACATAAAAAATAAAAAGAATCTCCCAGCAACAGCAGCCCTTGAGACAACTCTAAAGATTAACCCCCAGCATTATGAAGCACAACAATTTTTATACACAAAAATGACTCATTCTATTAATAGATTCTTCAAATTAGCATGCTATCATCATAATTAGGGTCGCATTGGCATTTCATAAATAGCAACATACTTTTTGAGTCTTTAGTAATAACCAATTTTTAAGGTTAGAGAAATATTCCACCTACTCTCTAAGCAACTGCACTCAGGAGATGATCAGCACAAAATGAAACATTTCTTAAACAATAGCTCATAGAATTAGCACGCCTTCAGCGGAACTTCCAGCAGTAGTCCTTGAATATGATATTTTGGCTACACAATGGAAGCTTCATTCACAATACACACTTTCTTTTTTTATTTTATTTTTTATTTTATTGTTCCACAGTAGGAGCATATAGAGTAAGAAAGAAAAAATAGATAAAACAATCAGAACAATCAAAGCCTAAATCATAAATACATCAAATGACATTATCCCATCTCCATGTGTTCATGAATTGCCCCCCAGGTCAACATACCAAGTTTGCGTTTTTTTGCCCCCTTTACAGCATAATGACTCCATTTTAATTTGAACAAATTGTAAATTTTAGCCCGCCAAAATTCAAATGCTGGAGGTTCCATTTGCAACCAATCTGATGCTATACATAGGCGAGCTGCGGTCATTGCTACAAAAAAAAATGCCTGTATTTATATAGGATACAGAAAAGGGGGTGGTGATGAACAGAGTGTGTGAATTAAGCAGACCACTCTTACCCAGTCCAAAGATCAGGGCTTGATCCATCACCGTTATTTATCTCACTGCACCATCCCAGCTCAGAACCTGGCTATATGCAAATCAGTATGTCCCTGGCCCAGTGCATCATGGGAACAGGGCAGACTAAACTACCAAGCCAATTCTTCACCAGAAAGGAGACAAGCTACCGGGGACCGGTTTCTGGCATTTCAGCCGTCTTCGGCCCGGCTTGCTTGAATCCTGATGGTGCAGTGAGAAAGGGACCATTGTCTGAGTATACCCTGCCACACCTATAGTGGCCAAAAACGATACAGAAAAGGAGGTGGTGATGAACAGAGTGTCTGAATTAAGCAGACCACTCTTACCCAGTCCAAAGATCAGGGCTTGATCCATCACCGTTATTTATCTCACTGCACCATCCCAGCTCAGAACCTGGCTATATGCAAATCAGTCTGTCCCTGGCCCAGTGCATCATGGGAACAGGGCAGACTAAACTACCAAGCCAATTCTTCACTAGAAAGGAGACAAGCTACCGGGGACCGGTTTCTGGCATTTCAGCCGTCTTCGGCCCGGCTTGCTTGAATCCTGATGGTGCAGTGAGAAAGGGACTCATGTCTGAGTATACCCTGCCACACCTATAGTGGCCAAAAACGATACAGAAAAGGGGGTGGTGATGAACAGAGTGTCTGAATTAAGCAGACCACTCTTACCCAGTCCAAAGATCAGGGCTTGATCCATCACCGTTATTTATCTCACTGCACCATCCCAGCTCAGAACCTGGCTATATGCAAATTAGTCTGTCCCTGGCCCAGTGCATCATGGGAACAGGGCAGACTAAACTACCAAGCCAATTCTTCACCAGAAAGAAGACAAGCTACCGGGGACCGGTTTCTGGCATTACAGCCGTCTTCGGCCCGGCTTGCTTGAATCCTGATGGTGCAGTGAGAAAGGGACTCATGTCTGAGTATACCCTGCCACACCTATAGTGGCCAAAAACGATACAGAAAAGGGGGTGGTGATGAACAGAGTGTCTGAATTAAGCAAGGAAGTGAGCTGAAAAACGGTGATGGATCAAGCCCTGATCTTTGGACTGGGTAAGAGTGGTCTGCTTAATTCAGACACTGTTCATCACTACCCCCTTTTCTGAATCATTTTTGTCCACCATAAGCATGGAAGGGTATACTCAGATGTGAGTCCCTAGCTCATTGCACCATCAGGATTCAAGCAAGCCGGGCGGAAGACGGCTGAAATGCCAGAAACCGGTCCCCGGTAGCTTGTTTGCTTCCCAGTATAAGAATTGGCTTGGTAGTTTGGTCTGCCCTGTTCCCATGATGCACTGGGCCAGGGTCAGACTAATTTGCATATAGCCAAGTTCTGAGCTGGGATGGTGCAGTGAGCTGAAAAACGGTGATGGATCAAACCCTGATCTTTGGACTGGGTAAGAGTGGTCTGCTTAATTCAGACACTCTGTTCATCACCACCCCCTTTTCTGAATCATTTTTGTCCACCATAAGCGTGGAAGGGTATACTCAGATGTGAGTCCCTAGCTCATTGCACCATCAGGATTCAGGCAAGCCGGGCCGAAGACGGCTGAAATGCCAGAAACCGGTCCCCGGTAGCTTGTTTCCTTCCCAGTATAAGAATTGGCTTGGTAGTTTGGTCTGCCCTGTTCCCATGATGCACTGGGCCAGGGTCAGACTAATTTGCATATAGCCAAGTTCTGAGCTGGGATGGTGCAGTGAGCTGAAAAACGGTGATGGATCAAGCCCTGATCTTTGGACTGGGTAAGAGTGGTCTGCTTAATTCAGCCACCTTGTTCATCACCACCCCCTTTTCTGAATTATTTTTGTCCACCATAAGCGTGGAAGGGTATACTCAGATGTGAGTCCCTAGCTCATTGCACCATCAGGATTCAAGCAAGCCGGGCCGAAGACGGCTGAAATACCAGAAACCGGTCCCCGGTAGCTTGTTTCCTTCCCAGTATAAGAACTGGCTTGGTAGTTTGGTCTGCCCTGTTCCCATGATGCACTGGGCCAGGGTCAGACTAATTTGCATATAGCCAAGTTCTGAGCTGGGATGGTGCAGTGAGCTGAAAAACGGTGATGGATCAAGCCCTGATCTTTGGACTGGGTAAGAGTGGTCTGCTTAATTCAGACACTCTGTTCATCACCACCCCCTTTTCTGAATCATTTTTGTCCACCATAAGCGTGGAAGGGTATACTCAGATGTGAGTCCCTAGCTCATTGCACCATCAGGATTCAAGCAATCCGGGCCGAAGACGGCTGAAATGCCAGAAACCGGTCCCAGGTAGCTTGTTTCCTTCCCAGTATAAGAATTGGCTTGGTAGTTTGGTCTGCCCTGTTCCCATGATGCACTGGGCCAGGGTCAGACTAATTTGCATATAGCCAAGTTCTGAGCTGGGATGGTGCAGTGAGCTGAAAAACGGTGATGGATCAAGCCCTGATCTTTGGACTGGGTAAGAGTGGTCTGCTTAATTCAGACACTCTGTTCATCACCACCCCCTTTTCTGAATCATTTTTGTCCACCATAAGCGTGGAAGGGTATACTCAGATGTGAGTCCCTAGCTCATTGCACCATCAGGATTCAAGCAAGCCGGGCCGAAGACGGCTGAAATGCCAGAAACCGGTCCCCGGTAGCTTGTTTCCTTCCCAGTATAAGATTTGGCTTGGTAGTTTGGTCTGCCCTGTTCCCATGATGCAATGGGCCAGGGTCAGACTAATTTGCATATAGCCAAGTTCTGAGCTGGGATGGTGCAGTGAGCTGAAAAACGGTGATGGATCAAGCCCTGATCTTTGGACTGGGTAAGAGTGGTCTGCTTAATTCAGACACTCTGTTCATCACCACCCCCTTTTCTGAATCATTTTTGTCCACCATAAGCGTGGATGGGTATACTCAGATGTGAGTCCCTAGCTCATTGCACCATCAGGATTCAAGCAAGCCGGGCCGAAGATGCCTGAAATGCCAGAAACCGGTCCCCGGTAGCTTGTTTCCTTCCCAGTATAAGAATTGGCTTGGTAGTTTGGTCTGCCCTGTTCCCATGATGCACTGGGCCAGGGTCAGACCAATTTGCATATAGCCAAGTTCTGAGCTGGGATGGTGCAGTGAGCTGAAAAACGGTGATGGATCAAGCCCTGATCTTTGGACTGGGTAAGAGTGGTCTGCCTAATTCAGACACTCTGTTCATCACCACCCCCTTTTCTGAATCATGTATTTATATAGGGGCATGCCTTTTCCCACGGCTTGCCCAACTCCTACTACCATAAGGGCAGGAGCGATCTTAACCGTGCTTTGATTTATAACTGATAGAACATTTTCAATACTAAGCAAGAATTGCTGCAGTTTAACACAACTGTAAAATATATGTAAGATATCTGCATTATCACTCCCGCATCGAAAACATTTGCCGTCATATCGAGTGCCCCATTTAAGCATGCGATCTGGAGTGTAATATAATCTAAATAAAGTTTTAAAAAATTGAACCTTCAGATTGGCTGACAAAAAGGCCTCCTTGGAAATCAGAATGGCGTACTCTATTATCAAATCCGGTTCACCCAACTTAAGCTGCCAATATAGATTATGTTTCTCCAAGTCATCAGGTCTAAATTCTAATTGTATTTTATACAGACCGCCAATTTTATGCGGACGGCGAATTGCCTCAACTAAGGAAATAGATACGGGACTATTATGTTTCCGGGTCAAGAAATCGCCAACCCTGGAGATATTTAAAAAACTGAGTATTAATCAAATCATATTTTCTAACTAATTCCTCATAAAGTTAAGATAAGCCCACCCACTTTAAAAAGATCCCCAATTTGCTCAATGCCCTTATGCGACCAGTACCTAACTACCCTATCCCAAAATATAGAAGGGAGTATTTTATTAGCGTTCAAGGGTGTATAATATGTTAGTGTACCAAGAGCCATCATTCTTGATACCTTCCTCCAAACTTTAAATGCTGATTCCAAGACTTTAAACCGAGTTCTTTTATAGTAGTTCCCTTCCAGTTCTCTAAATAAACACCTGTTAGCCTGAATCCCTAACAGTAACTGAAATATTGAGGGTGCTTCCGCAATTTCAGCTACCTGTTCCCCCGTCAGTAGTAAACGCATTCTTTGTAAAAAACAAACATAAAAATACAAAGTGAAATCTGGAATGGCCCGTCCCCCTCTTTCGACAGGAAGTGTCATCAGTCTCATCGCCCGCCCAGAGAAATTTTGAGCATAAAGACTGCAGTTGTTGCAAATACATGAAAGGTATCTCAAGAGGAATAGATTTAAATAAGTATAATACTTTTGATAAAATACTCATCTTTATTATATTTCCTCTACCTATTATCGTTAATTCAAGACGTCCCCATCTTTCCAAAGATTGTTTTATATGTTGTAGTGTAGCCAGCCAATTGACATCTACTATTTCTTTCATAGTAGTTTTAATTTTGATGCCCAGGTACGTAACTTCTGATACTACTCTAGAGTCCGGAATTGAGGTGTTGTCCGTACATAAGACTTGAGTTTTTAAGACATTTAATTTATACCCAGAAACCGGACCATACTCAGAAGCTAGCCGATTGATCTCTTCAAGAGCCTGTGCTGGGTCATCAGTAATCACCGCTATATCGTCAGCGTATGCGAACACTGAGTGCGAAATATTTTACACAATAAATGGTTTTATTTGTTGACTATTAGATAGCCTTTCTATAAAGGGATTTATATATAGAGCACAAAGCAGTGGGGAACAGGGGCATCCCTGCCTTGTTCCTCTTGTAATTTTAATATTGTCAGATTTCATCCCCATAGCAGCAATTTAAGCATTTGGTGAAGTGTATAATACCTGAAATGCCTTCAGAAAATCTTCTCCGAACCCTGCTCGATGCATAACCTCCCACAAACAATGCCACTCCACTCGATCAAACGCTTTCTCGGCGTCTAATAGAATCAATCCTAATTTACGTTGTTCTACTTGAGCAATATCGAATAGAGTTATGACTTTATTTATGCGTGTAACCATTCCTCTATTAGGAATAAATCCATGTTGGTTTATTGAGACTAATGGAGTAATGACTTTTGATATTCGATTAGCTAAAATTTTGGAATAAATTTTGCTGTCACAATTGAGCAGAGAAATCGGGCGATATGAGCCGGGCAGCTTTGGAGGCTTGCCCTTCTTATTAAAAACCACAATGGTGGCTTCATCCCATGATTTGGGTGCACCACCAAGCTGCCCTGCTCTAAAGGTTTCAAGCTTTACCTCCTTTAATTGACCAAAAAAAAGTTTATATACTTCTCCCGGGATAAGATCAGGGCCGGCAGCCTTTCCATACGCTGAACTTTTTACAGCATTCTCAAGCTCTTCTATAGTAAGGGGACTATCTAACCATGCCTTCTCGCTAGACTTTAGTTGACCAAAACTCCCCTGCTGTTATATTGAATCTGCTCCCGCAACCCTTTTCTGTTTTGTATATAACTCTGTATAGAATTGATGAAAGATGGCTAAAATCTTCTCTGGTTCATGAAAAAGATTTCCATTTGTATCTTTTAAACCTACTATAAGTCTAGAATTTTCCTGCATCCGTAACCGTAAAGCGAGACACCTCCCTGTTGCTTCCCCATACTCGTGACATTGTCTCTTATATATCAAATATTTCCTGGCCATCTCAATGTTCCAAACCCCAGATATTTTGGCCCTGCAGCAAGCCACTAGATCCTCAAAGTCTGAGATATTCCCTTGATTAGTTGTTTTTTGAATTTCTTTCATTAGATTCTCTTCTGCAATTCTTAGTGCAGTATAAAAATCTCGCATTTCTGCCCCTAATTCTTTCTGATGTAAATTTCTATAACTCAAGACTTCACCTCTGAAACAGGCCTTGAATGACTCCCATACATTATCAGTAGAAGTAGAATATAAATTAAATTTAAAGAATTCCATTATCTAATTTGACATATGGCTTTTAAATTGATCATCAAGACATAATTTTCGATCAAAGGTGAAGCCTCTCCTTATACATTCAATCTTTAAATCAGGTATTTCAATTAAAATTGGTGCATGATCAGACGATATTCTAGGATATAATTGCATACTTGCTCCACTTAGTAAGGAAGAGGGAATAAAGAAATAATTTAATCGGGCCATTTTGTTTATGAGGAAAAGAGTAGAAAGTGAACCCCAGACTAGTAGGATAAAGATTACTCCAAGCATCTACCAGCCCATGATCTGTTAAAAGATGATAAAGAGCTTTAAAGACCCGGGGTTTACGTCCTATGTAATTTTCAGATCCTCCCGCTATATCTTGAGTGGTCAAATAATATTAATATCACCACATATAATCAGGGGTGATGTCCAGGATGCCAGTTCCATGTTCAATCCCTCCAGAGTCGCCGCCTCATCCATATTAGATCCAAAGATTGAACATAGAGAAATTTGAAAACCACCTATCTTTAGTACGGTTATGGCCCACCGCCCCCATTTGCCAGTTAAACTGCGACCGCTGTACAGAATTGTGGTTTAATCAATATCATAACTCCCCGGGTCATCGAGGTCTGCTGTGAAGCAGAAATCAATGAATATCCTAAATCGGCTACTAAATGCCTATTACTCCATGACAGATGTGTCTCCTGGAGACATAAAACATCAGGTTGTATATATCGAATTTCCGTTGCTACCCTCTTTCTTTTGTTTGCATTATTCAGACCAGATACATTTAGGGAACATATTTTAACTCCCCACAACACCATAGTAAATCAAATTTGCCAAACACTTTGTAGATACATAAGGCATTTTACCGTACCCCTTTGAACATTTTATGAATATTTTACAGAATTTTTCCTTTTTAACATTGTTTTCTCTTGCCCCGACCGTGGATTTTATCCCCTTTTTACCCCAACACCGTGCCCATACCCACCCAACCCCCCAGCCCAAGAACTCTCCGTCCCCTTCCCTACCCACCTTTCCCCACCCCTTACCGAGGCTTTAGGACTCATGGTCCTTTAGATGTAAAGCTTCCTCAAGCACCCTACCTTCCCTCACGGGGACACTGATTCAATCAACAAACACAAGAAGTAAGAAGAGAGTAAAGGCCATACACATACAAAAGTGATCAATAAAGAATTAGAGAATTACATTTTGAATTGAGAATTTGCCCAGTAATTATTCCAACATGCCTGCAAACCATACTAGGCCAACATACATTGCAAAAACTCTTTCGCAGCTGCTTTACTTGTAAAGAAGCGGGTACGCTCTTTATAGATAATTTTTAACTTGGCGGGGTTCATAAAATACGCTTGAGTGCCTTTACTCTGAAATTGGGTGATCAACTGATGAAGTTGCCAACGACTCTCCATTGTATATTTTTAAAAAATCAGACGTAGCAAAAAACTAAAAGCCATCCCCCGCTCTTTTCTTATTAGGTCTTGTATTCAAAAAGACATCCTCTTTAGCCAAAAAGCTATTACAAGAAATGAGAAAAGGCCTAGGTTTAGACTCCACTTGCCCTGGACGAAGACAAATGTTAAACGGAAATCTATGCACCCTTTCAATTTCCCTATCCCAATCCCACTTTGAGAATTCAGGAAAAGCAGATTTAAATAGCTCTACAATAAATTTCCGGTAGTCCTGTCCTTCTTTCCCTTCAGGAATCTGCATAAGTCTCATAAGTCTCAAGTTATTACGATGGGACCTATTTTCGAAGTCCGCCATTTTCCACTGTATATCTTCCTTATTATTGCTCATTACTCTGTAACAGCCCTCTGTTGGGCAAGTTCATCTTCAATATTTGATATCCTTGATTCAGCTTCCGTAAATCTTGCAGTAAAGTCTGATTGGGATTTCACTAATCGCCGTATTGAATTTTTCAATTTCCTACAGGAATTCTGCATTCTTTGACTCTCCTGTTGTGTTTTATCCATGTGGGACAAGATTGTTTGATAGATCGTCGATAGAGTAATGTCCTCTTCAGCTAATTCTTTTGCCCCTCTATTGAAGGAATAAAGCTGATCCATTTCTACAGCCCCTTTCTCCGTTACTGTTTCCCCCATTTCTCGGACTGTTACTGGGCTGTCTTCAGTAAAATCACAGGAGTCCTCCATATCCAAATCAGTACCACTATGGGCACTTTCATCTGCCATGCGCATCTGTTTAGAATATTGCAGCGCTAAGTCCTCACAAGACGAAGCGGAGTTCTCAGAGAGGGAATAGAAGTCACCAGATTCACCATCCATCACCTGAGCCACCTGAGCCACCGGTTGTACTTGTGCTTGCCCACGCGTCAGAGTCTGCACTTTTTGAGAGTTAGCATCTTGCACACCTTCACTCATAATACTACTCGCAGCATCGTGGCTAGGGCAAACATGATTCTCTGAACCTGGGATGAGAACAGATACAGTTTCAGTTGTTCCTATGGATACAATAGTATCTTGCGTAGCCTCACTTCCATCCATAACATCCACCCCCTCCGCCTTTAAAACCTCTTTTGCAGTACCAGCATTAGACTGTTTAACCACCAAAGCCACCAGAGTCTTTTTCCCCTTCCGTTTTTCCTCGGCGGCCGAGAAAATCGCTGGTATAGTCCTGTTATCACCTGTGGTTTTAATGTAAGAGTCAATCTTTCCACTATAATCTGGCATGTATGTACAGCACTTTGCCTTAATTACATTACAGACACCACCCTCCTTCGCCAAGACTAAAAAGAATGATACAAGAATTTAATTTGGTGGATATCTGGTATAATAAGAACAAGGGAACAAGGGATTTTATCTATTATAGCAAAAAATATAGACATCATTCCCATATAGATTATTTTCTTGTAGACCAGGCTTTATATGCGGACATAGAAATAGTATTACGTATTCCAGCAATTTTATCAAACCGCTCTGCAGTGGTAATGTCTGTAAATCTCCACCAAAAGCAGGGGCTAAGGAGGTGGACACTGGATAGGACCATATTACTGGATGAAAAAGTGATTAGAGATCTGGGAAAAAAACACCAGAGGAATATTTCCAGATAAATGTAGGCTCGGCAAGCGAGCAATTGGTCTGGGATGCCTTTACGGCTTATTTAAGGGAAATTCTGAAGTCTATACCAGGGGGGGAAAAAAAGACAGCAAAACAGGACGCGGATAGCAAAATAAGGGGATTTACAGAAGGCCTCCTTAGACGGTGCTTGTAATGTATCTCTTTTGGCTAAGGATTTAGAAAATTTGCAGGCTAAATTTCAGGGGCAACTGGATAAAAACTACTGGATAGGTGGAAGGGGAGTAAGCTTCAAAATTTCGCCTATGGAGAAAAATGTAGCTCTCTGTTGGCTTGGAATCCAGCAATCCAGCTGTGCGGGGCTTACTAGAGGTAACAAGAGGGCTAGTTGGCCCCCAAGGACCCTCAGGAGGGAAGAGGACTAAATCCCCCAACCAAGAACGTGCCAGGGGGTTCGTTTGCAGAGTGGTGGAGTAAGGGGGCATGGCCTGTGTCTACCTCTCAGCAATCCCACTTTGTGGGGCTTACCGGAGTTAACAGGTAGGCTAGTTGACCCCTAAGGACCCTCAGCAGCGAAGAGGACTTCAATCCCCATCCAAGAGCGCACAAGGGAGCGCGTTTGTAGAGTGGTGGGCAAAGGGGGCGTGGCCTGCTATGAGAACTTTGCAATCCTGCTGTGCGGGACTTACTGGAGGTAATAGGAGGGGTAGTTGGCCCTAAGGATGTCCTTGGGGGCCAACTACCCCTCCTTTTACCTCCAGTAAGCCCCACACGGTGGGATTGCTAAGAGGTCTTCGGAGGCCTCGCCCCCTTTCTCCACCACTCTGCAAATGCGCCTCCTGGCACACTACTGGTTGGGGGATGAAGTGCACTTTACTGCTGAGGGACTTTGGGGGCCAAGAAGCCCTCCTGGTACCTCCTGTAAGTGCTATGCAGCAGAATTCCTGAGCACTGGTCAGAGGCCCATTCCCCTTTGTACACCACTCTGCAAACGCGACTACTAGTTAAAGAAGAATTTGGAATGTAATAGGTCTCGCATTTGCAAAAATAAGGGCTATTGGCGTTGTAAAAGTAAATGTGTTTTACTAATATTTTTTGGAGTGGAGTTGATGTATTTGTGTGTAGGGGAATTATATGGTAGAAAGTATGTGGTATTTAGTGTATAGGAATTTTGTAGAGTGGGATTATGTGTTATAGAGAGTAATTATGTGGTATGGTAGTCTGTGTTGTGGAGTTGTAACCTCAGGTTTAGTCTTTCTTGTTTCAATAGAAGCTAAACTATAAACTCAATGAGACAAAAAAAGAAAGGAACCACTGAGGAGCCCTTCTGGACATAGTCAGTGGTATGAGCAGGGCCACTGGAATTATGCAACTGTTCGGCTACACCGATTTTCGCATAATTAGACATTTTCCGCATTTGCCACATAATCCATCATCTGATGCATAATCTACAGATTTGAACAAAAAAAAACATTGTTTCTACCTCAAACAGCTCAAACGTTACCAAAAATGCAGCAACAATTGTTACGGCGTGGTGGAAGGCCCTTTGCAAACCTGGAATGGTCACCTGTTATTTATTGCTAAATGTGAGGGTTAAATTGGTACTAATGGTGCGAAAACCACTCTTGCTTCTTTCTGCGCCTCTCGCCTATTTCTGCATTTCTCTTGCTTCTTTGTGCACGTTTCTTCCTTTTTCTGCACTTTTCTTGCCTCTTTCTGCACATCTCTACCGCTTTCTGCACCTCCTTTCTTTCTGCACGTCACTTGCTTTATTCTGTACCTCTCTTGCTTCTTTCTTCTTGCACCTCTATTGCTTCTTTCTGCACCCCTCTTGCCTCTTTCTATACCCCTCTTCCTGCACCGCTTTTGCCTGTTTCTGCAACTCACTTGCCTGTTTCTGCAGTTCTCTTGCCTCTTTCTGCACCTCTGTTGCTTCTTTCTGCACCTCTATTGTTTGTTTCTGCACCCCTCTTGCCTCTATCTGCACCCCTCTTCCCTCTTTCTGTACCCCTCTTACCTGTTTCTGCAACTCTCTTGCCTCTTTCTGCAGTACCGTACCGACTTTTTTTTACACAATGTACCTTTTTTTAATGTAATGTGGTCAATTGTAAGTTTTACATTAGAAATGATTTTTTGGACATAATTAAATATGGAAAACATTGACAAGACACTGTTGTACACTACATTTGTGAAATATAATGTATTACACTGTTATTTGAATGTTTTAAAAAAAATTTTTAAGGTACCACGGGTACTACCTAGCTACAATGCAATTTAAAAAAATATATATAAAAACTTATAATTATATTTTCCTACCTACTATCACTTAAATTAAGTGTTAATAGGTAGGGAAAATATATAAACCCTAGTACCTATATTTGAGGCACTAAGCCAAAATACCAGCATAATGGCCTTATAACAACAGAGCTGCCTTGAATTTTTGTGAAGGCTGTCATTATCCAATCAAATAATGACTTGTCATCTCTTTGTACTGCGGTACTACCTTGAAACTACTGCAACAACAAATATCACTAAGTTTAAAATGCTAATAACTCTAAAAATACTTACCTTTTTAGACACCACCACCAAAAGGATCATCTACACAGCACCATCTTCAATCCTGCCAATTTGAACAAAATCCAACTGACTGTTTTTGTGCTAAGTCCAATACAAAAAGTCAATGTAAAATACATTGAAGTCCAAATCTGTTTTGGGACCCACCCCCCTTTTTTCTTTGCACCCCCTGACCAAATGCGGAGAGTTGTCAAATGGGTGCAAAGTTATTAAGGGACAAAAATCTGAGGAATTTCTATCTCTGGCTGGTAACCCTAACTATAACTACAGAGTGGTTAACCCCATTCCGTAAAAAAACAAAAAACTATGTGTGTGTGTGTATATATATATATATATATATATATATATATATATATATATACAAACAAGAAGGTTGCCCTTTTCAGAACGCCAACACCATCGGTAAGTAACTCCTTTCACTTTATTTCAGGCTGCAGTTACATCGTTTTCTCCCCCAAAGTGCCATATGCATTTCGGGCTCCATGCCCCTGTTCACTGGCTAATTACAACAATCCCGGTAGCCATGTGGATTAAATACCATTTGCCCCGCCCTTTTAGGACTTCGTGCTCAGAGTTAAGCTTTCTGGGTATGGTAGTCCTCCAATTTCATCAAGTGAGTGCCGTCGGGAAGGTGAAATTAAAACTGCATTCCCCATGTGGGTCGTGGGCGAGAGACACACCAGTTACTGTCTATTTTAAGCCTTGAAACAGTGGTTTTACCGATTCCTGCTGGCACCAGAAACTCCAGGTGCCTCTGGTCCGCTGTAGATGATGTAGAGCATTCCTGCGATGAGGCGCACCGCAAATTATTATACAAACAAGAAGGTTGCCCTTTTCAGAAAGCCAACACCATCGGTAAGTAACTCCTTTCACTTTGTTTCAGGCTGCAGTTACATTGTTTTCTCCCCCAAAGCGCCATATGCATTTCTGGCTCCATGCCCTTGTTCACTGGCTAATTACAACAATCCCGGTAGCCATGTGGATTAAATACCATTTGCCCAGCCCTTTTAGGACTTCGTGCTCAGAGTTAAGCTTTCTGGGTATGGTAGTCCTTCAATTTCATCAAGTGAGTGCCGTCGGGAAGGTGGAATTAAAACTGCATTCCCCATGTGGGTCGTGGGGGAGAGACACACCAGTTACTGTCTATTTTAAGCCTTGAAACAGTGGATTTACCGATTCCTGCTGGCACCAGAAACTCCAGGTGCCGCTGGTCCGCAGTAGATGCGGCGGGGCATTCCTGCGACGAGGTGCGCCGCAAATTAATATACAAACAAGAAGGTTGCCCTTTTCAGAACGCCAACACCATCGGTAATTAACTCCTTCCACTTTATTTCAGGCTGCAGTTACATCGTGAACATTGTGCCACAGAATATCCAAACGTTGTAAAACCCATTATAAAATGGATGCCATTTCTGTTGTAAATTAGTTTAAGTATGTTTTGTGTGGAAAGAATAATTAAAGTTTTCCTAACTATAACTTAACTCTAACCTTCTTTTTTCATGAAATACATATAGACACATAAACCTGTCTTGCAGATCTTCAGCACCCTTGAAACAAAACATTGTCACTCTTCAGAAATTAAAAATAAGAATTCTCCTTTATTTCATATAGTTGAAAACAAAGCTGCATACATGTTGCATGTGGACAATGAAGATTTACTTCCTTTTTACATTTTTTTAATATGCATTTTATACAATTACAAACAATATTTATCGGGAGTTACCCTTTCTGGCAGGAAAAGGATTGGGTCAGCAATCTAATAAAAACAAAGTTCCTTCTCCTGAGTTCAATGAAACATTAATGGTATTGAAATCCCAAAGGGGACGAATACATCAATGTTGGGGATTTAGATGTTGCAATGGTTACCAAATTTACAAATAGGTATATGTAAGGCCTAACAATACCATGGAAAGCATGAAACAGTAATTTAAAAAAAAACTTGAAACAATCATTAAAAAAGCTTTTTCATTTATTTAAGAAGATTTAAAATTAGATTATAACATATTTTTGCACTTAAAATAATACATAAATTTCAGAAATTCCAAAGCATACAGTTTTATGTTAAAAATTGCTAACCTAGCAATAATTCATACAAACATTGCACAAATGTAATTGTTAATCAATGAATTTATATGGGAACGAAAATGTCGACGCGGCGTTTCGGTGCCTCTTTTATATCCTGCACCTTCTTCAAGGACTCGTTCACAGCTTAATAATATCTCTAAAAAACATATCATAATACATATTGTTAGGCCCATATTTTTACAGTACTTGCACATAGATAACTGAAACATTTTGACTTGCATACCTAATATTTGGTAACCCTGAACACTTTACAATCCCAGATCTGATTTTTCGTGGTAGTGCATTCCTACATAGCCTCATCCTTAAATGTACTAAGGGCAAGGGTATAACAGACTTGGTGATTCTCTGCTGGTATACAGTTTCATTGCCTCATCTTTAAAGAAATTGAGGGCAAAGGTGTAAGTGGCTTAGTGGTTCATTACTAGTCTGTGGTGTCTTAATACTATTTCCTTGGACCAAATGAACTCTTTCTTTTGGTAAAATTAACAAAACAAGGGGAACAGATTTTTCAATTCTTTTTTACTTTTATGTCCCACTTATCAAATTTTGATTGAACTTGGCTTACCCAGGTTAGATCTTTCCTGGTCCTGATTGATTAGCTATCTCTGAGCACGTATTACATCCGCCCAGATCTCTTTCAACCTTTTGTTCTAAAAAGGGTGGAAATGCACCTTATTTTAGGTTGCCCTGTTATCTATACATTGATTTTATCTTTGATAGGTCATCTAACATATCTTTACCTTATATGTAGATTTTATCCAAACTTCACTCGCTTTAGGAAGAAAATGGACCAACTTCAATCCTATTGAGAGGATACATATTTATTATAAAGATGGTTCGCTTCTTTGCTGATTACATGATTTACTATTCTTTATCATATATTCTATGAGGTTTTATTAAAGTTTCATTTAGTTCTACCTCAACCCCACAGATGTTAGCAACATGCTAACCCGTTGTCACGTATTGATGGCAGCATTGTATTTTATGACCATACATTTATTGCATACGATTTAATGAGGTCTATGTATTTAAACTTATTTTCTAGATATCCCCTCCTCTGCGCCTCAGGTTGGTTTACAATAAGTTTTTTTAGAAAGATGGGGCTTACCGGTCCTATTTTCTCATTTACTTGATCGTTAGGAGGACGCCTCTGGGAGCTACCTTACGCTGTTCGTTTCATCACTATTATCTATGGAATAATGATGTCTATTAATGATAGAGATTACTACCTACAGAATCACGACATTTGATGTAAAAATAGATTAAATCCCTTGTATAATATGAGAGAGATGTAACACACGAAAATATATATGAGGTTGAGGTATAACATTAATGAAATACGATATAGACAATCAATATTCATGATGACCGTCATCCCATTCCAAGATGGCGCCCGTTAAGACTCAATGGGACCAAAAAGATCGAGAATCTTAATTTAATTTTTTAACATTCCGCCTAAACTCCAAAGAATCTAAAAATAGAGGATCCATAACACATCAAAAGCATATGCTATTCGATCTGATTGATGTCCAAGCTGGGAGAGACAATCTTTCGCTTTTCCCCGTTTCAAAATGGCGGCCGCAACAACACAAGTCTAACCAAAGTAATAATATTAGGGATATAAACACGAGGTTGATACCATAATAAATAAAGACATTAAAAGAACGCTGAGGATTAATTTTATTAAAATGGGGGTAGTTGGACCACCGAGGGTATTACCATGAATAGCGCACAACGGCAAAAAAACATATATAAACCAGCACAGTTGTGCAAATAAAATCGAGCACAATAACAATTACGAAACGAAATAAATAACTGGTGAGGTTATAGTTTAGAAAATAAGGTGAGGGTGAGTCTAGAACATAGGACCCTAAGATTTTAACCCATTACAAAATGGTGGTGTGGTTAACTTCAGTAATGGGTATACATACACCAAGGGACAAGAACACGAACACAGGTGTTAGTAGTTAACCAATTAAGAACAGTATTTAAACCCAACAGTGGAAGGTAAATAATCACTTCCAAACTACTGAGCAAGGAGGAGGACGCCGTGCAGTTCAGCTACCAGCTACAAGTAAGTAGAATAGGGGGAACTTTTAACCATAATTCATACCATGACAGTCTATAGGCATAGACTATGCTGCCAAGATTTTTTTAAATATAAAACTCTATTCTCTCTCTAGAGCGAACAGCCAATTCTATAGCAAACCTCAACAAAGGGAACCTTTGACTGTATGAAGATAAAAACAAAGTAAATCTTCTTTTACCACAAAGGCAAGACTCTGTCTAAATCTAGGTTACTTAGAAGAAAAACCACTGTCTATCATTAATAGACATCATTATTCCATAGATAAAGTGATGAAACGAACAGCGTAAGGTAGCTCCCAGAGGCGTCCTCCTAACGATCAAGTAAATGAGAAAATAGGACCGGTAAGCCCCATCTTTCTAAAAAAACTTATTGTAAACCAACCTGAGGCGCAGAGGAGGGGATATCTAGAAAATAAGTTTAAATACATAGACCTCATTAAATCGTATGCAATAAATGTATGGTCATAAAATACAATGCTGCCATCAATACGTGACAACGGGTTAGCATGTTGCTAACATCTGTGGGGTTGAGGTAGAACTAAATGAAACTTTAATAAAACCTCATAGAATATATGATAAAGAATAGTAAATCATGTAATCAGCAAAGAAGCGAACCATCTTTATAATAAATATGTATCCTCTCAATAGGATTGAAGTTGGTCCATTTTCTTCCTAAAGCGAGTGAAGTTTGGATAAAATCTACATATAAGGTAAAGATATGTTAGATGACCTATCAAAGATAAAATCAATGTATAGATAACAGGGCAACCTAAAATAAGGTGCATTTCCACCCTTTTTAGAACAAAAGGTTGAAAGAGATCTGGGCGGATGTAATACGTGCTCAGAGATAGCTAATCAATCAGGACCAGGAAAGATCTAACCTGGGTAAGCCAAGTTCAATCAAAATTTGATAATAAGTGGGACATAAAAGTAAAAAAGAATTGAAAAATCTGTTCCCCTTGTTTTGTTAATTTTACCAAAAGAAAGAGTTCATTTGGTCCAAGGAAATAGTATTAAGACACCACAGACTAGTAATGAACTACTAAGCCACTTACACCTTTGCCCTCAATTTCTTTAAAGATGAGGCAATGAAACTGTATACCAGCAGAGAACCACCAAGTCTGTTATACCCTTGCCCTTGGTACATTTAAGGATGAGGCTATGTAGGAATGCACTACCACGAAAAATCAGATCTGGGATTGTAAAGTGTTCAGGGTTACCAAATATCAGGTATGCAAGTCAAAATGTTTCAGTTATCTATGTGCAAGTACTGTAAAAATATGGGCCTAACAATATGTATTATGATATGTTTTTTAGAGATATTATTAAGCTGTGAACGAGTCCTTGAAGAAGGTGCAGGATATAAAAGAGGCACCGAAACGCTGCGTCGACATTTTCGTTCCCATATAAATTCATTGATTAACAATTACATTTGTGCAATGTTTGTATGAATTATTGCTAGGTTAGCAATTTTTAACATAAAACTGTATGCTTTGGAATTTCTGAAATTTATGTATTATTTTAAGTGCAAAAATATGTTATAATCTAATTTTAAATCTTCTTAAATAAATGAAAAAGCTTTTTTAATGATTGTTTCAAGTTTTTTTTAAATTACTGTTTCATGCTTTCCATGGTATTGTTAGGCCTTACATATACTTATTTGTAAATTTGGTAACCATTGCAACATCTAAATCCCCAACATTGATGTATTCGTCCCCTTTGGGATTTCAATACCATTAATGTTTCATTGAACTCAGGAGAAGGAACTTTGATTTTATACAATTACTGCATATCATTTATCAGTTATCCATCTTTAAAAGTGCATGGTATTCATATTCTAATCTCTAGAACTATTAGTCCTGCAATCATTTTTGGTTTTAAATTGCTCTGCGCACTTTTCTTTGCCGTGGGTGACTGTACCTTTGTTGACATAGGTAACCTTGTTACCAAAAAGTGTTAGTCTCCTAGTAAGGCCATCTTAAAGTTCCAAGTGCGTGTTATCAAAACCATAAATACATTGTCATAACAATAATGTATTTTCAGAAATGAAATGCATTGTCATGCGAAATACGTTTTTCAAGAAATTGAAGTATATTGTTTTGGAACATTTTTAAGGCCATGTGCGATTATAAAAGACTCAAACGTTCTTTAAATCTTCTCACTACAACCCAAGTGCATAGTCCATCTTGTAGTTCGACACTTTCACTCTGGCCCAGATTTATAAAGATGTCATGGAACGCAGCGCAGCACCCAAAGTTGCTACACTGTGCTGCGTGACAGGGAGAGAGCAGAAAAGAAACATATCTACAGAGATATGGCACTATCGTGCTCTCTACCCTTCTATTACAAAATACTATGCCTAGTTTAATTTTAAAGGTTGCACCCTGAGGATAAGTTCTGTACAGTACAGCACACAAGCAAAATGGGAAAGGGTAGGAGAAAAGGAAGCAGTTCTCTTTTTAATGCCTGCTTTAAAGTTGGGTTTTTCTTTTTACACAAAACCTGGTGTACTGTTGTTAGTGGATAGGGTTTGGCATCAAAAACGAGGGGTGCTTCTGAACAGGGACTGTGATATGGCTCCATGGAATGGATCTTTGTTTGTCTCTATTCAGTCAGTGACATATATTGTACACCTATTTATTGCCCTCAATAAAGAAACGTTAATACAAACAAATTGTGGTTGCATGGGAATGCCCATGTACCACTGAAGGAAAGTCCCTTTGGCTCAAAGTAAAGCAAAGTAGTGCTTTGCCCTCCTTGCTATTACTTTCACGCAACCTTCCAGTGCAAAACAAGGTTTGCGCTGAAAAGTAAATTAATAAAAACACATTTTGCACTGGTTTGCATTACTTTTGTGACAAAAACCCAGCGCAAAATGTTTGTAAAGCTGGACCTCTATTTCCTGTTTACTTCCTAAATAACCTTGTATGGTATTTTCAATGTGATGTTTGTTCTTCCACCCCATAGGGCGTACCAGGATTATTAAATTAACAGTTATCAACTTAATAGGTTTTTTTCTTTCAGAGGTGTAAAATGCATATTCCACCATATTCAGTGAATGCATTCAGTAATTTCGTGCATCAAATTTTACAGTACATAACAGAGATGCAAATTATGATTTGATCAGCCTACAATACCAATGATTTCTCGATTTAGCTTTGAAATCATAACTTCACTCCACTTTAAGCTGGTTCTTGATTATGAAAGAAGGATGTGTTAATAAAAATATATATATTATTCCTGTGACATAGATTGGAGGCAAATACTCTAGTAGCAGAATAATCAGCATAAAATAATCTATTAGAACCTTGTCACAAGCATAGCCACTCTCATATTTAGTCAGTGAGTTTTGTCTCTCGCACCCTTCCACCACACCCCCTTTTAAATTGATAAGAACACCCGTGAGCCTCATGAGACATACCATGGAACTCAAGTAATTCATAGGTGTTTACCAGTGATCAGCTATTAACTATCCGCTAGGTTATATGATTAATTTGAGACCCACATGCATACATGTGCATGGGGGACTTTACATTACTCAGTAAATTTTATGAATTAAGGGGTTGAGTTACAAAGCACCTTAACATAGATCAGTTAAGATTCTTCATGCTAAAAGATTATGGTGTGTGTAATGAACAATTGTTGTGGTGTATTTAGTCTCTAGTCATTTTTTTAATTGTTGAAGTATTCTTTATTAGGATGGTAATTCCTACTCACATGATTTGTAGAAAATAGCACCTAATAAATATTAATTCAATATAAAATAACCCGCATTTGAGTGTTTTCTGATGTAGGGTGTCGCTCCTCAATATCACACTCTGATGCAAAAGACTCATTGACAAGTTACTGAGTCACAACGTTCCTATTCCAGAAGGGCGTAACTTATTGAGAAGAACAGAAACACCTGCCAGGGACATAGGTTTCAGGGACGTTATAGTTAGTTGCACATTTCACTCATGCAAAACCATAGAAATTCGGCCGTTATAGTTTGTTGGTCAGTGACATCACTGAGGACATCCCTGATGACATCACTGATGACATCATCCAGTGACTGTGTGTTTCTGTAAAGTTTAAATATGTTTTATATATATGGCCAAGGTGTATGGAAGAATGAGTGGGTGTATAAGTGTGTGGATGGAGGATTTAGTTGGTGCGTGACTGACTGTATAAGTGAGTGATTAAATGTGTCTTAGTGAATTCATGGGTTAGTGACTAGGGGCTAGATGTAGGTAACAGGGAAATACATATTCCTAAATACCGAATTTTACCGATTTGGTATTTAGGAATCGGTATGTAGGTAAGAATTCGGTAAGAAAATACCGAATTCTTAATATTCGTTATTACCAAATCGGTAATTAGGATTCGGTAATAACGAATACCTACCCATTCATTCCTATGGGCTTGGAGGCCCATAGGAATGAATGTGAAGACAGTCGGTATTACCGATTCGGGAGGTATTTCAAGAGTGCCAGAGTGCCCAAAGGGCACCCTGTTGCACCCCTGAAATGTGCATGTGTGCACATGTGGCACACATGCATGCCCTAAGGGCATGGATGTATGCCACATGGCATATTTCAAAAAGCAAAAAAGTGCTGTTTGAACGGGAATCGCTACTTACCATCAACTTCAAGTTGGTGGTAAATTGTGATTCGTTAAGGCAGAGGTGCACTGTTTTAAGTGCTACCTACATTGCATTTAAGGAATCGGTATTTCCGATTCCTTAATACCAAATCCTTCCCTACATCACAAATGGCTAAATACTGGTCGGTAACAGTGAAATTTAACGAATTTCACCGTTACCGACCGGTATTGGGCCACCTACATATGGCCCTAAACTGTGTGAATGTCTGTATCAGTCTATCTATTGCTGTGTAAGCTGCTGCATTGATTGGTGAGTAGCTACATGAGTGTCTATATGGGTCATTGATTGGTTGCCTGAGTATTTGTATAGGTGTCTGAGTGTGTGTCTGGGTGGGTGACTTTGTGCATACATGTGTCAGTGCTTCATTCACTGGGTGTATGGGTTCAAGAGTGCATGTGGAAACAGCTGTATGGGTGGGTGAGTGTGTGTATGGGTGTGTTGGTGAGTGAATGGATATCTCAGTGCTACATGTCCAAGTAACTACGTATGTAAAACGCAGTGCATGAGAGAGTTGGAGTATGTAGATGACTATAGGTGAGAGTCAGTGATTGTGCACAAACCAATATTATTATTATTGGTGTTAAAACAACTTGTAAAACACCACAGCTAAAATCAATTGGCCATTCACCAACTTCTCCAAAAGCACTCCCTATTTTCCTTACTCAAGATCCTATATCTTCCTTCAAACCTGGCTCTTCTAATGAACTAATCTCATGAGTCATACTAGTTATATTAGCAATGTAAGAGTCAATCTTTCCACTATAATCTGGCATGTATTTACAGCACTTTGCCTTAATTACATTACACACACCACCCTCCTTCGCCAAGACTATATCTAAGGCAAAACTGTTCTTCATCACCATTGTTTTAATGCTAACATGTCTACATTTACTAATTTAAATGATCCTGCAATATCCACAGTAAGTCTATCTACAACTCTAGATAGCTACCTAATCTTCATATCATTTATCACTATTCCCATTGGAGGAATAATAACTTCTAAAATATCCATAGCTACTTGACCAACATTTTGTTTCATTCTCCTCAAACCATGTTCCTATTCCAACTCTTCCACATGAAATTTCTAGGAAAATCTAAAACTAAATAACATGATCCCACCCAGTTCTTCGGAGAATTGATGTAAGCTGTCTTTCTACAAAACATAATAAACACCCCTAATAATAGGTTCTTCTCCAGTTAAAAGATCTCCACTAACTTCATACATTGATCACATATACTCTCACCAAAAAACTCTACTCCATCTCCTTTTATGGAACTATTCCTCACCATATATATCTCGCCTTTTCTTGCTTTGCTCCATCTTCGACCTTGGATGTAGACCTGAAAACCTACATGTGTCTTCCTCAATTTACTCTAAAGCAATATTTTGCTCTTCCAAATTTCTCACCGCTTTTTGACCTCTTTCATTATATTCAATAATGCAGCCACGCTTTTTTACTACTTAATAAACACAAACTTCATCCATGTTAGCATCAGTTATGGTATGTGCAATCTCTCTCAAATACTTACCATACTTAATTTCCTTATCACTCTCACTAAAGAATAAAGTCTCCAAAGTCAAATTAAAGTCAGTGACATATGGAGAAAGAAACTCCTCGTAATTAAAGATAGCAACAAAAACACTACAAGAAAATGTTTAGCAAAGCTCTACTTGGACAAAGGTGGCTCTTTTACCAGTTGATTTAGGAAGGAAAGTACAAGCGTAGCAACTACTAAGTTTCATGATTTCAATATTTTGTTTAATCATTTTAGTATATAAATTATCTCTAAAACCAGTAATTACATGCTGTTCATGTGAAGGTACTATTGGCTTAGTTTCTTTATCATTAGACCTAATTGCAGTCTCACTAATTATGTGGTGTGAAACATTTCCCACAGGAGACAGTAAGCACACCAACATGCCACCTATTACTGATAATATCAATGTTAATAGCACCATCCCTTCAATGTTCCAGCATCTGCTGTTTCCCGTCTTCATTTTAGAGACCAAAAAACTAAAATTTTACAGCAAAAATTAATTTCTTCTTTCGGTCTATAATAAAAATTACTATTCAATTCCAGTTCTTACAACAAAAAAAAAACATTCAAAGTCAGCTTCAAAAATTATTAGCCTCTGCGGGCCCAATTCACAAAAGTAATCTGAGAATAAATCTTAACTTTACAACTTTCGGTATTCACAAAGCGCATTTAGGAGTAGTAAAGTTAGCATTTTGTCTCAGTTAAACTTAAGTTTTGGTCTTAAGTTTAACTTAAGACCACAACATAAGTTTAACTGAGGCAAAGTTTTGGTCTTAAGTTTAAGTTTTGATCTTAAGTTTAACTTAAGACCAAAACTTAAGTTTAACTGAGACAAAGTTTTGGTCTTAAGTTTAAGTTTTAGTCTTTAGTTTAACTGAGACAAAATCCTAACTTTACTACTCCTAAATGCCCTTTGTGAATACCGGAAGTTACAAAGTTAGGATTTTGTCTCACAATACTTTAGTGAATCGGGCCCTGCATGCTTTTTGTTCTTCAGTTATTTCTGTCTTTGAGCAAAAGTTACCTGTCTCAATATCGTAGCTTTCATCAAAATTCAGTATTTCAAAGTATCTTTTTTTGCCCTGAGGGTGGCTGTTCCTTAGAATCCGTTTCTAGATAAGATCCTTTTTTCAAAAACAGTATGCCACTTATTCACGTGAAAATATGCATCTTTATCAGTTTCTTTCTCCGACACTGTAGCTAGTTTCCCCACTCTGGTGAAGTATATTTCCAAATAGGAACTCTCTATCTTGTATCTCGGCAACTAGTGATTCAATCTCATCAGTTTCCAAGCTCAAATGTCTCTTTATATCTTTCTCTAGTTCACAGTGTTTTCTTTTGCAAGTTCTTTATCTGGGTATTTCTTCAGTAACAGTCTTTCGATCTCTTTCTTTCCCAAGACTTTGATTCAGTCTTGCACTTAACTCACGTTCTCTTTTGTTAGCTTTTTCCACAGTGAATTTTCTTCTTCCAGAAAGTTTTTTTTCAAATTCTGATTTCCAATTGCAATTTTCACAGTTTTGAACAGAGACACCCTCTACTTGCTGCCACTCATGCTTTATGCTTTTGCAGTTCTACAGCTCTTTATTCAAGTCACTTTGTAACTGGACTTTTAAAAAAATTCAGACACAATCTGACCTTTCGGTCACCTGGAAATGGTCTCTCCGGGTTTCTATTTGGTCTTCACTAGTTACAGAAACATTTTCACTCCCCTCTGGATAGACACTGCAAGCCTGAATTTGGCTGTAACCTCGTTCAGCAGACTGTGCAGCTGAATCTTCTGTTCTTTCCTTAGCCACTGCTTCAGCTACTCTCACTCTTTGTGTGAGCAGCATGGCTCCATTGAGGTACTCCCGCACATTTGACCGCACTGTTGGCGGTCAGTATCACATGGGAAGGGCCACTCCAGCACTCATCGAGGCAACCCCTGCAGATGTCTTTGCAAAAAAATACCTACTCACCCACGTTCAATCCATGGCATGATGTATCCTTGTAGTCTTCTGTTGCTGCATTCACCTGGTAAGAGACAGATTTCACCACATCAGCCAGACATCAGCCAGACATTTGCAATACTTCAGTACAATGTCATCAGTTATAGAAACTAATGCAACTGCAAGGTACATGTGCAAGTCTCATTGCTCTGCCCAAGATCACTTCAAGGGGTGATAGGCCTGTCATCTCATATTCATTAGCACAAGAGGAAGTGCTTCTGGCCACTTTAATCCTGTTGAAGCACAAACGTTTGCCAGTTAATTCTTGAGAGTGCCATTAGGTTGCCACTCTGCACCTGAGGATTTTGGTCAATAGCTACAGTGGAATCTTTGCTTGATTTTAAAAGCTGCACATATAATCTGTAACACTTAGTTGATGAAGTGTGTGCCATGATCAGTAGCAACAGAAGTTGGGAGGTGGAGTGGTGTGCGGGGGGAAATATGGCGGCAGGATGACGCCCGTCGCACAACCTCCCAGGACCGGAGAGAGCGAATGGGAATAATGTGGAGAGGATTTCGGCGTAATTCGGTGAATTAAAACTCAACGAGTATTTCATGGTGTTGTAGTTAATCGGCAAGCCGTTTAAAAAAACGGAATTTGAAGAGAAAGCTGAAAAAAAGGAGTAAGAAAAGATTGACTTACCACCTATTTATTTATTTATTTAGCTTATAAAGCGCGACAGCTACCCGAAAGGGTTTCCCGGCGCTGAGAAATAGCAACAAGCAGTTATTGATTAAAAAGTCAGGTCTTAACAGCTTTGCGAAAATGAGCATATCAGTCCTCAGAGCGAATGTCGAAAGGAAGAGAGTTCCATAACTTGGGCCCTAGGAAAGCAAACGACCTTCCGCCCATTCTGGACAATCTAAACTTGGGCACAGTGAAAAGAATTTGAGAGGAGGAACGGAGGGAATGAGAAAGGGAGTAGGCATTGACCAAGGATTGCAGATAGCTGGGAGCAGTTCTCATCCTGATTTTGTGCATGTAACTGAGCGCCCTAAATTTCACTCGGCTATCCACCTTCAGCCAGTGAAGATCACTCAGGCGTCCTGTTATATGGTCAGTTCTACGACAGCCACTGAGCTGACGTGCTGCGTCATTCTGCTTTAACTGGAGGCGTCTAGTGACTGCCTTGGTCACCCCCAGGTAGAGTACATTACCATAGTCCAACCGGAAGGTAACCAAAGCGTTCACCACTGACCTCTGGGTGTCGATTGGCAGCATCCATAGAATCTTCTTCAGCCAACGCAAGATGGTAAAACAGGTTGAGGAGACTTTGTTGGCTTGACATTGCATTGTCAGACCACTGTCTATGATCACCCCAAGGTTACGCACGTGCTCCGATGGAGACGGAAGCGGGCCTAATTCAGAAGGCCAGTGCGTGGAGGTCTTGCTTATGTCCAAGGACCAGGACTTCAGTCTTCCCTCCATTTAGTTTGAGAAGATTAAGATTCATCCACCTGGAAATTTCCCCAAGTACAAACTGAAGGAGGGAGGTGGAGGCCTGGTTAGATTGTGAAAGGGAGAAGACAACCTGCGAGTCGTCGGCGTAGGTAAACAAAGTTAAACCGCGCTGTCAGTGATGTGGGCCAGGGGAGTGACATAAAGATTGAAAAGTAGGGGGCTTAGGATTGAGCCCTGAGGAACACCGTGGGGGGAGGGATAGATTTTTGAGGTAGCTGAATGGGAGAAGATTTGAAACGTTCGATCCGTCAGGAAGGAAGCCAATCAGTCAAAAGCTAGGCCTCCAATGCCCATGGCGGCTAGAGATTTAAGGAGAATATTATGCGAGACAGTATCGAACGCCGCACTGAGGTCAAGTAGTATCAGTGCGGCAGTCTCGCCCCTGTCAAGTAGGGACCGAAGTTTCTCCGTAACGCCAAGAAGCGTAGTTTCTGTGGAGAAACCCGAGCGAAAGCCTGACTGGGAAGGGTGCAATAGATTGTTAGTAGTAATAAACTGAGACAGATAGTGATGAATGTGTCTTTCTAAGACTTTAGAGAAGGCTGGCAGCAAGGAGATGGGACGGAAGTTGGAGAGAACCTTAGGATCGGCAGTGGGCTTCTTCAGCAGTGGCATGACCATTGCATGCTTCCAGCTGGCAGGGACAGTGACAGTCTTTAAAGAGAGATTAAGAGTGGCAGAGATCAAAGAAAGCTGAGGGGAATCAAGTAACCGAAGTGTTGAAATGGGCAGGGAGTCGGTAGGGGAACCAGATTTTACCTTACACGGGATCTTGTGGAGGACGGCAGGATGCAAATCAGGCCATACGAGCAATGAACCGAGGGAGGAGACAGAGGGATGGTTGGTGCCCCCTAGGTTAGCAGAAGGTGCTGAGGGAGTACTACTACCACTTTGGACAGAAATGTCCTGATAGATCTTATCAATTTTAGTAATAAAAAACTGAGCAATTTCGTCACACTTACTGCTCGACAAAGGGGGAAGTTTCGCTGTGGTGAGGGAGCCAGCAAGATTTTTAACCAGGCCAAATAGTACTTTCGATTTATTAGCTGCGTCTGTTATGGTTTTGGTGACGTAGCTGGCCTGGTCAGGGCACAAGCTTTATGGTAGCTCTTCAAAGCATTTTTATAGGTAGTGGCTGCTGAAAGGGAGTAATCTTTCCTCCAGATGCGTTCGAGTTTTTTACACTGGGACATGTCCATTTTTAACGCATCATTGTATGGGCATAGGCTTAGAATTCAACGGAGGAGCTTGGAGCAGAGCGGAGCGGCGGCTCACAGGAGGAAGACATGGGCTGCCTGCCTGTCAGTTGGGTTCCGGGTAGGTGGAGGCAGCGCCAGTTTCGGACACGGGAAGCCGGCGAGGGAGAGGTGCGGGAAACGCAACAACAGCGAGGCAGAGGAGCAGGCTCTCGGCTGGACGGCATTAGAGGAGAGCTGCAGAGAGCACAAGAGGAGCTGGGAGAGGAGCTCGAGTTTGAGCGGGAGCCCAGCGAAGGCATTGGCGTGGAGAGTGCAGAAGCAAAAGCAGATGGAAGAGGCCCCCACTTAGAGGTATTGACTACGGTTGGCGTTAGTAGGAGAGCGGGAGGAGAAATAATATCACTCACCACTACAGTCACAGAAGTAAGTAATTGCATGCCGAGGGAGGTTGATGGCCTGCAGAAAGAGACAGATAGTTTGCATGCAGCTCCAGGTAATGAATACAACTTATCTGGTGGGGTAACTGGCGCAGACAAAAACCTCAAGAGAGGGAGGACAAACTAGGGAGGACATGCAGAGCATACAAAGTAAAAGTAGACATCTGCTGCATTCAATTCCGGAGCCAGTCAGAGGAGGAAGAACTAAAGGGAAAGAGGAAAGTGGAGGAGTCCTGGTCCCAGTCTCCCCAAAAAGAAAGGGGGCAAAATCAGGAGGAAAACTTAAGCGGTAGGGCCCTAAGGTGTCACGTACGTCTACAAAACCCCTTCCATCCTTTAGCTCCTATTTCAAGATAATGGAGCAGATCACAACACCGACTGAAGGGGGGAGTAAGAGGGCTCTATCTACTGCACCAATAGTGTGGAAAATAGATTTTCTGTTTTATCAGAAAGGCCTGATAAGGAGGTGCAGGGGGAAAATCTGACTGCGGGGGGGAAATGAAGAGGCGGAGGGTCATCCTAGTATTACACCATCTACCACTCATTGGGTGTCTCCTCCCCCCACTCAAAGATCTACCTTAAAAAATGAGAACTCGGAGGACTCTGAGAATCAGCAAGGTGCAGCCGTAGGCACAGGCTCAGTCACAGGCACAGGCTCAGTCACAGGCACAGGTATAGGTGCAGGTATAGAGACTGGCTCAGGACCAAGTGTACTGAGTGTATGTACTGAGTGGATGATCGAAGAAGTTGCAGGAGGGAGGAGTGCTAGATAGAAAAAATGTTTCTGAGTCTAAGGCAAGACATTTTGACAAAATTTGAGATCTCTTTGAGACAAACCAGAGAGGGATTCAGGACAAATGCAAGACTTTGGAAGGAAAACTTGATGTTATAGCACAGCGGACTGGAATACTGGAAGGGGAAGTGAAGGTTTTGTCAGAAGCTGTGACTGAAAACTCAAGGGAATTAGAAAAATTTATAAGACAGAATGGAGCGCTAGAGGAAGACATTGAGAGGCTGGAGATGCAGGCTAGACGTAATAACTTGAGACTTCTTAAAATACCAGAAGGGTCTGAGAAAGAAGACATCAAAGCATTTAAATGTAAATTATTAAAAGAGGGAGTCTTGAGAGATAGACCGGACATTGAGTTGGAGAAGGAGATTCAGAGAGTTCACAGGGACCCCTTTAGATTGAATCCAGCCAGGAAGGCACCAAGAAGAATTCTGATAAATTTCCAAACATACGCAGTGAAGGAATTGGTGTTGGGTAGAGCTTTGAAAGAGGGAGTTGTCACATATGAAGGAGTCAGTTACCAAATAAGGTCAGATCTGGGCAAGAGAACAGCACAGAGGCAGTGGGAGTTGGGATCTTGAATGAGTGAGCTCCGGAGTAAGGGAGCCCAGGTGCAGATGACATTCCCAGCATTGCTGAAAATAATGTGGCGCAATAAGTTATATAACTTTCATAAGCCAGAAGAAGTTGAGTTTTTTTTGGCGCAGATGGAGGGTTGAGTACTTTGGATATAGTGTAGGGGGTATAGCAGCAGGTTGTAAAGTGTTGTATATAGACTCTGTTTCTTCTTTTTTCTTTTTCTTTTTCTTTTTTGCATTTAGAATTCTTTCTCTTCAGGAATGAGGGGATCACAAAGTGCGGTTTTACAGTGCCCACGGAGTAAAAAGGGGGCTTCCCGGAGGAGAGGGGGCACAGGGTGTGGGGAGCATAGGGAAAAAAGGAAAAAAATGTACTCAGGATACTGAATTTGAAAGGGAAGATGAAGAAGAATTAATACAATATAGGGTATATGCCAAAGGATATGGAAAACTGTGGGGAAAGTAGAGTAGAATATGGATAGTTAAAAAAAGTACACTTTTTGACATGGAACGTAAATGGTCTAAGGGGTAGAAAAAAGGCACATAGGGAGTTAGATTTTTTAAAGGAAAGTGATGCGCAAATTATTTTATTACAAGAGACGCACCTAGAGAGGGAGGAGTGTAGACAGTGTTTTTGTAAGGCACGTTGGGTCCAAGAGGGTGTTATGGTCAGACCAAAGGGGGAGTTCTAGAGGTGTGGCCATTATTATAAGGAGCAATCTTTGAATTATTGTGGCGAAATATGAGACTGATACCATGGGGAGATGGTTAGTGGCCACAATACTGATACAAGATAAGCCTTTTATTTGTGCAGTTTACTATGGGCCTAACAAGGATAACCAAGGACCTTTAGTAAAGCTTGAAGCTTGTTTATTGGAAACAGCAGCCCCTGTGATTTTAGGAGGAGATTTTAATTTGGTTCTTTATAAAGAATGAGAAATAACATCATGTGTGAAGTATATTACTCCACCAAAAGCCTTTGCTAGATTAAAAAGAATGATACAGGAATTTAATTTGGTGGATATATGGTATAATAAGAACAAGGGAACAAGAGATTTGACCTATTATAGCAAAAAATATAGACATCATTCCCATATAGATTATTTTCTTGTAGACCGGGCTTTATATGCGGACATAGAAATAGTATTACATATTGCAGCAATTTTATCAGCCACTCTGCAGTGGTAATGTCTGTAAATCTCCACCAAAAGCAGGGGCTAAGGAGGTGGACGCGGGATAAGACCATATTACTGGTTGGAAAAGTTATTAGAGATCTTGGAAAAAAACACCATAGGAATATTTCCAGATTAATGTAGGCTTGGCAAGCGAGCAATTGGTCTGGGGTACCTTTAAGGCTTATTTAAGGGAAATTCTGAAGTCTATACCAGGGGGAGAAGAAAGACAGCAAAACAGGACGCGGATAGCAAAATAAGGGAGATTTACAGAAGACCTCCTTAGACGGTGCTAGTAATGTATCTCTTTTGGCTAAGGATTTAGAAAATTTGCAGGCTAAATTTCAGGTGCAACTGGATAAAAAACTACTGGATAGGTGGAAGGGGAGTAAGCTTCAAAACTTCGCCTATGGAGAAAAATGTAGCTCTCTGTTGGCTTGGAATCCAGCAATCCAGCTGTGTGGGGCTTACTAGAGGTAACAAGAGAGCTACTTGGCCCCCAGGGACCCTCAGGAGGGAAGAGGACTAAATCCCCCAACCAAGAAAGTGCCAGGGGGTTTGTTTGCAGAGTGGTGGAGAAAGGGGGCATGGCCTGTGTCTACCTCTCAGCAATCCCACTTTGTGGGGCTTACTGGAGATAACAGGTAGGCTAGTTGACCCCTAAGGACACCCAGCAGCGAAGAGGACTTCAATCCCCCATCGAAGAGCGCACAAGGGAGTGCGTTTGCAGAGTGGTGGGCAAAGGGGGCGTGGCGTGCTATGAGAACTTAGCAATCCTGCTGTGTGGGACTTACTGGACGTAATAGGAGGGGTAGTTGGCCCCCAAGGATGTCCTTGAAGGCCAACTACCCCTCCTGTTACCTCCAGTAAGCCCCACACAGTGGGATTGCTAGGAGGTCTTCTGAGGCCTCGCCCCCTTCCTCCACCACTCTGCAAATGCGCCTCCTGGCACACTACTGGTTGGCGGATGAAGTGCACTTTACAGCTGAGGGACTTCGGGGGCCAAGAAGCCCTCCTGGTGCCTCCTGTAAGTGCTATGCAGCAGAATTCCTGAGCACTGGTAGGAGGCCCAGCCCCCTTTGTACACCACTCTGCAAACCAGACTACTAGTTAAAGAAGAATTTGGAATGTGATAGGTCTCGCATTTGCAAAAATTAGGGCTATTGACGTAAAAGTAAAAGTTTTTTACTAATATTTTTTGCAGTGGAGTTGATGTACGTTGCGTGTAGGGGAATTATGTGGTAGAAAGTATGTGGTATTTAGTGTATAGGAATTATGTGGAGTGGGATTATGTGTTATAGAGTTATTATGTGGTATGGTAGTCTGTGTTGTGGAGTGGTAACCTCAGGTTTAGTCTTTCTTGTTTCAATAGAAGCTAAACTATAAACTCAATGAGACAAAAAAAAGAAGGAACCACTGAGGAGCCCTTCTGGACCTAGTCAGTGGTATGAGCAGGGCCACTGGAATTATGCAACCGGTCGGCTACACCGATTTTCGCATAATTAGACATTTTCCGCATTTGCCACACAATCCATCATCTGATGCATAATCTGCAGATTTGAACAAAAAAAACTTTGTTTCTACCTCAAACAGCTCAAATATTACCAAAAATACAGCAACAAGTGTTACAGCTAGGTGGAAGGCCCTTTGCCAACCTGGAATGGTCACCTGTTACTTATTGCTAAATGTGAGGGTACTAATGGTGCGAAAACCAATCTTGCTTCTTTCTGCCCTCTCACCAATTTCTGCATTTCTCTTGCTTCTTTGTTGACGTTTCTTCCTTTTACTGCACTTTTCTTGCCTCTTTCTGTACATCTCTACCGCTATCTGCATCTCCTTTCTTTCTGCACGTCTCTTGCTTTTTTCTGTACCTCTCTTGCTTCTTTCTTCTTGCACCTCTATTGCTTCTTTCCGCACCCCTCTTGCCTATTTCTATACCCCTCTTCCCTCTTTCTGCACCTCTTTTGCCTGTTTCTGCAACTCTTACCTGTTTCTGCAGTTCTCTTGCCTCTTTCTGCACCTCTGTTGCTTCTTTCTGCACCTCTATTGCTTGATTCTGTACCCCTCTTGCCTCTATCTGCACCCCTCTTCCCTCTTTCTGTACCTCTCTCACCTGTTTCTGCAACTCTCTTGCCTCTTTCTGCAGTACCGTACCGTGTTTTTTTACAAAATGTACCTTTTTTTATGTAACGTGGTCAGTTGTAGGTTTTACAGTAGTAATGATTTTTTGCACATAATTAAATATGGAAAACATTGACAGGACACTGTTGTACACTATATTTGTGAAATATAATGTATTACAGTGTTATTTGAATGTTTTCACATATTTTTTTCTTTAAGCTACCCCGGGTACTACCTAGCTACAATGCAATTAAAAAAATATATATAAAACTTATAATTATATTTTCCTACCTATTATCACTTAAATTAAGTGGTAATAGGTAGGGAAAATATATAAACCCTAGTACCTATATTTGAGGCACTAAGCCAAAATACCAGCATAATGGCCTTAAAACAACAGAGCTGCCTTGAATTTTTAGGAAGGCTGTCATTATCCAATCAAATAATGACTTGTCATCTCTATGTACTACGGTACTACCTTGAAACTACTGCAACAACAAATATCACTAAGTTTAACACCTTGGCTGCTAAGGGTTTTCCCCTCCGGTGCTGACTTTTTTGAAAGCTCCTTTATTCATGACGAGCTCAGCTCGTCATCCGCACAGCTCCACTGTGCCTCATGACGAGCTGAGTTCGTCATGAGCATCGAAGGGGTTAAAATGCTAATAACTCTAAAAATACTTACCTTTTTAGACACCACCACAAAAAGGATAAATTACACATCACTATCTTCAATCCTGCCAATTTAAACAAAATCCAACTGACTGTTTTTGTGCTAAATCCAATACAAAAAGTCAATGTAAAATGCATTGAGGTCCAAATCTATTTAGGGACCCACCCCCCCCCCTTTTTTCTTTGCACCCCCTTGACCAAATGCGGGGATTTGTCAAAGGGGTGCAAAGTTATTAAGGGACAAAAATCTGAGGAATTCCTATCTCTAGCTGGTAACCCTAACTATAACTACAGACTGGTTAACCCTACTCCTTAAAAAAAAAGGAAAAACAACTATGTGTATATATATATATATATATATATATATATATATATATATATATATATATATATTCAAACAAGAAGGTTGCCCTTTGCAGAACACCAAGACCATCGGTAAGTAACTCCTTTCACTTTATTTCAGGCTGCAGTTACATCGTTTTCTCCCCAAAACCGCCATATGCATTTCAGGCTCCATGCCCGTGTTCACTGGCTAATTACAACAATCCCGGTAGCCATGTGGATTAAATACCATTTGCCCCGCCCTTTTAGGACTTCCTGCTCAGAGGTAAGCTTTCTGGGTATGGTAGTCCTTCTATTTCATCAAGTGAGTGCCGTCGGGAAGGTGAAATTAAAACTGCATTCCCCATGTGGGTCGTGGGGGAGAGACACACCAGTTACTGTCTATTTTAAGCCTTGAAACAGTGGATTTACCGATTCCTGCTGCCACCAGAAACTCCAGGTGCCGCTGGTCCGCTGTAGATGCGGCGGGGCATTCCTGAGCGGAGGCGTGCCACAAACTAATATACAAACAAGAAGGTTGCCCTTATCGGAACGCCAACACCATCGGTAAGTAACTCCGTTCACTTTATTTCAGGCTGCAGTTACATCGTTTTCTCCCCCAAAGCGCCATATGCATTTCAGGCTCCATGCCCTTGTTCACTGGCTAATTACAACAATCCCGGTAGCCATGTGGATTAAATGCCATTTGCCCCGCCCTTTTGGGACTTCGTGCTCAGAGTTAAGCTTTCTGGTTATGGTAGTGTAAGGATCCAAGTGCTGTTTCCGCAGGAGTGCCAGGAACCGCAGACAAGCCCAACCCGTCCCCCCTACACCTCTTGTGTCTATTAAACCCTAGAACACAATGGTGATGAGGTGGGAAAGGAGGGAACAAAACAAGGAAAGGAAGGGAAAAATGACTCCACGGACAGGACTTCCAACAGGTCTTAAAACTGGTGCTAAAAGAAAATATTAGAGTCAACAGGCAGCACAAGAAAACACATAACAATATCTTGTCCTTTCTATATGTGGTTACCTAATAGGTGTCTGGAAATCACAAGCTTACCAATGACAAAAAGTGCTCCCAGGAGTATCATAGGACCGTATCTCCACTGTGATGCCTTTATTAAGCCTGTTCAAATTAAAGGTAGATTTCTCTATGAAATGCCTATACCCAGCGATTGTATTCTTGTGGATGGGGGTTGTTTCTTACCCTATCGGGAAATAGGTATGGTAAAGGAGGTAAGCCTGTCCTATTAATGGGTTTTCAGGTCTGCAATATCTGAAATATAAGGATACCAGTTTAAGCAACTTATAGATCTATATAGCTCACTTTAATGATAAATAGTGAAAGTGCGCAAAGCCCTTTACCATGAATTCTTTCTCCCAGGCCTTGACGAATGCCAGCTTCCGAAAACCAGTGGGTGTCCAAAAGAACCAGGGAGGAGAAATTATAAGGAGAAGGTGGCCTCTAGGTGGACCACAACTACCACAATGCCCCTGGAGCCACCAAACACAAGCCCAATCCTAGTCCGGCCGACCGACGGAACATGGAGTCCGGCCGGTGGGCGGAACTGGGAGTAGCTGTTTGGTGCCCCAGGGAGAAGTGGAGAAGATAGCCGGCACCAGAAAAATGTAAGGGGAACCTCGAGTCCGCCTAAGAATCAAGGACGGAGGCGAAGTGGGAGTTTTTTCTTAGCAGGGCTCTCAGCCGAGAGCAACAAAACGCCTAGGGAGATATAAGTACAGAAGGGGCACAAATACCGGAATCCGTAGACCCGCAACACTGCAGACAAATCTCCAGCGACGAGAGACTGGATACAACAAACAGGAGACAGTGTACAGATGCGACGGCTCGGGCGAAGTGACGTGACGCTATGGGCACGAAACACTAGAGCGCAAAGCACCGGTCTAGAGGGGAAGTCAGGCTTTTGACTCTTGCCTGACCCCCTTGCACATGCGCATTGCAGGGCGGCCATCTTTGCTAGCAAGCGCGAACTGGCCAGCGAGCTGGCAGGCGTGACAGTACACCCTCCCTACAGTCCCCCCCACCGGTTAGGGTTTGTTGGGGTGTTGTCTTTGGAACTTCTTCACCAGCCTGGGTGCATGTACTTGACTGGCTGGTTCCCAAGTACGCTCTTCTATACCATACCCTTTCCATTGAATGAGGTACTGTAGTCTACGTCTAACTCTTCTGGAGTCTATAATAGTTTCTACTTCGAACTCCTGTTCAACTTCCAAGACTACAGGAGGAGGGGATGCCGGTAATCTGGTACCTGGCTCGACCGGTTTCAATAGTGAAACATGGAATACAGGATGTATTCGAAAAGAGGCGGGGAGGTCGAGTTTCATGGCTACAGGATTCATGACCTTTAAAATCTTATATGGGCCTATATACTTTGGTTTGAACTTACAGGCTCCTTTCATGCTAATGTTGTTGGATGAAAGCCAGACTTCATCTCCCTGTGTGTTGGGTGGCTCCTGACGTCTGTGGAGATCAGCACCCTTCTTGTATCGTGTCTTAGCCTGTTCTAGATTGTCTTGTGTCAACTTATGGATTCCTCAACTTAAAGCTCCCTTGAGCTCTCGGCTGATGAGCCAGGGATCCCGCACCTACGCGCCTAAGTGGTACTATACCTGGCAGATATTTGGCAGCCATCGGCAACCCCAGAACACGGCCTATCCCTGCTGACGAGGGGTGATACCCCGAAACACGTGTCCAGGGATGGCGAAGACGGCGAAGATATCGGAAGATCGAAATATGATGCATCGCCAACACCTAACTACACTAACCAGAGTCCTTAGGGGCGACACCGCCGGTGTGTGAGTAGTGTGCAACCCCACCTCCTTTTGTAACTTTAAAGCTCCCTTGAGCTCTCGGCTGACGAGCCAGGGATCCCGCACTTACGCGCCTGAGTGGTACAATACCTGGCAGATATTTGGCAGCCATCGGCAACCCCAGAACACAGCCTATCCCTGCTGATGAGATGTGATACCCCGAAACACGTGTCCAGGGATGGCAAAGACGGTAAATATAGCGGAAGATCGAAAGATGATACATCGCAAACACCTAACTACACTAACCGGAGTCCTTAGGGGTGACACCGCTGGTGTGTGAGTAGTGTGCGACCCCACCTCCTTTTGTAACTTTAAAGCTCCCTTGAGCTCTCGGCTGACGAGCCAGGAATCCCGTACCTACGTGCCTGAGTGGTACTATACCTGGCAGATATTTGGCAGCCATCGCCAACCCCAGAACAAGGCCTATCCCTGCTGACGAGGGGTGATACCCCGAAACACGTGTCCAGGGATGGCAAAGACGGCGAAGATAGAGGAAGATCGAAAGATGATGCATCGCGAACACCTAACTACACTAACCAGAGTCCTTAGGGGCGACACCGCCGGTGTGTGAAAAGTGTGCGACCCCACCTCCTTTTGCAACGGGTGGATCCTTTGTATATCCTGTATCAATTCAGGTGCAGCAGGTGTAGAACAAAGAGAAGAGGAAGAGGAAGTAGGGCTAGGTAGAATTCTAGGGTGGTATCCATAGGAACTATAAAAAGGCGTAAAGTCAGTGGATGAGAGATGAGTGTTGTTGTACACTATCTCTGCAATCCAAACCAACACATCCCACTCCGTCAGAGATTGTAGTGCTTGACATCTGATGTATTGCTCAAAACACTAGTTGACCCTCTCTGTTTGCCGTCTGTCTGTGGGTGGTGACTAGATGAGAGCCTTACATCTACTGATAATAGTGCACCCAGGCCTTGCCAGAACTTTGATATAAATTGGGCACCCCTATCTGTGATTAATACAGACGGGTGTCCGTGTAGCCTAACCACTTCCTTTTAGCACTTGGAAGACCCGTCAATTGTATAAAATGAGCCATCTTGGTGAATGTGTCTACCACTACTAATAATGTGTTATGTCCCTTGACTGTGTGGGGTAACTCCACGATGAAGTCTAAGGAAACCGTATGCCAAGGGCTCGGTGGTGTGGGTAACGGATGTAGAAGCCCTTCAGGATTTTGACGTGAGGCCTTACTCTGGGCACAAATGTAACAAGTCTGAATAAACTGTTTGGTGTCTTTTCCCATCCCTGGCCACCATAAATATCTCTTCAGGGTTTCTATGTTTTTTTTTATATCCAGGATGACCCGCTAACTGATGAGAATGGCACCATTCAAGAGCTTGACGCTGTAATGCTATGGAAGGGAGAACTAGACCACAGTCGACATAGTAACTGTCTCCCAAAACCACTGCATCATGTGTTTGTGTAATCTGTCTCATGTTTTCTGACTCTTGCGCAATCCTCACCTTAGATAAGATCTCTTCTTCTGAACAAACCCCTCCAATGAATCGGTCAGGGGCAATTATGGGAGGTGATTTTACCTTCTCTTCTACGGGGTCATAACCCAATCGTGATAGGGCGTCTGCCTTGCCGTTCTTGTGTCCTGCCCGATACATAATAGTGAAGTCATATTCGCTAAAAAACGGAGTCCATCTAAGTTGTCTCATCGAGAGAGCTCTGGCCGATTTCAGGAATTGGAGATTGCAATGATCAGTTAACACTGTCACTGTATGGTTGGCTCCCAACAAATATTGCCTCCACTCCTAAAATACCTTTTTAATAGCCAAAAGTTCTTTGTCTCCAGTACTGTAGTTGATTTCAGCAGGAGAAAGTTTGCGTGAATAAAACGCCACTGGATGACAAATTCCTGACTCTGGATCTGCTTGAGAAAGGATCCCTCCTACTACCATTCGGGAAGCATCCGCTTCTACCAAGAAAGGGTAAGCTGGGTTGGGATGGCGCAATATAGGAGCTTGAGTAAAGGCTGTTTTCAAGGTCTCAAACGCTGTATTAGCTGCTGTAGTCCATTGGAAGGGTGCCCCTTTCTTCAATAAAGTTGTGATTGATACCACTACCCTAGAAAAGCCCTCAATAAAACGGCGGTAAAAATTAGCAAAACCTAGAAGGCTCTGGACTTCCTTAACACACCTTGGAGTAGGCCACCTATGGATCGCTTCCACCTTTTGCGGATCCATTCGTAATCCATTAGATGATACCATGAAACCTAGAAAGGCTACTTCCTGTACGTGGAATAAACATTTCTCGCTTTTGCAATAGAGATTGTTATCCGGCAGCCGCCTCAATACCTTTTTTACATGACTCTTATGTTCTGAAACAGAGGAAGAAAAGATGAGCAAGTCATCAATGTATGCTATAACACATTCGTCCAGCAAGTCTCTCAATACTTCATTTATGAAGAATTGGAATGCTGCAGGGGTATTACAGAGCCCAAATGGCATCACGAGGTACTCGTACAGTCCATATTTTGTGCAGAAGGCCGTCTTCCATTCATCCCCCTCCTTGACGCGCACAAGATGGTAAGCTCCCCTTAAGTCTAGTTTCGTGAAGACGGTGGCATTCTTCACTCTGTCAAGGAGGGAGGAAATCAAGGGAAGAGGGTACCTGTTCTTGATGGTTATGCCATTTAAGGCTCTGTAATCGATGCAACATCTCAGACCTCCCTCTCTCTTAGGTATGAAAAAGAGAGACGAAGAGCCAGGTGACCGAGATGATCGAATAAACCCCATCTTAAGTATATTGTCCAGATAGTCACGTAGGTACAGGTTTTCATTCTCAGTGAGCGAATACAGTCAACTGCAAGGTATTTTAGCCCCCGTCTGGAGATCAATATGACAATCGTATGGTCTATGCGGAGGTAGACTCGTAGCTTGCTCTTCATCAAAGATAGCCTGATATTCATGATATTCTGAGGGCAATGAAGGGACTTCAGAAGGGGTTAGAATTTCTTCTGACTTATTCCCATGCACAACCCCTACCAAATGTTCTCTGCAAACCTCCGGTCTAAAGTCTAAGGTGGAATTGACCCAATCTATGCGGGGGTTGTGTGTGCGGAGCCAGGGTAACCCAAGCAAAACAGGAAACTGTGGAGATTGAATGAGAACGAATTCTAAATATTTTTGATGTCCTTGAATTAAATCTAACTGTAAGGTAATGGTATGATGAGGGATGGTCCAGATCGTAATACACTACCATCTATTGTGGTGACCTTTTCCCATACCTTCTTAGGCTCCTGATCTATGTGATGTTGCTGTGCCCAGTCCTTGTCCATGAAATTCCCTGTGGCCCCTGAGTCTAGCATTATGTGGACCTCCACTATTCTGTTATCCCATCTTAAACGGGCAGGGAGAGAGAAATGACTGGGATAGTCTGTCTTAGTGTCAACAGAAGAGACTATCAAACCGGAATTACCCGAAACCCCAGTCTCACAGGGCCTCGGGCTCTCTAGTTTTCTGACTTTTTAGATTGTGAGGGTTTGCTGGGGCAGGTCCTCAGAAAATGGCCAGATTTCCCGCAGTAGAGACACAACTTATTGTCTCTTCTCCGTTGCCTTTCTTCGGAACTCAAAGGACCTCTTATGGTCCCTATTTGCACGGGTTCTACCTTGTCTACGGTCTTTTCAGTCTCTGTTCTTCTCTCACGATAAACATAGTTCTTGGTGTCGGATCATCCCCTCTCTCTCTTTCGCTCTTGTATTCTATGATCTAATTTTACGACTAGATCTATGAGATCAGGACAACTATCAGGTGGGTCTACTACCTGGGACAATGCATCTTTCATATCATCACGTAACCCTTTATAGAACAAGGCGCTGCGTTTGTCTTCAGGCCAACCTGCCTCCGCCACTAGTCTGTGAAAAGTGGTAATATAAGCGGAAAGTTCCTTTCTTCCCTGTTTTAAGGACAGCAATTCTGTATCGGCAGAATGAGTAAATGTGTGTTTATCGAAGTGCTTTTTTAGTTCTCTCCTAAAAGATGAATAATCATGCAACAAAGGATCATTTCTTTCTATCAGGGGTATAGACCAATTAGCTGCTGAACCTCCCAAATATGAAATAACAAAGGCTACCTTTGACTGGTCTGTTGGAAAACAACTGGCTTTACACATAAAATGTAGCTGCCATTGACTGATGAAAGCAGCAAACTTGGCAGTGTCTCCTAAAAAACGTTCAGGTGGGGCTAAAGGGACTGTCTGGGAAGTGGACACATGTATGACAGGGGATGAAGGACCTGGACCCACCTCAGGATCAGTCCTTATCCCTCTCTGTAAAGCATCCACTCTAGTAGCCAATGCTTGGGTCTCTAGCTGTAAATTCCTCAACATATTGGCTAAATCCTCCATTGTTAATTGACTCAGCTCCATGGCACCCGGGCAGAAAAAACAACGTGGGCTTCGCGCTCTGTAAGGATCCAAGTGCTGTTTCCGCAGGAGTGCCAGGAACCGAAGACAAGCCCAACCCGTCCCCCCTACACCTCTTGTGTCTATTAAACCCTAGAATACAAATGTGATGAGGAGGGAAAGAAGGGAACAAAACAAGGAACGGAAGGGAAAAAAGACTCCACGGACAGGACTTCCAACAGGTTGGAAAACTGGTGCTAAAAGAAAAGATTAGAGTCAACAGGCAGCACAAAAAAAAATAACAATATCTTGTCCTTTCTATATGTGGTTACCTAATAGGTGTCTGGAAATCACAAGCTTTCCAATGACCACAAGTGCTCCCAGGAGTATCATAGGACCGTATCTCCACTGTGATGCCTTTATTAAGCCTGTTCAAATGAAAGGTAGATTTCTCTATGATATGCCTATTCCCAGCGGTTGTATTCTTGTGGATGGGGGTTGTTTCTTACCCTATCGGGAAATAGGTAAGGTAAAGGAGGTAAGCCTGTCTTATTAATGGGTTTTCAGGTCTGCAATATCTGAAATATAAGGATACCAGTATAAGCAACTTATAGATCTATATAGCTCACTTTAATGATAAATAGGGAAAGTGCGCAAAGCGCTTTACCATGTCTTCTTTCTTCCAGACCTTGACGAATGCCAGCTTCCGAAAACCAGTGGGCGGCCAAAAGAATCATGGAGGAGAATTTATAAGGAGAAGGTGGCCTCTAGGCGGACCACAACTACCACAATGCCCCAGGAGCCATCACAGACAAGCCCAACCATAGTCCGGCCGACCGACGGAACATGGAGTCCGGGAGTAGCTGTTTGGTGCCCCAGGGAGAAGTGGAGGAGATAGATGGCACCAGAATAACGTAAGGGGAACCTCGAGTCCACCTAAGAATCAAGGACGGAGGCGAAGTGGGAGTTTTTTTTAGCAGGGCTCTCAGCCGAGAGCAACAAAACCCCTAGGGAGATATGAGTACAGAAGGGGCACAAATACCGGAATCCGTAGACCCACAAAACTGCAGACAAACCTCCAGCCACGAGAGACTGGATACACAAACAGGAGACAGTGTACCGATGCGACGGCTCGGCGGAAGTGACGCAACGCTATGGGCACGAAGCACTAGAGCGCGAAGCACCGGTCTAGAGGGGAAGTCAGGCTTTTGACTCTTGCCTGACCCCCTTGCACATCCGCATCGCAGGGCGGCCATCTTTGCTGGCAAGCGCAAACTGGCTGGCGAGCTGGCAGGCGTGACAGGTAGTCCTTCAATTTCATCATGTGAGTGCCGTCGGGAAGGTGAAATTAAAACTGTATTCCCCATGTGGGTCATGAGGGAGAGACATACCAGTTACTGTCTATTTTAAGCCTTGAAACAGTGGATTTACAGATTCCTGCTGGCACCAGAAACTCCAGGTGCCGCTGGTCCGCTGTAGATGCGGCTGGGCATTCCTGCGATGAGGCGCGCTGCAAATTAATATACAAACAAGAAGGTTGCCCTTTTCAGAACGCCAACACCATCATTAAGTAACTCCTTTCACTTTCTTTCAGGCTGCAGTTACATTGTTTTCTCCCCTAAAGCGCCATATGCATTTTGGGCTCCATGCCCTTGTTCGGTGGCTAATTACAACAATCCCGGTAGCTATGTGGATAAAATACCATTTGCCCCGTCCTTTTGGGACTTCGTGCTCAGAGTTAAGCTTTCTGGGTATGGTAGTCCTTCAATTTCATCAAGTTAGTGCCGTCGGGAAGGTGAAATTAAAACTGCATTCCCCATGTGGGTCGTGGGGGAGAGACACACCAGTTGCTGTCTATTTTAAGCCTTGAAACAGTGGATTTACTGATTCCTGATGGCACCAGAAACTCCAGGTGCCGCTGGTCTGTTGTAGATGCGGCGGGGCATTCCTGCGACGAGGCTCGCCGCAAATTAATATACAAACAAGAAGGTTGCCCTTTTCAGTACGCCAACACCATCGGTAAGTAACTCCTTTCACTTTATTTCAGGATGCAGTTACATTGTGAACATTGTGCCACAGAATATCCAAACGTTGTAAAACCCATTACAAAATGGATGTCATTTCTGTTGTAAAGTAGTTTAAGTATGTTTTGTGTGGAAAGAATAATTAAAGTTTTCCTAGCTATAACTTATCTCTAACCTTTGTTTTTTTCATGGAATACATATAGACACATAAACATGTCTTAAATATCTTCAACACCCTTGAAACAAAACATTGTCACACTTCATAAATTAAAAATTAAAATTCTCCTTTATTTCATATAGTTGAAAACAAAGCTGCATACATATTGCATGTGGACAATGAAGATTTACTTCCTTTTTACATTTATTTTTTCATCCGCAGTTTATACAATTACTGCATATCATTTATCATTTATCCATTTTTAAAAGTGCATGGTATTCATATTCTAATCTCTAGAACTATCAGTCCTGCAATCATTTTTAGTTTTAAAATGCTCTACGCACTTTTCTTTGCCGTGGGTGACTGTACCTTTGTTGACATAGGTAACCTTGTTACCAACAAGTGTTAGTCTCCTAGTAAGGCCATCTTAAAGTTCCAAGAGCGTGTTATCAAAACCATAAATACATTGTCATAACAATAATGTATTTTCAGAAATGAAATGCATTGTCATGCGAAATACGTTTTTCAAGAAATTGAAGTATATTGTTTTGGAACATTTTTAAGGCCATGTGCGATTAAAAAAGGCTCAAACATTCTTTAAATCTTCTCACTACAACCCAAGTGCATAGTCCATCTTGTAGTTCGACACTTTCACTCTGGCCCAGATTTATAAAGATGTCATGGACCCAAAGTTGCTACATTGTGCTACGTGACAGGGAGAGAGCAGAAAAGAAACATATCTACAGAGATATGGCACTTTCATGCTCTCTACCCTTCTATTACAAAATACTATGCCTAGATTAATTTTAAAGGTTTCACCCTGAGGATAAGTGCTGTACAGCGCAGCACACATGCAAAATGGGAAAAGGTAGGAGAAATGGAAGCAGTTCTCTTTTTAATGCCTGCTTCAAAGTTGGGTTTTTCTTTTTACACAAAACCTGGTGTACTGTTGTTAGTGGATAGGGTTTGGCATCAAAAACGAGGGGTGCTTCTGAACAGGGACTGTGATATGGTTCCTTGGAATGGATCTTTGTTTGTCTCTATTCAGTCAGTGACATATATTGTACACCTATTTATTGTCCTCAATAAAGAAACGTTAATACAAAAAAAATGTGTGGTTGCATGGGAATGCTCACGTACCACTGATGGAACGTCTCTTTGGCTCAAAGTACAGCGAAGTAGTGATTTGCCCTCCTTGCTATTACTTTCACGCAACCTTCCAGTGCAAAACAAGTTTTGCGCTGAAAAGTAAATTAATAAAAGCACATTTTGCACTGGTTTGCATTACTTTTGTGACATAAACACAGCGCAAAATGTTTGTAAAGCTGGACCTCTATTTCCTATTCACTTCCTAAATAACCTTGTATGTTATTTTTCAAAGTGATGTTTGTTCTTCCACCCCATAGGGCGTACCAGGATTATTAAATTGACAGTTATCAACTTAATAGGTTTTTTTCTTTCAGAGGTGTAAAATGCATATTCCACCATATTTAGTGAATGCATTCAGTAATTTCATGCATCAAATTTTACAGTACATAGCAGAGATGCAAATTATGATTTGATCAGCCTACAATACCAATGATTTCTCGATTTAGCTTTGAAATCAAAACTTCACTCCACTTTAAGCTGGTTCTTGAATATGAAAGGAGGTGTTAATAAAAAAATATATATTATTCCTTTGACATAGATTGGAGGCAAATACTCTAGTAGAAGCATAATCAGCATAAAATAATCTCATTAGAACCTTCTCACAAGCATAGCCACTCTCATGTTTAGTCAATGAATTTTGTCTCTCGCACCCTTCCACCACACCCCTTTTTAAATTGATAAGAACACCCATGAGCCTCATGAGACATACCATGGAACTCAAGTAATTCATAGGTGTTTACCAGTGATCAGCTATTAACTATCCGCTAGGTTATATGATTAATTTGAGACCCACATGCATACATGTGCATGGGGGACTTTACATTACTCAGTAAATTTTATGAATTAAGGGGTTAAGTTACAAAGCACCTTAACATAGATCAGTTAAGATTCTTCATGCTAAAAGATTATAGTGTGTGTAATGAACAATTGTTGTGGTGTATTTAGTTTCTAGTCATTTATTTTAATTGTTGAAGTATTCTTTATTAGGGTGGTAATTCCTACTCACATGATTTGTAGAAAATAGCACATAATAAATAATAATTCAATATAAAATAACCAGCATTTGAGTGTTTTCTGATGTAGGGTGTCGCTCCTCAATATCACACTCGGATGCAAAAGTCTCATTTACAAGTTACTGAGTCACAACGTTCCTATTCCAGAAGGGCATAACTTATTGAGAGGGTCAGAAACACCTGCCAGTTTTCCTATTATCAGAACAGGTTGCAGTTTCCTATTAATGCTTCCAGAAAGGATCACTGACACAATATGGACATCAATAATATTGTGTAACAAAAATATTGTGTCAAAAATATAATTTACAAAAATATTGTCTCATTATCCTTATATTGGTAAGTACAAAAATATAAAGTTTCACAGTAATATAGTTAAAAAACACAAAAATATTGTTTCTTAATATCAATGTAGTTTAAAATAGTATGTCGTGAGCAAGCATCAGCTAGGCCTACTAGTGCAAGGGGTTTGCCCTTCTCTGCACGGAGTCCTCAGACCATAGGAAGAAGTTGGCAATGAAACTGGAAAATACAAAACAAAGTTTATTAAACCTTTAAAGGTGGTACTACAGTCCACACAACACCCTTCAGTATTGTACTAAAGCACATGGCCCCTTTTATATACAATGAGAGGGCTCAAAAGAAGGCGGTACAGAATACAAGAGCAGTTTTATGACCATACAAGGACATTTTGGAAAGCACAATCGATAAGTGGGCGGAGTTAACAGTCTTCAGAAACTGGTAAACACATTCCTATCTAGAACTAATTAGTAACAGACGCAGACCCTACTGAGCATGTCTGGGCATGCTGGAAGTGGGGGACGCTAAATATACCCTGCTGCCGGGCAGACTTCAGGCGCAGTTAACAAGGAGGTAGGACAAAGCACATGACAAGCAATGTGTAGCATACAAAATGGCCGCTATGAATACAAAATGGAGTCGGCTCATTTGCTACGATAATGATCAAATACAGCATGTCTTCTGCTAATGCTTAACCTAATCGCTGTTGAGTTACAACAAGTAAGCTTTAAATATTTTAATATATAATATTAATATAATGTAAATTAAATGACTGTAAAATATATTTAATACTTTATATAAATATATACTTATATGAGCACACACATATATGTGTGTCTATGTTTATATATACATATAATGATGTAAGACTCAACATTTACTACAATAAAAAGTAAATGTGTGTGTGTATATATATATATATATATATATATATATATATTCCCTGAAAAAACATAGGTTTCAGGGACGTTATAGTTAGTTGCTCATTCAAAAACCATGGAAATTTGGCCGTTACAGTTAGTTGGTCAGTGACATCACTGAGGACATCACTGATGACACCACTGATGGCATCATCCAGTGACTGTGTGTTTCTGTAAAGTTTAAATATGTTTTATATTTATATATATATATATATGGCCAAGGTGTATGGAAGAATGAGTGGGTGTATAAGTGTGTGGATGGAGGATTTAGTTGGTGCGTGACTGACTGTATAAGTGAGTGATTAAATGTGTCTTAGTGAATTCATGGGTTAGTGACTAGTGGCTAGATGTAGGTAACAGGGAAATACCGATTCCTAAATACCAAATTTTACCGATTTGGTATTTAGGAATCGGTATTTCAGATGTAGGCAAGAATTCGGTAAGAAAATACTGAATTCCTAATATTCATTATTACCGAATCGGTAATTAAGATTCGGTAATAACGAATACCTACCCATTCATTCCTATGAGCTTGGAGGTCCATAGGAATGAATGTGAAGACATTCGGTATTACCGTTTCAGTATTACCGAATCGGTAATACCAGGAGGTATTTCAAGGGTGCCAGGGTGCCCCTAAGGGCATGGATGTATGCCACATGGCACATTTCAAAAAGCAAAAAAGTGCTTTTTGAAAGGAATTCGCTACTTACCACCAACTTGAAGTTGGTGGTAAATAGTGATTCGTTAAGGCGGAGGTGCACTGTTTTAAGTGCTACCTACATTGCATTTAAGGAATCGGTATTACCGATTCCTTAATACCGAATCCTTCCCTACATCACAAATGCCTAAATACTGGTCGGTAACGGTGAAATTTAACGAATTTCACCGCTACCGACCGGTATTGGGCCACCTACACATGGCCCTAGACTGTGTGAATGTCTGTATCAGCCTACATATTGCTGTGTAAGCTGCTGCATTGGCTGGTGAATAGCTACATGAGTGTCTATATGGGTTATTGATTGGTTGCCTGAGTATTTGTATAGGTGCCTGAGTGTGTGTGTGTGGATGGGTGACTTTGTGTATACATGTGTGAGTGCTTCATTCACAGGGTGTATGGGTTTAAGAGTGGATGTGGAAACAACTGTATGGGTGGGTGAGTGTGTGTATGGGTGTGTTGGTGAGTAAATGGATATCTCAGTGCTACATGTCCAAGTAACCACATATGTAAAACGCAGTGCATGAGAGAGTTGGAGTATATAGATGACTATAGGAGAGAGTCAGTGATTGTGAGAGTGGCTGTATGGATCAGTGTGTACTTGTATCAGTGATTGTATAAGAGAGTAAGTATGTGTTAGTATCTGTATGAATAAGTGAGGTTGTGTGTGTATAACTGTATAGGTGAGTAAATGGAAGTGTGATTGATTCTTTGCATGACTGACTAGATGTGTGAGTAACTCTGGATGAGTGGCAGTGTGTGAGTGTTTGTATAGGTGTATGAGTGCCTATAATAGTGTTGTATTGATGAGTCACTGCATGTATGAGTGTCTATGGGTGAATGAGTGGATGTGTGTGTAGACCTAGGAATCAGTGAGTGGATACGTAGTAACTGGTATTGGTGTCTCTATTGTTTCGAAAATGGTAGTCTGTATTTTAGAGTGGATGTATCAAAGGTTTTATTAAGGTATGAGGAGGAGCATCAGATTTTCACATGGATGATGTCATCAGTAATGTCATTTGAGATGTCACCAGTGATCTCATCAGTGATGTCACTGACCATGTCATGAATGATGTAATATGGTACGTCATCAGCAGTGCATTGCGGGGGTGCGAGTTATAGTTAGCTCAACTAATTATAACGACTGAATTTCTATGGCTTTGTACGAGTGAAATGTGCAACTAACTATAACGTCCCTGAAACCAATGGTTTTTTCAGTGAATTTCAAAGGTTTTTTAAATGATCATTTGTAACTATAACGTCCCTGAAACTTGTGGTGTTGTTAGTGAATTTCAAAGGTTTTTTAAATGCTAATTTCTAATTATAATGTTAATTAAACCTATGGTTTTTTCAGTGATTTTAAATTATCATTCCATTCTCAACCTAGTGAAAACAGCCGATATCCCCAGTTTTCCAGCAATAACTTCCGCAAAAATAATCACCACAAATGGCAAAAACAACTAACGGTAATAATATGCAGAGTAGGCGTTCCCATGCAAAAATAACACAAAAACACCACTTACCGATATTTTCAACGAGCAGCCAAATCTGGGGTGCGATCCAAAAACAGGCAATAAGCCTCGTTAGCAGTAGGAATCTAACATTTGCCTTTTACTGGTTTAAACCAGGACGACTACTTACAGTGTGAAAGGGAGCCCAGCCCAGAATAACATCTGAAGAACAACACATGTCATAAAGTTAGTGATCATACAGCTCTGATACCCAAGAAGGCGACAACAGCCACTGCCACCAGCCTCTCGACGTCCCCCCAGACACCACCCTCCCTACTACCACAGAGGCAGCGCAGAACAGGTCCTTCCAAAAACGGCATGGTCCCTCAGCCACACAATACTTGAATGTTGGCAGATCTGGCAACCAAGTATGTGTGAAGGACTCAAGTCACCCATTAATATTAATGCACACAATACCAAGTGTAGGGTGATGTGCTGGACAGACCTCTCTATGCAGAGCACAAACATCTCCATATGACGTAAATAATTAATTTACTCTCTTAATTTCTATGCGGGTAAGTACTTAATCAATAATAACTCAATCGGAATGGAAAAAGACAGAGTCCGTGGTGTTAGAGTTTCTAAGGGTTTTATTCCTCATAAAGGAATGGTCTTGACCAGGATATCATGTTCTGACCACCTCAGGGGTGTCAGAAGGGATAGAGCAAACTTTATTGACATTACATAGCTTATATACTTAATTCACATCATAAGTAATAGTGCAAGAGGCGTAACAGCTGAGAGAAGACAAGATAACAGTATACACGTGGTACTAGTACGTAATCAAGAGGCGTGAACTAGGCGTGAACCAGAGGTGTGTGCTAGAAACGTCACTGATAGGTGACGCAAGTGGGTGGCACCAAGGGGTGGTGCTAACAGAATTGTTGCAATGTCAGCAGAAATCGGAAGCTTGGATGCGCGCGCAGCTGCATGACGTGTGATTGACGGGGTGCAGGGGACTTGACATTTACACTGACGGAAAGAGACAGAAGTCTGGCATGTCAGATCAACTTGTACTTTTATCGTATCTGATATCTGATGTTTAGGAACCATACTATCTGGGCGGAAAGGTCTCTAGGGCAGAAGCTATTCTATGCTAACTGTGGATGCGTGTATAAGCGCCTAAGTGTCTGCGTGAGAAGCGTGGGGGCACGGGGCCTTCCATGGAAGCATGGTAACAGAGGCTATGAATTACTTGCATTGAGACAGGTCGGCCCTTTGGCTCTGCAGCTGGAGAGGATGTTTACTGGAGCTAGTAGGCAGGAATGCATTCTCGAGGAGCGGAACAGATAACTCGAAGGTTATAGTCAGTCTTGGCAGAAAGCAGGCTGAGCTGAGCGCGAGGGGCCGCGCTGAAAGTAAGTCAGAGTTCACGGGTACAGAGGTAGCCTGGGCAGAGGCTGTCAAAGTCAGGAGCCAAAAAAGAGGTTCGATGGCAGAAATTCAGGGCCTACTCTGCTAGAGCAGGAAAACATGTAAAGTGTACTACAAAAAGACGGTGGCATAGCATACTTAGGAACGGACTATATAATCCATTCATGGTGGATCTGAAAGAGGACAAGTTAACGTTGGACGCAAATGTATTTGCGTCTTCATAGCTGGCACAGGAGGGAAGTTACATGCACTTTAAGCAGGTACATGGAGTCGGTGGGGTACTCGCTAGGGAACATAACATGACCAAAAAATTATATTTCCTCATTCCCTCCTTGTTCCCTACGGACCCTTCATGATATATCGATCCTCATGAATCGATCAGTTTGTTCTTGTAACATCATTTGTTCTTCTTTCTTTCGTTTACGTTTTGAGAGAAAACTGGAGTGTTCAATACAAGAGGTGGCACACAGTCCACAAATCGCTGGCCCACACTGCAGGCACAGGCAGCAACTGAATACTAGGACTAGGCCAATGCCTAGAAAGGATAGGATCTTCCATCCCCAAGCTGTTAACGTTGTCCAGAACCAACCGGACCAAGTCCAGGTGCCTGGATTCTGATGTATCTGATTTGCAATTTTATGGAGACGGGTGATAGCTTGATATACAGATGGTGCGTTTTGTGGTATGAAAACACAGCAACTTGACCCGATGACCTTACAGGCTCCACCTCTATCTGCCAAGATGACGTCAATAACAAGACGATTCTGAAGGACAACAACCCGCATAGCGGACTGCTCTTCTGTTAAGTTACCTAAGGCGGAGGCAGTTTCATTCACTACTGCTTCAAGTGTTCTAGTTAATCTACGTATTAATTTACTATTCTGAACAGGTCCTAAAAAGAAAAAGAATCCTTTATTAAAATCGGTGTACTGTTCCCATGCCGTTTCTGTGTAGTCGACAAGTGGGATATCTCTTCTAGGTCTATTCTTTACTAGATTGGTGTTTCTATGGTAATCAGGGGGAGCTAGGAAAACAGGTGGCAGAAGGAATGCAATGTAACAGGTACCATCCCAATCTGGAGGTAGACGTATGTATGCGGTATGACCACAAACAAAGTAAGAATGACTAATAGCTTTGAAGGATGATTTTCCTTGATCACTGAATTCGACCACAGTAGTGCATTTACTATGACCTAAATGTACTGAACCTTTCTTCTTGATACATAGTTCACCAGTAACTGGCAGTACTGACATAATGGGTAGAACTGGCGTGTCTTCCGATTCAACAGTGAGAATCATGAGGCTAATTGTATAATTACCTAATCCATACACTTCATGTTCTAGATCAGTTCCTATTCTAGTGGGAAGTCCCTCCTTATCAGGGTAACAGACGTCGAGCAGGACCAAGTTCAGGTTTCCCCAAACCCAACCCCCATCGAAAACAGCAATATCAGGATCTAAGGAATTAATTATTTTAAACCATGCTCCGCAGGAGCCATTGTGAGTGAATGGGTACGGAAAGAGGGGCAGAGCTCCCTTGTAATTCTGGTAGGGAGGGAGTCGGCCACATATCCAGCAATTTGTAGCATTGTTAGTTTGATGAGAATGATGCAGCATACTAATGAATGTATTGTTGCGCAGCGCAAGTCTGTAGGAAAGCTCGTGTGGAGGTAACTCACTAAAAGTGTGTTCAGCAGAGACATTATAGGCAGATTGTTCACGCTTGAAAATAGGGTAATAGATAGGCAAAACGATGCTGACAACGATAATTAAAATACTCAGGATAAACATGATTAATAGTGTCACTATACAGTGACTACGAAGTGATTTACAATATGTACGTTTCTTTGCTTCTCTCTCTCTCTCTCTATCTCGTTCTAGGGGATACATGTCAGAAACTATTTAACCGATTCACCTATGGGAGGACTTAAACAATTAAACTGTCTGACTTGCTAGATCGGAGTTTCATGCGATAATGTTCTTGAGGGGTTTTTTCTCGTTCAGATTCTGTAAAGTCTTTTTGTTCGACACAGTCTTTGGTGGGGGTGGACGAGTCTCGATCAGGTTTCAGTCCAGAGAATTTTTTTATATGACTCGTGTGAACCCACCCCTTTCTTCCTTCGATTTTCACGGCCGTCCTTGTTGTGAGAAGAACGGTCTTCGGGGACTTCCAGCGGGGCTCCAGCGGACTTTTTCTGTCGAAGTTGCGAACGAGCACAATATCGCCAGGACGGACGTCGTGTGGCTTTACATCAGTGTTGTCAGGGAAGGCTGCGGCAACCTGTGAACGACATGATTGGAGTGCAGACATCAAGGAGGCAAGGTAATCTGTCAACATATTACAATCAACATCAGTAATCTTTTTCGGAATGGGCGTCCCCCACATATTCGGTGGTCTGCCAAAGACCACCTCGTACGGGGATAGCCCTGATCTCGAATGGGCGACCATTCTCATGTAGAATAGTGCCACTGGCAGGGCGACTATCCAGTCGACCCCTTTCTCCTGACATATTTTGGCAAGGCGAATCTTTAGTGTCTGGTTATGCCTCTCTACAAGGCCTGCGGCTTCGGGATGTCGGACACAATGGAATTTCCACTGGTATCCCAGTAATAAAGAAACTTCTTTCATTAATGCAGACGAGAATGGCTGACCGTTATCTGAGTACACGACACGAGGCAAGCCGTATCGTGGGAAAAATTCACGAACCAGCTGCTTGGCAGTGGTCGGAGCAGTGTAATCTGGGACTGGGTATGCTTCGGTCCAGCGGGACAGAGCACAAACAATTACGAGAACATATTTAAATCCTCGACAACGGTCCATCTGGATATAATCCATCTGGAGGACTTCAAAAGGGTGATAGGGAGGATGAAATCCACCTTGCTCTACAGGGACGCTTTTACCTGGATTGAACTGACAACAGATCATGCAAGTACGCACTTTCTGTTTTGCGGCTGCTCGTAAGTGTTTATTGTTCCAGAGATTTTGTAAACTGTCTAACATCGCTTTCTCTCCTAGATGTGCAGGACTATGTGCTGTATTTATCATGACTTGAACCATAGAGTCAGGGAGAAACCATGTAGATTTTCCCTTCGTCATCCAACCTTGATCTGTCTGGATCCCTCCTAGTTCGATCCATTTCTTTATTTCTTCTGGAGTAGCATGTGTCTGAATGTCGATAACATCTAGTGTGGGATCCCTGACTGTCATACAATTTGTCGGATCTGTTGTCTTTGTCGTATCAGTTGTCTGAGTGTGAGTCAGTGCTGTATGTTTTGCTGTTTGATCTGCCAGGTCGTTACCCTGGGAAACAGAATCTGTGACTTTAGTATGTGCTTTACACTTCATGACGGATATGGCTGAAGGCAGATGTATTGCTTCTAACAGTGCTTGAATGAGGGGACCGTGTTGAATCTTGGCACCATGAGAGGTCAGAAAACCTCGTTCTTGCCATAGCATGCCGAAGTCGTGTACAACTCCGAACGCATAACGGGAATCAGTGTATATGTTGACATTTCTGTTCTTGGCTAGAATACAGGCTCGGGTCAGAGCGATGAGCTCTGCCGCTTGAGCAGACAGTGTATCAATACGATGTGTTTCTTTAACTTCAGTTTCAGTGGTCACGGCATACGCGGCCACTAACTCTCCTGTACTTGTTCTCATGCATGAACCGTCCACATAAAGTGTCAGGTCTGGATTTGTCAATGGAACATCTGTTAAATCTCGTCGGGGCTTTGTTACTGCATTAATGATCTCTATGCAATCATGCGGAACTGGATCTGTCATAACTGTAGGTAACAGTGTTGCTGGGTTCAAGATACTACAACGTCTGATTTCTATGTGTGGCTGGAATAGTGTCAATTCGTAACCTGTCAGTCGTGCTATAGTCAAGTGTTGAGTCTGGGTTCTGTTTAAAAGAACCTCTACAGAATGTGGAACTTGTACTGTTAACTGATGACCTAAAACAATTGAATCGCTCTGTCTGATTGCTAACGCTGTTGCTGCTACTGACTTTAAGCACGCAGGGAGTGCCTGGGCTACTGAATCCAATGTACTTGAAAAATAAGCACAAGGCTTATGTGAACCTGCTTGATCTTGAGTGAGGACAGACAATGCTGTACCATCACGTTCTGTGACAAAAAGTGTGAACGGTTTGCTGTAACATGGTGTCGCTAAAACTGGTGCTTGACATAATGCTTTCTTTAATTCCTCAAAGGCTTGTGTATGTTCCTGAGTCCAAGGGAGGGCAATCGAAGTTGCTGCCTCCTGCGTCGTTAACTGGATGAGTGGTTTAGCTAGAAATGCATATTGAGGAATCCATTGTCTGCAGTACGAGGTGAGGCCTATGAAGGCCCGCACTTCCTTTTGTGTCTGGGGTCGTGGCATATTTACAATTAACTGAATGCGATCGGGAGTGAGCTGTCTCCCCACTTTGGACAGCAAGTGACCCAAGTACACAACTTGCTGAACACAGAATTGTAGCTTCGAAGGAGACACCTTGTGTCCCTTGTCGGCCAAAAAATGTAAAACTGTTAATGATGCTTGCTCACATTCGGGCTCATTTCGTGCGGTGATCAGTAGATCATCGACGTATTGCAGTAAAGCGGTGTTAGCTGGCATTTGGATGCAATCTAGTTGTCTTTTCAGTGCTTGGCTATAGATGCTGGGGCTTTCTGTGAATCCTTGAGGTGCGCGGGAAAATTTGAAACTTCGTCCATTTAAACTGAATCCGAAGAGATATTGGCTCTCCGGATCAATAGGTACACTGAAGAAAGCGTTCTTGAGATCAATTACAGTAAAGAACGTTGCTTCTGAATCAATAGCAGTCAATAGGGAAGAGATATCGGGGACCACGGGGTACTGTGGTACAATGCATTTGTTCAGCTCTCGAAGATCAATCACCAGCCGATATACTGGCGGTGCATTGGGGTCTGTACGTTTAAGAATTGGAATGATAGGTGAATTACAGATATTGGAGTCGGTCTCTACGACCACTCCTTGGGCAATAAGCTCTTCAATGATTTTCAGTAAAGCCACTACAGCATCGGGTGGTAACTTGTATTGTCTGATTCTGGGTAGAACAACTCCTGTCTTGAGTGTAACACGATATGGAGTGATATGCATACAACCTACATCAGCTGGGCCTTTTGCCCATAAGTGATCTGGTACATTTTTCAATCTGACATCAAATTCACGTAAAACATAATGACCCTTGAAATCCCGTAGAAAGAGTCTGACTCCCTCCGGGGAACAGCATATTATGGCTCCTAGAGCCTTCAGTGTTTTAATACCTAACAGATTTTCTGGACATGATTTCGTAAGTAACAAATCTGTAACTCGAGATAATGGACCCACAGCTAATGGTACTGGTTCCGATACTTCATTTACAATAGGCTGTCCTGAAAAACCAAGGGAAACATTCTGTGAGCCTGAGAGGGGTGCCCCTGGGACTTCATTATGACTGATTGTAGTGCGACTTGCCCCTGTATCAATTAAAAACTTTCTGTCTTTTCCCAATACATGACTGTGTACATAAGGACCTTCTTGATCTACAGGAATTTCAATAAGAGGCAAACCACTTTCCCTCTCTAGGCTGTTTCATGTGTAGCGGGGGTAATCTGGATATGCAGATTGGGCATACTGGTACATCTGTTGTGAAACTTGCTGAGTCGCGGCAATGGGCTGTGGCTGCGGTACTGCTACTGTCTGTGCTGTGTGGGATGGAGCATGCATAGGCTGTGTGTTCTGCATCGGCTGTACATTTTGTGAGGTCTGTTGCTGGACCTGATCGTGTCTCGGTGGATGCGGTCTTTCTTTAGTTTTACCTGTTGAGATGTTATGTTTCAGGACTGGGCATTCATGTACATAATGACCTGGCTGCTTGCAGTAATTACATGTCCCTTTAACAGGAGCTGTAGAGTGACTTGTCTGGGTCCCACCCTTTCTTTGACCGTCGGCTGGGACCGTCTGAGCTACTAACATTTTCATTTTCGTGTCTTTCATACGTTTCTGTTCCTGATCTTGTTCTTCTCTAATTCTGTTCTGATGATATTGTAACATTTGTAACATTTGGGATGGCGTATTTGCCTGCCAAGTACTTTCAACTTTGTACACTCTATTTTTAACTAATGGTAGGGAATTCTCTACTAATTTGGATACAAAAAGGTGTGGATATGACTCGCTGCTCGGTTGTAGGCCACTATTTATAATGAAACATTTCTCGAATCTTGAATAGAAGTCACTAGTATCTTCATCTTGTTTCTGTTTACAGGACGAGATTGCGTCCCAATCTTCCTTTCGAGTTGTCAATAATCTTGGCAAAACCTGTACTATCAATCCGGGTAATGCTTTAGTCCTGTCCCCAAGGCCTAACCCTGGGATTCGTTTGCTTTCTTCGTCTTCTATTTCTGCCCATGCTATCTTTGCCTCCCCTACCTCCCAATCTTTTTCCTTTAATTTCTCGTAAATGCCCGTGGGCAACAGTACTTTTAACATTTTCATAATATCATCATACGTGTAATCTCCCATCAGTAACATGTCTTTGAGCTCTCTGTGAAAACCTGCAGGGTCTTTATCGTGACACGGGACTAATTTCTTCATTTCTAACAGTTCTAACTTAGTCAGTGGTGTGTGAACATACACACGTTTCAAGACTTGATCCGCACCCATAACTGGGTGTACTTCTCGTAAGGGGTTCTGACTTTCAATGCCACTCAGGCATTGCATGTGGTACGTTTTTCTTTCTGGAGGCGGGGGGGGGACATATTCAGAGCTTATGAAGGTGCTATATTTATGTCGTTGTTCTAGAATTATTTGTATTAACTTGGTGCTGAAACCTCTCCATCTATCCATGAGTAGTGCTTCTAATGTTTCGTGTAAGGGACCTGGATCGGAATGGTGGTTTCTGAACTTGATGAGGAGGTGCTGAATCATGTATACACCTGCTATTTTCTGCTCGTCTGGGGAAAGGTTCAAGAATGTCTGTGCTAACGTATCATCATGATATATGTCTGGGTTTTCGGCCCATAACACGGCTGACCGGGCTAGTTCCTGTCCATCCATAGAATTGAGTACATGGTACCCCATTCGGTCTCGAAGCCTTTTATCAGTTTCCTGGAACTGATGTTCAGAAGAATTCGGGTTTGTTAAAGCAGAGAGAAAAACTCTCTTGTTTTCCGGACGGATGCCTTTCCTAAGGTAGTTTCCCTTACCTACATACGCTATAGTATCTGTAGACCTTCCTGGTTCTGCAAGTTCTTCTTCCTCCTCGGAGGAAGCTTTGTCATTCCCTTTCTGGTGTGCCGTTATCACTGCCCTTCTAATTTTCTGGTACATACTGGCTATGCAAGCCCCCCTGTCATGTTTTCCTTCGGCTATATTTTGACCCCACTTGGTTAGTGCATCTAATTCACTTTGATCTGTCTCAGGCCTGTCTCGCTCTCTTATTAGACAATTTATGAAAAATCGTAATATCTGTGCTTGAATGTCAACTTTCTGTTTATCCATGGCATCCTTGATACTGTCAGGGTCTTTCCCTGTCTGTACAAACTCATATATTCTATCTAGCCGTTCCTTCATTCCTACATAGCATAGCAAGATATCAGTGGCAGATCTTAATCGTAGTGATGCCAATATCATTAGATCGTTTTTTCCGGGTACTGGATCATATCTGCAAACTGACATGTTTTCCTTTAATGCGTCAAGACGGGGGGACTGGATCGTGAGAGGACTCTGCGTGTCCCTAAAATTGAATCTACGTGTTAATGGCGGGGTCCGAGGACCCGCCGTCGCACCTCCTGAGGCAGATGCTTGGGCATTATCTCCTTGCGGAGTCTGGATCTGAACTTGAATTTGTCGTTTAGTAGGATCAGGTAGGACTTGTTTCGGTAGGTCAATCTTGGGTGCGGGAAGTGGCGGAGCTGGCGGAACAGGGGAGGTCTGTCGCGGTACTGGCGGAACATGATCTGGGGGCGTGGTGCCACCCCCATCCCTGTCAGTAGGCAGGGCACGAACAGGCAGATTGGTGTAAGCTGGTGCTACATCCTCTAAATATGAATTTAGGAATATGTCTTTAGTAGTTTTATGCATTACTTTAGTTGGAACTAATGGTGGCGGTAAGTTTTTCGGTATTTCTGATAGGGCCTCAGGTGTACCTTCGGCCGCGAGATACATTCCGTTTACAAGATTGTTTCGGGCACGGTCTATTTGTTCTGTTTTTACTCGGATCCCTTCAATAACTAATTCGTTTTCTTGGGCCTTTTCTGATTCTTTAAGTCTGTCCTCTCTACGGAGTGCTTTCTCAGCACGCTTATGTGATTCCTTACGCCAGAATTCTATGACATCTTTCTGGGATTGTCTAGCTTTCTTTTTCCATAATGCTTCTTCTACCTTCATGATGCACTCGGCATCCCATGTTCCGGTAGCAGGCCATCTGTGTCTTTCGTCTAGGTGCTTGGTGTAATCGGCCCATAAATCTAGATATAATATGGCATCTATGCCATGTTTGTGGTACATAAAGTTACCTGGAGTGTCCCTAGGGGGAATAGGAATTTCTTCCTCCAGTATCCCTTTCCTAGTTCCTATCTGCTTTAACTTGCTGAAAAACGGCATTTTGCTTACTTATTACTGAATGCTCAATCCTTATTCCTTAATACTCTTGACAGCTAGTTTATACGAGAAACACAATAATACACATTTAAACAGTCACATTCATACCACGACATTAATCACATAAGAACATTGAAGACGTAGATGACTACCCCCCTATACTAGATGTACTGCTCAACAGTACAGATACACTGGCGTAACAGTGCAGAAATTCGGAATACTAGATATACTGCTAAACAGTACAGATACACTGCCTAAAAACAGTGCAGACCGGACTTGCGTACCCAAACCCGTCTAGATACGACCCAGCAATGGTACTCACCGGGAAGCACGGAAACAGAAGGCCTCGGAAAACTCGACTGGACTCGACTCGGTACTTCGGAAAACTTCGGAAAACCTCGGAAAACCTCGGAAAACTTCGGAAAACCTCGGAAAACTTCGGAAAACTTCGGAAACCTGGTGGGCCTCTTGACACCTCGGACCTTGCTTCTTTCGGCTAGGCTCTGGTCGGGATCCTCCGCACTCCTCACCGCCTCGTCTGGGCACTGATCGCAGTCTTCGTCACCTCCTTGAGTCAGAGGGAGATGCAGGAAATCCTGCCAGTACGCGTAGGTTCCTTCTAACTGATGGCAGGGGACAGAGCTTGCAACGCACCAACCGGCGCGTGAGGTGGGGGAGGGGTCCCTATTCGGGCGCCAAAATGACGTAAATAATTAATTTACTCTCTTAATTTCTATGCGGGTAAGTACTTAATCAATAATAACTCAATCGGAATGGAAAAAGACAGAGTCCGTGGTGTTAGAGTTTCTAAGGGTTTTATTCCTCATAAAGGAATGGTCTTGACCAGGATATCATGTTCTGACCACCTCAGGGGTGTCAGAAGGGATAGAGCAAACTTTATTGACATTACATAGCTTATATACTTAATTCACATCATAAGTAATAGTGCAAGAGGCGTAACAGCTGAGAGAAGACAAGATAACAGTATACACGTGGTACTAGTACGTAATCAAGAGGCGTGAACTAGGCGTGAACCAGAGGTGTGTGCTAGAAACGTCACTGATAGGTGACGCAAGTGGGTGGCACCAAGGGGTGGTGCTAACAGAATTGTTGCAATGTCAGCAGAAATCGGAAGCTTGGATGCGCGCGCAGCTGCATGACGTGTGATTGACGGGGTGCAGGGGACTTGACATTTACACTGACGGAAAGAGACAGAAGTCTGGCATGTCAGATCAACTTGTACTTTTATCGTATCTGATATCTGATGTTCAGGAACCATACTATCTGGGCGGAAAGGTCTCTAGGGCAGAAGCTATTCTATGCTAACTGTGGATGCGTGTATAAGCGCCTAAGTGTCTGCGTGAGAAGCGTGGGGGCACGGGGCCTTCCATGGAAGCATGGTAACAGAGGCTATGAATTACTTGCATTGAGACAGGTCGGCCCTTTGGCTCTGCAGCTGGAGAGGATGTTTACTGGAGCTAGTAGGCAGGAATGCATTCTCGAGGAGCGGAACAGATAACTCGAAGGTTATAGTCAGTCTTGGCAGAAAGCAGGCTGAGCTGAGCGCGAGGGGCCGCGCTGAAAGTAAGTCAGAGTTCACGGGTACAGAGGTAGCCTGGGCAGAGGCTGTCAAAGTCAGGAGCCAAAAAAGAGGTTCGATGGCAGAAATTCAGGGCCTACTCTGCTAGAGCAGGAAAACATGTAAAGTGTACTACAAAAAGACGGTGGCATAGCATACTTAGGAACGGACTATATAATCCATTCATGGTGGATCTGAAAGAGGACAAGTTAACGTTGGACGCAAATGTATTTGCGTCTTCATAGCTGGCACAGGAGGGAAGTTACATGCACTTTAAGCAGGTACATGGAGTCGGTGGGGTACGCGCTAGGGAACATAACATGACCAAAAAATTATATTTCCTCAATGTCATGAATGATGTAATATGTTACGTCATCAGCAGTGCATTGCGGGGGTGCGAGTTATAGTTAGCTCAACTAATTATAACGACTGAATTTCTATGGCTTTGTACGAGTGAAATGTGCAACTAACTATAACGTCCCTGAAACCAATGGTTTTTTCAGTGAATTTCAAAGGTTTTTTAAATGATCATTTGTAACTATAACGTCCCTGAAACTTGTGGTGTTGTTAGTGAATTTCAAAGGTTTTTTAAATGCTAATTTCTAATTATAATGTTAATTAAACCTATGGTTTTTTCAGTGATTTTAAATTATCATTCCATTCTCAACCTAGTGAAAACAGCCGATATCCCCAGTTTTCCAGCAATAACTTCCGCAAAAATAATCACCACAAATGGCAAAAACAACTAACGGTAATAATATGCAGAGTAGGCGTTCCCATGCAAAAATAACACAAAAACACCACTTACCGATATTTTCAACGAGCAGCCAAATCTGGGGTGCGATCCAAAAACAGGCAATAAGCCTCGTTAGCAGTAGGAATCTAACATTTGCCTTTTACTGGTTTAAACCAGGACGACTACTTACAGTGTGAAAGGGAGCCCAGCCCAGAATAACATCTGAAGAACAACACATGTCATAAAGTTAGTGATCATACAGCTCTGATACCCAAGAAGGCCACAACAGCCACTGCCACCAGCCTCTCGACGTCCCCCCAGACACCACCCTCCCTACTACCACAGAGGCAGCGCAGAACAGTTCCTTCCAAAAACGGCATGGTCCCTCAGCCACACAATACTTGAATGTTGGCAGATCTGGCAACCAAGTATGTGTGAAGGACTCAAGTCACCCATTAATATTAATGCACACAATACCAAGTGTAGGGTGATGTGCTGGACAGACCTCTCTATGCAGAGCACAAACATCTCCATATGTACATATACTGCTGGTGCTTGTAGTGTTGTAGACAATAGACGCAACCAAGTTACCTCAGGCAGTGGGGAAGATCTCGGTCATGTAGCTGTGTTGTCCCCCCCTTGGAAGAACTTTTGTGGATTTTGTTCACTATTTGCTGAGTTCCAGCTGTTACTTTGATCTACCACACTCTATACTATTACACTCCGGATGGTTTCATTGGATGACATGGACTGCTGCTCTTTACTTTGAGTTCCAGCTGTTACCTTGATTTACCACATTCTATACAATTACACTCCGGATAGTTTCATTGGATGACATGGACTCTTGCTCCTTACTTTGATTCCTGAGTCTTAGTATCATTGTCATATGCCTATGACATGAGGTCACATGCGCCGTGATATTCCTACTTCATAGCCTTGAAAATGTCTGAGTACTGATTGATAGTACTGACGAAACACGTGTCGGCTGTTTTTATCTACTCTAACTTTATGGATCTCCAAATAAAGAAAATGAAAATATGAACATGAACTTTATTTGCTCTTTTGTCTTGTCCTGAAATCGAAAGTACAGGATACATACAACTTAAATATTGTGGATACTATAAGACCTATTGGTCTCTCGTGTACATGTGTTTTAGGATTGTGCTCTCTTTGACCTCTTCTTTTTGGCTGTACATTTGTCAATCTATTGATTGACATTGATCCCTCTTGGTAGTGGGGGATAGTGGTCTATGTAGCACTCCGTCTTCAAAAACTTAAAACTCTTTACTTTTTTCCAGCATTATTGTCCATTATACTATCATTTGTGTATGTGCGGTTTTATCCATTTTGGATACACCACTACCGATCTCCTTATACCGTGTCTCTATAATACGAACATATAATCTAGAAAAACAAGAAACTAAAGTCCGTACAAATACGTATTGCCTGAGCAACAATACTACAAAGTATGGCACTAGAAAACAATCTTTGGGGAAATCCTTACAAGCCCTTTAAAGTTGAATGCCAAGGAGTCTGCAGACTAAGACCAGCGCTCCAGAAGCCCACATGGGCCATGCCACAAGAGAACATTACGTCTACACCGCCTCTGCCATCAGCTGTGAGCGAATGACGGTCGGCACCATTTGTATTAAAGTGCTTGGTTTGTTGGGGGGCTAAAAAATGCAGGCAAGTGTAGTTGTGTGATCCGTGGTACAAGCCTCAACATGAATAATAACATCGTCTCCCGCTTTTAGGTTTTGAGGGAGCAATTCAAGAGCCTACTCCAACTTTACGCCTTACATCCGTATAATTAAAAACACCTGGGACAGGAAAACCGGTCATAATAATAGTGCCAGGGTACTTTATATAAATGCAGACATCCACTGCGGATAGACTGAATCGATTATTCAGTGAACCAGGCTAAGCGACAGGGACTGTGAACATAATTATACTCAGGCACACAGCAGCACCCCAGAACGACCCATGAGCTAATAAGTAACGCAGGACACGTCCAAAACACAGAATATTTGACTTCAGCCACTGGTCCAAGTTTGTGTATACACTACCTCAGCATTTGAACCCAGAAAGTACCCCTCCCGCCATGTTACAGTGCCAATTACATGTTCTGCCTCTTTGTTAAGAGTTGCAAAGTACATACCTTCCTCCAACCAAATCGATCGTGTTTGCTGCACCTGCCCTTCTAAACTTCCCCACCACTCAGCTCCTCACTCTCTTTGAGACGCCCACTTTTGGGGTTGTCACAAAATATAACTGTTTAGCGAATCCTTTTTTGTTGACCATCTGCTTAGTCACCCGCGGTTCAAAGAGCAACACATATATCATCACTGAAACAATTCATTTGTTTAGATAAAGACCCGTACTTGCGTGGATTTTGACTTTATTACTTCCTGGTGAGTGTGACTGTGTTCGTTTCTGGCCTCTACTAATTTGGAACCCATTCGCTGTTTTTGGGTATTCATCAACATTGTTACATTTTCACAGAGTAAGCAGGGGGCATCTTCTAACAATCAAAGACACGTTGAAGCCTCCATGCTCCGTATCACCAGGGACTGTTTCCTACTAATCATGACTATCAGATGTGTTGGCCTAATTAATTTAGTTGAAAGGACCAACACTACAACATCCACACTGCTTTTTTTGGTCAAGTGGAATTCCAAGCCTGTAATCAGTTTTCACGATGACATGAGGTGAGGTAAAGACAATTTTCGCGCACAAATAAAAGCGTGCTGCCTCTTCTTTGGTTTGGTGCTGCAGAAAACGTACCAATTGAGATTAAGTAATTGAGGTTGGATGCAAGAAATTGACACAATGAATTACTAAGAAGGACATACTGCATTCCACCGCATCGATTTTGCAAACAAAATAGAAATTTCCCGGAAAACGATTAACAAGCATTGGCAAAGCCAAAACCTCTCTCCTATATTATAGCTATTGGCAATATCTTTTAGCCATGATGTACACCTGTGTGGCTGCTGTTCAGCATGGCTAAAATTGAGTGGGGTGGAGTAAATTGGAATGTGGTAGATTGGGGTGGGTTGATTGAGGTACATTTTGGTTGGTGGATTTGGGCAGATTGTGGTGGGGTACATTAAGGTAGATTGGAGTGCAGTAGATTGGGGTTGGGGTGTTTGGGATGGGGAAGATTGGCACCATTGTTATGTTAACATTTCTTCCTTTAAAACAAAGCTTTCAACTCTTACCCTCGTGGTGACTTGGATCTGGAATACATGTTTTTCACCTTGAACGCTTAAATTGAATAATCTGATACGTCTCACTTCACCAAAAAGCATTGGCATAGCCAAAAGGTCTCGCCTTTGGGACCTTATAAGTGTTTAGCCATGCACCACTTGATGTTGTTGCACCAGGGATATTGTGCTGGATATCTAAACACTTATTATTTTTATGTCTTTTCATTCCCTTTTACGATTTCTCTTCACCCCCCTCGTGCTCCATGTATAGTCCTCTTTCCTTCTTTCTGCCTTGCTGTCCCCTCCCTTCTTCTCCCACTAACACCTCATATTTCTCTATTTTTTCTCCTCCTCTCAACATTCTGCCTTCCACTCACTTCTGTTGTTCTCTGTCTCTCTTACTAACGTCCCTTTAGAACCGTTTACATGCTTCCCTCTCTCCTTCATTCGCTGTGTCATTGCATTTTCTTCTTTATCACTTCATCTCATTCTGTCACTTCTCTGCTCTTCTGTTCCTCCTCTTCTCGCCCTATATCTTTGTTCTGTGCCCCTGCTTCTCACGTTCCGTCTCTCCCACACTTTCGGTTCAGTTTAATAATGCTTTATTGTTGCAGCTGATAGGGTTTCAAGTGTAACCAAAACTTTACTGCTCACGGTCTAATTTACACTGTGCAAGGCCCACTTTTGCTGTGCTTTCTATGCTTCTCTGTCTGCCCCTTACAATCTCCAGCCAGTACTTTCTGACCTACCACTTAGTCATTAATCTGTGTTAAGATTTGTTCTCACTGTTGACAGCTATTCTTTTAGGGTGTTGATCTTGATAACAGCCTGCTCTGGCCATAGTGTTATTAAGACTACTGACCTGCACGTCATACACAGATGTTATACTCGGGCCATGTTTACACCGTCTCCCTCCCGCCTTTCTTCTCCCCCCCTGTCTTCCCCTCCTCCCATCTCTCTCCTCTTTCATGCTCTGTCCCCATTTTTATTTTGAGGTCTTTTCATTCCCTTTTACGATTTCTCTCCAGCCCCCTCGTGCTCCATTTTTATTCCTCCTTCCTTCTTTCTGCCTTGCTGTCCCCTCCCTTCTTCTCCCACTAACACCTCATATTTCTCTATTTTTTCTCCTCCTCTCAACATTCTGCCTTCCACTCACTTCTGTTGTTCTCTGTCTCTCTTACTAACATCCCTTTAGACCCGTTTACTTGCTCCCCTCTCTCCTTCGTTTGCCGTGTCATTGCATTTTCTTCTTTATCCCTTCATCTCATTCTATCTATCGCCCTCACTCTGTCTATTTATCGCCCTCACTCTATCTGTTTATCTATCGCACTCACTCTATCTATCGCCATCACTCTATCTATCTGTCTTATCTATCTATCGCCATCCCTCTATCTATCGATCGCCCTCCCTCTATCGATCGCCCTCACTCTATCTATCTACCCTCACTCTATCTATTGATCGAACTCACTCTATCTATCCATCGCACTCACTCTATCTATCTATCTCATCACCACAGCATCACTCAGCAGCACCACAGCATCACTCAGGGGCACCACAACATCACTATGCCCTACCACATCATCACTAAATGACACAGCATCACTTGTCGCCACCTCAACATCACTCAGCACCACCACAGCATCAATCTGTGCAACCATTCAACAACAACTGGTTCAAATATGTTCTCTCAATGTTTCAAGCTTTATTACAAATGTCACAAAAGATGTTAATATTTCACTTCTGTTCTTGGATTTTCATCACAATAAAATACAATGAACATAATCTTCACAAACGTTATTTACAAAAGTTTAAGCTATTGCCATTATAAATTACAATAACTTTTATTTAAGTGTTCATTATTAAAAAATATTAAAAGCCATTGTTATTTGTAATATCAATACATCTAAGTCACGTAAATACAACACATATTGCATTACAAATGCCATAGGTGTCACATTTGCGAAAGTTATAACTATTGGCATTGTAATAACAAAGCTATTAATTTCGCTATTTTCAAAACCAACACATAAATAAAAAAATTGTCATTTACAATACCAATAGCTCAAACTTTCCTAATGCGAGACCTATTGCATTGCAAATGCTTGTTTTGTCTTGCAGGCTGTGATTCACAATTGGTCTAGCGATGACAGTACATGGCTGTACATTGTTTTATTTGTTGTTGTTCTGTTTTAATAAAATGTTTTCTATGTAAATCCATACATAACTAAGATTCGTATTTGTCCAACCTCACAAGCATCTTCTTAATAATAATTGTACGACATTACCCAATTTTTTACGTTCCAGATTCCCTAACGTGGCTTTCACATTTGTTTGTGGGGGGAGGGGGCGAGGGGGGATGGCGGACAATGAGCTGCGGCTTGGGGATGTCGTAGCATTGTTGGGTGTCCGACCTGCATGATCGTTGCCTCCATTGCATCTTTTCTCAGAGACTTACGAGCCATCTGGCTCGTAGATGAAGAGCTCCAAGCCGACTGCCTGGCTCATACCTGGAGAATCGCGGACTGTCAGTTCGCAGAGGGAGACCTATGGGCCAGCTCGCCGAGGAACACCTGCGGGCTGACTGGTATAGGGAAAGGTGCGGGCCATCGGCTTCCAAAGGGATAGCTGCGGAACAGTGATGTGGGCAGAGGGAGCATGAAGGGGGTATCTCGCAGAGAGAGACCTGTGGTATATTTCCAGTCTTGGCTTCACAGATACAACTGCAGGCCCAAGAGGTCACACCCAAAGAACTGCGAGTGGACAAGTGGTTAGCAGAGGGAGACTTGCGGGCCCAAGAAGGTTGTTGGGGGTATGCTGGTGATGTGGGAAGAGGGTGCGTTACCTGCTGATGTTGGGAGACACAGCATGAAAGGGGTATCTCACACACACAGAGCTCCGGTATGTTTTTGAAGATGCCTCGGACAGATGCCACCTGACCGACTGAATCACTAAATGGCTTTTCAATGCTCATATAGTGTATTATGAACAGTTCGCACCCAGGCTCGCAGAGGGACAACTGCGGCCCATGGGCTCAACTCTCAGAGAGAGAACTACGGGTCATCCGCTCTCAAAGGAACAGCAGCCTAGTAGCTCACAGAAATAGAGGCACAGCAGCCTACTAGCTCGCAAAGGTAGAGAGCTGCGAGCCGACAGACAGGCTTCTAAAGGCATAGCTGCAAAGTGGTGATGTGGGGCAGAGGGAGCATGAAAGTGTTATCTCGCACAGACAGAGCTCCAGTATATTAAATTGCCCCTGGGACCTTTCTTTTATATTTTCACTTGATGCGAGAAAGCGCGCTGACCAAGACCTTTCTCCCTGACAGATTTGGCATAATTCCGTTCAGCAGTTTGACCTGTAGCCTTGTCTAAAGTTTCCTATGGAAAATGCATTGAGAAATCACGTTTTGGCACCCCGCTTTTTTCTCAGCCCCCCTTGACCAATCACCCCCAAACTTTCAAGATAGGAGCTGATCAAAAAAGAGAAACTTTTTGGAAAATGTCATAAAGATTCGTCAAACGACGCCAAAGTTATAAGCACATGGAGGGCTCCAGGAGGCGGGCTGCGCAACCCCTCTCCCAACATGAGTGAAGCCACGGGGGTGCGGGGACCCCAGCAGGCCCCCGCAGCCCCAGCGAGCCCCCGCTATTATTTTTTAAGAAATGCCCCCGGAACCTAGCCCACCCAGGGGCCTCATTAAAATAAAATGTTGGAGCCTGTAACCCAGAGCAAATGCTTTTTTTGGCCCTGGAGGTCCTCCTGGGACCTCCTGAGCAGGCCTAGGGGTCAGGGTGTTTCTACCCTGCCCACTTCTCTTGTTTTATACCTTTGTTTCTTAGTTTTCTAGTGACTCTCTTCTACCGAGTCACAAGATGGCTGCCAGCACTTCCTTGTTTGGAGTGTTAGTAGCCAATCACAGTGAAGCTCGTGCTGGGGACTTAGGCTCCGCCCAGATATCAAAACTTTTATTTTTCAAATTTCTCAGCAACTACTGAACCGATTTACACCATTTAAAAAAATGTTTGCTTTCTGAACCAAGCTCTACCTAAATATTATATCAAAAGCACGTTGTCCCAATTAGAACATTAAACAGATGGATATGCATCAAAATAATGTTTGCAGAACAGGATAGCACAAGCAATGATTTACTGCGTTTCCCATCTATATCGATTTCTCTTCTATTGTCACTGTTTATCTAATGACAATAGTAATGAATATACAACACTCACTTAATTAAAGGGAAATATATTTGCATAAAAAATTCCTCAGAGAAATGGGACATTCGGGCTAAACTATAGAGCCCTGAATGGGCTTAGTACTCATGTGGAAAAACAACAGTTGATGGAGCGGTTTCTGGCTATCAGCCGTCTTCAGCCAGGATAGCTTGACTCCAGTGGTGTGGAGAGCATGGGACTCAAGTCTGAGCATACCCATCCCACTCGGGGGGGGGACAAATGCAAAAACAACAGTTGATGGACAGAATGCAGAACAATGTCATACATTCACCCCATTACAGAGATCTGGGCCTAAATCCATCGTTTTTTTTGCACTCCACACCACCCCAGTTCAGACATGGCCATATGCAAATCAGCCTTGACCCTGTGCTTCATGGGAACAGTCCAGCCCGAACTGCCAAGCCAGGTCTATCCTGGACCGGAATCAAGCATCCTAGGACCGGTTTCTGGCTATCAGCCGTCTTCAGCCAGGATAGCTTGACTCCGGTGGTGTGGAGAGCATGGGACTCACGTCTGAGCATACCCATCCCACTCGGGGGGACAAATGCAAAAAGAACAGTTGATGGACAGAATGCAGAACAATGTCATACATTCACCCCAGTACAGAGATCTGGGCCTAAATCCATCGTTTTTATGCACTCCACACCACCCCAGTTCAGACATGGCCATATGCAAATCAGCCTTGACCCTGTGCCTCATGGGAACAGTCCAGCCCGAACTGCCAAGCCATGTCTTTCCTGGACCGGAATCAAGCATCCTAGGACCGGTTTCTGGCTATCAGCCATCTTCAGCCAGGATAGCTTGACTCCAGTGGTGTAGAGAGCATGGGACTCACGTCTGAGCATACCCATCCCACTCGGGGTGACAAATACAAAAAGAACAGTTGATGGACAGAATGCAGAACAATGTCATACATTCACCCCAGTACAGAGATCTGGGCCTAAATCCATCGTTTTTTTTGCACTCCACACCACCCCAGTTCAGACATGGCCATATGCAAATCAGCCTTGACCCTGTGCTTCATGGGAACAGTCCAGCCCGAACTGCCAAGCCATGTCTATCCTGGACCGGAATCAAGCATCCTAGGACCGGTTTCTGGCTATCAGCCGTCTTCAGCCAGGATAGCTTGACTCCGGTGGTGTGGAGAGCATGGGACTCACGTCTGAGCATACCCATCCCACTCGGGGGGACAAATGCAAAAAGAACAGTTGATGGACAGAATGCAGAACAATGTCATACATTCACCCCAGTACAGAGATCTGGGCCTAAATCCATCGTTTTTATGCACTCCACACCACCCCAGTTCAGACATGGCCATATGCAAATCAGCCTTGACCCTGTGCCTCATGGGAACAGTCCAGCCCGAACTGCCAAGCCATGTCTTTCCTGGACCGGAATCAAGCATCCTAGGACCGGTTTCTGGCTATCAGCCATCTTCAGCCAGGATAGCTTGACTCCAGTGGTGTAGAGAGCATGGGACTCACGTCTGAGCATACCCATCCCACTCGGGGTGACAAATACAAAAAGAACAGTTGATGGACAGAATGCAGAACAATGTCATACATTCACCCCAGTACAGAGATCTGGGCCTAAATCCATCGTTTTTATGCACTCCACACCACCCCAGTTCAGACATGGCCATATGCAAATCAGCCTTGACACTGTGCCTCATGGGAACAGTCCAGCCTGAACTGCCAAGCCATGTCTTTCCTGGACCGGAATCAAGCATCCTAGGAGCGGTTTCTGGCTATCAGCCGTCTTCAGCCAGGATAGCTTGACTCCAGTGGTGTGGAGAGCATGGGACTCACGTCTGAGCATACCCATCCCACTCGGGGTGACAAATGCAAAAACAAGAGTTGATAGACATAATGCAGATCAATGTCATACATTCACCCCAGTACAGAGATCTGGGCCTAAATCCATCGTTTTTTTGCACTCCACACCACCCCCGTTTTGACATGGCCATATGCAAATCAGCCTTGACCCTGTGCCTCATGGGAACAGCCCAGCCCGAACTGCCAAGCCATGTCAATGCTGGACCAGAATCAAGCATCCTAGGACCAGTTTCTGGCTATCAGCCGTCTTCAGCCAGGAAAGCTTGACTCCAGTGGTGTGGAGAGCATGGGACTCACGTCTTGTCAGGCTCCACTGTTCGATCCTCAGGATGGTGTTTATGTAGTATAAGGAGCCCACCTTTAGATCGCCCCAAATCTGGCTTGATATAACAACACAGACTTAGCGGAAATCGAGCGAGGGGCAGGAAAGGGAGGGGACTGCTGGAGGGAGATCTGAAGGAGACTAAAATGTAAACACAGGGTAAGTTCCAAACACTATAAACATATGACACACAACCTGAACAGTGTCGCAATTACTTTCGTTTTTCCCTCACCTGAAAAGTAAAATAAGATGAACTTAGGCCATAGAAGAGAGAAGAGGGCAGTGGTAAGGTTGCTTCACACACATTAGAAGTGCAGTGAAGACTTCAACCGTAGATTCCCGAGGGTACTTGCCCCCCCTACTCTCTCCTGTAAATATAAGCAAAGAATATATTGAGGTCTTGCTTCAAGAGCAACAATGAACAAATGGAGATAACTCCACAAGTAACAAACACCCATGGCATGTCAAGGATGACCATATGTGAAGACAAAAGGTAGCGTTAAGGATCACTATTATTCACATAGGAAATCCCAATTCCATAACTGTTTTTGTCTTCGGAAAATAAAGCACTCCTTGTTGAGCGCCAATTAATGAGCCTCTCTGTATGTGAATTCAGCAGTATAATCCCATCCACAAGAAAAACCAATGTCGTTATGCAACACCAGAAGATAAAGTACGAATTCCCTCTGCACAAGACCCTTGGAACACAGTCTCTCCATCAGAGGAAATAGTCCTGAACTCGGACCCGCAGATAGCGAGACACCCGTACTCTGAGTACACTCAGAGCGGCTCGGAAAACACCAAGTTCCAGATGGCTCGAAAAAGAGGCGATCAGTAGATCGGTGCAGGTGCACCCTTACCGCCTCACAGGGACTTCGCAGAGCCGCTAGCAAGCAATCTGCAAATCCTAGGATCCGCAACACAGAATTATCAGCACTTTCTCCTCCGGTCGCCGCCATTACATCGCGGCTTCAGGGATGACTCCGCCCACGTGATACGTGGCCCCCAATGTCTCTGGCTATTGTAGTTCTGAGTGTCCCCTTCCGTACTCTGTGCATATTAGCGGCTGGCAGTGATTACCGGTACACGGCATCATGACAGAACATCCCTCCTCCGATATTCACTGACTGCCAGACGGGTTGCCAGGATGCAGACGACGGTACTTAGCCACAAGGCGAGGAGCGTGCATGGCCGTGACAGGCTCCCAAGAGTCCTCCTCGGGGCCATAGCCCTTCCAAGACACCAAGTACCAAACCTTGCCCAGCACCAGCTTAGAATCGAGGATCCCCTTAACCTCATATTCACTTTCATGCTGCACCCAAATAGGAACAGGGGCTCTCCTCACCGGGCGAGCAGAGGGCTTGAGCAGGGACACATAGAACCCAGGATGAATGCGGAAATGAGCAGGCAATCGCAGTTTGACAGCCACAGGGTTAACCCGTCTAACCACCCTGTAGGGGCCTATGTACTTGGGGTTAAACACACTGTGCTTCTTAAACCTGATGTTACGAGTGGATAGCCACACCCAATCCCCCTGCTGATATACTGGCCCAGGTCTACAATGTTTATCCACCTGTGCTTTGTAACAACCTTAACTTTAACCAGATTCCTTTGGGCTTCATGAAACATTTTACGCATAAGCAGCAACCTAGCACGCAGTTCAGGAAGCCTGGTCACAGTGGAGGGCAAAAGCAAAGGAATGAAACGAGGATGGAAACCATAAGTACAAAAAAAGGGAGTGAGTTTGGTCGAAGTGTGAATGGCATTGTTATATGCTATTTCTGCTGCCCATAACCAATCAACCCAGGCATCAGTGGTGGTGTTAACAAAGCACCTCAAATACTGTTTAAGAGTTTGATTTAACCATTCGGTTTGGCCATCGGTTTGGGGATGGAAACTCGTGGAGAGGGAAGAGGAGACCTATAGTTTGGCACACCATGCCTTCCAAAACCCTGCAGTAAACTGAGCTCCCCTATCAGATACAATGACTTTAGGAAGGCCATGGAGCCTAACAATGTGGGTAAGCAATAAATGGGCCAACTGAGTAAAGGAAGTGGGCTGCCTACAGGCAATGAAATGACCCATTTTAGATAAATAGTCTATCACCACGACAATCGCTGTTTTTCCTTGGTCTTTCGGAAGCCCCACCACGAAATCCACAGAAAACCTTTCCCACGGCAACTCAGGAGTGGGCATGGTTTGCAACAGTCCTTGAGGTTGTCAGTGATCTGATTTCATTTGTGAGCATGTAGCACAGTCTCTCACCCACTGCAATACGTCCGGACGCATCGAAGGCCACCAGAACTGTCTCAGCATCAGTTCCAAGGTTTTTGTGTATCCCATATGACCTGCACACGGAAGCTCATGACACCAGGTAAGAGCCTGTTTCCTAAGAGTGTTGTTTGCCAGAAGTACTTGTTTGCCTCTCATGGGAATGCCCTGATGCAGTCGCCACTCTGGATGACTCCTGAGCCATAGTTTCCAATCAAAGGTTTGTATTCCCTTCTGAATCTCACGTAAGAAGTGGTCTGTTTGTATCACCCCTAGCACCTTGCTGGGCTCGATAATGGCTCTTTCTGTATTCACATCACTCGGTACCCCTTGTTCCAGGCACGTGAGCGCGTCGGCCCTCTTATTGTCCGCTCCGGGACGGAAGGTGATGATAAAACGGTATTCTGCAAAGAACAGCATCCATCTCAGCTGTCTTGGGGTCAAGTGTCAGGCTGCTCGAATGAATTGAAGGTTGCGGTGGTCCGTGTATACTGTAACTTGATGAGAAGCCCCCAAGAGCCAGTGTCTCCATTCCAAGAAAGAATCCCTAATAGCCAACAGCTCCTTTTCAGCTATTGTGTAGTGTTGTTCCGCGGTATTCAGTTTCCGGGACATAAAGGCGATGGGATGGAGATATCCCGTGGTGGCATGTGGTTGGGATAGAACTGCTCCAATTGCTATTTCGGATGCATCAGCCTCCACAATGAATGGTAACATAGTATTGGTGTGGACTAGAACGGGTGCCGTGGTGAATGCTTCATTCAGCAGCTCGAATGCTCGTTTTTTCCTCCATCGTCCCCACAAAGGGAGTTTTTTTCTTTGTCAACCGAGTGAGCGGAGCCACCAGGTTCGAGAAATGTCCAATAAACCTCCGATAGAAGTTTGCGAAGCCTGAGGCTCTGAATGTCTTTGACTGACTTAGGGCAAGGCCAATCCAAGATAGCTTGCACCTTTCTTTCGGCCATGACCTGGCCTGTGGGGGTGAGCATTACACCTAGGAATTCCACGGTCTGTACGTGGAATTCACATTTCGTGAGTTTACAGAACAAGTGATGTTCCTGTAATGCCTGTAGAACCCTTTTCACATGTGAGATGTGTTCTTTGATTGAATTAGAGTAGATGAGAAGGTCGTCTATATACACGACATTGAATATGTCTAAAAATTCACGCAGAACTTCATTTAAAAAGAACTGAAATGCCGCAGGGGCATTACAAAGCCCAGAGGGCATCACTAAATATTCGAATAGCCCGTACCGCGTCTTGAAGGCCGTCTTCCACTCATCCCCCTTGCTCATGCGTACAAGATAGTAAGCCCCTCTAAGGTTTAATTTGGTGTAGATGCATGCTTGTCGTACCTGTTCCAACAACACACGTATCAAGGGAAGCGGGTATTGGTTCTTTGTTGTTATAGCGTTCAGCGCCCTGAAGTCGATACAACACCTCAATTCCCAGTTGGCCTTTGGGATGAAGAAGAGGGGCGACGCCGCTGGAGATCTTGGTGGGCGTATGAATCCCAATTCCAATAGTTGTCCAGATACTTTCGCTGGTGCAGATTTTCAGGTTGGGTTAGAGCGTATATTCGTCCGCAGGGTACCACCGCTCCAGGAACAAGATCAATACGGCAGTCGTATTCTCTGTGTGGCGGAAGTACCTCTGCTTGGATTTCGCTGAAAACGTCGATATAACTTTGGTAGTGGTCTGAAAGCTATCTCTTTTTCTGCAGCAGTGGCGATGTGCAACATTGTAGCTAACACCGTCGATGGTTGGATCATTTCCACATTGCAATGGTCCTGGCAATAGTTTGACTGGAACTTTAAAGAGTGATCAGCCCAGTTGATCACAGGTTCGTGTTTCTTCAGCTAAGGCAATCCTAGAATCACCCCGTAAAGTGGGGCTTGGATGATGTGAAAAGAGAGCATTTCTCGGTGATATCCACCATAAACAAGTTCGTACTCCAGTGTGTGTTGGCTGATGGGACCAGATTCCAATTCGTGACCATCCACCGCATTCACCCGTTCTGGTGTTGTCTTGCATATTAATTGTACCCCTAAACGTAAGGTTTCTTTGTTGTCCATAAAGCAGCCCGTAGCCCCGGAACCACCATGGCTCGGATGAATTTGATTTCTTGGTTTATGCATATTTCCATTGCTATGAAGAAATGCTCGGCGTCATGGAAATGGTTTGTTTCCACAGAAGGGATAACATTAGTGCATGAATTCTTCCCTTCAATCGAACTCAAGCATTGTAGTTTTCCGGCCCCTTATCTGCTGCTACGACAGACAATTGACCGGGACGGAACCGACCAGCTTATGGTTTAACAGGACAGTCTCTTAGGAAATGGCCTTTTTTGCCACAGTATAAACATAGGCCTTGCTTTCTCCTATGATCCCTTTCGCTCAACGTGAGAGAAGCCCGGACCGTCCCTACTTCCATGGGTTCGGCCGGTACGTCAGACTTCTCTGCTGCCAACCCTTGATCACTGAATGAGGAAAGAGGTCGCTCTCTTCTCTTATGATCTCTTTTCCTTTCTCTGATCCGATGATCTAGACGGAGTGTCAGGTCAATAAGGACTGAGCACGTTTGCGGTTGGGGGTCAACCTGCGCAAGTACGTCCTTCAAGTCATCCGTGAGTCCCTGATAGAATATCACCAAGTGTTTAGCTTCAGGCCAATCCGTTTCTGCTACCAACCTCCTGAAATGGTTCAGATAGGTAACCAAATCAGTAGAACCCTGTTTAAGTTCGAGCAGATCCTTGTCCGCTGAAAATGTCTCTGCCTGACGATCAAAGGTTTTCTCGAAAGCAGTACGAAAGGTATCCCAATCATAGAGCATGGCATCATCTCCCCTAACTATAGGAACAGCCCATTGTGCCGCTTCCCCACCCAGATAAGAGATCAGGAAAGCCAATCTGGCCTGATTGGTTAAAAAGAGTTTGGGTTTACACGTAAAGTAGAGCAATACCTGCGTCATGAACACTTGAACTTTCTTTTTATCCCCATGAAACCTCTCAGGAGGGGCTAATGTTACTTGGACAGGCATTTCTACCACCACTGATGCTGGGGGGGAGTACCTACAGTAAAAGGGTTTCTGTGCATCAAGTCAACCCTAGCCTGCAGAACTGCGGTTTCTTGGCCGGAGGCCGCTAACTCAGCCTGTACCAACACCAAGGCCGGCAGAACATTGTCTAGGGTGGCCATCCTTAATATCAACGCAACCGGGAGGAAATATGGTACGTGGGCCGATAATTCTGTCAGGCTCCACTGTTTGATCCTCAGGATGGTATTGATGTAGTATAAGGAGCCCACCTCTAGATCGCCCCAAATCTGGCTTGATATAACAACACAGACTTAGAGGAAATCGAGCGAGGGGCAGGAAAGGGAGAGGGCTGTGGGGAGGGAGATCTGAAGGAGACAAAAATGTAAACACAGGGTAAGTTCCAAACACTATAAACATATGACACATATCCTGAACAGTGTCACAATTACTTTCGTTTTCCCCTCACCTGAAAAGTAAAATAAAATGAACTTAGGCCATAGAAGAGAGAAGAGGGCAGTGGTAAGGTTGCTTCACACACATTAGAAGTGCAGTGAAGACTTCAACCATAGATTCCCAAGGGTACTTGCCCCCCCTACTCTCTCCTGTAAATATAAGCAAAGAATATACTGAGGTCTTGCTTCAAGAGCAATAATGAACAAACTGAGATAACCCCACAAGTAACAAACTCCCCTAGTTATCGTCACCAGGCATGTCAAGGATGACCATATGTGAAGACAAAAGGTAGCGTAAAGGATCTCTATTTTTCACTTAGGAAATCCCAATTCCATAACTGTTTTTGTCTTCGGAAAATAAAGCACTCCTTGTTGAGCGCCAATTAATGAGCCTCTCTGTATGTGAATTCAGCAGTATAATCCCATCCACAAGAGAAACCAATGTCGTTATGCAACACCAGAAGACAAATTACGAATTCCCTCTGCACGAGACCCTTGGAACACAGTCTCTCCAACAGAGGAAATAGTCCTGAACCCGGACCTGCAGATAGCGAGACACCCGTACTCTGAGTACGCTCAGAGCGGCTCGGAAAACACCAAGTTCCAGATGGCTCGAAAAAGAGGCGATCGGTAGATCGGTGCAGGTGCACCCTTACCGCCTCACAGGGACTTCGCAGAGCCGCTAGCAAGAAATCCGTCAATCCTAGGATCCACAACACAGAATTATCGGCACTCTCTCCTCGGTCGCCGCCATTATATAGCGCCTTCGGAGATGACTTCCGCCCACGTGATACGTGGCCCGCAATGTCTCTGGGTATTGTAGTTCTGAGTGTCCCCTTCCGTACTCTGTGCATATTAGCGGCAGGCAGTGATTACCAGTACACAGCATCATGACACGTCTGAGCATACCCATCCCACTCGGGGTGACGAATGCAAAAACAACAGTTCATGGACAGAATGCAGAACAATGTCATACATTCACCCCAGTACAGAGATCTAAATCCATCGTTTTTTTGCACTCCACACCACCCCAGTTCAGACATGGCCATATGCAAATCAGCCTTGACCCAGTGCCTCATGGGAACAGTCCAGCCCGAACTGCCAAGCCATGTCTTTCCTGGACCGGAATCAAGCATCCTAGGACCGGTTTCTGGCTATCAGCCGTCTTCAGCCAGGATAGCTTGACTCCAGTGGTGTGGAGAGCATGGGACTCACGTCTGAGCATACCCATCCCACTCGGGGTGACAAATGCAAAAACATTCGTTGATGGACAGAATGCAGAACAATGTCATACATTCACCCCAGTACAGAGATCTGGGCCTAAATCCATCGTTTCTTTGCACTCCACACCACCCCAGTTCAGACATGGCCATATGCAAATCAGCCTTGACCCTGTGGCTCATGGGAACAGTCCAGCCCGAACTGCCAAGCCATTGTAGTGTAGTTCCTATGTTCCCAATAGGCTCTGCACATTGGAATAATATAAACAGCAGTGTAGACGTAGGAGTGAGGTCGACTAGGTCTCTACTGACTATATTAGACTTAATTAGTTTTGCCAGCTAGCTCAGAGGTCACTAGAAACTTTCTCGAATGTTCAGGAAAGAGTTAACTCTCCGGATTTAGACAAGAAGAGATTAGCTTCTGACAACCGTACAAACATGACAACTTTGCTCCCTCAGAAAAGAGTGTATCTCTAGAGTTGTGTGAAAACAATAGACAGCTATTTCACTCAGTCAACCGTGCATACTTAGTTTCACCAGAGTGCAGAGAAATAGAGAGACGGGCGTTGTCAATAAAAGGTGTTATTTATTGAGCAGTCTTCTTTCTCATGCAAGAGAAATGAATTGCCACAATTGCAACACTTATCATAAAGTAAAGTGCGTACAGTAAAAGTAGTATTATGAAATAACACTGTAAAGGCATTGATATGGTTTCTTAGCCATATGGTACTTTAAAATGGATATATACATACATAAAAACATTGACTAACGTACTCAACTGGTGCTTCTAACTATGCCTACCCCAGTGTACCTGACCTAAGCCTAATACTTGGGAAGGAGTTAGTAAGTAGCAGTTTAAGTTAAGTGGGTTAAGATTGCTTTGCCAAGAATCTGCATCAAGAATTCTCCTAAGGGTTTAGTCAGCTCCGTACCTTGGTAATAGAATGTGGGAGGTCTGGTATCTCTTCCTTCAGGACTCAATCCCTCAGCAACCCGCAAGGGTGGCTGGAAACACCGGAGCTGGATTTTCTCGGCTGGAGTAAAAGATAGCGCGTCTCTCAGTTTGTCAAAACGGGAGGGGCGGCTTCCGTGGACTCTCCCATCAGCTGGGCTCTCGGGCAAGTAGATAGCCACTCTGCTCCAAACCACCGTGTGTTTGCTTAAGGCAACTGTTGGTATATTTATACCTGAAAGGTGCAGAGTTTGACGTAAGGTTAGACATAGACGTCACTAAGAACTAACAGTTCTTTCTGGACTCCAGGAGTTCTTGTTCAAATCAAAACAAAAGCAGGGGGGATTTCCCCGGCTGCTGGAGGCTTGGTTTGTTTAAAGAACACGTTGTTCTTTCTAGGAGTCGATGGGAGTAGCCGTGCTGTGCTTTGGACTGCATAGGCTATTACTGAATATGTATATGATTCTTATGCCTTTATAAGGATATTATTGATTATAACCACATAAGGGCTTGAATCGGGAATATCGAATTAGGGTCCTAGATAGAAACACAACACCCACTCCACGGATTAATGTCCATCATTACTAAAAAACTAAGCAATAGTAAACATATAACGATGCATGTGTGTTTTCCAACCCACTCCAAAATACATATTTTGCATTTGAAAATGGTATATGGTAAACACACGAAAATGAGTGTTGCTACTGTATGCTTTTCAAGCAGTGTCATCATTCAGTTAAATGCATATTTATATCAGCTGAATGAATTGCGAAAATTACACATGAAATGGCTCTTAATACAGAAAAGAAGGTTGAGACCATTCCATCACATATTTATACAAAATGCTGTATATTTGCTAGAGGCTGAGGTAAAATATTGTCTTTAGTATCCTAAAAATTGAAGCTCTGTTCTCTAAGAATAGTTCTACTTTAAGCAGAGTATCATGTGCCAAAAAAAGGTAAATATTTTGGAAAATGGACAAAAATAATTTCGCTTTCATGGGAAAAAATAGTTCCAAATATTTTCGGTAGCTTTGTTTATCAAAACTGAAGGCCGAATTCAGAGGTCATGGAACGCTGTGTGCTTGTTAAAAATTTTCATTCTCGTTGCTCAGGGGAGAACATAATTTCAGACAGACTCGCAAAAAATTGGTCTACCACATCAGGTGAAAGTTCGACCAAGTTCAAATGCTGCAACTGTGCAGTTCTCTGCGTGATTGCTATCATTGATGTTAGGATCAGCAATGCTCACAGAAGGTTGTACCTGTTTGGTGCTGCTTTCCTCTCGTACCTAACCACCACCTACTCGTAGTGGTGAAGTCTCAACGAATGCCGTCATCAGAATCGGTAGCCGCTGGGGACAACACTATGCATGAGTCGTTACAGGACCTAGCAAAGTATTGATATCCATTGGTACTGCTGATGGTAGTGTAAGACAGACGTCCAACACGCATTCTTCTCCGCATAGCAGAAATCGAAGCACAGGTAAGATGCAATCCTGCCAGATTGGTCTGAATGAAAGAAACCAGGTTGTACTCAGATCTCTTAGCCGGGCCAATCCGAGGACCTTAGTGATACGGTCTCGGTATCGTATTGCTAGGATAGTTTCTTCCATCGTTCCTGGAGTCTTGTCTGTGGATTGGCTTGCCATATTGGAGCAGAAGGAGCAAAAATAAAATTCCTGCCACGAGTCCCAAGATTAAGGGTAGGCTGCCAAAGACAGAATGGACAAAATTCAGGAAGATGCCCAGAACTGTTTCAAAGGGTGCTAACAGTCCCGGAAAAACTGTTAAATACATGTGCGATGCCATTGGTATCGGACATGTTTAAGATTTGGCTTAATATTTCTACGAAATGCACGGGGCAATTTGTCGATAAAAGATAATGTATCTCTGCCGATGTCCTTGCCACTTGCAGATCATACGTTTCTTTGGATGACGTTAAAGGCACAGTTGTCTGTAAAATAATAGACTTCATTCTGCTTAAAGTATCAATTTGAATAGAAGAGATATTCAAGGAAGGCCATAACGCAGCCCCATATCTGGATTGCTGTGTGGATACAATACTTGCATACAGCAAACGGCCCTGGAAGTTACGGTTCTCAGATAGGCTTTTCCTGGCAGCATGCCACAACAGCTGTGGTCACTTATTAAAACGTAACTGCCATTATAAAGTTGTCTAAAAAATGTCTCTATCTGTTTTGAAGGTGTGCCATGCAGGTGACATGAAAGGTTATTTGAAGACCCTTCGCAGGCTCCATGCAAAATAATACCTTGACACAGAAGTGTACAACTTAGTGATTTTTTAAATTGTTACCACTAAGGAATACCTCCTTTTTCCCTTCACTATAACATCTGTGTGTATAAGGTAAATCCCAGGTTGATTTGATGTATTCTTTACCCAACCTTTCATACTGGCCCGCAGGTATATACTCTTGGCAGTATTTAAACTGGAAAGTTGTTATCGGAATTGTAATTGTTCCGTGTATTATCCATTCAATGACAGGTCTCTCTGACATTGTCAATGGTAATCTCTCAAGTTTTTCAATATCCAGAATCGAATAGTCTGCTCCTTTTTGTGCCAAACTGATTTCTTTATCAGTAAGGTTAAAGATACTGAATAATGGCAATATGTTGATTAAACGCCATGGTACATAGCCTGAACGCAGATTTTGCAACGTCCAACCAAGCTGTAAAATAGAACGTAATTGAGACTGACCATGTTGTAACATTAGAAAGTCTTGCTCTATTATATCAAAAGCAGATGATACAATGCTGTCCAGTGACTATATTCTGGAGGACAGAGTCGTTAACCCATTGTCCCCTACAGAAATTGATTTTTCCAAATTTATACGATCAATTTCTCGTATTTTTTCTGCTGTTTCAATTTGCATTACTTTCCAAGCTTCGTTGTACGCAGCGTATATACCGGCCGCTATGAAACGTTTTTGACGCTGTTTGCGTGGTCCCAATATGAAATCACGCAAGTCAGCACCGTCTTTAAGTAAAGTCAAGTGTTGCTTAATTTCAGAAGTGTGGATTTCTCTAGCCACTCAAGGCATAGTTTCCCTACACTGTATGTTGTAACTATCCCTGGATGTTGTCTCTGGGAGTATCTTGGGTCTGGCCTGGTCATTTCGAACCCCTGTGTTTTGTTCAGGAATCTATTTTGACAGTTATTTGTGTCTGTTGGCCAGATCAGGGCTGTGCAATTTTTCACCCTCCTGAGGCGGAAGCAGGGAGGTCCTTCTCTACAGACTTTACTTTGAGCATTTTTAGCGTAAAAACTGTATTCTGCTTGATTTAATAAGCGTTTGTATTTTATTTCGTGTTCGGCATTTTAGCTTGATTTTCGAAGCGTTTTACCCGGCAGACATCCCTCCTCCCCCTTCAACTACTCAGGCCACTCTCAGCTGAGCATAGACGCTGAGAGATCGGTCCAGAGCTGACGAAGTTTCCACAGCTGCCATATTGGGGGTGTTAAGCGCTCTGCCGCGCTCTAGTTGAGTATAAAAGGGGTTCCCTGTTCCCGGCGCCTGATCTAGCTGTGCAATTTTTCACCCTCCTGAGGCGGAAGCCGGGAGGTCCTTCTCTACAGACTTTACTTTGAGCATTTTTAGCATAAAAACTGTATTCTGCTCGATTTAATAAGCGTTTGTATTTTATTTCGTGTTTGGCATTTTAGCTTGATTTTTGAAGCGTTTTACCCGCCAGACATCCCTCCTCCCCCTTCCACTACTCGGGCCACTCTCAGCTGAGCATAGACGCTGAGAGATCGGTCCAGAGCAGACAAAGTTTCCACAGCGGCCATATTGGAGGTGTTAAGCGCTCTGCCGCGCTCTAGTTGAGTATAAAAGTGGTTCCCTGTTCCCGGCGCCTGATCTAGCTGTGCAATTTTTCACCCTCCTGAGGCGGAAGCCGGGAGGTCCTTCTCTACAGACTTTACTTTGAGCATTTTTAGCGTAAAAAGTGTATTCTGCTTGATTTAATAAGCTTTTGTATTTTATTTCGTGTTTGGCATTTTAGCTTGATTTTTGAAGCGTTTTACCCACCAGACATCCCTCCTTCCCCTTCCACTACTCTGGCCACCCTCAGCTGAGCATAGACGCTGAAAGATCGGTCCCGAGCAGACGAAGTTTCCACAGCGGCCATATTGGGGGTGTTAAGCGCTCTGCCGTGCTCTAGTTGAGGATAAAAGGGGACGGTCTTCCTCCGCGTAGCGGACGCGTTTTGCGGACGTGCCGGACCCACGCCGGAGTCATGCCAGAGTCCTGCCCGTCTGGGCCCGTCAGCGCCAAGGAGGCGCCAGGGGCCATGCGTAATGTCCCCCTAAGTAGACTAGGGCATGTCTTCTTTCTTTGAAATAACCTTTCTACTCACTGCCATGATGTTTTGAAACCTGACACATGGGACTGCCCAGTCTGCTGTCAACATTGTAAGGTAACATTTTGCCCAGAGCTAGCATCCAAAGGGAAGCCTATTAAGGGGGGCTTATTAATGCAAGATCAATGTGCAAGAATGCACAACATATTTATGACTTGATTACCGAGGGGGATTTAGACTGGCTCCTTATCACGGAAACCTGGCTAAAGGCCTGGTGCAATCCGGACATAGCAGTGGCCTTCCCGCAAGGGTTTCTCATCCAGTGTCTGGATAGGCAGGAGCAACGGGGAGGGGGGCTGGCGATTATTTTCCGTGACACTATGACATGCACTACTTATGAACTGCCAGACATCAAGGGGGCAGAGGCTATGGCCTTTTGTCTAAATATTCTCCTTGACGTTTTCTGGCGCCCTGGTATACCGCCCTCTGGGTCAACCTAAAGAATTCCTGGAGAGCATTGGGGATGTATTGAGCGATCTCACGCTCAGATTTGCCCATTTCACATTGCTAGGGGATCTCAATCTCCATTTAGACTCCCCTAAAGAACCAGGGGTAACATGTTTTATGGATATAATTAGTGTCCTAGGTTTAACTCTGTTGACTCAGGAACCCACACATATAGCAGGCTATATATTAGATTGTATTTGTTCCAACTCAGTCATTCTGACCATTAAACCCCCCTCTGTCCAAACCTGGTCAGACCACAAATGTATTCCTTTTGACCTTGTAGTAAAACATAATGTCCCAGAGACATCTAAAAAAAGAACAGTGGGAAGCCATAAACCCGACTGGAAAAAATTACTTATCCAGCCAGATCTTCTGGAGAAAGTAAACGAGAGTAAACCCATACTATCAGGGACACCTCGATAGACAATCAGCAGTTCTGTGAGTGGATTACAACACTAAGTAAGCAGTTAGACCCAATGAATCTAAAAAACTCAGGTGGTATTAAAAACAAAAAGAGCGCCCCTTGGTTCTCACTAGCCCTGAAAGTAGAGTTAGGTGAAGTAAGATCATTGGAACGTAGGTGGCGTAGGAATTACGAGGCCAATGCCCATAGTATTTATAAAGCAGCCCGCAGGCAGTACCATGCCTCAATTAAATTGGCGAAAAAAGCTTATTTCCTAGAGGCAATAGCTTCCTCTGGAAATGGACAGAAAGACATATTTAAGATTGTTAACAGCTTCACAAACCCTAGAGCACTCTTACAGGAAATCCCCCTTCCCTGCCTCTCTGCAACTCCATTGCTGATTACTTCGAAAAGAAAATTCTAGACATTGTCAAGGACTTTCCCCAACCGATATTGATTTCCTCTGTTAAGGAAAGGATGGAATCAAACAGGGAGAACAATTTTAACATGACCTATTTTAATGCATTTTCGCCCATCTCCTTAGAGGAGTCACATCAGGCCATTCTGTCAAGCAAATCTGGATCTCCCTTTGAACCCTGTCCTCCTATGTTTTTAAGAGCCTTGGCCAATGAGGTAAACCCTATTATTAATGGCATCATCAATTTGTCACTTGCCACAGCTGAGATTCCCCGTGATTGGAAATTAGCAGCCGTTAAACCTCTTCAGAAAAAACCTTTACCTGACCCGACTATTCTTTCTAACCTGCGTCCCATTTCATTGTTGCCATTGGTGTTTAAATTGACTGAATCTTTTGTTAACAGACAACTCACGAAATTCCTAGAAGACAATAACATCTTGCACGCCAACCAATCAGGCTTTAGGTCCAAGCACTCTACAGAATCCGCCCTCCTGTTCTCAGCAGAGACCCTGCGAACCGCTATGGACCAGGGGAAGAAGGCCGTCCTGATATTACTCGACCTATCAGCGGCCTTCGACACGGTCTCACATACAATCTTGATTGACCGTCTACTCAACTCAGGGATAGGAGGAGTAGTGCTGGCTTGGTTCAAAAACTTCCTCAGCCAAAGACGTCAAGTCACGGTACTGGGAGAATTTAACTCTGAAGAAAAATCCATCAGTACAGGGGTGCCTCAGGGCTCTAGTTTGAGCTCTGTACTTTTCAATCTATATATGGTCCCCCTGATCGAGCTTATCTCCTCTTACCAGATCAGCACAATATCTTACACTGATGATACGCAGCTCATCCTGGTACTGGACAGGGAGCTGCCTGAAGCTGAAGAAAATCTTAAAAACTGCCTCACTGCTACATTTGAGTGGATGAAGATCAACCATCTCAAATGCAATTCGGGGAAAACTGAAATATTACCGTTCCGTCCCCAAAATTTGTTTCCCCCCCAAGCAGTGGTGGCCTGAAGATGCTGAAGCCCCTCCCAATACCATCTCTTCTGCCCCTAATTTGGGCGTTAAGTTTGATGACTTACTGTCATTCAAGCAACAAGCAATTAGCGTGCCTGGCACATGCTTCCATATCATCAGAACGCTTAGGAATTTTTTTGACCTTCTCCCATTGTCAACAAGGAAAATGGTAGCGGTGGCGCTCATAACATCAAGACTGGACTACTGCAATAGCCTGTATGCGGGAGCGAATACATCTGTGCTCCACAGGCTGCAGATGGTCCAGCATGCCACCGCTCGCCTGGTCCTTGGTTGGCCCAGAAAGTCATCTTCCTCGGCTGCACTTAATGCCCTTCACTGGCTCCCAATACATAAGCGTATTTTATTTAAAATTTTAGTCATCACTTTTAGAGCTTTTCATTCACAAGGGCCTAGAAATTTGTCAAAAGGCTTTAAACGCTATTTACCCGTTCGGAGTTTGAGATCTTCTAACCAGAATTCATTAGTAATCCCAAAATTCAGGCTTGCCACCAAAGGTGGGAAATCTCTTGCTGTTTTGGGTTCCAGAGCATGGAACAAATTGCCACCTCAGCTTCGGCAAATCTCATCAGAATCCCTCTTCAGGAAAGCCCTGAAGACCTGGGTTTTCTCGCTCACTGATGCTGCTTGTAAAGCTCTAGTGTAAAGGGTGTAAGGTCCTTCGAATTGCTTCAGCTAACCAACCTATTCCATCTGGGCTGGTATTAAGCGCCAAGATGCTCCTTGGAGTGGTAGTAGCGCTATAGAAATGTATTTTACATTACATCAACCCCTTTTTCCAATCAGGATGTGTTCTGTTTTGGTGTAAAATATGGGATACGTCTATCTCCACATCTGTAGTGCTATCACTATCAGTTATGGGTTTCGGAATAGATGGTGTATTTAAGTCTTTTATCTTAGCTAGGCCAAGACAAGTAGTTTGTTGAATTGTGTCATTCAAGAATATCATTTGTTCTGGGATCATGCAGGCCCTAAATAATGCTTCTAGGCCTTGTACTTGCCAATCTTTGGTACCCCAGATCATTTTTGTTTCAATGTTTTTTTTTCAAAATTCGAAACCAAATGTAGACATTTTGTCACAACATTTTTCAGAATAAATCAATTTAGTATTTGTCAACATTGTTTTCATTCCTGTCCTAATTAACATTTTAAAATAAAACGTTTCTGGATCACTGTTATTAAACCCTGAGAAGTATTGGAATTTCTCATAACATTTTTTCGAGCTGCCTTTTGGCGGAGTTGGACAGTGTTCCCATTGGTTATAAGATAAAAAAAATTCTAGGCTGAGCAGTTTTATGCAAATAGTGATCACCATAATGATTATAACAGTATAACTCTTCATAATTCGATGAACCCTGTAAGTAATCATGTTCTGTAAATTTGGCTGACATTACTAAATCTGACATCATATTATTAATGTTTTCAACGTCCCAATCATCAGGGAAGGTACTTGGTGTCACAAAGTCACTTAATGAAACCTTGAACTGGTGTGGATATTTCAAGAGTTCAACTGGGCCAAAAATGTCATAATCAGTTCTGTCCCATGCTACCCCACCGGGTATTGGATTGGCTGAGATGTTTACTGATGACAGTTCTCTTTTCTCGATGTGGGAGGATGTGTGAGGCTTTAGGACCAAGTTGATGTTCTGACTTGCTGTGTCCATTGTACTATATTTTCCATCTATGAATTTTCCCAAACATAGAACCATGATGAGCCAAAGCAGGAGAGTAAGTACACCTAACACAATCCAAAATTCAATCCATGGTGAAATCAGATATGTTTCTTTTAGGATGTGAAAAAGTTCAATTACTTTGTTTTTGAAAGTTTTTGTTGCAGGAGTTTCTTCATGCTCGCTTGGATCTTCAGAAAAGTCGTCGAAGTTGATGAAATAGCCAGATGCAGTTCTGTCAATTGTTGGAATTATTTCCGGATTTTCATTTGCTTTTGCATTTTTCTTTGTTTCATTAGCATAGTCAGAGGCTACATCATTGTAGACTGGTGTTTCTTGACGAACTGTTGCAATTTGGGTTTCAAGAGGCACAGGTTCCATGGCATTATTGCATAGTCCTTTGTTATTCACTGCAGGTTTATCAAATGTGATTAGTCTCTCAGTTTGAGCCTCTTGGATTGTAGCAAATTTCGGTATTCTGCTATTTCTTGGGAGTCCACTGGGCCTACTACTTATTATTGACCACATGATTGTGGTTTTACCAGGTCGATGGATACAACTCTGTTCTCCTTTTTACCAGCAAGGGGCGGTAGTACAACTGATCTTGTTCCGCTGACAGCTAAGACAGGTACTGCTTTTCTGTAAGAAGGCCCAAATTCCTTCTTCACCGCGATCTTCTCTCTGACCAGATCCCCAATCTTTGGAATCCAGACAGGTCTTGCTGGGACAGGTGGTTTTTCTTCAGTGGCTGTCAGCTGTTGTTTCAACTTTATGTTACTCAGGTTTTTTCTTGTTTCATTTAAATCCTGTAAAACAGCCAAACGGTCTTTGATATCAAAGGATTTTTCTTCTACCACTGAAGTGTGACAATCAAGATCCTAAATGTGCATTCTAGTGCCGAACAATAGTTCGTATGGAGTGAGACCTTTTAGAGAATTTCTTGGCAGATTATTAAGACTACGTTGGACACTTGTTAAATGTTTGACCCACCCATCACCCGAACCTAATACCCTCGCCGTTATAGATTGCTTTATGTCCCGTTTTTTTCTTTCTACTATCGCATTTCCCTCAGGATGGATGGGAGAAGAGTACCACAATGCAATACCCATGCTGTTCATGGCCTCTTTGTACGCTCGAGAGCTAAACACAGGACCCTGATCAGAATGTAGCATGCCAATTGCGTATGTGCCGATAAAGACTCGCAAATCTTTTATAACAGTTCTGGCGTCAGGCCAGCGCTGGGGTCTACATTTTATAAGTGAATTCAGTCTTAATAATTATGGGAGCGCATTTCTCCGGCTGGATTTCTGCGCTATAGATAGCCTGATGCTCTCTAATAGTGGTATCTGGGCTGTTGTCTGGTCCGGTTCACAACTGCGATCTCTGTTGCAGTCCTCACAATTTCTTGCAAAATTGTAGATATCTACGCTCATTCCTGGCCACCAGTACTTTGATTGTAATTCTATCAGAGATTTTAGGATCTCTTGGTGCCTCAGACCCAATCCCATGTGTGCTTCTTATAGCAAGAAGAGTCTCTGGTTCATGTTTGGAATTACTCTATCCCCCGGTCCAGGGATTTGAGCAAAAGGAACGGAGTTTGCATCAATTATGTATGTATTACTGAGTGGATAGTTGAGAGGTAATGCTGCATAATTTTAATGAGGCTTTTACCGCCAGCATGGTTTTCCCATCTATGTGTTTTTCTGAATGCTTTTCAGTGGCTACGGAAGCCGGTAGAACCGCTTCCGCTGTGGCTGTGTTGGCCAATGAATTCCCTGCAACGTGAACGCCATCACGTTGATGACTCAGTGCGTGTATCACGTGAGTCTTTCGTAGTTCTCTCTGTAAAAGAACTACTTATTCCCAAAGAGTTTTATGCTTGATTGTGCCACCTTTTGCATCTTTGAAGCCATTTTGAACCCAGTTCTGCAAGTATTCATTATAAGACTGAATGCAGTAATATGAATCGCACACTATTAGTGTGGGGAACTCGCGATCGGTATTTTCAAGCGCCATCTTAAATGCTAGTTGTTCAGCTCGCTGAGCTGTATAATCTCCTTAAGATTGAGTTTTAGTGACCATTGGTCTAAATTTCCCTTCATGCCAACGACCTTTAACGATCGCCCATGCAGCACTATATGCTTGTTTACCCCTAACTGCGGGTTGTGCTGATCCGTCTGTATATATTATACAACCGTAATGTTCCAGAGGCAGGATTTCAGTCGGCAGAGTACATTCATATTCATATTGGAGAAATTCTTGTGTTTTTAAATTAGGATCAAATTCGTATACTACGTCTGTTGCAGCAAGAGAATTAACCCATTGTATCCATTTGGATGTAATGCTTTAGCATTTGGAATGCTTGCTTTTGTTACTGCTTCTAAGGCAGGTACCGGTGTAACGATTATTATTCGTTTACCTTGTGCTAGGGCTCTTTCTTTTGCTACAGCAGTTTGAACCGCTGTCAGAATTGTTTCTGTAGAGCTGAATTTCATTTCAGCTTTAGTGTACAAATGTGATTTGTAAGCTATAGGTACCGTTTCTCCCTCATTAGAGGTCACGTATGTGAATCCGCATCTTCCTGCGATGACTCGGATTACAAGAATGCGTATGTTTTCGCAAGTTTGTAATTTTGTTTTAGCTAACATGTCTGTTTGCAATGATCTCAAAATCTCTGTGTGTTTCTGAGTCCAATTGATTTGTTTGAAATCTGGTCTTATCAATTCATAGAGCGGTTTAACCCTCTCTGCATAATTTAGAATGTATGTTCTTCAGAAATTCAGGAAACCTAGTATTGATTGTAAATTCTTCAGCGTTTTTGGTGCTTGGAGTACAGCACATTTCTCTGAGAAATTGTCTTCCAGGCTTTTGCCTTCACTTGATAATTCATATCCTAAAAATAGGACAGTTAGATGGGAAATTTGTGACTTTTTAAAGTTGAATTTGTAACCCTCTGATGCGAACCCAAGTATTATGGTGTTCACTCTTTTTAAGTGAGTCTCCAGGTCATCGTCTGTGAGATAAATGTCATCGACATAGGATAATGCCTCATCATCATATATTTGTAGTAACTCTGTTACTCTTGCTGAGAATAATCCTGGGCTATTCTTGAATCCCTGTGGGAGTCGGCAAAATTGCTTTTGGGATCCCATTATTGAGAAAGCGGTCAAATACCTGCTTTCAGGTGCAATGTTTTGACAGAAGAATCCATTCGAGATATCTAATGTTGTTTTATATTTTTTGCGTACAATGTTATTTATTAGTGCTGCACTATGTGAGTTTTGTACTGCAAATGTTTTACAACAGGAGTTAAGGTGTCTGTAGTCCAAAACTAGACGATATGCATCGTCTGGCTTGGAGACAGGAAACAAAGGATTGTTCATTTGTGAGGTGCATGTTTCAATCACCCCTTGATATTCAAGTTGATCTAAGATCTCCCTGACTTGCTTTTTAGCTTCTTGTTTAACTGGGTACTGCCTTTGTGCAGTGGGCTGATTTTTTAACTGGATTTTGTGGCGAGGAGAGTCCTCACCCCTTCCTACATGATTTTTATAGAAAGCAGGAGCTTGAGCCACTGCCCATTTTCTTGCCAATGTGTATTTTTTATGAATCGGAATATGATTGGAGAAGGCAGGCCTAATCATTTCTTCGCCATGAGGGCACTCCCTGACAAACTCTGGTGGCCAGTCTTTCTCAGCTAACAGGATGTCATAGCCTTTAGAAAGTTTTTCCCAAAATAGACCTTTTATTTTCCTAGTTTTATCTCCCTCTATACGTAATGTTATTTCATATAGTTTATGGGGCACACTAACTTGTGTGTCTGCAGTTTCCACCTGAATGTATTCATTCGTGTCCACTGTCTCCAGAAGATTCATCAGGATCTTGCAAGCTATGGTCACTTCTGCTGCGCTGTCTAGCATTGTCTGGGCCCACTCTCCGTTTTTCAGTTGTGTCCTCAGAATACTCGGCATGTTTAATTTTAATACTTGCTACCTTCTTTCTGTGAAATTGTAATTTTTTACTTTGATGAGCAGGTTCCTTGTCTTTGGACTTGACGTGCTCTTCTCTGTATTCTGACCGTCCTCTTCTTTCCGATTTCTGTGAGGAAGATCGAGAAAGATTGAGTGAGAAGGATCGAGAAGCTCCCTTTGGGGAGACTTGTCTTCTCGGCCTGGAGATCTCTCTCTACGCTGAGGAGACCTTCCTCTGGACTGGAAATGTTTTTCCCTGGGAGTGGATTGTCTATTACCATCCCAACTCTTTTTTGGACTTTTTAAATTATTTTTAATAAATGTTTTTTCAGGATTTTCAGTTAGTTGGGGTTTTACCAGTTTTCCACCCAAACTATCTCTTCCTAGCTCTTCATAGGATGTTTCTATGATTCTGGCGAGTTCAAATGGTTGGTCTGCTGTATCTGTTTCCTTCAATTTCTGGAGTTTCTTTATATCATCCCTTGCCAATTGAACTAATTCTCTATATGCCTTTGTTAATTCCTTTAGTTTAACTAGGAGTTCTTCGCTTGACATTATTTCGAGTCTGGGTGTGTTCCATAGTTGCATAGGACCGGCCCCGTTGCTTCTGGTTTACCTAGTGGACTGAGCCTGGTGATGTGATTATTATGTTTTTAGGGCGCCATTAAACCACAGCACGTGCTCTGGGTAATTTAGTGGGATTTCGATCTTCTCGAAAGAAGTGTATTCTCCCGGAGCTTCCTCTATTTTGTAATAGTGGAAATCTTTTGTTATAGCTTGTGCTGCTGGAAAATTTATCCATGAATAGAATACCTCTGTCTGCCGATATTCATGTGCCCCTACCACGAATATGACTGTACCACCTCTTGGTGTCAGTCCATTTTCTATATGTTTAATAGTTATAGTTCTTCTTACACTTGCCGGGATGATAATTGCACCCGGTTCATTTTCATTAAACCCTGTAACATCAAAACCTGGTTGATTCGCATCTAGTGCAGCTCCACCGGTTTCGTTGCTGTCGCCGTTGGTCGACATTTTGTTTAATGAAAGTTTGCAGAGCAGGTTTCCAAGGAAAAAAAGATTAGGTGCACAATATTTTGGAACACTGTATCCTTCAACGTTGATCAAACCAAAAACGAATGCATAGGAATCTCTTCCTACTAAGTTCCGGCGGATATTAACCTTTCACCCACTCCAGACGTCTATTGGAGTTTTTACTGGAAAAGGGTTCTGTGTCTTGCGTTAGATTATCGCCTTACCAAACGTTGGGCGCCATGTAGTGTAGTTCCTATTTTCCCAATAGGCTCTGCGCATTGGAATAATATAAACAGCAGTGTAGACGTAGGACTGAGGTCATCTCTACTGACTATGTTAAACTTAATTTAGGTTTGCGCCAGCTAGCTCAGAGGTCACTGGAAACTTTCTTGAATGAATAGGGAGGGATGAACTTCCCTGGCTCAGACAAGAAGGGATTCAGTTTCCGACAACCGCATAAACATGAACACTTTGCTCCCTCAGAATAAGAGTGTATCTCTAGAGTCGTGTGAAAACAATAGACAGCTATTTCACTCAGTCAACCGTGCATACTTAGTTTCACTAGAGTGCAGAGAAATAGAGAGACTGGCGTTTTCAATAAAAGGTGTTATTTATTGAGCAGTCTTCTTTCTCATGCAAGAGAAATGAATTGCCACCATTGCAATACTTAAAGTAAAGTAAAGTGTGTACAGTAAAAGTAGTATTAGGAAATAATGCTGTAAAAGCATTGATATGGTTTCTTAGCCATATGATACTTTAAAATGGATAAAATATATACATACACAAATACATTGACTAACGTACTCAACTGGTGCTTCTAACTAAGCCTACCCTGGTGTACCTGACCTAAGCCTAATATTTGGGAAGGGATGAGTAAGTAGCAGTTTAAGTTAAGTTGGTTAAGATAGTTTTGCCAAGAATCTGCTTCAAGAATTCTCCTAAGGGTTTAGTCAGCTCCGTACCTTGGTAATAGAATGTGGGAGGTCTGGTATCTCTTTCCTCAGGACTTGATCTCCCAGCCACCCGCAAAAGTAGGCTGGAAACACTGGAGCTGGATTTTCTCAGCTGGAGAAAAAGACAGTGTCTCTCTCAGTGCGTCAAACGGGAGGGGCGACTTCCGTGGGCTTCTCGCATCAGCTGGGCTCTCGGGCAAGTAGATGGCCGCTCTGCTCCAAACCACCTTGTGTTTGCTTAAGGCAACTGTTGCCATTTTATACCTGGAAGGTGCTGGGTTTGACGTAAGGTTGAACATAGGACGCCACTAAGAACTAACAGTTCTTTCTGGACTTCAGGAGTTCTTGTTCAAATCAAAACAAAAGCAGGGGGGATTTTCCCGGGCTGCTGGAGGCTTGGTTTGTTTAAAGAACGCGTTGTGCTTTCTAGGAGTCGATGGGAGTAAGCGTGCTGTGCTTTGGACTGCATGGGCTATTACTGAATATGGATCTGATTCTTATGCCTTTATCAGGATATTATTGATTATTAACCTCACAAGGGCATTAATCGGGAATATCGAATTAGGGTCCTAGATATAAACACGACAGAAGTGGTCAAAATAATTCTGTCCACAGAAAGCTAGAAGAAATGTCAATAAAGCTGTTTATGCTTAACTCAGAGACCGTAGGATGGGCTCCATATATAACAACAATCTACGGTTTAATATGGATGGCATCTACAGGAGTGATGGAGTACACTTCACAGATTTAGGGAAACAGAGTCTTTCTCAATAACCTAAAGCCCTGCATCAGCACTTACATGTACCTACAACAAACTCAGAATGAAAACAAGGGCTCTTAGATTATATATTTTTTTACACATATGATTTAAAAAAGAAATTGTGGATCCACCCACCCGGCTTGGATTCACAAAACAAAAGCACAAACTCAATGCACTACAACACAATACACTTTTCAGGTTTTAGTATTAATTTTTAATTTGATATATTTTTAGAGAATTACATCAATTGTAATATTGTCTTTAACCTAAATCACAGTACTTTTTCAAAACAACTTAACAAATACAACACTACCTTCTACATTGTATAATACTTGTCATCAGTGATGCCATTTGAGATGTCATCAGTGATGTCATGAGTGATGTCATCGACCATGTCATGAGTGATGTAATATGTGACGTCATCAGCAGTGGACTGCGGGCACGCGAGTTATAGTTAGCTGAACTAACTATAACGGGGGAATTTCAATGGTTTTGTATGAGTGAAATGTCCAGCTAACTATAACATGTGTGAAACCTATGTTTTTTCAGTGAATTTCTAAGGTTTTTTAAATGCTAATTCCTAACTATAACTTGGCTGAAACCTATGGTTTTTACAGAGAATTTCGAAGGTTTTTTAAATGGTAATTCCTAACTATAGCGTGTGTGAAACCTATGGATTTTTCAGTGAATTTGCAAGGTTTTTAAATGCTAATTCCTAACTATAACGTGCCTAAAACTTATGGTTTTTTCAGTGAGTTTCCTAGGTCTTATAAATGCCAATGTTTATATCTACTAATTGTTATATTTAATTTTTTAATACTAAATTAGTAAATTGTTTATAATAATTATTTTTAGCTATTTTATTTTTTAAATTACATATTTTGTATGTAAAATATTAAAAAAACATTTACAATGATTTTTTTATTCTTTTATTTTTTTTCAATATATTAAAAAAAAAAAAATTGTGGTGAACGTATGGTACACGTACTGTCCTTGCATTATCCTTCGCACCTGTAATCATACTGTACATGTACCAGCCCATATATTGCAAATACGTTTTGACGTTACGCGTCGCATCGGCGCTTCTGCGTGACGTTATGTGCATTTCTACGGCGTACGCTACGCATACCCGCAATTTTTTTAATGCTTAAAAAGATATATTTATGTATTTAATTTGAATTTTCAGGCAAGACATTATCTGAGGTTATCATAAAAATAGTATTCATTTAGTTTTAATAAGTGCCTATTACTTTTAAAAGCAATTACGCAAAGCGCAGGGTACGTCATGCGTACTCTCATCGTAAGCGCACCCTACGTGATTTCAAAACAAGAGATTTAATTAGTTCATAATACTTCCTATTCTAACTGTTGAAGGACCACACCCATTTTAATCATTCTTCTTTCACCTTCACTGAAGAACCATCTGTTTTGAGAAGTTCCTGTGTTTTCCAAAACATCTTTAATATGGCTGCACAGCAGAATGAAAGTTTATCTGAACACTCTTCAGAAGAAGAATTTGTGCAGGAAGACCCAGCCCAAAGAGGAAGGAGGCATCAATCTGGAAAAAAAAATCCTTTCCAGAGGGAGAAAAGAAAGTAATTTTTGATTTTGATTTTGGAGACCTTATCATTCTTTGCAAATTTTGTAAAGAGACATTATGTTATGGCGAACAGTCCATTGATTTGATTTGCATTCGCAAACAAGAGCACCATTGCTCCCACCGTTATTTTTTTTTTGTTCCAGTCACACACTGTTTTCTTTGCGCAATTCCATTTTTTTCCTTTCAAAAAAATGTATTAAAAAAACTGTTAAAAAAATACATAAAAAATACAAAACTACAAAAAAAGACAAAAAAACGTTATTTTAAGAACTAACTTCACTGCTCAAAAAAAGAGCTATATCAGTATGTATTGTGTAAAAGTTTTTTTAATGAATGTGTAGTGCATAAATGAATGAAAGAATACCTTGGTAGTGTATGGTGAATGTGAAAGTGCAGAACTATAAGGAAGTGCTACAGCATAACTCTATAAGGTGTTTACTTTCAGTATACTGTAGTACTTCCGAAGCACATAAATATAACATATGTACATAAATATGTTACAAGTCTATGCTTCCCTCTGCACTTCTGGTGAAACTGCCTGGGTGAGTTTGTAAGTGTTAGTGTTTTAATGCAGTGAATGAATTAGCACACACTGCTGAATAAGTCACTACAATAGTGCAACAGCAGTTACAGAGTGTTTGGTGAAAATGTAAGGATATAGACTGGGGAATTGAAGCTATAAAAGACAAGTGTGCAGGTAGATACAAGACTGCATGCATAGTGCATAGGGATTTGAAGCAGCCCATGCCCTAAGGCCTACTTTGCTGCATGAGTACTTGGGTACTGACTGAATGATTACAGTTCTGCAAGGAGAGTGCCTGACTGAATGTGTAAGTGCTTCAGTTTTAGCACCGTGAATGGATTAGTACATACTGCTGAATGGGTCACTACAACAGTAGAACAGCAGTGACAGAGTGCTTGGTAGAAGTGTAAGGATACACACTGGGGAATTGAAGGTATAAAAGACAAGTGAGCAAGTAGATAGAAGACTGCATGCATACTGTATAAGGGTTTGAAGCAGTCCATGTCTTAAGGCCTACTTCGCTGCATAAGTACTGGCTACTGACTAAATCAATAGAATACTGAAAACAGTGAATCTATAGGTGCTTGAGTTTTAGTACAGGGATGGATTAGTACATAGTACTCAATTCTTTATTATTATTAAACAATAAAATTATTCTTCAGACATCTCATTTTTTAACACAGCTTCTTAAAGGAGTTCATCTGGTACTTCTTCGAGATCATACTGCTGGTTTGCCATTTCAGAGTTTATAGCTTCCAGTAACTCTACGTGATCCAGTGCTTCCAAAAAATCAGCATCATTGCTTTCATTTTTAAAATCACAGGTGATATCTGCAGTACTGATGTCCTCTAATTCAGTCTTGCTGCCTGTTATAGGTAGATTTTGTACTTCAATTAAACTGTTGCTCATTTTGAATGTATCTTCGGTAATATTCTCCTCTTTATCCATAACAAATCTGTTATGTTCTAGGTCCTTGCACAGAAACATAAACACTTCACTTTAACAGTTTTCTTAATACATAATCCAAAGTAGGTTTATCAACTATTTTGGCCCAAAAAATATTATGTAAATACCATTGTCTAATAACATTCCAGCAGTAGAGTTTTAGTACTTCATAAGGTTATATAAATATAATTGCTTATAAACATATACTGTTCTTAAGTTTTTGTAAAATTCGAAATCAGTCACTGCTTATGACTATGGAAAATGACTCAGGCTCTTATACTAAAATGCAGTACTAAAAAATGTAGAATATGTCTATTCACCTTACCCCTTCCAAACTAGTAAATGTATTTTAGTAAAATGCAAAAGAATAACACTGGGAATCTGTGTGTATTTAGGTACCATTCTCACACTAGTTTTTGAATACTTCATGTGTTTTCACACACATCAATCCTTAAACACCTATCCAATACTCACCTTTTAACATAATTAGAAATGAGTTGCTTATATAAGTCGAAGATACTCACAGCAACAGCTATAGAACGCCCCTTCAACACAAAGTATTGTGTATAATGAGGACATATTTACATAGAGAAGACAAGCTACACACAGTAACTTCTCCTGTCCTTCTAAATATGTAAGAGTATTTGAAAACACACTCTGTGACGTATTTTATGTTGAACAATTTGATCTCCTTTAATCCTGAAAGTCCCTGGTCTCTACTAGCCAAGCATGTCTTTCTATTCAATTCCATACAGGTGCGTTGCAGAGACCTGTTCTCAAGCCATGTCCCATTTTATACACTATGACATCTTAGCCTACCACTATCTCACTGTAAGTAATACCTTGGCCCCAAGCGCCAGCACACCTTGATAATGATCTTATACGTGTTACTATGGATATCGAAACCTTTACAGCTTCACAGTTTGTAACTTTTCCCAACACGTGCAGAAGTAAAACAGTTAAACAGTCAGCATGTGTAAACTGTAAAACGTGACATCTACATAGGCGGAGCAAATCTTCCTTCCATAGACTATTAAAGAACCAAAAGCTATATAAACCACACCTACTGTGCAATTAGTTTTGTTTTCGCGAGTTATTTCTGAGTCGCCAATCTGTGATGCACGTTCCCTTTTCTAGCATTGGATTCTTCTTTTGCATCAATAAACATATTCCGGAGTTGTAAGTTGTTTCACTATGGCATAGGCATAGTACTTAGTTAGAATTTGTGGCTATTTATCAATATTTAAACATTTATATCTAGAAAAAAAGGTTATTTCATGTTTTTCGCTTTTTCTCTGTAACGTCAGCAGCTTGTTTTCAGAAACAGATAGATTACAACAAACATTGCTCCTTTTCTGGCTCCTTTCAGCTTATATATTGTGACTTTCTATATTATAATGTTGACACTGTACTTCGCTTGAGAGGTGTTCCGTCGGCGCAAACCCTAAACATATACAATTGACGCCCATGGGCATCCGCAGACATTTTTCCAGGGGGGTGGGGGTAAAATGTTGGCATCATCACCATCCTCCGACATGATGTGTGCCAGGTGGGGCTCAAGAAACACTGGGGCGCATAACTGGGATAGACTCAATTAAATGCCAGGAATCCAGGTCATGTGACTGACCCTGCCACAGGCCAACAAACACCACCTGTAGGGAAAATGCTAAACTTTCTGACAAGGTGCTTTATCTCTGTCTGCTAGGTGTGCAGACGTCCGGGTCCTCGATCCAACTCAATCAAGGCTGTCTTCAGCACTATTCGACTTTTATTAGAATACTTTAAAAGAGCCTTTGATTAAAGCACCAGATTAAATTTACTGTATGCACAGTGTATGTTAGGGATTATTTGTAGCACACATATTTACCAATATTGGCTTCTTGGTGCTAGAATTCATGATAACTTTTATCCAAAGTTAAAGCACAACATCAAAGTTAGTAATAAATAATGCAGCAATCACACACGCTAGTGATGCGCCACTGGGTGCTCCCTTTACTAGAATTCCCCGGGCATCGCTAAATTTTACACACATTCAATTACTTTATACAAAATAAAATGTATAGGGCCAAATGTTAGCTATATTTTTTAAAAGAAACTTAAACTTAGAGTCCCTCTACATATAGTCAATGTCAAACTGACAACGTGCGCACGTTTAGGGATACAATAATGGCCAGCTCCCTTATGCGGAAGGCTGGCACCGTAAATGTGTGGCACATGCGGCGCCCGCAGCGGCGGCGTATCACAGGTCCAGGGATGCTGAGTCTTACACAGTGGTCAAAGTGGGGGGAAAAATATAGGGGAACAGTAGGCGGAGAATCAGAGGGCGGGAATAACCCAAGGAATGGATCTGTGGGTGGCGTCAGAGGTGTGGCGAGATTGCGCAGATATCCCAATTTTAAGTATTTGTTTGGCATTTCACTGCCCAGTTTAATCAACCAATGAATACACATGATTATTTAAGGTTATAATGAGTTATTGATATTAAAATATATTCACAAAGTAGGATATGTTTCTAGTCATAGAATGTACCAAATACCATAAAATGAGGAAACACAAGCCATTTGTCTCTGAGCTATGGAGTTTCTGTCATCAGCACTTCTCCCTTTTTCCACAACAGCAGTTTGAACATGAATGGCAAAATATCCTAGTTTGCAAATGTTTTCTCTAAAATGATGGCTCTGCCATATTTGCCTCATAATGCAAGATCTGCTGCATGATCTGACCATTTAACCTAATAAATTGTTTGTAGCTCAAACATATAAAAAGTTAATATAAAATGTGACTTGTGGTGGCGTGGCTTGGACGGCAGGGAGAATGGCCGCATAGTCTGTCACCGCGCTGCAAGGGACACAGATATCCAGTGAAAACAAGGTGATACAGACCCCGAAATCATGCCCTAAAGGAGTTTCCAAGGTCCGCATGAACGGGCGCACAAGTGGCTACGATCGTTTTCAAGAAATACCTGCTGATGACGGTTGGATCAGGATCGCTGATGTGCCCAGATGAATTGCTGCTCGCCCGCCATCTTAGATCCGCGGACTCCGTGCTGATGTGGGCTGAGAGAGCAGCCGAGAATCCAGTCGACTGTCTTCTTCCTTTTCCCCGAAGGCGGGTCCTGCGGAGGTGAGCTCGGGAAAAGGGCGGGACTCTGCAGCGGCGCTTAGCTCAGACACCGCGAGGCCGGGGGATGCACTCTGGACGCGAGCAATATTTGCAATGTTTGCCTGACCTCAAAATGGCGATGCCACATGAGCGCGAGGTCAACGAACTGATGAATTCAGCCTAACACCACTTACTGAAACGTGAGCAAATAATAAACCTGAGCTAATAATACATTTCGAAGGTGGTGCCCTCATCTCCACATCTTCACAACTCTACCATAGGGTGGTACAGATCAGGACCCAGACACACAGAGAGGTCCTACTATCCTTCGCCACTACCTGGGGTTAAGATGGCGATCTGCCATCGGTTTTGATCTGATAACATCATAAACCCAACACTGAGCCACCACTGATTTGAGTCTCCACAAGCAGCGCACAAGTGCACAGTGCAAAGCACACAAGCAGCTTCATTGCCTAGTATTGTTTCACTGTGGAATACAGTGCTCCGCTGAGTGTCCCATAAAAGCCCAGATGCCCGTGCTTGTAGTGTAATATATTCTGATGGTAGCCCAGCTACGTTTGAGAGTCTTGTCGCTGTGTCCCGGCCGCTATCGTTGACTTAACAGTTGCCTACTCAAGATCACATCAAGTCATGTGACGGTCATCGCTATTGTTAAAGCCAGCCAATCCATAATTGCTACGTCTACTTGGCGATAAGGGTGGATACTAAAGGTTCTACATACTTTTACACACTTCTACATACCTCTGCCGATAGAACGAACCTCCTGACTTCTAACCACTACTGAACCGCTACTGAACACGGTGTACTGCGAAAACGCAAAGGCTGCCTAAAAAGAGATCTCCAACAGCTGAGACCAAACGTAACTCTGCTGCCTTCACAACTAGACCAAAACCTTCCTAACTTCAGTGTAACTACATGCATCGATAATGGCGGACAGAGACTCCAAAAACACTAAGAAAGTGCGGCCAGAAACTTCCATCTCAGACTCGCCTATTAAAAACAGGGGTGACGTTGCTGGCACTTTAGACATGATTCTGAAGAAGTTGGCCGACATACACGACCTAGCCAAATCAACAAAAAGTAACACCGACGCGATGCAACTTGAATTAACCGCGATCAGAGCTGACATGAACTCCTTATCTCTCCGCCAAGACGAAGCAGAACAGAGAATTGGCGATATCGAAGACAAGTCCAAGAACGGCGCTAAAATCACTCAGCATCTCCAAACAGCCACCAACGATCTCAAACGCCAAGTCTCAGAATTGGAAGATCGCAACAGGAGGGGAAACGTGCGAATCTTCGGGGTCCGGCAAAACTCAGAAAAGGACGCTGACTCCTGTATTTCATTTCTAGAAGCATGGATCCCATCTGTTACGGGGATACAGTTCCAACATGACCCCCAGCCGTTGATAGACAGTAATATAGACAGTAATATACCGGACAGAGGGGAGCTGAGAACTCAAGGATCCTCCCTTCCTGAAAAAGGGAATGTATTTTACTCCTTTTCGGATGAAACAGGAGCAGAGGCAGAGATTGAGGATGACGAATTAGATCCTGATAACTCTAGCAATGAATGTGATGAGAGTGATATTGAATACGATGAAAATGGCGAGTCCCTTCTGTTTACAACCTCACCTGAAGAAAGCATAGAGGAAGAAGATCAATCAAATACAATTAAATCTAAACCTAAACGTGTATCCAGGGATAAACAAAGAGAACCTTACAGTTCAGACCCGCTGAGACAAGACCCGCTGAGACAAGACACAATCCCCTCTACTGCAGTAGAAGCAATTTTACAGGCCATCGCAGCCCATAGAGAACAGACAGAGGCGGACAGCAAAAGATCAAGGCTAGCTTTAACCAAGATACAAGGGGTGGTAAAAAATTTGACTAAAACTTGTAAATCAATTGCTCAAAGGGTTACTGAAATGGAGGCAAGAGTGATGACCACTGAAAACGAGACCCAAGCTAATGAAGAAAAGATCAAACTTCAGGAAGCTGAATTGATGGATATGAAATGGAAATTGGAGGATTTTGAAAATAGACAGCGTCGAAACAATCTACGCCTATTGGGAGTACCCAGAAAAAATCGAGGGAGAGAACGTACGGGCATTTGTGATCAAACTGTTCAAGGACTCTATGCCAGACTTAAAAAATTGGAACTGGGAACTTGAGATTCAGCGAGCCCATAGGATGCCATTCAACCCTCCTGTTAAACCTGGCCCATATCCTCGGGCTATTCTTGTCTACTTTGGAAACTTCCTATTGAGACAGTCAGTGGCCGAAAAGGCTAGACCTGATCATAAAATCACTTGTAATGAGGTTTCTTTTTTCACCAGGCCTGATTTTTGCCATGCTACAGTGGAGAGGCGCTGGCGGCTAAGGTCTTTAATTAAACCCTTTCAAGAGAAAGGAGCCCAGGCGTACTTAAACAATCCTGCAAAGCTAAAGGTTGTATGGGCAGGTCAGGCGAAATTTTTTACCTCTGAAATTAAAGCGAAGGCTTATCTTGAGGAGATTAACAAATAGTGGCTTAGAATGCTCTATAGTGATATGGAATTCAGAGCCTTTTGTATAACTGATATCATTGATTGATTATTAGTACCTGACAATGTTTGATACTTATGTTTTCTCTGTTCTATTTTTTCTTTCTCCGTTTAAGAAAACATCCTTTAGGATATATTGTGTAACTTTCTGCGTCTTGTATTCTAAACCGATAATATATTGTTTTTATGGACACGGTAGTTCGGGTGCAACACTGCTAGCATCATTAGGACTCTGGTAGAGTCCGTTTGCCCACTAATGGTGGGGGGGGGGGTCCCGAGATGGGGAGGGACCTGCTGGGGTGGTTGGGGCTTCGGGGGGTGGGGGGGGGGGGAAACCAAAAGAAAAAAAAACTTGATCCAAAAGGTAAAAATTTTTGTGTAAAGTCCAAATACTGTAAGATTAAAGGAAGTAGAGGTACGGCTAAGAAGATAAAGATCAGTGACAAGTATAATGAGAGAATTAAAGAGTTTCTTATATATGTTGACACATTAGCTAATGGCTAGACTTAAAATTCAAACATGGAATATTGGGGGTTTATTAAATAGGGAAAAACAACGCAGCTGTATGTATGTATGTATGTATGTATAGGTATTTATATAGCGCACTACTTACCCGGAGGGTCCCAAGGCGCTTCGACCGCTGCGAAACCCTTCCTGGCTTCCCTGAGAGATGGTCATTTTTTGTGTAAAGTCCAAATACTGTAAGATTAAAGGAAGTAGAGGTACGGCTAAGAAGATAAAGATCAGTGACAAGTATAATGAGAGAATTAAAGAGTTTCTTATATATGTTGACACATTAGCTAATGGCTAGACTTAAAATTCAAACATGGAATATTGGGGGTTTATTAAATAGGGAAAAACAACGCCGCTGTATGTATGTATGTATGTATGTATGTATAGGCATTTATATAGCGCACTACTTACCCGGAGGGTCCCAAGGCGCTTCGACCGCTGCGAAACCCTTCCTGGCTTCCCTGAGAGATGGTCCCTTAATGGGTATCTCCAGGGTGAGACCAGGCATCCCCGGCGGTCTGGTGGGGCCGTTAGTGAAGATGAGGCAAGCTAATGCCCAGAGTTGCCGAGTGTGATCGCTGATCAGAGTGGGCACCGAGGCGAGAGAATTATCGAGTCCGCTGACCCTGGTCCAGAAACCTGCCGCGCCGGGAATCGAACCCTGGTCCCGGGCCGTCCTCTGCTCTCGGGTCTGCCGCCTCTAACCAGTGAGCCACACTACTCTAATTCGCTTGTGCGAATTAATCAAACTTAATCCAGTAGAGGCGCTGGCGGCTAAGGTCTTTAATTAAACCCTTTCAAGAGAAAGGAGGCCAGGCGTACTTAAACAATCCTGCAAAGCTAAAGGTTGTATGGGCAGATCAGGCGAAATTTTTTACCTCTGAAATTAAAGCGAAGGCTTATCTTGAGGAGATTAAGAATAGTGGCTTATAATGCTTTATAGTGATATGGAATTCAGAGCCTTTTGTATAACTGATATCATTGATTGATTATTAGTACCTGACAATGTTTGATACTTATGTTTTCTCTGTTCTATTTTTTCTTTCTCCGTTTAAGAAAACATCCTTTAGGATATATTGTGTAACTTTCTGCGTCTTGTATTCTAAACCGATAATATATTGTTTTATGGACACGGTAGTTAGGGTGCAACACTGCTAGCATCATTAGGACTCTGGTAGAGTCCGTTTGCCCACTAATGGTGGGGGGGGGGGTCCTGAGAGGGGGAGGGACCTGCTGGGGTGGTTGGGGCTTCGGGGGGTGGGGGGGGGGGGAAACCAAAAGAAAAAAAAACTTGATCCAAAAGGTAACATTTTTTGTGTAAAGTCCAAATACTGTAAGATTAAAGGAAGTAGAGGTACGGCTAAGAAGATAAAGATCAGTGACAAGTATAATGAGAGAATTAAAGAGTTTCTTATATATGTTGACACATTAGCTAATGGCTAGACTTAAAATTCAAACATGGAATATTGGGGGTTTATTAAATAGGGAAAAACAACGCCGCTGTATGTATGTATGTATAGGCATTTATATAGCGCACTACTTAGCCGGAGGGTCCCAAGGCGCTTCGACCGCTGCGAAACCCTTCCTGGCTTCCCTGAGAGATGGTCCCTTAATGGGTATCTCCAGGGTGAGACCAGGCATCCCCGGCGGTCTGGTGGGGCCGTTAGTGAAGATGAGGCAAGCTAATGCCCAGAGTTGCCGAGTTTGATCGCTGATCAGAGTGGGCACCGAGGCGAGAGAATTATCGAGTCCGCTGACCCTGGTCCAGAAACCTGCCGCGCCGGGAATCGAACCCTGGTCCCGGGCCGTCCTCTGCTCTCGGGTCTGCCGCCTCTAACCAGTGAGCCACACTACTCTAATTCGCTTGTGCGAATTAATCAAACTTAATCCAGTAGACATTTTATGTTTACAAGAGACACACATACCATGGACAAAAAGATCGCAACTGAGGATTAGAGGATATAATCTGATAACCGCTTCTACCCAAACATCAAATATAAGAGGGGTAGCAATACTCGCAAAAACCTATCTTGGTCAACCTATTCGCGTTGCTTCGGATCCATATGGCAGATGGGCAATGGCGAAACTAGCAAATGGTTTGGTTATCTCCTCAATTTATGGCTCCAATCAAGATGATCCTACTATATTTTCACTACTGGAAGTTGAGCTTGCAACCTGGCAAGGTTCGTTAGTATTGTGTGGAGACTTTAATATTTCTTTAAAAACACACTTATTTAATGGTTAAATTAATTATAATCAGCAGAATTATGTAGGACGTAAACCTAAAGTATATAAGGCTATCAGGAGATTAACAAACAGTCATGGACTAGTGGATATATGGGGTGTAAAAAATCAACAAGATTCAGGTTGTACATACTTTTCCCATCCACACCAAAAACATGTCCGGATGGATTACTTTTTTGTAACAAGGGATTTAGTGGCTAATGCAGTAATAACGAAATATCCTAAGATCATATTGGATCATAATCCCCTTGTTCTTACAATAATAGTTGGCGAAAGAAAACAATATAGACAATGGTCATTTGATCGAAAACTACTGGTTGACAATGAATATATTAGTTACATTAAGAAATGGACGGAGGAATATTTTGACATTAATCGCTTTAGTGCCCCCAGAAACACGGTATGGGACTCTTATAAATCAGCTCTTAGGGGTGAGACTATTAGCTATCAAGCAAGAGTAAGAGAGCAAAATAAGAACGAGTTTAATATTAGGGTATTAGCCTTGGCTAAAGCAGAGGAGGAACATACCACAGCTATTTCTCAGGGGATAGATGCTACCCAGTTAATGTACTTAGTTACTTTATTAAGAAATGAGCTAAACAACAACCTTAGCCAAAAAGCAGCTCAAACGTATACTGCTCATAGAAGAGATACTTATGAGAATGGAGAAAAAGTGGGGAGACAGTTGGCGCTATACACCAGACAAAGGAATGTTTCCAACCAGATAAAGCCAATAATGGTGAATGGTAAATCGCATACACAATCAGATGAGATCATTGCTCTATTCCATCAGTATTACCAAAATCTCTATACGGAGGACTCTATCCCCACAACAAGTACAGAATATGAGTTTCTGAACAACTTTATTAATAATACCGAAGGCCTAAAAAAAATTAGACGATACTACACGTCAGGATCTGGAAGGTGAGATCACTTTAGATGAAGTTATATTATCATTAACCGCACTAGCTTCAGGTAAAGCAGCAGGCCCTGACAAATTACCTATAGATCTATATAAAATTCTAAGCTTTCAATTGGGTCCAATACTGCATGATCTCTTTTTAGGTATCCAGTGGAACGGGATAACCCCGGATTCCTGGAATAACACTAATATAATTGTCTTTCCAAAAAAAGGAAAATCACCAGAACAATGAACATCATATCGACCCATATCGTTAATCAATGCGGACTCCAAATTGTATGCCAAGGTGTTAGCCATGAGACTTAGCAGGGTCATAGAGCAAATCGTCTCCCCGTGGCAGCATGGCTTTGTACCTGGTAAAGAAACAACAGATCATACTTCCAGGGCAATAGCCTTGTTTGATGCCATGACTGTCACGGGCGGGCGAATGTCAATGATACTACTAGATGCTGAAAAGGCGTTCGATCACGTCTCGTGGAAATTCCTGTGGGCAATTATGAAGCTCAATAATTTCGGCCCCAAATTTATTAAAGCAATACGATCTATCTACCTGTCTCCTAAAGCTAAAATACAATTGATGGGCTCTGAATCTGATAATATGAATATAACTAGAGGCACGAGGCAAGGTTGTCCCTGTTCCCCCCTATTATTTGCTTTATATATTAACCCCTTGATTTTAAAAATAATTGAGAGCCCCTCTATCACTCCAATTGTTCTTGGCTCTTACTCCACTAAGGTACTAGCATATGCTGATGATATCGCGGTTGTAACATCAAACCCGGTTGAAGCTATGGGGGAAATTGAAGCCATAACCACAGAATTTGGCATCTATTCTGGATATTCCTTGAATAAAACAAAGACAATTGTACTATGTACGGACAACATTGACTATAACGATCAAAGAAAAGCAGTAAGTGCTACATACTTAGGAATTGTTATCACTCCCGCTATTAAATCTCTAATTAACTACAACTATAACCCTTTAATTCAAAGTATAAAAAAGATCTGGATAGAGTAAATGGACTTCATTTGACCATTATAGGATGAGCTAATTTTCTAAAGATGAATATACTCCCTAAATGCCTCTACTTGTTTAGAGCAATTCCATTGGCTATTGACCCTAAGATTCTGAAAACTCTTGAATCCCTTATGATTAAGTTTATTTGGCAACATGGCAAAATTCAAAGGTCTTATAAATTAATGTCTCTTCCTAGTGAAAGGGGTGGGATGGCAATACCCAATATTAGTATGTATTATTGGGCTGCACGCCTTAAACAAATGACCCCACTGATTAGCTTTAATTTACAAACAACACCCTTTATGAATAATAATACTCCACCCTCAATTTATGAGTTACTATTGGGAAATGTGGCTAATGGACTGCTTTTACAACAGAAGGAGGCACAAGGCTATTCACATGATCGGAAATATGAAGTTATAAACGGTGCATTTAAGGTTTGGGGCAAAGTTGCTAAACATTTGCATATTAGTAATGTGAATAGGTACACTTCCTTATGGCACATGAAAGCGCTCTCAGCATTTTCGAACGATACCATAGCAAGAAAATGGCAGAGACTTGGGATCCTGCGTGTCAAATACTTTTTGATACATGGCTAAGAAACCACTTTTACACATGTAAAGGATAAATATCATCTTTCCAATGGGGATTATATTAAATATATTCAATTATATACAAACCTTAAGGCGAAAAGATCTACCCTTGGGCTAGGAAAAATAGACTTGTTGGAGGTCATTAATAGGCCTAGCACACGAATTGGGGTTATATATAACCTTCTTCTTATAAATCTGCAAGATGATCTGGAAAAGATTGAATCTAACTGGGCTATTAAATTTAGCAATCCGAATGTTGACATCTATAACAGTATTGAGCTGAGCCAACGACTGTTCAGGGCCAGTAACCTTAAAGCTCAAACATACAAAACTATTTTTGATCTCTACTATACACCCGCTAAATTATACTCCTGGGGTAAAAGAGAGAATAATTTCTGTCCAAGATGTTCACAAGGACCAGCCAATTTAATACATATGCTAAGCAGCTGCCCCAAGCTTAGTCAAGTTAAACAAATGATTGCTAATTTTTGGGAGGCGCTGTTCGGCCATAATCTTCCAGAGACAGATTCATTGTTTATTCTAGGATATGATTCTTCAATCGCCCTATTAAAAAGTGAGCAAAATCTATTATTTATAGGCACTGCAGTGCTTAGAATTATTTTGTCGGCTCGATGGAAAGAAGCTGAACCACCAAGCTTCCAGATGTGGCTTGCTCGGTTTTTAGCTGTTTTTAAGTTTCGAAAGAGACATATATTCAACAAGAGGAAGTAAATGGAAAAAGCTGGGTGAATCAATCTGGTCTCCAGTTCTGAGGTGGAAATCAGGATTAAATCCACCCATTTAGATTTCTTCAGAAGGGGTAGAAGATAGTAAATAGTTTAATTATGTATTGAATCCTGACTTATTGTTTCTTCTTCTTTCTTACTGAATGTGAAAAAAAACTTTTTTTTTTGTTTTGAATATGTTAAACTCCTTTGATCATGAGTATTGTGTCTTAAGATTTTGAATTTAATATGTATTTTATTCTTCATGTTTTTTGCTCCTATGATCAGTCTGTAATACTATTTTGTTATGTACCTGTTTGGATTGAGTTCAATAAAAAAATAAAAATTAAAAAAAAGGATTGGAGCTCAACAGAGCCCATAGAGTGCCGACCTTCCTGCATCGATCAGCAAGAGGCCCACGTCCTCTCATTTGCAAACCACTCAGGTTCCAACACATGGAAGACATCTTAAGATATGCCAGAAAAAACCACAACATCATCTGGGAAGGTAACAGAATCACATTTACGCAGGACTACTCCAGAGAAACGGTGGAAATACGAAAAGGTTTCCTATCTCTTGGAGAAAGACTACGGGTAATAGACATTCAGTTCTCTTTTGCATGCCCGGCGAAATTCAAGATCACAGACCATGGTCGTCCTCATATCTTCACTAATCCGCATGACTTATCATGCTACCTAAGTGTCAAACCACAACAAGAAATGGACACGTCGGGGTCAATCTAATAAAAGGAAAGCAGATGCCCAAGAAAAAGGCAGTTAAATTTGTCTCCAAATCTCATCATCTGCGATCTTTCTACAGGTATGTCTAAAGGCTGAGTTATGATATGTGATCACAGGCGGACTGCTACTCCAGCTTTAACGTCCTGACCTAAGTCTCTCACTGACTTTTAGAGGCTGGCCTTAGCCTCAGTATGCAAACTTGATATTATGGTCAGAGACAATTATAGAGACAATTATACGCCTCACTATTTTTATGCCCAAAGTATACGTTGTAAGTCAACTGAGGTTGTCCCAACATTACCTGGAGTGCTAAACTAGCTTGTAAAGTTTTCAATTAAAATTTTGTTGTGAGGTTATTTGACTGTGAGGCTAAGTTACTGGATAGTTGCTTCACTTATCCATAGTCAAACGACAACATTATACTGTTGTATACAATTTTACGCTATACTGTTTGCATAGAAAAGACTCGATCTTGTGCTAGTTCCCTAAATGCTTAAATCGTTCTTTTACACGACCAGAATCGTTGACACCAGTTATATTTGCCATACGCTTATATAAGGGGGTTCGTTAAATAATAAGTTCTTTATCTACTTAATTAATTCTCTTCAATTAAGATGCTACGTCGCTTATCTATCGACATGGCTAATGTTATAAGTCAAATGATGTAAAGTGACCAGAAACAATAGATGCTTCTTCTATCAATGTTAACAAAACGTTAATGCAGAATGTTTTCACACAATATGTTAGCAGAATGTTATCTCATATGTCCCTGTGCAAGCGTCAACAGCACTGCCGCCGCAGCTCTACAGTTCGAGTTTCGGGGAGGGAGGGAGGGGAGGGGGGTTTGGGGAGGGGAGCAAGGGGAGGCTGACTCAGTTGGGGGGCGTGGGGGGCCGTAGGGTTATAAGTCGGATATTTCAGGAACATTTTTGCTATGTACTATTCCTTATGTACTATTCCTTATCTGTTCTTTACTCTTCTCTCTTTCCTTATTCTTCCTCTTACTTACTATTTACTCTCTCCCACCACGATGTGTGCCACGCATTCCAGGTCCTGCCTTGGCGTGCAGCGCTGTCTATTAAAGTATGTTTAAAATGCAGCATTCCGGTATGTGCGGAAATGCGCGTAACATCCCACCATCACATTAAATCGAACATTAACCATGGCTACAGATAAGTCTTTAGCAGCTTCTCTACATATTGTTTCACTAAACGTTAAGGGGCTTAATCACCCGGTTAAGCGGAATTTTTTTTTGGATTACCTGGCCAAAACTAAAGGGGATATAATTCTCATGCAGGAAACCAAATTATCCCAGAATGATGCGGATAACCTTAAACAATACTGCATCTCACTGACACTTTGCTCCCCTGCGACTCAAAAGAAAAGAGGGGTGATCACCCTGATTGCTAAAAAATCTAACTTAGCCCTGATATCACATTCAGTAGACTCCGAGGGTAGACTGAGTATTGCACATCTACAAAGAGACGAGGACCATATCTATGTGGCAAATATATATGGCCCTAATACTGACCTGCCTGAATTCTGGGAATATGTATCGAAAGAACTTTAAAATATCCCACAAGATGAGCTCCTTGTGGTTGGGGGGGACCTTATTCTACCATTAGACCCCTTGTTAGACAGGCAATCCAAGAGCACATACCACCCCCCATGCGCACATGAGGCATTGAAGCGAATGTGTGCTAAATTCCACCTGCATGACTCATGGCGCCTCCAACACCCGGATGGCCGTGACTATACTTTCTATTCCCCTCCACACAACTCTTACTCAAGAAGAGACTATCTATTGATATCCAACTCACATACACACCTCATAGTTGAAACTGACATAGCCCCCATATTAGTGTCGGACCATGCAGGTATACATTTGAAATTGGCAGGCTCACATTCACTTATCCCCCCCAGACGATGGCACTTCAACAATGAGATACTGTCAGTGCCCAAAAACAAAAAAAACATAGAACAATGCATACATGAATACTTCCAGATAAACTCACAGTCAGAAACAGATCCAGCCTTAGTATGGGACGCATTTAGGGCAACATTAAGGGGTACGCTGATAGGTATCAGGGCCCGTATGAATAAATAATTAAATTCCGAATTAGACTCTCTAGGGAAAACAATCAAGCAGCTAGAAACACAACACTCTCATGACCTGAACAGTAAAACTACCATCGACCGTTTGACTAATATGAAATATAAATACAATGCCATCCTCAGTAAGAGGGCAGGAGTATGGATTAATAAATGCAAGGCCCTAAGGCTATGTGATAGTAACAAAGCAGGGATACTCCTTGCTTCCTACCTGAAACACAAAAGGAAGCAATTCCATGTAACATCTATTAGGGACCAATCCAATACCACCAAAACCAAACAGAAAGACATTCTCCACACATTCCAGTCCTTTTACGAGGATCTTTATAAGAACAATAACCAATTCAACATGGAAGAATGTAACAACTATCTAAACTCAATCCAACTCCCACGTTTAACCGACCCTGACAAAGCGAAACTTGGGGCGCAACTAACTATAGCAGAAATTTTTACCGCTGTTAAAACACTAAAGAACAACAAAACTCCGGGGCCTGACGGCTTCACGGCCAACTTTTATAAGACCTTTGAGGAACAAATGAACCCACGACTCCTACATTTTTTCCAATCCTTTTCATTATCAAACAGAATCAACCCCATGATGAGTGAAGCAACAATAATAGCGATACCTAAGGATGGAAAGGATCCTTTACTCCCTAAAAATTATAGGCCGATATCTCTTATAAACTTGGACTGCAAGATTTACGCGAAGGCTCTAGCATGCAGACTAAACGCTGTTCTACCCTCCTTAATAAATAACTCACAAGTGGGGTTCCTAAAACACCGCCTTTCTAACGACAAAACAAGACACCTGTGTCATGTGTTGCAGAAGTCGAAAATTTCGAACGCCCCCGCAGTAGCAATCACCCTAAACGCAGAAAAGGCGTTTGATAGGGTGTTGTGCCCTCTCTCCGTCAATGCATGCACATATTCAACATGGGTGATAGTTTTATTGATATGGTCATGTCAATATACGCCTCCCCTTCGGCTAGAATTTCCATCAACAGCTCGCTATCAGAACCATTCCTTCTTGAACAAGGAACTAGACAGGGCTGCCCCCTATCTCCGGCTCTATTCCTTTTGGCGATGGAACCTCTCCTCCGTGACATACAAAAGAATGTTGATATTAGTGGCATCACCTTCGGCGATAAAAGTATTAAAATTGCTGCTTACGCAGACGATATCCTGATAGTCACTGAGAATCCTGAAACCTCTATAGCCGCACTGATGAACTCTATTGATTCCTACTCTAAGCATTCAGGCTACAAACTGAATCGCGACAAATCGGAAGTGAAACCCCTCAACATCTTCACTAATAAGGAATCCTTAGGCACATCAGGATTAGTCTGGCAAAACAATCACATAAATATCTAGGTATAGAATTTGGTAGCTCCATCATAGAGACATTACAGCACAATGAAAAACTCATGCTAGAAAAAATAAAAACACACCTAGACGGTGGTCACCCCGCTTCATCACTTGGTGGGACAGGCTAGAGACCATCAAGATGATGATTACACCGCTAGTAAATTACCTAATTACCATGCTCCCCTTGTTGCTGTCCCAAGATTTTCATAACAGATTAGATAAAATGATTAACAACTTCATCTGGAAAGGGAAAAAAGCACGCATCAGCCTACAAAAACTGAGATTGGATAAATCCATCGGTGGAGTCAATCTCCCAGACTTTAAGAGATATCAAATAGCCTTTTTAGCGAAACAGGGATCTTACTGGCTGTCCCCACCAGTGGACTATTCACCGGTGTGGCTAGACATCGAAAAGGCGCTCCTGGACGGCATTCCTCCCATCTCGATCCTATCAATGAAAGTAAATCAGCTCCCATGCTCTAAGCCCATATTTACCAACACCAAGTTTGCTTTGCTAAAAATAGATAAATTGCTAGACTCATCAATAAGAAAATCTAGGTGGGAAGTGATTTGGAAAAACCCCTCAATCTCTTACAAAGGTAAACCACTATTCAACCCAACTTGGATCAAGAAGGGAATTGTTTTCCCCCACCAATTCTACGATAATGGCTACCCTCTGCCCTTTACAAAGGTCCAATCGTCCTTTGGGTTAGATAGTTCCGACTTTTACACATTCCTTAACATTAAAACAGCCCTTACTAAAGCAGGATTAACATCCAAACAACCGGCTCTTCCTTCCCTCCTCTCCTCTCTAAACAAAATTGGTCACCAGGTCTCGAGGCTGTACAAATTGCTGAGCCCACAATCATCCACATTAAATACCAAAACATCACAGTTCTGGTCGTCATTCGCCTCCTTCCCCATATCAGAGCTGGAATGGTCTACGGCGTGGAGATCTTGCACGAGCCATAAAATAAGCCCTACCTTATCACAAGCCAAGTTCTGGCTCATGCATAAAGTCTTCTGGACGCCGGCTCACCTATACGCACACAAACTCAGCCCTGACGCATTTTGCTGGAACTGCAAGAGGGCGGAAGGAGATCTGGACGACCTCATCCTCCAATGTGACTGCGTCTCAATGTTTTGGGATAGGGTATTTGACTTCATCCACAAAGTATTTACTATCTCACCTGCCAAAGAACTTCCCTACCTGGTTTTCGGTTTCACTAAAGAAACCCAAATCCCGGAAACAGACAGGGCCCTCCTAGACCTCCTACTCACGGCGGCTGTGAAAGTTGTTCTAAACAACTGGAAAGATACAAAAAAGGCAAGCTATGCCTGTTGGCTAAACTGGGTGATTAACCTACGAGGTGCAGATAACATTTCTCTACAAAACACACCAGGGCGACCCTCACAAAGGAAACTTTGGAACTCACTGGATATCTACTTCAAAATCCATAAACCCCCGTGATCATCCGAAGCCTGAACTGCTATGCCGCATCGTGGTGTCCCATATATCATCTAACATATTACATTTCACATCTCGTATCTTACCTCTTACCTCTTACCTCTATCCTTTGCTCTCTCTCTCTATTCTTTTCTTCTTCCTCCTACCTACTTTGATCCTCTCCAACCTCTTTGCGATATCTATACTGTCAGGAGCCCAGCATTGAAAGGCTTCATGGCTGATTACCACATTACCTTCGTGACCGTCCCGAACAACATGTAGACCATCATGGGACTTAATGCCTTTCCCTGCTAAATTCACGTCTTATCCTCTTTTGAATGATGTATAATCACATGTATTGGTTTTATGTACATTGCTACTTCTGATTTTTTTATGTTACAAAACCCTGAAATTTCCAATAAAAACTTTTGAAATTAAAATGTGACTTGTGTTGCTGCGGAGTGGATGGCCTATTGTAAAGGTTGACTGGTCACCTTTCTCACTGCTGCGTTTGTATGTTACACTGGTACTAATAAGTCAAAATAATAAAATATCTGAAAATATACTGCATTACGCTGCAGCCTTTTTTAATGCATAATTTAGTCAACACTACGGCATAATGTTGTCATCCTTTGCTGCATAATTAATTCCAGTGGCCCCACAGCAGGCAGCACATGTTAAAAGTGCTTGTGAATGAAGCATGGAGAGTGTGAAGTTTGCGAACTTAGTTGGTGTGCGTGCAAATCCTGCATTGCCAATCCCTGGTGAGTTGCAGCTACTACTGCTGAAACAAGGCCAATGGAGGTATCTATGGGTGAGGCAGACTGGCCTCAAGGGCAGGGCCAGCTATAGCACTGGTGGTGTCCTGTACTGTGCATTAATGTTTGTTAGTGCCCCCCAATGACCACCTCTGCCATGGATTCCCTCACTACCACCCTTTATCTGTGCACCCCAAGTTTCCATAACCACTCTCTCTCAGATGCATTTCATTTGAGTTACAGCGCCACTCATACCATTGTAGGGTGTCAGAGCACTTTACATCACACACATTACACAGAAACAATCAATATGTGTGGAAATCATTGTATAGAAAATGTTACATAAGACTTAGGACTACAAGGTGTAGGAATCACATAACAACCATATTAGTAGCCCGTATAGTTTTATAGTGATTGGTCTGGAGAAACACAATACCCGGAATTTAAAATGTAATACCATGGTTGGGGGTTCTCCTTAATAATCAGAATTGATTTCTGTCCAAAAGAACACTTTTTGGGACATTAGGATAATCAAAGACTGGGGGGGGGGACATAACGCTCTAATGTATACCTTTCAGTTTGTATGCAGCTCTTAGATGACAGTTCATAGCTCACTGTTCTAAGTTAGGATTTTAACTTATAAACTGCAAGTAACAAAAGGATCTCTCTGACAAAAGCATAGCCCACTGACCTATTTACATTATGTGCACTTTGTGATCTGCATGGCGCATGTTTTTTGCAGCAGGCACATTAACCCTCTGAGCTACCTTTCCATGAGTCAAAGCTTCCGCTAGACAAAATTCTGATCTCTCTCTAGGAAGAACCTAGAGTCATCGTGACATTTGGGTGTTGCCGAAAATTGCTGGAGGCCAGGAAAGAGGCAGCAAGCATTTTTAAAACCATAATTTACTTGCAAACATGATGCCTCCACCTAAAGTCAGCAGCCGGTGCAGTCACACTGGTTGCACCGCCATAGAGCTGGCCCTTCTCAAGAGTCCTGTAACCACAGTGACTGTTGTTCTAGGGTGTGCTGCTTCATAAGCCTGCCCGCAAGACTGGAGGTGAACTTCAGTATAGATAGTGGTGGACAAGCCTTGAAGGTTAACTTACACTTGTCATGCTAGGGTCCACCTGCTGGTGCGAAGACAACAGGACTTCTAAGTTGTTGCGAAGCCTTCTAAGGTCTAGCATGTGATTGTGCTCTCGCAGGAGAGTGGTCTGGTGGGCTGGTTATTAAGGCTGAACCTGGTTCCCAGTTCCAAATTCAGCAGCTCTGACCATACTGCCACATCCTCTCCCCCACTGAACACAGTACTGCCCCACTGAGAAAAACGCCAACTGTCTTCAACTACAACCCGATTGTTGCCCGCTATAAACACCTGGATGCAGCTCAATTTAAATTACGCACTAGACAAGAGCAATATGCGGCCTGCAAAAAAAAAATTAACAACATCCTGGAAAAGCAAACACTTATAGGGAATGCAAATTTTAGCAAACCATGGGAAATGTAAGCAGGAACAGCATGGTTACCTTAATGCTTTTACACTCACTATTCAGAAATCTGTGAGTGCTTTAGTCTGAAAAGTTAAGGATACGACTACAGGGCCCTGAATGGACCCATTTCAATGGCCATTGCTTATATCCTTACAAAACGTAAGCAGTATGGTAAAAAGACCACATCCCTGGACGGGGAGCCGCAGCACACATTTTGTTTTCCAATCCACACATTGCAGTACCTCCAGGATTGGTGCACTAGTTCCAAATCTAGGGAAAACAAAGACAAGAAAACAAAAATAGCGCTTCACTGGCAAACTATGTAAAAGTGGCGCTACTGTGTTTCAGTGTGAATAAATTCAGTTTGGCCAGTTTGCTACCACTCTGTCTTACTTTATTTAGTTATTTATCTATTTTTCATATTTTTAGCCTTTTATTCCCATTGCTGCACTTTGGAATTAAAATGTCAGAAAAATACAGCATTTCCAGCAAAAGCGTCTTTCTTTTTTGGATCCATTTCACAGGGAAGCAAATAAAAGAAAGGAGAGGAAAGAGAGTGAGAACCCCGTCTTGAAGTCACGGTTTTTATGGGTGTCCGCAGGGGGGGCAAGGAGGGTCGCTCCAGGGGGGCGGGGGCAAGCACCCCTCCTTGCCCACCCTGCGGACGCCCATGTCTAAGTCACCATCTTCCAGTTGTTACTGTGTTTTCCCCTAGAGATCATATACTGTTAATATGTATATTGTAACATTAACAGTTATATTGATCTCAGTGGAGTTCATAATACGTCGGCACAAAGAGTAAAGATACATAAGCAACGTCACAGGCTTTTGGTTTTTAGTCGATTCCCCCCTTGTGATCATATACTGTGAAAATATATATATATTATGATTCTCACAGTCATGATCTCAGAGGAGTTTATGACCCGTCGCCACGAAGATCAAACTTTTTCACCTCCCGGAGAAAAGAAGTTCAGTAAATATTTACTGCTTGAAAGTATGGATGTTCTGTTAAATAGATAACTTTATTTTCTTTTTCTTTTTACTGTAACAATGGTATCAATCGTTGTATTGTAATAGATTGTCCTATTGTTACAGAAGAGGAATAGGAGATTTTTCAGTGCCATCTGTAATATAAATCTGTATATATTTATTTCAAGAAACATATTTTACCAAATTGCAGAATAAGAAATATAGCTATCATGCATACTTTGTTACTTTAAATATTTAATAAACCCTACATTTCTGAATGTTATTTTCTAATTTCTATTCTTATTTGTGGCTCCTATTCACCTTCTCCCTAAAGAATATATAGGACCAGTACTGTATATTATAGGAGTACCATCCTATATATTCTTAAGTGAGTATGTGATTTGTTAGCGGAACAGTGTGCAACCTCTAAGCACTACGACAGAACGTTCCTGAATTCTACAGAATATACATTTGAAAAATAATAATGCATACATTTCTAGTCACTTGTATTTAACTGTTTTTTACTTGTTCTCTTGACCTCAGATAATGTAGTGCTGGAGTGTTTGCTGTAGCACTTCTATTCTACTTTATCTAAAAGTAACTGATGCCCTCTTACATTATCAACAATATGGGGCAACACTTTTACAAACTGTAGCAGAAAAAAGGAGGGTGTGGCCACGCTTAACTGATATTTTATGAAATTCCATTTTTAATCCTCACCCCTTTCACATACAGCGACAGTTTCTGAAGAAAGTTTATTTGTATTTGCTTAATAAAAACTGTTTCAAACCTAGACTGAATTTTTTGCTGCGCAACCACATCTCCTCATCAGAAAAGTAAACACCCCATTATAAGTAAATAGTACTCCTAAAAAGTATGTCACCCGCAAACTTGATAAAATAAAACATTGCAAGACACTGTCATTTTACCGCCGTGATTTATACACCACACAGCAATTATACAAATGATCCTTAAAACATATAAAAACAATTTTTTCCCTCATAATCCCTCTCTACCACCTTATGAGCACTGTACAGAGTTAATAGTGTTCCTAACCTGCCCTCTACTAATTTCTTTTCCCATAATCCTTTGGAAGTGCGTCACAAAATGACTGACAACAGTGAACCGTTCCCACCCAATAAGGAGCAAACTTGTGCTCGGAACACTTTAGCCAATAAAATGTCCATGTTGTTCCACAGAGGAGGAGGGAATGACTGCCAAAACATAACTTTAATACTTCACAGCCAATGAACATTAAGCTTCGTAAGGTCCTGCTTGGAACACGTTACCCTAATACTCCGTGAACAGGAAGGAATCACTAACAACACTTTCACTTTCAACAGTTTACAGCCAATAAACATTAAGCTTAGGAAAGTCCTCCTAAAAACACGTCAGCCAATCAGATGTCCCTCCTACTCCGCAGGGCAGAAATGAATGGCTGACAATACTTCTACTTTCAATAATTCGCAACCAACCAACATAAAGCTCAGGAAAGTCCTCCATACAACATGAAAGCCAATTACATGTCCTTACAACTCTCCGTAGATCAAGTGAATTACAGAAAATACTTCTACTTTCAATAGTTCACATTCAAATGAACATTAAGATTTTTTGTTAGAACACCTTAGCCAATTAAATGTTACATTTGTATCACACACACATACAGAACACGCCGTCCTACATATTAATAAATTGCCTGTAACGAAGTGACTGTATCTGTAACAAAAGTGAACATTGCCTAATAAATAAACATTATTCCACATTATATTAAACAAAAGACGCAAGAAGCCGCATTGTTGTTTTCCTGATATAATTTCCACAGCCTGCTGCACCCCCTTCCAACATGAGTGAAGCCCCGGGATTGTGAGGGCCCCAGTGAACTCCTGCAATTATTTTTATTATATTTTCCACTGATGGGGGGCGTGGCCAGCAGCATGGCCGACTAGACGTGCCTCGCCGGAGCTCCGGCCGAGTTGCCCCATAATCCGACTTTAATCCTTGTCATCGAGCCCGAAAATCACACCACCTTGCAGCAGAACCTTTCCGCTTCACAGAGTGCCAGTGATCAGGGTGGTCGTGTGTTTTTTCGATCTCCTGAGAGCGGAGAGGCTACGCCGGAGAGGGGACGGCCATGATGGCGGCAGGGAGGCGCGGAATACGGCGAGATCGCTGACACACCGCTCGACGAGCTGCTGCCGGATAGAGCGACAGACTGTGCAGTGCCCCCCCCACTTGGTCCGTACCTGCGACGCACGCTCGGGAGAGCACCCCGGACCCGCGCTGAAAGCTTTAACGGGAGAGCCTCCGGCCCAAGATGGCGGCGGGCGGTGAGTGCTGAATCGGGGCGCTGCTCTGCCGGAATGCAGTGGAGAGCTGGGGGACGAGCCAGTCCGGGATCCTAAGCCTGGGAGTGTTGCGGCGGGTGGGGACGACTGCCTTCCCCCCCCTCCGCTCCCCGCCGACTCGCCCCCGCGGGGTACCCGGATTCTGCAGGCAGGGGAGACGCAACAAGGGAACTGTACTGTATTCGGACACGATCGGACCTCCCCGGTCGGATCTCCACAGCGATCTATACCCAGCCGGCTGTGGGGCTTCCGCGGGCGGCGGAGGCTGAGAACGGTGTGTCCCCCCTGCCACCCTCTCTTTGCCCGACCCCCTCGGGGCATACGAACCGGGCCTCGCTGTTCCCCCGCCCACGTGGAGACCATGGGGAAGAAGAAGATGGCTTCCAGGACTACGAAACAGGGGCCAATGGACAACTTTGCGGCCCCGAGGACAGTGGCCGAAACACCGAGCTCCCGCCCCGACATGGCCGTGCTACTGGAGGCCATCCAGGCGTCCAGGACGGACATCCAAGCGTCGCGCTCGGCGCTGGAAACGAAGATTGGCGAGGTTGGGGCAGAGGTGACGCTGCTCCGCCAAGACTTCCGAAACCTGAACGAAAGGGTAACGACCGCGGAGGACAGGCTGAAGGAGGACGGTGAGGCGATTACTACACTTAGGAGAGACATGGCGGAACTCCAGGCTTCTCACCGTAACCTTCAATGGAAGGTAGACGATGCGGAAAACAGGTCCAGGCGCAACAACCTCCGTTTTGTGGGGTTCAGGGAAGGGATTGAGGGCAGAGACATGGCGGCCTTCCTGATAAACTGGCTCAAGACCACCTTCCCGACGGCGCCATTTTCTTCCTGCTTCATTATCGAGCGAGCACACAGAGCGCTCTTGGCCAAGCCCCCGGAGGGAGCGAGACCCCGGCCGGTCATCGCCCGTTTTTTGAACTTCGCCGATAGGGACCTGATCCTTCGAGAAGCCAGAGCTCTGGGGGAGATCCGTCTGGAGAATGCAACGATCATGATCTTCCCGGACTATAGCCAAGAGGTATCGAAACAACGCCGCTCATATGACTCGGTAAAAGCAAAGTTGCGATCCCTCCAAATTAGATATATGCTACTGTTTCCCGCCAAGCTGAAAGTGATCTACAAAGACAAGGCGCTCTTCTTTACTCATCCTGAGGAAGCATGGCAGTGGCTGGAGGAGCGCCCCATCCTGAACAGCAGAGACGTGGCCAGCAGAGAGGCGATGGACAAAACTGTCCGAAACAAGTCACGGTGGGAATTGCCCAGGCCTCAGAGGCAAAGGCCTCGGAGAACCCAACACAAGGCCACGGCGACCCCGTACAGAACACGGGGATCGGCAAGCAGGAGGAATGGCAGATCGGAGTCCCCCGACCCGGCCACAGGCTCGAGAGCTTATGGACCCAGGAGGGGAGCAAGGTCGGAGGGGGACGACGTTGAAGAATCGGAGGGCCCATCGTCTGGAGCGGAAGACTTGGAACTTTTGCAGGAATCATTGCATCCGTTGGTGAAGGAGATCCGACACATGGAACTGGAACTGTCGGGTCAAGGTCCGACTACAGACACACAGGACTCCCACTCATGAACCTTTTACTGTGAGACTCGATGGAGATGGCAACTCGGCGCAATAGGAGCACGCAAGTTGGCCCGATCCCCCACACATACTTTACTCTTTTTTCCCCAGAGTTCGCTCTGACTGTTATTTGAGTTGGGGAGGGATGCGCGGGAGGGCGACTGACCTGCTCCCATTGATGGTTTGGCCCCATGTTGGGGCGCAGCTGGAAGGGGAGGGAGGTGGGGTGGGGGTGGGGAGGGATCGTTGGAGTTCTTATTACCTCATGTTGGGGTGTTGGGTTGTTGAAGGGGGGGGGGGACGGAAGAGCACCAAGCAGCGGAGTCGGGGAGGGTTACCCTTACTACCACCCGGGCCCTGGGGCCCGACATTTGATGGTCCTCATGCAATGCGATGGCAGGTACACTAGCTGAACCGACCAGAGATGGCGCCGGGGTGAAGGCGCTAACTTGGAACGTGAACGGCCTGGGCTCTAAAATTAAGAGGGGCCTGGTTACGGCCTACATTAAGCGCGCAGCACCAGGCATTATTTTCCTTCAGGAAACGCATTTGAGGGGGAACCGCTGCGCCTTCCTAGCACGCGGACACTACATAGTCCTAGCACATGCAGGATACACCATGGACTCACGGGGAACGGCCATACTCATTAGGAAAACGACTCCCTTCACGGTAACACGCACATGGTTAGATCCACAGGGTACATTTGCAGGGGTGCAGGGGACCTGGAGGAGGCGCAGATACACGCTGCTGTCGGTCTATGCTACACCCAAATTGCAAGCACGCACGATGCAGGAGGTCACTAACATACTACTGGATACGGCTGACACTGTGCAGATCATGGGGGGGGATTTCAATGATGTGATGTGCATGACACGAGATAGGTCTGGGAACTCCCAAACAACAACGACAGAGACGGCTCTGGCGCGCAGAATGGACACGCTCGGTCTCACTGATGTCTGGCGGTGGCTTCACCCTACGCAGGACACTTATTCTTTTTTCTCAGGGGCACACAAAGTCTTCTCAAGATTGGACTATATTTTCACTTCAAGGCAGGAACTCTCGTCAGGGGACCAGGCTGAGTACAGGGCGAGGGGTATCTCAGATCATTCCCCGCTGTTCGTACACATAGGACGGGACAGGGGGAGAGGACAGGCACACTGGCATATGTCGTCATGGGACATTCAGACCCCTGAAATTCTGGGAGGCATTAGAGCAGATATTAGAGTCTTTATGGCAGAGAATGAGGGTTCGGTGCAGTCCAGGGCTACACTATGGGAGGCCATGAAAACAGTGCTGAGGGATCGCTTTCAATCCAGAGTGGGGGAGGCCAGGAGGAAACGCACAGAAGCCATAGCGGCAGAGGAGGCGAACATATTGACCCTAGAGGCTGAATATCACAAGACGAAGAGGGAGGTAGATCTTAGAAAACTGTTGGATGCTCAAAAGCTGTATAGGGAACTGACCACGGATGAGGCGCGCACGCAGGCGCTGGCCACCCTTCACCGCTTGTACGATGTGGGTGATAAATCTGGAAAACTCATGGCATGGTTGAGCAGGCGGAAGAGAGAGCGGCCAGGTGGGTGGATTGGATTGGACTCCCCGGGGGCGCGCGGGCGTCTTCGGACGACTCTATAGCAGAAGCCTTTGCGACCTATTTCGAGGACTTCTACAGGGCTAGGGACCTCGGAGACGGCGAGGTGGTGCAGGCGTTTCTGGGTGGCATGGAGGTTCCGCAGTTGACCCCTGAAGGTAGCGTGGCGCTAGAAGCCGACCTGTCCCTAGATGAAATCACAGAGGCGTTGGCTTTCTTGAAACCCGGGAAAGCACCGGGCCCTAATGGTTTCCCGGTGGAGTTTTTCAAACGGACGGGAGACCTCCTCTCCCGTCACTTGAAAGGGTTGTTTGTCGATGCGTTTGGTGCCGGGCGCCTCCCGCCTGATCTGACCCTTGCCACCATTGTCCCGATTCACAAGGAGGGTAAACCCAGGGGAGACTGTTCCTCCTACCGCCCGATTTCTCTTCTTAACATCGAGACTAAACTCCTGGCCACCATTTTGGCGCGGCGCCTGCGACAGGTCATTACGGACCTAGTGCACCCAGATCAATCTGGATTTCTGCCGGATAGGGCCACCAAACTCAACCTACGGCGCACCCACAACTGGCTCCAGGAAGTCTGTGATAGGGACGAACCCCACTGGTTCCTCTCCTTGGACGCAGAGAAGGCGTTCGATGCGGTGCATTGGCCCTTCCTGATGGGAACCCTTGAACGTTTTGGGATAGGGCCCAAGTTTCTAGGCTGGGTGAAGCTGCTATACTCGAACCCTAGAGCGAAAGTGCGGATCAATGGGAGGCTCTCCAGGGAGTTTGCGATAGAGCGGGGGACACGCCAGGGGTGCCCGCTCTCCCCACTCCTCTTTACCCTCACGATAGAGATCCTTGCGATCCGTATTCGGCTTAACCGAGATGTGATGGGATTTCACTGGGGGGAATCGGACGCCGACCAGGAGAAGATCTCCCTTTATGCCGATGACGTACTGTTATATGTCACGGACCCAGCCAGGACAATCCCGGCCCTGTTTAAAGAGCTGGGGACTTTGGGGCAGTGGCAGGACACACTATAAACTGGCATAAGTCGATCCTCTATGACCCGCAAGGTGCCCCTAGGGGGGAGAGCCTGCCCGAGCTCCTCATCCACACCACAGAAGGCTTCCGGTATTTGGGGGTTTTTATCACTCGGGATAGGCGACGCTCGTACCCAGACAACATTGACAGGGTATTGGTGGCGGCGAAGACGGAGATGGATAGGTGGAGACCGCTCCCACTCACCATTCTGGGCAGGGCCGCCCTGTATAAAATGATCCTACTGCCGAAGTTTTTATATGCCCTCCAAAATGAGTATTACCCTCTACCGACTCTGACTATACGGAAAATCCATGCTGACCTCCGCTCCTTCCTGTGGCTGGGGAAACAGGCCCGGGTGGCACTCACGACCCTGCAGCGCCACCAATATAGTGGGGGAATCTCGCTACCTAATTTGGAGGCATACTACTGGGCTGAACACCTTACCCCCATCAATGAATGGATACATGCCCCTGCGGACCACCCGACCTATGCACTAGAGAAATCCAAATGGGGAAATAAGACGGTGCTACACTTCCTCTATGGAGGTAAGGGAGGACGTCAGCTTCTCCCGGCGACTAAGATCACCCTATCCGCGTGGCGTAGAGCGACGGTTAAAATGGGATGGCAAGAAAGGCCCACCCGCCAAACCCCCCTGTGGTCGTGTAGATGGCTGGCTGAGCTGAACAAACTGCGGGGATTTCGAAGGTGGGACGACATTGGCATTTCCACAATCGGAGATGTCATAGCGAGGGGAGAGCTTAAGACCTTTCAGGCGTTACAGCAGGACTTTGGCCTCCAGAAAACCCAATACTTTAAATACTTGCAACTGCGACATGCGTGGGGGGCACAAAACATTTCTCTTGCAAACATTCCCCAGTATGCACCACTCGAGGGACGCCTGCTACAGGAACAGATACAGAGGGGGGCGGTGTCTATGACATACAAAACATTGACGAATAACATGTTGGGTGATTTACAGGCTCTGAGGGAGAGGTGGGAGGGTGATGTAGGCACACTGGAAAACCTGGATTGGGAACTCATTCTCATGCACCCTCGAGAAGTGGCCATAAAATCGAGGCTTCGCCTCATACAGTTTAGGGTTCTTCACCGGGCCTACTATGACAGAGTGAGACTCTTCCAGATGGGGAGGGCTACGGACTCCTCTTGCTTACGATGCCTGCATCCAATGGGCGATTTCTTCCACATCATTTGGGGTTGTACTGTGATACAGGAATATTGGGATGAGGTCTTCACTGAATTGAGTGCGATACTGGAGGTGGACATTCCTAAGGACCCCAAGCTGGCGCTTTTGGGCATGTCGACTGAGGTGGATATCACACGACATTCACTCATTTTTCTACTGCTGGCCTTGGTAGTAGCCAAAAGAGACATTGCCAGACTATGGGGGGCGCCAGGGAAGCCCAATCTGGAGGATTGGAGGAGGGGCCTGGATATGTATATGGCGGCTGAACAGGTTACATATAAAGCGAGAGGGTGCCCACGAAAATTCCGTAAAATCTGGGCCAAGTGGAGGCACTATCATGGACTAGAGTAGGAGGTTGAAACCGAGAGGGGGGGGAGTGCGGGTGGCTGGATTGATCGTTGGGGGAGTTCTATATGTAGTTGACTTAGGCCTGTTGACCCCAGGAGGACTCAGGCGATGGGACTGCATATGCTCATATCACACACCCTGAGAGGACCGAGGAGGGCACGGGAGTCGGGCGGTGGGGTGGAGGGAAGGGGGACAAGCTGCTTGGGGGGGGGGGAATGGAGGGTGGGAAGGGGGGCCTCGGGTAGAGGTCTCTCAGTTGCTGACTTTCATGGTTGTTGGGGGGGGAGTTCGGGCGAAAAGAGAAAAATGATTTTGTCATGATGAATGCTATGTAACTGTCTATTCTAAAAGTTGCGTAATGTCGGGTGGAGCGGAATGTTGACGCTCCCCCATGATACCATGATGCTTGTACTGATGATCCACCTGATGCAACAATAAAAAGAAATTTAAAAAAAAAATATTTTCCACTGATATCTTCTACCACTAACGGTTCCTATGAAAAAAAAATGAAAACTCCACCAAGTAACTATTTCTATTAGCAACATAGTGTGGTGAACTTCTAACCTCTGTGCTCACTAAACTGTTCCATGAACTGTTACTATGGTAACAGGCAGAAAGCATTTGGTGGTAGAGTTGAAAGGTACTAGCTGTACAAAAGCCATTATATTTACCCTGGATCCTCTACAAGACAGAAAGGAAAGCTAAGTAAAACAAAACACTGTGTTCCAGATTTACAACCCCCTTGCGCCACTTTCGCGTCCAAGGCCCCCCCCACAAAATGCTTTAATAATAAAAACTAGTTTAAATAAAGTATTTTAGAAATTCTAAGAAAGTTAAAAAGCATAGAAAGAGTCATGTTTACATAAACATGTGACACACTAAAACAGTGCAAATGAGAACACCTGTCAACTGAAAAACGTGACTTAAAAGTGGGAGGAGCAATAAAGTGATCCCATAGACTGTTAAGTAACCTAAAAGTATTTAAACCGCACCCATGGGATTATTAGTTTTGTTTCAGAGAATCAATATGGCCAAAGTTATTCCAAATGGAAACTAGGTCCTAACTATAACTACCTACTGGCGACCGCCAGTAGGTAATATATATACACGGAATCAAGAATGATACTGGGTATGGGAACTGAGGTGCCTTTTGGACACAATCTGGATGCCGAACTACATGTACATCTGTAGACAGAAGTTGAGGTGATGTAATTAAGAGACTGATTTTTTCACAACAGAGGAGTGTAACTAGTGTACATAATGAATATGGTGAATTATGTAAATAGATGTGGATAACGTTGGATACAGCATATAAACCGGAACCTAAACCACAATACTATTCAAACCCCATTGCCGCTCTGTACATGATATAACAAGGGTAGTTATACAAAGATAAACATAGAATTCAAGGGATTATTGGGACGAGGACTTAATTGATATAAGGTACTTTACAGATATCATGAATGGCCAACCCCCTAACCCTAACATGAAATTGCCATAGAATTCAGAACTGACTGAATATGTACATATTTGTAGATAATGATTTTGACATCGATTATGATTTGTGGAAAATTGTATATATATCCGTTGGACTTTAGTATGGATATTGGCCATGAATACATGATAATATGTTTAGAAATAAGCAAACCCTTGAAATGTGAAAAGTACTTTACTGGAAATTGAAAAAAGAATATACAATCAAATGATTACTATATGACTGGAACTGTACATGGGGAAAAGGGGACTATGATTAGAAAAGTGTAAATCTGTAAATAATATATTGTGGTTTGTAAAGGTTTGATTTAATATGAGTACTTCACGGTAATTTGGAAATGCAAAATGGCCACAAGTATATGCTGGCCTAGAAACACTGTGCAGGGTTGCTGGTCTAGATGACCATGGAAAGGGAAGAGGGTACTTACACATAGCACTACTTTAAAATGAGGTCTAGACTCTATGGTCCAGTTGAAGGCAAGGAGCCGAAATGCGTAGACCGTCAGTTTTTGATGCACTTTATTTTGCACATGGTGTGTAAATAAATCTGTGAAAACTAACCTGTTGCTGTGCCATGTCTTCATCTGCGGGAATCGTGGGAAGAAGAAACAAAAGGAAAATTTAGCGCGTGCACTGGAACGCGCACCACAGGCACTCTTGGAAGAGGTGAAGCGGTCGGAAGCGATTGAATATCCAGTGAGCACGAGTTGGAGAACAAACGACCGACGTCTCTGCTGCAATTGCCGGGGGCTCCGTGATACATGCGTTTGAAGATCCGCAGTGAATGAAGATTGCGGAAGATTGAGATGGCGAAGAGCTCGAGGGTGAGTGAACCGGCTGGGGGTGTGTCAGTTTCGCTTTGCTTTGCAGCACGGCGGAGGCGGCGTTCAGGTCGGGTGAGACAACAGCCTCCCGTCGGTGAACTAGCCATAGGGAACGGTAGCCGGGGTGTAGCGGGAAAGAGAAAAGCAATTATATTAAAGAACTGGTTCTTTTTCATAAACAAACTGTCCCTGCTCGCCTTACAATCCACAACCCGGCAAACACCCGCGAACAGCGGGACAAATTGGCAATAGAAAATCACCCGGTGGGGGAGCCGAGAAGATACATTGTGAACCTCGGAGAAACTCGGAGAAACTCGACATCCCTTAAAGGGGCCGTGCAGCATATTAAGAGCCGAATGAACACAGGGTGTTCAGTAGGAGCAACAGACACATGGGAGGCTAGCGAACTTCGTTATAAGGGAGCTGATCATCCTAAAACTTGGTAATAAAAGACACACCTGGCAAAAATAACGAGGCATCAACAAGAAGTTAATAAAGTAAACCCTACACAGTAAATAATGGCAGATAAATCCAGGAATCGCCAATTGAGGGCGAGCGAGTTATTAAATGATGACAACCCCCCCACTGCAACTACAAAATCTAAAGGGGATGGAGGAGAAAAAACAAAGGAAAGAACGACTGCAAACATAGTTAGAGAGCTACAATTACAGCGGATCCAAGAAATAAATAAATGGTGGGAGAAAACAACACTTGAAAAATACATTGAATATAAGAGAATTCCGCGAGGATTGAGGATCCTTACAATGCCAACCCTAAATGACTTGGATATGGACTTAATTAAACTATGGCAAACGGATACGAATGAATGCTCCTTCAAGTTAATGAGAACCTTGATCATCCATGCCGAAAGGAAACTTGAGAAAATCACTAGTACAATAACGGCATTAGAATCTGAACTCGCAGATATCCCCACATCGGAAGAAAACAAATAAATTATTGAGAACATGGAAAAGAAGGTGGCAAAACATGAAATGGAAGTGGAGAAACGAAAGGCCAACAAATTCACCAGAGATAGGTTGGACTACACAAACGGGCGAATTTACACATTCGCTCGTAAATATGATACCCTGAGGAGCCATGTGGCAATGGATAAGAACATGGATATAGTCACTGAACCAACGGAGGAGGTAGTTAGCTCTGAAGTGAGCTCTGTTGAAGGAGAATCCACCAATCCACCACAGGATTTTCGGGGGGAAATACAGCTAGCACACATGGTGACGCGACAGAGAGGAAGAGGCAGATCCAATGCGTGGGGAAGGGAACAACGACCACCGAAGAAACCCCCAACAAACCAAAAACCAGAAGGGGTGGAACAAGAAGCCAAACCAAAAAGAGGCAAAGGAAAGCAAAAGTAGCAATAAGGAAAAAGATAACAATATCTAACAATATAGTCATAAATTTATCAAGCAAAGAATTGACAGATATACAGCTAAGACGTTTAAATAGAGGTCTCTCCTATTGTCCTACGAAAACTATGAATGTACCAAATGCACGCATTGATCTATACAAATTTTGCAGCAAAGTAAAACTGACAAAATACTTTGCTGAAAAGGACTCTAGAAAATCACATGTCCCCAAGATAAATAAAGCAATATCCACTATCACACAAAAAGACTTACCAGCCATGATAACTCTCGCATCAATAAAGGAGAGCCCCTCAACAAGTCAGGAGGACAACACAATATCTCCACAAATGGAAATCGAGTTCTGTGACACTCTGGGGATACCTATGAATTTTGGAGGCAATAGCGGTTTAAAAAGAAACTCTAGATTCTGTCCGCAACTTCCACCGGGCAACAAGGTGGATTTGTTTCAGGAACTAATGGTTGAAGAAATCACGAGGATCGCAGATAAATCGGCCAAGGCGGTGAAGAAAAAACAAAATCTCTCACCAGAAGAGTATAAAGCCATGTCCGAATTAAAAAACGATGCAACAATAATTATCAAATCATCTGATAAAGGTGGCAATCTCGTTGTACAGGACGTATCCAGTTACATTGAGGAAGCAAATAGGCAACTGAAGAACCAAGAACATTATGAGAAATTGACAAAAAGCCCAATGGAAGAATGGACTAAGGAATATCACTCCATGTTATTGTGCTGGAAAGAAAGAGGCCTACTTGACTTCGATGAATATTGCTATCTAAAAACTGAAAACCCAATTGTTGCTACAATATACTTTTTACCAAAGGTGCACAAATCCCTCAAATGCCCCCCAGGAAGACCAATCATGAGTTCGATAGGATCATTACTGGAATCTACATCAAGATTTATAGATATTTTCCTAATGAACTACGTGACAGCCTTACCATCTTTTATGAGGGACACAATGGATTTCTTACAAAAGATCTCTGAAAGTGAATGGAAACCAACATACTTAATGGCAACCATAGATGTTGCCTCTCTTTACACCTCAATTCGCCATGAAGATGGCGTAAAGGTTGTGAAGAATGCACTAGAAGCACGCTCCGTCAACCTGCTGGAACACACAGCAATGCTATTAGATATGCTTCACTACTGCCTGACACATAATGCTTTCATATTTCTGGGGGAAATGTATCTCCAAAAGCAAGGGACCACAATGGGGACATCATTTGCGCCCACTTATGCGAACCTCCTGATGGGGGCATGGGAAAGCGAGGTAGTGAAGAAAGACAAAGAAAACTTGGATGGGTGCAGAATAAAACTTTGGTGTTGTTTTCATAGATGACCTGTTCATCGTATGGGAAGGAAATGAGAACTCACTAAAAACATTCATTGGATCCCTAGAAGATAATGATTATAATCTACACTTCACCTCAACAATCAGTTCTAGGAACTTGATTTTCCTAGATGTGGAAATATTTGTGAAGGATAACAAACTGTGCTCCAAGATCCACAGGAAACCAACTGCATGCAACAGCATCCTCCATGCGAATAGTGGACATCCTGTAAGATTGAAATGGAGCATTCCATATGGCCAAATGTTGCGAGATAAAAGAAACTGCTCTGAACAGGAAGATTTGGCGGAGGAGATAAACAAAATGAGCCATTGGTTCCTTGAAAGGAGATATCCTGAAGATGTAATATCCTCCGCGAAAACCAGAATGTACATGAAAAATAGAACTGATCTACTGGTTCCGAGAAATAAAAGACCAGAAAACATCATGGATTCGGAAATCAATCATGAGAATGGAGTAACTAGATTAATCATGGATTTCAGAGTACCGACATAAAAAGGGTGCTACAAAAACATTGGCAAGTTTTACTCTTGGATGAAACCTTGAAAAAGACATTAACAGTGCACCCTAGCATTGCATATCGAAAGACTTCATCTTTAAGAGACATCCTGACACAAAGTTATCTGGAACAAAAGGAAGGGAGCAAACGAACTTGGTTGACTGCACCAGGATTCTGGAGATGCTACAAGTGCAAGGCCTGCGAGCACGGAGTGAACATCAAAGACTACAAGTTGCAAAACGGCAAAACAGAAAAAATCAATGACCACATTACATGTGAATCAAAGTGTGTGGTCTACAGACTGCAATGTCCTTGTGACAAGTTTTACATCGGGAGCACAATAAATAAGTTGAAATTAAGAATACTTCAGCACTTAAGGGCAATCAAAAACAAGGACCCATGCTACCCGATGGCCACACACTTTGCCAAACACCATCAGAGCAATCCCACTCTATTAAAATATTCAGGAATCAAGCTAAGCAAAATCTCAGAAAGGGGTGGAGATCAAACTGTACAACTGAGAAGACTTGAATCAAGAATGATACTGGGTATGGGAACAGAGGTGCCTTTTGGACACACTCTGGATGCCGAACTACATGTACATCTGTAGACAGAAATTGAGGTGATGTAATTAAGAGACTGACTTTTTCACAACAGAGGAGTGTAACTAGTGTACATAATGAATATGGTGAATTATGTAAATAGATGTGGATAACGTTGGATACAGCATATAAACCGGAACCCAAACCACAATAATATTCAAACCCCATTGCCGCTCTGTACATGATAAAACAAGGGTAGTTATACAAAGATAAACATAGAATTCAAGGGATTATTGGGACGAGGACTTAATTGATATAAGGTACTTTATAGATATCATGAGTGGCCAACCCCCTAACCCTAACATGAAATTGCCATAGAATTCAGAACCGACTGAATATGTACATATTTGTAGATAATGATTTTGACATCGATTATGATTTGTGAAAAATTGTATATATATCCGTTGGCCTTTAGTATGGCCATGAATACATGATAATATGTTTAGAAATAAGCAAACCCTTGAAATGTGAAAAGTACTTTACTGGAAATAGAAAAAAGAATATACAATCAAATGATTACTATATGACTGGAACTGTACATGGGGAAAAGGGGACTATGATTAGAAAAGTGTAAATCTGTAAATAATATATTGTGGTTTGTAAAGGTTTGATTTAATAGGAGTACTTCACTGTAATTTGGAAATGCAAAATGGGCACAAGTATATGCTGGCCTAGAAACACTGTGCAGGGTTGCTGGTCTAGATGACCATGGAAAGGGAAGAGGGTACTTACACATAGCACTACTTTAAAATGAGGTCTAGACTCGAGGACTCTATGGTCCAGTTGAAGGCAAGGAGCCGAAACGCGTAGACCTTCCGTTTTTGAGGCACTTTATTTTGCACATGGTGTGTAAATAAATCTGTGAATCGTGGGAAGAAGAAACAAAAGGAATATATATATATAGGTAGGTATATAGAGTTAGAATTTTTTTGAATAGGGATTTCTGAAAATTCTATGTTGAATAACTTTGGCGTTGAAGGACGGAATTGGCTGAAATTTTCTGGAAAATGGCACATTTTGTTTCTGAGCTTCCCCTGAAAATGTTTGGGGGGTTTCGTGAAGAGGGGCCGAGAAAAAAGGGGGGTCCCAAAACGTGTTTTTAACATTGAGTTTTCCATAGGGCGGTTGGACTCACTTTTAGCTCGAACGGCTGAATGGATTTCTATGGAACTTGGCAAAATTGTAGGGACTGGTAGCCCAATGTGCCTTTGCTAGGTCTCAAGATATGTGCAATAGTGGATTTTGAGTAATTTAGGTTCAAAAAAATATATATATCTGTAAGCGCGCCCCGGTACGCGGCGCGCTACGCGACATGCGCGCGGAAAGCTGATTGGCTCCCCGGTGTCTGTAAACATTCTAAACAGTCCGGAGCGGCCGCCATCTTGTGTCTCGGTAAGATCGAGACACAAGAGGTGGCCAAAACAAAGGGGGAAATGACCATAAGGGGGCAGAGTAGATCCTCCCTGACCCCCTAGGTTTGATGTGGGGGCTTTAAAAGGGCCCCGCGGGGCAAAATAAAAAAATTATTTTTTCATTTTTTTTGCGGGGGGCGTCCGGTACGCGCACAGGGAAGCGGTCCGGGGAACGTAATATGGGGAAAAAAGAATGATATTTTCAAATATTGTATGTTTATTGATTGTTCTTTTTGTTGTTTTTTTATTTAAGTAGCAACATGTAGGTACCAATGCAGAGTCTAAAAATTAATATACACCGTCTCCATTGTAGATATCTTGCATGTTGTTTCAGAAGTTATTGTGGTATATGGAATTCATACCATAGTCTGTCAGGAAAGCAGAAACAATATGGAGGCAGGATATGATAAAGAGATGATAAATACACATTTGAGATAATATAGTTGGAGAAAGGAAGTAACTATGAGCAAACTTACTATGTAACACAAAAAAGTTGCACAGTATATTTTAAGTCTCACTTTATATTATATCTTTTTGGGTACTATTTCATAATTTTCATATAAAAAAGAATAATGTGTCAAACAATTTTAACTTAAAAAAATTAAATTTATTGTTCTGATTTTTCAAAATCTAAAAGAATTTGTAACATTAATTCATCAGGAATGTCCTCCTTTTCATTCCATGATTCACATTCCTCAACACATTTTAATAATTCTTGGTCTAAAGTGTCATCCAAAAACTCAATTTCTTCATTTTCTTCCTTAGGATTGTTTAGCAGTGGATTGCGGGTGCGCGATATATAGTTAGTGCATCTGACTATATATGCGAATTTCAATGGTTTTGTGCGAGTAAAATAAGGTTTTGAAAATGCTAATCCCTAACTATATATGGTCTATAACCTATGGTTTTTTCAGTGAATTTTCAAGGTTTTGTAAATGCTAATTCCTAATTATATATGGTCTATAACCTATAGTTTTTTCAGTGAATTTCAATGGTTTTTTTAATAGCAAATATCAAAAGCTGTAAAATGTATTCTTTTTTTTTTTCTCCAAAGTATGCTCCCCGGTTCGCTTACTGGTGCGCGTACTGGGCGCTCCCCCGCAAAATTATTAAATTTTTATTTTTTTATTTTTGCATGTATCAGCATCCTAATCCCCCCTCCGAAAACCTAGAGGGTCACAAAGTGTCTACCGTGCCCCCTTCTACCCATTCCGAACATTGTTTGTCCTCCATTTTGTGTCTCAATTCTACCAATACTCAAAATGGAGGACTCCCGTAATGCTGCCGGTTCGCGTACCGGGAAGCGCACCGGTAAGTGCTCGATAAAAAAAGGTGGGAAAGTAATTTACAGAAAAACCACTACAGACACTTTCATCAAATATAGAATAGCCCCTACTACATAGCAGTCCCTACCATTTCCCCAAATTTGATGGAATTTCATTGTGAAAATTATGCTGTAAGCCTGATTAAATATCCTGAGGTAAATTACCTAACCAAAACACTTATGAAGTGTTAGAATTGACAACCAATCAAAATGCTACTTTCAATATCTTCTATTATTTCATGACATTTGATTGATTATGTACCTGAATATATATAAAGAAAGAGAGAGAAACACAGCCATTTTGACTACTACTTCTTGAAGTACATATCAAGTACATTTCAACTGATAACTTAAACTTCTATTTGAAAGGTAAGATGTTATTTTAAAAACGGAAGTATTTTCTGTACTGTAAGTTAATTAGGAAAACATTTTCTGATAGTTATATACTATCCCTCTGTAATACTCATAGAATAAAATAGACTTCTCTGTTTTAGTTATGGATTGAGTTAGACTTGTCTTGTATAATTAAGAATTGACTTAGACTTTATCACATAAATGTTTTGATATTTCTACTTCCAGTTTGATACCATACACTGCCCAACGAAAAAATCACTGTTTAAAAAACTAAACTACCTGTCTGTACTTAAACCCAACAGTGCCCTATCTGTACTGATATATTTTTTTAAAATTCATTTTACAGCATAGAAATGGAAGGAGAGCAGAAACATAACGTGGAAATTGCAGAATGCAACCAAGACAAAGAAAATTATTCAGAATTCTTTGATCAATCAATGGACATAGAACTTCTGCAATGTGTTGAAGCTGTGGATTTGTTAATTGAAAATGAGTCAAAATCTGACCAAGAATTATTAGAAGTTCTTTTTAATTTTGAAAATAAATCAGAATAATAAATTTATATATAATAATTCAAAAATTGTTTGAGACATTATTCATTTTTATATGTATTTTTTAAACTAGTAGCAAATTGATTTTAATGTAAAATCAGACTTTAAATATACTGTGCAACTTTATGTTTGCTCATAGTTACTTCCTTTCTTCCACTATATCATCTCCAATGTGTATTTAACATCTCTTTATCATCTCCTGCCTCCATGGTGTTTCTGCTTTCCTGACAGACTACGCTATGAATTCCATATACCTCAATAACTTCTGAAACAACCTGCAAGATATCTACAAAGGAAACAATGTATTTTTATTTTTAAACTCTGCATTGGCACCTACATGTTGGTACTTAAATAAAATAAATAAAATAAAAAAAATATAACAATCAATAAACATACATTATTTGAACATTCTTTCATCCTATTCTCCCAATATTACGCTTCCCGGACCGCTTCCCGGTGCGCATACCGAGCGCTCCCCCGCAAAAAAACGATATAAAAATTATTATTTTTTAACCCCGCGAGCCCCCTCATCAAACCTAGGGGGTCAGGGAGGATGTACTCTGCCCCCTTATGCTCATTCACCTCTTGTGTCTCGATCCTACCGAGACACAAGATGGCGGCCGCTCCGGACTGTTTAGAATGTTTACAGACACCCGAGAGCCAATCAGCTTCGCTTCCCGAAGTTCCGTTACGCGTCAGGTACGCGAACCGGAGCGCTAACCGGAGCGCTGTCACAGATATATCTGTTTTTTAAAACGTTCATTTCTCAAAATCCACTGGAGCACATATATTGAGACATAGCAAAGGCACGTCGGGCAAACCATATCTACAATTTTGCCAAGTTTTGTGTAAATCCATTCAGCCGTTCGAGCTAAAAGTGAGTCCAACCGCCCTCAATGTTAAAAACGCGTTTTGGGACCCCCCTTTTTTCTTGCCCCCCCTTGACGAAACCCCTCCAAATTTTCAGGGGCTGCTCAGAAACAGAATGTGCCATTTTCCTGAAAATTTCAGCCAATTCCTTCCACATACGCCAAAGTTATTTGACATAGAATTTTCAAAAATCCCATAGGAAAAAAATCCTAACTATGTATACCTACTGGCGACCGCCAGTAGGTAATATATATATAAAAGTGTCACCTATCATTCTTCATTTTCATTTATCCTTTTGGTAAATACCATATACATATATATATATATTTCCGCCACTCCACTTCGCAGGCAAGACGCAGGCGCTCTCTTCTCCCGAAGAGACACATGGAGCACAGACCCAGGTTAGTAGACAAAAATCGTTGGTTTATTAGCTGCTACTCAGTCGGCCATTACGCGTTTCGGTACTGACGTACCTTGATCACATGACACAGTAAATGGTCACCTGGTTTCTTATATACCAACATTTACGTTTTTTTCTTTTTTGTTAGTGATGCAATTTAAAGTGACAGTGCTCTAATTATACTGACAAATCTGTACATTCGCTATAAAAGCATTTTTGGCTCCATATTGCATTTTGGCATGCATTTCATATCGGTATAAATACCTTAAGATACATTTACATAGTAATATGTACATAATCAATTCATCTTTCTGTGCAAATTTCGCAATAAAGTGCATTATATCACGGTATAAATACCCTAGAGCAGGTTTCTAAAAGAGTGTAATAAATATATAAATAAATAAATATATATACATTTGAATAAAAAGACTCATCTCTCTTTTAGCTCTGTGCAAATTCGCATGTGCAAGATAATATTTCTATCGATTTTCACATTACATATGTTTGGTATCCATGAAATTGATTTGTTGGGGCCATTTGTGTGTTTCTGGACAGATTTTGATGTGGTTTAAAAAGTCCTATTCAGAAGCCTCCGATAAGGACGGTAATACAAAAGAAAAGAAAAAGAAACGTGTTGTCGTGTAAACCCTGATGACAGAAAAAGAGAAAAGAAAACACCCTAGAAAAAGTGTGGCAACATACAATTCACGATTTTTTATCCATGAGTTGTATTGTTAAAATTCAATTGCTATTAAAACCTTTTTATGCTATTTTTATTGTTTTGTGTTGCGGCTATGTTTCATGTGATACACTAAATTCATTTATGTTTACCAGGGGAGTTATATGTGGGTATATGTTGTTATTCTGTTACTTTCACTATACTCTATTTACACTGTTTCTATACTACCTTCCTCTTGATTGTTATTATAGGCATGTGTACAAATCTTCAGTTATATTAAGCCCATACGGTTGTTTAGAATCTAGCTTTAGTATATAGCTAGTTTCCAATCTTCGTAGTTTTTCATCCCGATCCCCTCCTCTCTTACTTGGGGGTATTGTATCAATGAGGTAGTATTTCAGTGATTTAACATCTCCCTGATGTTTTTCATTAAAATGACGGGCAACTGGGTAACTTGGGTCTTTATTTTTAATTGCACGTATATGTTGCAATATTCTTTTATGTCCCTGCAATTTTGTGCTTCCCACATATCTTAAATTGCAGGGACACTCGAGGATATAGACCACATATTCCGTTTTGCACGTTAGCATATGTTTAATCTGTTGTTCACCTTTTCCAAATGCTAGTGCAAAACTCTTTTTGTTCACCCCATTCAAGCAAGCTTTACACGTTTGGCATTTGTAGAAACCTTGTCTCTGGTTGAACCAGTTCTTTTTGGGGACTTCTGTTGGATTGTTCACTACTAATCTGTCTCTCATATTCGGTGCTCTTCTATGAGTGATTGTTGGTTTGTTTGGTAGGTGAGGACCTAATACCGGGTCATTCTTAACCAAAGGCCAATTTTTTCGAATAATTCGACCAATTTCTTGGTTTTGTTTATTGTAGCTTACAATCATTCTGAAGTCGTCATTTTGTGGTTTCTTTGTGTTGGATACTTGTGTATTTGTTTTTGCTAAGGCTGTTTCTAAAAGGGCGCTTCTGTCTGCCTCGTTGCTTTTTATTATTGCTTTTTCAATGCAATTTATAGAATACCCTCGTTCTAAGAATCTGTTCTTGCTTGATTCTTGTGCTTTGGAAAGTTCTTCTGGTGTGCTACATATACGTTTAATTCGTAGCATTTCACCGTATGGTATGCTGTCTATAAGGTGTTTCGGGTGATGGCTGGTTGCATGTAATATAGAGTTTACAGCTGTTGGCTTTCTGTGTATTTTTGTCTCTAGATTACCATTTTCGATAAACACCTCTACATCTAAGAATGTTACATTTGTAGGGCTGATATCTGCAGTAAAGTTCAAGTTAATGTCATTCTGGTTAAGCTTATCAATGAATGTTTCTGCCTCTGATTTGGTGCCTTGCCATATAATAAACAGATCATCGATATATCTCCACCAACATTTTACATGATCGTTCAGTGTGTTATTGAAATTTCGATGGAGAATCAGTTCCTCCCACCACCCCATATGGAGGCAGGCGTAGCTAGGGGAGAAACTAGCTCCCATAGCTACGCCTCTTATTTGTTGGTACAGGCTATGTTGGAAGAGAAAGATGTTATTAAATAAACAGAATTCCATCATGTCTAATAACATTTTGCTATGTTCTGCATAAACAATGTCTCTTTGATTCAGATAGAATTCCGTGGCCCGCAAGCCATCTCTATGGCTGATGCTCGTATATAACGAGGTGATGTCCATTGTTATCAATAGGAAGTCTGCTTGCCACTTTATATCTTTTATTTTAGCCAAGAAGTCCCCTGTGTCTCTCAGATATGAGGGTAAATGTTGGACATGTTCTTGTAGAAAGTGGTCGATATATTGCGACATATGTTCTGTTAAGCTGTTTATTGCAGAAATGATCGGCCTGCCAGGCGGGTTCAGATTATTTTTGTGAAGCTTTGGAATGAAATATAGCACCGGTGTAGTTGGGGTAGTATTTTTCAAAAATAAGAATTCCTCCTTATTTATCAAACCTTTGCTTTTCCACGCAAGTAACTTGGCATATAATTTCTCATTTGTTAATTTCAAAATAGTTGGGTCACATCTGCGGTAACATTCCTGATCCATAAGTTGCTTTTGGGCTTCTAGTAAGTAGTCTGTTTTCTTCCAGATAACTAGATTGCCCCCTTTATCTGCATTCCTTATCACCACTTGTCTGTTTTTAGATAGTTTACTCATCAGTTGTTTATATCTTTTTTCCATATTTCTTTTCTTCCTGTTTTTTGGTTTATTTATAGCCATATTAAGATCTTTCAGTTCCTTCGTGATCTGTTCATGGTAGATGTCTATCCCATCTCTTGGCATTATTGGGACAAACTTGGATCGAGGTTTGAAATTAGTAGTACAAGTTGTATTTATTTCTGTGGGATTTTCTAACTCGATAAATGATTCACCGTCTTGTGTTTGTGTTGTTTCCATTTCCGCCAATTCCTCAATGAATTGCCTTTCTTGGGTATTGAACATTTGGTCTCTTTCAGTTTGTTCATTTGTAAAGGGTGTTTCAGGTGTTGGTATTTCTTTGCCGCTTTTTATCAGATGGTGTTTGCGCAGTTTTAGTTTCCTGATCCCTTTGTAAATGTCCATTCGCGTTTTCGCGTAGTCGAAGGTACTTTCAGGGGCAAAGGACAACCCCAAGGACAGAAGTTGTAGTTCAGCTGAGTTTAACGTTACGTCAGATAGATTTGTGACTGTAATTGCTGTTGGCGCCATCATTGTATTGGGGGATCCTATTTTCGATTCCACCTGCGCGTTTGATATCTCCTTGTCGGTTCTCCTTTTCCTTGCCCGTCTCCTTTCTCTTCGTTTGCGGCTTTGGCTTTTGATTTTCCCGGTGGTTTTGATGTTTGGCACTTTGGCCGAAGGATTTGTTTCTGTTCCTCGACTAAAAAATCAAGCTCTTCCACCATTGTTATATTTGTTGGTACTCGTCCAGATCTTGTATCTTCGGAGTCACTTTCAATTGCTGAGCTTAAGCTGGAGGTTGATGATCCTCCCTGAATATCTTGTCGGGAGTCTTGCTTTGCACCTCTTATGCCGCTGAATTTTGAGATTTTCATGTTTTCATATTTTTTTGCGAAAGTGAAAATCCTGCCACACTCATAATCGTTTTTGTCTCGGTGATACTTGTACGTTTTGCGCTCTCTTATTTTTTCTTCCTCTTTTTGAAGTCTATTGGTCATTTCCTGTCTTAGTTTATTTGCTTCATCTGTTTGTCCCATGTTATTTATTTCTTCATTTAGCTCGTCTATTTTTTCTTGTAATTTTGCGCGGTCCAGTTCCGCGTATTTTACCAAAATGGTCATTAGCTTTCTCGATGACTCCAGATTAGCTTCCGCCACTCTTTCAGCATGTTTGGGTCGGGGGTTTCATAACTCGGAGCCAGGAGGATTCGCAGTCCCCTCGGTACTCGTTTTACGTCCAAGTAATTTTGTAATGACCTTCCCTCCCACCATTTGCTTTGCTCCTGTTTGCACATTTTCTCCAGTGCCCGAAATTTGTCCTTTAGTGTATCACCTTTTGCGTTTGATGTCCCAGGTGCATTCTGGGATTTGGTGTTTGATCACGGCGTTACAGCTTCATCAAACATTATTGCCGCTTTGGCCTCTCGATCTTTCAACGTGTCTGACGACATTGTAGCAGCTCTGATAATTTACCAATGCTTTGACGCTAAGTCACTACCGCCTCTGAGTGTCCGTTGTATCCAAAACACTGCGGTCACGTGACTACGCTTACTTTCACTCTCCACCCAACTTGTCGATGCCGTGCTTTTTCGGCTCTTACCTTCAGCTTTTCGCCGGTACGTCTCGCGCCCTCCGACCCGGGACTCTCCGCTACTCCGCTTACTCCGTAAGAAACTTTTACAGCACGTGTAGCACCGTTGGGGGGCCTCTCCGTAGATTCACAATCCTCCTGGATACCTTGTGGGTTTTCTGTCCGTTGCCGGACGCCTCCTTTGCACTACGGAAGAAGCCCTTTTCAACTTTCAGGCGAGGGGTCTGTGTAGTACCGGTAGAGAAGGAACACCGGTCATCAATATTTCCGCCACTCCACTTCGCAGGCAAGACGCAGGCGCTCTCTTCTCCCGAAGAGACACATGGAGCACAGACCCAGGTTAGTAGACAAAAATCGTTGGTTTATTAGCTGCTACTCAGTCGGCCATTACGCGTTTCGGTACTGACGTACCTTGATCACATGACACAGTAAATGGTCACCTGGTTTCTTATATACCAACATTTACGTTTTTTTCTTTTTTGTTAGTGATGCAATTTAAAGTGACAGTGCTCTAATTATACTGACAAATCTGTACATTCGCTATAAAAGCATTTTTGGCTCCATATTGCATTTTGGCATGCATTTCATATCGGTATAAATACCTTAAGATACATTTACATAGTAATATGTACATAATCAATTCATCTTTCTGTGCAAATTTCGCAATAAAGTGCATTATATCACGGTATATATATATATATATATATGTATATATATATATATATATATATATATATCTGGAAACACTCGAACCACTTCCTGAATTCACCAGCGGCAAACAGGCGAGGAAAGAGACGCAGACCTCCAGAGCTTCAAGTGGGCAATATTTTATTTCAGTGACCCAACACAACGCGTTTCAAGCCCGTAAGCCCTTGATCACGTGTCACAAGATTGCATACACCATGGTATTCAATTTAAAGTGCAAAAAGCGCCCCTCCTACTGTTTACATCACAGACCACATGTGTAAGAACATGGAAAAAATACTGTGCATTGTAGCTTTCTTTTTTTGTGTGTAACAATGTAACTGCTTGTAAAATGAAACGGAATATCACATTTGGCATATTAAACACATTTATACAAGTAATCTAAAACTTGAATTTCATTAGTTAAAATATGCCACAGAACTTATAAAAAATAAATATAGTTATAGTTCTTTATATTTTAAAATTTTCTTTTTACAAAAAGGTAAAGCAACCTTTATCTATTGCCGTATTTACAAGCAGTAATTCAGGGAAAAATAAATAACCGGTTAAATCCGTTTTATCAAAATACCCTGTACAAAAGCTAAGCTGTTATCCGTTGAAATCAACCTCTAAAACAGTTTTTATAAAGTTAGTACACATATATAGTCTATAGTTATGGAGAGGGTTCAAAAAAGTGCTTATAAGTGCATCCCTTACAAAATAGTAAAGTGCAAGTGCAAAGAAAATGGTGCAAATTTCTCTAAATAATCAAATTTGGATCGAAGGGTCTGTTTTGCCATTGACCACAAGAATACATGTAAATAAATTCAAGGCAAATATAGGTATTCGTAAAAACATCCCAAAACCATTTGATTATAAAAACAGTGATGTACACTTCATTGTTTTTTTAAAAGAGAGAAATTCTACATGAGGGAGGAATATGTGCATGCTATATACATGTATTATATTTACAAGGACAAATCTATATATGTACACATATACACACACAAGACTGGGGTACAAGAACCAACGGGATTAAGACCATGCTGTAACTAGTTTGTTATTACAGAAAACTCCGCATGTCTTCCGTCGTGTTCAACCCATTGGGCCATTTGCAATCTAAGTCCAAGATATACTTGGTCTCTAATTGCCGGAGTTGGCGTTCTCTATTGCCCCCTCTTCTCTTTTTATTTACAGCGTCAATTACATAATAAGAAAGACAGTTTATGTTGTTTGCGTGCACTTTCTTAAAATGTCTTGCAACAGGATATGTTGCATCGCTGTGTAAAATGGCCCTAATATGCTGCAAAATCCTGACGTGCACCTGTAGCTTCGTGCTACCCACATAGCGTAGCCCACAGGTGCACGTCAGGACATATACGGCATATTCAGTCTTGCACGTGTAATTGCCAGTTATAGGGTTGGAAGTAGTCTTGAAGGGCGTGTGATATGAGATCATGTTGCATCCAAATTTGCACGCTCTACATGTGGAACATTTAGTGAACCCTTTCTTTGTAGGCATCCAAGTAGTGACTTTTTTAATCTCAGGGGATACTTTGTCCAGTCTACTGCCCATAGTGCTGCTCCTTCTAAAGGTGATTATAGGTTTGGCAGCTATCCTAGTTTGCAGGATGTTGTCTGTCAGAACTACAGGCCAATGCCTATTTATGATGGACCTGATCTGACGTTCCTCTCTGTTAAAAGTAGTAATTAACCTAGGATCCAAAACACTGCGGTCACGTGACTACGCTTACTTTCACTCTCCACCCAACTTGTCGATGCCGTGCTTTTTCGGCTCTTACCTTCAGCTTTTCGCCGGTACGTCTCGCGCCCTCCGACCCGGGACTCTCCGCTACTCCGCTTACTCCGTAAGAAACTTTTACAGCACGTGTAGCACCGTTGGGGGGCCTCTCCGTAGATTCACAATCCTCCTGGATACCTTGTGGGTTTTCTGTCCGTTGCCGGACGCCTCCTTTGCACTACGGAAGAAGCCCTTTTCAACTTTCAGGCGAGGGGTCTGTGTAGTACCGGTAGAGAAGGAACACCGGTCATCAATATTTCCGCCACTCCACTTCGCAGGCAAGACGCAGGCGCTCTCTTCTCCCGAAGAGACACATGGAGCACAGACCCAGGTTAGTAGACAAAAATCGTTGGTTTATTAGCTGCTACTCAGTCGGCCATTACGCGTTTCGGTACTGACGTACCTTGATCACATGACACAGTAAATGGTCACCTGGTTTCTTATATACCAACATTTACGTTTTTTTCTTTTTTGTTAGTGATGCAATTTAAAGTGACAGTGCTCTAATTATACTGACAAATCTGTACATTCGCTATAAAAGCATTTTTGGCTCCATATTGCATTTTGGCATGCATTTCATATCGGTATAAATACCTTAAGATACATTTACATAGTAATATGTACATAATCAATTCATCTTTCTGTGCAAATTTCGCAATAAAGTGCATTATATCACGGTATATATATATATATATATATGTATATATATATATATATATATATATATATATATATATATATATATATATATATATATATACGTATATGGTATTTACCAAAAGGATAAATGAAAATGAAGAATGATAGGTGACACTTTTCGGCAAGAAGATTTTCACACATCAATGTCCCACATTTTCTATCAAAATAAATGTGTCAGTTCACAAACATGAAAAACAAACTCTTTGTGATGGGAACACAGTCTTCCCACGAATAATCTGTAATAACTCTGTGTATTAGCAATTTGAAATGTGTAAGGGTCTGAGCATTCATGAAATTATTAAGGCAATATTCTGGAAATAGAAAACATACTTCCATCTAAACATCAATGTCTAATATATTTGAATCTTTGTCAATTACAAATGAGATCTATGCATTTCATAAACTCAGTTAGAACAGTAATCAGAATTTTTACAAAAGTAGAACACACACTATGGTTCCATCATCAGTGCTGCCATGTTTGTGTACCATTCCCAGATTCTTCGATCTTACAACCACAATAAATTCCAGCTTCAATTGCTGTTCAGATTAGTCCAACCAATGTTAACAATAACAATATGATAACTCATTTATAGATACATGCTTTCCTTGGAAAAATAATACGTACTCGGGCCACCCACCGGTATAATGTTTCTATGTTACTTCTGACACTTCCATCCTCCAGGTCCAATCATGGTCTCTGTGTTCCAAAAATTACTAACCAATGTGTACTAAAACGAATGCGTCCCTGTGGTTACAATGTCAGTTTTGTAGCCCAATCAGATCTTTTCATGATCTTCTTACCATTTTATAGACCAACCCCAAGTTATTCTTTTCATGAAATCTTTTTTGTGGCACATATGTTATAGATAACATTGATATTATGTGCAACAAATATCCAATACAAACAGAATAAATGCACTGTTAAAATACTAATGCACCATGTGTGTATCACATACACCCATGTTAGCTTTCAATAGATACAAATAATACCTAAGGTACAAACTGTCCTGCCACGGAGGGCTGAAGGTGGGCAATGGGTGTTGAACTATCCAATTGTTCGTTTTCACCAATAGATAGTACAGACAAAACAACCATGTACTATCACATAAATAAAAAAGCACAGTATTTCAAGCAAGCAAATAATAGTAAAAATTAATTAATCAGTGGACAGGGATGACAGGCATTCCAATGGACATTGTTCACCCAATGTAGCTACATGTAGTGCTTTGTCCTTGTTCAGTCCTCCACGATGTTTAGTCTGGATCTTGATAATTTTTCTGGATTTCACTTTTCTAAGGATGCTTTCTCTGTCCTTTTTCACATACATTGGGAAAGATGCTGTCAATACCAAAATACTTCACTTGTTCAACATTTCTTTCTTAAAATCATGCTAAGTGCCTAGCCTCTGGATGGTTCAGGTCTGCAAGATCACATATGTTTTAAGACCCTTTTCCTGACAGAGAGAACAGTCTGAGAGATCTTTTTTTGCAAAATGCTATGAGGCATGTGGTTCTATACCTTTCACCATAAACTTGGATCAGTTTTGAGCATATACAGTGTCTAGAAATGATGTTTCTGGTCTCTCTCGATGTATTGCAAAAAGTTGTGATGAGCCGGATTTCATAACCAGTGTCTTTTCTACTAGGCTAACAGTCATATAACGTGGGTTCCCGTATTTGTTTTCTCTCAATTATTCAACTCCTTCATTCAACACTTACCTATTATCCTCTTTGTCTAAAATGTATTATCATTAACTTTTCTTCTTTCTTATATATTTCCTGGTTGCTAAAATGGCTTTTAGTTCAGTTTAGCTTGCCATAGGGGATGCTCCCCTTCATGTTTATCAGATGTTGGCTTCTGGCATGATGTAAAGGTCAGGAACCAGCAGAGCATCTGAGGTTTGAGGATGTAGGCTATGAGAACACCACTTTAAGGCTTACGTGGCAGCTGGGGTAACATGAGTCGCTAGCCAGCTGGGGTACCATGAGTAGTAGCAAGTGCTGGGCTCCTGGGTAACGACAGGCAGTAGCAGTATTTAAACATTAAGAAAACATTAGAAAGAAGGGTTGCAGATTTTGTGTTGTACTGGCTCTTTGCTTGCAGCTAATTTGTTCACTGTTCCCATCCTTCACCTTTGTAATTTTCCCTCTTTACGGCTCCTCAGTATTGTGACCTTTTTGCCTGTTTCTGACCTTGCTCATTGGATTCTGTTTTGACTTTGGCATACTACTGCATTTCCCTTTACAGTTCCATGACCATCTTACCTGTAATGCTGACCTTGATCTCTGGTCTTTGTTTTGGTTTGTCGTATTGCTGTTTCCCCATTTCCCTTTCCCTGCTCAGAAGAGCCCTTATCCTTTAACTAAGTTTGGGGTGTACTGGCTTCACTTCTGCTTAACTTAGGTTGCCTGAGGATGTTCTGGAGCTGGTGAATATACATGCTTATTATTTGTTTATTTTGAATATACGATGCCTTTCATTAATACTAACATGTGCATGCAACGTCTATGGTTTGTGGGCTGTTCTACCACTAGAGATTCTCGGTGCATACCCAAAGTACAACCAAAGACAGAACACCAGAGAGAGACATGCTAAAGAAGACCTGGGCATGCTGTTTGTCTCCCTCTCTCAACCTAATTTCTTACCCCCACCTGTGTTTGATCATAGCTAGTAAGTCCTCCTTGGTACACTGAGGGAAACACTCTGGGGGGGGTGAGGCAGATTGTTGTCACAACTCACTGGATAACATTTGCAAAAGCTGACAGTATAATTTTCCCTGCCATTTCTTTTTTGTGTAGGCTAGTGAGTAACTTCATATTTCTCACCTCTATATGAATATCAAGAAAGTCAATCTCCTTATTACTCAGGTCATGGTCCCTCCCACATTTATTACAAATTAGAACATGTGCCGAGATCTCCACCACCATGGCTAGTATCTGGCTGAGATCTCCATACAGAAAACATAGGATAGGTAGCGGTCTCTGTCCAGAGGTTTGTGAATTGCATTTTGTAGTAAGTAAGTACTACTACTGTAGTACTACTTTGCATACTACAAAATGCAGTTTGTGAATTCAGACCATAGTGCACAATGAAAGTCATAGCACACCTATGACCTATAAATTTCATATATGTTCAGCTGCCGAAAAGCATTTTGCTCCAATAAAGAAAATTCTCATTGGAGCGCAAACAACTATAACTAAAGAAAGATCCAGAGCAAAGGGCAATACCACTTTCATATATCACCCTGTCAGGATTTCACTGAAATTCAGGCCAGATTATCTGATGTTAACCCCATTCCTTTGCCTTTCAGTCACATAAGATATGTAATAAACTCCAGAATCTGAACTGACTGCACAGGGGGAAATAGGGCGAGGGAGACATAGAGAAAAGAAACACTCCATAATAATCTCTGCCTGTTGGTGGACAGCGTCTGGCAAGGACCCTTGATCTGCAATATTCTGACCCCCACAATTCTATAAGACAAAGTACCATTAATCTGAATCTTAAGAATATCACTAGAATATCTTACCTGGGTATGGAAGAGAAGAGGCCGTGACTAGCACCCAGACAACCAGGTTACTTTCTGGGAACTGAATACGCAGGTTCATCTCCAATAGTAGAAATGCTGGGAGCCCAGAGAAATTGGTGTGTGCAAAGTTGGAGCAGAAATTCTAGAATGGCAGCAAGTAAAGAACTGTGCTAACCACCCGAGGGGATTGAAAGGGAGCAAAACTAAAAAAGGTACAGGGAATGCAAACAGTGCAAACTAAGCAACCGGAATGCTTAGTCCTTCTACTACTGATGTCAGGCAAAGTCTAATGCAGTTACTTGTGCCTATATCTTTCCAGCTATTATTGACCATGAAGTGTCCGGAACCTTCCGGCTCTTTCCAGAATGCTCAGGCTTTTCCGAAATGGTCTGGCGTTTTCCATCTTGCACCAGAAGTGCTTATCAGTGTTATCCTGTGACTCCATCCTCGTTCACCTACCCAGTTGTCACTGGGCCACCTGCTACAGTCTCCGGGACCAGCCCATAGCAAGCTTGTATTGTGGAGTCTCACGGCATCGTGACCTGCACCACTGAACAAAATCCCAGAGAGCAGAAACACAGGATTTCTAGCACATCCATACTCAGTCTGGAACCAGCTAGCTAAGCTAAAATACCTAATACTACAGCTTTATATGTTAGATGCATTCAATGGGCCGGAAGCCAAATGAGTTCAGACATTCAATTGAACTTTGATGCAACAGTGGGAATGCAAGAGGTTTTTCAGTAGCAGCACGCAATGCCACACACACCATATATCAGACCACTAGGTGAAATTCATACACATCTCTATACAAATGCATGGGTATAGCCTGCAGTGGACATGAGACAGTGATAGAAAGAGTGTTTGAGGGCATGGAGTTCATAATGAAAAACATGGATGTGAAACCCCTAGGAGACTCTCCTGACTTAACTGCAGAGCTAAATTCATTATTGTAGCCTGAAACAGACAGTTTAGTTTTAAAAATATTTTTTTTCTAAAGCATCTGTCCACCTGCAAGGGAACAACATGGATTTCACACATTGGGAACCCAATATTTACAAAGATTCACAAGGGAAAGTATAAAGGGTAAGCAGCTTTGGGTATGATAACTTCCTTAAAAGACCACGTCCATTGGTGGATGGGCAGCACATGCTGGCACACCAAAGTAAGGGAAACCTTAGTTGGGGAGAGGATGTGGCCTAACGGCTAGGGCGCTCAACCTCGGTTCTCGGCAAGGACGTGCAACATTCTGTGGTCCTGGGCAAATCACTTAATCTCCCTGTGCCTAACAAAAATGAATGTGTCCCCATTGATCGCACTGGTGCTCGTGTAAAGCGCTCTGATACCTGATACCTTTCTGTCAAGTTTGCGCTATATAAATCTCCAGGGGGAAAAAACCTGTCAAAAGGTAATTCTGTTGTTGGTCATGTTGCAAAACCTTAAATTCACATATTAAAAGTAGCAACTGCAAGCAGACCAGAAACTAAACCCAACTCATGAACAACATCAATAATATGGTCATGACAGGATAAATTTGGACTGTTTTCTGTTTTCCCTGTGAAGTGTATTTACTTCCTGGGAAAAGAATAACCCCCTAGTGTCACTATACTGGGAGAGGGTGTTTGTGAAATACCAAACGAATGTGCCCAGAATTAGAGCAGCTCATAAAGGGATAGGTGTCAGGGTCCTATCTCAGCATAAGACATTGAATAGGTTTTATCTGCTTGTGCAGAAAAAAATTGTGGTTTGGTTGCACGGCCTATTCCCAGCCACATATATTGGGCAGTGTTTGTTATTCTCAGAACTACACTACCCAGCAGGCTTTGTTCTCAGATGGTGGCAGTCACCTTAATAGCATTTGGAATTACAATTGCCAGTCTGCTAAGGCTTCCGGCACTATGCTGGACTATTCCAGAAAAGGAAGCCGCCGAAGGGCATGGAATGTTCTGGAAAAAAGCAGTAACAATAGTTAAAACAAGCATTGTACCACAGGATCTTTGATAGTCAGTCTGGCTCTGTAGGGTTTCTGATGCTACTGGAGAACCTTCTTTCTTCTGCTTAGTTCAGGATTTAAAATTGCTGCTGAGAAAGTCTGCAACATCTGACGTAGCTTCTTCGGAGTTTAGAATTTTACCTTTAGTTAGTCTTAGTTTTGGTTAGTATGTGCAGTTAGACTCTGAAAGCTTTATGATAGTCTATTTTGGTTATTAGCCTGACCATTTGTTTAAACTGTTTCTTAAAAGGATTCTGTTGTAATCTACTACTGTCCCTTGAACCTTATAGCGTCCTGGGGGCATCATATGGAACTCTGATATGCTAGGCAAGCAATTAGCTGTTGGATTGTGGTTGGCTCAGTGGAGGCTGTGTTAGTCTTTGGTGGATGCAACACGAAACACGTCGACACCCCTCACACAATCCGTGTAACAACTGGAACTACAGATAAATAATAGGGCACGTCTTATTGAGTTCCAATTTTTAATGTGTTGTACACGGATGTGCATCTCTTGATGACAAATTTTATTGTCTCTTTTGTGTACTCTCTCATGTATGTTCAATGTTTTGTCTCTGTTTATGTATGACGTAGTGATATATAATATTTATGTAGCTTTTTGAAGTTATTATACTTCCAAGATTTATGATTTTTTTATGATTCTTTTATCTGTGATAAGTTACTTGCATGTTTTTGTTTTTAATCTATATCATAAATTGACATATAATTTAGCTTTTCCTGCTTTGACCCTTGGTTAAAGATTGGATTCCCCTCCTGGGTTTGGAGTGTGAGGAATACTAGATGAAGTGTGTCCTTTTAGGCATACGAATTATAAAAAGGTTTTCCAAAGGAAACCCTTCTTTTTTACACAGTGAAGATGGACCACAGGCATTTGGTCCATATGTTTGCATGTAGACATACAGAGAACTCCACTTTAAGGATAAAGAGATAGGTGGACGGATTAATGGAGTATAATTGTATTGTAGAGTACTTACCAGGTAAAAGGAATATTCCAGCTAATTATTTATCCAGGATGCCATTAGATAAGGAACTGGTTGTGCACCAGAAGTGACGATAATTTGGGTCAAGGAGCAGGCTCTTAACAAGCAGGAATGGGAAACTGGAGTGTCCAGTGATACTACTGATGGAGCGTAGACGTTATCATGCATCCATCTTCCCCAATACCTACCTGTGAAGTCAATTTACAAATTGGTTTTTAATGGATGATACAAAACAAAAAATATGTTTTCTTACTGAGAGAAATGTTTAGATACTGCATCGTAAAAGTATGCAGAATGTTAGAATATATGATATATGTAGCAAGAAACTATGCTAAGAAACAAAGTTATGCTTTAACTGCACTAGAAACTCGTGTATTTACACTAATTGAATGTAGAGAATGCATTTAACAAAGAGAACTGGCATAGAATGTTATAGGGCTTCTTTAACATAACATATATATTTACACACATCGAAAAGTGAAATGTTGAAATTTAAACACTGCATGATAACGTACACATATTGACTTGAAAGAAAGTTTAAGTAGTGCTGAATTCTGACATGTGTTTCATGAAGGAATCATATTTGAATTAATAAGAAAAGAATTAAATGCATTTAGAAATGTGTGCACTTTAATAATATTAATATTTCATGATTTAGCAGAATTCTGCTTAGGCCTCAAAAGATTTTTCTTTCCTTAGCTTACGTTAAGTCATGTACAAACTATCACCCCAGCCCTATGAGAAATTTCTGTAAAGTTTCCGTTTGTATTCTCGCTTACAATGGACTCACTTATCACATGTAGCAGACTCTATTGAAATTGTAACAGCTTTGTTTCATCCCAGCTGAAAAGTGTCTGGGAACAGACTGATGACAGATGACAAAATGTCCTGCCTACTTTGGAGGATGTAACTAGATACTAACTATATGGAATATAATGATCCTCAAGAAAAAGTGAGAAAATGATTACTTAATTCTTTTGGACTTATATATTTTACTGATCACCACATAACCACCCATCGTAAGTGACCGATGAAAACCCCATGGACTTAAGGGGTGTGAACTTTGATGTTTTGGAGTATAATTGCCAAAATTAAGGAGGAGTCAAAGGCTGGCTGTCTGATCTTTCCCTGCTTGACATGCTGTTGGGTTTTTCCTTGATCCACGCATGTTGCTTGTCCTGGACTTTTTTCTTTCTTGCCCCTAATCTCTCGTTCTGAGTGGCATAGACTCTAACAAACTGAACCTTAAGTTAACTCAGACCTTATCCTGTGCTATTGTCGTCTGTTAATCATGCACAGAAGGATAACCTTTTTCGGCTTAGGGGTTATTCTGACTCCTGATGTGGCAATCAGAGCTACATAACGGAAACAAATGGATTTCTTAAGGACAGAACTTGAAACTACATTGATGGGTTCGTATGAGCATCACTGAACCTGAAATTCTCATGTACTGTGTGGTTTTCTATGCAATCTCAGCATGCTATTAAATATCCGATCTTTAAATGTATTTCTGTCCAAACCGCATTCTTGAGGCATTAGATAAATGTTTTTACTAAATTACCTTTATTGATTCTGTCTCATTCTTTTGGTGATGTTCTTTGTCTCTAAGAATCTATATTCATGGCTGATTAAAGTGCTAAATTATGTTGAAACCTTAATATGAAATGACAATTATCTACTCCAGGTCCTCATAAGATAATTGTTCATTCCCCGAATATTCTAGTCCCTTATAGCTCATCGGAGGAACTATGTGATGATGAAAGCAGTTGGTAGTAGGTTTTAACTGTCAATAGATATATATTGACAAATGGGCCTGATGATTTGAGTTTAAGTTATACAAAAGGGGGATAAGTGTTAAGTAAGGTTTCCCCATACCTGCCTAAAACTGGATCAGTTTCTGGTAGCTTGTCGGATGGTTTAATATCAAAACTGGGATATAAGAGGAGTTGATATATAGATTCCTGTTAGTTTAAGATTCAGTGAGTTCCTTTGATCAAATGATAATTCTGACGACGAAGAGACCACAAGACCAGGTAATGAAAGTATAGTTAGGATTGTGGAATTGAAATTACAGAAGTGTCATGCCCTTTGCTTTTATTGTGAGAATTGGTATAGATGCTTTGTCTTGAAGTTAAGAATGGGTCTGACGTGGTCTTAGATCCAGGGATCTACACCTATGCGTGGGTCTCAGTGTGGTATACACTGAGTAAGTTTGTCTGCTGTTTTGAGGGTGCTGTGCGTGAGACATCCTCGCCAGTACTACCAGTGAAAGGAAAGTGTGAGAGTGTGACAGGTTAAGATTGTTGGGATTTTTTCTAGAGTACACCAGGAAGAATCCTAAAGATTTTCTTTAAGTGAAATTGCACTGGATGAGGTTTTACGGAGCTCAAATGGAATATTTCTGAGTGTATGAAAATCTGTAATTTCTTTTACTTGAGCAGACAAGAGTTGTTTTATGTTTAATGTATGTGTTGTGTTAAAATGTGTTGGAAAAGAAGAAAATTGTAAAGGGAAGGTTAGAGTTGTGAGGAGTTGAATTGATTTCATAAAAGTGCAGTACTGCAATAGGGCTGTTGGTGTAGAGTAGCGCTGGTATTTGTCATGGAGATCGCTGAGTGATTGGAAGTTTGAACGATAATACGGAACAAAGCTTTTCTGAAATAAGATTAATTTGAAATGAATAAAAGAGATCATGAAATTCTTTACGCGATTAAGGGCTTTGATACATACAATAAGCCAATTCCTACTATGGAGGAAGTTCCTGCGGCTCTGTCAGGGACGCCAGCTTAGTATGTGTCACTGGAGAGAGGATATCATACTTGTACTTAGTTGAAAAACTGGGTGAGGTATATCGAGAAGGATGGTCCTTTGGCTTTTCCACAGTATGGAACTTTTAATGTGCAAATTTTGTAACATTTGAGGAGACAAATGAATGACATAAAACCATTGCCTACACCTATGCAATTTGAGGCTCTTTAAGAATGGGAACATGTAGCTCATCAGAAAAAAAAGAAGAAATATCAGAATAGATCTAAAAATACCTTAAATCGATCTGTAGTAGCTAAATGGGAATCACAGAAGAAAATGTGGAGACAGGATGTTGTGGAGGGTGCTCGAATGTATTCTGTCAGAGTAGTTGAGAATAAGGAAGGAGAACATTTAAAGAGAAAAAGAAACATTTAGAGTACTCACAAGCCCAAGTTCTCACATCAATTGATGAAAACACTGATGAAATAGATGATGAGTTATTGGGGGAGTTATTAATGAATCAGACTCCACCTTATAACGAAGAGCATACGAATTCAGGAACCAGCCCAGTGGTTCAGATCCTGGAAATCCCTTTTTGTCCAGTGGACAGACCCCTGGTGAAGTAGAATTTGATTTTGCTATGTCTTCTGGTCCAGATGCTTTATCTGCCCTGTTACTATAGGTCCAGTTGTTCCTTTGTATAAGTCAATAAAGGGACCATCGCAAGTACATGTGATGACAATACCTACTGGATTGTTGGGAATGAATCTCATCACATGAGAACTGACTAGGGAATAAATAAATCAGAACGTAGCATATGTCAGAGAAAATAATGTGACACGAGGAGATGGGGTGGAAGGAAGATCAGGCTCTTTGACTGGTACTTCCAAAAGAATTCCCGAAACACCAAATAGAGGCCCACAGGCTATGAAGAGGAAGGTATTACAAATGGAGACTCAAAGATTGAAGACACCTGATGCACCGCGTTTAGTGGAAATTGGTGGGGAACCCCGAGAAAGAGACATAGATAAATCTATAGGTCCCACCCTAGAAGAACTTAATGACTGGATTAGGGATATAGCTCCAAAGACTATTGCAAAGAATACTGCAGAGAAACATTGTAAAGAAATGGATGATAAAACAGATAACACTTTAAATATAAGTAGGCTAAAAGTAGAACTAAAAGAGATGGTATTAGGAACTATTAGTCCAGAAAGGTTAGCAAAATACCATGACTATGAGTTACTGTTCATGTACAAGGATATTACTCGGGAAGCTAGAAACACACTTGAGAAATTTGTTGAGGTAGCTCAGAAATATGGAGTGGATGTACAGAAATAAAAGGCATTGCAGAAGACATAATAATTGGATTTCAGTGACAAATATTTAGAAAGTTTCAACCCATCAGGAAAAAGATTGCAGATTAAATAGTAATTAACCACCCTCAAATGATGAGGAGAAGTAGAGACATTGGAAGGCAGATGGGCAAAAAAGAAAGAGGAAACAGTAGTAGCTCTGCCTCTATATCCCATGATTCAAAGAGAAAATGGGAAGCTGAGACAAAAGCATACCCCATGAGAGAGGTGCCAAGAGGAGGTTATGTTCATGTCCCTTAGACCAGGTTAGACATATTGTCATTCACAAATAATTTTCCAAAATTGAGAGACAAACTTGTTGAGTGGTATAAGCAAGTCAAGAGATTTGTAAAAATTCAAAAGTTTTGTTAAAGGATTTGGATACTTTATTTGACATTGTACTCCCAAAGGATTTATGGACAGAGTGTAAGATTGCGATTGATTGGCCAGAAACAGCCTGCTAGAGATTCAAAAACTGGTGATCTGTCACCAGAGGTAATGAGAAAATACAATCATGTCATTACCTATTTGAAGGGAAAGATTTAGCTGAAGGAAACTGATCGGGTGAAAATAGACAGGACGACCCAACAGTTAATAGAGACTTTGTATGCTTACTATGAGCGTCGCCTACAGGCATTCAAGCAATATAGTGGAATCGAGAGTGTGCCATAAAAGGATATGGGACATTTTGTAAATCGGTTTCTGTACGGATTAAGACCTGAAATAAGTGCGATGATACAGAAGCGTTTGATTTGTTGGCAGAGTAAACCGATTGATGAAATTCTCCTGTATGCTGAATATTGTGGAGATGACATAGATTCTTGGCATAATAAGTTGAAAGAGAAGTTGATGTTGGCTCTGATGAAGGCATTGAAAAAGGGGTAAGTGGGTTTTGACACAGCTTTTTCAGGAATGATTCAGGGAAATAGTCAAACGACCACTAGAATGCAAGGTGTAGCAGGAAACTCACCGCAGAATTCGATGCCCCCAGAAAGAGGAAAAGGGACTCCTATAGAGACATTGAAAAAGACTTATCCATGTCACATTTGTGGCAAGTGCGGGCATTGGAATTGGAAATGTAAGTTCAATTCAGCAAATCAGGTGACTGGACAGCCCGTACCAGGAAAGGTGATGCTGACTCCGACAGGTGATGTAATGCAGAATCAGCCAATGCAGAGACAGAGAAATAATAATTTGAATATGCCACAAGCTCTTATGCCTCATTTGAATGGTCAGGTGCAGAAATACAATGTAAACATGGGTTTTCATACCAATGATCAGATAAACCCAAATGCACAAACAGCTTCACAGTTCCTAGTGCAAATTGATGACAGTGATTCTGAAATGTCCCAATGACGGTGCCTGAGGGGGAAGGAAGAATGTGTGCTTGGTGCATCCTTACAGTTAGACCAGAGTGGTCCCTATGTGGATGACAAGGTAAATGGAACAAGTATTTCATTCCTTGCAGACAGACACTGGTGCTACCTGTTCCACTATGAGAACTGTGGAAATTCCCAACCTACCCCTCTCAGGAGAAAGGATCCAAGTTGTAGGAGTTTCTAACCAATTGATATCGACCCCTGTGGCTGAACCTGTATAGATACAAATTGGATCATTTGAAGATTTACATAAATTTGTAGTGTGTAACTCAAGTCCAGTAAATTTGTTACTATGAGATCTGTTGTGTAAACTACATTGTTCCATCTACTGTACACCTAAGGGAATAGAATTCCATACTAATGATTAAGATGTGGTATTCAAATTGGCCAAACAGAAGTGAAGGAATTATTTCCTCTACTCACAGAAAACGATTTGCCACTTGAATTAAGAGACACAGTGCTACCTGAAGTTTGAGATTTTTCAGGAAAGGATTTCGGGCTGATTAGGGGAGTAGCTCCTATCCGAATAACTCTGAAGTAAAATGCAGAATTTCCTAGAACGCGTGTTTACAATTTGAGTCCAGAAACCATTCCAAGTATAACACGCTTGATTCACATCCTGTTCGAGCAAGGAATCTCGTGAGAGATTTTGGGGAGTTCATGCAATTCACCTATCATGGGTATTCAAAAACCAAACGGAAAATATAGGATTGTTCAGGATTTGCAGGAAAATAAACCAGATAGTGATACCATGTTGTACGATTGTACCAAATCCTGCTGTAATTCTATACCAGATCCCTGCTGTAATTCTATACCAGATCCCTAGCGAAGCGGAGTTATTGTACTGTTATTGATTTGTGTCAAGCCTTTTTCTCCATAGCTTTGCATCTGGATAGCCAATATGTGTTTGCATTTCAATTTGGTAACCATTTCTTGGCAAGGTGCTGAGTTCCACAAGGTTATCCAGAAACCTTCAATTTGCAACCAGATACTGAAAAGAAATTGCGAATCATCGGAGATGCCAATTATTTTGTGTTAGTACAATACATAGATAACTTATTGGTTGCATCAGGTTTGCGTTTGTGACACTATTGCCTTGTTGAATCATTTGGCAATAAGTGGGCATAAGGTGTGAAATTCTTTACTTGGGATACCACATTGAGACGGGAGTCAGATAAGTGTTGCAAGATCGGATTTCTGCCATTTTGCAGGTGAATCGACCAAGCATACAAAAGGAAATTTGCATGTTTTTGGGAATGGTTGGCTACTGCCGAAAATGGATTCCAAACTTTTTCTTGACAGCTAAGCCTCTCCAAAGGCTTACACACAAATATGTGTTAGATCCAGTCCCATGGGATGATGAATGCATGAACTCTTTTAGGAGCGGCAGGACAATTTATGATGAGCTTCAGTATTGTGAATGCCTGACTTTAAAAAGAGTTTTACTCTGTTCTGCAGTGAGCGTGAAGGTTGCACACTGTCAGTTGTAACACAAATGCATGAAACTGCTTGCAGACCTGTTGCATGCTTCTCAGCTACTTTAAATCCTGTAGCTACAGTTTTGCTTGGATGCCTAAAAGCTTTTGCTGCATCCTGTGTGAGTCTGGAATAGGGTGAAAGCATTGTGATGGGTCATCATTTGAAGGTATATGCACCCGATTCTGTTCAGATTTTGCTTACACGTACCAGAACGCAACATCTCACAAGTAGTCAATTGTATGAACAAATGATTTTGGGAGCAGAGAATGTGACTCTAGCAATGTGAACAAGTTTGAATCCAGCTACCTTGATGCCCATACCCAGACATGAAGTTGTGATTGATGAGACAGATCATGGTTGTCTGGATGGGACTGAATTGTGCACTGAACAACATCCTGATATGATGCCTGAATCAGACCATTTGTTGCTTGTGGCTGGATCATGTATGAGCGATTCTGGAGGTACCTTGCGAACTGCATATGCTATTTGTACGGTGGTTGAAGTGGTGGAAGCGTCATGGTTGAAAGGAGTGTATTCGGCTCAAGTGGCTGAGTAAATTGCACTAACCAGGGCTTGCAGAATTACTGAACAATACAAAAGGTCCCCATAGTCATGGGCATCCAGCATGGATTTGGGGGTATCCATGATTTTGGGCAGTTGTGGTCTCAACGTGGATACATGACATGTTTGGGTTCACCCATACAAAATGGAGAGGATGTGAAAACCCTATTGGTGTCACTAGAACTGCCGGCACAAATTGCAGTGGTAAAGTGTTCAGCACATTGAAAGGGAAAAGATGATGTTACTGGCGGAAACCACTATGTGGACGAGACTGTGCGCTATTGCGCTCTAAATACTTAGGTCTTTAATGGGGATTTGTTAAAGGAACAATCTGGTACTACAGAATGCAGACTAATGTTTTCAGTTGTGGAAACATAGGAAGAGATCAAAGAGTTACAGAATGCAGTGCCACAAACTGAAAGAGAAGGTAGATTAAAGCAGGATGCCAATGTCGGCAGGAAGATGAGGTGTGGGTATCCCTTGACAGGAGGCCAGTCTTACCCAATAATTGATTGTCACCCGTGGCAAGGAACTATCCTGATCCTGCACATGTGCGAAGTGACGCTAGCTTGCGCCTCTTTTGACAAACCTGGTTTAATTCCTGATTGGAGCCATTGCAGAAGTCCAATGCCAGAGGTGTGTAGTATGCCAACAACAAAATGCAGGAAGAAAAACGTTGGTCAGCATGAGTCATATTGGAAAATCACGGGGTCCTTTCAGCAGGATGCAGATTGACTTTGTGGAAATGAATGAATGAATGAATGAAAGTCAATTTCTATAGCGCAACTAAGCCCGATGGGCGTCAAGGCGCATAACCAAAAATTTACCAGCTATTAAAGTATACTCTTATTGTGGGTAGGCCTTGATGAAGCACCAGGCTTTAAGCGCTTTTTTAAAAAAGGACAAAGATGGTTGAATCTTAATCTCTTGGGGAAGCGAGTTCCATAATTTGGGGGCAACAATGGAAAATGCTCTATTGCCCCAACGTACCCTTTTGGCACGAGGAACAACCAGCAAATTCATCTCTGAAGATCTAAGAGATCTGCAGGGCAAATAGCGAGTCAGCAAAGCGCCAAGGGGATCAGAAGACCCGTCTGTCAGAGCTCTGTAGGCTAGGCATAGGATCTTAAACGAGATCCTCAGATGAATAGGGAGCCAATGAAGACTCTTTCTGGCCATAGTGGCAGAGGATGCATTGGGAAGTGCCAGAACAAAACGAGCAGCTGCATTTTGCACAACCTGGAGTCGATGAATGAGTCCCTTGTTGGAGTCTGCATATGGCCCCTTGCAATGGATTAAAATATGTTTTAATGATTGTGTGTCTGTTCTCTCGTTGGGTGGAAGCCTACCCTGTAAGACGTAGTGACAGATTAAAAGTGGCTAAACTGCTTCTTAGAGAGCTAATACCAAGATTTGAATTTCCAACCTCTTTGGAATCAGATAGAGCAGTGGTTCGCAAACTTTTGACTCTTGAGGACCCCCATTGAGTCACCACGGAAGTCAGGGACCCCCAAGAAAACTGTATGAGTTAAATTTCAAATATTAAAACAGTAATTCAAAAGAAAATACACACATGTGCACACAAAACAAATACTCAAAGTACTAAGGATTTTGGGGCCAGATGTACGACCATTTCATTTAGCACCTCCCAATTGGCGACACATTGCGAGTGGCATATTACGTGTCGCTAAATGAAATGTACAATAGTGTGTTTAACACTGTTTGGGATTAGCGAGGTTCATTAATATTAATGAGCCTCTAGCAATTTGCTAGCCCACTGGGAATGCCAGCCCTCCCAGGTATGGAGGCCTGCTGGGTTCTGGAGGCCACCATGTCTGGGACTGCTTTTAAATAAAGCAGTTTAAAAAAAAATGCCGCCCGTTTACAATGCATTTAAAAAAAATAAAATGAAACGTTTTCGTTTCATTTTCTAAGGGCAGGCAGAGGTCCCTGGGCAACTGCCTGCCCTTAAAAAATTATTTTGCATGCATTTACAAAGGGGAAGGGTTCCCCTGGGGACCCCTTCCCATTTGCGAATGCATTACCTTCTACTTGAAGTAGGTGGTAATTGCCAGTGTTTTGCGACCACAAAATATTTGTACATGGTTTTGAGACTCGCTATTTGGAAGGGAATGCCCCTTCCAAATAGCAAGTTGCAAAACCTATTTAGCGAGTCGCAAACAAATTGCGACTCGCAAAATAGGCAATGTACATGGCTCAATAGGTTTTTGCATGCTCAAACGGGCTCGCGAACCCGTTCGCGCATATAAAAACGGATCGCACATCTGGCCCTTAGTATTTTATATTGAAGTAATAGCCCCTCTGTCACATGTATTTCATTTGTTTCATGGCATTTCTCATACCATTGTAGGATGTCAGAGCACTTTACATCACACACATATAGAGACATTGAATTGAATCATACATGTAAATCAGTGTGTATATAAAATGTTTAAAGAGTGCTTGGTCTGGAAAAGTACAAACTCAGACCAAATACATCTTTTTAGCAGCATCAGGATAATGAATAACTGGGAAAAAACATAAGTTACTAACTGGTACCATGCAGTTTGCAAGCAGCTCTTTGATGACAGTTTATAGGTCACTCTGCTACATTGCGATTGTCGCTTATAAAGTGCACAGTAACAAAAGAATCTCTGTGACAAAAGCAGTAATCACGAAACCTATGCACATAAAATACTGCTTTTTAAAATGCATGTCACACATTCTTTGCAGTAGGCACATTAACCCTCTGCGCTACACTAGTTAAGTCAAAGCTGCCACTGAACAAAACTCTCCTCATGCTCCAGCAGGTACATTAATCACTGGCATTATCTTGACACTTTTATTGTTGCTGGAAAGCTGCTAATTATACAAAAAACTTTTCTATGCTTTTAAGCTTTTAAAACTGTTGCCTACGGACCCCCCTGGGAGTGTGTCACGGACCCCTGGGGGTCCGAGGACCCCAGTTTGGGAAACAATGAGATAGAGGGTCTCATTTCAATAAGAGGTGATACGAATGCTTTGTGCAGCACTCCAGATGGAAGAGTAGCTGCATTGTGCCTATCGACCTGAAGCACCAGGTGTGGTTGAACAGGCCAATGGAGCATTAAAGTCCTGGATGGCAAAAGTGTGTGCGTCTGCTTATCTGAAATGGCCTGATGATTTACCCTTGGTGTTGATGAGTTTGAGAAGCATCCCAGGCAGAAGAACAGGACTGTCCCCTCAAGCAATAATAATGGGGAGGGCTATGAGACAGCCTGCAGTCCCAGCAAATTAGCTTGTGAATCATGCATGTGTAAATTTCATTATAACAGTGCACAGAACGAAAAGAGAAAGAGTACAAAGTCAGTGATATGCAGCTCCAGAGTGGATGTATCTAGCAGTCGCAAACGACTAGGAGAAAGCATATTACGCTTTCTGCTTCACAAACTGCGACTCTCAAAAACCACCTTGATGAACTGTTATGAGAAAAGGATTTACAACTTGATTTTCTGTTAAGTGCCTGGCAAGACAAATTTAAATGTTGTACCAGATGAACGAAATGCAGAGATAATGGGAGAATTCTTTCGACCTTCATTAACGCTAGCTACAGTGTATGCACATCGACACAATCGGACATCTGCTTTACATAGCACAGAGAAGGATTTCATTAATTCTGTAGAAGATCAGCGTGGGGAAATAAAGAGGAAATCTAAATCGCAAATAAAGATACCACCATAGGCACACATCGAGGATGAAATTAAAAATGGGGAAACACATGCTGCCATAGTTCTGGATTGGCAACATAAGGGAAAATTATGCATATAGCGATGAAAAATAGATCATAATAATACATGTGTTGGTTCCAGTGAATGTGATCATACCTTCCTACTGGTAGGAGGGTGGGGTAAATATTTAGCAAGAGTAGATCCTGTATTCAGGAGTATATTATGTTTGTGGAAAAACATTCTATTATAGGCTACCAAAACAATGGTGTGGATACTTTTACATGGGTATTGTTTTTCCAAAAATGTATCATGAGGGACAAAACAGTGGAAGCAATGAATGAAAACACACTCGCTTGAGAAGTGCTGCTGAAATAATAGGGATATTTTTCGTGGTATAATACCCTCAGTTGGGAAAATTCTAAATTCACACAAAATTCGGAAACTTTCAACTGTAGTTGATCAGCTATCAACGGATACGGTTGGAGGATTCCTCGTTATAGATACTGAAATTGTTGCTATCCGATTCATGGTTTTGCAAAACAGCTTTGCTTTAGAAGCACTTCTTGCAAAAAAGGGTGGAGTTTGTCACATGTTAAAGGTTCAACAGTGCCTCACATATATCCCTGATAAAAGCAAAGATTTGCTGAAGTATTTTAGCAACATTACTAACCAAGGAAAAGAATCAACATAACTAAAAGCGGGTTGGTGCATGGGAATCAATTGGGAAGGGATTTTCATCTGTTGGAAATTGGTTTGCAGCATTGGGAGGAAGCTTAGTGGGGAGAATACTGACACCATTACTCATAATTGGTATTTGCTTACTAATAATAGTAATTATTTACTGTTATAGCAAACAAACTAAATAAAATGAGAGAAGTAGGGGAAAAAAGAGCAATAAAGCTGAAATTGAACTAGAGGATAGACAAAGTGGATACTATGATGAATTAAAAAATCTAGAACAGTCTAGATTGAAATGAATGAAAATAGCTCCATTCTAATGTGTCATAAGATGATGGAAAGATAAAGATCTTGTGATGTCTTGATTCGCCATCAAAGGAGGAATTGATGGAGAGTAGACGTTATCATGCATCCATCTTCGCCAATTCCTACCTGTTAAGTCGATTTACATTTTTTAATGGATGAGACAAAACAAAGATATGTTTGCTTACTGAGAGAAATGTCATTTGCACACTCATGTTTAGATACTGGATCATAAAAGTATGTAGAATGTTAGAATATATGATATATGTAGCAAGAAACTATGCTAAGAAACTATAAAGTTATGCTAAAGTATTTAAGTGTTTTAGAAAAAAGATGATAACTAAACTGTAACTGCTAGAAACTTACATTGACGAATAATAATGGGCATTGAATAATGTATTACCTTTAACTGCACTAGAAACTCGTGCATTTACACTATTTGAATGTAAAGAATGCATTTAACAAAGAGAACTTACATAGAATGTTATAAGGCTTCTGTAACATAACATATATATTTACACACATCAAAAAGAAACATGTTAAAATTTAAACATGCATGATAACGTACACATAATGACTTGGCAAAAAATGTTGTAGTGCTTAATACTGACATGTATTTCATGAAGGAATCATATGTGAATTAATACGAAAAGAATTAAATGCATTTAGAAAGGTGTGCACTTTGATAATATTAATATTTCGTGATTTAGCAGAATTTTGTTTAGACCTAAAAAAAATATTTCCTTAGCTTACGTTGTCATGTGCAAACTGTCACCCCAGCCCTATGAGAAATTTCTGAAAAGTTTCCATTTGTATTCTCGTTTACTATGGACTAACGTATCACATGTAGCACACTCTATTGACATTGTAACAACTTTGTTGTATCCCAGCTGAAAAGCGGCTAGGAACGGACGGATGTCAGATGGTAAAATGGACTGCCTACTTTCGAGGGTGCTACTATACTAACTAAATGGAATATAATGATCCAACGTGGGAAAAGGATTATTTCATTCTTCTGGATTTCTATATTTTACTGATCACCACATAACCGCCCATCATGAGTGACCAATGAAAAACCCATGAACTGATGGAATCGATAATTTAAGGGCTGTAAACTTGGATGTATTGGAGTATAATTTCCAAAATTAAGGAGGAGCCAAGGCTGGCTGGCTGTCTGAACTTTCCCTGCTCGACATGCTATTGGGTTTTTCCTTGATCCACACATGTTGCTTGTCCTGAACTTTTTTCTTTCTTGCCCCTAATCATTTGTTCTGAGTGGCATAGACTCTAACAAATTGAACCTTAAGCGAACTGAGAACTTATCCTGTGCTATTGCTGGCTGGCAATCGGGTGTAGGAAGATAACCTTTCTCGGCTGAGGGGTTATTCTGACTCCTGATCGGCAATCAGAACTACATAACGGACACAAACTGATTTCTTGAGGACAGAACCTGAAGCTGCATCACTGAACCTGAAATTCTCATGTACTGTGTGGTTCTCTGTGCAATCTCAACATGTTATTAAAAATCTGATCTTTAAACATATTTCTGTCCATACCGCATTCTCAAGGCATTAGATAAATGTTTTTACTAAATGACCTTTATCGCTTATGTCTCATTCTTTTGGTGATATTCTTTGTCTCTAGTAATCTATATTCATGGCTGATAAAGGTGCTAAGTTATGTTGAAACCTTAGTTTGAAATAACAATTATCTATTCCAGGTCCTCCTTGGATAATTGTTCATTCCCCAAATATTCTAGTCCCTTATAGCTCAACGCAAGATCCATCGTAGGACCTATGTGATGATGGTAGCAGTTGGTTGTAGGTTTTAACTGTCAAGAGATATATAATGACAAATGGGCATGATGATTTTGAGTTTAAGTTATACCAGAGGGGGATAAGTGGTAAGTAAGTTTTCTCCAGAACCGATTCCACTGGAATACTAACAGGAAACAGGTTTTGGATTTTTTGGTGGAAGGCTGGCCAGGCTTAAGCAATGTGTCTGATCATGCAAAAGCTTTTTTGAGTGTGCGGGATGAACAGAGTATTGTCAGAGCTGAACTGTTCCGGGTGAGAGATTGATTACTCCTGGGGATTTACATTTCAAAATCATTAACTTGGCTCACGAAGGCAACCTGGGCCAAAACTTCACCAAAGTCAGAGTAAAGGAGAGTTACTGGTGGCCAGGGGCCCTCTATGCTCCACCAGCAAATGGTTTAGTGGAAAGCATGAACCGCCTGATGAGAGAATGTGTCCAAACTGTGGTCAAAAGTAAGTTGCCTTTGAAGGGGATTCTACGGGGAAAAATTATGGGCACAAGGTAACACATCCAAAAGGGTAATAGGGATTGCTCCCTTCCAGAGACTCAAAGAAAAAATGACAGGCTCAAAATTGAACCCTCTCTGGTTGAGTGGAACCGCTGGCGTGGTGAGTCCATTTGCACGTAGGATCAGGGAATATCAAGAAAGGTACAAGGAGCGTTTTGACAGGAAGAATGGTGCTACCCTTAACAAGTGGGTGATGGGTGAAATGGTGTATGTAAAATAAACTGTTTGGTCTCCCAAAGGTGAGACAAAGTTTATTGGGCCTGAGCATATTATTGAAGTAAGGAGGAATGTGGTTGTGTTAGAAGGGGGAAAGGTGTGGAGCATGTCAAGATTGTCCAAAGGCAATTTGAAGGGCAACCAGGGCATTACGTGTGTAAAAGGCCTCTAGGAACGTTATGATAATCGTGGGTCTGGAAAAAGTGATGATGGACATTTGGTGGGAGGTACGGGCAGGTCATGGGGCACTCTCAGACCCAGTAGGCTACCAGCGTATCTCAAAGATTGCATTGCGGATAAAGGTTCTTGTTTTTGGGGTTCCCCTTGTTCCCCAGTACAAGCCTGCAATGCTGTGAATGTATTTTTTCTATTGCATTCTTATTTATAATTATTCCATTCCTTTATAAGGAGTTCATGTTTCTTGTATTCCTTTAGTTATTTTAGTATTTCTTTTACTGAAAATGGACTTTGCTGTTTCATCCTTGCTTCCCTTCCCCTAGTTATGTTTGATTATATTGCATTTTGGGGTGGAAAGATGTGTTGTAATCTACTACTGCCCCTTTAACCTTATAGAGTCATGGGGGCATCGTATGGAACTCTGTGCTATGCTAGGCAACCACTGAATAGTTGGATTGTAGCTGGCTCACTGGATTGGTGGATGCAATAAAAAGAGCTACTTCAGGAAGGTTTGGTGTGTACTCTCTTAACAGACTCATTTTGTTGTATTCTGTGAGTATATTTTCTGGAGGTGCAGAATATTTCCTGGATGTTACAAAAGCGAATGTGGGCGACATAACCTTCTGAGGTTCACCTTAAGCAATTGCCATATTAAAGTCAGTTTTATATCTTTCAACTCTTTTTGTGTAGTATTCAGAACACAATTTGTACAGATTAGTTCATTCTTCTCTATCTTGTTTTTATCCAGGTACCTCTATTCTACTGAAGAATACCCTGATGTAGGTGAAGTCGGATTTGGACCAGGCTATAGGGCAATCTGGGAGTGGCCAATAGGTTGATCTAACAGGTCAGTGTATGGGCCATGTTTGCTGTGCCAGTTTTTGTTGTTGATTTCCTTGAAATAACAAAAACATTGCCTGCAGCAAGCTCAAAACCATGCAGTCTTCCATACTTTTAGAAACACTTACACAGTGGTCAAAACTGCCCCAATTTTAGAAACATGGCCAACTTTTATAGGTTTCTGATTCACTAATGGGGAGCACTTTTATTTGCGTACCTGGGACTGTTTTCGTTCTCAGTGTGACCGTCGAAGATGTTCCAGTCTGTCCCTCTACCTACAGGGTTTCACCTTCTTTACCTATTTTATTAGCATTACTATTGATGATAACCGTAAAGCATTGGTAGTCTTTGTCGGGAGCATCAAAGTCACTATTCAATTCTGGTAAGACCTGACAATAAGTTCAGCACTTCACTGTTTCAGTCCCTACGCAGATATTACAAGACTGATACCAGTGGCTATTAATACAGAAAGCAACAAGGCAGTATGTATTACAGTTTAGAATATGTCAACTAAATAAATCTTCCACAACAACTTAGCCTCCCAAATAAAACAAATGAAAGCAGCTCAACATTTTGAAATACTTTGCATTGATCATATTGGGCAATTTCAAAGAGTAAATACATATAAATACGTACAAAAAGTAGGAGATTCCTTTAAACGCTTCATTTGGATGTGGCAACGGCACCAAGTCACAGCGCACATAGCGACAACTGACTTGCTCTTAGTAACAGTGGGTGGAGGGCATACCTTTAACTCAGATCAATTGCCAGCTTTTATTTCTAAAGTATGAGCAGAGGCACCTACCAAAGTGGGAGTATGCCTCCGATCCTCTAACCCACTCAAGTCTAATTTTAGCGATTTAGTAGGGGACACAATAGCATGATTAAACAAGCCTTGGCCATGAGGATCTTAAGTAATGGTGCATCCTGGAGATTACATTTGTTGAGAGTTTTAAATAATTTTTTTGTGATATGAATTACTGAACTTTGGGCCCAAATCACAAAGGTAAACTTACACCTGAAGTCTAAGTTTAGACCTAAAGTCTAACTTTACACCTGAAGTCTAACTTTACACCTCAAGTCTAAGTTTTGACTTCAGGTGTTAATTTAAGGCCCGATTCCCAAAGGTAAAGTTAGAGCAAAAGACCAAAAGTCTAACTTAGACAACTACGTTTCAGTATTCACAAAGGTAAGTTACTACTAGTAACTTTACTAGTAAATTTACTAGTAGTAAAGTTACTAGTTGTAATTTACCTTCATGAATACCGAAAAGTAGTAAAGTTAGACTTTTGGTCTAAGCTAGACTTTCTGTCTAACTTTACCTTTGTAAATATGGCCCACAATATCTTTTGAAATATTATTTGAAACAAAGATGTACAGCATTTACTTTCCAGTGGGGGTGTGAAAATCCTTATGATTAGTAACTCATTGATATGTTAAAGGATTTAAAACAAACCAACATTTGTTTGAAGCAGAGACCTCTGCACCCTCGATTACAGCTGCTATTAGTAAGCTACCAAAAGTTGGTGAAATGGTCATAGAATGAGTGTCTGAAAAGAATGTATTTTACTGCCTTTGTAGAACATTTACAAGTAATAGCTAAGAAGGTACCAAACCTGTAATATTACCATTGCGTGGTCCCAAGAAAAGGCAAGTATTGATCGACTAAATCAAGCAATACCATATTGCCTATCTTTCACAGCCACCCAGTGCTGTTTTCACAAGAAGCAGACTGAACAACAGCCAGAAAACTTTCCCTGTGATTTGCAACCTAGTTAAAGCATAGTCCAGCAGGTGGTGAGCTCTGTGGTGGTTGAAAGCGAAAGAGCACATGCTGTAAATGTTCCTGTGCATGGCCGAAAGCCACTTAGACAGTTTTTTGGCCATCAATGGCAGGTAGGGCCTGGCACTAAACCAGACCCTGTCATCAAAACACTCTGCAGGTTGACCGCAGGGCCTTGCCGAAAGTCTGTGCTCACCTGGGTTGGCGGCCTGATAAGGCTTGGGTGTCTCACAGCTGCATAAACTAAATAAAGCCCATGTATTTTGTTTTTTAGAGTACATTTTGGAAAAAAACATTTTTATATTTTTTAAAGACATATAGTTTTTGTTTTTTTATTTTTGGGGAAAATAAAAGTCCTCTGTTTAACAGTTTGGCTTTGCTCATTACAGCTGGTGGCCCAGTCAAACACCAAACAATGCAATCCCACAGTTTGCTAGAAGGGATCAATGGCTTCCTGCTCCTCCTGTAGAATTTGTTTAGGTATTAAATCTCCAACAGGTATGGCAGAGAGCAAAGTTGCAGAAGATGTACAAGCCACTTAAGTGTCTCTTGTCTTCTTGGTTTTCTCAGTCATGATCTGCTGTTCATGCCATGCATTAAGATGCTTGTGGATGGATGTGGCTCCTAATCTGTATTTACCTTGTTACTCTTTTTAGCTTCTTCCTCTACTAACTACAAGTTACATATGTTTTCAGTTTTTTCACCAGGTGAAATGGAAAAGTCTTCATGTAATAGAATCTGACCTCACTCTCATCAACTTCCAGTTTTTTCCTGATCTTCTTGTGTAGAAGGCACTTTTTAACCCCTTCGCTGCGGGGTGCTTCCCCCCCCCCCCCGCTGTGCGTCGCCGCTGTGCTTATGACGAGCTCAGCTCGTCATGAGGCACAGGGGAGCTGCACTCGTGACGAGCGGAGCTCGTCACGACCACACCCGTTTTAGAACGTTCAGCACAGCGGGGAAATTATCCCCACGTGCAAACGTTCCAACGGCCGTGACAAGCTCAGCTCGTCATGAGTGCAGCTCAACTGTGCCTCATGATGAGCTGAGCTCGTCACAAGCATGGAAGAGGTTAAGAACAAAATGCTCTTTCTTGTTTTCACAGAAATAAAGCACTGCAAACAATGGTAGAGCCTCTTTTGCTGCTGGAATGTGGAACAGTGAACAGTTCACTGAACTGTGTCAGTGTCAGACATCTAAGAACTATTTGAATGGAGGTGAATACTTGCTGAGGATCCAACCAAACCTCCGCATAGATCTATAAGGATTTGTAGATCTTCTGAGAACCCTTAAAAACAGTCAAGAAAGCGAACATCATGCATTGCTTTAGCTGTACTTTTATCTGACACTGTGATCCTTGAAGAATTCGAAAACTGCTAGAATATAAAAAAAGTGTAGGATGGTGGCTCTTGTTTTGTATTTGCATCATGCCTACTTTAAACACGTTAAAACAATAGACTTCCCTATCAAACTCCCCGTTAAAAAAATTACAAGTTCCTAGATCTACGCCAAGATATTAGCAACACGACTAGCACTGCTGGTCCAGATACTAGTAGCCCCAGAATAGGCAGGATTTGTTCCCAGTAGAAATGTAACATATAATTTAAGAACAGTATTCGGTGTGATGCAGCACACTAGACAAGATGTACAAGCAGTGGCAGTATTCTTGGATATGGAAAAAGTGTTCCACTAGGTCAAGTGGCTATTCATGAAGCAGGTCATGATCAGAATGAGTCTGGGTGGATTTTTCTACAAATGGTAGGAGTCCTGTATAACTCCCCCAGAGCTAGAATTAAAGTCGGGGACTTAGTCACAGCCCCAATACACATAACTAGAGGTACGCAACAGGGGTGCCCGCTATCCACGATACTATATGCACTGGTGGCAGAGCCATTGGCTTGTGTATTCCGGGAATACCATAAGCACAGAGGGATACACTTTCTGGGTTATGAACTTATAGTCTCCACATATGCGGATGATACGCTACTTTATATGAGAGACCCTGACATGGACCTATCCCCAACACTGCGGGGAAGTAGTGAAATTCGGCACGGTATCGGGCCTGGACAAAATCAAATATTTTTCTCCTCACTCGAATACAATATCGTTCACACAAGGTTACCCGCTACAATGGACGACGGACCCTGTAAGATACCTTGGCGTCAAAGTGCACACTGACTCAGAGTTGTTGTTTAAAGAGAATTAGTGTGGAAGCAATTAGTAAACTGGAGGACGATATAGACAAATCGATCAGGTTACCGCTATCATTAGCAGGCAGTGTTGCGATAATGAAAATGGTGATGCACCTCCGATTTCTGTTTCTTTTTGCTAATACACCAATATTGCTACCTGCATCTTTTTTTCGCACACTTACTTCATTAGTGATTAAACTTGCTTGGGCCGGGAAACATGCTTGGGTTAAGTGGGAACTCCTCACACTTCCATACGATATGGGGGGCTGGGCGCTCCAGACCTTGATTTGTACTACAGGGTGGCCCAATGTGCCCATGTCCATCACTGCATGCACAGTTTGCCTGATACACCTCATCTGCAGATAGAAAGGATGGTAGCTACCCCACACCCACTGCCGGCCCTGTTGTTTACACTGCCTGACCGTCAAACAGGGATTATGGACTCCATCAACACAACCACACAGGCTTGGCAGCACTTGTTGAAGCTGCAAGCTGGGGCTAACTTGTACTCCCCGCTGACTCCGTCAGAATGGTGCTACTGGCTTCCTCCGTGTAGGGAAAAGGGGGTAACCCAAGCACTCCGCTCCCTTAATGTCCAGATGATAGGAGACTTGTTCTCAGAGGGGAAAGCAAGGAAATGGAAAGAAGTCGAGGCCACAGCTGAGAACGCCACACTACTTCATAGTTTCCAGTTTCATAGAACTAGACATGCCCTGATGAATATCCTGGGAAGGGATCTAGCAGAACTACCAGAACTTGTTCCCCTCACTTATGTGATTAACGCTGACTCCTGAGTGCAAATAGTGTCTAAGATTTACAAATTGTCCCTGGAGTACCGGAAAAATCACTACACGAAGGCACGCCTCACTTGGCAAGCTGACTTGGGTAGAGAGCTAGATGATTTGACGTGGAAATACTGCTGCAAGAGTACAAAACGTATCTCCCTAAATGGCAGACACATGTTGATACACTTTAATTTCTTGAATAGGATGTCCTATGCGCCGGAGAGATTATGCAGATATGGGTTGCGAGACACAGCGAAGTGTGAGAGCTGCGGGGAACACACTGCAGACTTTCTACACTTGGCCTAGGTATGCCCAGGGATTGCCAACTTCTGGGTTGGAGTCTTTAAGGAACTAGGAGAGATTATAGACATAATGCTTACACCTGACCCGCTATTGGCACTGTTAGGATATTCCAAGCCCATACCAAAGGCAATCAGAACACTGGTGGACATGGGCCTGCTAATAGTCAGGCACAGAGTAGCGATATGCTGGGCTCAAGGCCCCACCCCCACGACCGCTAGCCGGGCAAAGGATATGATGTATTGCAGCACCCAGACCAAGAACTAGAGCGAGCTTCTCCCCCTGCGTAGCCGACCAAAAAAACCTCTGGGCACTATACAAGACATATCTTCTGACTACACATATTGACGCTGAGGGTGAAGACAATCCTGCACTTGAAGTTGAGGGCCAGTGAATGCAAGGGTAATAACCACAGTGCAAGGTTGCTGGATAGAGCTATTGCGACCACTTTATCTGAATGCTAAATCCGGCGGTAAGAGCACATAGGGGAGGTGAAATGTAATACTGAGTTAAGGGAAAAGGGATGGAATTATTATTGACCTACAGATAATATACTGTGCGAAATGGTACTGACAGCATGGACTGTAGACAAACTGGGTTATATATCTGCCAGATCGGCCGTCAAACTGTGATTTGTGATTGATTAATGTACTATGCTGCTAATGCACCAAAGGATATGATGTCTCTTTGTATTAAGAAAAAGTTAATAAAGAATTTAACAAAAACAATTACAGGTTCTCAGTTCTCATTTTCGGCATTGTTGTAAAGAAGTCCAGTGTCTGCAATTTAGCGAGTGCAAATTCAAATATAGCACTGTGAACCATTTTTGGCATAAAAAGTGGTGAAATTAAAAACAAAAAGCACATCTATGTCTGTTTTGTTGTTCTTAGATTAGGCCTCCTTTCAAACTGCATCCCAGAATATATGTACTATTGATGGAGCAAGTATTTGCACATAAGCAACTTGCTGAATGAATCCTCTCGTATAATCATAATAAAGTACTAATAAAATGTTTGTCATACTAATTTACACGAAATTCGTATACAATGTAGAAACAGGGGAAGCTTGCCTATATGTCTACTAACAAGTAACTGAATGAGACTAAAATGGCAGCTAAAAAACGCTTGAAATGAATTGCGCATGCGCCAACTGCATGATGTCATAACGCTTGGAGGGAAAGCTTTGCTTCTGCGCATTAACATGCAAAATGGCCACTTCAGAACTCACATGCTAAGCAGCTGCTCTGCTTAAAACTAAACTGTGTTTTATACTAAGTGCTAATGCATAATGAATTATTTTGACTAAATGGGATTAGAGTAGACATAAGTGGTATACCGTGAAACCATTTTATTTAAATCTAGCGTCATGTATTTTTGACTTCTCTGTTAGTTCGTAATTGGGCCTAAGATGAGAGACGAGGTTTAAACCCACGTGGGTAACGTGCGCAGTCGCAGTAGACAGCAACCCTGGAGTTGTGTTTGCAAGTCTTGGAACCGGATAAAGGACGGTCTTTTCTCATAGGCAGAAAGATGACTGAACATCCCTGAAGACTCAATGAACAAATGTATAAATGTTATGCAATGTATAAAAATGCATATGAAAACGGGTGGGAATAAAGCTTGGGAGAAACAAAATTAAATGGGCGGGAACATAAGACAATGCGCTTAAGAGAAAGTAATAAACAGTATGTTGTGATGAACATTCCCTTGGCTTGTCCAATCAGAATACTCAAATTCTACAAGTTTGAAACATTTGGGGGTGGAACATGCCACCAGAAGGTATAAATGGGATAGGTAGCTAAATGAAAGAAGCGGATTGCTGCCAGAACTCTGAGAGATGCTGTCCGATTGCTGATCGATTTATCTAAAGCAGACTTAGAATTTTGCAAATAAAATTTAGGAACAAGAGTGCGGAAGAGGACCCAGGAGGCGAGGGAACTAGGGACGAGATGCGGAAGATAGTCGAGGAGGAAAACTAGTATCCGAGAAGGGTTTGACGCTGGCGTTGAATCCAGAAGAGGTGACCTATCCTGTTCTATTCCTGTCCTGAACCCGTTACCTGTTATTTCGTTGGGTCCAAGCCCTTGGCCAGAGGGGCCTGATCTCACACCATCCTAGGTAAATATAAATGTATATTTGCGTCAATGTGCTCTTTCTCTCTAACCCTTTTTTCTGCGGTACTCGTCATTAAAATGTATAGCCTCATTTAAGTAACTGAACCTTACCTCTTCAGAATGATGGAGTTAACACTGTAATTTTACCTGATTCACAAAAATTTTCATATAAAACTTAAAACTGAGTCTGTGGTTATTAAATAAAATAAATAGGAAAATGTATAATGTCATCAATTACCAAATCTAACTCAACTAATAACGATCCATGAGTAAGGAAGGGCTTAGTAAGTAATAGGTTCAAAATTCAGGATGTAAACGGACATATAGAAGAGCCCTAAATTGATCCCCAGCTGGGTTTTCATCGACTGGATATTGTAAGTGAGAGTGGTTTATGGGCCCGAATGTGTGTATTTTAGTGATACTTGTCCGTAGGTTGGTGTCCCGCTGGATCACTATGAAGCATCAAACAATTTCCAGAGTTCACAGTACTCATTCCTGATGCGATGATACTCAGAATAGAAGTCCTGTCTATTGATATTGGTGGAAACCACAAATCCTAAAGCTTCAAGAAAAAGAAGAAAGGAGAGGTCTGATTAGTTACACATTAAACTGACTTCAATAGCAAGTTTTACTCCTAAAGAAACAAGGCCCCACCCTTGTGTAGACACTATTTTGTACAACAAAAACACTACAGTGGGGTAGGACCTAGGGGATATTTAAAGACCTGGCTCTGGATACGGTCCCCAAGTACCGAACAACTACCAAAAGTACCAGAGGGTCTAAAAACGAGAAGAGAGGAGTTCAAAAGTGACAGACACCAGCCCAACAGTACAAACCCCTAAAACTAACTAAATAGAGACATAGTGTGCAAAGAAACATCTCAGGTGGATGTGGAAAAACCCATCAGTCACCACTCGGATCCGCCCTTCATAATTTGGGATTTGTCCGGACCATCCGTGTGAGTATGCTTAATTACAGTCAAAGGAAGACCAAGTGGTTGAAAATGTCTTCTATTGCTGTACTAACATCAGTATGGTCTACCACTCGACAACAGGTAATGAGTGGAAAAAGTACCATGTGACTGGGGTGTGCAGTGCAAATAAATGTGAGTGAAAAACAATAAACAAAGTGTGGTAAAATTGGGTAGAGAGCACAGAACTAACTTTATTCAATGGGTGCTCACTACACCAAGATTAAAATTGTTTTGTCAGAGACAGTCAGGTTATGTAGACTATCTGAGGTAAAGCTAGGTCGACATGTTTCAGCAATATAGGACTCCTTCGTCCTTGCTTTCGTCAGGACCATATAAACAAAACCAGTGCTACTGCACAAAAGTGAGAAATAAAAGTGACAACATGAATAAAGTGCGAGAAAAACAAGTGCGAAATGTCACCTGTAATTTCGGCTTTGTACCGACTCACCAAAATTATCACTTTGAGACCCGTTTGGAGCTTGCCAGGTTTCTTAGAAAGATACGACTGCAATTTTTCTTCGCTGAGAGAGAAACCCCCCCACAAGATGAGAGAGGTACCAACACAGGGCTGAAGTGTAAGTCCACCTTTACACCACCAACCCACTTGATGCCACCACAGGTATTAGCCTACGAACAAGCCATTGAAAAAGAGTTGGATAGTCTCTTCTCTAAGAACAAGAGTTTTTTATAATCTACCGAAAGCACAACACCTAGCATTGAAGTCCTTAACTGCCAATAAGGAACTAACTATCAAACCGGCTGACAAAGGCGGATCGATTGTCTTACTTGACACTGACGCCTATCGTTCAGAGTGTTTAAGACAACTTGATGTGAGAAATGCATATCATCGGCTGGATCATGATCCCACAGAGGAACAAAAACGAACTATCAGGACTATGGTGGAAGAGGCATCCGCAGAGGGATGGATTACCCCAGCCGAAGCTTCGTTTCTATGTACAGAACACCCGAGAATGCCCTACTTCTATACATAGTCTACATAACCTGACTGTCTCTGACAAAACAATTTTAATCTTGGTGTAGTGAGCACCCAGTGAATAAAGTTAGTTCTGTGCTCTCTTACCCAATTTTACCACACTTTGTTTATTGTTTTTCACTCACATTTATTTGCACTGCACACCCCAGTCACATGGTACTTTTTCCACTCATTACCTGTTGTCGAGTGGTAGACCATACTGATGTTGGTACAGCAATAGAAGACATTTTCAACCACTTGGTCTTCCTTTGACTGTAATTAAGCATACTCACACGGATGGTCCGGACAAATCCCAAATGATGAAGGGCGGATCCGAGTGGTGACTGATGGGTTTTTCCACATCCACCTGAGATGTTTCTTTACACACTATGTCTCTATTTAGTTAGTTTTAGGGTTTTGTACTGTTGGGCTGGTGTCTGTCACTTTTGAACTCCTCTCTTCTCGTTTCTAGACCCTCTGGTACTTTTGGTAGTTGTTCGACACTATTTTGTAGACAACTCTGCACAGTGAAAGAGATTCATAGCACTGAAGCTATACATCTTTGAAAACAAGCTTGTCCCACGAACAAAGACAGCAAGGTCTAGATATAAATGATTATACGGAAAGCGATGGAGCTTCTGTCCAGAAGCATGATGCAGTGGAAGAAGTCATAGAAGTGCCCACAATTTCAAAACCTCCTGAGCAGCCACAGAAGGAATCCTTGCCTGGAAATGTTTCATGCATTCAAAAGGTGAAAAGAGGGTCAATGCTTACAGGGTAATTAGCAGACTTTGCTAGTAAGTAAAGATTTTCGAAAGTGCGCAAATGCAGAGGCATCTTGGCGCTGGCGTCCTATAAGCCAGCCAAAATATTTACTTGGAATAGGAAGTGAAGAGCTAAGTTTTAAGCGTTTTTCTAATTTGTACCCTGTTTGATTGGAGACTTAAAGAAAGAGTAATAGTATTCCAGAGCTTACTTGAAAGGTAGGTAAAGCTTCTGCCTCCCCAGCTGGCTTTCTATATTTTTGGGATGACAACTAATTTGGGAAGACCTGATCTCAGGTTGAGGTTTGGAACATGCCAGGAAAAATCTTCCCAAAATGAGAGGGACCAGTGCCTTATGGACAATGTAAAGGGTCTTGAAATTGACTGTCTCACAAACAGGTAACAAATGAAGGTCACAGATTTTATTTGAGATGGGACTGACTTTTTGTATTTTTAGAAGCAGACTACTGCTGCATTTTAGAGAGATTGAAGCTTAAATTCCAGGCGTTTCTGGATTCTTTGAGATAGTGCATTGCAGTAATCTATCTTAGATAGGACAAGAGCTACAATAACCATTTCTGCATGTCTGGGGGATATAAGGGAACACTTTTTTAATATTCTGATTAGATAGAAGCACGAAGAGGTGACCTGATTCTTTTTAGTCAGAGAAGCAGAGCTGCTGATCATATATAACCATATACTCAACCACCAAGAGAGAGAGGGAAAGACAATTGAGCCACTCTTGATCCCCCTGGTCAATTACAAATAAACAACAAAAGAGTGAGGTGAAAAGATGAAGAGCTAGCAAGAGGAGACACTTTTGTTTTTAAGAAGAACCCTCACTCACCAACCTGGTTGGTGACATGCTTTATCATTGGGTTTCCACCAGAGAGGACGAGTGCCTCTCTGGTGTGCTACGACACTTGATTACAGCGGAGCGGGTTTGGTGATTCTGTGGTGGTGAGAAAGTGAAAGGGCAAAGGATTAAGATTGCCTTTATTTATAAAAAACCCCTCTTTTTATTGGTGGAGAAATAAGGCAAGAGTAAAAACAGTGAGGTGGATGTTTAGAACTGGGTAGATTGACCAGTTACATTCCATGTTAAAAAGTGATGTGTGGTCTACATGTTTCAGCCTCCTAATGCCCGTAGCGAGGCTTTCGTCAGGGCCAAGTGCCACGGCGGTATACGTACACTAAGGCGTACCCTAACCTGTGGCAGCAGAAAAAAAGCTTAACTTACGGTTACCGTAGTGCCTACAGGGTTCCTGAAAGCCGAATGAATATGTGCATCCACAGGGTCCTCATGTCGGGAGTCTCCAGGTGCACACCAACATGGAACTAAGAGGGAAATACAGACCTAGGTCGCCCTCCACTCAATAAGTCACAACAACAATAATGACCTAGGTCTAGGGCCTTCACTTTCAATTATGTCGAGCTGGGGTATCACACGTCGCAATCAATTACAACAACCTCCCATTTCTTATATATGTATAGGGTAGGGTCTACGTCAGTCAAAAGCCCACCGTAAAAAAGCCCGTCCCCTTATCTAGACAGAGTAGAAACCCACACCAACGTGTGATAGGAAAAAATGTGCAAGAGCAAGATGGCACCTCACGGGCGCACCACCAATGGGACCCCTGGTAGGTTCTTACCAGGACGGCCCCGTTATCATCATTGGTGCCATCGAGCTTAAAGAAAAGTGTCCAAGTGAAAGCAACTGTGTTAACAGTGATGAGTGCAGTGGAAACGAAACAGGCAACATATACAATGGTGTCACACAACATATAATCTATCTCTCCTACCAGCCGAGAGGTCTTAAAAACAGGTTTTGGTTAACTCCTTCTGTGAGTTTAGTAACACCTCCTTCCGTTACTCGTAACTGTAATCTACATCTTCATTCCATTTAAAAACCCTTTCTTTAAAAGGTGTTAAAGAAAGGGTTTTTAAATGGAATGAAGATGTAGATAAAGAAGCAGGGTAAGTGATAAGTTTTCTAAGAACATTGTGATGGTTTTTTACAGTTACGAGTAACGGAAGGAGGTGTTACTAAACTCACAGAAGGAGTTAACCAAAACCTGTTTTTAAGACCTCTCGGCTGGTAGGAGAGATAATTGCCGATAGAGGGTAAATATGGCAATAATTATTTTTGTCTGTGCAGCGGTTTATAGGAATTTACCCATTTGGCAAGGAAGTAAACTCAAGTTTATTTTATTTTGTTTTTTTTGACAGTGTTTGAAGCCCTGGTGTCCTATGCAGTGGCGTAAAAAGTAGATACCCTGAAGAAATTGCCTGACTAGGACCATGGCAATGAAACATGTTGGCGAGTAGAACATGGCTCTATAGGCAGTAGCCATATTCACTTTTTTAATATACGCAACCAGCACAAAGGAAGAAGAATAAAGTTATCTGTCCGTGCTGTATGCGTTGTTTTATGTTATATGTTGTGTGACACCATTGTACATGATGCCTGTTTCCTTTCCACTGCACTTATCACTGTTAACACAGTTGCTTTCCCTTGGACACTTTTCTTTAAGCTCGATGGCACCAATGATGATAACAGGGCCGTCCTGGTGAGTACCTACCAGGGGTCCCATTGGTGGTGCGACCGTGAGGTGCCATCTTGCTCTTGCACATTTTTTCCTATCACACGTTGGTGTGGGATCTACTCTGTCTAGATAAGGGGGCGGGTTTTTTAAGGTGGGCTTTTGACTGGCGTAGACCCTACCCTATACATATATAAGAAATGGGAGGTTGTTGTAATTGATTGCAACGTGTGATACCCCAGCTCGACATAATTGAAAGTGAAGGCCCTAGACCTAGGTCATTATTGTTGTTGGGAGTCTCCAGGTGCCAAACGGGTGCTTGGCTTTGTTGAACATGTGACTACAAGCCATCGCCCTCCGCTTGGATCCATGGTGTAAGGTTATCCTACACTTGATATTCATTCTGCTTTCAGGAACTCGGAAGGCATTACGGTAACCGTAAGTTAAGCGTTTTTTTTCTGCTGCCACAGTTTAGGGTGTGTATACCGCTGTGGCACTTGGTCCTGAAGAAAGCCTCGCTACAGGCATTAGGAGGCTGAAACATGTAGACCACACTTGAGACGGTTCTACCTGAAGACGGCTTAAACGCCGAAACGCGCGTCGTGTTTTTTCATCGACCGCCAGCCTTTCGAATTGTTTCACAACTTAACAACTCCTTCTCTTCTCTTTTTATGTATAGCACCGTAATGTTGTGGTGTGAAAAATGATTTGTGTCACTTTACTATATATGTATAAAAATAATCATCAAAAGATTTAAAAAGAAGTATATATCTAATAAGTATAAAGAAAATATGAACAGAAAAAAATGATTTATTAAAATAAAGAAACATGATTTTGTATCAAAAAGGAATTGTTTGCAGTTTTATATACATGATTAATTAATGTGCACTGTTTTCACACAGATCAAGGCCGGATGCTTTACATTAACTAATTATTATATATCTTGTGGATAGCTTTTTGTTTTACCCCAAATTATAATATCTTACTTTGCATTTAAAAAACTCAATCAATCAATCAACAGAATTTGTATAGTGCGCTACTGACCCGTTAGGGTCTCAAGGCACTGAGGGGGGGGGACGCTTCTGCTCGAACAGCCAGGTCTTGAGTTGCTTCCTGAAGGAGAGATGGTACAGGGTTAGCAGTAGGTGAGTGGGGAGGGAGTTCCATGTCTTAGCTGCCAGGTAGGAGAAGGATCTTCCTCCGACGGTGGATTTGCGGATTCGTGGGACGGAGGCGAGGGCGAGGCTGGCGGATCGGAGCTGGCGGGTGGGTGTGTAGAATGTGAGGCGGCTGTTGAGGTACTTCGGGCCCATGTCGTGGAGGGCCTTGTGTGCATGGGTGAGGAGTCTGAACGTGATCCTCTTGTCGACGGGGAGCCAGTGCAGGTCTTTCAGGTGGGCAGAGATGTGGCTGTGGCGAGGGATGTCCAGGATGAATCGTGCTGAGGCGTTCTGAATGCGCTGGAGTCTTTTCTGGAGTTTGGGTGTGGTTCCAGCATAGAGGGTGTTCCCGTAGTCCACACGGCTGGTGACGAGGGCCTGGGTGACCGCCTTCCTGGTTTCGGTGGGGGATCCATCGGAAGATCTTTCGGAGCATGCGCAGGGTGTTGAAGCAGGATGACGAGACAGCGTTGACTTGCTTGGTCATCGTGAGGGAGGAGTCCAGGATGAAGCCAAGGTTGCGTGCGTGGTCCGTTGGCTTGGGTGCGGTGCGCAGGAGTCGTCCCAGGCGGAGGGAGATGGCCCGAAGATGAGTACTTCCGTCTTGTCTGAGTTCAGTTTCAGACGGCTGATCTTCATCCATTCCGCGACGTCTTTCATTCCTTCCTGGAGGTTTGCTTTGGCGGTGGCGGGGTCGTTGGCGAGGAAGAGGATCAGCTGGGTGTCGTCGGTGTAGGTGATGATGTTGAGGTTGTGTTGGCGTGCGATGGCTGCGAGAGGGCTCATGTAGACGTTGAAGCGGGTGGGGCTGAGTGAGGATCCTTGCGGAACACCGCAGATGACTTTGGTGGCCGCGGATCGGAACGGGGGAGGTGGACTCTCTGGGTTCTTCCGTCGAGGAACGAGATGATCCACTCCAGGGCCGCTCCTTGGATTCTGGTGTTGCTGAGGCGCTATATCAGGGTGCGGTGGCATACGGTGTTGAAGGCTGCTGAGAGGTCCAGGAGGATGAGGGCAGTAGTTTCTCCACTGTCGAGCAGGGACCTGATGTCGGTGGCTGCGATGAGGGCGGTCTCAGTGCTGTGGTTTGCTCGAGACCCGGATTGTGAAGGGTCGAGGGATCCGTTGGTCTCGAGGAAGGCGGAGAGTTGTCTGTTGACGGTCTTTTTGATGACTTTGGCTGGAAAGGGGAGGCGCGAGATGGGGCGGAAGTTCTTCAGGTCCGTGGGGTCCGCGGTGGGTTTCTTCAGGGGGGCGCTCAACTCGGCATGTTTCCAACTCTCCGGGAAGGTGGCGGATGAGAAGGAGCTGTTGATGATGTTCCGGATGTTCATAAATTCACTGAAAAAAATAAAGGTTAAAGTGACATTGTAGTTAGGTGAAAATTTCAGGTTAAACATAACATTTTAAACAAAAAAAACACTGAAATTCACCAGTTATAGTCATTTCAACTATCTAAATCATGCCCTTGCCATGCACTGCTAATGACCTCTCATATTACACTCATGACGTATTCGATTACATTATTGATAATATCAATGCAACATCTAAAATACCATAATTGACAAAAATACTGTGCATGGCGAAGGCGCTAGTTATAGTTACTAACCTAAACTTTAATACAGATCTTTTGCAAATTTGTGGTAACATTTAAAAGTTAAGATTTTGCAAAAGGTATATAACATTTTGAGTTTTACAGTTGGTCATGTTTTTTACTTTAACAGTTTGACCATTGAGTTGTATTCTGTCATCTTCTATTGTCAAAGGGCAAATTTTTCAAGTTCCACATCTGAAATTTCCTATTACCGGTGTCATTCCCACAATACTTCTCTGTACTGGTTGTTTAACACAGGGCATCCTTAATCTAACAATTAGATCTTTTAGATGTTTGTTCTTACGATAGGCAAATAAATGCTTAGAAAGTTTCTCTCCAGGTTCTTTGTCAGGATTTAGAATATACCAACTTGAGGAGATAATCTGCCTTATCTTTGCATTCATCATAGAATGTCTGGTGACAAATACTAGTGTTGTGGCTTTTTATTTGCTGTTATTCGTTAATAGGTGTTGTCTATCATAAAACCTTGCTCTCTTATAGGAGTCTTTCACTAGTTTAGGTGAATATCCTGGCACTAAAAAATGTTTTCTCATCTCTGCAGCTCTTATGCCAAAGTCTATGATGGTGGTACAGTTCCTGGGTAAACGCAGGAACTGACCAAAGGGGATGCTGCTTATCTGTGACTTGGGATGAAAACTAATATAGTGCAGAAGCGTGTTACATGCCTTTGGTTTAGTGAACAAATCAATGGCTAATTTACCAGCAACATGTTTAATAGTTATATCCAGAAATTCAATCTGGTTACTGTTGATTGCAGAGGTGAAATGTAAATTTTGGTCACACAGATTTAACCATGTGAGAAACTCATGTGGATTGTCCTCCTTGTCTGACCAAACAAAGAAAATATCATCAATGAAGCGCAACCATTTCCAAATAGATTCGAAAAATGGTGCAACTTCATTGTAGATATATGTGTGTTCAAATTTAGCCATGTAAATGTTTGCCACTATTGGTGCACAAGATGCGTCCAAGCTTCCTCCCTTTGATTGTTGAAATAATTGGCCATTAAACTCAAAGCTATTGTCTTCAAGAACTATCTTGAGGCATTTAATAATGAAGTTTTCATTGCAGTAAATGTTCATGATTTGAATGAACCATTCCACTGCCGATAGCGCCCCTTGAATAGGTACATTGCTCTAGAGGCTTTCCATATCGAGACTTACTAGCCATTGTTGCTGGGGGTTGAAAGGGATCTCTTCTATAAGGTTTATTATATGTCGCGTATCTTGGACAAATGCCAGAGTTTTATTAACATGGGGCGCAGGATAGCGTCCAAATATCTGGACAATGGTTCTGTCACAGAACCTATCGTCGAAACAATGGGTCTGTAGGCTGGCTCCTTCTCGTGTTTATGTATTTTTATGGTACCATACAGAAAAGCCATCTTTGGATTCTATACATTAAGGTAATCATATTCCTTATCGCAAATGTCCCCATCTCTCAATGCATTGCCGGTGATACGCTGAATTTTAGTTTTTATTTTATCAGTTGGATTTCTGCTAATTTTAGAATAAAAATGAGTGTCTTGTAACTTATCTTCCGTTTTCCTCACATAATCTGTTGTATTCACAATTCCGATACCTCCACCCTTATCACAACTTTTGATTGTGATGTCAGAGTTATTTTTCAAATTTACCAAAGCTTGATGTTCTTCAGGTTGAATATTATAGGGGGTTCTTTGTACATATTTAGTGGTCTCAATCATTTTTTGGTATACCACCTGTTCAAATACAATAGCCTCCGGTGGTACTTGTCCAACTGTAGGTGTAAAATTAGAATTTGGCATTAAGCCTGATTTTTTAATTTGTGTTGAACAGGTGTTCTGTTCAGCAAAAACAATTTTAATCGAATTTTATGAAAAAATGCTGTTAAGTCACTGAACAATTCAAATTTGTTCAGACCTGAGTGGGGAACAAAAGTGAGGCCTTTGCATAACAATGAATAAGTTGCTGGTGTCAAATCTGAGGTACTCAAATTAAAGACTGTTACGGAGAAGTATTAACCACCTCTGGTCCCAAGAATTAACTCTGATCGCACTGGCAGAATTATAGGTACATGGCATGTAAATAATATACTGTAGTCCATGACTGATGACTAAGAGGGTACATTAATGGCTATCCAGAACTGCCACACATTCACTACTTAAAATAACTGTTCCTCATTGAATCTCGTAACATAGATTATAATTTGAGAGTAAGCTTCATATCTTTTCTTGTGCACGGGTGATCAATTTAATAATTTCTATCTTTCTTCTTAAGGAGTAATAAAGGTACATTCACTTTAGTACTCCTTATATCTTTGAATACATATGTTTCCTCTTTTCTCTTTATAAGTAAGTTTAGGATGCTAGCTTCACTATATAAATAATGTGTGTGCTATATGCAATTGTATAAAGAATCAATCAATAGGTATACATGTGTTTTTGGTAATATGGGCATAGATAGTAAAGGAATAGAAGCTTTGCATGCTGAATTGCATATCAGTATTAAATGATCAGGCCTCAAGTGCTTTTTAGCTTCTTATTGTGTTTATTTTACACTTTATTATAGAGAAAGTTGAGACGGTTCTACCTGAAGAAGGCTTAAACGCCATAACGCGCGTTGTTTTTTTTTCATCGACCGCCAGCCTTTGAATTGTTTGACAACTCCTTCTCTTGGCTTTTAAAAGGGAAATAAAAACTGTTTATGTATAGCACTGTAATGTTGTGTTTGTGAAAAATTGTTTGACTCACTTTACTACGTATGTATAAAAATAATCATCAAAAGATTTAAAAAGAAGTATGTATCTAATAAGTATAAATAAAATATAAAGAAAATATGAACATAAAAAATTGATTAATTAAAATAAAGAACCATAAGTTTGCATCAAAAAGGAATTGTTTGCAGTTTTATATACATAATTAATGTGCACTGTTTTCACACAGATCTAAGCCTGATGCTTTACATTCACTAATTATTATACATCTTGTGGATAGCTTTATGTTTTACCCCAAATGATAGATTTATTGTTTTTAGTAGAGGTCCCCTTTTTTTTTTTGGCAAGTAAGATATTATTTTTTATAGTAAAGTAATATTTTATTTCCACACGTACCTCCGTGCACAGCCAAAAGCCCAGTGGCAGGCCTGCACCCAATCCTCCAACAAGCACAGCCTTTGGTTCTGCATGGCAGGGTTAGCTAAAGGGTCAACTGTCCATACGCTGCCAACCACCACAGACAGTCACTTTTTTTTCCTATCCCATGGGACGCTCACTGTAGTCAGAGTCTCTCCTGCTCTCCCGCTGGATCACAGCAATCCCCCCATTTTATTTTTTCATTTGGCCCCGGGTTTTCCTCTGGAAGCTCCTACAAGGTCCAGGGGGTCAGGGTACCCCTACTTCTCCCCATTATACTTCTTTTTAAAAAAAAGTTTTAAGGTACAAGGACCAAGTCGCCTTTCATCAGAAATGGTGGCCTCATCATTTCTCCTTATACTGTAGCCATTCAATCACCGCACAAGCTCTGCAGGTCTCACAGGAGCAAGACACCAATAGGAAAAAGCCCGCTCAGACAATCAGAATGGTCTATTATTTGAAGTTGTCGGCCTGCTTGACTCCCGTGAGAGTCCAAAGAACCCAAAGAGTTATTAATACATAGATTTTTAATGTTACTTTAAAAAAAAACTACTAAACAAATTTGCACCAAATCAAACAAATCACATTTTCTGGGTAAAGATCTAGCTTTCTAACAAATGTTGTGTCATTCTCTTCAGCCATTTAGTCAGTATCATTTTATTAAATTATTAAATGCATTCTTATTTTTCTAAGTTTTTTAAAATTTCTATGATTGTACAAAAGTTTAAAAAATATTACTGAAGCCACAAAAAATTCATAGGTGCAAATGTCCAATTATTCAGAATAGAAATACATGTCACATTTGTTTTAATACATTGTCATAATTTGTAACAGGTGCATGGCTATTGAAACATATGAACTGACCACAGAACCATCCTCACCTCTCGCACAACACCACACTAACACTCTGTCACGAGGTTTCAGACCTTCCTAAAAAATTGTCACAAATGACACGGAAGAGGACCCATTCCCTCCCTCATACTGTACCTTTCTTGTATTTCCAGCCGTATGAACAAACCTCGGCTTACGAGTTCCAAACCAGTTATTTTATGAACCAACAAGACTTCCTGGAATACAACTCCTCCCACCAGGACTGCGTCACCACAGGTATTGACCCAAACTGACAGCAAGATCAAGAGTCGTCAAGATTAAACGTTGGAACCACAGAAGTGCGGCGTTCTCGAGACCGGACGGAGACGAGACCAAATTACTCCAACCCCGAGGACCGTGTCAGGGAGGAAATCTGTGGTGGAAGCAGAAGAGACAGCTCCAAAACCGAAGAGGAAGAAACCCGAGAACAGCTACTTCCCGAGCCGAGCACAGTCGAGATACAGCTGTTCCTCAGTATTAGGGGTGTCTTTCATAGATTCACATGCCTAAATCATTCCCCGTCGTCGGAGTGGGAGTCCCACGGTACATAAAAAAGCAGTAATATGCCATTTGTACATAGCAAATAACAGTTATACCCAACCAGGAAGTAAAGTAGCCCCAGCTACAGTGGAAAAAACTTCCACATTGATGACTATCCAAATCATTATGTATAGACCAAACTGCAGCCAATCAGGCCACAGCTCCCACCAGAATGCTCTCCCCAGTGACCCAGGCTCTCAGATTTTTTTACCGCACGCCGTGTGATAGGGAGTCTCTCTGAGCTCTGCTCAGTTTTTTCTCTACTTCTGAAAGATTTCACTTTCTAACATGTCTAAATCAAAGTCCCTGTTCAGGGCCTGTGAATCCTGCAGAAAAGCAAGGCTGTTTAAGGAGGATCCGCATACTCGCTGCATCTACTGCTTGTACCCTGATCATCAGGCTAAGGAGTGCAAGATTTGTCGCACCTTTCCTCCAAAGACCCTCAGGGACAGAGAGGGTCGCCTGCTGCTGTGGATACAGCGGATTAAAGATAAGGATAACCCACTCTCTGAGGTAGGAAGTTTGGCCTCAGGGTCTTCTATGGGATCTAGAAAGAGGATGGCTGAGAGTAAGGTGACTACTCCTAAGGCTAAGGTGGCAAGACAGGCCCAGCTCGCTGAAGACGCTGGTGAGCCTTCTACCTCAAAAAAGAAAAAATCCTCTGAGAAATCTGTGAGGCCAACCGAATCTAAAAAGACTGCGTCTTTATTGTCACCTCAGAGGCCTGTGACCAAGGCAGCGACTACTCTGCCATTTTCCTGTCAGGCAGCCACTGCAGTGACTTCTACTATGACTTTTTCCTCACCAAAACCGTCTATGGTGATGTCCTCAGCGTCCTCTCCAACTTTTGTACATGTCCAGGTTCGTCCCATCTCATCGACGAAAATTGTCACACCTCTCGTCGACGAGCCTCCGTCGACGGAGCTAATACCAGCGTCGACGAAAAGCTTGCAGTCGACAACAGCCTTACCGTCGACGAAGAAGACCTTGACGTCGACGACATCATCGTCGAGGAAGCTGACGTCGACGATCCCATCGTCGACGAAGAATACCCCGTCGACGGCCCTGTCGACGAAGTCATCATTGACGGCCTCGTCGACGAAGAAAATAGTCCCGTCGACGGCCCCGTCGACGAAGAAAGCAGTCCCGTCGACGGTTCCCTCGTCAACGACGAAATCCATCCCGTCGACGAAGACTAAACAGCCACAGTCGTCGACGTAGCAATTATCGTCGACGAGTACATCGTCGACGACGAAGAAAAAGCCACAAGAAACAGAATTAACAATGGCACAAGAGTATCCTACAACACCAAAGCTGTCATCTTGCACAGATCTTCAAGTTTGGTCAGCAAGGAGCAATGTGATACCGCTGCCATCTCCAGCCACCACTGCGGCACTATTACAAAAGCGTTCATCACAGTCTGCATCTATGTCGCCACTAAAAATGCCAGACAGGCTATTGGATTCTGAGGAAGATGAATCTGGTGATGAGTTATTTCAAGCAGCTAAGAGCCCATCTGATTTGCTTATACAAATAAAAGATCAGGAGGAAGAGGAACAGGAGATACAACCGCCTAGGTTGGAGACTGAACCAACACCAGGGATGCAAATGCCAATGGAACTTTTCCAAAATTTGCAGTATATGTTGAGCGATTATTATCGCCGTTTTCCGCCTTCAGAGTCAGGCGAATCACAAATCTCTTCTCCACGGCCTCCAGTAACCCAGACTCCAATGGCTACAATGACAGAAGAAGCGGAGCATGCCCGACCATCAACACCGATGTCCTACCACCAAACGGAGGATGAGAATACTGATGAGGAAGCTCATGAAGAAGGTGAATTAGATAAAACGGACTCGTCGGAGTATGAAGATTATCAAGCTGACACACCTTCTCCAGATGAACAACCAAAAGCTGAGTCACCACCGGTGGATATTGCAAATTTCCATAGGATTATGGACAAAGCAACTAAGAGATTTCTCATTTCCATGGAGGCTAAACAGGACGAATGTTTCCTGTACGACTTTAAGAGTTTGTCTCAGAGGCAAAGTTGGTCTATTCCTATTATAGACTTTATTTGGAAAGAAGGTCTAAAGATCATGGCCACACCAAATTCTTTACCTGCGGTTTTTCTGCGAGTGGATAAAAAGTACAAGGCACCAACTTCTTCACCTGCTTGCCTGATCGGCCAGGCCAAGACGGAGTCAGTCATTGCGCAAGCAGCTCAAAAGAGAGCAAGGAACCCGTCATCTCAGATCTCCACTCCTACGGACAGAAATGGGAGGCGACTCGATACCATTGGGAAAAAGGTATCGACTATTGCAGCGACCACAGTTAGGGCTGCTAATTCGCTGGCAATTCTCGGCAGGTATGATAGGCAGATGTGGTCAGACATATCGCCATACATTCAAAAACTGCCTGAACCGGACCGGACCGAAGCCACAAAAATTCTACAGGAAGGGGAGTGTGCTTCGTCGGAGATCATTGATGCTGCAGTGGACGTAGCAGCTACAGGATTCAGGGAGTTGGCAGGAGCTGCAGTCCTTAGAAGAGAGGGATGGTTGAAATCTACATCTTTTAGGCAGGAGGTGCAATCCAAAGTGCTGAATATGGCTTATGATGGCGAGTACCTATTCGGCTCGCATGTAGATGAGGCTTTGCAATCCATCAAGAAAGATACAGAAACTGCACGATCGTTGGGTACTCTGCAGTACCAGAAATCTTCCTTTCGTGGTGCTAGAGGAAGGGGTAACTTCACAAATAGAGGAGGATATTACCAACAACGATCCTATACGAACAACCAAAATAACCAGAGGTACCAGCCATATAAGCAACAACCTTATGGCCAAAGAAGAAATAATTATTCACAGCCCCGGGGAAAAACAACATATCGGGGCAGAGACAACGCTAACAAACAGTGAGGAACACATCCTGCCACCACTTTGTCCCAGCCAGAAACAAATTGTAGGAAGAATATCCCTACATTGCTCAGAATGGTCAAAAATTACCACAGACAGATGGGTCCTGGATGTGGTTTCCAAGGGCCACATATTGGAATTTGTAAAAACCCCTCCAAATTCACCCCCAAAAGGACCGCCCCCAGCACATCTCAAGGAGCTGTTCATCCAAATCAATACAATGATTCGAAACGGGGCAATCGAGAGAGTACCTCAACATCAGAGAGGAAAAGGTTTTTACTCTCGTTTTTTCTTGATACGCAAAAAATCGGGGGAATGGCCCCATCCTCGATTTGCGTGCCCTCAACAAATACATCAAAAAATTAACGTTCAGAATGTTGACACTCCAAGAGATCCTCCAGTTTCTGACAGAAGGGTACCACATGGTAACATTCGACCTTCAGGATGCTTACTTCCACGTACCCATTTTCCCCAGGCACAGGAAGTTCCTAAAGTTCAGAGTGGCTGGCAGGGATTTCCAATTCAAGGTGCTTCCTTTTGGACTACGTTCAGCCCCGAGGGTATTCACAAAGATGTTGGCACCTGTAGCGGCCCACTTACGATTACAGGGTATTCAGATATACCCATATCTGGACGACTGCCTTATCAAGGCCAATTCCTACGCCACAACAAGCAAGCATGTCCAGAAATGCCTTTACCTGCTTCGAAACCTGGGTTTCTCAGTGAACTTCGAGAAATCAGATCTGGTACCATCACAAAGGAAGTCTTTCCTAGGAGCAACGCTGGATTCCAAGCTCGCTCAGGTCTTCATTTCAAGCGAAAGACAGGAGAAGATTCAAAAGATGGCGACTGCACTCCTCAGAAAAGAGTGCGTTTCTGTTCGAAAATTCAAATCTTTCCTAGGGATGATCTCATCGTGCATCCCTTTCACTCCAAACTGTCGTCTGTGAATGAGACCCTTGCAAGAGGAACTCAGTCACCAATGGGTGCAGGTATCGCAACATATCGGAACAAGAAATGTACACACTTTGCGAGCTGGATTCCCCACAGAGAATCTTGCGGGGATGCTCTGTCAATGAATTGGGAGCGGATTTTTGCCTACACCTTCCCGCCAATTCCATTAATTCCCAAGGTCATCAAGAAAATGAGAAGACAACCGTGTCGAATATTTTGGTTGCTCCACGGTGGCCACGACAATATTGGTTCACACAGCTTCTTCTTCTCTCAGAACGCGAACCAGTCCAGCTGCCTCAAATTCCAAATCTTCTGACAATTCAAGAAGGCAGGGTATATCATCCGGACCCTCATTCTCTGAAATTATCGGCTTGGCTCCTCAACACCATGAGTTTGCACACTTGAACATTCCACAAGACTGTCAAGAAGTCCTAGCCAATGCTAGAGCGCCTTCAACGAACAAAACTTACAAGCTTAAATGGAAGCGTTTTTGTGCTTGGTGCCAAACTAATAATTTACATCCCATGTATGCTGAACCGGAAAAGATCTTACCCTTCTTTTTACAGTTGGCTAAATCAGGTTTGGCGCACTCAACACTTAAAGTGTTTCTAGCGGCTATATCCCGATACCGTCAGGATGGTACGAATTCTCTATATTCCTCAAGAATAATCCAGCAATTCTTTAAGGGTTTATTTCGTATGTTTCCACCAATACGTCGGCCACCTCCATCCTGGCATTTGAATTTAGGACTAGCTCAGCTCATGCGCCATCCCTTTGAGCCGATCCATAAAGTTGATCTGAAGTTCATCACTTGGAAGGTCGCATTACTGCTGGCGTTAACATCAGCCAGAAGGGTTAGTGACATGCAGGCGTTAACGTCTAAACCACCTTTCTTGCAATTCACGAATGACTCTGTGATACTGCGCACCAACCCGAAGTACATGCCCAAGGTACCATCGGATTTTCATTTGAATGAGCCAGTGATACTTAAGACATTCTTTCCGAATCCGCAGTCACCAGCTGAGCGGACTTTACACTCGTTAGATATCAGGAGATGTCGTAAGTTTTATCTTTCAAGGACAGCTGCCATCAGGAAGACGGATCAGCTATTTGTAGCGCATGGCAGACTAAGACAAGGCTGTGCAGTGACAAAACAGACTATCGCTAGGTGGGTCTCATCAACGATAGGGCTCTGCCATCAACAAGCAGGTAAACCCTTACAGACCTTACCTAGAGCTCATTCTACGAGGGCAGTCTCTTCTTCAACTGCTTTGTTTGCTGGTGTGCCTCTCCTGCAGATCTGCAGAGCTGCAACATGGTCCAGCAGGCACACATTCACGAGGCATTACTGTCTGGATTCTTCAAGTGATACCGATGCCTCGGTGGGAAGAGCAGTCCTGCGTAATCTTTTTCAATAAGGTGAGCCTCTGATGATCTCTCCCACCTCCTCTTGCTCTTTTGACGCTTTATTATGTTATTGCATTTCATTATGTTCATGCATGAAAAATGTGTAGCTTGGCGTCCAAGAGCGATGTATTGTATTACTGCTAACTACTCTGATTCAGGCATGTGAATCTATGAAAGACACCCCTAATACTGGAGAAGAACAATAGTTACTTACCTGTAATCTGTGAATAGGGTAGCAAAGGTCCAGGGATTTTGAGGCCTGAACAACACTTGAATAAGTAATGTTGATTGGTGGGTGGAGACACACTCGAAGCTCTGGACCTCTCGAACTTCAAATGAAGAAACAGTTTTGAAAAGGGGGTAAGTGTGTTCTCCACATAGAATTACATTAGTTCTCCAAGATTAATATCCATTCTTCCCAGATCATAAAATGGTGGACAGAGACATTTATGTTTTGTAGTGCAGTTCCTTTATTTTTATTTTCATTCATAGAACAAGGACAGCCGACAAGTGTTTCGCCCCCTCTTGGCGATTTGCGCCGGGGCTTTCTCAAGGCTGTTGAAGGATATGAGAAAAGGGTTATAATTGTGTAGTCTAAAAGCAGTTGACCCCAAGAGAAAACAAAGAAAGCACCTAGAGTGAGAGGCGGTTGATTTGATTTTGTGATGCCATAGTGGGCAGACTTATCTTCATGCTCAAGGAAAGATGTGGTGATTCTAAAGTCAGATGTGGTGATTTTTGAAGGATCTAGAAACCCGCAGAGGAAATTACAGAGAAAGCCATATACGTGTTTTTAAAGTTATTATAGTGAAAGAGGGCAAGATTTTGTAAGCGTCAAGAGAAAGTGTCATAGTATACAACTTGATCAATCAACGAAAGAGATCCTAGAGTCCCAGAGCAAAGAGGAAGTGAATCCATAAAGAACATGTAAAATAAAATGGAATACAGTCATAATACCTAAATTGGCTAAGTCACGTAGGCAAATGTCTTTTCCATATGATTAACAATATCTCAAGTGCAAAAATATAGTTCTTCAAGTTTAAAACAATTTCTGTAAATTCAAGCAAAAACAATTCATGAGTGCATTTGTTTTTGACATCCGATATATTGCATGTTAAAATAACATTATAAATAATCCAAGTACACTTGTGCTATATAAAGACTTCTGTCTATATAGACCAATTTTATGTAGATACCCAGGTTCATTATATCTCACATGTCATTTATCTAACCCATTTACGGTAGTGGCTGTTGCTCAATTTGTTATAGGCGTGGCTATTATGTCTACATCTTTAAGCATTGTCATTCAAGGAAGCATATGTTAGCGATTTGATTAAAAAAAGTTATAGTCCTAGCGACTTAAACTGGGTTTTTGCTGTGCATATGGCAGACTCATTGGTTGCTTCTAAATGAATGGGTTTGCTTGGTTTCTATTTTCAAAAGACACATACTCGATAAATAATAACTGATCCATACGTCTCCAAAGCAAGACAGACATTCCAGTGTATTGGTCAGTTCCCAAAAATATACATAAGTTTACAAAAGAAGTGCAACTGTTACGTTATTGTTGTGGTGGCATAATGGAACTGTGGTAAGAAACTATGCCACCTCTCTGTGCAGTGTTAAGGGTGTATGTTTAAAGGTATTGACGTCCTGGTAAGTACGTCTATTCGTGTATATTGTTGTTTAGATAGGGAGGTAAAGTGCCATCCATCAACTAGGGGTTTGTACAGGGAAAGCAGGTAAAACGTTTACGAGCTGATAGCACGCGGGAAGCCGGACTGGAAACGGCGGTAGTTAGAAAAGTACACAGCAGTCGGAATTGGCGTGCTGTTCGCCGGACTGGAAGCAGCGGTAATTAAAAGGTACACAGCAATCGGAAAAGGCGTGCAGTTCAAGTATGCCATCATATCGGACATTGCTGTCCATGAGGAAAGGATCGTTTGCCGTCCGTAAGGCATGGGAATGCTATTGCTGCTCGCTTGCAATCAATAGGTGGAACGAGTTAGGGACGAGTGCGCACGGGACTTACTTGTAGGCAAATGCCTCTGGTCCTACGGTTCTTCCGGCATGGCGGGTCTCGGGTTGAATCCCAGGCTGTCCATAGTCGCGGGAACCCGGTACTTGAAGAGAGCGACCCGGAAGTTGCAACAAACGACCCGGAAGTAGTAACTTCGGGGACGAGTTTTAGTCTTTGAAAGCAGATGATTTTGGAATGTTTTATTTGTCTATTGATATTAAAAGAGCAAAAATAAACGTGCGAGACATACACCGTATTTTTTGGCTTTTTGCAGCAAAACGCGTTTTTGATAGAAAGATAATTCGCTACGGCTTTAGTTTGAAATGGTGGCCCAATTAGCTCGGTAAAGCGGGCGCCATTTATAAAAGGTTGAATTTTGATAGTTTTATGCATAATTGTATACTCATTTGGAACACAAGGAGAGATAGTGAGCTGATTTGTTCTGATTAGCAGATATGACCTTACAGTTCTAAATTACATTAGTATTAGTTGTCAAATGACAGGCATAATTTGAATTTTAAGGCATACAGGGGCAAGATGTGGGCACACATTTTTTTGAGCACCTACGAGTGCATCAGGCTAGATCCACATCTATTAACCTCTTTTTTAAAGGTGGTTAAATTATTATCATTTTTTTATATACAACCTTAAGTTTTCATTTAAAAGGTATTGCTACCTTGAGTCTCTGCATTCTCACACAACAGTTTGGAATAGGTTATGTCAGAGAAGTGATCAAGCATCATGGCTAATTCTAGACAAGTTTACCAGTTTTGCCAACCCAGATGTAATTACACATTTCATCTGTTATATATCTGGTTTTGTCCATGGCAAGTCTTTTATATAATTGGTTTATATCATGGCAAAATGAAGAAGAATCATAGTCTATAGTTTCTCTCAACTGTTTTAGACCTGTGTCTGAGTCCGTTCAATTATTGCATCATCTCACAGAAAAGAGCATGGAGACAGTTACAGCCAGTGATGCCACTCGTATTCCTGGTTAAGCCCTTTAGTTACAGTTTCCATTCCAATAATTAATGAGCTTTCTTCTCGACGGAGCATCAGGTCAAGATCTCCTCCTCGTTTGGGGATTTTTAATCGTTTTAGTCCAACGAAGGTAAAGCTCAAGTTGTTTTTGTGGTGCTGTAAAAAGTGCTCTACAAGGGACTGTCTAGTGTCTGTACCATGGATATTGCGATAGTGTTCCTGTATTCGAACTTTCAAGGGTCTTTTGGAGCTGCCAATGTAATGTTGTCCACAAGGGCATGCTATTAGATAAATAACATAGGTGCTTTCACAGTTGATCAGATCTTTGATCTTATATTTGTTGCCATTGATTAGGACTTCTTTAGTTCTAGATTTGCCCAATTTACAGATTGAGCAGTTCATGCAGGTGAAAAAACCAAAAGTCTGTGGTGGAAATGCTCTGGGTTTTGGTTGAATGTCTAGAAAAGATGGACAGATGATATCTCGTAAATTCCTGCTTCTCGAGAAGCCCATCTGAGGTTTGTTTTGTATTGTGTCGGACAGGGTTGGATTGTCTTTCAACAGGTGCCAGTGTTTTTGTAGGGTCTTTCGAATATGTTGTTGACCACTGTTATATTCGGTTGTAAAGCGAATCGTTTGTTTCCTCTCTTGTATTTGATTGTTGTGCAATAAGCTCTGTCTATCAGATGTTTTAAATTTGGTGAGAGCTTTAGTCAGTGGTTGTTCTTTATAGCCTCTTTGTCTCAGACGTTCGGTTATGTTTGCTGAATGTATTTCATACTCTTCCACAGAGCTACAGTTCATGCGCGCTCTTCTATATTCTCCTCCTGGGATGTTTGTAATGGTGTGGGCAGGGTGGCTGCTGGTGGCATGTAGGATGGAGTTTGCAGAACTAGGTTTTCTATAGATTTTGGTGTGGAGCTGATTCTCTGAGATGTAGATGGTCAGGTCCAAAAACTCAATTTCTGTTTTCGAGATGTTGTGTGTAATTTCGATACCCCATTGATTCGGTGACAATGACTTGACGAATGATCTGAGTTTTTCCTCGGTTCCTTGCCAGATCATTAAAATGTCGTCAATGTAACGACCCCACATTATTATGTTTTCTGTTACATCTTCCGATCTTTCTTGCCACAGCCAGTGTTGTTCGACCATTCCCATCAGGAGGCAGGCATATGGGGGTGCAAATTTTGCCCCCATTGCAGTCCCCCGCAGTTGTATATAGTATTTTCCATTGAAGAGGAAGTAGTTGTTAAATAGGCAAAACTCAAGAAAGTCAAGGATCATTCTGTTGCGCGCTGTTAAATGAACTGAACGAGTTTGCAGGTATTTTCTAGTGGCAGCTATACCATCTGAGTGTTTAATTGAGGTATATAGACTGGTGATGTCAATTGCAATTAAGAAAAAGTCTTCTTGCCATGTTATATTCTCTAATTTTTGAAGTACACCCTTTGTGTCCCTAATGAAGGACGGAAGAGATTTCATTAGTGGCTGTAGCTCTGCATCAATGAAAGCTCCTAGGTTGGAGCAGACGGAATCAATGCCAGCAATTATGGGTCTACCTTTCGGTATTCGTCCTGGTTTATGCACCTTTGGTAATAGGTACAGAGTTGGTACCACTGGGTTTTTGATGTATAAGAGATTCTTTTCTTCAATACTGAGGAGGCCTTTTTCATACCATAAGTCGAGTAATGCAGATAATCTTTCTTGGATTTGTTGCGTAGGGTTCTTTTCCAAAACCTGGTAACATGTATTGTCATCCAATTGTCGTTGTGCTTCTAGGAGGTAGTCTGAGATGTTTAAAATTACTACATATCCCTCTTTATCTGCTTCTTTTATTGTCAAATCCTTGTTTTGTCGTATTTCAGCCAGGGCAAGTCTTTCTTTAGTGGTGATGTTTTTTGGAGTATATTTTTGCTTTGCTTTATACTTTTCAAATTCCTTATTTAGATCTTCGGTTACTTTAGAGAAGAACATGTTAATCGAATTTCCAGGTGGTAGTGACTGGGTGAATCTTGATTTTTTCTTTAAGGGATTCGGTTTAGTATGGAAAATGTCAATGCCTAGTTCATCTGCAGTTGTAGTGAGTGATTCTAAGTCATCCGGTATTACTTCAGAGGATAGGTGGAGTAAGAGATTACTATTTTCCAAGTCTTGTGCTGACAGATCACTTGTATGATTATTGTGATTGGTCGTCACCCGTCTTCTCAGATTTTCCTGGAAAAAGGAGTGTAGTTTTAATCTTCTCGTGAACTTGAAGAGGTCTATTTTGGTTTTCACTAAATCCCATTGAGCAGTTGGACAAAAAGACAGGCCTTTATTTAGGATTTGATTGTGTGTTTCCGACAAAGTAGTAGTAGACAGATTAAGTACCAGGTTATTGGTTATATCTTGGTCAGATGTTGTTCTCTTTTCCTTGCTCTGGTTTGTACACCCAGTGTATTTGGTTTTGGTGTACCCAGGTTTGGTGGTCGTGATCGGTTGTCTTGTATATTTCCAAGGCGGTGTCGTTGAACCTCCTCCCGAAAATTTACCTGCGGTCTCAGATTAGATGATATGGATAGGTTTTCTACTGACCCTGCCTCAGATGACGATGGTGTTTGTATAGATTCGCTAACCGTGTTGCTCGTTGTTGTGGTGTTGATGTTGTCATATTTTTGTGCAAAGGTGTACACTCTTCCTTGTTGATAATCTTGTAGGTCACGTCTAAATTTCCGATTTTTTCTTTGGATGATATCTTCCTCAAATTCATCCAGGAATTTGTTTAGGATCTCATAATTTTTTGTTGTGATCTCACCCCAATTTGCATCTTCAATTCTTTTAGATAGAGTGTCAACTTCTTTTTTGTTTATTTCATATTCTTCCAATGCAATGTCTATAAGTTGTCGGATCATATTGTTGGAGGCAGTACGAAGATTGTCTTCCCATAGTTGTAGTTTTTCGGGAGCTGTTGTTTCAATTGGAGGAAAGATCAAAATGCGTAAACCACGTGGGATGAGATTGTGCTCCAAGTATTTTTTAAGGGATGCTACCTCCCACCACTTTGAGGTCTCCTTCTTTGCAACCTTTTCCAAAGCCTGGAATGTACTTTTAGCTGACATTAAGTTGGTGGTGCTAGGTGTTCGACTTATCGTTGCGCCTGTGGGGTCAAATGCTGCTTCAAGTCTGTCATTTCGTCTGTCGCGTCTCGAGTTGTATGATGCCATGGTTTATTAGTTTTTATTCTATATACCACAGTGGTGAATTTCTTTTGGTAGTAAGTAGTAAGTTGAGAGAAATCAGTTGTTTAGGCTTTCAAAGTCCATATATATAGATGTGAATAGGGTAGCAAAGGTCCAGGGGTTTTGAGGCCTGAACAACACTTGAATAAGTAATGTTGATTGGTGGGTGGAGACACACTCGAAGCTCTGGACCTCTCGAACTTCAAATGAAGAAACAGTTTTGAAAAGGGGGTAAGTGTGTTCTCCACATAGAATTACATTAGTTCTCCAAGATTAATATCCATTCTTCCCAGATCATAAAATGGTGGACAGAGACATTTATGTTTTGTAGTGCAGTTCCTTTATTTTTATTTTCATTCATAGAACAAGGACAGCCGATGTCTTTCATTCCTTCCTGGAGGTTTGCTTTGGCGGTGGCGGGGTCGTTGGCGAGGAAGAGGATCAGCTGGGTGTCGTCGGTGTAGGTGATGATGTTGAGGTTGTGTTGGCGTGCGATGGCTGCGAGAGGGCTCATGTAGACGTTGAAGCGGGTGGGGCTGAGTGAGGATCCTTGCGGAACACCGCAGATGACTTTGGTGGCCGCGGATCGGAACGGGGCAGGTGGACTCTCTGGGTTCTTCCGTCGAGGAACGAGATGATCCACTCCAGGGCCGCTCCTTGGATTCTGGTGTTGCTGAGGCGCTATATCAGGGTGCGGTGGCATACGGTGTCGAAGGCTGCTGAGAGGTCCAGGAGGATGAGGGCAGTAGTTTCTCCACTGTCGAGCAGGGACCTGATGTCGGTGGCTGCGATGAGGGCGGTCTCAGTGCTGTGGTTTGCTCGAGACCCGGATTGTGAAGGGTCGAGGGATCCGTTGGTCTCGAGGAAGGCGGAGAGTTGTCTGTTGACGGTCTTTTTGATGACTTTGACTGGAAAGGGGAGGAGCGAGATGGGGCGGAAGTTCTTCAGGTCCGTGGGGTCCGCGGTGGGTTTCTTCAGGGGGGCGCTCAACTCGGCATGTTTCCAACTCTCCGGGAAGGTGGCGGATGAGAAGGAGCTGTTGATGATGTTCCGGATGTTCATAAATTCACTGAAAAAAATAAAGGTTAAAGTGACATTGTAGTTAGGTGAAAATTTCAGGTTAAACATAACATTTTAAACAAAAAAAACACTGAAATTCACCAGTTATAGTCATTTCAACTATCTAAATCATGCCCTTGCCATGCACTGCTAATGACCTCTCATATTACACTCATGACGTATTCGATTACATTATTGATAATATCAATGCAACATCTAAAATACCATAATTGACAAAAATACTGTGCATGGCGAAGGCGCTAGTTATAGTTACTAACCTAAACTTTAATACAGATCTTTTGCAAATTTGTGGTAACATTTAAAAGTTAAGATTTTGCAAAAGGTATATAACATTTTGAGTTTTACAGTTGGTCATGTTTTTTACTTTAACAGTTTGACCATTGAGTTGTATTCTATCATCTGCTATTGTCAAAGGGCAAATTTTTCAAGTTCCACATCTGAAATTTCCTATTACCGGTGTCATTCCCACAATACTTCTCTGTACTGGTTGTTTAACACAGGGCATCCTTAATCTAACAATTAGATCTTTTAGATTTTTGTTCTTACGATAGGCAAATAAATGCTTAGAAAGTTTCTCTCCAGGTTCTTTGTCAGGATTTAGAATATACCAACTTGAGGAGATAATCTGCCTTATCTTTGCATTCATCATAGAATGTCTGGTGACAAATACTAGTGTTGTGGCTTTTTATTTGCTGTTATTCGTTAATAGGTGTTGTCTATCATAACACCTTGCTCTCTTATAGGAGTCTTTCACTAGTTTAGGTGAATATCCTGGCACTAAAAAATGTTTTCTCATCTCTGCAGCTCTTATGCCAAAGTCTATGATGGTGGTACAGTTCATGGGTAAACGCAGGAACTGACCAAAGGGGATGCTGCTTATCTGTGACTTGGGATGAAAACTAATATAGTGCAGAAGCGTGTTACACGCCTTTGGTTTAGTGAACAAATCAATGGCTAATTTACCAGCAACATGTTTAATAGTTATATCCAGAAATTCAATCTGGTTACTGTTGATTGCAGAGGTGAAATGTAAATTTTGGTCACACAGATTTAACCATGTGAGAAACTCATGTGGATTGTCCTCCTTGTCTGACCAAACAAAGAAAATATCATCAATGAAGCGCAACCATTTCCAAATAGATTCGAAAAATGGTGCAACTTCATTGTAGATATATGTGTGTTCAAATTTAGCCATGTAAATGTTTGCCACTATTGGTGCACAAGATGCGTCCAAGCTTCCTCCCTTTGATTGTTGAAATAATTGGCCATTAAACTCAAAGCTATTGTCTTCAAGAACTATCTTGAGGCATTTAATAATGAAGTTTTCATTGCAGTAAATGTTCATGATTTGAATGAACCATTCCACTGCCGATAGCGCCCCTTGAATAGGTACATTGCTCTAGAGGCTTTCCATATCGAGACTTACTAGCCATTGTTGCTGGGGGTTGAAAGGGATCTCTTCTATAAGGTTTATTATATGTCGCGTATCTTAGACAAATGCCAGAGTTTTATTAACATGGGGCGCAGGATAGCGTCCAAATATTTGGACAATGGTTCCGTCACAGAACCTATCGTCGAAACAATGGGTCTGTAGGCTGGCTCCTTCTCGTGTTTATGTATTTTTTTGTGGTACCATACAGAAAAGCCATCTTTGGATTCTATACATTAAGGTAATCATATTCCTTATCGCAAATGTCCCCATCTCTCAATGCATTGCCGGTGATACGCTGAATTTTAGTTTTTATTTTATCAGTTGGATTTCTGCTAATTTTAGAATAAAAATGAGTGTCTTGTAACTTATCTTCCGTTTTCCTCACATAATCTGTTGTATTCACAATTCCGATACCTCCACCCTTATCACAACTTTTGATTGTGATGTCAGAGTTATTTTTCAAATTTACCAAAGCTTGATGTTCTTCAGGTTGAATATTATAGGGGGTTCTTTGTACATATTTAGTGGTCGCAATCATTTTTTGGTATACCACCTGTTCAAATACAATAACCTCCGGTGGTACTTGTCCAACTGTAGGTGTAAAATTAGAATTTGGCATTAAGCCTGATTTTTTAATTTGTGTTGAACAGGTGTTCTGTTCAGCAAAAACAATTTTAATCGAATTTTATGAAAAAATGCTGTTAGGTCACTGAACAATTCAAATTTGTTCAGACCTGAGTGGGGAACAAAAGTGAGGCCTTTGCATAACAATGAATAAGTTGCTGGTGTCAAATCCGAGGTACTCAAATTAAAGACTGTTACGGAGAAGTATTAACCACCTCTGGTCCCAAGAATTAACTCTGATCGCACTGGCAGAATTATAGGTACATGGCATGTAAATAATATACTGTAGTCCATGACTGATGACTAAGAGGGTACATTAATGGCTATCCAGAACTGCCACACATTCACTACTTAAAATAACTGTTCCTCATTGAATCTCGTAACATAGATTATAATTTGAGAGTAAGCTTCATATCTTTTCTTGTGCACGGGTGATCAATTTAATAATTTCTATCTTTCTTCTTAAGGAGTAATAAAGGTACATTCACTTTAGTACTCCTTATATCTTTGAATACATATGTTTCCTCTTTTCTCTTTATAAGTAAGTTTAGGATGCTAGCTTCACTATATAAATAATGTGTGTGCTATATGCAATTGTATAAAGAATCAATCAATAGGTATACATGTGTTTTTGGTAATATGGGCATAGATAGTAAAGGAATAGAAGCTTTGCATGCTGAATTGCATATCAGTATTAAATGATCAGGCCTCAAGTGCTTTTTAGCTTCTTATTGTGTTTATTTTACACTTTATTATAGAGAAAGTTGAGACGGTTCTACCTGAAGAAGGCTTAAACGCCATAACGCGCGTTGTTTTTTTTTCATCGACCGCCAGCCTTTGAATTGTTTGACAACTCCTTCTCTTGGCTTTTAAAAGGGAAATAAAAACTGTTTATGTATAGCACTGTAATGTTGTGTTTGTGAAAAATTGTTTGACTCACTTTACTACGTATGTATAAAAATAATCATCAAAAGATTTAAAAAGAAGTATGTATCTAATAAGTATAAATAAAATATAAAGAAAATATGAACATAAAAAATTGATTAATTAAAATAAAGAACCATAAGTTTGCATCAAAAAGGAATTGTTTGCAGTTTTATATACATAATTAATGTGCACTGTTTTCACACAGATCTAAGCCTGATGCTTTACATTCACTAATTATTATACATCTTGTGGGTAGCTTTATGTTTTACCCCAAATGATAGATTTATTGTTTTTAGTAGAGGTCCCCTTTATTTTTTTTGGCAAGTAAGATATTATTTTTTATTGTAAAGTAATATTTTATTTCCACACGTACCTCCGTGCACAGCCAAAAGCCCAGTGGCAGGCCTGCACCCAATCCTCCAACAAGCACAGCCTTTGGTTCTGCATGGCAGGGTTAGCTAAAGGGTCAACTGTCCATACGCTGCCAACCACCACAGACAGTCACTTTTTTTTCCTATCCCATGGGACGCTCACTGTAGTCAGAGTCGCTCCTGCTCTCCCGCTGGATCACAGCAATCCCCCCATTTTATTTTTTCATTTGGCCCCGGGTTTTCCTCTGGAAGCTCTCACAAGGTCCAGGGGGTCAGGGTACCCCTACTTCTCCCCATTATACCTCTTTTTAAAAAAAAGTTTTAAGGTACAAGGACCAAGTCGCCTTTCATCAGAAATGGTGGCCTCATCATTTCTCCTTATACTGTAGCCATTCAATCACAGCACAAGCTCTGCAGGTCTCACAGGAGCAAGACACCAATAGGAAAAAGCCCGCTCAGACAATCAGAATGGTCTATTATTTGAAGTTGTCGGCCTGCTTGACTCCCGTGAGAGTCCAAAGAACCCAAAGAGTTATTAATACATAGATTTTTAATGTTACTTTAAAAAAAAACTACTAAACAAATTTGCACCAAATCAAACAAATCACATTTTCTGGGTAAAGATCTAGCTTTCTAACAAATGTTGTGTCATTCTCTTCAGCCATTTAGTCAGTATCATTTTATTAAATTATTAAATGCATTCTTATTTTTCTAAGTTTTTTAAAATTTCTATGATTGTACAAAAGTTTAAAAAATATTACTGAAGCCCCAAAAAATTCATAGGTGCAAATGTCCAATTATTCAGAATAGAAATACATGTCACATTTGTTTTAATACATTGTCATAATTTGTAACAGGTGCATGGCTATTGAAACATATGATATATCCCCTGAACTGACCACAGAACCATCCTCACCTCTCGCACAACACCACACTAACACTCTGTCACGAGGTTTCAGACCTTCCTAAAAAAATGTCACAAATGACACAGAAGAGGACCCATTCCCTCCCTCATACTGTACCTTTCTTGTATTTCCAGCCGTATGAACAAACCTCGGCTTACGAGTTCCAAACCAGTTATTTTATGAACCAACAAGACTTCCTGGAATACAACTCCTCCCACCAGGACTGCGTCACCACAGGTATTGACCCAAACTGACAGCAAGATCAAGAGTCGTCAAGATTAAACGTTAGAACCACAGAAGTGCGGCGTTCTCGAGACCGGACGGAGATGAGACCAAATTACTCCAACCCCGAGGACCGTGTCAGGGAGGAAATCTGTGGTGGAAGCAGAAGAGACAGCTCCAAAACCGAAGAGGAAGAAACCCGAGAACAGCTACTTCCCGAGCCGAGCACAGTCGAGATACAGCTGTTCTCCAGTATTAGGGGTGTCTTTCATAGATTCACATGCCTAAATCATTCCCGTCGTCGGAGTGGGAGTCCCACGGTACATAAAAAAGCAGTAATATGCCATTTGTACATAGCAAATAACAGTTATACCCAACCAGGAAGTAAAGTAGCCCCAGCTACAGTGGAAAAAACTTCCACATTGATGACTATCCAAGTCATTATGTATAGACCAAACTGCAGCCAATCAGGCCACAGCTCCCACCAGAATGCTCTCCCCAGTGACCCAGGCTCTCAGATTTTTTACCGCACGCCGTGTGATAGGGAGTCTCTCTGAGCTCTGCTCAGTTTTTTCTCTACTTCTGAAAGATTTCACTTTCTAACATGTCTAAATCAAAGTCCCTGTTCAGGGCCTGTGAATCCTGCAGAAAAGCAAGGCTGTTTAAGGAGGATCCGCATACTCGCTGCATCTACTGCTTGTACCCTGATTATCAGGCTAAGGAGTGCAAGATTTGTCGCACCTTTCCTCCAAAGACCCTCAGGGACAGAGAGGGTCGCCTGCTGCTGTGGATACAGCGGATTAAAGATATGGATAACCCACTCTCTGAGGTAGGAAGTTTGGCCTCAGGGTCTTCTATGGGATCTAGAAAGAGGATGGCTGAGAGTAAGGTGACTACTCCTAAGGCTAAGGTGGCAAGACAGGCCCAGCTCGCTGAAGACGCTGGTGAGCCTTCTACCTCAAAAATGAAAAAATCCTCTGAGAAATCTGTGAGGCCAACCGAATCTAAAAAGACTGCGTCTTTATTGTCACCTCAGAGGCCTGTGACCAAGGCAGCGACTACTCTGCCATTTTCCTGTCAGGCAGCCACTGCAGTGACTTCTACTATGACTTTTTCCTCACCAAAACCGTCTATGGTGATGTCCTCAGCGTCCTCTCCAACTTTTGTACATGTCCAGGTTCGTCCCATCTCATCGACGAAAATTGTCACACCTCTTGTCGACGAGCCTCCGTCGACGGAGCTAATACCAGCGTCGACGAAAAGCTTGCAGTCGACAACAGCCTTACCGTCGACGAAGAAGACCTTGACGTCGACGACATCATCGTCGAGGAAGCTGACGTCGACGATCCCATCGACGGCCCTGTCGACGAAGTCATCATCGACAGCCTCGTCGACGAAGAAAATAGTCCCGTCGACGGCCCCGTCGACGAAGAAAGCAGTCCCGTCGACGGTTCCCTCGTCAGCGACGAAATCCATCCCGTCGACGAAGACTAAACAGCCACAGTCGTCGACGTAGCAATTATCGTCGACGAGTACATCGTCGACGACGAAGAAAAAGCCACAAGAAACAGAATTAACAATGGCACAAGAGTATCCTACAACACCAAAGCTGTCATCTTGCACATATCTTCAAGTTTGGTCAGCAAGCAGCAATGTGATACCGCTGCCATCTCCAGCCACCACTGCGGCACTATTACAAAAGCGTTCATCACAGTCTGCATCTATGTCGCCACTAAAAATGCCAGACAGGCTATTGGATTCTGAGGAAGATGAATCTGGTGATGAGTTATTTCAAGCAGCTAAGAGCCCATCTGATTTGCTTATACAAATAAAAGATCAGGAGGAAGAGGAACAGGAGATACAACCGCCTAGGTTGGAGACTGAACCAACACCAGGGATGCAAATGCCAATGGAACTTTTCCAAAATTTGCAGTATATGTTGAGCGATTATTATCGCCGTTTTCGGTCTTCAGAGTCAGGCGAATCACAAATCTCTTCTCCACGGCCTCGAGTAACCCAGACTCCAATGGCTACAATGACAGAAGAAGCGGAGCATGCCCGACCATCAACACCGATGTCCTACCACCAAACGGAGGATGAGAATACTGATGAGGAAGCTCATGAAGAAGGTGAATTAGATAAAACGGACTCGTCGGAGTATGAAGATTATCAAGCTGACACACCTTCTCCAGATGAACAACCAAAAGGTGAGTCACCACCGGTGGATATTGCAAATTTCCATAGGATTATGGACAAAGCAACTAAGAGATTTCTCATTTCCATGGAGGCTAAACAGGACGAATGTTTCCTGTACGACTTTAAGAGTTTGTCTCAGAGGCAAAGTTGGTCTATTCCTATTATAGACTTTATTTGGAAAGAAGGTCTAAAGATCATGGCCACACCAAATTCTTTACCTGCGGTTTTTCTGCGAGTGGATAAAAAGTACAAGGCACCAACTTCTTCACCTGCTTGCCTGATCGGCCAGGCCAAGACGGAGTCAGTCATTGCGCAAGCAGCTCAAAAGAGAGCAAGGAACCCGTCATCTCAGATCTCCACTCCTACGGACAGAAATGGGAGGCGACTCGATACCATTGGGAAAAAGGTATCGACTATTGCAGCGACCACAGTTAGGGCTGCTAATTCGCTGGCAATTCTCGGCAGGTATGATAGGCAGATGTGGTCAGACATATCGCCATACATTCAAAAACTGCCTGAACCGGACCGGACCGAAGCCACAAAAATTCTACAGGAAGGGGAGTGTGCTTCGTCGGAGATCATTGATGCTGCAGTGGACGTAGCAGCTACAGGATTCAGGCAGTTGGCAGGAGTTGCAGTCCTTAGAAGAGAGGGATGGTTGAAATCTACATCTTTTAGACAGGAGGTGCAATCCAAAGTGCTGAATATGGCTTATGAATGCGAGTACCTATTCGGCTCGCATGTAGATGAGGCTTTGCAATCCATCAAGAAAGATACAGAAACTGCACGATCGTTGGGTACTCTGCAGTACCAGAAATCTTCCTTTCGTGGTGCTAGAGGAAGGGGTAACTTCACAAATAGAGGAGGATATTACCAACAACGATCCTATACGAACAACCAAAATAACCAGAGGTACCAGCCATATAAGCAACAACCTTATGGCCAAAGAAGAAATAATTATTCACAGCCCCGGGGAAAAACAACATATCGGGGCAGAGACAACGCTAACAAAAAGTGAGGAACACATCCTGCCACCACTTTGTCCCAGCCAGAAACAAATTGGAGGAAGAATATCCCTACATTGCTCAGAATGGTCAAAAATTACCACAGACAGATGGGTCCTGGATGTGGTTTCCAAGGGCCACATATTGGAATTTGTAAAAACCCCTCCAAATTCACCCCCAAAAGGACCGCCCCCAGCACATCTCAAGGAGCTGTTCATCCAAATCAATACAATGATTCGAAACGGGGCAATCGAGAGAGTACCTCAACATCAGAGAGGAAAAGGTTTTTACTCTCGTTTTTTCTTGATACGCAAAAAATCGGGGGAATGGCCCCATCCTCGATTTGCGTGCCCTCAACAAATACATCAAAAAATTAACGTTCAGAATGTTGACACTCCAAGAGATCCTCCAGTTTCTGACAGAAGGGGACCACATGGCAACATTCGACCTTCAGGATGCTTACTTCCACGTACCCATTTTCCCCAGGCACAGGAAGTTCCTAAAGTTCAGAGTGGCTGGCAGGGATTTCCAATTCAAGGTGCTTCCTTTTGGACTACGTTCAGCCCCGAGGGTATTCACAAAGATGTTGGCACCTGTAGCGGCCCACTTACGATTACAGGGTATTCAGATATACCCATATCTGGACGACTGCCTTATCAAGGCCAATTCCTACGCCACAACAAGCAAGCATGTCCAGAAATGCCTTTACCTGCTTCGAAACCTGGGTTTCTCAGTGAACTTCGAGAAATCAGATCTGGTACCATCACAAAGGAAGTCTTTCCTAGGAGCAACGCTGGATTCCAAGCTCGCTCAGGTCTTCATTTCAAGCGAAAGACAGGAGAAGATTCAAAAGATGGCGACTGCACTCCTCAGAAAAGAGTGCGTTTCTGTTCGAAAATTCAAATCTTTCCTAGGGATGATCTCATCGTGCATCCCTTTCACTCCAAACTGTTGTCTGTGAATGAGACCCTTGCAAGAGGAACTCAGTCACCAATGGGTGCAGGTATCGCAACATATCGGAACAAGAAATGTACACACTTTGCGAGCTGGATTCCCCACAGAGAATCTTGCGGGGATGCTCTGTCAATGAATTGGGAGCGGATTTTTGCCTACACCTTCCCGCCAATTCCATTAATTCCCAAGGTCATCAAGAAAATGAGAAGACAACCGTGTCGAATATTTTGATTGCTCCACGGTGGCCACGACAATATTGGTTCACACAGCTTCTTCTTCTCTCAGAACGCGAACCAGTCCAGCTGCCTCAAATTCCAAATCTTCTGACAATTCAAGAAGGCAGGGTATATCATCCGGACCCTCATTCTCTGAAATTATCGGCTTGGCTCCTCAACACCATGAGTTTGCACACTTGAACATTCCACAAGACTGTCAAGAAGTCCTAGCCAATGCTAGAGCGCCTTCAACGAACAAAACTTACAAGCTTAAATGGAAGCGTTTTTGTGCTTGGTGCCAAACTATGAATTTACATCCCATGTATGCTGAACCGGAAAAGATCTTACCCTTCTTTTTACAGTTGGCTAAATCAGGTTTGGCGCACTCAACACTGAAAGTGTTTCTAGCGGCTATATCCCGATACCGTCAGGATGGTACGAATTCTCTATATTCCTCAAGAATAATCCAGCAATTCTTTAAGGGTTTATTTCGTATGTTTCCACCAATACGTCGGCCACCTCCATCTCAGCATTTGAATTTAGTACTAGCTCAGCTCATGCGCCATCCCTTTGAGCCGATCCATAAAGTTGATCTGAAGTTCATCACTTGGAAGGTCGCATTACTGCTGGCGTTAACATCAGCCAGAAGGGTTAGTGACATGCAGGCATTAACGTCTAAACCACCTTTCTTGCAATTCACGAATGACTCTGTGATACTGCGCACCAACCCGAAGTACATGCCCAAGGTACCATCGGATTTTCATTTGAATGAGCCAGTGATACTTAAGACATTCTTTCCGAATCCGCAGTCACCAGCTGAGCGGACTTTACACTCGTTAGATATCAGGAGATGTCTTAAGTTTTATCTTTCAAGGACAGCTGCCATCAGGAAGACGGATCAGCTATTTGTAGCGCATGGCAGACTAAGACAAGGCTGTGCAGTGACAAAACAGACTATCGCTAGGTGGGTCTCATCAACGATAGGGCTCTGCCATCAACAAGCAGGTAAACCCTTACAGACCTTACCTAGAGCTCATTCTACGAGGGCAGTCTCTTCTTCAACTGCTTTGTTTGCTGGTGTGCCTCTCCTGCAGATCTGCAGAGCTGCAACATGGTCCAGCAGGCACACATTCACGAGGCATTACTGTCTGGATTCTTCAAGTAATACCGATGCCTCGGTGGGAAGAGCAGTCCTGCGTAATCTTTTTCAATAAGGTGAGCCTCTGATGATCTCTCCCACCTCCTCTTGCTCTTTTGACGCTTTATTATGTTATTGCATTTCATTATGTTCATGCATGAAAAATGTGTAGCTTGGCGTCCAAGAGCGATGTATTGTATTACTGCTAACTACTCTGATTCAGGCATGTGAATCTATGAAAGACACCCCCAATACTGGAGAAGAACAATAGTTACTTACCTGTAATCTGTGAATAGGGTAGCAAAGGTCCAGGGATTTTGAGGCCTGAACAACACTTGAATAAGTAATGTTGATTGGTGGGTGGAGACACACTCGAAGCTCTGGACCTCTCGAACTTCAAATGAAGAAACAGTTTTGAAAAGGGGGTAAGTGTGTTCTCCACATAGAATTACATTAGTTCTCCAAGATTAATATCCATTCTTCCCAGATCATAAAATGGTGGACAGAGACATTTATGTTTTGTAGTGCAGTTCCTTTATTTTTATTTTCATTCATAGAACAAGGACAGCCGACAAGTGTTTCGCCCCCTCTTGGCGATTTGCGCCGGGGCTTTCTCAAGGCTGTTGAAGGATATGAGAAAAGGGTTATAATTGTGTAGTCTAAAAGCAGTTGACCCCAAGAGAAAACAAAGAAAGCACCTAGAGTGAGAGGCGGTTGATTTGATTTTGTGATGCCATAGTGGACAGACTTATCTTCATGCTCAAGGAAAGATGTGGTGATTCTAAAGTCAGATGTGGTGATTTTTGAAGGATCTAGAAACCCGCAGAGGAAATTACAGAGAAAGCCATATACGTGTTTTTAAAGTTATTATAGTGAAAGACGGCAAGATTTTGTAAGCGTCAAGAGAAAGTGTCATAGTATACAACTTGATCAATCAACGAAAGAGATCCTAGAGTCCCAGAGCAAAGAGGAAGTGAATCCACAAAGAACATGTAAAATAAAATGGAATACAGTCATAATACCTAAATTGGCTAAGTCACGTAGGCAAATGTCTTTTCCATATGATTATCAATATCTCAAGTGCAAAAATATAGTTCTTCAAGTTTAAAACAATTTCTGTAAATTCAAGCAAAAACAATTCATGAGTGCATTTGTTTTTGACATCCGATATATTGCATGTTAAAATAACATTATAAATAATCCAAGTACACTTGTGCTATATAAAGACTTCTGTCTATATAGACCAATTTTATGTAGATACCCAGGTTCATTATATCTCACATGTCATTTATCTAACCCATTTACGGTAGTGGCTGTTGCTCAATTTGTTATAGGCGTGGCTATTATGTCTACATCTTTAAGCATTGTCATTCAAGGAAGCATATGTTAGCGATTTGATTAAAAAAAGTTATAGTCCTAGCGACTTAAACTGGGTTTTTGCTGTGCATATGGCAGACTCATTGGTTGCTTCTAAATGAATGGGTTTGCTTGGTTTCTATTTTCAAAAGACACATACTCGATAAATAATAACTGATCCATACGTCTCCAAAGCAAGACAGACATTCCAGTGTATTGGTCAGTTCCCAAAAATATACATAAGTTTACAAAAGAAGTGCAACTGTTACGTTATTGTTGTGGTGGCATAATGGAACTGTGGTAAGAAACTATGCCACCTCTCTGTGCAGTGTTAAGGGTGTATGTTTAAAGGTATTGACGTCCTGGTAAGTACGTCTATTCGTGTATATTGTTGTTTAGATAGGGAGGTAAAGTGCCATCCATCAACTAGGGGTTTGTACAGGGAAAGCAGGTAAAATGTTTACGAGCTGATAGCACGCGGGAAGCCGGACTGGAAACGGCGGTAGTTAGAAAAGTACACAGCAGTCGGAATTGGCGTGCTGTTCGCCGGACTGGAAGCAGCGGTAATTAAAAGGTACACAGCAATCGGAAAAGGCGTGCAGTTCAAGTATGCCATCATATCGGACATTGCTGTCCATGAGGAAAGGATCGTTTGCCGTCCGTAAGGCATGGGAATGCTATTGCTGCTCGCTTGCAATCAATAGGTGGAACGAGTTAGGGACGAGTGCGCACGGGACTTACTTGTAGGCAAATGCCTCTGGTCCTACGGTTCTTCCGGCATGGCGGGTCTCGGGTTGAATCCCAGCGCTGTCCATAGTTGCGGGAACCCGATACTTGAAGAGAGCGGCCCGGAAGTTGCAACAAACGACCTGGAAGTAGTAACTTCGGGACGAGTTTTAGTCTTTGAAAGCAGATGATTTTGGAATGTTTTATTTGTCTATTGATATTAAAAGAGCAAAAATAAACGTGCGAGACATACACCGTATTTTTTGGCTTTTTGCAGCAAAACGCGTTTTTGATAGAAAGATAATTCGCTACAGCTTTAGTTTGAAATGGTGGCCCAATTAGCTCGGTAAAGCGGGCGCCATTTATAAAAGGTTGAATTTTGATAGTTTTATGCATAATTGTATACTCATTTGGAACACAAGGAGAGATAGTGAGCTGATTTGTTCTGATTAGCAGATATGACCTTACAGTTCTAAATTACATTAGTATCAGTTGTCAAATGACAGGCATAATTTGAATTTTAAGGCATACAGGGGCAAGATGTGGGCACACATTTTTTTGAGCACCTACGAGTGCATCAGGCTAGATCCACATCTATTAACCTCTTTTTTAAAGGTGGTTAAATTATTATCATTTTTTTATATACAACCTTAAGTTTTCATTTAAAAGGTATTGCTACCTTGAGTCTCTGCATTCTCACACAACAGTTTGGAATAGGTTATGTCAGAGAAGTGATCAAGCATCATGGCTAATTCTAGACAAGTTTACCAGTTTTGCCAACCCAGATGTAATTACACATTTCATCTGTTATATATCTGGTTTTGTCCATTACAAGTCTTTTATATAATTGGTTTATATCATGGCAAAATGAAGAAGAATCATAGTCTATAGTTTCTCTCAACTGTTTTAGACCTGTGTCTGAGTCCGTTCAATTATTGCATCATCTCACAGAAAAGAGCATGGAGACAGTTACAGCCAGTGATGCCACTCGTATTCCTGGTTAAGCCCTTTAGTTACAGTTTCCATTCCAATAATTAATGAGCTTTCTTCTCGACGGAGCATCAGGTCAAGATCTCCTCCTCGTTTGGGGATTTTTAATCGTTTTAGTCCAACGAAGGTAAAGCTCAAGTTGTTTTTGTGGTGCTGTAAAAAGTGCTCTACAAGGGACTGTCTAGTGTCTGTACCATGGATATTGCGATAGTGTTCCTGTATTTGAACTTTCAAGGGTCTTTTGGAGCTGCCAATGTAATGTTGTCCACAAGGGCATGTTATTAGATAAATAACATAGGTACTTTCACAGTTGATCAGATCTTTGATCTTATATTTGTTGCCATTGATTAGGACTTCTTTAGTTCTAGATTTGCCCAATTTACAGATTGAGCAGTTCATGCAGGTGAAAAAACCAAAAGTCTGTGGTGGAAATGCTCTGGGTTTTGGTTGAATGTCTAGAAAAGATGGACAGATGATATCTCGTAAATTCCTGCTTCTCGAGAAGCCCATCTGAGGTTTGTTTTGTATTGTGTCGGACAGGGTTGGATTGTCTTTCAACAGGTGCCAGTGTTTTTGTAGGGTCTTTCGAATATGTTGTTGACCACTGTTATATTCGGTTGTAAAGCGAATCGTTTGTTTCCTCTCTTGTATTTGATTGTTGTGCAATAAGCTCTGTCTATCAGATGTTTTAAATTTGGTGAGAGCTTTAGTCAGTGGTTGTTCTTTATAGCCTCTTTGTCTCAGACGTTCGGTTATGTTTGCTGAATGTATTTCATACTCTTCCACAGAGCTACAGTTCATGCGCGCTCTTCTATATTCTCCTCCTGGGATGTTTGTAATGGTGTGGGCAGGGTGGCTGCTGGTGACATGTAGGATGGAGTTTGCAGAACTAGGTTTTCTATAGATTTTGGTGTGGAGCTGATTCTCTGAGATGTAGATGGTCAGGTCCAAAAACTCAATTTCTGTTTTCGAGATGTTGTGTGTAATTTCGATACCCCATTGATTCGGTGACAATGACTTGACGAATGATCTGAGTTTTTCCTCGGTTCCTTGCCAGATCATTAAAATGTCATCAATGTAACGACCCCACATTATTATGTTTTCTGTTACATCTTCCGATCTTTCTTGAAACAGCCAGTGTTGTTCGACCATTCCCATCAGGAGGCAGGCATATGGGGGTGCAAATTTTGCCCCCATTGCAGTCCCCCGCAGTTGTATATAGTATTTTCCATTGAAGAGGAAGTAGTTGTTAAATAGGCAAAACTCAAGAAAGTCAAGGATCATTCTGTTGCGCGCTGTTAAATGAACTGAACGAGTTTGCAGGTATTTTCTAGTGGCAGCTATACCATCTGAGTGTTTAATTGAGGTATATAGACTGGTGATGTCAATTGCAATTAAGAAAAAGTCTTCTTGCCATGTTATATTCTCTAATTTTTGAAGTACATCCTTTGTGTCCCTAATGAAGGACGGAAGAGATTTCATTAGTGGCTGTAGCTCTGCATCAATGAAAGCTCCTAGGTTGGAGCAGACGGAATCAATGCCAGCAATTATGGGTCTACCTTTCGGTATTCGTCCTGGTTTATGCACCTTTGGTAATAGGTACAGAGTTGGTACCACTGGGTTTTTGATGTATAAGAGATTCTTTTCTTCAATACTGAGGAGGCCTTTTTCATACCATAAGTCGAGTAATGCAGATAATCTTTCTTGGATTTGTTGCGTAGGGTTCTTTTCCAAAACCTGGTAACATGTATTGTCATCCAATTGTCGTTGTGCTTCTAGGAGGTAGTCTGAGATGTTTAAAATTACTACATTTCCCTCTTTATCTGCTTCTTTTATTGTCAAATCCTTGTTTTGTCGTATTTCAGCCAGGGCAAGTCTTTCTTTAGTGGTGATGTTTTTTGGAGTATATTTTTGCTTTGCTTTATACTTTTCAAATTCCTTATTTAGATCTTCGGTTACTTTAGAGAAGAACATGTCAATCGAATTTCCAGGTGGTAGTGACTGGGTGAATCTTGATTTTTTCTTTAAGGGATTCGGTTTAGTATGGAAAATGTCAATGCCTAGTTCATCTGCAGTTGTAGTGAGTGATTCTAAGTCATCCGGTATTACTTCAGAGGATAGGTGGAGTAAGAGATTACTATTTTCCAAGTCTTGTGCTGACAGATCACTTGTATGATTATTGTGATTGGTCGTCACCCGTCTTCTCGGATTTTCCTGGAAAAAGGAGTGTAGTTTTAATCTTCTCGTGAACTTGAAGAGGTCTATTTTGGTTTTCACTAAATCCCATTGAGCAGTTGGACAAAAAGACAGGCCTTTATTTAGGATTTGATTGTGTGTTTCCGACAAAGTAGTAGTAGACGGATTAAGTACCAGGTTATTGGTTATATCTTGGTCAGATGTTGTTCTCTTTTCCTTGCTCTGGTTTGTACACCCAGTGTATTTGGTTTTGGTTTACCCAGGTTTGGTGGTCGTGATCGGTTGTCTTGTATATTTCCAAGGCGGTGTCGTTGAACCTCCTCCCGAAAATTTACCTGCGGTCTCAGATTAGATGATATGGATAGGTTTTCTACTGACCCTGCCTCAGATGACGATGGTGTTTGTATAGATTCGCTAACCGTGTTGCTCGTTGTTGTGGTGTTGATGTTGTCATATTTTTGTGCAAAGGTGTACACTCTTCCTTGTTGATAATCTTGTAGGTCACGTCTAAATTTCCGATTTTTTCTTTGGATGATATCTTCCTCGAATTCATCCAGGAATTTGTTTAGGATCTCATAATTTTTTGTTGTGATCTCACCCCAATTTGCATCTTCAATTCTTTTAGATAGAGTGTCAACTTCTTTTTTGTTTATTTCATATTCTTCCAATGCAATGTCTATAAGTTGTCGGATCATATTGTTGGAGGCAGTACGAAGATTGTCTTCCCATAGTTGTAGTTTTTCGGGAGCTGTTGTTTCAATTGGAGGAAAGATCAAAATGCGTAAACCACGTGGGATGAGATTGTGTTCCAAGTATTTTTTAAGGGATGCTACCTCCCACCACTTTGAGGTCTCCTTCTTTGCAACCTTTTCCAAAGCCTGGAATGTACTTTTAGCTGACATTAAGTTGGTGGTGCTAGGTGTTCGACTTATCGTTGCGCCTGTGGGGTCAAATGCTGCTTCAAGTCTGTCATTTCGTCTGTCGCGTCTCGAGTTGTATGATGCCATGGTTTATTAGTTTTTATTCTATATACCACAGTGGTGAATTTCTTTTGGTAGTAAGTAGTAAGTTGAGAGAAATCAGTTGTTTAGGCTTTCAAAGTCCATATATATAGATGTGAATAGGGTAGCAAAGGTCCAGGGGTTTTGAGGCCTGAACAACACTTGAATAAGTAATGTTGATTGGTGGGTGGAGACACACTCGAAGCTCTGGACCTCTCGAACTTCAAATGAAGAAACAGTTTTGAAAAGGGGGTAAGTGTGTTCTCCACATAGAATTACATTAGTTCTCCAAGATTAATATCCATTCTTCCCAGATCATAAAATGGTGGACAGAGACATTTATGTTTTGTAATGCAGTTCCTTTATTTTTATTTTCATTCATAGAACAAGGACAGCCGACACGTGTTTCGCCCCCTCTTGGCGATTTGCGCCGGGGCTTTCTCAAGGCTGTTGAAGGATATGAGAAAAGGGTTATAATTGTGTAGTCTAAAAGCAGTTGACCCCAAGAGAAAACAAAGAAAGCACCTAGAGTGAGAGGCGGTTGATTTGATTTTGTGATGCCATAGTGGGCAGACTTATCTTCATGCTCAAGGAAAGATGTGGTGATTCTAAAGTCAGATGTGGTGATTTTTGAAGGATCTAGAAACCCGCAGAGGAAATTACAGAGAAAGCCATATACGTGTTTTTTAAGTTATTATAGTGAAAGACGGCAAGATTTTGTAAGCGTCAAGAGAAAGTGTCATAGTATACAACTTGATCAATCAATGAAAGAGATCCTAGAGTCCCAGAGCAAAGAGGAAGTGAATCCATAAAGAACATGTAAAATAAAATGGAATACAGTCATAATACCTAAATTGGCTAAGTCACGTAGGCAAATGTCTTTTCCATATGATTAACAATATCTCAAGTGCAAAAATATAGTTCTTCAAGTTTAAAACAATTTCTGTAAATTCAAGCAAAAACAATTCATGAGTGCATTTGTTTTTGACATCCGATATATTGCATGTTAAAATAACATTATAAATAATCCAAGTACACTTGTGCTATATAAAGACTTCTGTCTATATAGACCAATTTTATGTAGATACCCAGGTTCATTATATCTCACATGTCATTTATCTAACCCATTTACGGTAGTGGCTGTTGCTCAATTTGTTATAGGCGTGGCTATTATGTCTACATCTTTAAGCATTGTCATTCAAGGAAGCATATGTTAGCGATTTGATTAAAAAAAGTTATAGTCCTAGCGACTTAAACTGGGTTTTTGCTGTGCATATGGCGGACTCATTGGTTGCTTCTAAATGAATGGGTTTGCTTGGTTTCTATTTTCAAAAGACACATACTCGATAAATAATAACTGATCCATACGTCTCCAAAGCAAGACAGACATTCCAGTGTATTGGTCAGTTCCCAAAAATATACATAAGTTTACAAAAGAAGTGCAACTGTTACGTTATTGTTGTGGTGGCATAATGGAACTGTGGTAAGAAACTATGCCACCTCTCTGTGCAGTGTTAAGGGTGTATGTTTAAAGGTATTGACGTCCTGGTAAGTACGTCTATTCGTGTATATTGTTGTTTAGATAGGGAGGTAAAGTGCCATCCATCAACTAGGGGTTTGTACAGGGAAAGCAGGTAAAACGTTTACGAGCTGATAGCACGAGGGAAGCCGGACTGGAAACGGCGGTAGTTAGAAAAGTACACAGCAGTCGGAATTGGCGTGCTGTTCGCCGGACTGGAAGCGGCGGTAATTAAAAGGTACACAGCAATCGGAAAAGGCGTGCAGTTCAAGTATGCCATCATATCGGACATTGCTGTCCATGAGGAAAGGATCGTTTGCCGTCCGTAAGGCATGGGAATGCTATTGCTGCTCGCTTGCAATCAATAGGTGGAACGAGTTAGGGACGAGTGCGCACGGGACTTACTTGTAGGCAAATGCCTCTGGTCCTACGGTTCTTCCGGCAAGGCGGGTCTCGGGTTGAATCCCAGCGCTGTCCATAGTCGCGGGAACCCGGTACTTGAAGAGAGCGGCCCGGAAGTTGCAACAAACGACCCGGAAGTAGTAACTTCGGGGACGGGTTTTAGTCTTTGAAAGCAGATGATTTTGGAATGTTTTATTTGTCTATTGATATTAAAAGAGCAAAAATAAACGTGCGAGACATACACCGTATTTTTTGGCTTTTTGCAGCAAAACGCGTTTTTGATAGAAAGATAATTCGCTACGGCTTTAGTTTGAAATGGTGGCCCAATTAGCTCGGTAAAGCGGGCGCCATTTATAAAAGGTTGAATTTTGATAGTTTTATGCATAATTGTATACTCATTTGGAACACAAGGAGAGATAGTGAGCTGATTTGTTCTGATTAGCAGATATGACCTTACAGTTCTAAATTACATTAGTATCAGTTGTCAAATGACAGGCATAATTTGAATTTTAAGGCATACAGGGGCAAGATGTGGGCACACATTTTTTTGAGCACCTACGAGTGCATCAGGCTAGATCCACATCTATTAACCTCTTTTTTAAAGGTGGTTAAATTATTATCATTTTTTTATATACAACCTTAAGTTTTCATTTAAAAGGTATTGCTACCTTGAGTCTCTGCATTCTCACACAACAGTTTGGAATAGGTTATGTCAGAGAAGTGATCAAGCATCATGGCTAATTCTAGACAAGTTTACCAGTTTTGCCAACCCAGATGTAATTACACATTTCATCTGTTATATATCTGGTTTTGTCCATGGCAAGTCTTTTATATAATTGGTTTATATCATGGCAAAATGAAGAAGAATCATAGTCTATAGTTTCTCTCAACTGTTTTAGACCTGTGTCTGAGTCCGTTCAATTATTGCATCATCTCACAGAAAAGAGAATGGAGACAGTTACAGCCAGTGATGCCACTCGTATTCCTGGTTAAGCCCTTTAGTTACAGTTTCCATTCCAATAATTAATGAGCTTTCTTCTCGACGGAGCATCTGGTCAAGATCTCCTCCTCGTTTGGGGATTTTTAATCGTTTTAGTCCAACGAAGGTAAAGCTCAAGTTGTTTTTGTGGTGCTGTAAAAAGTGCTCTACAAGGGACTGTCTAGTGTCTGTACCATGGATATTGCGATAGTGTTCCTGTATTCAAACTTTCAAGGGTCTTTTGGAGCTGCCAATGTAATGTTGTCCACAAGGGCATGTTATTAGATAAATAACATAGGTGCTTTCACAGTTGATCAGATCTTTGATCTTATATTTGTTGCCATTGATTAGGACTTCTTTAGTTCTAGATTTGCCCAATTTACAGATTGAGCAGTTCATGCAGGTGAAAAAATCTTCCTCGAATTCATCCAGGAATTTGTTTAGGATCTCATAATTTTTTGTTGTGATCTCACCCCAATTTGCATCTTCAATTCTTTTAGATAGAGTGTCAACTTCTTTTTTGTTTATTTCATACTCTTCCAATGCAATGTCTATAAGTTGTCGGATCATATTGTTGGAGGCAGTACGAAGATTGTCTTCCCATAGTTGTAGTTTTTCGGGAGCTGTTGTTTCAATTGGAGGAAAGATCAAAATGCGTAAACCACGTGGGATGAGATTGTGTTCCAAGTATTTTTTAAGGGATGCTACCTCCCACCACTTTGAGGTCTCCTTCTTTGCAACCTTTTCCAAAGCCTGGAATGTACTTTTAGCTGACATTAAGTTGGTGGTGCTAGGTGTTCGACTTATCGTTGCGCCTGTGGGGTCAAATGCTGCTTCAAGTCTGTCATTTCGTCTGTCGCGTCTCGAGTTGTATGATGCCATGGTTTATTAGTTTTTATTCTATATACCACAGTGGTGAATTTCTTTTGGTAGTAAGTAGTAAGTTGAGAGAAATCAGTTGTTTAGGCTTTCAAAGTCCATATATATAGATGTGAATAGGGTAGCAAAGGTCCAGGGGTTTTGAGGCCTGAACAACACTTGATTAAGTAATGTTGATTGGTGGGTGGAGACACACTCGAAGCTCTGGACCTCTCGAACTTCAAATGAAGAAACAGTTTTGAAAAGGGGGTAAGTGTGTTCTCCACATAGAATTACATTAGTTCTCCAAGATTAATATCCATTCTTCCCAGATCATAAAATGGTGGACAGAGACATTTATGTTTTGTAGTGCAGTTCCTTTATTTTTATTTTCATTCATAGAACAAGGACAGCCGACACGTGTTTCGCCCCCTCTTGGCGATTTGCGCCGGGGCTTTCTCAAGGCTGTTGAAGGATATGAGAAAAGGGTTATAATTGTGTAGTCTAAAAGCAGTTGACCCCAAGAGAAAACAAAGAAAGCACCTAGAGTGAGAGGCGGTTGATTTGATTTTGTGATGCCATAGTGGGCAGACTTATCTTCATGCTCAAGGAAAGATGTGGTGATTCTAAAGTCAGATGTGGTGATTTTTGAAGGATCTAGAAACCCGCAGAGGAAATTACAGAGAAAGCCATATACGTGTTTTTTAAGTTATTATAGTGAAAGACGGCAAGATTTTGTAAGCGTCAAGAGAAAGTGTCATAGTATACAACTTGATCAATCAACGAAAGAGATCCTAGAGTCCCAGAGCAAAGAGGAAGTGAATCCATAAAGAACATGTAAAATAAAATGGAATACAGTCATAATACCTAAATTGGCTAAGTCACGTAGGCAAATGTCTTTTCCATATGATTAACAATATCTCAAGTGCAAAAATATAGTTCTTCAAGTTTAAAACAATTTCTGTAAATTCAAGCAAAAACAATTCATGAGTGCATTTGTTTTTGACATCCGATATATTGCATGTTAAAATAACATTATAAATAATCCAAGTACACTTGTGCTATATAAAGACTTCTGTCTATATAGACCAATTTTATGTAGATACCCAGGTTCATTATATCTCACATGTCATTTACCTAACCCATTAACGGTAGTGGCTGTTGCTCAATTTGTTATAGGCGTGGCTATTATGTCTACATCTTTAAGCATTGTCATTCAAGGAAGCATATGTTAGCGATTTGATTAAAAAAAGTTATAGTCCTAGCGACTTAAACTGGGTTTTTGCTGTGCATATGGCAGACTCATTGGTTGCTTCTAAATGAATGGGTTTGCTTGGTTTCTATTTTCAAAAGACACATACTCGATAAATAATAACTGATCCATACGTCTCCAAAGCAAGACAGACATTCCAGTGTATTGGTCAGTTCCCAAAAATATACATAAGTTTACAAAAGAAGTGCAACTGTTACGTTATTGTTGTGGTGGCATAATGGAACTGTGGTAAGAAACTATGCCACCTCTCTGTGCAGTGTTAAGGGTGTATGTTTAAAGGTATTGACATCCTGGTAAGTACGTCTATTCGTGTATATCGTTGTTTAGATAGGGAGGTAAAGTGCAATCCATCAACTAGGGGTTTGTACAGGGAAAGCAGGTAAAACGTTTACGAGCTGATAGCACGCGGGAAGCCGGACTGGAAACGGCGGTAGTTAGAAAAGTACACAGCAGTCGGAATTGGCGTGCTGTTCGCCGGACTGGAAGCGGCGATAATTAAAAGGTACACAGCAATCGGAAAAGGCGTGCAGTTCAAGTATGCCATCATATCGGACATTGCTGTCCATGAGGAAAGGATCGTTTGCCGTCCGTAAGGCATGGGAATGCTATTGCTGCTCGCTTGCAATCAATAGGTGGAACGAGTTAGGGACGAGTGCGCACGGGACTTACTTGTAGGCAAATGCCTCTGGTCCTACGGTTCTTCCGGCAAGGCGGGTCTCGGGTTGAATCCCAGCGCTGTCCATAGTCGCGGGAACCCGGTACTTGAAGAGAGCGGCCCGGAAGTTGCAACAAACGACCCGGAAGTAGTAACTTCGGGGACGAGTTTTAGTCTTTGAAAGCAGATGATTTTGGAATGTTTTATTTGTCTATTGATATTAAAAGAGCAAAAATAAACGTGCGAGACATACACCGTATTTTTTGGCTTTTTGCAGCAAAACGCGTTTTTGATAGAAAGATAATTCGCTACGGCTTTAGTTTGAAATGGTGGCCCAATTAGCTCGGTAAAGCGGGCGCCATTTATAAAAGGTTGAATTTTGATAGTTTTATGCATAATTGTATACTCATTTGGAACACAAGGAGAGATAGTGAGCTGATTTGTTCTGATTAGCAGATATGACCTTACAGTTCTAAATTACATTAGTATCAGTTGTCAAATGACAGGCATAATTTGAATTTTAAGGCATACAGGGGCAAGATGTGGGCACACATTTTTTTGAGCACCTACGAGTGCATCAGGCTAGATCCACATCTATTAACCTCTTTTTTAAAGGTGGTTAAATTATTATCATTTTTTATATACAACCTTAAGTTTTCATTTAAAAGGTATTGCTACCTTGAGTCTCTGCATTCTCACACAACAGTTTGGAATAGGTTATGTCAGAGAAGTGATCAAGCATCATGGCTAATTCTAGACAAGTTTACCAGTTTTGCCAACCCAGATGTAATTACACATTTCGGCCCACATGCATCAAGCATTTTTGTAGTCGCAAACGGTGCGATTACTTAAAATCGGCCGTTTGCGAATGCAAAAGTGCTTTTTGGGATGCATGAAGCAATTTTAGAATTCGTAACATTGTTGCGAGTTCTAAAATTGCGGGTGCTGTTAAGAAGTCGCAGATGTGCGATTTCTTAAAAGCAATGCATCATTACTTTTACAAGTGCAAAGTCGCAATTAGGGTGCCAAATTTACCGAGTGGTTGAACCACTCGGTAAATTTGGAAAAAGTGTTTAAAATGCTGCAAATGTTTTTTTTTCTACATTCATGTTTCACACACACATGTCCTTAGGACATGTGTGTGTGAAACATGATGCGAAAAATACATTTCAGGGGTGCATGGGGGGTCCTTTGGACCCCCCCCCTGCACCCATGAAATTTTCAAAGTGCCACTCGCAATTTGCTGATGCCTTCCCATTGACTCCTATGGGCCTTTTGGCCCATAGGAATCAATAGGAATTGCGAAAATGCACTTAAGAATTCGGTATTCATTTGGGATTCGGTAAAAATTGCGATTTTTACCGAATCCCAAATGAATACCGAAAACAATGATGCATAGCATTTTGCACTTCTTAATTTGGGATTCCTTATTTTTCGCAAATTAGGAAGTGCAAAATGTAACAATGATGCATGTGGGCCTATATCTGTTATATATCTGGTTTTGTCCATGGCAAGTCTTTTATATAATTGGTTTATATCATGGCAAAATGAAGAAGAATCATAGTCTATAGTTTCTCTCAACTGTTTTAGACCTGTGTCTGAGTCCGTTCAATTATTGCATCATCTCACAGAAAAGAGCATGGAGACAGTTACAGCCAGTGATGCCACTCGTATTCCTGGTTAAGCCCTTTAGTTACAGTTTCCATTCCAATAATTAATGAGCTTTCTTCTCGACGGAGCATCTGGTCAAGATCTCCTCCTCGTTTGGGGATTTTTAATCGTTTTAGTCCAACGAAGGTAAAGCTCAAGTTGTTTTTGTGGTGCTGTAAAAAGTGCTCTACAAGGGACTGTCTAGTGTCTGTACCATGGATATTGCGATAGTGTTCCTGTATTCAAACTTTCAAGGGTCTTTTGGAGCTGCCAATGTAATGTTGTCCACAAGGGCATGTTATTAGATAAATAACATAGGTGCTTTCACAGTTGATCAGATCTTTGATCTTATATTTGTTGCCATTGATTAGGACTTCTTTAGTTCTAGATTTGCCCAATTTACAGATTGAGCAGTTCATGCAGGTGAAAAAACCAAAAGTCTGTGGTGGAAATGCTCTGGGTTTTGGTTGAATGTCTAGAAAAGATGGACAGATGATATCTCGTAAATTCCTCCTTCTCGAGAAGCCCATCAGAGGTTTGTTTTGTATTGTGTCGGACAGGGTTGGATTGTCTTTCAACAGGTGCCAGTGTTTTTGTAGGGTCTTTCGAATATGTTGTTGACCACTGTTATATTCGGTTCATGCATGAAAAATGTGTAGCTTGGCGTCCAAGAGCGATGCATTGTATTACTGCTAACTACTCTGATTCAGGCATGCGAATCTATGAAAGACACCCCTAATACTGGAGAAGAACAATAGTTACTTACCTGTAATCTGTGGTTCTCCAGTATTTGTGTCTTTCATAGATTCACATGCACCCACCCACCTCCCCTCAGAGTCTCACTCAGGCTATGGATATATCTATATATACTCAGGTACACTCCAGTGCTACAAAATCTGAGAGCCTGGGTCTCTGGGGAGAGCATTCTGGTGGGAGCTGTGGCCTGATTGGCTGCAGTTTGGTCTATACATAATGACTTGGATAGTCATCAATGTGGAAGTTTTTTCCACTGTAGCTGGGGCTACTTTACTCCCTGGTTGGGTATAACTGTTATTTGCTATGTACAAATGGCATATTACTGCTTTTTTATGTACCGTGGGACTCCCACTCCGACGACGGGGAATGATTCAGGCATGTGAATCTATGAAAGACACCAATACTGGAGAACCACAGATTACAGGTAAGTAACTATTGTTCTTCACCACGGGAAGAGGAAGAAGCGACGGAGAAAGGCAAAGTCCCTAAGTGCAGTCCAGCCACGTTCCAGGAGGAGCATGGCTCAGTCCGGGATGGAGCCGCTTGAGGGGCCTGCTGGGAGGTGGCCCGCTAAATAGACCTAAACAAAATGAGGGTCGTAATACGGGAAACTACCCACTGGCACATCTACATGGGCACATTGGTGAAGGTTGTTTTGTAAGGGGTAGTCATCCTGTCACACCCCTTCCCCTTATCATAACAGAGGACAAAGAAAAGACCTCTTATCTCGGTCTCTCATCTCTTTGAGGCATACCCAGAATTGGCAGACCTAAAAGAAGCGACCTGAAACAAATCAGAAGCGACAAGAAGAGAATCATTTATAAAAAGAACAGTTAAAGAATAACTAAAACTGCACACTATGACAACAAAATAGTGACAAATCGTGTTACTCCTCGTTGTTTTCATTAATTCCCAACACACTCACACATCACATACATAACCAACCATAAATAAATTGCTGAAGGTTCATTTGAGAACCACATTCGAGACTTAGGACGCAGCAGTATTGAGCAATCGCTGTATTGACTCGCACCATTTGAGTGAAAAACGCACCCAAGGGTCTCTGATCTAAATAAAACACATTGCAGATAAGCACAAGCATATGCCATACCAAATGAACTGCCAGTCATCATATAGTTCATCAAACCTGAAGCTCCCTTAGAGTTGGAGTTTTGCTCCTTTGAGGATTAGAATCCTACGGGCGACACTATTGTACCGCACTTTATCCCTATGAGTGAGATGCAGTGCTCATCCTCTAACCCTTGAGAGCCCTTAATGGTATTCTGAAGAAGCATCAGTGATTTGTTATGATTACCCTACCACTCACCTTTATAGACATAAAAGGGTGGTCCTGATGAATATGGATATAATTCATAATCAACAGCTAGTGGTATGCCAAACGCACAGCTGAATTTAAAGTATTGCAATGAACGAATTCGAAATCAGCAAACTTAAATCACATTAATCAATGAAATAATCATTCTCAAAACCAAAACGTTAGACAAATATATTCATTGTCAATATCATGAATTACATGTGATATTCAAATAGTTTTTGAAAGATCCTGACAAGGTATTTGTCAAATAAACATTGTAAGTACTGTTATCTCAATACAGCACTAAAAATTGTAATAATACAATATATATACCACACAAACAAAAATCAATAAAGCCCAATGCATTTCGGGAAGATTCCCTTCTTCAGGGGCACTCCTGAATGACGGAAAATTGCAGTAAATGCGCTTTGGCTGGCCATCCCAAAATAACTTATGGTGCAAAATGCTGCTGCAACCCTGATATTAAGTACTCAAAAAATGTCACCATGCATCCCTTCTGCTGGCTTTTCTACACTGGGTGCCAGTTCCTACCCGAGGAAAATTTAAAGCCTTCGGTATGTCTTATTGTGCAAAATATTGCATCAGCCCTCGTTTTCCAGAAGCAAGGGCTGGTAATGTATCACCTATGTGAGCTTGTTCAAGCAGTTGCAGGACAATCAGGAGTTACCAGGGTCCAATTCAGGAGCATAACGCAGGCCGCTGTCCCAAGGTCCCCAAACCTTCATGGGGCCCCCAATTCAGTCCAAGGCCGATGTACATGTCAGATATGGCAGACTCAGGGGCCCCTCATCACATTCTGCAAGGGACCCTTATCATTTTGTATTACGTCGCTGGTCCAATTATAACAATTGGAGTCCTTTACTATTGGTGTCCTTGGGTCACCTTACTAATTAATTCTCCTTATCCTGAATACCAAGGACACTCTTTTAGCCCTTCATTCTGGTGAGGCAGAGTACTCCAAAGCATATTCAGGATAGATACTAAGAACTCAGTAAGGTGCTCATTTAAATAAATATCTAGCCAGGGCCTTACTTTTAGTAAAAAAGGAAAGTGTTTTATCATACGAAAACAATCACATACTATATGTAAAATGAAGGTATACAATAAAAAACAGACCTCAATAATCCATTCCTAGCCAGAGGTGAGTTTAATAAGGTCGCAATAGCACTTAGGCACTAAGGGGTTTATTTACAAGCCCCTTGCACCTCAGGTGCGTCACTTTTAATATGGGGAAACGTGACGTCCCGGCGGCTCACGGGGATTGGCAATAAGCCCCTAAGTGCTTAGCTTGTAACACAATGAACTCAAACCCTGTTGTTTTTTTCTGTTACAAGCAGATTTCACAACTGAGAATCCAGGCTTGAAACCGGGGACTTCTACAATCAAATATGCATCAGCACACTTAGTTCTCTCCAGATACAGATAGTGGTCACTTGAAAGAGCCATGCTTGCCTTCATGAGGCTGTATCACTGCACTTCACTGAGCGGTGGTAGCGTTGCACCTCGAGGGCATCTCTGCGTCACAGGGACTCTGTGCTGTCTCACAGAGACCCTCCATCCTGAACAGTAGGCTCCCACTCAAATGGCCTCCAGGGCCCAATGTGGACCTTTTGCATCAGTTCCAACACAAAGGAGAGCTGAAATGGGGTGTGGTTCGGATGTGGGGTGCATTGGAGGATGTACCATGAAAGTACACCAAGGGGAAACTCAGGTTAATACTGGTGTCTGTGCAATGAGCTCCCAATGCTTGGCACAATATTTAAAGTTATAAGCAGGATATCTTGGTAATGGTTATTAACAGTTAAAGCTTTCTCACACCATGGGTGAGGAAAATCTAAAGGGGTTCTACCTTGGGAACCCAGATCATGGTGGGCTTTTTTCGATTGTTGGAGATGGGGGTGTCCGCGGGTTCAGGGGCAGGGAACAAAAGAACAGTCACAAGTTACAGATTCAGAAGCTCATATTTTTGCAATGGAGCAAGCATTTTCGTACGGGTTGTGGGGCTGAACTCACTGAAGCCTCGCCTAGCTATCGCTCTGCCCAGCTCAAGGCCAAGATATGTGTAGCAGGTGCGGGAAGGATAGGCAATACGCTGATTCTAGTAGTTCTAGGTTTTATTTTGGTATATAGTGAATCTGAGCTTTTCTTTCTCGTGCTTCGTGAAAGTCTCGGGAAACGGCTCCTCGCTGCTTTCCGGATGCCTGAATCTGTGGAGGCTGCTCTACGTCCTCGGTCGGGTGTCCGCCGAGGAAGGTCTCCGTCGGTTTCCGTGATGCCCGTCAGTTACCGGAACAGGGAATTAAAAGGCAAAAACTGTGTATCAGTACCCGTTCTATATCGCGGATTACAGGGAGGGGAGTGAGGGACCAAACACACGTGAGGCACTCTGTAGCTAACTGCCGAGGTGAAGGGTTTTGTGCTCGGGGTAGGGAAAAACACCAGGAAGAAGGGGATCCCGTGTTTAGTCCGACGTTACTATTTTACGAGTGACCCAACCCCTTAACTTGTCACGCACCTGGTTAAGCCATACACCTCCCCCGGGTGTATGGCTGGGCGGCTCGTGGTGTCGGTGGCCTCCTGGCGTCTCTTCCTTAACGTCCTCCGCTTCGTCCCTCTGCTGTCTCTCCTCAGACCCGGTCTTCCTTCGCACCGCTCCGCTTCCGTCTTCTTTCTCGTCTCTCTGTTCGTTCTCCGCATACACGTTCTTCCTTTGCTCCGCTCCGCTTCCGTCTTCCTCCTCGTCTCCTTCCTCGCTCTGGGTGAACAAGCACACCCTTGATTCGTCCATTCCGGCATAAGAGGTCTCCGTGTCCTGACGAGACTCCTCCCATTCCGAATTCCATTCAGAATTAAAGGGCCACTGTGTGGATTGCGTGTCTACCTCTGTTTCAACGTTCTGTGGAGAGGAAGAGGTAGTGTTTAACATTTGTCTACTTGCATATCCTTTATAGTCATTTCTTCGTGCTGACCCCGCTGTGTTACACAATGACACCCATATGATCCTTAAAGTCTCATGGAAGCAAATGGGGGAACACAAGCAGAGTCAGAGGTAAAGAGGCTCTCAATGCATTGCTGTAGGTGTGTATCCTTCCGCTGAACCCGGGGCAGTGTCGATGGCAGCTATTGCTTTCTCTCCTGCACAGCAGCTGGATGCCCTCTTCTGCTGAGGATGATGCACAGGGTGCTGCAGCTTTCAAAGGTTCTGAAGCAACCAGGCTAGTGAGCTCCATTCTGGAAAACTCTTTTGTAGGGTGCAATCCAACAACCCAGTCTCACAGCAGACAAGCCGCTTCTTATTACTCCATGTAGTCCAGGAAGCCCTAGTTTTTCCAATAGGAATCTTGGCCCATACTCAGAAATAAGCCTAACAGGAAGGCAACAATGTAAATGTGCCGCTCGTATTGAGGTTCTGACCGAGTGTTCCCTTGCTACCTGCATTACGCTACAGGAGTAGCTCTTCATTTGCCTAAACCATCGTGCCACTAGAGTGAGGAGAAAGCCTTCGCGAGGCCGCAGAGGAGGTGAGAGGCGCGGCCCCGGGACTGCGAGGAACAGCGTCAAGTCCATCAGCTGTTTCCTCTTCCCGCGTGAGCCGCGCCCCCTCCCAGTGCCCGCCCCATCAAGGACTTTAAAACCTCTCGCGGCCCCCGCTGCGCGGGAGCCGCTCGTATTGAGGTTCTGACCGAGTGTTCCCTTGCTACCTGCATTACGCTACAGGAGTAGCTCTTCATTTTGCCTAAACCATCGTGCCACTAGAGGGAGGAGGAAGCCTTCGCGAGGCCGCAGATGAGGTGAGAGGCACGGCCCCGGGACTGCGAGGAACAGCGTCAAGTCCATCAGCTGTTTCCTCTTCCTGCGTGAGCCGCGCCCCCTCCCAGTGCCCGCCCCCATCAAGGACTTTAAAACCTCTCGCGGCCCCCGCTGCGCGGGAGCCGCTCGTATTGAGGTTCTGACCGAGTGTTCCCTTGCTACCTGCATTACGCTACAGGAGTAGCTCTTCATTTGCCTAAACCATCGTGCCACTAGAGGGAGGAGGAAGCCTTCGCGAGGCCGCAGAGGAGGTGAGAGGCGCGGCCCCAGGACTGCGAGGAACAGCGTCAAGTCCATCAGCTGTTTCCTCTTCCCGCGTGAGCCGCGCCCCCTCCCAGTGCCCGCCCCCATCAAGGACTTTAAAACCTCTTGCGGCCCCCGCTGCGCGGGAGCCGCTCGTATTGAGGTTCTGACCGAGTGTTCCCTTGCTACCTGCATTATGCTACAGGAGTAGCTCTTCATTTGCCTAAACCATCGTGCCACTAGAGGGAGGAGGAAGCCTTCGCGAGGCCGCAGAGGAGGTGAGAGGCGCGGCCCCGGGACTGCGAGGAACAGCGTCAAGTCCATCAGCTGTTTCCTCTTCCCGCGTGAGCCGCGCCCCCTCCCAGTGCCACGCCCCCTTTCACTCCTTACTGATTTAAACGAGGCCAGCAACACGCATCGCGGGACGCGCGCGGGCCGCAGCCCGGGGCGAAGCCCGGGCAAAGGGCGGGCCCGTTTAAGCCCGTTCAAGCCTGGGCAAGTCTGGTCTGGGCCAACCCATTTTCTTCCCCATTTACGTATTGCTATCCATTTGCATCTTGGTTCCGATTTGATCATAACACCTAAGATTACACCTGTGTTACAGCGCCACTATGACAACTAGGGCAATGAGGAACAAGACGGCACAAGGAGTGGGTCCGATAATTGGGCCGATTGACCAATTTATCAACAAAGCTAATGACGCGATCAATCAGGGGATTGTACTCCTAGAAAGACGTGTCTCCCAGGACCTCGCAGCAGCACGAAGATCCTCAATGGGCCTTTTGGCCCTAGCCAAAACACCCACTCAACAGGAAACAAATGTCCCATCATTGCGAGAAACCCGTGCTGAACTCCACACCATTCCAACGAGCGTTGACCTATCTGTCACTCATTTATCACTTGGGGAAGACACTCTGGATGACCTTGAAAAAACACCTACTTTGGTGATTAGTCCCACCCAAACCACCCAAATTCCCCTGCTAACCCTGACCGGGTCGCAATCTTTAACCGAGTCCCCACCTCCAGTAGCAGTTTCTCCATCAAAAACCGACAAGGAGATAAGGGAGGGTCCTTTTCTTAACCAAGACAGCACAAGACCAGTAGTTAAGAATAAGACTAAGCAATTCAATTTCAAAGCTTTTATTCGATTTGTAAACAAATCATACAAGCAAACATGAAATCAATCCATTACATTAAAAATTATTATAAAATACAAAATTTATACAGGGGAATCCAAGATAATTCATGTAAGGGTAGGACACATACAGACCAGCGTTTAACATTGGATCATAATTAAAACAAAGTTAAAATCGTACAGACAGGAATGAATAAATTAGCACAAAATGTTTATCCTGGCAGCTGTACGTTGAACAATAAGCCCCCACCTAGTCGTGGGACATGAAAGTTTTAGATTTTAAAAAAAAATTTTAAAAAATTTTGTTAAAACAGGCAGAAAGGTATAGAAATATAGCAGCACTAGATATATCCTGGCAGCTGTATGATAAAAATATAAAAGAATCAAGGAAAAGAAAAAGAGAACATGTACAGACAGGGTTAAAGATAAATTGAGCACTACTAAAGAAAGTGCTCCCCCTGGCAGCTGTACGTTTTGAGAAGTACAGACAGGAATATAGAGATCATGGCAATACAATGCTTTTCCTGGCAGCTGTACATTTCAAAATATAAATGGCAACAGAAAAACATATGTCCACATTTTCTAAAGCTGACAGTAACACAAGGGCATTCTTAAAAGACCGTATTTTGTATTTAATAAATATAGGTTTTAAGTACCTTAGTCTTAGAAAATGATAAAATTTACAAAAAAGTAAGAAATGGCAGCAACTCTGGCGTGAAACGTTGTCACAAGGGCAGGGAGTTTCAGATTTCTGTTTCTGTACTGGGAACGCAACAAGATGGTGTGCAATGCCCAACCTGACGCGAGTTAAAACATATTGATGAGATGGGCGACTGACATGTAGAAGATATGCTTGGAACCCCGGTGGCAAGTTAAGTTCTCTATAAAACTTTACGGTAGTTAGCTTGCCATATACCTCTTCTCGCCCTTTCTTTTTATACATCAAGAACATTTGTTTAATCTCTTTTTTGGGTATTTCTACCGCAAGTTCGGGGTCAGTGAGAACATCAATATCAAACAAAGTCTTAAACCAGAAACTAATATATTTCAGCCAAAGAATACGAAAAGAAAAGTCCAAGCCTATACAGTCAAGAATAATTTCTTGAGTGAATCGAGTTTCAGGCTTAGCCCAAATAGATCGCCACAATAAGAGTGGACGAACGGCTGCTAAGTCCGAAATAAACTCGACCCCAACCTCGTCATGAATTAATTGAATGGAAGCGGAGTGGGGAACACATAGCACTTTTCTTAGGAACTTGTTCTCCTCTTTTTGGAGGGAGGTGCCATCTGTGTGGCCCCACACTCCAGCCCCATACAATGCCGAGGGAACACAGCGAATATTGTAAATGTTAATCATGTCACGAATGCTTCTTGAGCCGAGCTTAGATGAGAAACGAAAAACACTGCTGGTACAACGAGTCATTTTCGACCTAGCATTTTCAAGCTCTGATTTCCAGGACCCATCATTAGCATAGGTGATTCCTAAATAACAAAATGTTTTAACTTGTAGCATTTTGACGCTGTCAAGATAGAAATTGGACTTTAGTTTATTGGCTGACTCACCGCACAACATAACATAGGTCTTAGATTTGTTTACACAAAGTCTCCTGTTTTGTATGAACAGCATAAAACCATCAATGAGACGTTGTAAGCCCATCTGAGTGCGTGATAAAAGTACTGCGTCGTCCGCATAAAGTAAGATTGAGACAGGATTGCCTCCAATCTGCGGGGCATCTGCTGATATGGTTGCCAAAGTGCGATCAACACAGTTAATAAAAAGAGAAAATAAAAGAGGAGCTAGTACGCATCCTTGGCGGATGCCCCTGGATACCTTGAAGAATGGTGTGCATTCACCATGGCTGCCATATCGGACTTTACAAGAAAGTTTCTGGTAAAGCCTAGCCAGGAAATGTACTATTTCTTTAGGTGCTCCTAACTCCAGTAAAACCTGCCAAAGAATGCCATGGTCAACTAAATCAAATGCGCTGCTCAGATCAGCAAAACATAAAAATAAATTACCCTTTTTGGCTACTGTGTATTTGTTAATTAAAAGATCCAAGTTCACGCATTGCTCCAGAGTACCCATCCCCTTCCTGAAGCCGTATTGCACTTTAGTTAAAATACTCATATCTTCTGCCCAAGTTTCCAGTCTAATGAGCAGGATTCTGCTCATAACCTTTACTGAGGCATCCAATAGAGAAATTGGCCGATAATTAGAGGCCTCGGATTTACTGCCTTTTTTAAATAAGGGCACGATCACCGATTGACCCCAAGAGGGAGGGAAATCGCCTACAGCTGCACAGTTAAATGTCCTAACCAAAATGGGGGCCCACAGGTTAGGTTCTGTTTTTAATAAATCTATGGGCACCCCATCAGGTCCCGGGGCCTTCCCCCCCTTGCTATTGGCAAGGCCTTCCAGTCCCTCCTGTAGCGTAATTTCCAAAGGTATAGGTGACCACAATGGCAAATCAACCGAGGGTTGGGTCAATAATACCTTTTCTGGGTTAAAAATATTAGTAAAATGAGAGACCCAGTCCTCGCACGCAACATAAGAAGTAATTTCTGGGACACCTTCCGAATTTAAGAATGGACTGTTGACTATTTCCCAGTAGAGTTTACTGTTTTTTGTCTCAACAGCTTCATTCAGTTTATCCCAAGCTTCTCTCTGTAGTACCTTTTTCCTGTTAGAGATAGCCAGTTTGTAGTTAACCCTTGCTTCTTTGATGCTAATACCATCTCGGGGTTTGAGCCCTAAAACTCGTTTTAATTCCCGTAAAGTTGTAGTGCAGGGCTTATCAAACCATCCCAGTTTTATCGTTTTATTGGCTGAGGGTTTTTTAGTAAAGATACCCTCAATGATGGTATTGATGTTAATAAACTGGGATATCAAAAGTTCGTGGTTAACAACATCTTTAAGGCAATAGCTAATCTCAATTTTACAGCTAACTATTACCTCCCTTTGTTTAGCCACAGAATTGACCCCCGTCCACTTGATTCTCGGGCCGTTAGGTCGTTGGGACACTATATCGGTGGTACAGGTTTCCCCAGTTCTTTGTTTGACACCCCTTGAAGGAAGGGTAACACAAATACTGTTGTGATCGCTGAGACTTTCCTCTCTCACATACAAGCTAGAATAGTCCCCATTACTTGAGAACAAGATGTGATCGATAAAAGTCCCAGCTTCCCTCCCTGTAAAGGTGGGGCAACTGGCGTTCTGTTTATTTTTATTGCAATTTAGTAAGGATAAATCTAGTTTTAGTAGCAGGTTATTTAAGGTGGAGCCGTAATGACAGTGCGGGAAGTGGGGAAAATCCTCGCTCCTTCCCGCACCCCCATTAAAATTATCCGACTCCACTCCAAAACCGCATGGGTTACCCTTAGATAGCTGGCATGGCTGCAAATTAAAGTCTCCAGCCCATAGGATGTCTAACTGCTTGTTTGAGATGCCTATAGCCTTAGCAATTTCTTTTTCCAGGGGGTACAGGATATTCCCTCTGGAGGCATCAAAGATGTTGTTGTAAAAGTTGACAAGAACCAGGTCATTACCCTGAGCACATGCAATCCGCAGTACCTGGCTGTAAGCTCCCACATTTGTGCTACTTCTAACTTTGAAGGTTTCCAATCTGTTGGAAAGGAGAATCAGAAGACCCCCCTTTGCCCTACCAGAATTGGATTTAGTGGCATTCAGGCAATGTGAAGAATAACCTTCTACGTTGATGTCTTCCTGACTCCAGGTCTCCTGGAGGAGGACTATATCAAACCCTTCTCCTATGAATTTAGACCAGAAAGGGGTATTTAGTTTCCCTGCGATACCAGCAATATTCCATGATATCAAAATAAGGTCACCAGGCTTAGTTACATAAGCTGGTATCTTGGAAGGTCCAGTTACTACCCGACAAGTGGGGGATTGGATGTTAAGAGGGTGGGAACAAGAGGGAGGTGATTGGATAAAAGAACTTTCGGGTGCTGTAATCTTATGTAAAACCTTGTGACCACTAGAGAACACAGGGGTCACTGCAGGAGCAGAGTTAGGGCTGACAGGGTCAGGTCGCACAGCCACATCAGATGCTGACCGCCTGTTGTCAGTTGAGGTCAGTGAAGATGGAACATGAAGTCAATCAACCATCTCCAGGCAGTCAAATCTGTTAGTGGTTTGGATGCCCTGCCACCCGCCGTCTGTAAAACGGTTATTGTTGGGATACCAGGGACGAGGTACCCAATCCCTACCTCTAGATTGTTGGATTTGCCATGGGTCGCCATAGTCCCATTGGTGTTCTTGGTTCATAGCCCAATTTGGCGGAGGAATTGGGTAATGATAATTAGAAGTAGGGGGGTAGAAAAAGGAGAGTCGATGGGTATCGATTCCTCCCTTCTTCTCTAGATCAGGCCATGAACATATGTGGTTCACAGTAGAGGCATCCTCACATGTAACAATGACACAGTCCCCTTGAATGCTCTTGGGGATCTTACCCACCCAAGAAACCCTGCGTACCGAGGATATTCTACAGGTAAATGGGGGCTTCAGAGGCCTATGGATGCAAAGCCATTGCAGAATTTTATTCCGGAGGGACCATTGGGGTTCATCAGTTCCCTCTGGGAGTTCCGGTACTCCTGTTAAAATTGCCGTGAAAGGAGATACCTCTGGGGCCAATTGAAAAGGGCGTTTAGGTTTAGGCCTCTTTTTATCTGCATGGGAATTAGCTTTAGCTTTTGGGGCCTTATTGTTGCTGGTGGATCGCTGTAAGGGCTCATTAGTAAGAATACGGTTAGCATCATTGGAAGTAACTTGTGGGGCCTCGACAGCACAAATTTGCTGGCTGGATGACGGTGTCTGAGGTGGTAATTTAGCTTTCGGCTTAGATTTGGAACAGTTAGTGCAAGTGTTAGAATTAGCCGAAGTTTCGATTATAGGATCCTTTGTTACGGATTTGGTGTTGAACATAACTGTGTTAACAGATGGTTTGTCTGTATTAGTCTTAGCTAAAGGAACCCCCGGACAGGACGCCACGGCTGAAACCGCTGGTGTAACCCCCCCAGATTTAGCTGTTCCTGCCCTTGGGTGATTGGGGGATTTATCAATAAGTATGGCAAGCTGTTTCTCAATGACCATGATGCTCCGTTCCAGGGGCATAAGTTGTTGTTTAAATAAATCCCTGAGTTTTGCAAATAACTGGATATTATCAAAGTCGGATGGACCAGGTGCACCCCCCTGGACAATACCATTTGAATTACAATGAGGGTTAAACAAGACAGATGTTGTAGGGTTGGTACCAGCGGAAATATTCATGGCTGGTGCTGTAATAGTCCCTTTCTTTTTCTTGTTTTTGGGATGTTGGTTAGCCTTATTCCCTTTATTTGTAGATATTGACTGCTTAGGAATGGCGCCTTCTCTCACCCCCATGGATTGAATACCTTGAGAGTGGTCGTCAACTACAATCCGCTCTAAATCCGGAGTAGTCTCAAGGTTCTCAGTAGAGTCTAGACCCAATGACAAGTTTGTGGCCGATAAATCTACGGCATTGGGAATGGAGTGTAGTTGTGCTATAACATTTCCAGGTTGAGAAAGGCTAGGAATAGATGAAACTGCTGGGACTGGGGTTAAAGCTGTAGCTATGAGACCCAGGGAGGATCTCTTAGCGAACGCAAGGTCCTGGGATACCCTGCGCTCTAAAAGGGAAATGTTTAGATTGATAGCCTCGGTGGTAGTAGAGATGAATTTGTCAATAGGACCTATAAACTGTGCAGTTCTAAGTGCAGTCTTGCTTCTGGATCCCCTTGTTACTGACATAATGTGGATATGCAGGCACAGAGGCAGTGGTCCAATAGAGTCACAATTTCAGAACCAAAGAGTACCTTTAAGTGAAGAGATAGTCGTCAAACGAATTCGGTCCGGACCAAAGGGGGGGGCCCAGCCCTGCCTGGAACGGGCTGAAACGGGCCCGCCCTTGGCCCGGGCTTCGCCCGGCGTCCCGCTCGCGTCCCGCGAGGCGGGGCTGACCTCGGCTTTAAGCGCCTCCTGGCGCGGCTTGTAGCGTTGCAGCCCGCTTGGGCTGATGGGGCTTGTAGTCCCCTGACCCGCGCTCCACTCGGCGGCTCAGCTTGGACAGCGAGCGGCGGGAGGCGGGCAGGGTGTGCAGGAACGCGGTGTTATCCTCCCAAAAGACGAGGCGTCTGCTAAAGCGGTAAGGCTCTCTGACCTTGTGGCAAATCCGCTGTTTGTCGGGCTGACCTCGGCTTTAAGCGCCTCCTGGCGCGGCTTGTAGCGTTGCAGCCCGCTTGGGCTGATGGGGCTTGTAGTCCCCTGACCCGCGCTCCACTCGGCGGCTCAGCTTGGACAGCGAGCGGCGGGAGGCGGGCAGGGTGTGCAGGAACGCGGTGTTATCCTCCCAAAAGACGAGGCGTCTGCTAAAGCGGTAAGGCTCTCTGACCTTGTGGCAAATCCCTAAGACTAAGCAAAAAAGTCTACCAAAGCGTACAAGGTCCAAAAAAACGCCCTGCAATAACTACCGGAATAACGCAAGCCACTCATCGTCGGTTAATGTGGATGACCCCTCTGTTTCAGCTGTACCATCTGACGATGTTCATAGGGGTCACGGTGCTGCCAACTCAAACTATCTTGAGCTTAACTCACAAGTCCTAGATATAATTAAGGACCTTATAAAAACTCAATTAACACCAATAGAGCGAACCCTAAACAATATCGAAAAGCAGATGGCAAGACTAATCAATAATACTAGTCATCTCACACCACCCACTACCACCCTAGCTTCTTTGGCTCCCATGACTGCCATCCATCCCAAGGCAGCCACAGTAAAGAAATCCATACCTACGCCAATAACTCTCCCGAAACAGAATCCCCATAGCAACAGTACAACCGTTGCAAACAAACCTTCAACGTCTAACAGTACATCACTTACTTCCAAAACGAACACCCAATCAGCCAACGCACAACCAGGGAACATACAAGTATCATCTCAAAAAGGATCACAGAAATCCACACAGAAACCCACACAACCCAACCATTCGACCACAAAGTCCCAGCAGCCAAAGATACCATATGAACAACCATATAGGTCTAGACAGGTCCCGGCACGCATCACCCTTCCCCCCGAATGTGGAGCCTATGTCCTTGTATTGGTAAACGTACCAACACTTAAACAAGAACAGAGTGAAACAACATCATCCCTGAAAAACAAGGTACTTCATTGGTTAAGTTTGAACTGCAATTTCCCAATAGAATGTGCTGGGGAAATTTCCCACACGCAAAGAGTAGGCTGGATAGGCCCCCTACGTAAAAAATTTGAGGGGGACTGCGTAGCTATTACCTTTAGAAATCCCCAGTGGGCCGAAAAGACACTAGCTAAGGCACCCCCACCCTCCACATGGGAATTCAATACAACCCTTCTCCCATTGGGCTATTTCTATAGGCACTTACTAAATACAAACAACAATATTCCGCCTACCTCTATGAACCCTTTTTCAGAAAGATCCTACCCCTCAACTTCTTACCCTCCCACTTCCTACCAGAATTCTAAGTTCCTATACCCAACAGGCTCGGTACAGTGGCATCAGAGCCAAACGCCCATACCGCCAGCTACCCATCCTTATCTCTCGGCAACCCCTCATCAAGAGAATGGAGATAATCGATGGAGACAAGCAGCCCCCCCACTAGCTACTCCTTTTAATATTCCAACATTCAATAGATTTAATGCTCTCTCCGGTTTAGACTTTAACGATTGACTTCCCAATTCTCATTCCACCAGGGAATTCTCACTACCATCTAATTCAGAGTTGACCCTATTATCTAATTCGCGCCCTATCCTCGAAACATCTCCAACGTACCTGCCTCTAACCCCCAGTAATCCCAACTGTTCAAAAACTAATCACGATGCTACGCCAACTGTAACATCGGCCCCAATTAATCGGGAAGCCGCTGAACGGTTGGCTAACACAGGCAATTTGGTTGATCCCATTGCAGATACTTTGCAGATCCATTTTACTTTTTGGAACATCGCAGGTCTTTCCGCAAAGAAGAGTGACCACGATTTCCTGAGCCAGATCAATTTGAGCGGTTGTATCTGCCTTCAGGAGACGTGGGCTATAAAGCCAATACACATATTGGGCTTTAAAACTTTCTGGTCACCTGCGAAGAAATCAACCTCTGGCAGAAACAGCGGAGGCTTAGCCTTTTATATTAAAAACACCCTTCCCGTGGACGAGATAATCCCCTTAAGATTAGACACAAATTTCCAGATTATAGTGGTAAAGGTCACCAAACAAAGACTCTATTTTATTATAAACTTTTATAACAACCTCTCTCACTCTGATATGAGTACTCTACTCCCAGAGATCTCTGCAACATTACAAGAGCAACGAACTAAATACATTAAAAAGACATGCACAATAATCTGGGGAGGAGACTTTAACCTTCATCTGTGTAGCAATAGCGATAACAATAAGTGCGGTATCAGTGATGAGGCTGATACAAACCTTACGCACTTTACACATTCTAATGTGGGGGAAACATTGAACGAAATTATGGCTGAACTAGAACTACGTTTTGCTAATGAAATAAAGATTCCACCTGTTCAATTCCAGCCCACATTTAACGGAAGAGGTCTAATAAGCCTAATTGATTTTATACTGATTTCACCACCCATAGGATTTATCGTAGAAGATTTCAAGGTCCCTAGCAATCCTCTAAGTGACCATTTCCCCATCATTATGGTTCTTGCTGAAACAATAACGAACAAACCATATGACATCCTGACCGCTCTAAATCAAAGTGATTTAGAATTAGGCTCTTTGAATGGCTTTACATTGAAGTGGGGCAATATTGACAAAGAAGCAACAACTAAAAAAATAGTCATAAATAACCAAACTGATATTATAAATTGCTTGGACTCGACCACACAATCAAGCGAAATTATAACAAGCTTCCTGACAATCACAACAAGCATACAAAAAGAACTAACCAGGAGGCACAAACAAAGGCCCCAGCCAAAGAAAGGTTGGTTCAACTCAGCATGCACCAAAGCATCCACACTCTTAAAGGAAGCTCTGAATAGCGATCATAGGGACAGAGTTGAAATCATCAGACTCAGAAAGGAGTACGCAGCTGCCTTAAACAACAGGAAAAAAGAAGTGAAAGCTGAACTATGGTCAAAACTGATCCAAAGCTCGGAACTAAATAATAGTGCCTTGTTCTGGCAGGTAGTTCGTTCCCCATTTTTAACAGAGAAAGACAATTCTCCATCAATTGATGTAGCTATAGGTCAGCATGAATGGGTGAGCCATTTCACAAAAGTCTTTGCGAAAGATCCGACCAAAGACACAGATCAGCTTGAATTTCTGCCACACATCGCCTATCCTTTAAATCTTCACTTTTCCCACGAAGAGGTCCAAAAAGCCTTAAAATCCTCAAAATCAGCTAAAGCCCCAGGCCCGGATGGTGTTCCTGTTGACGTTTTTAAACACCTCCCAGATCTTTGGACCCCTCTACTAACTAACGTCCTGAACGCCACCATTGAAGTGGGCATTTTGGAGTCTTGGAAAACATCAACGTTGGTACCTATTTTTAAGAAAGGAGATCGAAACAGTCCAACATGCTACAGGCCGATCTCCCTCCTGGATTCATTAGGCAAGATGGCAGGACGAATACTCCTCGACCGCCTCCAGGAGTGGGCTGCCGATCACAAAATCATCTCAGACCTACAATACGGTTTCCGGGAGGGACTAGGAACAGTTGATCAGGCCCTAAACCTGTCCCTACTGGCGGGCAAATATCTGGAAGCCAAAGGGTCTTCTTTCCATATGGCATACGTTGATCTCTCCGCAGCGTTTGATTGCGTGGCACACTCAACGTTGTGGAATACTATCTTGAATATGGGAGTTCCCACGCCAATTGTGGACTTTCTCCGTGAACTGTACACAGGCACTACAGGCAGGGTAAGATTCGGGACGAATGGTGAGCTCACTAACACCTTTAGGGTGGAAAAGGGGGTCAGGCAGGGGTGCGTACTGGCCCCCTTTCTATTTACCCTTTATACGAACGGCTTGGAGGCTGCCATGCTACAAGGCAGCAAGGACCTCCCGTTAATAGCTCGTCGGCAGATACCAGCACTCCTATATGCCGACGATGCTGTTATTTTAGCAAGAACACCAAATGAACTACAGATGGCCTTGAATAGATACTGTGCCTTTATGGCAAGTCTGAATTTGAAATTAAACGCAAAAAAACCTACACAATGCACGCAGGGGAGAAAAGAAATGTAAAATACAGGAAGCTATTGGTACAGGGTGAACATCTGGATAGGACCAAAACCTATCCCTATTTAGGGATCGTCATTGACGAAAAATTTAAATGGACCCCAGCTATCAACGCAAGAAAATTGGTATTCCTCCGAGAGACATCCTCACTAAAAACCTTCTCGCAGAGATTGGGGCAGCGACCAATTAAAGAATTATTGCAAATATATAACTCTAAATGTGTAAGTACGGCAACATATGGGGCGGGGATTTGGGGCTTTACAAACGTGGACTCAATTCAAAGAATAGAGAACTTTTTCCTGAGATATTTGTTGGCGGTGCCAAAAACTTGTTCCACCTATGCCTGCCATACTGAGCTGGGCATTGACTACATCACAGACATTATAAAATTGCAGCCAATAATGCTGTGGCGCAGAATATGGGTTACAGAGCAATGCCACTTGACCAGGGCGATCATTCAAGACATCTTAACGTTAGACTACTCTAAGAAGATCAAATGGCTGTCCTATGTCAAAGCGTTTCTAACAGATCTTGGATATAGGAAGTACTTTGATCATCCATCGCTGATAAAGGAAATCCCAAAAAAGAACCTAAAAAGGGAGTGCCTAATTCATCTACGTCAGTTACGCTTATTATCCGAGGTCCATAAACCATCTGTCCAACACTCCTTACTAGTCCAGACTGTGTTTACGGTCGAACCCTACTTGAATTTTAAATTAACACAGTTTGAAAGAATGCTGCTCACCCGTTTTAGACTTGACCTGTTCCATTTATTGGTTGCATTTCCAGAGCAAAATGTTAGGACATCCACACTTCCTATGTGCCCTTGTGATCTAGTGTCCTCACAATCAACGATACACACAATGTTATTCTGCAAATTCTTTACTGAGCCTCGTAAACAATGGATATTGCCTATTTTGAAGTTCTGGGGTCTTCGTCAATGTCGCCCAGCGTATCTGGCACTTCAGTACCTTGAAAATGAAAACTATGCTAAAGCGATTGTATTCTATCTTAAATTTTGTATACGCCATCGCACAAATTTATAAGTATGAATAACATTGCTACTTCGCGTAAACGAAGGAACTGAGATAATAGGAAAACTGCATGTTACCATAAATGTCGAAAAAACTTGCACAAACGGAATTGAGAAGCGCTTGCTATTTTTAATATGCTTTCTTTTAAACAAATGCATACTTAACAGTTTTTAACTTTTCTGATAAACTTGTAACTGTTTTTTTTTTTCTTCTCTGAACTTTTATGGTGTTTTTATAAAACTACCGAATAAAGTCGTTATTGAATTGATATTGAAATGTAAAAAATGTAAATCCAGTACTTTTAAATCAAGCAAACTGTACTCATGGGTCACAGAGTTTTCCCAACTACACTAATGTGCATTTCATCTTGGGCCAGTGAGAATTCTTGGTTCGCCTCACTGGCCAGGGAGAGCAGTTTGTTATCCACAAAGCTCACAATCATCTCCTTTTCACTGGTCAACTCTTGGAGACCCCTCCAATGAAAGCATGTATGGCCATGAGTGATGTAATATGTGACGTCATCAGCAGTGCATTGCGGGCGCTCGAGTTATAGTTAGCTGAACTAACTATAACAGTGGAATTTCAATGGTTTTGTATGAGTGAAATGTCCAGTTAACTATAACGCCCCTGAAACCTATGGTTTTTTCATTGAATTTCAAAGGTTTTTTAAAAGCTCATTTCTAACTTTAACGTAACTGACACCTATGGTTTTTAACCCCTTCAATGCTCATGACGAGCTCAGCTCGTCATGAGTTATGCCTCTCGTACACTCATGACGAGCTGAGCTCGTCATGTTACTCGGGATTTTCGAACACCCAGCACACAGCGGGAAAACCGCTAGCAGTTCAGGTGTTCAGTGAATTTCAAAGGTCTTTTAAATGCTAGTTTCTAACTATGCCTACAGAGGTAGGACTTGTGAAGAAAGAGGAAAAAACACACAGAAAGAAGAAAAAGAAATGCAGAAAGAAGCAACAAAATTCCTCAAAGACGAAGAAAAGTTCAGGAAGAAGGAAGACCTGCAGAAAGAACAAACAGAGGAGCAGAAAGAGGCCTTGTTGCAAAATCATCCTATACCCTCAACTTTTTCAGATGGATACTGGTGGTAACTGACTCTGACTAACCAGTCCTAGAGCCTGTGCTATGCTAAAAGACACTTAGAATACAGTTAAAACACCTGCATACACTAGGGAACACTATACGTTGGGGTACCCCGGATATTAGCATGACCTCCTCTGTAAGCCCCTAGTATATAATAGGGCAGGGGGATTAAAACTACCTCTTAAAGCGCGCTACAGGGCCCGTTTGTACACTGGTGAAGGGAGGGGGGCTGAGCTGACATGTGCAAACACTCACTGTGGCTGTTTTAATTTGGTGGATAAAGTCCCCTTGAATCCTGAGCGCCCTTGGGTACAACTAGCCCACCAGGTATCTCTAGTTAGCACCACAGAGGTGTGTTGCAGAGTGGTGTAAAAAGGGGCACGGTCTGGACCACCTCTCTGCAATGCAGCGCAGTGGCACTTACTGGAAGCACCTGGTGGACTAGTTGGCCCTCATGGGCCCTCAGGATTGAAGGGGAATTATTTCCCCAACTTAAAACGCGTCACAGGGTGTGTTTGCACGTCACATCAGGCTCCGTCCCCTCCCTTCACCACTGTGTAAACACATCCTGTGGCCGTTTTAAGTTGGCTGATTAAGTTCCTTTGAATCCTGAGGGTCCCTAGGTTCCAACTATCCCACTAGGTACCTCCAGTAAGCGCCACAGAAATGCGTTTCCCTAACTTAAAGCGCACCATAGGGAGTGTTTGCACATGCCCCTCAGGCCCCATCCCCTCCCTTCCCCACTGTGTAAACATGCCCTGTGGCCGTTTTAAGTTGGGAGAATAAGTCCCCTTGAATCCTGAGGGTCCCTAGGTGCAAATTAGCCCACTAGGTACCTCCTGTAAGCGCCATTGCAGAGAGGTGTAAAAAGGGGCACGGCCCGGACCACCTCTCTGCAACGCAGCGCAGTGGCGCTTACTGGAAGCACCTGGTGGACTAGTTAGCCCCCAGGGGCCCTCAGCATTGATGGGGAATTATTTCCCCAACTTAAAACGCGCCACAGGGCGTATTTGTACATGTCACCTCATGCCCCGTCCCCTCCTTTCACCACTGTGTAAATGCGCCCTGTGGCAGTTTTAAGTTGGGAGATTAAGTCCCCTTGAATCCTGAGGGTCCCTAGGGTCCAAGTAGCCCACTAGGTACCTCCAGTAAGTGCCACAGACCCGCATTGCAGAGAGGTGTAAAAATGTGGCACGGCCTAGACCACCTCTCTGCAACACAGCGCAGTGGCCCTTACTGAAAGCACCTGGTGGACTAGTTGGCCCCCAGGGTCCCTGTAACATGCGGGGCAGGAAAAGGCAGGAGACGTGTTTTTGTTAAAGTACTACCAGGTTTAATTTGGTGGAAAAGTAGGTCGGTACAGGTTTTCCTGGGAACTGCTCTCTGTGGGGATTGGCTCCTCTCCAGGCGACTCTTTCTTAGCACCCCTTCCTCCCTTCTCCTCGTCGAACTCCTTTCCGGGTTCCTTCGTCTGGCTCCGTTGTGGCCCCGTGTCCGCCGTTGGGGAAAGAAGAGAGAGGGAAGTATCAGGATAGATGCTTTCAGTGCTGACAGTTTCGGGGAAGGGGAAGTGAGGAAAACCCAGTGCTCTTTAATACTAGTGAAAGTGAGTGATGTGGAAACCATAAATGTACAAAGGGTTCAGAGGGTGCTTTTACCCTTCCCTTTCCTTCCAACCCAGCCCGCTATACGTTCACGCACCTCGCTTAGCCACACCCCTCCGGGGGAGCGGCTGGGCGACCCGTAGAACCGTTGGCCTCATGGCTTCTGTTTTACAGCTGGGCTCCGTCGGGTCTCTGCCTCCGCGCACTCTCGTCTCTCCTCCTCCTCGACTCCTAGTCCTCGAGTCTCTTCCTCCTTGACTCCTAGACCTTGCTTGTCCTCCTCCGCTACCGATGTTCCCAGCGTCTCCTCTTCCGCTAGCGATGTTCCCAGCGTCTCCTCCACCGCTACCGATGTTCCCCGAGTCTCCTCTTCCTTCTGTTTCCACGTTCCGATCTCTCCGTCACTCTTGCTCCACGCCGTACCTCTCCGCTCACTGACCGCTCCTCCGGTGTGAAGACACACCTGTACGTTCTCTCCGACGTCATTTAAGGCGGCGCCGGACTCCTCCTCTGCAACTCTCCCGCCAGACCAGTTAAAGGGCCCGATACCTGCGTCCTCCTCGTCACAGCTGTAACGCTCCTCGTACCTGTTCCACGTAGGGGTAGGTGAGGGCTGTGGAAACAAGAGGGAGGGGTCACAAGTTACAGGCTCGCACGGGGGTACAGGGGGCGGAGGCCACCCGTCCCTGTTACAGTCCCCCAGGATTGAAGGGGAATTATTTCCCCAGCTTAAAACGCACCACAGGGTGTGTTTGCACACGTCCCCTCAGGCCCCGTTCCCTCTCTTCATCACTGTGTAAACGCGCCCTGTGGCAATTTTGGAGAAGTGTGGCTCAATGATTAGAGCGGTAGACCCTGATGCAGAGGTCTAGCCCGGGACCAGGGTTCAATTCCCCGCCTCGGCGGGTCTTGGGCTCAAAATTCCACGGACCTGATAATTCTCGCATCAGTGCCTATTCCAATCATGGAGTCCCACTCTGCAACTCTGGGCAATAGCTTGCTTAATCGCCACAACGGCCCCCACAACGCTAAGGATGCCTGGCCACCACCTTGGTGGTGCCCAGGAGTGGACGCCTCACAGAGAAAGCCAGGATGGGATCCACAGCGGTATTCGTACAAGAGCCTTGAGACCCTTGCGGGTGAGTAGTGCGCTATACAAGTATCAATTTACATTTACATTTACATTTTAAGTTGGGAGATAAAGTCCCCTTCAATCCTGAGGGTCTCTAGGGTCAAACTAGCCCACTAAGTACCTCCAGTAAGCGCCACAGAGCTGCGTTGCAGAGAGGTGTAAAATTTGGAACGGTCTGGACAACCTCTCTGCAACGCAGTGCAGTGGCGCTTATTGGAAGCACCTGGTGGGCTAGTTAGCCCCCAGGGTTTCTTAGGATTGAAGGACAATTATTTCCCCAACTTAAAATGAGCCACAGGGCGTGTTTGCACACGTCACCTCAGGCCCTCTCCCCTCCCTGCCTCACTGTGTAAACACACCCTGTGGCCGTTTTAAGTTGAGAGATTAAGTCCCCTTGAATCCTGAGGGCCCCTAGGGGCAATTTAGCCCACCAGTCGCTTACAATAAGCGCCACTGCGCTGCGTTGCAGAGATATTGAAAAAGGGGCACAGACTGCACCACCTCTCTGCAACGCAGCGCAGTGGCGCTTTCTGGAAGCACCTGGTGGGCTAGTTGGCCCCCAGGGTCCCTCAGGATTGAAGGGGAATGATTTCCCCAACTTAAAACACGCCACAGGGCATGTTTGCACACGTCACATCAGGCCTGTCCCCTCCCTTCACCACTGTGTAAACGTGCTCTGTGTCAGTTGAGAGATTAAGTCCCCTTGAATCCTAAGGGTCCCTAGGCTCAAACTAGCCCAATAGGTACCTCCAGTAAGCGTTGCAGAGAGGTGTAACAAGGGGCGGGCCTCTGAACACCTGTCTGCAACACAGCACCCTGGCGCATACTGGAGATACTTGTTGGGCTAGTTGGCCCTCAGGGACCCACAGTATTGAAAGAGAATTAATTTTCAAACTTACAACCAAGGGGTGCGTTTGTACAATGGTGAAGGAAGGGGGCGTGGCCTGAGATGACATGTCTGCAAATATTTTGTTTTTTTTAATTAAAAATATATATATATATATATTTGAGGAGGGGGGCTGCGTGGCCCCCCTTCTGGACCTCTAATAGCCCCAGGGACCCCATCCCTCGGGGCTGACCCTCTCTGTTGGGGACCATGGGGGGTCCCCAATCCCCCCACGGTCCCACTGGCTCCCCGGGTCTTCTGGGAGCCGGCATTGCTTTTCCACATGGGGAGCTGCGAAGATGCAGCTGCCCTTGTGGAAAAGCAATTGTCTTTGGCAGGTTTTCTGCTCTCTCTTCCAAATACCAAAGCAGTTTGCTATGGCAGGGCGGGAACGCGGGGCTCCCGCCCTGCCATAGCAAACTACAATGTCCCAGGGTGGGCACCCCGGGACACTGTAGGAGCCAGCCCTGGGGGGTGGCAGTCCCCAGGGCCATCAAGGGCTCCAGGAGGGGGGCTGCGTGCCCCCACTCCCAACAAGTACAAAGCCCCAGGGGTGGTGGTCCCCTGGGCTGGGGGCTCCGTCACGGATCCGCCAATTAGAATACTTAGTGCCCGGGGAGGTGGCGGCCCCCAGGGCGTGTGGGGCGGTTTAAGCCCCCCACACAGAATTATTTATTTCATAATTAAAGCCCCGGGGGTGGTGGTCCCGGGGCTGGGGGTGCTCTGAGCCCCCCACATATTTTTTAAAAGCCCCGGGGCTGCCAGTCCCTGGGCATGGTGGGCCTTTGAGCCCACTCACCCATTCTTTTTCAGAGCCCCAGTCCCCAGGGCATGTGGGGGGGCTTAAGCCAGCCACACAGGATTATTTATTTCATAATTAAAGCCCCGGGGTGGTGGTCCCCGGGGCTGGGGGGGCTCTGAGCCCCCCCACATATTTTTTAAAAGCCCGGTCCCTGGGGCTTGGGGGGGCCTTTGAGCCCCCCACCCATACTTTTTCAAAGCCCGGGGGGGTGGCAGTCCCCGGGGCTGAGACCCCCCTGCACACAATTGAAAATAAGCTCTGGGGGCCCTCCTCGGGGGTGGCGGTCCTCGGGCTGGGGGGCCCCTCTGGGCCCCCATTCACATTCTCAATATTGCCCCTGGGAGCTAATTACCAAGGAAGCGCAGGAGCCCACGCTTCATTTTTATTATCGGCAGGATCCGCCCTCCCTGTGCGCATTTTGCCGATTAGAAAAAAATATGATTTTTTGGGCCCTGGTGGTCCTTCTGGGACCCCCTAAGCAGGCCTAGGGGGTCAGGGTGTTTCTATCCTGACCCCTTTTTGCATTTTGCACGTTTTATTCTCTGCTTTCTTGTGCCTCGGTTCTACCAAAGCACAAGATGGCTGCCAACACTTTCTGGTATGGAGTGTTGACAGCCAATTAGCATAAAGCTTGTGCTCGGGAGGGTGCGCGGAGTGTGCGCGGATCCTCCGCGGCCATAGATATCACTAGCTTTTTCCTCAATTTCTCAAAAACTACTTAATGGATTTACATCATATTTCAAAAGGTCGCTTTCTGAGCCACGTAGAACCCTTTTGCCAAATTTGGTGTAATTCCATTCAGTAGTTTTTGCTATAACAGTGTCTAAATTTCCCTGTGGGAAAATAATTTTTTCACCACTATTTTATGAATTTCTCAGGAACTACTGAACGGATTTACACCATTTAAAAAAAGTGCGCTTTCTGAACCAATGGCTACCTCTTTGCAAAATTTGGTGTAATTCCGTTCAGCAGTTCAGGTGTAGCCGTGTCTAAAATTTCCTTTGGGAAAAACATGTTTTGGGACCCCCCTTTTTCTCAGCACCCGCTTGACGAATCACCCTCAAACTTTCAGGATAGGAGCGGACTGGAGCGCCCCACGAGTTATGAAAATTTCGCAAAGATTCGTCAATCGGTGCCAAAGGTATTGAAAATAGAATGTTGCGGATTTCCTATGGAAAATAGGTCCTAACTATAACTACCTACTGGCGTCCGCCAGTAGGTAATATTTATATATATATATTGGCTACAGAAGAGACAAGTAACCATGGATAGCACAATGGTAAATAGAACAATTATCAACCTCTCATCAAGATCATTAACTGAAACTGAGAAAAAAAATTGTGTCTAGGACTGACTTTTTGCCCAACTGAATTGTTTAAGTACACTAACAACAGGGTTGACATTTTCAAGTTCATACGCAAGCTTAAAAAATGGCACACTTTGTTCAACAACTGACCCCCAGAGACCTTGACATCCTCATTGGGTGAAGAAAGAACTTTACCTGAACTAACTGTGGGGGATGCAAATTTATTACAAACTGTCTATGTCTTGGGTAATGTGGTACCAGAAGACGAGGGGAAAATGTACCTAAAGGGCCAGAATGAAATCAGCACCGATAGAGCAGCGTGTACCCCTTTCAAACCGAAATCTATTTTTTGACTGGTTCTTCCTCATGATTCTATAGATACTTTCATGAGGTAGTCACGAAAAACTTACCAAACAAAAGCATAAAACAGCAAGATGCAATAATGTGAGGTTTAGCTTATCCAAAAAACAAAGAGGTTTTATTATCTCTCGCCGAAGACAAGAATGTTGTCATAAGACCTTCAGACAAAGGTATCAACATTGTACTATGGGGGAGAGAAATGTACATTGAAGAAGTGCAAAAACAATTGAGTGATGTCAATTTTTATTGCAGGAGCAACACTGCGGAGTACAATCTGAGCATAACCAGTACTTGGGAAAAGCCACTGGCAGGGGGCAGGCTTGATCACTTGGCAGGAGTACTGTTTCCTAAAAAAAGATCATCCCAAATTGCCCATACTGTTCCTTTTACCAAAGATACGCAAAGACCCTACAAGACCTCCGGGTAGACCTGTTGTCTCATCTCTGGGAAGTGTTAATGAGAACATACAAAAATATATAGACCATTTTTTGAGAGAGTATGTGGCAGTTTTACCTTCCTATATAAAAGACACCAAGGACTTCCTTAACAAAATAGAGAGAGTAGAATGGAAAAATAGGTTCACCTTGATTAACGTGGACGTCAGTTAATTGTACATCAATATTGACCATGACCAGGGCATGGAGGCTTGTTTCCATTTCCTGGAAGGAAGGGATATAGGTTATCTGGAACACACGCACATGCTTGTGGAGATGATGAGGATATGTCTTACCAACAATATCTTCATGTTTGATGGCGATCTCTACAAGCAGGTGTGTGGAACCGCGATGGGCACGTGCTTTGCGCCGAGCTTCGCAAACTTTTTCCTGGCCAAGTGGGAGGAGGAGATTCGGAAGGTCGAAATTCTGAAATCAGATTTCCACCTAGTGAAAGTATGGATCAGATATATCGATGATCTTTTTATTGTAAGGAGTGGTTCTGAAATCAAAGCTAGGAATATCATTCTGAAGTTGAATATGAACCTGTACAATATTAGACTCATGTCCAATATGAGCAAAGAAAGTATTGAATTTCTAGATACTTTAATTACAGTACAGGAATGCATTCTAGTAACAAGTCTTCACAGAAAGGAAACTGCAGGGAACAGTCTCCTTCATGCCCTCAGTGCTCATTCAGAAGCGCTCAAGTGGGAAATTCCTTTTGGAGAGTTACTGAGGGCAAAAAGAAACTGCTGTACAGATGAAATGTACAATCATGAACAAGAGAGGATGCCTATCAGATTCAGGGAGCGGGGGTACCCAGAGTGGGTTTTAACAAAAGCATTAAACAAGGTCAAAGAAACGACCCGGTCCAGTACCTTAGAAAGCTTACAGCTAGCGCCCAATGAGGAAATGGTGTCCAGAGTGATTACAACATTCAATCATGATTCTAAAAACGTGCATAGGGTGCTAGCTGACAACTGGAAAATCATTAAATCGGACAACGTCATAGGTCCTAGCATAAGCAATAGACCCCTCATAACGTATCGTAGAGGCACGAGTCTCAGAGATATTCTGGTAAAAGGGGATATCTCAGAAACCCGCAACAGAAATGTTCGCAATCTGAAAGGTTTCTATCCGTGTGCAGAGTGTGCAAATCGAGCCATATGGTCAAGGAGTTGGAGATACCGGAGTCAAGACAAAACAGAACCATAGGGCAGTTCCTGACATGCAGTACCAGCTATGCCATAAATATTTTGGAATGCCAGTGTAAACTGCGATACGTTGGGAGTTCCACTTGCATGCTCAAAAAACTTGTCCAGGAGCATCTACGGGCCATCACTAATATAGACCTGCACTATCTTATTGCCTGCCATTTCCAAAAAAAACACCAATCCAATAACTCTCTCAAGATTCTTTGCAATTGAGCAGGTTAATCTGAGTAAGAGGGGAGGCAACAGGGAACTAGCACTTAGAAAAAAGGAATCCAAATGGATTATTGAACTCAAGACTAGATTCCCGGCAGGGCATAATTTGGATGAGGAATTAGCCACTCATCTACATGGGGACTAACAGTAAATTTTTTCCATTTCCTTTCTTTTCTTCTCAACAGTGTTGATATACTTCATTGAAATGTAATTTTAGTATATCGGAGCAATAGATTTATGTACATTGTTTTCTACCTTGTCTTTATTGTTTCCACTTTTGCAGACACAACACGGGTTCCCTACCCTTTTCTTTAAGCGTGGGCGCAAAATTTGTTCCGTTTGCGGAATTTGCGGATTTTTGGCAAATTCGCGGTCCAGAAATCGCGTGAATTTGCCAAAAATCCGCAAATTTGTAAGCTGGCGAATTTTTTTGCTTGGTCGTGCTTGAAAAATACAATATCGAGTGCGCGGCGTTGACTTACCGCGATTCTGTGTTCGTCGAGTTGTTTTCTACCGGTTTGCGTGTGCTGCGCCATTTTGGATCTTGCTGCTTGATCGCGCGAGAGTTTTTCGACCGCGATTACATCATCGCGGCCCGCCATCTTGCACAGCGAGAGTTTGACAATGCGAGTATGTCATAAGGGCCCGAGATCACGTAACGCCATAGATGCGGCGCACGGTTGACTTCCGGCGGGAGATTTGAACAGCCCGCATTCCCAAACTTGCAAAAATTGCAATTCTGCAAAAGAAATCCACTGCAGGTAGCATAAACCTTCTGAAAATCATGATTTTGATCAGAATAACTCGTCAGATTGACATTTGGCTGCACTTTTTTGTGCAAGGAGTCCATTTTTGGGGGGAGGAGGAAGGAAGTGCCCCAGAGTCTCCAACTTCCTGTTCCTGTCCAGCAGGCTCCTCCCAGGGCTTTGTCCATGTCCTGGTCACTTTTGATTTGGATCTGGAGCTGGAAGGAATACTTTTTGTGGCTGCTGCTGGATATTTGTTTTTGAGGACTTTTTGGACTTTGGAGTTTGGATCACTTTTGGATTTGAGATTTTACAAGTAAGTTGGTGTTGTTTGTTTGGGGCATTGCAGTTGCTGCAACTAAAATTGTAAAACTTTTTCACAACTTTAAAAAAAATATATTGTGTTTAGCTACAGTGTCCAGAAGGTCCAGGGTTAGTCATGGGTGCATGATACAACTGTTTCTTTGAGGTTTTTTTTTTAACTTAAATCTCATTTATGTCATGGAATTTTAGCTCACTGTTATATGTTTTTTTTTTTTTAATTTTGGGGTCCCTGTACAGCCTCACTAGCCAGTAGGCCCAGGGGTAGTGAGCTATGCCATAAATATTTTGGAATGCCAGTGTAAACTGCGATACGTTGGGAGTTCCACTTGCATGCTCAAAAAACTTGTCCAGGAGCATCTACGGGCCATCACTAATATAGACCTGCACTATCTTATTGCCTGCCATTTCCAAAAAAAACACCAATCCAATAACTCTCTCAAGATTCTTTGCAATTGAGCAGGTTAATCTGAGTAAGAGGGGAGGCAACAGGGAACTAGCACTTAGAAAAAAGGAATCCAAATGGATTATTGAACTCAAGACTAGATTCCCGGCAGGGCATAATTTGGATGAGGAATTAGCCACTCATCTACATGGGGACTAACAGTAAATTTTTTCCATTTCCTTTCTTTTCTTCTCAACAGTGTTGATATACTTCATTGAAATGTAATTTTAGTATATCGGAGCAATAGATTTATGTACATTGTTTTCTACCTTGTCTTTATTGTTTCCACTTTTGCAGACACAACACGGGTTCCCTACCCTTTTCTTTAAGCGTGGGCGCAAAATTTGTTCCGTTTGCGGAATTTGCGGATTTTTGGCAAATTCGCGGTCCAGAAATCGCGTGAATTTGCCAAAAATCCGCAAATTTGTAAGCTGGCGAATTTTTTTGCTTGGTCGTGCTTGAAAAATACAATATCGAGTGCGCGGCGTTGACTTACCGGGATTCTGTGTTCGTCGAGTTGTTTTCTACCGGTTTGCGTGTGCTGCGCCATTTTGGATCTTGCTGCTTGATCGCGCGAGAGTTTTTCGACCGCGATTACATCATCGCGGCCCGCCATCTTGCACAGCGAGAGTTTGACAATGCGAGTATGTCATAAGGGCCCGAGATCACGTAACGCCATAGATGCGGCGCACGGTTGACTTCCGGCGGGAGATTTGAACAGCCCGCATTCCCAAACTTGCAAAAATTGCAATTCTGCAAAAGAAATCCACTGCAGGTAGCATAAACCTTCTGAAAATCATGATTTTGATCAGAATAACTCGTCAGATTGACATTTGGCTGCACTTTTTTGTGCAAGGAGTCCATTTTTGGGGGGAGGAGGAAGGAAGTGCCCCAGAGTCTCCAACTTCCTGTTCCTGTCCAGCAGGCTCCTCCCAGGGCTTTGTCCATGTCCTGGTCACTTTTGATTTGGATCTGGAGCTGGAAGGAATACTTTTTGTGGCTGCTGCTGGATATTTGTTTTTGAGGACTTTTTGGACTTTGGAGTTTGGATCACTTTTGGATTTGAGATTTTACAAGTAAGTTGGTGTTGTTTGTTTGGGGCATTGCAGTTGCTGCAACTAAAATTGTAAAACTTTTTCACAACTTTAAAAAAAATATATTGTGTTTAGCTACAGTGTCCAGAAGGTCCAGGGTTAGTCATGGGTGCATGATACAACTGTTTCTTTGAGGTTTTTTTTTTAACTTAAATCTCATTTATGTCATGGAATTTTAGCTCACTGTTATATGTTTTTTTTTTTTTAATTTTGGGGTCCCTGTACAGCCTCACTAGCCAGTAGGCCCAGGGGTAGTGAGTGGTGCACGGACCAAGTCTTTCTGTGGGGCCTCTTGAATTTAAATATCATTGAGGGCATGGATGGCATTGGATTGTGGTGTTTTTGTGTGTTTTTCGACTTTTTGTGGTGTTGTTGGGGCCTGACCATGTGGGTGGGGGCCATTTTGAGGCCTGGTCCAGGCAGGGCCTGGCGATGTGGTTGGGGGACAAGGGGCCATTTTGAAGCCTGGCAGTGTGCTTTGAGCCATAGGCCTGCACCCAGCCTGCCCTGCTTTCACCCATTATGCCCAGGGGTAGTGAGTGGTGCATGGACCAAGGCTTTGTGTGGGGCCTCTTGAATTTAAACATCATTGAGGGCATGGATGGCATTGGATTGCAGTGTTTTTGTGTGTTTTTCGACTTTGTGGGTGCTGTTGGGGCCTGACCATGTGGGTGGGGGCATTTTGAGGCCTGGTCCAGGCAGGGCCTGGCCATGTGGCTGGGGGACAGGGGCCATTTTGAAGCCAGGTAGTGTGCTTTGAGCCATAGGCCTGCACCCAGCCTGCCCTGCTTTCACCCATTATGCCCAGGGGTAGTGAGTAGTGCAAGGACCAAGGCTTTGTGTGGTGCCTCTTGAATTTAAACATCATTGAGGGCATGGATAGCATTGGATTGTGGTGTTTTTGTGTGTTTATTGACTTTGTGGGTGCTGTTGGTACCTGACCATGTGGGTGGGGGCCATTTTGAGGCCTGGTCCAGGCAGGGCCTGGCCATGTGGCTGGGGGACAAGGGGCCATTTTGAAGCCAGGCAGTGTGCTTTGAGCCATAGGCCTGCACCCAGTCTGGCCTGCTTTCACCCATTATGCCCAGGGGTAGTGAGTGGTGCATGGACCAAGGCTTTGTGTGGGGCCTCTTGAATTTAAACATCATTGAGGGCATGGATGGCATTGGATTGTGGTGTTTTTGTGTGTTTTTGACTTTGTGGGTGCTGTTGGGGCCTGACCATGTGGGTGGGGGCCATTTTGAGGCCTGGTCCAGGCAGGGCCTGGTCATGTGGCTGGGGGACAAGGGGCCATTATGAAAGCCAGGCAATGTGCTTTGAGCCATAGGCCTGCACCCAGCCTGCCCTGCTTTCACCCATTATGCCCAGGGGTAGTGAGTGGTGCATGGATCAAGGCTTTGTTTGGGGCCTCTTGAATGTAAACATCATTGAGGGCATGGATGGGATTGGATTGTGGTGTTTTTTGTGTATTTTTCGACTTTTTGGGGTGTTTAACTGATGATCCTCTGGCTTCCTTTGCTTTTAGGTGCACAAGAGAACCACCAGTGCCAGGAAGAAGTCCTGCAGCGGTGTGTGCAGTACAACGTCACGTGACGTCACGTGTGGCCACAGACAACTCTGCAACTCGTGCAACTGCAACCTGCTGTTCTGACATCTGAAGAAGATGGGGCCAAAGAAAGGTGGCCGTAGCTCCTCTACAAAGAAGGTTGCCACTGCCAGTAAGAAGGAGCAGAAGAAGCAAGTGGTGCCACTTACCAAGGAGACTGGTGTGCCCACAGACACTTTTTTGGGGAAAATAAAACAACGCCTGCAGCAGCGGGGTCCGCTGGGGACCAAGCTGGGAGCAGCACCTCCGCTTCATTGGGCTCAGTGCCACCAGACCAAGTTAGGCCCAAGTCCATGAGTGCCACAGAGGCAGCCACTTTGGTTGTTCAATCACCATCGACCAGTGATGTTGGCTCACCGCAAGAAAGTAGCATACAATCAACGCAGGGTGTAACTCAGCTGACAAGTGTTCAACAACCACAGCCGCAACGACAACCACAGGTGCAACTAGTACAAGCGCAAGTACATGGGCAAGGAGAGGCGCAAGTACATGCGCAAGGAGAGGCGCAAGGAGAGGTGCAAGTACATGCGCAAAAAGAGGCGCAAGGAGAGGCGCACGGAGAGGCGCATGGAGAGGCGCAACTGCCCACAATGCTTGTTTCTCCAGAAGTAGGGGCACAACAGGAAATCGAGATTCAAGCGGAGGTATCATCCGAGGAAGCCACTCCTCCTGAGGATGATACATTGTCTTTCAGATCCCCAGCAAGAAAAAGGTCAAGGAGGGCTACTACAATTTCTTCTTCAAGCACCCTTCCTTCTGATGATCTTGATCTTGATTGGTACCCACAAATGCAGTCTGAGGGGAAGGCACGCCATGAGCCGACAAAGGTAGGTAAGACTAAAAGGAAGGTTCCTGCAAGGCTTCCAATTATGGGTGATGACGACGAACAAGAAGTGGTGTCTTCTGCTGCTGATGACTAGTCTGACGACGACCCAGTCATCACAGTCACTCCAGCCCCAGCGTGCATGTTGCAGACAGACATTTTGACCCTATCCCGAATGGCTGCTGACCTACAGCTTCCATATTTTCTCGTCAGAAGGGCCGGCAGGGACCTCCATCCAGCTCGACCTCCATTACCTCAAGTAGTGTTGCTGTAAGTGAACAACAGAGTCGAATTCAGCCACGCCCATTCTCCAGTTCATCTGGCATTGAAACTGAAAGTAGCACCTCCACCACCAGCAGACATCTCCAGTCCCCAGTTTGGGGCTGCTTTAGTGTTAGCCAAAAGGCGGAAAACATGGTTGTTTGTTCGATTTGTAAAATATCAGTTAGTCGGGGTAAGCTTGGTACCAACTATGGTACCGGAGGCCAGAGAGGTCATCTCAAAAAACACCACACTATCCAGTGGGAGGCGCACCTAAGTAAGATCCAGGAAGCCAAAAGAAAAACAAATCCAAATGTATCCATTGATATTGCATCTGATGATGACGAGGGGCTGATCGTGCAGGGGGGAAGTGAAGAAGCGACAGACATTTTTTCTGGTACACCCAGTACCCCTGCAACATGTATGAGGCACACTAAGAGTCTGGGAGAGACACCAATGCGAAAAAGTACATCAATGAGCCTAACTGGTTTGAAGAAGTCTGCATCATCATCATCACGTAAAATGGTCCAGACCACCATTAGCAGAATGTTTAGGTCGGATACACCATTTGAACGCAACCACCCAACGGCACGTCCGTATAACGCAAAGCTGGCTAAAATGCTAGCGCTGGACCTTCTCCCTTTTTTCTTTCGTGGAAGGGGTGGGTTTTCTAGAATTTGTGGCAACAGTCTGCCCTAAATGGAAGGTTCCTAGCCGGTCCTATTTCGCCAGAGTTGCTGTTACAGCACTACATCAAGATGTGCAGGAGGTGATTGGCGCAGCTATTCAGAAGAGTGCTGTTCACACTATCCACCTGACAACAGACATGTGGACCAGTTGCCAAGCCCTTGATTACATGTGCGTCACTACACACTGGGTTTCTTAAAGACAAGTTAAAAGCAGATGTTGACACGGACACAGTTTTTCAAGCTACTCGGAAACATGCAACAGTAGACATGTTTGCTATGGAGAAAACTCATACTGCACCTCACCTTTTGGAGGAGTTTGATAGGAAGGTCTAAGAATGGCTGTATCCAAGAAATCGCACAATTGGTTATGTTTCCACGGATAATGGCAGTAATATAGTTGAGGCCATGCATCTAGGTGACTATTTCAGAGTGCCGTATTTGGCGCACAGTATTAACATTGTTGTGCAAAACTTCTTGAAAAAAGAAACCACAGTCAACAAGTTACTGACCACCTATTGAAGAATCTGCACACATTTCAGCCATTCTTTTAAGGCCCGAAAGGAGCTGAGGAGCATTCAACATGAACGTAGACTGCCAGTCAAAGGACTCATCCAGTAGATGGCAACACATTGGATCTCAACCTTTTACATGCTTGTGCGTCTGTCTGAGCAGTGGGGGGTAATCAATGAGTATGTCTATATACTTAGTTCTACTATGAAAGACATGAGGCTAGAGTTGGAGGAATAGAAGCTAGTTGCAAGCCTGACAGACATGCTTCGTCCTTTTGAGGTCTTCACGCGTGAAGTCAGCAGGGAGGTCTGTTCTTTGGGCAAAGCTATCCCATTGTTGCGCATGCTAGAGCACCAACTGAAGACAGTGTCTTCAACGTTCCGAGATGATGCTGGAAAGCAAGACGCATATCAGTTGGCGGAGAGGTTATTAAGCCGTCTAGTTAACAATGAAAGGCTTCAAAAAAATACATACAGAACAACATTACATTTGTGCCACTATTCTGGAACCCCGGTACAAAAAGGCACTGGTCAGCAAAGCATTCATTCCTTTTGATGAAGCAGATGTTTCAAAGTACAAACATTGGCTAGCTGTGTCAGCCACTCGGTTAGAAAAAGAGCGGCAGAAAATTGAAGGAGCCGGCAGAAGTACAACTGAATCAGCAGGTCATCCGGCGTCAAGTTCCACTTCTGAATCTGTGGCCGAATGGAGTCACTTTCCCTCACAGCCGTTAACGACACCAGCAACCGTATCATCATCCTCACCTGCACCAGGCCCAGCCATAATATTGGCAAAAGCGGATTGGCTAACTCATCAAGAGTTTGCTTGTTCCAGTGATGCAAAGGCCTCAGATGGTACGAAAAGTGGAGCAACCCTGGAGAACCTTCAGTCGATGTTGCAGGCCTATCTGGATGACACAAAAGAGGTCTTCGTTAATCAGAACCCATTGCTGTATTGGTATAGGAAAAGGGCTCTATGGCCACTGGTCACCAACCTGGCCCTAAATTATTTGTCTTGCCCACTCGCAAGCGTGTCTTCTGAACGTGTTTTCGGTGCTGCTGGTGCCATTGTAACTTCAAAAAGGACCCGCCTCTCGGCCAAAAATGTGGAGAGGTTAATATTGATCAAGATGAATTGGCACTTCATACCACCAGATTACAAAATACGGGAATGCACGCAGGAAGAAGAGGACACCGACTTAGGTGATCGAAGTTCTTCTCTGTTACCTGACCTACTCCCATCTCAATTCATAGAGTTTGAAGACGAGCTATACTTCCCTGACACCGAGGCCTGAAAATGACTTCCTTTTTTTCGTCCTTATTCACTTTTATTCCTGTGTGTCTTTCTTTGTTTTGCAACTTTTACCACAACAAAACTCTAATCACCTAATCACAACAAGTCCATCAGCAGCACTGTCTTAATCTTCTTTCCCTATTGATTTGAAGGTGCCGCAGTCTGCATTCCTGAGGTTCCAAGTTCACAACTCAATCATGCTCCTCTATCCTCCTCCTTCAGACTCCCCCTATCCATTTCCCTCGAGGCAGATGGCTGGATTACGCAGAATAAAGAAACTTTGTCTTCGTAGACGAGTCCCCTCAAGTGGAACTGGAATTACTGACTACATGCTGGCTGATTGCTGACAGTTACTTCTGAAATTGACAGGAGAGGCTGCCCTCTAGTCCCGCATTTTCAGAAGAAGATGCGGACAAAAAGTGGAACAGGTAATGAATAATGAGATTGGTCAAAAATCTGTTACACTCAAGAGTTTGCAAATTTTCGGCAATTTAGCGAGATTCGCGGATTTTGAATTTGGCCTCGAAAAACAGCAAATTTCAGGAGCGGAACGGATTTTTGGCCCATGCTTGTGGCAGGGCCATGCAGACGATCAAGGCAGGCACTGAGTGAAGCAACCTTGTGTAGCATACCTAGGCTCTTTGACACAGACAGACAAAGCATATCTAGGGTTTAGGGTTCAGTGCGGTTTACTAGGGTTTTTGGGTTTAATTAATAATTTGGTAGGGTTCCCGGAGTCTAGGGCACAGGGCCCAATGTAGGCTCGTTCATATTGATGTTGCCAAGGTTTTAGGGGGTTTCGCGTTTTTTCAGAATTGGCCGAATGTTGCCCTTTTTTGGTGTTTTGCGGGCACGTGTGTTTGGGTGAACTAGTGTCGCGTTCTAATCTAGGACCCCAATCAATACTGTGACCTTATGCCCCTATACAGCTATATTCCATTTATACCCCTATAATGGCATGAACGATCAAGAGTGATATTTCAGAAACTCGTCTCTGGCCTAACACGATCAGAGCCACATTTCAGAATCTCTTCCTCTGCAGCTCATTGGAGCAAATGACACAGCAGAAGCCACTATCTAAGATTCCTAGATTACACTGAAAGTTCTCCAACAAGATAAAAACTCAGCAACCTGGGAAAGCCCCGCTTGCTATGTTTTGATTAGTAATAGAACTCTAATGAGCACTGAGAGACGATCACTTCCTAGTGACATCTTAATTGACGTCTTATGTCCAAAAACTTACGTCAAACAAGGCACCTTTCAGGTATAAATATTACCAACGTTGCCTTAAGCAAACGCTGCCTCAACGACATCGATGATAGCGATGGTGTGGTGAATACAGGAGCAGAACAGCTGTCCCTTGCAGAGCCCAGCAGATACAAGCTGCCCACGGACGCTGCCCCTCCTCCTCCTCCTCCTCAACGCGCTGAGAGAGACGCTGTCTTTTCTCTTGCCGAGAAAATCCAGCTCTGGCGTTTCCATCCTACTTTTGCGAGTGACTGGGATATCGAGTCCTGAAAGGAGATAGAAGACCTCCAAAATACTATTCCAGAGGTATGGTGTTGACTAAACCCTTAGAGAGAATTCTTGAAGTAAACCTTGGCAAAACCAACTTAACTAAAGCTACTTACTTACTCCCTCCCAAGTATTAGGCTTAGGTCAGGTACACTGGGGTAGGCGTAGTTAGAAGCACCAGTTGAGTACGTTAGCTAATGTATATATGAATGTATATATTTTATTAATTTTAACCATTTTATGGCTAAGAAACCATATCAATGCTTTTACAGTATTATTTTGCAATCCTCATTTTACTGTACCTACTTTTTATAATACCTAGTCTTGCAATGGTGGCAATTCATTTCTCTTGCACGAGAAGAAAGACTGTTCAATAAATAATACCTTTTTATTGAAAAAGCCCGTCTCTCTATTTCTCTGCATCTTGGTGAAAGTAATCTGCACAACTGACTGAGTAAAATAACTGTCTATTGTTTCACACGACTCTAGAGATTGACTCTTATTCTAAGGAGCAAAGTTGTTGTGATAGAGGCACACGAATATCGGCAGACAGAGGTATTCTATTCTTGGATAAGATTTCCAGCGGCAAACACCGCAACACACGAGTTCCACTATTACAAAATAGGGGATCCACCGGAAGAGTACGCTCCTTTCAAGGAGATTGAAATCCCATTAAAATACCAAGAGCACCTGCTCTGGTTTAAAGGCGCCCTAAAACATCATGATCATATTACCAGGCTCGGTCCACTGGGTAGACCAGGAGCAACATGGCCGGTTCTAGCCAGCTACACACCACATCCGGACATTGATAAAATGTCAAGTGAAGAACTCTTAGTTAAAATAAGAGAATTAACAAAGGCATATAGAGAGTTAGTTCACTTGACAATGGAGGATAAAACGATCCGCCAGAAATTGAAGGAAACAGATATAACAGATCAACCAATTGAGCTTGCCAGAATTATAGAAAAATGTTATGAAGAACTAGGTAGAGACAGCTTGGGTGGAAAACCAGTAAAGCCCCAACTGCTCGAAAATCCTGAAAAATTATTTATTAAAAATAATTCAACCACTCCTAAAAAGAGCTGGGATGGAAATAAACAATCCACTCCCAAAGAAAAAGTTTTCCAGTCCAGAGGAAGGTCTCCTTGACGGAGGGAAAGAACTACAACTCGAGAACACCAGTCTCCCCAGAGGGAGCCATCTGAGAAAAGGTATAACCTTAGAAATAGGGATCATTTGAAGAAGCCTGATCGATATCAAAGTATTGATACACGTCCCTCTCGATCTTTTTCGCAGAAATCGGAAAGAAGAGGATGATCAGACCCAGGAGAGCACACCAAGTCCAAAGACAAGGAACCTGCTCAAAGTAAAAAATCTCAATTTCCAAGAAAGAAGGTAGCCAGTATTAGAGTAATCGAACATGCCGAGAATACTGAGGACACAGTTGAAAAACGGGGAGTGGGCACAGACAATGCTAGACAGTGCAGCAGAAATCACCATAGCTCGCAAGATCCTGATGAGTCATCTGGAGACAGTGGGCACGAATGAATACATTCACGTAGAAACTGCTGACACCAGAGTTAGCGAGCCCCATAAAATATACGAAATACCACTGCGTATAGAGGGTGATAAGACTAGGAAAATAAGGGGTCTATTTTGGGATAAACTCTCAAAAGGCTATGACATTCTGTTAGCTGAAAATGATTGGCCCCCAGAGTTTGTCAGGGAGTGCCCTCGTGGCGAAGAAATGATTATGCCTGCCTTCTCGAATCACATTCCGATTCACACTAAATATATATATGCAAGGAAATGGGCAGTGGCCCAGGCACCAGCATTATATAAAAATCATGTAGGATGGGATGAGGACTCTCCTCCTCCCAAAATCCAGTTAAAAAGTCAACCGACTGCACAAAGGCGGTATCCAATTAAGCAAGAAGCTAAAAAACAAGTCAGGGAGATTTTAGATCAACTTGAATACCAGGGGGTGATTGAAACATGCACCTCTCAAATGAACAATCCTTTGTTTCCTGTCTCCAAACCAGACGATTCATATCGTCTAATTTTGGATTACAGACACCTTAACGCATGTTGCAAAACATTTGCAGTACAAAATTCGCATAGTGCTGCACTAATGAATAACATAGTTAGGAAAAAATATAAAACGACATTAGACATATCAAATGGTTTCTTTTGTCAAAACATTGCACCAGAAAGCAGATACTTGACCGCTTTCTCAGTAATGGGGTCTCAGAAAATTTCTGTAGGCTCCCACAGGGATTCAAGAATAGCCCAGGACTATTTTCAGCCAGAGTAACAGAGTTACTACAAATATATGATGATGAGGCATTATCTGTGTAGATGATATCTATCTCACAGACGACGACTTGGAGACTCACTTGAAAAGAGTGAACACCATAATACTTGGGTTCGCAGCAGAGGATTACAACTTTAAAAAGTCTCGAATTGCCCATCTGACAATAATATTTTTAGGATACGAATTATCAAGTGAAGGAAAAAGCCTATCGGACAACTTCTTAGAGAAGTGCGCTGTGCTCCAAGCTCCAAAAACGCTGAAGAACTTACAATCGATTCTAGGTTTTCTGAATTTCGGAAGAACTTACATTCTAAATTATGCGGAGAGGGTTAAACCTCTCTATGAGTTAATTAAACCAGATTTTAAACCAATCACTTGGACTCAAAAACACACAGAAATTTTGAGATCACTGCAAACAGACATGTTAGCAAAAACAAAATTAGATACACGTGATAACACACGTGATCTTGTAATCAAAGTAATCCCAGGAAGATGCGGATTCACGTACCTAACCTCTAATGAGAGAGAAAAGGTACCAATAGCTTACAAATCACACTTGTACACACAAGCAGAAAAAACATTCAGTCCCACAGAAAACACTGTGAAAGCAGTAGAAACTGCACTAGCGAATGAACGAGAACTAGCACATGGCAGAAGGATCAATATCCTCACAGCGGAATCCGCCTTCGAGGCGCTATTCAGCCCAGTAAACCTGCCTACAGTGTCACTGGATCCGAAATGGATACAGTGTGTAAATTCTCTTGGAGCTGAGGTTCCGTGACAATTGTAAGTGGTGTTTTCGACTCGCACGAATATAGTCGAGTCTGGTATCTATGAACCGCAAATGACGAGTTTAGTAGCTGTGCGCAGTTTCGCTGTGCTCACTTAAACCGTTCGTTTGTTATATGGGTTTTTCATCTGTACCCACGGGTTCCATCTTAGATACGGCATCCATTTTGTCTCTTGCCCTCAAGTAGCCAGCGAACGGACGATGTCCGCTTCGCGACCCTGGGACTCCCAAGATATTTGCGGAAGACACATGTTCTTTGTAAGTGTCTTTATGACGAGGGGGATGCTACTGTAAGGCAGATGGCGCCGCTCAAGGCTGATCTTGCCGCACGGACTTATTGTCTCAGCCGTGCATCTCATTAGGCACGTCCCTTTGATGCCTGTATCTCGTGTTTCCCGATACCTCCCCTTTTACACCCTTTCCGATCTCCCCACTGTCTCCGTCTTCCTCTACACCTGTCCTTGTTCCTACTTCGATCTGTTTTATTGCTGATTGGAATTCGCTAATGGTGGGAAGATGGTTTTTACAGTTGGGAACCGCCAAATGTTTCCGCACTTATGTTCCGGACCTGATGTGTTTCAAAGTGACCAAAGCGACCCCTCTGGGGGATAATGATGGGAACCGGGTTGTAAACTTTTGTGTTCAATGTTACTCTATGGGTAAAAACTGTATAAAAGGAGCGATTCACAGAACCAATTTGAAGCAGTCTCCCCAAGTTGCACGTGGTGTACTTGTCGTGACTTCTGTGTTCCCTGCAGCAAATAAACCTTGAATCTTTGACGTCGAAGGAAGTGTCCCGTGTCTCTGTCATTTGTACGCCGGAGCAGGTTACCCACGAAGGTTTCAGGTGTTGTGCCCTGGCACCGCTGGGTCTTAAAGAGCCCAGTCCTTCAGTTGGCGCCCAACGTGGGGCTGCATCAGTGGTACCGGTCCAAGCCCGACGATCGTGAGGAGCTTCGTGTGAAATCTCCGAGGGAAAGTGCACTCCGCTTCATCGATCCTGTTGTCGAAATAAGTGGCCCGAAGACTTTTCCCGCGAAGATTCCCGCCTCCGGACGGCTGCGACGGACTGCTGCCCTGACTGTAGACCTGTTTTGGCGCCTGGCGTAGACCTTGGTATAGCGAGACGATTGACGGGCCTTCCTGGTGACGCCATCGATTTTTGAGTTAAGTATTTGTGGGTCGCTCCCATAGTTCTTGGTTGTTGACACTTTAGCGAGTGTTTTTGTTGTTAGCGCTGTGTGAGTGTTTTTGTCGGTGACACTTTGCTAGCGTACTTTGTTGTGTTGTTTGACGACTGCAGCCGCCAAAAACCGAGGGTTTTGTTCTTTGCTGGGACTTGGTAAATCCCGTAACCCTTGAAGTTTGTGAAACTCGGCTAGCGTGCAGGATGCCTGGTCGCAGTACTTTGTTTAGTTGTTTTAGACCTTGCGGTACGGATTCCCGACTGGAGGACTCGTGTCCGATACCTCCAGTTGGAACTCCCACGTATGAGCTCTATAGTAAGCATGGGCTAGGCCCAATTACCTTTAACGATTTTTGGATTAAATACATGAAAAAGGACGGCGACCTTCGTTGGCCACCTCATGGTAGCTTCGAGGCCCCGATCCTAGATAACCTAGAGATTAAATTGTTTGAAAGAAAGTCAAGGCCGGCCATGTTTGATGCCTTTCGGTTGTGGCGTAAGGAAGCCCGACAGAAAGACATCAGACAGACTAAACGTAATCAGCGAGATAATGTTGCTACCATAGTGAAGAAAGCAGAGCAGTTCCAGCATGATAAGGAGGTTAAGGATAAGGAAGTGTTTGACCGATTACAGCGTATGACTGTAGATAAATGTTACCCTGCTTTGCCTACGGAGTCGGAAAGGAAGGAAGAGCCAGTTGAGGATCCTTTAATGTCTTATCTCATGAAGTCACCACCTCCGTACGTACAGGGTACCACAGTTCCTGTGGTCCCTGCCGTACCTATTCTTCCACCTATTCCTCCTCCGCCTGTTCCTCAACCTGCACCCGTTCTTCCGACTGTTCCTGCTCCTTTGTCTGTTTCTATTCCTACTGCTCCTCCGCTTCCACATACTCCTGTTCCCGCCACTGCTCCTGCTACTGCTCCTGTTTTGTTAACCCCTGCTGTTGCTACTGTTTCTACTCCTTCTCTTGTTAGTCCTGTATCGTATGCTTCTCCCTCTACTCGTTCTCGTATTACTCCTCTTGCGGCTAGCTTCCTTCATTCGCTCGGACCTGTTCATGGGTCCGCTGGTTCCGATGGTCCCCAGCGACGTAGTCAGCTTCCTGGTAATAGAGAACGTGCTTCGTTATACAATATGGCGATGGGTTGGATGGTAAATCCTCTTAGGTGTCCACCCCGTGTTGTCCTCGAAACATTTTGTCAATTCAATATACCAACCCAGAGATATGTGTTCAACGAAATGTGTAAGTTCCTTCACGATCAGATAGCGGCTGATGCGCCTGACGAGGTGCTCACCGCTCTGTCTGATCTTCAGCTTCAGTTCGCAAATGGGCTGATAGTGGATACTAACGTTCGACGTGCTGTTGAGCGGTTGCTATCTTTTCGTCCCGCACCGATACCTCATGCGTTGTTTGTTGAAGATATTGAAAAACAGCCAGACGAGTCTGGCCAATATCCCATGCGTGAAGTTCCACCGGTTTGGATGCCGGGTAACCCCGCAGCTGCCCCTCCGGTCCCGCCGTATTTCCAGAGAGTGTGGATACACCTCCCATGGAAACGATCGGAAGTGTTGCAGGTGAAGCAATCTTTGCCTGACCCTCGCAAAAATCCTGCAGGGTATTACAAAGAATTATCACAGCTCGTAGATGCCACGGTAATGAATCTGGCCGATATTGATATGTTGTTTGGCAATGTCGTACCGCAACCGGTATGGGCTAAGATTCGTCAGGAAAATCACACAAATGAACTAGGTGGTGATTGGGCGGCCATTGTAGCGGCGGATGGGTTGCAAGTTGGTGGTGCTAAGCCTGAACAGTTGATTGCTGCTCTCCCTCAAAGAATAATAACATTAATGAAAACTCTTATGCCTGCTATGAGGGTAAACTGGGACAAATTGTCAGCCTGTAAGCAGAAGAAAGATGAGAGTGTTTCCGACTTCTTTACGAGGTTCGAGGAAGCATTCATCGACCATAGTGGTCAGGATATGGGTACTGAGGGTGGTCAGAGATTGTTTGTGGATAAATTTGTTTCGAATTTATTGCCCGATTTGAGCAATAAATTAAAGAATTCGGAAAGTGCATGGGCCGTTTCTACTTAGGCTCAGATATTGGCTACGGCACAATACTATGAGAATAGAGAGAAAGAAGAGAGCGACCGTGCTGACAAAAAGACGAAGGAACTGAAAACTAAAGTGTTGCTTCAGCAAGCGTATCCTCCACGTTCGAATCAGAATAATTCACAACAGAATAGATCGCAGCCGCAATCGAACAGATCCCAAACTCGTAATGACTCCTCCTCCCAAAGATCCTCGTTAGGGTACAATCAATGTGCTTATTGTAGACAGGAGGGACACATTAAATTCAATTGTCCTGTTTTGAGCGAACGTAACAGCGGTAACTCGTCTAGAGGAGGTCGTGGTGGTTCGCAGCAGGCATCACGTGGTAGAGGTCGTGGTTCTCAGACTGATCGTTCAGATAACTCATCTAATTCTAATAATTGTTTCGATCAACGTGGATCATCGCAAGGACGATCTGCGCAGTACAATGTAGACGATTATTACGTCGATCAGGGAACTGACGACTGTAACTACTAGGACAGCCGAAGACAAGGAGAGGGAGTGGTATCAGTTCCGGTTGATCAGAGAGGGCCTTATGTCGCAGTTGCTACATTGGGCGTCGTTGAGCCTTTTCTGTTGGACACTGGTGCAGCGAAAAGTTCTATCATGCATTCGAAACTCCCTGGCGCACCTTTGTCTGGCTTAACAAATGTTTCCGTTGGATTCTCTGGCGCCCCTGTTAGCAATCCAGTTTCGCGCCCTTTGCCCCTCAAAATTGGGCCACGTGAGCTAGAAGCTCCGTTGATTTTGACTACGGGTTGTGGTGAAAATCTTTTGGGCTTGGATTTGCTTAAACGTTTGTACGCAACGTTGTATTGTTCTCCTGCGGGTGTAAAGCTTACGTTAGGAGAGAGGGTTGTCTCTCCTATGTATTTGTCCCTCGATAAGCTCCCACCGGAATTGAGTTCTCTTCCTGCGTCTTTGTGGGCAACAGGTCCAAATGACGTGGGTCTACTTGATATCTCCCCTTATGTTGTGCAGTTGAAATCTAATGTGCGATTGCCACGTATTCCCCAATATCGTATCTCCCTTGATGGTGAACGAGCACTGTTGGCGATCATCTATGATTTGATCGAGAAAAATGTTATTGAAGAGACTCGGGGAAACGTGTGCAACAGCCCTGTGCTGCCCATTCTTAAACGTACTGATCCTTCAAAACCACCTGTTTATCGCTTTGTTATCGATTTACGGGAGGTAAATAAGATTGTGGTTCCTCAATTTCCCGTTGTGCCTGACATCACGGCGCTACTGACTCTGATTCCAGCTTCTGCATCATGGTTTTCGGTGATTGACTTGAAAAATGCGTTTTTCAGCATCCCGATTGCCGAGGAGAGCAGGGACCTTTTCGGTTTCTCTCTTGGTGGACGTAGCTTCCGGTTCAAACGCGCTCCTCAGGGCTACTGTGAAAGTCCATCTATTTACAGCCAAGCCTTGAAGGGTCAACTGGATGCATTTAGGTTGCCGGTCGGTGCGGCCTTGATCCAATACGTTGACGACTTATTGGTGGCTGCTGATACTCAGGACATTTGCAAGATTGCTACGGTGTCGTTGCTGCAACATCTCTGTGAGTTAAATCACAAGGTGTCACCTTCTAAACTCCAATATTGTTGTCAAGAAGTGACCTATCTAGGTCACTTATTGTCAAAGGAGGGAAGGAGGTTGACCCCAGAGAGAATTGCAGCAATTGCGCGAATGGCTGTGCCAAAAACCCAAAGAGATGTGCGTGCCTTTCTAGGTATCACGTCGTACTGCAGGCAATGGATTCCTAATTTTTCATTGCTAGCGAAACCATTGGTGGCTCTTACGTGCAAGGATGTTTCGACTCCTTTACCATGGACGGAAGAATGTCAGAAAAGTTTTTCTGAACTGCGTGATTCATTGTGTTCGGCTCCTGTGTTGGGTACCCCTGACTACAGTAAGCCGTTTACATTATATGTTCACGAAAGGGAAGGTTGTGCTTTGAGTGTCTTAACGCAACCTTTTGGTGGTAAGCAACGTCCATGTGCATATTTTTCCTCAACCTTGGACCCGGTAGCTAGAGCATTGCCGAGTTGTTTGAGAGCAACTGCGGCAGCCGCGGTCTCCATCCGACAATCAGCAGGATTGGTCATGGATAATATGCTTACGGTGATGGTTCCGCATGCAGTCGATACTCTTTTGAATCGAACGAAAACCCAGCACTTGACGAGTGCGAGGTTGTCTGGGTACGAGTTGACGCTCTTGGCAAGCCATATTCAGATAAAACGTTGTAACGTTCTGAACCCGGCAACTCTGTTACCAATTAGCACAGAGTCAGATGAAGTAGCAGAACATGACTGCTACTTGAGGACTGAAGAGGAAACAAAAGGTCGAGTGGACCTTAAAAACACCCCATTGGAAGATCCGGATGGTACTTTGTATGTGGATGGGTCATGTTTTAAGTTGCCGAATGGCGATGTGACTACTGCTTATGCTGTTGTAACATTGAATACTGTTGTTGAGACTGCAAGGTTGAATCAAAATTCTGCTCAAGCTGCAGAATTGATTGCTCTTACTAGAGCGTGTGCATTAGCGAAAGGGAAACGTGTGAATGTGTTTACCGATAGCCAATACGCGTTTGGCGTCGCTCACAGTTTTGGACGATTGTGGAGAGAGAGAGGTTTCTTGACGTCGCACGGTACGAAGATACAGCATGGCCAGCTTGTGAATGATCTTTTGGATGCATTGACTTTGCCTACGCAAGTTGCGATTGTTAAATGTAGTGCGCATCGTAAGGTGACGGATGATGTTGGTCGTGGTAACGCGTTTGCGGATGAGACTGCTAAGGAGACTGCCCGGAACCTTAGCACTCGAATGTATGTGACGAGTTCGGTTAGGTGGCCTACAGAATCGAGTATGTGTGAGGACACTATCGAGAGTGTGAAAGCAATTCAGAATGAGGCCACCGAAACTGAAAAGACGAAGTGGAAAGAAAGTACGGGAAAGTTGGATGCGAACGGTTGTTGGATTGATTTGTCGGATCAGAAAAGATGGATGTTGCCTGATGCGTATGTGCTGGCTGTTGTGACAATGGCGCATGGGTTAGCACATATTAGCGCGAAAGGTATTTGTAAGTTGCTGGCTCCTGTGTGGAAGAATGATGGTATTACGAAATGTGCTGAACGTCTGGTGAAGAATTGTATGGTGTGTATAATGTACAATCCTGGCAAAGGAACCCCAACTCCTCCTGGCAGTTTTGCTCCCCCTTCGTATCCCTTTGAGGTGATTCAATTGGACTTTATCCATATGGAGCGATGCAATAACCTGAAATACGTTTTAGTCGTGGTTTGCGCATTCTCCCGATGGATTGAGGCCTATCCTCTCAAAGACAATACTGCTTTGTCTACTGCGAAAATCCTACTGAAGGAATATTTTCCTCGGTATGGAATGCCTAGAGTCGTGTGGTCAGATAACGGAAGTGAGTTTGTGGGTAGTGTGATGAAGAGTGTGTGTAAGGGCCTTGGAATTAACCAGAAATTCCACAGCGCCAATCATCCCCAGTCAGCTGGATTGGTTGAAGGGTACAACGGCACCCTTAAACTAAAGTTAGCAAAAATTCAGGCTACGACTGGTCTTTCGTGGCCAGATGCTTTACCCTTAGCATTACTGTCAACTAGGGCGACTGTACACTCCCGAATAGGGCTTAGTCCCTATGAAATAGTGTTCGGCCGTCCTGCGAATGTGTGGGGGGTTCCTAGGCCAGGAATGTTTTCTGATCTTGAGTACCCAATGTTGATTGATTATTTACATGACTTGACTGCTAAACTGAGGTTAATTCACCAACAGGTTTACGACGCATTGCCGACGCAGACGGAGGGTCCAGGCCACCAGCTCCAGCCCGGAGACTGGGTGGTGACGAGAAACTTTTCACGCAAGAATAATCTGGACCCGAGGTTCACTGGACCCTACCAGGTGCTCCTTGCCACGAGGACTGCTGTTCGTCTTGAGGGACGTAAGAATTGGGTGCATGCCACGCACACCAAAAGAGTCCCCATCCCTTTGCCGGCAGACCCATGGGTAAGGAGAGGCATTGCATCATCGGAAACAGAAACATTGTCGGCGTTTGTGCCTTTTAGCGACGCACAGCTTGTTGAAGAACCCTCAGCGCAGCAGAAAGACACTGTTGAACGATTGGCATCAAAAGACTCAAGACCAGAACATTCAACTGATCAGCAGGACGCTGTCTCTTCGACGGATCCTTTGTTTGACGAGCAGACACGTCCTGGGAAAACCCGATACTTTTTGCGATCTCGCACTAAGGACAAATAAAAAGATCTTGCTTTTCTGTATTGACAAGTACATTATCCCGTTTCCGTGATCAGTTTCGAATATTTATATTACTGTAATAATTTTGTATATATATTGAGCTTCATTCCTTGTATTTTTGCTTTTACAGCTGAGAGACTTTGTTTTTGCATACATACATATTGTGCATTGAAGGCCGTAGGGCCGCGCGCGTACTTCCTTCTGGACAGTAGGTCTTGACGCTAGGTTAAAGGCCGTCGGTTCCTGGGAACTCCTAGGGATTGACTATTGCTGCACAGAACGAAGTGCGTCAAGAAACGTTGCGGACGGTCGTAGGGAATGGCATTCTCGAAGCTGAATGATTTGGAGGGAGCTCAAGTCCACAGATTCAAGCTGCAGCAACTCAGTCGTACCAAATGTTTCATATTCCAACTGTTTGTATTGTTCTTGACTGCTTCTGCATTATTGGCGGGTGGGGTGTATTACATGATGTCTCACTTCTTGCCTGCTACACCTACTCCTACTCCCGACTCTAATCTTACCTCTACTGTTTCTCCTCATTCCTTTCACATGTTACCGGAACACGAGCAGGCTAGACGTGTAGAATTCCGCAACAATTCCTTTATTCAGCTCCTTCATCAGCATCAGTTAGTGGTTAACACTACTAATTGTTGGGTGTGTGGGCTGATGCCGCATACTACGGATAAGGGAATTCCATATCTGGTGTTACCGTATAGTTCCCAAGGGTCAGCTCGAGCATTTCAAACAATGTTTCGAAGCGCACTGGGTTTCCACCCCATTCGAGAACCACGTTCCCCCTACTCTGGTCCTACCTCGTATCAAAAACCTTTGTCGATAGCAATAGAGGATTTAGATAGCGATATCTATGATCTCTCGCTTATTCCCGAAGAAGAGATACAGGCCTATAGGGTCCTAAGTAGAGGTGAATATAGTGCGTTCACTAGCGAAAAGCAGCTTAAAAACTCGCCTCCGATATGGGTCGTACCTCACACTGGTAATTTCTGTCTCATGGGTCGTGGCCGAAGATCACAAGCCCGACTTGGAGCAAGTGCTTGCACTGAAAATTACATACTGCCGATGGTCTCGTCCCCTGTGTTTCTGGCTGCCAAGGGTACATACTTTATCTGCTATGATCGTGCATATGCATGGTTGCCCGCTGACTTCATGGGCTCATGTTTCATTGCAAATCTGTTGCCTCCGACGTTTACTGTAGATGCCGATTATCATAAGACTAGAGTTGTGCGAGGCGTAATTAGCGAAGAGGATACTGCCGGTCAAGAGGCAGGAGACTTTTTCAAGGAATTCCTCCCGTTTTGGGGACCTATGGTCAATAGTAGGAACCTGAGACAGTTGACTCGGGTGGTAGAATCTACAGCTAATATTACTGCCAGTGCCCTTGGTAATATCACCACAGAACTTCAGGCGGAGAGACTTATGACGTTACAAAACCGTATGGTTTTAGATGTCATCTTAGCAGATCGAGGTGGGGTATGTAAGGTGATCCATTCGAGCTGCTGCATTTTCATTCCAGATAATGCTCCTACTGTCTATCAAGCCATCTCGAGGTTGCATAAGATCTCCGAATCCATACACGTGGATGTAGGGGATTGGACGCTACTTGGATGGTTTTGGGGCCTGATGTCGACTTGGGGTTGGAAGATTCTGATGATCATCGGAGTCGTTGTAGTGTTCCTGTTCACGTGTTGCCTTTGCGTGCAGTGTGGTCCTGCCTTATGTGGCCTCTGTGCTACAACGTGTATGAGACAACCACCTGTTACCAAGGGGACTCGGTTGGACAGAGCTATGCTACAGCAACATCTCGATGGTTTGATGAATATCGAATATGATTCTGACTAATGCTTGCCTACATGAGGGCAAAAGGAGCGTCTGAGGTTCCGTGACAATTGTAAGTGGTGTTTTCGACTCGCACGAATATAGTCGAGTCTGGTATCTATGAACCGCAAATGACGAGTTTAGTAGCTGTGCGCAGTTTCGCTGTGCTCACTTAAACCGTTCGTTTGTTATATGGGTTTTACATCTGTACCCACGGGTTCCATCTTAGATACGGCATCCATTTTGTCTCTTGCCCTCAAGTAGCCAGCGAACGGACGATGTCCGCTTCGCGACCCTGGGACTCCCAAGATATTTGCGGAAGACACATGTTCTTTGTAAGTGTCTTTATGACGAGGGGGATGCTACTGTAAGGCAGATGGCGCCGCTCAAGGCTGATCTTGCCGCACGGACTTATTGTCTCAGCCGTGCATCTCATTAGGCACGTCCCTTTGATGCCTGTATCTCGTGTTTCCCGATACCTCCCCTTTTACACCCTTTCCGATCTCCCCACTGTCTCCGTCTTCCTCTACACCTGTCCTTGTTCCTACTTCGATCTGTTTTATTGCTGATTGGAATTCGCTAATGGTGGGAAGATGGTTTTTACAGTTGGGAACCGCCAAATGTTTCCGCACTTATGTTCCGGACCTGATGTGTTTCAAAGTGACCAAAGCGACCCCTCTGGGGGATAATGATGGGAACCGGGTTGTAAACTTTTGTGTTCAATGTTACTCTATGGGTAAAAACTGTATAAAAGGAGCGATTCACAGAACCAATTTGAAGCAGTCTCCCCAAGTTGCACGTGGTGTACTTGTCGTGACTTCTGTGTTCCCTGCAGCAAATAAACCTTGAATCTTTGACGTCGAAGGAAGTGTCCCGTGTCTCTGTCATTTGTACGCCGGAGCAGGTTACCCACGAAGGTTTCAGGTGTTGTGCCCTGGCACCGCTGGGTCTTAAAGAGCCCAGTCCTTCAGAGCGGAAGATGTGAAATACTATTTCGCCCCGCAATTCGAAAAACTGAATGATTTGACTTATGAAGAAGAATATCCTCTGCCAATCGAAATTCTGCCTCTCCAACAATACTACTGTATAATCTATACAGATAGATTTGTACAGCATTTTAACGTAGAGAACAAATCCTACGATGCAGCATGCGCGACTGTTAAAGGTCGCTGGCTGTGCAGTAAATTCAGACCGAAAATAACAAAAACTGAATCAGTGAGAAACTGTTCGGCTCAGAGAGCTGAAATCAGATCTTTAAAGATGGCGCTTGAAAATGCAGAACGTGAATTCCCGACACTAATCGTGTGCGATTCGCATTTTTGCGTCAACTCTTACAATTATAAGTTACAGAGCTGGATTACAAACGATTACAAAGATGACACAGGTGCCACAATCAAGCATAAAATGCTTTGGAAACAGGTAGTTCTTTTACAGAAAGAACTACAAAAGACTCACGTGATACATACTCTGAGTCATCAACGTGATGGCGTTCACGTTGCAGGGAATTTATTGGCTAATACAGCCACAGCAGAAGCAACTAAACCGGCTTCCATAGCCACAAAAAAGCGTTCAGAAAAACACATAGACGGGGAAACCATGCTGGCAGTAAAAACGTCCGTAAAAGGCGACTGTGCAGCACTACCCGTGAACTATCCACTCAATTATGCATACGTAATTGATGCAAACTCCGTTCCTTTTGCTCGAATCCCTGGAGTGGGGGATAGGGTAATTCCAAACACGAACCCGAGAGGTTTCCTCACACAAGAAGCACATATGGGGTTGGGTCTGAGACACCAAACAATCAGGGACTCTCTGAAAAAATTACAATCAGAGTACTGGTGGCCGGGAATGAGCGTAGATATTCATGATTTTGCAAAAATTTGTGAAGACTGCAACATAGATCGCAGTGGAGAACCGGCCAGTGTAGTGTCAGGAACCCTAATAGAAAGCATAAGGCGATCTATCCGCGCAATCAAACAAGAGAAACGCCTCCCATTGTATATCATTAAGAAAAAATCCACTTAAAAATAATGTGGCCCCAGCGCTCGGCTGACGCCAGAACGGTTAAAAACGATCTGCGAGTCTTTATCGGCACATACGCAATTGCCATGTTCCATTCTGACCAGGGTCCTGCTTTCAGCTCTCGAGCTTATGAGGAGGCCATGGCCAGCATGGGCGTTGGCTTGCGATACTCTTGTCCATCACACCCCAAAGGGAACAGTGTAGTGGAAAGAAAAAAAGTGACATAAAGCAATCTATAACAGCGAAGGTATTAGATTCGGCTGATGGGTGGGTCAAACATTTAATAAGTGTCCAGTTAAGTCTTAACAATTTGCCAAGAAATTCTCTAAAAGGTTTCAGCCCATATGAACTATTGTTCGGAACTAGAATGCACATTCAGGAATTAGATAGTCAGGTATCAGTGGTAGAAGATAAGAATAAAGACTTTGACATCAAAGATCGTTTGGCTGTTTTACAGGACTTGAATGAAACAAGAAAATCCTTAAGCAACATAAAGTTAAAGCAACAGCCAGATACCACTGACGAGGCACCACCAGCCCCAGCAAGGCCTGTCTGGATTCCAAAGATTGGGGATCTAGTCAGAGAAAAAATTAGCGGTGAAGAAGGAATTTGGGCCTTCTTACAGGAAAGCAGTACCTGTCTTAACAATCAAAGGAACAAGATCAGTAGTACTACCGCCCCTTGCTGGTAAAAAGGAGAACAAAGTTGTATCAATCGACCTGGTAAAACCACAAGCATGTGGCCTATAATCAACAGTAGGCCCAGTGGACTCCCGAGAAACAACAGAATACCCAAACTTGCAACAATCCAAGAGGTTCAAACTGAAAGACTAATCACATTTGATAAACCTGCAGTGCACAGAGAGGGACTACACAATAATGCCATGGAACTCATGCCTCTTGAAACATAGATTGAAACAGTTCTTCTTGAAACACCAGTCTACAATGACGTGGCATCAGAATGTGCTACCAAAAGACAAATTGAGAGAACAATTCCAACAATTGACAGAACTGCCTCTGGCTACTTCATCAACTTCGATAACTTTTCTGAGGATCAAAGCAACGCTGAAGTGATGCCAGAAACAAAGACTTTTAAAGAAAAAGCAACAGAACTCTTTCAACAAATCAAAGAAGTATATCTGGATGCACCATTGATTGAGCATTGTATTATTTCAGGGGTATTTATACTCTTACTATGCCTAATTTTAGTTTTAATTTTAGGAAAGTTTATTACAGTTCAATGGACACAGCAAGTCAGAACATCAACTTAGTCCTAAAACCACACAGATCATCCCACGTGAAGAAAAGAGAACTGTCAACAGTAAATGTCACAGCCATTCCAATACCCGGCGGGGTAGTATGGGACAAAACTGACTATGAAATATATGGTACGGTCGAAATCTTGAAATATCCTCTTCAGTTCAAGGTTTCCTTAAGTGACTTTGTAAAACCAAGTACATTTTCTGATGATTGGGATTTTGAAAGTATTAATAATATGATGTCTGATTTAGTGTTGTCAGCAAGATTTACAGAACATGATTATTTACAAGGTTCGTCTAGTTGTGAACAGATGTACTGCTTCTCACATTACGGTGATCCTTACTTGCATAAATCTGCACAACCTAGTAATGTTTTTAAATATAACCAATGGGAACATTGTGCAACTCCACCTAAAAGCAGTTCTAAAACATTCTATGAGAAATTTCAGTACTTCTCAGGGTTTAACACCAGTGATGCAGAAACGTTTTATTATAAACTGTTAGATAAAGCAGGATTGAAAACAATGCTGACAAATACTAAATTGATATATTCAGAAGCATTTTATGAAAAAATTATGACATTTGGTTTTGATTATTGGAAAAATAACATTGAAACAAAAACAATCTGGGGTACAAAAGATTGGCAGGTACAAGGCATAGAAGCATTATTTCGAGCCTGCATGATCCCAGAACAATTAATGTTTTTAAACGACACAATTCATCAAACAACCTGTCTTGGCCTAGCTAAGATTAGGGACCTTAACAAACCGTCTGTTCCAAAGCCAATACCTGATAATGCAACAACAGATATTGAAATAGACGTATCAAAAATTTTACATCTAAACAGAACACATCCTGATTGGAAAAAGTGGTTAATCTGGCCTACTGACACAAACAACTGTCAACATAGATTCCTGAATAAAACACAGGGGTTAACAATGACCAGACCAGACCCTAGATACTCCCAGGGACAACATCCAGGGATAGTAACAACATACAGTGTAGGGAAGCTGTGCCTTGAATGGCTAGAATCATCCACACTGGCAGAAATTAAGCAACACTTATTTTTACTTAAAGATGGTGCTGATTTGCACGATTTTATTATGGGACCACGCAAACAGCGTCAGAAACGCTTCATAGCGGCCAGTATATATGCGGCTTACAACGAGGCTTGGAAAGACATACAAATTGAAACAGCTCAAAAAATACGAGAAATTGATCGTATTAATTTGGAAAAATCACTTTCTGTTGTGGATAATGGGTTAATGACTCTGTCCTCCGGAATATATTCACTGGACAGTATTGTATCATCTGCAATAGATATAATAGACAAAGACTTGCTAATGTTACAGCATGGCCAGTCACAATTGCGTTCTATTGTACAGTTAGGCTGGACGCTGCAAAATCTTCGTTCGGGCTATGTGCCATGGCGTTTATTCAACACAACGTCATTGTTTTCCATCTTTAACCTTACTGATAAACAAATCAGCTTGGCACAGAAAGGATCAGACTATGCAATCCTGAGCATCGAAAAACTTGAGAGATTACCTTTGACAATGTCAGAAAGTCCTGTCATTGAATGGATAATACACGGGATTATCACAATTCCGATAACAACTTTCCGATTTAAAAATTGCCTTGAATACATACTGACTGGCCAGTATGAACGTTTGGGTAAAGGATACATTAAGTCAGCATGGAAATTACCATAGACACACACATGCTATAGTGACAGCAACAAAAATGTATTTCTTAGTGGTGAAAAATGCAAACATTCACTAAGCGGTATACTTTTCTGCCAAGGTATTAATTTACACGGAGCCTGTGAAGGAAATTCAAACAACCTTTCATGCCACCAACATGTCACACCTGCAACGCAGATAGAGCCTTTCTTTAAGCAACTCTCGAATGGGAGTTACATTCTAATAACTGATCACAGCTGTTGTGGCCTTTTGCCAGGGAAAGCATATCTCGTTCAAGTAACTTCCATGGTCAAATGCAGTATGCAAGCATTGTTTCCAAACGGCCCTGGAGACTCAGAGACTCCCATATGGCCTCGTTTGAATGTCTCTTCTATACGAATTGATACTTTAAGCAGAATGAAGTCTGTGCTTTTGCAGACAACAGTGCCCATCACGTCATCAAAAGAGACGTATGATCTCCTAGTTGCAAGGGCAACATCAGAGATTCATGACCTTTTATCAACAAATTGCCCCGTGCATTTCACAGAAATGCTTAGCCAAATTCTTAACATGTCGAGTGCCATAGGCATCCCAGGCGTATTTAAGACCATTGTTTACGGGACTATTAACACCATTCAAAGCAATTCTAGGAATCATTCCTAATTTTGTCCATTTAGTCTTTGGCGGCATACCCCTGATTTTGGGACTTGTAGCAGGCATTTTATTTTTGACCCTCCTGCTCCGATACGGCAAGCCAAAACTCAGACATGACTCCGACAAGGATGGAAGAAACAATCCTAGCAATACGCTACCGGGACCGAATAACTAGAGTCCTTGGATTGGCCTGGCTGAGAGATCTGAACATGACCTGTCTTTTTTTCATTCAGACCTATATGGCAGACCTGCATCTTACCTGTGCTTCGATGTATGCTATGCGGAGATGAGTGCGTGTTGGACATCTGTCTTGCACTTCCATCAGCAGTACCAATGGATATCGATACTTTGCTAAGTCCGATAACGGCTCACGCATTGTGTTGTCCCCAGTGGCTACCAATCCTGATGACGGCATTCGTTGAGACTCATGTGCTACGACTAGGTGGTGACAGTGGAGAAAGAAATAAAAGCAACATCACCCAGGTACGACCTTCTGTGAGCATTGCTGATCCAGACTTTGATGATAGCAATCATTCTCACACCTGCCAAGTTACAGCACTATCGAACTTGGTCGAACTGTCACCTGATTTTGTAGACCAATTTTTTGAGAGCCTGTCTGATATGATGTTCTCCCCCGAACAGAAACAATAATTTTAGAAAAGCATTCCAACACACAGCGTTCCCATGAACTCTGAATTCGGCCTTCAGTTTTGATCAACAAAAACTATTGAAAAGTGTTGGAACTCTATTCCCCCGTTCACCAAGAAAAATGTTTTTTTAATTGAATTTTTTTTCAAAATATTTACCTTTTTCTGGCACAAAAATTCTTTGCTTAAAGTAGACCTATTCATAAAGAACAGAACTTCTATTTTTAGGTACTTCTAGAGACATAATAACTTTACATCAGCCTCTAGCACATGTTACAGCAATTGCATTTCTATGTGATGAAATTATCTCGCCCTTCTTTTCTGTATTAAGAGATATTTCATGTGTAATTTTTTCGCAAAATCGTTCACTGATTACATATGCTATAATTTTGAATGATTTCCATGCTTAAAGATGTACAGTACAAATAATTCCATGTATTTCAAATACGCCATTTCAAATGCAAATATGTATTTTGGGGTGGGTAATGTTACACATGCATCTTATTGCTATAGTTTTCAGTAATTTGATGGACATAAATTCGTGGAGTGGGTGTCGCGTTCTAATCTAGGACCCCGATCAATACTGTGACCTTATGCCCCTATACGGCTATAATCCATTTATACCCCTATAATGGCATGAACGATCAAGAGTGATATTTCAGAAACTCGTCTCTGGCCTAACACGATCAGAGCCACATTTCAGAATCTCTTTCTCTGCAGCTCATTAGAGCAAATGACACAGCAGAAGCCACTATCTAAGATTCCTAGATTACACTCCGAGTTCTTCAACAAGATAAAAACTCAGAAACCTGGGAAAGCCCCGCTTGCTATGTTTTGATTAGTAATAGAACTCTAATGAGCACTGAGAGACGATCACTTCCTAGTGACATCTTTATTGATGTCTTATGTCCAAAAACTTACGTCAACCAAGGCACCTTTCAGGTATAAATATTACCAACGTTGCCTTAAGCAAACGCTGCCTCAACGAAATCGATGATAGCGATGGTGTGGTGAATACAGGAGCAGAACAGCTGTCCCTTGCAGAGCCCAGCAGATACAAGCTGCCAACGGACGCTTCCCCTCCTCCTCCTCCTCCTCCTCGACGCGCTGAGAGAGACGCTGTCTTTTCTCTTGCCGAGAAAATCCAGCTCCGGCGTTTCCAGCCTACTCTTGCGAGTGACTGGGATATCGAGTCCTGAAAGGAGATACAAGACCTCCAACATTCCATTCTAGAGGTATGGTGTTGGTTAAACCCTTAGAGAGAATTCTTGAAGCAAACCTTGGCAAAACCAACTTAACTAAACCTACTTACTTACTCCCTCCCAAGTATTAGGCTTAGGTCAGGTACACTGGGGTAGGCGTAGTTAGAAGCACCAGTTGAGTACGTTAGCTAATGTATATATGAATGTATATATTTTATTCATTTTAACCATTGTATGGCTAAGAAACCATATCAATGCTTTTACAGTATTATTTCGCAATCCTCATTTTACTGTACGTACTTTTTATAATAACTAGTCTTGCAATTGTGGCAATTCATTTCTCTTGCACGAGAAGAAAGACTGTTCAATAAATAATACCTTTTTATTGAAAACGCCCGTCTCTCTATTTCTCTGCATCTTGGTGAAAGTAATCTGCACAACTGACTGAGTAAAATAACTGTGTATTGTTTCACACGACTCTAGAGATTGACTGTTATTCTTAGGAGCAAAGTTGGCATGTTTATGCGGTTGTTGGAAAACTGAATCCCTTCTTCCTATTCAGTCAAGAAAGTTTCCAGTGACCTCTGAGCTAGTTGGTAACAAACGCAATTAAGTTTAGCATAGTCAGTAGAGACCTGGAAGACTGCACTTCTATGCCTATACTACTGTTTATGTTATTCCAATGCGCAGGGCCTATAGGGAAAATAGGAACTACACTACATGGCGCCCAACGTTTGGTAAGGCGATAAAACTAACCCAAGACGTTAGAGTAACTCAGTCGTGCATTTTTCACACAGACCCCTTTCTACCGTAAATACTCCAATAGACATCTGGAGTGGGTGAAAGGTTAAAATCCGCCCGAACTTAGTTGGAAGAGATTCCTATGTAAAGCTCTGGTTTATTCAACGTTGGAGGATACAGTGTTCTAAAATATTGTGCATCTAATCTTTGTCTCCTTGGAGACCTGCTCTGCAAAACCTTCCTGACAATAGAATGTCAGACACTGAAAACGGAACCGCTGGAATCGCAGTAAATGCGACTCAGCAGGGTCCTGATGAAATTAATGAACCGGTGCAATAACCATTCCGGTACATTTAAGAAAATCTATAACGTTAAAACTTATAGAAAATGGACTGACCACACAAGGTGGCACAGTCGTCTTCGTGATAGAGGCACACGAATATCGGCAGACAGAGGTATTCTATTCTTGGATAAAATTTCCAGCGGCAAACACCGCAACACACGAGTTCCACTATTACAAAATAGGGGATCCACCAGAAGAGTACGCTCCTTTCGAGGAGATTGAAATCCCATTAAAATACCAAGAGCACCTGCTCTGGTTTAACGGTGCCCTAAAACATAATGATCATATTACCAGGCTCGGCCCACTAGGTAGACCAGGAGCAACGTGGCCGGTGCTAGCCAGCTACACACCACATCCAGACGTTGATAAAATGTCATGTGAAGAACTCTTAGTTAAAATAAGAGAATTAACAAAGGCATATAGAGAGTTAGTTCAATTGACAATGGAGGATAAAACGATCCGCCAGAAATTGAAGGAAACAGATATAACAGATCAACCATTGAGCTTGCCAGAATTATAGAAAAATGTTATGAAGAACTAGGTAGAGACAGCTTCGGTGGAAAACCAGTATAGCTCCAACTGCTCGAAAATCCTGAAAAATTATTTATTAAAAATAATTCAAACACTCCTAAAAAGAGCTGGGATGGAAATAAACAATCCACTCCCAAAGAAAAAGTTTTCCAGTCCAGAGGAAGGTCTCCTCGACGGAGGGAAAGAACTCCGACTCGAGAACACCAGTCTCCCCAGAGGGAGCCCTCTGAGAAAAGGTATAACCTTAGAAATAGGGATCATTTGAAGAAGCCTGATCGATATCAAAGTATTGATACACGTCCCTCTCGATCTTTTTCGCAGAAATCGGAAAGAAGAGGACGGTCAGACCCAGGAGAGCACACCAAGTCCAAAGACAAGGAACCTGCTCAAAGTAAAAAATCTCCATTTCCAAGAAAGAAGGTAGCCAGTATTAGAGTAATCGAACATGCCGAGAATACTGAGGACACAGTTGACAAATGGGGAGTGGGCACAGACAATGCTACACAGTGCAGCAGAAATCACCATAGCTCGCAAGATCCTGATGAGTCATCTGGAGACAGTGGACACCAATGAATACATTCAAGTAGAAACTGCAGACACCAGAGTTAGCGAGCCCCATAAGATATACGAAATAACACGGCGTATAGAGAGTGATAAGACTAGGAAAATAAGGGGTCTATTTTGGGATAAACTCTCAAAAGGCTATGACATTCTGTTAGCTGAAAATGATTGGCCCCCAGAGTTTGTCAGGGAGTGCCCTCGTGGCGAAGAAATGATTATGCCTGCCTTCTCGAATCACATTCCGATTCACACTAAATATACATATGCAAGGAAATGGGCAGTGGCCCAGGCACCAGCATTATATAAAAATCATGTAGGATGGGATGAGGACTCTCCTCCTCACAAAATCCAGGTAAAAAGTCAACCAACTGCACAAAGGCAGTATCCAATTAAGCAAGAAGCTAAAAAACAAGTCAGGGAGATTTTAGATCAACTTGAATACCAGGGGGTGATTGAAACATGCACCTCTCAAATGAACAATCCTTTGTTTCCTGTCTCCAAACCAGACGATTCATATCGTCTAGTTTTGGATTACAGACACCTTAATGCATGTTGCAAAACATTTGCAGTACAAAATTCGCATAGTGCTGCACTAATGAATAACATAGTTAGGAAAAAATATAAAACGACATTAGACATATCAAATGGTTTCTTTTGTCAAAACATTGCACCAGAAAGCAGATACTTGACCGCTTTCTCAGTAATGGGGTCTCAGAAAAATTTCTGAAGGCTCCCACAGGGATTCAAGAATAGCCCAGGACTATTTTCAGCCAGAGTAACAGAGTTACTACAAATATATGATGATGAGGCATTATCTTATGTAGATGATATCTATCTCACAGACGACGACTTGGAGACTCACTTGAAAAGAGTGAACACCATAATACTTGGGTTCGCAGCAGAGGGTTACAAATTCAACTTTAAAAAGTCTCGAATTGCCTATCTGACAGTATTATTTTTAGGATACGAATTATCAAGTGAAGGAAAAAGCCTAGCAGACAACTTCTTAGAGAAGTGCGCTGTGCTCCAAGCTCCAAAAACGCTGAAGAACTTACAATCGATTCTAGGTTTTCTGAATTTCTGAAGAACTTACATTCTAAATTATGCGGAGAGGGTTAAACCTCTCTACGAATTAATTAAACCTGATTTTAAACCAATCACTTGGACTCAAAAACACACAGAAATTTTGAGATCACTGCAAACAGACATGTTAGCAAAAACAAAATTAGATACACGGGATAACACACGTGATCTTGTAATCAAAGTAATCCCAGGAAGATGCTGATTCACCTATCTAACCTCTAATGAGGGAGAAAAGGTACCAATAGCTTACAAATCACACTTGTACACACAAGCAGAAAAAACATTCAGTCCCACAGAAAAATCTGTGAAAGCAGTAGAAACTGCACTAGCGAATGAACGAGAACTAGCACATGGCAGAAGGATCAATATCCTCACAGCGGAATCCGCCTTCGAGGCGCTATTCAGCCCAGTAAACCTGCCTACAGTGTCACTGGATCCGAAATGGATACAGTGTGTAAATTCTCTTGAAGCGGAAGATGTGAAATACTATTTCGCCCCGCAATTCGAAAAACTGAATGATTTGACTTATGAAGAAGAATATCCTCTGCCAATCGAAATTCTGCCTCTCCAACAATACTACTGTATAATCTATACAGATAGATTTGTACAGCATTTTAACGTACAGAACAAATTCTACGATGCAGCATGCACGACTGTTAAAGGTCGCTGGCTGTGCGGTAAATTCAGACCGAAAATAACAAAAACTGAATCAGTGAGAAACTGTTCGGCTCAGAGAGCTGAAATCAGATCTTTAAAGATGGCGCTTGAAAATGCAGAACGTGAATTCCCGACACTAATCGTGTGCGATTCGCATTTTTGCGTCAACTCTTACAATAATAAGTTACAGAGCTGGATTACAAACGATTACAAAGATGACACAGGTGCCACAATCAAGCATAAAATGCTTTGGAAACAGGTAGTTCTTTTACAGAAAGAACTACAAAAGACTCACGTGATACACACTCTGAGTCATCAACGTGATGGCTTTCACGTTGCAGGGAATTCATTGGCTAATACAACCACAGCGGAAGCAATTAAACCAGTTTCCGTAGCCACAAAAAAACGTTCAGAAAAACACATAGACGGGGAAACCATGCTGGCAGTAAAAGCGTCCGCAAAAGGCGACTGTGAAGCACTACCCGTGAACTATCCACTCAATTATGCATACGTAATTGATGCAAACTCCGTTCCTTTTGCTCGAATCCCTGGAGTGGGGGATAGGGTAATTCCAAACACGAACCCGAGAGGTTTCCTCACACAAGAAGCACATATGGGGTTGGGTCTGAGACACCAAACAATCAGGGACTCTCTGAAAGAATTACAATCAGAGTACTGGTGGCCGGGAATGAGCGTAGATATTCATGATTTTGCAAAAAATTGTGAAGACTGCAACAGAGATCGCAGTGGAGAATCGGCCAGTGTAGTGTCAGGAACCCTAATAGAAAGCATAAGGCGATCTATCCGCGCAATCAAACAAGAGAAACGCGTCCCATTGTATATCATTAAGACAAAATCCACTTAAAAAAATGTGGCCCCAGCGCTCGGCTGACGCCAGAACGGTTATAAAAGATCTGAGAGTCTTTATCGGCACATACGCAATTGCCATGTTCCATTCTGACCAGGGTCCTGCTTTCAGCTCTCGAGCTTATAAGGAGGCCATGGCCAGCATGGGCGTTGGCTTGCGATACTCTTGTCCATCACACCCCGAAGGGAACAGTGTAGTGGAAAGAAAAAACCGGGACATAAAGCAATCTATAACAGCGTAGGTATTAGGTTCGGGTGATGGGTGGGTCAAACATTTAATAGGTGTCCAGTTAAGTCTTAACAATTTGCCAAGAAATTCTCTAAAAGGTTTCAGCCCATATGAACTATTGTTCGGAACTAGAATGCACATTCAGGACTTAGATAGTCAGGTATCAGTGGTAGAAGATAAGAATAAAGACTTTGACATCAAAGATCGTTTGGATGTTTTACAGGACTTGAATGAATCAAGAAAATCCTTAAGCAACATAAAGTTAAAGCAACAGCCAGATACCACTGACGAGGCACCACCAGCCCCAGCAAGGCCTGTCTGGATTCCAAAGATTGGGGATCTAGTCAGAGGAAAAAATAGCGGTGAAGAAGGAATTTGGTCCTACTTACAGGAAAGCAGTACCTGTCTTAGCAATCAAAGGAACAAGATCAGTAGTACTACCGCCCCTTGCTGGTAAAAAAGAGAACAGAGTTGTATCAATCGACCTGGTAAAACCACAAGCATGTGGCCTATAATCAACAGTAGGCCCAGTGGACTCCCGAGAAACAACAGAATACCCAAACTTGCAACAATCCAAGAGGTTCAAACTGAAAGACTAATCACATTTGATAAACCTGCAGTGCACAGAGAGGGACTACGCAATAATGCCATGGATCGCGTGCCTCTTGAAACACAGATTGAAACAGTTCGTCTTGAAACACCAGTCTACAATGACATGGCATCAGAATGTGCTACCGAAAGACAAATTGAGAGAACAATTCCAACAATTCCAACAATTGACAGAACTGCCTCTGGCTACTTCATCAACTTCGATAACTTTTCTGAGGATCAAAGCAACGCTGAAGGGATGCCAGAAACAAAGACTTTTAAAGAAAAAGCAACAGAACTCTTTCAACAAATCAAAGAAGTATATCTGGATGCACCATTGATTGAGCATTGTATTATTTCAGGGGTATTTATACACCTACTATGCCTAATTTTAGTTTTAATTTTAGGAAAGTTTATTACAGTTCAATGGACACAGCAAGTCAGAACATCAACTTAGTCCTAAAACCACACAGATCATCCCACGTGAAGAAAAGAGAACTGTCAACAGTAAATGTCACAGCCATTCCAATACCCGGCGGGTAGTATAGGACAAAACTGACTATGAAATATATGGTCCGGTCAAAATCTTGAAATATCCTCATCAGTTCAAGGTTTCCTTAAGTGACTTTGTAAAACCAAGTACATTTTCTGACGATTGGGATTTTGAAAGTATTAATAATATGATGTCTGATTTAGTGTTGTCAGCAAGATTTACAGAACATGATTATTTACAATTTTCGTCTAGTTATGAACAGATGTACTGCTTCTCACATTACGGTGATCATTAATTGCATAAATCTGCACAAACTAGAAATGTTTTTAAATATAACCAATGGGAACATTGTGCTACTCCACCTAAGAGCAGTTCTAAAACATTCTATGAGAAATTTCAGTACTTCTCAGGGTTTAACATCAGTGATTACTAAATTGATATATTCAGAAGCATTTTATGAAAAAATGATGACATTTGGTTTTGATTATTGGAAAAATAACATTGAAACAAAAACAATCTGGGGTACAAAAGATTGGCAGGTACAAGGCATAGAAGCATTATTTCGAGCCTGCATGATCCCAGAACAATTAATGTTTTTAAATGACACAATTCACCAAACAACCTGTCTTGGCCTAGCTAAGATTAAGGACTTTAACAAACCGTCTATTCCAAAGCCAATACCTGATAATGTAACAACAGATATTGAAATAGACGTATCAAAATTTTACATCTAAACAGAACACATCCTGATTGGAAAAAGTGGTTAATCTGGCCTACTGACACAAACAACTGTCAAGATAGATTCCTGAATAAAACACAGGGGTTAGCAATGACCAGACCAGACCCTAGATACTCCCAGAGACAACATCCAGGGATAGTAACAACATACAGTGTAGGGAAGCTGTGCCTTGAATGGCTAGAATCATCCACACTGGCAGAAATTAAGCAACACTTATCTTTATTAAAGATGGTGCTGATTTGCGCGATTTTATTATGGGACCACGCAAACAGCGTCAGAAACGCTTCATAGCGGACAGTATATATGCGGCTTACAACGAGGCTTGAAAAGTCATACAAATTGAAACAGCTGAAAAAATAAGAGAAATTGATCGTATGAATTTGGAAAAATCACTTTCTGTTGTGGACAATGGGTTAATGACTCTGTCCTCCAGAATATATTCACTGGACAGTATTGTATTATCTGCCATAGATATAATAGACAAAGACTTGCTAATGTTACAGCATGGCCAGTCGTAATTGCGTTCTATTGTACAGTTAGGCTGGACGCTGCAAAATCTTCGTTCAGGCTATGTGCCATGGCGTTTAATCAACACAACGTCATTGTTTTCCATCTTTAACCTTACTGATAAACAAATCATCTTGGCACAGAAAGGAGCAGACTATACAATCCTGAGCATCGAAAAACTTGAGAGATTACCTTTGACAATGTCAGAAAGTCCTGTCATTGAATGGATAATACACGGGATTATCACAATTCCGATAACAACTTTCCGATTTAAAAATTGCCTTGAATATATACCGACTGGCCAGTATGAACGTTTGGGTAAAGGATACATTAAGTCAGCATGGAAATTACCATACACACACACATGCTATAGTGACAGCAACAAAAATGTATTTCTTAGTGGTGAAAAATGCAAACATTCACTAAGCGGTATACTTTTGTGCCAAGGTATTAATTTACACGGAGCCTGTGAAGGAAATTCAAACAACTTTTCATGCCACCAACATGTCACACCTGCAACGCAGATAGAGCCTTTCTTTAAGCAACTCTCGAATGGGAGTTACATTCTAATAACGGTTCACAGCTGTTGTGGCCTTTTGCCAGGGAAAGCATATCTCGTTCAAGTAACTTCCATGGTCAAATGCTGTATGCAAGCATTGTTTCCAAACGGCCCTGGAGACTCAGAGACTCCCATATGGCCTTGTTTAAATGTCTCTTCTATACGAATTGATACTTTAAGCAGAATGAAGTCTGTGCTTTTGCAGACAACAGTGCCCATCACGTCATCAAAAGAGACGTATGATCTCCTAGTTGCAAGGACAATATCAGAGATTCATGACCTTTTATCAACAAATTGCCCCGTGCATTTCACAGAAATGCTTAGCCAAATTCTTAACATGTCGAGTGCCATAGGCATCCCAGGCGTATTTAAGACCATTTTTTACGGGACTATTAACACCATTCAAAGCAATTCTAGGAATCATTCCTAATTTGGCCATTCAGTCTTTGGCGGCATACCCCTGATTTTGGGACTTGTAGCAGGCATTTTATTTTTGACCCTCCTGCTCCGATACGGCAAGCCAAAACTCAGACATGACTCTGACAAGGATGGAAGAAACGATCCTAGCAATACGCTACCGGGACCGAATAACTAGAGTCCTTGGATTGGCCAGGCTGAGAGATCTGAACATGACCTGGTTTCTTTCATTCAGACCTATATGGCAGACCTGCATCTTACCTGTGCTTCGATGTATGCTATGCGGAGATGAGTGCGTGTTGGACATCTGTCTTGCACTTCCATCCGCAGTACCAATGCATATCGATACTTTGCTAAGTCCGATAACGGCTCACGCATTGTGTTGTCCCCAGCGGCTACCAATCCTGATGACGGCATTCGTTGAGACTCCTGTGCTACGACTAGGTGGTGACAGTGGAGCAAGAAATAAAAGTAACATCACCCAGTTACGACCTTCTGTGAGCATTGCTGATCCAGACTTTGATGATAGCAATCATTCTCACACCTGCCAAGTTACAGCACTATCGAACTTGGTCGAACTGTCACCTGATTTTGTAGACCAATTTTTTGAGAGCCTGTCTGATATGATGTTCTCCCCCGAACAGAAACAATAATTTTAGAAAAGCATTCCGACACACAGCATTCTCATGAACTCTGAACATTTTTTCAAAATATTTACCTTTTTCTGGCACAAAAATTCTTTGCTTAAAGTAGACCTATTCATAAAGAACAGAACTTCTATTTTTAGGTACTTCTAGAGACATAATAACTTTACATCAGCCTCTAGCACATGTTACAGCAATTGCATTTCTATGTGATGAAATTATCTCGCCCTTCTTTTCGGTATTAAGAGATATTTCATGTGTAATTTTTTTGCAAAATCGTTCACTGATTACATATGCTATAATTTTAAATGAGTTCTATGCTTAAAGACGTACAGTACAAATAATTCCATGTATTTCAAATACGCCATTTCAAATGCAAATATGTATTTTGGTTGGGTAATGTTACACATGCATCTTATTGCTATAGTTTTTAGTAATTTGATGGACATAAATTCGTGGAGTGGGTGTCGCGTTCTAATCTAGGACCCCGATCAATACTGTGACCTTATGCCCCTATACGGCTATAATCCATTTATACCCCTATAATGGCATGAACGATCAAGAGTGATATTTCAGAAACTCGTCTCTGGCCTAACACGATCAGAGCCACATTTCAGAATCTCTTCCTCTGCAGCTCATTAGAGCAAATGACACAGCAGAAGCCACTATGTAAGATTCCTAGATTACACTCCGAGTTCTTCAACAAGATAAAAACTCAGCAACCTGGGAAAGCCCTGCTCGCTATGTTTTGATTAGTAATAGAACTCTAATGAGCACTGAGAGACGATCACTTCCTAGTGACATCTTTATTGACGTCTTATGTCCAAAAACTTACGTCAAACAAGGCACCTTTCAGGTATAAATATTACCAACGTTGCCTTAAGCAAACGCTGCCTCAACGACATCGATGATAGAGATGGTGTGGTGAATACAGGAGCAGAACAGCTGTCCCTTGCAGAGCCCAGCAGATACAAGCTGCCCACGGACGCTGCCCCTCCTCCTCCTCGAGGCGCTGAGAGAGATGCTGTCTTTTCTCTTGCCGAGAAAATCCAGCTCTGGCGTTTCCAGCCTACTCTTGCGAGTGACTGGGATATCGAGTCCTGAAAGGAGATACAAGACCTCCAACATTCTATTCCAGAGGTATGGTGTTGACTAAACCCTTAGAGAGAATTCTTGAAGCAAACCTTGGCAAAACCAACTTAACTAAACCTACTTACTTACTTCCTCCCAAGTATTAGGCTTAGGTCAGGTACGCTGGGGTAGGCATAGTTAGAAGCACCAGTTGAGTACGTTAGCTAATGTATATATGAATGTATATATTTTATTCATTTTAACCATTGTATGGCTAAGAAACCATATCAATGCTTTTACAGTATTATTTCGCAATCCTCATTTTACTGTACATACTTTTTATAATAACTAGTCTTGCAATTGTGGCAATTCATTTCTCTTGCACGGGAAGAAAGACTGTTCAATAAATAATACCTTTTTATTGAAAACGTCCGTCTCTCTATTTCTCTGCATCTTGGTGAAAGTAATCTGCACAACTGACTGAGTAAAATAACTGTCTATTGTTTCACACGACTCCAGAGATTGACTCTTATTCTAAGGAGCAAAGTTGTCATGTTTATGCGGTTGTTGGAAAACTGAATCCCTTCTTGTCTGTACCAGGGAAGCTGATCACTTCCTATTCAGTCAAGAAAGTTTCCAGTGACCTCTGAGCTAGTTGGTAACAAACCCAATTAAGTTTAGCATAGTCAGTAGAGACCTGGAAGACCGCACTTCTACGCCTATACTACTGTTTATGTTATTCCAATGCGCAGGGCCTATAGGGAAAATAGGAAATACACTACACTAGTCGTACACCTTACAGTGGATCGATGTTGTTCTGCCTTGCTGAGATTCTTGGGAATCACTGGACCAAGTGTCCTGGTAAGTTTCAAGAGGATCGAAGTAGTGGAAGTGCTGAAAACAGCACTTTTTTGTCAAGGCGCGATTTCCCATGTTTTGGGGACAGCAGTATTGCATGGTTTTTGGGGGGCTGTTTAGAGGTGTTCTAGATTTTTGGGGGTGGGTTGAGGGGCCTGGAAGCACTCTTGGGAATGTCTAATTTTGATTGCAAGTGGTTTTAAGAAAATCCATGTTGGAAAAGGGGTTTTTTGGGCCTACTTTCAGAGTGCGTTTTAGCACGATTTTCAAGTAGGCCTCAGCCAGGTCGCAGTACCGCATGTTTTTAGGGGGGCTACTTGGGGGTGTTCTAGATTTTTGGGGGTAGGTTGAGGGGTCTGAGAGCACTGCTGGGAAGGTCTAACTTTGATTGCAAGTGGTTTGGAGAAATTCCATGGTGGAAAAGGGGGGTTTGGGCCTAGTTGCAGAGAGCGTTTGGGCACGATTTTAAGTTAGGGCTCGTGCCAGGTAGCAGTATTGCATGTTTTTGGGGGGCTACTTGGGGGTGTTGTAGAGTTTTGTGACTGGGTTTAAGGGTCTGGTAGCACTGCTGGGAAAGTCTAATTTTGATTACAAGTGGTTTGAAGAAAATCCATGGTAGAAAAGGGGGGTTTGGGCCTAGTTGCAGAGAGCGTTTTGGGATGTTTAAACTTAGGCCTAGCAGTATTGCATGTTTTGGGGGGCTACTTGGGGGTATTCTAGAGTTTTGCAACTGGGTTTAAGGGTCTGGGAGCACTGCTGGGAAGGTCTAATTTTGATTGCAAGTGGTTTGAAGAAAATCCATGGTGGAAACGTTTTTTTTCCACAGTAGTGCATGGTTTCGGGGGTGTTCTATATTTTTGGGAGTGGGTTGAGGGGTCTGGCAGCACTCCTGGGAATGTCTAATTTTGATTGTAAGTTGTTTGAACAAAATCCATGGTGGAAATGGGGTGTTTTGGGCCTACTTTCAGAGTGCGTTTTAGCACGATTTTCAAGTAGGCCTCAGCCAGGTCGCAGTACCGCATGTTTTTGAGGGGCTACTTGGATGTGTTCTAGATTTTTGAGGTGGGTTGAGGGGTCTGCCAGCACTCCTGGGAATGTCTAATTTTGATTGCAAGTGGTTTGAAGAAAATCCATGGTGGAAAAGGGGTGTTTTGGGCTTACTTTCAGAGTGCGTTTTAGCACGATTTTAAAGTAGGCCTCAGCCAGGTCGCAGTACTGCATGTATTTGGGGAGCTACTTGGGGGTGTTCTAGATTTTTGGGGGTGGGTTGAGGGGTCTGGGAGCACTGCTGGGAAGGTCTAGTTTTGTTCTAAAATCGCAGTTTACACCTAGCTTGAGGAAAAAGATCCACAAAGTTCGACCACACTTATTTATCCTTGAAAAGGAGACTCAGAGTACGCACTTTCGAATTGATGCTTGTATGTATTGTAATACTGTCGACTCTGAAACTGAAAGTGTTATTTTTGCACTACACAGCGTACCTTATATTTTTTTCTCCGTGGTGTTTTAATATCACTTCCTGTTTTTCCATCAACAATTAAAGGCCGGCTTTTACCCTGTGCAACGGGAAAAAGAATGAACTCAGGCTTACCATTAGCGAGCTGCAATTCAGCATCCCCCAGGCAGGCAGTGGACAATGTTTTCTTCTGGTCCCCAACATTGATCGACAGAGCGTTAGATGGAATGGAGGAGTACCACGAAAAAGAGGAATGGCTGGATGCATGCAACTTCCCAAATTCAACAGGACAACTACAACAACATTGAGTTACAGTATCCATCTTCATTTCTACTTATCTTTTAAGTAATGTTAGTGCTGTGAACTTCTATGAGTGTGACTCTGTGCATTCTGCTTCAATTCATCCCTCCAGCCATTGTATACTTTTTTCTGCTATTTTTTATACTAATTTAATGTACTAAGTGGTTCTCTTCTCTCTGAGGGCAGATAGGCAAGTGAAATTGTGTAATTACTGCAGCCCTGTACTGTCACATTGTTTCTTCATAGTTAGTACATTGTAGAAAGTACTACTTACTTTTCAGTAACCTATCCATTTAGCAAACAACTTTATGCATGCAGTAGTGCATGCACTTCCTTTATGTCCCTTTAAAGATTTATGGATAGCTTCGTATCCAAAGATTTGTTTATCTTCATTTGTTGTTTGTCCATGCTGTGGTTTTTTTTCCTTTCTCCACAAAACTTTCCCCACAAACCCCATTCCCATCAAAGTTTCAAACCCTTACCCTCTTCCCCCGGGCTGTGTGGTTTTCATTGAGGTGTGAGTAAATTACAACAATAATTCCACACACTTCCTGGGGAGGATAAGGTGCAAACCACCTCCTCAAATCAATTTTAAGGTAGCTAGATGAATCCTAGGATATTGTAATTCTGGTTAAAAAAACAACAATGAGTATTTTGAAATAAATTCTGAATTTCATGCCCACCATCGATTGGATCCATCGTCAACATCATCCTCCTACATGTCAAGAAGACTTGTTACGCTGCTGTGTCACTGTTCTTGTTGTAGCCATAATCATCCATGCAATTCTTTTTCCCCATACTTATCTTCAGCATTGCTTAGGCTACTGTTCCTTCTAATACTCCTCTCAGGCCACTCAATGTCTCATTTTTGTTACTTTGTTTTTCATATGCTGCTACTGCTAGTGTGGTACCACTCCTACTAACACCACAACAACGGGATTTCGGTCCTGGATTGCGTAATCGCCATTTGCCATTCAGCCAGCGCTGTGCCTAGCTCTATTCTCAAACACGAATCACAGGTAAGATAAGCATTTTGGGGAGGTAGAGTAATGGGCTAGGACTCGGAGGAGAGACTGACAGTAGTACTAGTAAAGTACTAGTAGACCAATTGAATTCACTAACTCTGTTAGTGGCATTTTTGAACATTTTTGGACGTTTTAGATAATTCATGCTGGTAAGTTTGAGGAAACCAAACGTGCCGTAACCACCCCACAAAATAACATCAACGCGTAAACTATGTTGAAGTATGTAAAATAAATAATTATATATTTACCCTAACAAAAAGAAACTAGTCCCATCCCTACCTAACCCAAACAATTGTCCATTTCAAATAGTCCTCTGAAAAGTCCCAAATAATCCCCAACTCCCGATTCCTACCCCCCCCAACAATCTTTAAAAAAGGGGCAAGGGACACAGTCACTTCCGGCGGTGTGTGGACAGTCGGTCCCGCCGCTCCATGCGGACGTCCCGGAGCTGTTGCTCAAGATTGTCCACCTTGAGCTCCAGGTAGTCCACTCTGAGGCGTAGGCGGCGCAGGCGTGCCATCCAGGCTCTGGGGGGGCCAGCTGCTGGTGTTGTTGCAGCTGAGCAGCAGCGGGAGGCTGTCTGAGCACGGCGCCGTGCTGGAGGCTGCTGGCTGGTAGACAGGAGGGCACTGGAGGAGGTTGTTGATGCCCTCCTGTTCCCGAGCCCACAGCCAGCGATATTCGACACAAATGGCCTCCAGCTTCCGGGCCCCGGCCCGGACAGCCATCTCCTGTCTGGTGAGCTTTTTTGGAGCATCTATATGAAGAAAGAAAGAAAAATAATGTAACCAATACTCTTTAACAATAACACAAAATAATTCAACAGAAAATTGTCTCACAGTAACAATAGCAATTTGCAAGCACAGTATAACATTTTGGGATGTATCTTTCCGCCGTCTTTGTAGGCCTGTAACAGTGGGAGTTTCAGGAATTCTACTACCAGGCAGCACTATGAACTCAATACATAGTCAGAGAGTCAGAGAGTACACCAGTATTCTTCTTTTTTTTCTCTAGTTTTGCGAAAGAAATTACTTGTACGTGAACTTGTGGTAGCCGGCATAATGCCAGCTCAGTCAGCTTGCACTCAAGAAAAAGAGACACAAGCCATGATGACGCAGACTTGCATGCATAACTGTAAGCAGTACAATCAGGTGGGGATAGGCAAGCTCTTACTTTTGTATAGGGGTGGCACTGGCCATACTTGGTTACATCAAGGGCTACTGCTCAATGTAATTTATATTTCGCACTACCCCCCCTGGACCTTCAGTACTACACAAAAGGAAAATGAAGATTATTAATTTCTGATCATGTATCCAGCTGAACTCATGATCTCTTTGCTTATATGATGGATGACTTTAGGTGCTTTGTTGTGATAGATTGAGTGCACAACAGCGATAGTCCACAAATGATTAACACAGCAGAAAGAAAATGAAGAACATAGGGAGTGAGTGTGGTAACCATAATTACCAGAGGAAGGGACTTGACTTGATATAATTGTAAACTATAAAATACATACACAATATATGCTGTGCTTGCTGAACAATCACAACTTATAGTATTTGGATTTCTTCTGCTTTGTTACTCTGGCACGGACATGCTGTTCGAACAAAGTAACACTCTTCATGCACTGAGCGTCTGCTCTACGTACACCTCTGCTATGTATGAGGAAGAAGATACCATCCAGGCTTCCTAAGTAAACGTCTATCATTCTTCTTAATGTCTCAACTGTAACAACTTTACTTTTTCTCAACAACCAAATAACACCCTTTTCATTTTATTTGGTAAACCACTGTCTTGACTTGCATTTGAGTTTCACCTAAATGATATACTGCAATGCAAACCACACATGAATTTTCTGATTCACCCACACAGGCAGTCATTTTTTCTTTCTCCTCCAACCATCCTTGCTTCAAGCAGCCATGCATCTGATTCCTTCCAATCACCCACCTCTGCCTGCATTCAAAAACACGTATCATCCTTTACAGTCATAAATGTTAAGACTTGCTCGTCCTTCCATTGTCCCTAAGTTCTTTCCCTTTTCATTCATCACATCCTTCAAGGTCATCTGATATGACTTGGCTTCACGATAAAAGTTTCCCAGCTGATTTGAAGTCAATTAGAGGGGGCCATTGCTTACTCGAGAACTACCGCCGCTAATGCTATTGCTAGTCAAGGGTGACTGTCTTCTCCGTGATTGGCTAAAATGTAGTTCTATATCAGTAACAGTAAAGTGTACTTGTAGTAGTGTACTGTCTACTGTACAGTACATCATGCACTCCTTTGCGAGCCTACTCTAAAATGTCAATAAGTAAGGAGTATAATAATAACTTACCACCGTCCGCTGCTGCTGAGCCATCGCCCTCAGCTCCTCCTGGTGGCACTTGTGGCTCCGCCGCATCCGCCCCTGGAGTGGACCCTTCGGCGCTGCTGGCCCCGGCACTGGTGGTAGGAAGTGCTGCATCCGATGCCTAGAAAATACATGTTATATTTTTAGATGCCATACATCAACCCCTATTTCGTCTCGTAATGGAAGAGAAGATGTTAAACTATTTTTAATTATTGGGACTGAAAAGAAGTCACGGTTTTGGGGAGGGTGTTAACTTATATGCTTAGCCATAACATGCAACTCTTTTTGGCACAACTGATGAATGCCTGCTCTTTAACGTGCAACATTTTTATAATTACAGACAGAACCAACTATTCCTCATCACCACCAGGAGGACTTGAAGTTCCAACAAGGTGAGGGGTCCCGAGTCCCGCACAGTTACTTCTGACTGAGATATGTGGAAAGTCGAACTGCACCTATCATCAACAATGTCCTATTTCTCTTGTCCATACTTCTGTATGTGCAGAATAGTCCCTGAAACACTAGCTGTGTGGCATGTGCTACTATCAAATCAAAAAGCCAACTACTAGCTTATTCTTGGTGGACATTGACATTTTGTTGTTTAAAATTGTCAAAGCACTAACATTAAGAAGACTGGATTAGACAGAGGACTGCACTGAGTGGCTCTAGAGCTATTCCTGGATCAGAGTTTTGTTTAACACAGTTTGCCGACTGGGCAAGGTTAGCTACCTACACAGACCGACTCATAATAATAGTAAATAGTAGTAGCACAGAGAGTGATGGTAGAGAGGCAGGATAAGAATGTAGAAACAGTCTACAAGAAGATCAAAGACTATTTTGTAAAAAATAGAATTAGGAAACAGTTTGGAATGAATGGGAGCTATAAAAGTTAGGGAAGTATAATTATATTAATAACAGAACAACTTACTGGGGCCAGCAGAAGAGCCTGCAGAGGACCGTTCCTGCCCACTCTGTTCCGCCGGAGTCTAAGGTGTTGCTGTCTTCTTGCCCCTGGGAGGTGCTGATGATCATGAAAAAAACACAAACATGGATGATTGTTTTTTGGAAATATTTGATTTCTTTGACCTCAATCTAAAATTATCTCGGGGAAATAAATTAGCAACAATTGCACTACATGTGTTGACCTATCTGATCTGGTCAACTAGGAGGATACTAAAACAGTATTGCTGGATTCGCAGACCGTCTACTTGGAAAGTTACGTAAATCACTAACTAAACCAACAACAAAAAGGTTCTACTGCGACTGCCAGCACTCAGCAGCACGCAACGTGACAGACACAGTCCGTCATCATGATTGCAGACCACTAAAAAATATCTTACTAATAATAACAAGTTATACTATACTCAACCTATCAATCTACCACTATCTCTTCTTCTTAGTGGCAGCAGGAGTACTAAGGAAGGACTAGACTTGAGTCTCTAGTCTCTCTAGCATTACGCAGTTCTGTAAAGTAATACACTCATACATATTCAGACCAAATGAGCACAAAGTTGCAAACAAGTAAGAATAGTAGCAATGCCACTGAGCAGGCGAGCACCCACAGAAGCTATTTAAACATTAATTTACCTGCAATGTAATCAAATCTGCAGCATTCTTGATCTTCGGGAAAAACATATATTAGCAATATACCACAGAGCAGAAGAAAACAAAGTAGTTATTAAATAGCTACTCACCAAGGCCAGGGATCTCCACGCATAGCAGGTGGAGCAGGTCCTGCTCCCGGTCAAGGATGTCGGCCCACCGGTGCCTCGCTTGGTCATAGGTGCGCTGGACCCCTGACTCCCTATGCATGGCCCGGCACACCTTATTCCACCACTGGTGATGCTCCCGGAGGCCATACCCTTGACCGGGCCTGCCCTCTGCTGCCACCGTCTTAGGGAGGTGGCGCAGAACAAAAAATATAAGAGCAGCCACCTCCACCGTGGTGAAAATCTTCGGGGTCACTACATCCTCCCCCCTCGATCGCCCGCATGGGAGCCGGGTACGGGGTGGGGGACCCTTCCCCTTGCTCTTCCTGGCTCCCTTTACCATGGTCCTGGACAGCTGAAAAAAAATAGGAAAGAATAGGGAAAAAGTAATGAAAAGAAAAGAGTTAAAAAAAGTTATTTCACCTGTGAGCACGCAAAAACGCACACGACCACGCAACGGCGCCCCGCGCACGACGCGAGCATGCAACTGCGCCCGGAAACAGAAATACGCAACGCGGAGAAGATGGCCGCGCCCATGTACGACAGCATGTGTAACTTCGCAGTCAGTGCGCTGCAAGAGGCCCGCGAACACGCAAAAAGCCCCGCGAACACGCAAAAAATAAATCAGCAAATTCACATGAGTTTGCGGATTATGCGGACCGCGAAGTGCTTTTGCACAAATTCGCGGCCCGCGAATTCGCAAATTTCGCCCATACTTACTTTTCTTCACCAGGATAGTTTCTGCACTTCCATTAAGATGTCAAGGCCTTGAATCCTCGGAGACGTACGATGCTCAAAGGGGTCCACCTCCTGATATCCCCTTGGTCTGAGTAGAAATAACAGACTCAAAAGGGTGATCAGGCGAGGGAAGGAAAGGAAGGGAACCGCAGGGAGGGAGATCTGAAACAAAAGTAAACAAGCATAAGTATCCAAAACTTCCTGGTACTGGACAACAGAATACTTCACGGGACTATGCGGTAACTGCAATACCTGTAAAAAAAAAATTAAAAGCCACTGTATCCTAGCTGGGAACACCGGAATCAAAGTGCTACTGGATCTATGGATAGAACAAGGATGTTACTACACTAGTATAAAGAATGCTGTTCCATAAGTGCCCATGTATTCCTACAACAGTTAGCAAAATACCCAAACAACATCATAAAAGCCACGTAACAGGGAATTGGCGCTTTCTTCAGGCTGAGCTCTGCAAACCCCTGCTGAGGAGACAGAGATAAACAATCCACCATGAATTCTTAGCACATGTAGAGGTTATTATACACCATAACCCACCAGAGAAAACATAAGTAAATGTCTCAAATGAAATGGTCAGTTTTATGGTCCTGTTCAAAGGAGTTTGTTACCCATACAAGGATCATTGAATGAACTCAAAACGTAGCAGAGCATCGTGGCGGTATATAGTAATAATTATCGCTCTGTTGGCCGCTTCCCCGCTCTTAAAGCATAGCGGCAATCCGGGGAAATTCACAGTGTGAAGAATACACATTCAATATAACGTAAATGAAATGCGCTGCAGCGCGAGTCAAGCAAATCGAGCCAAGCCTCAGTACCTCAGGGAATCAGAGAGGGTACGGAGGGAAAATACGAAGCCCGGCAAGAGCTTGATGAAGCTCGTCCAACGGGGCTAAGAAATCACAAAGAAGCCCCACAGAAGCCTGATGTTGGCTCATCCAACAGGGCTTTGGAATGCCCAACAAATCTGAGGAGCGCTGGGCCTCTTACAATACCTTGAGCAACAAGGGGCGATGGTGCTTAATGCACCCCTACCGTGTCTTCGTTTGACCTGAACGCCATGGACGATTCCTGGAATTAATGGCACACTACTGGAACATGGAAGCGTTTACATTCACTTCCGTGAAACATCGTGACGTCATCAGCGTCACGCTCCCGAGGCTTCATGGGAACTGTAGTTTGACAGCAGCTTTCTGTCCGATCACGGAGAAGCCTTGCACCGCAGTGTTCTCCGCCTGCCCTGATGATGCGACGTGACATAAGATAAGAGACTCTTTAATGATATAGGAGCACTTTTATTTGTAATTATATGAGTGTTTTGTGTTTGTTGACACATTTTTTGTCTTCTGAAAAAAAGAGGCCTCTAGATACGGCCACTTGGCTTTTTACATTCTTTCTACATCTTTTTCCTTGTACGGGTTACCACAATTAGGCACTAGCCTGCCAAATAGCAGGTAATATGATTTACTTTTAAGTAGGCACTAGTCCGCAGGAAATTTCTCCTCTGCAGGTGGTTTTTTACTGCAGAGTTTTTTAGGCAATAGCCAGGTTAAATTTCTCAAACGATATTTGAACAGTCAAGAAAGTCCATGTGCACTTGCATGTTGTCCTTCACGAACTCTGAAACATTCACTTATGTTTATTTTTCAACTGTGACAAGGAACTACAGCTTTTATATGATTTTGTTCCATTTTAATGATGTGTGATGCCGGAATGTTAATTAATTTGCTTTCTTATCACAGTAGCATTTCGCAATTACACTGAATGATGTAATTGGATTAACAATCTTGAGTTGTGTTGCAAACATTTACTGTTAAAAGATGGCTGCCAAAGTTGACATCAGATGTAGGCTTCAAAATGAGTGCCTCTTCTATGTTGTTTATTTATTTATGCACGTCCGTGTAACACTGTGATATTTATGTGATCAAGACACTTTTAGTGTCGAAACGCGTAGCGGTAAACAGGATTCAAACCTTGCTGTTCAGCATTTGAGTTCTGAATGTGCATCTTTACCTTGGTAACTATTTGGAGATATATCAGCGCCTTCATTGATCGTAAAGTTTTGGACTGGTTTTTTATATATATATATATATATTCGCCAATCACAAAAGCAACAAGAAATTGCTGGCGCACTCCCCTCCAGAAAGAAATGTTACCACTCCATTATCAGATGCAAAGAAACGGGTTTGTTTTTCCATAATCAATCGCATGGTGTTCCCCCCCCCTCCCCCGCCCCCCTTTGTGGAGAAACTTCCATCCTACTTAAGAGACAGTCGAGATTTTATCACTAAGATCAAAGATGTGGACTGGAAAGAACGGTATCTGCTGATCTCATTAGATGTATGTAGCTTATACACGTCAATCAGACATGCAGATGGTATTCAAGCATGTCATCAATTCTTGAAGGGCCGTTCAATCTCATTCTTGGACCACACTGAAATGTTGCTCCAGATGATGATGTTCTGTCTGGAAAACAATTTCTTTATTTTCAATGACAGCTACTTCAGGCAACGACAGGGGACCGCCATGGGAACTTGTTTTGCTCCCAGCTTTGCCAATCTCTTCATGGCCAGCTGGGAGCAACAAGTCGCAAGTACCCAAGATCTGTATCGCAGCCATGTGATCCTTTGGCTGCGATACATTGATGACCTGTTTATCATCTGGAATGGTCCTTGTACAGTGGCAGAACATTTTATTCAGAGATTGAATCAAAATTCTCTGAATCTCAGTCTGGAAGGTAAAATCAGTGACAACACGATGGAGTTTTTAGATCTAACTGTCCATGTGGTAAATAAGAAACTTGTCACCAAACTTTTCAGAAATGAAACTACTGGTAACACTCTGTTACACGCAGATAGTGGCCACCCAAAATCTTTGATTCGGAGCATACCATTTGGCGAATTCCTCCGGGCCCGGAGGAATTGCAGCTCTGAACAAGATTTTCTAACTGAAGGTAGCTGTATGACTGAACGTTTCATCGAGAGGGGCTATGATACCAACACTATCCAGGCAGCATTTAGGAAAGCCAGTTCCCTCAGCCAGGCGGAACTACTAACACCCAAAGTAAAACCATTGGACAAGAATAACAACAAGATCAGATTTGTAGCCACCTACCATTCTAAATCCTGGCAAGTACAAAAAAGTCTTAGAAAACATTGGAAAGTATTGGGCACATAACCTACTCTAGATGATGCCTTGAGTAACAATCCTGACATATCTTATCGCAAGGCTGGTTCCTTGAAGGATAAACTTAGTAAGAATGATGTTAGTGCTCGGCAAATCAAAAAACCTGGTATTGAAGGTTTTTTCACCTGCATGGCCTGCAAGGCCTGCAAGTTCAGTACCAATGTTAAAAAGGTTTACTTTCCAGTAGAAAACAAGGAGAGAAATATCAGAAAACATCTGTTGTGCCTGTCAGACTTTTGTGTTTATGTTCTGACTTGCCCATGTGCGAAAAAATACATGGGAAGCACTATGTTCCCCGCCAAGAAACGTATTTTAGAGCACATGAGGGCAATTCAAAACAAGGATCAAACGTCACCCATTGCCAGACACTTTGATGAACTGCACAAGAGCAATCATAATCTGTTAAAGTTTTTCGTTGTCGATCGGATCCCCCCATTAAAGAGAGGAGGGAACAGAATACGGAAACTTCGACAACTGGAGAGTCAGTACATCATTGATTTAGACACTAAGATCCCAGTAGGGTTGAATTCTGAGGAAGAACTGTCCTGGTATTTGGGTGAATAATTGAAGTGGTGTTTCTGTTCTCTGAACCAGTCCTTGAGTAATCTGTTATCTGCTTTTTTATCTCCTGCCATGCAACTCCAAAATTGTTTTTAATCTTCACGTAACCTGAAACAATTTCTCACTGTTTGTTTATTGTTTAGTGTTAGCTGCTGCAAACTAAGGCTATAGTATAGGATAATTCTTCTACTGTATAAACGTTACTGAGGTGGTTTTCTCTTGTTTTGCCTAGGTATCAAATTAACCGTGATAGAATACTGTGGAGATCTACCGACAGTTGAGACCCAATGTGTTATGAACTTTGTTATACTCATGAAGTTGGAGGCAATATAATAGAATCGGGCAGAATAAGTTCTTTTCCCACTTGGGATTTGTGAATGTTCTAATATTTTTGAAAAATAATGCAAAAATTTAACAATACTTCAGAGGTAACTGGCGCAGAATACTTGAGCTGGTCGGACAATTTAAAGTTGTTTTGATATATTACCCACTGGGGCTGCATAAATTCTCATATTATACTCTCATTTACCCACTGGGGAAAATTTACAATGTGATTAGCGTTGCGCATTAATGAATTAAGCAATGTATTACTTTTGCGCATGAATTTGATGAAGTAAGTAACATATTACTCTTGCGCATTATTTTGTTTTTGCCCATGTGTAATAACAGCCTTCTATGCCGGATGAAATTTATTCATGGTATACTAATTGATTGTTAAAACATTATTTTGTGGAGTCATTTATACTTTATATTGGGAATCAACACAATATGATTCATTATGCCCTGTGATTCCTTTGGCGGTTAATGTCTCTTGGCGAATGCACTTATTCAGCTGTTGAGGAGAAACATAATTATTGTTATTTGTTTTTCATGAAAACCCCTCTTTAAGATGGCCGCCGTTTGCAATAAGCGTTCACTGTCCTACATCTATGTTTTGGTTTTCACTATGTGTGTGTTTTTGCACTTGTATATACTTTATTTAAAGCACAACCTTAGACATGGGTGGTACCCGTGATCAAGACGAGTCTGCCGTCGAAACGCGTTGGGTTTTTCATCCAGCTCGGAACACCATGCGATTGATTATGGAAAAATAAACCTGTTTCTTTGCATCTGATAATGGAGTGGTAACATTTCTTTCTGGAGGGGAGTGCGCCAGCAATTTCTTGTTGCTTTTGTGATTGGCGAGTACACGGAAAGGGTGACCTCCGACCCTTGGGCGCACCGCTGTCCTGGTGTCCCGGCTACCTCGGAGGAGGTGTGGAACTGTATATGTATATATATATATATATATATATATATATATATATTCTTTCACCAAAGCGATCCTCAGACTCCGTGCGCTCAACTGTGGGTGCTCAGCAAAGGGGCCGGATCCTGGCCCAATTAATTATCCACCAAGAATGCGGCACTCAGGGTTTTACAGTTTAACAGTTCAACTTTATTTCTCCAGCTCGGACCAACGCGTTTCAGCCATCACAGGCTTTGTTCACGGTAAGTGAGCTTTTTTCTATGTCCACTATTTATCCCAATTGGCAATTAGGGTGCATTATGGGACTAGTAGTTGTTACATTTCAATTACTTAATGAATTACATGCAACGTGTGCCCACAATATTTACATTTAAAGCATTTAATTTTCTACTTGCGCTGCTTTTACGCGCAAAAGGTGATTTACATCTCATATTCTCATCATATGCAGAGTGTATATTTGTAAATGGTATAGTACCCGTTTAACTAGCATGAAAACTCATGGCACATTTTGTTTCTGAGCGTCCCCTGAAAGTTTGGGGGGGGTTTCGTGAAGTGGGGGCCGAGAAAAAAGGGGGGTCCCAAAACGTGTTTTTAACATTGAGTTTTCCACAGGGCGGTTGGACTCACTTTTAGCTCGAACGGCTAAATGGATTTCTATGAAACTTGGCAAAATTGTAGGGACTGGTAGCCCGATGTGCCTTTGCTAGGTCTCAAGATATGTGCTCTAGTGGATTTTGAGTAATTTAGGATCAAAAAAATATATATCTATAAGTGCGCCCCGGTACGCGCACCGGAGAGCGCTCCGGGCGCGCTACGCGACTTGCGCGCGGAAAGCTGATTGGCTCTTGGGTGTCTGTAAACATTTTAAACAGTCCGGAGCGGCCGCCATCTTGTGTCTCGGTAGGATTGAGACATAAGAGGTGGCCAAAACAAAGGGGGAAATGACCATAAGGGGGCAGAGTAGATCCTCCCTAACCCCCTAGGTTTGATGTGGGGCTTTAAAAGGGCCCCGCGGGGCAAAAAAAAAAAATGTTTTAGTTTTTTTTGCGGGGGAGCGCCCGGTATGCGCATCGGGAAGTGGTCCGGGGAGCGTACTATGGGGAAAAAAGAATGATAGACTTGTCAAATATTGTATGTTTATTGATTGTTCTTTTTGTTAGTTTTTTTTTGTTTTTTTTTATTTAAGTAGCAACATGTAGGCACCAATGAAGAGTCTAAAAATTAATATACACCGTCTCCTTTGTAGATATCTTGCATGTTGTTTCAGAAGTTATTGTGGTATATGGAATTCATACCATAGTCTGTCAGGAAAGCAGAAACAATATGGAGGCAGGAGATGATAAAGAGATGTTAAATACACATTGGAGATAATATAGTTGTAGAAAGGAAGTAACTATGAGCAAACTTACTATGTAACACAAAAAAGTTGCACAGTATATTTTAAGTCTCACTTTATACTATATCTTTTTGGGAACTATTTCATAATTTTCATATAAAAAAGAATAATGTCTCAAACAATTTGAACTTTTAAAATTTAAATGTATTGTTCAGATTTTTCAAAATCTAAAAGAATTTGTAACATTAGTTCATCTGGTATGTCCTCCTTTTCATTCCATGATTCACATTCTTCAACACATTTAATTAATTCTTGGTCTACAGTGTCATCCAAAAAGTCTATTTCTTCTTTTTCTTCCTTAGGATTGTTTTCAATCTTAATTTGAAATGAAATAATATTTTCTTTTTGTTGCGCTTCCATTTTCTTGCTGTAAATTGCATAAAAAATAAATATATCAGTAGACATAGGGCACTGTTGGGTTTAAGTTCAGACAGGTACTTGTGAGTTTTTAACAGTGAAGTTATCTTTGGGCAGTGTATGGTTTCAGGCAGGAAGTAGAACTATTAAAAAGTGCCTGTGATGAAATCACGTGGGGAGCCCCCGGTACGCGCACCGGTAAGCGTACCGGGGAGCGTACTTTGGTGAAAAATAGTGAAAAGAGTTAGAAAAAGATAAACGTTTTGAATGATCAGAGGTAGGGTAGCTCTGAAAAGAGCTATTGGGTTCTGTGGCTGATTTAGGTACCTACAAGTAGGTTCCAATGCACAGTCTTAAATTCAGGAGGAATATTCTATTCCCCTCATCTGAGAAGTGCACACCATCTCCTCTGTAGATGTCTTGCATGTTGTAACGCAAGTTATTGTTGTATATTGAACCCATTCTAAAGTCTCTCATGTAAGCAGAAACAGATGTATTCACATGTTTCCGTGCTTTCTCAAATTGTGGACAAAATTGGTTGTAACAGTTCCATTTTTGTCTTTGGCATATATTGGAATATACCAAGGCAGTTTGGGGAAAAAGTGTCATCAATTGATGAAAGGTGTCCTTTAAAAGCATTTCCAGACCAACCCCAGTCATAGTGCCAAAATAATTTCCAACACAGTGCACTATTAAGAGGTCAGGGTTTGGCAGATGTCTAAAAAAATTATATTAAAAACATATAAAATATATTTTTCCTTTAAAAGAAGAATACATTTTACAGCTTTTGATATTTGCTATTAAAAAACCATTGAAATTCACTGAAAAAACCATAGGTTATAGACCATATATAGTTATGAATTAGCATTTACAAAACCTTGAAAATTCACTGAAAAAACCATAGGTTATAGACCATATATAGTTAGGGATTAGCATTTAAAAAACCTTATTTTACTCACACAAAACGATTGAAATTCGCATATATAGTTAGTTGCACTAACTATATATCGCGCACCCGCAATCCACTGCTGATGATGTCACATATTACATCATTCATGACATGGTCAGTGACATCACTGATGACATCACTGATGACATCATCCAGTGACTGTATTTTTCTGTAAAGTTAAAATATGTCTTCCATATTGAAGAATGAGTGGATGTATAAGTGTCTGGATGAAGGATTTAGTAGGTGCATGACTGACTGTATGAGACAGTGATTAAATGTGTCTCACTGAGAGCATGGGTTAGTGATTAAACTGTCTTAATGTGTGCATCATTATATCTGTTGTTCTGTAAAGTGAACAGTGATGATGTGTGAACAGTTGATTCACTAGATGTATGGGTTCAAAACTGCATGTGGAAAGAGCTGTATGGGTGGTTGACTGTGTGCATGAGTGTATTGGTGAGTGAATGGATATCTCAGTGCTACATGTGAAAGTAAGTACATATTTAAAACACAGTACATGTGAGAGTTGACATATATAAATTACTGTGTATAAGAGCCAGTGAATATGTGAGTGGCTGCATGGATCATTGAAAACTTGTATCAATGATTGTAAAAGAGAGTAAATATTTGTTAGAATATGTTTATATAAGTACGGTGTGTATAACTGTATAGTTGAGGAAATGGAGGTGTGATTGATTCTTTGCATGACTGACTAGGTGTATGAGTAACTCCATGGATGAGTGACAATCTGTGAGTGTCTGTTTACACAGAGTGTATCTAAGGTTATATTAGAGTCTGAAGAGGTTCATCGTATTATCACATGAATGATGTCATCAGTGATGTTGTCAGTGATGTCATGTGAGTTGTCACTGACCATGTCATGAATGATGTAATATGTGACATCATCAGCAGTGGATTGCGGGTGCATGATATATAGTTAGTGCAACTAACTATATATGCAAATTTCAATGGTTTTGTGGGAGTAAAATAAGGTTTTTTAAATGCTAATCCCTAACTATATATGGTCTATAACCTATGGTTTTTTCAGTGAATTTTCAAGGTTTTGTAAATGCTAATTCCTAACTATATATGGTCTATAATGTCACGATTCACCCTCCCCGACCTCTGGTAAATCACTGCCTGCCCTGTTCTGAGAAACGGAATGGGAAACTACATATCCCATGATCCTTTGCGCCGCACGCTCCTATGACGCGACACGACTAGGGATTAACAGGAGGTCTTGCGGAAGACGCGCTGCCGATTATTCCTGCTTGTGTATGGTTCGTGTACTATTGACTCGTCTTTCCGGATCCTTGGTTATCGGCGGAGGCAAGTTTCGGCTTGCGTTGAAGGAACACGTCGCCATCAGCGTGTGAGTTCAGCGTTCTTGGTTTTCGGAGCCCGGTTATGGAATATCCTGGTGGGGCTTAGGAAGCGCCTACAACGTTGTGTGCTTTGGTGTGTTGCCGCTCGAGTGTGGATTACCTGGAGGGGCTTAGGAAGCGCCCGTGTCCTGCTATCATTCCAGCAACAGGTTTTCAGATCGAGTGGGGCACTTGCTTTCTTAGTGTGTTTACGAAAACTGTTTGTTGCATACTTTCAGGGAGCGTCTTGCTCCGGTTTGCGCAGGACACCTGGGTATAGGTGCCGCCTTACATTTTCAGTACTCAGTACTCACTGTTGGAGTGCCTACAGAGCAGGATCTGTAGAGACGCTATACATATAAATACTGTACGCTGGGCATATGATTTATTTTCCTAACTTTGGCGTTATCTACATTATAGGGAATGTTGGAGAGATCTTGGGGTAGTCGCGTCTTGCACACCCTGAGGTTATTCTTCTAGGCATTTTTTTCAACATGCACGTTGTGCTGCCATTATATTGTGATCCTCACTAGCATTCGATGATGTATACTACATGTGTTGAGGTACAGGTTATTCTTTCCTCAATTGGTGTTACTTTGCCATTGAGTTCTTCAATAGTTCTCTTAAAATAAGAAGTTAAAATAAAACTATGCTAAATATATCCACATCTTGAGTGCCGCGTCCCTGGTGTGTAGATTGTGAAAGATTGGGCCATGATCCGGCCCCTACGCCGAGCACCAGTAGCAGAGCGCACAGAGTTGGAGGATCACATTGGTGGAGATATATATGCATATATATATATTCATTGAAAAAAACATAGGTTTCAGCCATGTTATAGTTAGGAATTAACATATAACAAAGCTTAGAAATTCTGTGAAAAAAACATAGGTTTCACCCATTTTATAGTTAGCTGGATATTTCCCTCATACAAAACCATTGACATTCCTCCATTATAGTTAGTTCAGCTAACTATAACTTGCGTGCCTGCAATGCACTGCTGATGACGTCACATATTACATCATTCATGACATGGTCAGTGACATCACTCATGACATCTCATATGACATCACTGATGACATCACTGATGATATCATCCAGTGAATGTGTGTCTTTCTGAAAAATAAATATGTTTTATATATGTATATCTAAAGGTAGATGGAAGAAAAAATGTGTAAATAATTGTCTAAATGGATGTTTTTTTGTAAAAATGATTGTATAACTGACTTATTAAGTGTATCTTAGTGAATACATGTATTAGCGAGTAATGTTTAAATATGTAAATATCTGTATCAGTGTCTCACTTTGTGTATAAGTGGCTGCATGGGTTGGTGACTTGCTGCATGAGTGTCGATATGGGTTATTAGTTGGTTTTTAGAGTATCAGTATGAGTGTCTGTATGGTTTGGTGGGGGGTATTATTTACCGCATAGATGCATGAATGGGTGACTCACTGTTTGTATGTGTTTTGAAGACAGCATGTGTGCAGGACTGTATAGGTGGATGAGTGTGTGTATGGGTGTGTTAGTGAGTGAATCACTGTCTCAATAGTATCTTTATGAGTAACTACATATGTGTTAAACTAGTATATGTGAGTATTGATGTATATAAGTGAGTATATGTGAGAGTTACTGTATAAATAAGTATGTGTTTCTATAAGTGATTGTTTTAGAGAGTAAGTATGTGTACGATTCTGTAGAAGTAAGTGTAGTGGTGGGTGTATAGCTGTATGTGCAAGTAAATAGATGTTTGATAGTTTATTTGCATGTGTGAGTACATGTGTGATAACTCTATGTATGAGTGTAGGTGTGTAACAGGATGTATAGGTGTATGAATACATATGACGAGTGAATACATGTATTAGTGACTATATACAATTGTTGGTGAAAGAGTAGATGTGCATGTAGATGTTGGAATTACTGAATAGGTTGTTGTAACTGATATTGGTATCTCCTGTTTTTGAAAATGTTTAGTTTCTATTTTTGAATGTGTGTATCAAAGGTTAAATTACGGTGGGAGGAGGTCTAACACAAGGATGATGTCAGCAGTGATGTCATTTAGGATGTCTTCAGTGATGTCATCAGTGATGTCACTGACCATGTCATGAGTGATGTAATATGTGACGTCATCAGCAGTGCATTGCGGGCGCGCGAGTTATAGTTAGCTGAACTAACTATAACGGAGGAATTTCAATGGTTTTGTATGAGAGAAATGTCCAGCTAACTATAACATGGATGAAACCTATGGTTTTTTCACTGAATTTCTAAGGTTTTTTTATATGCTAATTCCTAACTATAACATGGCTGAAACATATGTTTTTTTTTCAATGAATTTCTAAGCTTTTTTAAATGCTAATTCCTAACTATAACGTGGCTGAAACCCATGGTTTTTTCAGTGAATTTCTACGGTTTTTTAAATACTAATTCTTAACTATAACGTGCCGGAAACCTATGTTTTTTTCAGTAAATTTCATAGGTTTTTTAAACAATAATTTATAAATGTATTAATTATTCTGTCTTTCTTTTTATACTAATTTCTTATATTTTTAATATAAATATTTATATTTATTTTCTTTTTTAGATTATATTTCATATTGTTATTCTAAAATACTAACAAAACTAAATTGCAAAATATTTTTGGGATTAATTATTGATTGACTTCGATTGCAACCATAACACAACTCCAACAATGCTGAATCAATCCTTACACCTGCTTCAAGCATATGCAAGGTTTTGACGCAGCATAAGATCAAAAGTAACTGAATGAAATGTTATACATTTTTAGGAGGCGTTGCTGCACCCCCTCCTGCACAGGAAAGCCTCCTTCTGGCGCAGGGCTTTACAATGTAATGCACTCTCCAGATGCATCACATTCTTAATACAACACACCATGGCACATCTTTTGCACCACCGCTGTGTCACAAAAGTGATGCAACGGCTGTGTAAATGAGGCACAAAGGGATTGTAAATCCGCCCCTCACACATACAAATTCACCCAGACAGTTTCACCAGCAGCGCAAATTGAAGCACAGACTTGTAACATATTTATGTACATATGTTACATTCAAGTGCTTCGGACATACTACAGTATACTATAGGTAAACGCCTTATAGATTTATGCTGTAGCACTTCCTTATAGTTCTGCACTTTCACATTCTCCATACACTAGTAATATGTTCATTCATTCATTTATAAACTACACATTAATTCTGACAAACTTATACACACTAACATAGAAATATAGTTCTTTCTTTGACCAGTGAAGGTAGTTCTAAAAAGAACAGTTTTTTTCCTGTTTTTACTTTAAAAAAAAAAATCTGTTTTGTCAACAAGTTTTTTTTTTAAACTAAAAATAATTGAACTGGAACCCAAAAAGTATCAAACAGGAACAAAAGAATGAAAAAAAGAAAGAAAACTAATGTCAAGGACAGCGATGCTCCTGCATCCTGCGTTTCATCAGATCAATAGACTGCACCCTATAACACAAAAGTCTATCGCAATGAATGCATACAATTTTAAAATCTGCAAAATCAGGATCAATTTGTGGGTGTGGACTGCTTGCTGAAAATTCTGCTGCAGTAGTTAATGTGCTTGCTGCAGAAGCAGGTGGGTTCTCCTGCAACTTCCGTCTTGCAGCTCGAGCAAAGCTATTGGAGTGCAAGTTCTTCACATGTCGCACCATATTTGCTGTGCCAAAGGAGTATTTTTTAGATGGATCACCCCTTGAAAGAGTTGTTTGGCAAATTGTATAGGCTTAGGCTACTTTTGGAGCATTAACCTTTTTTTGCCCTTCTGGAAAAGTAAAAAATTGCCAAATTAGACCTTCTTTCCTCTTTTTTGGAGGTTGTTCAGGAATGAAACCTCCCTCTGAAGAACTGCTGGAAGATGAGTCCATTGCTCTTATAATGATCTTCCTTCTATTTGAAAAAATTGTCAGAAAAAATGATTCTTCTTAGAAAGTCAAAGCCAAATGATTATAATGGGACGGAACTTTCAACAGTTACAATAGGAAAAGTTATGAACCAATCAAATCTCTCCTTTTAAAGTCACATGACTTTACATACGCTTATGATGCGCTTACGCAGCTCTTTTGATACCAGTACGCATGATGTTCTACCGCGATTTGTGTAATTGTTTTTAAAAGCAATAAATGATTTTTAAAACTGTAAAATAAAATGCTCATAGTTATCCCAAATAATATCTTCCCTTATTATGTACAATAAATAAATAAATATATGTTTTTAACCATGTAGAAACATGGGCGCCTTTCGCGTACAGGGCGCCGTTCATGGCGTCACATTTAACCTTTGCTGTGACGCGTAACGTCAAACCATATTCGTACTCTATGCGCGGGTACACACTGACTATGATTAGCAGTACATGTATGGTGTGATCACCCTCTCAGTGACAAATCAGAGCACAGGGCGCACTAACGAGAATGACTAGAAGTGGTCACTCATTGGATATCCGATCGATTCTGGGCCTGCCTCTGCGCACATAATAACACTGCCCCCATCTCTCTCTGTTGTTAATTGTTGGTGCACACACTCACACTTGCACATGCGCGGTGCATACCCGCCTACACTGCCCACATGCCACAACCTAGCATGCTTGCTATCACTAAGCCTGGAAACTAATACATTAGACAATGTGATGCCCCCCAAGGCCATCATTCTTATAGACCGCAAAAACGCTATCAATGATGGTCCTGGGCTTGGTTTGCTCAGCCCCCTCGGTTCCCATATAATCCGAACACTGACGTGAGCACGCTCTCTTTTGCCTGCTTGTGCTGCGATGACAGACAGAGTGTCGTCATCGATTTCACTAAAAAATCACAGCTCGAACGGAGGAAGACTCCTGAAACTCAACGCGGTATCACTACTGCTGCCGCCCAGCCACAATACCATAGGCGCGGAGGCGGTGGCGCTCGCACCCAAAACACCCCAGACCCACTGAAACCGCAGCCTTTGAAGACACGACAAAAGACGACAGAAGCAAAGGTAAGAGAAGCTGTCACAACATCAGACTCCGCTGTAAATTGTATATGCATAATGCTATTTTTTTCTCCATCATATGACTCTCCTACCCTTTAATGGTTTAAAATTGTATTCACATAGTATAAAAGTTTTTACCTGCTTCACGAGGTCCTATATACCTCTAATTTTATAAATTATGCGTCCATAAATTTCTGTGTCATATTTCTGTACTACGCCACGTGCTTAGGCCTCTATCATTATTAATTGTGCGTCCATCATGACATTTTTTTTTCCGCGTCACGAGGCCGTCTGAAGCAGGCCCGGACTGGCCGTTGCGGGCACAGGCAAACCCACGATACGCTGCAAGAGTGGGGGCCGGTTTTGGGCCCCTGGGGGCAAATTTTGTTACAAGGCTGTTTTTGCAGCATAGCTGCAAAATCGGCCCTGTAACAAAATCAGCCGAAAACTGGCCCCGCCAAAGAGCTCAGTCGCACCCCCAACTCCCCTCCTCCCGTAGGAGGGGGGGGGGGGGGGGGCGGTCGAACACTTTGCCAGGGCCGGTTTTGGTTCCCAGTCCGGCCCTCGTCCCAGGCCTCTATTCTTATTGATCTTCCTCTTTTGATCCTAATATTTCCTTCGGTGTTACGGAGCACTCCTACTCCTTTTTTTTTTATAAATTGAGCTTCCATGAATTTCTATATCCTATTTTTGAAGTGTGTCACATGCTTTACAATGTATTCTTTTTATTATATTTTTATGATGGTATTCTTTTCTGCATCACGTGCCCCTCCTACCCTTCAATAATTTTCTATGTAAATAGTATAAGGGAGCACCCAGAGGGAGCCGTGCGCGAGCCGCTCTCTCCCCTGGGTTGGTTCGCGCAAGGGAACTGGCTAAAAGTGCAAAGGGCGGTGATTAGCTAGTTGGAGCAGAAGGGAAAAGGGATAAATAGGGGTAGAAAGGGCGGTAAAAGGCTGTGGCAAAGGTTGTTTTTGCCCCACCCACCCTCTTGTTCTTTCAGGTCCTATTTGTTTGTTGTTTTATTGTGCTTTGGGTACTGCCAAAGCTATTTATTTTTGGTTGCCACGCTAAGACAGATCTAGGTGCATTTTACAACCCCCACCCTGCCCCTCCTCTGCCTGATGTCACCGCCCGGCGTAATGCCCTGCACGAACCGTGGCTCCTTAAATACAATCGCAATTTAAGGAATCTCAATTTAGAGATTCCTTAATTGCGATTTTTGCATTTGGTATGATGCATCCCAAATGCAATAATACCGGTCACAAATGGAAAGATTCTGAGAATCTGCCAGTTTTCCGCCGTTTTTTTGCTTGATGCAACTTCTTTAAAATACTCGTAAATACCAAACAGGGTTTCAAGGATAACATTTATTTAGCAAACTACCTTTTCAATGCTTAGTATTGCTATTATGATTCCCTGATATACATCTTTTTTACATTTACAGTCTATTGAAAAGTATTGTGGTGTCTGCAACCAAAAAGCTTCAGCAACTTATACAGAAAACGTTATGGTAAGAATCTTTTCTAAGTTGTGTGCACTATAATTGAAAGCTGACTATGCACCGTCAATTTCATATTCTGATTCAAAGTCAAGGCCCTTTATCAAGCCTTTTTCATATAGATACTGCACATGCAGAAGGCAGTGGGAAATTTGTACACTTGCTGCATTTTTTCGCAGGGGTTATGAACTATTCTGCAATTTCATATTCCTATTCAAACTGCAGTCCCTTTATCAAGCCCTTATTATTCTATCAACCACCCTGGCCAAAGGCAGTAGGAAATTTGAACTCTTGCTGCCTTTCTTAGCTGGGGTTATCAATTATCCTTCTTGTAATACAAATTCAAAGTGCAGGTCTTTTATTCAGCCTTCTTGGTAGCTATTACTCGTGAATAGCAGTGGGTAATTAGCGCACTTCCTGCCATTCATGTATAAACAAAAGCTTAAAAGTCTAACAATATTAAAAAACAGCCAGTATAGTCTATGGTTATCAAATCTTCTGTTTCTTATTGAAATTCAGACTATAGGCCCTTTATTGAGCCTTCTTGCTAACTACTACTCGTGAATGTCACTGAGTAATTTGAACACTTTCAGCTTTCCATATTTTTTTACATTATTCATCTACCACTTAATCAACAAATTATCTACACGTACACGCACCTACTTGCACCTGCTTGCTGCCTTTCTTGGCTATGGTTATCAACTATTCTTGTATTTCATATCTATATTCAAAGTGCGGGCCCTTTATCAAGCCTTTTTCATGTAGATACTGCACTGCCAGAAGGAAGTGAGAAATTTGCACACTTTCTACCGTTCATGTATGAAAAAAAGCTTAACAAAAGTCTACCAATATTAAAAAAGAGCCAGTATAGTCTATGGTTATCAAATCTTCTCTTTGTTATTCTAGTTCAAAGTGCAGGCCCTTTACTGAGCCTTCTTGCAAACTACTACCCGTGAATCGAAGTGGCTAATTTGCACACTTACAGCCTTTCTTAGTTTTTAAATTATTCATGTTCCACTCAATCAACACATTATCTACACGTACACACACCTACTTGCTGCATTTCTTGACTATGGTTATCAACTATTCTATTTCATATTCGTATTCAAACTACAGGCCCTTTATCGAGCCTTTTTGTCGTAACAAGTACCCCAGCCGAAGGCAGTAAAAAAATACCGAAAAAAATATATAAAAGGAATTTTGTTGACTGCGCTGCATCACATTTGGCTATGCAGCGCGGGTAACGAAATTCGTTTTATTTATAGTTATCGGTACAAACCTGACATCGTCCATATCCCGCATTTTACAACCCCCACCCTGCCCCTCCTCTGCCTGACGTCACCGCCCAGCATAACACCCTGCACGAGCTGTGGCTCCTTAAATGCAATTGCAATTTAAGGAATCTCAATTTAGAGATTCCTTAATTGTGATTTTTGCATTTGAGATGATGCATCCCAAATGCAAAAATACCGGTCACAAATGGAAAGGTTGTGAGAATCTGCCCGTTTGCGACCGTTTTTTGCTTGATGCAACTTCTTTAAAATACTTGTAAATACCAAAGCGTGTTTAAAGGATAACATTTATTTTGCAAACTACCTTTTCAATGGTTAATATTGCTATTAAGATTCCCTAATATACATCTTTTTTACATTTACAGTCTATTGAAAAGTATTGGGATGTCTGCAACCAAAAAGCTTCACCAACTTATACAGAAAACGTTATGGTAAGAACCTTTTCTGAGTTGCATGCATTATACTTGAAAGCTGACTATGCACCGCCAAGGATGTGTAATTACTATAGCCCGACACACAGCACATATTGTTTGAGGTCAAGAGCAACAAGTTTTCATGTGTTTTGTGTCCTTGGCACAAGTCGAAACAACTCCCACCAGCACAAACACTCTGTCTAACAGTTAGCAGTACCACATAATGGGTCAGAGAAGGGCACTCTCTGTAGTTAAAGTAATATGTTTGCCCATATGTTAATGCTGATCAAATCTGTATTTATGGTTCATTAATTGAATGCATTTATTACTCGGACGCGCACTCTAAGTTAATGTTGTAACCTCTGAGTGCACAACTATCAGTACCTCCAGTATACAAAAGCGTGCAGCTCTGAAAAATGCCTGACCCACGTATAGATACGTCTACTACCAAGTTAATATTTCTGTCTATATGTTAAAGACCTTCAAACTTCTACAACATCGATGCAGTCATTATTATTAGTTAGAGTGACTCTTCCAAATAAATGTTGTAAACTCAGACTGCACTACTAACAATTTCTGTAGTAAAAAAACTATAAACACACTTCCAAAGTTTAGCACTATGAGGCTATGTATACTGCTCCCAGAATACTCTGCGATTTGACACACATAATTGCAGAAGCTTAAAAGCAAGTTTGATAGTAGTTTGCTTTCAAAATAAAATGTTCATAAAAAACGAGAAAGCAGGAAAAAATATTTTGCTAAACTACTATAACATTTCTGTTACCATTTTTTTGCAGCATCATTTAATAACGTGTTCATCCTTGCTAGTATTTTCCAAAATTATTCATTATGCAAGAGAGAGAGAGAGAGATGCATTCACCCATGTAATATATCCTAGCATTAAGTGCAGCTATACAGTTTTTGTGAATTCCCAAAAATTTACACAAGTAGGACAAGAAATAGTACTCCTAAAAATATTTGTGAACTACATTTTAGCAGGAGCAAATTTGCATGTGTACATTTGCTCATGCGAAAATCTGAAGGTTTACAAATTCACTTTTCCTCCAACAACTTTTTTCCCCAACTTAGAAAGAAGATTCATGACTGTCATTGTCGTGTAGAAATTGCCATCATTCTTCACAATAACAAAAGATTAGACAAGAGTTCTTAAAAATGCATAAAAGATAGAAGTTAGTGGGTTTTCACAAACTCAAAAGGCCATTCTGACCCTGAAACTATGTTTACCATGTAAATACATATAAAGTTTTTATTTCAAAAAGCTATTCACCTTTAAACAATGCAATATAAATTACAACATACTTTTCACTTTCTTCTCAACAGGCCCGATGTTTCGAATGCAGCAGATGACCACTTTCAATCAACAAAAGCAAATGTAAATCATACTAGCCTGTATGTGTAAACAATTTATTAATTTTGTTCTCTAAACTCACCTTTTAGATTAGGACTATGGCATAGTGGTATAAAAATATAATTCATTGTATTGTCAGATATCTACCTTGGTGAAAATGGAATTACCACTACTTTTTAGACAAAAATATTGTGTAGAGGAGCGGTGTTGCTTTTTCACCTTCAAAGAGGAAGATTTAAATTTATATTTCAACAGATAAACAAAACAATTAAGAAAATTAAGTAGGAATGTGAGACAAAGTCTCCTCCAACTCTAAAAGCATTATGGAAACCATAACAGGTGAAAAAAAGTGTGTCTTAACATTACTTTTTAATATAATTTGGACAGAAGACTAGACTGCAGGAATGTCCAAATACTTATGCACTTTTTATGCTGGAAAGTATTGCTTCTAAACACCCTTTCATTGCTTTCTTCCAAACCTTCAAAAAAGATTTAATTATTTTACATACATAGTCTTTCAGGTCTGTATATCTCTAATGTAAAACAATCATACTTGTTTTCTCTTTTGTAAACTGTCATATGTAAACTCATCAGTCACTCCTATGGTAAGCCTTTACAATGCTGAGGGCTGAGTTTTGTGTGAGAGCATGGCCATACAAAACCAAGCTAACTTTTCTTTAGCTACATAGAAACATGTAGTGAAACCTGTTAAACACTTTGAAATACTACCCTCCCACTAGTCCTAGAGGTGGATGCAGAATTCAACCGTTCTGCATAAAATAGAATTGGATATCACTAACTACAAACTATTTCTCTATTATGGAATCCCTAATGCATCTCTTAAACATTCAAGCGAAGTCCAAACACAGACTAACTGAAACACACCAACCAATAGTAACCTATAAAATTTGCCAAACAACTCTTTGAAGGTGTGGTCAATCCAAAAAATACTCCTTTGGCACATCAAATATACTACAAAACACATAAACTACTTGTACCCCAACAACTTTGCTTGAGCTGCAACACAGAGATTGCAGGACAACCACTTGCTGCTGCACCAAACATATCAACAGCTGCAACACCATCTTTAGCAAACAGTCCATACTCGCATATTGATCTTGACTGTCATAAACTTAACTTTTTATGCATTTATTGTGATGACCTTTTGTGTTATGCAAACACTATATCAACCTCATCAAAAACAACAAAACAGCAGCAGCGCTGTCCTCAACATTACTTATTAGACATTTATCAAGCTTTTTTGTACTAAAAACGACCCCATCCGAAGGCAGTTGAAAATGTGCATACTTGCTGCCTTTCTTGCCTGGGTTATCAATTACTCTTGAATTTCATATTCTGATTCAGACTCATGACCCTTTATCGAAACTTTTTATTCTACCTACTACCCTGGCCGAAAGTAGTGGGAAATTTGCACACTTACTGCCTTTCTTGGCTAGGGTTGTCAATTGTCCTTCTTGTAATACAAATTCAAAGTGCAGGCCCTTTATTGAGCCTTCTTGGTAACTATTACTCGTGAATGACAGTGGGTAATTTGAGCACTTCCTACCGTTCATGTATAAACAAAAGCTTAAAAGTCTAACAATATTTAAAAACAACCAGTATAGTCTATGGTTAACACATCTTCTGTTTGGTATTCAAATTCAAAGTACAAGCCCTTTATTGAGTCTTCTTGGTAACTACTACCCGTGAATGGCAGTGGGTAATTTGGACACTTTCAGCCTTTCATATTTTTTACATTATTCATCTAGCACTCAACGAACACATCATCTACACGTACACACACCTACATGCTGCCTTTCTTGGCTATGGTTATCAACCATGCTTCTATATCATATCTGTATTCAAAGTGCGGGCCCTTTATCAAGCCTTTTTGTTGTAGCTACTACCCCGGCAGAAGGCGGTAGGAAATTTAAACTCTTGCTGCCTTTCTTAGGAGGGGTTATCAATTATCCTTCTTGTAATACAAATTCAAAGTGCAGGCCCTTTATTGAGCCTTCTTGGTAACTATTACTCGTGAATGGCAGTGGGTAATTTATGCACTTCCTGCCATTCATGTATAAACAAAAGCTTGAACGTCTAACAATATTAAAAAAGAGCCAGTATAGCCTATGGTTATCAAATCTTCTGTTTCTTATTGAAATTCGTATTGAAATTCAAAGTACAGGCCCTTTATTGAGCCTTCTTGCTAACTTCTACCCGTGAATGGCAGTGGGTAATTTGAACACTTTCAGCCTTTCATATTTTTTTTGATTATTCATCTACCACTCAATCAACAAATCATCTACACGTACACGCACCTACTTGCTACCTTTCTTGGTTATGGTTATCAACTATTCTTCTATTTCATATCTGTATTTAAAGTGTGGGCCCTTTATCGAGCCTTTTTCATGTAGATAATTCTTGTAATACAAATACAAAGTGCAGGCCCTTTATTGAGCCTTCTTGGTAACTATTACTCGTGAATGGCAGTGGATAATTTGCGCACTTCCTGCCGTTCATGTATGAAGAAAAGCTTAACAAAAGTCTACCAATATTAAAAAAGAGCTGGTATAGTCTATGGTTATCAAATCTTCTCTTTGTTATTCTAGTTCAAAGTGCAGGCCCTTTACTGAGCCTTCTTGCAAACTACTACTCGTGAATAGCAGTGGCTAATTTGCACAATTACAGCCTTTCTTAGTTTTTAAATTATTCATGTTCCACTCAATCTACACATTATCTACACATACACACAACTACTTGCTGCCTTTCTTGAGTATGGTTATCAACCATTCTATTTCATATTCGTATTCAAACTACAGGCCCTTTATCGAGCCTTTTTGTGGTAAGTATCCCAGCCAAAGGCAGTAAACAATTGCACACTTGCTGCCTGTCTTGGCTGCAGTTATCAATTGTTCATCAATTTCATATTCTGATACAAACTCATGGCCCTTTATTGAGGCTTTTTGTTGTACCTACGACTACGACCGAAGGCAGTGAAATTTTACACACTAACTGCCTTTCTTGGCTAGGGGATATCAGTTATTGTTCAATTTCATTTTCTGATTTAAAGTCAAGGACCTTTATCGAATCTTGTTTTTGTAGCTAATACCCCGGCCGAACAAAGTAGGATATTTTCACATTTGCTGCTTTTCTTCACTGGGGTTGTCAATTATTTTAAAAATACCCACAAACTTAGCAACAATATTTTCTTTTGGAAACAAATTTCAAACTAATCGTCTCTGTAAAACTTGTTTGACATGTTCAGTCATTTCTCCAATTCTTATTTCTTGTAGAATAGTTCCAAATTCAGCATCATTTCCTTATTGCATATTTGTAAAAACTTCCTTACATTAAAAATATAACCAAATGTTAAAATTACCAATCCTACATTACATCCTTTACTTATACTACCTATGGAGTATAACAACGAATTACAATACCACAAGATATCTGGACAAGCTTGTGAAGACTCTTGAAGAAAAGGAAACTTCTCATTATTGATCACATAAGCATGCTATCAAACTTAATGCTTGCCTTTGTGCATTTAAGAATGCTGCAAACTCTTAAAACAGAGTATGACATATTAGTCTCATTTTATTTAAGGCACAGACAATTGTACTATTTCTTCAAATTCTGTTACCTGTACAAAATAACATTAATCAATCTTTGTGTCGAGTAGCACCTTCAATATACATTGCAGACATCAGGGTTCACAAATTCACTTCAGCTTTCCTTCTACATTAATGACATCATTGAATCCAGCCTTTCTTTACTTAAGACAGAGACAATTATACTGCCTCCTCAGATTCTGTTATCAGTGACTAAATAGCATTCATCGATCTTTGTGTCAACAACTGCTGTCAATCTACACTGCGGATAGCTGTGTTCACAACTTCAATTCAGCTTTCCTTCTACATTAAGGACAGTATTGTATTCTTCCTTGCTTTCCTTAAGGCAGAGACTATTATACTGTGTCCTCAGGTTATGCAAACAGTGACAAAATAGCTTTCATTGATCTTTCTGTCAACAACTGCCTTCAATCTACACTGCAGACAGCTGGGTTCACAACTTGAATTCAGATTTCCTTCTACATTAAGGACACCATTGTATTGAGCTTTACTTTCCTTAAGACAGACACAATTATACTGCGACCACAGATACTGTTAACTTGTAGAACTTGCATTGACAGATCGTTCTGTCAACAACTACCTTCAATCTACACTGCAGACAGCGGGGTTCACAACTTCAATTCAGCTTTCCTTTTCTATTAAGGACAGCATTGTATTCAGCCTTGCTTTCCTTAAGACAGAGACAATTATACTGTGTCCTCAGGTTAAGCAAACAGTGACAAAATACCTTTCATCGATCTTTGTGTCAACAACTGCCTTCAATCTACACTGCAGACAGCTGGGTTCACAACTTAAATTCAGCTTTCCTTCTACATAAAGCAAAACATTGCATTCAGGCTTCCTTTCGTTAAGGCAGAGACAATTATACTGTGTCCTCACATTCTGTTAACTGTACAAAATAGCATTCATCGATCATTGTGTCAACAACTGCCTTCAATCTACACTGCAGACAGCTGCGTTCAGACCTTCAATGTAGCTTTCCTTCTACATTAAGGACAGCATTACATTCAATATTGTTTTCCTTAATGCAGATACAATTCTACTCTGTCCTAAGATTCTGTTAACTGTACAAAATACCATTCATCAATGTTTCTATCGATTAGTACCTTCGATCTACATTACAGACAGCAGGGTTCACAACTTCAATTCAGTTTTCCATGTAAATTTCTCTTCACTATGTGTGCTGAGAACTGCCTTCAATCAATTCTACGCTCAGTAGACTTCACAACTAGATACCAAGAGCGCCAGCACTACAGAAAACATTCAATACAATCTTGATTTACTTAAAACACAGACCAGTGCACAATATCCTCACATTTTCTTAAACTTTGAACACTAGGAAATTCAGCCTTCATTGGTTTAATGCACACAAAATTCTACTATATATGTTTCACATTTTGTTTAAATAAGTGACAAAAACATTCATCTATGTCTGTTAACAACTGCCTTCAATCCATACTGCACAAGGAACATACAAGCTCACCACCAAAGATACTACTTATTCAGCGCTCCATAAATAATCACAAACAAGAGTGAACACTTTTATGTCACAGTGAGACATAAGGTCCCTTTTACATGGAATTGATGCAGAATTCAATCAACAAAAGACATTACTTCAATTACTGTACCTCACCCGACCAGTAAGTAAGTAAGTAATCTTTATTTAGCATAGTTACTTAAAACCATTGCAGTGTAAAAATGATTTAAGAACAGAAAGGATAAAACTACAGTTTTAAAAGACTCTAAAATTTAAAATTTAAAATGTTCACATTTCCTTATGACCGATGTGCTTGTAATTGGACTTAATATTTGTAAGTTATTGCTCAGTGTCCTCATGAGCTCATAAGGTCAGTAAAACGGTCAGCGAAGTGATGTCAAGTCGGTTGGGTTGGGGCAGTTATGGGTTGAGTTTTTGGCATCTTTTTCCCAACTGCCTTCAGGAAATTTACAAAGCTGCAGTTCAAGCCAGGGTCATTAGGATGAAAACCTGCAAGGACCGCCGCCCTTCTAGTGCGGATCCCTTGCCGATTGAAGTGATGTTTTAGCCAGCGTTTCCGTTCGTCTCGTAGTTTTTCACAAGAGCATATCAAATGCAGCATGTCCTCCTGTGCCAAACCGCATAGCCGACAGAGGGGGTCAGCTTTGATTTTGAGCCAGCGTGGGAGGTTTTGAGTACAAGGTAGCAGGCCCAACCTGTGCCTTAGAAAGCACATCTTGACACTTTTGGAATAACCCTCGGCCAGATAGCGCTGTTGTGCTTTAGTTGTGTACGAACCAGCCGTGTGTTCTCTTTGAGAGAGTTTCCTTGTCTTGCAATCATGATTGTAATTTGATTGATTTTTTTTACCAGTTTTTTCAAATTTGTATGACTTGTTGGAGTGTTCCAGAGCTGTTCTAGACCTGTGTTCGTCAGGCTACCTGTGAGGTACTTAGCTGCTGCTGAGGAAGGATGCTGTTCTAACTCCTTCCACAGGTGTTCATTCAGGGTTCCTTGTTTTGATTTCCTCACTTTGTCCCAGGCTATCACGTAGGCTCCCTGCCTTGCCAGGAGTTGTTGGTCAATGCCAAATTCGAGCCTGATTTGAGCGGGTGAGGTTTGCTTGGGTAGACTGAAAATAGTTCTGTAAGCTGCTGTTATAGTGTTATCAAGGATCTTAGCATCCCTTCCTCTGAGTGCCCCGCTCCCGTACGTGATTGTTGGAAGAAGTTTAGCACAAATTACTTGCGTCAGGGGTAACAGGGATGGGCCGGAGAGTTTGTGATTTAGAGCCTTCCACGAAATCGCTAACGAAAGACCTTTCCCTCGTATGCTTGATCTCTGAACCGAGAACTGCCCACCGTTATCGATCTTCACTCCTAGGTATTTGTATGTCGGAGTTTCTTCGATTCTTGTCGTGTTCCAATGCCATGATGTTGGTTTCCTTTTTTTCCTGCTAATGGTCATTGTTTGGGTTTTCCCCAGATTTAATGTAAGATCGTTCTTACTTGAGTACCTTTGTGTTGCGTCTAAAAGATGTTGAAGTCCTACCTTAGTGTGGCTTATTAAGACGATATCATCTGCGTATAGTAGACAAGGTAGCTGGAGCCCTCCTAGTTTAGGGGCGTGGGATTTGCAGCCATTTAGTATTGGGACAAGGTCAACTAGGAACAGGTTAAAAAGCATGGGGGCCAGGACGCAGCCTTGCTTTAGGCCCTTATTGGTCTGTATGGGCCTTGACAAGGCGGATCCATCCCCTATTTTTATCTGTACCCAGGTCTCTGTGTGCAGGTTGATGAGCAGATCCAGCAGGGGTCTCGAGATCCCCCAGTCGTTCAATTTAGACCACAAAAGCTTCTGATTTACATTATCGAAAGCGGCCTTGTAGTCGATGAAGCAGAAATGGATGGGCATTTTGTTAGATTCTGCTTTGTCTATGAGCATACCCATGCTCAGGATGTTCGTCATCGTGTCTACTGACTTAGCGAAGCCTGTCTGGTTGGCAGGGATTAAGGATCTCTCTGTAGCCCAGGCTGTCAGCTCTTCAAGAAGGGTACCTGCAAAGTATTTTGCCTCGTTGTCAATTAAAGCCACCAGTCGGTAGTTGTTTGGGGCAGCCTTATCTCCTGCCTTATAGATTGGGGAGATGATAGAGCCCCTCCAGGACCTTGGAATGATGTTGAGTTGTCGTATTTCCAGAAAGAGGGGTTCCAGGGCTGCTGCCCAGCCTGGCACATCTTGTTTGTAGAGAATAGGAGGTATGCCATTTGGCCCTGGCGCTCCCTCCTTTCTTCCTTTTTTGATTTGGCGCTGGATGGTGCTTTGTAAGTTCGACAAGTTCACAATATCATTTGGAGTAAAGCATTCTGTGGGCCTTGTGTCAGTAATTGATGTATAATTTTTATAGATGTCAGGCTCGTAATGTTGGTTGTTCCCTTCAGTCTGACTAAAATGGGTGCCAAGAAAGCTAACCCAGATTTCCTCCGAGATGTTTGAGGAAACCCTGTGATGTGCAGGTCTTATGAATGCATTTATTGATTTCCAGAATTTTGCTCCATCGTTCCATTTAATATCGGAATGAAGTCTCGTCCATAAATTATCCTCAGCTGATTTGTTTGCTTCCCATTTTAATTTTTTTAGTGTTGATTTTAGTTCTCGTAAATGATTTTGCTTTACGTTATCCATGGGTTTCCGTTGTAGTTCTCTCATTGTGCGGTAAATTCGAGTCTTTATGTCTTTAATTTTCCCTTGGTCTTCTCTAGAGAATTTGCAGAAACTTGCGTCCTTCAGTTGTGACTGAAACTTGGGTCTTGTAGCATACATAGACATGGTACTTGTAAAATGTTCCCATTTTGTTATTTCACTATCCCCAGAGCGACTCTCGAAGTGCCGTTTTGCCCTTTCCACTAGCGTTCCATCCATTGCTGATGAGTATTTGATTTTTTTAAAGTTGATGGTTTGGATTGACTCTTTAGGCGCTTTTGATCGCTCAAAGTTCGGCTTTATGATCTTGATGATAATTTCTTGGGGACAGTGATCACTTTCCCCGCTACAGCCAATCCGGTATGATGTTAAAAACTGGAAAAAGGGTAATGATATAAAAGTATAGTCTAGAATACTGCTTGTTTTTGTTGAGTGAAAGGTTGCGACTGGGGGATTGTCTCTAGAGGTCCTACCGTTGAGGGCCCTAATGTTAAAGTTTTCTAGATCTTCTAGTGTCCTGTTACCTAGCTTGGTTTTTTTTGTTAACTGAGAGGTTGCTTGTGTTGGGATGTCCCAAGTTGCTTTTTGTATTAGTTGTTCATCTTCATGCGTCTCGCCCATGAGGTTAAGGTTAAAGTCCCCGGTAAGAACAACATTTGGTATGGATCTTTCCCTTATATGTGTCTCCATGAGGCTACAGAGGTCTTTAATTGCTTTCCCTTTCCTTCTTGGGTTGATGTAGGCATTTATTAGAAGGAAATCGGTTTCAGTATTGCCTTGTTTGGGTGGCAAGCGGATTTTTACAGCCAGTGCGGCTGTAGAGGATGGTCCATCTTCTGTTGCTGTCAGTACACTTGTGACCAGTATATAGGTTACTAGGCCACCTTTGGAATGCCCGTATTTAGCCGTCCTACTTGCAGCTGCGAAAAAACGTAAGTAGCCATGGAGGTTGGGGGGGTCTGCGAGCCATGTCTCTTGGAGTGCCACTATGTCAAATTTTCTGATGTAATTCATAAAATCTGAGTCAGTTATTTTGGAAGCCAGGCCATTGATGTTCCATGAGCATATTTTTAATGAGCCGTATGCGTCTTCCTTTGGCTTGTGGCCAATTTGTCATTCGTTGTTATTTAGTGTTCTGGCAATCCATCCTGAGTCGAACATTTGTGTGTGTTCATCTACATTGGCTCTAGTGCTATTGATGTGTAGATCGATTTTGTTGCTCCCTGGTCCTACCGCTCCTCTGAGGACTGAGTTTTTTAGAGTATTCATGATAGCTGGAGCTGCCGCTTTTTCCACCGGGACAAGTATGTCAGGGTACCTTGGTTTGACATAAGGCTCTATTGTGATCAGCCAGCTTCCAAAGATGTCAGCCTCGGCAATTATTTTTTGTGAAATTGCCAGGGTTCTCCAGGTTGCTTTTGTTTTTTCTTTGCCTGTAGCCTCATCGACTACAAATTCAATGGATTCCAGGTCAGAGCTTTTTAATTCTGTCAAGGATGGAATGTGCGATAGCAGCCTTAAGATGTTACCTTTGTTGAGAGTCTCGTGTCTTCCTTGCGATGTGTAATCCGGGTTAAACCAGACAGTGCCAGTTGAGTTTTTTTGCTCTCCCGCTGTTGCACTCTTTGTTATTGGTTGGCTAGGTCCCATGAATTCTACTCGTCGTGTTGAAGTTGTTTCCAGTTGGCTGGCGGTGGGTGCAGTGACTCTTAACCGTCGGCCGAGTAGAAGTTCATTTGGTACGAACGGTTCAGCATATGATCGTTCGTCTGACCGTCCCTTAACCTCTACTAGTCGTGCTGCAGTGGCTTTGACTTCATTTGAGTTACTTGTAGTTATTCTTAGTTCTTGGGCAGAGATGTGATCGTTCCTTCTTACTGACCCGTCTAGATGGGGAATTTCACAAGGTCTAGAGATATTGCACGTAGGGCCCGATGTTCCCATAATAGCTGAGTCTGCTTCTCTTCTTGTAGTCAGTACACCTTCCATAGTCATAGCTGGAAAGCATTCTAGCAGCTGATTGCCTGTCTCAACAATAGCCGGTCTCCGATTGGTCCCAAACTGTGTTCCCTTAGTGGGTCCATAATTTTTTGTTTGCTGGTCTGCCGAGCTAGGCTGCATACTGCTTGTTTGTGCCTGTATCGCACAGGAGGCAGGGGTTAGGTTACTAGTATCTTTGAATTGGAGACATGAATTTTGTGTTCCACTTCCGGGTTCTTTTTGAGTGCAGATGCTATGTAGTTCTGGATTTGTTTTTGTTTTGCTGTTATCCCCCAGCCCTTTGGTGGTTGTTGCCTTGATCGGGGGCTCAGGTGTGCCGATGACTTCGTCAGATTCCTGTGGGTGCGTGGCACCCTCCGGGTGTGCTGCGCTTTGTTCCCTGTTCGGTATGTTCCCAAAAAGTTGTTGGAATCCGTTACGTTGCAAATCTATTTTATGTTTCCTGCCTTTGCGTTTTTTTGCTCGTCTTTGTTTGGCGTTCATTTTTAAATTTGTTGTTTCTTCTTCCGTGTTATCGGGGAATTGAGGTTCTGAGTTTCCTGTATCGCTGGCCGCTGGACTTGGTGGTTTTGTGGGTGTGGGGGCCCTTGGAATAGGGTTGCTTTGTCCCTTGCTCCCCAGCGCTTCTTTGGTCATTGGATGGGTTATCGCCGCCACGACAGGGCTGGTACAGGAGTTACTTTGCCTGCATTTGGGTGTTCTTCTAAGTTCTGTACACAAATCGCTCATTATTGTTGGTAGACTCGACAGCTTGTCGATTATTGGGCCGCATCCGCATCCTTCATTATAAGACCCAGATGCCTGGTCCGACAATGGCGGTTTATTCTGAAGAAGCGTATTAAGCGTGCCCAGCTTCCCGTCAATGGCCACCACAAATACAGCCAATGTATCAAGTAGCGATAGTTGGATGTCCATTTTGTCAGATTGGTAATTGAGGGCATCTACCAGGAGTTGTGTTGTTTTGAGCAGGCTATTCCACGCATCTCCCTGATTTGTTTGATTCGAGGTATTGACCAGATTATCCTCAGACGAGGGGCTTTTTTGGGCCAGCTCTGGAGTCCCCATGTCCATTACTGGGTGATCCAATGAGGCATCATTTATGGTGATCGGTAAAGACATATTCGTGCTTGCTTCACTGCTGCTTTTGTCTTGGGTGTATGCTGCTACGAGGTCTTCCCACTCTTCCTTACCCAGGTATGAGGATATTTCTATCACATCTAGGGGCGAGGTTGGTGACCTGTGTGTGTCTGCTACATCCTTTCCTGGCCCCATCGTGCTGTTGTGGTCAGTTGTACATTCGGTATGTGTTAAGGTTGGATTCCCAAGAGTTAAGACATTCTCTTCCCAACACTCCGTTGTGTCTTTTCCACTTGCCCCATTGTGGTATGTAGGGTCTTTGTTTGGTGCTTGGATTTTTGGCGTACAGTTCATAATGCGATGGGGAGGTTTGTCGGCATCGCTACCCTTGCCAGATGCCATCCTCTCACATAGTTTATTGCTAGCAGTTTTGCCGGGGTCTGTAAGGCATTTGGGTGACATATGTGCAGGCCGGCTTGTATTATTGTCGATTGCTCTGTGCACTTGAATAAGGTTTGGTTCTAAAACGATTTTGGTACCGGATATTGGCCCTTTAGTTGTAGCAGCCATTGTAAAATTATCTTTCTCTCCCTGAGGGGTTGATGTCACTTGTAGTGATTCTCTGACTGTAGAGATAGGGCTTCTCTGACTTTTGTCGTTGGTTGCTGAACCTGTATTGTGCACTGACTCTAACTGACAAGTCTGGGAAGGTTCAATAGGTTCCTGAAGGCCTGAATATTCATTGGTGTTGGAGGGTGATCTGTCCCCCGTGTTTTTTAGGAAATGAAATTTTGTGAAGATTTTTGGTTGGAGCATTGCAAGGTTGGATTTTGTTGTTTTACTGCTCTTCTCTCTGTTTGCCGGTTGTTCACTGCTTGCACAGATAAGATCAAGTTTGTCGGTTGCTATGTCAATTAGTGAGCCTTCGCTCCGAGTTAATTGCCTGGATTTTCTTGTTTGATCTTCCCTTGCCCCCTCGCCTGCCTTCGGAGATCTTTTTCGTTTGTTTGACCGATTGTTTGTCCCTCCTTTACTAGTGGGACATCCACGTACTCGCCCTGATCTCATGTCGCCTAGCCTTGCCTTGCCTTGCCTTACCCTGCGACCTGCACTCACCCAACACGCTAGCTCCTCAGCGTGCTCCCAAGCCCGTCTACCCCTCACAGGAAGGGCGGCTGCCGTCAGGGAGGGTGCGGAGCGGTAACGAGGAGTAAGATATTATCCAAAACTTCGGTAGGTACAGGTAGGTACAGGTAGGTACAGGTTCTGGCTAGGGCAGGGTCCGGCCCCGCGCAGGCTCTGCGCCGCAACCTCCACTTTAGGTAATTTTATAGTTCTAGGCCGGCCTCTATACTTCAGTGCTCTAACCCTGGTCAGAGCTGGCTCAGCCCCTTTCCTGCTGAAGTCTCAGGCCCCTATGGGAGGGTGGGGTGTCTTGCCACCCCAATGCACAGTGTTTGACCGTGGGATGAGCTGCTGGCTGTGGGGCGGGCAGGGCGGGCGGGGGACGACTGGGACGGCTGTAACGGTGACTTGACCACCCCCTAGGCACCCTTGCTGGTTTCACTCACCATTGCGATGCTTGCTTTGCCGCTTACTGCCGCTTACTGCTTCGCAGCTCACGTCTCCTTGTGAGCCCGAGCTGCTCGTCCCAAGTGCAGCCGCCGCTTTTGTCTTCCCTTTGCCTTTGCAGCTTTTTATGGCTTTTGAGCGTGATGGTGTGGCTGCGGATTGATGGAGGATTGGTGATAAAATGACAAAGCTGTTCGTCCCAAAATGCTGCTACTGCCTGATCAGATGCTGGCTCTCCAATAATTGCTCCAATAATTGCTCTACCCCTTACAGGCAAGCAGGCAAGCCACTCGAGTGTCTCTGTAGGGTTTGCAAAGTGTCTTTGTCTCTGTCTGTTTTTTTTTTTTTTTTTTTTTGGAACCCGCTCCCGCTCCGCTCCACTGTCCCAGCCGCCTGAAATGAGCCTGGAATTAGCCTTTGCAGGATAGAAGCTCCGCAGTGGTTCCCGCAGTGTTTCCCGCCGCCACCGGGCGTCTCCCGCTTGTCTCCCGGTGCAACTGCGAGCGCCGGGCTCTGATTGCTGGCGGCCTCCCGCGGCCTCCCGCGCCCGTGCTCCCCCCTGCGTTTCAACACCTCGCTGCGCGGGGGGGGCAGGTGTAAAACAGCCGGTGTAGCCGGTGGAGACGGTGCGCTTTCCTCTCGCTTTCCCTCTCGCTCCTTCGATGCACCGCGCACTGCTCCGCACTCTACTGCCCTCTACCCGACCACACATCATCACAGGGTACATTCAAGCTCAGCGCCAAAGTTATTACTAACTCAGTGCACCACAAATCATCACCATGTCACCGTATTGAATGACATGACTTATTTAGAAAAAAATACATCATACTTTTTGAAAATATACTTCAACCTACTTCTGTGAATGGACAACCAATACTTTTTTTTTTTTGGAACCCGCTCCCGCTCCGCTCCACTGTCCCAGCCGCCTGAAATGAGCCTGGAATTAGCCTTTGCAGGATAGAAGCTCCGCAGTGGTTCCCGCAGTGTTTCCCGCCGCCACCGGGCGTCTCCCGCTTGTCTCCCGGTGCAACTGCGAGCGCCGGGCTCTGATTGCTGGCGGCCTCCCGCGGCCTCCCGTGCCCGTGCTCCCCCCTGCGTTTCAACACCTCGCTGCGCGGGGGGGGCAGGTGTAAAACAGCCGGTGTAGCCGGTGGAGACGGTGCGCTTTCCTCTCGCTTTCCCTCTCGCTCCTTCGATGCACCGCGCACTGCTCCGCACTCTACTGCCCTCTACCCGACCACACATCATCACAGGGTACATTCAAGCTCAGCGCCAAAGTTATTACTAACTCAGTGCACCACAAATCATCACCATGTCACCGTATTGAATGACATGACTTATTTAGAAAAAAATACATCATACTTTTTGAAAATATACTTCAACCTACTTCTGTGAATGGACAACCAATACTTATTAGAAAACTTGATTTTAAAGATTTTGCTACCAATCTGTGCTGCTTGCACCACACATCATCACACATTCCACACATCTTTCTTGCTTTAGATGCACACTTGCTTCCTTTCTTGGCTGGGATTATCAATTATTCCCCAGTTTCATATTTTAATTGAACGTCAAGACCTTTTATCAAACCTTTTTCTAATTTCTACTACCCCAGAAGAAGGTTAATACTCCCAAACTAATCTGTAAAATTTAGCAAACAACTCTTTCAAGGGATGATCCATCCAAAAAATACTCCTTCGGCACACACCAACTATGGTGCGACATGTAAAAACTTGCACCCCAACACCTTCACTTGAGCTGCAACACAGAGATTGCATGACAACCCACTTGCTGCTGCACCAACCACATCAACTGCTGCAACAGCATCTTCGGCAAGCAGTCCATACTCACATATTGATCTTGATTTTGGTAAACTTAAATTTCTATGCATTTATTGCGATGAACTTTTCTGTTACGTCAAATTCTCTATCAACCTCATCAAAAATAAAAAATAAAGAACATCACTCTCCTCAACATCACTCAATACACATTTATCAAGCTTTTTTATTTGAAGAACTGTCCCATCCAAAGGTAGTGAGAAATGTGCACACTTGCTGCCTTTCTTGGCTGGGGTTGTGAATTGTCCTTCTTGTAATACAAATTCAAAGTGCAGGCCCTTTATTGAGCCTTCTTGGTAACTGTTGCTCGTGAATGGCAGTAATTTGCGCACTTCCTGCCGTTCATGTATAAACAAAATCTTAAAATTCTAACAATATTAAAAAAGAGCCAGTATAGTCTATAATTATCAAATCTTCTGTTTCTTATTGAAATTCAAACTACAGGCCCTTTAATGAGCCTCATACTCATTAGATTTTGGATATTACTTTGAATATAATTGAAGAACTAATCTTATCTCTCACAGGCAATGAGAGGGAAGAAGGAGAAATTACAGCTGCATACATGAATTTTGATTTTGAAGACGAAAGCTTTGATGGAAACTTTCAATTATGTTGACATTTTAGTACAAATTAAATCAGAAACTGCTGCCTTCAATCTACACTACGAACATCTGGGTTCACAACTTGAATTCAGCTTTCCTTCTATATTAAGGACAGCATTGCATTCAGCCTTGCTTTCCTTAAAGCAGAGACAACTCTACTGTGACCTCAAATTCTGTTATCTGTAACTAAATAGCATTCTTCAATCTTTGTGTCAACAACTGCCTTCAATCTATACTGCAGACAGCAGACTTCACAACTTCAAATGAGCTTTCCTTCTACATTAAGGACCGCATTATATTTAACATTGTTTTCCTTATAACAGATACAATTCTACTCAGTCCTCACATTCTGTTATCTGTAACTAAATAGCCTACTTCAATCTTTCTGTCAACACCTGCCTTCAATCTACACTGCAGACAGCACACTTCACAACTTCAATTGAGCTTTCCTTCCACATGAAGGAACGCATTACATTCAACATTTTCCTTATCACAAATACAATTCTATGTCATCAGATTCTGTTATCTGTAACTAAATAGCATAGATCCAGGAACAACATTAAAGTGTTAACTCAGAGAGAGTCAGGCCTATCAATCATGGAGGACGGGGCTATTAAGGAGGAAGCTAGGGGATTTATGAAAGGCTTATATCAAGAAGATATGGGCTTTGGGTCAGATGAGGCTCATGCCTGGCTGATCCAGAGGAATTTACCCCAAATTTCAGAAACAAATAAGAATTATCTGGCGAGTGAGATCAGGGAGGGGGAAGTGAGAGACCAACTTAAGAAAATGAGCGGCGGTAAAGCACCTGGGCCAGACGGGCTACCAATGGAGATATATACAGTCTGTGCAGAGGCCTTGATTCCTGAACTTACCACACTCTTTAACAGCCTTTTGATTTCTGGTTATGGTATTCCCCCGTCCTGGTCTGAAGCCACGATTACGCTTATAGCTAAGGCTAATAAAGACCCCAAAACGACAGAATCCTACAGGCCTATCTCCCTCTTGAATTCTGATCTGAAGCTCTATTCTGGGATACTGTCTACTCGACTTGCCAAAATTATAAAATCAATCACTCATCCAGACCAAAGAGGGTTTATTCCTGGGAGGCAGTTGAATGAGTTACCATTCCAGGTAATAGGAGCAGTTGATTTTGCGGAGGAGAGAGGGTTGCCACTAGCCATAATAGCGATTGATGCGGCCAAAGACTTCGATCAGGTAAACTGGTCATACCTCTGGGCCACTATGGCCGGCTTTGGGTTCCCTTCTGTCTTTATTGAGGGAATTAAATCGCTTTACCAGAACCCACGAGCCAAAGTCCTGGTTAACGGAGGCCTTTCGGATTGGTTTAAAATCTCCCGTGGAACTTGGCAGGGTTGCCCCTTGTCCCCTCTTTTATTTGACATTTATGTTAAGCCTTTTGTTTGTGCGATCAGAGCTGATCAGGTTACGCGACCCTTTAAAATAGCGGACCTGGAGCTTAAAGCAGCTTTGTATGCGGATGACCTCCTCTTATATACTTCCAACCATGAGGAAGCAATCCCTAGGCTATTTCATCTTGCTGAGGAGTTTGGAAGGTTTTCGGGGGACCAAATCAACAAGGAAAAAACTGAAATAATGGGGAGGAATAACCGTACGGTTATTCAGGGGGCTAAACATAAAATGAGATACTTAGGAATCCACTTGGCCCAAAAATTGGATGATTTTCCTAAACTCAGTTGGCAGATAGTTGTGAGAGAGATTACCAAAACGCTAACAAGATGGGGTAATCTGCCACTGAATATTTATGCACGAGTGAACCTCATTAAAATGACAATACCCCCCAAATTAACCTTTCTTTTTAATAGCATCCCATTACCCTTTACCCAGAAAGATATCATGAGCCTCCAAGGGAAGATCGGTTCCTTTATATGGGCTTCAAAATATCCTAGTAGCCTGTAAGAAATTAAGGAGGGGGTTGAGGATAGGTGGTCTAGCCCTACCAGACCTATTTTCCTATTGTTCGGCCTTTCATTTAAAAAATATTAGGATATTGGCTAATAAATTGGACTCTTCTTCACAGGGCCGCCTTTTTCAGGCGTTGTTGCATGATCAACCACATGGCCAGGAGTTCTTCCTTTTTAAATTTGGAGACGAGAAATTCTATAAAAAAGTCAGACTTAAGATCCTACAGTCAGCACTTAGGAATTGGGTATATGTCCGGAGAGTTCTGGGGATTCCATATTATAACCCCCATGCCCCAATTTGGGACTCCCCGAGGACTCCAGAATGCCTGCAGGATCAATTGTCTCGGCCATTAAAAACAGCTGGTTTCATTAGATGGGGAGATCTCTGTGTCAACTCAGTCCTTATGGACTGGGATTCTCTTGTGTCCCTTACCAACGAGTCTTTAACAAGATTCAAATTCTACCAACTTTCTGCCTAGTGGTCTAGGGAGACGCTAGAGTTTGATGATGAGACTGGGATTCTTGATTCTGTCTGTAGAGAAGGACTTTGGAAACGAGAGCTCTCTTGTTGGTATAGGTTGCTAACGGGGGTAAAAGAAACGTTATATTCAGAGCTGGTGAGTCTTTGGGGTAATGTGATAGCAGATAGTCCTGAGGAAACTCAAAAGATATGGGCAGATTCATTCTCCATGTCTCAGAGTCTAATAAAACCGGCCAACCTTAGAAGAAACCAACTGTTTACTGCCTACAGGGTATATTGGACCCCGGCTAAACTATCTAAGGTTAGGCTAAAGAATTATTGTTGCCCCAGATGTAAACTCCCTGCAGCAGATGACCTACATATATGTTTAGAGTGTCCAGAGATTACTGATTATTGGAAAGCTGTCACTGGTTTTTGGAAGAAGTTCTATCAGCTCCTATTACCTGCTCCCCAAGATTAGTCTTTTTTGGATTGTCATCTGGATATAATGTTAATAGTTTTGCCTCACAATTTATCTTTTATGTGATGGTTATAGCACGGAGAGAGATCTGTAGAGAATGGAAGTCTGATGCCCCTCCTAGGTTTGCCGACTGTTTAAGAAATATAATGTCAGTCAGCAAGCTAGACATGGCATGTCAAGAGGCGAGCGCAGAAAGGGTATGGTCGGTACTGGTGGCCTGGTTCAATATCTAATGGCGGTCCAATGATTATGTGTATCAAGAGGGAGAGAGAGGACCAGATAGCTAGTCCAGATCCCCGGTTTATATGTCAATTAATCAAAAAGAGACTAGCTAGGAATGGGGTTGACAAGATTTTTATGTTTTAAGGATCATAGTGACTCAGTTTTGTTTTGTCAAGGGGTGGTGGCACCTGATGGGTGTCCTTAAAAAGCCCTCACCCACCAACCTAGTTGGTGGCATGCTTCATCATCGGGCCCACCCAGTGACACCTAGCGTGTCCCGGGTGTCCTACGACGCCTGGTTACAGCGGAGCAGGTATGTCACTGTGTGTGCGGTGAAGGGTGATAAGTTTGTGAGTTTAAAACGGCTTGGCGGGGGTCCCAGTACCCGGAGGGTAAAAACACTTTATTACCTGGGCCTCCGTCAGCGGTTAAAAATAAGGCTGTGGGACGTTAGAGGCGAGTTACGACCTCCCACGTCCTTTAGAATGTCAACGTGTTTCAGCCAGTGCCTTATCAATATGCTGGCTTTCTTCAGGACAGATAAAAAGGTGTGTGCAATTAAAACTAGTGGGTGTGTGGAACAGGCTATGTGTCTACACGCCCTAAAGTGTATCTATGTGTGAGAGGGGGGATTCCCTTCTCAAGATCACCTGTACATATAACATATAAAGACAAACACAAAACATACAGGAGAGAAAAGAGTCACTGGGAGATATTTTCCATAGGTTATGACAGCCGGCTTAATAGCGTTGGGGTGCAGGCTATGAGCGGCTTAAGTGTAATGGTACTGGTGGTACCATTAGGGTGAAAGATCGCACTAGAACTTCGTAAGTGAAGTGGTTAAAAAAACGGTATTTACAACAGTGGTGAGAGAGGTGAAAAAATGAGGCGTAAGGTCTATTTCTTACGCTAGTTTTAAGTTGTTTTCTCTTCAAGGTTATTGAAGTGGCAAGGGGTTGACCCTATATGGAAGACAAAGGTAGGACCACTGGGGTTAGGAGACCTGTAGGGAGAAAAGAGTGGTGGCGCTTACCCATGGTAGAGATGGTAGTTCAGCATACTCACAGGATTTCTGGCCAGCGCCGGCTTTGGACCTGTTGTGCCTCCTTCGCAGAACCGGTAAGTAATGGTGACAACCACCAACTCCCTTTTCTAGACCTGTTAATCACAGCTAAGGACGGGACCCTCGTTACCACAACATATCACAAACCCACAGCGAGGAACTCATTGCTCCACTACACCAGTTTCCACCCTCGCCCTCTTAAAGAAAACTTACCATTTGGCCAGTTTCTCCGCATAAGAAGAAACTGCACGAATGTGAGTGATTACAAATCACAATCAGCAGACCTAGCCACCAAACTAGAAAACCGCGGTTACCCGAAGGCCATCATTCGGAAAACACAGAAAAGGGCTAGAAACCAAAACCGTGAAGCACTGCTTGAAGACATCACCAAAGAGGACGAGGAGCAACCAACTACCTGCGTCACAACTTACAATACTGCCTCCAATGAGGTTGCAAAAATCATTAAGAAACATTGGAGAATCATCAATTCCGGACAGAGGAATTGGGATCTACCCAGGTTCGCATACAAGAGGTGCCACAACCTGCGAGACCAACTGGTAAGCACCCGACCAAAACCTCCACCAAAACCACCAGCCCAGAGTAACAGGACACTACCCCTGCAACGACTGCAGTGTGTGCCATCTCACATCCCACACCAAAACTTTGAACCTCGAACCCAACAAAATCTGGTCCCAAAGGAGCCACACCAACTGTAACTCACGGAATGTGATTTACTTACTCACATGCACGTGTGGCCTCCGATATGTGGGGATGACAACACGCAAAATCAGAACCAGGATAACCGAGCATCGGAGCACTATGCGATGCAAGAAGAACATCAGCAAGTTGACCAACCACTTCATCACCCACTACCATACACCCAATGACTTCACCTGGACAGTCATTGAACAAATCCCTGAAAGCCCCATCAATAATGACAAGAAACTTCTCAGCAAAGAGCAGAGATGGATATACCGCCTTTCTACTGCTACACATGGTTTGAACGATGCCATCCCCTGGAACTCCTTGAAAAACCTGTGATCCCAGGGTACAACTAACCCGCTCTGATGATTACGCCTGTTTTTCCCTGTAAATAGAGCTACCCCCTGAGCCTTTTATTTCTAGGTGTTGGGTCGCCTTGCCCACAAATGTAATTTATTCACTCTAGACTGGCCACCAACCAGCGCCACATCCCCATCCCTCACATGCGCTTTGCTCCACGTGCCCACCCCCTCCCTCTGCGCATAGGAGTCGGCACGTGCAAGACAACACACACGCTAACCATCAGCGCATGCACACTCTACCATCAGGCAGAAACTCCCAAATGCGCACGCGCGGCAGAACTAATCCACCGCGCATGCGCCCGACGAGTCAGCCGCACCGCGCATGTGCGGACCTTGCCCACTACTACGCGCAAAAGCGCAGAGCAACCGGCACACACCTGAGCGCGATCATGACTCGACAACTCGAGTCTTTCCACCATTCCTTCCATCCCACAGGTGCCCTCGCTCAACCTATCAACCACAGTATATAAACCTGCAGCTCAGGCCATTACTTACCGGTTCTGCGAAGGAGGCACAACAGGTCCAAAGCCGGCGCTGGCCAGAAATCCTGTGAGTATGCTGAACTACCATCTCTACCATGGGTAAGCACCACCACTCTTTTCTCCTTACAGGTCTCCTAACCCCAGTGGTCCTACCTTTGTCTTCCATATAGGGTCAACCCCCTGCCACTTCAATAACCTTGAAGAGAAAACAACTTAAAACTAGCGTAAGAAATAGACCTTACGCCTCATTTTTTCACCTCTCTCACCACTGTTGTAAATACCGTTTTTTTAACCACTTCACTTACGAAGTTCTAGTGCGATCTTTCACCCTAATGGTACCACCAGTACCATTACACTTAAGCCGCTCATAGCCTGCACCCCAACGCTATTAGGCCGGCTGTCATAACCTATGGAAAATATCTCCCAGTGACTCTTTTCTCTCCTGTATGTTTTGTCTTTGTCTTTATATGTTATATGTACAGGTGATCTTGAGAAGGGAATCCCCCCTCTCACACATAGATACACTTTAGGGCGTGTAGGCACATAGCCTGTTCCACACACCCACTAGTTTTAATTGCACACACCTTTTTATCTGTCCTGAAGAAAGCCAGCATATTGATAAGGCACTGGCTGAAAGATGTTGACATTCTAAAGGACGTGGGAGGTCGTAACTCGCCTCTAACGTCCCACAGCCTTATTTTTAACCGCTGACGGAGGCCCAGGTAATAAAGTGTCTTTACCCTCCGGGTACTGGGACCCCCGCCAAGCCGTTTTAAACTCACAAACTTATCACCCTTCACCGCACACACAGTGACATACCTGCTCCGCTGTAACCAGGCGTCGTAGCACACCCGGTACACGCTAGGTGTCACTGGGTGGGCCCGATGATGAAGCATGCCACCAACTAGGTTGGTTGGTGAGGGCTTTTTAAGGACACCCATCAGGTGCCACCACCCCTTGACAAAACAAAACTGAGTCACTATGATCCTTAAAACATAAAAATCTTGTCAACCCCATTCCTAGCTAGTCTCTTTTTGATTAATTGTTCCAATGATTATGCCAGAGGTGTGTGGGTCCTGTCCTCCCAGTTTTACGAGGCGCTCCGTCCGAAAGAACGGGAGTGGAAAAAGGAAACAGCCTGCCTCTGGAAGATTCCTGTTTGCCACACGCTGATTCCAGGGCAGTAACTAAGATCGACAGTGTGAAAGTCTTCAGGAGTTCCAATCTAGAGTATTTATCATCTGGTGGCATGTATGTGGAAAAAAAAACAATTGAGCTTTCCTTCTACATTAGGGACCGCATTACATTCAACACTGGTTTCCTTATCACAAATACAATTCTATGTCGTCAGATTCTGTTATCTGTAACTAAGTAGCATTCTTCAATATTTCTGTCAACAACTACCTTTAATCTACACTGCGGACAACTGGGTTGACAACTTGCATTGACCGATCTTTCGGTCAACAACTACCTTCGATCTACACTGCAGACAGCAGGGTTCACAACTTCAATTCAACTTTCCTTCTACATTAAGGACCGCATTACCTTCAGCACTGTTTTCCTTATCACACATACAATTCTACTCTCCTCAGATTCTGTTATCAGTAACTAAATAGCAATCTTCAATCTTTGTCTCAACAACTGCCTTCAATATACACTGCAGACAGCAGAGTTCACAACTTCAATTGAGCTTTCCTTCTACATTAAGGACCGCATTACTTTTAACATTGTTTTCCTTATCACAAATACAATTCTATGTCGTCAGATTCTGTTATCTGTAACTAAATAGCATTCTTCAATCTTTCTGTCAACAACTACCTTCAATCTACACTGAGGACAACTGGGTTGACAACTTGCATTGACCGATCCTTCTGTCAACAACTACCTTCGATCTACACTGCAGACAGCAGGATTCATAACTTCAATTCAACTTTCCTTCTACATTAAGGACCGCATTACATTCAAAACTGTTTTTCTTATCGCAGATACAATTCTACTATCCTCAGATTCTGTTATCAGTAACGAAATAGCAATCTTCAATCTTTGTCTCAACAACTGCATTCAATATACACTGCAGACAGCAGAGTTCACAACTTCAATTGAGCTTTCCTTCTATATTTAAGGACCGCATTACATTCAACACTGTTTTCCTTATCACAAATACAATTCTATGTCCTCAGATTCTGTTACAGGTAACTAAATAGCAATCTTCAATCTTTGTCTCAACAACTGCCTTCAATCTACACTGCAGACAGCAGGGTTCACAACTTCAATTCAGCTTTCCTTCTACATTAAGGACCGCAGGACATTTAACATTGTTTTCCTTATCACAGATACAATTCTACACAGTCCTCACATTCTGTTATCTGTAACTAAATAGCATTCTTCAATCTTTGTGTCAACAACTGCCTTCAATCTACACTGCAGACAGCACACTTCACAACTTCAATTGAGCTTGCCTTCCACATTAAGGACCGCATTACATTCAACACTGTTTTCCTTATCACACATACTATTCTACTCTCCTCAGATTCGGTTATCTGTAACTAAATAGCATTCTTCAATCTTTGTCTCAACAACTGCCTTCAATCTACTCTGCGGGCAGCTGAGTTAACAACTTCAATTGAGCTTTCCTTCTACATTAAGGACCGCATTACATTCAACACTGTTTTCCTTTTCACAAATACAATTCTATGTCGTCAGATTCTGTTATCTGTAACTAAATAGCATTCTTCAATCTTTCTGTCAACAACTACCTTCAATCTACACTGCGGACAACTGGGTTGACAACTTGCATTCACCGATCTTTCTGTCAACAACTACCTTCGATCAACACTGCAGACAGCAGGGTTCAACTTTCCTTCCACATTAAGAACAGCAATGCATTTAGACTTGCTTTCCTGAAGGCACACACAATTATACTGTATCCGGAGATTCTATTATCTGTGACTAAATGGCATTTGTCGACCTTTGTGTCAACAACTGCCTTCAATCTACACTACGCTCAGTTCACAAATTCAATTTAGCTTTCCTTCTACATTAAAGACAGCATTGTATTCAACCTTGCTTTCCCTAACCCAAACACAATTCTGCTGTGACCTCAAATTCTGTTATCTGCAACTGAATAGCATTCTTCAATCTTTGTATCAACAACTACCTTCAATCTAACCTGCAGACAACAGGGTACACAACTTGCATTCAGCTTTCCTTCTATATTAAGGACAGCATTGTATTCAGCCTTGCTTTCCTTAAGGCAGAGACAATTGTACTATGTCCTCACATTCTGTTAACTGTACAAAATAGCATTCGTCAATATTTGAATCATTTAGTACCTTCAATGTACATTACGAAGAGCAGGATTCACAACTTCAATTCACTTTTGCATGTAAATTTCTCTTATGTCTACAAAGAAAAGCCTTCAATAAATTCTGCGCTCACTAGAGTTCACAACTAGATACCAATACCGCCAGTAGTACAGAAAGCATTCAATACAATCTTGATTTATTTAAAACAGACAATTTCACAATGTCATCACATTTCCTTACAGTTTGTACATTAGGAAATTCAGCCTTTATTTCTTATAATTATAGATGTTTCTACTGTATGTCTTCAGATTTTGTATAAAAAAAAAGAGACAAAAAGCATTCCTCCATTTCTGTGTCAACTACTGCCTTTGACCTACACTAAAGAGAAGAGGATTAACAACTTTAATTCACCTTTCCATGTACACTAACAACAACATTGAATGTAGCTTTATTTAAGACAGACAATTGTACTGTGTCCACACATTCTGTTAACTGTGACAAAATTGCATTCATCGATCCCTTTAATCAAGGCCAAAAGTAAATTGAAAAGAGAAACTAACACATAATTTTTCAGACATTTTTCTTAGGAGAATGGAACGATAGATCAAGTTCTAAGCCTTTTTTTAATGACAAGTTATCTTTAGAGTAATGATTTGCATACAGATGACACTAGTATTCGAACCTATGATGTTAGAAATGGTTGTGCTATTGTGAACACAAAATTGTTCCTAGAAATGCAAAAGAAGTGTTACCTGAGGATCTTTTAGGGACACGTTCTAAAACTCCAGTGAATACTTCCAATTGTAGTAGTATTTATACTGTAAGTGAAGAATCTATTAATTTTTTTAATGCCACTTTTTACCTAAGTATAATAACAAAAGTGTTAAACAAAAGAATAAGATATGGCACGCACTAGACTCTTGCAGAGTGAGAGAAAATACAGGTTTGCAAAGTCATTCCCTGCCTTATCTTTCTAAAAAGTATGCCAAAGTGTTTTTCATCAATTCAGAATGTTACCAGTTCATCATACTCAAACCAGAAAATTAATCAGAACATTGTATTACGCAATAATTCCAGCACTAATGTTAAAAAAATTGAACAGTACTCTTTTCCTTGCGTCTGTATCAGATATAACAAATGTCTCTGAAGAAATTCAGCTTAGTTACTTTGGTCCTCAGGAAAACCATGCAGAAACTGAGATATTAATAGAAGAAAATGTGGAACAGAATGTACAATGTTGTACTGTAGATAATTGTGAGCAACATACTGCAAAGTTGTAGGTGATTTCACTAACACCAAATTATTCTTCCATTTGTTTTCAACAAACTAGTTATAAAAATCAAACCAGTACTGTTCATCTGTATTTAAAAAGGAAAATAATAATGACAGAACATTTCACAACGTATTTGTCACAGAATTGCATTCTAATCAGCAAATTTCTAAATATTTTTATAACAAATTAGATAAGAACAAAAAGCCTCCTAGTGCTGTGCATAATAATGCAGGCTTCTTAATGATTCCTTCTGAACTGATGGATTTAAATACCTATGAGTCTATTCTTATTAAATGTGTCCATCCATTTCAGGCTATTATTCGTATAGAGCCTAACACAGAAAAATGTCCTCCTTTTCATTTACAGAGAGAACCCACCTACTGCTGCACCAAGCACAGCAATTGCTGCAGCAGCATATTCAGCAAGCAATCCACACCCACAAATTAATCCCCATTTGGGTGAAATTAACATTCTATGCATTTATTGTGATGAAGTTTTCTCTTACGTGGAACAGTCTATCAACCTAATAAAATGCATGGATCTGGAGCATCACTATGCTCAACATTACTTTCTTCACATTATCTTCTAATTAGTATGAACTACCTCAGCCGAAAGCAGTGCTTAAATTGCACACTGTCTGCCTTTCTTGACTGGTATTATCAATTATTCTTCAATATAACATTCTGATTGAACGTCAAGGTCCTGCATCGAGCCTCTTTGTTGTAACTACTTCCCCGGCTAAAGGCACTGGGTAATTTGCACACTTGCAGCCATTTTAATAAATGTATTCTTATACATCTCATGTATTTCATATACCTCATTATCAATTTCAAAACTCATATGATCATGCTCGATGTCATGTAATTCTTCCAGAAAATCAACATCTAACCTTTAATCTAGGAAATCACAGGTAATATCTCCAGCATTTATATCTTCCTCTTCATTCTTGCTACTTGTTAAAAGTATGTTCAGCTCTTCTATGACACTGTTATTAATTTCAAAAATGTGTTCAAATTCTGTTGTTGATTTTCCATACTGAATTTCTTCTGTTGTAGCTCCTTGTACATAAACACTTCTTTTTATCTTAAATTATATTAAATATTTATTTTTCAAATAAAACAATATTTTGTACATGAGTATATTCTATTTGAAAAACATGGCGAAATTAAATACAATAAATACTGTCACTCTACATTGTGTCAAGTGCTTTATTTATCCTACTAACTGTTTTGCAAAATTAAAACAGAGACAACAGTAGTGCCCCCATTACGTTGTCAATTAGGGTGGAGGAGGCAAACAAAAAACAACACTGCCACAGACGGTACGCTGTGGAACTCATTCTAAAGAGACGTAGAAACATACTGTAAATAAAACGGAATACAAGCAAAGAAAAAGAATAAAACATACCTACATGACAAAGTCACACAAAAAAGAATTTAGCAAACACTATATAGCAAATGTTTAAGGAGCTCTAAATGAACCCATTCCCCAGGATTCAAAAAATATCATTAGGAACCGTGTGGGGAATACCAATGCCCACACGGTCCCAGCCGTCTCCCCGCATCCTTCGAGTGCCGGCATTGCTTTATCAGAGAGAGCAGTTTATATGCTGCTCTCTAACGAAATGCAATGTAATTCCTACTTGAAAGACACAGCAGCTTAACTTGCTCTCCCTTTCAAATAGGAAATCAGTTTCCTGTGCTAAAGTGGGTGACGCGACACCCCTGCCCTACCAAACCAAACAGCAGTGTCCCGGGGGTACACACCCCGGGACACTGCAGGAGTCGGCCCTGAGACATGGTGGTCCCCAGAACAATCAAGAGCTCCAGGACGGAATCAGCGCTACACCCTCCCAACATAAAAAAAGCCCCGAAAAGTGGTAACCCCCAGAGCAAGGAGGTCTGTGCCCTCAAGGCCACCCTATTTTAAAGATTACTGCCCCAGGAAGGTGGCGGACCCCAGGGCATATACGCCCTCTCGGCCACACTTAATAAAACATGCCTGCTAACACGTCCTACTTTGAAGCATTGACAGCCAATCAACATGTAAATCGTGATTGTACGTCCGCGTACACCGCAATTTTTCCATTGCAAATAAAAAAAATATATGGAGCCTAAAAATCCATGAATGACCCCCTGAGCAAGCCTACAGCATCAGGATGTTTCTACCATGCCCCCTTTCCTTATTTCTCGCATTTTGTTTTTTCAAAAACTGTTTTCTTCTGACTCGGTTCTAGCGACCAACAAAACGGCTGCCAACACTTCCTGGTTTGCAGCGTCGACAACCAATCAGCATGCAGCTCGTGCACATAAATACGCGTACTCCGCGATTTTTCTATTCAAAATAAAATTAAAAAATAGCCTAAAAATTCTAAACCTAACCCCTGACGAAGCCTACAGGGTCAGGATGGTTCTACCCTGCCCCCTTTCCTTATTTCTCAACTTTGTTTACTGTTTTCTTGTGACTCGCATCTAGCGACGAACAAGATGGCTGCCAACACTTCCTGGTATCAAGTGTTTACAGACAGTTCACAACCAATCAGCATGCAGCTTCTGCTCGTAATTCTATGTATTTCCGTATGCGTACTCCGCGATTTTTCTTTAAAAGAAAAATAGAGCCTAAACATCCATGTACAACCCTCTGAGCAAGTGTAAAGGATCAAAATGTTTGTAGCCTACCCCCTTCCCTTACTTCTCAACTTTCTTTACTGTTTTCTTCTTACTCGGTTCTACCGAAGCACAAGATGTCCACCAACACTTCCTGGTTTCGAGTGTTGACAGACACTTCACAGCCAATCAGCATGCAGCTCGCGCTCGTAATTGAACGAATTTCCGTACGCGTGCTGCACCCCGTCTCTAGATATCGCTATGATTTTACTTGCAATTTTCTCAGAAACTACTGAACGCATTTACACCATTTAACAGAAATGACAATCTGCGAACCGAACTCTACCTCTCTGCCAAATTTCGTGTAATTTCGTTCAGCCGTTCGGGCTGTAGCCCTGGCTAAAGGTCCTATGAAAAATTGCATGAAGAAAATGCGTTTTGGAACCCCCCCTTTTTTCTCACCCCCCGCTTGACGAATCACCCCCAGACTTTCAGGGAAGGAGCGAAACCAAGCAGGCCATTTTCTTGGAGACATTCATGAAGATTCGTCCAACGGCGCCAAAGTTATTCCAAATAGAATGTTGTGGATTTCCTATGGAAACTGGGTCCTAACTATAACTACCTACTGGCGACCATATATATATATATATATATATATATATATATATATATATATATATATATATATATATATATATATATTACCTACTGGCGGTCGCCAGTAGGTATATATAGTTAGGATTTTTTCCCTATGGGATTTCTGAAAATTCTATGTCTAATAACTTTGGCGTTTGTGGACGGAATCGGCTAAAATTTTCAGGAAAATGGCACATTTTGTTTCTGAGCAGCTCCTGGAAATTTGGGGGGGTTTCGTCAAGGGGGGGCTGAGAAAAAAGGGGGGTCCCAAAACGCGTTTTTAACATTGAGTTTTCCATAGGGCGGTTGGACTCACTTTTAGCTCGAACGGCTGAATGGATTTGCACGAAACTTGGCAAAATTGTAGGGACTGTTAGCCCGATGTGCCTTTGCTAGGTCTCAATATATGTGCTTCAGTGGATTTTGAGAAATTAACGTTTAAATCAAGATATATATCTGTAACAGCGCTCCGGGCAGCGCTCCGGTTCGCGTACTTTTCGCTTATCGGAACTTTGCGAAGCGAAGCTGATTGGCTCTCCGGTGTCTGTCAACATTCTAAACAGTCCGGTGCGGCCGCCATCTTGTCTCTCGGTAGGATCGAGAGACAAGAGGAGGCCAAAACAAAGGAGGAAATGAAGGAAAGGGGGCAAGGTAGACCCCTTCTGACCCCCTAGGATTGATGAGGGGATATTATAGAGCCACGCTGGGCCCAAAAAAAAAAAAAAAAATTTGGTTTTTTTCGCCGTAGAGACGCGTCTTGGTACGCGAACCGGGCAGCTAACCGGGAAGCTAACCGGCAGTGTAACGGGAGTCTGACGAGTAGCTGATTGGCTGTCAACATTGTAAACAGTCCGGAGCGGCCGCCATCTTGTCTCTCGGTAGGATCGAGAGACAAGAGGAGGCCAAAACAAAGGGGGAAATGAAGGAAAGGGGCAAGGTAGACCCCTTCTGACCCCCTAGGATTGATGAGGGGATATTATAGAGCCACGCTGGGCCCAAAAAAAAAAATCCGATTTTTTCGCCGTAGAGACGCGTCTTGGTACGCGAACCGGGCAGCTAACCGGCAGTGTAACGGGAGTCTGAGGAGAAGCTGATTGGCTGTAATCATTGTAAACAGTCTGGAGCGGCCGCCATCTTGTCTCTCTGTGGGATCGAGAGACAAGAGGTGGAAAAAAGGTGTAAATGAATGAAAGGGGTAAGGCAGACCCCTCCTGAACCCCTAGGATTGATGAGGGGGCTATTAAAGTTCCCTGGGGGGTGAAAAAAAAAATGCGATTTTTCGCGGTAAAGGTGCTTTCTGGTACATTAACCGGGCAGCTAACCGGCAGCGTAACGGGAGTCCGACATATTGTGTTTTTTTAACGTTTGTGATATGTGCACGTGTGGATTTTGTCTAATTAAGGTTAAAAAAATATATATATATCTTTAAGCGTGTTTTGGCGCGCTTACGTTTTGGGTTTGGTTTGCGCTGCAGAGACGATACGTCACGGTTATGCGATGCATCATGAGGCGTCTCACGGGCTACGTGATACGTCACTTAATAAAGAATATATTTTACAGCTATAGATATTAGCTTTTAAAAAACCAATGAAATTCACAGAAAAAACCATAGGTTATAGACCATATATAGTTAGGAATTTGCATTTACAAAACCTTGAAAATTCACTGAAAAAACCATAGGTTATAGACCATATATAGTTAGGGATTAGCATTTAAAAAACCTTATTTTATTTGCACAAAACCATTGAAATTCCATATATAGTTAGTTGCACTAACTATATATCGCGGACCCGCAATCCACTGCTAATGATGTCACATATTACATCATTCATGACATGGTCAGTGACATCACTGATGACATCACTGATGACATCTCAAATGACATCACTGATGACATCACTGATGACATCTCAAATGACATCACTGATGACATCACTGACATCTCATTTGACATTACTGATTACATCACTGATGATATCATTTATGTGATAATACATCTTCAGACTCTAATATAACCTTAGATACACTCAGTGTAAACAGGCACTCACAGACTGTCACACATCCATGGAGTTACTCACACACCTAGTCAGTCATGCAAAGAATCAATCACACCTCCATTTCCTCAACTATACAGTTATACACACCTTACTTATTCAAACATATACTAACACATATTTACTCTCTTATACAATCCTTGATACAAGTTCACAATGATTCATACAGCCACTCTCACATTCACTGGCTCTTATGTTCAGTTATTTATATATGTCAACTCTCACATGGAGTGTGTTTTACATATGTACTTACTTTGACATGTAGAACTGAGATATCCATTCACTCACCAATATACTCATGCACACAGTCAACTGTCCATACAGCTGTTTCTACATGCACTTTTGAAGCCATACACCTAGGGAATCAACTGCTCACACATCTATGCACAGAGTTATACACCTCCCAGCCACCCACACACATACTCAGTCTCCCATACAAATACTTGGGCAACCATTCAATAACCCATATAGTTACTGATATAGCTACTGATTTAAACATGCAGCAGTTTACAGAAGAACATAAATAATGATTGCCAAATTAAGACACTTTAATCACTAACCCATGCACTCAGTGAGACACACTAAATCCTTCATCCAGACACTTATACATCCACTCATTCTTCAATATGTAAGACATATTTTAAGTTTACAGAAACATACAGTCACTGGGTGTTGTCATCAGTGATGTCATCAGTGATGTCATTTGAGATGTCATCAGTGATGTCATCAGTGATGTCACTGACCATGTCATGAATGATGTAATATGTGACATCATTAGCAGTGGATTGCGGGTCCGCGATATATAGTTAGTGCAACTAACTATATATGGAATTTCAATGGTTTTGTGCAAATAAAATAAGGTTTTTTAAATGCTAATCCCTAACTATATATGGTCTATAACCTATGGTTTTTTCAGTGAATATATATATATATATATATATATATATATATATATATATATATATATATATATATATATATATATGTATGCAAAGTGATCCTTCAGCCCTCTGGACGCGCTCAGCAGTGTGTGCTCTGCCTAGGGGTCGGATCCTGACCCAAGCAATTTTTGGAAAACAAAGGAGGCGGCACAATCAGGATGTCTTTAAGCCTTATTTATTTCAAGACTTTCACCCCACCAACGCGTTTCAGCCTTACACGGCCTTGCTCACGGTTCAACCGTGAGCAAGGCCGTGTAAGGCTGAAACGCGTTGGTGGGGTGAAAGTCTTGAAATAAATAAGGCTTAAAGACATCCTGATTGTGCCGCCTCCTTTGTTTTCCATATATATATATATATATATATATATATATATATATATATATATATATATATATATATATATATATATATATATATATATATATATATATATACAAAGGTTGTGTGTCCGGGGCAGTCCAGAACGTGCAAATCTTGTTTTTAATTTCTATTGAGGATTGCAGTAGGACCAGCCACAATCTATCAGGAGTGGAAAGACAGAAGGGGCAGCCAATCGAGATTGCAAGTGAAGTGTCAGAGGTAAGCAGGTGTCTTTACTGTCCGTCCCCAGCGGGAGGACGGTGTGCTGCCCATCGGCGGGTGGGTGCTATTTTCACTCACCGGGGAAGCGGCGGTATTGGCTCACTGAAGTGCCTTCCTTCTTCACGGACTGATGCAATAATCCATACAGCGGACTGGATATTATTACTCTGACTGCAATACCCCGTTAAAACATCACCAAATATCCTATGAGTGCCATCCATCATCTTAGGCACCTCTGTATGGCAGAAAGAACATTTTATTACAGGGGGACAGCCGTATTCCGTTTTTTGGCATTAAAAACCACAAAAGTTTAGTGCATGATGGAGGAAGAAGAGAGAAGAGCAGCTGCCCGTGTTATTTTCACCAGAAAACCGGGACCAGCATTTATGACTGAAAATAGAACTATTCAGGTCCAACCTACAGAAGAAAAATTACGCAAATTGGAAAAACTTAAGAGAACAGAAATCTCAAAGTGGTGGGAGGCCATCTCTTTGCAAAATTATGTGGGTCAAGGAATGGCACCTAGAGGCTTGAGAATTTTTACGACTCCTACATATGAAACACCAAATCCTAAAATGCTTGGGGAATGGTCAGAGAATTCCTCCCAGAGCTCCAAGCGGATGTTGGAAATTCTAATTAAATACGCATGGATAGATCGCGATGTGATATTAAAAAAGATCCAAGAGCTGATGGAGGGCCTGCAAACACATGTTGAATCGAAAACTTTGAGCAAATCTCTTATAACAATGAAAGACCGCCTCAAGAAGCATGAAGAGGACATTAAGGCCCGCAAACAGAGGAAATTAAATTGTGATTATGGCGATTACGAAAGCAGAAGGATTTTAACTTTCATTCGGAAGTATGATCATCTGTACAATCAACAAGCAGTACAAGAAACAGTTAGTGACACCAATAAAGAAACAACATTATCGGAGATACCCACAGCCAGTGAAAGCAAATCCGATGTTTCAGTGCGCAATGCTTCTGTTGAGGAACGTAATCCTCGTCCTGTGACTTTTTTAGACGAGTACCAGCATCTACGCCGGGGTCAACAGACTACAAGGGACACAACCAGGTACTGACAACAAGGGGCCGGGGAGGAAGAGGACGAGGAAATATAGAAACAGACTGAAAAGAATTCCGCAACAATGGCAGAAGAGGACGAGGTCGGGCGACATGGGAAGCAACAAGACACGCTCCAGAAAAGCCTTCTAATGGATCTCACAATGGTTTATAAAAACTGTTATTAATCTTTCCAAGAGACCCCTGAGTGATACAGAAAAACAAACACTGTGTTTTGGGCTTTTCTTTTGTTCCTCCTATCCTTTTAACTATACCAATGCTAGGATTGATTTGTTCAAGTATGTTAGAAAAGTAAAATTTAAAAAGAGGCATAAACTCAGAAGATCAGGAGTGAGACAGAGAACCAGTAATACCATCGCTACTAGGTATGATAATCTCAACACAGGCGATATAGACACCCTGATCACAATGATCAAATTAGGTCAGGACAATGATGTCATCAATGAAGAAACCAACTTAATACAAGTCCTTGAAGAGTTAGATACAGCCACTGATGCATCCACTTCTACTACTTTTAGGCCCAAGTCGAGTTTCTTACCTAGTTTACCCCATGACAACGTTGACACGTTTCATGACAGTGTCAGTTAGGCATTTAGCAATCTCCAACATAAATCTAATAGGGCCAACAAAACAGACAGGAATCTTACTCACGATTAAAGACAAGCACTTAAATCTCAAACTGAAGATAAAAACATTCTCATCTGTCCTGCGGACAAAGGTGGCAATGTCGTCATCTTAGACAGAGAACAATACATAGCTGAAGCATCTAGACAACTTGGTGACACTAATTTCTAACTGCCCATTTCCATGGATGTATACAACATGAGCATTGTAACCATTTGGGACAAATTAACAATGTGGAAAGATAGAGGGATCTTGGAGTGGGAGGGGTTCTGCTACCTCAAAAAAGATCACCCGATACTCCAAGTCCTATACTTATTATCAAAGCTACATAAAGATCCCCTAAAAGACCACCTGGGTGTCCTATTGTATCTTCCAGCGGAAGTGTAGCAGAACACATCTCTAAATACGTGGAGCATTTCTTCAGAGATCATATCATCAAATTACCAGTTACATCAGGGATACCAAAGATTTCCTGAATAGAATACAAGACATACACTGGGATGATGACTCTTTGTTCATCACCCTTGACGTACATTCTCTATATACAATAATGGAACATCAACAAGGGTTGGAGGCATCTTCTTACTATCTCAATACCACACCAGTAAGATTCCGTGACCACAGTCAGATACTTTTGGACAGGACAGAATACTGTCTGACGAGTAACATCTTCATGTTCAATGGTACTCTTTACAGACAAATAACGTGTACAGCCATGGGATCCTGTTTTACTCCCAGTTTTGCCAATCTGTTCATGGGTCGATGGGAGAAAGACATATTTTCCAACCCTGACTTCACATTGGATTTTGAGCGTGTGTCAATGTGGCTTCGGTACATTGACGACCTGTTCACCATCTGGAGGGGATCTGAACAGCTCAACTCAATGCCAATAATCATAACATCACACTTACGGGCAGCATCAGTAAAACTAAAGCTGAATATCTCGATGTAAGTCTTGAAATCAAGGAAAACCGAGTACATTCTGCCCTATTCAGGAAATCTTAAGCAGGCAACAGCATACATCATGCCCTCAGCAGACATCTAGACATCTGGAGGCTCTCAAGTGGAGCATCCCTTATGGTGAGCTGCTGAGGGCCAAAATAAACTGCAACACAGATGAAGCGCATCAACAAGAAAGCAAAGTCATGGTTAAGCGCTTTAAGGCAAGGGGTCATCCCAACTGGGTGATTAAGAAAGCCAAGGAAAGAGCCGAGGTGGTGGATAGAGCCCGGACCATCTGCGAAACGGACACAGGCCAAGCAGAGACAGTAGAGGACAGTACGAGAATGACCATGACGTACAACTCCGACTTTAAGGAAATCAAACGTATCTTACCCAAAAACTGGGATATTCTCATATGTGATAACATTATTGGTGACACCATTTCTGACAGACCGAATATAACATACAGAAGAGGGAAAAACGTTAGGGATCTTTTAGTGCACAGGGACATCACCATCTATCCCAATAGATATGATCATGGTCTTAGTGGTTTCTTTCCCTGCGGCCACTGTAAGGCCTGTAAGAACAGCAAATTTTGGAACCAGTTCTTCTACAATGGGGTCAGCAAAAACATAATACAATTTCTCAATTGCAGCTCTACATTTGTCATATATGCCATAGAATGCCCTTGCAAGCTTTGGTATATCAGCAGCACCACATTCTTGTCGAAGAAACGCATATTAGAGCACAGCAGGGCTATTACCAACAATCACCCGAAATATCCAGTAGCACGTCTATTTTTTTGAGAAGCACTTCTCTAATTTATCCCTTCTGGGGTTCTTTATCTTAGAACAGATCGATAGGAACCCGAGAGGGGGAAACAGAGTCTTAAAACTCAGACAGAGGGAGTCTAAGTATGTCATAGACTTTCAAACTAAGACTCCGGGGGTCTCAATCAAGATGAAGAACTAGCAATTCACCTGAAAGAGGAATAGAGCTCCTAGCTGAAAACCCACTTCATGCGATTTTATTCATTTTCACTTCTATTTTTACCACATGTTTATTAATCTTGACAATGCCATTAGCTCAGATGCGGTTACAATGAAGTGAGGTTGAATTTGTTTTTGTCTGTATTTTCTCTTTCTCTTCATGTTCTTGTGCATGAGAATAGACAACAACATGCCAGTTGTTGTTCAACTGTTACAGCAGTATTTCATAATTGCTAATATTGTTACGTTTACTGTTGAATTTTTTTTTAAAAAACAAGTTTTATTCGAGATTGTATACAACACAGATAGCTGCAGGACTTTTAGGCTACAGCAATTAGAATACAATCCAATTTTCTTCTAGATGAATATTAAAAGAGTAAAGAAGCATAAACAATCAATGCAATCACAGCCCCCCGGGCCCCCAACTCCCCCCTCAACCGCCCGATCCTCCCCAACCCTGTCGCACGGTCACCATCCCTCGTCTCCAATTCATTATAGATATACTGAACAAAATGCATGCACCTGTCGCCGAAGTCATATCCCATGTCCACCAAAGGGTCCTGATCAGCCCGAGGCTCGAGCGACAGGCCCCTGAAGTCTGCCCAACGCTTCCAAATTTTAAAGTGTTTCTGTGGGCAACCCCCGGCAAAAAAGATCGGCTGCTCCAGCACCATGCAGAAATAGAGTCCTCGTTTCCATGCAACAACAGTAGGGGCTCGCGTAGCCTTCCAAGCTCTGGCCACGTCCCTCTTAGCCAGAGTAAGGTCCAACAATAGTAAATGTCTCTTATAAATATTTCCCCCTACCCCATCTAGCACATGGAGGAGGCCCAGCTGCGGCGTACGGGGGAGTTCCCACCCCAGGACCTAATACATACAATCCCACACCCCTTTCCAAAACCTGGCCAGTACAGTACAACTCCACACTGTATGTAGAAATGTCCCAATTTCGAGCCCACATCGTAGACAGTCCGGAGATGCAATCAGACCCGCCTGCCACAAATGTTGTCTAGTGAAATACACCATATGGAGGTATTTAAACTGTATAAGCCGGAGGCGTATCGAAATGGCAGCACCCCGGGGTCCTGCCAATGCCTTCCTCCAATCCTCCTCTTCTAACACACCAACATGTAAATGTAAATGTGTGTAAATGTAAATGTGCTTCGATTTATATAGCGCGCTATAACCCAGGGGTCTCTAGGCGCTTGCTTAGGGAACCCGTCCTGGTATTCCCATGTGAGATACCCCGGCCAGGTATCCACAAGGTGAAAGCCAGGCATCCCGCCGCGAGGGGCCGTAGTGGAGATTAAGCAAGCTATTTCCCAGAGTCGCAGAGTGAGATCCCGTGAGTCGAGTAGGTACCAGAGCGAGAATTGTCGATTCCGTGGAATTTTTGAGCCCGAGACCCGCCGAGGCGGGGAATCGAACCCTGGTCCACGGCCGATCTCAGCTTCCGGGTCTGCCGCCTCTAACCACTGAGCCACACTTCTCCACATCCACATCCCATGACTCTCATAGCTTCTGTAATAAGGGGGAACAATGTGTAACCAGGGACTGGTATATGCGGGATATCTTTTTGGTCCCCAGGTCTCCCATGAACACCTTAGCTTCCAGGGGCTAAACTTGGGGATTGATTCCAATCCCTCTAGACATGGGGGAGGGAATGGCGGAACTGGAGATACTTAAAGAACTGAGATCGGGGCATGCCAAACTCCTGGCTCAGTTCCTGAAAAGACTTAAGGGTCACCCCTGACAGCACATCCCCTAGTGTGGATATTCCAATACTGTCCCACCCCCCAAACCCCTGTAGAGCAGCCAGACCGGGGAATTGACCATAGAGCCATAGGGGTGTTTCACCTGTCAGTGTATTCCACCAACCCATACGCCGCAAGGCCTGCCTCCAAATCTGAAACACTAGCTGCGTGACCGGTGGTAGTGTCTTCCGAATCTGCGCTCATATAATATAGTGTGAAGCGTATGAGCACCCATCAGGAAGAGCTCCAGGGCATATGCCGCGTCACCCCTATCCCCGTACCACCAATCATTTAAGACGAGGAGATGGGATGCTTGATAGTAGGAAAGGATATCAGAGGTCGCTAAGCCACCACAGTAGGAGCACAGAAAGCAGGTGCGCACTGCAACTGGAATTGTCGTAACACAGCGTCCACTTGTCGAAACCAGTGAGAGGGAATTGGATAGGGGTGATTCTGCAGTTGGTACAGCAGCCTGGAGAGAGCCACCATTTTAAATATGGCCGATCTGCCATAAATGGTCAGCGGCATGTGGGTCAATGGTTTAATATCTGCCCGAGCCCGCTCCCACACTGGTACCACCTTTCACTCCCAGGAGACCACTGGGACCTCGGAGATGAACACCCCCAAGTATTTAATGCCCCCTATCGCTACCTGTAGCGCTGAAGCCCAATTCCCCACCTGCGGGTACCTCCCCAGCACCCAGAGGGTGGATTTGCGGTGGTTCATGTAGAGCCCCGACGTCTCGCCAAAAATCTGCATGATTTCCATTATGCGCGACGCTGACCTGTTGATATCCGTTAGGAAAAATAGGACATCATCCGCATATAGCGCAATTCTGTCGGACAGGCCCTGATCCCATTCGAACCCCCGTAGCTGTGCATCCATGTGCATCCATGCGCACCCATGCAGCCAGCGGCTCCATGGCCAGGGCAAAAAGATAGGGCGAGAGGGGATAGCCCTGCCGGGTGCCCCGCCCGATGGTGAATCTGGAGGAGGTAGCCCCTGCCACCCTGACTGAGGCCGTCAGGTCTGTATACAGCAGCCGTAGATACGACAGGAAGTGGTGACCAAAGTTAAGCCGCTGCAAAAGGGCGAACAGGTAGACCCAGCTCAGCGAGTCGAACGCCCTGTCCATATCGGCCAACAGGAGCGCAACCGGCACCCCAGTATTCCGAACAGCCGCTACTGCCACATGCGCTCTCCGAATGTTATGCCTGGTCGCCCTCTGGGGCATGAAGCCAGCTTGGTCTGGGTGGATAAGGTCTGCTACATAGGGTAGGAGCCGGTTGGCCAGCGCTTTGGCCAAGATCTTCGCTTCTACATTTAGTAGGGAAATCGGGCGGTATGATGCGTGTTGCTCTGGGGGTCGGCCCGGCTTGTGAAAGACAACCACCTCTGCATGTCTCCAGTCAGGGGGGAGACTACCCCGCTCCCTGGCCTCCTCCACGGCCGCTCTATAATGGACCCCGAGCTGTAAGTGGTACTTCCTGTAGAATTCACTGGGGAACCCATTGGGCCCGGGCGCCTTACCTGTGTTAAGTTCGCCCAGTGCTGTGCCAAGTTCCTTCTCTATCAGTGGGAGCTCCAGACGCTCCCGTGCCCGTCCCCGTGTATTCACCTGCACGGGCTGCCTACCCTTTTCCCCTTAATCTCACCATCACGAAATTATTAAGTTGGTAACTTTTTGCTTGGATATGGGATGTGAAGGACTCAAGATCGAGCTCTGTCATATCTGTAGGAGTTCCATGTTATATCTTTGAGTACATATATGCATTTTTGCAGTTTAGTCTGAAGTTGACCCATGGCACTTACCAATGTTCATCTGACTAGGGCATACACGAGTTCGCAGGGTGGGTCAACTTTGATAGATGCCACTTGGCAGCATAAATATATATGTAATGTTTATGGTCCACGCCGATTTTACATCAATACTTCTGACATTGATCACAGAGCAACTTTGCCACAGGGGACATGTAAGAGGATTATGGCACTATGCCAACATTTGCAAGCATGCCTTTCCCTAGCGTTGTAATCGGCTGTGGTCAGGTGCCATTACAACTCAGGAAGCAAGCGCACAAGCACCTGCCAGAGATTCCAACTTCTATTTTAAACATTTGAGTTATTCTCAATGGTGAGGGAGGCAACATTAATTAAATGCGTTTGGAAAGTTTAACTATGAAGTTATCTATTTTACGTTACTGTGACTTGATGCAGTCTCATTGATATGCTTCTTTGCCTGGCTGCATGCGATATTCCAGCCACTCTCACAAACCTCAGGACCACATTGGCTGTATGTACTTATATGCTTTTGTTCACAACATCGTGATATTGATAAAGTTTCATTCACGTTGAACCTTTTTTTGTCTTTAAATTCTTCGGTCAGATACGCATCTGTATATTCATGACTCATTCCAGGATCAAAATTTCTATCAGAATGGTACTGATAATTTGAACTCCATTCTTGAATTTGCATTTGAATGTAATCAATGATCAATACAATGTGGTATTCGCATGATATCTGTATTAACATCATGTCAGTTATGTTTGTTACCACTCTAAGATGTCTGCCATCACTGAGCCCAATGTGTGGTGGTCCTATGTTGATATCTTTTTACCACTAGGCTATATCGGTTACCTTTTCTTTATTGCACAGTTCACGTGATCAAGGCTTCTGGAGGAAGTTGAAACGCGTTGTGAATTAAACACTTTTGTGGAATAACGCTGGTGTAGAGTTTTCTGTCCTGAGACCGCAAAGAACTTTGTGTTGTGAATTGGATATATATATTGTTATACATATATAGATATATATTTACTGAACAAACCAAAGGTTACAGGGATGTTATAGTTAGGAAATGGTAATTAAAAAAACCTTAAACATTCACTGAAAAAACTCAAAGATTACGGAGACGTTATAGTTAGCGTCAATTTTCACATGTACAAAACCAGAGTAATTCAACCGTTATAGTTAGTGAGCTAACTATAACTTGCAACCCAATAATGCACTGCTTATGAACTCACATATTTCATTACTCATGACATGGTCAGTGACATCACTCATGACATTACTGATGGCATCTCAAATGATATCACTGTTAACATCATCCAGTGACTGTGAGTGTTTAAAAAAAGTTTGATGGTTAAATATATTCCAAGGTGTATTGGTGAATCCGTGGGTGTATGAGTACATGATTGGATGATTCAGTGAGGGTGTGACTATCTGTATATGTCTGCCAGTTGGTGTCTAAGTGCCTGTATGGGTTTGTGAGTGTGAATGTGAGTATCTGTATGGGTAAGTTATTGGTTGAACCAGCGATGTCATCAGTGATGTCATTTGAGATGGCACTGACCATGTCATGAGTGATGTAATATGTGAGGTCATAAGCAGTACATTGCGGGGCACAAGTTATTGTTAACTCACTAACTATAACGTATGAGTTTCTCTGGTATTGTACGAGTGAAACCTGACACTAACTATAACGTCTCTGTAATCTTTGGATTTTTCAGTGAATTTCTAAGGTTTTTTAAATGCTAATTCCTAGCTATAATGTTACTGTAACCTTTGATTTTTTCAGTTAATTTCCATGCTTTTTTAAATTAGTAGGCACGTTTGCAGAGTGGTGTAAAAGGGGGCTGGGCCTCCAAGCAGCTCTGGGGAATACCACTGTGCTGGACTTACAGTAGGCACCTGGAGTGCTTCTTGGCAACCAAGGTCCCTCAGGAGCAAAGGGGACTTTATCCCCAACTAGTAGTGCACCAGGAGGCACATTTGCAGTGGTGGAGAAAGGGGGCGTGGCCTCTGACAACTTCTCAGTAATCCTGCTGTGTGGGACCTACTGGAGGTAACAAGAGGGGTAGTTGGCCCCCAAGGACGTCCTTGGGGCCACCTATCCCTCTTATTACCTCCAGTAAGTCTCACACAGCAGGATTGCTGGGTTCTGATAGCAGGCCAAGCCCCTTTCTCCACCAGTCTGCAAACGTGCCTCCTGGTGCACCCTTGGTTGGGGAATAAAGTCCCCTTCGCTGCTGGAGGTCCTTAGGGGCCAACTACCCCCAAGGTCCCTCAAGAGTAAAGTGGACTCCCAATCATTAGTGCACCATGAGCCGAGTTTGCAGAGTGGTGGAGAAAGGGTGCGTGGCCTCAGAAGACATCTCAGCAATCCCGCTGTATGGGATGGATTAGAAATAACAGGATGGGTAGTTGGTCCCCAAGGAAGGCCTACGGGGGCCAACTCCCTCCCCTGTTACCGCCAGTAAGTCCCGCACAGCAGGATTGCTGAGACCTGATAGGTGGCCATGACTCCTTTCTCCATCAATCTCAAAATGTGCCTGTTGGTGCACTACTAGTAGGGGGATGAAATCCCCTGGCTATTGAGGGTCTTTGGGGGACAACGACTCCTCAGGTTATCTCCAGCAATTCCCACACAGTGGGTTTGCTGAAAGGTTTTTGGTGGCCATTTCCCCTTTCTTCATCACTCTGCAAACGTGCCTCCTGGTGCACTACCTGTTGAGGGATGAAGTCCCCTTGGCTGTTGTGGGTCCTTGGGGCGAATTGCCGGGTTTTCCCCCCATTTTATTACTCTATTTTTTAGGGAGGGGGACTGCGTGCCCCCCTTCCCTGGACTGTTTTGGGCCCAGGGACCCTATCTGCTAGGCCTGCCTCCTTTAAAAAAACAAAAAGAATTAGGGGGGCCCGAGAGGTCCCCCAACCAGGCTGATTTAAGCTCCAGGGACCCCATACCCTGGGGCCTGCCCTTTTTTTAAAATAGTTTTTTATTAAAACAAGTGAGGGGGCTGGTGGCTCCCTACAGGCAGATTTCAGGCACGGGCCTGGCCTGTTGTGTAGATGCTCTGATTGTACCCAGGGCACCCACATGCTCAATGTTGTGGACCACGGGGAGCCTGATGGCCACCACAGTTCCTGCCAACTCCTCGCCTCCCGCAGGAGCCAGCATTGCTTTGGTATCTAGGGAGCTGCTAGCAGCTCCCTGAATCCCAAAGCACTGTCTGTTTCCCAGCTCGCTTGACAGTGGGCAGGGAAACAGACATGCTCTGCTTTCAGCAAGCAACATCATTTTCTGCTTTCGCTTGCTGAAAGCAGAGGCCTTGTTTGCTATGAAGCCATAGTAAACTGCAATGTCCCGGGGTGGGCACGCAAGGACATTATGGCAGGCAGATTTCAGGCACGGGCCTTGCCTGTTGTGTAGATGCTCTGATTCTACCCAGGGCACCCACATGCTCAATGTTGTGGACCGCGGGGAGCCTGATGGCCCCCACAGTCCCTGCCAACTCCTCGCCTCCCGCAGGAGCCAGCATTGCTTTGGTATCTAGGGAGCTGCTAGCAGCTCCCTGAATCCCAAAGCAATGCCTGTTTCCCAGCTCGCTTGACAGTGGGCAGGGAAACAGACATGCTCTGCTTTCAGCAAGCAATATTATTTTCTGCTTTCGCTTGCTGAAAGCAGAGGCCTTGTTTGCTATGAAGCCATAGAAAACTGCAATGTCCCGGGGTGGGCACGCAAGGACATTGCTGGAGCCGGCCTTGGTGGTCCCCAGGGCCATCTAGTGCTCCATGAGGGGGGCCGCGCTGGACCCCTCCACTGTTAATTAAGCCCTGGGAAGGCCAGGGTCCCTGGGGCTTCAGGGGGCAACAGGCCCCCGTATTTATTTTGAAAGAGTTGCCCAGGGAAGGTGGCAGTCCCCTCGGGTGTGTGGCAAGCTGTGCAATAATATTTCATTTAGCACCAGGGAGGTGGCTGTCCCGTGGCTTCGGTGTGGGCAGCGTAGCCCCCCGAATTTGTCTCATTTAACCCCAGGGAGGTGGCAATCCATGGGGCTGCGGGGGAGACCATGAGGGCCTGCTGTAACCAGAATGCACTAGGGGCTTAAACACTGAGAGGCCAAAGTACACACCTACTAGGGCGGGACTTTTTTATAATAAAAACAGGTGTTCAAAATTGTGTGGCTGCTGTGATTCCAGTCTTTAGGCTTGTGAGCAAGGGCGGTGACCCGAAACACGTAGAGCCCGCACGGAGGAGAAAATGAGAGCTGAAGCTGCTGGGGCCCGCACTGCAGTCAGTAAAGCCTCTGGGATGGCTTTCCTTACATGGGGAACATTTTGACTTATATATATATATCAATTCAGTTGCAGAAACCCATTTGTACTAAGCCACAGGAAGACTGTTAGTTCTCACTATTTATTCGAATGGCAGCATGCACACGCGGGACCTCACAGCAGTCCCTTTCAAAATATCTTCTCTCTCATAAGCCTGACGCGTTTCAGGAAGATTTCCTTTCTTCAGAGGCAAGAGTTCTTGGGCGTTGACAACAGCGTTTTCATGGCACTCTTTAAATAATGCACACCTGTCCATGTGGGCGGGGCCACCATCCGCGGCCTTCTGGGTGTTGTAGTGCCGTTTATTTCCCAAGTGGGTGCAGGTCATCATGTCCTTTTGAAACAAATCTTTTTTCCCCAGTGGGTAGAAACAGGATACGCTGTAGCCCCACGTTCCGCTTTACTGCTGTCATTCAGTGAAGGCGGGCAACCCCCTGCGTGGGGTGCCAGCCTGCTTCCTTCTCCCAGTTCAGATCTCGGGTGAGAAATGAGGCGATCCGCTGTTAAGCAGTGGGCTTACGTACACGACCGAGGCCAGCCGTTTAACATCAATTCAGTTGCAGAAACCCATTTGTACTAAGCCACAGGAAGACTGTTAGTTCTCACTATTTATTCGAATGGCAGCATGCACACGCGGGACCTCACAGCAGTCCCTTTCAAAATATCTTCTCTCTCATAAGCCTGACGCGTTTCAGGAAGATTTCCTTTCTTCAGAGGCAAGAGTTCTTGGGCGTTGACAACAGCGTTTTCATGGCACTCTTTAAATAATGCACACCTGTCCATGTGGGCGGGGCCACCATCCGCGGCCTTCTGGGTGTTGTAGTGCCGTTTATTTCCCAAGTGGGTGCAGGTCATCATGTCCTTTTGAAACAAATCTTTTTTCCCCAGTGGGTAGAAACAGGATACGCTGTAGCCCCACGTTCCGCTTTACTGCTGTCATTCAGTGAAGGCGGGCAACCCCCTGCGTGGGGTGCCAGCCTGCTTCCTTCTCCCAGTTCAGATCTCGGGTGAGAAATGAGGCGATCCGCTGTTAAGCAGTGGGCTTACGTACACGACCGAGGCCAGCCGTTTAACATCAATTCAGTTGCAGAAACCCATTTGTACTAAGCCACAGGAAGACTGTTAGTTCTCACTATTTATTCGAATGGCAGCATGCACACGCGGGACCTCACAGCAGTCCCTTTCAAAATATCTTCTCTCTCATAAGCCTGACGCGTTTCAGGAAGATTTCCTTTCTTCAGAGGCAAGAGTTCTTGGGCGTTGACAACAGCGTTTCATGGCACAAAAGGACATGATGACCGCACCCACTTGGGAAATAAACGGCACTACAACACCCAGAAGGCCGCGGATGGTGGCCCCGCCCACATGGACAGGTGTGCATTATTTAAAGAGTGCCATGAAAACGCTGTTGTCAACGCCCAAGAACTCTTGCCTCTGAAGAAAGGAAATCTTCCTGAAACGCGTCAGGCTTATGAGAGAGAAGATATTTTGAAAGGGATTGCTGTGAGGTCCCGCGTGTGCATGCTGCCATTCGAATAAATAGTGAGAACTAACAGTCTTCCTGTGGCTTAGTACAAATGGGTTTCTGCAACTGAATTGATATATATATATATATATATATATATATAAATAATCGCACACAAATGCTCCATTTTACCGGGGGCCCCCGACCTTGCAGGGCGGGCTCTTCGTGCAGGAATGGAGATCCTGTTGCTCAGAATTTTGCCACAATGAATTGCAGAGCTACACCACCGACTTCTATTCAGGCAGACTTTATTCGTCAGAATGCATCATTCATTTTCACTCATTTAAATCCTTACGCGTTTCGACGGGTTTCCGTCTTGTTTACAGGTGAGTGATATTAGTTTCCAAGTGGTCACATGGCCTCTAAGGTAACTACAGGCCCCAATATGCATCACAACTGTTTATCCACTTCGTGCATGGAGCAAAAGTATAATTTGTACAGCTTCAAATAGCAATATTTCAGCCCAAATGTCATGAAAATCACGGGTGCATTTAAAATCAAAAGCGAAGTGCATATGATGCCAAAGTCTCATTAGTGCTTGAAATGTGGTGATACCAGAGAGAGGAGAAACACCTCCCTCATCTCCCTTTCTCATACCCAATGCCAAATATCCACGGAAATCCACTTGCTGGTGCTTGGGCTCGAGCAGGTCATGCCCCCTTTATCAACGTCGTACACAAAGGCTCCATTTTACCGGCGGCCCCCGGTTTGCAGGGCGGACTCTGCGTGCAGGAATGGAGATCCTGTTGCTCAGAATTTTGCCACAAAGAATTGCAGAGCCATACCACGACTTCTATTCAGGCAGACTTTATTCGTCAGAATGGCATCATTCATTTTCACTCATTTAAATCCTTACGCGTTTCGACGGGTTTCCATCTTGTTCACAGGTGAGTGATATTAGTTTCCAAGTGGTCACATGGCCTCTAATGTAACTACAGGCCCCAAAATGCATCACAACTGTTCATCCACTTCATGCATGGAGCAAAAGTATAATTTGTACAGCTTCAAATAGCATTATTTTAGCCCAAATGTCACGAAAATCACGGGTGCATTTAAAATCAAAAGCGAAGTGCATATGACGCCAAAGTCTCATTAGTGCTTGAAATGCGGTGATACCAGAGAGAGGAGAAACACCTCCCTCATCTCCCTTTCTCATTAGAGCTGAAGCATGCTCGGGCCCGCACTGCAGTCAGTAAAGCCTCTGGGACGGCTTTCCTTACATGGGGAACCAAAAATCATAAGTTTCAGGCAGGTTATAGTTAGGAATGATCATTTAAAAAACCTTAGAAATTCACTGAAAAAACCATAGGTTTCAGGGGTGTTATAGTTAGCTGGATATTTTAGTCATACAAAATCATTGAAATTCCTCCGTTATAGTTAGTTGTACTAAGTATAACTCGCGCGCCCGCAATCCACTGCTGATGATGTCACATATTACATCATTCATGACATGGTCAGTGACATCACGTATGACATCACTGATGACATCATCCAGTGAATGTGGTTTGGTTTGTTATTTATATAATAATTGTATATATAGGAATCTGCATTGAAGATTGAGTTTATGTAGAAGTGTCTGGATGTAGGATTTACTACTACTGTGATTGACTGTGTAAGTGAGTAATTTAAATGTTTTTGTCCTCATTTTCCACCCTGGTCATTCCGTTAAAATCTGAAGAGAGTGAAACACTGCCTCATTACACTGGATAGCAAGGTTTTTGGTGAGGTGGCCTTCGCCTATCAGTGATGTCAAAACCTCCAAGACCTTTGTACAGAGACCATAGGGGGCCACCTTGCTGGGCATGTACCCCAGCGATCAGGGCGCAACCTGATATATCTGGATATGCCTGGAAAGGAAAAGAAGGCAAGGGCAGCATAATCATTCGACAAGGGGGAGTGGGGGGGAACCCCATTCAAAATCTCACTGTTGACCCCACTTCAAAAGGTACCAAAAGGCTCTTTTCTTTTGGTTGCCCGATCTCATTAGATCTAGCCTAGAAACCTGCAATACTGATGTCTGCCAATCAAGAAAGGAGGGTGGTATAGAATCCTTCCACTTTTTGCAGATTTCTCTCCTGGCCAGGAGGATGGTATAAAAAGAAGATGTTTGGCAGGACCCATGACACCATCCATCACACCAAATATTGCAAGTACAGGATATTTTGATGGTGCTGCCGAGCAATGTTGACAGTAAACTACTTATAGAGTCCCAAAAGGGAGACAAAGATGGACAATCAAAAAACATATGTAAGTCCGAGGCAGCTATTGAACCACACCTCATACAAGATACTGGTGAGTCCTTTGAGAGCCTCTGTGGTGAGTAATAGGCCCTATGCAGGGTGAAGAGGTGATTTCTTCGGAGTCATGCTGGTTTGACAATTCCCCACAGAAGCTTAAACGAATTAAGCTAGAGGCTTCCCACATCCTGGTCCAAGAAGGGGCTCCCCCAAAGCTTATCGGCCAGTTGAAATTCCTAGAGGATCTGGTTGAATAAGGTAGTTAAGAAAGGAACAATTGCCTGCTCCAAAACCCTATAGATCTCAGCGGGAAGGCCATCCGGGCCTGCCGCATTCCCCTTCTTACTACTCACTATGGTTGCTTTGACCTCATCCTGCGAGATCACCCGATCCAGACAGGCACATTGTTCCAAGGTCAGCAAAGGCAATGGTATCTCCTTCAACCAATCTTCAATACTATCCTCCTCAATATATTTATCCTCCTTATAGATGTCTTGAAAAAAACAAAACACAATATTGTACCTAGTAGTCAAAAGAAGTTAATCACTATGGATCACAAGACAAAACACCGTACACATAACACGCGTGAGAACACACAGTGCAACAAATCTCTATGTGGTGTCGGCCATGTAAGGGCTCAAGGACATATGGAAAAAGTACCCATCAGAAGCCACTCTGTACCGCCCTATTTTGCATCATTTGGGTTTCTCCTTGCCCAGGAGACAAAACACAACGGCCGGTCAGATGTAACCGTAACCGAAAAAAATGTGAAAGGGAAGTATATCACAAATATGTCAGTGGCAACTGAGAAAAAGCAGTGTAAAGTGATAGGAGTGAAATAGTGAGGATATGTAAAATTAGGTGAACTGGGTGGAAATCAGCAATTTATTAGTATCTCCCAGTCCCTAAGACTAAAAAACAAGTGTAAGTGCAGGTTTGAAATAATAACCGCACTCAGTAGTGGTCAACATGTTTCTGCATATAAAGAAAGAGTTTCAATGCATTCATCAGGACCTGTTCTTTCCAAACTACTGCTTTTTGTGAAAATTAATTAAAAGGATATCACCTGAGAATCACAGGTAGTATGCTCAACCACGTACTGTTATCGCACCGTATCCAGGACATTGGATCCACAGAAAAAACAAACAAGAGAAAAGAACATGAAATTATCATATTCCCACGGTTTTTACTTTAGAAAGTATTTTTAATCAAGTAAAACCTGAAAATGATAGCGCCTAGGTCGCACATACTGGGAATTAAATCCCACTGTAAAACCTCACCCATGAACGACGGTTGAGGAGCTTCACCCCACCTGGCTGCGGCTCAGGTTTGAGGAGCACCGCTCTAAAGTAGCAAAATTGGGTTTAAAAGAAAGGGGCATTCAAGGCTCAGTTGGTAAAATTCATGATTCATGAATAGCTTCAGAGTATTCACTCCTTATACCATATCTTTATGATTCAATAATCAATCAGGGTTGCTTGTAAAAATTTATCATCTGCTAGGTATTATTGCAAATGTAGAAAGTCACGAGGGTTATAACCCAACTAAAGACAACCCATCCACGATGCAAACAAAAATGCTCGCACTAAGCTGCTTGTGTGGAAAGGCTACAGCCCCATGTTAAGTAATGTGGCCAGAATGGCAATTTGAGCAAGACACACACCAAGCCTCCTGCGTGTGGCTTACCTTTCCAAACTAGAAGCAATACGTCCACAATGCCAATAAATATGCTCGCGCTACGCTGTTTATACGGAAAGACTACGGGCCCACATTAAACAAAGCAGCTGCAATGTTGGTGGCAAGTTAAAAAGGACACACACAAGATTCTCGTATGTGTGGCTTACCTTTCCGTCGGTGTCTCCCGACAGTCTTCCGAGCTGTCTGGGGGGGCACCGGTTGTTAGGTTTGCGCTGTGTTTATGCGGCTATTGCGGAAGACGGAGTCACGTGATTGGCAATGATCACGTGATGCTATGCCTGTCGGGAGTAGTAGTACACGCATCGGGATGCCGTAGTTTCATAGAACATAAAGCATAAATACGCTGTCTGTATTTCTTACACATCGTGAAACCATATTCACAGCTAATAAGAATATGTTATGTATATTTTAATAACACTGTTCGAGATGTTTTTTTAAAAAAACAAGGGGAGGCATATTTTATTCAGTGTGTTCGCATTACAGCCGTCAATGTGAGCACATATTGCGCTGAAAATAGAGAAGCGAAGAGACTTTCACAATTGTGATTATAGAGTATTAAATCTGTGCGCTGAGTTTAAAGTGACGTTCACAGTCTCTCTTCTCAATGTATGCTGAAAATAGAGAAGCGAAGAGACTTTCACAATTGTGATTATAGAGTATTAAATCTGTGCGCTGAGTTTAAAGTGACGTTCACAGTCTCTCTTCTCAATGTATGTCTAAAGTAGACGTTACTATGAGTGGAAGCACAATAATTAGATCAATGCACTCAACGATATGTATGGTAAAGAAGGTATCTATTCCCAATGTGTGCATGGTATGGACATCACTATAAGTGGAAGCACAATTGTTAGAACTTAACAATATCTATGATGATAAGTTAAAGGGCCACACGCTATCTATTCTCAGTGTATGATAGAGGTATGAACGAAAAGACATTTATAAGATCCAAACGTTGGACATTGTGTATGAATGCAAATATAGGGACACCCACAGTATTGGCTCATTGAGTCCCTCCTTGTCACTGTTCAGTCTATATACCCATTTCTGTTCGATTTTGAACAGAAATCGGCCAGCGTCAGGACAGAATTCCGGAATTTGTGGTTGTTCTAACACAGTCCAATAGAAATCATCAGGGCCATGTCCTTTCTCCAAAAAATGTGCAGTGAGGCGTGTAGCTTGTTTGCGACATCGCACTGTACTCTTGTGCTCTTGTATTCTTGTCCTCACTTTTCTGGTCGTCATGCCGACGTATCGGAGTTGGCAAGGACACGTCACCAAATAAATCACTTTACTGCTATTGCAGTTTGTAAACCTTGTTTGTCTCCACGGTCTGTCTGTCCCTATATCTACAGTGGTTGATTTATGAGTTTGAGGACAACAGAACATGCCCCACAGGGATGGTGGCCTTGGACAGGCGGTAGATCCCACAGTGTGCCCACCTGTCTGGGTTCTTTGTTCCGTGGACGGGTATGGACCAACTGATCTTTGAGATTTTGTCCTCTTTTGAAGGCAAAGAGAGGTAAAGGAATGTCGTCCCCTCCAGTTTTCAAGATCGACCAATGTTTTTTTACGATCCTTTGAACTTGATTGGATCTGCATTGAATGTATTCACAAAGGTGATGCGGTTGGTTTTTTCTTTGGGAGGAAGTATCTCTAGCAGAGATTCCCTATTATTATTAGATGCTCTCTTTTCGGATTGACGAATGATTTTCTTTGGGTAGTTTTTTTCACTGAGTTGATGTTCCAAGTTTCTCGAATGGATCTTAAATGCCTCTTTATTGGAACAGTTTCGTTGTACTCTAAGAAACTGGCCAAACGGTAAATTGTCTCTTAGTGCTCGAGGATGACAGCTGTCATATCTCAAAAGTGCATTTCTGGTAAGCATGGGCGGAAAATCCGTTTCGCTCGCGGATTTTGCGGATTTTCGGTAAATTCGCAATCCGCGAGATTCGCGAATCTCCCGCAAAATCCGCAAATCCGCGAGCAGCGGATTTTGCTCGCACTGTTCGCGTGAGTTCGCGGCTTCCCAGTACAACTTCGCACACCCCGCGAATAAGTGCAAAATTGCAGAAATACGATCTTATCAAAACTGAAACTACTTACCAGGTTCAAAAGTTCAGGCTCATCATTAGTAGCCATTTCCTGTAGTGCTTCCTGAGGGGCCCCTCCAGAGTTCAGTTGCCAGTTGCAACTATTATGTGACCCTGCTCTGAACCTCAGAATAGTTACACATATGCCACAAAGGTCCTGAATTACAGCTAAGGGAGACAAGCAGGAGCCAGGCTGGAAGTTCAAATCCATTAATCAGCCCCTAATTAATTATTGTCAGTTGGGGCAGGGCAGGTGTTGTAACTAATTTTGCAACAATGAAAGCACTTAGCAAGTGCAAAAGATCACTAATCAGGAAGCACTAAGGAAGCAGGTGCCAGCTAAAAAAATATTCTGTGACACATTAATCAGCCCCAAATTAATTCAGGTCACTTGAGGCAGGGAAGGTGTGCTTGCGTTGCCACAATAATGTACACTGACTGGACAACCAGAGGGTGCTGTGATGAAACAGAGGGTGGCATGGGTGGGCCAGAGGGTGGCATGAGTAGTCAGAGAGTGGCAGTGGTGACAGAGAGTGGCAGTGATGAAGAAGAGTGTCCCAAACAGGCTGGACACGTAGAAACAACAAGTTCGCGAAACTTGCGACCCGACAGGTAAGTTCGCAATTTGCGAAATTGTACAAAACCCTCGCGAACTGGCAGAAACCCGCGCAAACACAAAAAAAAAAATCCGCAAATTCGCGAGAATTCGCGGATTTTGCGGATTGCGAGTTCGCAAATCCGCAAAATTCACGAACGCGAGATTTGCAAAATTCGCCCATGCTTAATTTCTGGCCATGGGCTTCCGATAGAGTTCAGATTCAAGACCGGTGGGAGTCGTATGGATCTTCAAATCAAGAAATGCCAAAGTCGTCCGACTGTATTCGATGGTAAACTTAAGATATACATTTCTGGTGTTAAGCCATTCAAAAAAGGACACGAGCTCTTCTTCTGTGCCTCGCCATACCACCAGAATGTAATCTATATATCGCTTCCAGACGTGAAGCGATAATAGATAAGGATTGGCAGGTGTGAGGACCTCCTGTTTTTCAAAATTATGAACGTACAGATTCGCTAGACTTGGAGCGAAGACACTACCCATGCTGGTCCCAGATGTCTGTAGGTAGGTAGTGTCTTCAAAGCGAAAGTAGTTTTCTTTCATAGCGATATCTGCTAAATCCATAATAAACCGCGTTGGTGTAATGGACTGGTGGTCATTTTGTTCCAGTAACCTGCCTACAACTTCCAGTGTTTCAGTTTGCGGAATCGATGTATATAATGACTCTACGTCAAAGGACACAAGGATGTCAGTATTGATGTCAAATTGTATGCTTGGAAGGAGTCTCAGTACGTCTTTCGTATCCTGAAGGAACGTGGGCATAGCTTTTACCATAGGTCTCAGGAAGTAGTCGACAAAAGTCGACAATGGTTCCAAAACAGAGCCTATGCCTGAAATAATGGGCCTTCCAGGTGGAGGTCTCTGGGGTTTATGAATTTTGGGAAGGCAATAGAAATAAGGTATGGTGGGATGATTTGTAAGAAGGTATTGCCCCTCTTGCGGTGTGATCCAACCCTCAGTGGTTGCTTCTTCCACTAGATTACCTATTTTGGTCTTTAGTTTGTCCGTAGGATCTTCTTTCAGTGGGAGGTAGGATCTCCGATCGCTCAGTTGTCTCAGACATTCGTTTCTGTATGTCTCGTTGTCCAGAATAACAATTGCCCCACCTTTATCGGCTGGCTTGATGATTATGTGTTCATTAGATGTTAATGAACGTAACGCCGATTGTTCATCTCTCGAGAGACTAATAATGGGCCTATTGTCAGTTTGGTAGAGATGTTTAATGTCATTCTCTACAGCTGCTTCGAATGTCAGAACCTTTGGAGGTAGGCCCACGCTGGGTTGATTGAATGTAGATGGCTTCTTAAGACCGGTGTTCTTGTCCTCAATTGGTGTTACAATGTTTCCTGGTTTGGAGAAAAAGTAATGTAACCTTACTTTTCTAAAAAGTTTGGCTAATTCCACTTGAGCCACGAAAGGATCCCCTTTCTGAGTAGCCACAAAACCAAGACCTTTGTTTAGAAGGCGTTCCTCATTAGGAGATAGAGTATGTGAACTGAGATTTATCACGAGGTTGTCGTGTTGCTCGTCCCTGCGGTTTCTTGTGGGACTTTCTTCCCGCTGCGAAGATCCATTGTGGACTGTGGCGTGGTGTTCCAGTGGACTTGTGATGTGGTTCCTTGTCTCCTTCTGCCCCTGCCCCGTCTCGGGCCAAACCCTAAAAAAGGAAACGCTCCGGGGCCTTGTTGCATTTGGGGGGGACAAAAGGGACCCATTTGCGGAGGGTAAGATGGTCCAAATGCCCAGGGGTTAGCCGGCCACCATGGTTGTTGATAATTAAAATTTTGTGGGTGTTGCCCACCCCTCCAATTCCTTCGATTTCCACGCCCTCTGGGAGTGTTGTTCACAGACCCATTCTGTGAGGTGTCCGAATCACTAGAGGCTCCTTCTGAGCTCGATGTGCCATATGTTGACCCACCTTTTTTACCCCCTCGATTAAATGTGGGTGCTGTGTAAGAGTCGCTCGTGTATGGATATACTCTTTCAGTTGAGAATCTTGCTAAGTCTTTTTTAAATTTTTCTAATTTGGTGAAAATAATTGACTCTTTGAAGTCCTTGTTGTTTTTACCACTTTCGTCCTGTCCTTTTTTGAACAGACCGCTTTTAAGTGTGGTTTTGATCTGGCCTTCAAGTACCTGAATCTCAATGAGTATCTTATCTGCCACTCTCTTTGCAGTTTTAATGATTAGGACTAGCCAGTCCCTTGTACATCTCCAGGTAATCATAGACCAATCCTTTATGAAATCCTTATCATCAAGGAATAGTCGCGGTGCATTGTTGACAATAAGGCCTGATGGTGCACAGTTGTCACGGAGATACTGTGCCATGACTATTCCATGGACTGTTGTTCTGGAATGTGATTTCTTAAGGACCAGAATTTTTGCCCAACCCTCATCATTACTTGTTACTTGGACTGGGACACTGTCCAAAAGACTCGGATTTTCGTCTAGGATGTTTTGAACTTCGGCATTCTCGAACGCTAAACCCCAATTAGTGGCCATAGCAGAAGCTAGTAAAAAGAAGTAAGTAAACAAGCAGGAAAACTCAAAAAATAATAAGAGCCAATATAAGAATGCCTCTCGATAAACTCAACTTTATAGAAGACCAAATGTGGTCAACTAATGTTTCAAAGGAGGGACCCACAGCCTTAGCTGTACTGTTCACATACACAACAAAGATTAGAAGGAGGGTCCAAGGGCAGGCTTAATGACTACCCAGGTACATGCCCCAGACTCAATATCAAAACACAATATTGTACCTAGTAGTCAAAAGAAGTTAATCACTATGGATCACAAGACAAAACACCGTACACATAACACCCGTGGGAACACACAGTGCAACAAATCTCTATGTGGTGTCGGCCATGTAAGGGCTCAAGGACATATGGAAAAAGTACCCATCAGAAGCCACTCTGTACCACCCTATTTTGCATCATTTGGGTTTCTCCTTGCCCAGGAGACAAAACACAACGGCCGGTCAGATGTAACTGTAACCGAAAAAAATGTGAAAGGGAAGTATATCACAAATATGTCAGTGGCAACTGAGAAAAAGCAGTGTAAAGTGATAGGAGTGAAATAGTGAGGGTATGTAAAATTATGTGAACTGGGTGGAAATCAGCAATTTATTAGTATCTCCCAGTCCCTAAGACTAAAAAACAAGTGTAAGTGCAGGTTTGAAATAATAACCGCACTCAGTAGTGGTCAACATGTTTCTGCATATAAAGAAAGAGTTTCAATGCATTCATCAGGACCTGTTCTTTCCAAACTACTGCTTTTTGTGAAAATTAATTAAAAGGATATCACCTGAGAATCACAGGTAGTATGCTCAACCACGTACGGTTATCGCACCGTATCCAGGACATTGGATCCACAGAAAAAACAAACAAGAGAAAAGAACATGAAATTATCATATTCCCACGTTTTTTACTTTAAAAAGAGATGAACAATCGGCGTTACGTTCATTAACATCTAATGAACACATAATCATCAAGCCAGCCGATAAAGGCGGGGCAATTGTTATTCTGGACAACGAGACATACAGAAACGAATGTCTGAGACAACTGAGCGATCGGAGATCCTACCTCCCACTGAAAGAAGATCCTACGGACAAACTAAAGACCAAAATAGGTAATCTAGTGGAAGAAGCAACCACTGAGGGTTGGATCACACCGCAAGAGGGGCAATACCTTCTTACAAATCATCCCACCATACCTTATTTCTATTGCCTTCCCAAAATTCATAAACCCCAGAGACCTCCACCTGGAAGGCCCATTATTTCAGGCATAGGCTCTGTTTTGGAACCATTGTCGACTTTTGTCGACTACTTCCTGAGTCCTATGGTAAAAGCTATGCCCACGTTCCTTCAGGATACGAAAGACGTACTGAGACTCCTTCCAAGCATACAATTTGACATCAATACTGACATCCTTGTGTCCTTTGACGTAGAGTCATTATATACATCGATTCCGCAAACTGAAACACTGGAAGTTGTAGGCAGGTTACTGGAACAAAATGACCACCAGTCCATTACGCCAACGCGGTTTATTATGGATTTAGCAGAAATCGCTATGAAAGAAAACTACTTTCGCTTTGAAGACACTACCTACCTACAGACATCTGGGACCAGCATGGGTAGTGTCTTCGCTCCTAGTCTAGCAAATCTGTACGTTCATAATTTTGAACAACAGGAGGTCCTCACACCTGCCAATCCTTATCTATTATCGCTTCACGTCTGGAAGCGATATATAGATGACATTCTGGTGGTATGGCGAGGCACAGAAGAAGAGCTTGTGTCCTTTTTTGAATGGCTTAACACCAGAAATGTATATTTTAAGTTTACCATCAAATACAGTCGGACGACTTTGGCATTTCTTGATTTGAAGATCCATGCGACTCCCACCGGTCTTGAATCTGAACTCTATCGGAAGCCCATGGCCAGAAATGCACTTTTGAGATATGACAGCTAAGAGACAATTTACCGTTTGGCCAGTTTCTTAGAGTACAACGAAACTGTTCCAATAAAGAGGCATTTAAGATCCATTCGAGAAACTTGGAACATCAACTCAGTGAAAAAAACTACCCAAAGAAAATCATTCGTCAATCCAAAAAGAGAGCATCTAATAATAATAGGGAATCTCTGCTGAAGATACTTCCTCCCAAAGAAAAAACCAACCGCATCACCTTTGTGAATACATTCAATAGCAGATCCAATCAAGTTCAAAGGATCGTAAAAACACATTGGTCGATCTTGAAAACTGGAGGGGACGACATTCCTTTACCTCTCTTTGCCTTCAAAAGAGGACAAAGGGGCGTGGCCAAGATGGCGGGCTGAGAGGACGCACTTGCCGAGAGCTCCCGAGCCCCTGGAAACCCTGCACCGCTCACAACCGCTGATCTCCCCCAGATCGAGCGGCTACCACACCTGGTGATCCCCGTGGTGGTGCAGAGCAGTAGGTGAGCCCCGGTTGTCCCGCCGCGGTGGTGGTTCCGCTCGGGTACCGACTGAGGCGGTGCCCACTGGGAGATCTACGGAAGGCCCAAGAGCCACGAGACCTTCAGGCTTGGTGTTCCGGAGTGGTGGCCTAGCGACTGCAAGTGGCCTGCCGGCGTACCCGTGCCGCGGCGCCTGGGTGAAAGCCGAGGCGGCCTTCATGGACGGAGCGGAGACGAGCAGATGGTGGCAGAGGAGGCGTAGCCGGCCTACGGCAACTACGCAAGATCGGGGCTCGAAAAGGCCTACCCCACGTGGCTGCTCCGGTCCCCTCCTGGCCACAACGGAGTGAGGTCGCACTTCCAGCGTGTTTGCACATCCCGGCGGGCCGGCCCTGGTGCCCGCGCCCTGCGAGCCTGCCCTTTGACTGTATGCCCTACATGTGGTCCCGGGACGGGGGACGGCCTCGTTCCCTGGGCGTTGGCCCCATTGACTGTAATGGGCGGCCATTTTGAAGAACTTTGAGCAGCCGCCCCGCCTCGACCGGGGCCTCTGAACTGCAGTGCCCCCTAACCAACGATTGAGGAACCGGCCAGCTTTTGCGGCTCGGCTGCCCCAACCTGTGGCGCCTACTCGCCGAGCAGTGGTCGACGGTGCTTCCCACCTCTCCAAGATGTCGAATGCCAGGGGGCAGAGGAGAGGCGGTCGGACTTTGCCGGACATGTTGGGGCGCGGTGCCCTGCGCAGCTGGGGGGCCAGCCTGCCCCGAACACCCCGGCCCACTCCAGGGACGCTGACGGCGGAGAGCCCCCAGTGACCCGGTCGTTCCTGGAGTCGCTGTTTAGCTCCTTGAGGGAGGACTTTCAGACTTTGAAGCAGGAGGTGGCCGGAGAGGTCCGGGAAGTCCGGAGAGAAGTGGACTCCCTGGGGGAGCGAGTTACCACTGTGGAGGCGGCTGGTCATTCTAGAGACGAGGAGATCACCCACTTGCAGCAGGAGGTCCTACGGCTGCGGGAAAAACAGATTGAGTTACAGGCCCACGCCGAGGACCTTGAAAACCGGTCCAGGCGGAACAATATCAGGGTCCGGGGTGTTCCGTCCAACGAAGAGGGTGAGGACGTGGCCGCCTACCTGGGAGCCCTATTCCGCGAAATCTTGGGGGAGTCTGAGGACTTCCAAATACGTATCGGCAGGGCGCACAGGGTTGGCCGCCCTCGCAGGGCCTCGGCGCCCCCTCCGGACATTTTGGCCTTTCTGCCGGACTTCCCCTTGAAGGAGCGGATACTCCGTGAGGCGCGGCGGCAGCAGCCTTTCCGCTTCAGAGATCACCCGGTGGCTCTATATCAAGACTTATCCACGATCACGCTGCAGAAGAGGAAAACGTTTAAAATTGCCACGGACTTCCTTCGGGAGCATGAAACGCAGTATTCGTGGGGGCACCCCTTCCGATTGATTTTTCGGTGGAATGGAACATTGCATCAGCTTCGGTCCCTCCAGGATGTCTGCGGGGTGTTGGGGATCACGGCTTCGGACACGGACACCCCGGCGCCGCGCCGCAGGCGAAGCACTCGAGACGGCTGGCAGCAGATCGGAGAGAGGCGATCCCCGCCGCCTGTGAGACCTGACTCGCCCACGATTCGTGTGGACATGTCGAGCGCTATCCAGGAGGCCTCCAGAGCGACAACAAACGGCGATGTGGCCTTGACGGCCTGAACTTACTCCGGGGGGAGTCTACATTAGCTTTTCATCATTGCAGGTGCGGGGGTTCTAGGGGTAGGGGGGGCGGGGGTGCTGGTGGTGGTGGCTGGACGTCCACTCGATCGACTTTCCACGGCCTTGTCCGATAAGGACCGGACAGGGACAATGACTTTTTTGAATGGCTTGGGGAGCGGGGGGGAGGAAGGGGAGTTGCTGGGGAACGTTTTGAGTTGGGGGGTCTGTTGGGGGGAAGGGAGTTGGGGGGAGTGTGGGGCTGGATGTGCGGGGTTCTGGGGGGAGGGGGGGTCCACACAGTTTGGGTGTTTTGGGGTTTGGGGTCTGTACTGTGCAGTTGGGAAGTTTGCTTTCGCTGGGAGATGATGTTTCTTGCTGTGGCCTCTGAGTTTTGCCCGGTGGGCCTTGCCCGCCTTCATGTACGTTTCTGGTGTTCCCCTCCATGATGGCCCTTAAAGTTGTTACTTTGAATGTGAAGGGGCTGAATAACCCGGTTAAACGGCGGGCTGTCCTATCCCTGTTAGAGAACTCCCAGGCCGACATCTGCCTACTGCAGGAGACCCACCTGCTGGCCAAGGATTGTTCCAGAATGCGCACCCCTAAGTTCCCTACGCAACTCTTTTCTTCCAGTGCTTCTAAAACGGCGGGTGTGGCGCTTTTGTTCTCCAGAGGGTTTAGAGGGGAGGTTTTGCAGAAGGTAGCGGAGCAGAAGGGGAGACTTCTGGCATATAGGATCAGGGTGGGGGGCTTGGTGTTTACTGTGGGCTCCATTTACGGCCCCAATGACCATCAGGACCAATTTCTGCACAGGGCGCTGGAAGACGTGGCATCCACTCCTGACAGGCACATTGTACTAGGGGGGGACTTGAATGTGGTCTTTGATGCGACTCTGAACAGGTCTGTGCAACGGCGCCACCAGTTGGGAGAGTTTTCGGGCTCGGTTCGTACCCGACTGGAGGAGCTTGACATGCACGACATGTGGCGCCGCCTCCACCCCGCTACCCGCGCATATTCCTATTTCTCCCATGCCCACAAGTCCTTCGCGCGGCTGGATCATCTTCTAGGGACGGGCCCGATGTTCGAACTGGCCTCGAATGCCGACATGGGGGTCCTCTCTCTCTCTGACAATGCGCCGGTGGAGGGCACCTTCCGCCTACCTCCATTGGCTCGCCCGAGGGGGGTCTGGCGTCTTCGGGACACGCTGCTGCACAGGCGATCGGCGGTGCAACAGATTCGCGCGGCCATAGCGGACTTCCAGCGTGTCAACGACAACAGCGACACCACCCGCGCGACGCAATGGGCTGCCCTGAAGGCTGTGCTCCGTGGCGAATTTATCGCTATCTCCTCGGCGGAGAACAAGGATCGCCAGCTCAAAAGGGACGAGCTTACTCGACAGGTGCGGGAGCTGGAACAGGTACATCACAGAACGGGCGCCCCCCGAGTCTGGAGGCAATTGAAGGCCGCCAGGAAACTCCTGTCCGCTCTTGACACAGACCGAGCGGAGTACGCGGTACTTCGCCTGAAGCACAAGTATTACACCGGTGGGGACAGGTGCGGCGGCTCCTGGCGCATAAGCTCAGGGTGCAACACCAACAGCACCGGGCGAAGGAGTTAGTTACTCCTACTGGAGGGTCGGTAACGGAGGACGGGCAGAATGCGGAAGTTTTCCGCAACTTCTACGCTGACCTCTACGCTGGCGAGGCCCCCTCCGCACGGGCGGAAGCGGACTATCTAGATTCGGTGTCGCTTCCGTCGTTGACGCCGGATCAGGCCCAATATCTGGACCGGCAATCACCCGGCTCAAGACTGGTAAGGCCCCGGGACCTGATGGCTTCATCCCTCTTTTCTATAAGACCTTCTGTCAGGAGCTCGCACCTCTGTTGACGCGTCTTTTCAACACATTTTCGGAGCCGGGTGCCATTCCCCCTGAATTTCTTCAGGCTACGGTCTCTGTGATCCCGAAACCGGGCAAGGATCGGACTGCTTGCGGGTCCTACCGCCCCATCTCGCTATTGAACACAGACCTGAAGGTTTTCACTAGCATTCTGGCGGCACGTCTGGCGCTTCATCTCCCGGGCATGGTCGACTCGGATCAGGCCGGCTTCGTTCCAGGCAGGCAGACTATGGACAACACGAAGAGGGTGACTCATATCCTTGAGAAGGCCTCGAGGATTCCCGGGGAACGCATGCTCCTCTCCATTGACGCGGAAAAGGCGTTTGACAGGGTGCACTGGCCTTATCTGGGGAAGGTCCTGGGCAAGTTTGGGGTTGGCGAGAAGTTCCGGCACCTGATTTTCAACTGCTACCGTTTTCCATCCACGGTGGTCCGGGTGAACGGGGGCAGCTCTCGGCACTTTCCAATAGAGCGTGGTACGAGGCAGGGGTGCCCACTGTCCCCTCTGCTCTTCGCTCTTTATATGGAGCCGTTTGCTCAAAGCGTCTGCCAGAACCCCGACATCATAGGGGTCCGGATGGGAGAGTTCCACCATGCTCTCAGCCTCTACGCGGATGATGTCATATTGACACTCGACAACCCGCGGAGGCCCCTGCCTGCATGTATCGCGGAACTGGACCTCTTTGCCACGGTGGCGGGCTTCAAGGTGAACCTCGGGAAGTCTGCGGCCCTCGATATCTCGCTGACTAGCGCCACCAGAGCTGACCTGCAGAGGCTTTTCCCCTTGAGCTGGTCTGGGGACCAGATTCCGTATCTGGGGATCCTTTTGGCACCCTCACTCCCCGCGATGGTCATGGCCAATTACACAGCTTTGAGTGCAAAGATCAAGGAGGAATTGGCCCGCTGGGATAAGGGCACGTTGTCGCTGCTAGGCAGGGTGGCCGCAGTGAAGATGACCCTTCTACCACAGGTCCTGTACCTGTTTAGGGCGCTCCCGCTACAGCCTCCCAAAGGATGGCTCGCGGAGACTCAATCGGCCATCGCACGTTTTGTGTGGCAGGGCCGTAGGCCTAGGATTAAACGGACCATAGCTACGCTGGCACCGGAGTCTGGCGGACTTGGGATACCAGACCTGCAGAAGTATTTTCAGGCCGCCCACTTACGCTACTTGGTGGAGTGGAGCCGGTGGGAGTCGGATAAACACTTGCTGTTTCAGGACCAGGCGGTAGCAGGCAGAACGCTACAAGAGGTGCCTTTCCTGAGACGGGCCCATCGGCCCTCTAACCTTTATGCCTCCTTTGTGACGCGGGTCCCGCTTCGAGTATGGGACTCTGTGGCTACCAAGCACGAACTCACTACCTTTCCCTCTCCCTTCACGCCGCTGATTGGTAACCCGGACTTTGGCCCGGGTATGGAGCCTGGCGCCTATGATCGCTGGCGGGCGGCCCGCTGTTGCACTTTATATCATCTATATGGCCCGGAGGGTGTCGTTCCCTTCCAGGACTTGCGTCGGAATTATGGCCTCCCCGAGACGGAACGCATGCGGTATATGCAGGCGCGTCACTGGGCGCTACAGCCTCAAGTGCGCGCAACGGCAGACCGGACGATCACAGCGTATGAGCGCTGGCTGGTGACTCGCTCGTCGGACGCCAAACTCATATCCGACTTGTATAAGATGCTGCAGCCCCCCCCTTTCACATCTACAACCCGGGTAGGGAGCGGTGGGAACGGGAGCTTGGTCGAGTGCTGAGCCATTCTGACTGGGACCACATCTCCTACCGAGCGCGCCACTCCGCCTATCACACCGGGCTCACAGAGACCTTCACCAAAATCACAACCTATTGGTATCGCAATCCTGAGAAATTACATGAGATGGACCGCTCAATACCTGGGACATGCTGGCGCAACTGTGGTCAGACTGGCACGCTTACTCATATATTGTGGGACTGTCCCCTTTTGGCTCCTTACTGGGAGGAGGTCCTCAACGAGGTTGACAAGTGCTTTGGAATAGAACTACCCTGCTTCCCTGCATATGTCCTATGGGTTTACCGAATGGATTGATGTACCCTCTCAGATCTAAAAGGGGTAGACAGACAGCGATAGCTTTGGGGTCAGCAGTGCAGAACATACTCATACACTGGCGCTCTACCACGCTCCCCACTGTTGTCGGCTGGCTGCACAGATTGTGGCATGTCCTTGGCATGGAGAAGCTGTCCCTAGTAGTGGCGGGAGACGTAGACGCTTTTGAGGAGCTGTGGGCACCCTTCCATAATTTGTTATGCTCAGAATTCAAAGAAATCACCTGCCCTAGGTATCTTAGACTGTTGCGGCTGCCGCCGCCGCCGGACCCGCCTGTTTGATCGGCCCAAGCTGGCAACTGGTAGTAGGGGTGGACAATAGGTTGCCACAGGGGAAGAGCGAGTGGTTGACGGCACAGTACAGGGGGTGGGGGTGGTGGTGTGGGGGTTGGGGAGTTGTTGGTTGGGTGGGAGGAGGGGCAAGGTTGTTCCCCCTTTTTCTTTTTTTCCCTTTTTTCCTTTTTCCTTTCCTCCCCTTTTGTTTCCACCCACAGGTGCGCGAGCTGTGAGTTCCAAGCACGACGGTGTCTACCGTGTTGAAAGGACTGCCTTTATGTATCTACTGTACCATACGCACTTATTTTGAGGGGCACCTGTGGTTTTATGTTGTTTTCTTTTGATGTTTCCTTCCTTACCCTGCTTCAATAAAATACTTTATACCCAAAAGAGGACAAAATCTCAAAGATCAGTTGGTCCATACCCGTCCACGGAACAAAGAGCCCAGACAGGTGGGCACACTGTGGGATCTACCGCCTGTCCAAGGCCACCATCCCTGTGGGGCATGTTCTGTTTGTCCCCAAAACTCATAAATCAACCACTGTAGATATAGGGACAGACAGACCATGGAGACAAACAAGGTTTACAAACTGCAATAGCAGTAACCTGATTTATTTGGTGACGTGTCCTTGCCAACTCCGATACGTCGGCATGACTACCAGAAAAGTGAGGACAAGAATACAAGAGCACAAGAGTACAGTGCGATGTCGCAAACAAGCTACACGCCTCACTGCACATTTTTTGGAGAAAGGACATGGCCCTGATGATTTCTATTGGACTGTGTTAGAACAACCACAAATTCCGGAATTCTGTCCTGACGCTGGCCGATTTCTGTTCAAAATCGAACAGAAATGGGTATATAGACTGAACAGTGACAAGGAGGGACTCAATGAGCCAATACTGCGGATGTCCCTATAATTGCATTCATACACAATGTCCAACGTTTGGATCTTATAAATGTCTTTTCGTTCATACCTCTATCATACACTGAGAATAGATAGCGTGTGGCCCTTTAACTTATCATCATAGATATTGTTAAGTTCTAACAATTGTGCTTCCACTTATAGTGATGTCCATACCATGCACACATTGGGAATAGATACCTTCTTTACCATACATATCGTTGAGTGCATTGATCTAATTATTGTGCTTCCACTCATAGTAACGTCTACTTTAGGCATACATTGAGAAGAGAGACTGTGAACGTCACTTTAAACTCAGCGCACAGATTTAATACTCTATAATCACAATTGTGAAAGTCTCTTCGCTTCTCTATTTTCAGCATACATTGAGAAGAGAGACTGTGAACGTCACTTTAAACTCAGCGCACAGATTTAATACTCTATAATCACAATTGTGAAAGTCTCTTCGCTTCTCTATTTTCAGCGCAATATGTGCTCACATTGACGGCTGTAATGCGAACACACTGAATAAAATATGCCTCCCCTTGTTTTTTAAAAAAAACATCTCGAACAGTGTTATTAAAATACACATAACATATTCTTATTAGCTGTAAATATGGTTTCACGATGTGTAAGAAATACAGACAGCGTATTTATGCTTTATGTTCTATGAAACTACGGCATCCCGATGCGTGTACTACTACTCCCGACAGGCATAGCATCACGTGATCATTGCCGATCACGTGACTCCGTCTTCCGCAATAGCCGCATAAACACAGCGCAAACCTAACAACCGGTGCCCCCCCAGACAGCTCGGAAGACTGTCAGGAGACACCGACGGAAAGGTAAGCCACACATACGAGAATCTTGTGTGTGTCCTTTTTAACTTGCCACCAACATTGCAGCTGCTTTGTTTAATGTGGGCTTGTAGTCTTTCCGTATAAACAGCGTAGCGCGAGCATGTTTATTGGCATTGTGGACGTATTGCTTCTAGTTTGGAAAGGTAAGCCACACGCAGGAGGCTTGGTGTGTGTCTTGCTCAAATTGCCATTCTGGCCACATTACTTAACATGGGGCTGTAGCCTTTCCACACAAGCAGCGTAATGCGAGCATTTTTGTTTTCATCGTGGATGGGTTGTCTTTAGTTGGGTTATAACCCTCGTGACTTTCTACATTTGCAATAATACCTAGCAGATGATAAATTTTTACAAGCAACCCTGATTGATTATTGAATCATAAAGATATGGTATAAGCAGTGAATACTCTGAAGCTATTCATGAATCATGAATTTTACCAACTGAGCCTTGAATGCCCCTTTCTTTTAAACCCAATTTTGCTACTTTAGAGCGGTGCTCCTCAAACCTGAGCCGCAGCCAGGTGGGGTGAAGCTCCTCAACCGTCGTTCATGGGTGAGTTTTACAGTGGGATTTAATTCCCAGTATGTGCGACCTAGGCGCTATCATTTTCACGTTTTACTTGATTAAAAATATTTTCTAAAGTAAAAACCGTGGGAATATGATAATTTCATGTTCTTTTCTCTTGTTTGTTTTTTCTGTGGATCCAATGTCCTGGATACGGTGCGATAACAGTACGTGGTTGAGCATACTACCTGTGATTCTCAGGTGATATCCTTTTAATTAATTTTCACAAAAAGCAGTAGTTTGGAAAGAACAGGTCCTGATGAATGCATTAAAACTCTTTCTTTATATGCAGAAACATGTTGACCACTACTGAGTGCGGTTATTATTTCAAACCTGCACTTACACTTGTTTTTTAGTCTTAGGGACTGGGAGATACTAATAAATTGCTGATTTCCACCCAGTTCACCTAATTTTACATACCCTCACTATTTCACTCCTATCACTTTACACTGCTTTTTCTCAGTTGCCACTGACATATTTGTGATATACTTCCTTTCACATTTTTTTCGGTTACGTTTACATCTGACCGGCCGTTGTGTTTTGTCTCCTGGGCAAGGAGAAACCCAAATGATGCAAAATAGGGCGGTACAGAGTGGCTTCTGATGGGTACTTTTTCCATATGTCCTTGAGCCCTTACATGGCCGGCACCACATAGAGATTTGTTGCACTGTGTGTTCCCACGGGTGTTATGTGTACGGTGTTTTGTCTTGTGATCCATAGTGATTAACTTCTTTTGACTACTAGGTACAATATTGTGTTTTGATATTGAGTCTGGGGCATGTACCTGGGTAGTCATTAAGCCTGCCCTTGGACCCTCCTTCTAATCTTTGTTGTGTCTTGAAAAAAACAACATAAAAATCCACAGAATATCTTCATATATCGACTTATCCTGGGTGATTGAACCAATATTATTTCGTACCTGATCAGTCTTGGATTTCCAAGATAAAAGACTACCTGCTCCCTCCCCATATTCAAAATGAGCGATTTTACTTGCTTCCCACCGCTTTAAAATACGTGTATTCAACACTGAATTCAAATGCCCCTTTACTCACGTTAGCTTGTTCTGTAACTCCTGTAAGATGTCAACCGAGGCATCTTAATGTAAATCTATTTCCCCTTGTGCCTTAACAATTTCAGCCTCACTGGTGGATACTTTCTCTCTATATAGTTTCCTCCTATAGGTAACCCTACTGGTTAATTGCACCCTTAAAAAGGCCTTGTAGGAGTCCCAAACACAACCTAATGAGGCTGAACCAATGTTCACTTTCATGAACCACTCAGTTTCATTCACCAAAGAGGAAATCTCCTCATGTTCCAAGAGAAGCGAGCGATCAAACGACCAAGTTCTGGGGGAAGCTTGGGCAATGCCTTCCATTTCCATCCATACAGCTGAATGGTCTGATAGATGTGAGGGAAGGTAAGAGATGGTTTTTACTCCACTCTTCAGAATCTGACTGATCAAAATAAAATCAATCCTTGATTGATGATGATATTTATAGTTGCGAAATGACACACCCAGTTGTTGTCCAGACCTTAGTCTCCATATATCTAGATAGCCATACTGTTTCATAGTATCCAATAGCAAGGCCCTAGTTTTAGAAGGAATTGAGGCCCCACTATTTGGTGATTTATCGAGGAGGGGGATCTAAAACTATATTGAAATCTCCGGCCAGGACAATAGGTTCTCAATACAGTAATAAGTGAGAAAAGAATGGATTTAAGAACAGAGGGTTCATCATGGTTCGGACCATAGTATCCTACAATTGTAATTTGTGCACCCAAAATATTTACTGTTACGATGACCATCTGCCACCTGGGTCTACTAACTTAGATATAAGACAAGCTTTTGCTGATTTCTTAAAAAGTATTGTGACTCCCCTAATGTTCATAGTCTAAGCTGTAGAGATACATAAATCAATCCATCTATTTTCTTTAGCCAGGGAAAGCATCTCTGGTTCTGTCAGATGCGTCTCCTGGAGAACAATGACCTGCACACCAGAATCACAAAAATATTGCAGGATCTTGTCCCTTCTGGGTCTGGTGCGAAGGCCATTATTATTCCAGGAGAGAATCTGTAAACTATTTATAGGTAAAGTTACCTCCCCCTTTCATATGTCCAATTTCTAACAAAAGCCCCCAAAACTCATCCAAAACCGCCATATTTACACCAGAAATCACTCTATGAAAAATAGAAAAGTAAATGAACGTTACAGAGAAGAAACTGAGGAAATTTCCCGTGCCCTACTCTACCCATCCCCCTCCATGGGAAACCCTTGCCCTATCTATCCGGACGAAGTCCAGAAATTAGCGCCCCACCGGAATCCCGCAATGCTTTACTCCTTACAAAACAAAAAATAAAAAGCAAATAAGATGCCGAAGAGTTAGTACCATGCCGCCATAAGAGTAATTGGGACTCAATATATATTATTATTTATTTTTTTAAGATATCATACTAATACTCAATATACTAGGAATGTAAATTTTAAAACTACGCTAAGGCTACCCTACAAAACCTACATTTTCCCAATATTGAATTTAATAGTCAGAGAAAGGAAAATCACACAACGTTAAAATTGTTGCTGCTTTAACGGCTGCAACCTACAACAAAAACGCCGAAAATGGACTTCAAAATCCTTTGTTATCTTACCGGAAGATTTTCTCAACATTGCTGTTTGCTATGTAACAGTGAGAGCCACCCCCCAGAGCTATAAAATAAATAGTTGTAGTGGGCTTCAAGGCCCCTCCCCCCTGCAAAATTAGAAGTGGAAGGGCCTCAACGACCCCCCTCAAGCCCCGGGAACCACCACTCTGGGGTTTTGTGTATTGTGGGAGGGGGGCTGCGTGGCCCTCTGCCTGGAGCCTTTGAGGGCCCTGGGGACCTCCACCCCCCAGGGCCTGCTCCTGTAGTGTCCCGGGGTACCTGCACTCTGGACACTGCTGTTTGCTGTGAGAGGGAGGGAGTCTCACGGCTCCCGCCCTCCCATAGCAAACTTGGTTTGCATTTTGAAAGACACAGCAGTGAAATCTGTTCTCATTTTCAAAATCCAAACCACATGCAAGTTAGCATCTCCCCATGTGGAAAAGCAATGCCGGTTCCCGGAGGACGCGGGGAGCCAGCAAGACTGTGGGGGAATTGTTGCTCCCCCCACGGTCCCCAACATTTTTAATAAGACCCGGGAGATAGGGTCCCCGGGGATAATAGAAATTACTGATAGGGGATATTGTTTTGCAATAAAATTAAAAGTCGTGCACCCAGCTCAGCGTTCAGTGCGACCCCCTGGTGTGTACGCGCTGAGTGCATGCTTCATAATCTGTAGGGTGCGCGACTCCAGCGCCTTTGGTGCACAACTTCTACGCGTTTGGCAGCCGGCATTGCTTTTCCACATGGGGAGCTACTAATATGCAGCTCCCCATGTGGAAAAGCAATCTGATTTAGATTTTGAAAGAGAGAACAGATTTCTTTGCTATGGGAGGGCGGGATGGACACAGCAGGGCACTACAGGAGCCGGCCCTCCCACAATACATAAAGCCGCGGGGGTGGTGGTCCCCGTGGCTTTCGGGACCTTGGACCCCTCCCCCCACCATTTTTTTTAAGCCCCGGGGGTGATGATCCCCGGGGCTGGGGGCCCCCAGTATTTAGCCCTCTGGGGGCGATTTTTTTTTTTACGACAGAGTCTGGGCACCCTACACGCACCTGCCGGGCCTTTTAAAAAAAATTGTAAAAATTGTGGGCCCTGGGGGTCCTTCTGGGACCCGCTAAGCAGGTCTAGAGGGTAAAAGTATTTCTACCCTGCCCCCTTTCTATGTTTTGCACAGATATTTGACTGACTTTTCAGCCTCGCTTCTACCAAGGCACAAAATGGCTGCCAACAGTTCCTGGTTTTGAATGTTGACAACCACTTGACAGCCAATTAGCATTCAGCACGTGATCGGAAAAGTGCGCTTATGATACGATGATCATGCGCGCAGACTCCACAGAACCCCCGCGCCCATAGATATTTAAATGATTTTAAATGTGATTTTCTCAGGAACTACTGAACAGATTGACACCATTTAAGCAAAAGGCACAAGTCTGAACTGAGGACTGCCTCTTTGCCAAATGTTGGTGTAATTCAGTTCAGCAGTTCAAGCTGTAGCTGTGGCTAAATGTCCTATGGGAAATTGCATGGGGAAAACATGTTTTGGGCCCCCCTTTTTTTCTCCGCCCCCACTTGACGAATCACCGTGACACTTCCAGGAAAGTAGCGGACCAGAGCTGGCCAAAAGTTTGAAAAATTTCGCAAAGATTCATCAATCGGCACCAAAGTTATTGGGAATAGAATGTTGCAGATTCATATGGATAATAGGTCCTAACTATAACTGCCTACTGGTGACCACCAGTAGGTAGTTATAGTTAGGAGGGTAAACACTAAGGGCTGGGTGCAGTAGGGCGAAGCTCTGTCTCCTACTCCCTCTTTCTTCTTTTGACTCTCCCTCTCCTTCTCCCTTCCACCCACTACCCCTCCCTTCCATTCTCACTATGGTCCTTTCATTCGGACTACCTTTTTTTACCTCTTCCACATAGCACACATACTTATGTTTCATTTTTGTCTTGCAGGTTTCCTACGCTACTTCTACTGCAGTCAAACCCATTTTTTTTATTATACTGTTTCCTCTATTAAAGTTACGTTTCTATTTATTTGTGTTTTAATAAAGGTTACTTTTTTTCAAATAAATAACAGAGAGTATAGGTCTTCTTTTTCTGACAACACTTGTCTAATATTTATTGTGAAAACATCTGTTTATAGGAGATTTTAAGGACAAACCTATTTAATATTAGAGTGCACCTACCAAACATAATCTAAATGACTATTAGACAAATGAAGCCTGGGTAATTGTACAACTGTAAAAGTTCTATGAGTGTATCACTTTGTAACACCATAGGTACTGCCCGTGTGATTACTGAACCAATAAGGCACTGCCTAGGACCACCGAGACTTCAGGGACTGCTGAGGCCCACACTGCATATTTAAATAAAGCCCCGGAGTGTGGCGATCCCCGGACTTCAGTTGGCCTCAAACCCCCGAACAATTAGTAAACAATACCCAGGAAGGTGATGCTCCCTTAGGCTGCAAAAATTTGGATTTGCCATGGAACATTACCCACCAGGGGCCTCATTTAAAAGAACGGTGAGACCCCGCTTTTTTTTTCTCTCCATTTTTACCATCCGCATCCCCTCTATTAAAGCGATATGAGGTTATCCTCTTCTCTCACTTCATGTAGTCGAACAAGTATTTGCTATCACAGGGTGGAAGCCATGCACCACCCTCTAATAGCAAACACAAATGTCCCGCGAATGCACACCCCGGGACATTGTATGTGATGCGCCTGAGAGGTTGCCCTCCCTCGGACCATGATGCATTTGTTAGTATAAATGCAAACTAACACTACTTACACATGTGTAGTACAGCGACCAGAATGTAGTGAAGAAGAGGAAGCACAAAATATAAATCCTATCAGAAGTCGGATGACACTTCAATGAGCCGACAACCCTGGCATGAGTAGAAACAGCTGCACGAAGAAAACGTGTCTTCAACACAATGCAAGCAATTTTGAAATATTGCTGAGTGGTACTTTCTTTTTTCCTTCTCCCGCTCATCGCCAAGTTTATGTAGTAAAGAGGCAGACAGCAGTGGATCCAATAAGTATATTTATTAAAAGAAAACAAGACACCTGAAACAACCACCAACAGGAGCAGAAAGCAGGGCAACCTTCTAATCCAGCACCGTGTACAAACTCCGCAAGGTTCCCCTCATGACAGCCCTACATTCTAACATTACATACTTAGATTCTAGTAGAATTACATACTAACATTCTACTATGACTTACATTGGAATACTACACAGAGCACATGACTTTACAACAATGAGCTCATGGTTTCATCCACGAGTCTTGAGACCGGTAGGGGTAAGTATTTCACTTCCCACTCCCTATATTGTATAAACATAAACTAACACTTCTTCCACAGGTATGCTACAGTGCCCAGAGCACATCACTTTACAGCAAGAGCTCACAATTTAGGCTCACGGTTTAATCCCAGAGTCTTCACACCAGTAGGGGTGAGTAGTTCGCTTACCACTCCCTATATATTATAAATGCGAACTAACACTACTTATACTACAGACAATAGTATCCTACAGCGCCCAGAGCCCATTACTTTACAGCAATCAGCTCGGTTTCATCCCCACGTCTTCACACCGGTAGGCGTAACTACTTCGCATCCCGCTTCCGCTATACTATCAACACACAGTAGCGGTCAGTAGTCGCTTCCCACTCCCTGTATGGTATAAACGCCTACTAACACTTGCACACGTATGCTACAAACACCAGACTATATCGCTTTACAGCAATGACCTCACGGTTTAGACTCTTGGTTTCATACCCGAGTGTAGCACCTTATCATATCAGCACCATGCCACTCTGAGCAACACCGCACTTTCAGACCAGTAACAGTGATAACTACCTACTGGCGACCGCGAGAAGGTAATAAAGAACAAATTACAATAGTTCCTTGATTCTTTTAGCTTTCAAAACTTCTCTTTATTACTGTCTTTCTACTTTTCCATATAAACAGTTTTTTTAATATTCAAGTACACATCGAAGTCAGAAATGCAATGTATTCTATCAACACACTTTCTAGAACATTCTACAACACATGGAGGTTAAAAGTTCATCAATTTTTTTAAACCTACTGATTTTTTTTGCAACATTTTCTCGAATATTTAACGGCATGTGTAGGTTAAAAGTTCACAATTTTTTTAAGTTCCAACAGTGCCTTCCAAATGCAAGTAGCAGGTGTGGTTGAGTTGAGCAAATGTTATCCTATAATATGTACTCAACGTGCAAACTGCTTTTTCCTAACCAATCACAAAGATGCTTTTCCACAAAACGAATGTGCACCCTACTTTTAAAAAACAATGCTTTTCATCTCCCAATCAGGTGCCGTTTTGTATGCAAAAAGAAACTAGTTCCCCATCTTTAAACATATCTCTTATTATATGAAGGAACGGTATGTGCTACAGACATCTTTCCATACCTTCCAGCCATACCTTCAAAATGCTAGTGTGGATCGTAGGACATAGCTATGTTTTCTGGTGCAAGAGGTATGCAGAACAGAGACGTATTAACTTAGACCTAGGTTTACAAAATGTGGACATTAAATGGTTTGGACAGAGAGGATTGAAGTGGCACCAATTGTTGCCTTTAGTTAAAACCTATTTGCATCTCCAACACCATGTTCTCATAATTGTGCACTGTGGTGGAAACGACCTAGGCACATTGACTGGGGTAGGTTTGGAAATGCTTATAAAGGACACCTTTGGACAATTGATGTTACTTTTGCCTCAAACTGTCTTTGTATATTCCAATACATGCCAAAGACAGAAGTGGAAATGGTCCAAACAATTGTGTCCTCAGATTGAAAAATCTCGGAAAAAAGTCAACAATGCTGTATCTGCATACCTCAGAGACCACACAATGGGCTCCATCTACAACAACAACATACGTTTTGATATGGCGGATATATACAGAAGTGATGGAGTACACTTTACAGATCAGGGAAACTGAGTTTTCCTAAATAACTTGAAGCTGTGCATCCGCACTTATATGTATTTCCAACTAATGAACACAAGGGCTCTTTTCAGAGCCACCCTATATCTTACAACTTAGTCCCGCTATTTTAGGGCCATATAACGGCAACTCCCGGACCCTCGCCAAAATTTATTGTCCACACAGCTGTGGCGCAGCAGCCAGACCATCTCACTTTGCAGCAAAGACCTCCCGCTTTGATCTCCAGCTCTATTCACCCATAGGGGTGAGTAGTTTGCTCTTTACAAATACCGTATTGATTTACCTTCGCACTCCCTATACAACACCACCTAAGCACCATACACAAGCTACAATGTTCGAAACAAAAGTTCATCCAAGTAGCTATAACTACATGCTGACACTACTTGCACAGATGTGGCACAGCGGCCAGAGCACATGACTTCACAGCATATGACACACAGTTTGGGCTCACGCTTTAATACCCGACTCCGGCAGCAGCTCAGTTTAGGAGCATGAGACTCTAGACAATACCTCTCATATATTCCGTACCCCAGGACTTTCAGACCAGTACGGGTCAGTAGTTTGTCCTAGTAGTTATAAACACATGCTGACATTACTTCCACATCTGAAGTGCAGAAGCCACGGCACAGGACTTCACAGCATAAGACACACAATTTGAGCTAACGCTTTAATCCCTGAGTCCCGCACCATCTCACTGTACCCGCATCAGACTCCACGCAATACCTCACTTAATTTCCGTTGCCCCTCACTTACACACCAGTAGGGGTGAATACTTCGCTTCACACCCCCTCTATAGCACACCCTAAACACCCCACAGAGGTTACAGTGCTCCTACCCTCCTATTTCCCACTTTTTTCCCCTTACTCGCTTCAACGGAATCACAAAATGGAGCAACCGCTCGCAGCCAATCAGCAGCAAGCTTGTGCCCGTAACGCCTTAGCCAATCAGATGGCAGAATTGCCAAATATCGATATCTGTAAATTTCGATATTTCTCAAAAACTACTGAACGAATTTACACCAAATAAACAAAAGCGTGCTTTCTAGACCAAGACCCTTCTCCCTGCCATATTTGGGGTAAATCCGTTCACGTGTTCGACCCTTAGCCTTGTCTAAAGTTTCCTATGGAAATTAACATGGAGAAACCACATTTTGGAACCCCCCCTTTTTTCTCGGCCCCCCCTTAACAAATCACCACCAAACTTTCAACAAAGGAGCTAATATCAACAAAGAATTTGTTTTGAAAATTTCGTGAAGATTCCTCAATCAGCGCCAAAGTTATTGGGAATAGAATGTTGCCATTTTCCTATGCTAACTAGGTAATAACTATAACTGGCGCCCGCCAGTAGGTAATATATCTATACTACTATAATAAAGTAAGAACTTTCAGGCTTTGAGACGGGTAAACTCGGGAACCACTGCGCCAATCTACACACCCGATACACCGTTGAAATCGTCAGGGTGTGTAGATGGTTATAGGCTATATAAATGTCAAAATAAAACGTTATTTACAATATTTATATATTTTTTAAAAGTAGTCCCCCCCAAAGTAGCGCCGGCCGCGACGTGCATGCTCACGTCACCACGGGGAGGAGAGGCGTCCGAGGAGCGGCGGACATGGCGCGGGGGAGAAGCGGTGGCGTGAGGCCAGCAGCGGTGGGAGCAGCGGAAAGGCGGACATGGCGCGGGGAGGAGCGGCGGCGGACAGGCAGTGAGGAGGAGAGAGGCGAGGAGCGGTAAACTGAGGAGCGGCAGATCAGGTAAGCCTCCGGGGACAATGTCGGGGCAGGCGGGTGTCGAGCCAGGCGGGGGACGGGGATCGTCTGAGGAAAGTTCACAAGATGCACAGATACTCCTGCTACCATTTGGGGTTACTGCAACACTCTGTAGTATGTCGTGAAAGGCGGGGGACGAGATGTTGGGATGCACAGATATGCCTGCTACCATTTGGGGTTACTGCAACATGCTTTAATAATGAATAGATGCATGTGTGTCTTTATGGAGCACTGAGGCGAAAGTCAGTCTCGGGGGCATAACAATCACCACCTCATCTGTCTTCCCATTCACTGTCATAATCTACTTGGTAGTCGACCCCACAACGAAGACAGGTGAACGCACCTTACACTGGGGCACAGGCTGCTGGGCAATGTCCGGGCAGGCGGGGTAGGGGAAGCCTGAATGCTCCCGGACAATATTATATATAAAAATAAAACACTCCACCCGCCGTTGGCGCTTCCGGTTGCTGACTATGTCATGAGTGATGTAATATGTGACGTCATCAGCAGTGCATTGCAGGCGTGCGCGCTATAGTTTTCTGAACTAAATATAATGGGGGAATTTCTATGGTTTTGTATGAGTGAAATGTCCAACTAACTATAACGCCCCTGAAACCTATTATTTTCCAGTGAATTTCTAAGGTTTTTTAAATGCTAATGTCTAACTATAACGTGCCTGAAACATATGGTTTTTTCAGTGAATTTTAAAGATTTTTTAAATGCTAATTTCTAACTATAACGTGCCTGAAACCTATGGTTTTGTAAGTGAATTTCAAAGTTTTTTTAAATGCTAACGTCTAACTATGCCTACAGAGGTTGGACATGTGAAGAAAGAAGAAAAAACGCAAAGAAAGAAGCAAAAGAAATGAAGAAAGAGCCAACAGAAGTCTACAAAGACGAAGAAAAGTGCAGGAAGAAGCAAGACATGTGCAGAAAGAACCAACAGAGGAGCAGAAAAAGGCCTTGTTGCAAAATCATCCTGTACCCACAACTTTTTCAGACAGGTACTGGTGGTAACTGACTCTTACTAACCAGGCCTAAAGCCAGTTCTATGCTAAAAGACACTTAGAATACAGTTAAAATACCTACATACACCTGGGAACACTATGCGTTGGGGTACCCCTGTGATTAGCATGACCTCCTCTGTAAGGCCCTGGTACATAAAAGGGCAGGAGTATTTAAACTACCTCTTAAAATGCGCCACGGGAGCGTTTGCACAGTGGTGAAGGGAGGGGGGCCTGAGGTGACTTGTGCAAACACGTCCTGTGGCCGTTTTAAGTTGGGGGATTAAGTCCCCTTGAATCCCGAGAGTCCCTGGGGTCCAACTAGCCCACTAGGCACCTCCAGTAAGCGCCACAGAGCTGTGTTGCACAGAGGTGTAAAAAGGGGCATGGCCTGGACCACCTCTCCGCAACGCAGGCCTGTGGCGCTTACTGGAGGTACCCGGTGGCCTAGTTAGTGCCCTGGGGAGGTGGTGGTCCCCGGGCTGTGTGGGGGGTTTGAGCCCCCCCTCCACACAGGTATTTTTTTTTTCAAGCAAGCCCCGGGGTGGCGGTCCCCAGGGCTGCAGGGGGCCATGTGCCCCCGCAAATATTTTAGCAGAGCCCCGGGGGTAGCTGTCCCTGGGGTGTGTGTGGGGGGGGGTTGAGCCCCCCCTCCCACACAGGTCATTTATTTTTTTATAAAACAAGCCCCGGGTGTGGCGGTCCCCAGGATGCAGGGGCCATGTGCCCCCGCAAATATTTTAGAAAACCCCAGGGGGTGGCGATTCCTGGGGCTTGGGGGGGCCCTTGAGCCCCCCCACCCATTTAGTCAAGTCAAGTCAAGTCATAAGATTTGTATAGCGCACTACATACCCAGAGGGTTTCAAGGCGCTTAGGAAGGGGAGGGGATTATTTGTCAAATATCCACGTCTTAAGCTGTTTTCTGAACGCTAGGTGGTTCTGGGTGAGGCGAAGGTAAGCGGGGAGTGAGTTCCATGTTTTAGCAGCTAGGTATGAAAAGGATCTGCCTCCCATGGTGGTCTTGTTGATGCGAGGTACAGTGGCGAGGGCTTGGCTGGAAGAACGTAGTTGGCGGGAGGGGGTGTAGAAGGACAGTCGAGAGTTGAGGCAATCTGGTCCGATGTCGTAGAGTGATTTGTGTGCGTGGGTAAGCAGTCGGAAAGTGATCCTCTTATTGACGGGTAGCCAGTGGAGGTCTTTAAGGTGACCAGAGATGTGTTCGTTGCGTGGTATGTCTAATATGAGCCTGGCTGAGGCGTTTTGGATTCGTTGGAGTTTCTTCTGGAGTTTTGCGGTAGTACCCGCGTAGAGGGTGTTTCCGTAGTCCAGTCGGCTCGTGACCAGAGCGTGGGTGACTGTTTTCCTTGTTTCGGAGGGGATCCAGCGAAATGTTTTTCTGAGCATGCGAAGAATGTTGAAGCAAGAAGAGGAAACGGCGCTGACTTGTTTGTTCATTGAAAGTGAAGAATCCAGGATAACGCCTAGGTTCCGTGCGTGGTCTGTCGGGATGGGTGCTTTTCCGAGGGCTTCCGGCCACCAGGAGTCGTCCCATGCAGAGGGGGAGGTACCTAAGATGAGGACTTCTGTTTTGTCTGAGTTCAGTTTCAGACGGCTTTGTTTCATCCATTCGGCAACTTCTTTCATTCCTTCGTGAAGGTTAGTTTTGGCGGTGCTGGGGTCATTGGTGAGAGAAAGGATCAGTTGAGTGTCGTCCGCGTAAGAGATGATGTTGAGGTTATGTTGGCGTGCGATGGCCGCGAGGGGGCTCATGTATACGTTGAAGAGGGTGGGACTGAGTGAGGATCCTTGAGGTACGCCGCAGATGACTTCAGAGGCCTCGGACTTGAATGGAGGAAGGCGGACTCTCTGGGTTCTTCCGGTGAGGAACGAGGTGATCCATTCAAGTGCTTTTCCTTGGATTCCGATGTTATTGAGGCGTTGTAGAAGGGTGCTGTGGCAGACTGTATCGAATGCTGCAGAGAGGTCGAGGAGGATGAGGGCGACTGTGTCTCCATTGTCCAGTAGAGTTCGAATGTCGTCTGTTGCTGCGATGAGGGCGGTCTCAGTGCTGTGTTTTGCTCGGAAGCCAGATTGTGAGGGGTCGAGGGATTTGTTGGCTTCGAGGAAGGCGGCGAGCTGGTTGTTGACGGCCTTCTCGATGACTTTGGCCGGGAATGGAAGAAGCGAGATGGGGCGGTAATTTTTGAGTTCGGTGGGGTCCGCTGTTGGTTTTTTCAGAAGGGCGGTGAGTTCAGCGTGTTTCCAGTCTTCTGGGAATGTAGCGGAGTTGAGGGAGCAGTTGATGACGTCTCGGAGGTACGGTGCTATGACGGAGTCTGCTTTGTTGAAGATGTGGTGAGGGCATGGGTCTGTGGGGGATCCTGAGTGGATGGAATTCATCAGGCGGATGGTGTCCTCGGTGGAGATTGGGTTCCAGGCGTTAAGGGTGTTCACGGGGGGAGGATGGTCAGCGGGTGGTAGGTTGGGTTGGTTTCCGGGTTGGTTGTCAAAGCTGTTGTGGATGTCTGCAATCTTGTTGTGGAAAAAAGAGGCTAGGGAGTCGCAGAGGGTTTGAGAGGGGGTGATGTCGTTGGAGTTGGCCGAGGGATTGGAAAATTCCTTGACTATGTTGAAAAGTTCCTTGCTGTTGTGGGCGTTGTTGTCAAGTCGATCCTTGAATGCTGTTTTCTTGGCTTTTCGGATCAGTTGGTGGTGAGTGCGGGTGGCGTTTTTGAAGGCGTCCTTGGTGCTGGTGGTTGGGTCTTTTTTCCAGGCCTTTTCAAGGGAGCGGCAGACTTTCTTGGACTTCTTGAGATCATCGTTGAACCATGAGGCTTTCTTGCTGCCAGGTTTGCTTTGACGTTTTTTCAGTGGTGCTAATGTGTCGGCGGTGTTGGATAACCATAGGGTGAGGTTGGCGGCGGCTTCGTTGGCGTTAGAAGAGAGGGCTGGGGAGTTTCGAAGGAGCGATGCGGAGATTTGGTCCGTGGTGATTTTGTTCCAGTTTCTTTGCAGGGTAGGTTGGGAGTGGTTGATGGGTTTCGGCTTGTTGTAGGTGAAGTGAACGCAGCTGTGGTCGGTCCAGAGGAGGTCCGTAGTGTGGCTGAAGGATACGTGGTTGCTGGATGTGAAGATGGGGTCGAGTGTGTGACCTGCGATGTGGGTGGGGGAAGTGACTAGTTGTTTAAGTCCGAGGTTGGCGAGGTTGTCCAAGAGGGTGGCGGTGTTGTGGTCGTTTATCTTTTCAAGGTGGAAGTTGAGGTCTCCCAGAAGGATGTATTCTTTGGAGGGGAGCGCGTGTGGAGAGATGAAGTCCGTGATGTCTTCACTGAATTTTGCGCGAGGTCCTGGTGGTCTGTAGAGGAGAGTGCCTCTGAGTGTTGTTTTGGGGTCGATGTGGATCTGGAAGTGAAGGTGTTCGGAGTTGGCGAGGTTGGCGTCAGAGCTGGTTGAGATGCGGATAGATTTCTTATGGACGATAGCGATTCCTCCTCCTGTGTGGCTGGTACGGTCTTTGCGGGTGATCTTATAGTCTTCAGGGATGGCAATGGTGATGTCTGGTGCGGAGGAGGCGTTCATCCATGTTTCCGTAAGGAAGGCGATGTCCGGGGAAATGGTGTCTAGTAGATTCCATAGGTCAATGGCGTGCCTGTGGATCGAACGGGTGTTGAGAAGGATGCATTGTAGGTGGTTGAGGTCGTGAATCTGTGGTGTGGTCTTAGCGGAGATGTTGTCGGTGCCGCTGAATTTGCAGGAGTAGCAGGAGAAAGGTCCATGGGTGCGTCCAGGAGCGGCTTGGACGCAGTTGGGGGCGCGACCGGGGTTAAGGGCTAGGAGGGTGGCGGCATCGTAGGTGATGCGGGAGGGCTGGGCAGCGCGAGAGGCAGGGGGTATGGCGCTGGGCGCGGTCCAGGCGCGGACGGGCGTAGACGGGCTTACCTTTGGCGCACCTTCGGCGTGTCCGAAGCGCGTGGACGCTGCGCGTGGGGACATTGGCCATAAATGGATGGTGGAGGGGGCGGAGGGTGGGAGGGTCAGCAGCAGGGAGGCGGTAGCGGGGAGGAGGGGCGTGCCTGGGAAGAACAACACACAACAAAATGGAGGTCAAAGGGGAGGCGAGGCAGGGGCAACAAATCGACTGTGGCACCGAGAGTGCTATCTTAATACTTGCAGGCTAATGAAAATAAACCCAAAGTCGCGTGTACAATGCACAAAGCAGGGCGGGCGGCGCTCCGATTCAATGCGCTATAATTACAGGTCAGTTACAAAGCAGAGTCTGCTTAATGTCAAACAGCATTTAAATGACGCTTATGTAAATATTGCAGAGCGCAGGTGATACTGATTGCAGAGCGCAGGCGATACCGTTGTGTCCAGCTGGGGGTGCGAACACCAAGAGCAGGTAGCAGTAATGGGAGAGGAGCGAGGGTGGGAGCAACCGGTCTGGAACGAGTCCGGGCGGTTTACAACACAAGCCCTGGGGGGTGGCGGTTTCCGGGGCTGCGGGGGGCCCGTGAGCTCGCAAATATTTGTGAAAAGCCCTGGTGTGGCCTTTGGGTACCCCATTACAATATAAACATTGTCCCCGGGACTTGGCCCACCCGGGGTCTAAATATTAGCAAAGCGCAGGAGCCTGCACTTCATTTTTTTTTCTTCGCAGCAGGATCCACGGATCCACCGTGCATTTTGCCGCTTTTTTAAAATAAAATGCTATTTTGAGCCCTGGTGGTCCATGTGGGACCCCCTGAGCAGGCCAAGGGTGTTTCTACCCTGCCCCCTTTTCTCATTTTGCGAGTTTCTTTTACTGCTTTCTTGTGCTTCTGCTCTACCGAGGCACAAGATGGCTGCCAACACTTCCTGGTTTGCAAGTGTTGACAGCCAATTAGCATGTAGCTCGTGATCGGCAGGGTGAGTGGATCCACCGTGCCTCTATATATTGATATTTTATTTTTTTTATTTTCTCAGCAACTACTGAACGTATTTACACCATTTAAGAAAAAGAGTTCTTTCTGAGGCAAGGGCTACCTTTATGCCAATTTTGGTGTAATTCCAGTCAGCAGATCGAGCTGTAGCCGTGTCTAAAGTTTGCTATGGAAAATGCATTTTTTTACCTCTTTTATTTTTAATTTCTCAGGAACTACTGAACAGATTTACACCATTTAACAAAAAGAGTTCTTTTTGAACCAAGGGCTACCTTTTTGGTAAATTTGGTGTAGTTCCGTTCAGCAGTTCAGGCAGTAGCCATGTCTAAAGTTTCCTACGGGAATTAACATGGAGAAAACACGTTTTGGGACCCCCCCTTTTTAATAGGCCCCCGCTTGCTGAATCACCCTGAAATTTTCAACATAAGAGCGGATCGGAACGCCCCACTAGTTTAGAAAAGTGTACAAAGATTCGTCAACTGGCGCCAAAGTTATTGGGAAAAGAAAAAACACTTTTCCTATGGATAATAGGTCCTAACTATAATTACCTACTGGCGACCTCAAGTAGGTAATATATACACACACACACACACACACACACACCCACCCACACACACACTCAATATCAAGTATCTCTTTCAGCACAAGTAATTGCTTCAGCTATTCCCAATGCAAGTAGATCTATATACATTCACCAGGAATCTAAAACTTCATGAGTGGTACTCCCTCAAAAAACAACTTTCCACTCCCAGGCCCAGGGTGCGAGGAAGAAAGCTGAGTAAACTTATGATCAGTGGCATTGATACACTTCACACTCTGGAACTTGATCTGGACATGGAGATGTAAGGGGACAAATACCTAAATCTAGCTGATGTAGACATAGATTTGGATTTGAGCTGGCCCACTGGGTTCAAGGTGAAGTTAACCTTCATGCCTCCTACTGACACTTTCAAAGCAGTGACTAGCCAGCAACTCAAATGGTTAACTAAAATCAACAAGAAGAAAAACAAATGGAAGAATGACCACCTGAACCTCAAGGAAAGAACTGCATTAAAGGGTTTACAATCTGATAATAAATTTTTTAAGGCATAGGAGAGAGAGAAAGGTGGTCTTGCGCTACCTGACCTACAGTATTATGCCTGGGCCTTTCAGTTTTCACTCTCCCGGATGTTGCTAAAAATGCCATTAAGCACTGGGGCAGAAGGCTATGCGCCTGGCTATGTTAAGGGAGCCTAGGCTACCTGAGGAGGATTTTTTGTTTACATTTGGGGAACGAAAATTCTTCAAAAAGGTCACATCTGAAGTCCTCCAGGCAATGGTTAGAGCATGGGCTAGACTAAAGCGCCTTATGCGCCTTAATTACTTTTCAAGTCTAGCGCCACTCTGGGATTCACCGGGCGCGCCCGAATGTCTTCAGGAGAGGCTAGCTCTACCACTCAGAGAAGCAAGTTTGAGGGTAGGTTTCATGGGAACAACTAGGAGAAAGAGTGGGAGTGGGCCTTTCAAGGTTTAAGTATATCCAGCTGCAGAGTTGGGTCCAAACACAGCAAAGCCAGAAAAATCCAATAGGCTGGGGAAATATTATTGAACAACAGTTAGTAGCCAGGCCAGTAGGGAGGAGGGAGGTCTCTTACTGGTACTGGGTAATGGAGGAAGCCGTGGATGGAGATTTTAAACTCGCAGATGAAGTATGGAGTGTACATCTTCCAAATGAACAGTGTGAGCAATTGTGGCAGAATTCATTTAAGGCTCTCTTCAGCATAGTAAAACCTGCCTGGCTGAAGAGAAATCAATTATTCACTGTACATAGGGCACATCTTTCTCCATTAAGGCTGTCTAAACTTTTCAATGGGCCTCCAGTCAGCTGCAGGAAGTGTGGTCTGGTTGAAGTGAAACAAAGAATATGTGAACACAGGAGTTATGTGAAATGTAGGAGGAGTACCACAAACATGAGCAATCATTACATAGAGGCAGGCCACACAACTGAAGATTTGAACTGGATTGTCTTGGAAACCTTCATGACAAAGGGCAATAACGCCCAAAAAATCCTCTTCGAAAAAGAACAAAGGTGGGTGCATAAACTACAAACTGACTCACAGGGATTGAACAATCATATTCCCTGGTTGAGTCTAAATAACTAAACAGTTTGCATAACCAGCCCAATGAACAATCGAAATACCAACAGTACAATGACAAAGTGGAAATCGCACTGATTAACCAATACAGATTTCACAATCCTGAACATGTGTGAATACATGATGATATCTCAACACTTAAAAAAACTGGTTCTGAGTGAATATCGAATAGGACTGTGCATAATCCTATAATTTGTGCTTCCCAATTGTACAGAGCAACCACATCACAGGTAGCCATTCTACACGCGCTCTCTAATTTTTAATTATTAATTATTAATGTAAATTCTTTTCCAAATACAATCCTGATTTAACTGTGCACAAGCGCCACCAGAAGACAGACTTCCGATTGCACCGCGAGTCTTTCTTCACCCCCCCCCCCCCACTGTGTTTGTTTCATAACCACACCCGGAAGCAGAACGCGTCTCCCGGGCCCAGAGTGACAGAGCCAGCAAAAGTCGTGACTGGAGCGAGACCACAGGTAGCAGCTGGACAATGGAGCGCCGCCGAAAACCGTAATGTATATACTTCCCGTTTTCTTAAACCTTGTCCACATTATTCCAGTAGGCTTCCCGGACTCACTGGGAACCCGTTGAGGCACAATACATAACCATTGAAGGTGCGTGTGGCATTTCTGTATTAGTGTTTACCGGAAGTAGAAAATAATCTTGCCCGATTACATTCACATTTTCTTGCTCTCCTTAGAACCTATTTGTACTGTAATATTCTATAGAAGGTGTCACTTACCCTTTGAAATAAGATAACAAAACAGTGTGATTGTGTGGATTTATAATTAACTCTGTGGTGAGTACGCACGCCACATCGGTGTGGAAACACGATACTGTAGAGTGCAATATCGAGGCATTCAACCAGTTTAACTGGAACGAACGAAAGGCATGGCACGCATTTACCAAACCACATCTGAATGAATAACGAGTGTATTACGAGAACACAAACATTGTTTTAAGAATAAGTAGAGATATTTTGCCTTTAAGTGATATATTGGCCATTTGGTGAACACGACTAGGATTGAGAGAGTGACACTTTGCCATGACCATTTGTGTAGTCTTTCGAAGTATTGCCATTTTCTAGTTGCAGTAACAAAAGAAATCAACCAAACAGAACATTTCTGTCTGTGTCCAATCTCCCTCCTCCCCCCATTTGTTGTTATTTGTGTATTGCAGATACTGCGAGATCTGATCAGGATTAGGATTAATATATCCCTTTTCACACCTATCTGCATAAAAAGAAAGTTTCCTTTTTGGAGACCACACCCACTGAGACGCCCACAGTCTCAGTACACCCGTCACTTTGGTCCTGAAGAAAGCCCACTCGACCTATCTAGGCGGCCAAGGGCTGAAACATGTCAACCTAAAATTCTTTTTAAAAATATATTTTTTTAAATAAACCACCATTTTTTGAGTGCATGAGAGCCCTCACAACTCTCAAGAGCGCACCAGAGCAGTTTTTAATCTATATTTCGAATCCAGACTAAATAAAACCAATTATGGCTGTACGAGTACTTTTAGAGTGTGAAACCCCGCCTTTCCCTATCACATCACTGATCACTACTGTTTTTAACGAGGGGTATGCCTCCGGGTGGAGGATGCACATTCACTAACCCTATGATGATGCAATCACGTGCAAAATAAGGCGGAGAACCAAGATATACCACCCTTTCGATCTAAAAAACACATGAATTAGGATTTTTTATTTGGGACACGTCAGTACGATGATTGCATTGCCCAGGTTATGCAGGACAAGTGATCCTTTCCCCACTTGATTTTTTGAAGCCTCAGTCATTCATATGTTCAAAGATTGTCCTGCCATCGTACCTTTTTGGGACGGAGTTCTGAAGACATTGGTGGATATTTTGGGATCCCTGATAGTTGTTGGCCTTTCCAATCAAGTCACTGGACCATCTACATTACTTTTATTTTACGCTATTTTGCTAGCTAGGAGGCAAATATGCAAGCGTTGGATTGAACCTTCCCCACCATGCCCTCTGAATGGTTGGCCTCGATGTATTAGACATCTAAGATAGAACTGTCCAGAACTTGCAGCAGAAAAAAGACCTCATTTTGGGACTCGTTGCTAAAGTGGGTCAGGGCTTGAATGACAGGGTGGTACTCTCTTGTTTTGAATATGCATCTATGAACAGTGGGTCCTATGATTATGCCTCTTTGGCACTCTTCGGACCACGTTGGGCACCCCCGCACATTTGCCAATGAATGTTGTCCATCAGGCTCTTGGGGGTCTAGTCGTAAAGTAACCTCTCCTCCCTTTTTGGGGGTAGCAACATCCATGTCTGCCAAGGTACCTACAGGCTAAAGGCACCACGAGATTCCAACTTAACGCCAGCTCTCTTCAGATCACTGAGGAATGGTACAGACAGCTTGTTTGTTCAACGGGGTTTGAGGCGAATGAGGACAAAAAATAAAAAATACAAATAAATAAACATTTTTATTGAACAGTAGGATATGTACCTCAATGAGGAGTACAGAAAACTAAATGATGGGGCCTGCTACGAACGAGTACCAAAATGTGAGTTCTTGAGAACTAATCAAATCTGTGGAGAGAAACTGATTTAGTGATGTTAAAGAGGCCTTATTGAGTGGGAAGAATACAAGTTCTTAGCGCGCAAGTATCCAGAGATTCCTATCCTCTGTCTACTCCCAAAAGTCCACAGGGGTGAAACCAATCGCCCAGGCAGACCTATTGTGGTGTCTCTTGATTCTTTGCTTGAGAATACTTCACAGTACGTAGATTTCTTTCTGCCCCCATTTGTCCTGACGCTACCATCATACATTCAGGACACCAAAGATTTCTTAACTCGTATTGATGGGATCCACTGAGTATCATACTTTCTTCTGATTACCCTTGATGTAGGGAGTCTGTTTACCAGCATAGCCTATGAAGCAGGGACAATGGCATGCAGACCCTTTTTGAAATCTAGATGTTTATTCCATGTGTTCCACACATAAATAATAGTAAAGGGAGAGGGGGCCAAGCAGCCCCTCTGCAAGGCCAAATTCAGCACCAGGGACCACCTCCTCTCTGGGTTAGGCCTTAGAACTAAGGAGGGGGGCCCTGCAGTCCCTCTCCTGCAGCCATTCATGGCCCTGGGGACCGCCACCCCCCAGGGCTAGCTCCCTGGGTACCCACCCTGTGACATTACTGTTTGCTCTTGCTTAGCAGGAGCTTATGACAGCTCCCGCCAGGTGAGAGCAAACATTAACTCCGTCCCAGCAGGCAGTAGCAGGAAAACTGCTATTGCTCGCTGGTGACTGTATATTCATCGGAATACAGAAGAAAGAATTGCTCCTGCCTGAGGGAGAAGCATTGTTGGCTGCTTCCTATGTGTATGAGCAATGCTGGCTCCTGCTGGAGGAAGGGCGCCAGCAGGGACTGCAGGGACATTAAAGCTCCTCCCACGGTCACCAATGCTGGCAACTAGGTGGCCTGGGTGGGCTCCAGGGCACCCTGCATGTAAAGGGGATGGGGTCCCCATGGCTGAAATCGGACAAGGGAGGGGGGCCGCATGGCCCCTCCATTCATTTTTGTCTGGGCCCAGGCCGAAATCAGCCCGAGGAGGGAGGCCAAATGCTTGTTTGGTCCTGCCCCATTTTCATTAAAAGTATGCTATGGTCTTCCTGCCTATGGTCTTCCTGCCTTTTCCCACGTTGATGGACAGCTTACCAAAAGGCCCTTGAGCGTGTTTCCCGACAAATTTGGTGATGTGTTCTTCATGCAGAGGAATGCGAGGACAACTCCACCTCTTTGTAGTCCTGTTCTTTTCTCTTGAGGAGGATACATATTATCACAGATTTGTGGATAAAGACGCTGCAGGAACAATCACATTGCCAAAATTACATGCACCCAAGGTCACTGGAGACATTACCTTGTGGTCCTTTACACAGCTGTAGTGTAGAATATGCACTCACCATTTACCCAATGAGGTAGCACTTACTAATTAACCAGTAGAAAGTACTCCAGTTGGGTAGACATTTTCAGCAAAACTGTGGACTCTTCTTGGAAAAAAAGAGGTTCCATTATGACCCTAATACTCATTTCACAGAAATTAAACGGGAAGCAATTACAAATATAAATATAGCAGGTGCCCCAGTTGAAGCTCCTCCTCTGTAAAGCACAAATGATCCTAACTTCTAGGGGTTCGCAAAGGCAAAGCAAGTGTAGTTCCTCTAGTACTCCACGTTGAATAACAATATAAAATCCATAATGGAGGTGACTTGATCATTGAGCTATTGGAGCACAAACATTTGAGTTATTGTCAAAGTGTAGGTCCAGGTGGATGATGGCTCAGAAAACCCATTAAGGCACACTTTCTTGCAAGAAGGAGAGAAAAAAGATGGATTCACAGTTCTCAATGTTAGTAGCCTTAATGGTACATTTCACGGCTAGCTTGTGGATTACCTCTTTTTATTGGTTGATCTGGTCTTAAAATCCCGTAACCTAGCAGGTTCACATCTAAAATATCTGGTGCTGCAGATTCATTAGGCCATGTTTCTGTCAGGTTGCTTTTCCATAAGGAGTTCAAAAATATCATTTTTATGTTTAATCATAGAGTGACAGTTGATCAGCAAAAACTGTGAGTTATAATTATTAGACAAGGGTGACATAGTATTCAAGGCTGAAATCACAATGAGCACATTTTGATTTTGGTGGGTCCGCCGCAAGCTTGTGCAAACAAGCTGCTGCAGTTTTAGGGTTTAAGCTTTTAAGTTGGTCCTAAGAGTACCTTAAATGTAGTTGGGTATTTAAACTGGCAGGGGGTCTGGCCTCTGTCGGATGCGGACAGGTGCAGACGGGCTTGCCTTTGACATGCCTATGGAGCACCCACTGCACGCATCTGTGCTGCGGCCATCATATAGTAGACCGCCTCCAGTGGGTTGGCCCAATCCCCACCAATTTGGTGTGAGTAATGCAGGGAGTGGAATTCTCACCGCACCCTCTACTCGTGAGCTGAACAGGTGAAACAGGTAAGGTGCTTGAAAATGCTTGAAAATGAAACAGAGCAGCAGATCGAGGGCACAGAGAAAAAAGGAGCCAAGCAACTCCTGCACTTAGGTGCTACAAGGAAAGAAATACTAAAAAGGGAGCCAGGCACCTCCCCACATTAGTTACTATAAGAAAACTAAAACAGTTTAAAACACTTCAGTACGAGTCATATGAGCACTCAGATGGGAGTGGGATATATTTAAAGCAGGATGCTCCTACCGGAGGTCAAGACCCGGAGCATCCGGAGCCATCAACAAGTAGTCTGTCTCACAAACCCATACAGGCACTCACAGACCCACTCACAAACCCACACAGGTGCTCACACACGCACTCACACATTTACACAGGCACTCACAGACCCACTCACATACCCACACAGGTACTCACACAGGCACTCGCAGACCTACTTTAGATCCACACAGGAACTCACACACCCACTCTCAGACCTCGACAGGTACTCACAGACCCACTCACACACCCAGTCACTGACCCATTCCTCTACTCACACACCCCACTCATAGACCCATACAGCCACTTACATATCTACTCACAGACCCTTATAGCCAGTGACACACCCACTCACAGACCCATACAGCCACTCACATAACCATTCACCAATGAATACAGCCACTCACACACCCACCAAAACACCCATTCGCTCGTACACCCATTCAGCCACTCACACACACAAACCCGCTCTTAAAGGTGACAGCTTACAGTTAGGAAATAAAATTTTTAAAACCATAGACATTTACTGAAAAAACAAAGGTTACGGGCGTGTTATAGTAAGGAAATAGAATTTTAAAAACCTTAGCAATTCACTACAAAAACAAAGGCTACAGGGACGTTATTGTTTGGCTCAGATTTCACTCATATATAACCATAGAAATTAGGCATCTATATGCAATAACTATAACTCACGCCCCTGCAATGCACTGCTTATGACCTCACATATTACATCACTCATGACATAGCCGGTGACATCTCAGATGACTTCACTGAACCATTCACAGACCCACTCACACCTATATAGCCTCTTATACACACCTACTCGCATACCCATTCACAGACCCATACAACTACTCACAGACCCACTCACTCATACATAGAACCACTCACACGCCCACTTACTTACTCATACAGCCACTCACACCACTCACTCACACAGCTACTCACACAACCACTCACTCACCCATACAGCCACTCACACAGCCACACACTCACCCATACAACCTCTAAACACAGCCACCCACTCACCCATACAACCACTTACATATGCATTCACACATCCATACAACCACTCATACATTCGCTCACTCACCCGTACAGCCACTTACACAGGCACTCACTCTACAATACAGCCAATCACACATCAACTCACGTAACCATACAGCCACTCACTCACCCATAGAGCCACTACACACCAAGTCAATCACTCAAACAGCCACTCAGTCACCCATAGTTACTCACACACCCACTCCCCCACACATACAGCCACTCTCTCACCCATACAACCACTCACAAACCCAGTTACAGACCCATATACCTACACACCCACCCTCACAATCACATATACCCCACTTACACAACCACTCATGCACACTCACACAGCCATACAGACACTCAGACACCCACTCACACATGGATACACACAGTCACACAGCCACTAATATAATATATGTTAGAAATATTATCACTCATTAGTAGTAAACAAAGTATAGGAATTTAACTTTGTGGTAGCTTAGTATGTATCTTTAAGTCTCAGAAACGTTTACAGAACACTAACATGCACTAGAAGATGGCATCAGTGAGATGTCATGAGTGATGTCACTGACCATGTCATGAGTGTTGTAATATGTGAGGTCATAAGCAGTGTATTGCAGGGGCATACATTATTGTTAGCTCAGTTATGTTTAATTTTATTTTAAGTTGATTTCCTCACTATAACGTCCTTGAGCATTCGTTTTTTTCTGTGAATATATATATATATATATATTCACTGAAAAAACCATAGGTTATAGACCATATATAGTTAGGGATTAGCATTTAAAAAACCTTATTTTACTCACACAAAACCATTGAAATTTGCATATATAGTTAGTTGTAGTAACTATATATCGCGCACCCGCAATCCACTGCTGATCATGTCACATATTACATCATTCATGACATGGTCAGTGACATCACTGATGACATCACTGATGACATCATCCAGTGACTGTAAGTTTCTGTAAAGTTAAAATATGTCTTACATATTGAACAATGAGTGGATGTATAAGTGTGTGGATGAAGGATTTAGTAGGTGCATGACTGACTGTATGAGAGAGTGATTAAATGTGTCTCACTAAGTGCATGGGTTAGTGATTAAACTGTTTTAATTTGTGCATCATTATATCTGTTGTTCTGTAAACTGCTGCATGTGTTGATCAATAGCTATATGAGTAACTATAGGGGTTATTGATTGGTTGCCCAAGTATTTGTATGGGAGAGTGAGTGTATGTGTGTGGGTGGCTGGGAGGTGTGTGACTCTTTGCATAGATGTGTGAACAGTTGATTCACTAGATGTATTGGTTCAAATTTGCATGTGGAAACAGCTGTATGGGTGGTTGACTGTGTGCATGAGTGTATTGGTGAGTGAATGGATATCTCAGTGCTACATGTCAAAGTAAGTACATATGTAAAACACAGTACAAGTGAGAGTTGACATATATAAATTAATGTGTATAAGAGCCAGTGAATGTGTGAGTGGCTGCATGGATCATTGAAAACTTGTATCAGTGATTGTATAAGAGAATAAATATGTGTTAGAATATGTTTCAATAAGTAAGGTGTGTATAACTGTATAGTTGAGGAAATGAAGGTGTGATTGATTCTTTGCATGACTAACTAGGTGTGTGAGTAACTCCATGGATGAGTGACAGTCTGTGAGTGTCTGTTTACACTGAGTGTATCTAATGTTATATTAGAGTCTGAAGAGGTTCATCGTATTATCACATGATTGATGTCATCAGTGATGTTGTCAGTGATGTCATTTGAGTTGTCAACAGTGATGTCATCAGTGATGTCACTGACCATGTCATGAATGATGTAATATGTGACATGATCAGCAGTGGATTGCGGGTGCGCGATATATAGTTACTGCAACTAACTATATATGCGAATTTCAATGGTTTTGTGTGAGTAAAATAAGGTTTTGTAAATACTAATCCCTAACTATATATGGCTATAACCTATGGTTTTTTCAGTGAATTTTTAAGGTTTTGTAAATGCTAATTCCTAACTATATATGGTCTATAACCTATGTTTTTTTCAGTGAATTTCAATGGTTTTTTAATAGCAAATATCAAAAGCTGTAAAATGTATTCTTCTTTTAATGCAAAAATATATTTTATATGTTTGTAATATAATTTTTTTATTTATATATTTTTTTATTATTTTTTTTGTTTCGCTACCGGTCCGTGCACCGGGTAGCTTCCCGTTAGCTCAATTTGGTTCCGCGACCCGGTCCGCGAACCGGTAAACGTTCCGTTAGCGCAACTACCGTGTTAGAAAACAACATCGTGATGGGTCGCGTAAGCGCGACGTATCGTGTTGCTGCGTAATGCATCTTATGACGCGCCGCGTTAGCGCACCCGGAAGCGCTCCGGAGCGCGAACCGAGGCGCGAAGCGCAGCGCCCCGGAAGCGCTCCGGGTGCATAGCGGGACGCGTAATGTAAGCATAACAGGTCATGTGACTTGTTCATAAAACTTTTCATTGGTTCATTTTACTTTTGGTTTCCTAATGATGTAAGGCTTGGTCATATAACCTAAAAATAACACTTTTCATTGGTTTAGAACATTTTTTTCCCAAATGATGAAAGCCCCACCTTTTCTCCTCACTCTGACTTTCATTTTTATGAGAGAAAGACCTACTTTGATTCCTTAGAAATGGCTTCATTGATTGCTGCAGCTGGAGGACCCCCACCACCACCTCCTAGGAAGAGAGGACCACCTCCTCAGGTTATCCTACAGCAAGAGGAGGAAGAAGAGGAAGAAGAGGAAGAGGAGCAAGGGAGCAGGAGGTTTTTACCTGAACAGCCAAGGAGGTCCCATGTCAAAGAAAATTATATATGGCAATTTCTTACATTTCCCGAGGGCCAAAAAAAGGTAAATTCCCGGTACATTACCTGTCTGATCTGCCAAAATGATCTGTCCAGAGGGACAGAAAAGAATTATACCATGCATCGGCATATGGAAAGGTGGCACCCTATAAATTATAGTGCTGCACAAGTCTGTGACCTGCAGGATAACCCCCCACCTGTGGCCAGTACATCCAATGAAGAGGCAGTGACGGGACCAGAGGCGAGGGAGATGGTCCCAAATATCCAAATGAAGTTTGGGAATGTAAAACACATGTGCATTTTTTGTGGCCAACTGATTTGCTACAGGGAGAGTAGCATACATTTAATCAATACAGCTATTGATAATCACAAATGTCCAAAACGCCCCAGAAAATACATTCTTTTTTTTTGTTGCTCCTGTTGAGCCCTTTATAACGAATCATTTTCATTTCCCCCCCCCAAAAAAAACAAAAAAATATAAAACCATTCAAAAAATACAAAAAAAGTAAAAAAATGTTCAGAAAAATAATAAAAAAAATATAAAACAACAAAAATAATAAAAAAAAGTTATTTTCAGAACTACCTCCCCTTTATAAGAAATTGCTAGAATGTTTAGCACTCTGGCAACCTCTATTTCTTTTGATTCGCGTCCCGGTTCGCGCGCCGGTACGCGAACCGGAAGCGAACAAAAAAATTTTTTTTTTTTTAAAAAAGAAGAGTAAGTAAACAGAGAGTAATGTTAAAAGAAAGACAGCTAGAGGAAGTAACACAGAGATACTGTTTAAAGAGGGACTAAGAAAAGGAGTGGAAAGAGTAGAGTAAGTAAGTAATAGAAAAAGGAATGAGGGAAGTAGCAAAGGCAGGAAACTGAGGGTTAAAGAAATGAAGCAGTGGAACTAATAAAAGTTAAATGTGAAAGAGATGTAAAGGAATGAGTACTAAACACTTACCTTATAATTATCATTAACTTAGTCACTTGTTATTTTTATACTTTCAATCTGTGAATGAGAGAACAAAAATTTTAAAATTGATAAAAAGTAGTAAAAGATGAGTGAGCATGAGACAAGATGAGTACATATTAAAAATCAAAATTCAAAGTACAGAATTAATTAAACATATTAAATGGTTTATTTTTGCTGTTCTCAGAATATATCAAATTTCACTGAAAACAGTGAGTTGAAGGTATTCATCATATAACAGCGGGGAAAAAACACAAATAAACGATTGTGTTTAAAAAACCCATATAATATAATCAATCAGAAATCAGAACTCCTCAAAAGTAACTTACTTTCTATGACGTCAAAGGATGTCCTATGAACAGCTTATACTCTGTTGTACTGTTATTATTTTCTGCCCGCCACTTTTTGAAAGATAAGCTCCATGGTTTTAAGAAAAATGAGACATACAAAGCAATTTAAAACAGCACAGTAAATTACAGCAACACCTAGAATCATTATAATCCAGTTACCTACCCTAAATTCTCACTTCTGAAAACAAGTCAAAAGGCAACATTGCTTCATAGTCAAATGGTAATCATTGCCGAAAGACCAGCCTTTTTTATATTTCAAATAACCTGTGTAATATCCTGATGTTGTCAAAGGACCATCATATCATATAATAGCTGCAGTTACAAATGTTCTTCCTGAAATCGACGACTGTGTAGCCAAAACATTTTTAATTAGACTTGACAACTTATTTTCATCCAGTTTATGTAGTTGAAATTGTAAAATGACATTTCACCCATACGTTTCTATAAATAATGTGGACACCATTGCAGACTTACATTACCTCTACTCCTTGTTTTGATCTGCTGCTTGAATTAGCTTATTAACACAAACAGTTTTCATTCTGTACTACACTTATCCACAAGGCCATATAGAGTAGGAGCCATTAGAACCTCTTGAAATTCCTCAGAACAAATCCAGAGATTCCTTCCCTACATTTTTGGTTGTAAGAACACCAGGTAAGAATTTTTAAGGTGAAAAGGCAATCTTTTTTTGAAAGTTAAAACATAATCATTGCAGAATGACCAGCCGTTTCCAGACTTCAAATAAGTTGTGTAATGTCCTGATGTTGTTGAAAGACCCTCATGATATATAATTGCTGCAGTTACAAAAGTCCTTCCTGATATTGACAACTGAGAAGCCACAAAATCTTTAATTAAAGTTGTTAATTTTGTTCCATCAGGCCTACATCGTTGGAACATTAAAATGACATACTGGCCATATCTTCGTATAAATAATGTGGACAGCATTGCAGACTTACATTGGCTACACTCCATGTTTTGATTGGCTGCTTTTACTAGCTTATTAAAGGATACTGATTTACTGTCTGGCAAAGTTAAATATATAAATCTTTCTGAATCTACACTAGTAGTACTTGATAATGCACAATTCTCGCAGTCATGCTGCCATTGATAAGAAAGGCCAAACAGATGATCTACATCTACACCTTCATCTTGCAATACATCAAGCATCTACATTAAAAACTCCTGACAATCCTGCTGAATATTTTGAGAGAATTGCGTTTGACCTGAACATTTATCTAACAGATTACGAATTTTAGACACACTTTCTACTCTTGTTCTATCAGCGCTACATTTCTCTAACACAGAATTCAACAAACAGCAAAAACTTTGTTCCGAATTGATCACAATCTGTTCTTTTAAAGTTTCTAGAGAAAAGACAACATTAACCACTACATTAGCATAGCAGTTGACACCAGAACTATTTTCAAATTGAAAACCAACAACATCTTCAACATAATTCATTTTCTTTCTGCTTACAATTTTCGGTTCATCGACTTTTGGTCTTTTTGCTACAACCTCCCTACTATTACTGATATCTCTTCGTTTCCAGCCTACCACACGTTTCTCAAACAAAGGATATTGAGGCAAATGTGGCGCATACTCTCTTCTTAACCTATTGTATTCCTTAACACAATCTAGATCCGCACAAATGTTTGTGACATCACAGTCAATCAAGTACAATCCCGATAAAGTTCTGACTCGTGACAATGCTACATAAGCCATACCCTCTTTGAACACAGAACTGCCAATATTCACCAAAGCAGTGTCTACACTTAAACCTTGCGATTTATGGATTGTCACCGCATATGCCAAGCAACCAGGAAACTGCTTACGGCGAACATATAAGTCTTTTACAAGCAAAAACCTAGCTGTGCAACGACCAATTAGCTGTACTTCCTCAATGCCATCAAATTTAATTTTTAAAAATTCAATTCCATCTCTATTTCTGTATTTCTCAAAATCAACAACATTACCCATTGATCCATTTACCAGACCTCTTTCAACATGTAAATTCCTTCTCAAAATGATACGGCAATTTAAGCACACATTCAGAGTCCTTTCAAAACCAGCAGTTTTAGATATAGTCTTCTCTAATGAATCCAATTTAGATTTCAAATTCTCAGACAAAATAATTGTTGCTCCCATATGCTCTATTCTGTCAATAGCTTCCAGTTTCACAATCTCTTGGTTTTCTAAATTTAACATTTTGTTGTTGAAGATGGAACATTCTGCAAGAGTTGGCATCAAACATATTCCAGATTTCTTCTCAGTAATTTTCTGAAAAATATCCTCTGGCAGAACGTCTTCTTCTGGATACAAATTTGACAGTAATCCTGCATGTAAAGCTTCTTTCCCACGCTCGGTCACTTTCCCGATTCTAACATCTTGTAGAATATTCTTGTAATCTTCGTCCTTCGCCTGACGCATATTTTCACGCAGCTCAGCATAATTGAAGTTTAACCATATGTTAACGTTGCCAATGCTCCCTAGGCACTTCCTGGTATCTTCATGCGTAAGCAGTTTAAACACTGGTTGTCCTTTCACTGGTGTCAGCTGCAGAAGATCACCGAAAACAATGATGTGTTTGCCACCAAATAACACATCATACTCTGTTTTAAGAACTTCCTGCATTCTCAAATGCACAAAGGCAAGCATGACATTGGAAACCATGCTTACTTCGTCAATGATAAGAAGTTTCATCTTCTTCAGGACTCTAGATACTTCACAACAAGCATCTCCAGATAACTTGTGGTATTGTAATTTGTTATCATGCTCCACTGGCAGCATCAGTAGACGATGCAAAGTAATACCTTTAATGTTATGTACTGCCAGTCCAGTTGGAGCGGTGACAACACAAGGCAGCGATGACTCAGTCCTTTTCTGTAGATAACATGAAATTGCTTTAATGAGGAAACGTTTTCCAGTTCCTGCTTCTCCACTCATGTACAGTCGGACAGGCTTCAACGACGTACATGAGCACTCTTTCTTCTCATGACTTAATCCATGATCAATTTGTTTGGTAACTTCGTCATATATTTTCCTCTGCTCAACGTTGAGTTGTCTTTCCAAATCTTCTAAGTTAACCGCATCCTCCTGAGCATGTGCCATGGCTCTTTCCACTTCAATCATGGCAGTGGCAGCTTCATTTTCGATAACTGGTTCTCCTAGTGGATCCTGACTCAATGAAACAGAACTCTGACTGTCCTGAGAACTGTCTCTAGCAAGCTCAGCTGCAATTGTTGCTTCCTGCTCGATTTCTGCATTCAACATTTCTAGATATTTTGGAAAAACAGGACATTCTATGGACTCCTTGGCTGCATTGAAAGAGTCTTCGTAACAGAGGAAATCTCCAAGCAGTTCCTCTTCTGCACGCCAAGGCTTGAAAAGTTGCAAAAGAGCTAAATAGAAAAACTCTTTTCTTTCTGGAGATTCGCAATTCAATTTTCGATGATTTACCAATTGACATTTTCTTTGCTTGACCAGACATCCCTCACTTCCAATTACAGCATACACTCCTTTATCAATATCTTCTTTGATGTTCCTCTTGAAAATGTAATTTTGTAGAACCTCATACAGACAAACATTCTCCAGGTGACTGCTTCTATTTGGATAATATGTATCCAACATGTTGGTCTTCAAAATATCTGTACTGCTTGGCTCCTTCTCTTCCAAATACTCAATTTCCCGTACAGGTTTCAGAACTCGATTACGCATTGCAGCAAGACCAAGACTCGCCCAAATGATACTCCTAGATTTGGCATAGAGACTTGCTGAAGATAACCGGTCAGAACATTCGTAAGCTCCGATTTCTCGATGCAACAACATCTTCAGACTGAAACTGTACAACTTCTTACTGAGGCTCTTTTCATGGGAAATGTCCTTCCACATATCCTTCAGTTCTGTCTTTTCTTTTTTTGTGATGTAAGACGTCAAATACCGAGCCACAGCCATACAGTTGTCAGCCACAAACTGTATATCCATGTTAGCATTCCACATGGGCAATATCACTGGGTTGTAGTCGTTGATGTACTTGGACTCTTCGTTTCTTTTCAAATTGTATGTGTTTTTGGGTGATTTCCTCGTCACATTATGTCGCAGCGAAGACATCAAATTATTCACTCTTCCTTTAGATATCACCGATAGTGGAAATCCAAAACGACATTTGGTGTAGTACTTGCCCTTGTTTCTGAATTTACGACGACAGTACTTTCCACAACGATGGCTTTGAAACCGTAAAACTTGTTCTCTTAGACTTTTGTCTTCCTTTGTCTTTGGAACAGCACATGTAGAATACTGTTCTATGAAACTCATCACTAAGTCATCCGGATTTGTTCCAAATTTGGGTGCATCTTTGATCCATAGCAGCATATGTCTATGAGGAGCACCTCTTGCTTGATACTCCTTTCTCCAGAAGAAATCCAACACCTCCCCAAGAGGTGGATTTTTCTTGTTTGTGATGAAAGACATCATAGCTTCAAATCTATGATTGAAGTACCTGCATGCATTCACTGGATCCAAAGAGCACAGTTCTCCAGGTGTCTTGAATTCAATATTTTCAATGTTTCCATTTGCCTCTCGTAGAAATTCAAGTAAGTCCTCCCAGGCATACTCAGCACAGCTGAGAGTGAGGAACCAAGTGGGAGTTCCTAAGTTCCTCAGCATACATTTTAAGTCACCATGACGACGATACCAATACTCATTAGTACCACGCTGACATGCCATGAGATTAATCAGGTGAGAATCCAAAATACTGTCTTGCACATTGACTTTATCCATAAAGTCCCTTGCCGAGATATTTCGCAGTTGTACACCACTTTTCAAGATGTGGTTCACTGCATAAGACAGCCCAGACAGATCACTTTCAAACAGTAGATGAAACAAATAGGGAATGCATTGACGAAACCTAGGATCTTCTGCATACAATCGTAAAGTCCGGTATTCTGAAGCAGGAATTTGATCAGGTCGCTCATCATATCGTCCTCCTCGACCTGTGGGAAATAACTGTGGGAAACACCGAGCTTCCAAACTTTCCTCCCAAACACTAATGGGACTCCCTTTGGCTTGTTTCATTTGAAACAACTCAATAGCATTCCCCATGACGTCCTTGGAATGCAAAGGATGAACACTATAATGTTCATATATTTCTTCATTTTTAGAGGCTTCTACTTTCTCAATTTGCCCAGCACACAAATCTCTGTCCTCTTCTTCACTTACTTCCTCTTCTGCAACACATACATTCTTGTAGTACTCATTGTTTTTTATCAAATACAATGTTGCCTTTTTGACTTTCCTAACATCCACTAAATCTTGCCAGATTTTCTTACTCTTTGTCGGAACCCCATTAACTAGGATAACCAGAGGTTCCTCTTCCACTTTCTCTACTCCAATTGTATTAATGTTTTAAAAGCAAATAAACAACTCTTCCTTTTAATCCTCTCTGTAAATCTGATGGAGGCAATTTCCCTGTCTTTGGCTCCATTCGTACAATAGCCTGAAAGGGATGGACACTTTGAATCAAAATAGATTCATAAGTATTTAAATCCTTCAATTCAGAAGGAATGTCAACCAATTCAAGATTATTATGAACCGCTCTAGCAGGCATCCGGTTTTGGTTTAATTCGTTAAAACAATAAGTACACATACGTTGGTCCGATCCCAAATCAAAACAATTTTCTACCATCAAGTATGTGGCAAAATCCTTCCATTCACTATTGTTTTCCATTTCACTTACTGCATATAAATCCACTAACTTAGTCTGATTCTTATAATAAGTCCGTCGACAGCACACACAAGTGAAATTAGGCCTCTCACTTGATTTCACCTGAAAGTTGAAAATGTCCTTGTGAAACTTATCTATATTAGAAATCAGTACACTCTCTTCCACATTACCTTCTTCTACTGGGTCAATTTCAACATTGTTCTCTTTACCATAAAGTAACAGAACTCCATTTCTTCACAAGTATTCTTCACATCTACTTCAGAACCATGCAAAAGAGCAGTGCTTAATTGTTTAAGCATAATTGTTGGACTCTTAGCATAATACAACATTCTCACTAATTTCCTCACTTTATTATGATGCACTGCTAGCATCCTGAAATGATGAAAAACACTCTGGCATACTCTCCTGGAAAGACAAGCCAGTGAATAACCATGCAAACCTGTCACTTCTCTCACTCTGCAAGGATCTAATTCTTGCAACAATTTTATTTTCTGTTTTAAACTTTTCTTATTAAATGTCCGTACAAAATCACAAAGAAAATTGATGGAATCCTGTCGCACACTGCAAATAGAACTACACTTCCAGGTATACACTGGTCCCTTAGGACGTCTCCCTAAAACTTCATTACCTAACACCTCTTCTGCCTCTGTTGACACAAGTTTTTCTTTTTCAACCGGACAACCATCTTTCACCTCATAAGCTCGACCACTGGTTTCAACTGCATGCACCAAATTATTGTCCTGAAAATAACTCTCCTCATTAAAAAATGCCTCACAACTTGAACTATGCATCCATTCTCCTGAGAAAACTTCACAAAAATTACTACAATTAACTACTCTCTTCCATCTACTATTTGATTTGAAATCATAAATTACCTTGTTTAGTTTCCTAATTCTATTGATTACCAAAATAAATAACTTTCGCTTAATTTCAAAAGCCTGATCAATAATTTTCTCTACATTTTTCGTTCTCTTATAAAAAGCCACTTTCTGTTGACCTTTCTTAAATTTTTTTAACAAATTACCAATTATCCTGTTGCGGAACATTCGTCTATGAATGTCTCTAAACAGATTTTTCCTTCCACTACCATGCACAGAGTTATCTCCTGCTCTAGCAGTTACATTTTTGAGGGGCCTTCCCTTCCCGTTTAAACTGGCTCTCTTCTTCTGAACTAAAACATATTCACTAGTGATACTTTTTCGTCTACAAATGTTTCTTAAAAATGATTTTGTTGTCTTACCCGGAATTTTTTTGGTGACTTGACAACTTTTAATTCTAGAGGACTGCTGCAAAGGTCCATTATCTCCATTTTTACCAAGGTGGGGTGTAAGTCGCTTTGCTTCTTTCTTTCTTCTCTGCCTTGAGGGCATGTTTGAATTTTTAAGAATATCTTGAGTTGAATCTGTGGAAAATGTATTAACATTTTTTTATTAAATACTATTACCAAACAGTAAATCAATAACAGTAAGCAAACAATTGAATGGAAGGATTTTGCAACATACTTGATGGTAGAAAATAGCAATGGAATAGAATCCTTCTACATATGACCTGTGCTCTGTTATATGTTAATCTCAACTAATTTCAAGACTCTATTTCTATTTAGAGATTGTTCCACAACAGACATTGCTGATGTTATTGTTATTGACTTAAAATTGCCAAGCACACATGAGGGCAAATTTACAAGGCCCTTGCACCAGGGGGAAGTGACTTAAAATTGCCAAGCACACATGGGGGCGTATTTACAAGGCCCTTGCACCAGGGGGAAGTGACTTGAAATGGCCAAGCACACATGGGGGCGTATTTACAAGGCCCTTGCACCAGGGGTAAGTGACTTGAAATTGTCAAGCACACATGACGGCGTATTTACAAGGAACTTGCACCAGGGGGAAGTGACTTAAAATTGCCAAGCACACATGAGGGCATATTTAGAAGGCCCTTGCACCAGGGGGAAGTGACTTAAAATGGCCAAGCACACATGGGGGTGTATTTACAAGGCCCTTGCACATCTTATGCATCACTTTTAACATTTACACTGTGGAGCACCATGGGGCAAAAACAGCACAGATGCAACATGCATCTGTTCCGCAAAAGCGACGCATTGCAGGAGTCACATCGCAAGTAAATGAATTCTCATAAATTTAAAAAGCATTCCTTTTCCTTAAAGACGATTTTCTGATCATAATTTGAAAACACAGCACAGCTCCTATGTACAACCACACCTTGTCAGTACTAATACTTCACATTATCTACAATTACAATTTGTAAAAGAAGCAAAATCTTCAAGGAAAACATAATGCAAACACTTGACACAAAATAACATTTTAAATGCACAGCTGGCTTCCTTATTTTCTCCAAAAAGCATACTAGTCTCTACCAAATTAGTCTCCCAGATTCATGGGAGAAGTGACTTAAAATTGTCTAGCACACATAGGGGCGTATTTACAAGGCACATGCACCAGGGGAAAATGACGGCCAACCACACATGAGGGCGTATTTACAAGGCCCTTGCACCAGGAGGAAGTGACTTAAAATTGCCAAGCACACATGGGGGCGTATTTCCAAGGCCCTTGCACCAGGGGGAAGTGACTTGAAATGGCCAATCACACATGGGGGCGTATTTACAAGGCCCTTCCACCAGGGGTAAGTGACTTGAAATGGTCAAGCACACATGACGGCGTATTTACAAGGAACTTGCACCAGGGGGAAGTGACTTAAAATTGCCAAGCACACATGAGGGCATATTTAGAAGGCCCTTGCACCAGGGGGAAGTGACTTAAAATGGCCAAGCACACATGGGGGTGTATTTACAAGGCCCTTGCACCACTTATGCATCACTTTTAACATTTACACTGTGGAGCACCATGGGGCAAAAACAGCACAGATGCATCATGCATCTGTTCCGCAAAAGCGACGCATTGCAGGAGTCACATCGCAAGTAAATAAATTCTCATACATTTAAAAAGCATTCCTTTTCCTTAAAAACGATTTTCTGATCATAATTTGAAAACACAGCACAGCTCCTATGTACAAGCACACCTTGTCAGTACTAATACTTCACATTATCTACAATTACAATTTGTAAAAGAAACAAAATCTTCAAGGAAAACATAATGCAAACACTTGACACAAAACAACATTTTAAATGCACAGCTGGCTTCCTTATTTTCTCCAAAAAGCATACTAGTCTCTACCAAATTAGTCTCCCAGGTTCATGGGAGAAGTGACTTAAAATTGTCTAGCACACATAGGGGTGTATTTACAAGGCACATGCACCAGGGGAAAATGACGGCCAAGCACACATGAGGGCGTATTTACAAGGCCCTTGCACCAGGGGGAAGTGACTAGAAATGGCCAAGCACACATGGGGGCGTATTTACAAGGCCCTTGCACCAGGGGGAAGTGACTTGAAATGGCCAATCACACATTGGGCCTATTTACAAGGCCCTTGCACCAGGGGGAAGTGATTTGAAATGGTCAAGCACACATGACGGCGTATTTACAAGGAACTTGGACCAGGGGGAAGTGACTTAAAATTGCCAAGCACACATGAGGGCATATTTAGAAGGCCCTTGCACCAGGGGGAAGTGACTTAAAATGGCCATGCACACATGGGGGTGTATTTACAAGGCCCTTGCACCACTTATGCATCACTTTTAACATTTACACTGTGGAGCACCATGGGGCAAAAACAGCACAGGTGCATCATGCATCTGTTCTGCAAAAGCGACGCATTGCAGGAGTCACATCGCAAGTAAATAAATTCTCATAAATTTAAAAAGCATTCCTTTTCCTTAAAAACGATTTTCTGGTCATAATTTGAAAACACAGCACAGCTCCTATGTACAACCACACCTTGTCAGTACTAATATTTCACATTATCTCCAATTACAATTTGTAAAAGAAGCACAATCTTCTTGGAAAACATAATGCAAACACTTGACACAAAACAACATTTTAAATGCACAGCTGGCTTCCTTATTTTCTCCAAAAAGCATACTAGTCTCTTTCTAAAGTAAAGGAACCATATCTCACCTTAGCAAATGCTTTTTGAATTTCAAAACAGTCTCAGAAACACACCAATTTTTCTTTAGCAGAGCAAAAGGTATGCACTCCGGAGGCTGCAACCAACAAAGGCACAGAAATGCTGATATTCATCACACATATCTCTCATTTCACCCAATCAAAACTCTTCCCTCACTTTTTTCAAATCAACACCCTTCCCCCCTCTGCCCTTTCTGCCCTTTTTCCATAGCAACTACCTCCTGACAGACCTCTCATGTTTACAAGTTCACACAACAATGTTTCAAATGAACTCTGAACTCTCAGTACACCTGCTAATCCACTGCAATCTTTCTTAAAATCATTTTTTCTTAACCATTCAAATTACATCTTCCAAAGAACACATCCATGCACCCTAACTTTCTGTTTTCAGCAATGAAAATCCACCAATCACTGCTAATGAATCATTAGCACTCAAACTCCACAGTTTTTTTCTTTACAAACTCCTACTGTTTCAACTGCCTTTTCATTCCCACACTTCATCTGTCTGCAACAGAACCTCCTCTCACCATGTTTTCTGTCTGGATTCTTGGACATAGCTACATCCACTGGGCTCACAGGTATGCTGATAACAGAAATTTACACAACCTCAATTTACAAAATGTGGAAATCAAATGGATTGGGCAAAGAGGATTGAGATGTCACCAATTGATACCATTGGTGAAAACCTTTTTGCATTTGCCAAACCCTGACCTCATAATAGTGCACTGTGGAGGAAATGATGTGGGCACTTTGACTGGGGTAGGTCTGGAAATGCTCTTAAAGGACACCTTTGAGCAATTAATGGCACTTTTTCCTCAAACTGCCTTGGTATATTCCAATATATGTCAAAGACAAAAATGGAGGTGGTCCAATCAATTTTGTCCACAAATTGAGAAAGCGAGGAAGCATGTAAATAAGTCTGTTTCAGCTTATACGAGAGACCATGGAATGGGCGCCATCTACAACAATAGCTTGCGTTACTACATGCAAGACATCTACAGAGGAGATGGTGTGCACTTCTCAGATGAGGGAAACAGAGTTTTCATACAAAATTTAAGACTGTGTATTGGTACCTACTTATAAGTACCTGGAACTTACACAGAACCCAAAAGCTCTTTTCAGAGCTACCTTAACTATAATTACTCTTTCAAAATTTCGAATGTACCTTTTTTCACTAATTTTCACTTATGTTCGCTTCCCGGTTCGCTACCCGGTTCGCGTACCGGCAGCTAACCACGCGAAAAATTCAAAAATTATTTTTTTGTTCAAGCATATATGAGCCTCCTCAGCCACCCTCAGAAAACCTAGGGGGTCAGGATACGTCTCCCGTGCCCCCTTATACCCATTTCCCACATTGTTTTTCCTCCATCTTGTGATTAAATTCGACCGAAACACAAAATGGCGAACTCCCGTTACGCTACCGGTGAGCGACCCGGTTCGCGTACCGGGAATTGCTTCTACAGCGAAAAATAGAATTTTTTTTATTTGCCCCTCGGGACCCTTTAATAACCCCAACATCATTCCTAGGGGGTCAGGAGGGGTCTACCTTGCCCCCTTTCATTAAATTCCCCCTTCGTTTTTCTCCTCCTCTTGTCTTTCGATCCTACAGAGAGACAAGATGGCGGCCGGTCGGGACTGTTTAGAATGTTGACAGACACCGGGGAGCCAATCAGCTTCGCTTCGCGAAGTACCGTTACGTGTCAGGTACGCGAACCGGGGCGCTAACCGGAGCGCTGTCACAGATATATCTGTTTTTTAAAACGTTAATTTATCAAAATCCACTGGAGCACATATATTGAGACATAGCAAAGGCACGTCGGGCAAACCATATCTACAATTTTGCCAAGTTTCGTGTGAATCCATTCCGCTGTTCGAGCTAAAAGTGAGTCCAACCGCCCTATAGAAAAATGAATGGGAAAAACGCATTTTGGGACCCCCCTTTTTTCTCAGCCCCCCCTTGACGAAACCCCCCCAAATGTTCAGGGGCTGCTCAGAAACAAAATGTGCCATTTTCCTGAAAATTTCAGCCAATTCCGTCCACAAACGCCAAAGTTATTCGACATAGAATTTTCAAAAATCCTAAGGGAAAAAAATCCTAACTATATATACCTACTGGCGACCGCCAGTAGGTAATATATATATATATATGTAAATCCCCAAATCCTGTGAGTGCCTGTCCCATTTCATGTTTGGGGATTTACAAATATTGTGCTGCAAGTCCCACCCTCATAGACAATTGGCACCTGTTAGAGAAGCTGCAACTGTGGTGGAATCGAGAAAAGGGAGAAAATATATACATATGCCAATCCCGTTACGTAGATGTTTACATCAAAGACCCAGGACCCGGACTCCAATATGTAAGTGCTAATTTTCTTTATTGAGAGTGGTTTGCCATACCGCATTTCGGGCAAGCCTGGCCTTGTTCACAATACGCGCTGCAAAACTTTATAGTGCACACATGATACTTGATCCCCAACAATGGAAAACGGAATCTAAGAAGGTTAGCATTCATACTTACAACAGACTAACAGTTGCAAATAGATTATAGTTTTGACAAGTGTTGTTATTGAGTTCAAGGACTGCCATTCATAAAGCTTGTATGTGCAAAATAATGTATATGTAAACCAATACTGCATATATATATTAAAGTGACTGGTCGTGTAAATAAATCAATATTTTCAATATTTTGGAATAAAGCAGCAAGAAAACAAAACAATAGCATGTTAACATTTTTGGAGCAATAGTGCAAATATGGCATATGACCAAAAACTGCAATTAGTCATACAGTGCATGATGCATAATTCAATACTCGCTATTTTGTGCATGCGCATTTGTCGATATATGTGTAGTATACCATTTTTTAATAGGAATGGTACTTGGGGCTCACATACAGAGCTATGTAACCTGAAACTTTTTCGTTTAACAGAGGGTATTTTTAGGTTCTCTAGAAAAATAGGTAATAAACCAATACAGGAAATCATTGTCCTGTATAGGAGTAAATGTATTATAGGTGCATGTTACAAGGCAGCCATATGGGGAGGGCCAACATAGTTTCTTAACAAACTCAGGAAAATACGTTTTCAAAAAGAGTGTTGGCAGTTGCAAGTTCCACTACAAATTATATAGTACAAAAAGAATTGTTTGTACCATACACAGGCGATTATATAAGTACAGCAGGACTTACTTTTTGGCATGGGATTTGGGCGAAAGAGGAGACAAAATTCACTAAGGATATAATCATAGATTGCCTTGCTCTTGACTATAATAGGAAAATTCCCTGGTTAGAGTATATGTATACCCTTTTAAAATGCTGTAAGGTAGATCTTGAGCGAAAAGACCCTTTGTCTATCCAGGATTATAGTAAAAGAGTGCTAAAGACAAGGCTTATCACCATCAGGGAAAGTGTAAGAGATGATGAAGCTAGCCCAAAACAGAGCGTCATTGCTTACTGTGAGCGCCCATCATTGATGGGCACCCAACCATATCTCATGATGGTAAGAAACATCCAGCACAGATTTTATCTAACGAGGCTAAGGCTTGGTACCATACAATACATAATAGCATTCCCTAGATTAGGAAAGTGGAGTCATAAACTCCCAAACTGCCCCTGTGACAGTAAATGCCCTCTGTCTACGCTGCACTTTTGACTTTTTGGTAATTTCTATCGGGACATCCGGAAACTTGTGCTAAAACCACTCTTTTTAGGTAATAAGTTTTATCATTATAAACATGCTTTTAATTACATTTGTAGTCTAGGAAATGATGAAATTGTGAATGCAGTTATCGTTTTTACCCAAATGGCGATCAGGAGAAGAAAGGATAATTCCCATCTAGAGGCTTTAATGTATGAAAGTCCTGACGCCTGAATTTAGAAGTACTACATTTTTACCCTGATATAAATTAACATCTTGCACTTTATGCACCTTAGGAAAATATCTCCGCCAAATTGATATCTGAATTTTTAGAAGGCTTATTTTTTTTCTTGTGATACATGTCACTATTCCACAACTTATACACTTCATGAGAATGCACTTTACCCAAATGAGATAAATGTTTACGAAATATGTTGTTTTTAATATTTGTATGGAATTAACCCCTTCGATGCTGATGACGAGCACAGCTCGTCATCAGCCACGGTGGTCGTGTGCTGATGACGAGCTGAGCTCGTCATGTAACATTGGTGCTTACATTTTTCAGCACAGGGGAAAAATAACCACAGCAGCCAAGGTGTTAAAATGCTTTTAAATGTTTATCTTATACCCTATTTAGCAATGATTAATTGCACTTGTATTATGGATTATACTTGAACTGACTGCATGAATGTAAAATATTTTATTTTTGCGTAATTCTAATGGATATTAGGAATGCTAAATCATTTTTTGAATAGAACGCTTTTATGGTTGTATATTATGCACCGAATAAAACTAATTTGATTTGATATATATATATAGTTAGAGGGGATCTGATTTTGGGACCGACTATTCCCAAATCCCCCCTTATACTATTCCAGGGAGTGTTCTCCATGAGGGGCGCCCTGGTACCTGGTAAGAAATAGTCCAGAATTCATCGGCAAGGAAATTGGATTCAGCGGGCCAATGGCTTCCACAAATGTCATATGTGTAAGGCATGTGTCCATGGGGTCAATACGGTTTAATATAGTACACCTTTCACCAACAAACAATCCAAGATCAGGGGCTCATTTAATTGTAGGCCGGAATTCGCACTATATGTACTGTCATGTGACTGTGGGTTGCAGTACGTAGGCAGCATGATTCTGCAGGTACACAAGCAAATCCTTCAGCGCCTGAAGGCAGTAAAGAATAAAGGAGTTGTCATACCCAGTGGCCCGGCATGTGAATGATTTTCACATGAATGATACGAGGTGCCTATCATACTATGTGATCGATACAGTCCCGAGGCATCCCAAGGGTGGCAACCAGGAGCAAATGTTAAGACAAATGGAGAGTAGGTTAATTGTTAATTTAGACACTAAGCCTACCGATGGTTTAAATACTGAAGAGGAGCTAAATTCATTATAATGGAGGTTACATGTGCTGCTAAAATCACTGAAAAAATGATTTTTAACAGTGCTTACGTTAAAGTTCAATACCTCTGGGGAAAGTGTGATCCCATAAGACACGGAGATATTGTTAGGCATGATGTTAAATTAATTACAATTTTGTGGGTAACACATTAGATTTGATCATAATAAATGTTTGCCAAATATGCAATTGTTAAAATTTAGTTACGCAATATGAGAGAAATGATTTTACATGACTCTGCGAGGTCTTGTATAATATGGATTATGTTTGCCCACTTGGGCTCAATTGTGACCATTTTTAGCTATTACGCAATTACAGTGTTTGGTCAGAGCACTATTTAAGTGACCATTATTGATGCGTGATTGTCCATCCACATATAAAGAATTAATTCATGAGTTTAATATAGTAATGGACTATGTTTGCTCACTTGAATTCAATTGTGGTACATTAACGAAGTAATGATTGAAGCTGTGAGAATAACTATCATCAATTGATGTAAGAGCGTAATGCTAAAAATCAAATTAATGATGATGTTATAGCTGACATCTTGTGATATGTGTTTGACCCACCCCTGAATGATGATTTCAAGTGCTAAAGTGATTCATACTGTACACATACTTAATTTGGCCTATCCGTAGCATTCGGCACAGTTGACCACAAACTTCTCCTCAATGCTCTCGAAGAAAGGGCTGGTCTAGACGAGGTGGTCCTCAAATAGTTCTCCTCATTACTACACAACCGCTCCCAGAGAATCAAAATCAGAAGCTTCAAATCAGACCTTCAGCCAGTCTTGAGGGGAGTCCCCCAAGGATCAGTGCTCTCCCCTCTCCTCTTCAACATTTACATGGAACCCCTCGCCACCCTACTCAGCAAGCTAACATCCCCTTTCACCTTTATACTGACGATACTCAAATCTACCTGGAAATATCCTCTGCTAAAGACATCCAAAGACTCAATGAAACATTAAGGGAAGTGCAACGTTGGCTGTCAAGCAACCACTTAAAACCGAACCCGGACAGAACCAAACTACTACTCATCTCGAAAAAAGAAGAGAACCCACAAATGGTTGAGTGGCTAAAAGAGATCGATGCGCTCAACGGAAACCTCACCCTGGCTGACTCTGCTAAATCATTAGGCATCACTCTAGGCTCAAAACTGGACATGACCAAACATATTAAGATTTCGGCCAAGAGTGCCTTCCTTAACCTGAAGCTACTAAATAAAATAAAACCTTTCATTCCAACCAAAGATCTCAAACAAGCCACTCAAGCATTGGTGCTGTCTAGAATGGACTATGGAAACACAGTCCTCTCAGGAATATCAAAAACACACCTTGCTCCGCTGAAAACAACTCTCAATGCGGCTGCCAGAATGGTCACTGGATTAAAGAAATTTGACCATATCTCTCCAGCACTCAAGGAACTTAATTGGCTACCAATAGAAATGTGGGCGAACTTCAGAATGGCCTGCCTCACCCACAAAGCCCTCCACACAGGCAAACCGAATATCTGGCGTCCAAACTCAAAAAAGCAGGTCAGAACAGGAACCTCAGAAGCTCTAATACCTTACTTCTTATCCCGCTTAAACCACGAAAACAAAAAACCGCGACCAGATCCTTCGCCGGAAATGCGCCCAAAATTTGGAACTCTATACCTCCTGACATCAGAACTTTGTCCTCCTTTGCTTAATTCAAAAGTCAGCTCAAAATCCTTTTCCTTGATCGATCCTTAGCGATTAGATAGGACCAGTCTGAGTGCTGAAAATGACGCTGATCCTCTCCCGGCTGGGGGCTAACGAACCCCTGACACTGAACTCTTCAACATCTTCTTTACTATGTCTCTAATCTGTATTGTCTCACTTTACTGCAATATGTTCTGCTCTCTTTTGTTCGCCTTAGTGTAATATGCTCTGCTCTCGTTTGTAGGCCAACAAATCCTTGTAACGGAACTCTGCAACATACTCTTTACCATGACTCTCAACTGGATTGTCCCTCCCTATTGCAATATATTCTGCCTCTTTTGCTCCCTTATTCTATTATGTTCTGTTCTCGTTTGTTCTCCTCTGTAACTGTTGTGAGGTGCTCCGATACCCTCGGTCAGGCTAGCGCTATACAAAACTTAGGGGCCTATTACGATTGCGGTTTTTCTGCATCCTCAGGGCCGGCGGAAGCCACCGCCGGGCCGGAGGATGCGGAAAAACTGCAGCGGACCCACCAAAGACCCACCGCCACATTAGGATGGCTGGTGGGTCCTGGTTTCCGTCCGCAGCTTTTCTGCCGCGTTGGCTTACAACCGTGGCGGAAAAGCACTAATATGGTGGCGGTGTCTCTCAGACACCGCCAGCCATATTAGGATGGGCTTTAAAAAATGCTTGTGGAACTTCACTGCGGGGGCCCGTTGCGGGCCCCCTGGGTGAAGGGGGGTGGGGGGTGCACATGGGGGGTACCTATGGTACCCCCCTGCATTTGTATGCAGAAATCAGCAGGCACCGTGCGGTGCCTGCTGCTTTCTGCATACAAATGCAATGTATGCATTTTTACCATTGCGGCGGGTGCAGGCACACATTTGCGTGGTAAGAAAATTATTTTAAAGGCTGTTTCACCTGGAAGTTGCTGAGCACCAGAGCGCTGTCCAAAAGAGAAGATAACATCAGTGATTTAAGTGGGATGAAAAAGCAGGGGAGGTCTTTAAAAAGGATGTGGCCTATGTAATTAAGGGTGTGGATAAACACCTGAAGTACATTTCTGTGATTTTCATAGTTTGGTATTTTGGAGCCTCTCTGGGCTTTGTTATGGCATCCAGATATACAACACGACAACTAACATACATCTAAAACACACCACCCACCAGGACTATTGGGATTGTCAATGGTTGTGATCTGTTTAAGCTAAGTGTGTAACAACAATGATTTTGTTGTAAATAATTAATATTAAAATGCTTTCACTTCTGATCATTCAAAACCTTTAATTAAACATCACTGAGGCCTGTGAAAGGGGGAGTGGTCTTCAATGTGTCTCAAACACTCCAGTTATGTTTACTCTTTATTACACAAGTATACCCTTTTTCCCTTCACATCTCCACTGTATGGAAATCATAATCATGCAACACAAAAAAGGGGAGAGGGTCAATCGTGTCTCGTAGAGGGGTGGAGAGGGAAAGAGGGAAAAGAAAGACAGCCCCTTAACACTCCACAAAACAAAATAATTCTTTGTTTTGAGAATACTGCCCTCACTCACACACCGAAGTGTGTGACATGCTTCATCATCGGGTCTGCTTACAATACGCCCAGGTGTAGCCACACTCTGGGCGGAGCATAGGGAGGGGTGTTTTTTAACATAAAAAAACCATAAGACAAATGTACCAGACCAAACAACATATAAACATATAAATCAAAAAAGTGATCAGTGAAGTATCACCCTGTGACTGAAAAAGGTTTACAACACGTGCAGGTAAAGGGAAAGTGTTTAGAACTAGTTTGTGGATACCAAGCAGAAACGGTATTAATAGGTTCCACAACCAGGATTAAAAGAAATAGGAGGATGGGTAATGTTTCCAAGAGAAATTCAGATTCTCAAAACAACCCTCTTAATACCGCCTTTGTCAACATGTTTCGACCGACTTACTGTGCCACAAAGGTCACTCCGGTCTTCTTCAGGACATGTGTTGTTACCCGTTTCCAAAATTGGTCACACCGTAATTCGGTCAAAGTACCAATTTACTGATCCCATGTGATTCCAGTCGAATCAACATGTATGGAGGGGATCCCAACAATAAGGGAAACGTGCTGGAAATGTAAATAAATCCCATATGAATATATTGTTAGAACCCCAGGAGGGGAAAAAAGACAGAATATAATCACATTTGTCACATCCCCTTAATAATAATAGAAAGTTTGCATGAAAGCGAGCTCATGTTGCTCCAGGTTAAGTTGTTTATGGAGCACTAATACAATTTATACACAACGTCCGGAGACTGAGGGCTGATTCATTAAGAGATGTAGATTATTTTCGATTATAACATTGCACAGAAGATTTGATTCTTATATCAACTCATTTTAAATGTTACTGATGGGCACTGAATATGGTATCCCTTAAGACAATGTACAATAGACAGAAACTTTTTATTATGATTAAGGGGATGTGACAAATGTGATTATATTCTGTCTTTTATATGTTGTTTTGGTCTTGTACATTTGTCTTATGGTGTTTTTATGTTAAAAAAAACCCTCCCTATTGTGGTAAATATTTTACCGTATACGAGTTTGCCAGATAATTTCGGAAAATTAAAGAAAATAGCTCAATCAAATGAGAGGCAGAGTCCGTGGTGTCGGAGTCATAAGGGCTTTAATCATAAATGATGACTCGAGCCATGGAAATCTATTCCATCAATACAAGGGTTCGGATATGCAATGATGGCAGGGAAGATGTCAACGATTTATTCACAGTACATGACATATATAGTAAAATGACACAATAGCATTGAATACAGTAGGCGTGACAAGTGAAATGTATATGATAAGAACACATGTGCGTAGCAAAAAGGCGTGAATAGGGGTGTGCACAGAGGCGTACACTAGAAACGTCACAGAAAAGTGTCACAAGTGTGTGGTAAATATTTGATTTACCGTCCTAATTTCTATGCAGATAAGTACTTAACAAAAATAACTCAATCGGAAAGAAAGAGGCAGAGTCCGTGGTGTTAGAGTTCTTAGGGGTTTTATTCCTTAAAAAGGAATGGTCATGGTACCAGATCGGATATCGGGTTCCTGCCACCACTGGGGTGCAGGAAGGGATAGAGCATACTTTATTGACAAGATATAACTTTTATACTTAAACCATAGAACGAATACCAATACAGTAGGCGTAACAGCTGAGAGAAACAAGATAACAGCATACACGTGGTAGTGATACGTAATTAGAAGGCGTGAACTAGGAGTGTGCTAGAAACGTCATATGTAAGTGTCACGAGTAGGTGGGTACAAAGCAGAATTTGGCAATGTCAGCAGAAATCTGAGGCCTGGATGCGCGCGCAGCTGTATGACGCGTGATTGACGTGGAACTGGAGGGTGCAGGGGACTTGACATTTACACTAGCGGAAAGAGACAGAAGTCTGGCATGTCAGATCAACTCGTACCTATATCATATCTGATATCTAATGTTTGGGAACCATATTATCTAGAGGAAAAGGTCTCTTGGGCAGAGGCTATTCTATACTGACTGTGAGTGCGTGTATAAGCGTCTAAGTGTCTGCATGAGATGCGAGGGGGCATGGGCCTACCATGGTAACAGAGGCTATGAATTACTTGCACGGAGACAGTGAGGCCGGGCCCTTTGCTCTGCAGCTGGAAGATGTTTACTTGAACTAGTAGGCAGGAATGTATGTTTGAGGAGCGGAACAGATAATTCGAAGGTTGAATACAATGTTGGCAGGCAGCAGGCTGAGCCAAGCGCCGTTAGCCGCACAGGGAGTAAGGCAGAGGTCACGGGTACAGAGGCAGCCCAGGCTGAGGCGTTCAGAATCAGAAAGCAGGAAAAGGCTCGATGGCAGAATTCAGGGCCTACTTCGCCAGAGCTGAAAAACGTGTAAATTACACCACAAAAAGACGTTGGCATGGCATACTTAGGAACAGAATATTCAACCCATTCAGGGTGGATCTGAAAGAGGACATGTTAACGTTGGACGCAAATGTATTTGCGTCTTCATAGCTGGCACAGGAGGGAAGTTACATGCACTTTAAGCTGGTACATGGAGACGGTGGGGTACACGTTAGGGAACATTTCTTGACCATAAAATTTATATTTCCTCATTCCCTCCTTGTTCCCTACGGACCCTTCATGATATATCGATTCTCATGAACCGATCAGTCTGTTCTTGTAACATTATTTGCTCTTCTTTCTTCTTTTCGCGTTTTAAGTGAAAACTGGAATGTGTAATACATGAAGTGGCGCACAGACCACAAATTGCTGGCCCACACTGTAGGCACAGGCAGCAACTGAATACTATGACAAGGGCAATGCCTAGGAAGGATAGGATCTTCCATCCCTAAGCGGTCAACGTTGTCCAGAACCAACCGGACCAAGTCCAGGTGCCTGGATTCTGATGTATCAAACTTGCAATCTTATGAAGACGTGTAATAGCTTTATATACTGTAGGCGCGTTTTCTGGAATGAAAACACAGCAACTTGACCCGATGACCTTACAAGCTCCGCCCCTATCTGCTAGGATGACGTCAATAGCAAGACGATTCTGGAGAACAACAACCCGCATGGCAGATTGCTCCTCTGTTAAGTTGCCTAGAGCGGAGGTAGTTTCATTCACTACTGCTTCGAGTGTTCTAGTTAATCTTCGTATCAGTTTACTATTTTGGACGGGACCTGTGAAGAAAAAGAATCCTTTATTGAAATCTGTGTATTGCTCCCATGCCGTTTCAGTATAGTCGACAATCGGGAGATCTCTTCGGAGTCTATTCTTTACTAGATTTGTATTTCTGTGATAATCAGGAGGGGCTAGAAAAACAGGTGGCAGAAGGAATGCAATGTAACAGGTACCATCCCAATCTAGAGGTAAACGTATGTATGCGGTATGGCCACAAACAAAGTAGGAATGACGAGTAGCTCTAAAGGAAGATTTGCCTTGATCACTGAATTCGACCACAGTAGTACATCTGCTATGACCTAAGTGTACTGAACCCTTCTTTCTGACACATAAATCACCTTTGACTGGTAATACTGACATAGCAGGGAGAACTGGTGCAGCTTCGGATTCGACAGTAAGAATCATAAGGTTAATTGTATAATTACCTAATCCATATACTTCATTTTCTAGATCAGTTCCTATTCTAGTGGGAAGTCCCTTTTTGTCAGGATAACAGGCGTTAAGCAGAACTAAGTTCAAGTTTCCCCAAACCCAGTTTCCTTCGAAAACAGCAATATCAGGATCTAAGGAATTAATTATTCTAAACCATGCTCCACAAGAGCCATTGTGTGTAAACGGGTACGGAAAGAGGGGTAGAACTCCCTTGTATTTCTGATAAGGAGGGAGTCGGCCACATATCCAACAATTTGTAGCATTATTAGTCTGATGGGAGTGATGTAACATACTAATGAAGGTGTTGTTGCGCAGCGCAAGTCTATAAGATAATTCATGGGGGGGTAACTCGCTAAAAGAATGTTCGGCAGTGACATTGTAAGCAGATTGTTCACGCTTGAAAATAGGGTAGTATATGGGAAGCAATATACTGGCAACAATAATCAGAAGACTTAGAAAAAACATAATCAATAATGTCACTATACAGTGACTGCGGAGTGATTTACAATATGTACGTTTCTTAAGTTGTCTCTCTCTCTCTCTATCTCGATCTAGGGGATACATGTCAGAAACTATTTAACCGATTCACCTAGGGGAGGACTTAAACAATTAAACTGTCTGACTTGCTAGATCGAAGTTTTGTTCGATACTCCTCTTGGGGAGTTTTCTCTCTTTTTGGAACTTTGAAGTCTTTAGTATCCAGGCAGTCCTTGGAGGGGGTGGACGAGTCAGTTTCTGGCAACAGTTCATTACATTTTTTAATATGACTCGTTTGGATCCACCCCTTTCGGCCTTCCACTTTGATTGCGGTCCTCGTGGTAAGAAGGACGATCTTCGGCTCCTTCCAGCGGGGCTCCAGCGGGCTTTTCCTGTCGAAGTTGCGAATTAAGACTGTATCCCCGGGACGGACATCATGTGGCTTTACATCAGTGTTGTCGGGGAAGGCTGCAGCAACCTGTGAACGACATGATTGGAGTGCAGACATCAAGGAGGCAAGGTAATCTGTCAGCATATTACAATCAACATCGGTTATTTTCTTAGGCATGGGCGTCCCCCACATATTCGGTGGTCTGCCAAAGACCACTTCATACGGGGATAGTCCAGATCTCGAATGGGGGACCATTCTCATATAGAACAGTGCAACTGGCAGGGCGACTATCCAGTCGACCCCTTTTTCTTTACAGATTTTAGCAAGGCGTGTTTTCAGTGTCTGGTTGTGTCTCTCTACAAGGCCAGCGGCCTCGGGATGTCGGACGCAGTGGAATTTCCACTGATATCCTAGCAGAAGGGAAACCTGTTTCATGAGCTCGGATGAGAATGGTTATCCGTTATCTGAGTACACGACACGAGGCAAGCCGTACCGTGGGAAGAATTCTCGAACCAGCTGCCTGGCAGTGGTCGGGGCAGTGTAATCTGGGACTGGATATGCTTCGGTCCAACGGGAAAGTGCACAAACAACTACGAGGACATACTTGAATCCTCGACAACGGTCCATCTGGATATAATCCATCTGGAGGACTTCAAAAGGGTGATCAGGAGGATGGAATCCACCTTGTTCTACAGGAACGCTTTTACCTGGATTGAACTGACAACAGATCATGCAAGTACGCACTTTCTGTTTCGCTGCTGCTCGTAAATGTTTGTTGTACCAGAGATTCTGTAAACTGTCTAACATAGCTTTTTCTCCTAGGTATGCTGGACTATGTGCTGTATTTATTATGACTTGAACCATAGAGTCGGGGAGAAACCATGTAGATTTTCCCTTCGTCATCCAACCTTGATCTGTCTGGATCCCTCCTAGTTCAGTCCATTTCTTTATTTCATCTGGAGTAGCATGTGTCTGAATATCGATTACATCTAGTGTGGGATCCCTAACTGTCATACAATGTGTTGGTACTATTGTCTTTGTCATATCAGTTGTCTGGGTGTGAGTCAATGCTGTATGTTTTGCTGTTTGGTCTGCCAGGTCGTTACCCTGGGAAATGGAATCTGTAACTTTAGTATGTGCTTTGCACTTCATGATGGATATGCCTGAAGGCAGATGTATTGCCTCTAATAGTGCTTGAATGAGGGGACCGTGTTGGATCATGGCACCGTGAGAGGTCAAAAAACCTCGTTCTTGCCATAACACTCCGAAGTCGTGTACGACTCCGAAAGCATAACGGGAATCTGTGTATATGTTAACATTTCTGTTCTTGGCTAGTATACAGGCTCGGGTCAGAGCGATGAGCTCTGCTGCTTGAGCGGACAGTGTATCAATACGATATGTTTCTTTAACTTCAGTTTCAGTGGTCACTGCATAGGCGGCCACTAATTCTCCTGTGTTTGTTCTCATACATGAACCATCCACATAAAGTGTCAGGTCTGGATTTGTCAGTGGAACATCTGTTAAGTCTCGTCGGGGCTTTGTTACTGCATTAATGATCTCTATACAATCATGCGGGGCTGAATTAGTCATAATCGAAGGTAACAATGTTGCGGGATTCAGGATGTTACAGCGTCTGATTTCTATGTGTGGCTGGAATAGTGTCAGTTCATAACCTGTCAGTCGTGCTATAGTCAAGTGTTGAGTCTGAGTTCGGTTTAGAAGAACCTCTACAGAATGTGGAACTTGTACTGTTAATTGATGTCCTAATACGATTGAATCGCTCTGTCTGATTGCTTGGGCTGTTGCTGCTACTGACTTTAAGCATGCAGGGAGTGCCTGGGCTACTGAATCCAATGTACTTGAAAAATAAGCACAAGGCTTATGTGAACCTGCTTGATCTTGAGTGAGGACAGACAACGCTGTACCATCACGTTCTGTAACAAAAAGTGTAAAGGGTTTGCTGTAACATGGTGTTGCTAAAACTGGTGCTTGACATAAAGCTTTCTTTAATTCCTCAAAGGCCTGTGTATGTTCCTGAGTCCAAGGGAGGGCAGTCGAAGTCGCTGCCTCCTGTGTTGTCAACTGAATGAGTGGTTTAGCTAGAAATGCATACTGGGGAATCCATTGTCTGCAGTACGAGGTGAGGCCTATAAAGGCCCGCACTTCCTTTTGTGTCTGGGGTTGTGGCATGTTTACAATTAACTGGATGCGATCAGGAGTGAGCTGTCTCCCCACTTTGGACAGCAAGTGACCCAGGTACACAACTTGCTGAACACAGAATTGTAGCTTCGAAGGAGACACCTTGTGTCCCTTGTCGGCCAGAAAATGTAGAACTGTCAGTGATGCTTGTTCACATTCGGGTTCACTTCGTGCGGTGATCAGCAGATCATCGACGTATTGCAGTAAAGCGGTGTTAACTGGCATTTGAATACAATCAAGTTGTCTTTTCAGTGCTTGACTATAGATGCTGGGGCTTTCTGTGAATCCTTGAGGTGCGCGTGAAAATTTGAAACTTCGTCCATTTAAACTGAATCCGAAGAGGTATTGGCTCTCTGGATCAATGGGCACACTGAAGAAGGCGTTCTTGAGGTCAATTACAGTAAAGAACGTTGCTTCTGAATCAATAGCAGTCAATAGGGAAGAGATGTCGGGAACCACAGGGTACTGTGGAACAATGCATTTATTTAGTTCTCGTAAATCAATCACCAACCGATATACTGGCGGTGCATTGGGATCAGTACGTTTAAGAATCGGAATGATAGGGGAATTACAGATATTGGAGTCGGTCTCTACGACCACTCCTTGGGCAATGAGCTCTTCAATTATTTCCAGTAAAGCCACTACAGCATCGGGTGGTAACTTGTATTGTCTGATTCTTGGTAAAACAACTCCTTGTTTGAGTGTAACACGGTATGGTGTGATGTGCATGCATTGTAATCAAAAGAAGAATGGACACTTGTTACCACTTGGTTAAGATGGGACACTCTCATAAACGCGGTGTTGCTCGTGCGGTGTATGTCTTTCTTCCGCCCCTCACACGCGTTATGGCATTTATCATCGAGTGTTCCAACAACGTGCTATATGCCAAGCCTCAACCCGAGGCAACCTCTGGCGCTAGTAGCAGTGTCCAGAGATAAGGGAAGGGGAAGGTAGGGCACCCAGAGAGAAAGATAAGAAGCATATACTACACCGATGGAAGTTTTATTAAAAAAGGTGAAGTATTGCTATTAAAATAGGTTGCGGTATAATGGGAGGTCGAGTTAATGGATCTCTTTATACCTTTTTAACTATAGCGTCAACATGTTTCTGCTCCATGTCGCCCAGCCGGGTCTACGGAGCATTCGTCAGGACAGGTACACAACACAAAAAACAGATAATGAAAATTACTTGCACCATTTGTGTAGTAATGATATATGCCGAATTTTCACCTTTTCGGGAATTGTCTATTGTGCTTGCTGAATTCAGCTTCAGTCAGGTGGCAACGGGACTCTCTGGTCCCAGACAGCGCGTGGGAAGTTCCCAGGACTTGTGCTGTCTCTGTCCCCGGATATCCGGGGGCAGAGACAGCACAAGTCTCTGCCCTACTCCCCAATTTTTGATTAATTGCCTTGTGATGTGCATGCAACCTACATCGGATGGGCCTTGTGCCCACAGGTGTTCTGGTACATTTTTCAATCTGACATCAAACTCTCGTAATACATAGTGACCCTTAAAGTCACGCAAAAAGAGTCTAACTCCTTCCGGAGAACAACATATCACAGCTCCTAGAGCCTTCAATGTTTTGATGCCTAACAGATTTTCTGGACATGATTTCGTAAGTAACAAGTCTGTAACACGTGATAATGGACCCACAGCCAGGGGGACTGGTTTCGATACCTCATTTACAATATCCGGGGGCAGAGACAGCACAAGTCCTGGGAACTTCCCACGCGCTGTCTGGGACCAGAGAGTCCCGTTGCCACCTGACTGAAGCTGAATTCAGCAAGCACAATAGACAATTCCCGAAAAGGTGAAAATTCGGCATATATCATTACTACACAAATGGTGCAAGTAATTTTCATTATCTGTTTTTTGTGTTGTGTACCTGTCCTGACGAATGCTCCGTAGACCCGGCTGGGCGACATGGAGCAGAAACATGTTGACGCTATAGTTAAAAAGGTATAAAGAGATCCATTAACTCGACCTCCCATTATACCGCAACCTATTTTAATAGCAATACTTCACCTTTTTTAATAAAACTTCCATCGGTGTAGTATATGCTTCTTATCTTTCTCTCTGGGTGCCCTACCTTCCCCTTCCCTTATCTCTGGACACTGCTACTAGCGCCAGAGGTTGCCTCGGGTTGAGGCTTGGCATATAGCACGTTGTTGGAACACTCGATGATAAATGCCATAACGCGTGTGAGGGGCGGAAGAAAGACATACACCGCACGAGCAACACCGCGTTTATGAGAGTGTCCCATCTTAACCAATGGTTAAAGTGGTAACAAGTGTCCATTCTTCTTTTGATTACAAAGCCATTGCTACTGGGGTGATGAATGGACCGTCTACCCTACTCCCCAATTTTTGATTAATTGCCTTGTGATGTGCATGCAACCTACATCGGATGGGCCTTGTGCCCACAGGTGTTCTGGTACATTTTTCAATCTGACATCAAACTCTCGTAATACATAGTGACCCTTAAAGTCACGCAAAAAGAGTCTAACTCCTTCCGGAGAACAACATATCACAGCTCCTAGAGCCTTCAATGTTTTGATGCCTAACAGATTTTCTGGACATGATTTCGTAAGTAACAAGTCTGTAACACGTGATAATGGACCCACAGCCAGGGGGACTGGTTTTGATACCTCATTTACAATAGGCTGTCCTGAAAAACCAAGGGAAACATTCTGTGAGCCTGAGAGGGGTGCCCCTGGGACTTCATTATGGCTGATTGTTGTACGGCTTGCCCCTGTATCAATTAAAAACTTTCTGTCTTTTCCCAATACTTGACTGTGTACATAAGGACCCTCTTGATCTACAGGAATCTCAATAAGAGGCAAGCCAACCTCCCTCTCTAGGCTGTTTCATGTGTATCGCTGATAATCGGGATAATCAGATTGGGCATACTGGTTCATCTGTCGTGAAACTTGCTGTGTCGCGGCAATGGGCTGTGGCTGTGGCTGTGGCTGTGATACCGCTGCATTTTGTCCTGTATGTGGTGGAGCATGCATAGGTTGTGCATTCTGTGAAGTCTGTTGCTGGCCCTGGTCTTGTCTAGGCGGATGCGGTCTTTCTTTAGTTTTACCTGTTGCTATATTGTGTTTTAGGACTGGGCATTCATGTACGTAGTGACCTGGCTGCTTGCAATAGTTGCATGTCCCTTTAACGGGAGCTGCTGCATTTCCTGTCTGGGTCGTGCCCTTTCTCTGGCCGTCAGCTGGAACCGACTGGGCCACTAACATTTTCATTTTCGTGTCTTTCATGCGTCTCTGTTCGTGATCCTGTTCTTCTCTAATTCTGTTCTGATGGTATTGTAACATTTGTAACATCTGGGATGGCGTGTTTGCTTGCCATGTACTTTCAACTTTATATACACGGTTTTTGACTGCTGTCAGGGAATTCTCGACTAGCTTTGATACAAAAAGATGTGGGTACGACTCGCTACCTGGTTTTAGGCCACTATTAATAATGAAACATTTCTCGAATCTTGAATAGAAGTCACTAGTATCTTCATCGTGTTTCTGTTTACAGGCTGAGATTGCGTCCCAGTCTTCCTTTTTAGTGGTCAGTAATCTTGGCAGAACCTGTACTATCAAACCTGGTAATGCTTTAGCTTTCTCCCCAAGGCCTAGCCCTGGAGTACGAAGTTTTTCCTCGTCTTCTATTTCTGTCCATATAATCTTTTTGTCTCCCACCTCCCATTCTCTTTCCTTGAGTTTCTCGTAAATGCCGGTGGGCAACAATACCTTTAACAATTTCATAACATCAGTATATGTGTAATCTCCCATCAGTAACATGTCTTTAAGTTCTCTGTGAAAACCTGCAGGGTCTTTATCGTGACAGGGTACTAGTTTCTTCATCTCCAATAGTTCTAACTTGGTCAGAGGTGTGTATACATACACACGTTTCAAGGTATTATCGGTACCCATAACTGGATGTACTTCTCGTAAAGGGTTCTGCCTTTCAAAACGCTCCATATGATACATTTTTCTTTCGGGTGGCTGAGCTGGAACATATTGTGGGCCTAAGAAAGCGTTGTATCTGTGCCGTTGTTCTAGAATTATTTGGATTAATTTGGTACTTAGGCCTCTCCATCTATCCATGAGTAGTGCTTCTAATGTATCGTGTAAGGAACCTGGATCAGAATGTTTATTTCTGTATAACGTGAGGAGGTGCTGAATCATATATATACCTGCTAATTTCTGCTCGTCTGGGGATAGGTTCAGAAATGTCTGCGCTACTGTGTCATCATTGTATATATTAGGATTGTCAGCCCATAGTACTGCTGACCGGGCTAGTTCTTGTTCATCCATAGAATTGAGTACATGGTACCCCATTCGTTCTCGAAGCATTTTATCAGTGTCTTGAAACAGATATTCGGGAGAATTCGGTTTTGATATGCCAGAGAGAAAAACTCTCTTGCTTTCTGGACGAATGCCTTTCCTAAGGTAAGTTCCCTTACCTACATATGCTACCGTATCTGTAGTCGTTTCTTGTTCTTCAGGTCCTTCCTCCTCCTCGGAGGAGGCATTCTTGTCACTTTCTTTTTCTTTTTCATGTATTTCTATTACTGCCTTTCTGATTTTCTTGTACATGCTTGATATACAATTCATTTTATCATGCTTTCCTTCGGCTATATTTTGACCCCACTTGTTTAGTGATTCTATTTCATCCTGATCTACACCAGGCCTGTCTCGGTCTCTTATTAAGCAATTTATGAAAAAACGTAATATATATGCTTGAGTGTCAACTTTCTGGTGTGCCAGGGCCTCCTTAATACTATCGGGATTTTCTCCAGTCTGGACAAAATGGTATATTCTATCTAGATGATCAGTCATCCCTGGGAATAACATTAGGTAATCTGTAGCTTGTCGCAAGCGTAGTGACGCTATCAACATTCTATCGTCTTTGCCGGGTACTGGATCGTATCTGCAAACTGGGAGTTGTTCTTTGAGTATGTCGAGACGGGGTGATTGGAGTGTAGGGTGCTTCTGCATGTCCCTAAGTTGTAATCTGTGTGTTGCTGGCGGGGTCTGGAAACCCCCGGTCGCACCTCCTGAGGCGGAGGCTTGGGCATTATCCCTCTGTGGAGTCTGTATGTGTACTTGAACTTGTCTCTTACTGGGATCGGGTACAATCGGATTTGATATATCAATCTTAGGTGCGGGAAGTGGTGGAGGTGGAGGAACAAGTGGATCAGGCTGTCGAACGGGGGAACCTTGTTGCGGTAATGTCGGGATATGGTCTGGAGGCGGGTTGCCACCTCCGTCCCCGTCACCGTCAGTAGGCGGGGCGCGTGAATTGGTGTAAGCGGGTGCTACATCATCTAGATAGGAATTCAGAAATATGTCTTTAGTAGTCCTGTGATTTACTTTAGTTGGAACCAATGGTGGCGGCAGATTTTTCGGTATTTCTGAAGTGGTTTCAGGCGAACCCTCGGCCACTAAGTACATGCCATTTACAAGATTGTTTCGTGCGCGGTCTACTTGTTCTGCTTTTACTCGGATTCCTTCATTAACTAATTCGTTCTCTCGAGCTCTATCTGACTCTTCTCTATGTCTGTCTTCTCTACGGAGCGCTCTTTCAGCACGTTTATGTGATTCTTTACGCCAAAATTCTATGGCGTCTTTCTGAGATTGTCTGGCTTTCTTTTTCCATAGCGCTTCTTCTACCTTCACGATGCACTCGGCATCCCATGTTCCTGTAACGGGCCATCTGTGTCTCTCGTCTAGATGCTTAGTATAATCAGCCCATAAATCTAGATACAATATGGCATCTAAGCCATGCTTATGGTACATAAAGTTTCCAGGAGTGTCCCTAGGGGGGATAGGAATTTCTTCCTCTAGTATCCCTTTCCTAGTTCCTATCTGTCTTAGTTTATTGAAGAACGGCATCTTGTTACTTAGTACTGGATACTTGGTACTGGTTACTTATTCTGAACACAGCTAGTTACACAAAAACACAATAATGTACATCAAACAGTCACTCATACCACAACATTAATTACATGAAAAACATTTGGAACATATATCACTACCCTTGATACTAGATGTACTGCTAAACAGCACAGATACACTGTTGAAAACAGTGCAAGAACTTGTATGCTTGATATACTGCTAAACAGTACAGATACACTGTTTAAAACAGTGCAGACCGCGTTTGTGTACCCAAACACGTCTTTACCGGATACATAATAATGCACCCGTCTAGATACGTCCCAGCAATGGTACTCACCGGGAAGCACAGAACAGAAGGCCTCGGAAAACTCGACTGGACTGGACCGGACTGGACTCGACTCGACTCGACACGTGGATACTTCGGAAACTGGTGGGCCTCTTGACACCTCGGACCTTGCTTCTTTCGGCTAGGCTCTGGTCGGGATCCTCCGCACTCCTCACCGCCTCGTCTGGGTGCTGATCGCAGTCTCCGTCACCTCCGTGGGCCAGAGGGAGATACAGGAAATCCTGCGGGTACGCGTAGTGGTCCGTCTTGACTTATGGCAGGGGGCAAAGGTTGCAACGCACCAACCGGCGCGTGAGGTGGGGGAGGGGTCCCTATTCGGGCGCCAAAATAATGTGGTAAATATTTGATTTACCGTCCTAATTTCTATGCAGATAAGTACTTAACAAAAATAACTCAATCGGAAAGAAAGAGGCAGAGTCCGTGGTGTTAGAGTTCTTAGGGGTTTTATTCCTTAAAAAGGAATGGTCATGGTACCAGATCGGATATCGGGTTCCTGCCACCACTGGGGTGCAGGAAGGGATAGAGCATACTTTATTGACAAGACATAACTTTTATACTTAAACCATAGAATGAATACCAATACAGTAGGCGTAACAGCTGAGAGAAACAAGATAACAGCATACACGTGGTAGTGATACGTAATTAGAAGGCGTGTGCTAGAAACGTCATATGTAAGTATCACGAGTAGGTGGGTACAAAGCAGAATTTGGCAATGTCAGCAGAAATCTGAGGCCTGGATGCGCGCGCAGCTGCATGACGCGTGATTGACGTGGAACTGGAGGGTGCAGGGGACTTGACATTTACACTAGCGGAAAGAGACAGAAGTCTGGCATGTCAGATCAACTCGTACCTATATCATATCTGATATCTAATGTTTGGGAACCATATTATCTAGAGGAAAAGGTCTCTTGGGCAGAGGCTATTCTATACTGACTGTGAGTGCGTGTATAAGCGTCTAAGTGTCTGCATGAGATGCGAGGGGGCATGGGCCTACCATGGTAACAGAGGCTATGAATTACTTGCACGGAGACAGTGAGGCCGGGCCCTTTGCTCTGCAGCTGGAAGATGTTTACTTGAACTAGTAGGCAGGAATGTATGTTTGAGGAGCGGAACAGATAATTCGAAGGTTGAATACAGTGTTGGCAGGCAGCAGGCTGAGCCAAGCGCCGTTAGCCGCACAGGGAGTAAGGCAGAGGTCACGGGTACAGAGGCAGCCCAGGCTGAGGCGTTCAGAATCAGAAAGCAGGAAAAGGCTCGATGGCAGAATTCAGGGCCTACTTCGCCAGAGCTGAAAAACGTGTAAAGTACACCACAAAAAGACGTTGGCATGGCATACTTAGGAACAGAATATTCAACCCATTCAGGGTGGATCTGAAAGAGGACATGTTAACGTTGGACACAAATGTATTTGCGTCTTCATAGCTGGCACAGGAGGGAAGTTACATGCACTTTAAGCTGGTACATGGAGACGGTGGGGTACACGTTAGGGAACATTTCTTGACCATAAAATTTATATTTCCTCAAGTGGGTGGATGCTTAGAGAATTCTTGCAGAGTCAGCTGAAACCTGTGGCCTGAATGCGCGCGCAGCTAATATGACGTGTGATTGACGTGCATCTGGAGGAAGCTACGGGTCTGACTTTTAGCACTAGTAGAAGAGACAGAAGTCTGGCATGTCAGATCGACCTGTCCCTATAACATATCTGATATCTAGTATTTGGAGGATGTTTAATCTAGAGGAAAAGGTCACTTGGGCAGAGGCTACTCTATACTGAATGTTAGTGCGTGTATAGGTGTCTGCGTGTCTACGTGCGGGGCCATGGGCCTACTCTGGTAACGGGAACTGTAAATTACTTGCACGGAGACAGGGAGACTTGCTCTTTGCTCTGCAGCCGGGGATATGTTTACCTAGATCACTAGACAGGAATGTGTTTTCGAGGAGCTGAACCGGCTACGCTGATAACTTGAAGGTAAAATACTGTTTTTGGCAGGCAGACCAGGCCGAGCCGGGCACCGCTCGCTTGGCAGGAAGTAAGGCAGAGGTCAGGGATGCATCTTCATGCTGCAGCTTTCAGAGGCAGAGACAGACATGGCTTGAAGACAGAAAATCAGGGCCTAGCTCGGCAGAGCCAGGAAAAACGTGAAAGTACACCATATAAAGACGGTGGCACTGCATACTTAGGAACTGAATTATCAATCCATTCATGGTGGATCTGATAGAGGACATGTTAACGGTGGACGCAAATGTATTTGCGTCTTCAGATTCGGTCGTGGAGGGAAATTACATGTACTTAAAACTCGTACATGGAGCCGTTGGGGTACACGTTAGGGGACACAATTGACCATAAAAATTTCAATTACCTCATTCCCTCCTTGTCCCCTACGGACCCTTCATGATATGTCGATGTTCATGAGACCATCAATCTGTTCATATAACATCATTTGCTCTTCTTTCTTTCTTCTGGAATGGGAACGTGAACTTGGATGGGGAACACAAGCTGTGGCGCACAAGCCGCAAATCGCTGGCCCACATTGCAGACATAGACAACAACTGAATACTATGGCCAATATGATTCCTAGGAATGACAGTAGCTTCCATCCCCGGCTGTAATTACACTCCAGAGCCAACCGGACCAAGTCCAGGAGCCTGGATTCTGGTGTATCAGATGGGCAATTTCATGAAGTCTGGTGATGGCCTTATAGACTGATGGCGCGTTATTTGGAATAAACACGCAGCAACTGGATCCGATGACTCTACAAGCCCCGCCCCTATCAGCCAGGATGACGTCAAGGACAAGGCGGTTCTGAAGAACGACAAGTCTCATAGCAGACTGGTCCTCTGTTAAGTTGCCCAAGGCAGAAGTAGTCTCATTCACTACGGCTTCAAGTATTCTGGTTAATTTGCATATCAGTTTACTATTGGAGACAGTGCCTAGATAGGGAAAGAATCCTTTATTGAAATCTGTATATTGTTCCCATGTAGTTTCAGTCTGATCAACTATTGGGAGGTCTCTCTTGTGTCTAACAATATTAAGGCGGGAATTCCTGTGATAGTCAGATGGGGCTAGGAATACTGGTGGCAATAAGAAAGCAATGAAACAGGTACCATCCCAGTCTGGAGGTAAACGGACATAGGCTGTCTGACCACAAATGAAATAGGAATGTCGGGAAGCTTTGAATGTAGACTTGCCTTTGTCACTGAATTCGACCACAGTAGTACAGTCACTGTGACCTAGATGTACTGAACCATTCTTTCTGACACATAATACACCTTTCGCTGGTAAAACTGATATGGATGGCAAGTCTGGACTGGTTTCTGACTGAACATTTAGAATCATGAGGTTAAGTGTAAAATTGCCTAATCCATACACTTCATTTTCTAGATCTGTTCCTGTCATTTGCGGAAAACCCTCCTTATCTGGGAAACATGCCTTGTTCATGACTGTGTTCAGATTTCCCCATATCCAATTGCTTTGGGAAACTCTAGACTCGGTGTTTATAGAGGATATTAAACTAAACCATGCACCACAGGAACCATTATGTGTAAACGGATAAGGAAAGAGAGGCAGAGCTCCCTTGTAGTTCTGATAGGGAGGGAGTCGGCCACATATCCAACAATTAGTAGCATTGTTGGTCTGGTGAGAATGGTGTAACATACGAATAAATGTATTGTTGCGCAGCGCTAGTCGATAAGACAATTCGTGTGGAGGAAGAGCACTAAACGTGTGCTCGACAGTGTCATTAGAAAAAGAATGTGCAAGCGGAAAATACATGTATAACATCCAACTTATTGCAATAATCGTAAGACTCAGAAAAAACATAATAAGTAATGTGCAGACGCATCTGCTCCGGAGACTTTTACAATAATTTCGTTTCTTGGTCTCCTGTCTATCTCTCTCTCTATTTGGGTCTAACTTGTACATTGTTAGAAACTGCCTAACCGCTTCACCCGAGGGGGACTTAAACAATTAAACTGTCTGACTTACTAGACCTCAATTTCTGTCTGTACTCCTCTTGGGGAGTTTTCTCTAGAAGGGGGAGTTTGGTATCAGTCACTGGTACGTGGGAGTTCTGGGATTCAGATTTTGACGGAAGTCCAAAGAATCTCTTAACGTGACTGGAGTGCACCCAACCTTTGCGCCCCTCCAGTTTCACGGCAGTCCTGGTTGTTAACAAAACGATCTTCGGCTCCTTCCAGCGGGGCTCCAAAGGGCTCGATCTGTCAAAATTCCGAACGACCACAACATCGCCCGGGACCAGTTCATGTGGCTTCACCTCGGTGTTGTCTGGGAAGGCTGCTGCGACCTGTGAACGACATGATTGTAGTGCAGACATCAAGGAAGCAAGGTAATCTGTCAACATAGTACATTCAACATCGGTAATTTTTCGAGGCAGAGGCGTCCCCCACATATTAGGAGGTCTACCGAAGACCACCTCATACGGGGATAGCCCTGTCCTAGAGTGGGCTACCATTCTCATATAAAAAAGAGCAACTGGCAAAGCTACTATCCAATCTACTCCCTTCTCTTTACACACTTTTGCAAGGCGAGTTTTCAGAGTCTGATTGTGCCGCTCCACGAGACCTGCTGCCTCAGGATGCCGGACACAGTGAAACTTCCACTGGTACCCCAATAGAAGCGAGACCTGCTTCATAAGTTCGGATGAGAATGGCTGACCGTTATCTGAATACACGACACGGGGCAAACCGTATCGAGGGAAAAACTCACGAACCAACTGCTTGGCAGTGGTCGGGGCAGTGTAATCCGGGACGGGATATGCTTCTGTCCATTGGGATAGGGCACATACAACTACGAGGACATACTTGAATCCTCGGCATCTTTCCATCTGAATATAATCCATCTGGAGGACTTCAAAAGGGTAGTCGGGAGGATGAAATCCACCTTGCTCTACGGGAACACCTTTTCCTGGGTTGAACTGACAACAGATCATGCAGGTACGCACTTTCTGTTTGGCTGCTGCTCGTAAGTGCTTGTTGAACCAGATGTTCTGTAAACTGTCTAACATGGCTTTCTCTCCTAAATGTGCTGGACTATGTGCTGTGTTAATGATAACTTGAACCATAGAGTCGGGGAGAAACCATGTGGTCTTTCCCTTCGTCATCCATCCTTGATCTGTCTGGACCCCTCCTTGTTCAGTCCATTTCTTTATTTCATCTGGAGTGGCATGTGTCTGTATGTCGATGACATCTTGTGTGGGGTCCCTAACTGTCATACAATGTGTCAGTGAGGTTACATCAGTCTTTGTCATGCCCGTTGTTTGAGTATGAGTCAGTGCTGTATGTTTCGCTATTTGATCTGCAAAATCGTTGCCCTGAGAAATCTTGTCGGTGACTTTCGTATGTGCCTTGCACTTCATGATAGCTATAGCTGTAGGAAAATGTATTGCTTCTAACAGAGCTTGAATGAGGGGGCCATGCTGTATCTTGGCTCCGTGAGAGGTCAAGAAATCTCTTCCTTGCCAGAGGACACCGAAGTCGTGAACGACTCCGAATGCATAACGTGAATCTGTGTATATATTTACTTTTAAGTTCTTGGCTCGTATACAGGCTTGGGTCAGAGCGATGAGCTCTGCTGCTTGGGCTGACAGGGTGTCAATGCGATGTGTTTCTATGACTTCAGTTTCAGTGGTCACTGCATATGCGGCCACTAACTCTCCTGTACTTGTTCTTAAACATGAACCATCCACATAAAGTGTCAGGTCTGGATCGGATAATGCGACATCTGTCAAGTCTTGTCTGGGTTTCGTAACTGTGTCAACTACATCCACGCAATCATGTGGAGTAGGGTCTGTTGTGCTCGATGGTAAAAGTGTAGCAGGATTCAGTGTATTACAACGTCTGATTTCTATGTGTGGTTGGAATAATGTCAATTCATAACCTGTCAGTCGTGCTACAGTCAAGTGTTGAGTCTGGGTTCTGTTTAGGAGAACCTCTACAGAATGTGGAACTTGTACTGTCAATTGATGTCCTAATACAATGGTCGGATTGCTAGAGCTGTCGCTGCAACTGACTTTAAGCACGCAGGCAGGGCCTGTGCTACTGGATCCAATGTACTCGAAAAATAAGCACACGGTTTGTGTTTGTCTGCTTGTACCTGAGTGAGAACCGACAACGCTGTGCCATCGCGTTCTGTAACAAAAAGTGTAAAAGGTTTGCTGTAACATGGTGTCGCTAAAACTGGTGCTTGACATAAGGCTTTCTTTAATTCATCAAAAGCTTGTGTATGTTCCTGAGTCCAAGGGAGGACAGTCGAAGACGCTGCCTCCTGTGTTGTCAACTGTATGAGTGGTTTAGCTAGAAATGCATATTGTGGAATCCATTGTCTGCAATAGGAAGTGAGTCCAATAAAGGCTCGTACTTCTTTCTGCGTCTTGGGTTGCGGAAGATGTGCAATTAACTGAATTCGTTCAGGTGTCAGCTGCCTACCCCACTTGGACAGCAAGTGCCCAAGGTACACCACTTGCTGGGCACAGAATTGTAGCTTCGAAGGAGACACCTTGTGTCCCTTGTCCGCCAAGAAATGCAAAACTGTCAGTGATGCTTGTTCACATTCCGGTTCACTACGGGCGGTGATCAATAGATCATCGACGTATTGGAGTAGGGCAGTGTTGGCAGGCATGTGAATACTGTCAAGTTGTCGTTTTAATGCTTGGCTGTAGATGCTGGGACTTTCTGTAAATCCTTGAGGTGCACGTGCAAACTTGAAGCTTCGGCCATTTAAACAGAATCCGAAAAGATATTGGCTTTCCGGATCAATGGGGACACTAAAGAAGGCGTTCTTGAGGTCGATTACAGTAAAGAACGTCGCCTCAGAATCAATAGCAGTCAATAGGGATGAAATGTCTGGGACCACAGGATACTGTGGTATAATACATTTATTCAATTCTCGTAAATCGATGACTAATCGATAAACAGGAGGTGCATTTGGATCTGTACGTTTAAGAATTGGAATGATAGGGGAATTACAAACATTTGAGTCGGTTTCTACAACCACTCCTTGTGCAATGAGCTCGTCAATGATTTTCAGTAAAGCCACTACAGCATCTGGTGGTAACTTGTATTGTCAAATACGTGGTAGTACTACTCCTGGCTTGAGTGTGACACGATATGGAGTAATGTGCATACAACCTACATCAGTGGGGCCTTGTGCCCATAAATGTGCAGGAACATTCTGTAACCTGGGGTCAAAATCTCTTAATACATAATGGCCTGAGGTTCCGTGACAATTGTCAGTGGTGTTTTCGACTCGCACAAATATGGTAGAGTCTGGTATCTATGAACCGCAAATGACGAGTTTAGTAAGTGTGCGCAGTTTCGCTGTGCTAACTTAAACCGTTCGTTTGTTATGTGGGTTTTACATCTGTACCCACGGGTTCCATCTTAGATACGGCATCCATTTTGTCTCTTGCCCTCAAGTAGCCAGCGAACGGACCAAAGCGACCCCTCTGGGGGATAATGGTGGGAACCGAGTTGTAAACCTTTGTGTATCATGTTGTCCTATGGGTAAAAACTGTATAAAAGGAGCGATCCACAGAACCAATTTGAAGCAGTCTCCCCAAGTTGCACGAGTTGTACTTGTCGTGATATCTGTGTTCCCTGCAGCAAATAAACCTTGAATCTTTGACGCCGAAGGAAGTGTCCCGTGTCTCTGTCATTCGTACGCCGGAGCAGGTTACCCACGAAGGTTTCAGGTGTTGTGCCCTGGCACCGCTGGGTCTTAAAGAACCCAGTCCTTCAGTTGGCGCCCAACGTCGGGCCGAATCAGTGGTACCGGTCCAAGCCCGACGATCGTGAGGAACTTCGTGTGAAATCTCCGAGGGAAGGTGCACTCCGCTTCATCGATCCTGTTGTCGAAATAAGTGGCCCGAAGACTTTTCCCGCGAAGATTCCCGCCTCCTGACGGCTGCGACGGACTGCTGCCCTGACTGTAGACCTGTTTTGGCGCCTGGCGTAGACCTTGGTATAGCGAGACGATTGACGGGTCTTCCTGGAGACGCCATCGATCTTTGAGTTAAGTATTTGTGGGTCGCTCCCAGAGTTCTTGGTTGTTGACACTTTAGTGAGTGTTTTTGTTGTTGACGCTGTGTGAGTGTTTTTGTCGGTGACACTTTGCTAGGGTACTTTGTTGTGTTGTTTGACGACTGCAGCCGCCAAAAACCGAGGGTTTTGTTCTTTGCTGGGACTTGGTAAATCCCGTAACCCTTGAAGTTTGTGAAACTCGGCTAGTGTGCAAGATGCCTGGTCGCAGTACTTTGTTTAGTTGTTTTAGGCCTTGTGGTATGGATTCCCGACTGGAGGACTCGTGTCCGATACCTCCGGTTGGAACTCCCACGTATGAATTGTACAGCAAACATGGGCTAGGCCCGATTACGTTTAATGAATACTGGATCAAATATACGAAGAAAGATGGTGACCTTCGCTGGCCACCACATGGTAGCTTCGAGGCCCCGATCTTAGATAATCTAGAGGTTAAATTGTTCGCGAAAAAGTCAAGGCCGGCCATGTTTGATGCCTTTCGGTTGTGGCGTAAAGAAGCCCGACAGAAAGAAATCAGACAGACTAAGCGAAATCAGAGAGATAGTGCTGGTACCATTGTAAAGAAAGCAGAGCAGTTCCAGCATGATAAGGAGGTTAGGGAAAAGGAAGTGTTTGACAGATTACAGCGTATGACTATAGATAAATGCTATCCTACTTTGCCTACGGAGTCGGAAAAGAAGGATGAGTCAGTTGAGGATCCTTTAATGTCCTATCTTATGAAATCGCCACCTCCGTATGTACAGGGTACCACAGCCCCTGTGATCCCCCCTGTACCTGTTCCTGCACCTATTCTTCCTCCGCCTGTTCCTCAACCTGCACCCGTCCTTCCGACTGTTCCTGCTCCTTCGTCTGTTGCTATTCCTACTGCTCCTCCGCTTCCACATACTCCTGCTCACGCTACTGCTCCTGCTCTGTTAACCCCTGCTGTTGTTTCTGTTTCTTCTCCTTCACTTGTTAGTCCTGTGTCCTATACTTCTCCCTCTACTCGTAGTCGTAATTCTCCTCTTGCGGCTAGCTTCTTTCATTCACTCGGACCTGTTCTTGGGTCCGCTGGTTCAGATGGTCCTCAGAGACGTAGTCAGCTTCCTGGTAATAGGGAACGTGCTTCGCTATATAATATGGCGATGGGTTGGATGACGCACCCCCTTAGAAATCCACCACGTGTTGTACTCGACACATTTTGTCAGTTCAATATACCAACCCAGAGATTTGTGTTCGAAGAAATGTGTAAGGTCCTTCGTGATCAGATATCGGCCGACGCACCTGACGAGGTGCTGACCGCGTTGTCTGATCTACAGCTTCAGTTTTCGACTGGACTGATAGTGGATACTAATGTTCGACGTGCTGTTGAGCGGTTGCTATCTTTTCGTCCCACTCCTATACCTCAAGCTTTGTTTGTCGAGGATGTCGAAAGACAGACAGATGAGTCTGGTCAATTTCCTATGCGAGAAGTTCCACCGGTTTGGATACCAGCTAATCCTAATGCTGCTCCTCCGGTATTGGCGCATTTCCAGAGAGTATGGATACATCTCCCATGGAAAAGATCGGAAGTGTTACAGGTGAAGCAATCTTTGCCTGATCCACTCAAAAATCCTACAGGGTATTACAAAGAATTATCGCAGCTCGTAGATGCTACGGTAATGAATCTTGCCGATATCGATATGTTGTTCGGCAATGTCGTACCGCAACCGGTATGGGCCAAAATTCGCCATGAAAACCATCCAAATGAATTAGGTGGTGCTTGGGCTGCCATTGTAGCTGCAGATGCTGGACAAGCGGCTGCTACTAAACCCGACCAGTTGATTATTGACCTTCCTCAAAGAATAATAACATTAATGAAAACTCTTATGCCAGCTATGAAGGTGAACTGGGACAAATTGTCGGCCTGTAAGCAAAAGAAGGACGAGAGTGTTTCCGACTACTTTACGAGGTTCGAGGAAGCATTCATTGATCATAGTGGTCAGGATATGAGCACTGAGGGTGGTCAAAGGTTGTTCGTAGATAAATTTGTTTCGAACTTACTGCCCGATTTGAGCAATAAATTGAGGAATTCAGAAAGTGCATGGGCCGTTTCTACTTCAGCTCAGATATTGGCTACAGCACAATATTATGAGAACAGAGAGAAAGAAGAGAACGACCGTGCTGATAAAAAGACCAAAGAGCTAAAAACTAAAGTGCTGCTTCAGCAAGCGTATCCTCCACGTTCGAATCAGAATAATTCGCAACAAAATAGATCGCAGTCGCAATCGAACAGATCACAAACTCGCAATGACTCCTCTTCCCAAAGATCCTCGTTAGGGTACAATCAATGTGCTTATTGTAGACAAGAGGGTCACATTAAATTCAATTGTCCTGTTCTAAACGAACGTAATAGTGGTAACTCATCTAGAGGAGGTCGTGGTGGTTCACAGCAGGCACCACGTGGTAGAGGTCGTGGTGCTCAGAACGATCGTTCAGATAACTCATCAACTTCCGATAATTGTTTCGATCAACGTGGATCGTCGCAAGGACGATCTGCGCAGTACAATGTAGACGATTATTACGTCGATCAGGGAACTGACGACAGTAATTACTAGGACGGACAAGGAGAGGGAGTGGTATCAGTTCCGGTTGATCAGAGAGGGCCTTACGTCGCAGTTGCTACATCGGGCGTCGTTTTCTGTTGGACACTGGTGCAGCGAAAAGTTCCATTAAGCATTCGAAACTCCCTGGCGCACCTTTGTCTGGCTTAACAAATGTTTCCGTTGGATTCTCTGGCGCCCCCGTTAGCAATCCAGTTTCGCGCCCTTTGCCCCTTAAAATTGGGCCACGTGAGCTAGAAGCTCCGTTGATTCTAACCACGGGTTGTGGCGAAAATCTTTTGGGCCTGGATTTGCTTAAACGTTTGTATGCAACTTTGTATTGTTCTCCTGCGGGTGTGAAGCTTACGTTAGGAGAGAGGGTTGTCTCTCCCATGTACTTGTCTCTCGATAAACTCCCACCGGAATTGAGTTCTCTTCCTGCGTCTTTGTGGGCAACAGGTCCAAATGATGTGGGCCTACTTGATATCTCACCATATGTTGTTCAGTTGAAATCTAATGTGCGATTGCCACGTATTCCCCAATATCGTATCTCCCTTGATGGTGAACGAGCACTGTTAGCGATCATTTATGATCTGATCGAGAAGGATGTCATTGAAGAGACTAGGGGAAACGTGTGCAACAGTCCTGTACTGCCCATTCTAAAACGTACTGATCCTTCGAAACCACCTGTTTATCGCTTTGTTATCGATTTACGGGAAGTGAATAAAATTGTGGTTCCTCAATTCCCTGTTGTGCCTGACATCACGGCGCTACTGACTCTGATTCCAGCTTCTGCATCATGGTTTTCGGTGATTGACTTGAAAAATGCGTTTTTCAGCATCCCGATTGCCGAGGAGAGCAGAGACCTTTTCGGTTTCTCTCTCGGTGGACGCAGCTTCCGGTTCAAGCGCGCTCCTCAGGGCTACTGTGAAAGTCCATCGATTTACAGTCAAGCCTTGAAGGGTCAACTGGATGCGTTTAGGTTGCCGGTCGGTGCGGCCTTAATCCAATACGTCGACGACTTATTGGTGGCTGCTGATACTCAGGACATTTGCAAAATTGCTACGGTGTCGTTGCTGCAACATCTCTGTGAGTTAAATCACAAGGTGTCACCTACTAAACTCCAATATTGTTGTCAAGAAGTAACCTATCTTGGTCACTTATTGTCAAAGGAGGGAAGGAGGTTGACCCCAGAGAGAATTGCAGCAATTGCACGCATGGCTGTGCCAACAACCCAAAGAGATGTGCGTGCCTTTCTAGGTATTACGTCGTACTGCAGGCAATGGATTCCGAATTTTTCATTGCTAGCGAAACCATTAGTGGCTCTTACGTGCAAGGATGTTTCGACTCCTTTACAATGGACGGAAGAATGTCAGAAAAGTTTTTCTGAATTACGTGATTCATTGTGTTCGGCTCCTGTGTTGGGTACTCCCGACTACAGCAAGCCGTTTACATTATATGTTCACGAGAGAGAAGGTTGTGCTTTGAGTGTCTTAACGCAACCTTTTGGTGGTAAGCAACGTCCATGTGCATATTTTTCCTCGACCTTGGACCCGGTAGCTAGAGCATTGCCGAGTTGTTTACGAGCAACAGCGGCAGCCGCGGTCTCCATCCGACAATCAGCAGGATTGGTCATGGATAATATGCTTACGGTGATGGTTCCGCATGCAGTCGATACTCTTTTGAATCGGACGAAAACTCAGCACTTGACGAGTGCGAGGTTGTCTGGGTACGAGTTGACGCTGTTGGCAAGCCACATTCAAATAAAACGTTGTAATGTTCTGAACCCGGCAACTTTGTTACCAATTAGCACAGAGTCAGATGTAGTAGCAGAACATGATTGTTACTTGAGGACTGAAGAGGAAACAAAGGGTCGAGTGGACCTTAAAAACACCCCATTGGAAGATCCGGATGGTACATTGTATGTGGATGGGTCATGCTTTAAGTTGCCGAATGGCGATGTGACTACTGCTTATGCTGTTGTAACGTTGAATACTGTTGTTGAGACTGCAAGATTAAATCAGAATTCTGCCCAAGCTGCAGAGCTGATTGCTCTTACTAGAGCGTGTGTGTTAGCGAAAGGGAAACGTGTGAATGTGTTTACCGATAGCCAGTATGCATTTGGCGTCGCACATAGTTTTGGACGATTGTGGAGAGAGAGAGGTTTCTTGACGTCGCATGGTACGAAGATTCAGCATGGCCAGCTTGTGAATGATCTCTTGGATGCACTGACATTGCCTAAGCAAGTAGCGATTGTTAAATGTAGTGCGCATCGTAAGGTGACGGATGATGTTGGTCGTGGTAATGCGTTTGCGGATGAAACTGCTAAGGAGACTGCCCGGAACCTTAGCACTCGAATGTATGTGACGAGTTCGGTTAGGTGGCCTACAGAATCGAGTATGTGTGAGGATACTATCGAGAGTGTGAAAGCAATTCAGAGTGAAGCCACCGACGCTGAAAAGACGAAGTGGAAAGAAAGTACGGGAAAGTTGGATGCGAATGGTTGTTGGATTGATTTGTCTGATCAGAAGAGATGGATGTTACCGGATGCGTATGTGCTGGCCGTTGTGACAATGGCGCATGGGTTAGCACATATTAGCTCAAAAGGTATTTGCAAATTGTTGTCTCCTGTGTGGAAGAATGATGGTATCACGAAATGTGCTGAACGTCTGGTGAAGAATTGTATGGTGTGCATGATGTACAATCCTGGCAAAGGAACCCCAACTCCTCCTGGCAGTTTTGCTCCCCTTTCATGCCCCTTTGAGGTGATTCAATTGGACTTTATCCATATGGAGCGATGCAATAACCTGAAATACGTTTTAGTTGTGGTTTGCGCATTCTCCCGATGGATCGAGGCTTATCCTCTCAAAGACAATACTGCTTTGTCTACTGCGAAGATCCTACTGAAGGAATATTTTCCTCGGTATGGAATGCCTAGAGTCGTGTGGTCAGATAACGGAAGTGAGTTTGTGGGTAGTGTGATGAAGAGTGTGTGTAAGGGCCTTGGAATTAACCAGAAATTCCACAGCGCCAATCATCCCCAGTCAGCTGGTTTGGTTGAAGGGTATAACGGCACCCTTAAACTAAAGCTAGCGAAGATTCAGGCTACGACTGGTCTTTCGTGGCCTGATGCTTTACCTTTAGCATTACTGTCAACTAGGGCGACTGTACACTCCCGAGTAGGGCTTAGTCCCTATGAAATAGTGTTCGGTCGTCCTGCGAATGTGTGGGGGGTTCCTAGGCCAGGTATTTTCTGTGATCTTGAGTACCCAATGTTGATCGATTATCTTCATGACTTGACTGCTAAACTGAGGCTAATTCACCAACAGGTTCACGAAGCATTGCCGACGCGGACGGAGGGTCCAGGCCACCAGCTCCAGCCCGGAGATTGGGTGGTGACGCGGAACTTTTCGCGCAAGAACAACTTGGACCCGAGGTTTACCGGACCCTATCAGGTCCTCCTTGCCACGAGAACTGCAGTTCGTCTTGAGGGGCGGAAGAATTGGGTGCACGCCACCCACACCAAGAAAGTCCCCATTCCGCTGCCAGCAGACTCGTGGGTGAGGAAAGGCATTGCACCAACTGAAACCGAAGGATTGCCGGCGTTTGTACCTTTTAGCGACGCACAACCTGTCGGAGAATCCTCAGTGCAGCAGAGAGACACTGTTGAACAATTGTCAGAAAAGGACTCAAGACCAAAACACTCAGCTGATCAACAGGACGCTGTCCCTTCAACGGATCCTTTGTTCGACGAACAGACACGTCCTGGGAAAACTCGATACTTTTTGCGATCTAGCACTAAAGACTAATAAAAGATCCTGCTTTGCTGTATTGATGATTGCATTATCCCGTTTTCCACGATCAGTTTGAACATTCGTACCACTGTAATTATTTTGTACATATTCATTGAGTTTCGTTCCTTACACTTTTTGCTTTTACAGCTGAGAGATATTGTTTTGCATAGATATATATTGTGCATTGAAGGCCGTAGGGCCGCGCGCGTACTTCCTTCTGGATAGTAGGTCTTGACGCTAGGTTAAAGGCCGTCGGTTCCTGGGAACTCCTAGGGATTGACTATTGCTACACAGAACGAAGTGCGTCAAGAAACGTTGCGGACGGTCGTAGGGAATGGCATTCTCGAAGCTGAATGATTTGGAAGGAGCTCAGGCTCATAGATTCAAGCTGCAGCAACTCAGTCGTACCAAATGTTTTATATTCCAACTATTTGTATTGTTTTTGACTGCTTCTGCATTATTGGCGGGTGGGGTGTATTACACGATGTCTTACTTCTTACCTACTGCTACACCTACTCCTACCCCTGACCCTAAACTTACCTCCACTGTTTCTCCTCATTCCTTTCATATGTTACCCGAACACGAACAGGCTAGACGTGTAGAATTCCGCAATAATTCCTTTATTCAGCTCCTTCATCAGCATCAGTTAGTGGTTAACACTACTAATTGTTGGGTGTGTGGGTTGATGCCACATACTTGTTGGATCTTTCGCCGACTCAACCCACAACCACGGAAGCGAGGATGGCCCCACTCCTCTGCCCCTGCTCGGATCGCCACACGCAATTTTACACAGCGTGACCGCGAACCGGGAAAAGGGAGAAGGTAGGAAAATGTAAAACAAAGAAAAAGTAAAGCCAATGCTCTCTCTTTGTTACAGCACAGCAGACCCTCTTCTGTTGCTTGGGAAAGGGGATCCTAACCTGCAGTCATAAGAGAAAAAGAAACACAGAAAAGAAAGAGTTTGTTAACATATAGCCCAGTGCTCCTTCCTTTGCTTCCCTATTCCCACACAAGAAACACATCCAACACACCCCAATCCCCTCCTTACTTGTGTAACATATCAGTTGTAATCCGAGAAGAGCAAACAATTCATTAGCAGTTCCAGGACCTGCTCAGTAGAATATTCATGTAAGTGAAAGGGGGAAAAAAGTCATACGTCTGACATAAAAACCCCAGGAAGAAAAACGTGAAGTGCACACGAGGCACTAAACAATTCAACAAAAAATCCCACTTTCTGTGGCCACAGACTAAACACGCCACCAAAGGTAGCGCTAGAAAACTTCACTAAACCTCGGGCACTCAGAACCCGGCAAAGCTTCCGAGGTTCCCTCGGCGAGGAAAACCCTTTAGCACAGTCCCGATAAACACAAACTCAGCAGCAGAAAGTTCACGCGTTTTCCAATGCGGACGCTTCTTTTACTTTACCGCCGATGATCACAGGCTCTGAGAGACGACCGGAGCGGCACCCATCCGGGCGGCTGACACGAAGCCTCGTGCAGCTGAACGCCTCCGCTTGACGAGAAGCGTACAGAACAATCCAAAGTCCCACAGGTTCCCACGATGACTCCAGGAATACACGAGATCCCGACTCTCGAAAAATGCCAACAAGGTCAGAAACCAAGCACAGAGCCCTAGTGCTGGCGACCTAAATCCACGGAGGGAAGGGGGGCGGGGTTACCGAAAACAGAGAAACAGAGGAAGGACACCAAAGGAGAATCGAAAGAAGGAAAAAGACTAGACCCGGGAGCTAAACCCTCACTAATTCCTAACAATACTACGGATAAGGGAATTCCATATCTGGTGTTACCGTATAGTTCCCAAGGGTCTGCTCGAGCATTCCAGACAATGTTTCGAAGCGCACTGGGTTTCCACCCCATTCGAGAACCACGTTCTCCCTACTCTGGTCCTACCTCGTATCAAAAACCTTTGTCAATAGCAATAGAGGATTTAGATAGCAATATCTACGATCCCTCGCTTATTCCCGAAGAAGAGGTACAAGCCTATAGGGTCCTAAGTAGAGGCGAATATAGTGTGTTCACTAGTGAGAAGCAGCTTAAAAGCTCGCCTCCAATATGGGTCGTACCCCACACTGGTAATTTTTGTCTCATGGGTCGTGGCCGTAGATCGCAGGCCCGACTTGGAGCGAGTGCTTGCACTGAAAATTACATTCTGCCGATGTTCTCGTCCCCTGTGTTTCTGGCTGCCAAGGGTACATACTTTATCTGTTATGATCGTGCATACGCATGGTTGCCCGCTGACTTCATGGGCTCATGTTTCATTGCAAATCTGTTGCCTCCGACGTTCACTGTAGATGCCGATTATCATAAGACTAGAGTTGTGCGAGGCGTAATTAGCGAAGAGGATACTGCCGGTCAAGAGGCAGGAGACTTTTTCAAGGGTTTCCTCCCGTTTTGGGGACCTATGGTTAATAGTAGGAACCTGAGACAGTTGACTCGAGTGGTAGAATCAACAGCTAACATTACTGCCAGTGCCCTCGGTAATATCACCACAGAACTTCAGGCGGAGAGACTTATGACGTTACAAAACCGTATGGTTTTAGATGTCATCTTAGCAGATCGAGGTGGGGTATGTAAGGTGATCCATTCGAGCTGCTGCATTTTCATTCCAGATAACGCTCCAACTGTTTATCAAGCCATCTCGAGGTTGCATAAGATCTCCGAATCCATACACGTGGATGTAGGGGATTGGACGCTACTTGGGTGGTTTTGGGGCCTGATGTCGACTTGGGGTTGGAAGATTCTGATGATCATCGGAGTCGTTGTGGTGTTCCTGTTCACGTGTTGCCTTTGTGTGCAGTGCGGTCCTGCCTTATGTGGCCTCTGTGCTACAACGTGTATGAGACAGCCACCTGTTACCAAGGGGACTCGGTTGGACAGAGCTATGCTACAACAACATCTCGATGGTCTGATGAATATCGAATATGATTCCGACTAGTGCTTGCCTACATGAGGGCAAAAGGAGCGTCTGAGGTTCCGTGACAATTGTCAGTGGTGTTTTCGACTCGCACGAATATGGTCGAGTCTGGTATCTATGAACCGCAAATGACGAGTTTAGTAAGTGTGCGCAGTTTCGCTGTGCTAACTTAAACCGTTCGTTTGTTATGTGGGTTTTTCATCTGTACCCACGGGTTCCATCTTAGATACGGCATCCATTTTGTCTCTTGCCCTCAAGTAGCCAGCGAACGGACGCTGTCCGCTTCGCGACCCTGGGACTCCCAGGATATTTGCGGAAGACACATGTTCTTTGTAAGTGTCTTTATGACGAGGGGGATGATACTGTAAGGCAGATGGCCCCGCTCGAGGCTCATCTTGCCGTGCCGGTTTATTGTCTCAGCCGTGCATCTCATTAGGCACGTCCCTTTGATGCCTGTATCTCGTGTTTCCCGATACCTCCCCTTTTACACCCTTTCCGATCTCCCCACTGTCTCCGTCTTCCTCTGCACCTGTCCTTGTTCCTATTTCGATCTGTTTTACTGCTGATTGGAATGCACTAATGTTGGGAAGATGGGTTTTTACAGTTGGGAACCACCAAATGTTTCCGCACTTATGTTCCGGACCTTATGTGTATCAAAGTGACCAAAGCGACCCCTCTGGGGGATAATGGTGGGAACCGGGTTGTAAACCTTTGTGTATCATGTTGTCCTATGGGTAAAAACTGTATAAAAGGAGCGATCCACAGAACCAATTTGAAGCAGTCTCCCCAAGTTGCATGAGTTGTACTTGTCGTGATATCTGTGTTCCCTGCAGCAAATAAACCTTGAATCTTTGACGCCGAAGGAAGTGTCCCGTGTCTCTGTCATTCGTACGCCGGAGCAGGTTACCCACGAAGGTTTCAGGTGTTGTGCCCTGGCACCGCTGGGTCTTAAAGAACCCAGTCCTTCAGGCCTTTGAAATCACGAAGGAACAACCTTACTCCTTCTGGAGAACAACAAATTACAGCTCCTAGAGCTTTCAGGGTCTTTATACCAAGCAAGTTTTCTGGACATGATTTCTTGAGCAATAAGTTTGTAGTACGAGATAATGGACCAACTGCTAGGGGAACAGGTTTCGATACTTCATTGACTATAGGCTTTCCTGAAAATCCAAGGGAAACATTCTGTGAGCCTGAGAGGGGTGCCCCTGGAACCTCGTCATGACTGATGGTCGTTCTGCTTGCCCCTCTGTCAATCAAAAATGTTCTATCCTTCCCTAATACCTGACTGTGTACATGAGGACCTTCTTGATCTACAGGAACCTCGATAAGGGGCAAGCCAACCTCCCTCTCTAGGCTGTTTCATGTGTATTGCTGGTAATCAGGATAGTCAGATTGTGCATACTGGTACATCTGCTGTGTAACATGTTGTGTTGCGTCAATGGGTTGTGGCTGTGGTACTGCTACGGTCTGTTGTGGAACCTGCATAGGCTGAACATTCTGTGGAACATGTTGCTGGACCTGGTCCTGTCTAGGAGGACGCGGTCTCTCTTTAGTTTTACCTGTGGCTATGTTGTGTTTCAGAACTGCACAATCGTTTACATAGTGACCTGGCTGTTTATAATAGTTGCATATCCCTTTAACAGGAGCTGCTGAATTTGAATTATTAGATAGTGTCGTACCCCTTTTATGACCATCAGCTGGAACTGACTGAGCAACTAGTACTTTCATTTTCGTGTCTTTCATACGTCTCTGTTCGTGATCATGTTCTTCTCTAATTCTGTTCTGGTGGTACCTTAACATTTGTAACATTTGGGAAGGCGTATTAGCTTGCCATGTGCTCTCGACTTTTAGTACACGGTTCTTAACCTGGGGCAGGGAGTTCTCGACTAATTTTGACACAAAAAGGTGTGGGTATGACTCGCTACTTGTTTTCAGGCCACTACTAATAATAAAACATTTCTCGAATCGGGAATAAAAATCACTAGTGTCTTCGTCGTGTTTCTGTTTGCAGGCTGAGATTGCATCCCAATCCTCCTTTTTAGTTGCCAATAATCTTGGCAAGACCTGTACTAACAATCCTGGTAATGCTTTAGTTTTCGCCCCAAGACCTAAACCTGGGGTTCGACCAGTTTCTTCGGTTTCTAATTCAGCCCAATTAATCTTTTTGTCTCCCACCTCCCATTCTTTTTCCTTGAGTTTCTCGTAAATACCGGCAGGCAATAACACTTTCAGTATCTTCATAATGTCGGGATAGGTATAGTCTCCCATGAGTAACATGTCTTTTATTTCACGGTGGAAACCTGCAGGGTCTTTATCATGACTGGGCACTATTTTCTTCATTTCTAACAATTCCATTTTAGTTATGGGCGTGTATACAAACACGCGTTCAAGGGTATCATCGGCTTTCCTGACTGGATGTACTTCTCGTAAAGGATTCTGTTTGTCTAGGTGATATGGTTGCCTGACTGGGGGTGGAACGGAAACAAGATGTGGAGTTAAGAAGGTTCTATACTTGTGACGTTGTTGTAGAATCATTTCAATTAGATCGGTACCTAGACCTCTCCATCTTCTCATGAGTAAGTCCTGCAATAAATTATATAATGAACCTGGGTCAGATGCTTGGTTTTCATACTGTATAATGAGGTGTTGGGTCATGTATATACCAGCTAGTCGCTGTTCTTCTGGAGTAAGACTTAAAAATGTTTGCACTACTGAATCCTCCTTATATATGCTGTCATCCCCGGCCCACTGTACCGCAGACCGGGCTAGTTCCTGATCACGTAAGGTATTGAGTTTGTGATAACCTACTCTTTCTTTCAGTACTTTATCAGTAATCTGGAATATATGTTCAAGGGAACATCGCTCTGGTATCGGACAAAGGTAACGTTTCTTGTTTTCTAAACGAATGGGTCTGTCGAAGGGCCTATCAAGAGGGTACTGTCTATGTAGTTTCTCTCTACCTACATATGCCATCATGTCTCCCCCCGCCTGTTGCGAGGTTTCTGCTGCGTTCTCTGGTTCTTCCTCATCTGAGGTTTCTTTATCGTCTGACCCAGAATGCCTTTCAGATTCTCGACGGGCATGTATTACTATTATTTCTTTACGGATCTTTCTAACCATAGCATGTATACTTCTCTCTCTATCATGTTTACCCTCGGCAATATTCTGACTCCATCTTGACAATCGCCCCATCTCTTCTTGTGGAAAGCTAGGCTGATCTTGTTCCCTTATCAGACAATTAACCAAAAATCGCATTATTAAACCTTGTGTCTCGACTTTCTGATGTGACATGGCTTCACCAACACACTCCGGTCTTTCTCCTGTTCTAATAAAATGATATATATTGTCTAGATGGTCTGGCATTTCTGGTAATAACACCAAGTAGTCTGTAACACGTCTTAAACGTAGGGATGCTAACAACATGGGTCCTGTTTTGCCAGGCACTGTGTCATATCTGCAATCGGTAAGCTGTTCTTTAAGCTTTTCGGCTGGGGCTGCTTTAGGCGTACGCTGCATTGCTAATTCTCTCATTGTCATACGTTGTAACTGTGGCGGGGTGCGATAACCTCCTGTAGCACCTCCTGAGGCGGAGGCTTGAGCATAACCTGGCTGTAGGGTCGGTATTTGTAACGGAGTTGGAACCTGAGCAGCGCCAGCCCCAAAGGGATTAAGCGGATGAAGGGGGAACAATAGGGGAAGTGACAACTGGTGCAGGAAGTGGTGCGGGAGGGGTCTGCTGTTGCCGACCTGGGGGCAGATGATCAACAGGTGGTACAGGTACAGGTGGTACGGTTACATTGGTATATGCGGGAGCTACGTCGTCTAAATAGGAAGAAAGGAAAATATCTGCTGCGGTCTTGTGACGTAATTTAGTCGGAACCAATGGAGGGGGCAGATCTTTCGGTATTTCCGGGGTCGCCTTGGGCAGGCCCTCGGCCAGGACTGGATACAGTCCTGTCATAATGGCATTACTCTGTCTTTCGTGTTGTTCTATTCTGACTCGCTGTCCTTCTTCTAGTAGTTCTTTTTCTTTAGCTTTTTCGGAATCTTCTCTACTTTTCTCTACTTTTCTGAGCGCCTTCTCTGTCCGTCTATGTGATTCTTTACGCCATAATTCGATGGCATCTTTCTGTGATTGTCTGGCTTTCTTTTTCCATAACGCTTCCTCTACTCTCATGATGCACTCGGCATCCCATGTCCCTGTAACGGGCCATCTCTGATTCTCTGCTAAGTCTTTCGTATAATCCACCCACAAGTCTAGATATAATATGGCATCTAAGCCGTGCTTGTGGTACATAAAATGTCCAGGAGTGTCCCTAGGTGGGATGGGAACTGCTTCTTCGAGTATCCCTTTCCTAGTTCCTATCTGTCGTAATTACGAAAATAAAGGCATAGCTACCTCGATCTAGACACAATAAACACAATAAGAAAATGCAAACAATCACTCATACCACGACATTAAAACACATTGAAACATTTCGAAACGAACAATAATAACTGGATATCTGGATACTAGATGCACTGCTAAACAGTACAGATACACTGCTAAAACAGTGCAGACCGGATTTGTGTACCCAAACCCGTCTTGACCGGACACAAATCAATGCACCCGTCTTGATGCGTCCCCAGCAACGGTACTCACCGGGAAGCACGGAACAGAAGGCCTCGGAAACTCGACTGGACTGGACCGCTACGACGTCACTGCTGCTGCTGCGCACTACGCATGCGCCTCGACACTACTGGTGGGCCTCTCGATACCTCGGACACTGCTCTCTCGGCTGGGCTCTGGTCGGGATCCTCCGCACTCCTCACCGCCTCGTCTGGATGTCGACCGCAGTCTCCGTCACCTCCGTAGGCCTGAGGGAGATACAGGAAAACCTGCAGATGCGCATGGGGTCCGTCACAGCTGTAGTCGGGGGCAAAGCCTGCGACGCATCACCGGCGCGTGGGGTGGGGGAGGGGTCCCTATTCGGGCGCCAAATTTTGTGGTAAATATTTTACCGTATACGAGTTTGCCAGATAATTTCGGAAAATTAAAAAAATAGCTCAATCAAATGAGAGGCAGAGTCCGTGGTGTCTGAGTCATAAGGGCTTTAATCATAAATGATGACTCGAGCCATGGAAATCTATTCCATCAATACAAGGGTTCGGATATGCAATGATGGCAGGGAAGATGTCAACGATTTATTCACAGTACATGACATATATAGTAAAATGATACAATAGCATTGAATACAGTAGGCGTGACAAGTGAAATGTATATGATAAGAACACATGTGCGTAGCAAAAAGGCGTGAATAGGGGTGTGCACAGAGGCGTACACTAGAAACGTCACAGAAAAGTGTCACAAATGGGTGGATGCTTAGAGAATTCTTGCAGAGTCAGCTGAAACCTGTGGCCTGAATGCGCGCGCAGCTAATATGACGTGTGATTGACGTGCATCTGGAGGAAGCTAAGGGTCTGACTTTTAGCACTAGTAGAAGAGACAGAAGTCTGGCATGTCAGATCGACCTGTCCCTATAACATATCTGATATCTAGTATTTGGAGGATGTTTAATCTAGAGGAAAAGGTCACTTGGGCAGAGGCTACTCTATACTGAATGTTAGTGCTTGTATAGGTGTCTGCATGTCTACGTGCGGGGCCATGGGCCTACTCTGGTAACGGGAACTGTAAATTACTTGCACGGAGACAGGGAGACTTGCTCTTTGCTCTGCAGCCGGGGATATGTTTACCTAGATCACTAGACAGGAATGTGTTTTCGAGGAGCTGAACCGACTACGCTGATAACTTGAAGGTAAAATACTGTTTTTGGCAGGCAGACCAGGCCGAGCCGGGCACCGCTCGCTTGGCAGGAAGTAAGGCAGAGGTCAGGGATGCATCTTCATGCTGCAGCTTTCAGAGGCAGAGACAGACATGGCTTGAAGACAGAAAATCAGGGCCTAGCTCGGCAGAGCCAGGAAAAACGTGAAAGTACACCATATAAAGACGGTGGCATGGCATACTTAGGAACTGAATTATCAATCCATTCATGGTGGATCTGATAGAGGACATGTTAACGGTGGACGCAAATGTATTTGCGTCTTCAGATTCGGTCGTGGAGGGAAATTACATGTACTTGAAACTCGTACATGGAGCCGTTGGGGTACACGTATGGGGACACAATTGACCATAAAAATTTCAATTACCTCACTATGCTCCCCCCAAAGTGTGGCTACACCTGGGCGTATTGTAAGCAAACCCGATGATGAAGCATGTCACACACTGCGGTGTGTGAGTGAGGGCAGTATTCTCAAAACAAATAGTTTTTTTGTTTTGTGGAGTGTTTTGTGGAGTGTTGTGGGGCTGTCCTTCTTTTCCTACTTTCCCTCTCCACCCCTCTACGTGTATACAATGCAAATCATAATGCTCATCACCTTACTCTTCAACACACTCTTTTCACTCTCTCCTGAATGCGCTTGCTCGCATCTCCTTTACTTCATCACCATCAAAAGTACAATGTACCCACTCACCTATAAGCACTGCATTTTCTTTTGTTTTCACCTTGTCAATATTTTGACAACTGTGTACCTCCTGTACACACATTTGCCCAGGATCACACTTGCAACTGGAATTCATGGTCACTGCTCTGTGTGCTCTACTTACATGGCACTGATTGGATTATCATCTATTCTGAACACCTTTCAGAAATACTGACAGCAACTGTGAGAAACTTGCACTGTCTTCAACATCAGCTCCAGCGTTCTCACTTGTGGCCCATTAAAAACACCTATAGGTGACTCAGTGCAAAGCAGGCGCTATACAAGAGTAATATGCTATATGAAAACAAGTTTTGGAAAAAGCCCATAGTTCTTGTCTATGAGACCTATTGCTTTTGTCAATTTCTTTTAGCCATGTTGTACAGCAAAGCAGCTGCTGTGCAGCACGGCAGAACGCTTAGAAAAAAGAAGCGATATTACTTGTCCAGCGCTGACAGCGAGGGGCTGTGATCCGATTTCTTAGTATGTGAATATTCTCTGCCTTCACACAAAAAAAGCATTTAATTATCTGATGACTTTCCTGAAGTTTGCATTGTTGTCCCCGCACCATAAAGGCACCAAAGGAAGGGGCAAGTAACAAACAAGGAGGTGATGGAAGTGGATGGCGCAAGCAACATCAGGGAAAGGGCAGACGGAAGAAGCAGTAAAAAGGAGGACGGTGGGGGGGGTGGCAAGAAGCAATATGGGATGGGGGTAGGAGGAATGGGGTGTGAGTAAAAAGAAAAAAAACACCTCTGAAAGTGCTGGACAGTGCAAGGACACTGGGTAAGGTAAGCTGTACTAGTGTCATGCCCCAGGGTAGGGACAAACACATGAAGAGGAAGAGGAAGTAAAGCCGGTTCTTATTGACCAAATAGAAGCAAGGAAATAAGAGTGACTATGAAGCCAAACTGTGGTAAGCAAGGGGTGGGCTCTAAGCCCCCTAAGTAAACAAAATGTCTTGCAAGTGACTGCACATGTGCTGTCTCAGGCGAGACCAAAAATATAGAGTGTGGCGGCTAAGGGGTAGAGATAAAGGGATGTGAGGGTGGCTTGGGGGGTCAGGGGTGGGTAGAGGTAAAGGGAGTTGAGAGTGACTTGGGGGCTCAGGGGTGGGTAGAGGTAATGGAAGGTGGGGGCGACCTGAAGGCTCAGAAGTGGGTAGAGGTAACAGGAGGCGAGTGTGACTAGAGGGCTCATGAGTGGGTAGAGGTAAAGGCGACTTGAGGGCTCAGGGGTGGGTAGAGGTAAAGAGAGTTGAGGGCTACTTGTGGTTTAGGGGTGGGTAGAAGTAAAGGGGGTGAGGGTGACATGAGGGCTCCTGAGTGGGCAGCAGTAATAGGGTGAGGGTGACTTGAGTGCTCAGGGGTGGTTAATGGTAAAGGGAGTGAGGGTGACTTGGGGGCTCAGGGTGGGTAGAGGTAAGGGGTTGTGAGGTGAGGGTGACTTGAGGGCTCAGGGATGGGTGAAGAAAAAGGGAGGTGAAGGCGACTTGAGGGTTCAGGGATGGCTAGAAGTAAAGGGAGCTGAGGGAGACTTGAGGGTGCAGGGTGAGTAGCGATAAAGGGAAGTGAGGGTTACTTTTGGTTCAGGAGTGGGTAGAAGTAAAGGGAGGGGAGGGTGACTTGAGGGTTCGGGAGTGGGTAGAGATAAGGGCAGGTGAGTGTGACTTGAGGGCTCAGGAGTGGGTAGAGGTAAAGGGAGAGGAAGATGACTTTACGGCTCATAGGTGAGTAGAGGTAAAGGGATGTCAGGGTGGCTTGAGGACTCAGGGGTAGGTAGAGGTATGGGGAGGTGAGGTGAGGGTGAGAGTGACTTGAGGCTAGAGGGCTTAAGGGTGTGTAGAGGTAAAGGGAGGTAAGGATGACTTGAGGAACCAGGAGTGGGTAGAGGTAAGGGAGTTGAAGGTGAATTGAGGGCTTGGGGTGGGTAGAGGTAAGGGGAGGGCTCAGGGGTGAGTAGAGGTAAAGGGATGTCAGGGTGGCTGGGGCTCAGGGGTAGGTAGAGGTATGGGGAGGTGAGGTAAGAGTGACTTGAGGCTTTCAGGGGTGTAGAGGTAAATGAAGGTAAAGATGACTTGAGGATCCAGGAGTGGGTAGAGGTAAGGGAGGTGAGGGTGAATTAAGGGCTCAGGAGTGGGTAAAGGTAAAGGGAGGTGAGGGTGACTTGAGGGCTCAGAGGTGGGTAGAAGTAAATGATTGTGAGGGTAACTTGCGGGCTCGTGGGTAGAGGTAAAGGGATGTGTGGGTGACTTGAGGGTTCAGGAGTGGGTTGAGATAAGGGCAGGTGAGGGTGACTTGAGGGCTCATGGGTGGATAGAGGTAAAGGGAGGTGAGAGTGACTTGAGAGTTCAGGGGTGGGATGAGGTAAAGGGAGAGGAAGATGACTTTACGGCTCAGGGGTGAGTAGAGGTAAAGGGATGTCAGGGTGGCTTGAGGGTTCAGGGGTAGGTAGAGGTATGGGGAGGCGAGAGTGACTGGAGGCTTGAGGGTGTGTAGAGGCAAAGGGAGGTAAGGATGACGTAAGGATCAAGGAGTGGGTAGAGGGAAGGGAGGTGAGGGTTAATTGAGGGCTTGAGGTGGGTAGAGGTAAGGGGAGGCCAGGGTGATTTGAGGGTTCAGGGGTGAGAAGATGTAAAAGGAGTTGAGGTGACTTGAGGGAATAGTAGGATATGGTACAGACTGTCATTTTACCGTATGGTACGGTATGGTGAGGTATGATATGGTATGGCCTGTCCTTTTATAGTATGGTATGGACTGTTATTGTATGTTGTGATATGGCCTGTTATTGTTAAGAGTGGATTAATATGGTATGATGTGGCATGTTCTGTCATTATATTGTATGGTATGGTGTGTTATGGAATGCCTTGCTATTGTATAATATGGAACGTTATGATCTGTGATTGTATATTATGGTATGGTGTGTAATGTCATGGCTTATTATTGTATAGTATATTTAGTATATAATGGTATGAGAATGGTACGGTCTATTTTGATGCGTACAACTTAGGAACGGCGAATAGCATGCATAGACATCAGCAGTTGGTACAGTTTACATTGGTTTTCCCAAATTGGGAAAGAAGGTTGCATTACACGACATGCAAACAAAATGAAGACAAGTAATAAACAAAGGCACCCTTAGTGAATGCTGAAGCATGTAACATTATAAAAAGTTGTGTTGTTGTTTTCTTCTAAGGCTCGGACAAGTCTGGCTGAGGAAGCGCCTTACTGAAAAAAGTCTGGAAAGCGAAAAAATGAGCTAAGGCGAGTTGCGGGCCCAAACAAAAAAGCAAAAATGAAGAGACATAAAAGCAGCTAAAAACTGGGATAGAGCGGCATAGGAGCATGTAAAAATAACATACAAAGTGATAATATACGCTCACAAAAAAAACATCAAAATCCGAGCGCAAACTGCTCTGAAGAACACTAATCAAGCGATCAATCAGTATTTGATCCATGCTCCAGGGAAGAATTCATGAACACAGACGAAGTGAAGCTGGCATGTGCAGACGCGCTCACCAATGAAAAGGAAGAAATTAAAAGTGACAATGAAGCCAACCAATGGTAAGTAATGGGCAGACTTCGTGCCCATGTTTAGAGGCTTTTTTTAAGAAATAATAGATTGTTGCAAGCGACAGTATGCGTGGTTTCTCGGAAGAGATAAAAAAAAATACAGAAGCACGACTTCCTGGAAATAGTTAACACTCTTAGGGAATGCAAGAATAAGTGAAACATGAAATATAAACAGGAACTAAATCGCTGTCATGGATTACCTTAACTTATTTTGAATTCATTGTTCAGCAATCAATCAGTATTTTTGCCTGTAAAGTGAAAGACATGACTATAGGGCCCAATATGGACCCGGTTCAGCGTCTGTTTTTCATTACTACTAACTATGAGACCTGGCGGGCCCCGGCCCACAAAAGAGATCAATAGTATGGCATAAACTGCCTACTGAGAAGTCTGACAGTCCAGCTTTACATGACAAAAAATGAGAAGACTAATATATTCCTTTCCTGCACACTTCGATATCTAAGAAGGTTTTGGGTGGTAAAAGATACAGAGATGCAGCACGCTATTGTAACACTGACGGTGGCCTCCAGCTATTTACTGTGACAGAAATGCTGCTGACTCTGACATTGAAATGGCAGTCTAACTTGGACTTTCCAGTAAAATGCCCATGGTGGATGAATAATTTAGGGTCACTGAAGGGAAGTCTGACTTTTACTAAAAGTAACGGTAAAAGTAGTGCTTAATTTGTAAAAATAATAATAATAATAATAATAATAGTAAGTGCTGATGCTCTCGTCAGGTGGTCACTGTAGCTTTCACCACACATTGCCCCTCTCAGCGCTGCCAGTGATTTTAACAACAGAGCTACTAACCATCACACTCCTACAGGTGTGACAATTTGGACTATCCCTGGTCCCCAATCCAGAAGAATGGCTTGGGTGGCAGGTTATAGTCCTTTTTAATGTATATCGAATTAATAATTAGCTGTTGTAGTCATCTCTAAATTAGACAGACAGCGCCTGCCACCTTGTGGCAGACTGTAACAAGTGCTGGTGTTTTCGATTAAGTGCTGGTGCTGAGCACCAGAAACCACTGGCTCAAATTAAGCACTGGAGGACCCTTAAACATAGGCCACTTAAACTATATGGACTTTCATTGTCCTAATGTTGTTAAAAAGAGTTTGTTTGGGTAGAAGTACATACTTATTAGTAAAGCCAACCGCAACCACTGTGATAAGTTTGAAAATCCTGTTTTTTTGCTTCTCCGGATCAAACACTCTTAAAATATACAACGTGTTATAATGACACGCGATTCCTACACCTTGTAATCCTCATTGCTTTATAAACGTCCTATAAACTGATGTACACACCTACGACTCACTGACTTTATATGTGTAGGATGTAAAGTGCTCTGACAGCCTACACCAGTATGAGTAGTGCTATAAAACAAATTTTATTTTTGTGTGAGCGGGGCAATGGAAAGAGGAGGGGGTAGAAAGGGAATCAACGGAGAAAAAGAGGTCAACGTGGCGCGGGGTTGTCAAAAAAAGTTGTTGCACAGTATGCCACCAGCGCTAAAGGCAACTCTGTTTAGACAAGTCAAGCCTGAAGAGATATTTGAGGCGGATATGAGCACAGACAGCTAAGCTTAACTAGAGGATTGAGGTTTCTAGCAAGATATTGACCGTGGGGAGTGAAGTAGAGAAAAGCCTGCAGATGGTTTTTAGGTCTCGCCTCTCAATGCGCAAGCGCATTGAGCGGAGCGAGACTATAGGGGCTTAAACAGACCTTACCTAGACTGGCGATTTGATGCTGTGCCCGTGCGCTTTTAGGTCAATGCGCAAGCGCATTGACCTAAAATGCGCGTGCGCAGCATCAAATCGCCAGCCATCTGTTACCCAGCTTGGTGCCCCTCCACCCCCTGCAGCATCAAAGGCTTTCACGGCCGGCCGGCCGTGCTTTCAGATTCACGGCTGGCCGGCCGTGTCTCCTTATTTAACTTGTGCCGCCAGCTAGTCAGCCTCTCAGCCCCTGTTGTGCCGCCCGACTTGTTAAGTTAAGTAATCCATGAATTGCATCTTGTTTGCAGCAGTCTCCAGGTGTGCTTCCAAACCCCCCACTCCACCCAGCGCCTGTGTGGTTGTGCCTAGTGTATGTGTTTCTCTCTACCCTCCCATTACTTCAAATCATGCCCCCACATGCCCCCACCCTTACAAAAAAACACACTTTTGCTCTTTTATTTAGAATAAACTCCTGCTTTACTACTTTGTGTTTTTTCTCATTTTTTCTCATTTAATGATTTCTATCCCTCTCATCCAAATTATTCTCCATTTAATCCACATTTTGCTTCTTGTGCAGAACATGTTTCCACTTTGGCTCGTGCAACCCATGTCAGCTTCCACTTAATAATATCTATGTAAATGTTTACCAGTAGGCAGCCTGGCCCCTTCCCGGAGTCGTCTTCCTGAGTCGTATCAGAGTCAGCATGCTGTGTTTCCTTTGGCAATGGAGTGTGCTTTGTGTGGGCCGAGCTGCTCCCAGGGCGCCTTGAGCAGGATTATGTTGATTGCAGCATGCACGTTTCTTTCTCTTTTGGGCTCCTTTCAACTGCACCCCATCATCTGAACTACAGAGTAACTGACCCAGCCCTGCACTTGTGTGGGGAGCCATAGAGAGCAAGGGACATGAAAGCACAAACGCAGCCACATGAGTGCATGAAAAACAGGTTTACACTCTTGTGTTTGTAATCGCCATTCTACAAAAGGAACAATGCTTTATGCAATGAACTTGACAAAAGGGAAATAGACATTTGGATAATTATAGGCTACAATCTGCGCTATAATGAACAGGAAGTCCAGCCGGACTTCAATATTTATTTGATACTAGAATAGGTAAAAATAACTAAAACAACAATAAAGCAGTGGGAGACAGTCCTGTATCCACAAGGCTAGACAAACAATTCACAATACATATAACTAGGAATTTTCAGGCAATTGAAAAGGGAAGGAGCAAAAAAATGGAATCAATTTGCTTCACATATGTAGAAAAAACATGATTGTGGCACATAGTTGTGAACTGGTGTTTAGACTACATAAACTGTCGACGGCGTTTCGATCCAGTTAGAATTATGGATCATAATCAGGACATTCAATGTTTTGTCTGAATTTAAAAGCCTGTATTTACAAGGGGAAACAAGGGGACACATAGAATAATGATTAGCAAGCTGTGTTACTCACAGAAGCAAAAGCAGTCAGGTAGCCATACCATGCTTAAGGTGGTACCTGCCAATCGTGTAGGTAAGTGTCAACCAATCAGTGCCAGACGAACACGGCGCATGTGCAAAAAACCTTTTCGTGCATATGGATTTGTTGGACTAGAAACAACCAACCGTGTGTGATGGTGTCAATCGAGTGTCAATCATAATCATGTTGTACTCTAGAGAAACCGAGCAGTAGTGAAGGACATGGGGTATAAATTCATCTCGGGGAAGGTATAGTTGGGCAAGCGGGGCATGTGAAGGAATCAATGAACGTAGGGCTTCCGGATTCACGAGCCTAAGGGGATTAATATCGGAATTAATGCAAGGCCCAGTCACAAGGACAGGGTAACGTTGGGGTTGAGGGGGACGGGGCTTACCTCGAAGTGATTGTCAATTCCCTGGATGACGGGCGAATCGTAATTGCGGTGATTAGAATCAGGGGCGCAGCATTGGAGGTGCATGATGATTGGAGGTAGTGTCAACAAGGACCCGCTTACCAATTGGCTGCAAGGGTCTCAGAGATGGAACCGATTGACGATTATATACAGTTATCAAGGAACCTGTGATGAGGCACCTGCAGGGGAGAAAATTAAAATTGAGGGATTCGCTATCCCTACTAACCAGCGGGACAACGCAGGGATAATGATGGTGCCAGCCGGTTTAGATAACAAGACAGGGGCTGCTTACCAGATGATGTGCAGGTCTCGTAGGGGGCTGCACGTGGTCGGGAACCTATAATATGGCACCAGAAAGATTTTTACATAAATCATACCTATTCCAAACCACGCAACTCCAGACCTTGGGGTCGGTTCAACCAGCGCCAAACGTTGGTTGGGTTTTCTGACTCTTCTGTAGACCAATCTGAAAATTCAGATTCCAGTGACAACTCTGGCCCTTCAAATAGAAACCCTGCTCCAAATAGGAATAATTTTTTAGACAGAGGCCAATCCTATCCACCAGCCAGAGGCAAAGCCAAACGAGTTCCCCGCTGGCACAACCCTCCCGGGGAGCGCCAGACCAGACGGAAATTCTACCAGTGGTAGGCACTAACATGAGGGATACACAGATTATCCCCATTTTTAACCTATCCACACACACTCTATCCAGTGTTGAATCTTCGCTTCTTAGTAAGGGCCTTTCCTTTGTGCCTACAATACGCACTGACTTTTTAGAGCTCCAAACAGAACTTCTTAGGTTCTTCCGGAAGGTTCGCCTGGATGCTTTCTTTCAAATGAACCCCACACCCGTGGCTGTTTCTAACACCCCATTTAGACCACCGTCCACCTTCTCCCCCACAGCAGGGATGGTACCATCAGAGGTCATAACCTTTGAAAAGATGGTTACAAAGGATCTGAACACCTTGAAGGAAACTAAAAAATTCATTCCTTATAACTTGCCATTAGTAGAAAAGAAAGCCATTCAATCATTGAAAAATTTGGACACACTTATCATCAAAAGTGCGGACAAAGGTGGCGGTATTGTCCTGCAGAATAGAGATGCATACAGTGCAGAAATTCTTAGACAACTGGCCAACACTGACCACTATATGAGGCTTCCCACCAACCCCACTAAGGAACTACAGATTCTGATTTCGAAAGTCACCACAGAGGCCCTTGAATTAGGAATCATCAACCAGAAAGAGTTCCATTTTCTAAACATTAAATCACCTAGAATGCCTGTAATCTACACCCTCCCCAAGGTACACAAGAGCATCTCTGATCCCCCAGGACGCCCGATTGTGTTGGGTTGCGGTTCTATTCTTGAACCCTTGGGTAAATACGTAAATTTCTTTATCAAAGATTTCGTACCTGCTACCCAATGCTATGTTAGGGATAGCATGGCCATGGTGAACCTAATTGAAGACACACCCTTCACTGTGGGCGACCAGCTATTGTGTACAATAGACGTTGAGTCCTTGTACACAAATATCCCCCAAACTTCTGCTCTGTTGGTCATACGTGACATCCTTGAAACCAGACCAAGACCTCATTGTGTTCCTATTGTCTTCATCCTCCAACTGTTGGAAATTTTTCTGATTAAAAACTTTTTTTCTTTTGACCAGCAGTACTTTCAACAAGTGAAAGGTACTTCCATGGGGGCAATTTTTGCCCCCAATCTGGCAATACTATTCATGGACAAAATTGAGACCAACTCCATTTTAACACCATCCAATCCATTTTCGTCTGCCATTTCCATCTGGAGACGATACATCGATGATATTTTTTTAATTTGGAATAGTGATGTTGACAGTTTAAATAAATTTATCCATTTGCTCCACAACAACTGCTGTGGACTTACATTCACCAGCACAGTTGACACCCAATCCATCCCCTTCCTGGACCTAAACATATATCATCTTGATGGCTCTCTACACACAAGACTATATCGGAAACCCACAGAAAGGAACACGTTGTTATCCTATAACAGCAATCACCCAAGAGCCCTCAGGGATTCCTTGCCCTACTCCCAATTTCTCCGTATCAGATGGAATTGTTTTGCCAAGGAAGATTACTTTAAAGAGGCTGCAGTCTTATCAGAAAAGCTCAAAAATAGGGGCTACCCCAACAGGTTGGTCAGAACAGCTGTCAAACGGGCATGGCACTGCCCGAGGGAGGTCCTCCTCTGTCCTAAAGAAAAAGAATCTAACGCTAGAATAGCATGTGTAACTACGTTCTCTCCTGCTTCAAATGCGGTGAAAAAAAGCATAATCAAACATTGGCCAACCTTAAACGTAGGTGCCTTGCACTTTGACCGTCCCTTGTTTGCCTTCAAGAAAAGTTCCAATCTGAAGGACCATTTGGTCAGGGCTGCTTTACCCAACCCCCCACTCTAGGCACAATAGATTCCCTGTGGACCCAAACACCATTAGTGGGACATGCCAAATGTGGATCATGTAACGTCTGTGATTTTACCATTGAAGGCAAGTCATTTGTATTCAATAAAGTGACTGTCCATTGTAAGAGTTTTACCAACTGTAATAGCAGTGATGTAATTTACCTGATCCACTGCCCCTGCAAATTTATATATGTTGGAAAAACTATGCAAAAAATCAAGACAAGGATTTGTCAGCACCGCAGTCGAATTCACTGCAAGACCCCCAACCCTCCATTGGTGGATCACTTCACCGAAAAAGGACACACAGACAATGATCTAAGATGGACTGTCCTTAAGTCTGTGAAGCTACCGCCACGTGGAGGAGATATTGGACTCCTAATGAACAGAGAGGAACTAAAAATGATTCTACTTATGGACAGCATAAGGAGTGGACTTAATCGCAATGAGGATTGGACCTCACTTCTCTAAAAATGTATTTCCACCCTCTGTTAACTACTGCCTGCCCAATCTGAATCGTTTAATGTAACTGTTTTTATATTGACAATGCCATTTTATGTCACCTGCATGACTTGGAGCACTCACTTCATCACCACCTTTTCGTGGTTATTAGTAATGCACCCCCTTCACTGCGCCGAGGTCACCGTTCCAAGATGTCCGCCACAATCGCCGACCCCTGCACCCACCAAAATGGCCGCCACCGTGTGCCTCTCCCTCCCGTGTCCCTCCCTAACATGGCTGGATTGCCTACTTCTTTCAGCACGCCCAAACCCCTGCGTCCTACCGGCGCGATTGGGCTCCTCAGACGTCCGTGGAAGTTCCATCGTGAACTTTAGGTAAGTGTTGTTCCAATCCGTGGTAATTATTCGCGGCGCAACACTAACCGCTTAGCGGGTTGTTCATCTGCATATAATTTTGCCCGCAGGTGCCTTATTATAGGTTCCCGACCATGTGCAGCCCCCTACGAAACCTGCACATCATCTGGTAAGCAGCCCCTGTCTTGTTATCTAAACCGGCTGGCACCATCATTATCCCTGCATTGTCCCGCTGGTTAGTAGGGATAGCGGATTCCTCAATTTTAATTTTCTCCCCTGCAGGTGCCTCATCACAGGTTCCTTGATAACTGTATATAATCGTCAATCGGTCCCCCTCCGAGACCCTTGCAGCCAATTGGTAAGCGGGTCCTTGTTGGCACTACCTCCAATCATCACGCACCTCCAATGCTGCGCCCCTGATTCTAATCACTGCAATTACCATTCGCCCGTCATCCAGGGAATTGACAATCACTTCGAGATAAGCCCCGTCCCCCTCAACCCCGACGTTACCCTGTCCTTGTGACTGGGCCTTGCATTAATTCCAATATTAATCCCCTTAGGATCCTGAATCCGGAAGCCCTACGTTCATTGATTCATTGCTTGCCCAACTATACCTTCCCCGAGGTAAATATATACCCCATGTCCTTCACTACTGCTCGATTTCTCTAGAGTACAACATGATTATGATTGACACTCGATTGACACCATCACACACGGTTGGTTGTTTCTAGTCCAACGCATCCATATGCACGAAAAGGTTTTTTGCACATGCGCCGTGTTCGTCTGGCACTGATTGGTTGACAATTACCTACACGAATGGCAGGTACCACCTTAAGCATGGTATGGCTACCTGACTGCTTTTGCTTCTGTGAGTAACACAGCTTGCTAATAATTATTCTATGTGTCCCCTTGTTTCCCCTTGTAAATACAGGCTTTTAAATTCAGGCAAACATTGAATGTCCTGATGATGATCCATAATTCTAACTGGATCGAAACGCCGTCGACAGTTTATGTAGTCCAAACACCAGTTCACAACTATGTGCCAAAATCCTGTTTTTTCTACATATGTGAAGCAAATTGATTCCATTATTTTGCTCCTTCCCTTTTCAATTGCCCGAAAATTCCTAGTTATATGTATTGTGAATTGTTCGTCTAGCCTTGTGGATACAGGACTGTGTCCCTCTGCTTTATTGTTGTTTTGGTTATTTTTACCTATTCTAGTATCAAATAAATTTTGAAGTCCGGCTGGACTTCCTGTTCATTATAGCGCAGATTGTAGCCTATAATTATCCAAATGTCTATTTCCCTTTTGTCAAGGACCGTTGTTGTTTAATTAGATTGATACCCCTGGTCCTTGCTTACCAAGTGGGTTCCCTTGTTTCTTTAAAATATTATGCAATGAACAGCACGAAAGGATGGAATTATAAGCATCTCTTCTTGTTTACCTTTGCGTTGTAGCTTTGGGCTTGACCACTAACCTAACCGCCTGATCGGTGCCTCGCTGCACTTATATGAGGAGGATAATCTGAATCACCAGATCAACCTACGGGCCTAAATATTTATCTAATTAACATCTTTGACATTAATGCATGTATATCCACATACAACCTTTGTGAGTGGTCTTTTTAACTGTAAAAATGTGCAATTTATATTCCTTTTTGGGTGCCCCGGAGCGCACACACCCGCTTTTGTAAGGCGGTATAACAAATGTCAAAAAATCGAACTCCACGGGCCTAGTTATACTACCCATGATGCTTTCACTACTTAAGACACCCCGTATGAGGCTGGGTATCGCTACGCATAAAAGGAGTCAACACAGTCCTATTTCCCAAATAGTGCGCATGGGCACAACAGTACTTTGCCTCTTCAATACTGCACATGCGCAATATTCTCCCATTACGGTGGACTAGCAGGGCGCATGGGCATTTCAACGCATACTTTGACAGACGATGGGCCCACCCACGAGACCAAGACGCAGGTGCTTGACCAAGCGCTATGTTCACACATTATTTTGACGCTGGGAAACCGGGTATGCCTTAAATGGCATTCAGTGTCACCTAACTACCGCAAGTCTTTCCCAATTATCCAATTAGCATGTGTATTTAAATCTCCGCCTCTGCGCTCCTCATTCAACCAGGGAGCCACGGAAGGTTTGGAGCAAGGGAAATCTCTTGCATTGTAAGTACGGCATAGCCGAGGCAGCAATCACAAACTGGCATCTGGATTCCTGTGATGTGAGTACCAATGTAACATGCTGCTTCAGAGACTGTGGGCCTCATTTATGAAGGCCTTGCGCCACAGGTGCATCACTTTTTCCCATTTTAAAAGTGACGCACCAGTGGCGCACGGCCTTCATAAATAAGGCCCTGTGTATTTCTCTTTTGCCTCAACTTTTTTTGGATGCTATTAAGCACCTGGTACCTCCGTTTTTCAGGCTCATGTCGCCATTCAGCAAATGGTAAAAAGTATGCATCTTTTTTACCATTTCTTTTTCAGACAAACACTATAGTGAATGCAGGATACCTTTTTTAATATCATGGTCCTTCTGAATAGAGTGTGTTGTGCACTGCTGGCATTTCATGCTGCTGAGGTCTCACCCTCACTCAGCCACACACCCTCACCCTCACACACCCTCACCCACCCTCACTCACCCTCACCCTCACACACTCACACACCCACTCACCCTCACCCTCATACCCCCTAACCCTCACATCCCTCACCCTAAGACCCCTCAGTGCTACAACACATATTGTGTTACAATAGGTGTCACATTTGCGAAAGATAAAAATATTGGCATTGTAAATAACAAAGCTATTAATTTCGCTATTTTAAAAACAAGCACATAAATAAAAAATGTGTCTTTTACAATACCAATAGCTCAAACTTTCCTAATGCGAGACCTATTGCATTGCTGTGCTTCTCTCCCCTGCTGCACTCTCCTGCTCTCTAGAGATGTGGCCTAACGACCAGAGCTGCCATCTAAGTCACGTAAATACAAAACATGTTGCATTCCAAATGCTATAGGTGTCACATTCGCGAAAGTTATAACTATTGGCATTGTAAATGACAAAGCTATCAATTTAGCTATTTTAAAATCCAACAAAAAAATAAAATATTTGTCATTTACAAGACCAAAAGCTCCAACTTTTCTAATGCGAGACCTATTGCATTTCCAATGCTTGTTTCACTTCGCAGACATGTTTGGGGTCATTCCGCAGAAAATTATTAGCTTATTAGAGTCGGTTTATTCTAAAAAATGAATTATTTATTCGCATATTAAAAACGCCTCCAACCACTTTCGAAGAATGTTGTTTAGTGGCAGTATTGTTTTCATATCGCTTCAGAACGAGGCTTTCGTTGTAAAGAACTGATACTAAAGTACTACCAATTGTTATCCTGCTCCGCGTATCGCCAATAGAAGGATGGAAGGCTGAATTGGGCCTCTTAGGATAGAAACTTGTAGCCTGAAAGTCACGTGCATGGGAATGCAAAGTTCAGAATGGAGCAACATTCCCATGCCTGAAGGACCCCAGTCAGCGGTGAAATGCGGGCCCCTGCTGCGCGGTGAGGGGCTTGGGGGGGGGGGGGTGCACGACCCTTCAGGGACACCCCGGCCTTTCAGGGGTTCCCATTTCACTCCAAGGCTAATGAATACCTGTCAGATATGGCGACTCTGGGACCCCTCATCAAATTCTGCAGGGAGTGGGAGTGGGGGTGGGGGCGGTTGCGTTACGCCATTGACCCCCCCTTTGACAGATTGGAGGGCCCAGATCTTTCCGGAGCACCAGCTTCAAGTTCACAGTAGACACGGGGGAGCCCCTTCTCCATCAGCCTAAAAACCTCCTCTCCCAGAAAAGGGGGCTTCCCACTTCCTTTTAGCCCAGGGGCCGCGCTCGGCAGCCGGGGGCGCGTCTCGGCTCGCCCCCGGCCGAGCTGGGCGTGCACGACTCGAAGGAGGAGGAGGAGTGTTTAAAAGGCCCTACTACAGCTGGGGAAGGCGGAGTCGCCTGTGAAGGAGAGAGACCAGCTGAGGCGTTGCAGCGTGCAGACGGGCTGCAAGCCTCCTAGATTTTACTTTACTGCTTTTAAAGTCCTGATTTTTTTTTTGAATGGAGCAGCGGGGGTACTCAAGACTGGCAAAGCCGTGTTTTAATCCGATTTTTTTTTAACTGATTTGTTTTCTTGAGGGGAGAGGAGGCGTGTTTACTGCTCGGAGGAACTGCCCAAGGAGTGGGAGAAAAGTCCTGGGAAGTAGGGATTGCAAGACGAGGCGGCCTCTGCGCGGCGTGGATTCTGCGCCCAGAACGACAGGTAAGCGGGCAAGCCCAGGTGTTGAATGTTACTCTATTGGGGGTGGTGAGCGACTGACTCGTGTTAAGCCCCCCCCCCCCCAAAAAAAAAGACACACACAACTACATGTACCTAGCAGGGCTGGGGCATGAAGAGAATGTGCGTGGAAGTGTCGCAGATCCTGCGGCAGCCCAGTAAGGCGAGGGGGAGGGGGGGGGGGATTTATTTATTTGACATGTGCCTCCTCAGGTCCTTTTAATCTTAAATTAATTACGCGTATTGGGTGCTTGTCCCGTTTCTAATCGATATTCTCTCTAGCTAAAAGTCGTACATGCGCGTTTCTCATCCCCGCTCTTCTCCCAAGTAACCCCCCACCCTTATTTTGGATTTAGTGGATCCATTGATTCTGTGTTTAAAAAAAAAATGTTTAAGGCCCCTATGCCCTCCTTGCATTAGTGACTATTGTGAAAGTTGTGTATGTGTTATACTATGTATATTTGTTTTTGGTATGGTGTGAGAGAATGGCCAAATAAGCACAGCCAACTCTGACAGCAGTCTGTGTTGCCCCCTCCGCACAGCGTGGACAGAGCCACCCGCCAAATACCGTGTCTTCCTCGGTTTTCAGTGCCATGCTCTTCATACGGTGCTCTTCATGTGGTGATGGCATGACCTCTGATGTGAGCCACACCTTTACGCTATGCTTTCCCGGGGTGCTGTACATTCCCTCCCGCGTGGACCCCGAACCCACTGCCATGCATTCGCGGATTTCTAGCGCCCCAATGCCCTCCCTCTTACTGCTGCTTTCTTGAGAACTTGGTGAGGCGTCAGCGAGTAACATCCTGACTCTGCCCTCTCCCCTCCTCCAGCAACGCTCTGGGCTGGAGACTGCACAGGTTATGAACTTGTCAGTCGTCTGCGGAGCAGCGAGCGCTCGTCTGTGCTCGCGCCCGCCCCTCCAAGGCCCGCACATGCCCCGTGTGGCAGCCGGCCTAGAGTCTCGAAGGCACCATGGGCATGGCCGCGGCTGCAGCCCAGCCTGCCTCCTCGCACGGCAGCTTGTCTCTGCTTCGCCTCGCTCCTTGAAAGCGCTTGTCTCCGCCCTCCTCCAGGGCACGCAGGCCTGGCCGTGCAGCCGAGGGACGGGGCTGGCCTGCCCGGATTAGCCAAGTTCACAGCTTGTTGTCCACACGTGAAGGCGGCCGGCTCAAGACAAGTCTCGGGCGCGGCGCTCCTCTGCGTTTTCTATTTTATTTATATAAAAAAAAAAAGTGACACCGATTTGCAAATGCCGTTGGCCACTTAGGGCTGAAAGGTATTTTTGGAGGGGAGACCTTTCCAATTCCCGAAACAATTCACTTATTAACTTGCTCTAGAATTATGTCGCAGGGACATTTAAAAAACGCAGCTGGGTCCCTGTTATTTTATTTTTTTATGCTGTTTAGATGGAAACGTTTATTTTGAACGGTCTACTTTTATTTGGCTTGATAACCAACATCTGTTTATTTTCCGCGTAATATTTGTCTCGGTGCCTGAGGGAGGAACTGAAACCATGCGCCACTGCCGCCACACACAAGCTTGAGTGACCTGTACAGGAAAGGTGCATGTGCTTTCCGCTTGTTTGTTGACCACAGTAGCCACGACTCGCGGCTGTACTATTTCCTCTCCACCCCTCCCCCCATAAGTACGTTGCGAAATGGTTGTGGAGGTGGGGTTTGCAGACAGATACAAAAACTTCGTGTGCTGCCCAGCCCTGCACACTCGGAGGGTGTGTAAACAATTATTGCTTCATTGCTGGGACGAGCCCCCTCCCGTCTAACGCAGTGGCCTCGTGATATTACTCTATTAAATGTTTTTTTTTTAATAGAGGGACGGGGGGCTGGTGTCAGTCTCTGCAGGGCTTGGAAGCTGGGTGTTTCCCCTCGGGGTGTTCCGGTGGCAGGCTGCACCGGGTCCTGAAGGGTGAGTTTCAGCGGCCCCAGTAAACCGTATGGTCTGGTAAACGCTGATTCGGCATCTGGGAAGACGGATTTACCTGCTCTGTGTTGTGCTTCCGCGGGTTGGAAGCATGTGCCTGTGTGTACGTCAAAGGGCCAGTGACTAAGGCTGACCAGGCGCCTCGCTCCCCCCTCCCTCCCCTTAGAAAGGGGGAGGAGGGAGGCGTTGTCGGGATGACCTCACCACGTTCAGCCTTGCTCCAGGACCTCGAACGCCCGAGAGGAGTTTTATTGCACCATGCAGTTGTTTCACCTTTCTTCTACCATGTGAACACGGTAATGCATAGCTGCACGTCGAGGCTACGTGGTGTAGGCAGGATTTCTTTTGAGTGGAGCATCTTCAAAGTCATGGTTGGCTTAATTTAGTTAAGGGGGCCTGTGCAACTTGCCTCACTGAACTGGGCTTTCTTCTCTGACGAGCCCTTCACAAAACTGGACTGTTCCAGATATCCGAATACAAAAGGTTTGCTCCCCTTTTGATGAACTCGCACCAAAGCAGCCAGGCTTGTGGCAGCCAGAAGTTGTTGGTGATAAATGCAGCTTTCAGTGACTGAATGCAACGGGTGGATACAATGTTATTAGACTCTAAGTGCGCAGCCTGCATAGCTTGTTCAGTTTGCTCAGTCCAGAATTGACATTACACAGTTACAAGGTTTCAACCAGAGAATATATTCTGATGTTATGCATACAGTTTTATGGCTAGTCTATATGTCAGGTGCAGTTTTACTGATTGTACCGTGTGTGTGATTTTGGTAGGTGAGCGGTGTGACTGGAGGGCATTGCTGAGAATGCATGCATACCTGAAATTGTAAAACACACTACAAAAAAACGAAGGGCAACACAGTAATGCAAAAACTATACATGCACTGTTTGACCGGGGGTGGGGGTGGGGGGGGGGGGGGGGGGTCTCATAGCCATGGACAGGTGAAGCTCTTACACGTTGATTGCAGCAGGGCACACTTCCATTCTCCAGTACACCACAGCAGCTTTGGGTCTGCTAGGCCGCTATATCCTGCTACGGCAGACCCGTGTTCTGCTACAACAAACCATGTAGCATGTGAGTGGAAGCCGTAATGACTTCAAATGGCAGCAACAGTGGATGATGGCAAGTATTGGCGTAATTCAACTGGAACGCATAAACATGAGTCGAGTTGAGATCCAAAGGGTTCACAGGCTCAATATTGGCACTGCACACAACCTATTTTCATTGTTACGGATACTCTGGAGCCCAACAGTGACCGGCTGCCACCCACTTCCTGAAAGTGCTAGCAGCACTAGAATTTTTTATAACACGAACCGCACAGCAGATCGTAGGATTGGTGCATGGTATTTCTCTGTCACTTTGGCAAAAAAATCTAAGTGACATATGCTTCGCTGAGGGAGAATGAGATGCCATACAGTTCTCATTGGACACAGCCAATGCCAGCAAAGCAAACCTCTATGTACAGCAGGATTTCCTGACATCCTAGGGTGATGTGACTGCACTTGCGTACACCAGATGGACTCGCGTAGATGGAAACATGTGTCCTACAGCCATTAAATGAAGTATACTATTAATGTGCTAATGCTGTGTGATGCAGACCTGTGCATAATGAACTACTGTTGGGTACTCTGGGAGAAACCACAATGTCGTCATGAGGAGCAAGATTAGAGTCTGGCACCTCATAGGTTTGATAAGAATACCCTCGCACACCAACCTAGTAGGTGTCATGCTTCATCATCGGGTCCCAGCCAGGTAGCCGAATGCTACCCGGCTGTGCTGCGACACCTGATTACAGTGGAGCTGGTTGAGGTGTGTGTGTGTGTGTGTGTGTGTGTGAGATGAAGTGGGTGTGAATATAAAAATACCTCCAGGAATCTACCGGTTACTTTATTCCTCGTGATCTGGGGTATATTTAAAAACAGGAGAGTTGGTAATGGGTTACAGATATTGTGTAGCTTGTTATTCCCCTATGTTGGTCAACATGTTTCAGCCCTCTAAAAAATACGGAGCTTTCTTCAGGACCTCTCAGAACAAAAGTCAGTGACGTGAGAGAAGTGATCGGGAAAAATAGCTACCACGTGTGAAGCTTTTTTAGCACTCGCGCTAAGGATTGATGCATATGCATGGAGGACTAACCATTTGTGAGTCCTCACAAATAGTTGCATACTTTAAGCGGTTTGTAGGCTCCTGTGGACCACATCTAGGTGATACAGCGGATATGACTTCCACAAAAATGTGACTAACAAGAGGCCCTCCCACCCCGACCAGATATGCAAGCCTACAAACTGCTTAAAGTAAGCGACTATTTGTGAGGACCCACAAACTGTTAGTCCTACATGCATATGCAGCACTCCTTCGCATGAGTGCTAAAAATGCTTTACATGTGGTAGCTATTTTTACCACTCACTTTTCTCACGTCACTCACTTTCGTTCTGAGAGGTCCTGACGAAAGCGCTGTATTTTTTATTTAAGCGGGCTGAAACATGTTCACCTCCATAGGGTAATAACAAGCTACACTATCTGTAACCCATTACCCACTCTCCTGTTTTTAAATATACCCCAGATCACCAGGCATAAAGTAACAGGTAGATTCCTGGAGGTATTTTTATATTCACACCCGCTTCATCACACATGCGCGCGCGCACACACACACCTCAACCAGCTCCACTGTAATCCGGTGTCGCAGCATTTGTGTACCTGGCTGGGACCCGACGATGAAGCATGACACCAACTAGGTTGGTGTGCGAGGGTTTTCTTATCAGACCTGAGGTGCCACACACACTAGTGTCAGACAGCCATTCAATTAGGCTGTCCTCTTTGGTTACAAAATACTTCAGGGACATGGACGGCCGTCCTACAGTCCTTGCTCTCTTAACTTTCGTTTTTTGAGGAGCAAGATTAGTGATACTGTGGTAACGCAGACCAATCACTTCATCAGATTACAATGCACTATGATTTTTTTTGTAGTTCAATCTCCAGTCAATACCACCATTAGAGAGTTGTTGGCCCCCTATGTTACCACATACATGGATCAGTGTGAATTTTTAACATTACATCGCTCTTCACAATGATGATTCTCAGCCAAGTCAACATTTTAACATTCACATGTTTTTAGATTACAACTCTCATGTCTCTTAACTTTTTGATTCCTCCAACCACAAGACCTTCTTTCATGTCTTGAGTGGAAGACCTGGTGAGGATAGTCCTACATTTTTCTTCCCACTACTTGAAGTAGCCATGCTTTAGTGCTTGTGCTTGTCAACTCAATTAAGTACCTAGAATTTCACTGTTTAGAATTTATAAAAATATTTTTCATCCTCATTTGGATATTGGTGTTGATTTGGTCCCTTTTATATCCTTCTACAGACATGTTTTTGTTTGTTCTTTGAGATCTTCAGCATGAGATGGCACATTAGATGAGCATTGTGTCTTACCACCTCCTTGGCCAGGTTATCGAGGCCCGGATCCATAAACTTGTTCTTCCTTTCTCTGCCTGGGTCCATGATGGGAGAGTCCGACTGGTTTCTACTTGTGATGATGGAGTGATATCAGAGGATAGCTGTGGATTCCTTGCGTCTTGTTTCAGGGAATTGTTAGTGTACTTTCGGGTTGTCCCAAGTTTCTTGTGTGTTACTCTTTCTGTTCTCTAGGTATTCATTTGCTCACTCCAGGTACTTCCAATGCGGGAACACAGATACTTGATGTTTTGTGCATGTGGTACGGTACTTATAGAGTGTTGTATTTACCACTTGCGCTGCATAACACATTTTTGTATTTTAACACATGCCGTAAATAATGATTCTGTGAAACATGGCAAAAACTCATAATCAAGGTTGTTTAACACGCATCATTTACCAAAACTTCTGTAATAGTTATTTACCCAACGTGCAAGTCTCCCCCCCCCCCCCCCCCCCCCCACCTAACTCTTCATAGTCTTGGTGTTAAAAACTACAGTCACTTTTAAAGTAAGTCATCACAAGGATAACACATTAATAATATTTACCCCTTAGGCAAATCTTTCTAGAAGGCCATAGGGTTAGGATTAAAAATAACTATTTGTACAGAAGTGGAATTACATCTCTGCATTCTCCTCCCCACCGCTCCTTACCCAGTTTTTTTTTTCTTTTCCCCCACATGCCTATTAACTGGAAAGTGCTGCTGGGGCTTTGACTTTCTTTATCGTGCATGCATCATTGTAGCATGACCATCCGGCATATTAGAACGGAAAAATTAAAATAGCCACCCGCATCATATGTACTCATTCGAGTGTTATGGTACATGGACCATGATGTTTGTACTGGTCAAGATTTGCTCGACCATGTCTGCATTTATCTTGGTGTGTGTATGTATATATGTTGCGTTGCATTGCAACATCAAATTGTATTTAACTTTATTTGTATTACGTTGTTATAACCCAATGCTTGTGTGCGTTATATGAATATACCCAGGTTTACACCTTTCGAATGTCTGCCATACTCTTGCATTTAGTCCCGTGTTCATGTTCATGATTGACTGCCGATTTATGTTCCTGACATTGGTTGTTGTATTCACGTGATCAAGCTTCTACAGAGGTGAAACGCGTTGTGAAGAAACAAAGCGGTGAATTTCTACGAATACGGAGTCCTGCATTTCTCAGTGTGCAATATTTTGCTGTTTCAAGAGTAATATGTATATATACATATAAGATTGCAAGCCTTTTGTCTGTCACTGCACGTGTGCAGTTTGAAAAAGGCAGTTCAGCCTCTCCTCTTTCAGTTAATTTCTAAACCTAATTTTCAGTAGAGTTAATCTTTTGGTTCTAGATTCTTTATTGTACAGCAAAACCAGTGTTTACCTTGCAGCCTGTGTCGTCAGAACACCTCCTGGTCCAGAATATTGAAGTCTGGCAGTAGAAGTAATGTTAGCCAAGGTCATCGCGAGGATCTTCTTGTTGACGTTTTGTGTTATATTGAGCGGTACAAATTGGTGCTCACCCGGTTTCCTGGCTTTAGAAGTATGATGAGCATAGCCTCTCTGTAAAGGGGGGGGGGGGGCGGGGCGTAGCATGCCTCTGTCAAGTGACTCATTAGACACTTGGCGAAGTTTGTAAGCTTTGGGAGTAGGCCTGGTAAAACTCTGTGGTAAACCCATTGCTGCACAGGGCTCTGCATGTAGGGAACCAGCTTCCTAGGACCGGTTTCTGGCATTACAGCAGTCTTCAGCCAGGCTTGCTTGAATCCAGTGGCAAAGTGAGCAAGGGACTCCCGTCTGAGCATTCCACCCCCGTTTTGTACCACTTTGTTCCCCATAAGTTGGCAGGGTATGCTCAGACGGGAGTCCCTTGCTCACTTTGCCACTGGATTCAAGCAAGCCTGGCTGAAGACTGCTGTAATGCCAGAAACCGGTCCTAGGAAGCTTGTTTCCGGTCCAGGGAAGGCATGGCTTGGCAGTTCGGGCAGGACTGTTCCCATGAGGCACAGGGTCGGACTGATTTGCATATGGCCATGTCTGAACTGGGGTGGCAGAGTGGTCTAAAGAACGGTGATGGACTAAACCCAGATCTCTTGACTTGGTGTGAGTTTAATTGGTTCAGATGCTCCGTCCATCACCATCACCACCCCGTTTTGTACCGCCGATCTTACTTCATACACCTTCAGAATTCTCCCTTGACTTTAGGAAAAAAGACACTTTGATTTACTCCTCCCTAGATTATTATTATTATTATTTTTTTTTGCTTTGCTTTTTGAGGGTTTCAGAGGTCTTGCTTGCACTTTATTTGCCCAGGTTTGTTGGTCTTAGTTGGTTCGTGAGTCCTCTGTTGAATTTGTTACTACGGTACCAGCATGTAGTTATGCAGATGTGCTTTAACATTTGTAGACTACACGCATCAGACCCACTAATGTTGCACATCAAGCAACACTAGAAAGATGGGTGTGGCAATTTAATACATAACGTTTAAGGATTTACTTGTTGCTTCAGTCCTATAACTCTAGATAGAAACTGCCTTGCTACTAAAAGAATTTTAACCAACTCGATCATTAATGGACAAATTTCCTGAGGCAGGCAAGGTCGACCATAGCACAGCCCTTTTCAGTGGATTCCAATTCTTGTGCCAGACCAAAGGAATTGCATCACTGGCCTTTACTGACCCAACTGTGTTTTTTGTTTTTTTGTTTGTGTTTTTTTGTTGGGTTGAAAAAACAAACACATTCGGGGCTTGTATAGAGGCCAACCATACAGTGCTCTTAATAGAAAGCTGCTTTACCCTACAGCATTGTAATTGCATTCAGTAGCCCAGCCCTTAAATTATGATGGATGCTTCCTAGAACAGCCTTTGTCAGAGCAATCCAGCAGTTAGTGCCAGGTACACGTAGGTTCATTGCAGTTATCAGTCTTAAAATATCAGAAAAGTGCTAACTATTGATCTGCACAATTGTCACTAAGGGCAGGGTTTCTGTTATACGTTTGACCCTTCTAAGTACTTTCATATGGGGAGGTTGTAGAGAATCCCGCATGTCTGTATTGGTCGAAAGGTGTCCAAGGCTAGACTGTCTGGCGCTGCAGCCCTTCCATTGTAGGATATTTTGTATCTGGCCAAGGTCCTCCAGCATCACCCTTATGGTTCATACACCCCCCCCCCCCCCCCCCCTCAGCGGGCCATAAGCTTTTGTAATGGAATCCCCCCCATGCTGATGGTATGCAGGTATCCAAGTACATAACGTTTATTGTACCCAGTGGCTACCAGGTGCAAACGTATGCATGATCAGTCCCTGCGAAAACATTCCTTGTGTTTGTGTTTTTGTTGTTGTTGCTTTTTGTAAAATTACTCCTTCAAATAGACTAATTTCAAAATTGATTTTGACCTTTCTTGCTTGTAATGCTTCTCAAGTTACTCCTCCTAAAGCTGCCACAATTGATGCAGAGACCTAAACCTCATTGGAATCATATATGTATAATATATATTATTTACCAAACGTCCCAGCTTCTGGGGGCGCACTCCCAGCAGACTGCACCATCTGGTTTACACTCGAGAGACTCTCGTTGCTGCTCCCCAGAACAGTAACTTCAGACGCATTTCAAGGCTTTAAAACTCTTTCTCAAAGATCGTTTGCATATTTGACTCCCGCAGGCAGTTCCGTTTTAAACACTTCATTACATGCCACGCCCTTAGTGGGCCACGCATAGTGCTCGCTGTGCATATTGGGATAGGTAGTACCACTTAGAACCAAAGTATGACCTATAGTAGGTCCTGCAAATGGTGCAGCCTGCTGGGAGTGCGCTGATAGAAGCTGTGACTTTTGGTGAATTATGTATGTGTGTGTGTATATATAATCTATCTCAAATCAGAATGGGATCTTCCTCCACTCCCCCCGCCATTCCCCAATCAACCGCTTTTTATTGTTGACTTTAACAGACAGGTCTGCTGCTTTTGGTGGTCAAACCACAGTGGTTGTGCAAGCTGGAAATGTAATATCTAAATGTTGCCAGTTGGTTAGGACTTGGTCAAAACCAGCCCTAGCTGCCAAAGAACTGATGTGACCCTTTGAGGTCAGTGTGTTCACAAAGTATCATTTACCTCCAAGAATTCAACCGAAAGTAAGTTGGGCTTGCAACTGAAATATTTCATCCTGCCAAGGTTACATATGTTACTTTTAAAGTGGTCCTGACATCATGGTGGAAGATCACTCGATCTTGGTAAAATTTGTACTGTGTAGTCGGTAATATGTTCATGGCTTATGTACCTGCCGCGAAGGTCTGTTTAACATATAGGTCTTAAGGGTGAATTCTGGAGGTACTCTAATTCAGTTGAGTTCCCTCAAATTGAGTAATTCCTTACAATGGAGCTACATAGCAAAACACTGTTGTAATCGGCTCTGCAGAATCTATTGCTTGACGTTTAAAAAAAAAAAAAAAAAAAAAAATGATTTCAGACTTGATTCTGTGCTTTACCTCTCGAATACTGTCCATTAGGAATGACCGTTTCTCTATCCTGGCTGTTCTAATTGCTGCCAAAATAATTTTGTGCGATTTGTGTTTTTATAGGGATGTTATGCAGATGCTGTTCTCACTCTGTTCAAAATGCGTACTGTCTATTGATCAATGTGCCACTGTCAATTGTTTCATGCAAAGTTATTTTTTTTTGTTTGTGAAGAGAAGTTGTTTAGTCATACCCACAAAAGTTGACTTTCTCAACAAAGTATTCTGATAATATTCAAGTTTGACCTGATGCCCTTTATGTATTGATTTAACTCATTCGTTCTAGGCTGCATAAGCGCAGTTAATAAGGACATGGTCTGGATTACCCCTTTGTGCTTTAGAAATAGTTTTTTTTATTTACACCATATGTCTCACATTTAAATTTACTTGTTTCAGGCATTACGATTACTGGACTTGGAGGATCCGTAATATCACCTTGTTTCATATTTCACTATAGTCATAATACATTATATATGAGGTATCCAGTGCTGGTTTCTCTTGTGGTTACACATTTGATCTTGCCAATTGCACTAGTGAGTAGTGAGCACACAATAGGGAATGGTAGCAATATCACAACCAGACTATTGAGAAACCAGATATAGAGGAGGTAAGTGGATTTTCTATTAACTCGGCATCTACATACCTCGAAGAGTATTTATTCACAAGGTATGTTTACATGGATTTAGTATAGGGACATCTGTGCTGACTTCTCTTTCGATTGCCTCTTGATATTCTGGTCATGATTTTATGACCATTCAATATTGTGTTCTCCGTATTACCGATCTACAGTCTTTCTTGGGTTCGCTAGGGAATACCAACATTTTATATCCCTACGATAGTTCAAGGAATAGACTTTGCAAATGTTCTTAAGGAGGTCATGAGCTAAATGACTAGCAATCAAATACAGAATTCTGGGAGTGCAATGTAACCGAATCAAAAAGGTGTTGAATAGTACATTATATATTGAGTCCACTATCGTAGAAGGCAGTGCAAATACATAAATTAATGTGCCCCCCACCTTGTGGTCCCTGGACATAGTTTGTCTATCTCTTTGCTGCAATTTCTGTTTACTATCATTGTGTGAAAGTTGTTCCCCCCTTCTTTTCAGAATTAAAATGTCACCATTAAGTCTGTGTTCTTCTTCCATGAGCAGGTGTGTTAATGGTGAATCCTTGTACGGTCACTTCTTACCCTCCCATTCACTCTTTGGAAGGGGGATGTGTGTGTGTGTTTCTCCTTTCTTGATTTTTAAGAGCTCACATGAGCGTATGACTGCAAAGGAACATTTCATATTAACTTCATGGAATTCTTGAATCCATAATACTGAAACCAGTGGATTAACAGAACACTGACACACTTGACATGAAAATGGAACTTGACTCAGAAGTGCCTTTCTGTGGTGTTGTAAATCTATTGTTAGTATTTGAGAAATTTGATGCTAAAATGTTCCATTGGTGCTTAAAGAAGTTAGATTTTAGTTGTATCTGGATTGTTAATTTGCTGACTCCAATTAAAAAAAAAGTATGTGATCTATATACATATGTGCCAAGCAGTCATGTTCTTTTGTTGTCCATGGTAGATAGCGTAAAAAAACAAGAGTGCTAGGACTGGTGGTGGGCATCCTTCTCCTTGGGTTAATGTTTTCAAAAACAAGTTGGATGGATCGGTCTAGCAGAATGTCCGGCACCACAGGGGTTTGTTAGAAGAACCCTCACACACACCAACCTAGTTGGTGTCCTGCTTCATCATCGGGTTCCCAGCTGAGTAGCTGAATACTACTCCGCTGTGCTGCGACACTGATTACAGTGAATGTCCATGGTAGATATTCATCTCTGTTGTGCGCTTCTTGACTGGCTGTCACTTTTTTTTTTTTTTTTTTTTGGGACCGTAGTTTCCCAGCACAGTATTGGGGGTAAAATAAAAAGGATATTATGGGTCCAAGTGGGTAGGTGTCCAAAAGAACCCCTTGCAATAAACTAAACAAATATGTGGCAGGAATATCGCACCCATTACTTTCTTTGAATCAACCTTTTTTCAGTACACTAAAACTGTGCTTGGCCAACTACCACATGCGGGCCAAACATGGCAGCTTCAGAGCAATGTCTGGCATCATTCTGGTCCCTACTGCAAACTTTGCAGTACCTTGGGGCCGTATGACCACCCTCTTCTGCGCATAACTAGGAAGTCTGTATGCAGAGGGTGTTGGCCTACTAAGCAGGATTGTACACCAGGTCTAGCTAAGGCCAAGTATTGCGGCCTACCGCAGCTATGCCCAATAGGAATTTTTAGGCATTAAAACATGATTCACTGGGAAATGTAAAGCAGGTTCTTGAATTAAAACCAAAAAGCATCTGAAATTTGCAAGTAAGGACCCCTATCCATTGTTCATGCAGTACTTATGACTTCCCTATATTTATATCAATAAAACTTGTAATTAAACAGAAGCTACTGAAAACTAAGAAATTGTACTACATTCAAATTGTCAAAGTATTAATGTGATCTGTAAGATCCTTTTTAATTGCATCTGTTTCATTGAGGGAAAGTAATGAGCTTTGCGTTTGGTTTGTATTATGGTCTGTCTGCTGTGCAAATTATGCTGTGGTGCTAACCATAACTTGCAAATTCCATTAGTCTTTCATGAATGAGAAATTTATTGTTCAGTTACTAAACTTACAATTAAAACATTATACAATTCTTCTTACATTTCATACATAAAGACCACATAATAAAAAAACTTCATCAATGTATAAAACAAAGTATAAATAAAACCATCCTCAGTGACCACAGTTAAGCAATTTCTTCTCCACTATTTCTATAAACTTCAAAAGTCTACCCGTAAATTTCAAGCTTTCTCCTTGTAAACTGGCTGTGACTGCTTGTCGGCATGTTTGTATAATTTGACTATTAAAGTCAGACCTTTGCATCCTCCTACGTTCCTCTATTAGTGCTGGGCAGCTACAGATAATATGACAAATGTCTTCCCTCTTGTCATAACCGAGGCGACACACCCTCTCTCTACTCATCAATATCCATGTAGGGGCGCCTCCAAGAAATTGGCTATTTCCAAATCGGAGATTCATAATCTTCAGCTTTACCCTTTGGATATTTGAGTCTCCTAAATATCTTTGGGGTTTTAGCATACCATACGAAGCAATAACTGTGCATGCATTGTAATAGTTGGTGAAGGGGAACCCCTTTTTAAGTTATTCTGAAGTAAGGAAAATGCAGCAATTAATGAGTTGTTTCTCTCTGTAGTGCAGCGCACTTGTTTTTACCCATGCCCCTATCTATTGTAACACCCAGATATCTATATACAGTGAACGATTCTAATACAGTACCTTCCATTCTCAATTTTGGTCATACTACCAATCCTCTAGTCACCAGCATTGTTTTTGTCTTTTTTAAGTTGATCTTTAGGCCATGAGTGGAGGCGTACTGTGCACTTTTATTAATTAATCTCTGCAGACCCACCTTGGTATAGCTTATTAAAACCAGATCGTCTGTATAAAGTAAATGTGAAACATTAAAACCTGCAACAGTCGGATTGAGAATTAATTTCACTAAGCCTTGTCGAAATCCCAGCTAAATTAAAGTTAAAAAGGTTGGGGCCAAAACACACCCCTGCTTCAGACTGTCCCTTATCACCATTTATTTTGACAAAACTGTGCCTTGGCCCAACCTTACTTTCGTCCAAGTATTAGTATATAGCAATTGTATCGCTCTCAACAAACTCTGTGATTCCCATTTTCGTTAATTTGTTACAAAGAATATTTCTATGCACTGTCAAAAGCTGAGCTAAAATCAATAAAACATAAGTGACGGTTCATTTTACGGCTTCTGGACATTTCCATTAAAAGAACTAGCATTTGAATATTACTAATCGTTGATTTTTTTTCGGAGTAAATTACTGGCAGCAACCCAAGCCGTAAACTCTGTTAGACACTTAGCGAAAAATTTTGCTTCGCAGTCCATTAAAGCTATAGGTCTATAGTTATCAGGATCCGAGACTTGACCAGCTTTGTAAATCGGAGCCAAAATTGAACCCCTCCATTTTTCTGGGACTTCTTCCTTCCATAAAACATTTTTTTTTTTTAATTTTTTTGAAAACCTTTATTGTGCATGAGGAAAAACAACAAATACGGGCCTACAACCAACCGGCCGGCCACGAACAATCCGTTAGCACAACAGCGTACGTTATGGCGACCCAGTACTGCAGCAGAACCGCAAACATTTAAAGGAAGAAAAACTGGAGGATGTCGCAGCACCGTGTCACAGGATGAATGAAGGTTAAATTTTAAAGTTTTTTGTTATGCAACTACCGAAGTCAGGCCGTAGTGTTCCGTACTGATAAAATAAAAATTAAGAACAAGGTCCATGCAGGTGGGACATGACGTTGGCAACTGTATCAAGCAATTCGTATATCGATAATCAAGTCCCCGCCAGGCAGGATGGTTACACAATAGCTATGCTACAGAGTAGCACCTAAGACCCAGTCACATTACCACTGCCACCCTACACCCAGCACTCCCAAACATGGGCAAGAAAGCTAAAATCATAGAGGAAACAAAACAGGTCCCATAGAAACTAACAAAAATGAAATATAACCCCCCACCCTACACACATGCAGAGGCTATGGCCTACCCCCCCCCCCCTAGCAGCGTGCCTGTCGCCCTATAAACCCGAAATTTAGGAAGAAGAAAAGTCGGAAGAAAGGAGGAGGGACAGCAAGAAAATGCAGAAAGAAGGAAAAAGGAGACAAAAAGAAAGAAAATTGTCACTCTTGAATATAGGGAGGGAGAAAAGGACAAGCTAATCTACCACTCCCAAAAGAAGAAGGTGGGGAGGAGCCAACTTGGCATCAGAACACCCGGGACCCTCGGCCATCCACTGCGTCCCACACTGAAAACCTCCTACTCCGAAAGCAACAGTGCTGTAATAAATTGCAACAATAGAAGAGATGGAAGAAGTCATTTCACGATGTGCTCACAGCATATTCAAAAGCAGTTCCAATCCCTGTTCAGCCCACACGGGAAGCCATAGCGTTATTAATGACCCCAATCACGGCATGGTAGCGGGCACATGACAAGGCCAGTCACTATTAGTAAAGCATTCACATTTAGAACCCCGGGCCCATACAGAACCGCCCTCCCATCTGCAAGGAACACAACACAACAGTACAGGATAGTCGCAAACTCAAATGGGAAAAAGGCTGCAATTGCAAAACAGTCAGCATAGCAAAACGAAAAATAGTCCGGGTCTCCGCCAGCCGATCAAACAAGCCGAGGTGAGGGGCCCCTTCAACCCTGGCCTGAACGACGAAATCTCTCCAAGCATGACCGTCTCAGCGGATACATGTCCGGCAGAACAAAGGAGCAAAATGGCCGCTCTCGACATGGAAGGAGCAGAAGAGAAGAAGACGAGCGTTCCCAGTCTCCAACAAATTCAGCGGCCAGGATGACGAACCCCCCCTGCCATGCAGGAGGACACTCACTCCGGCAATTTAGAAAGAGGGCTCCGAAGGCTACACCCTCAAAGGGGGCAAACAGCTGGGAGAGCGATAAGCGGAGCTCTGGTAGCAGTTGTTCAGGCAGAGTCATAGTTCCCGGAGTGAGGGGAGACTTTGTAGCAGTAGCAGCGTCGGTAGGGAGGCACGCAACATTGTAACCAGGGACATCTCGATCTTCCGCTCGCACTTGCAGCAACACTGTATCCATTGTAAAAGCACACGTAGGCAGTAGGGAAACAGGCAGCCTCGGTCGCTTTAGGGAAAGCACAGCTTCATCGATCTTACCTCCCAGTTCTTGAGCATTGCGCCGCCATGTTGCTCGTAGGTCTGCAAGGGCATCAAGGATATCACCACAGGTCAGGTCACTCTGTAACACCAGCCGATCCGCTTCGCACAGTGTCGCATTCGGATCATCGCCCGGGTCCATTGCAGGCAGGTCCGCGCAAACTGGGAATAAGGGAACAGCCCTCTGTCCATGCTGGAGGGCAAGCGCCATTGCCTTCTCTCCCGCGGATCCACACTGGAGGGAGGGGGGCGACTCCGTTATGGAAGAGCCATCGTCCCACCACGGAAGGGCAAGCGGCTACCAGTGCGGGGGGCCATGCACAATGAGAGCCCTCTCGTCTCCCGTGGGTACTGATAATGCGCGACTAGAAGGACGCCGCAAGATGGAGTCCGCCTAGGATAGAGGCAGCGTAGGAGTGGAGAGCGAGGAACAAAGGGATCCCGTTTCCCAGGCACACACTCCTCAGCCAACTGGAGTCGTGCCTCAAAGGACAGGATAAACTCCATCCATCTTCCGCAATCGGGTCAGTCCCAAACGCCGGCACCTCCACAGCCCGTCCGCCCGGCTAAGAGCACCAGGGACCTGCGGCGGCAATCGGCACAAGGATCGTGGGCAGCCCCGGTGATCGGCTAGTTCCCCGAGTTTTCATCCAAAACGGCCGGCGGAGATCGCAAATGAGAGCGACTGTCATCAGCGCGGTCATGTCATCGTCCCAGCGCGGTGTAAGCAAGGATTAGTGCCAGGATATCAATGCGAAGCAGACGGCTTGGGGAGCCGGGCGCTCACACGTCCGTCCCGTCCGCCATCTTGGCTCCTCCCCATAAAACCTAATTGAACAAGTTTGACAAGTTCTTTGCCCAATATTGTGGATTTTCTTTAAATAGTGCTTTAGGGAGGCCGTTTGGCCCTGGTGCACTACTCCTTCTGCTAGAACTTATAGTTGTTTCCACTGTTATCCGCTGGATCTTTTGCTGGGTGTTTTTTTCTTTCATGATCATTGACCTTTGTGTATTCTACTGAATTTACTTCTGTTGGCTATATTATATTTCTTGTGTAACCGGTCATTATCCTATTCGTCTTTTAATAAAGAAACATACCATTTTATTTTTTAATGGTTCAATTAAAGCTGAAAGTATGTCCGCTTACACCATCTTCAAAGTTTGTATTGAGCAGGTCTAGGGGTGCCAGTGCCCATTGATATCATAACCTAGACATTAATTATGCTCCATTTGTAGTAGAACTAAGAACATTCTAATCCCCCACAGTATACTAATTTCACTTAACCTTATCATGTAGCCTTTATAATTGATTCCTTTTGCAGGTTCTATGCGCGCAAAGAGGTTTTGCTCAAATGGTATACTTTTTGCCATTACGGTTTTACGTAGCCCCCAAGTAACATCAACTTTGTATTTTATGTACAGCTACATACATGATACAAAAATAGCATATGCAAAGTTTTTTTCCTGGGTATAATGTCGATCAAATGTAAGTCGCACATTTTACTATCTGCTCGTCTACACAATTTTACAACTAACCATGTAATGCTTGGTTATGCCAGGGCTAACCAGTACATTGTCCAATTCTTCACCATCCCTGCCACAGCTGTGGCCGGCTAATAAGTAATTGTACAACAGATTAAAACATGAGTAACAATAACTTCTGAGCATGGTAATATAGTTGTGCATCTCTACATTGTATGATGCATCTTTAATTTTCTGACCCCCTTTAGAATTGCGTAGTCTTGTAGCATGAATGCAAGCTACGTGTTCAGTGCCACATATAGCGTGTAATATTTTCAGGGGCTACTCATGTTTTCCATGGTGTCTGTGGGAGGTACGGTTTTATACTTGCATATATAACGGTTGGTTATCCGCTGCAACTGTCTTAATTTGATTTGCTATTATGGGAGCACTAATGCAGGTATGATTGCTGCTTCTTGGGTTAAGCTGAGCCAAGTAATATAGACTGATTAATTTTTCTAACTCTTTTACAGACTAATATCCCGAGTAACATGGCGGACTTTTTTTAAAATTTATTTAAAAAAATTGAGTACTATTTAGAGGGTTTAGTTTTCTCGCGTTTGTCTTAGTCAAATGCTATTTTATTATAATGCTGTAAAACGTCCTTTATTTTATGCTTTTGCACTGTGACCTGTATTTTATTGTGTTTTTAATATTTATCCTGTTCACTTTTGTGGCTCCTTTGAACCAAGTCAAATTGTATGACCGACATAAGTGCCTACAAGTTATTGTGTCCGCCTTGGGCATAGCACATTATTTTAATATCTCCCTACCTTTTGTGTTTGTAAAATCAGATGAAGCAGACGTCTGATGTGATGTTTGGTATTCTAGAATATTGACTGCACATGCACTAATTGGTACACATGCTCTAATGGAGCGTAACTTCAGAGTCCTTCTTTTCTAAGCTAGTACTGCCATACTGATTCAAGTTGCATTCTGCTGCACTTTAATGTTTTGCCATGCTCTCCGCTCCATTGTGTCCAGTTTCTATATTTGCTGTGTTGGATAGGTCTGTGTATCTGGTTTCTTGGCAGGAGTATTGCATCAGTTTCTTGGATCTATTAATGGAAGGCTGGTGCAATATTACAGAGTAAATATTGGCCTTCGCCCTCGTGCTTCATGTTGTACAGCCAAAGCCCTTGAACAAAGCTTTTCTCTTTTTTTTTTTTCTTGTTTTTCGAACTAAACTTGGTGGAAAGCAACGTACAGTTTTAAGTGAGTTTCTTGAGTGTAAGTAGTTTTTTGCTATCTGTGCGCTGGTGTTGTGTGTCAGTGCGCAAGCCTGGACAAATATGTTGTTTGTTGAGTCAGTCAATTTATCTTTATTCGATTTTTCTTTTTTTTTTTTTTTTTTTTTTTTTTTTAAATCCTAAAAGAACGAGCATAAATACATAGCAATTCATCAGAGCACCAGTTCATACATAATTTTACAAATCAACATATTTAAAATCACAATATACAAACGAAACATATAAAAATATTAAAAAGAGACTCTCCGAGAAACAAAAAATTAAAATTTGAAAGGGAAGACATTCAATGTTCAGTAAGGTGCCTAACTCTAGTACGGTTCTTATTTATCCGTGCTCCAGCAACTAAGAAGCTAGCCACGTGGAAGGCTACTTTTGCATTAGGAAGGAGTTGCAAAAACATCAGAGCTGGTTTAACCTGAATAAAACCTTGGTTACGCAGGATTGGAAGCAAATATTTTTTTCTGATATCAATATAATGTTCACAAAACATAATAAAGTGTGTCGTGTCCTGAGTAGAAAAGTGGTCACAGTCACATGGTTCAGCATCAACAGGTCTGCTCCAAGTTTTATAATTGCCTAAGATAAGATGGATCAGATCAAAACGAAATCTCGTTAAAAGGAAACGATGGTATGGTTTAGTTACCAGGAAAAGGTATGGTTCCATTCCTGGGCCAGATGTCAACATACAATGTTTCCTTACCGTGGATTTTCTTAGCTCTATAGCTTCCCTCTCCAGAACATATAACTCAGTCAGGGTATTTTTTTATTGTTTTAAGATCATCCTGACTTAAGTCTGGGGAAGAAAAAAGCTCCGGGCGTCCGGCAAGAGTCAACTGCGTTTGTACAAATTTTATCCACGGAATATGTAAGGCTCTATCCAGGGCTAAACAATCTTTTAAGATAATATGATTTAATGTAAGCTCCTGGTTGAGCCAGGTTTTCATCCATCCAATAACAGGGGCTAATTTTAAAGAGTCCATTATATAGCCCAAACCTAGCTCTGCATGTAATGCGTAAGTGGGAGTCGATTGGGGGACTGAAAGCGGAGATCTCAGAAATTTATTTTCTACTTTCTGGATTTTATCGTGACTGGTATACCCCCAAATAGCGGAGCCATACTGGGCAATGGACACACATTTTGCTTTGTAAACTTTGATAATGCTTTCCATGGGACGGGCACCTAATTTCTTAGCAAAACCAAGCAACCCTGCTGCCGCTCTAGCAACAGCGTTGCTTTTAACGGAATGCCCTTTTCATCAAAGGTCACACCTAAATATGGGAAAGATGGGACTCCTAACCTCTTTCCCTGTACAGAAAAATGTTTTTGTCTTTCTTTTCCTACCTGCGACTCCTGCAATCATCACATGGGATTTCTCTGTGTTAGTTTTCATGTCCAACGAGGTCATGAAATCTCCAAAGGATGAGAGGAGTTTATTCAGGGCCACTCCGGAGCGTGCTAGTAGGACTGCATCGTCCGCGTACAGGAGGACGGGTTACTTTGTCTCGCCTGCACGCGGAATGTCGATGTGAGATGCGGCCATGACTTTCTCCAAGTCGTTTATATAAAGAGTGAAGAGGAGGGGGGCATGGATACACCCTTGCCTAACCCCCTCTCAGAGTTGAAATGGCAAGTGCATCTTCCTTCCCTAGTCACTCTGACCGATGTCTTAAGCTCCCTATGTAGTTCCGCTAAGTATTCGACCAAAGGGGGGTCAATGCCCATGGCCAAAAGGATCCTCCACAGCTTATCCCTGTTGACCAGGTCAAAAGCTGATGAGAGGTCCATTAAGGCCATGTACAGGGAGCCCCCCTTGGCAATTACATATTTATTTAAAATTAGTTCCAGGTTTAGGCATTGGTCTATAGTACCCCTTTTTGCTCTGAAGCCATATTGTGCATTTGATAAAATGCCCTTCCCCTCTATGAGCTGGGTCAGTCTTCCTAAAAGGACTCTTCCCCAAGATTTTAAGGTTGAGTCTATAAGGAAAATTGGCCTATAACAGGCCGGATCTGTCCTTGGCCTTTTTTAAAAATAGGTACTATAGTAGACTTTGTCCAGCTAATAGGAAAAAGGAGCTCCCTAGTAACGTTAAAAATATTTGTAAGAATCTTGGTACTAAATTCTGGGGCATTTTTGAAAAAATCTGCAGGGACCCCATCGGGCCCTGGTGCCTTTTTACAGAGTGTATCATTAATTGTTTTCTTAACCTCCTCTGGGGTAAAGGGAGAGATTGTAGTCGTTGGTTGCGGAGGTGACGTCTCGCAATCTGAGGGGGTGTCGGGCGGCTATAGATATTACTAAAGTGTGTCACCCATTGATCGTCTGGTATAATGCAGTCTGCTCTCTTATCTTTTCCCACGAAATATGGGTGATTTTATGATAGTGCCAAATTTTGGGCAATCTCGTTATGTTTCGGGCAATAATAATTCACTCCAGGCCTCAGTTTTTATCTCGAGTTTCCTCAGCCTGATAGCGTGATTGTACTGCTTCCTCAGCAACGCTATCTGTACTTTGTCTCTTGGTTTGTTTTTTAAAGCCTTTAAAAGAATTGAGTGAGCCTTGGAGCAGTTTGAATCGAACCATCTGGGGCCCCTGATCCTATTTGCCTTTGTCTTTACAGTTAGGTCTAAGTTAACCTGACGGCAGATGGCGTCAAAAGCCTCAATCATGTTGGCACCAGAGTTCTTGTTATCCAGACAAATTGCAACCTCCCCCTCTACTTTTGCCAGGGTTTCCTGTAAAAAGGCGATAAGGGTCACTTGATCCCACTTCAGTCTTCGGTTCTGATCTTTTAAGACTAAATCTATAGCACATAAAGTATCTGCCTTTCTCGTTGAGATATGATCTCTAAAATCACAGGATTGTGATCACTAAACTGTAGTTTCTACCTTATAGTTAATGGCTTCAGGTAGAAGACTAGAAGATAAAAAAATATAGTCTATAATTGTGCCCGTATTATTGCCTACGTATGTCGGTAACCTCAGGCCTATAGGGCAACAAGATGACTCATACAGGTTAAAAGTGGCTAAGAGCAATTCCAACATCTGTCCACATGATGTGTGTTCAAAATGTGGTGGGGAGGAGTAAAAAGAAAAATCCTCTTGTTCCACGTGGCAATCCACTTGGCAAGGATGAATGTTGAAATCTCCCATGAGGATCACCTCGTACCCATAGGTACTATTCTCACTGTGGGTAGACAGGAATTCCTCTAAAGTTGCCAAATGCTCGTTAAGGGTTTGACTGACAGGGGAATTATAAAAGTTAACTAATAATATGGGAGAAGAATTTGGTATGGATAGTTCTACCGCTAAGCAGTTTGTTGAGTTAGATTTAATGTGTCTTGGCTTTCCTTGAAGATCTAATGAAATATATATAGCCAAGCCCCCCTTTGCCCTTCCTGCTTTACTAGGGTCTGCAGGTACGGAAAAATGGGAAAAACCACCCAGAACCAAGCTGTCTGATGTTTCTTGAAAGGCAAGAACATCGTAGGATCTAATTATGTCCAGCCAATTCTTGTCATTTAATTTGGCTCTAAGACCAGCGATGTTCCAACTCATAATTCTGCAAGCACCAATACCTGCAGAACTCTGTACTAGTGAACTAGAAGCAGGCAGAGGCCCTCACCTCTATTATCTTGTCTTGGGGAGAGTCCATCGTTTTGATCCAGAAAGGATAATGGAGCATAGCGGTTGAACAGTTGGAGGGGTTGGCAACCGGGTTAAACTGTGCTGGATAACGATGGTAAGCTGCTATGTTTTGCCTTAAGTCCTGATCCCATCTAAAATTCGAGTCCTAATTACTATCCCACCCAGGTGCTGGGGTTCTTGGAGAAGTGACATTCTGTTGTTCGCCATAAAAGAACTTTAAAGTCAAGGGAACAACAGTACCCCGTCTGCGTTGGGGGGGGGGGGGGGGGGGGGGAGGGAGATATTAGCAAGGATATTGGGAAGGACATCATTTGTTGAAAAACTTACTGCCACACAGTCCCCTTTAAAAAATTTTGGGCGGTTTCCCAACCAGGGGACCCTGGTTACTGACTTGATGACACTAGCCAGATGGCGCTTTCCCCCTGGTGCAAATCGTGTATTACTGGTCAGCCAGTGTAGGGCCTTACTACTGAGGGAAGTAGGGCTTTCACCTGTTCTCTCTTCCAATGGAGGAACATTTGCTAAGACTAAGACCACAGGTGTAGCTTCTACTAAGAATTGTAGAGGGTCTGAGTGCATTTGTGCTGAGGGGGTATTTACCTGAGGGGTTATATCTGTGGGAATGTTAACTGACAAGGGGCCCTCACTGTTAACAATCGGTGTTGGTGGGTGAGATGGCAAAATATCCCCCGGTAATTGATTTACTACGTTTTCAGTTACAACATCTCCGACAACATTTCCCCCTGTATTATCACTTAGGTGTGTGACTAGCGTGGTTATATTTTCTATCCCACCAGCAACCACCGTATGGAGTCCACTCAACTTCTTAACCTCTGCTTGCAATTTATCAATTTTTGATATTAGAGGTTTGATGAAAGTATTAATTTTTATCTCGGAATTCTGTAATTTTTTCATAGAAGGCATCCTCAAGAGTTAGTTTTGGTGTATCCTCATCGCTAATCACTTGCTTAGCTTTTGGGGTAGTAACCCTCTTCCGTTTTGCACCTGAGCGTAGTCCTACCCGCTTTGGTGGGTTTTTAGTGCAGAGTCGTCTTGGCCTAGGACCGTGTCTTATGGGAGACTGCTCATCCGCTGATACACAAATCTGTTTTTCTAGTTAAAGTTCAGTGTCTATGTCTATATCCCCCTCAACCTCTTCGTGTAATCCCTCAAGAGCTGGGGTAACATTAATAGATGTGTCAATAGAACCTTGGGAAATAGGGCCACTAGCAATATCCACACAGTGATCTTCTTGCGAGGTAGTGTCATCAATCAAGATAGATGCAGGGGGTGACAAACATCGCATATCAGGGGATTGGCTCAGTCCCAAGGACTCTCTTCTCTGCATGTTTATTTTTTTGACCGTTTGCACCAGGTAATTATTAATGGTGTTGGACTGAACTTCCTCTGGTCTCTTAGGCATAGTGTACGATTTTCACACAAGACCAATGTTTAAACAAACAAAAAGGGGACTGGAGAGTAAGTCTTACTTGAAAGGTGACTGCGGCAAAATTTTCGACAGCGTTTCTTGCCCAGCCTCTTCCTGCCGCTGAGGGCCGTAGAGGGCCCGCCCTTTGCCCGGGCTTAGCCCTGGGCGTCCCGCTCGCGACGCGGGGATTCTCTGACCTTTATGGGTCCGTTGGCGCGTCCCCCGTCACTCTGCACGCGCCGCCGCGAGGCCTGCCGGGAGCTGTAGTCCCCCGGAGCGGCGGCGCGGAGTCAGATGCCTTCTTGACTCGTGGCGGCGGTGATTACTGTTGCCTTCTCTGCCCTCGAGTGACTCTCGGCGGTGGCGGCGATTGTTTGCTGTCTCCCCCGCTCTGCTGGGATTCTCCGACCTTTATGGGTCCGTTGGCGCTCTCTGGCGTGTCCCCCGTCACTCTGTTTGTTGTGGTTAACTGTGAAGTAAATTATATTTGTAACGCGATTACAGAACTCTGTATGGGGTGGTGGTGGTCGAAATGTGTGGACAGGACAGAAGTGCTTTTCCACCCCTTGAGAGAACTATTTTGATTATTGCATTTGAAAGGAGCATCCTGGCGCTGGTTGGAGGAAAGGTGAGATGAGGCACCAGGGATCCGAAATGAGGGAAAAGGCAGAATTCGCCTGAGAATCCAAAGATCAATGTTTTTAGTGCCTCTCTTAACTGTGTCTCTATTTTTAGCATTTTCAGATGGGTTGGCAAAAGGTTCCAGGCTTTGGTTCCCATGGCGGCTACTGATTTTCCTCACTTTGTTTTACGTCTAAAACAGGGGGGTTTGAGAGTTTGCTGAAGAGGACCTAAGGGTACTGGTCGTGATGTATAGGGTGAATCTGGCTGAGAGGTACTTTGGCCCCAGTTTGAGTGAGGCTCTGAAAGTGATTAAAAGTATCTTAAATAGTACTCTCTTGCAGCCAATGAAGGGGTTTTAGTGATGCTGAGGACCTACGTGGTAGTTTTAGTACTAAGCGGACTGCAGCGTGTTGGACAACATGTCATCTTTTTAGTGTTTGTTTATTGGCTCTGGCCAGGAGGCTGTTGCAGTAGTCCAGGCGCGAGAGGATCTGTGCTGCTGCAACTAATTTCCTTGCAGTGAGGGGAATAAGATTAAAAAAATAATAATTAATGACGATGTTAAATTAGGTCCCTGCTACTGTCAATGCTTGTGATCTGAAGGAGAGCGGCGTCAAACTGCACTCCTAAGTTTCTACAATCTGTACAGTGCATGCCTAACCAGAAATAATGACCACGCCATGTATTATGTCCTCGGTGTAAGAGAAGTGGACAGTAGTGTGCTCCTAGAGGAACCATAATTTACATACCTTACTTATTTTTTTTGTTTTATTTAGAGTTTTGTTGTTTTTTGCTATTTGTTTTTGACTCCATTTCAGCCTTGGGAGAACTTTGGGCCAGCAGGCCAACCAAGGTTCAAAACACGTTGGATGACCTTCAAGATGTGTAAAAGAAGCAACAACAAATGATTACAAACCTACTACAGTGTTTTTTTTAAATTTATACTTGATAGCAAAATTAAGTTATGCCAGGTAATGTGGTTTATAATTTTGGTGTGCTGCTTCCAGCTATGCCATTCTAGCTATGCCAAATACTTTGATTTGGCAGATCGTGATTACAATAGGAATGCAGTGTTGCACCCTTCTAAGCTTTGCAGTTCTAATTAAGCAATTTGGAGTGATATCTTTGCAGCAGGACCTTTCTCTTCCCACCGCACTTTTTTGTTGTTGTTTTTTTTGGGGGGGTGGAGGACCTTGTGGCGCATAGCTTCATTTTCTTGAGTTGGGCCCAGCTGTAAAGCATAATTTAATTTTCACTATAAATTGCATGCATTCTAAGAATTCTTCTAAACCTGCCCTCACATTGGTTGTCAGACTGCTCTCTAAATTGTATTTGGTTATTTTGGGAAGAGTTTGGTACCACAGTACTCTAGTTCACGCAGAACCCAAGAGAACAATGCGTATAGATGGTAGTAAGCCCTTCAACCTCTTAAGTTTCCCCTGAGGAGCACTCGAAGGACTAAAGGGGAAGTATCTAACCCCCCTTTAATTCTTGCATGCTTCCAGGGATGCTAGTGCATCCATTTCTGTACCCTTCCTTCTAATCATGGATACTGTATGAATTACCTGCATTCAGTTCTGTTTGACAGATGTCTGGCTTTTAATCTACCTCAAAGAAAGGGGAGGTTCCTCTGTTATGTGTATCAGGGAGGGGGATATTTAGTCAGAAGGTTTTAGGTCCCTGTAACAAATGTAGCAGGCTAGGATCGCTGAGACAAACTTTGGGGGGGTCTCTGTAGGGTAGTAGAGCTGTTACACAAACCACTTAATAACTAAATAAGAGTAGGCAACAAAAGTAAAGTGATTGGCAGATACACCAAAAGTATAAAATTCAATAGCGAAATTTATTTTCATCCTCCCAACTGGGTTACAATCTAAAACATAATAAAAACCACCTAAAATGGTGATGCAATAGATATAGTTACAGTCAAAGTAAAAAAAAGTTGACGCGGCGTTTCCGTGCTAATCAATCTTGACACCTTCATCAGGACATTAAGGAAATTTGACTCCGTATCTGTATTTTGGGTTAAACAAGCTTTTCAATTGCTTTCCAACTCGCTGTGGGCTTCTCTGATAATAATTAGTCTTTTGAGCTTACAGATAAAACATAGTGCCTTCTATGTGCACGGAGGAGCCACCGTTGTTGATGGGAGTAGCTTCTTGGGTACTGTTTCCTCGTGACCAACTATTGTGTCAGTTGGGTATATAGGTACAGTCAATTGATGTTGACCGATCATCCGGATATTTTCATGATCAGAAAAGATATCTTTTGATAAAACTTCGGCCTCCCTGCTCCTCCGTGCTGTCACCTTCGTAATGGTTGGAAGTGTCTTTCATCTACTCTTTGCTTTAGACTTTGCTTCTCCGTGTCTCTGGCATTCATTTGGGGACAGGGGTGGCTGCCACTAACCAAAGGGGGCGCGGTGAGCGGGACGAGTGTGGGGGGAGAGTGAGCGCAGGGGTACAATGGGTTAATAAAAAAAAAACTTGCATTCAGACGCCCATACCCATAACACCCATCGGAAAAAAATCTGTTTTCTATAGTCTCCAGCTGTAGAACTCACTTCCGCAATTCAACACTGCATGGAGTAGCCCTGACTTTTTTTTTTTTTTTTTTTTTTTTTTTTAACCTAAAGCGTCACTTTCCTTCAGTGCTTAATTTGTAAAATATGAAGTCCAGGTGCTCAAATATTTTTCAGAGGCTCCACCCACTTCCGCCCTGGCTCCACCCACTTCCTCCGCCCAATTTCTCTATTGTCTCCGCCCACATCCTCAACTGGCACTGCTGAAAGTCAGATGTAATAGCCAAACTGAATTTCCGCAAGGGAACCTTCCCGCAAGTAAGGATATGATAGGAGGTTGTCCAATCCTGTGAAAATTAAAAAATACATTAAATCAAAAGTGCATTTAAAGCACAATTCTTGAATAAATAAGTTAAAACGAATAATGCATTGAAAAGGGACACATGAAACATTCCAGCGCTCTATGTGCCGATTTGGTAAAGGAAAATACTTGGACATGTCATTTTTAACAGCGTCTAACACTAGCCATGGGATGAGATCATATACATATATATATATATATATATATAACAACTCCCACCCAATCTTATGTCAGGACTGGCGGCGACGATTATGCTCATCTTTCGCTCTTTATTTTGACTACAGATGCTTCAACAGTTAACAAAAAACGATCTTTCCCATGAATCACCAGGAATTGGAGTCGAACACAACTTCAACCAATCAGAACACATAAGAGTCCTTGTTGATGCTCCTCTTTCTTGCCCCAGCAGAGCACAGATAAGACATGAGTGTCTCTTAGTTAACTTATCCTGTAGACATACTGTTCATATTTGTGCTTATTCATCTGTCATTATTTTATGTTAAAGTTGTGCCTACAGACTGGCCTGTTTTTTGGATGTTCACTTAGGGAGCACGCTCCAGCGCTCTAGTCGAGCTGAGGTGTATACTTTTAAGGTGTTGGGACAGCGTGAGCGCGGTATTGACATACACCCACTAAAGGGGGCTCGGGCCATAAATAACATTGTGAGCGCAAGAAGATCCTCTCGCTACTCCGGGCATCCTAACTTGTGTGCCTGTATCACTTGTGCATGGCATCCTATAACACACACATACAAACATGCACAACAAATGTTGCGTTCAGGATTCCAGATTCATCATCAGCAGCAGAACTTCAAATGACTGAGCTTCTAAGTGTGTATTCACGCCTCACAGGAACAAGCCTGCCACTGTAATTCACCAATCATGGTATGCTGCCACCACCGCGCTCCAGGCATGAAACCCACAATAGGGCCAGTACGCTTGGTGCACTCCTCCTGGTTCAGAACAGGGTCCAGAGCCTATTACTATTAAAAGATTGTTCCTCAGGCAATTTACACACATGGAATTAGTGTGTGTGTTGACAAAAAACAGAATCCCAGGATCACAGGAATGCAGTTTGGGCATGCAGGGCTGGCAAGGCACACAGGTATACATCATGCACATGACATTTTTGTCCAACAAAACCATTTTTTACACTTAGTGTATTTGATTCGTATATCTTTTTCACTGGGTTGAATTTTGTGTGCTTTAAAAGTAGCCCATGTATAAATCAAAAACAGTAGCAAAATACCGTTAACACATATTTATTTGCCCTGTGCAAAGCAGTTTAAAAAGCCTAAACTTTGCCACAAAGATCCATGAACATATGAAGGTCAGAGGCACACAGCCTGCTTTAGCTGCACAGGAGCTAAAAGAAGTGATGCAGCTGACCCGGTCTTTTCTAGAATTCCAAACGAAAACAGTGCCACTGATAACAGTTGTTTTTGTACCCAAATATTAGGAAGTGAAAATGAACAAGGAAAGAATGTAAATATTTCACTGCATCTTTTCACGAGGGCAGGCTTCTCAAGCCCCTCCTACTTGCATGATGGCATTAAAGGCGTTTACATTTCCTAAATAATTACACTGGAAAGAGAGCCCGTGAAAATGTGCTCCCTCCCTCCGTTTGTAAAGCTTACCGTCTCCTGTGTAAACTTAGACATTGTGTCATCTGTATATTCCGATTTCTGTTTTTAACATCGTAAAATACTTATACACGATTTCAGCAAGCCCCCACACCCTATTGTTCGGTTTCTTATTGTGTCATTGATTCACTGGTACTCGGGCCAAAGGATTTCCAGTGCCGCCTTGGAGCACCGGCCCTGCCAGCCTTCTCACTTCTGGCGGGCACACAGTTATTGCGCTCGTCAAACATTTCTGAAAGGCCTGAACTCAATGCCAGGTTGTCCAGCGTGCCCAAGCATTGCCCACGGTGCCCTGCCCGGCAACAGTGGCATGATTGCTCTGGCCCGGGGCGGCAGGCTTCTTACCCTGTTCAGTTCAGTTTCAAAGCATTACCGTGCGCAAGAAAGAGCAGAGTGTGAGCGTTGAGTGTTTTTTATTACTTACTGTGGTCCGTCTGGTCGTCAGTTGCTGGTGGCACTGCCTTTGTCAGTACTGACCTTTATTAAGAAGTCTGCAACGCTTCTGCATAAAAGTGCCCGCCTTGACGACGTGCTAACTCGTCCCCTGCAGTGCGTGTGTGCAGGGGGTGTGGTCCACCATCCATGTCAGGAAAAAGTTTACGCACGGCGCATGCTGCCCGACGTAGCCCCCTACGGTATCCCCATGGAACCAAATGCAGCCAAATTAGTGGCCCAACCACCGGCAACACTGAAACTGAAAGCAAAATAACCTGCATAATTGCCTGGATTTATCGAGCTCGCTGCGCTCTCACAGCAGCAGCGCCACACGTCATCACTACTCTTCTTCACCAAAGGACTACTGCTGGAGACTGTAACGGAGTTCGGAACAACACTGCAGTAAGCCGGCAATTATATTTAATTAACTTTAACATATGACGTGCAGACTTCAGTGATGTAAGTTGGTAGTGTCAGTGTAGACCCGGCCCTGACAAAAAGGTGCCGGTGCTAAGCACCGGAAAGCACCGGCACAAATTAAGCACTGCTTTCCTTTCTCATTGTGTGCAGAATAACACGAGCATTTCATGCTATTTCTGCAGAGCTGCAGGTTTCAGAACTGAGCTGTGCGAACTGCTGTTAGATATCCGTCCTGGTTTGCTTCTAAGTGCTGTGCAGTGTACAACAGGTGTACCTAAGTGCACTCTTTGTTTCCTAATTTCCTGTTTTACTTTGCTCCTGCCCCCCTTCCCGCCGTGTTCACCATGCTCCTGCCCCCACCTGTTGTCTGCATTTCCTTTGCTCTATCAGTATCCCACACCGTGACTCTAAGCGCTATTTTTTTTTTTAAGGCGCCACATTCGTGAGTGCTTTACAAAGGCGTGCTGTGGAGCTCGACATACTGTGGGCGCTGTTCACCAGAGCTGCCTCTTAGCGCTATGGATGGGCGCCCATGTGGATGTTTCGGTACTCCGAGAGAATGAGCCGGTGTCAGTCTGTGCCTGAGGCTCTGCCCCTCGCAGACACCCATCCTCTTCTTCACCGGAGGTTCGCTCAGTGCAAGCGGAACCCCACCACCCTCCCCTTTTAACTTTCGTTGAAACAGTTTTTTGTTTTACTGTACTCTTCTTATCGCTATAAATGAGAATTACAATATGAGCACCTACTGCAGGTTTAAGGAATCGCAGTGATTAAATACTACAATGTTAGTATGACCGTTATACCAGTCACTGGAGGAGTATTTTAGCAGTCCTTTTGGCAGGAGTTCCCTTGCATGTCACTGCACTTTCATTTAATTTTAAGTATGACCTAAACAGGCGAACAGTAATTCTTCTTGGGATTTAGAAGCTAGTGCACTGTAACCCCAGCACCGTGTTCCCGTTAGTTTTCCCTCGTGTCATGTTTTTGTGTGCGCCTCACGCGGTCTTCTCCCTCCTCTGTCCCTCACTGTCCTTAGTCTCCTCTGTTCTTCACTGACCTTCTCCCTCATCTGTCCCTCACTGTCTCTCTTCTCCCTCATCTGTTCCTCACTGTCCTTCATCTCCCTCCTCTGTCGCTCACTGTCCTTGTTCTCCATCCTCTGTCACTCACTGTCCTTCTTTTAGCTCCTCTGTCGCTCACTGTTTCTCTCCTCAGTCCCTCACTGTCCTTCACCCTCCTCTGTCCCTCACCCTCCTCTGTCCCTCACCCTCCTCTGTCCCTCACCCTCCTCTGTCCCTCACCCTCCTCTGTCCCTCACCCTCCTCTGTCCCTCACCCTTCTCTGTCCCTCACCCTTCTCTGTCCCTCGCTGTTTGTTTTCCCTCCAATGTTACTCACTGTCCTTGTTCTCTGCCCCTCACTGTCCTTTCCCTCCTCTGTCCCTCACTGCCCGTGTTCTGTCCCTCACTGCCCTTCTCATCTGTCCCACACTGTCATTCTGCTCTCTCACTGTCTTGTTCTCTGTTCTTCACTGTCCCTCTCTCTCTCCCCCTCTCTCTTTCTCTCCTCTGTCGTCACTGTCCTTCTTCTCCCCCTCTATCGCCCTCCCTCCCTCTATCTATCGCACCTCCACAGCATCACTCAGCACCACCACAACCAGTGGCGGCTGGTGACATTTGAAAGTGGCGGGGCGTAAAATTAGCATCACCGACTGCACTTGCTTACCTTGTGACACGGCATTTGAGCACAGAAAGCCATTTTTTTTTACTTTGCTTTCCCGCTGGTGCGAGAAGAAATATCAGATCAAGTGCATCCATTTAAAGTTTGATGCATTTTCACTTCCCTCTGCCTAGCATTCCCCTAATGGCCGGGGCCTCTCCGGCTACACTCACTTATACATTACTCCCCAACACTCTATCATAATGTTTCTGCCTGCCTCTATTTTTCTCTATCATTCTGGCTGTGTCCTTCTGTCTTATTTTCCCTCCCAATGTCTTTCTCACTTTCTCTCTAATTCCAGACCTTCATTCGGATCTACGGAGTTAGAGGAGGAAACGAGTGTAAAATTTAATTCCTTTTGAAAAATTCAAAATAAACAAACACACAAAATAAAACTCCTCTTTTCCCCCAGGAAAAGCAATACAAATGTGCAACTGCGGCGAGTAGAAAAGCCTGAGTCTGGCATTCGTCTCAGGATCTCACTATCTCGAAAGTGAATTGAAATGATTGGAAAACAACATTAATGTGCAGATGAACGCAGCCACCTAAATAACCGATGTCGGAACGATCAAATACTTTAAATATTTGATACATCTTGGTATCTCAGGGCTGTTTCATTCGACAAAACAAAAATATACAACCGGTGATAGTGTTTTACTATTAAAGGTGCCCCCGGGCAAAGCTGTTCTTCAGTGAATACCATAATCTTTACGAATCCTCCTGCATTCTTGAAAACACGCCACTAAGTCCAAGGCAAACGCGCACCAAAAAAAATAAGACCAAGGTCACTCACTCGGGATGCAATAAAAAGAGCGGATTCGATCAACATTAATTTCATGACATCATATTTCATTTGTGTTATTAGCCTGGGCCTGGCACCTATCCAGGCAGGGGACTTGAGTGTGATTCTGTCTCTTCAGCCAGTGATGGGAACCACACTCGTGCTAGACCACCCTCTGCTGTGGCGTTCGAGAGATAAGCTGGTGACCCTTCACAACGTCACCTCCACTGGTGTTACCCTGAACACCTACAAGAGGGTCACTTCTGCCGCCTCCGCTGGGCCTACAAGTGTGAAGTCGACCATCCTAAATTATAATGCAGTCAAGGATCCTGCTCCCAATACTCGCGGGTGGGGGGGGGGCAAGCAGGGAAGATTAAAATTAAACAAAGTAAACTACTACTAACCGGGTCCGCGCCGCCTTTGTGTGCAATTAGCTGCCGGCGGGCAACGCAATATGCCTCTATAGGATCCTTGCAAAACTGACCTGTTCCCATGCATCATTACTTATGGAAAGACTGTCACTTGCCGAAGATCACAAAAAGCGCCAACTGGAACTTGAAGAGAGGAATCGGCAATAGACAAATTGTCTATTAGAGAGGGTCTATGACACCACAGAACAAGCATTGGAAATGCAATAGGTCTCGCATTAGGAAAGTTTGAGCGATTGGTATTGTAAATGACACTTTTTATTTATGTGTTGGTTTTGAAAATAGCAAAATTAATTGCTTTGTCAGTTACAATGTCAATAGTTTTAACTTTTGCCAATGTGACACCTATAGCATTTGTAATGCAATGTGTGTTGTATTTACGTGACTTGGATGTATTGATATTACAAATAACAATGGCTTTTAATTTTGTAAATAATTAATACTTAAATAAAAGTTATTGTAATTTATAATGGCAATAGCTTAAACGTTTGTAAATAACTTTTGTGAAGATTATGTTCAGTGTATATTATTGTGACGAAAATCCAAGAACATTGCATTTGCACCTACACACACACACAGAGCCACACATATAGATGTGGTGGTGGTGGTGGATCTGGGGGATGTGGTGGTGGTGGATGTGGTGGTGGTGGATGTGATGGTGGTGGATGTGGTGGTGGTGGATGTGGTGGTGGTGGATGTGGTGGTGGTGGTGGTGGTGGATGTGGTGGTGGTGGATGTGGTGATGGTGGATGTGGTGGTGGTGGATGTGGTGGTTGTGGTGGTTGTGGTGGATGTGGTGGTTGTTGTGGTGGTTGTGGATGGGGTGATGGTGGATGGGGTGATGGTGGATGGGGTGATGGTGGATGGGGTGATGGTGGATGGGGTGATGGTGGATGCGGTGGTGGATGCAGTGGTGGTGGTGGATGCGGTGGTGGATGCGGTGGTGGTGGTGGATGCGGCGGTGGTGGTGGTGGATGCGGTGGTGGATGTGGTGGATGTGGTGGATGTGGTGGTGGTGGATGTGGTGGTGGTGGATGTGGTGGTGGTGGATGTGGTGGATGTGGTGGTGGTGGATGTGGTGGATGTGGTGGTGGTGGATGTGGTGGTGGTGGATGTGGTGGTGGTGGATGTGGTGGTGGTGGATGTGGTGGTGGTGGAAGTAGTGGTGGATGTGGTGGTGGTGGTGGATGTGGTGGTGGATGTGGCGGTGGATGTCATGGTGGATGTGGTGGTGGATGCGGTGGGTGAAAATGAAAGTAGGATACCTCTTTTCAGGTTTGTAATAGGACGTTTTACCATACAACACATGGGGCCAGTGTTTACATAGGAAAGGCAGAGTTAGCTGATTACATACTGATGTCGGAGAAACTGAAAATAATCACCTGGTGCTGAGTGACGTTACCTTTTTTTTGGTAGTGTAACTTCAAATTCCATATTACAAGTCCAGGATAACAAGACCTAGCAGGCAAGGAAATAGAAATGGACTACTTACTTGCACTTGAAACTAAACAACCTAAGCTGTGTAAAATTGCATCCGAGTACTCCATGAATTGGATGCAAAATACAGAGTGCTCACATTTCCTAGACTCAACAAATGATAAGCAGTGGGCGGGCTGCAAGTCCTTTATTGAACACAATAGTATTGCAAGCGCGCTCTCAAACTCGCCCCTAAAAACGAAGCTAAAAATATTGTTTTCCCCACAGACTTTTATTCTAGGTGTACCAATATGTGTGTCCTACACCTCCATCAGAATTAAACCACTTCTGATTTTGGCGCAGTGGCACTGAGGTGGTCGGCTCAACCATCAATTAAAAAAAAATAATCGAGAAGCTCCTAATGGCAGCTCCTGTAATTCGTGATTGGAACCTGCTCCTTCCCGCATAATAGCATACAAAAGAGACGTCCGATTCGAGTCATCTGCACAGTAGAGGTGGTATACTTTGAAGACAGCTCGAGAGTACCAACCCCCTTTTAGCCAAATGGGCATTGCATGCCTGATACTGTCTGCCACTATTTTAAAAGAAAAATATATTTCAACACAACCTTCCAGTGCGAGTTTATTTTGTAGATTCAATATTTTCCCTGACAGGGCACTAGGCAGCCCAACTCTGAGTCGGCATCACTGTCTCTCGCATGCACACAACCACTTACTGAAGTGAAAGCTGCGAGTCTCCGACGGCTACAAACAGCGCTTAGTGTGTGAAAAGAAAAACAAAAAATTATTCCAAATGACTGGCAAGCATGAATTTGGAAGAAGCAGGCCAATTTTGTTGCATCCATCAGACTTTCATATAATTTTAAATGTTGTGTGAGCAAGGTGACGAAGCCACGATGATGGCCGGGGGCCACGGAGGGAAGCGGAGTAGATTGGGGCGGGGCTCCAGTTACCGAGCTATGGATTTGTGTTGCGACATTGTGCGCTTCCTTAAGGATGCGCTTTTGAGGTACAATACCCTTAAAGCCTGAAGGGTTCTATGCGCCCTCTAGAATCAAGCATTTGGGGTTAGTGGACTAATGTTCTCGAAAGATTAAAGTTGGTAAGAGCCATTGCGCATTCATTTCATCCCTCGCCAACTGCTGCTGTAGTTGTCCTCTCAGCTTGCTGAAAAGAATGGAGGGTTGTTTTTCCTCTTCCTTAGTGAAGTGCTGTCTTCCCCCAGGGACAAAGTCTATTCTATTTAAATACCTAAAGAATGAACATTTAACTTAATGAGGTGTGGCAATGTCTCAAAGCACGTTTCTAACCCATGGTGACGAAATCTCGCAAAGGAATGAAAAGGGAGGAGATATAACAAGGAGAAACCCGAGAGACGGCCTGTGGCCGTCAAAGTGAAAGTACGGCCGTCGGAGGGCATTGCTGTGGGGAGGGGGGAGGAGAAATGCGACACAGCGGGCAGGGGAGGGGGCGGAGCGGGGAGAGCGGGGAGAGCGGCATGAGGGTGTGAGGCAGCAGGGGAGGAGTGCTGCTGGAGATTGACTGGCGATTTGATGATGTGCACGCGCATTTTAGGTCAATGCGCTTGCGCATTGACCTAAAAGCGCACGGGCACAGCATCCAATCGCCAGTCAATCGCCCGTCTAGGTAAAGCTTATTTAAGCTGCTATATATCGAGCTCCCGCTCAATGCGCATGCGCATTGAGATAGGTCGCTCGACCTAAAAACAGCAGGCAGCATCTATCAATCAAGCACACCTGCGGGGGCCCTGGGTGCAAATTTCCCACCAATGGCGGCACCAGCTTTGCTTGCTACGACCTGAGGGGATGAGGGGGGAGGCGGGAGGGGTTTGGAAACACATGTCATTAACACAATACACAAATAAATACATTAATATAAATAAGTTAAATAAACTTAACTTACCGTCCAGCAGACAGACTCCAGAGACTTCGTCCGTCCCGATTCCCGCCGTCCTCGCTTTCAAGTCCTGCAGGCAGCACCAGCACGTCATCAGGAAGGCGGCGCAGCAGGCAGCCTCCCTCTCCACTGCCGCGTTTTTCATTGGTGCGGCCGGCTGCCCCAGGCTATGTCATTTTCTCTCTGTATGCTGCTGCTGCTGCATAGAGAGAGAACAGGGAGAGTTACTCAAGGGCAGGGGGGAGTGGCTTTCCCACTGTTGGTAATAATGTCTGTTTGGGCGGCCTCAGGCTGCCCATACAGTCAGTATTAACAACAATGGGCAAGCCACTACCCCAAGCCATTCCTCCCCCCCCCCCCCCCCCTGCCCTCTAGTAACTCTAACCAGGAAGTTCTGCTTTCTCTCCGTGCGAGAAGGCAGAAACAATGGTAGTTATATAATATGGTAACTACCATTGTTCTGCCTTCTCGCACGGCGAGAAAGCAGGGGGGGGCGGCGCCCAAACGCCACCATGGAAAAACCGCCACTGACCACAACATCACTCGGGGGCACCACAACATCACTATTCGCTACCACAGCATCACTCGTCGCCACCACAACATCACTTAGCACCACCACAGCATCAATCTGTGCAACCATTCAACAACTGGTTCAAATCCGTTCTCTCAATGTTTCAAGCTTTATTACAAATGTCACAAAAAGATGTTAATATTTCACTTCTATGCTTGGATTTTCGTCACAATAAAATGCACTGAACATAATCTTCACAAGTTATTTACAAAAGTTTAAGCTATTGCCATTATAAATTACAATAACGTTTATTTAAGTATTAATTATTAAATTAATAAATGCCATTGTTGTTTGTAATATCAATACATCTAAGTCACGTAAATACAACACATATTGTATTACAAATGCTATAGGTGTCACATTTGCGAAAGTTAAAACTATTGGCATTGTAAATGACAAAGCTATTCATTTCGCAATTTTCAAAACTAACACATGAATACAAAATTTGTCATTTACAATACCAATAGCTCAAACTTTACTAATGCGAGACCTATTGCATTGCAAATGCTTGTTCTATCTACACTGGTCCGTTTGACTTCTTAAACTGCGCACCCCCCATTTGTTGCATTATTCTCTGATCTGGAGCACTGTGACGTCATCCAACGGCTGGCGTGGGGGTAGTCTGCACAGCAACCGTACGTATAGGAACTGGCACGAGGTGCGGCATAGGCGGTCCGCCGTTGTTGCTTTGGGATTTTTGTCACCTACATATGTACTGTCTACTGTGAATTTCTGTTTGCTTAGGCGGGAGGAATACAGAGGGTTACGCAAAACGCCTATCTCCATGGAATGGACCAGATGTTGGAGACTCTCTGCCATTGATCCCTTAATGCCACGCTGGACAGAATACACAACCCCCCCCCCCCCCCCCCCCCCCTGGTCACATGACCTCACTGGGCTTCTGGGCTTACCCACCTGCTCCTCTTGACCACTGTGCTAACCCACCCGACTGCCATCCCTAAAACCTAACAACCCCCACGTAACACTCCTGTGAGCAAAAGGTAGAACTCCAGGTCCGAATCCTACTATCATGGGGGGAGCCAGACGAGTGGGTGGGGGTTGGGTGGTTAAGAAATTTTAAGTTAGTTATACATTGTCCAATAAGGCAATAGTGTAACAGCCAAAGCATATGGTCTATCCTGGAAATGCTAATGCCCATAAAGGGTTACCATTTGTACATGTTGGTCAACCGATGTTATGCCACTACTGAAACCAGTTGTGCACGTAATGTGAGAATTATGTACCGCTGTACCAATTGCTGCAGCGCCTCAACGTGCTATACTGTGTAAAAGCAATAAAAATATTTTCAAAAACATACGCGAATTTCTGTTTGGTTCCTCGGCATGTTCGATCCTGTCATAGTTGTAATCTTGTGTTTAGAACCACCAGTTGAGAGAGAACTGGAATGAGGATGTATATTTGCCTTCTAGGCATGATTGTCTGCATTGGACTTGTTGCATCAGATCCCCGAGTATCTGATCAGATTGCTGAACATAGAAAACTGTTTTTTCTTATTAATCTAGTTGTCCTTGGCAGCCCTTTATCTTATTGCTGAAGTAGCTTTTTGTTGCATAGCGCATTAATGAGCAACCTGACTGAGCCCTTTATGGTCATTACAGATGGCGACAATAAGTCTGTTCATCTGCGGCAATTGTTTTCACTCATCCGATTGGAGCTTAGTCTGGAAGTAGAAAGGGAATGTCTTCGATCTGAAGTGGTCATGTGACTGACGGTTGCCTGTACTAAAGTTTGTTTTTATTTAGTTTTTCTGCATTATGAAAATTGAAACCCTGATATTTCATTAGTTGTGTGTTGTTGCTATATATATATATATATATATATATATATTGTCCTTCGGTCAGTTTCTAATTAATTGGTCTTGGTATATCAATTGTTTTCATGTTTGATCTTCCGTTCTCATAAACCATAAAGATTATGCGGTCTTGCCACCCCTTCTGTTTAGCTACAGACTGCTATAGCTTTCTGGAATACCGCATGTAGTATCTTCAAAAATGCCCAGAGGGAGTGGGCTTTATGTTCACTCTCTTCTGCTATTGGCTTTTGTTTTTCATGGTTTGCTATTGATTGGTTGGATAGGTTGTCCTGGAGTCCCATGACGTTTAAATGATCGTTACATTGTTCCGTTGGTGTTTGGTGACGCAAGTAGTTTATCCTGCAAATTAGTCGGAATGTAAAGCTTGTGATTAAAGGCCAATTTGTGTTTTTGTATTTACCCTAAGCGTCTGACACTTTCATTCCTGCTTTAATTATTATTATGCTTTAATTATTATTTTTTTTTTTAACTATCTTGCTGCTTGGATGCCTTAGTGTTAGGAATGCAAGATTAATTAAAAAACAAGCAAAACAACAAGGCTAATTAGTTAATAGCTAAGGTCTAAGGCATAGACCTTTGCTATTAACTAATTAGCCTTGTTGTTTTGTTTGTTTTTTAATTAATCTTGCATTCCTAACATGTTGGCTCAATTACTAGCTCAAATAAATGTCGTTTTTTTTTTTTTTTTTTTTAGTTTTCACTGTCTCCACCTCAAACACAAACCTCTGACTCCATACACTTTTCATTGAGGGCACAGTTTAACTTAGTAAATGCAGCAAAAGGGACCTGCTTTCACTTTCCCTTTTTAAGCCCCAGCTGTTGGTTTCATTATGAGGACAGCTGGGGGGGGAGGGGGGGGGGGGAATAAGACGTTCCCAACCACGTCCAGATCTATAGGCTTTGCCAGTGCTTGGAGACCACTTCTCTAATTCCACTGGAGTGCTTGCAGCTCTACTCTTTTGAAGCCCTTCATTAAGGACCTGTATTTGAAAGATTGTTCAGTACTCATGATTTCTGTTTTTAAATAAGGTATTGCGCAAAAGGTTTGGTGTTTTGTAGGCGTGGGAATGGTGGCAAGTGGACACTCATAGCTGCCAAGTTTATGGTGCTTATGTGTGACTTTTCTACGATTTAAAGGAACTGAGTGAGTTCTACTATCAATTGTTTGAGACTTAAAGTAACTTTCTCACATGTAAAACAAAGAAGGCAAATACCTAAAAATATTACTAAAGCATGGTGTGGTAGTTCGCTGTCAGTTACAGACCACTACATTTACACAAGCCATTTTAATGATAAACGTACTTGGTGCACAAACCGTACATAGTGCACAAACCATAATGTGTGGCATTCTGGTTTCACCGAATATTTAATTTGCTTCAAGAAGTATATTGATTTGTTTTGATCCCATTAAAGTGTTTTTGTCGCTCTTTAGAATCACAAATAAGTTGCTTCATTTTTTGCATTTCTAATTGCTGATTATTGTGAAAAAAATAGAAGTGTCAATTTACACACAAATGTTGTGTGTTGGGGCAAAATGGCCTTTCCCACTCTCTGCACCCAGCACAATTATTGTACAGTTAGTTCACTTTATAAAATCCTCTTTCTTTTCGGCTTGAGGGAAATGTAAACTCCAGACTCTTAAGAATTTGTCACAAGCCATTACTAAAATGAGACAATTACACAGACCTCCAAATAGCTCTGCTAAATCACCTCATTCATCGTGCTGCTGCTCCTGCTGGGCTCGCCCTGGTAGGCAGTCATTCTCAGGTGGTGGGTGGGCCGTTTAAGACTTGTCAACCAGACAGAGGAGAGTCCAGTCCTAAAACAGGAAATGCATTTAACGCCTGGTGCTACAAACATGCCTCACTAGTTCTTCACTTGCAGATGGCCGGCTCTTGTTGGTTTGGCATTACTGTGCAACTGTTTTACGGCCTTCTCTTTATCGTTTGAATGGTTTGCACCAGATTCCCCTTAAATAGAACTAAAGTAATGAAACTACACCGACTGTGGAAGTTCTCCTTGAGTTATGAGGGCATAGACTGTGCCCTCACACTTGTTGATCCTGCTCACCCATGTCACCTCACCTGCTTGAGAATGACGTACGTGATCTACTCGGAGACTCCGAAGCTGGGCGAGGTCTTTATTGAAGACCGGCCTCGAGCCTAGTCAGGCAGTGCCAGTTTAAACCACAAGGACGCACCTGTGCATTGTGTGTACAGACTACTTCTAGTTTCTGGAACTAGAGGCAGGCTCTGGGCAGCGGCAGCAGAAGCCAGTTTAACGTGCGATCTGCCTAAATAAAGCCTCCTTAAGGGTGTCTTGTGGTTGGTGTGGGGGTGTCTCATAGCTATAATGCTTAACTAATGCACTTTAGTGTGGTGAAAGCACTATAATGCGTTAGTCTAACCCCTTGTGTGGTATTTCGAAGGACTGGACACAGGCCTGTAAATAATTGGCTGGAATTGCTGCTTGAACAAGCCTGCGAAGGAACCAGGGCTTTAGTATTTTGTTTATTTGCAAGTTAATTTGTTTGTTTTTTGTTATTGTTGTTCACCTCCATTAATATATGCTAATGGAAAATATCCTTTATTTATGGATAGGCTATATACTGTTTTAGGTTTAACCCTATAATAACTGATAAAACCTCACAGAAAGGGAAATGGCCCCCACCAGTGCTAACATATAACACTGAAGAAACACCCGCAGAACCACAAACTAAATGCCATTCAAAGAAAGAAAAGGAGTTTGAGTAATTTTTATTTCTACCCGAAGGGGCCAATATAATGTACATTTTGTTATACAAGGTAGCAGCATGAAAAGCTTGGCTAACATTCTGCTCGAGGTTTGCATTTTAGGGAGGTCGCATGCTTTTCAGTTTTGTGGCCTTTGCTCTCCAGTTGCAGGGTTTTGACACATGTTTTGGGTCGTATTTGATTATTTCTAAACTGTAGAGGATCAGGAAATATCAATCCTATTTGATATTTTGGCTACATTTTGATTATTTCTTTGATAGATAAAATGGCTGGATTCATAACAAGATTCCCAATATGTACCCTCACATTTACTTACCCCAGACTTGTGAGTCAGTATTGATAGTAGGTGAATTGCCAAACAACCCAGGCTTTAAACGTTCAATGTAACGTGCAGAGACAGGTATATGTGAAAAGTGCTGTCACCAAGCATCTGGGAAAGTGGTGAAAACATGGCATCAGACTTTAAGGAAAAACATGGAACACAGTGTCACTTGGAAAGCAGCTGAAAAAAGTTCTTTCAAAATAATTCAACAAAAGACACGAGTTATTTTTTTGCATTTTCAGGTATCCAGATATATATATGAAAAATGTGTGGTGACCTGTCAAAATTGATACCTTAGCTGAAGTGCTCCCCTGTAAGAGATCCATGCCACTTGCTTTATTGTACGCAGAAAGCATATTTACAATCTCCAGAGTTAATAAAGAATGCTATTGACTTTGTAGTCCGTTTTGGTGCACAATTTTGTTATGTGCTGGAACTAAAACACAAATATTGCACATTTTGTGCTTTGTGTGGCATACAAGAAAGATTCCTTCCTACAAAGTCATTTAGTCAGTGGTTCTCAGACCTAAAGGCTGTGAATGCTGTTTTATCCATGTGGCAAACGTTTACAGAATGTTTGCTTAGTGATGATGCCAAAGGCAAGAAATGTGAGTATCTCTGGTAGCATAGTGATGGTAATGTGAAAAAAAGTACTTTACTGCATTCTTGAAAAGTACGGATTAATTTTTGACCTTTTCAATAACTGGGAGCATATGCCCTCAAAGTTAAGTTAATTTGTTTCAGAACCTGTCCCAGAGAATTGCAATCTTCAGGTGTACTAAAATTGCCATGGAAAGGTATGTAGGTGGCCAGAGTTAACAAATTGTGTCCTGGCTGCTTTGGCGTTGCCCATCTCAAGTGCCAATATTGAGAAAGCCTTTTCAAAGATAAAAGTTGACAAGTGAAGAGCGATCTCTCGACCACAGAATCACTGAAAAAGTATTGTAGGATGTAGTACAATAAGTTTGATTTTGTAAAATGTATTTGGACCTCACATAGACTGTTTATATACCATGCGCTATCAGTGCAGCAAGCAATGATAAAAGCAAAACACTCTATAAAGTCCCGAAATCACTGTTTGTTTTAATGGCGCAGAAATGTGTAACCACTGAAGACCACTGTTTGTTTAAGGTATTGATATCACTGAAATAAATCCACCAGAATTTACCAAAAATAGAAACTGAAAGCCGATTTAGAGACTATTCGAGAGAACTTGTGGAAGAGGTGGGATTGCACTTTGTGTGCCCTGGTCATGACACAGTATTGAGTTACTGAATTAAAACTTAAGCACCGAAAGGCTAATTGGTATGTTCACCAAAAAAACTCATTGGCTAGGAAGAAGTTGTTTGAGAGCCTTCCCAACGCAAAATCTACTCTGCTGATAAGAGCAGGTGTTCTCTTATCTAGGAGAGCAAATGAGCTATAAAGATGCTTTTTTAATAGTGTTTTTATCTAGTCACATTTGCTCTGTTGAGAGAAGGTCAAATGTCAGTTTGTCTTCCAATGGAAAGAAAAGTAAACACTACCTCCAAGATAAAATAAACAGCTAAGTTAGGGCATTTTGTTAAGCGAACTGGGCATTTTGTTAAGTGAACTGTCCAACAATCATGCTGTACAATGTGCAAAATTAAAGTCTTTTTTTAACACACATTTAAATAGCTGTACATGAACTATACAAACACTTCAAAATATATTTTAGTAGTTATGAAAGAAAGCACTTTATAATTCAGTGAATGTTTTTTTATTGTTTATATGTTGATGATAAATCTGAACACTGTACTTGGTGATGTGCAAATGCAAACCTTTTTTGCTGAATCCCAATTCCCTCAGATTTATACTCTATTTTATAAGAGACTGCATGTTAGTCTGAATTTTGATGGCCATTTAAATTGAAAATATGCTGTTTATAATTGCCAATGTGTTACCAAATCATGCTTTAGTAATACATTTTATTAAAAGTGAATATTTAAACATGAACTGAAACATTTCTGCTCCCGTCCTGAAGACCGTGCTATTCGTGAACTTGATGCAAGTAAAGGGTCGATGTACCATATATTAGGACTAGAGCCTTACTAAACCTAGAGCACAAGATTAGTCTTTTAAACCAAACAAAGTAGTTTTGTACAGCAGAAATGCTTAACCTGAATATCTGAAGGTGCTCTCATCAAGCCAGGTCTGATGGCTCAATGGACTAATACGTCCGCTGCAGGGGCCTGTGTTCGACCTCATGGTCACAGGTTCAAATCCTGGTGGGTCTAATTAACCTTTCATCCTTCTGAGGTCGATGAAATGAGTACCACTGAGTTGGGTAACACACATCTGTTGTTCAGTGCCAAGGTGCCAAGATGCCTCTGGGTGAACCTGCTTTTTCCAAATACACGTTTATGTTATTAGAATGAAAGGCGGCTCAAATAACCTTTTTGCAAGGGTCACACAGTTTCAGACCAGATTATGAGTCTAGTACATTACAGTTGGCTCTAGAAGATTATTCAAGTCACAAGACCTGCTAGTCCAGTAACTTTTAACTGATTTTTAGAGGCCTGTTTGCTGTGATGGCCATTGTCCGTATCCTCCTCATTGTAGACAAAGCTTCACAAAAACCTTTTTAGATTGCATGCTAGTCTGCGAGATTAGCATGAGTCCAGTACAGTCTTCATCAGATTATTGGAAACTGTTGGCTTTTGGATGCCAACCTGGAAAAAGTTAGTTATAATTATTTGAGTGTAAAAATTTGAAATATGAGCAATACTTTTAAAGTTGGTAGTCGGGCATAGGTTTGAAACATTGCCTATGAGACAGTATTATACTATCTTCATAAGATTGAAAATGTATACTGTTGATATCATGTGGGTTCTGCAATACCTTTTTTTTTCTTCCAAACTACTTTATAGCTACTCCACAACTCTTCGGCAATCCTTCACCATGATTCTACGTTTAGTACATTAAGACATATTAACTTGCATACCACTGCACATTCAAAATACGTGCAATTGGTCAGTTATCTAGCCCCTGAGTTCAAGTCTCTCTTCTGTAGGTAGGTACTTTTCTTTCAGATTCCTAACCATTGCAGTAACCTTTTTAAATACCCTGATCATTTTTTCAACTTTGTTCTTGTTTCCTTAGCAGAAGTGCAGCAACTTCTGCCTCTTGTACCGAGGGTCCAAAAGATGTGGCTTTTAGTGTATGCAAGGCAGATTGTTTCCCCTTGCTAGCGTCTCTGGAAGTCTACGCCAAATGATTGTTCTGAATCCTTCACAGCGAGGCAATGAGAAACCTAGCTGCCAAGGGCCCCTGTATGCAAGCATTCCTTTGGGGATGCACCACTGGACCATCTGCTCCTGAAGCTAGCCAAGCTCCTGTCAGTCACTGCTAGAATATTTCCACTTTAGGGAGCTGCCACAATACATGCAGTATGCTTCCGGTTTGCCCACAGCCACTTCAGCATTAACTAAAACGTTTGGAGGAGGATTTTTTACCCACTGTATCACAAGTGTATAGCATTAAATGAGTAGCAAATGTGAACACCTTTTATTTTGCACGTGGTTGCTGTTGTGGAGTGGATGTGTTTGCAGATGGAAACATCCGTGCTGTGATCCTAGTCGGTTCTGTTCAATTTCCCCAGTCTCCCCATATTTCCCTTCTGAGCAACTGTCTGCTTAACCCAAAGAACTTAGCCAGTCTCCTAAAACTTTGAATTGCAGCATTGCACGCTAGTCGGCAAAGAACATTGTAATCTTGTAGTCAGTCTAGACCTTTTATCAGCTGTACTTATCATACAGTCTACTTGCCCATGGCAGAGACTTTCTGGCCTTGTGCCTCAGTAGTACACAAAGAGAACAACACCCAGATAACAAGTACTTGTAACCACGAGAGAAATTCAGGTTGACTTCATTTTTTGGCTCCTTGTTTCCTTTTGTTTAACTCGTATGTTCCATTTCGAGTCTTATTAGTGCAGCTTCTAAATGATTTACTCTTTGGGTCTCCTAGTCTTGGTTTTCACTCTAGTCCTAGCTGATCTCTGAAGGAGTTCTTGTAGGCCTTTCACAAAGTACCCACAGAATCGATGAATCGCCTGTTTTCAGGAAACAATAGGGTGATCGTATCCACAAGGGGCTTCAGCATTCTAGGGTCTTAAAATTCACATTTGTGTGCATATCTAGAACACGCGACCACAGTGAGCCATAAAAGCAAATCAACTGGTATGGGGACCACATGTATGAAAATTCCTCATCAAACTTCTTCGAAATCCTCCACTGCCTGGCCTTCAGATTTTAGAGTGTAGGTATAGCTATGACATGGAAAAAGTTGGCTATTCCTTCCTTGACGGCGACTACCTAAATTGGAGTTTTTTTGGTGCAGGACAATTGGGGGAGGGCTGGGAGGACTGTGTGCATGTGAGAGACTGTTTAAGGGGTGGTGGTACAGTGTCCTTTATAACCTATGCTGTTGACTGGCTTTGAGCATGTCTTCATCACTAGGTATTGACATGAAGAATGTCACCCTTGCAAGCACCCACCCTCATTTTAAATGTAAAGTGAAGGTTCAAGCACTTACCATGATGTAGTCTCATTTTGTTAAATGTATTAAGATATTTCTGAAATGTTTTAATTTGCTTTTCCCTTAACAATGCCCTTACCTGCTCCAAACTGCTTTCTTGACCGTCTCATCTGTCGGGTTCAATATTCCATGTGCCCTGAATCAGTAGATGGCCTCTCCTGCCTAATGCACGATTGATTATCTTCTTGGGAAAAGAGAACCATTGGCAAGAACCCAGCCAGTGCTTGGCTCCGGTTTGGCTTTCAGTCCTATTCTATTGGTCTGCTTGTCCTTCTACAATAACACGCACTGTGGATACCGCACAGAAGCTGGTCTTTCCTTTGAGTGTGCACCTGTAATATGCTGAAAACAACAAACAAGGGCTTGGACTCACCTACAGTAAAGCAGAGTCTATTAATATAATCCACAAAGAAGATGCTAACACGGAGTGCAATTTACGAACAGACCTTTTTGTTAACCAGGCTAAAAAACAATCAATTATTAGCCATATATTGGAATTAATCCATCAATATTTATTTCTTTTATAGAAAATGTTTTGATCAACACAACCAACAATGTAAAAACTTACTATATATATATATATATATATATATATATATATATATATATATATATATATATATATATATATATCTATCAATCAAAAAAACTACATTTGGGAATACGACATACACTACATAAAATAGACAGACAATTGAAACATGTATTAACCCTCTCTTACAAAATCCATCTTCCAATCATACTTGCACTCCTTTCGACTTACAACATACAAATCATATACCACAGATGGACAACAAGGGAAACAGAAAAGTCAATGACTTAATCCAAAGACACTAATATATACAATTATTTTGACGGTTTTTGGGTTTCTGTCTAAATAATTGTATATATTAGTGTTCAAAAGATTGCTATATATCAAGTATTTAGAGAAAAAGTTTTTCTTTCATGTTTGCCGAACAGTCTTTGGATTAAGTCATTGACTTTTCTGTTTCCCTTGTTGTCTATCTGTGGTATATGTTTTGTATGTTGTAAGTCGAAAGGAGTGCAAGTATGATTGGAAGATGGATTTTGTTAGAGAGGGTGAATATATGTTTCAATTGTCTGACATTTTATGTAGTGTCGTATTCCCAAATTTAGTTTTTTTGATTATATATAAAGAATATATATATAGTTTTTCATTGTTAGTTGTGTTGATCAAAACGTTTTCTATAAAAGAAATAAATATTGATGGATTAATTCCAATATATGGCTAATAATTGATTGTTTTTTAGCCTGGTTAACAAAAAGGTCTGTTCGTAAATTGCACCCTGGGCATAGTTATCTGGACTCTGTCCATTTTATACCAGTGTTTTGTCTCTTTCCGAATTTTCTTTTTTCTTTTTTCTTTTTCCTAGAAGACTTTCTGCTTTCACCAAGCGCCTAGTTTTTTATGGATCTTCACAATTTTCAAAACTAGTTTGCGAGCCACTTCAATTCTTTTATGGAAAGCTTTGGGGTGATCTGTCAAGTGGAGCCTGGTTGAGGGGGAGAAAGAGGGGGGATGAAGAAGGAAGGAGGGGCGTGTTGTCTCATGCAATTTCCCATAGGGTTTGAGGCACGACTACAGCTGGAACCGCTGAACAGAATTGAACCAAATTTGCCAGAAAGCTATATCTTGGTTCAGGAAGAGTGCGTTTTGTATCCTGTTTATCTCCTCCACCAAGAACCACTCGCCCTCATCCAGGTGTCCATGGATGCTTGTGCTACGATTGCGGTACTATTTCATTTTCCCCCCTGCTGTCCTTGTCTGTTGCTTCTTCCCCTGCCAACCACCCTTTGTCTGTTGCTTTTGTCCATGCTGCTTCTTTACCTCCCACCCTCCCCTTGTCCAAACCAAGCGCTATCACCCATCCAGCGCTGGTGACGTCCTAGTACTTTTTTCTTAACCAGTTCCCTCCCACCCTTCCTTCTGTTGTTCATGTTGCCCATTTTTGTCTGTGTTGTCCAGCCACACGAAAATGGCGCTGTGATGCAGCTAGCGCTGTTTGCATCCCAGTGCTTTTTGCTTACTCTTAGCCATGCCTCACAGCAAATGTGCTGATCTACAGCATGGCAAAAAGACATTGGCAAAACCAATTGATCTCAAATAATCAAGATTGGTTGGTTTTGCCAATACTTGTTGGCTCTTGCTTGATAATACATCTGTCTTCGAAAATTAAATGATCAACAAGGTGCTTTATGAAACACTAATGCGAGTATCGCTGTGGTCCACCCACATTTATCTTAAGGTCTTGGATTTAATTGGGAAAAGGTTGTGTACTTCTGCTATAAAAGCATGCTTGTGCTGCACAGATTGTGCTCAACTTGGTAGGTCTGAGCTGGTTATTATACCAAATAATCAAGGCTGTAGTCCTGACTGGTTCTTTGGAAGAAGGTCAGGCTCGTGGCGAAGGTCTGATCTATTTACTGTTGAACATTTTTGAAAAATACAGGAAACTTGAAGTACTTGGGATACGCATATGTTAAACCCAGTGAACATTTATGGATTCATGGATATGGGTGGATTGTTACACTGTGTTAAGTCTTGTACTCCATGTAGACCCCAGGTTAAGTACCATGGGAAGACATTGTACATGGTGAGTGCAAGGACATGACCGGGGGGGGGGGGGGGGGGCGGGGTTGTTTACATTGTGAAATCTTTTTGATACAAATATTTTTTACGAGTTGCTTGCTAGTAAACAAAAGCAGGGTATTTACATTGTCAATTGCTTGACACACATTGGGCATGGCTTTTATATTGTGGACTGTCTGTAGTAGACCCACTGAACAGTGGTCCTTTGCCATATATTGCTTTGTGTGTTATACAAAGCAGCTTAAGGACCATCTAGTAGCCAGTATAGTGACCTCAAGGCATGTGAAATTGTTTTTTTGTGAAGGAGTAGTCTGACAGTTCTGAATATTCTGTAATCTTCTCATAGTTGACAGAGGTGAGCCGTGATGCACACTTCACTTAATCTAGTTTAAATTGGACAAGTAAGATGGTAGTCTAAACTTTGTGAGGGAATCCTAGGTGTGGGAATATGCGTTGGAATCCTAGGTGTGGGAATATGCGTTGAAGTGTTCTCCATTGTGAGAAAGCTTGATGTATTTACCTTGTCTCAATAATCACAAAAGGGAATGGACACTTGTATCTACAATAACCATTGATTATTTGTTGACAACCCTCATAGACGCTGAGGTGTTAAAAGTGCGGTTTATCTTTTATCCGCCCCTTCTCTAGCGTCATGGCATATTCATCGGGTTGACAAACGACGTGCTATGCCTGCCTCACCCGAGGCAACCTCTGGAAAGAGTAGAAGTGTCCAGAGATAATGAGAGCTGGAGCGCAGTGCCACCAAGCAAAAATCTAAAAACAGTGTTGCACCAAAACCAAAAACAATATTTATTATAAAGAAGATGCACACTGCAGATTAAAAAGGGGAAATAGTGATATATTAGGTAATCGAGTTACAGGTTTACCATATAACTCTATCAATAAGTCGACATGTTTCAGCTCTATTGGGCCCAGCGGGTCTGTAGAGCTTTCGTCAGGACAAAACAAAAAAACAAAAGTGAATACTCACACTATTAGTGTAGTGTTCAAATGGAAGTATGAAAATTTCACACTCAGATTCCTGTATGAAGGAAACAAAATATGTTTATGGCATTTTAAGAATAAACTTAAACATTGTTTAATGGCATATAGCATGCAAGAAAAGGGTCTCTATATGTGGACCAGAACACAAATGAGATAGCAATCAGTCAATCTCTATTTATACTGTTGTAAGCACCGCACTGCAGGTACTACAATACATAAGAGCAGAGAAAATAGAGAACAAAGGAGCGGGTCGTTCCACTGGGACAGAAGATGAGGTCTAATTAAGTATCGTATGCAACGTTGTATTTAAGGTGTTACGCTGGGAGCTGAGTAGAGAAAGATGCAAGTTGCATGTAAGCGCGGGATTAGACGGGGTACAGAATGGTGGTTTGCCATTACTTCAGCGCTCACATTAAGGTATTACCACTCGGAGAGCAAGGCAGCGCTGTCTAAAGACGAGAGCGTTAATTTATGTAACAGCGTGTGGGTTCTCTGAAGTAGTAATCTGACCCTTCACCCTTCACCTTCCTACCCGTAGAAACTAGGATGTTCCTCAGGACCAGGCCCACTCAGAATATGGGAGGGGGGATGGAAGATTCCCCCCCCCCCCCCCCCCCCGAACCAAAAAACTACAAAACTTTCAGCTTAGCTGGGAACAGCAACCAATATTGCAAGTGGAGACCTCTTAGCTTGGGCTTCACGGAGTTGAATGTACACCTGTCTCGGAATTCCCTGGTGTAATCCGGAAGTATTTTTAAATTCTTGCGTTGCACCTTTCCCAGTCCGCACACCTCCTCCATGAGAATCATGTCCTGGTCTAGAAAATTCAGTAAGGATGCTATCACAGTTCTAGGTGAGGCTGCCAATGGGGGCTGCCCCATCTCCCCCCCCCCCCCCCCACCCCCCCCACCCAGAACCCAGTGCACGCTTTCTATAATGAAGCAAGAGAACTTATCTTTTGAGGGTAGCTGGCAGCCAATTGTTCAAGAAGGGCCCCATGTGGGGGCCCTAAATGCCTTCGGGATAGCCCACAATGTGCAGGTTGTTTCTCTGTGCTCGATTTGTGGCATCCTCCAGCCTCAACAGCATGTCTTTAGAGGTCCAAACCTCTGTTACCACTTTGAACTGGAGGATGTGGTCTCAAACCTCTGCAGAGATCCAAGATTCCACATATTTCAGAGGTCTTGGCGCAGCAGGGAGACCTCCAACCCCACCTCGCCTACTCTTACCTCCAGAGCATCCCTGGAAGACTGTATTGCCAGGATAAGGTCTGCCTTGTCAGGCATGGACTGGGCGGTGGGTCACCCCTTTGGTCTATCGCTCTATCCGCCCTTGTCTGGAGGGTTTAGGTTTTTTGTCTCTCACCATGGGACTAGTCCAGTCCTTTCTCTGGGGGGGGCGGGAGCGGGGGGTTAACTACACACTGCTGGACTGTAGTAGGAGTATGTATGACTTTATAACCCGGTGCTCTATCCAGCACCCGCTCCTGGGTCTCACCACCCAGGGTGCAGGTAAGCATCATAGGCCAGGTCTTGAGACAACTATTCCACATCTGCAGGATGCAGTCCACACTGGGGTCCATGAGGAGGCTCAGGTGGGAGAGCAGGCTCAGGGCCACAAGTCTATAGCCTGCAACTGGGGGCACCACTCCAGTCCACTGCAGCAGCCCTCCCCCCCCCCCCTACAACACCTCAGGGGGCTGGACACTCCACATCATCCCTCTCTGGTGAATACTGGACCCCGCAGCATCCAGCACTATCCACTCTTGACCGAGGCTGACCTCTGACAACACTTGGGCTACCAGCCCCTCCAGATGCAGCAGAGTTGGAAGGCCCAATCATGGCCCTCTGATTCCCATTACACATGCGGGCTAGGCCTCCCAGGATGCCGCGGCCACCTCCTGGGCTGCCTAGCATCTGGTATCTGCCTGGCCGCACCATGGTGCATCTGCTCCAGGGCTGTTGTGCCAGGACATGAATGAATGAAAAAACATTTGTAAAGCGCATGATTACCTGGGGGCATCCCAGCGCTGCCTGTGCAGATCTGAAGACCCAGCTCCACGCACGAGCCCAGAGATTCCTGCCCCACAACTGCAAGTATTCTGGCCCTTACAGCTCGTGTTTTGCGGACAAGCAGTCTGCTCGGCCACAGCAGCGATGGGCAGGATAAACCATGATATCTGATTAGCTGGCTCGGAACTTGTTTACAGGGCCTCTTGGCCACAGCCCAACCCCCACCCCCCTACCCCCCCCCCCCCCCCCCCCCCTGCTTGCCAGTGAGTGGCTCTTGGCCTGCTCCCAGTCCTTTCTGCTGTTAACCCAAATGTTGGTGTCACATTCAGTCTTACCTTCTCCTTGCAGGTCATCGAGATCACTGGTACATTTTACTCCCTTTTAACAAGCCCAAGGAGCTTTCTTTCTTGCCTCTTCAGTTGAAGGGAGAAAGTTGGTTATCTGGCAACAATATCTTCTTTGGATTAAGGAAATGCAGTTTTGCATGGCACAAGAAGTGTTTTGCCTTTAAGTGATCCAAAATGCTGCTGCTACATCTGTTCTTAATTTACCTCTGCCTTTTTCTGGTAAAATCTCAGTAGGACCTCCTATGTAGGCTACCAGTGGACAAACAGGTCTTGTTTTAAGATGCCTTCCATGGTGCACAAGGCACTTGCTGGAACTTTTCCGGAGCATTTTATCTCATGACTTCAGCCCTACAAGCTATCTCAGTGCTGTTTTTCTCCTGCATCGTTGTGCCTATATTTTTCAAACCAACTAGGCAGACTCATTCTTGCTCCAGTTACCATCAAACTAGAGGTAAGACTTTGCCTGTAGGATGTACAAGAAGAGTGGTGTTCCTGTTAGTGCATGTTGCATCACATTTAAGTTTGGCATTGCGTATAATTTACATCATTGTCCAATTTTCATTATTCTACTTAAAATTCAATGTCATTCCTCTTCGAAATTAGGAATTTCATTTTTATATTATGTCCGTTCGCAAGCGCTCTCTTCTGAGCTTGCAACTAAGTTGACACCATTTTGTACTAGCAGAGAGAGTGTCCTTTATTCCAAAACTAGAGAAAGAAACTTCAGCTAAATTTCTCACAGTGGGCAGAGTAGTCATGGCAGCATGATCCAGTTTGAAGGAAATTATGAAAAATGCATTTTAAGGCCCATGTGAAATCCTGCTAAAACAGAACTATTTACTGAAAGGCATCAAACATTTAATTGAATAAGGATGATTACATTTCTCTTGCAATTATACTGTTCATAGAAACTAACATGCTGACCCCATCGTAGCTTCTAATTAAGCATTCACTCCATTTACAAATCTTTCCTAAATTACATTTTCTCTCGACATTTTGAAAGTGCAGATTTTTATGATAGTGCTACTACGTGAACAAAAATAATTCATTCATCTTCGACTATGGTTAATCAATTTTATCTACTAAATGAGCACTTATTTTAGCATTTTCATAATCCTATTTGTTAAAGGCTACATCACTACGTCACGTTAAGGCATTTATAGGTTTTCATAGCACGTTATTGATTGTGAATTCATTAACACTTTTAACTCACTGCTTTTACGATGCAGGTAAAACTCTGATTTGTTTTACCTAATGTATGAGTTTGTGTGTAGGCTTATACTCTGTCTCCCCAGTGAGAAAAATGGGTTCTCCCAGCTGAACTACTGTACCAGCGTCTCCTGCCCATGAGTTGTCCTGTTTTTTTTTTGTTTTTTGTTTTTATTAAGTCGAAAACAGATAGGCAGTCCTTTGCAGTATGTTGTGTTTGATTGTGACACATTGGTATGTATGATTTGCTCAATCGCTCAACACGAGGGCACATCTTATTCATTAATGTCCATCCAAGGTGAGGAAGAGGCAGTTTCCTCAATTGGGTTGGCAACATATGGTGTATTGCCTCTCTGTTGGTTGGAGTCGTCTGTTCAAAGGTTACAATTCAGTGCTATATTTAGCATATTTGACACCAGACCGAATCTATGAACGTTTGCTTTATAAATATTTTTAGCTGTCAGTTTTGTATCATGTTTATTCCATTAATTAATCGACTTGCTGCGTCAAATTGTGCAATTTGAGGCGCCATAGCTGATACTAAATCGCAGTGTGCATCACACTATGCCAGAAATAGTGAAATTCGGAGCCCAAATTCCGGCAATAGCTTTCATTAGCAGTTGTGGGATCCTTGGCAGAGTAGATGAGTTTGGCAGATTTAGCACCAGTTGGTGGAACTTTTGTCTGTTTTCTTGTTCAGCCAGATTTCTTTTCCTAGCTATTTAACGTGATGCTGAGCCTAGCTCGAGGACTCTTGTATGGGTTTCGGTGTTTGGTTTATTGCACGGATCCTACGGGTGCCTTTGAGCCTATTGTATGGAGACAACAAAGCTTTCTGCGTCTCACAGGCTGTGCCTCGCCTTGTGGCAGCAACCAGACATTAAAACTGCTGTTGGGGGCGTGGCTTGGACGGCAGTGGAGATGGCTGCCTAACTGGTCGCTCCGCAGTACAAGGGAGCGAATTCTACTCTCCCAAGCAACTTACTGACTCAATATCAGCAGGGAACACGGTACCAGAGTCCCCATGCAGCATGGCACCTGCTACGGGCATCCCGAGGGATTGATCTTGCCCTCCATCGCAGAAGTCCCGGAGCTTTCTCTCTACGCGCATGAGGCTTGGTTTCACCCAAAATGGCGGCGCACACCTATCGCAACCCTGCCTGCTGTGGTGCAGGGTCGGTTGCCCAGCTAGGAAGATCCTCTGAGGCTGCTTTGATTGAATTACAGAACGAGGATTCCCCCTCCAGGATGATCGGAAGGTGAGCGACTGGCCTGGTTATTTGGGAAGCTTCTCACGTGAAGACCGCGCTGCCTGCCTACTCTAAAATGGCGGCGATCAAAACCTCTAACCCACGCTTTCGCAGCAATTGCCCGTGGCTTTTCTAACTTCGGATACAACCTGCTACACCAAGAGGTGCACCCTCTGCCTACTTTACTAGACAACTGCGGGAGCGGATTGGAGCGCTTTGCTGCATACACCCAACTCTGAGTGCACGAGAAGGCAAAGGCAATACAGTCAACCCAAGATGGCGCCACACTTCCCCCTCCTCAGACCTCTATGATGCTCATCTTACCGAAGATGTGGGGGTAACACGGGGCTGTTTCACCTGGTTCGTAGCCCCGTTCTGCCTGCAATTGATCTAAGTAGAGGAGCACTAACCCCAGCCTGCTAACACACGTGGCTGTACATCACATATGCTCCACCAGATCTGTCTCATTGAAGCAAATTGCTCATCTTTGTGCCACACTCCGGACAATCCTCTGTCTTAGAGCCCCATAGCCTCTACATCACGGCGACATCCTGCGCTGTGTACAGCACCACAGCGCTCCTGCACCCCAGTGCATTAAACCAGGCTTGTTTTCCTACAGCGCACTTACCTGTGAGACTATCAGCAGAGCAGTCTACACGCCTTACACGGAATATTACAAGGAATAATACACGGAATAATAGCCCTATCGGGCTGGACACTCGATTGAAATTATTCCCACTGAGAATAAAGCGCTCCCCCCACCCTCTACTTATACTGATCTGTTGCAGCAATTCCTATTTCTCTCAGTCTTAACCTTCATATTCTATCCTTCAGCGATTATTGGAAGTGTCCTGCGGCCCAACCTCCTTTACTGAGTCACTCCAGTTCTCGTTTGGTTACTAGAGCAAGTCACCGGCTATCGCGGAGTGGACCTAACCGTATTAGCAACAGGATACTCTACAATGGCGGAAAAAACAAGCTGGGGCAACCCCAAGAAAGTGCGACCGGAGCCAACGGCTTCAGACTCCCATTAAAATCAGAGCGGACATGGCTGCAATCATGGAAACGATCCTTAAGGATTTAGCCGATCTCCACGACCTGTCCAAATAAACCAAAAGCAATACGGACTCAATGCAACTCGAACTCACAGCGATACGAGCACCATGAACAAACACCTGGGCGAAGCACAACAACGTCTGAGCGATTTCAAAGATGTCCCTACAATCAACCAAAGTAATAAAGCGCCTTGAATTCACCGCCGATGCCCTCAGGAGGCATAATGCTGAGCTGGAGGACCACATTAGACTGAGGAACATCCACATTTTTGGCGTGCCGGAAGACTCCGAGAAGGACGCAGACTCCTGCGTGGCGTTCCTTGAATCATGGATTCCATTGATCACCAAGATTGAGTACCTGCACGGTTTTGAGCTGGACAGAGGGCACAGGATTCCCACATTCGTCCTCGTCCCCTGATATGAAAGCACCTCAGATTCCAACACGTGGAAGCTATCCTTCGCGAGAACCAATCACAATATATCTTGGAAGGGCAATCACATAATCTTCAACCAAGATTACTCAAAAGACACAGAGCTACGGCAATGTTTCCTTCAATTGCGTCAGTCTGAGAGCGAAGAAGATTTCTTTCTCATTTGCAGGCCCATCAAAATTCAAAATCATAGAAAACGGGAGATAGCTTTTCTTCTCAGACCCCAGAGCTATGGCGGGTCATCTGGAAGAATGCCAGGTGCAACATATCGACCAATCCAGTGGTTCTACAAACAAGAGGAAAACCAACTCTCAGGACGACCTGGACTCTGATCCAGCCTGAAGGCTGCTGAGGGACTATATTTGAGGTACTCTTGGGGTAGTGCCGATGCGGCCCTGTTGGGCTGATTGTCGAACTCTGTACACACCACCCACAGGAACTGTCCCACGACGCCACCTACTTCGTTGACTCCACCACTTTGACAGTCCAGTACCGTGAGTGATGCCTTGGGTTTACCCAGGTCATTTTACGCTATCAGTTTACGTTATTGGTATTGGGCTTTAAGTTTTGATGATATACTGTTCACTATTGCTTCACCATTGGCACAACATTACTGCTTACATGAGACAAGTGAGTGTCTGTTTAACTTCGCTCCTAATGATGTCCAGATATGGTGTAGTAAACAAAAAAGATTGCTGGCCCTCCTACTTATTTCGTCTCGCTTTCAACTTATGAGACCACAAACAAAAATCCACGTCACTTTGTTTGTATGGGTAATTTTATTTAACCCTTTTACTCATAATTTTTGTTGAGATTTATCTATTTCATGAGCAAGAAGAACACTTTATGTACACTTATATACAATACGAAAACATTTATACATATTTACAACTACTATACAAATACAATACTATACAATGAATCAAACAATAATCAACAAACTTCTCGTGTGAAGAATATTAAGCGAATCCGTATTCAAAAATAATTACTCTTTCCGAAATAATCAAACCGCTATTAGACCCATAAGGTTTCAGAAAAAGTATATCAACGGCAGCAATCAGAAAATAATTCACAGTTAATTCCAACCAAAAAATGACTGAACCCATAAAGGGCAAATATTATGGGGTATCTGTCTGCCGTTTGCCGACACGTTTCGAATCTGTAAAGGATTACAGATTCTCCTCAGGGCTCTCTCAGTGTTTTCAATCTACACAAAAATAAATGAAAACAAAGTTTGTTTAGAAGTTTGCGACTTGTTTTAAAGACCCCCTATTGTTGCTGAACTAGTTACCTTTATGCAGAATGCGGTGGGCTCTCGTGGTTCAGTTGTACACGAGGGGCTGTGCGCCGCAGAAAGTCAGTGGAATAGAAGTTTAATTCTGCAAAAAAATTAATTCACAAACTTACAAAGCCATCTGGAGCGGTACCAAGTGACTACTACAGACTCAAAGCTGCACGCTCATACCTTCGTCGAGTGTGGCGTTGGATGCTACATTAAGTCCTCAGTTTGCTCATTCTACCTGTTCCGTGCGACCTGTAAAGCATAAGGGTCGCGCTCAGTATTGACATTAGTTATGGCACAAGGACGTTTAGGAAGTGTTGTGGAATTTTGTAAAGCCACATACCTAGGTTTCTGGTGGTTAGCACCGGACGGCGGTCGCCATGCCGAATGCTCGTTGTCTTAGTAAAAAATCCAGATTCAATCGGTGGTGGGGGCACGTGTTCCTCACTGTTCTTTACAAACGCGTGGCTCACTCGCGCTGTAAGACATAAAGGGGTCCCTTAGTTCCTGAATCAATACAATTTTGGTGTAATGAAGACTCACTTCGTTGGAGCCTCACCGACACTCACCTCTCTATCGCATGGTCGAACCAGGAAATGCAAACGCTGGAACAGCCTAGTGGCTGTGCAGGGCTCCTACATCATAGTGAGCCAGGCGCTGGGCATTATGGATATTGTAGTTTATCAGAGGGAACACATTACAATCTTGAAATTTCTGAAAGTGTGTTCAACCCCGTTTGGGTGCTATTGAACTTTAGTATTAAATAAGCCTCTTTCTTCAATAGGATCTGATCTATATTGATCCCTGTTTTCAGTTGATTAATGCTGAAAAGCACGGTCCAATTGAACTCATTTTCTCCGTGTTTGTCGGAGAAATGTTGGACAAGGGGCGCAGTTAGCACTTTATTTTTGACCCGCGACCTGAAGTGCTAACTGCGCCCCTTGTCCAACATTTCTCCGACAAACAACACGGAGAAAATGAGTTCAATTGGACCGTGCTTTTCAGCATTAATCAACTGAAAACAGGGATCAATATAGATCAGATCCTATTGAAGAAAGAGGCTTATTTAATACTAAAGTTCAATAGCACCCAAACGGGGTTGAACACACTTTCAGAAATTTCAAGATTGTAATGTGTTCCCTCTGATAAACTACAATATCCATAATGCCCAGCGCCTGGCTCACTATGATGTAGGAGCCCTGCACAGCCACTAGGCTGTTCCAGCGTTTGCATTTCCTGGTTCGACCATGCGATAGAGAGGTGAGTGTCGGTGAGGCTCCAACGAAGTGAGTCTTCATTACACCAAAATTGTATTGATTCAGGAACTAAGGGACCCCTTTATGTCTTACAGCGCGAGTGAGCCACGCGTTTGTAAAGAACAGGGAGGAACACGTGCCCCCACCACCGATTGAATCTGGATTTTTTTACTAAGACAACGAGCATTCGGCATGGCGACCGCCGTCCGGTGCTAACCACCAGAAACCTAGGTATGTGGCTTAACAAAATTCCACAACACTTCCTAAACGTCCTTGTGCCATAACTAATGTCAATACTGAGCGCGACCCTTATGCTTTACAGGTCGCACAGAACAGGTAGAATGAGCAAACTGAGGACTTAATGTAGCATCCAACGCCACACTCGACGAAGGTATGAGCGTGCAGCTTTGGGTCTGTAGTAGTCACTTGGTACCGCTCCAGATGGCTTTGTAAGTTTGTGAATTAATTTTTTTGCAGAATTAAACTTCTATTCCACTGACTTTCTGCGGCGCACAGCCCCTCGTGTACAACTGAACCACGAGAGCCCACCGCATTCTGCATAAAGGTAACTAGTTCAGCATAGTTCAGCAACAATAGGGGGTCTTTAAAACAAGTCGCAAACTTCTAAACAAACTTCGTTTTCATTTATTTTTGTGTAGATTGAAAACACTGAGAGAGCCCTGAGGAGAATCTGTAATCCTTTACAGATTCGAAACGCGTTGGCAAACGGCAGACAGATACCCCATAATATTTGCCCTTTATGGGTTCAGTCATTTTTTGGTTGGAATTAACTGTGAATTATTTTCTGATTGCTGCCGTTGATATACTTTTTCTGAAACCTTATGGGTCTAATAGCGGTTTGATTATTTCGGAAAGAGTAATTATTTTTGAATACGGATTCGCTTAATATTCTTCACACGAGAAGTTTGTTGATTATTGTTTGATTCATTGTATAGTATTGTATTTGTATAGTAGTTGTAAATATGTATAAATGTTTTCGTATTGTATATAAGTGTACATAAAGTGTTCTTCTTGCTCATGAAATAGATAAATCTCAACAAAAATTATGAGTAAAAGGGTTAAATAAAATTACCCATACAAACAAAGTGACGTGGATTTTTGTTTGTGGTCTCATAAGTTGAAAGCGAGACGAAATAAGTAGGAGGGCCAGCAATCTTTTTTGTTTACTGTTATATTGGGTCCAGCTGCCCCCCGTCCCAGGACCAAACTCCGTTGCTTTTCAGATACGGTGTAGAGCTCTTCTATCACAAACAAGAATGCCTGATTGACACTTACTGCTCTATGTTCAAACAACGTTCCATAGCTGTTTCCTAGTTATATCCTAGTTTTCCCCCCAGGGATTATCTCCCGTTCATGCTTCCTAGCTTGGTTGCTAACCTCTATCTAGGCTATAGCTCATAGGTTCCGTCACCTTCAACCCAATTTTTGGGCTTTTTGGGGACCCCTTATCTACCTAAGTGACATATTGCTTGGATATATACCATTTACTACCTTGTTCTGCCTAGTGACGGTACTCCCGTTGTTCTACCCAAGTACGTATGTTGGGGGAGGGGAGGGGAGGGAGGGGGACGGGGATTTGGTGAAGAGGGGGGGAGGGGGAAGGGAGAAAAGAGAGTTGACATATGTTATTTGCTTCTTTAGGTTATTATTGTATTCTTTTCTTTTTCCTTTTTGACAATGCAGCAGCCTACACGGGCCTTAGCCTACACGCCGCACACTCTACCATGTATCCTTTTTTTGAAATCAGTCTCTAGCTTCTCTTGGCGGGAACCGGCACATCTTACATCTCGTATCACTGTACTGATGTCGCACTCAACGATCCAATCAGACCCCGATGTCCGATACCAAGTCTCTCTCAGAAAATCTCAACATAATCTCTCTGAACGTTAAGGGCCTTAACCACCCGGTAAAAAGACGGAAAATATTTGATTACCTTGCCAAATCAAAGGGGGATATCCTCCTACTACAGGAGACCAAGTTGTCGGAGGAAGACACACGATTCATTAACCTCCACTGGATCTCACATACACTCTGCTCCCCCGCTGACCACAAAAAATGAGGTGTCATCACACTAATTGCAAAAAAATCTAACTTGACGGTTGTCTCACACTCGCACGACATAAAGGGCAGACGGTAATCTCGCATCTATTGAGGGATGAGGACCCAATACATGTTGTGAATATCTACGGGCCAAACGCAGACGACCCGGACTTCTGGGATTCAACTGCCCGGGCCATGGAGAATATCCCACAGGACGACCTTCTCGTGGTAGGGGGTGACTTTAACCTTCCTCTAGACCCAATCCTTGATAGACAATCCAAATGCTCTTTCCACCATTCCAGATCGCATGAGGCGCTGCTGCGCCTTTGCAATCATTACCACCTCAAAGATTCTTGGAGCCTTCAGAATCCCAACGGCAGAGACTACACCTTTTATTCGGGGCCCACACAATTCATATTCCAGAATTGATTTTATTCTTGTCTCGAGCTCCTTTACCCACCTCATTGAGGAGACAGATATTGCCCCGAAATTAGTCTCTGACCACGCATGCATCAGTACCAAACTTGCTGGGTCTCGCTCAATCCTACCTCCTAGGAGATGGCGTTTCAGCGAGGAACTATTAACCGATCCCGACAACAAACAAAAGATTATAGCTGCCATAGAGGAATGCATCCTACTGAATGACCTTCCTGACACAGCTCCCTCCACCATGTGGGACACGCTTGAGGCCACAATTTGTGGTGTTAGTAATTCCTTGATTAGTTACTGGTTGGTTTTTGCCCTTATATCAATAATAAGTCTTGAAGACATCAGACAATTGGAAGCCTCCCATAAAACTAATCCTGATGACACCGCAGCCCTTGACCTTTTAATCAAGAAAAAACATGAATACAATGCTATCACTAACAAACGAGCGGGGGTTTGGATCAATAGATTCAAAGCCCTAAAGCTGTGTGAAGGGAACAAGGCAGGAAAACTTCTCGCTTCATATCTCAAACCCAAACAAACTGTCCACTATTACCTCCTTTTAAAGACCCGGCAAATAATATTCACACTAAGCAATCCAAGATCTAAGACCCTTTCAAAACATTCGGTGAGGGCTTGTACAAAAATGACCTGGCCTTTGACGAGGAAGTCTGCGACCACTACCTGAAGTCCCTGAACCTACCTACAATCTCCACGGAAGACAAAGCGCAACTAGGCTACCCCATCACAAGTACAGAGATCCTGTTGGCCGTAAAAACACTTAAAAACAATAAGGCGCCCGGACCTGAAGGATACTCTGCAGCCTTCTACAAAGCTTTTGCCAATCCGCTTACCCCCACCCTCCGGTCACTATTTAACTCCATAGCGACCTCTGGCAGCGTCTCCCCTTCGATGGGTGAGGCCACCATTATTGTGATCCCCAAAGAGGGCAAGGGTCCACTTTTGACCAAAAACTATCACCCCATATCATTGATAAATATAGATTATAAAATGTACGCTAAGATCCTGGCGACTAGACTCAATGACCTGCTTCCCAAACTGGTTAGCACCTCACAAGTAGGATTTCTAAAACACCAGATGTCAAATGACAACACCAGACTCCTATGCCACATTTTAGAAAAAGCAAAAACCTCCCCATACCCAATGGTAGCTATAACTCTGGATGCCGAAAAGGCCTTTGACAAGGTTTCTTGGTCATTCCTTCGGCATCGCATGCAGGCTTTTAACCTTGATCAATATGGTATGCCCTGTATGCTTCTCCGTCCGCCAGAATCGCCATTAATGGCACCCTCTCTAACCCATTCCGTCTCTATCAAGGCACTAGACAAGGCTGCCTTGTTCCTCCTGGGCCTGGAACCCCTACTATCTGATATCAAACGCAATAATGAAATAGTGGGCGTGACTTTCAAAGACACTCGGGTGAAGCTAGCGGCTTATGCCGACGACATATTGATAGCAACTGCAGACACTGAGAACTCCATAAAAGCTCTTATGTCTTCAATCGACAGGTACGTGGCCCTCTCCGGCTATAAGCTGAATCGCGACAAATCTGAGGTCAAACCTCTTAATGTGCATACCACCAGAAACGTCCTTGGCGATTCTGGATTGACCTGGCAAAATGGCGTTATCAAATATTTGGGTATTTAGTTTGAAGACTCCCTGTTTGGTACACTCCGCCATAATGAGTCCGCCACCCTTGACAAAATTAAGCGCCTCTTGGATGGTTGGTCCCCTCGTTTCATCACGTGGTGGGGCCAGATTGAATCCATCACTATGATGATTTCCCCCTTGGACAACTACCTCATCACCATGCTCCCTCTCACACTTTCCGGGGACTTCCACCATAAGCTTGACTCACTGATTTAATCCTTTATTTGGCAAGGGAAAAGAGCCAGAATCGGCTTAAAAAAAATTGCGCCTTCGACAAATCCCAAGGAGGGGTTAACCTAGCAAACTTCAAACTCTACCAAAGGCTTTCCTTGCTAGACGGGGATCTCATTGGGTTACGCCCCAACCAGATTATGTCCTAGTATGGCTTACGGTTGAAAGAGCCATCCTTCAGTCCCTAGATCCTGCCTCCTTTCTGACCATCAAATTCAGTCCCTCCGTCTGTTCAGGTTCCATTTTTAAGACTACAAAGTCATCTCTCTTACAAATAAGCAAACACCTGCCACATCAATTCAAGAAATCAAAATGGGAATCCCTTTGGCACAACTCCACCTTAACATATAAAGGGAAACCCCTATACAACAAGACTTGGATCACACAAGGTTTATTCTTCCCGCACCAGCTCTTCAATGCCTCCGGCCCGCTCCCATTTTCTGAAGTCCGAACCAGATTTGGCCTCCCGGAAGCTGAATTTTACAACTTCCTGAATGTCAAAGTGGCCATATCTAATGCCAAACTCAACAGCATTCCTTCTCTCCCTGCCTACCTGACATCCCTTAACAAGCTTGGCCACCAGGCCTCTAGGTCTAGGCTGTATAAACTATTGCGGCCGCAGGTGCCCAAACTGACGGAACCCATACGTCTCTTTTGGGAGTCCTATTCCTCAACACCGACCTCGGAGGCAGAGTGGGCCAGAACCTGGGAACTCACCACGCTTCACAAAATTAGCCCTACTCTTTCCCAGACTAAATTCTGGCTTCTCCACAAAGCCTTCTGGACACCCAAGCGCCTCTTCCTACACAATATTAGGGACGGCGATACATGTTGGAACTGCGCAGAGGCGGGAGGTAGAATACTGGGACAGTATCTTTGATTTTTATCACTAATGTGCTCCAAATCTCTCTACCACGAGAATTTTCCACCCTGTTGGTAGGCTCTGCCAAAGCTGATACTCTTAATGACAATAAGGTTCTGCTGGATATACTTCTCACCACAGCTGTGAAACTGATATTAAACAATTGGAAGGACACCAAAAAAAGCTTCCTTCCCACATTGGCTGAACTGGGTCTCCAATTTGAGAGGGGCCGATAACATAGCACTCAGGAGCACCCCATGCCCCCCCCCCCCCCCCCCGAAAATTGTGGTCCTCTCTAGACTAATATTTCAACCTCCATGACTTCCAAATACTTCTTAGGTCCTTCATATGCCCCGCCCAACCACATCTCCATCGATTAATATACTGCATTGCTGTTGTTGTTGTTGTTGTTGTTATCTGTTATTTCTTTCATTATATTTCCTCTATGTACTCATTATCACAGATGTATGCAATGTCGTTCCATATCTTGTTCTCTAAGTTTCATAATTTATGTTTGTATTGTTTTCTCTATGTTGAAACTCCCAATAAAACCTTTTGTGAATTTAAAAAAATAAATAAATAAAATAAAACTGCTGTGTTGCTTTACAAGATAGGATTACCAGGGCAAGCATGCGGCTTCCAAAATAAAATATATTGTAATCATCTGCACTGTGGTTGCGCTTCCGGGTGAAAGAGGGAGGGCCGTATTTGATAAAGTATTGTCACAGTATCCACTTTCTATGTTAACCGGTAGCTATTTGAAAGGAGGTGGTTACCACCTAAACAAGCATTTGCAATACCAATAGTTCTGGGTTTAAAGGAATCTTGTACGCTAATGTGAAACAGCAGTAAATGACAGGGGAGTATATATGTATGTGTGTGGAAGCAAAGAAGCATAAAATGAGTGTAGGATAGAAGAGCAGGTCAGATGACAGGTGCACTTTCAGGCCAGGCTGAAAAATCCATGGAGGTTAATTACTGCCCTTCTATCTGTGCTGCAGATGAAAACAAAACACCATAGATCTAATAATTTAAGAGCCTTAAGCAGCATTACCATGTCATACTTTTGCTCCTGAAAGTTCAAGCTCAGGCAGTTAGGTAAACCAAATGATCACAGCTGTGAAGATGAGCACCTTCTTGTGGAAGCACTAGATTTCTACCCTATCAAAGCATGCACACCTGGCTCCCAACGTGTGGCAGATTAAAGTCTCCTCTCTAGTGATGTTCACACAATTGTCTGGCAACAACTCCTCTGTCATGTTAGACCATGAAAATGAGAAGCAATGGTCAGTCTGAAGGTGGTGGTGGTTATGTGTTGACATTTGCCCTGAAAGGTCACGTCAGTTGTTCTATTTGTTTGGCGTTCTTGGTCTGCTGAGGTGGATGGGAAGAGTCCATGGTTGCACTGTCTGGCAGTCGAGCCTTCACGTGTCTGGTTGTGAAAGACCCACTGTGTCCCTACAGTGCCCGCACATTGCTTACCATTGTTTGACTTTATCGTCACTCATTTGCTTACTGCTTATTTGGTTGCTTGACTTCCTTTTCTTGTGCTTTCCCCTCTCCATGGAGTGTAGTGTCATTACATGCATTTTTATTGTGTGACCTGTATATTTCCAATGCTTACATTTAGGGAATTACTTATTCATTTAACTCTCCTGAGTGCCACAGTCCTGCTTCCCCATCGGATATATACCTAATTACCTCCACCACCTACCCACCACCAGCTCTGCAGTGCAACAGGGATCTTTTTCTTGGGTATGGCTGGGGAGCAGACTTTGAGGGTGGTTTTTGCTTGTGGGTGACAGTTCATCTGCTGCACTCCCTTGTAGCATAGGAAGCAGAAAGTGTGCTTACCATTACACTTAATGTAGAGGCCCATAACTCTGTTCCCATGGCTGCTACAAAGGCTTGGTGTGTGATCACTGTGGAAAGTTAAGTTGGGCCTTGGCGAGAGTTTCCTTTAACATTCTGAACAGATGTTAAAAAGAACAAGCATCCGTTTTAGAAGGTTAAGAAAATCATCCTTGCCATTTATAAAGATTGAAAGCATGATTCATTGTACAGTTTTGAATTGCCATAAGATGTGTTCCCTTTCAGCTATTTTTAGGTGTGTTTGTGTGTATATATTATGTATGTATTTTCACAGAAAAAACCATATGTTTCAGCCATGTTATAGTTGGCTGGACATTTCACTCATACAAAACCATTGAAATTTCCCCGTTCTAGTTAGTTCAGCTAACTATAACTCACGTGCACTGCTGATGACGTCACATATTACATCACTCATGACCTGGTCAGTGACATCACTCATCACATCACTGACATCTCAAATGACCTCACTGATGACATCATCCAGTGAGTGTGTGTCTTTCTGAAAAATAAAAGTTTTATATATGTATATCTAAAGGTCGATGAAAGAATAAATGGGTAAAAAAAGTGTCTAAATGGATTTTTTTGTTTGTTGTAAAATTGATTGTATAACTGACTTATTAAGTATACCTTAGTGAATACATGTATTAGCGAGTAATGTTTAAATATCTGTATCAGTGTCTCACTTTGTATAGAAGTGACTGCATGGGTTGGTGAGTACCTACATGAGTGTCTATATGGGTTATTAGTTGTTTTTTTGAGTATCAGAATGAGTGTCTGTATGGTTTGGTGGGGGGTATTACTTAGCACACAGATGCATGAATGACTGACTCACTGTTTGTATGTGTTTTGAAGACCGAATATGTGCAGGACTATGGGTGGATGAGTGTGTGTATGGGTGTGTTAGTGAGTGAATCACTGTCTCAATAGTATCTTTGAGTAACTACATATGTTGTAAACTAGTATATGTGAGGATTGATGTATATAAGTGAGTATATGTGAGAGTGAGAGATTGGAGGAGTTCGTGTATAAATAAGTATGTGTTTCTATAAGTGATTTGTTTAAGAGAGTAAGTATGTGTGTTTCTGTAAAAGTAAGTGTAGTGGTATGTGTATAGCTGTATTTGCAAGTTAAAGGATGTTTGATAGTTTATTTGTATGTGTGTGAGTAACTCTATGGATGAGTATTGGTGTGTAACAGGATGTATAGGTGTATGAGTACATTAATGAGTGAGTACATGTATGAGTGACTATATAGAACTGTTCCTGAATGAGTGGATGTGTATGTAGATGTTGGAATTATCTAATAGGTTGTTGTAACTGGTATTGGGATCTCCCTTTTTTTGAAAATGTTAGTTTTTATTTCATGAATGTGTGTATCAAAGGTTATATTGGGGTGAGAGGAGATCTGCCACTCTTTCACAAGGATGAGGTCATCAGTGATGTCACTGACCAGGTCATGAGTGATGTAATTTGTGACTTCTTCAGCAGTGCATTGCGGGCGCGAGAGTTATAGTTAGCTGAACTAACTATAAAGGGGCAATTTCAATGATTTTGTATGAGTGGAATGTCCTGCTAACTATAACATGGGGGAAAACTATTGGGTTTTTCAGTGAATTTCCAAGGTTTTTAAAATGCTAACTATAACGTGCCGGAAACCTATATATTTTTTTTCAATGATTTATTTATATATATATATATATATATATATATATATCCACACTGGAAAACTAAACACGCACTTTCTTTAACGTGAAAAATTAGAGAGGTTGCAGAGATGCAAACTTTCCATTTCTTTGTAGTCATCTTCCACTCAATCAACACAACAACCACAAATACTCACACCTACTTGCTACCATTCTTGCCTAAGCTTATCAATTATTCTTCTTTAATTCATATTCAAAGTGCAGGCCCTTAATTAAATCTTCTTGGTAACTACTACCCGTGAATAGCAGTGGGTAATTTGCACACTTCTGTCCTTTCTTGCGTCTTTTCTACCACACACTGCGGCAGGTTTACAAGCCCCTTGCGCCACTTTTGCATCATTTTTCCCACAACCTTGTAAATCTGCCCAACTGTGTATACTTTATGCACTAGCTTTCTTCCTTAGTTGTTGTACTAGTTTCTCTTTCTCTCACTGCGGAATCCAACACCCTATCTGTTTAATGACCTGGAAATCCAAAGATCCACTTCACTGACAATGCAGTGGGTAGTTTGCGTCTCTCCAACCTTTCTAATTTCATGTTTTTCATCTTCTACTCAATCTACACATAATCACAGCAATTAGATGTGTGTATGTGTGGATGATCAACTATTCTTCTATTTTATATTCATATTCAAAGTGCAAGCCCTTTATCGAGGCTTTTTATTGTAACTACTATTCCAGGAATTCTGCTCCTACACAAAACTGTGCATAAAGACTTAGGACCTCCAGTGAATTACGGTGTACTAAAACCCACCTTACTACACAAACCCCCACCAAACTAGCAATCAGTCACTCATTGGTTCTTCACCCTAGAGCAAAAACACCAATGACTAGTCAACCTAGAACATGCGACTTAGATTACATGAAGTAAAGTGGGTAACAAAAACACTCTTTCAATATACTCTTACACCAGTCAAAAGCAAGATGCAAATAAAGACACGTGCAACTTTGAAATGTTTATTTCTAACTCCATAATCTCATGCACAGTACCTTACAAAATACAACCAAACATTATTAGAAACAAGGTTGTCAGCATTGTTACTATTCTATGAAATACAAACGGGAAAAAGCATCCTATAATGCTAAAGGTAAACACATTTAAAATATACCTACATTTCACCCTGCCTACCTAGCAGATTAGTTTATAACTACAGAAAGTCTCATAGGATTACATGGGCACATCCATACCTCTGGTACTCTGCAGTAGTGGATCACATTCAGTGTTCCACAAACTGTCAAGATACATGTAACTTTGCCCCCACAATGGATTATGAAATGAGCAAGTATCGGAGGTGCCCACAGCTCCATATGTATTATGGCTTGAACATGCAAAGATCATTTTGAATAACAGACGCAGTAATCAAGATAACCTTGATGTTCCATGCTCTCACTCTACACACAACTAGCGAGGCAGTTTACAAATCTAGCATACCAAATTATTCTCATATAAAGCAAAATACTCCACGCATTAATAAGCCACCACCGAAAGTCAGGATAATTCGTAAATGGGCAGAGGTTGACCTGATAAACCTGACTAAGGTGCTCTCGCCAAAGGATCAGTCCTGGAGTCCAGACCTTAGCCTGGACCAGCAATACGTGGATTTAACGCGGAGCTTGACCCTAGCTATTGATCAGATGGCTCCTAAAAGAACAAAGCTAATAAAAGGACCTGGTAGGGAGGCTCCATGGTTTACGCCATCACTGAGGGACCATAAAAGGATACTCAGAGCTCTGGAAAGAGGTTGGAGGAAAAATCAGCAGGACTCAGCCAGAAACCTCTATCGAATCTCCCTCAAAGCATACAAAAACAATCACACATGCTAAAGCCGAATACTACGAATCCCGCCTAAATAAGGCAGCCAATGTACAGAAAGAGATTTTCAAGATTCTGTCGGAGTTGACTAAAAAACCTGACAGATCCCAGTCCCCCATAGATTGCAATACCTTTTAGGGATACTTTCTGGAGAAAGTAAGAACTATTATCCAGGAGATAAAAAGTGGTACGTTAAAAGGGATGGATACACCTACAGCCCCTCGTGAACCAGTTGATTGCTCCATCGCACTGTTTCCAGAGATTGACACACAGAGTCTGGAACAGCTGATGGATAGAATCAAATCTGGATCTCCAGCGGACCCGTGTCCACCGAAAGTCTTTCAGGCAGCCCGTCCCTTATTGGAGGAGCGCGTTATCTCCCTCCTAAACAGATCCTTGAAGACAGGGCAAATACCAGCAGAACTTAAAGAAGCGCGTGTAAGACCCCTACTGAAGAAGCCAGGCGCAGATCCTGCAATACTAAAGAACTACAGGCCGATTTCTCAGCTACCATTCCTTTCAAAAGTACTGGAACATGTACTAAAATCCCTGTCCAAGTACTTGGAGTCTCACCATCTACTCCATGAACGACAGGCAGGGTTTCGAGCACATCACAGCACCGAGTTGGTGATGCTCGCGGTGCTGGATGAATTGAGAAGCCTGGCTGACGGTAAGAGATCGAGCGCCCTGATTTTGTTAGATCTTTCAGCGGCGTTCGATACCGTCAGCCATGCTCTGCTCCTAGAAAGAATGAGTGACTTCGGTATCAATGGCCTGGCCTTCAAGTGTTTGCAATCCTTCCTGTCGGGTAGGACCCAAAGAATACAACTTGGGGAAGAAACATCTGTAGTGGGGACGCTAGAATGTGGGGTACCTCAGGGCTCGGCCCTATCCCCACTTCTATTTAACCTATACCTGCAACCTCTGATTGCTTCCCTGGCGCGCATGGGCTGCACAGTATTTAACTATGCGGACGACACTCAGCTGTTGCTGAGTGTCGATAACACAAGTGCCGCACAACTTCACACCCAGAACATCTTGAGGTACACGGTCCAATGGATGACTGAATCATCTAAAAATTAACCCAGATAAGACCGAGGTATTGGTGATCCCATCTGCCACCTCACCGTGGTGTGACCTCTACTGGCCAGCAGAGTTAGGCCCGGCCCCAAAACCAAGCCCGAATGTAAAGAGCCTGGGGATTAAACTTGATTGCGACCTATCAATGGTCAATCAGATTTCTTCCGTGGTGGGTAGCTGTACCAACATTATTCGACAGCTACGTAAGCTAGTACCTGTCATTTCCCAATCCATGCTACGTTCCATTGTCGCAGCTACCGTGATCTCTAGGATAGACTACGGTAACGCCCTTTACCTTGGTCTGCCAAAAACCCTGACTAATAGGTTACAGGTCATTATGAATGACGCTGCTAGTCTCATCTTTAGACTGCCAAGACGATCCAAAGCATCTCCCCTGCTACAGAGCCTCCACTGGCTCCCTATTAAGGAGCGAGTGGAATTTAAAAAGCTGTACATAGCTCACAAAGCAATCCACGGGCTGGCGCCTGCTTACATCAAAGACCGCATGGTAGTGTATAGCCCAATGAGAACTCTTAGATCTTCAGATTCTCAATTATTGGTCTACCCCCGGTACAAACTTGTTACCAAGGGAGGAAGAGCCTTCTCTGTGCTAGTTCCTCGGCTATGGAATACACTACCTGAGTCGCTGCGCAGGGAAGAGAACCTCCTACGCTTTAGGAAGGGTTTAAAAACGCTACTGTTTAGGAGGTCCATGAATACTATCTAGACTAGTGGATGCCGCTCTCTGTACTGCCAAGTTGTTGTTTGTACCATCGATTTCCAAGCGCCTAGAGGCCTGTAGGTGATTGGGCGCGCTATAAATCAACAATAACAATAACAACCTTCTCTAAACAATATTATAAGTATGTCATGTGCAGAGCAGGAAAGCAAAAATAGTGTAAGCTTCTAATAAAGATTCTAATAAACCCATGCTTACTTAACAGGCTGTGAGTACAACGCTCAGCCCCACGGCACTCTTTCTTGATCAAAGCACGCAATATAAACGTGGGCGAATTAGGAACGCAGAGTCCAAGCCTAAAAAGCATTGTCAAGTTCACATTTCCCCCAAAAAGTTATTCGCTCTTTGATAGAAAACTGTAACTGAATAATAAAGAATACGTAGAAAAATCAGTCTTAATCCAACAGCGTGTAAGCACAGTATGTAGCAATAGCCTCCAAGGGAAGTCATTGTTCTCATCTGAAAACATTTCAGCCATCCAATTCCATATAATAATGAACATACATGTTCCTCAACAACCAGAGCCTCTATCACCATCGGAGGAAAACTCACGTCATCTTTAATGAAACTGCGTGCCAAGAACTAAAGCGCTGCTGCAAAAACATTCCAGCATCCCATTATTCCCTGTGTCGCTGCTAAGGCCATAATCCCGCCGCCAGAACAGAGCAAGTCATGAACCACTAAGGGGCTCATCAGCTGGTCATAATACGCGTTGGGAGACCGCGTACTGCAGAGACATAAATCCAGGGCCTGTCAATCGCAGCTCAGGCAATGGAAGACAGGTTGAACGCATGTGAAAAAGGAAAATCGATATGATCCATAAGCTGCACTCAACGTTGCAAGAGGCAGTGCTCCATAGTAACTAAGCATTCGGTTGCGGAGCAGCAACAGCCGGGACATATTGTCTGCTGCAGGATGTGCATCCATATTTATGTAAACAAATTAATAAAAGCACACCAGCAACTAATGCGAGTATTAAGCGCAATCCACCAAAGATGCTGGAAAAAAACGAATGAAAAAATCCCAAAAAGACACCAAATATACTTTCTACAAGGCCACTGCTTCTAACTTTAAAAAAGTAAGGTAACCCCTTAGTCAAGGACACATTAAAGATACTCTAAATTAACTCCCCAAAATTCAAGAGCACGTCTGTATTTAATAAATCATGCAGTTCTGTGCGGGTGTTTGATACATAAAGGACAAATGTTTCTGTACCAGATAAGAGCGGCCTCTTTTTGAGACAATAGCGCTCTTATACAACTCATTTGGTTGACTGCTTTCAAAGTCGAAATCGACAGCCAGATGGAAACATCCAGCTTCCCATGGAGAGGAGTTAACACTTTTTTTTTTTCTTAATTTTTTTTTTTTTTTTTATCAAACCACACGCTCCGTTACCGTAATCATGTGCAATGTTAGCAGGCATCGCTTACAACAATCCATTATTTCAAAGTAAATTACACCCGTTTCCAGTAAACTGAACGTTATGATAGCAGGTGTTGGGCTACTTACGGAACATTGCACTCGCCCCATAGACTACGTTAACCATCAGGCTGATGGAACAGATGAGAAGCCATGTTCACTAAGGGCGTTGTCAAGCAAATAAAACGGTTGCTTGGCGGGGTGTGTACATGCAAACTTTCTCACTTTGCGCCATGAAGAGGCATAGGGCCTCGAAACGTGCCAGGACATGGCAAACCATGACAGGAAAATGGATAACGGAGCTGCGAGAGGCCAATCAACCGGATGGTTGGAACCTCGTGTGTGACATTCAAGTGGAATGAGGGCACGTGAGTTAGTACAACTAAATGTAACAGGGGAATTTAAATGGTTTTGTAAGAGTGGAATGCCCTGCTAACTAGAACACCCCTGAAATTTGTGGTTTTTTTAAGTGAATTTCCAAGGTGTTTTAAATGCTAATTCCTAACTGTCTGAAACCTATGGGTTTTTCCTGTGTGTGTGTATATATAATATATATGTATGTGTATATCTGTGTATAGATATATATTAGTACCCATTTTTATCCTACATCCAAAATCGACATAGGACTATCACCCCATACGTGTGGAATACAGTCTGTAAACATGGCAGCCATTTTACAAAGATATATTAATCATTGTAACATAAGTTTGCCCAAAAATATGTTTCAACACAGTTCTATTTGTTGCTATAATTAATTCACAATATCTTTAAATTAGAGTCGAAAAATATATACGAACTCTAACTCACAAAAATAATTTGGTTTGAAAAATGAACATAATCCACCTAAAAAATAATACCAATGGCTTTGGACACATGACATTTTTCACGACTCATGTCTTTTTGTGAAATTCAAACCGTAATATGTCGGCCTTCATTTCCATAAAAGTTTTTTCAAATTGCACATAATTAGCTTCTCAGCATCTAACTTTATCGGTCTTTCAAATGCCATTCTGCCGATATTGGACACATTGCATTATGAATGGCTAAAACATTGTGAAAAACGTTCCAGAAAATGTCCAAGCCCAAGTGAGCTTTTATCGTATGTCCATTATATAAGCGAATCCTGCGGATATCTCCCCCCGATTCCTGCTTTCCAATGTTTTTAATTTTTATTTCATTTTCTTTTTTGGCATGCACAGTTTTACACCGCGTCTAGGAGTCCTTCCTTTTGCATACCTTCCTTAATTAGGGTCATGACTACGTAATTTCTCGTACATCCCACCTTCTGTTTCATTTGACTTTTTTGAACCTATCCATTTTTAGATTTGGTCTAAAGATCGCTCTCTATTTAGCTAGCCGCGTACAATCGAAAACATAACTGAAAAATACACAATAGAAAGATTGTTTTAGCCAGTCTTACGCTATTGGTTTGCTAAGATGTAGTTTACATTTTGAACAAATTTCCCATCATCCGTCTGCATAGAACGTGACCTCTTCCTGCCTTCTACCTGTTTCAATCAACATTGAGGAGCCTTCCATCATGTAGATACCCTCATCTGTGTGTACCCTTTGATGGTAATATACTCTATTTTGGCACCTTAAGGGCCACGAGGTGTCTTGGGCCAAAGACCTTATTCAATGTAAACTTACCAGCTAAAATAGAAGTGTGCCTCACCCAGTACAACATACCGACAATCACCATATTCACACTTCGAACTATATATATATATATATATATATATATATATATATATATATATATATTACCTACTGGCGGTCGCCAGTAGGTAGTTATAGTTAGGATAATTTTCAATGTTAAATCTCAACATTCTATTTTGAATAACTTTGGCGCCGGTTGACGAATCTGCCTGAAATTTTCAGGAAAATGGTCTCATGGCGGTCCGGTCCTTCCCTGAAAGTTTGGGGGGGATTCGTCAAGCGGGGGCCGAGATAAAAGGGGGGTCCCAAAACGCGTTTTCCCCATGTTAATTTCCATAGGGCGGTCGATTTCACTTTTAGCTCGAACGGCTGAATGGATTTCCACCAAACTTGGCAAAATTGTAGGGACTGGTAGCCCGATGTGCCTTTGCTATGTCTCAAGATATGTGCTCCAGTGGATTTTGAGTAATTTAGGTTCAAAAAAATATATATATCTATAGCCGCGCTCCGGTGCGCGCACCGGAGAGCGCTCGAGGCGCGACACGCGACTTGCGCGCAGGAAGCTGATTGGATCTCAGTTGTCTGTAAACATTCTAAACAGTCTGGAGCGGCCGCCATCTTGTGTCTCGGTAAAATCGAGACACAAGAGGTGGCTAAAAGAAAGGGGGAAATGACAATAAGGGGGAAGAGTACACCCCCTCTGACCCCCTAGTTTTGATGTGGGGGCCATTAAAGGGCCCCGCGGGGCCTCAAAAAAAATTTATTTTTTTTCGATTTCCGCGGGGGGCGCACCCGGTACGCGTACCGGGGAGCTTACTGAGGAGCGTACTAAGGAGAAAAAAAATGACAGATTTTTTTCACAAAAAAATGCATTTTTTTATAAATTAGAGGTAGTTCTGAAAAGAACTTTTTTTTTTCTTCTTTTTGTTGTTTTATATTTTTTTGTGTTTTTTGAACTTTTTGAACTTTTTTTGGCTTTTTAAAACAATTTTATAATTTTTTTGGATTTTTGTCAAGGGAAAAACAAAAAACAGGAATTCAAAAACGACTCAACAGGAGCAAAAAAATGTGAAAATTTAGGGACTGTCAGGGCAGCGGTGTTGCTGTTTCTTTAGGGCAATAAGTTCAACACTCTGCTCCCCATAGCAGAGCAGTTCGTTACACTCCGTGCACAGAAATTTGATGCCTGCAAACTCTGGCTGTATGTTAGGGACCATTCTTCTACGGGATGGTCCCGAAGGTGTTGCTCCACCAGTGGAGGTGCTGCCGCCATCTGTGGGTAATTTCCGTGCCAGGTCTCTGACACTCTCCCTCGCAAAGTTGTTTGGGTGTCTTCTTTTGACATGCCTGATTAAATTGGCATTACCAAAACTATATTTTTTCAGAGGATTGCCTCTGGATAAAGTACTACCACATATTTTGCAGGTTACTTTTGGAGCGTTGACTTTTTTTTCACCTTCAGGGATGTTATAAAATTTCCAGATGAAATGGATTTTTTTCTTCTCCGTAGGAGGGTCCTCATCTACAAATGCATCTGAATCACTGCTGGATGACTCTCTTGCAGCCATTGCTGTAGATCAGGAAAGTAGGAGATGAAGATAGTACACAGAACAGCTCTTGCTCTCTCCAAGTACAAAGCAATAGTGAAGGAAATGGGTGGGGATTTCATTCTTTGTAAAAAAAACTGTTAGCAACCAATGAAAAGTGTTATTTTAGGGTCACATGACCCGACGCGCTTACGCTGCGCGCTTCGGAGCACTTCCGGTGCGTTTACGCGGCGCGAGCGGAGGCGCTTCCGGGGCGCAAACGTGGCGCGATCGTAGGCGCTTCCGGGTGCGTTTACGCGGCGCGATTTGAGGCGCTTCCGGGGCGCACATATGACGCGACCGTAGGCGCTTCTGCGTGCGTTTACGAGGCGCGAGCGTAGGCGCTTCCGAGGGCACTTACGTTGCGCGCCGAAGTGATGTCATCAAACTTTTACAGAAATGCATAATCATTTTCCTTATTAAAAAAAACTGATTTTATTTGTATAGTACGAAAAGTTTTGCATTATTATTAACTTTTCATTCATATTTTTTTTCACGAACGACAATAGCGCTCCGGGTGCGCTTTCTGCTAAGCTCACCGGAAAGCTTACGGGAGCGCTTAGCTGAAAGCTTCTCGGAGCGCGCACCAAGAGCGCAAAAAAAAAAAATATATAAAAAAAAGAATACTTACAAAAAAACAGCAAATTGTAAAAAAAAAAAGGATACAAACTCGATATAGAAAGGAATTAGCATTTAAAAAACCTATGAAATTCACTGAAAAAACCATAGGTTTCACACCAGTTATAGTTAGGAATTAGCATTTAAAAAACCTATTAAATTCACTGAAAAAACCATAGGTTTGACCCCAGTTATAGTTAGCTGGAAATTTTACTGATATAAAACCATTGAAATTCACACGTTATAGTTAGTCGGACTCACTATAACTTGCGCGTGCAATGCACTGCTGATGACATCACATATTACATCACTCATGACATGGTCAGTGACATCACTCATGACATCACTGATGACACCATCCAGTGAATATGTGCCTTTCTGAAAAAGTAAATATTAGTGAGTAATGTTTAAATATTTAAATATATATATTAGTGTTTTACTTTGTGTATAAGTGGCTACATGTGTTGGTAAGTAGCTACATGCGTATGTATATGGGTTATTAGATGTTTCTCTTAGTATCAGTATGAGTGTCTATATGGTTTGGTGGGGGTATTACTTAGCACATAGATGCATGAGTGACTGACTCTCTGTTTCTATGTGTTTTGAAGACAGCATATGTACAGGACTGTATGGGTGGATGAGTGTCTATATGTGTTTGTTAGTGAGTGAATGACTGTCTCACTAGTGTCTTTATCAGTAACTACATATGTTTTAATCTAGTATATATGAATATTGATGTATATAAGTGAGTATATGTGAGAGTAAGAGATTGTAAGAGTTCCTGTTTAAATAAGTATGTGTTTCTATAAGTGATTGTTTAAGAGAATAAATATGTGTAATTTTAAATAGAAGTAAGGTGGAAGTGTGTGTATAACTCTATATTCAAATAAATGGATGTCCAATAGTTTATTTGCACGTGTGAATATGTGTGTGAGTAACTTTTGGATGAATGTCGGTGTGTAACAGGATGTATAGGTGTATCACTTCATATGATGAGTGAGTATATGTATGAGTGACTATATAAAACTATTGGTGAATGAGTGGATGTGTATATAGATAGTGGAATTACTGAATTGCTTGTTGTAACTGATATAGGTATCTCCATTTTTTTTAAAATTTCAGTTTCTATTTTTGAATATGTGTCTCAAGGGTTACATTATAGTGAAAGGAGGTCTGTCACTATGTCACAAGGATGGTGTCATGAGTGATGTCACTGACCATGTCATGAGTGATGTAATATGTGATGTCATCAGCAGTGCATTGCACGCGCAAGTTATAGTGAGTCCGACTAACTATAACGTGTGAATTTCAATGGTTTTATATCAGTAAAATTTCCAGCTAACTATAACTGGGGTCAAACCTATGGTTTTTTCAGTGAATTTAATAGGTTTTTTAAATGCTAATTCCTAACTATAACTGGTGTGAAACCTATGGTTTTTTCAGTGAATATATATATATATATATATATATATATATTCACTGAAAAAACCATAGGTTATAGACCATATATAGTTAGGGATTAGCATTTAAAAAACCTTATTTTACTCGCACAAAACCATTGAAATTCCATATATAGTTAGATGCACTAACTATATATCGCGGACCCGCAATCCACTGCTAATGATGTCACATATTACATCATTCATGACATGGTCAGTGAACTTTAATAGCCCCCTCATCAATCCTAGGGGTTCAGGAGGGGTTTGCCTTACCCCTTTCATTCATTTACACCTTTTTTTTTTTCCACCTCTTGTCTCTCGATCCCACAGAGAGACAAGATGGCGGCCGCTCCAGACTGTTTACAATGATAACAGCCAATCAGCTTCTCCTCAGACTCCCGTTACACTGCCGGTTTGCTGCCCGGTTAGCTGCCCGGTTCGCGTACCAAGACGCGTCTCTACGGCGAAAAAAACGTTTTTTTTTTTTTTGTTTTTTTTTGGGCCCAGCGTGGCTCTATAATATCCCCTCATCAATCCTAGGGGGTCAGAAGGGGTCTACCTTGCCCCTTTCCTTCATTTCCCCCTTTGTTTTGACCTCCTTGTCTCTCGATCCTACCGAGAGACAAGATGGCGGCCGCTCCGGACTGTTTACAATGTTGACAGCCAATCAGCTACTCGTCAGACTCCCGTTACACTGCCAGTTAGCTTCCCGGTTAGCTGCCCGGTTCGCGTACCAAGACGCGTCTCTACGGCGAAAACATCGGAATTTTTTTTTTTTTTTTTGGGGCCCAGCGTGACTCTATAATATCCCCTCATCAATCCTAGGGGATCAGAAGGGGTCTACCTTGCCCCCTTTCCTTCATTTCCCCCTTTGTTTTGGCCTCCTCTTGTCTCTCGATCCTACCGAGAGACAAGATGGCGGCCGCGCCGGACTGTTTAGAATGTTGACAGACACCGGAGAGCCAATCAGCTTCGCATCGCAAAGTTCCGATAAGCGAAAAGTACGCGAACCGGATCGCTGCCCGGAGCGCTGTTACAGATATATATCTTGATTTAAACGTTAATTTCTCAAAATCCACTGAAGCACATATATTGAGACCTAGCAAAGGCACATCGGGCTAACAGTCCCTACAATTTTGCCAAGTTTCGTGCAAATCCATTCAGCCGTTCGAGCTAAAAGTGAGGCCAACCGCCCTACGGAAATTAACATGGGAAAAACGCGTTTTGGGACCCCCCTTTTTTCTCAGCCCCCCCTTGACGAAACCCCCCCCAAATTTTCAGGGGCTGCTCAGAAACAAAATGTGCCATTTTCCTGAAAATTTCAGCCGATTCCGTCCACAAACGCCAAAGTTATTAGACATAGAATTTTCAGAAATCCCATAGGGAAAAAATCCTAACTATATATACCTACTGGCGACCGCCAGTAGGTATATATATATATATATATATATATATATATATATATATATATATATATATATATATATATATATATAACTGACCCTACGCGTTTCGGCGGGCAACCTCTATATCTATATCTATATATATATATATATATATATATATATATATATATATATATATAATATATATAATATATAATTTCAAACTCGGCCCAAAGGTATCTGAGCGCTTTACATGAGCTCCAGTTGCATTGCAGATTGCCCCATTCATTTTTAGGCATGGGGAGATTACGTGATTTGCCTTCCCTAGTTCCCCAGCTTCAAGGTTGGCCCCTTTAGCTATTAAGTCACATCCTCTCAAGCACTTACAGTATTTCTACAACATGCAGACCCAACATCCTGCACACCCGGTAACTACCACACATCCCTAAACTATTGAATACACATTCATGCTGATTAACCCTCACTGTGCAGTACACCACGATCCAGATATCGCAAACCTAATCCACTTTCAAAGCTTGATTTCCTCATGAAAACATGATTCTTCTGCCACTTCCAAACTTTATAGACCTCCGTCTCACAGGCTGCAGTATCCATTTTGTGGACTACACCCAAAGGAAGGGGGGAGGCCTTGCAGACATCCATAAGACCTCCTGGTCCTGTACCCTAGGAAAGCAATAGCGCTACTGACATTTCCCACTCTCTGCAACTGAGACTGCCACCTTCAATCTCATCTGCAGGCCTCCTGGACAGAACAAGGACTTTATTGAATAATTCTCAGATGTCTTCACCACCTCTTCCATCTGATATGTACTCGCCACCTCTGGGGAAACTCCAACCTTCCGGACAACAGAAGCTCCCAAAAAATCAACAAATCTACATACTCTTTAATTCACTCATTGTTGTACAGCATGAGACACTCCAAAGACTTTCCCTTAACCTTATTTTCCTACCTTTCCATCACACAACCTCAGCAATTGAATGCAAACCACGCATTCCCCTGGCCCACCCACTTTGCCATTCCTGTCTCCCTGCCCAGCGTCCTACGTGCAAATCCAGTTCAAAACAGAAGAGGAGACCAAACAGTCAGATTCCTCAGACTCCATAGACCACCTAATACTTTAACTCCTCTCGAACTATCTACTTCACATCTGATACCTGCACACTTCTAAACTATTTCAGCTGTTTTTTGGAAAGCTGTATGAATGTTCATGCCCAATTTTTAGGTCTCGCCTGTCGATGCGCATGCGCATCGAGCAAGCGAGAGTATTGGGACTTATCCACTCTTTATCCACACTGCAAGGAATCGTGGCGATTCCTTGCAGTGCCCGTGACTTTTAAGCTCAATGCGCATGCGCATTGAGCTTAAAAGCGCGTGCACGTCCGTCTTTGTTTACCCGCTCCGCCCCCTCCCCTTCCCGCCGTCTCGCATTTCTCCTCCCCCTCCCCTCTCTTCCCTCCGTCTTGTTTATTGTACCCGCTCCGCCCCCTCCCCTTCCCGCCGTGTCGCATTTCTCCTCCCCCCCCCTCCCCTCTCTCCGTCTTGTTTAAGTTTACAAGTTTCAAGGTAAGCTCTTTATTACATAAGCCACGCGTTTTGGAAATATTTATTTTGGCACCCACGTTCCCTTCGACTAAACGGAGCAAGGCGAGCACAGAAAACTGCGCACATAGTTTGTGTCACAAAAATTCGGAAGATCGTAATACACATAAAAACATGAGGTTCCACAAAACGCGGACCAGCCATATTAGCAAAGAGGAATAGCGCGACCCGCAGTCTTATTTACTGCTTGGCACAACCGCATCCCCCCGCCCCCGGAAGTTAAAGGATACAACCCACCCACCAGCGAGTTGCTCCCTGCTCTACTTAGTGGCTCCAGGGAACATGTGACCGGCTTCGTACAGAACCACTCCTGTCGTCACGGGCTCGCGGCACTCTCATCACGCCCCTCTGGCCGTCCTTCCCAGTGTGCTACACAGGCGGCACTACAGTTCCACCCCACACCAGTTTTCAAACCGTCTCCTACCTGCTCCCAGTCACCTGCAGCCATTTTGAGAGTCCCCGGGGAGGTGGAAGAGTAATCGAGCACCTATTTTGTTATTGATAGTACAAAGTGTGCAGAGGTGCTCTGCTGACTGTTACACCGCAGTGCGGCTCATGGCTGCCGGCGCAGCCTTACTACCCATTAGCCGCCTGGCGCAGTCATTCTTGCACTCATGGGCCACGTAATTGTCCGTCTCGGCTACAAATTGCCTCTCCCCTCAGGCCCATTCGCATAAATCTTGCAAGCTCGTCCAAACCTGCTCCAGAGTGCGCGAGCGCGCTGCACACGCGCCGAGAGCCAATAATGGGTACATCTCCACTAAATGCTTCCTTCAATTAAGGCAGGGAAAAAAATAATAATCTCCCGGTTTTATGTCACAAAACATTAGCAAATGCTTAATCATTTGGGGGGAGCGGAATGGGGAGTCTTTTGGCAGGGATGCCGTGGTACACCATGACGCCAGAATGCAGGCTCGTGAAATTCATAGAGGGTTAGTGCACGTTTTGGTGATTCTCCTCCCCCCAGTGTACCTTTTTTTTAAAACTTGTTTAATCACATTGACCTTTAACATTTCTCCCCGTTTGGTGCCCTCCCTCTTAACACCAAAATCTACACTCCTCCCACCCCCACTTCCGTGTTAAGTAGAGTGCCCTTCGTCATCGGCCGCCCGGGGTCAGCCTCTCCCAGATCCCCTCTATAGCCGCAGAGGCCACGGTGATCAGCCCACCTCTCCTCCTCCCCTGCAGCAGCTGATCTACCACTGCAGTTCGCAACGCTCTGCAGGTAAAGCCCTTTAATGCCTTTGTGCATCTAGAGGTGACTCATTGGTTATGCAGCATTTTCCATTGTTGAGAAAACCAACCTGAATGCTGTCCTTTTGACCACCAAAAAGCCACCCAATCATAACGATTAAGCTGTTAAAAACGTTGTTTGCGCTTTGAAGGTGCTCTACAGCATGTTCAAGAACTATGAATTCCTAAAGATTATTAACACCAGAAGGATCACTTCTGACATTTGATTGGTTTTTGCACTTCACTTTACTCATTCAGTACAGCTGTTGGATAGATTTTTAGGTCTTGCCTATCCCACTCACCCTCACTCACCCTCACACACCATCACAGCCCCCTCTCACCCGCACACCCCTCACACCCCCTCACTCACCCTCACACCCCCTCACTCACCCTCACCCTAACACACCCTCACTCACTCACCCTCACACACCCCCTCACCCTCACACACCCCCTCACCCTCACACACCCCCTCACTCACCCTCACCCTCACTCACCCTCAACCCCACACCCTAACACACCCTCACACCCCCTCACCCACCCTCACCCCCCTCACACCCCTCACACCCCTCACCCCCTCACTCACCCTCACACCCCCTCACTCACCCTCACACCCCCTCACTCACCCTCACACCCCTCACTCACCCTCACACCCACTCAGCCTCACAACCCTCTCACCCTCACTCCCTCTCACCATCACAACCCTCTCACCACTCTGTGCCACATAATTATATGCTTCATAATTACACTGCGCTCAACGCAACATACACTCCAAATACCACTCAGTGCCACCTAATTACACGCCACATAATTACACTGCACTCAATGCAATATACACTCCAAATAACACTCAGTGCCACATAGTTAACCTCCACATAATTACACTGCACTCAATGCAACATACACTCCAAATACCACTCAGTACCACATAATTACACGCCACATAATTACACTCTACTGAATGCATCACACACTCCACACAATACCACTCAGTGCCACATAATGATATGCTACATAATTACACTGCACTCAATGCAACATACACTCCAAATACCACTCAGTGCCACATAATTACACGCCACATAATCACATCCACCACCATCACATCCACCACCATCACATCCACCACCATCACATCCACCACCATCACATCCACCACCATCACATCCACCACCATCACATCCACCACCATCACATCCACCACCATCACATCCACCACCATCACATCCACCACCATCACATCCACCACCATCACATCCACCACCATCACATCCACCACCATCACATCCACCACCATCACATCCACCACCTCCACCACCACCACATCCACCACCACCACCACATCCACCACCACCGCATCCACCACCACCACATCCACCAACACTTCCACCACCACCACCACCACATCCACCACCACCACATCCACCAACACTTCCACCACCACCACCACCACATCCACCACCACCACCACCACATCCACTACATCCACCACATCCACCACCACCGCATCCACCACCACCGCATCCACCACCACCGCATCCACCAACACTTCCACCACCACCACCACCACCACCACCACCACATCCACCACATCCACCACCACATCCACTACATCCACCACAACCACCACCCCATCCACCACCACCACCACCGCATCCACCACCACCACCGCATCCACCATAACCACACCCACTGAACATAATCTTCACAAAAGTTATTTACAAACGTTTAAGCTATTGCCATTATAAATTACAATAACTTTTAAGTATTAATTATTTACAAAATTGAAAGCCATTGTTATTTGTAATATCAATACATCTAAGTCACGTAAATACAACACACATTGCATTACAAATGCTATAGGTGTCACATTTTCAAAAGTTAAAACTATTGACATTGTAACTGACAAAGCTATTAATTTTGCTACTTTCAAAACCAACACATAAATAAAAAAGTGTCATTTACAATACCAATAGCTCAAACTTTCCTAATGCGAGACCTATTGCATTTCCAATGCTTGTTAAAACTTGCAAATGCAAACTAAAGCCATAAGCACCCTGGTACTCTAAAGAACTTGCTGACGGTAGAAGATCCATTAGCTGACCGGAAAGAAAATGGGGAAAAAACTAGAACCTGGATGACCTTGTGATACTGAAGTCCCGCTGCTTTGGCTGATGCAATGAGCTGGATACTGCAAAGTACTATAGCTTCACAATCCATGAAGACACCCACAATCTGAATGCTTTTCAAGACAATCGAGCACTGAATCAACCCCATTCCAAGCCCACCTTTGCCTAATTCTACAAAAAAGTTCAATGCCATCAACCTGGTTAGTGAAAGTACAGAAGATACAATGGCACCTCAACAGTCTGCTTTACCTCGTGTGTCCAGCCCTTTCTGAAGAAATCTGAAATTGTCAGCCTTCGAAGCCCTATCACTTGCAGATCTCATTGCCAAATTCAATTTACTCAAAACCACTTCTTATGAAGAGATCTTACACTTATCCTTCACCAAAAGCTCTCTTGGGAAGTGCTTGGTCCCTCCTAATCCTTGTTAATGCTCCCTCCCTCACTCAAGGCATCTTCACTGAAGCTTTCACGATAGGCTATATTCTTTCCTCTTGTAGAGGAACATATACTAGGCACTGAAGACCTCACCAACTATCCCTCATCACTCTCCTACCATTTATTGACAATTGCATTAAACTCTGCCTGTGATCAACTCCAAGATCACATTTTTGCTAACCATTTCCTGCACAACTACTAGTCTGGCTTCATATCATGCTGCAGGATGGAGACTGATACCTTATGCATCCTAGGCGATGCCTTTGAGCCCAGATGAAGATAACCCTTGCCTCTGTGTTGAAGGCAGCTGAGAGGTACGCCAACATAAAGTCAACCATCCCACTCTCCTATGCACCAAGGAGTCTTCAGTGGGATTCAGCAGCAGTGTCCTCCACTGGTTCTCCTACCTTTTCAACCAACAACAATTAGTTCATGGGAGGACCTCCAGTTCGCTAAAAACATCCTTATTATCTGGGGACACACCCAGGGGTCCTGTCTGCTTCCGGCCATCCTCCCTCTGCTAGGAGCTACATGGTACTTACTAGGCAATATGCCAATGATGCTTAACTCTACCTGAAGATCTCTTCTGCGTCAGACAGCCAGCACCTCTACATTTCATGCATTTCTTCCAGTACTGGATATCTGCGCAATCCTGCAGCTCAACCCACCATAATGGATTTCCTGTTATATGGCATGAACAACAAACCAGAAACGGTACAATACTCACTCCGTGACCTGCACCTTGACAGTTTTGAACCTAAACTTCGATCATCAAGAGAGGTTACTAATCTGTATACCTTGAGAAATTGCACTTAAAAAAAAAAAAATAATTGGGTGCCTAGTTTTAAACTGTTTTTAAATCGCCTGATTTTGCACTTGAATTGGGTGGTGGTGGTGGTGGGAACAAATCTGTGCTCTACTGTTCAAGGTGGACGAGGCTATCGAAGCTCCTCAGCCATTTAATGCCCAAAGCTGCGCACAGCAGTCTCACCAAAGGCAGGCCCGTCTTTAGCCAGCTGGGGTCCAGCCACCATGCCCAATACTATATCTAGTCTTCAGATGACTTCAATCGGTTAGTACTCGATTGGCCCCCCCGGCTACTCTTGTTAAAACAAAGTAAACTACGACTCAAAAAATCCACAACTATTCTGAGTCGATTTCACCCTTTATCATTGACCATACAAAAAATCTTGCTGGTCATCGTTATTCAGCTACTGGACAAACCAGGAGCACGGTTATCTATGGACCGATCACCTTAGTTGCCTAAAACTTGTACACATGAAAACTTCTCTCTGGCTAACCTTATGGTTTCCCCTGGTGTGTAGTTCATCCACTGTTTGATCAAAGCAGTTGGTGAGAATTTGTTTGCCCAAAAACTGCTACCCCACCTCTAACATCCCCTCTAGGAGCTTGTCCCAGGTAGAAATGTACTTTTTCATTTGACTGGCAATTGTCTTACCTGCCCTAAAAAATAACCTTGATCTTCATAGAAAGGCTATCCTTAAACTGCCTAACCACATTGTGATAGTTATTCCTCTCCTCACAAATCTAAACCGGCCAGACGACACGGCGCATCTAAATGGTTCATGGACAGTCTAAAACTAGCCAAAATTGGCCTACACCGATGCAAATGGCGGGACTACTCGTCCGAGACAAAGCAGGAAATCTACAAAAATACACCATTTATAAATATAAAAAAGCATATTTTGCAAGCTAGCGCTGCTTTCTTCACAAAACAATCTAGGGAGATCTTGGGAATTGTTTTCAAACTCTTAAACCCTGATAGTCACCCTACCCATTTCCCCATCTCCGAATTTATGGAACGCGTTTAACACCTTCTTTGTCAATAAAATCAAGATGATTAAAGAGGTCATCCCCACCAGCACGATGCTGATCCAAGTAAAATCGGGCTCTCTAAATGACACCTGCTCCCCCAAAAGTCTGACCAGTATTCTCCAACTTCTCCGACCCAGCCTTATCCCTTCATAACCTTTCTCTTAGCCAAGATAAGGTACCTAGCTTATTTAAGGAAGCTATAATGGTACCACTGCAGAAGAAAGCTGACAAAGACCCACTCGCACTGAAATGATCATCCCATTTCCCTGCTACCCTTCTTAGCAAAGGTAGTGGAGGCACCTGTAGCATGAATCCTCTGCTCCTCCTTGGAGGTGTCCAAATTACTTCATCCCAGTAAGGCAGGCTTCTGCCCAGCTTGTTCCGCAGAAGCAGTCTTCCTCTCAGTGATATGCAACATGGGCGTGACCCAGGTACTGGTTCTCCACCTGTCTGCAGCCTTCAATATGGTCTACTACACTCTCCTGGTGGATTGTCGGCCGCTGGGTTACAGGGCCCAGATGTCTATTGATTGACTGTGATTCTTCCTTTAAGAAGGAAGTGAATCCAGTCTGACCCCATTCAACTCGCTAAGGTTCTTCTAGTCTGTGGAGTATGGCAAGGCAACTCACCACATCTGTTCAACTTAGTCCCTCCCCTCCCCCCTGTCAATCAATCCACACCCTAAAATATTATGAAGGTTAAAATCTATGATTATGCAGATGGCATGCATCTGCTTTTCAACATTAACCAATCCCCTGAATCAAAGGAGGTTTTAGAAAACGCACTGCTTTATCCAAATGGATGAGCAGCAACCATCTAAAATTTAACTTAAAACTGAGCTTTTCATCAATAGGAGAAAGTTCGACTTTTGGAACACATCATTTTGGCCTTCTGAGATGGGAGCGCCCACTCTTCCAAGAAATCAGTAAAATGTCTCTGGGTCCTTATGGACTAGGAACTCTCAGTGAAGCCCCAACATGGAGCGGTGATCTCCTCCTGCTTGTTACTACTCTGCAGAATCTGGAACATTCCTCACTTCTGAGGACCTCATTCAAGCTGTAAATGCCCTAGTCATTTCTAGAATAGACTATGCCAACTCCCTCCTGTTTGCCTCCTTAAATGCCTCCATCGTAGGCTTCAAATTTTTGGGAACCAGGCAGCCCAATTCATCTTTCAACAATCCAGATATTGCTGCATCAGTCCTTTTGATGAAGGGCCTCCACTCGCTTCCAGTGGAACAAAGGACTTTTTTCAAAACTAGATGCATCATCCTATTTCCTTAAAAGGGAAAAAGTCCTCCCTTCATGACGTCTTAAATCCAAAAATGAATATCCCAAATAACTCTATGGTCTGCTCTCATTCACTACGTGATGATACCCAAGTTAAAAAAAAAAAAGTATGGACAGTTCCAGATTCTTGCTTATCGCCCCTTGCATCTAGAACTCTTGACTGCTCTAGCTCAGAACCACCTCTGGCTACATGAAATTCAGACTATTACTAAAAACAGTTATTTTTTACGGGTATATGACTATTGCCTACTTCAGTAGCTCTGTGATCAGTTCTATCCTTACCTCAACGCCTAAAAAATAATAGATGAACATGTGCTCAACATTGCCTGGAAACATAACATTCTTTCATAGAATGCCAAGTGAGTTGGGTTTACTCTCTACACACCCTCACCCCCGGGAGCACATTGAGAAAAAAATAGACCACTCGATACCTTCTCTCCTCAAGAAAGGGCAAATTTCTTCCAGAAAGCGACTCCATTAACTGCTTTTCAAGCCCTTCTACTGTTACATTTGGATGGTGGTAACTCGCTGCTCCATGACCTTCCAGATTCCACTCTGGCAACTTCTTTTTTTTTCTTAAGTGTTTTGTTGTAAGGGCATCCTATACGTCACAGCATGTCCTATCACTCATCGCCACATCCTGATGGAACTTCATTGAATTCCTTTGTTGGCCTGGAGCAGCTTCAAAACCAAATACAGTATTTACAAAGCAATCATGACCTCACCCCTGCTGATCTGACCACAAGGTCACCATCTCTGGTGGGTCTAGGCACACCATCAGACAGCAAATTAAGTAGCTCAAAAAGAGAAAAAAAATACATGCCTTTTCCATCTTTGCACTCAGGATGTGGAACATCATTCCCCATGTTCATCAGGATTTCCACAAGGCTGTTCCCAATTTGGAAAAAGTTGAAGACTCTCCTCTTAATTTTTTTATTTTTTAAACTGCACCACAATGCATTGACTCTTTAACTCTGCTACTTCTATCACTATTCAACTGTATGCTAGAAATTGATCCTGTGCACCTCTCGGCTGCCTTTTGGCTAGGTTTTTGCTATTGATATACCACATACTAACATGTTGTCTAAGATTTAACCAAATGTGGTGTAATTCCTTTCAGCTATTAGAAACGTGGTCTGAACTAGAACTGCCCAGTGCTCACCAACACTCCGTAATATGTCTGTGTGTATACAATACAGTTTTTAAGCTCTTCACTTTGGTCCACTTCAGCCATTGGCCCAGTCGCTGAGTGACTGTATTTATGAATTTTCACATGTGCCCACTTGTCAGAAAAAAGTCAACCATATCCTGGGAGTTGGGGCGGGGTGGCTGGGGGAGAATACTTTAACCTGGCAGTGCTTTTTTTTTTTTTTTATTTGTGTTCAAACTGTCTCCAGGTAAGCCAAAGTACCCAAAATGATTCTAATTTTCCTGTGATCAATAAAAGTGGCACTCCTGCTTAAGAGAAGTCACCTATAGTGTTTTAATAAAATTGTATGCACAGTGTCTTGTGTGTTTGTGTTTTTATTTGTGTTTTTTTATGATAATTATTTTTTATTATAAGCATGTGCTCTACAGGTTTAGTTAGCCACTACACCAGGTTGCGAATGCCAGACCTGTTCACCGCAAGAACAAGCATTCAGAGAGTGAAGGCCTTCTCTGCCTACTTTCCCATGATTTGCGCTGTCTCTTGTTAGATCCCTTGCACCCTTTAACGAGCTTTGATTGTCACATTTCCTTGCATAAACAAACATGAACAAAAAGAGAAATTAAATCTACAAGGTTGATATTTATCCGCTTAGTAGCCAGAAGTCATGTAGTCTGTTGCTGCCCCCTAGTTGTCTACTTGATTTGAATCTGGTGGGTGCGGGGGGGAGGGGGGAGAAGAGAGAAAGAGTACAATGTTTTCAAAGCATGCATGTTTCTTGTTCTAAGCGGTACAAAAGGGGGTGGTGATGGACGGAGCATCTGAACCAATCAAACACTCACACACAGTCAACCGATCTGGGTTTAATCCATCACAGTTCTTTAGCCCACTCTGCCACCCCAGTTCAGACATGACTATATGCAAATCAGTCTGACACTGTGCCTCATGGGAATAGTCCAGCCCGAACTGCCGAGCCATGCCTTCCCTGGATTGGAAACGAGCTTCCTAGGACCGGCTTCTGGCATTACAGCCGTCTTCAGCCAGGATAGCATGAATTCAGTGGCAAAGTGAGCAAGGGACTCGCGTCTGAGCATACCCTGCCAACTTATGGCGAACAAAGTGTCCTAGAGCATGACCACGTAGCTGTGGGTGTACCAAACTAGAGTTTTGGATCTTCGCAGCTGGCACTCCTTGCCATAGCATTTACCCGTATAGAGTATATGAAATGTTTCAGTAAACAAGAAATGTTTGTACCAAATACTTGCCTCCAATGGTGAGCTGGTTGGCCTTCGAGTCAATGACTTGTCAGCGCACAATTAGTCTAAATCCCAAAACTGCACACTCTGAAACATGAGCTTAAGGTTTGAGAAGTGCTCGCCCTAGTCAAATGCAGAAGCATTCTCAAGACGTGTAACCTTCTAAATGTGATTTAATGCCGCACTAGCATTTTCTGCAATCCGTCCAAAGCCAGGGTTGCTTTCCTTTAGTTACCTTTACAGTTTGCCCCCACTGACCTTCGCGTGGACACTTTATAGTCTGCTCTTCAGGGCAGTGTGCTCCTTTTAAGCAGTCTGTTTATTCCTCCCTCCACGCCTGCGCCAGTCACGTTTTTGCCATTGAGCCAAGTGTAAATCACTTTAATATTATAGGAATCTCTGGTATGGGCAGTATGCGCAGCGTCCCGCTGCCCACTCTCCAGCGCCGATATTGGAGTAATGGACTAAAAATAGCAATGCTTATTTTGGTTGAGGGTCCAGTTAAGGAAAGAATGAGCTGTTGGCCTGTGACTGAACTCCTTGTTGCTGTCTGTGGGGCCCAGAGGGAGCATCTTCGCCTGCTCCACGTGTCTCTCAATCCAGGCTGAAGAGCTGCTCGGATCCTGTTGTGCCTCCAGAATGCCTTGGAGACCTACATGGTTCTCCCCGATGCTTTTTCTGGAGTACCTTTGAGAAGGCGGTAACTGAGTCTTTTGGGTTAGTAGTGCAGGGAGAGGTCGTGTGGTTGAATTTTAATTAAACCTGGCAGAACATTCCCTCCTAGTTTCCCACCTCCAGTAAGTAGCAGCATGGCAACCCTTTAATGTGCCATCTGACTACTGCATGGGGAAAGGGCAGGTGCCTCTGACTCCTGGAAGGGTCCGGCTTGGATTCCACTTGAGCCGCTTTAGTGTCTTAACACAGTCCCTTTTCAAAATGGAAAGTAAAGAACATAACAAATATTCGCTCATAAAACGGGCATCTGTTATAGGCTTGGTTTAATTACTTCTCGGTAGGGGCAAGATTTTATCCAGTCAAAAAATGAAGGATTCTTCTGACAGTGTAATTGCCTCTAAAATGTTGTGGCTGTTACCCTAAAATATTTGTTTTTGAAGCGTTATTTATTAATCGAACATTGACGTTAACTTTTTTTTCCTTCACTGGTCCCACGTTGTGTGGATGCAACTAAGGACATTGTTTGTGAATTTAACCTAAAACCCCGTTTTATATCTCTAACACTTTTCAAGTGGTGCATTACTTTGCCCAGTTTGTGTTCGTGCTACGAGAAAGTGAACAATTAACCTTTTACATCTGCGGCTCGATCTGAACACATTTGTGGCCCTCGAAATGTGCCATTGATAGCAACCAAATGGTATAACGATCAAGAAAATGCACAAAACTACAGAAACGACTATAAATCAAATGATTATACAAACTACGAAATGTTTTCTTTAATTCACAAACAAATCGACATTTTGACGGAAATGTTGGAGGTCTTAAGATTTTTGTATTGGTTTCCAAAATGCCAAGCAATATACTTGCCTGCACCGTATTCTTTTGTCTTTTTTTTTTTTATTTTTTTTTTTACTCCTAATTAATGCAGCCTCACTTTTTGAAAGTGCATGATAGCGCTTCAGTTGAGGCCAAAAACTGGTAATACTAAAGTTTGCGGCACTTCTGTTTGCACAAAAGGAAAACCAATTAAATCTGAACTCCTAGATTGAAATCCTTCATTTACCGAATTTCCTTTGTTTTTAATATTAATCGATCAATTATTTGATTTCCTAGACCTTCATCGACCCCTTGGGCAAATAAGAGGCCTTGAACCCCAGGGATCAGTGGACAACAGATTAAGAATCCTTGCTCTAAAGCACAACGGACAAACTCCAGTTTGTTCAGTTTCAACCTTAAATGGCCTAAGCACCACCTCTAGTGGCTTTATTTTGTAGACTGTTGAAGAGGTGGTAGTTCTAGCTCTAGGTACACACGTAAGGCCTCTGCATCCGCCTGCCTGGATCAAACTAACATCCACCCATCTGCCATGCAGATTTCCGGAGGAATTAATTAATTGTTTCATTTGAATGGCAGCAACTTTAGTTTGATACTTCTAAAGGTTTATGTTCTGCGTTGAAACCTAGTACAATCGGTAGGGTATAGATTGGCAGCCCAACACAACAGTTTTGTTACATGAAGCAGGAATGTTGCACTTTTTTGCTAATCTTGCTTTCAGACCCACCCCCTTCTCCCGTCTCAATCCAAGCTGTTAGCAAATGGGAGACTGGGATTTCTAGTGGACAGCTCATAGGAAACGTCTGGGATTGCCTGCCTGCTATACTGTTCCCGCGACCGGGATACCAGAAACTGATTAAAGATTACATAGGAGAGAGGCATGACAAGAATTGCATAAGTATCCCACCCACATTCCCAACATTCTTTAAACCGTTTGTAAACTAAAGTATTGACGTGCCTAGGTCCAAGAACCCCCCCCCCCACCCCCACCCCCCCCCCGCTATATGTTGAGCAGTCATTAACCCAGATTTATTTGGTTGCTTATTGTACCAAATGTGCTAAATCTACTCAGATGGTTGTCTCCTTGGGGAAATCGCAGGTTGTTTCTCAAACCAAGATCTCGAAACAGACTAAGCGCACCAAGAACGTGTGTAGTTTTTAACATCCACATTTCTAGTGATCTATGAGTACTGGTTTGCACCACACCGTGTTTTTCGTATTTTTTTCCACCTCTTTACTTTGGTGATCGCCACTAGTATATATGATACATTTATATTCATGATCCCGTCTTTGTGGCGGTGCCGTTTGGTGTCTGCGATCTACCTGTAGCGCTCCTGTGTAAATGGGGTTGCAGTGGTTTCAAAGGTCATCTTAATATTGTCTGAAAAAAGGTATTGTACATTGGGATTGTGACACTTTTATTTCATCACTATACCTTATGTGCTGTTAAGCCCTAACTGATACCATAAATAGGAGCTGGTTCCCTTTGCTCTTAACAGATTGGCTTTCACCTGATGGCCCAAATATCAATCCATTAATGAAGCGTCGATTAGTTAATTGGATCTGTGATGTCAAATACAATATTGTGTTCGTCCCAAACCTAGACTTAATTGTTGCCTCTCACGGGGGGCAACTTTAGGATTTAAAAGGTAAAACAAGGCTTTTGATATCAAACAAGTGGATTGATTAAGATACCAAACATGAAGGTGCTGGAGGAGTATGCCATCCACACCCTTAGACTTTAAATTATTTTTAGAATGGCAATTGAGGAGCACGATCACACTTCAGATTAGAACTATGCCATAGGTAAATTTAGACAACCTTCACACACCTGTGCTAGCTTCCCGCTAGCAGGGCTGCAGAGCCTTTGGTCTCTATTGTCTTGACCCCTTTGCTGCCTGATAGTGAAATCTACCAATAAACCAACATAGAAAGAACAACATTGGTCTTCTGCAATCTCCAGGAACATTTCTACAATTACTGCCTTTTGATTTTTCCGTTGGTCTCTTTGCAGTCCACCGCTCTGCTGTTAAATGTGGTCTCTGAGCTGAGCACTGGCAAAAACCCTATTCTCCATCTTGGGTTCTTTGTTAATGGTCATAATCTTTAGGGGTTAAAAAGGAGTATTTGTTCAAGCAGAAAAAAAGCTACATGCTAGTCACGTCTTTACCCCAGCCAAACTTTCTACTGAATGTCAGTAGTCTACATTATTTTTAGCCCAATTGCTTTGCCACATTGTGTGGATAGTAAAACCTACATGTTCCTAGTCACCTCGCCTGCTTCTCTCCCATATGACATATATGAAGTACCGTTGGGGATTACTTGATCTGACGCATCACATGAATTTAATGGGGTTCAGGTTTGATGTATAGTCTCTATTGCTATGATGCAAATTAGTGAAGCTCAAGATGCATCAGTGCTCAAAGTAATCACTGCATATTAGAAGGTGTGTGTGTGTGTGGTGCAGTCTCTTTTCACCTTTAAACTCGTACCACACTAGACCTTTCCAGTTACACTTGATATGTCCTCTACATTTCCAGGGTCACACCAACTAACTTCTTGTGTTGACTTGGGTGATCTTGACTCAAGCATTAGTTTCTCACACACAGAATTGCATCATAGGGATGTACTTGGCTAGAAAGCAATCTGTACAGGGTGTGTACAACCAACGAGGAAAAGCCAAAGTTCTTGTGACAATCATTCATACACTGCAGTCTAACTTTATCTGGATCAAACTCAGTTTACTGGATCAAACTCAGTTTACTGATGCACTAAATCAAACATTGAGAGATATTTAATAGATGTCTACTAACATATTAAACTAATATGTCCTCTAAATACTGGATCAGGACAGAATTAAAGGGCATTGCCAAGGACTCAAGATTCTTCTCTCGAATGTGATTGAAGATCCAAGGGTTCTCTGTATGCCTTTGTGGGGCTCTGCATCATCCCAAAACCCAGTACCTTTTTTGCCTTCCAGTTCCAGAACCAATTGCCCTCCTGCAGGTGTTTAGAGAAGAAAGTCTGACACAAACCGATCACAGGGAATTTATAACCAGATCTCAGTTGGATTTGGTACTGCAGGACAAACTGGGATGAAAATATTTTTAACCTTCTTAAGGTTCTCCACAATCTGGTATTTACCACTCCTTTTCTGCAGGCCCATACTGGATGAGCTACATGGACTACCCATTCTCTCTTTTAATATACCCTACTGTGTCATTGACTCCATCACTGAGGTAATCCCAGCTATTGTCTTTGGTGTTAAATTGTGCTGAGATGTGCTAGAGGACTCAGCCTTTGGTGTGACGCTGACCCAAAGTGGTGCAACTCCTTTTATGAGACCTATCTCCTTTGCTGAAAATCTTCAGGCTTCATCATATCCTTAAGATCCAGTGATAGATAATTGGTAGGCATCAAAGGGTACAGTGCAACGGCCATTCCTTGGCTTTCCAATTTGAAATGAATATCATCATGGGTCTGCCATTCCACACTTTTTGGCATGCAGGAGATGGTACAGTTTCATTTGCATAGCAAATTGTGTCCTAAACGATTTACTTGACCAGATCCTACGCCACAAATAGGGTCCTTTGAAGGGAGATACCAATTTTAAGAGACTTCCTGTGTAACTGGGTTTGTGATCTGTTTATTACCAACTCTTGCAACTTGGATTCATTTTCCAGAGAGGGGTAGGTTTAGAACTTCTTCTGCTCTAACAGTTGAACGGGTAGCACCTCTGTCAATCCATAATGACACAGGTATTCATTCACCTCGCCTTCTATGAATGGACCACTCTCTTCTATCTCTAAGACTCCGCCAACTATGAAGTTCCGCCCCTCTACCCCACCCCCACCCAGCAAAGTCCTTGTGACTGAGGTCCATAATCCCTCAAGTGAGTCAAACGTCGGGAACCGTTGAAATAAGCTTTGAATCTGGAAAGAGTTCGGATTAGATTATGAAACCTAGTTTGTATTACACCTTGGACAATTCATATTCGGCTGATGCACTAGGGCTTGAGGAACTTGCATTACTAAAACTTGTGGCATGTTAAGACTTGGTACTGTCTGCATTGGAAAATTATGTAGCTGTGTTAGGTTACCATTTTGAGTCTGCATAAACCCTGCTTTTTTGTTCATACTCCGATTGGGGTTCTGGTGGCAGTCCCACTTCCAGTGCCCAATTTGTTACAACAATAACCACTATTAGATCTCCAATTTTACAGTATCAAGCCCAGTATTCGGGTCAATTGGAACATCATGAACTCTACCCTTTGGTTCACCATTTCCACCTTGCATCGACAGTCCTTCCTATTGGTATGCAACTACTTGCATTCCACTCCCATGCTCTACATATGGCCGACTATGGTTTCCCCTTTGTTGCTGTCATCTGGGCCAGCATGAACTTTGCTTTTAATTTGTTCTCTCATGTCCAGTTCATCACTACAATATTGCGCATACCTCAAGATCTCATCAATTGACATTTCACCACCAGATCAAATGCTGCTGAATCATGAGACTAATATCGGGCCACAACCCCATCACAAACCTGAACACAGCTTCCCATAACTCTGGCTTTCTTCATCCTGCTATGCTGTTTGAACACTTGCAGCTATCTGTTGTAAAAAGCATGTAGTTTCTTGGGTGGTGCAATCGACCATTAGCCAGTCCCTGTCCAAGTACTTTTTTTCTTTCAACAACGTAATTACTTGTCTATACTTATTCACTCACCTCAGCCAAGGTTGCATGTGGTATCGGATTTCTAGGAGGTGCTTTTTCTGCCCACTGAACAGCCCCATTTACAATCAACCCACACATGACTTAGTTCCACGATGTTGAAAAGGGTATTCAAATCAACCCATAATACTTGTGAAATTTTAACAAAGCTTTCAACCTTAATGTACCACAATACTGAACTTGCCATCAATGCAGCAAGATCACTCCTGCTCCTGGTACTCCTTTCAACCACAAATTCCCTGTTCCCTCTTCATCTGTAGAAAGACTGTCTTGTTCTCCTGTACTCCCTGGGGCAGATGTTACCTTTGATTTTCTTCTGGTCTTTCTTTTTGGTTCATCTGCTTTCCCACTTGCCTAACTCGCTCTCCTTCTGTATATTGCCATTCAGGTCCCTGATTAGCAGTTTCAACCCTTAGATAAACATGCTCATTACACACATTGCAACTCCTCTGTAAGGGCCTAATCTTGTTCAGCTCTATATCGTATACTCTGGCTTATTCTGAAAGCTTGTCATAGGCTTGACCTGCATGTTGTGTAAGACCCCTTGCCCCCATGATCATTGTCTAGGCGAGGATGAAAATCAAGGTTTCCTGAAATATTTTCATCTAAATCCAACATTAGCCTGACAATATTGCTGTCTTTCCCTGGCAGTAGAATTTCTTGTCTCGATTCTGAAATTTCCCAGCCTCCATGGGACTCCTTAAATAACAAAATTTTTGGTCTCTTGGGAACTAACACCTGTTTGCAATCCCTCCTTTTGGGCTACTGCTTGATACATGCCATTGTGAATTCTGAATGCACTTAGGAGTATTTCGAGAGATCCTGGCATGCTCCTCTATAGGAGCGAGTCCTGACTTATTAATGTTGATGCAGGGGCATTTTACCATGGGGCAGCCTCCGGGAGTAATGGGAAGAACTCCTTTAATCCAGACTAAGTCGGGCCATAGGCACTTTGTTCGGGAGTATCCTCTCCAGTAGATGCTGCCAAAGAATCTAACATTCCCCAGATCTGGATTATATATAGGAACTGTGGGACCATCAGTGACCAGAAAAGTTATCAGATATATAGAGCATTTGGAACTGGAACTTGTAGGTCACATGTCCCATGCTGCTTGAACTGTCCGGTTGGGCAACGTAAGGTTGTGGACAAGATGACCACTGCAAATCCTAAGTAATGGCTAGAATCACCACCTCCTGAACCATCTAAATCATCTGTCTTTTCTCCTCTGGTCTTTTTCTATTCTGGGTTTCCTCATTTATTAGTGAGTGGTACAGCCTTGTTCCCTCAATTATTTCTGTTCACCACTTCTGTTGCTGTGCTTCCCATTTTGTTTCAGCATAACTACATACTGCTTTATTCAGATAATTTTCAGTATCTTTAGCTTGGGTAGCATTTTTCCAAGCATTACGTGCTTCATATTGTGCAGGTGTAGGAGGTGGCTCGTATCATACAATATTATTCTCAAATTTTCCATTATTTTAAATTAAATTTGCCACATCAGGGAAACATCAATGCACCTTCATTCTCTGATCTTTTGCCAAATGACCAGTCACATGCAGACGTGAAGCCCCACATTTAAGGTCATATAATTGCCTGCCATGCCTTCTGGTGATGCTGCTTCGTTTTTCCTGAACAGGAATCCTTAAGTTTCCTCAGATCATGTTTCTACTGGCTCTGAAACACTTAATTTGTGTGATTTCAACTGTCGGAACAAAGATTTTATTTCATCAAAGGCCAATCCTTGCCCAGTTAACAATTATCCTACCCTAGTAACCAATCTTAGCAAAGCACTTTCTGCCCTAACCTATCACAGTTTGGCTTTCCATGACGTAACAGCACATCATATACACCAACCATCCAATATTAGTGTGGCACACACTCACTTCTGACTTCTTTCAGGTATTCCCTTCCTTTGCAATGTTCACGAACGCAACTTCTCGGAATGCTAAGCAAGTGGAGTAAAGTGAACCCTCATCGGCTCCACTAAAGAAGTCCAAGTATTTAATCATGCAAGAAGTAATCCATAGTAACTCTTTCCAAGTTACTCAAACACCAGATAAAATCTCGGCCAATGGGAAATCATGTTAACTAATGCAGCTTCTCCTTTGTGCTAACTGTGATTTTTGTTGCTGGATCCTGTTGCTCACTCACCACCAATATATAGTTCCTTATCTCAATTGTGCAATCAATGGCACAGAATGACTGACACCACAAATCTTACCTGGCCAGTTACCCCACAATATACTCTATTCCATTCCGTGATCTTGGACCGCGACAAGTCCAGTAACTACTTCAACTGCTCTGCACCAAGCTCATCTACACAACCACTCAACACACCGTCACGCCACAACACACAATCTCAACACCATACCACACGTTTGATCTACATCACTCCAACGCTTACTCTCCTCCGCTATTGAAACCCCCGATGAATCGATGGGAAATGGGCTTAAAGGGCTTGGGCTGTGTTTGGGAAGCTTATTTATTTATCCATTTGCATTCTAGCTCCCTACCCTTCAATGATTAACTGTCGGACTGTTGCCACTTGACTGAGTGCAGACATCTGAAACTCAGTCTCTTGGTGAAATCCACAAATATATTTCCCGATTGTTTGTATGAACCTTTTATTAGTCAACTTGAAGCAGTGTATCTGAAATACTTTTTAATCCTGTGAAGGCTGTATCACCTCCCAATGAAGACCAAAGATCAATAAATGTAACCAAGGTTTATTTTGGAACCTTATTCCAACTAGTATATATGGATAGCAGAAATAAATTAAAAAGATATAACAATATGGTCTGGAGACCTTAGTGTTGTACTAAATTAAGACTTCATACTAACAGATTGCTGCAATAAGGTGTTCCATGAAAACGTACCCTTTTTAAATTTAAACCTAAACGAAGACCAAATTTAAAGGTTATTTCTAAAAGGAATATAGACGCTCCCAGCATAGGGTCTAACTTCAGTAGAAGTTTTGTACTAAAAAAGTCCGTTTCCTCTCGAAGTCTGAAGGAAATCAGCCTAACTATAAAAAACATTTGAAAATGAAGTCCTAAGCTTCCATATCTCATTCCCACCACTGAAAACCTATTAGGTTTATACGGACTCCCCTTGAACAAAGGTATCCAAGTTCCCATCATCACATAATTGGGAATGTTGTGGTTGTCCTGAATGTTGCTTCCTTTTGGTACACCACGAGCAGAAGGCCTTCTCATTAGTCACTCACAATTGTTGGCAACTTTCTCCTACCAGGCCTTAGGAGAAAACTGCACGCTGGCTGCGTGAAGGCAAATGTTTCAGTTCAGGCCTAACATCAGGCTCAGTTAAGTCTACAATCAACAATGGATGCACGTTACAGAATTATGAATGAAAGCAAGCCCTCCTTAAACGAACATGCAATGAACATGATTACATCTTTCTATTGATCATTTTAATACACTTGTGTGTAAACTCTTTGATTACAGTGGTTACATAGTATTAATTAATTTAAATGGGTTACGTGTTAATGAGGTTATATGTTGAATATGAATGTGGTATGAGTGCATAAATGTATGTACATGACGTAAATGGGGCTGAGACTAGATTGCGCCAAGGGAGGAAATAGGCTATAACTTCATAGTAATCTGCATTATTTACAGTGAAGTTATGTAAGATGTCAAACTGGTTAGTGCATTGGAGGAACGTAAACGCCTTTTGCCACACAATGCTATCTTTATTATGAATCTGTTAGCAAGGTAATGCATGGAGAAAGGACTGGCACGTAAGTCTTGAGAAACATCTAGGACTGTGATGTACCTGCTCAAATGAGCTTTTCGAGGTAGCTGCTTGTGGACCCATGCAGCAGATATGGTGGAATCATTCTGGCAGTGTGGACAGGAAGGGTCATGCTTAATGGGTAGGTGCATCAAAAGATATGGTAAAGAGGCTATGCTCCATGTCATGGATGAAAACCAGTTGACAAGCTGAGACACGAATAGGAAGCATTCAAATGAGAGCGAAAGGAAAGCCAATCAATCGTGAGCAGTGGTCAGGCTCCAAGTCCCTGTATGTTCTTGGTAAGCTCAATGTCTCTCGACCGCACATGCAGTCTAGTAGGCTTGACCTAAAATTATCTCTATTAGAAAAGGTCAAGGCTTTGTTACGAATTGGCAAGTTCACCTTCTGCCCCCTCTCCCTCCAGTTAGCCCTACTGCAAGTGTTCTTGTGAGAACTGCACTTTAAATGGAGCGCATCACCCTTACTTCGTGGCTAACGGTTTTCTATCCCAGTTGGTGATTAATATTTTACCCCACAAACTGCCTGTAATCCTGCGAACGTCATAGTGCGAAAGCCAATATCCTTCTTCCCTAGAAACTTTATTTCACACTAATGGTTCACTTGGAACCGGCTATTGTGTAACCACCTGTCGCTCTTCGTGTATAGTGGGCAGAGAAACCATGGTATTTTAACACAGTATCTCGCTTCAATTCCTAGCTTGGCTAACAAATGTATTGCATTGGCAAGCTTCCTTCTTTGCAGTAATTAATTCCTTTAGCATCCACAGATGCCATTGAGGTGGTAGGATTTTTCTTATTTCTAATTGTCCATCTGTTGCTGGACTGAGAATTACTTTCGGACTCATTGCTGAGGTCTTTCCTGTTATGTATCGGGAAATTGTGTGAAGTCGATGCAAGTCTCCCCTTGTCTCTACTTTTAAAGAATTGTGTGGGTTTGACTGGTTTCCTTGATTGCCGGTCTTTCCAGGTGTGGCACTTGACCTACAACGTGCCAGATGTCTAGGTCACATCAGTGCCTAGTGTGCTTCTGTTACCAAGGAGCAGTTGCCAAAAGGAATTGAGCAGGGGAGTTGCATGAATGATTCTGCCTTTCTGGAACCAGAGGTGGTTCTGTAGAGCAGCAGGTGTTTAAATGTCTTAACGTATCCCATGTGACTGCTTGGGAGGTGGGTGGAGTCCCTGTACCAGCCAGAGAGTAGGGGGGTGGGAGCTGACCCTCGCTACGCCTGGCAGCAGACTTGGTCTGCCCACTGAAACAAATGTCAGTGTGTGAGGATGGGGAGGGGCCTTGTGCCGAAAAGCGCACAAGAAGCACTTTTGCCCCACCCCAAAACCCCGTGCCCCAAAAAAAGCTTGCTGAGGTTTATGCGGATGCCCTTGGATGAGGTTTTTTCACACCCCTTCATGAACATCTGCTGTTCATAGCTTTGGAAAATGAGCTGGAAATCCACGGTCTACGGTGTTTTTCATCTCCTTTTTCCTGCCACTGTGATATCTGCTCCTCACTGAGTGACCGTGTGAAAGGAATGAATACCTTGTGTTGCACATTGGCACTTACTTGGTAAGTCTTCTTGAACATCTTTGAAAACGAAAATAAAGGACTGACTTCAAATTTCTATGGACACTTGATTTGAGCTTAAATCTCTTTATTTATATTTTTTGAATAACTTTTAATTGCTCGGGGTTCCTCTTTGGGTACACTGTGTGGGGTGGTCTCCCACTAGGAACTCCTCACTAATCCTGGATCTTAGACGTCCACTAGCGGGAATCTGATCGAAGGAAATGTGCTTGCTGAGAAGAGTGTAGTTTGAGTGGTCTTACTTGGGGTTTAAAGTAAATGTGGGTGAAACCAAAAATTGGATCCAATCCAGAACATTGGCTTGGCTCTCCCCAAGAGCAGTGCATAGGCGAAAAACAAAAATGTTTAGCATTTAAATCGTGACACAAACATGTAAAGTATGCTAGTCTATTAAAAAAAATTAAACACATTTTGAACTAGTAGAGGTTTCTCCATCGGACGTCCGATTGTATTCTTGTTTTTAGTAATTTATTTAAAGGGAATTTTTTCAAAGAATGGCCTTGGAAACATCCACCACCCATGGCACCCTTCCCAGCAGTGCTGTTACTATGACATTTCAGTTGTCATGTGCAATCTATGTGGCCTAGAGTGATTTAAAAGTCTAATGTAACTCCTGTTCAATAACTAACACTAGATGTTTTTGTACAGCACACATCCTGAACTATGTATTTCATTATGCTCTTATATGCAATGCAGCAGGAAAAGGAGGGATTGAAAAATACACCTACTTAATAAGGATCACAGTTTATTCGAGGGGAAACTGTGATTTTAACTATTTTCTGGCTTCACATTGTGTATTTCAGCCACTAGCTGGATGAAAAGCAGAAGAGAAATATTAAAGGTTAATTCTAGTCTTTAATTCTTGAGCGTGGGTGTCAGAGAAACGCTCTATGAAACCTTGGCTTGTGGGCTGGAGAGTCCAGGAGCATTTAGAGCTGAACCACAGCCAGTTATCTGGTTTGAACCTTCAGTGACTGGCTCACCACTAATTTACCGAAGGGATCTGGTGATACGATGCATGTGTCCTTGTCTAACTGCAGGTCTGACAGATGCTGAAGACCATGAAAAAAAATTGAATTTGATATGGGTGTGGTTGAGCCTGTATGCAGAAGAGGACACCAGGTCTGCAATTTCAGTGTGGAGGAAGTTGAGCAAAAGGCCTAGAAGAAGTTGCCAAAAGTGGTAATACAACTCACCCACTACCCTAAATACATCCCCACACTCTTCACTCTGACTTATGCCCTTTGCCTCGCTCTTTACATTAGTTCAGTTGCTCGGCTGGGTGGCAACCATAGGTATACCAATGCCTTCAGGCCACTTACTAAATCAAAGGAAGGTAGTCCTTGCTTTAATGAATGTAGACAGCTATGATATGAACACAGGAGCTGGCACTTATTTATGTAGATTACCTGGCAAGCCAAGTTGGGGTGGCGGGGGGAGGGTGGTAGAAGAAGCTGGTACCTGCTCATGACCCAAGGCAGAGGGTTCAAATGTATTTTGTCCAGATGGTCCACAGTGGACCTGACACAGTAAAGTACATCTTGTGGGCTGCTCTGACACTGCACACCATGGATTGTGAAAGTCGTGCAGTGCTGATTTGTGTGCACCACAGGGTTCTCTTGGCACCTATAGGCATCTCTCATGGACATGCATTTTGATGACTCCAGGTTTTAATCGCTCCAAAGTTGAATCTGCCTTTTCTTCTACTTGCTAGCTCAGACTTGCTAGTTCCACCAGTAATACCAGAAGCGCAGGGGTTTCACATGTGCTCCTCGCCTTTTGCTAGATAGTCATTTCAGCCTGTGAAGCAGCACTTCCTGTCCTTTCAGGGCTTCGCAGATCAAGAGTGCAGGCCTGTGTTTAGCAAAATCTTACCATTTAAAAGCACCTTTGCAGTGTTCATTGTGTCCAGTTTTTAGGCAGCAATAAAAATGTGAAGGTAACTCTCTTGTAACGTTCCTGCTAAGAGATCAGTTTTCTCTAGCGGCAGTCTTGACTTGACAGTCTTGACTTGACTTAAAGTCATGCAGAAGGTTAGTATGCCTGCTGCATGAAACACCTATCCACATGCAACACAGATCTTAGTGGATTAGTTAAGCCAGCTTTTACTAGCGCTTTAGAACAAATCAAATGCATGTGAGAGAAGGGCGGTTGAGAGATGAGGGGCACTTTAACTGGGTTGTAGTCACTAGTGAGGGGCTCCGAGAGTCTCCTCGGAGAACTGTCCTTTTTATTATCTGTGAATTCTGCACACAGCTCAGAGGCACATCAGATACCAAAAACAAACTCTGGCTGCTTCCTCATAGCTTGAAATTTTACACCATCAGGGTTTTTTGGCTTTAGATGGAGTACTACTTTTTTATGTCTTCTGCGCTGGTGGGTAGTGCAGAAGATGTGAATGCCTCATCCTCCACACAGAAGTATTTAATGCCAGAGTTTAGCCTTGCAAATTACATAATGCCCAATCTTAGCATTTGTCAAGTTCCATAATGCATCTAATTTCACACGTTTCTATATAGCTATTTTCCAAAAATATGTAAGTATGCATGGTTTTCCTCTTTCCCATAATACTGCAGTTACCAGAATGCTCATCTTCGTTGCTTTGGTTGGCTTGGCCTTGGTTCACTAGATGTATTATCACCAAGGAGGCTCTGGTGGTCCACAGAGTTGGAGACTCCAAGATAGCGGATGATGACCACACACAAATACCAGGAGCATCTGAGATGCATGCCCAACCCGGAGCCTGCGCTTCTGCAGTAGAGACCCAGAGCCTCAAACTTGATCACTTATGCTGGACTCTGGTAGTAAGGGCTACCCCACCCCCCCTCAAAGTGACTGAAGACTACTGTGCCTGGAGACCGTAGTGATGAGCAGCAAAGGTGAACGCTTTCCCTACCACAATGGTGGGGATCTGCCCAGGGTGCTCTACTCTCGTTGTCTTGAAGTGCGGAGACCTCGAGACCTCAAGATACACTAGAGCAACAGATGGGGTGGCAAACGATGCGGAGTCCCCTGCATTGTCGTGGCCCGCGAGGCTCACCTGGTGGCCTACTGTGGTGGTCTCTGGGGGGGGATACTGACTGAGGTGGTCTTGATCAGGGAAGAAAGACAGGAGTCAAAGTACCCCTAGCAGTAAGTGCTCCTGATATAGAGGCTGCTGCTGGGGAGATAAGAGCAGAGCGAGCTTACTATCGGCGGCATATCGGAGGAGGGGGCGAGGAGGGAGACATTATAGACTGGGCCAGGGTACTTGCTGGTGGCATGTCCTGACTGCTGTGCCCATTGCAAAAGGTAACAATGGGGGGAGGTAGAGTATAGAGATAGGATTCTCACTCCACGGGCACTGATAATTAAACAAGATGAATCCTACTCAGAGTGCACACCTCAGGGATGGGGGACACTCAGTGTTGTGAAAAATACCCCTCACACACAAACAGGCCCCTTGGTGTCCTGCTTCATCATCGGGGTCTTCGCATCCCGCTAGAGGGATGCGGCGTGCTGCGACCAGCGACTACGCGGGAGCACTGTCGAAGTTGACTATGTGTGGTGTGTGTTTAGTGCAAGTGACGGGATATTGGGAAATGTGAGTGAAGGGTGTGGTGAGAAATTAAAAAGTACCTGGCTAGTGGGTTCTAAGAAAAAACTTTATTCGAGACCCCTAGCTGGTGCTATTAAAAAGAAGTGCAAAGTGAGGTCAGTTGTCTTTATTATGGACACTACCTCTGGTGTGCGTCGACATGTTTCGGAACTGGTGTTCCTTCTTCAGGATGGGGGCACAACTTCCCAACCCTACTCACGTATTTTTAAGAAAAAAATGTTTTCTCTTAAAGTAGAAAAAAATGTGAAACTATTTACAGTGAAGAAAAGAGGCTAAAATGTGCCTACAGCGTTTTTTTTTGGTTCATGCAGTTGCATGTCCTAAAAAGAAAAAGAAAAGGCGAGTCAGTTTGGTTGCCACAAGGGACTGGCTCGGACAGGTGCAGTCACCTGGAGCCCCAAACGGTTAAATAAACCTGTAAAAAGAAAGACCGACATAACACACAACATAGATGACACACTAATAGTTTGTAATGGTTCTGTAAAGCATACTCGTAGTGACTGTTGTTTCCTGCCTCATGAGCATATCCAGAACGCCAGGGTGGGTAGGTGGATTCGTAATCTGTGTGGTTAAAGAGTTGGTTTCAATATTTTTTATTTTTTTTATTTTTTACTCACTGTCTAGGTTCGTGCTAGGTAGGTCTCTGAAAGTTTGTCTACTGAATACTCACAAAATCCGCCTGAGTCGGCCTCCTTCTACCACCCTACGCTGCTCCGCTGGTAATGCTTAGCGTTCAGGGCTTTGTTATATATGGGCCTCAAGGTGCTTTCTGATTCGTTGATTGACGGATACGGTGCGCAGACCAAATAAGGAGCGTCCGCCACTGCGCCTATCATAATCATGGACCTGTTCTCAGAGTAACATGTGTCATTCTGGACATGTTAGATCCGGTAGTGACTGTTGAGCCAGTTGGGCGCATGCGCGTCAATCATTGACACGGCCGTCAGTCGCTACTTCTAGACGCATGGGTAGATGGTGTAGTCTATGAGATATGCGCTTTTAGTTGGTTACACTATTCTGATAGTAATTTAGAGTAAATGCCATAGGTACACTTCAATATGATTGTAATCAAAAATGGGAGTGGGTTATTGGGAAACTTGTGATGCAGTACTTAGGACAACGCATGGGATGGATCAGTGAGTGTTTACATGTTTTTTTTTTTTTTTTAAAAAACAGGGACTAACCAGCCACACCCCTACGGTTACAGTTTGTTAAGAACCCGTGTTTCTCAAAATAGAAATACAGCCATAAGTTGCAAACCCTTCAGGTTTTTCAGGTTTTACCCGGACAGATGGCCCCATGGAATATCATCATTTAGGCCTTCAATGTGGGTGCCCAAACGAAAAACCCATCGTTGTTCTTTTTGGAACAGGCCGGTTTCTGATTGCAAACGTTCAATTATGGTCCAACGTAGATCATTGACACAATGTTGTTGTTCCAGGAAGTGAGATGCCATCTTTGTGGTTGTTTTTTTGCAGCGTATGTTGCTTTTATGTTCTCCTATTCTCACTTTCACAGGTCGGGTGGTCATGCCTATATACTCTAGGCCACATGGGCATGTAGACAACATTTTTTGTGTTACAGTTAGAAAATTGTCGTTGTTCCCATGATGTACCGTTTCTTGATACTTCGTTGGACATGGTTGTGTAGGTCGTGACACATATTGGTCTTTTGATCACTCCTTTGTCTTGTGGATTGTCTTCAAGGAGTGCGTCCCTGTGATTGTTCCTGGCCCGTTTCATTGCCTTGTCAATGGTTCTGACGGGGTATTGTCTTTGTATTAGTTTCGTTTTCAGATCTTTGGCCTGTTTGTTGAATTGGTTCAATTCTGTGCAGTTTCTTCTGAGACGCAGGAATTGTCCATACGATAGATTCTCCCTGAGGTGTCTGGGATGGAAACTGTCGTACCGTAATAAGCAGTTCCTGGAGGTGGGTTTAAAATGGGTTGTACTCTTCAGCCTACCATCCTCCGTGTACATGTTTAAATCCAGGAAACTGCACAGAATTGAACCAATTCAACAAACAGGCCAAAGATCTGAAACCATGTCCAACGAAGTATCAAAAGTGATAAACAAACCTTGGAGGATACTGAACTGTGGGAGCTTGGATTTCGAAAAACCAATGTATGCACATCGCAGGGGCAGAAATATTAAGGACATACTGGTACATACAAGACCCCATCAAAATCCAACCGGCAGACCGACTACCATTGGAGTCCAAGGACACTTCCCCTGTGGAGACTGCTTTTTTGAGTTAGATGGCAACTGCTGCAATGTCTTAACTTTCAGAAACGGTACATCATGGGAACAACGACAATTTTCTAACTGTAACACAAAAAATGTTGTCTACATGATAACATGCCCATGTGGCCTAGAGTATATAGGCATGACCACCCGACCTGTGAAAGTGAGAATAGGAGAACATAAAAGCAACATACGCTGCAAAAAAACAACCACAAAGATGGCATCTCACTTCCTGGAACAACAACATTGTGTCAATGATCTACGTTGGACCATAATTGAACGTTTGCAATCAGGAACCGGCCTGTTCCAAAAAGAACAACGATGGGTTTTTCGTTTGGGCACCCACATTGAAGGCCTAAATGATGATATTCCATGGGGCCATGTGTCAGGGTAAAACCTGAAAAACCTGAAGGGTTTGCAACTTATGGCTGTAATTCTATTTTGAGAAACACGGGTTCTTAACAAACTGTAACCGTAGGGGTGTGCCTGGTTAGTCTCTGTTTTTTTTAAAAAACCCATGTAAACTCACTGATCCATCCCATGCGTTGTCCTAAGTACCGCATCACAAGTTTCCCAATAACCCACTCCCATTTTTGATTACAATCATATTGAAGTGTACCTATGGCATTTACTCTAAATTACTATCAGAATAGTGTAACCAACCAAAGCGCATATCTCATAGACTACACCATCTACCCATGCATCCAGAAGTAGCGACTGACGGCCGTGTCAATGATTGACGCGCATGCGCCCAACTGGCTGAACAGCCACTACCTGATCTAACATGCCCAGAATGACACATGTTACTCTGAGAACAGGTCCATGATTATGATGGGCGCAGTGGCGGACGCTCCTTATTTGGTCTGCGCACCATATCCGTCAATCAACGAATCAGAAAGCACCTTGAGGCCCATATATAACAAAGCCCTGAACGCTAAGAATTACCAGCGGAGCAGCGTAGGGTGGTAGGAGGCCGACTCAGGCGGAATTTGTGAGTATTCAGTAGACAAACTTTCAGAGACCTACCTAGCACGAACCTAGACAGTGAGTAAAAAATAAAAAAAATTAAAAATATTGAAACCAACTCTTTACCCACACAGATTACGAATCCACCTACCCACCCTGGCGTTCTGGATATGCTCATGAGGCAGGACACAACAGTCACTATGAGTATGCTTTACAGAACCATTACAAACTATTAGTGTGTCATCTATGTTGTGTGTTATGTATGTCTTTCTTTTTACAGGTTTATTCAACAGTTTGGGGCTCCAGGTGACTGCACCTGTCCGAGCCAGTCCCTTGTGGCAACCAAACTGACTCGCCTTTTCTTTTTCTTTTTAGGACCTGCAACTGCATGAACCAAAACCGCTGTAGGCACATTTTAGCCTCTTTTCTTCACTGTAAATAGTTTCACATTTTTTTCTACTTTAAAAGAAAACATTTTTTTCTTAAAAATACGTGAGTAGGGTTGGGAAGTTGTGCCCCCGTCCTGAAGAAGGAACACCAGTTCCGAAACATGTCGACGCACACCAGAGGTAGTGTCCATAATAAAGACAACTGACCTCACTTTGCACTTCTTTTTAATAGCACCAGCTAGGGGTCTAGAATAAAGTTTTTTCTTAGAACCCACTAGCCAGGTACTTTTTAATTTCTCACCACACCCTTCACTCACATTTCCCAATATCCCGTCACTTGCACTAAACACACACCACACATAGTCAACTTCGACAGTGCTCCCGCGTAGTCGCTGGTCGCAGCACGCCGCATCCCTCTAGTCGGATGCGAAGACCCCGATGATGAAGCATGACACCAAGGGGCCTGTTGGTGTGTTAGAGGTATTTTTCACAACACTGAGTGTCCCCCATCCCTGAGGTGTGCACTCTGAGTAGGATTCATCTTGCTGTGCCCATTGCTGCAGGACGTTGGGATCAAAGAGATACTTTGGAAATTCAGATGGTCGGTGAGTGATACAGAGCTAGCTGAACCACTCAGCCTGACAGCGGCCTCCCAAGACGGCACCTGAGAGTAACCAAGATCCAGTATGGCGCACAACGGACCGACATAGCGGTGTTCAATAGTTAAACGGAGCGACATAGCATTGAATAAAAAATACTCTAGAGAAGAAGCAACACATTTACGTTTGTCCCGTGATTTCAACGCGGTGCAGTGTGGTCCTCTTCCACATGGGAGAGCGGCCCATTACAGATTTCTTGAAGCACGGTGGTAATTACGAGGAAACTTTTACATCGTGAGCCACAGAGCTATTTAGCTGCTTAAAAATCAGAAGAAAAACCTTGGAAATAATTCATGGATAGTCAGTTGGAGTGCACAGACTATGACGGATTTCTATTAGCCCTTGTCCTGATGAGGCCCGTAAGCCAGGGGCTGAAGTGCGTCCACACTTATAAGAAGACACCAGCCAAAAAAAATCTACGTTGTATAAATAAAATCAATAAGGATTACTATAATTAGAGAGGTTGAAAGAATATAGACCTTTTTGGCTTCTTTTCATTCTGTTTGGTAGATCTTGTTTTATAGGAGTGCTTGGCTTTGTTTATAAAGGATCCTTCTTTCCAAAATTTGGGCTAGAACATATGAAAAATTAAAAAAAAAACGTTAATGTGTATATATAGATGTGTGTGAAAAGTGATGTACATATGTGTTTGTTTTAGTATATAATTATGGGTTTGAGAACCAAAAAACCCTTTACTAATTAATGAGAAAATAAAAGAGCAGTTAAAAATTTGTCAAAAAGGGGATGGGGGTCACACACCACTCACCAGCGGGATCGCCCCTAAGGACTATGGTCAGTGTAGTTCTGTATTCCGCGATGTATCTTTCTTCGCCATCCCTGGACACGTGTTTCGGGGTATTTACCCCTCAGCAGGGAATAGGCCATCTTATCTCCTAGGGTTGCCGGTGGCTGCCAAATATTGGCAGGTCTAGTACCACACGGGCGCGCGGGTGCGGGGTCCCAGGCTCGTCAGCCCGCTTAAATATTTCAAAAAGGGGGTGGGGTCGCACACCACTCACTCACCAGCGGGATCGCCCCTAAGGACTATGGTCAGTGTAGGTCTGTATTCCGCGATGTATCTTTCTTCGCCATCCCTGGACACGTGTTTCGGGGTATTTACCCCTCATCAGCAGGGAATAGGCCATCTTCTTATCTTCTGGGGTTGCCGGTGGCTGCCAAATATTGCCAGGTCTAGTACCACACGGGCGCGCGGGGTCCCAGGCTCGTCAGCCCGCTTAAATATTTCAAAAAGGGGGTGGGGTCGCACACCACTCACTCACCAGTGGTGTGCGACCCCACCCCCTTTTTGAATAGTTAAAAATTTGTGTTTTGTTATTTAGTTTGGCCTTGGAGGTTTAGAAATGAGAGAGAATTTATTTACAGATGTGATTATCTTAACACAGGAAGGGATAATTCATTTCTCTCGCCCTTTGGCAATAGATTGTTGTCAATTATTCCCTAGGCATCATTTTTTTGTATACTATGAGAGTAACCAAGAGCCACCTACCGCCTCCAGTTCACTAGACTCCTTAGGCACTTGTAGTACAATAATAGTTGGGGTGCTGTTACAGTGAGTGTTGAGATTAGACGGTGCTTCTGAGTGGGCCGGTGCACCTGGTGGCCCCCACAGCCTGGTGCTGGTATTTTTTGGCATAGTGAACTGTTTACTCAAGATGATCAACACATTCCTAGACATCACTTTAATACTACTTGTGAGGCCCGAAGGGGGGGCAGCTTGACCACCAGCGCTTGCCTTCCTGTGCTCCCACTAAACCTGGGAGCACACAATGGCAATGAATCCACCTGTAGCACACAAGACCTGGTAGCACATACTTTTAATTCCTACAGCAGTAATGGCTCTCATATGGAGGTAAACCAGTACCAACAAAACTAATTTTGACCCCATACTATCATTCTCCGGGTTTGCATTACGTCTTAAATAGATCTAATTTGCTGAGTCTGTTGGAAAAAGAATTTTTTTTTTTACCTAATGTAACCTCGAAGACATATTGGAAGGCTAATTGAAATCCTTGGTCACCAGCAAGAGCTGAAGGGAATCGACAATGCTAGAGTCTTCATTAGCGGCAGAAATTCGAACTAGTGAGTAGACTTTTGAGAATTGGCGATAGAGCTCATAAAACCAGCAGTCTACAAATACCCTCATCCATTGAGGACTTCAGGGGATCAGCCAAGCTCAGATGCACACACTTACAGTTCTTAGAGGCCAGAAACTCTCGACTTTACAATAAACTGCTAATATCATGCTCCTAATCCAGTCAAAAAGGTCCAGCATGGAGTATAGCCCTAGTGAGCACATAGCCAGCTCCAATCATTTCTATGCTTTGATCGGTGTCGTCCACACTTTCAAGCAAGATCTAAAATCATTCCTAGCCCATACAGTGACCGGCACCAGGTAAACTTTAAAAGGAAACCAACCATAAATATGATATGGAACATGGTGGGGTTATTAAAGCTACCCTAACCTCCAGACAAATTGTCATTCATTCACACAGATCTCCTCTGTTTCCAGGAAACCTGAGCAGTAACCCCTAACACCCCCCCCCCCCCCCCCCTCCCCTCACAAGCTTCGGATTTTATGGAATGGAACGCTATACATTCAAATAGATTTAGAAGACCTTCAGATGGCCTCCCAATCTATGCATCTTCAGGAGTGGATTTGAACACCAAACCCCTCGAAAGCCACAGTGACATGTTCTAGTTCGCAACAGTGGACGGAATGTGCATACATGGCCAGCCCCTGAGGACCTTGATGAATAATGCATATTTTAATAGCTCTGGTGCTAATCTTGCAAATCTGCTGCTCCAATTCTGCGATTCTCTCGAATCTGTGCTCTGTGGAAATATAATCCATTAAGTCATTGGTGATTTCAGTCACTGACACTCGGGAGCTGCTCAATCCTATCCGGAGGCAGCGAGCAGCATCACCAATCCGCTCATCATACTTCAACAATCAGTTTAAAATCTATCCATTACTATATGGAAAGAACCCAATTTGCAACAAAATTCCACGAGTAATTTAAGGGAATCCACACTTTAGATTCTGTATTCAACCCAGCTAAAATCTTAAAGGCCCTGGAGAATTTTGAGCTCGTGTTCCGAGAACGATGACTTTCCTTTTTGTTAGTATCTCTAAAGGTTAATGCCAAAAGGTTTGGAAACCTTAGGAGTGTTGCTGACTCAATAAGGGAAGGAAACAGGCACCTAATAGAAAGGATGAATTGGGGTGAACTGAACCAGCGTAAACTCAAAACATGGAAATCCTCCAGAGGTCAGTTTATCAAGATAATGAATGGAGAACGCCTTGCAACAGTGGGCCCAATCCTTCATGAAATACACAAAGTGTTCACAAATTTCCCACTTTTTATAGAACACTTGACAATTTCTCACAGAAAAAAAAATGGCAAATACATCAGCCAGGAAACAGATTCGCAGATTTCAATAATCCTGCCGAAAAGAATGTGGAAACCGTGGTGGCTCCTTCGCTAAGGAGCAGGAGCAATGCCCCACTGCTCGCAGAGCAGAAAAAAATAAAAAGATAACCTTGTTAATATTTTTTTTTTTCTGCTGGGCTCTGTTGGGGTCACTGGGGAGGAGAGGTTTGAACACCCCAAGTGTGCATAACTTCTTGGCCGGCCGTCTTTGCCCAGCCAAACAGTCATTCGCACTTTGCATGGTCCCCACCAGACTGTAATGCACAGCCTGGTGAGGAACAGGAAAAGGCCCTCCGCCCCTGTGTGAGCGCCGAACCATGGTTCTCAGACCATTCCCAATGCTGCATTGCAGCATTGTCAATTGGCTATGGGGAGCCTGGCTGCTTCCTGGCCTGGACGTCGCCTGGAAGATAAGCAGTGAGATGGCGGCCGTTTTTAAAGATCCTGTTTTTTCCCCCAATTTTTTAAAAATCTGTATATCCGCTATGCCATCCTGGTTCCCTGCCAGCCGCCACTGAAAAGCAAGGGAATATCTAAACTAAATTGTGCATCCTATATAAACAACCTAAGCTGATAGTATAGGGAGCAATATGGAAGCAGGTGGGAATTGAATGGATACGAGAACACCCCTTAATGGGCAAATTGGGGCATGCAGAGCTATGCAGATATCTTAAGAATAAAACAAGTCCCCCCAAAGCTAGAATTAATTCCGTCACGGAACCGCAGTCGACCACTTCGTCAACCTTGTATCGGATGTCTCAAGTACCAGTCTGGAGGTCCAAGACTCTGGGGTGGGGATCACAAATATTGTTTCCATATTCCTGAAAGAGTGGCTGGAATGTCTGGCCCAGGTGGAATACCTGCCATGGTCTTTAAAGTAGGCATGGGCGGAAAATCCGTTCCGCTCGCGGATTTTGCGGATTTTCGGGAAATCCGCAATCCGCGAGATTTGCGAATTTCCTGCAAAATCCGCGAGCAGCGGATTTTGCTCGCACTGCTCGCACTGTTCGCGTGAGTTCGCGCCCCGCGAATAAGTGCGAAATTGCAGAAAGTAACTACTTACCAGGTTCAAAAGTTCAGGCACATCATTAGTAGCCATTTCCTGTAGTGCTTCCTGAGGGGCCCCTCCAGAGTTCAGTTGCCAGTTGAAACTATTATGTGACCCTGCTCTGAACCTCAGAATAGTTACACATATGCCACAAAGGTCATGAATTACAGCTAAGGGAGACAAGCAGGAGCCAGGCTGGAAGTTAAAATCCATTAATCAGCCCCTAATTCATTATTGTCAGTTGGGGCAGGGCAGGTGTTGTAACTAATTTTGCAACAATGAAAGCACTTAGCAAGTGCAAAAGATCACTAATCAGGGCGCACTAAGGAAGCAGGTGCCAGCTAAAAAAATATTCTGTGACACATTAATCAGCCCCAAATTAATTCAGGTCACTTGAGGCAGGGAAGGTGTGCTTTGCTTTGCCGAAAATAATGTACACTGGACAACCAGAGGGTGTGGTGATGAAACAGAGGGTGGCATGGGTGGGCCAGAGGGTGGCATGAGTAGTCAGAGAGTGGCAGTGGTGACAGAGAGTGGCAGTGATGAAGAAGAGTGTCCCAAACAGGTTGGACACGTAGAAACAACAAGTTCGCAAAACTTGCGACCCGACAGGTAAGTTCGCAATTTGCGAAAGTGTACAAAACCCTCGCGAACTGGCAGAAACACGGGCGAACACAAAAAAAAAAAATAATTCGCGGGAATTCGCGGATTTTGCGGATTGCGAATCCGCAAATCCGCAAAATTCGCGAACGCGAGATCCGCAAAATTCGCTCATGCTTACTTTAAAGAAGTTCCAGATCTGTTTCTGGCTATCCTTACCTTGCTCTATCAATCCTGTTTATTGATCAATCAAATCCCAGAGAGATGTCCAATTTAGTCTCAAATCGGCTACCTCCTCCTCGAGTAACTTGAATGCTCGAAAGACTTTGCGAGAGTACAAGAAGAGTAACTTGGTCACCCAGCTGCTGTTGCAGTGCTGCTTGAGACCACTAAGAAAACGGTGGTAAATGTCCGTACCCACAGGAGACATCCCTGCTTGCCACAAACTTTTTGCAATATTGCATACTGCCTGTCATTTTAGTTATTTACTGTACTGAAGGGGTTTCCTTCCAGAAAACAAGAGGTGCTGTAAGAACCTTCAACAGAAGTCAGGTTGTTGCTTTCAAATACATCTGGAAGGTCACTCTTGGCTTCCTTCGGCACAAGCAGCTTTTCACTGTACCAAGAGGCCTGACTTATGAAAAGAGGAAACTAGAATATTTTACCTTTCGAGATTGCCTGCCCGCCGACAAACCAAGGACATCACACTTTGAGTCGTTTTGGGGGCAGAACTAGTGATTGAGAGCTGTTATGTTTTTTTATGCACCAAGCAAAATACAGCTGCATTGGTATAGGTGGGAATGTAACTACATTGAATGCATAAATGAATTAGCAAACTATCAATTTTTTTCTGCGCTCCAAAATCAATCCACATAGACCTGGCAAGGCTAGGGCATGCCCATTTAACTTGCATTGTACAGGTGTTTGAAATTTGGGACAGGGTGTGCAAAGAAAGGTTTACTGTCTGTAAATGAAGATTGGAATGTAACATTCCTTCTAATCCTACGGTTTACAGTTAACTGCTTGGCTGTGTTTGGTCTTTACTGTGTAAAAGTAAACAGACACTCAAAGCTCAAATGAGAAAAATTGCTTGCTAGTATGAAAAATTACTCCAGTACGTGTTGCCATATCGCTGGACCAGAGATTTACTTACCCCTGATCAATTGGAGCACGTAATCCTAAACTGTGTATTTTGGTATTGCACTGAATGGAGGAAAGCACATGTGATGTGGTACAGTGAAAACTATGGATGGGCACTAATGAACAAGTGCCTGGCTTTTCTTATGGTAAGAATATTAGACTTTGAACAAGATATGGTAAGCTAGGATAACCTGGTTTACTACACTAATTTGTGCAGTTTCGCATTGTTGTGCCAACTTTAGAACAAGGCGATGCTTACTAGAACAGCTAGGCTAAATTTGCATTGTACAACATTGACTAACACAGTGATACTCAAAAGTACGGCCTGGGGGCTGCATGCGGCCCACCTGACCTTTTACATGCGATCCTCTGGCCAACAGCAGCATGAAGATTAACAAGCATTTACAATGCAATGGTTTCGCCTTTGGAAAAGTTTGAGCTATTGGCTTTGTAAATGACAAAATTTGTATTTATGTGTTCGTTTTGAAAACAGATAAATAAATGGCATTGTCATTTACATTGCCATTAGCTTAATCTCTCGCAAATGTGACACCTATTGTACCCTACGGACGAGCTCAGCAGACAGCAATTACTACCACAGACACACCCAGAGCCAGCCACACAGACACACCCAGAGCCACACACACCCAGAGCCACACACACACACACACCCAGAGCCACACACACACCCACCCAGAGCCAAACCTAAAAATTAAATCAAATCATGGTGAGCAACACAGGATGGAGCAGAATGTGGCCCAGAGCAATTAACAGTGCCCGAGATGAATTCCGGCATTTCACTCATCGCGTTTTTGTTTTCCTTTGTACCAAACTCTTACACATACACACCAGACTGACTGCATAAATAAACAGTGATGAAAATGCAGTGGTTAAACAAGTTTGCCGCAGTAATCAGTGTGAATTATAGCACGGGGTTGACAAATAGGCTAAAGTTTATAAAACTGGCATCAGTGAAATAGGAGTGCCTGTTTATAGCGCTGCGTGAAAGCAGGCCTGTCACAGCAGGAGCTAACAAGTTAATTATTCAACGTTTGTCAGCGCCCACCTATGCTGGAGTGGGCGAGGACAGCTGCGGGCAGACCAACAGCAGGGTTTTGTTTGTAAACGGCGGGGTCTGGTCTGCAGGATTATTCTGCAAGGAGAGGCGGGCGGGGAACTGGAATCCAGCGCCTACGGGTCGGAACGCCGGCTTCCAAGTGGGCAGATGTGAGGGGCGGGAAGGACCGTCCCACTTCACATTTTCTGAAGGGCGAACCCCCCTTGCGCCCCCACTCTATTTGTCCGGGCTCCAGGTTGCAAGCAGTTGGGTGCAGCCTTGCCGGCCACCGAAGTGGTCCCGGAAGCCCACCTGAGGCGAGATCAGCAGATGTAAGCCCTCCTGCACCAACCACAGCCCGAGCACGGAGACCCTACAGCGGCACTCCCCGGAGACCCCAGGAGGCTGGGCCCGCCGGGGAGATGCAGCTGTGCTTTTCGAATAAAGTACCAGGCACCTTGCACTGCAGGAAACTCATGCAGTCTCACCTCGGAGGCCACCAAATGCACCCTAAACTTCACGGTCTGCCTGGGAGGCACGCAATAGACATCACGTGGCCCCGTCAAACTCACCTCCCCTCGGGCACCACGCACAAACATGGCAGAGACCACCACCACTGAACCCCCCGCTTCACTGTAAGCGACACAGCTGCGCCCTGGGGCTCGAGCCATGCACAGATGTGCACTGTCCCATCATTAGGGCCGTGTTATGCAAGAACTCACACACACTGAACACCCTGACACGATGTTGCCACAGATCTGTAAAAGTGCTAAGAGGAGGACCTTCAAAAGGCCTGTTCTTCACACAAGAGACTGACAGACTGGGGACAACAAACGGAAGACTTGTTTTTAGTTTACCCGTTTTTCCTTTGTGTAAATCTGCACGCCTGCTTTAAATGGTAGTGACCCACATTATACATCTTATACTAAGGCGCAGCAGAGCACCGTCCCATGCAGTGTCCCTGAAGAGAATAGATACAAACAATGTGCAATAGTAACAAACTTTGACGTGTGAATTACACCCGCTGCCCACGACAGCCCGAGCAGGCAGTTGCACTGCACTGAATGTATGTTGTGAATACAGCACACCACCTCAAAGGCGTTTCTGGAATTCTGCCTTTAGGAACTTCCTGAATTTTGACTTGAAGACTGAGTGTAGGTGCTTTCTCGAGGAAGAGAGGGCATTTTACGTGAAACTACAGGCGCCGGGTTGGTTCCAGAACACAAACTGTCCCCGCTGAACAGTGTCGCCAGAATTCCCAGAAGGTGACGCAGATTACCAAACAATGTTCTCTCGCCTGGGGCTTCCTCCGGGCCGAGAGCACACGAGGGTGTGCTGGCTTTACCTTTCGCACTCACAAAGCCACCAGACACGTATGCAGCAGAAAAGACACAAAGGCTACACGAATATTGTTAGACGATGATGGAAACCCAGAGTCTTACAGAGCGCAGGCGCCAGCATAATACTCTCCTGTTTGTCCCTTACTGTGAGTCGGGGAGCCTCACGGGGGGGGGGGGGGGGCAGGCACCGGCAATGTGCTTCGCGCCCCCTCCGCTCGCTTCTGAAGGCCGCTCCTCTCGCTGCAGGGCTCCCTCCGGTCACGGGGGCCCTGCAGTCCAGCTGCCATCACTCTTCCTCCTCTTCTCCCCGGGCCTGGCGGTGATTACCCGGCACTTCGGAGATTCCCTCGGCGAGGACGGGGTCGAACGGCTGACTCGGCTTCCGGATCCTCGCTGGGGCGGCTCAACTGCTGCGGCCCAATCCGGTCGCGGCTCCTGCGTCGAGCCTCCATACACGCCCAGCTTCTGCGGGCAGGGCATCGAATCAGAGCGCGGCTCTCGGGACAGGCCTACTGCAAACGGCCAATCAGAGTGCGCCTCCTGTCAACAGAGGACCAATCCGGTCGCGGCCCCTTCGTTTCTCTCGCTTCAGCTTCTGATCACTTTCAGGCCCCCGGGCCGCAGCGGTGAGAACACGGGGCAATGCCGGGTGGGCACCGGCTCTTCAGTTAGTTAGCAATCGAGGTGGCCACTCGATCGGGCCATAACAGGACAGCGAGGAGGGGGGAGGGGGGACGGCGGGAGGAGGGACACAAGGCAGGACAGCAGCAACGGGACAGGCCTACTGCAAACGGCCAATCCGAGCGTGCCTCCTGTCAACAGAGGACCAATCAGGTCGCGGCCCCTTCGTTTCTCTCGCTTCAGCTTCTGATCACTTTCAGGCCCCCGGGCCGCAGCGGTGAGAACACGGGGCAATGCCGGGTGGGCACCGTCTCTTCAGTTAGTTAACAATCGAGGTGGCCACTCGATCGGGCCATAACAGGACAGCGAGGAGGGGGGAGGGGGGACGGCGGGAGGAGGGACACAAGGCAGGACAGCAGCAAGCACGGCCCGGCCGGACCAGATTCGGGGGCGTTCCCGGCTTTTGGCTGACGTAGCCAAAAGCCAAAGATTCTCGGGAACGCCCCCGAATCTGGTCCGGCCATGACGGACGCCTCTCTGTTCCAATGGCTAGCCTCCATTTATGGAGCTAGCCAATGGGACAGGGGGGCGTATTCCAGAGTCACTACTGAAATCAAGAGATTTCTCTGGAGGCGGAGCTTACAGCTCCGTCCCCCAGCGAAACCTAAAAACGTGCTAAATAAGCAGACAATCTCTTATCTAAAGGTTAGTTTTCCTTAAAGAAAGACCCTGTGGTTGTCCTACACTGCCTTACTTTTGGAACACCTTAATTTTTAAAGACGTGAAGCAAAAGTGATACACGTTTTGAATTTTGAAAAGATTATCATTGTATTTTATTATCATGCAGAACACTTTCACCTTAGTACTCGGATTAGATCCGTGCATTGAAGTGTATTTTATTTTTAAGTGGGTTTTCAAACATTAATTTAGAAACGGCATTTCACATCCCTCTGGCTCCCATGACGACCATGCCAATAGTGAACTAAGAGGCAAGTCAGTTATGTGCACACTTTAGATGGCCAGGGGTACTATTCAACATAAACAAGATTAAAGCTTATTAATTCAAACACAGGAGAGGGTTTTGTTTAGCGCACATCCTGAAGTAGTGTATTTCAAGGTCCTCTTATGTGATAATTGAGCAGATATCAGTCGGTCTGTGAAAATGTGTCCAAAATATAGAGCATTTTAGTGGCATGTAAAGCTAAAGCACAGCTAAGTGCGGGGTGCCCACGTTTGGAGACACCAAAAAGTAAGATGTCTCCAAGTACATACAGTGTCCATATTTCACAGTGCACAGGTTTCAGTTTAAGCGTATATAAACTCACATAATCAAGTCTGGAGAGACTGCCTTCAAAAACTTTGTATGTAACAGTTACTGTAATCTTATCAAATTTCAAGCGTCTAACCTGTTCGTCTACAGGGCCCATGTTTCATTTTTAAGCATATGTAAATGCATGAAAATGAGATCGGCAAGTCTGCTTTCAGAGTCTTGTTGTACAGCAGTACCTGTCATCTGCAAGTGCGTTTTAAGCGCATGCAACTGCATACGTAAAAATTGTGAAAGACTGAGAGAGCGCCTTGCTAAACCAGAATAAGCAAGACAAATGATACAAAACCATGTCCATGGGCTTTAAATCCTCTCACTTTGAAGTTGGAGAAAGAAAAGTAAGCGGGCGCCCTAGGAAATCAGCGCCAGGTATTTCACCACTATATTTGAATGCACAGCAAAATTGAAGGAGATGAGAACAGGATTTACAGGCCTGTTTACAGAAACTGCTTCAAGCGAGTTCAAACACAAGCGCTCGTGTTAGGTGTTCTTTAACTCAAATGAGTAGACTATAAAACAGTTGCTAAAATGGGACTTGTGGATGGATAGTAGTAATTTGTCCATTTGCTCTGAAAGGGCTAAACGCAGGAGGTGTGATGCATGCATACTGTGGACATATTGGGGGGGGGGGGGGCGGAAAGAATAGAAGAGCCACGATGGAGCCAGCAAATGGGAAGCCTATGGGTAGGCTGAAGCCCACAAAGTATATAACATGTCTGTTCGAGACTGCGAATGCGCGGTCTAGAGCCAAGAACTAAAAAGGAGGGAAAGTGAAAAAACAATTGTCTCGAATCACATAATTTGCGGAAGTTGGGATTTAATCCAAGGTTTTCTGGTTTCAATTGTGCAATTCAACCACTAGAGGTATATGCTTTGATTTCCCCTACACCTGCGTGCCTCCCCCCGCCCCCCCTTTATTTATTTGAAAAGTTTTATAAAGCATCAGAGCGTTGTACAAAGTGGCGAAAGAACGAATAAACAAACACAGTGGAACAAATGATGTAGTTAAACACACTGTCAAGCAATGGGGGGGAACCATCCAGGTCTGGAGGGCTCAGTACAGTTTTAGAAGTTAAATAGAACGAGATAACAAGTGAACAGAAAAGCAAAAAATGTATTAAACAAACAATATAAAAAATATCGCATCCGTAGAGAGAGGGGGCTTGAGCAGGAAAACTGGTTAATGCTGTTAATGTTCACTCAAGATTAGCCAATTGACTTGTTTCTCGAAAGATGTAGTGGATGGGTTGGATCTGATCTCTGGAGGAAGAGTATTCCAAGTTCTTGGAGCAAAACTACTGAAAGCGCGATTTCATGTTCTTTTCTTTTTGAATTTGGAAGGTTTCAAAAGTAGGTTGGATGAACATCTTAAGTACGGACATGAGCCAGATAGTTCAAGCTTTTTAGCCTAATAAACTTGGGTGTTGTAATGATGGCTTTATGTGTCAAGCAAGCTATCTTGAAACGTATTCTAGCTTCGATAGACAGCCAATTTAGTTGAATAAGGTCAGGGGTGAAGTGGTCATGCTTTCTGGAGCCTGTGATGAGCCTGTCCAATGCTTTTAGAGGGGCTCTGAGTGGGGCCGAACTAGCTTTAGGTAGCCCAGCAAGGGTCACCAAACCAGATTCCAGATGAGTTAACCAGGGATTGAACTGCAGGTCTGACGTTCTCAGGTGGAATGAAAGGCTTGACTTTCTTAAGGGTGTTGAGCTGAAAATCAGCACCCCTAATAGTTGCACTGATGTGCGCTTGCATATTTAGGTATTCGCCAAGGTAAACCTAACTATTTAGCAGAGTCAACCATACGAGGGGAGCAGTTAAGAGCAGTGAGTTGTTTAAGCTAGTTCAGGGTAGGTGCAGAGTGGTTGCAGTCAGGGTTGGATTGGGATTAAAAATCTCCCTGGGGACGCAAAAATAAGTGGCCCACGTTTGCATATTGCCTTTCCATAAAACACTGCTTCAGCAAAAATTTGTAAAAAAAAAACTAGGGGGGGGGGGGGTATAAAGATGCATGAATTCGTTTACACTGGTAAAATACATCTGAAAATAAGTGACGCTACTTTTGCTCAGGCCCCCTGCCCCCGCTTAATATGCATATGTAAATGCGAGAGAAAAGGAGCAACACCTCTGCCTGTTGATAAAAGGGAGGTACTGGATGCCCACCTTCCTCCAGAAAGGCCACTCTGGCACCTTCTGGTCAGCTGGTGGCATCCGAAAAAAGCAGAAACCGCCCAAATCAGCCCCTTCAGGCTGCTAAAAAAGTTGCCCACAGCTGGAATTCGGGTACCGGCCCCTCTCGCATTGCCCGAGTGCCCACGTTACCAATCCGACCCTGGTTGCAGTGAGCAATCGGAAGGAATTCTGTTTTGAGAGTATTTAACAAAAGATGGTTGAGGGCTAGCCATTGTTGAGTTTGTAAGAGTGTATCTTTTAACCCTTTCGCTGCGGCGGCTATTCCGCTGCAGTGCTAAGGGGCGGGGGGTCCGCGCGGTGCTCCGACGCTGGTGACCCCTCTGGTGAGCTGTGTTTGTGACGGAACGGTTCCGTCATGGCCCCGTCCGCTCAATAGAACGCGCCGTGCAGGTGCGAAATCAGCGGCGAGTGGGCCGTGACGGAACCGTTCCGTCACCAGCACAGCCCACCTGAGGGGCGTGACGGAACAGTTCAGTCACCAGAGTGGGAGAGGTTAGCGTTTTTATGTCCCGGGAGATGAGATCTTCAAGTACAGTTGCGTGTCATCTGCTTACATGTGGTAATGATTGTTAGAAAGGTTCAGAATATCAAAGTGGTTCCATAAAATGGTTGAAAAGAGTGGGCGAAAGTGCAGAGCCTTGAGTAACTCCAATCGTGACCCCTCCCCGATCCTCCTGACTTCCACCTGGCTGGCATCACTGCAGCCCTCTCACATACGAGCCAAAATGTTTTACCTCTTGGGAATGTCTGCTAGTACCCATGGAATAGCATAACATACTGAAAGGTATATGAACCTTGTATGTCCTCTGCTACAGGTTTGCTCATTTGATTATCCTTTCTTTTCAGGAGTTGACGGACTGATAGCAGTTGAAGATACCAAAAGAACAGATGGCTTTAACGGGTGGGCCAGATCAGTTTTTACACCCCTATTATCAGGTATGTGTTTCTTTTTTGGTTTGGGTCACTGTTTGACCCAATTTATATACATTGAGCAGAGCTGAATTTTATGGTTGCCCATAGTTTTATTAGTTGTACCCGTCGAGGGGTTGAGGGAGAAGTTTTGGACCTTGGACACGGTGTACTTGCCAGCAGTGATTGTGAGAGCCACCATCTGTCCAAGCACCTGTATAAATTCGCAAAACAGGTAGTCCTGAACCAGTGAAATGCATGCATTCGCTTACTGGTCAAATTAGGAAATTGAAACACAATGCTAGAAACAATTGCTAACTTGCAATTCAGGGTTTACACCTGGAAACCTAATTTGTCTATTCAGAATGAATGTAACTAATATCGACTAAGCTCTGTTAAGATCTGATTTACCAAGCAAAGCGACAACTTCATAAAATAGCGGGGAAAAAACGTAAACACGTGGTATCGCAGAATTCCGCAGTTTGCAGGGTTTTGTTTTCGTACAGTTTTTGTTGGCAACCCTTGTTTTGTTCTTGGAAATTCTGAATTCTGTTCCAGGGTTTCTGAGAACATTTTTAATAGTTTCCAATGTGGTTGACATCTTGTGAAATCAAATATAAATCTTCAACGTGGCTTCACTGCGCCGATCTCCTTTAAAGACTTTTATTTCTCCCCATGCAGGGAACAGTCTGCACGATTGGCAGCAAGTCACATTAGGGTCAGTGAGATTGCCCTAAAACAACTTGTCCGTCTCTTGTCAGTCATCTCCTAATTGTGGTCCGGTGGCAGTTGTGTCTGCTGTTTAGATTTAACACTTGAACCCAAGTGGTTGGCACGAGTTTCACAAGCTGGTATGCAGATGTGCCACCCAGCGTTTTGAACATGTGTCCCAATCGGTGGTAATGATTAACTGTTTTTTTTTTTTAATAGAATGGTCTCCCACTTGATCTCTCTCGTATTGTTTGTTCATTTATGGGAGTTTTTCACCTTGTGTGGTGGTGTAGTAGGCTGTGGCATGCCTCTATCGTTGTCTTGCGGATTTATTTTTTGGCTTTCTCCTAGCTATTGTTTCTGCTTTCTTTTTGTGTTTTGGTATGTGGAGGAGTGTGGCTCAATGGTTAGAGCGGCAGACCTTGATGCAGAGTTCTGGCCAGGGACCAGGGTTCGATTCCCGCCTCGGCGGGTCTCTGGCTCATAAATTCCGCTGATTGGATATTCTCGCCTCGGTGCCTATTCTGCAACTCTGGGCAATAGCTTGCTTAGCCTCCACAACGGCCCCCTACAGCGCTGGGGATGCCTGGTTGCACCCCGGGGATACCCAGGAGTGGACATTTCACGGGGAAAAGCCAGGACGGGTTCCCTAGCGGTATGAGTACAGCGCCAGGACACACTGCTTGCCGGGGTATCAGTGCGCTTTACAAATACGTCTACATTCACATATGTGTTTTCAATGTATGTAACGTTTATTCCTCTGTATTTGCTTCAGTCGTGCTAGGGACCATTTTCTGTGACTTATTTCTAGGGCCATGAGTCGCAAGACCACGAATAGCCACTGGTCAAACCTATTGAGTTTTTTTTGTTTTTTTTTATTATCCTTGTGTTGGAGCAAGCATCAAGACATTTATGGTTTTGTATTTGCTACAATCTGGTTCGTGAAGTAATCCTCCTGGTTACTTAGTGACCTCTTGAAAATGATTAATCTCGGAGGTTTTGGTTCCTTTTGTTAAACGGACGGTCAAATATCGGTACTGTTTTTATTTAATTTATGGTAAGTGATTGAATTAATTTTCAGTTCTCACTGAGCTCTGTCGCTGGCTTTGTCCGTATTCTGTTTTGACACTGCAATAAATCATGAAACCCCTCTTCACGGGTTCTAATGGAATTATTCTTCAGCCAATATTCTCTTCTACTTGACATGAATGTATTTGTTTTTCAGCACCTAGAGTAGAATCAAATGCGAGTGTTTAATAGTCCTGAACTGTAGTTTCCTTCTGGAGAGTGGAAGGCACATAAGAGGGCGGCCCTTGGTAAAAGGCGCTCTGGGGGTTTGAAAGGAGGAGAGGGGAGTAAGGAGGTCTCAGTATGTTCAATACATTAATTTGGTTTGAGAACTTTTTGTTTTTAAGACGAGTGTGAAAATGGTGCTTTGGGTCTTCCACTGTAACAATTACCAGTTAATGATACTCACTACAAGACAAAGTTAACCCTGATCTTTTTGGCCATTTTGACGTGAAATGCAGCAATATCCTTCGTGCCTGGTTTTTATTTTATTTTTATTTAGTGGTATACCATATCAGCTATTGTACTATTAATCTGTTTCCAACTATTGTCTCAGGCAATACAGTGGTTAAAGAAGTAGTTAAAACTTGGAGACACAGCATAGGTATGATGGCGCTTCTCCAAGTGATGAGGATTCAATAGCGGTCAGATTCATATAGAAGGTAAATGTAAACGAGGAAAAACACAAATAACTGACCGGTTTATTTATAATGCTATTTGCATTAACAAGTTTATGCCTTTTATTCCGAACTAAATAAAACCATAGTTACTAAATATAAAATTGTGAGACTGCTACATTATAGTCTAGACCTATTTTTAGAAAGAAGTATGTTGGATATAATTGTTTTTGGTGGGGGAGGATGTAGGGGGAGGAATCGCATTCTCCCAAATATTCCCAGCCCTGTCATGTTTAGAAATTTCATGATCTTATCTGTATGTTTAAATGTGGGCTCAGCAGCAGTCTGGACTATTCACTGGATTTCTTTTTCAGGGTAAATATTGATTCATCCTATTGGTTAGCTATGCGTTTCATTAGACCCGTGGTCTCTCTTCTCTACCAGGAAAATGCTCTTTCATTTGTAGTGTCTTGTTCCATTGCATGGTCATAGCCGAAAAACTTGTTCTTTTTTTTGGGTGGTGGGGGGGATCATTAAGACCCATGGAACATCTTAGAAGAGTTTATATATCCTGATGTCCTGTCATAAAGGCTAATGGTGCTCAGTCTCCATCCTGTGGGACCCCATGGTGGGGTAGTCCTTACATTTGTTCAATAACAGCTGCTGGTGTGTGGCATCTAGACAATCTGCTCTAGAAAGTTTGGGTTTAGTCTTTCAGAAATTGTATCTGTAAGACAGAATAGATCTGAATCTAGCCTTATGTGACACCTTGTGCGGGTATATCTAATAGACTTCTAGCCACAGATTAGTTACCTTTGAATTTCCCAGGCGTCTGACTAGATCTTGAAGATTTTTCAGCAGTAACCATGTGGTAGAGCACGGAGTTCTGCATCAGTGTTGTCCGTTCCGAAAGTTACCTGTACGGTACCTAAATAGGCGCCACCTTGGCGCACTGATGTCTGTTATTTCATTTATGCACCAGATAGTGCTGATCGGGATTGAGCTACCTCTCAGTCTTCTTTTTTTTTTTTTTTCTTTTTTTCATGCCTTTTTCGACTTTTTGTTGACCCTTTTCTTTGAGTTTTTTTCTCCTGGTGTGAGGTAATCTATGAAACCAGCTAGTTTCATAACAAGTGGGGCCTGTTGCAGGCAAATGTCTGGGACAGACCCCGCTTCTTGGTGTGTTTTTGATGCCTGGAGCAGGGTCATTACTCTAAGACAAGTGAACTGCAGTGCCATGCACCCAAAGGTGCTGATGATGCAATCACCCGAGCTCCTCACGCCAAAGGCCGTTCAACTTCATTAAGTTAAAGGTCTTGTTCGCGTGGGAGGTCTAGGAACCATTCCTGGAACCAGGCCTGACGTCCTCGTCCCATTCAAAGTCATCAGAACTCTGTTAAGTCCCACATGAAGTCTAAGTCTTGGCGTTCTCCGACTTAGACATGGCTAAGTCGAAGGATGACTGACAGACATGGCTGGCAGTCATCCAAAGAGGCAAGGGAGCGTCATCACTCCAGCCCTGTGAATTGGCAGTGTCTGAATGTGGGTCTACGCTGCAATTTCTTGGTTGCATCCCATTCCCAACCAGTTACAGGAATTTTGAGGGCATGCGGCTCAATTTTGAGCAGCTTGACCCCTCTGGAGTGCCCTGTGCCTGCTAGGTGCCCTTACTAAAACTGGGATGTCAGGTACACTCTCTGCACCAGTCTAGCCCCAAATTGTGCTCAGTGGATCCAGAGCAGAGCTGCTGGCAAGACCGAGAGGTTCCTCTTTGCCAGCTCCAGTGCCCAAGCCCCTGGCACCACCGCTGCCCCTAGGTGGCACGGTCACCTTAATCATACCTGACTAATATACAAAGCTGGATGGGTATCATCTGACGCCACATCTGGTGCCGACCGAGGATATCCTCTCTGTAGCAGAGCTACGCCTTATTTTATTTTTTGCTTTTGTTGCCCTAAGTGGGAAGGCTATGCCAAGACGTGGGTCCCGTGCTTTCTACGCCACCAGATTCAAGCTAGCCTGGCTGATGGGGGAGGTAATACCCCGAATACTGTCCCAGAATGCCTGTTTCTGGTCTATGGAAGACCTGTTTTGGCAGCTCGGGCTGGACTGTTCCCATCGGAAACAGGGTCCAGGCTGATTTGCATGTAGCTGAGTCTAAACTGGAAGGCGTGGCATGCACCTGCTTACCTCCAGGGGCGGTAAGCAGGTGGAGGATCAAAATCAGGAAGACCAGAAATATACCGGGTTGCAGAGACAGATAATCCCCAGAATCTCCGTGCACAGAGTACCTTCTTAGTAGAATCCTGTCCTGTCCTCAGTAGATTCCTGTCTCCTGTCAAGATCACTCCCTTGGATAGCCACTTCTCTGATGAGGTCCACGTTGGAGTGCCATTTGAAGAACATAGAATCCTTCTCAGGGGTCTCACTGATACACCTTCATCCTTTTAAACCAACATAGATGAAATTGGCACAAAAGCTGAAATATAAAATACATTTATTTTTTTACCTCAGATGAGGGAGACTATGTCACACAGAACCCTTAGCAACTGTATGAGGCAGTCTAAGGAGTACAGAAAACTGGGACCTTATATATGCTTCGGGTTACATAGTCCGCATAAAACCATGGCCCATGTAAGCATGCAAAATGCCTAATATGGCATGCAAGATCTGCTTGCTCCTCAAAGTGGGAGGAGAGTTACTTCTCCATACAGCAGCAAAAATAGCCTGACCCTTCTACAAGAGGAGCAGGTGCATTCTACTAGCTAGGCCCTTCTGAGCATGTGCAAGGCTCTGAAGAGGGAAACCGCACATGGCGAGCACATGGCTAACTAAAATGGCTGTCAAATACAAACATGGCTTTCAGCTCATGCTAACCAATCCCTGCAATCTTTAACACAGGGTCCACTACCCCACCCCACCCTGAGGGTGATGGCATTTCCCTGGTGGTTCAACACCTGGCGATCTTTGTGACTAGAGTGGATGAACTCAGCTGAAAATACCAAATAGCTCACAAATGGCATCTCCTCCCAGAGGTGGTTCATTATGTTTCAGCAGTGGAAAGAGCCTTGGGTAGAACGGTTTGCCAACACTGAGCGCAGAGCTGTGCATTTTCAGAGTTCCCAAGGTGGCTCTTGCTTAGAGCAGCTTTTCGCTCTAGTGGAGCTCTGGCCTAATTTTTTAACTTTTCCACCAATACTGCTCCTGCCCAGAATTCTGAAGGTCAGGGAGGGCTGGGCCCAAGTCATTCTTGTGGCTCTGGATTTGGCACAGAGTCTGATTTCCTGAGCTGTTGACCATGATTATCAGTCCTCCTGGCAGGCTGCCTCTTCTGGAGTTTCTTCTGTCACAGCAATAGGGCAGGGTCATGCACTCGAAACTGAGCACCTTCATGCATCTAGTTTGAGCGGCGACAGTTTATGGCATTCAACCTTCCTCCCAAAGTCTGTTCTAGCAGGTAGACTAAACCCCCAAAAGAATGTATATGCCTGCCTTTGGGAAACATTTGTATCATTGTGCGCCTCTCACAATGTAGACTCATCCCCCCCCCCCCCCGTCTACACCTCTCACTAGTTCTTTTGTTTGCTCAGTCTTTGGTCCAGTAAGACTCTGTTTTGGGCACAGTTAAGGGTTACCCGTCTGCTATCTATTTTTAGGGTTGCTGGATTAACCTTCTCCTTAAGTCACCAATTGTGGCTAGGATCCTTAAAGGCCTACATGTTTAAACCGAAGCCCTTTATCATGCCTCAGTGTCACCTCAACCTGGTCCTGAATTTCTCATTTGTGCCCCCTTTGAGCCATTACACACACTTGTTCTTTTAGGCTGTTGACCGTCAAAACTGTCTTTCTAGTGGCCATAACATCGTCCAGGAGGGTAATCGAGTTCCAAGCGCTCCTGGTGCAACCTCCTTGTAACACCTTTTTACCCTGACAAACTGTTCCTCCAGACATGTTCTCCCTTTCCTGTGAAAGGTTGTCCCTCATTACCGTGTAGGCCAGAATAGCACCCTGCCTACCTTCTTTGCTACTCCACACTCCAAAGAAGAGGAGAAACTCCACCGCCTGGACCCAAAAAGAGCATGGTTATATCTGATTGCATAAAAGAGGTCCGGGTGGACAATCAACTCTTTGTAGGTTATGGGGGGGTTGGAGGGGGAGAGAGAAGGAATGCTATACAGAAAAGAACCATGTCTCAATGAGTCATCCTGTGTATTAGGATCTGCTATGCATTGGCAAAGAAATGGCTCCCTGAGGGGTTGTAGGCTCACTCTACCAGAGCCAAGGCTGTGACAACTGTGTTAGTGCGCAGCATTCCTTCCGCTCCTGGACATCTGTCAGGCAGCGAGCTTCTTGGGCATCCCTGCACACGTTCACAAAACATTACTGTCTGGTCTGCATGACTGGCACTTTGCCCGTTCAATCTTGCAGTATTTATTGGTTTAATCTGATTTGCAGAGGGGGTATTACTTCGGTATCCATGCAAAACTTAGGCGAGTTATCTGCGGCTAGAAGTTACTTCAACCTGGTAACAGATTGATACTCTATCTGCAGAATCCTTACTGATCCTCCCTGCTCTTTGAACAGGTTCCGGTATGAGGGACTGCCCGTTTCAGGGCAATAGTCTTTCCATGCCAGTGGTAAGTTCCTATTGTGTCTCTGCGCTCCTAGGGCCATATTACATAAAATGCCGCGGGGGGGCAACAGGTCTTCTGGGCCGGCTTTGCGCGCCCGCGGGTCACTTTGGTATTACAGAAGGGGCTGCAGATGCTTGTGCGGCCCCTTGGGAAATACCAATCACGCTGACGCACAAAGCACCTGGTCCTCTGGCCGGGAGAAAGGGGTTCCCATGTACCTTCCCCCCCCACCCCCCCCCACCCCCCCGGACATCCCCATTGTAGGAGGGTGCACTGACTGCGCCCGCCTGCAAGGGGTTCTCTAATGACATTCATAAGTGGAGTTGGGCTACCGCCTGCACTGTGGAAATACAGAGCAGCGGTAAAGCAGCCGCTCAGTTTTTCTATTTAATCTGCTGCCCCACGGCATCGCAAGTTCGCGGCTGCCCTGGGGACAGTGTATTCATCCTCAAAGGACGTATTTTCACTGTTTACACCTGGCGCAAACAATGAAAATGCGCTTTGTGTAATGTGGCCCCTGGTGTGGAAAGTCACAAAAGTAACTGATGTCCGCACACTGAGGTGGTTCCCTAAGTACTGCGCTTGTCACTTTTGGCGTGGCTGATGTGGAACCAAATGGCGCCACCTACTCGCACACAGGGATACTGCTCAAATCGTCTGAATTTCCCCGGGCATCAGACTGGATCCAAAGGTGGGAATCTGGGGGTAGGTAGTCTCTACCACGGTCTGGCAAAGGAAACAGCCACTCATATCTTATGCAGCAAAGAAATTCTCCTCCCCAGTGATTTTTTTGTTGTTGTTTTTTTTTGTCTTGGAGTTTGAATCTTTCGTCTGGCGGTGATTTCTAGCCTGGACTTGGTCAATACTTCCCTGAACATCAAAACGGTTCTATTCCTCCTTATGGCCACAACAACAAAATTGGGCTCCCCTAATCTTGCCTGTGCTGCAAAAATCCCAATCCCCAAAATCTGGTCACTTTAAGGCAAAGCATCCATACCACACCTGAGACATTTTCTGGTCCTTTTGCTGTGCCCCTTCTTACTTGCCAATCCCCAAGCAGATCTTTGTGATCTCGGCACAGCTGCCTTTTAACCTGGGGGCAATTTACTGCTCGTGCTAGCATTTTGGCAATGTAGCACGACATGTGACCTTGTCGGAGACCCTTCCACCTGTTTACTGTAGGCAAAGCACACAGTCTGTGCAGTCCGGTGGCACAGCACTATGCTGAGCCCATGAACTGTGAGTCGTGTCCCCTCACACGGGGCAATGAACAGACGCCAAACATCACATGACTCGTCCAGCAAGGTAAAATGTGCATCGTCCCTACAAAGGAAGGGACTGAGTGACGCCTGTACAATGGGGGTGGGTCCCTTTTGACTGGCCTACCTCTGAGCCAAACACTGTGTCTGGGATAGTTGCAGGCAGGCCTGTGCACTTACGTGTCTCCAGCAATGTGAGTATGGTGTCCAGCCTCTTACCAGGTGGAGCAATGCCATGAATAACAACAGAATGTGTCCACACAGATGTGTGTGAGTGGTCATGCCAAGTGAACTTCTGGTGTCACATGTGATGTAGGACACCACATCTGGCCCGCTACCGATTTGGTCATTCCTACACATACCCCTATTCAATACGTGGATGTGTGCCTACGTTGGGGGGTTGTGAGATTGTCAACAACGTGCAACAAGTCCACAGCTATTGCTCACCTTCACAGACATCCAACTGGCAATGTGGCCCAGGGTTCAACATGCGCAGTGATGTCATTAACAAGGGTGTACCTTCTTGTGCAATCATTGTCCATTCATACGTACATACTTTCACAATTGAGTGCACATAGTCATGACACATTTGTGTGATTTAAAATGTTTTTAATTCATTTTCTGGTGCATTCCGGAGCTGGAGCTGTACATGGCCATGCCATCACCACATTACATGGGAGCGTATTGGTGGGCCAACCACCGTCCTTTGTGTATTGGTCAGTGATTTGGGAGAGGGAGTGCAGTCCGCTGCAGGATTGCTGTGTTATTGCCAACCCGTGAAGATATGCCAGTCCACGTCGGGGTCCTGGTGTATGTCTCAGGGTATTCGGGGGTCAGTGGAAGGTGTTGTCCTAGAGCAGGATGCATGAGGCAGAACCAGGCAGGGATAGGTCATATGGTGGTGATGGATGCTACTACCTCCTTGGTCTCTTTTCAATGCACTGTTGCCGTATGATCTGAGGCAATACTCAAAGTAACTCTAAGATATTCTTTGCCTCCGTCATTGAATCCTGGAATAAGCGCCACATTGGCATCCATACTTTGCTGGCCTGTTTGCACCCTTAACCCCTTCGATGGTTATGAGGGAATGGTTCCATTATGAGCATAGGTGTCACTGTGCTCATGACGGAACTATTCCGCCATGAGGCCAGGGTCACGAAATCCCTCTGCTGCAGACAGCAGAGGGATTTCCTTCTCTCCCCCAAAGCCTTAGAAGCTTTCCCAGCTCCCGAGGCCCCCTCCCGGGTTTCTGTGCAATGACGATCCGCGTGCACTTTGCGCTGTCGCCATTGCACAGAAACCGAAACTGAAATGAGCCTTTAGGCTCATTTAGTTTCACTTTCTATGTGCTTTGGGGGCTATCTCAGCCCCCGGGGCACGTAGAAAGACTAGAGGTATCATTGGAAAGGGGAGAATCTCCCATTTCCAATGGTACCCCGCAGTGGATCCCTGCTTGGTGGGGTCTGCCCCCCCGGGGAAGGGCCGATTGGGGCTACTGCCCCCCCAGGGAGGGCAAAATGACTAAATCACAAATTTATTTTGGGGGGGGGGGAGCAAAAGCACTTGGCCAAGGGGCCACTCCCCCTGTCTAGTGGATGGATCCCTGCTTGGGATCACCCTCTTAGGGCGATCCCCAAGCAGGGATCCACTGGGGGGGGTACCATTGGGAAGGGGGGGGGGGCAACAAGCCCACTAGATGCCAACGATTAGGCACTTTGCAAAAATAGGGTAATTTTCCATTGTGAAATTGTGGTGTGTTCACATTGCGTTTTTTGAGCAGTTTCCTGTCGTGGGCACTATACCTACCCACACAAGTGAGGTACCATTTTTATCGGGAGACTGAGGGTAAATCAGATTTGTAAAGCAAAACTTATTACCTATTGACTCCCTTCCAAATGAAAGACCATGTGTAAAAAAAGAAGTCATTTTGAAAAATGACAGATAATTCTCATGCTAGTATGAGTATTCCCAATTTCGATAATGTGCAAATATCTACTGTTTCTAAACTCAATATATTGTTCCTATTTAGAAATACATAGATGTCTTTCATACCGATTTTTCCATGTATACATTTTCTCAGAATAATTGCTATATACCTGGTATATAATAAAAAAACATTGCAAGTCCCTGCTCCAGTTTTTGGCTCTAGGTTCGCCTGGTTCTTGGTGAACCTACAAGTCCTATATATCCCCACAACCAGCAAGGTCCAGCGGATGTAACCGTATATTGCTTTCAAAGAGCTGTCCTAATTTGAATAAGTTACAGGTGAAAACGTTGAGACAAAAGGCTGTTTTTTCTAACTAATTTTCAATTTTCCCTATATTTAACTGTTAGTTTCTGTAAAGAAACCTTGAAGGATCTACACAAATGACCCCTTGCTGAATGCAGAATGTTATCTACGTTTCAAAAATGTATAGCTTTCCAGGAGCCATTATTGCTTTCATACCCATTTCTACCATTAACTGGAAGTTGGTTGAAAGCACAAAAAAATAGCAAAAATAGGCTATGTCCCAGAAAAATGCCAAACTGTGTAAAAGACTTTGGTTTTCTGACCAAAGTTTGTAATTCCCTAAAAGCTGGGGAAATGGTGATTTCAGCACCACAAACCTTTTTGGATACCATATGCAGTCCCCCCCCAACCCCCCCCCCCCCCCAAATTTTGTTTTAGCTGTGCCTAATTTCTGGGTCCCCTCTAGAGGAATCCACAAACCCTGGGTACCTTTAGAATCCCCATGCTGTTAGAAGTAAAGGATGCAAACTTGGCTGGATACCTTACGTGGTCAAAAAGTTACAGGGGCCTCAGCGCAACACCCCCCCGTCCCCCCCCCAATAGTCAGAAAAAGGCTTTGCACAGGGGGTGAAAAGGTCTAGCAGCGAAGGGGTTAAAAGGTTTCTTTTGCACAGGGCTCAGTTGGCACCTGAAGCAATTATAAGGCACTTTTTTGTTGCTTTTGCACATTGCACTTTGCAACTTTGGGGATATTCCTTTTTCACATTGCACTATCTTTCTTAGTGCATCACAAACAAATGTTGCAATACTACTGTCATTCCGGTTATTTGCCGCAACCCTGGGACATGTCTGTGTTCTTTGCACATTGCTCTTCTTTTTTAGCGCGTCGTACACGAACACCATCACAATCTTGGCCTACTTGTTTTATGCAGCCTGTATTAAGACTTTCCATGCGTGCTTGTAATCTCTAAACGTACATTTGTGGAGTGTTCTGACATCTTCTGAAGCAATCTAGAGCCAATTCTTTTATAGTCATTGTTTAATTGCACTTTTCTGAATTGCAGGTGGCAAAAACTGAATATCTCAAGGTTGCTTTCGATGTATCCTTCTGCACATTGCACTTTTTCTTGTGCTAAATTGATTGTGATAACGCACTTGTCATTTATCAAAAATGCTGCTTTGCACTTGGCATTTTGTCTTGTACTGCTTGCTTTTATAATTCTTATCGCAGTTAAAATAGCTGTTTTAATGATCTACCAATTAGGTGTTTTTCGTGGTACGTTTTAATTCACTCTGCAATGAAATTGACTTTACTGTTTAAAATTCACCCCTACAATCCGAGGGAGATGAGCCCATTTTGATAACTCGATAGCTATCCTAGTCTCACCCAGTGGGTGAACCATGTTGGGGAAATAGATACTACCCTGTAGTATGGTCTTGTCATCGGACATATCTTCAATTAATATCTTCCCTCCTTATTCCTTTCAATAGAAATTGAATGAAAAGGCACTTCAACCCAGCTAAGTACTACCCCTTGAATATGCAGAGAGGCAAGCATAGAAATATTGCTCTTCATCTGATTTCAAGTTTCTTGCCCTTTGCCGCAGTCAGTTGAAACTTCTGTTTGTATTTAATATATCTACTCCTACATTTTAGGAACGCATACTTGGGTCTTTTCTTTATCGAGCCCACACTGTGGACATTTCAGATCCTCATTGCTTTCTTTAACAGGGCGAGCCCACACTGTGGACATTTCAGATCCTCATTGCTTTCTTTAACGGGGCGAGCCCACACTGTGGACATTTCAGATCCTCATTGCTTTATTTAATGGGGCGTTTGATTCAACAGAGCGGATTCTGTGGTGATATCTTATGAGGCGCACAAATAGGTGTGATTAGCTATAGCCCCATATTAAATGTTATCCCGTACCTCAGTTTCTATCAATGGTGTGGGATTCCATCTGTCCTTTTAAACTTGCCAATAATCCACCAATCAAAACTAAAACTGCAATAGTCAATAACCTTATTTTCCTTAGACCTCATGATGGTCTAATGGATGGGGGGCATCTAGCATTTGGCAAGTGTCTATCAAAGCCTGCCCCATTGCATACATATTGTTGTCTCTTAGTAGCCAGTAAAAGCCTTGGTTTATTCATATCATAGGGAGTAACTACTTGTGGTGTCCAGGTGTCATCCTGTACAGTCAACCCAGGTGTATTACCAGATCAGTGTAATGTTGTAGCATGTGTCCAGGAAAAGAGCCTTAACTGTATGTGAGACAGCACTGATCTTCTTGTATTAACTAGAAGGACTAAAACCCAACCCCCTCCCCCAAATCTACACTTTTTTTTGACTTTGGTTCGATGGAAGAATTTGACTTGACGACAACCAGTTTAAAATTATGTATCCAAGTGTGGTTAACCACTGTGACTGAAGATTTGTACTCATGTTAAACTTATATGCAGGTTACTCCCCCCCCCCCCCCCCCACACACACACACACACTTTACTTCTACTGACCAGTTTGTGTGGGCGTAAAACATCCGAAATATATACTGAAGAGATGCTAATCTCCCAGAGGATGCCATTTTGTCAGTGTACTGAGGACTATTGGGACCTCTCATGAAATCCTCACCTGATTGCTGGGTCACCTTTGGCTTGTCCTCTGTTTCACTGGACATATGTGATGCTGTCTGTTTAGCATAATCACTGGATACCTCCATTATTTCTGGTGTGGCTGGCTGCGTTGAATCACATAAGGCGGGAGCTACCTCTACAGCTGTGATCTTCTTGTCTAGTTCTTGTTTTAGCAAGCATGGCTACATCTGCCTTTTATGCGTGCTATGTTTATTTCTCCCTCTGAGGCTTTCTTTGTGCTTCAATTAAAGTGTGCCTTTCATCACCATGTTTTTGACCACCTCAGTGGGTAACCTCCGTTTGGACTGTGCCACTGGAGCCAATCTATACCTGGCGGCTGAGCTGAATAAAGGGAAACCAGTTCTGCATTGCTTGTGTTCCACTTCAGGGAGGAACTGGCCTGGCAATTCGGGCTAGATTGTTCCCTTTGCAGCAGGGTCAAGGCTGATTTGCTCATGGCCAGGTCCAAATTTAGGTGGCATAGTGGGCAAAATCCAGGGTTGATTGCCAGTAGCGAAGACTAATTCAGGCATTTCATCCATCACTGTTTTGATGCCCTTCATCTGTTTTTGGGCATTACACACTTTTCGGATGTTTCCATCTGGGTATTATTTGTGTATCTTGTCCCAATCCCATGCTGCTTCTGATTTGGGAAAGAAATAGGTTTGTGTCCTTTATTTGGTTGACTAGAGTAGTGCATAATTTAAGACCCATGTCACAAAGTTTAAATGGTTGTGCCTAAGTGTAACAGTTTTTTTTATATATCGCGCATTCGACCTGAAGGTATTGGATCACTTTATATGAGCACCAGTTACATTTAACAAGGACATAATTATTTTTTTGGTAGGCACAGAGCGATAAAGGGATTTGCCCTGAAACACAGGATGTTATAATAATTATAGCAGTAAGCATGGCCTGAGTGGCAAAAGGTACACCCTGAATGGAGCACCAGAGACACTAGGCAGACAGCATGGCTACCAGTTTGTCATCAAAACTTTTTTTTTTTTAGTTTTCTATTGCGCGAAGTAGACCCAAGAAATCGGGTCTCGGAGCGCTTTACATAGCACCAGCCACAGCATCACTCGTCGCCGCCACATCATTCAGAGCCGCCACAACATCATTCAGAGCCACCACAGCATCATTCAGAGCCACCACAGCATCAATCTGTGCAACCATTCAAAAACAACTGATTCAAATATGTTCTCTCAATGTTTCAAGCTTTATTACAAATGTCACAAAGATGTTGATATTTATTTGGATTTTGTCACAATAAAATACACTGAACATAATCTTCACAAAAGTTATTTACAAAAGTTTAAACTATTAAGCTATTGCCATTATAAATTACAATACCTTTTATTTAAGTATTAATTATTTAAAAAAATTAAGCCATTGTTATTTGTAATATCAATACATCTAAGTCACTTAAATACAACGCATATTGCATTAAAAATGCTATAGGTGTCACATTTGCGAAAGTTAAAACTATTGGCATTGTAAATGACCAAGCTATTTCGTGATTTTCAAAACCAACACATAAATAAAAAAGTCATTTACAAGACCAATAGCTCAAACTTTCCTGATGCGAGACCTATTGCTTTGCAAATGCTTGTTTTACATGTAGTTATAGTCATGTAAACCAGAGAGCTCGGACAGAGTGAGTGTGAGATGTAATGAGTGCCATACATTGGCTTTCTATGCGGACAATAACCTAACATAAGTCCACTGGATGCACTGCCAGTGGGAGGACCCTAACCACCCTGTATGACTCTTCCTTTTAAATTAAAAGTACATTATTAAAAAAAAAAAAGTTGTAAAATACATTTTGTAAACACTGGAAAAACATTGTCTGTTTTAGGGGGGTTTGGCAGCTGCATAAACACTGAGCACTGCTTGCAAAAGGTTTGGGAAGCACAGAACACCACTGAAATCTACAAAAATAAACACTGAAAACAGGACAGCTTAATTAACTATTTCCTGTAAAGAAACTTCAACTTGAATTGAGTATTCTCAACGTCAAAACTACATAAACTATAAAAAGACTAATGGCGTTCCTTGACAAGATAGCACCACCGTTTTGCTTCAGGCCTTGTTTATTTTGATCCTTATGCATAGTTTTTTTTCTTCTTATTCGCAACCATTTATATTGTTGCAGTAGAGACGCGCGTGGGGTACTCCTTTTATAACATTAACCACTGCACTAAACTGCTTGGGCAAGTGATGATGTAGATGCAGTATCGTGTGTTGCGAATAGTGCAAGTCTTTTATGTCCAAGTAAATTGAGGACCTAAACATGATCTCTCTGGACTGTTGAGTGAGGGGGTGGGCACACTCAGCAAAACAAACAGGAATTGTGTCCCGTGACTGGTGGTAGGTCCCACAGGTTGTTCTGTGTCTGGGATTGTTGGATCCAGGGTCTGGCGTCACAGGAGATCCTTCAGGTTTTGAGTTTGTCTGAAAGTAAAGCATGATTGTGGGATCTCAAGGGACCCAGTGCGCAATATACCCCCAATGTTTTTGAAACATTTGATTCGGTTGGAAATGTGGGTAAAGGCAGTGATGAGCTCTTCAATTGGGTCTCATGCTTGTCTCCTGCAGAGCTTCTTGAAGGTTATTTTGTGTTCTATTATCAACTCGTTAATTATTCTTGGTGGAAAATTCTGTAGAGATTTTTACGGAGTATTTCAGCTTGTAATGTAGTCTTTCAGAGAGCTGAATTCCCGCCGATTGCGGAGGAACTGCCCATACAAAGTTTTCCCGCTGATATTTGGGATGGTGACTATCAAATTGCAACAAACAGTTGCAATTAGTGGTTTTCTTGTATGCCTTTGTGCACAGATTGCCATCTTTGATGGGAATTATTAAATCCAAGAATGGTTTTTCATTTATTGAAACTGACTGGGTGAATTTCATATATGTATTGAAGGTGTTAATCCAGCAAGCACATTTCTGACATCTGGTATCATTTCCCTTCCAGATCAGGATGTCATTGATGTATCTTAGCCACATATAGATGTTGGCTCCAAAAAGATTTATCACTGCGAAGATATGTTGCTTTCTTAATGGACCATGTAGAGACAGACCAGGCTTGGAGCGAATGTGCTGCGCATAAATGCCCCTTGTATTTGGTGGTAAATCTGGTTCTTGAAAAAGTTGTACTTGAGCACTATCAAGGCGTGCTCTATAATTAAGCGGTACAAAAGGCGGTGGTGATGGACGGAGCATCTGAACCAATCAAAACTCACACCCAGTCAACAGATCTGGGTTTAATCCTTCACCGTTATTTAGCCCACTCTGCCACCCCATTTCAGACATGGCCATATGCAAATCAGTCTGACCCTCTGCATCATGGGAACAGTCCAGCCCGAACTGCAAAGCCATGCCTTCCCTGGCCGTCTTCAGCCAGGCTTGCTTGAATATTCAGTGGCAAAGTGAGCAAGGGACTCACGTCTGAGCATACCCTGCCAACGTATGGTGAACAAAACGGTACAAAAGGGGGTGGTGATGGACGGAGCATCTGAACCAATCAAACGCTCACACCCAGTCAACAGATCTTGGTTTAATCCCAGTCAACAGATCTGGGTTTAATCCATCACCGTATAATTAAGTCAATAGGTATGGTGCTCAGGTTTGTGCTGTGAGAAAGCTTTGAATGACCACTGTAGTGGCATCTTGAGGGATGTTTGTGTAAAGCACCTCTACATCCAGGGTTACAAGAAGATATATTTCCTGTTGGCTGTTTGTATCTGCAATGAGGTTCAGCATGTCCCTTTTGTCTTTAAGGAAAGAGGGTATTCTTTAAACCAGTGGCTAAAGGAAGTGATCGCATAATTGGCTCAAGGGTTCTAGTAAGGATCTGATGCCAGACATGATAGGTCTCCCCCTGCAGGGGGGGGAGGGGTTTAGGCGGGGTGTTAATGCCCTTCTGTATCTTTGGTAGTACATAGAATTTTTGGGGACCACTGCACCAAGGATCTCCTATTTCTGCCTCATTCTTGGTGATCCAATCTTAAGCCTCCTCCATGGTGACCATGGAATGGATTTGTTTCATAAAGGCTTTAGGTTTAAAGCATTTTTTTATTAAGGCATAACATAGGAAATAAAGGGACAAGGAGGGGAGGGGTATGCGGAATACAAAAGAATACAAGGCATAAGTGGTCAAAGCGTGGTGATAGACAGTGGCAATAGCATATAAAGTTCCGTTGAAGAAAGGCTTGGCGTGTCCGCCACTGTCGGTAAAGCTGAAAGTCAAAAGAAAGGAAAAGCAATAAATTGAATCTCCCTGAACCCCTCCCCCAACACCCTCAACTCCTCCCCAAACTCCCCGCCCAACTTTCCCCCGTCCAGTGCTTGGGTTATCCATACACCCTGCCCCCCCCCCCCCATTCGTGGTCTGTTAAAGCAATCGGGTCTGTGGGAGGCGTCCGTCTCAGGAGTCTAAGGTATCTCGGACAGGTAAGTTCTCTAAATTCTGTGGTCAATAGCGCATGTAAGGGTCGCCACAACTCATCAAATTGTTCCACGTCCCCTGCCACCATAAGCGATAGTTTTTCCATGCCCAGGACATGCCAGAGTCTGTGGAGCCAACCCGTGATGGAGGGGACTGTGGTGGTGCGCTACTGTATCAATATATTTTGGACCGCCGAACCCAGCGCTATCGCCATTTGCCGACCCCTACGGGACTTCAGCGGGTACATCAGCCGATTCGGGAGGCCCAACAAAACGTACGCTGGGAAGCGTGGCAATTCTACCTCAAAGTGAGCGTCCACCTCATCAATGACCTCCGTCCAGTAGTCCTTCAACAACGGGCAATCCCAAAGCACATGTGTGAGAGTCCCTGTCTGCCCACAGTCCCTCCAACATGCCTTCCCAATGTTCCTATTCATTTCATGCAATCTCTCTGGGGTATAATACCAATATGTAGACACCTTTGTGAGTGTTTCGGTGTGTCTCGCGCTGTATGCAATCTGATCCCATTCCTTACGGCTGAGCGTCCTCCCCAGCTCTCTATTCCAGCGCTCGCTACCAGGATTATAAAAGTGAAATGGGGGAGGTTGCAGGAACTTGTATAGGTCCGAGATCAGCTTAGCGTCAGAGGTGCGAGTCACTAGCCACCTCTCATACGGCTTCAACTGGCGATCTGCTGTGTCGCGTACCTGCGGCTGAAGCGCCCTGCTCCTAGTAGGGATGGTGTTTTCGAAATCTTACCGACTATGTCTTTGCCGAAGCTAAGGCCTTGGTTCTCCTCTATGATGTTGATATGGGTACCTGTCCTGTAATGTCAGCTGCATTACCGTAATTCTGACCTTTCTTACCATTACTTATTACATTACTCATTACCTTACCTTTTGACGTTGATGTGTGGCTAGGGCTACACATAGCCTCTCTTTTAGGTCATGAAGCATTGCGGAGCCTTTTGGGCCACCAGTCATGAAACATGTCGACATGACCACTTACACAGTTTTAGACTATTGGGGTACATCTTCCTACAGTAGCCCTAACCTTTATCATGTTTTTTAAATCTTACTAGGAGAGCCGCAGTATTAAAATCTAATTCTGTGTCTCTTAGCCAGTTTTTACCTCCCTTACTTTCTACACACATTCACTCCACCCCACATACTCTTGACGTCCTTACATATGTTCCTTTCATCATACGGCAAACAAATAAAAAAATCTGCTAATAGGGCTCCTAGGGCATTGCAGCACCAGCCCTAAGAGGAGCATGCCCAATGAAGCATGTCCTCCTCGGGGAAATGTGAGGGCACCAAGAAGAGATCCTTAGAACTCCTACTTCTCCCTCCTTCCTCATATTCCTGGACTTCCTGCTAGGAACAGTACTCCCTCTAATTTGTCATAGTACATTCACGACCATGGGTCAACTTTTTGAGAAGGAGAATAAAACTGCAGATTACGACCATCTTCTAGGCAGGATTTAAGTACAATTTATTCACTTTAGAAAGGAACGTGCTAAATGGTCATCATAATTTTGCCCAATAACTTTGTACTCCACTAGTTTCCCATAGTCTGCTGACATAATAGGACTTCATAGAAACTTCTGTGATATCCAGGATTTCATGAGATTTCTGGAATTCTATTTGCAGAAGATGAATAATAATCGGACAATTTATATTGTTGGTTTAAACTACCCGGTTGAACTATACAAAACCTTTTCAATCCTTCGGAAATAAAGTTTTGGTAACTTGTTAATTTTTCAACTGATCAATTTCTCTGCTCACACCAGCAGTCTTGTGAGAGTTGACTTAATTGTTCTTAAACTTGAGAGCTCTAAATAGGAATCCTCCGAAGACTGAATTACTCCTATTTAATGCTTCATAAGATTCAATACCTGGGCTCTTGGAGACCGGCATGCTTGTTCCTCCAGGCATTTTCTAGAGGTGCTGGTTTCTGAAGATCCCGCAAAGTTCTCAAATCTTAACTCCCTCCACTTGTCCCCCCCGCCCCAAACTGCTGAATAAGTTAAGATAGCTTTCTATTATTAAATTCTCTAACTTTATCCATTATGGGCTTTATGTATTCATAAAAATGGCAATCATGATAAACCTAAAATCAAATGTAGGACACCTAAAATCCGATTACCTAGCAATAGCTATATCTAGCATTGGATAGTGAACTTCCTCTTCCAATCTTTCACACTTATGACAATTAGGATAAGCAGTTTACTCATTTTTGCAAATATTCACGGTTTTGATAGCTCTTTAGTTCCGTACATAATCAACTTTGAAGAAATGTAGGTTATGCTATGTTTATTTCAGATCTTTTGCAACCCTAAATAAATATGCTTTCAATTTTGATCCGAGTTCAGACCTTTGTTCACTCCTGCTGTGTCCTTTGCAGTTAATTCTCAATCTGTATTGTTCGAACCTCAACCCTCCTTGAGCTGTCTTTAAAAAAAAAAAAACACACACAATTTCCAAATGATTCTCTCAAGCAGACAAAGTATGGCAGAATGCTCGCTTTTCTTTGAGTATACCCCTATGTTTCCCATGCTCCAGGTGTGAAGAAGTATTATCCACAATTCTTTTAATTTCAGTTCACATGCAGCGAACAATTCTTAATACTTCATGAAATAAGGTGGGGTGTATTTTCTTACATGTATGTTTGTTAGTTCCTAAGGAAATATCAGTTTATGGACCGAGCCAACAGATGTTTCAAAGCTAGTCATATAGAACTTTCCAATGGATATAATAAAACCAAGAAACGGATTAAAAAAATGTTTAATATTGGACAAATCTTTGTAGAAAAATAACCTAGTGTATACAGAAGCTAAAACAAATATCCAAATGTCAATGTTAAACCGGATACATAAACACTTAATTCCAGAAGTCATACTTTCAATCGGCAAGTATGTACCTTCATACAGTGCAGGCTCGAGATTTATAGATTTGTTGTCTGAGGCTCGATTTCTTTTTATGCCTGCACAGTGTATTGCCTTTCAGATAAATAACTTACACGCTGTTAAAGAAACTCAATGATGAACATATCCACAGTCCATATTCTAGACCTTGACCCTGTTGTAAAATAGCTTACCACCATTTGGCACAATCTATTGCAGCTCTTATTCACCATGCTGTTGGTAGGAACCAAGAACAAAAGCACTAAACATAGAAACCTAAAGCATCACTGCTCAAATATCTAGAATAGAATATCTCCCCTCCAATATCATTAAAACATTCAAATGGAATAAATATCCACTTATATGAATTGCGTAATAAAAGTAACATCTGAAATCGCAAGACTGCCGCATGTTCTTTTTACCAATGGGAGTTTGTCTAAGAATCTAATAAGGCAGGAAACTGTAGACGTTATGGTACTTCCGCCAGACCATACTTATAAGAAGTTTAGCATTCGAAGCATACTCATAAGGTATAATGCTTGCTTTATGACCTATTAGCACTGAAATGCACATGAGTAATTGATGAGGAAAACAGGTCGCCAGTCATGCTTTGAAAGGATAAACCTGAAAAGCAGACATGCACTCTCTGATCATTTACAGGCTTGAGACACAAGAAATGAACCAAGATTTACCCTATTGATTGTATTAATTCTGTGCTATTCATAGACCGCAGCAGCATTACTTAAAAAAAAAAAACAGCATTGACCCGGCCAGAAGGTTTTACTTATGTGAGACCTATGGCGGTGTCAATATCTTTTTAAAGATGTTGCATATTAGAGTGAGCTACTGTGCAATATGGCTTAAAGGTAATGAAAGCAAATAGTTATAGTGCGGCCAGCGTTGACCACGCCATAGTATTTAAAAAAAAAAAAAAAAAACATTAGGAAAGCAGACTAGCTCCGCGTGAGCTTTTTGGCTTGTTTTTATTTACCCATCTTTAAAAAACATTAACAAAGTGCCATGGCATGTCCAGCACTGTCCCCCATAGAGCTTTTTGTTCTGAGGCATGTGGGGGGGATGTAAAGAAAAATGCTAGAGGGTGTTGGAGGGAAGGCAACAAGTGTCAAAGCACGGGGGTGGGAGCGACAAGGAAAACTAGGACAGTAAAAGGGTGTAGGAGGGTTTGGAAGATGTAAAGTGAGCCTGAAAACACATGCACTCTTAACGAGTGCCTAACTAAAGATTTTACAAGTGGTGACCAGTGGAAGGACACTGCTGCATATTCAGGAACTGGACTTGATCCAAGCTCCATGGATGACTAAATGACAGTGTAGTTCCTAGTTTCCCACTAGGCCCTGCGCATTGGAATAACATAAACAGTAGTATCGACGTGGAACTGCGGATATTCCAGGCCTCCACTGACTATGCTAAACTTAATTGGGTTGTGTTACCAACTAGCTCAGAGGTCACTGGAAACTTTCTTCTCTGCATAGGAAGTGATCAGCTTCCTTGGCACAGACAAGAAGGGATTCAGCTTTCCAACAACCGTGCAACATGACAACTTTGCTCCTCAGATCAAGAGTCAATCTCTAGGGTCGTGTGAAACAATAGACATGTATTTCACTCAGTCAGTCTAGTGCAGTTTACTTTCACGAGATGTAGAGAATAGAGAGACGGGCGTTTGTCAATAAAGGGTTAACATTTATTGAACAGTCTCTTCTCGTACAAGAGAAATGTATTGCCACAATTGCAATAATTGTTATTATAAAAAGTATGTACAGTAAGATAAGGATTGCGAAATAGAACTGTAAAAGCATTGATAGGGTTTCTTAGCCATACAATGGTTTAAAAGTAATAAAACATATATACAGTCATATATACATTAGGCTAACATACTCAACTGGTGCTTCTAACTAAGCCTACCCCAGTGTGCCTGACCTAAGCCTAACACGTGAAAGGGGAGTAAGTAAGTAGCTTTAAGTTAAGTTGGTTTTGCCAAGGTTTGTTTCAAGAATTCTCGTCTAAGGGTTTAGTCAACACCATACCTCTAAATAGAATGATGGAGGATTGGTATCTCCTTCAGGGGTCTCTCTCGATATCCCAGTCACCCGCGAGGGTAGACCGGAAACGTAGGCAGCGGGTCTCTTCAGCGCGTCGAGGAAGGAGGGGGGGACAGCGTCCACGGGCAGCTGGAATCTGCTGGATGTCTTCGCGGAGGACGGCTGTTCAGCTCCTTAAGCGTACTGCACCATAGTTCGCGCTTTAGCAGCGATAATGGTATCAGCAGCTTCACCACCACAGGGACAGCAGGCTGCAGCGACAGAGTGCTAGATTTACCAACACGGGGTCTTGCAGGCAGCTGGCATCAGCAACAGTAGCTCGCATTGCTTAAGGCAACGTTGGTAATATTTATACCTGACCTGCCGGGTTTGACGCAAGTTTGCTGGACATAAGATGTCAATTAAAGATGTCACTAGGAAGTGATAGTTATCAGTTGCTCATTAGAGTTCCATTACTAATCAAAACATAGCAAGCGGGGATTTCCAGGTTTGCTGAGTTTTTATCTTGTTGAAGAACTCGGAGTGTTATCTAGGAATATCAGATAGTGACTACTGCTCTGTCATTGCACTAATTGGTCGCAAAGGAAGTGGCAGAGAGAACTATGCTGGAATGTGGCTCTGTTCGTGTGAGGCCAGAGATGACTTTTCAGAAAATCGCACTTGAACGGTTATGCCAATATAGGGAATAAATGGATTTATAGCCGAATAGGGGCATAAGGTCACAGTATCGATCAGGAACCTAGATAAACACGCAACAACAGAATAACCAAAGAGAAAGTGGAAGCAGCAGGGGGCCCTGACAAATGATAAGCAAGGAAGTGAGCTATGTGGGAGCCAACCAATGGTAAGTATGGGGTGGATTCTAAGCCTGTTTTTTAAAGCTGTTTTTTTTTTTTTTTTTTATTTACAATAGCTTTCACTGATCGCACAAATGCACTGTAGGCGAAACTAAAAATTACTCTTATCCACAATAAGAGTTCTTTCAAGTAGCAAATCTTTTGGTTGATCACCTTATTGTTTGGCTAAGATATTTTATTTATTTTATGGATTTGTACAGCACTTGAATCAACCCAAATGGGTATCTCAGCGCTCACGGACCCACAAAAGAAAGCTGTCACAAGGAACAAGAGCTAGAACAGAACAGTTTTCAGGGCCTTTTTGAACTGCAGAAGGTCTGGGCACTGCCTCAATGAAATGGGAAGCGGATTCCAGTAGAGAGTTGCCCAATATGAAAAAGCTTTCCCCCTATTCTTAATTTCTTAACTTTAGGTATCTTGAGGTGGGATTTCGAGCCTGAGCGAAGATCTCTACGGGGAATATAGCGATTGAGTTTCTCTGCCAAGTAAAGAGGCCCATTACCCCACAGTGCTTTGTGTCATACAGCAAACCTTAAATAGAATTTGTTTGCGTATTGGTAACCAATGGAGCGGTTTGAGAAGAGGGAGGGAGGGAGTGAGTGAGTTCTGTAAGGTAAATTCAGTGTTAAGCGAGCCGCCGTGTTATGCACCACCTGTAGGCGATCCAGGGAGGACTCATTGGCTGCAATCAGCAAAGCGTTGCAATAGTCCAATCTGCTTAGCATTAAGGTTTGGGTGAGGGACTTCCTTGTAGAATCAGGGAGGAAGGGAAGACTCTTCTTAACAGGCTTAGCACATGAAAACATGAGCTAGCCGTGTGGATTACATGTTCCCTCATAGTCCGGGTCTGCTCAATGCGAACAAACTAGATTCTTTACTCTTGTCTTTGGTACTGGGACAGTCCCTAACTCTCTTGGCCACCACTATGGAGTCCACAGCAGTGGAGCCTCTCCAAATAGCATGATCTCAGTTTTTCCAGCATTTATTTGTAGAAAGTTTTTAAGCATTCATTGAGAGATGGCCAACATGCCGCAGGAAAAGCTGTCTGGAGAGATTTCCTGAAAGAGAAGGTAAGTTGGGTGTCATCTGCATATGATATTGGGACAAACCCATAATCCCTTAAAAGTGCAGCCAAGGGAGCAATCTAGATATTGAATAATGTGGGGCTTAGGCAAGACCCCTTGGGCACTCCCTTGGTCCGTTCTCTAGGCTTAGAACGATACAGCCCCAGATTCACGGCCTGGGGGCGATTAGTAAGGAAATTTATCATTCACTGCAGTGCCACTCCACCAATCCCAGATTCTTCTAGCCTCCTGAGCAAAATCTGGTGGTCAACCGTATTGAATGTGGCGGAGAGATCTAATAACATCAGGTTAGCACTTGGTAGTGGTCAATCCACTCTCATGGTGTTATCTTTGACCGCCACCAGAGCTGTTACGGTACTATGTTTTGGCCAAAAGCCTGATTTCGAAGCATCAAGGCGGCTAGCCCATTTGATATGGCCTGACTGCTGTTGATTAATGTGCTTTTAAACAGTTTGAAATAAATGAGACAGATGCACAGCCTGTATTGTTAATTTGAAATAGTATAGTCACGTGTAATCCGTGTTTAGATATTTTTAGAGGTGCTCCAAGGGTGACTTCTTCCGTCTTAGACGTCAATGTATGAATAGACAGTGTGCTTCTAATGAACCATTAGTTGCATCCCCTTTAGGCACACTGTTTTGGGTTCCTTTCAATGAGGACTCCACAAGTGATATCGTTTGAGTTTTATTCTCAATAGTTCATAAATGAAATTATTTAATCATTTCATCCTTTTGTCTTGTTTCTTTCTCTTGCCTTTATAACATCACGTGATTTTTATCTTGGCTCCAATGCAGTTCGGGCCTAAAATAGCCCTTCCTCCGGTAGCAATCGCTGTAAATACAGAATATGTACATAAGGCTACAATGATAATAACATATAATCAAAACTCATATAACCGCCATGTTATGGGAGGGGAGAATTAGAACTGGTTGCTCTTATGCCCTGACCAGGCTCGTGGGGGTAGGTTGTTACGGCTGTGACCGCGCATCTTTACGGTACCTTACCATTGGCGCAGGTCCCACGAGAGCAGACTGCGAGGCGCCTTAGGGAGTCACTTAGGGTCGCCACTCAATAGCAGGACCTGTTGGCCTGCCTTCCTTCTGACCTCCTAAAATAAGGTTGTACATTGAGTTTTTTCATTTTAATTCTAATTCACTGTGTAGTACTGAACACCTAGGTCCTGTGAGCAAGAAACATGTTGACCTGATCCGAGGGTCGCAGGTATTGACCTGATCCGAGGGTCGCAGGTATTTTGCTGAACACACTTCTTGGCATATATCTCCCCTCCCACTATTTTAATCAAGGGTGTCAGCCACGCTAATAAATATCCTTGTGGACTGACCCACCTTTTTTTATCTTCACCACTCCCTCGCGACTACACCTCCACTTGCCCTCTCACCCACACGCACCATATGGCCGGAACAAAGGATCTCCGATAAAGAGCCCCTTTACGGGTGCCCATCAGACATTGCAGCGCCAGTTGACGAGGAGCAGAACCCATATGATGAAGCATGACATCTAGCTTGCTAGGTGTGTGAGGGTTTTAGTTCCAAAAAGGGAAATGCCCTTCCCTTTTTCTATGCTGCACGCACTCTTGTCTCAAACACTCTTGTCGGGGAACTTTGTACCCCTCTTGTGCTACCTTCTCCAATTAGACAGCCGTCGGCGGGCCGCCTCACCAGATTGTGCAGCCGCAAATCGTGAAGTCAGTGCCCGAGGGAGCACAGGATAGTGTAGTATATTTCGCCGGCTCAACGGAGCCCTGAATTCAGACAGCCATATCGGACTCAAGCAAGCTCCGCCCCCCAACCAAAGCTCAAGCATACCATTATGTCACACATGGTAACCACTGTATTAATAAAGAAGATACCACACAAACCTCTTTCCTCAAAACAAGATAAATAGTAAAATGGAAGTTAACAAAAAAAACACAAGAAACTGTACCCATCAGATATGAGGATGGTACTAAAATGTTAAACATAATCCTTAAGGTAACGTGGACAATTTGAAAACCTCAACGTGCGCCTAAGATCCAAACCAGGAGCAGCTTGATTCTTCTTATGACTTTAGGAAGTTTGTGACCAAGGTCAAGAGTATCATCCTCCATGTCCATGTGTCCATTTTTTAGCACCACAACTCTACTGAGGTTCCACTCTAGATCTTGAGTTTTCACAGTGTTCCTGAAAACCTTAACCATGGGGTTAAAATATTTAAGACTTGCATTTCCAAGCTGCCCAGGTTTTTTGACTGCCACCATATGACCAACATTAACTTTTATCAGTTTAACAGATTTTCTTTTATCAAAATGTAACTTTCTTTGAAGAACCTTATAATCTTCCCTTTCATTGAGATCATCTTCATTACACACATGTTTTCTACCCTAGCTCAATCCGAAATCATTGACCCAACTTGGCTCAAGATATGTGCTTGGAATTCTTCTGCGAAAAAGAAAAAATGGTATGAGGTGTTCTTCTACACTCCGATTTTCTATTTTTTTTATTTATTTTTTTTGTCTTTTTTTTTTTTTTGTAACCGCATCGCTACTGCAGCGATTTTTGCGCTGCGCGGCTTTTTTCACTTTTCCGCGTTACATGACTAGCTCAGCTCGTCATCAGCACACGCCACCCGTGGGTGGTGACGAGCTGAGCTCGTCATCAGCATCGAAGGGGTTAAAAAGTATTTCACATCTCCAATCCAGAGACATGGATTTTGCAAGAGAAATGGTCTCTTTGAGAACTCTATTAAACCTCTCTACCATCCAATTAGCTTTGGGATGATAGAGAGAACATTTTTTGTGCAGAATGCCACAAGCTGTTAAAAATTCTTCCATTTCCTGGGAAACAAATTGCACACCATTGTCCGATAAAAGTAACTTGGGCATACACTCTGTTGCAAATAATTTTTTCAAACCTTTGATAATGTTTGTTGAATCAATATTAGACACAAAAAATACCTCCGGCCAACGAGAGTATATGTCTATTATGACTAACAGATAGACATGAAAACCCGAGTTGTGTATTGGTCCTAAAACGTCAAGGGCAATATATTTAGGTCGACACCTCATAATCATAGGTTGAACCCTAGGCACTTAAGATTTGTCACTTAGATTGAACATGACACAGTCACGGATGTCCCCCTCTACAAGTTTATCCATACCTGGCCACCAATATGATGAGCGTAACCTCTTTTTAGTCTTGGTGATACCAGGATGACTAACCTGGGCTAAATCTAATCAATTCCTTCTTGAGACTCAATGGAGGAATACGTTTACACCCACGAAACAAAATGTCTCTATCAACAGAAACTTCGTCCCTTACACACCAGAAAGGTTTAGTCTCATCAGAGCCACCTTTTGCACTTGATCACTTGCCCTAAATTAAACACATTACTTCTTTGAGAGTAACATCTTGAGCTACCTCACTATACCATTTCTCTTCAGAAACGTCATTAAGTTCAACTGCATGCACCCACTCGCAATTCTCATCAGCTTCATCATCCTCATTTTCAGCACATTTTCCTGAAACCAATCTTGAAAAAAACATCTGCAACCATATTATCCACCCCAGTAATATACTTGAGTGTAAAAGAATACTCTTGAAGACCAATTATCCATTTAGTTATGCGACTAGATATCATATCTAAACCTTTGTTTTCAAAGATCTCCACTAAGGACTTATGATCTGATCTTATTTCAAAATCGACGCCCCACAAAAACTTCCTCAGTTTTTCACAGCCCAGAAAATAGCTAATGATTCCCGCTCCACAACGGAGTACCTTGTCTCAGGCTCTCTTAAACTATGAGATAGAAACATGACCGTCCTCATTCCCTTTGGACCGACATGTTGCAAAACAGCACCAAGGTCTTTCACGCTCACATCAATAGATAAGATTGATTTGAGATTAGTATCAAAACTCTGTAAGAATGGGTCATTAGATAACTTATCCTTAATGATGGAAAACTCCTCCTGACATGAATTCGACCAGACAAAACTACAACCCTTCTTTAAGATAGATCTCATGTTTGAAGTCAACTCAGCAAATCCTTTAATAGATTTTGCATAATACTCGATCATTCCAAGAAAACTCATCAGCTCTTCTTTAGAAGTAGGAGAAGACAAATTACGAATGGTACTAACCAAGTCTTCTTTTGGGCTAACACCCTTACTAGAGAATCTATTATGTCCAAGATAGTTCAATGGATCTGATCTGATCTGAACTTGCACTTTGATTTTGACAGTCAAATTACCATTACTCAACTTAATAAGAACTGATTTAAGGCGAGAATCCTGTTGCTCTATATCATTACCAAAGACTACTATATCATCTTGATAAATGCACATGCCATCAACACCACTGAGCAAAGTTTCCATCACCCATTGGAAGACCGAAGATGCAGAAACAAGCCCAAAAGGCATTCTTATGAAACTGAGAGTACCAAACAAAGTTATAAATGCTGTAAGTTCTCTGCAAGATGGTTCAAGCTCAATCTTGTGGTAGGCTGACGTCAGATCGATGGTGCTAAAAACCTTGGCGCCACCCAACAGAACCAACAATTCATTTATATTGGGAAGTGGATACTTATCCATGATTACACTTTTGTTTAATTGGCGTAAGTCTATGCATAAACTCAAACCCCCACTGGCTTTCCTAGCAGCAACCACCGGAGAAAGCCATTCAGTTCCTTCCACCTCTTCAATTATCCCATTATTTATAAGTTTATTGATCTCCTTCTCCATCTCATCTTTGATAGGTAAAGGTACACCTCTGACCTTACAGGATACAGGGACACCACTGTTTTTGAGTTTAATCCTATGCTGATAACCCTTCAAACAACCTAGGCCGTCTCTAAACACTTTGGGAAATTCTGCCTTCACGGTTCTAGTAAACTGTCATCATTTTTTACAGCATATACAGTCTCCCTTAATAAAATCTGAGGACTAGAATTTGGATCCAAGTAAATCAGGGTGATCTGGGTGATGTATCCAACTTATTAAACTGTCTCCTTTTGACACTTACATTTTCCCTGAAATCGTCCTGCCTCTGTACTCCTATCAAGCCCAAAAAATAACCATGCAATTTTATTGGTTCTCCACCATAAGTTAACGGAGTGATATCTGGTTTGAACAACTTTACTTGTTTCACCTTATTCATATACAGAGAATTTGACACTATAGTTATCTTAGCTCCTGAGTTGAATAAAACCAGAGTGGGAGCACCCCAACCACAATTTCGTCAAAGGGACATGACATTTTTATGGAAGTACTATCAACTTCAGAAACTATCTGACCACACTCAGTCATCAGAACTGGTATTCATACCTTCATCATCGAAAATATCCACCCTTTTGACCCTCGGAGGAGATTTAGTTTTGCATACCGATGGATAATGACCCTTCTTTTTACACTTGCTTTAAATGGTACTGAGTGCCGGACATCTTTTATCATTGGCTAAATGTCAACTTTTATCACACCTGTAACATCTCAAGGAGACTGAAGTATTACCTGACTTATCCTTGTTATAATTAGGAGACTTCTCCTTATCCTTTGTTTTTATAACCGCTTTCCTCTCATTTACACTTTGAATTTTAACATCACCCATTTTGTCTTTGTTAATGATAGCAACACATTTCAACAAGTGTTCTATTCTCTTGGCTACAGTTACAACCTCATCAAGAGTAGGCTCATCTCTAAGCCATAGCTCTTCTCTTTAACTTTATCCATGTTGCAGCCCAACATAAATTGATCTCTTATGTGTTCATTAGTTAAGCCTTCAAACTTGCATGATGAAGCTAACTTCCTCAAATCAGTTAAATAACTCAACAGTTTCTTCCTCACGTTGCATTTTTACCAAAATGGTACCTTTCTAAAATCGTTCATATCTTAGGGAGATGGTGTTTATCCAATTTACATGTACAATTCTCGTAATCATTTAAACCCTCCGCTTCAGCAGTAGATAACTCTGGTATGTGATCAAAAACATCCTGGCCTTCTGAACCCAAGCAGTGAAGTAACAAAGATGTTTTCCTTTCAGCGCTCAATGAGGGACCACATACCCTCGCATACCTTTTCAAAAACTTTCTTCCATTTTTTCCACTTTATTGGGGGCTCACCCGGGAAAGCTAAAATAAATGGAGCTGCGTTAACATTCTGCATTGCACCGTACATGAAAAAAGAAAACTATCAGAATAAAAGAAATATTATTCTAATATCCAATATGTGACTGAGCACATTATTTCCTATTTCTGACAATATTTTTAAATGTAAATGCAGAAACATAACCTGCAAGAAATGACCTTCACACTAAACACCTTGCTTAATGTTGATACATTTGCAAATCTTATTACTAAACTGAATACCCTTTATCAGATTAGTATTTAACTTAAAATGTAAGTTCAAAGCACATCAACCCCATATAAGCATGTGTATCGCGGTGATAACAAGTGACACGCCAAGGAAACCGACTCCTTGATAGATAAAAGTGTATATTGAAACATTTTACTCAAAATAACTGTTACTAATAAGTATACTATTTGTAAATATAAGCATGCGTATTGCTGTGAAAAATAATGCAAAACGTAGTAAATCTTGTACTTTAACTAAAGCGTGCGTATCGCTGAATAAAGCAACACGCAGTAATTCCTGTATTTTAATTTCAGCGTGCGCATCACTGTTCTCAAGCATAGTTCAATGAAGTAAAAGCGTGCGTATCGCTGTGACTTCAAAACGACACGCAGATACAATATTTCACTTTTAGCGTGCGTATCGGTGATCGTAAATAAAGGTAACAAAAGTTATTTTAGTAATAAAGCACACGAAAAGCTACCTCTCAAGCCAGGAGAAATAACAACATTCCACGTGAAGCTGCCGCTAGGCAACAAGACGCACCCACATGTCAGCACAGCGTGAAGTAGTCATCGCTGGATATGTGCTGCAACGTGAAAGCTGAATGCATGCTGCCTCTCCGTGATCCTTCACTGTGACGCTTGGAGTTTGGAAGCTTTAAAATTAACGCCTTACAAACCGCGTGAGTGAATCCTTTTCCGTTGCATGTATAGTTTTAAATTACAATGCAATCTGCATAGTAAAAATCATACTCTACCGCGTATAGTATAAATCAAAGTCTACCGCTATAAAATCATGACCGCTTTTTCCACAAGTCAACTCAATGCTCCAAACAAAAGTGGCACGCACCGATTGCTCCCAGCCCAATATCATTAAAATCTACAAAAGCGAGCATTTGTGTGTCGATAGGTCCACAATTGTAGAACCGAGCAAATTAAAATAAATATCGGCGATAAATTATACTGCGCATTAAAGTTATTGTAGAAGTTATAGTCCAAAAAGAAAAACAAATACTACATGAGCGAGGAAGCGCAAAGTATCACCACAGGAAACTTAAAAGGTGTTAGGATCTTCTACTTGTAGTAGAACAGGACTGCTGACTATGCCAGTGTGACATTTAAGATGCAGGCTCTCATTAATGATGATTTCAAAGTATCTTTATTCTCCATTGAAGATCCTATCCAACCTGTCTCACAGAACCGCTTCAACTGCTACACTTCAGATCATAACACTATGACATCTAAACCTTCTACAGTGTCATGCATTCCATCATGTCACACATAGTAACCAAAGCTCAAGCATACCATTATGTCACACATGGTAACCACTGTATTAATAAAGAAGATACCACAAGTTCTCTACTAGAATATTTGCGCCTACAATCAGTACCTTGTTCTTGGTTAATGTGAGCTGGGGTCTTGGCTCCTGGCGATGGTCGGGCGCAGACGGGCCTGCCTTTGGCGCGCCCCTGGCTCGTTCACTGCGCATGTCCGCTGTGCTCTACGTTTTGCATCTGATTTGTATAGAAGTTGGCGGACTAGATTGCCAACCTCCAATCAACCAGAAGTTGCCTCCTTCCACTCAAACGGGACCAAGACCCAAAGTGGACCGGGGAGAGCAACTCAAGAGTTCAGCAAGCTGCTAAACGGTATTTATGCAGTTGACTGTTCCCCCACACTTAATCGGACACATTTATCAGGTCCAATTTTAAGTGTGAGAAACGCTCCTAAAATGGAAGTATTTAGAGCAATACAATGACCGTGAGCAGTTTAACCCCTCCCCTGCTGATGACTGAACCGCTCCGTCATCAGCTGCAGTGGCGCTGTGCTGATGACGGAGCAGTTCCGTCATGGCCCGCCCGACACATTCGCGGCGCGAATTCCGCGCCTCCGCTGAGCATTCTATTGAGCGGGCACGGCCATGACGGAACTGCTCCGTCATAAGCACAGCGCAACCAACGCTGGTGACGGAGCGGTTCCGTCACCAGCATGCGCCTGCCGTATTTCCGCCACGCCCCCTTAGCACTGCGGCGGAATAGCCACCGCAGTAAAGGGGTTAAAACATTTGAAACGTGATAGCAAAACGTGATGTGTCTAGCAGCTAGCGCCGAGTGAAAGTGACTAACTCATGCGAGATTCACTTTATATTCTTACAAAGGTTGCATTTCAACTGATAAAATATGATTTAAAATTTTGGTTTGCTAAAATGTATGATCTTTCAGCATCATTCTCAACAAACTTCCTGCATATACACTTCCCACGTTTATGGCAACCCAAAATGTTTACAGCAAGCCAGCTTCTGTTCCTATGCCTCAAATCGAATAGTTTAACTGGAATTAAGGTAGTAAATGTAGGCTTTCGTCGTACAGTTTCTCTACCCTGGGTCATATTCCCTCTTTTCCTCCTTTTCCTCCTCCTAAAGGGTAATACTTATTTGCCTTAGCGATGTAACAGTGGAATCTTTTACAGGTTATCGTTGAAACCATCTCCACTCCTCCGCCTGCAGTTTTTCTAAGGAATGCTAGTTTCACTTGCTGTAGTGATGGACTTCAGTGGAAAATTTTGATATTCCCCCCCCCCCCCCCCCCCCCCCCCCCTAGTCCATTTTCAGCATTCTCTGGGTTTTTCAGATCTAGCACCATGTCTGAGCAGCTGGGTTCTACAGCAAGTAGGTCGAAAGCGTCTGGTAGCTCTACAGCGACTTATGAGTAGCTACTCCCGTGTGTAGCACAATCTGATAGAGGCAATGCTTTTGTTAATGAATTAGGCTTGTTTCCAAAACTGTAAAGGATATATTTAAAGACAAATTTGTGTTTTTTCAGAACTGATGGCTACTGATTTCAGAAAAATAAATATTTAAGGCAAATATAGAAGTGTTGTATCACGTTGCACTGGGGGACCTCATTACTGCTGATCGTTCTTGGATGTCGGGGGGGGGGGGGCATTGTATATATGATTAAGACATAGAGGTATTCAGCATTTGGCTGGCGGCCTTGCCTGATGCTCTGAGGTGGTCACTGCTTGTAATTCTGCATGAAGTGGAAGGTAATAGAATCTTGTCTGAAGTGGTCACTATTGTACCACTGATAACTTGTGTTAGGACCTGGGAGGAGTTTAATTGAACATAAGAATGGTTTAATTATAGCTGCAAGCAGGACCGCTTTGATCATCCTCTAAGTTTGAATTGCTTAAGGTTGGGGGTGACTGAGCCCATTGCTATCATAACAAAGACCTATTAATTAGTCTCCACTTACGGTAATTTTAAGAACTTTACAATCCTCTGCTTGGTCCATGACATTATACTAATTTGACTTAAAAGTGCCTAGAAGGGATTCTGTACACGTTGGACGCGCAACACATTTTCAATTAATATCTCCCTAACTTTTGGGTTAGCAAAATCCAATGAAACTCATTATGTTGTGATATCTGAAATTATATAATTTTAGCTGCACATTCACTAATTAGTACACATGCTCTGATAGAAAAGACAGTCTCTGAAGCTCTGCTCTAAGTCAGTTCTGCCATACTTCTTCAAGTTGCATTCTGCCGCATTTTAATGTTTTGCCATGCTCTCCGCTCCTTTGTGTTCTGTTTCTATATTTTGCTGTGTTGGATAAGTCGGAGTATCTGGTTTCTTGGCAGGAGTATTGCATCAGCTTCTTGGATCTATTAATGGAAGGTTGGTGCAGTATTACAGAGTAAATATTGGCCTTCGCCCTCGTGCTTCATGGTGTACAGCCAAATCCCTTGAACAAAGCTTTTTTTTTTCCTTTGGCTAATCTTGGTGGAAGGCAACATACAGTATAAGTGAACTTCTTCAACTTGTGTAGTTTCTTGCTAGCAGTATGCTGGGGGTGGGGGTGGGGGTGGGGGGGGGGGGGTGTGGGGTGCCTTGACAGACAAATGCTGTCTGTTGTGGTTAACTGTGATGTTAATTGTAACATGATTATCTGGCTTCTGAATTCCACACTAAAGACACAAACCAGAGTAAACCCCAATCCTCTAAAGCTGAACCCTAACAAGACTGAGCTACTACTCCTTTCCCCAAAATATAAGCCTTTTCAAATCCAAGAATGGCTCAAGAATTTGGACACACTAAACTGCATTAGGCAAAAAAAACATGTCCATTAAGGAGCACAGCAACAACTAAGCCACAGGAGCGCTCTACACCCTAAAAAAGCTCAAGAAAATTAAACCATCTATTCCCCTCGATCTTAAGACAGTAGTGCAATCACTAGTCCTCTCGAAACTGGACTACGGCAGCGACGCCTTCATTGGTACTCCAAAATGTCATCTTACGGCGTAATAGCAATTCTCGATGCTGCTGCCCAGATGCCTTACAAGAATTAAACCGTTTGACCACATCTCACCAGCACTAGAGTCTCAATTGGCTTCCCATTGAAGGAAGATGCACCTTCAAGGCAACTTGTATTACCCACAGTGCCCTTCATACAAAGAACCCCAAATATTTAGAAACTCAACTGTCCAGTGCAGGAAGAGGCCGGGCACTGAAGCTCCAACTCACTCCTACTCAAACCGCCAAATCTGAAGACTAAATCCTCCTAGGCGGCTGTCTCAGGAAATTCAACCAGGATTTTGAACTCTCTCCCTAAGGACCTCCGCTGCAACCACTCCTTTTCTTGATTCAAATAGAGCCTCCGATCTTGATAGCTTAACTAATTCAACATGCCCATAAACTGTTCCACATTTCCCTAAGATCCAACCCCCAGCAATAAGATCCTCCAATGCGGGCGCCTGGCTCGTGCAGTCTATTTTCTGTTTAGCAACGCCATTCCCTTAATGCTGTATTATTGTTTCTCTGACTACTTAATACTTTATTCTAATATATTCTTTGGTCTGCTGTTAACCGCACAAATCCTCACCTGTTCAAGTACATTTCTTCACATAACATATATAGCACTCTGATACCTTTGGGCCTAGCTAGCGCTATATAAAACTAATAAAGAAGTAATGTCATATAAATTAATTCGTTTCACTTAGGTGTCCCATTTGTTAGTTATATAGACCAACAGAGTATTGCACCAGAGCTGATAACATTTTGTTAAAACATAAGGAACTGACCATGTACATTCCAGCTGACCTACCTGTCTTTAGAACGACAGAACCTGTTGTTGCTATGGACCTGGATCTATGGTGGCATTTCGCTCGTCCTTCCTCGATCCTGTAAGGCGTCCATAAATAATGTTGGGGTGTTCGCTTCCTGGAGTCTTAAGATTGAGTTTTGTATTTTTTGGGACTAAATGTAAGGTTTTGAGAGATGGGATTTCATAAACTAAATGATCCTATATGACAATGGCAAAACAACATGCACAAATATCTTGCAAATATTGTACCTCACTTAAATATAGCTATATGGTAACACCTGGAGAATTAAGCCAATACAATGAGTGTTTTAAATTTTTTTTTTTTAAAGTTTTTATTTTAGGACCTCCTAATGTAGAAAAGGCTGGAGTGTAGAATGCTGCTTGATCCTTGTTCCATGATTATGACTCCTCATAGGCTACTGCAGTAGGTTGGGATCAATGGAAACTTGAATAGCTGAAACCCCCCTTCTAGTGCCTCTGTCCATTTCCCAGTTTTGTGATGCTAATGGCTTAAGGTAAAGTAGTTTCACCCACTGTATGAATCATGGGCCAAAGATAAAATGTCACTGAATTCTAAATATGAAGTCATTCAACAGGGTCTATCCATTTTTTGATGTCTGCGGACATAGCCAGGTATTCTTCATACTGAACAAGCCACTTTCATTAGAGTATTGTTAATGTCTCAAATTTACTGCTTAACGTATTTGGGGCAGAAGGTCACACTGGTCTGAGTATTTGACACCCTCTTTACATTTTATACAGCCTCAAGGGCTTTGACATGTGGTAACTAACTGCATGCGCCTGTACCTCATTTCTCCATGGAGCAGATCACTTGCCATTCTCCTTAATTGTGGAGCCACTGGCAGAGTTGGGGGCTTCGTTGGGCATAGATGGGAGGGTAGAGTATCCTTTTATGCTGATAAATTGGTGATGGTGGGGACTGACTAATACAAATCCTGCAGGTGTTCAGAGATGCTTCTGGACTTAAAGTAAATTGAGAAAAACCCACATGTTCCAGTTCAAAGTGCACACCCCGAGACTCTGCATACCTCAATTGTGCTGGGCAATAGACCACTTAAAGAATCTACAGATAACCTTGGATCTGACTGTCATCCCACTGTCCCACCTACTAAGTTGAGACATTGAAGCATAGAGGGGCCTACCATAATCTAGTAGAGCTAGAGGTGTTCTAAATGTTCTCCTTTCTCCAACTCCATTTCATACAGCAAACCTCAGGGATGTGGAATTCCTATAGCCCAACGTCCAGGACATATTGTTTGGCGTCCAGGGCAACACGTTTTCATATAGGTTTTGTCTTTCAGACAAGTGGGCCCAACCGCCTGCAACACAAACCCTTTGTCTGCCAGTTTGCAGTACCACATTATGGATCACTGAAGGGCATGGTCTTTTAAGTTAATATTTTTGCCCATATGTTAATGCTGTTCAAACTTGTATTTTCTGGTTCATCAATTAAAAGCTTTTATTATTATGGTGAAAGCTCTAAGTAAATGTTGTATGCTCTGGCTGCACTGAAGGTGGTTCCAGTATAAAAATCTGTACACACTTTTTCAAAGTCTAACATTATGGGAAACCGAAATAAACCAGCATTGGCAAAGCCAGTAGTGTTTAAATTGGTGGTCCGCTCTTTAGTTTTGTCAAGGGGTCTTGTTTAGGCATGGTTTTTGTAAAACCTTATTGGTGTGAGATGTTGGCCCTTACCATTGTAACAAACATTGGCAAAAGCAAAAATAGTTTTTTGGTCTCAAAGCACACACTGCCTTAGTATTTCCTGCCACTGAACAAAACTACTTTGTGTGCAGATATGCTCCTTGTGAAAGAGGAGAATGCTGTCACTCAATGAAGCCAGCCGATACAGAGCGAGACAGAATTTTAATAAACACAAAAGTCACGGTCACCGCTAGACCAAATTAGGGGCCAAAGTCTCAAGTACAACCATGGTATATGTCCTTTCATTAAGAGCAGCTTTATGGCTTTCATGAATTCCCCAAGAATTTACAGAAGTAGGACAAGAAATGGTACTACTAGAAAATATTTGTGAGCTGCATTTTAGCATGAGCAAAAATGCATGTGTAGATTTGCTCAGTGTTTGCAAGTTCACTTTCCCTCCAATCAGTTTTTTCCCAACGATGGAAGAATGTTTAAGTCTGCCATTGTCAGGAGTAAATTTCCAACATTTCTCAGTATTGAAAAAGATTCTAGAAGAGTTGTTGAAAATCTTAAATGATGCAAGTTAGTAGGTTTGCACAGGTTCAAAAGGGCATTCTAACCCTGGAACTATTGCTTACCACTACCTTCAGCCTCAGTATGTAGATCTGTGGAAACATGCCAACATACAGTGATTGCAATTCATACACTACTATGGTATGAGCCCTGGCCTAATCAGAGAGCCTATATCAGAACTTTTATGCGATTGCCATCATTTGTTCCTGCACTACGTGGCACCAAAGGGGCAAGTGTATTTTGTTACAAGACCAGTAGATTTATGAAGCAACCTGCCCCATGGATAAGTAGATATTTTACTAAATTCCACACCCCGGAAAACTACTAATTTGAAATTCCACTACCTTTTTGTCAATGACTAGAGTACTCATTGACGTACTATCTGTGGGCTGGCTGTCTCACGTCATTTAAAGTAAGTGTATAACCATCCTTCAGTGGAAATCTGAGGATAGCAGATGTCCAAGGATTATTGGTTGCTTCCCATTAACCACTTCCGTGCTGCCGACGGGAGCCCTACCTCCCCTGTGCTGCCAACGGCCGACGCAGCCCCGTCCACCCTTTAGAACGCCTGCACCGCGGCGGAAAAAATGCTGAGGTTAATGGCTGGATGTTTGGCAATAGGAATGGCTCCACTACTAGACTCGAAATCTTTTTATAAAGACATGATTGGTTGACACATTAAACAGCACCACCTCACACTAGCCATAGTTATTATTTAAAGGTTTTATATAGCGCTGGCTAGACCCAGATGTATCAGAGCGCTTTACATGAGCATCAGATCCTAGTTACAGGTTACATCGTTACAAAGGTTACATAGTTATTAGAGCATGGCAACATAGTTACTTGTAAGGTCAAGATAAACAATAAGCACAAATTAGAAAGGGGGAAATGCAAACGAGGGGAAAGATTCAGGAGATGGGGAAGGAGCTGGGGAAGTAGACGGGTAATGAATGCGGGAAAGAGGAGGGGAAGGGTGACAGACACACCAGAGGACGAGTCAAAGCAACTTACAAAGTCCAGTAAGCTGTGATCCCAGGGGAAGTGGCATCACTTCCCTATCTCTGTTGTGGGAGGCTCCCTTTACTCAGTGGACTCTCTCAGAGGGGTCTCAGAGACTCCAAGGCCTACCTACTGAATCCTTCCCCAAAAAGGGGAGAGGGAGTGCTTTGGCAAGGGGTGCCAAACCATACCTCAGCTGTGAGAGCTCCCTTGGCGCAGTGGACTCTCTCAGCGGGTACGCTGAGACTCCAGAGTATAAATAATGGATCTTTACCCAACAAGGGGAGAAGGAGTGCTTAGTCAAAGGGCACAAAGGACAGGGGGCTAGGCAGACTAGCAGTCAATGTGAGAGATTCAGGGGAGAGAGGATAGGAGCTTGGGAGGTAGATAAAGGGAGAAAGAGTACTAAATGGGAACAAATTTAATTAATGAGTTATTATATAGCGCTGGCTAGACCCGATGGAATCGGAGCGCTTTACATGAGGGACAATAATGTTGCAAATTACATCAGTTAAAAGTTACATAAGTATCAAGAAAAGCATTTAAAGAACATAGGGGACAAGGTGAATGGAGCAGGAAGACTAAGGGGATAGGGTAAAGGGGTAGGAGGAAGACAGAACATAGAGACGAGGGGAAAATAGTTACAAAAGATACCAGAAAACTTTTTAGGAGCATCGAAGAAAAGGAAAATGGGGTGAGGAATGGAAAGGGGGTGAGGGCAAGTGGTAGTGTTACAGCGGAGAGACTAAGGGAAAGTTTGTCCAAGGTCCAGCTCGGTAGGTGACGGCAGAGGGGGAATCCTGGGCCCATCTCCTCTTCAGCTATCAGGTAGGTCCACCGGGCATCGGTCAAATGGCTAGGTCTCAACAGAAAAACATTAACGGGGAAGAGGGCGAGAAGAAGAGAGCATAGAGGGGGAAGGGGGTGTGGTGAAAGGATAGGAGGGGGGAAACGACAGACGAAGGAAAGTCTGCCCAAAATCCGTCTGGGTAGGTGATGGCCGAGGGGGAATCCACAACCCATCTCCTCTTCAGCTAACAGGTAGCTCCACCGAGCATCGGACAAATAGCAGGGTATCTACGATTGAGGGAAGGTTCGAGTACATGTCCAGGAGGGAGAGCAGGATCAAGGTCAGGTGAGGGATGTGGTTAAGGTCAAGACTCTGACCACTTCTATTGTCCGAGAGTGTTAGAGCATAGTGGAGAGACCAACTGAGGCTGCCAACTTGAGGGCAGGCAGGCGGGTTGAGACCTTGGTGTTAAGTTCTCACCCGCAAGGCCCTGTAATGGCATGGAATCCAGCTGGCACACATGACCTGTTTAAATTACTTTAGGCCTTGAAATATGGAATATCATAACTTAGGGAGGTCTAGGAGGGCTTCCTGATAAACTCCTTTGAATTATGAACATTAGAATTCATCCCCAAGTTCCAATTCTTCTGTTTCCTATAGTTGTGGCACACTAAAAACCTGCATGAAGACCCCAGTAGCATTGTCTGAATGCAATCTTCCAGAGCCAAAGGTGACAATTGAGTGATTTAGGTGGAGGTTGATTAAGAAATTTCAAGGGTTTACAGGTTGTTGATACTGCACGTACTCAACCAGTTTGAAGACGTGCTGTCTGGGAGATTCCCTAGAAGAAGCCGAATAGATGGAGTGAAATAGAATTGTGCTCATTAGCAATATCGTTCCATCTTAAATATTTTTGCAATTTTTAAATCCTTTCATAGGGTAAACTACAACCCAGAGAGACTCTAAGAAACGAACAGGTGGCATGACCCTCACTGTTTACTATGCAAAACAATAGGCTCATACATACTTGCAATATGGGATTTCCAAATTTTTAGGTACTGGACACAAACACCCCATATTGGAATGGGTATAAGGAAGGTCGGTACAGCCAGAACCCAGTGTGGCAATTTTAGAGATCAAGGGTTTACAGCACTTTCGTCACATTGGCAAGTGTTGCATAGTGTACGAGTGGAGATGGAATAGGGATTTTTCTTTTTCATGAATGGCTGAGACATGGACTACTATGCCAGATCTCTAGAAATTGTTGGGCCTGGGGATGTCCCAAAAAACACGAACATCTGGGTTCCCTGGTTGCAACATTTCCGAGGAGTGCAACCCATTTTATGACTTAATTTAATAAATGGAAATTGTATTGGAACTGAATTCAGTGAGATGTGGCTTTGAAAGGCTTCAAAATTGCTAAATGACACAATACTGAACAATTCCTGCATTGTTGTAATTGTATTAATATGAAAATAATAAAATAAATGTAAGGGTAGCAAAGTTGTCATGAAAAACTGTCCAGAGTTTTGCCTTCTATTTGCCTCACCAAGTTCTTCACCCTCCACTCTGGGGAATGGCGACTCGCTAATAACATAAGGCATGTGTGATTGGCAATAAATGTACACTGCAGTTTGTCTGCGGGTTCTTTAATATTGCTACAATTGTTTTCCATCTCTTTTCATGGGAGCAGTACAACACTGCCTCCAGAATATGGTATTGATTATCTGTTTTGAATGCCTTTAATGGTTTAGCAGCTGTGGTTGATCTTCCCAGTCGCATTTTATGAGCGAAGCATTGTGGTCACTTTTGAATACTCAAATGTAGATGTAACTTCTTGTATGCGGACGGGGGGGGGGGGGGGGGTCTTTGTACACTTGTGCTTCTGCTATTATAAGAGCGGGTAGATTTTCTTGGCTGTGCATTTAATAAAGACCGGGATGCTGAGTAATTTTCCTCTTCCTATTGAGCTCAAACCCTGAAAGTCTTCTGTATTGACGAAACTTTACGTAAGCTTAATCCTTCTGCTATCCCAATCCAGTGTTGCTAAATCGACTTAAGTTTACAATAGTTATTATGCGTGTATATATTCCATCTCCGATTATATGCTTTAACCAAAACCTTATTCTATCCTGGCTTGCCTTCATACTCATAGCATAACGGTTTCCGTATTTGAAGCTGCAACCACCATTGGAAAGCACTATATTCTGAGGTCATGGCTGATCCCATTCTAGAATCTAATGTCTAGATCTGCCTATACCTTAAATTGTCTCTTGGGTAAATGAAAACTTGATATTACATTAGATTGCGTCAGAATATTTATTCTCGTTGATCTGTCATTGGCTGGTCAAATGCATCCATTTAGTTCTCCACCTAAAGATGGGTATTTATTTCTTTTAACTTCCAGTGGTTCTTCTGGTCAAGCTATTGCCAAAAACGAAGTATTGGGTTGATAGTTTTGGCTCACATTTCGTGAGCAGTTGTGAACATAAACAGCTTTTTTTGCATGTAGGACTCTGAAAAGGATATCTCTAAGGAGGAGCAGACTACAGGAACTTCAACCATTGACTTGGCAGCCTCTGCAACTCCTTCAACTGCAGCTGGTAGTACTGCTGGGATAGTGTGCATTGCTGAAAAGGTAACTGTTAGTGTTTTCATCTCCCCAGCACTGAATCGGATTTATCCCACCTTCATTCATGTCACGCGTGTTAAAGGAGGGTGCCGACCATGGTTCAAGCTTTAGATTGACACTGGAAGCAGGTAACTTTAGTCCTTTTCCCATTACCTTTCACTGGGTTGTCTTGCTCCTCACCTTTTCCTTGCACGTTTTCTATTTCGTTTTCTTTGTGCATCTAGGCCATTCCTTTCTTTAGTCGTTTTTTTTTCCTTCGAAATGGGGTCCACAATATTTCTAAAGTGTATTGGCTTGTACTTGATGCAGGTTTTCCAAAATAGTTAATGTTATTTCCCTATCCTTACTTGCCTCTGTTTTGCAGCTTCCAAGCAGGTTCACTGCCCGAGAAAGTAGGCTCTACCCTAAAGGTCCCAAGTTGCTGCATTCTGTTGTCTAAAGCAAACTGGGCGTTTTGTTGCAGTCCGTTTATAAGCAGAAAACTGTTTGTAAAAAAACTATCTTAATATATTTTTGTTGGTGGGCTGCTAGTGGTCTGGCATGCGAGGTAGCAATGTGCAGTGCACCTAATGGTAACTAATCTTTGCTTGTTTAACACTAACGATTGTGTTGTGACTTAGCACACTATTTTAGTTTTCTTTGGAATTATTACTCTTCACATTTCTGCCCAAATGCAAATTACTTAACTGGCACTCCGTTTATGCACTTAGCTGTGACGTCTCCATTTGCGTGCCCATCATTTTTACAGTCCGTTATCATAGCAAGTGGTGTACTGTGAAAGAGGCTTTTGGCGCTTTGGAAATGTACTGCTAACAAGGGATTGCTGATTTCTGTGCCAGTAATTCATCTCTCCTCACACTGTTACTCTTACCTTTTTTTTTTTTTTTATCCCATTTCCTATCAACCTCCTTCCCCCACACTTCTTTCCAGAGGCAGTGTGTCATCAGCGCTTTCTTTAGCCTGCCATGCTTTGGACTTTTTACATAGGCCACTGGCATCTGGGCATGTTGGATCTGCTACAGGAGGTTAAGGAGTAATATTGTAGAGAGCGATAACTGCACCCCCAACATGGGATGGTTGGTTAATCCATTGGAGTTGGATCGAAAGACCTGAGCAGTCATGGATGCAATTATTGAACCAACTGCTGTCCACACTTTTTTTTCTGAACCGTTGTTTTTTTCTCAGCACAGTAGGCCATCAGTCTCCGTTGGGAAAGTTGCCACAAAACGAGTGCACTTTAAAGTTCGAGCCCTAAGGCAGTGGTGCCTCTATAAAACATCTCTCCAGAAATATGTATCACCCTCTTTCCTAGCCAGATTGTATGGTCTAACCTAGAGTTAGAGCACTTTGCGATTTCCAGAAGCACTGCTTTAAAAATAACTCCTTTTGGATGCAGCAGTGGTTTGATAAAGTTATTTTGGTCTCCGTTCAAGATGGATAAGCAGATGCGAGCTGTAGACAAAGTTGGAAGATGTCATCGTGGCTCAGTCTAAGGCCTTCCACATCTGCTTGACTGGCATGCTAATCTAGATTTCTTGGATGGCTATTGGAGCACTCGCCATGCTGGCTGCTGACAACACGGATTTGAAACTGCGTATTTCTCTGCAGTGATGCCAATCCTCTTGCATGGGGAGCTCTTGTATAGGTGACAAACCTCTTTTGGCAACCATTCAGTTGTTAAATCTGGGTCCACAATGATGTTGGTAATATTTAAAGTAAGCCAAGAAGACACTTTAATATTGAAGCTTTAGCCATATATTGGATTTGATGTATGCATCTATAAAGTTCAACCATCACTCCCGAAGGAGCATCTTGGCACTATGCGGGAGCGAGAAGAAGAATCAGACTGTTATAGATTACACCAAAAAGTGTCCAAGTGGGTCAAGAGCTGTGAAAATCCAGGTCTTAAGAGCGTTCCTAACGAGCGTCTCTGACTCAAAGAGTCTTAGTTGTATGGGCAAAAGGTTCCATGCTCTTGTTCCTAGATTTGCCACAGACTTTCCTCCTCTGGATTGAAGTCTAAATAAGGAGGTTTAAGCAGATTAGCTGAGGAGGATGCGAGTGTTCTGGCGTAATGTATGGTAAAACTAGCGGTTCAGTATTAGGATACTGATTTCCTAAACGCTCTGAAGGTAATTTAAAGGAGCTTGACTACAATTATTTTGTGGATGGGCAGCCAGTGAAGAGTTTGAAGGGCTGCCCCGGCCGAGGAGTGATCAGGCAGTTTTAAAACTAGTTGAGCAGCTGCATGTTGAATCATCTGTAGCTTTGTTTGCACCTGCTTGTTTGCCCCGGCATATAGGCTATTACAATAATCCAGTCTGGATAAAATCAGAGCTACTTCTACCGTTTTTCTTGAAGCAAACTGGGATGAGATCAAAGAATTTGTGTGTGATTTGATTAACACACATTCCTGCCACTTCCAAGGCTTGTGGCCGGAATGAGAGTGGTGTCAAATTTCACCCAGAGGTTCTTCACTATATCCACTGTATGGGGGTGGGGGGCAGTATGTCTACTGGCCACCATGTGACTAGATTGAAAGTGTTGTCTCTGCCTATTTGCATTATCTGTCTTATCTGTGTTTACGGTGATTGGAAGACATCCACCAAATGACCTCTGGTGAACATTGCTTAAAATTCTGTAGGTCCGTTTAGAAGCATTTGAGTGCTTATCCAAGACTAAGATAAACTGAGCATCATCTGCATAAGATTTAGTTTTAATTTGGAAAGATTAAATTAATGATATTAGTGGGGCCATGTGGATGTTGAACAACATGAGACTTGTATCTTCCCAATCTCCATTCGGAAACAAAACTGAGGAAGGAGTTCCATTCAATCTGAAAACCCTAACTGGCTCATCACAGGTGCTCCCAGTAACATTGATGGGCCCCATCAGGATTACAAGTTGTGCCTGTGTAAATCACTTGGGAAACAAATAAGAAGGGGCGTCACAGAGTCTGATTCCCACATGTTTTTCCTCCATGCACTTGCCAGTCCAGACGTTGCACTAATCCTGGAATTACAGGGACTCTGTAATGGTTACTCTGAGGGCAGAGAAATAACTAATCTGGGCAGTTATTAATGATTCCCTTACTGGGAAGTTATAAACTCATCCAGAAGTACACCTTGGGCTGAGCCTCCCATACAGCACTAATATGCTTACTGTTCACCATTGCGTTATTCCCAACCATACATTTCAATTCAATACACCTTGCACAAACATTCATTGGGGCACATCCGACAGTACCTCTCCCAGATAATACAGAGCCAGCAAAACCAGGCCTAGCTGGTCCGATACCCTTTCTTCCTCTTTAAAGAGATGGAAATTGGTAAACTTTAATGGGGGAGAGGAATCTCTTGGTACTTCATGTATTGTAGCGTCTCAATGAACATGAACTCACCCAGCTAGTGACTAGGATGCAGTGTCCAGAGCATATCACAGGACAACTATTGCTTAGTTCGGCATTTAAGCACTCCATTGTATGTGGAGCCAATCCTAGCCTGCTGGCAGTGCAACAAGGCTTTAAATATAGACTTGTTAAGAACGTAACATACTGAAAATTTATGGTAGGTTTAACCTTTTTTTGTGTGGAAAATTTGCACTGTGGGGCATTTAAATGGGGGTAGACTGAACTTGTGCTATATCAACGTAAGCAGTCCAGCCCTCTCCCTCCACGTGTAAGTATTCCTTAATCTGGCTTACATACCACATGAATCACTTAAAGACCCTTTGTGCATATCCCTCAACCAATGTTTCAGACCTATTTTAGGAACCCACTGAACAGTTTTCAAAAGCATCACTGATGCGAATGGTAGGAAATGATAATTTATCACCTAATAAATATCACAGATTTGCCAGGCTAAAATGAATGGAAATGTACATTGGGTCTATATTGTACATTAGTTCTATTTGGCCTACCTCCTATTGAAGTCTGCACTTGCATGCACCACTACGATATTGGCCACCTTTCTTCAGACGGACTCTCTTTTCTTCCCACCTGCATGTCACTGATTACCACCACCCACTTCTTTTCAAAAACTTCCTGATCCTGACCTGGATCTCGATGGTCAGAAGGAGGAATAGCTCTTGAAATTGTTTCGTGGATCTGGACTACAGGCCATTCAATCAGCCTGCTAGTAGCCTATCCAAATGCTTATTTCAGACTGTGGACAGCAGCTGAAGAGTGATCTGAATGAGGTGGAGAGAAGTTTGGTTTTACTTTTCCCAACACTCCTTACTCATCAGTCTTCATCCCGCTTCTGCTAAGCTGTGTCAAGCCGGTGTCTTACTTGGCATGACGGACCATGACTTAAGGTTATGGGGCAAAGAAGTCAACTCTGCATATTAATACTCTGTTTAGGTCTACTCAGAATATTTTAGCCATTGTCTAAAGGCCCACAAAGCTAATAGTCCATAGTGATGGTTCAAATAATATTTAACATTGGCAAGGGAACGCCCCCTCAGGCCACATACTTTCCAGATGGTGACCTCTGTAATGGAAAACCAAGCTAATTTAAGTGAATTATGAGTTGTCTATGCTCAGTTGTGGTATTGAATTCCACAGTCTAGGTTACTAAAGGGTCTCTACAATTATTCACTCAGGGCTTTTTAGATAGAGCCTAGAACAGCGCATGCGCTGCATGCTGGACTTTTAGTAAGGGGGTTCAAGAATCGCCCCAAGCTCACCACACGCTTGTGCGTGTGTTATTGTTTTCCTTACAGGCTAATGGGCTTTGCATGCATCTTTCATTTAAAGACTGCGCACAAGTTTTACTACTTGCTAAGATGCTTGTTGGAGATGGGTTCTGAGGGGGTAGACAGTTTGCCCGTATATTAAATCTAATCTTTATGAACGCATTTGATGGCCATCCTCTTGAAACTACACATGTCACATTGGCTGTATGTGCAAAGATCCTTCTGCTAATAGACAATCTTGTAAAAGCACATTGGCTGTATGTGCAAAGATCCTTCTGCTAATAGACAATCTTGTAAAAGCAATGAATTTGTGATACATTTTCAATCAGAAAGAGTGTCACCAATCATCGCCTTGTTAAGGGGTTTTCTGCATGATTGAACCATGCATTCCTTGTGCTCCAGGTAATACTCTAGCAGAAAGTGGCTCTTTGGGCCTGGCCAATCGAAGATGACATTAGCACACATCTTTGCTGCAATCAGCGGGTTATCCCGGGGCCATTTGTTGACATGTTAAAGCCAGTCTGTGAGCGCGGCCAGTGACTTTCCCGTGGAACGAGCTCCAACGCTTGCCTTTTACACGCATCATTACAGTAGAGCTGGAGGCCCGCAGGCTAATAAAATATCAGATTCCTGCACACCTTTAGTTTCCGTCTGAGCGACAGTTTCCTGTACACCAGTGTGTGTGCGCGTTACATAGTTATATATAAACCTAAAATTGCCTGTTTCATCAAGAATTATCACGACTGTCCCATTGCGGGGTCACTGATGACAGAGGGACAGACTCGCAAAACTATCGCAAATGTTGAATAGTTGGGGTATAAAATGTCACTTTGTAGAAATATAATTAGTGTTTTTTAATGTTTTCGAGTCAAACAGCAGAGCAGAATATCCTGGAATAATGTACGCTTTCTTTACCTGCAACAAAATAACATTGCTTTTAATACACATGTGGGTTACATGCATTAGACCACCCTGGCTGAGAATATTATCCACTTTTAGTGCATTTCCACTTTTAGTTGCATTTGCACACATGACTAATGTAAATCGCTATTGCTATGACAACATTTGCAGCGAAAGAAAATGAAATTGTGTTACTAGAGACTGACCTATGTAACTAATGGTGCACAATTGCCCAATCAGCTGTAATGCGTGTAACTGGTCCATTGATGTTTACACACAGAATGTAATTGGCTCTCTAAGCCCTTTTTGTACCTCAATACAATGTTGCACAAAATGTGACTCTTACGAAGCACCACTTAACTTCGTTTTTATTTGGTGCAACCAAAGGCTCTTTGATCATATTTTTTGCTGGAGGCTGTACTTTAGGAGCATTCATAATGTACTTTATGAGGTTTGTGAAATGCCATATACTGTGCCTAACACTTTTGTAAGGCGATACCAGTAAATTATCTTTTTACCTAGTCACAGTTAATTGATTTGATGAACTGTAGGAATGCTTGTTTAGTCTACATTGGTCTAGGGCTATGACTGTTCTAATGAACAATGGTAATGTAGGTTATTCCCATTGGTCTTCCTTCAAGATTTTTGATCAAGGAATGGTAACCAGATTGTACTTGTTTTTACTATATATGTGTCGGGTCCCATCAAGTGCATTCTGTATTGGAATTGTTTGAATCTGATGATCTTGGGTCTATCCTACTATGGCTTTGCAAAATTAGGCAAGGTACAACTCATTCACTGCTTGTTTTCTTTGTGAAGCGAGATTTGGAAGTTAAGGGAAATCCATTAAAAATGCCCATCCTGCTTCTTGTTTACTCCAGGTATCCACAAAGCTTTACTTTCACTTCTTGTTGTAGGGATATTTAAAGCTTTAAGCTTCTGTAAAAGTAGAAAAAGCATTTAAATGATTCAGACTGACTCCTACATTCTTGTGTCCCAGACGCCATCATTAATTGCACGCTTTTTGGGGTTCTGTAAAAGCAGCGGTAATTTTGTAGAGGGAAGCTGCAGTTTCAGTCTCTAATCAGTGCCTGCAGACACCCAATGTGAACAGGTCTCCAAGAACTCTTTTGGAGGTAAGTTTTCCTGATATTTAGATATTACAGTACTTTCTCTGAATTGTTAAATTCACTTCAAATTAAACCTAAAGCGCCTGGAACTTAAGCTCTAGCATGAAAGTCAGTATTTGCTCGCGGTGGGGAGTTTGTGTTCAGCTTTTTTACATTTTTTTCTCTCACTTTAAAGTGTCTGTTTCTCCTATAGAGAGGTTTCACAAACTACCAACCCTTAAACGTTTGTCAGCTGGAATGTCTTGTTGTTGCTGACACTAAGCAAAGGAAGCTTGGCAATGAATGCACGTGGGCTCTGGAAATGTAGATTCATATTGGCTGTACTACATGGTCTCACGGGCAGACTGCACCTTGTCATGCATGCTGCAAGTACGTCGGCGAAGGGATTGGCCTAGCCGAATCTACTGCTTTGGTATGTTACTGTGTATCTGTATAGAGAAGCGTTTGCCAATTATTTGCCTCTTGGCGCTTAATCACTCCCCTTTGGGAAGCGTTAGACTTTGATACCCGATTTCAGCTATTAAGCACACATCATTTAGTTGACCTCTTGGTGTTTAATCACCAGCAGTAGTGTGTGGCACCAGCAGGGCTTATTCGAGACTATTTGCCCCCTGAACAAAGTTGGATTTTGCCCCCTCACATCCACTGAGCCCACATTCTCTTGTTAGAGTTGCAATTTGTGCCGTCCTGCTGGCGGTGCCCTAACCATCCACCTTGCCCTAGAGCGTTCCCTCTCTTCTGCATTTCATGTTGTTGTCCTGGATCCATATTAATGCCCTAGCTTCGTGCTCTAGGCCGAAACGCATTCCCATTATCCTGATGTAGAAGCACTGTTTCTAGGAGGGTCGTTGCTTACAAGATCCATGGCCGGCCGTAAAAGTTGCTGCCAGCCAGGCTTCTTGTAAGCAAGGACTAGAAGTACAAAGTGCGTGTTTTCGCACCTTTTTGCAGGTTTTCAAAACACATAAATAACAGACCTTGTCATTTACAATGCCAACAGTTCAAACTCTTGCAAATGCGAGACCTATTGCATTGCAAATGCTTGTTTTCATATGCAGGAGCAGTGTATGTAAAAAATCCTCTATTTCACTGTCTTGGGTTTCATATAGGCATCCAGATTGGGGTGTAGCTGCCTGATTTTAAAATGTAGTCATCGCTCTGCAACAGCACATCTGCCTGTGCTCCAGTTTGCGTGAGAATGCTCCTCAATGTTTCCACTAGCTCCTGTCCAATATTGCAGGAAACTAATTACTTCATGTGCTCACATGAGGATCATCTGCAGTTCTAAAGCCTTCTTTTACCATGCATGTAATGCAACATTTTGACCAGTGCAAAGCATTGCATTGCATAGTTTTTTACTATGTAAAAATTGATGGCAAGTATTGATTTATATGCATTGCACAGTGGCCGTCGCCACAGTGTAAAATTAGGTCAGAGTTTCCATAGGAAGAGCATTTTCACTTTGGCACAAAATCTGCACCAAACCTTCAGAAAGAGGTCATCCACATTGGCTCCTTCATGAAATGTTTAGCACTGATCTTTAGGGTGGTGGGATTGGGGGGTCTAGTGAGGTATCCCAGAGTGCAATTTCACATGTTAATTCCTGTATTAAATTGCTTTCTCCTATAGAATAAAGGTTGAATTTAATTGCACCACAATAAAGTGTACTTTTTATGATTTGGTGAAAATCAGTTCAAGAATTTGGCATTCAAAGAGAGTCTTGGGTTGGGCATAAAGAGGTTAACACTCAGGAAAAAAGTTGGCTTTAACTGAAAGGTTGATCATTGAGGAATTTTGTGGTACCAAAAAGTCATTAGTGATTGGCTGAGAGCTTTTTCTCCAATCAGCCATTTCAATTTCATGGGACTGAAGCTATCTGATTGGCTGGCCAAACCTTTTACAGTGTTGAGGCTGCAATTGCAAGGCTCAGACTCTTGTGACTGGTAAAGCAGAGGGCCTGGCCTAACAAACGACATACATATTATTTTTTTATTTTTTAATCATCATGGTTGTTCTAATATGAACTTTCTTTTCCAACCAATTTGAGTTTGTTTCCTTTAACTTTTTTCTTTTTTTGTGTCCATTAACTAGAAATAGGAAGAAACGGGGCATCACAACGTGGGTGGAATGAATTGTTTGCGAATGGCTTTGTCAGACACCTTTTTATGAGCTGCAGCACTTTTGTTCACCCACAGATAACTTGCCTTAGTCTGGTCTTAAAAGTGGAACTCTTGAGGTACTTCTGTTGCGCAACCAGAACTTTTGCAGGAAAAGTATTTTCTTCTTGGAGATTCTGGTGGACTGCGGAAGATTTAGCTCGTCTCACTTCATCTTGTCTCCATTTTGCAGCAATGCATTGCTTAAAGATGTTTACGCCACCCGGAAGCCCTAAATGTAAATTTCTTGCCAGGACCACACCTAAAGTCTTTCTTGAATAAATTGCAAGTGACTAGTTTGACTGACACCATCTTTACTGCAGGGATAGAGCAGCCATTTGAAAACTTAGAAATTGTAATAAAAACTCAAATCTTGGATATTTGTGACTGTGGGAAATCACTGGTCTCCGACATTAAATAAACCAGAATTTGCAATGGAATATTTCTCTCAATTAAGAGTTTGATCTATTGTAAATGACAATAGCTTAATTTCTCGCAAATGTGAGACCTATTGCATTCCATATATTTTTTGTTTACAAGCTCCCCATGCCACGTTTTCACGTTCATAGAGGCCACGCCCCCTTCTTTAAACGAGCTGCGTCTAAAGAAGGGAGCGCGGCCACCATTAAATTGAAAGCGCTGTATAGGGCGCTTTTACCCAATCAAGCATTTGTTTTGTCCTGTTGAATGACAAATGTTTTTTTTTTTTGGGGGGGTAAAAGCACAGTGGGCCTTTCTAAAGAAAGGGACCTCTAGTTTTGAAAACAACAAAATGATTATTATTATTTTATTTTTTAGAACATACGGCCGCGTTCCGCGCTGCAAATAAACCAAAGGTGCGGCCACCACTGTGTCATGCCCTGCTTCAAGAAAATAGTTTTGGGAGGGATCGGGTCTTAGCTGCACCAGCAGGCAGGTGAAAAAATGTAAGGAAACAGTGCGTGGAGGCTGTAATTAAAGCCTACAGAGTAACAAAACATGTAAGAGTCAGTACTTGCAGGGTGGTTACAAGATGACCAGGCGGTACTAAGGAGTGTTTACTTAGCCTTTATACAAATCAAAAGCCACTGTTTCCAAGGGACAAAAAGACAAGCTGAGGAAAAATCTGGGTGGAGAGTGGGCGGGGCTTCAAGTCCATACTCTAATACAGCATGCCTCGCACAGCAGCGCATGTGCTGCCCGTGCTCAACCTAAACAGGCATTGGCATAGCCATTAGGTCTCGCTTTTGGAACCTTATAAGTATTTAGTTATGCAGCACAATATCCTTGGTGCAAGAACATAAACTGTTGCATGGCTAAACCCATAAAAGGTTCCAAAGGCGAGACCTATTGGCTATGCCAATGCTTGTTTGGGGTAGCCGTTGTCATTCATTTATTTGAGAAAATGTGGGCACGGGAAGCAAGCCAAGATAACTATCAGGAATGCAACTGGCACAATGCGTGCCGCTGCTTGCTCCCGAGACCACTAGGCCAAGGGATAGAAAGTTTCGAGAGAAGGCGGGACATGTACATATAAATACATATACATTGCTGTATAAAAATGCATACCTCATACAGCATGAACCTTTCACACATCCATACACAAATTAAATCAATTCCTTATACCCAAAACAAGTGGCCTTTAATATTTTCTTCATTTCACTTAACACTTGAACAATCTTCAGTGTTCTTATGCATATTTCGATTTTCATTTTATAAATAGAATACGTGTTTTGACTTAAGTACAATTTTGTAACACTACTGTGGCTTGAATGAAGTATTTCCAACACGCGTTTTGGGATGAAATGCCTTCAGGAATGCCACATGTTCAAGATCCAACTCTACTTCAAGAGGCCAGCAAAGCGGGGGCATGTAGAATAAACGTTCTTGGTGAAATCCAGAGAAAAGTTGAATTCAAACTCTTCCCTTTGACTCTTCTCTTCCAAAACTCCTTTGTACTCAACCAAAAGCCTCCTCCTACTGCTAAGACCTAAAACCAAAACAAAAAATCCTTCACTCTTTTATCCCTCCACCATCCTTTTTAATCAAAATGAAGAATAACGTGTTCCCTTCTCAAATTCAATATTCAACTATACTAATTCACCACTAATCCTTTATGGGTTCCACAGTGCTATATGAATGCAAACCTTTCTTCCACTTTTATCCCTCTGCTATCCTTCTCACTCCAAATAACTGACCAATGCCCACCACTGAGATTACTTTCATATTTCTATTACTAAGTCACTACTAATCCTCTATGGGTCCCGGAGTAGCGTGCTACTCGCCGAAAAAGCGATTTGACGCCTCGTCCGTGGTAGTAAATGCTATATAAATGCAAATACAATACGAGGAAGTTACAAGTAACATTTAAATCTACTAATCTGGTGTAAGCTAACTGCAGTGTTTTAGGGGGAGAGCACAAACACTTTAGCACTGGCTAGCAGTGGTAAAGTGCAAAGAGACCTAAAAGCCAATAAAAATAGATTCAGGAAACTGGAGGGTAAAAAAGTTTAGATATTAACATGCAGAGAGCCGTTTCCAACAAATTACCAAGGATGGAATTGGTACATCCGATTTTATTTTTCAAATATTATTTTTTACTTCACTGTGCTTACTTCACTGTGCTTGTGTTCAAGGAGCACAAAATGCAGCCTCCTTAAGAGATTTTCCTTGTGATTGCACAGAGGTTTTCTTGAAGCTAATATGGCAGGTCAGCAAATTAAAAGGTTAGGATTGAAGGGGCTCAATGAGCCCAGTAGGAGGGAACAGGCAGCAGGACAAAAAGCAGAATGACGCGGCCAGTGAGGGCCGTGTCATAGCTTGTGTATGGGGAGAACAATAGTACCTCGTTCCCAGCAAGATCAGCGGAAGGTCAACAAAGTGCAAGCAATCGTTCTTAGTCAATGCTCTAGGCAAAATAAGAGTAAGAAGTCCACACGATCTGGCAAAGTAGACCACACCAAATGAGTGACAAGCCAATGACTGGTAAGCAAGGTTTGGTTGCAAGCCCCTTGTATGTGTACAAAATCTCTCGCAAGAGCACATATGTAGATGCCGGCGAGACGTAAATAGCAATCTGGTTGGTCACTGAGGTACACTGCTCAAAGTTTAGGAAGCACAGATGTAAAGGAAGATACTACCATACCTAACTGTAACGTCACTTTAACCTTTTTGTTTTCATTAAATTTGGTTCCTTCAATATAAAGACATTTTACTACCATATGTAATTATGCCGACCTCTTGCCCTGCATGGCCTTAAGGGCTTATAAAGAAACCAAATAACTAGAAAACAAACTATCGAGAGCAGCAAGAGGAGAGCACTGAAGCTCCAATTCACTACTTCTCAAAATCTAAAGAATTCATCCAGCGCACACTTTCTCAGGAATTGCTCCTAGAATAAAGCGCTCTGATACCTTTGGGTCTAGATACCACTATATAAAGCTAAAAATTAAACTCCTCACAGAGCCTCCATGCATGGTGTGAGGTTGACCTCGGGGCTTGGTCCAATCTCGTGGGGCCACTCATGCCACACACATGACATTTAGCAGTGCACCGGGTGTGGTTGGCCTACGGCCTGGTCCTGCACCCCCCCCCCCCCCCCCCCCCCCCCTGCTGGCTGTCAAAGCTATTGGCCATGCATGGTGTGGATTAGTCGCTTGGCCAATCACTTGTCTGCAGCAAACCTGCCAGAGACACTCCTGGTCCCCTTTTTTTCTTTTCTTTTAATGGTTTTCTGACCTCACAGGATTCCTGTGGTAGCCAGTGTTGGCCCATCCGCTTTTACGAGATTCTCGCAGACGTAAATGGTTTTACGCTGGTTCACAGCAGCCCAAAAAAATTATTTTGGCCCGGGGTTTGTATATGTATGTGTGAACATTAAAAAACCCTTAGTGCTGTTACCCATCTTTCAGCCCAAAATGATGTGACCATTTCTATGTATTTATACATATGCTTGCAAATATATATGCATGTGTGTATGTATGTATGTGTCTCTGTATCTATTTAGCGTACCTTAAAATAACCTGCGTTGTACTTGCCTGCGTGGTTACCATAATCACGCAGGCAAGTACATCACAGGTCAAGATAACTGAGAATGTGTATGAATTCATTTGGGCACCTCTTTAGCAGGGTTAAAAAGTTCATGCTGGGGCGTGGCTAACAGCCGTCTGGAATGGCCGCACTCTGAGACGGCTCTGCTACCCTTGCCACCTTTCTATTGTCTATCTAGCCCGAAATTAGCATATATCCCTTCGTTTTAGGGGGCACAGATCCCGCGTAAACCCATGCTGCACGAATTGAGCGTCCAGAGCCCGAATGGGAGCAACAAGCTGAGGCAGAGCGGCGCCCTCGGAGCTTCGAGGAAATCAACATGGCAGCCCGATCCAGTGTCCCCGACTGCGGAGGTGAGATTGCAGGATCATAGCAGCGGGGACGTGGTTGAAGGGCTCAAAGGCGAACCATAACTAAATCGGGACCTGCCGGGAGAAGCACATGCAACATCAAGCAGGCTCCATGCAGAGGGGAGTGACGCCTGTAAGTGGGGGGCTGCACACGGTCCCCTTGGCCTGCAGACAAATCGAAGCCCCGGCTTGAGGCCTAGTAGCGCAGAGGAGTTTCAAAGAACCCCAACCGCCAAACGATCTTCACCGGCCTGGGACACCATCTCACTGAGCCACGTAATTGAACTTCTTCATTACGGTGTTGCCAAGGGGTCTGAATAATAGCTGAAGGCTCACGTCGAGCGAGTCCCCCGGGGGTTGCGGCCGAGGGTCAACAGTGGTGCGGGAAGGATAAGATTGTTGGTAGACACCAGTACCCACCTTAAAGCAGATTCTCAGGATTCCATGTCAGGAGGGCCCCACCTCGTGGACATTGTCCCTGCCTTCACTAAGTTGTATATGGAACAGGCCTCAATAATGCAGCAAAATCTTTTCGATTGCCACCAGGAAGATTTAAGGCCGCACTCAGTAGCGCTCACCAGCCTGGGTGCGCCACCACCTATATTACTAGGACAGGCCGATGGGGAGGGATACTGTCATTTCCCCCCTCCCTTGGCAGGCGGCAGCGAGTACTGGTAGAAAGCCTGCACAGTGGGCGCTCATACCCCGCAATGGCCAGTGGCAGTGGACCCAAAATGCTGGCCCAAAAGACGCTAGCCAAATTCGCCTAGGGAAAAACGGAGGATGATACAGATGCAGCGGTCCAGGGCGGAACAAGCGACCCTCACCCCCAGCCTCCTCAATCTGACCTTATGCACCATGATGTCATGGAGGACATTGCAGGGGTGCGGATATCTCTAGAGTCGCGCATTGACACTGTCAACATTGAGATCTCCCTCATTAGAGCGGACCTGCGCAAAATGGATGCAAGAGTGAAAGACGTGGCAGATGCTACAGTCACATTAACGTCTGATACTGATCTCCTCAAACAGCACGTAGCCCAACTCCGAGACCAGCAGGCAAAAATTTAAGGCCTCCTCGACCATTATGAAGGCAGGGCGCGAAGAAACATATGCATACTAGGGATCCTGGAGCGAGCGGAGCGGCCTTACGGCAGATCTCTTCATAGAAAATCTAGTAACGACTAAGCTTCAACCGAAACAGTTTTCTGATTACCTTTCCAAAGAATGGGCCCATCGAGTCCCCGGGGGTAGGCCCAAGCCTGGGGCTTCCCCGAGACCTATCATTCCAAGACTGTCTAACTTTCGAGACCGCAATGTGATCCTCTAAATGGCTCATGCTCGACCGCCATTGCAGCTGGAGAACAGTGCCATCACTTTTTTCCCGGACTTCACTACTAAAGTGCAGGCCCACCAACGCAGTTTCATAGCGGTTAAGAAGGCGCTACGAGACCAAGGAATAAAATACTCTATGCTCTTCCCAGAGAAGCTCCGGTGGAATCGGAAAACAAGACCTGGTTCTTTTCATCCCCAGAAGAAACTTGGGACTGGCTACAGGGATGGCGATGAGTGGGTAATCTAAATAGCGGCAGGCACGACAAACCCAGAGGTGACAAACCGATCAATGGGGCTGAGCTTCCTGAAGACCTGGCTCGAGAGTAGCGTGCCTTGGACTCGAAGGCGTGAGGGGAGGAGGTAGGAAATTGTACAATCCCCCATATCAGGTAACCAGCCCCAACTGAAACGTATGGCTGCCCTGGTTGTATTGGCTCTTCTCCCCCCCCCCCCCATGCTACACCTCTTTGATCTCCTCATGGTTCTACAAAGACTAATATCAGTTACAAAACTGTCTGCCCTGACGTGGAATGTTAATGGGCTAGGGGGCAAAATAAAGAGGGACGTAATGTCACAGTGAGAGACACTAAAGAGACAGGCACCAGACATAGTCTTGCTGCAAGAAACTCATCTCATAGGTAACAATTGCAAGGCTCTCAGCAGGTGGAGTTACAAATTGCTAGTACATGCAAGATTTACATCTGGCTCTAGAGGGACTGGTATCCTAGTGCGCAAGGGCCTAGCACTTACACCCAGTCATACCTGGACGGACCCACAATGCAGATTTGACGGTTCTGGAAGCCACCTGGGTGGGGAGGGCGTTTAATGATGTAATTTCGGTCTTTTTGCACTCCCCCCCCCCCCCCCCCTTTCCTCGCACTGGGGAAGGAGGCACTTAGCAACTTAGGTAAAATACTTCTGGGCCTACCGGGCGGCACCCTGATAATGGCGGGCGACTTCATCTTGACAATGGACAACACATTAAATAGACCTCCTCAACGACCTACTGCCAGACTAAACACTCTCATTGTGGAATTTACTCAGGCCAGGGGATTGACGGATATATGGCGCTCACTGCAACCACACGACGTATTACACCCACTACTCTAATGCACACGAGCATGTCCAGCATAGAATACTTTCTTACGCTCCTGATGAATGTGGGCCATTTTCAGAATTCTCGTGGGTTCACTCGTGGGAGCTTGTTGTGGCTCGTATAGACAGATTTCCTTAATAAACGCGGAGGCCAAGAGCCTAGCAAAACGATTGGCCTTGCGCTTAAACGATGTTCTATGCTCCCTGGTCCATGCAGACCAATCCGGTTTCATACCCGGGCGGAACACAGCATTGAATATCCGTCAGGTGAATAATGTACTAGGGTGGCAACCCTGTGTGGAGGAAGACAGTGATTATGTCCTTGGATGCCTCTATGGAATTCGACTCTATAGAATAGCCATATGTTTTTGAAGTGCTTGCTCGCTTTGGCCCCAGGTTCATAGCCTGGGATCGTCTGCTTTAGACTGACCTCCGTGGACAGGTGCAGGTGAATAATCTTACCTCGAGGGTGTTCAAGTTACTCAGGGGAACTAGACAGGCTTTTGTTTTTGAGCCGCTGGCGGCTTGGGTAAGAGATGTAGCTCTTGGAGTCCTAAAATGGAACGAGGACACTGAGGACATAAAATAATTGTACCCAGGTGATATCCTGATTTATCTAGCCTCCCCCTACGCCTCGATACACAACCTGCTTAATATTTTTCCCAACTTCGGAAAGTACTCCGGTTATGCCATTAACTGGGCAAAATCAGTGCTTTTTTGTTCTCCATGGCCCCAAGCCTATACTACCCAAAGGATGTAATGTTGAGGTAACCAGGGATGGCTTCAGATACCTGGGGATCTTTATCACCCCAGACCCCAAAACTTTTTATGATAAGAATCTCGTCGTCCTCTTACAAAGATTCAGAGAAGACATCAGACATTGGAGATTACCATAGTCGTTATTAGGCCGCGCGGCCCAGTTTAAAATGCTAGTACTGCCAAAGTTTCTCTATTCACTCCAAAATTGCACTTACCCTATCCCCGACTCATATTTTATCAGTGTAAAGGTGGAGGTTCAGACACTGTTGTGGGGTGGGAGGATGCCCTGTATCGCCCTAGGGAAACTTACTAAGGGATGGTATGACGGAGGCATCGCACTCCCAGACCTACGTCTTTATTACTGGGCATCACAATTGGTGGCAACGAACCACTGGCTCTACAGTCTCCCATCTAACCCGGCGTACTGTCTAGAGAGACACCAGACTGGACGTGTAGGGTATCTAGGAGCCCTATACACCAGACCCCACAAGTGGAGATACAGAGGTCCATTGGCTCACACAACCTCCATTTGGCCTTCAACTAACAAACGCCTGGGATGGCAGGGGAAATTGACAAAGGCAACACTCGATGGTCTTCTCAACAACTAGGACTATTATGGTATCATGCGGGGTTTGATAGGTGGGATACGATGGGGATCTCCACTGTTGGCGACCTTCTACAGAAAGGGAAGATACTTTTAAAGACTTGCAGGCGAAACACGAACTGGCATCAAAAGATGTTTTTTCGATATTTACAAGTCCGACATGCGCTTAATACAACTCTCCCAGACCTGACGACTATCCTGGACGCGTCCTCTTTGGAGGATCGACTCCTATCTGAGCCCCTCCTGACTAAGGCCATTTCCTTACGTATTGTAAATAGTGTAAACCTACCTGACCCCTTCCTTGCTCTTAGAGACAAATGGCAATTAGACTTGGTACAACTCGAAGATGAGAACTGGCAAACCTCCCTGATGTCCCCTAGAGAGACCATCGCTTTTGACTGATTCAGCTGAAGGTTCTACATAGAACATACCTCACCGGGGTGACATTGGCCAAGATAGGGACTCTGCAAGATGCACTTTGCCTGCGTGGCTGTAACCAAATTGCCACATTTTATCATCTACTATGGGATTGCCCCTTCATACGGCACATATGGGAGCGAGCTACGAATAAGATGCAAGAGGTACTAGGGAAACCACTCATACTGACACCCTTACTGGGGATCCTGAACATTTGGGAGGAAAGTGATCTCACAGACATAGAGCAACAATTCACTACCCTGTGATACAACTTGGTTAAAAGAGCTATTGCTATGAAATGGGGAGCCGCAGACAAACCGTTACTAATAGGATGGGTGGCGGAAATGGACAGATGTATGGTGGCCGAAAAAGGGTCTATAAAACTAGAGCATGCTCTAAAAAGTGGGACAAAAAGTGGGGTACCGGTTATGTCTATCGAGGGGAACTGCATCTCGCCAACAGTAGAAATGGAAATGTCGCAGAGAGCCACTGAAATGTAATACCCGACTGAAATGTTGCATACAGTATCACATTTTTTCTCTTACAGAATTCATAATGTCAATCATAATTATCAGTAAGTGACGATTGTTATTTTGTCAATAAAATTCTTAAAATAAAAAATAAAAATTCATGCGATGTCCTTGGCTGAATGCAGATTTCCTTAAGCACCTGCTGTTAACCAAGAAAAGCTATGAATACTTGACTGCATCTCTGGCTGTCTGGGCAAGTTAATATAGCTAGTATGATCCACAATACTAAATGTTGCTTGCTTTATGGAAAAACAATGTATTGAAATGAATTCTATCTCACACAAGTTGTCTTAGAAGCGTCTTTTGTTAGCTCAATGACTCATGCTCTTGCAGAAAAGTCAATTTTGCGGGTCGTCTACAGTTGGATGCGTGCCTGAATCTTGGGAGCTATTCCATATGATAAGTGATATTTCAGTCCTCTGATGAAGAGTGACAAAACAATTGCAAAGATTAGGGAATATCTACTCGGGAGCAGAGCAGTAAAATTTGTTGCCTAAGGCAACATTATCGAAGCACTGGAGGGGGGGGGGGGGGGCGGGATAGTCCTTGCTATGAGTGGGCTGAGTAAATGCATGAAAAAACTAATTGTTGAGAGGGGGGAGGGGAGAATGGAGAACTTAACTTCGGCGCCGCTCTAGAGAAAAGGGAACACTAAAATAATGATTAAGTGATCATTGTTCTAAAGAATGGTTGACCTGTTGAGTAGCGTGTTTAATAAAGTAAAAATGTGTTTAACTATTTTTTTTTATAACTGTCATAGTTTACGTCATTACGAACAGACTATTTCTATCAGACTAAATTACTGTAAATATTTCTACTTTATTGTGTAGGAAGACTTATTTTATTGGGCATGGCTTGTTTAGCCTCAGATGTTTAAGAAGTTTTAAATCCAAAGAAGACAAAGGTAGACTACCCTTGTTTTCCTCCAATGTCACTATTGTCTTCTCTTTAAATGTAGAGATGATTGAATAAGTTGCAAAGAAATGGATACATTTTAGACCGAATGTTTCTTCTTTCCAGAGGCTGCTTTTTTAAATTTAAGATCCGTGTTTCCAGTGGGTGGAGAAGCTTCACCCTTGAATATGATCAAACTTTATGTCCTATATTTTATCAGGAGTCTATCAACTGACCCATGGGTATATGGTTTCAGATTATGAATCTGTGAAATTCCCATTGGTATGCAACATTGACCAACTGCAACAACAATCTATAAATGCGGTATCTCTGTTTTCCACAATTTGTGCCCAAAAATGCAATTGTTCATTTGAATTGTTTGAGCCTGGGATGATTACTTAGATGGCTCTGAAAAGAATTTCTTTGGCCAGTGTATAATTAACAGAAAACCCAATCGTTAGCAGATTGAAAGTTATAACCTCCTATGCAATTGTGACCATTGGGGCTCTGGTTTATCCATGACTTGACATTGTACCAGTCTGGAGAATGTGGTGACATTTCTGCATCCTGCTGGCTACAACCATGATGCACTATGCACTGTGTACCAGGCCAGCATCATTTTGACTGCTGGTCCCTGAACAGTTGAGATCATTGGGCATGATCACTGAGTAATCTGAAGTTTTGTCTTACCAATAATTTCAAGATATCTGTGGAGATCTGTATTGTGGACCAACTGACAAACAAATGCAGTGATGTAAATGAATGGCTTCCCACGTCTCATATCTGTACAGCATGTTGAGAGTGAAATGGGTTTTGCCAGTGTAGATCCGGTATGCTTTTCCTCTTTACTGTAATTCACTTACTCTGATACATGCCAGTAATGAGTTTTGGGGTTTAGAGTACTCCACCCAGTTGGAAGCTGGAGGAACGTTTTGGACTGTAGCCAGTGCTGAAGGGGGATATTGAAGACTTTTCTGAGTATCCTCGTGCCCGATAGGGCCAAGTAGGAATAGGTGGCCAGCTTGTATCTTGTTTTGTGGAGACGACTGAGAATTATAATGTTTTAGGTAAAAGGTTGCTGGATTATGCAGGTAGGTTTTGGGCAAATGACTGCTTGGAGGTGAGGGTTTTGTAGGACCTATGTTAGCGTTAGGCCTTTGAGTGAAGGGATGCCGCCTTATCATTGACTAGTGACACTAGAAATGAGGCATCCTTGTCAGGAAATATGTTACTTAGTTCCCTCATTGAACTTGTAGTCTTTCTAGTCTCGTATTTGCACAAAGCCAGTTCCAAATTTAGGAATGAAATCTTTGCCCGCTGCTTGACTGAGATCAACAGTTTTGGATTGTCTGATGCAAAAAAATGTTTTAAAGTAGTTTGCAACTCACTCCTGTTTGATTGTAAATAGGAATGTAATGTACTCCGTGTGCTGACCTCTGAAGTATGGAGGGCTGAGTTGGCATTGCTAGTATTATAGTTAATGACCAGCGCATCACAACAGCATTTACCAGTCATTGAGCCATGTTGCTTTCTACATAGCTTGTAGCACCAGTGTTTTCACCAGAATTTTTTTTTTTCGAGTATGGGGGGGGGGGGGGGGGGGATGGCTTGTTGACATTATCTGCACTATTGAGATAGTGCAAAGGTTAACAACTGGCCATCCTTTACATTTAAAAGGTTAAGTCTTACTTGTGTCCTAGCACAGCAGTAGAAATTGCCAATTAACTAATATTCCTGTCCTATCATCTGTAAAGTTCTAAGCAAATATTCCCAATTGACTCCATCTTTCCCTCCTCAAATGATAGTGATGACTACTTCATTGAGATTAAGAAAACATTTTAGGACCTTTTGGTTCTTAATACTGTTATTTTATATGTAGTAAGCATTATGGCAGGGTCTTTAACAAATGTTTTGTTTTTGTTATGAAGTTCTGGGCAAAGTATTAGTTAGGCATTTCTTAGGTGATTCATCTCGATTTAGAAGTCTTTGACTGGTTCATATTTTTTAGCAAGCTGCGAAACCTGCCATCGCTTGTTGGTGTCTAGAAAAGAACCTAATGATAGCTCAATGTTTTGATTAAGTGTTGGGCTTCCATTGTCTGATTCTCTGGGATCTCCTGCCGCTGAGGTGGAGTATATGTAAAGTTCAACAGTTCTGGCAAAAATGTCTAAAGGCAGTTTACCATGTTCTATCCCCCAATTTTATTCTGAATTTCGCTGTCATGCCAGTGGAAGTCTTTCAAATCCGTGAGCGTTCTCTGTGCTTGCCAACATCTTGACCCCTGTCTGCGGGCTTCTGGAAATGAGACCTGTCTTGTAGCTCAGGAGGCGGTTGTGGTCTCTTTGACTGCTTGATCTTCCCTTCACCAACCGATCCTCTTTCACTCCGCTTTGGTTGTGTCCTGTGTGGCGACTGTTAGTCCGAGGATCTAACTGTCAATTGTATTGGACTTTTCTTTGTGTCCATTCAGGCAACATTTCAGTATAAAAGCAGTGAAGTGAGCATGTGAGTTAAGTAGAGCATGTGGTAGTAGACCTCTAGAAAAGGACTCCTATTTAAAGTAGGTCAGCTCAGCCCTTGATGGTGTAGAACTATGGAGGTTTGAGAATATGTCCAATTTAAGTATTTCAGAAAATAGGTTCCTGCGTAGTATCACAAATCTCCCCTAAAGTACACCATGATGTCCGTTACTACATGATCTTGGCAGAAAACCTATATCCGATGTTGCCAAACTGCGTCCAGTGTTATACTGACGCAGGTTGTGGACTACACCAGAATTTATATCCTCCGCAGCAGGCTTTATGGATGTAATAAAATACAATAACTCCAAAAATTGGCTGGCTACGGGGAGTCAAAAATTCTAGTGGATATTGGCATGGAAGTGCTTTGGGAGGACCGAACCAAGGCCTGCTTTTCCTCAAAGATCCTAAAAGAAAAGTATTGGGAGATGGTTACTTATAACACTCTGAAAAATAGTGATTCATCCTCCCTGACCGGAATCTTTTTGTAACTTAAACCTATTCCGAGCCTTGAATCATATTGGGACACCATAATCAAACCACTGGACAGGAAATTGTATTTTCAGCTGAAGGCAGGTTCGCTGCACCGAAGATCCTTCACTTCTAGGTGGTCTACTCCAAGTGGTAATAAGTGTCCTGCTTGTGCGGCACACAAAGAAACAGTTGCACATATGCTGTTTTTTTTGTCCTGCCTATGTAGCCCCTCGCCGCGTTTGGCTGAGTCCTATATGCAAACTTCGAGGTACTAGGAGTGCAGAAGCTGAAAGGATCATACGCACTAGTACCTCATCAACTATCTCAATGGCAGTTGCAAAATATCTTGGGTGGATGTGGGTAATAAGGTTGAAATCAATACCTGTGTGAAATGTTTAGGCAAACTGTGATTAGTTAGTATATTGAACCAGCATTGTTAATGTCTCTCTCCCACCCTAATTCATCCAGCTTTTCTTTAATTCAGGCCTAAACTACCAAAGATGAGGTTGTCCTTATTGGGTTCCTATGAACAAGAATCATGTAAAAGTTTTATCATTTGTAATTATGAAGTTATTTCTTTTTTATGATACGGTTTTGCTATATTGGAATTCTACGTGCAACCTATATTTAACTAACTTTCCCCAAACAGGATTGTTTTATAATGAACAACATTTTTATGTATATTTATTGAATATTTTTTGTAATGTGCTTTTATGACTAAATGTCGAATAAAGCTTGTTTGGATTGGAAAGTGTTTTGGCTGATTTGTTTTGTGGCTTCAGTTCTCTCCACTCCTCTTTGTAATGCAGCCTCAAATTAAGTTCTTTTTTTTTTTTGGTTCCATAAATACCTGTGAATTGGAGATTATAGGTTGGTGTGGAGCCTACCTGGCATGTTGTGCCTTTGTTATCCTTGGTCCTTTGCCGTCTGCCAGCAGGGGAGAAGTGTGTCCAGGGCAGCCATTCTTAATAGGCCACTGCGAGTGTTGTGAGTGGTTATGTCCGCAGGGCAATGTCAAGGCTTAAGAACATCCTCCTGGCATACTCTGTATATAGGTTGATGCCAGTGATTAAAAGTGTAACTTGTTGTAATTAACCCAGCTGCTGTTAAAAGGCAGCGAAGGGCCCATCTAGTAGCTTTCTGCCCCTTCGACTCCTAAAGCTGGAACATAGGCAACTCCCTTAGTACTGCTGTTCTGGAGTGTGTTTAGCTTGCAGGCTGTTAAGCAGCCTCTGATGGCTTATCTTTCATCCCTAGTGCACCTGTTCTCAGACATAACCAGAACTGGTCACGAGCTGTTCATTAATACATGCAAGGTGGGCAGCTGGGGGCTGGTCCACTCTGCAGCTTATGTTATCAGTTGCAAGCTTTGGTTTCGTTGCTGTGGTGTTCTCGTGCTCAGCTGCTTCCACTAGCCGCGAGGCCTCTCACCTCTGGGACCAGCTGTGGAAAGGTATAGTGGCGATTTGTAGTTGGTAATGTCGAGTTTTACTAGCGAGCGGCCATCTTACTCGCAGCAAAGACTCATCTCCCAAGGGTTTTTTCTCTTTACTTGGCGATGGTTGTGCTTTGTGTTGTGTATGATGACCTTTTAAAATGTCTAAGTAGGTACATATATAAGCTCTTGAACTAAATGTACAAAAATCATAAAAATTGGCGTGATACTTGGCTAGTCATCCAACCCTTTGCATTTTATAAAATGCATCGGTCTAGTGCTGCTGAATAGTCTTTATCTTCACAAGCCTCTTATCTAGTACTTCTCAAGTAGTAGCTGCATGACTTGAAAAGAAGATAAAGACCGCCTGTAAAATCTAACCGGTGTACCAGGAATTGTGGTTCATAAGCAGGTTAGAGCTTAGATTCTGATAGTCCATACCATAAATACCTCATACCTGTATTGCTAAGTAGAGGGCATCTTGCTGATTGACTTATAAAGCATCTTTTCATTCCCTGCATATGGATTGGGATAAACTGTGCCAGGGAATTTGGGGAGTGTTTAGTTCACTTTTAGTTAAGACATTAGCTAGATGTTCCCTGATTTAGAGTATGGCATCAGTCTGTACTCTTAATAACTGAAACACGGCCAGCTCAAACACCTATTACCTAGGCACTTGGCATCCCCACTGGGTTGTTCCCAGCGTGGTGTTTTTATTAGTAGAAAATGCAGATTCATTTGAAGTAGTTCTTAAATTGTTTTTGCAAAAAAGAACTTTTGTCTGTTTTGAGCGGGACGCCTCTGGGGGAAAGTACTTTTTCCATTATCAGTAGGGATATTTTGGATACTAGATTGGAAACTATCTTAATCTTTCACTCTGTTTACCTTGTGGGTCTGTGATTGGCAGGGTGGTTTTTCAGGATTCCCAGTTGCTTGCCACATGAGGCATATAGTAGTTTCCTATTATAAGCTGTGGAATGCTTCATAAACCACATATTTCAGTGCCAGGGACGTGGTTTTGGCAGTTCCTTGGTTGCATGTGTGTGCCTGATGTCTCTTGCACCTTGGCGTGGTTCCCGGCAATGCAACACGTTCTTATGTGAGCCCAAACGCTTCCTCTCTTACTGCAGTCTGATGCCTGATATTAATTTTGCTCTGCCAGTTCCCTCTTCACCTTTGTTGTACAGTGTTTGATTTCTTCAAGATGGCCCTTTGATTGGCTTCCGAATGCAAAGTAGGCTCTGAATGCATTTGAAGCTTTACCTTCGACCTTAGCAGAGCAGCTTTTCCCACCTTGCTTGCAATAGCCATTTTGAGGGCTTCCTCTTCTCTTCGGTGGGTAGGTGTTCGTTTTAAAAGGGTAACTGTCTAGTTGTTCTCCCCCAAAACATTCCATTGAGAACTAGAATACCTTTCAATAGCATATCTATTTCTCAATTAGGAAGTGTGGACCAGTGTATTGCAGATTATCTGTTTGACATTTTGGTCCAGTGCACCTCTAAATAGGTGGCCTAATGGATGAATGTGGACCTGTTGGCACACTACAGTATATTTGTCCGTCTTCTGGTGCTATCGCTCAGACTGGCTGAGGCACCACTTGCATATGAAATAGGATGTGCTTCTCTCCCACCTCCCTTCACACAGCACTTTATTTTTCCTAAAGTAGAACAGCTATTCTAAGGTCTTGGGGGGACAAAATATACCATTGTAGCATCAAGCAAGGCATTCTTTGTGGCTTGGAAAGCAGTGTCCATCAAAACCACCCAATTTCCATGACCCAGTACCTGGGTTCAGCTAGAGATAAAACATATCTTTAGGTATACCACAGAGGTATCTTTTATTTTGAGATACCTTAGGTATGATTAAAAATAAACAGATCATTAGATATGTGGGCACCACGGCCCCACAATCCTTGAAATACTCCAATACCCTGGTGGTATTCCTTACAGTATATTTAACTCTAGGTGGATCCTAGTACTGTCAAGAGCACTAATATCTTAAGAACTCCCCCATAGATTGCAGTTAAGAGTCCACTCTGCTATTACCATCTTACCCAAGGGTAGGATGAGTTGGGCAAAGGATGAAGCATGCCACATGACATGGGTGAGACCAACTCATCTGAATCTTTTTGTGACCCGCAAGAGGCCTACAAACCTAGGGACAAGGACTGAGGAGTAGTAAACTTCCACCCTATAAATGTGTTCACCAGATCTTGCGTGTTGTCGTATTGCCACTATTGCAAGCAATGTGCAGGCAGTGCCATGTAAGGCTGGGGGTTGGAGACAAGTGGTAAGCTGCTCATGCAAAGGAAGCAAATCCTGTCTCTTGTCTGAGTGCTAGAATATTGTTTGCTAGCCCTAGGTGCTTGGCTTGTTCTGTGCTGCATAGTTTGAGTGAAGGCCTTATGAAATACTGTGCCTGGAATGACCTTCCTGGAACCACAGCTGTATTCTTAGTTGAAAACTTAGAGGCTTTGAAACCGCTATTGGTCAAGGTTCCTGCTATCTGAGGCAGGCCTATGAAAATTTTAACCCGATGAGCTGCTGTATGAGTATATACTTGCTTGCCCAATCAAAAATAATTTTGGGTCTTGTCAAGGGGTAGGAAAACACTTTAGTAATATTCTATGGTGCAATGCGTTTTCCTATTTGGCCGGCTGCTTAAAAGAACCACACAGTAAATTGTTATAAAAATGTAGTGCCTCCAACAATTAAATGAATGAGTAAGCAGAGTGTTTCTGCTTCCTAGGGGGATGAAGGATTGATGGCGGGTGGGCGGTATTAGCCTATGCAGGGTGAGCAGGCACGACCCATTCTACTTGTTATGAAAACAAATGCAACGTTTAGTGAGCCATCCTCTAACGGTCTTAGAGCAGGGATCCACTAGTTAGAGGTACCATTGTAAAGGGGACACTCTCCCATTTTCATTGGTGCCTCGCATGGTAGTTGAGGGGGCTGAGAGGTGCCCCAGAACAGATACTTTCAGTATCCGACGTCCTGGTATTTGCCAAGTTCCTTAATGTGTCTGTGAAGACATGTTGCTATTAAACTATTATCCTAAAGCTGATGGTATGCACACTTTGCATTTTCACAAAGCTGCAGTTAGAAGATTTTTTGCCTTTTTTTCGTTGCTTTAGTTGGCTTGACTCACTACGCACAGAAACTGACCTTGCCATAGGTCCAATATGGAGTTGATAGCAAAGAGAAACCAGAAAATAGAGTAACCCTCTTTGAAGGTTGTATACAATCAGTTTTTAACTGGAGGACAACTTGTTTTAGCAGCTTTCTCCTCAGGGCTGTCCATGCTGTACAACTGCATATTGTGATTGTGATTGGGTTCATATATAGCGCACTACCACTCCAAGGAGTATCTTGGCGCTACGACTCCAAGATGTTTAATAGAGATGAGAGGTAATGATGTTTTGCATATAATGTGGAGGAATGCCTCCATCTGCTGGGCCGAATCCTCATATATTGTCCTTTTCACCTCTTGGGTGGCCAGTGGTCCCTTATTGATAATCAGTAGAGCGTTGCTGTCATTAACCACCACCACCGCCTCCTCTCGAAGTTGTGGTAAATCAAATACATTTGCCATATATTGTTTGCAATAATGGTGTGTGTGTGTTGGTGTCTGTGTGTGGGGGTGTGTAAAGATGTGTGTAACCGGAAACCCAGTAGAAGGCAGAAGCTGAAATGTGCCGGCCTGGGGACCAAATATTATTTGTCTATTCTGGCACATAAAATAAGCTACATTCAGGAAATATGAAAAACAAAAGGTTGAAAATAAAGCATGGACGACTGTCTGAGGAGTTTGTGTACCGCCGTAACACTGCAGTGGAAAACAATATTGGATGTCAGTAGGTATATGTGTATTGTATTATAATGGCATTTATATAGCGCTTACTACCCCTGACAAGGCGTCCAAGTGCTTTTTCGTGAGTAGTGTTCTACTCTGGAACCCATAAAGGATTAGTGTTGAATTAGTATAGAGAAATATGAAAGTAATTTGAGTGGTGGATAGGTTGGTCTGTTATTTGGATTCAGAAGGATAGCGGAGAGATAGAAGAGAGAAAAAGGTTTGCATTTGTATAGCACTTGTTACCTATGATGGGGTGTTGAAGCGCTTGTTTCGGTGAGTAGCACACTACTCCGGAACTCATAAAGGATTAGTGGTGAATTAGTATAGTGAAAGACGAAATTTGAGAGTGGATGTGTTGGTCTGTTATTTTGATTGAAAAGGATAGTGGAGGGATAGAGTAAAGGAATTAGATGTATTTTTTGGGGGAGGTCATAGGATGTAAGAGGCTAGGGATGAGTAAAAAGTGATGTAGAGGGGAAGAGTTGGGGGATCAGTATAGTAAAAGAGGCGTCCGATGGTGCAAGGAGGGGTAGAGTGGGGGAGAGTCTAGAAAGGGCTATTTAGGGGATCACAGTAGTGGTATGGGGTTTGAGATGAATAAAACAGTGGATGTATAAGATAGTTTCTCCACTTGGGCATTTGTATAATGATGTGTCCATTGTCATTCTGAGTTTTTTTTACTTCCTTCAATACTTTATGCGGTGATCCCAGTTGATCAGGCAAGCGGGTCATAATGTTTCCAATCGCCACACATGAGTATTTCTGTTTTGGAAGCATTCAATTTGAGATGGCTCCAAGTCATCTGTTGATCCACGACTCTAAGACAACTGAAAATTTGGAGTATCCAATTTCTTAGGGGCATTCCAGTTGAAGGAGTATTTGCATGTCATCTGCATAGTTATAAGCACGTGAGTTGAAATTGATTGATCAGTTTCGGTAATAGACTTCATGTAGATGTTGAAAAGCATGGGCGAGATGATAGAGCCTTGAGAGGACCCCAGCTTTTGCCAAGTATGGTTTGGACGAGGACGGTGGGGTATGGATAACATTAGTTCTGTTTCAAAGGTAAGACGTGACCCAGTCTAAAGCAGTAACCTCTATGCCGGCATCTTAGTCTTTGTATCAGTGTGTCATGGTCAACATTGTCAAAGGCAGCTGAGCGGTCCAAGAGGAGTAGCTCAGCAACCCCGTTGCGGTCAACTGTGTTGTTCAGGTCATCAAAGATAGCAATGAGGGCAGTTTCTGTGCCTCTTCCCAGACAGAATCCTGTGTGGAAGTCTGAAAATATGGCATTGTCTTCAATGAAATGTGACCTCTGGACGAACGCTGCTCTTTCTATCAGTTTGCCCAGGAAAGGTCCATTTGTTATGGGTCTGTAGTTGTCCGGTTTCAGCGGGTCCAAGTTTGATTTCTTCAGTAAAGGGCGTATGTATGACTTTGAGTTCTTCTGGAAATATTCAGTTAGTTAAGGAATTGTTAATAATGTTTGTATATGTATTTTATAGTTGGGACCTAGTTACAATAGGAAAAGCATTTTTTGACTTGCTTATAATGCAGTTTGATAAATCTTTTCATACTTTTCCAAACAATTTGACCTCTTTATTCCAGTTGTGCGTGGAACGATTTAGGGAGGTCTGTCAAGCGGGGTCTGAGAAAAGAGGGGGGGGGGGTGGATGGTGGTTGAAAAGTGTTTTCCATGTTAGTTCCCTTAGAGATTTTACACTCCACTGCAGCCCGAATTGCTGGATGTATTTGCACCAGATTTGCAGAAATATTTGTGATTTGGTGTAAATCTGTTCAGTAGTTTTGGAGATATTAAAGGAAAAATAAATTTGTAGATATGGGTGGAGCCTAAGCAAATGATCTCATGGTGAGACATGATTGGCTGTCAATATTTCAACCAAGAAGTGCTGGCAGCCATCATGGACCAATATTGCATCCCAATGAAATGTATTGTAGTCAATGGCTGGTTTTGAGGGCACATAAAGGAGAACCTATAAAGGGTGATAACATTTTAAACCAGCACAGCCCACCTCCAAGAGTCCCATGGAGCTAGGTAAACCAAAACAAAAAAAAGTGGCTTGGTGTTCATTAGTGTTTCAAGTGGTCAATCACCCCCCCCCCCCCTCTTGATCTCGAGCCCATTAAGAGGTGGTCCGGTGCTGCATTACAATTAAAAGTCTTGTGCTTGGAATATGGTTTGAGAGCGGAAAACGGTCGCTCCCTATCAGACAAAAAGGGGTTGCCCACATACGTTTCTGGCTCGCGTAACAGTTATATAGACTTTCTTTTATCTATGGAGCTCTGTTTATAGATATGAAGGTCCTTTCACGCCCGGAAAGTGATCACAATCCACTACTCCCCTTTTTATGCAGGTGAGAAATCTTAATATTGGATTATTCCAGGAACCACGGGTAGATTCCCATGAAGTGTTTTTAACTAATGGCACTCGCCGGCTCAAATGGTCCATTGTATCAAGTGAGGCCAACCAACTGAGCAAGAGGAGTAGCATGTTAGCCGTAGCCATAGCTACTCTTCAGAACGATAAAATACAGGGTTCCCTCTCACCTACTGTTACACAGGTCCACAACAACTTTTTTAATAGTCTTAAAAGTATTTTTACAGCAAGATCCAAACCCGTGCATGCTCCTATTGCCCAGAAGGCTGCTGTCTGGTACAACTGTTAGTCGCTCCGCCTATAAACTACTAGCTTCTGCTATTAAAAGCAAGGATGGTGTTATGATACGTGAGAAAAGGAGGGCTTATAAGGTTGCTCAATCTCAGGCCGAAAGGGACTGGGACGAAGATCACTGGAGGGACCTGCTAAAATCTTTAATGGGCAGAGACATGACTGTGTTCGGGCACTTAGTTAAGTGGGGAAATAGGGATCAGTGCAATATACCAACAAATAATGTGGTGCCAGATCAATAGATAGACAGCTTTAATGGCCAGTTTGCAGGTAGCCCAACAGATTTAGAGATTTTTGTGATGCCATCCTCTGCTCCTGCAATATTCTTTAGTAAAAAGGAAGTAGAAACTGCCCACTTTCAAGTTCCAAGAGGTAGTGTTCCGGGGCTTGACTGTATTCCCGCTGATGTATTTTTGTATGATGTTGATTCCTGAGCACAGTACATTCAATTGTTACTTAATGCCATTGCTCAAGGTGCACCTCTGCCCAGCACTTGGGCAGGAGCGGTTATCCTACTGGTCTTCAAAAAAGGTGATCGTTAAAACCCTGGCAACTACAGGCCCATAAGCCTGATAGATTGTATTCAGAAAGTTATTGCCAGGTTGGTGCTAGGCAGAATCCAGGAATGGTTGGAGGATTTCAATATCCTCTCTAACCTTCAAGCAGGGTTCCGACAATCCATCAGCACTGTGGACCAGGTTTTAAAATGTATTATAATATATTGGCGGACTGTTGCTCTGGGGAAAGGGACCAACTATGCTGCCTTTGTTGACCTGAAGTCCGCGTTTGACCTGGTTCCACGTCACAAGCTGTGGTCTACGCTTCTGAAACTGGGCTTACCGCTCGAGCTCTTGGCTCTTGTGGTAAAACTACATACTGGTAACTATGACCAGGTTAGATGGGACCCAGCAGGTCGGACCACTGGTAAGTTCCCGTGGAGAAGGGTGTGAGACAGGGATGAGTCCTTGCACCAACCCTCTTTTCCATCTATATAAATAGGGTTGTAAATTATTATAAAGGCTACCCCACAGATGCTCCCTGTTTAGCCGGAAATAAGTCCCCCCCCCCCCCCCCCCTCCTCCTAATGTTCGCTGACAACACTCTTATATTATCGAAAACTAGGCAGGGCCTCCAATGTGCCCTTACAAGATTTGAAGAGTTCTGTGCAGACCATCATTTAATTGTAAACGATGATAAAACCAAGTACATGGTGCTGCATAACTCGAAAAAAGTCATTGGTGAAGTTAAAATGAGAGATGGGTCTTTAGACCAAACGGAGACATTCTCATACCTGGGGGTACTGATTGATAGGAAACTGAATTGGAAAGCACAATTAGATTGTCTCTCAGCTAAACATGCCCAAGTTCTGCTTAGGGAACACAAATGTTCACACACCAAACCAATAGCCCCAGTTTTACAGATTTATATAATATCAAAATTGGGGCATAAATTCTGTACGGCGTTGAGTTGTGGGGTCATGCCAATCTGGACAACTTAGTGTTGGGCCAGAATAAATTTCTGAGGTCTCTCATTGGTCTCCCCCCAATCCACTCCTACTGGACCTGGGCTGTCAATCAATCCGAGATGTGGCCAGATATAAGCTTTTAGCCTATTGGAGGCGGCTTTGGGTCACTTGCGAACTCGCCCATTATGCCCAGTCTGTCCTGGAGGTGAGGGATCTTGATACGAATCATAAAATTGTATGGTTTGGTGCCCTAAAAAAACCTATTACTTGAGTTAGGGTTGAAACGCTTGTGGGCTACTCTGTTGGAAAGTACTTTCCCTAGTAAAAAAGAGTTGAAGGTAGCCTACTGGAACCTGGTTAGCATGAAGCGATTTTCATCATGTTCATACGGCTCTTTGACAAAGGCATTTATTGAAATAAAACATTAAACCAAATTGGAGGGTAATTGGGATCTCATTACATCTACTAGACACAGGAAACTTTTCCACCAGTTTAGGGTAGGCTCCTTGCCTTTACACTCTTTCACCTCCAAATGGTGTGTAACAAAGTCTAGTGTATGTCCTTTTTGTCCTGATGTAATTGAAACGATGACTCATGTTCTTTGTCTGCCACGCATACGCTATACCTAGACGAATATGGCTTAAACCTTTATGTGCTAATTTGGGCACTAGATCCAGCAGAGAGGCCTTCAGAATTTTAAAATCTTCTGTTGAAGACCCAATAGTGGTTGGAACTGCTAAATTCCTGGGATGGGTGTGGGTGATTAGATGGAATAATGTGAGACCTATGTAACCACTCATGTCATTGATTCCCTTTCACCACGCAAAACCTTTTTATTGTTCATGATAAAAAAAATTCCTGATATGTGATTTAACTTTCCTGTTTTATATAAAAATGAAGCTAATATTTATTTGTAAGATTTTTATCATGGACTCTTTTTAAACTCCTCTTTTTTTAATGGTTTACTTGTCGCTTCCAGGGTGTCTTATGTATACTAAGTTCATGCTGTTTACAATATATCACTTGTCTATTTTTATATGTTTAACTTTTATGTTTTTTTTAACAAACCGAAATAAAGTTTATAAACTGTTTCTGAATTGGGGTGGGGCTAAGGGGGCTTGCAAAGTTATTTTACATCATGGACACTCAAACATTTTTCCCAGGAGCCACAACGTGTGGAATGACTGAGGGCCGCACTGATGCCAGCAGGGTACCCCTACCCCCACCCTTATTTTATTTTTACTTTATTTTCAGGAAATGGCAGTCCTGTAATGGCAGGCACAACCTATCTGTTCAGATTGCGTCTAGGCAGAGTGCAAACTCCTGCTGGCTCTTGAAATACTCTCACTCCTATAAGAGTGAGGTGGCCCGGGGGTGAAGAGCTCTCTCGGCCAATATAATAGCTCTAATTTTTAATGGTGCATGTCTGCTGGACTTCTGCAATCTTCCAGATATGTATACATTTTTTAATCCTCTTTTTATTAGTGATATTGCAACTGGTAACAATTCACTAGCCCTGAATTCCTCCCTTCCACCCTATTCCCTGTGCTGTTTGAGACTTCGCCCCCCTCCCACCACACACACCACCCACCCCCAACATCCCCTGCCATTTCTTGGGCCCCTGCTTGATGGTTCACCCTCATACATTCTAGGAAGAAGCCGAGGTGGATGGACGTTTTGTGATAAATTGTCATAGTGCCAACGTTTTTAGTAAAACAAAAAAAAAACAATTTCCTGTGGTAAATAGGTCCTTACTAGATCACATGCCTATGTCCTATATAAAAATGTATATAATAAAATAGCTATCACTTTCTCTCTAGATCTGTCTCTCTAGATATGTCTCTCTAGATCTGTCTGTCTCTAGTAGAATCATTGAAAACTAGCTGTTTTATTTAGGAACACATGATGTGTCGGAGTTGACCACCATGAACAAAAGATATATTACTGGAGAGTTATGTAGTTGGCAATTGAGTTAGGTTTAGGTTGTGTGGATTCATACACAACTTGTGAATTTCAGTTATTTAACATGTTCGAACCTCAAACATTACTCAATTTTTAACTATTGTTTCAGTGACTTTCTTAGACTTAGGGCATATTTTAGGATCTACATATATGATTTTCATTGTAGGACCATATGCCGAGCTTGCTCTGGCCACACGACCCTCACTGTGCACGGCCTGTCATGTGCCCATTTTGCAGTGTGTGCAGCCTCCTCTTGTTAGGCCTAATTCCTTCAACTGTATATAGTTGAGTAGGTTGTAGGCAATACACCAGATCTATTTTGTTAGCTAATTGAACAGCACCACGTTTATAAGGGAAATCGACTCTAATTGCCCTCCCATTTATCTTTGGTTCCATCCTGGCGTATCTGTTGCAGACTTGTCATAACCAGCAGCAAGCTAAACCCACTAAACATCTGCCAAAGTTTGTCTAGATTCATTGAACAGTGAAGATTGCAAACTAACACTACTTTCATCCTCCATATTATATATGTCTTACCAATGGGCCTTGGTGAAATTAAAAGAAGCACAAGTAGTCTAAACATGCCAAGTCTGTCAAATTTGGTGCCAATCTGTCCCATTGCATCTGCACAAAACCTGAAATGGAACTGGGTGTAACTTGCTGCTCCCTGCCACTTTTGATAATTATCAAACCGTGCTAAAGTTGTAAGTAACTAAAATATGATTGCCCCCCCCCCCTTTCACTCTCCCCCTCGTTCAATCATGGATTGGTTTAAAACATGACACCAAAAATAAACCTTCCATGCGCCTGCCAATGTTCTTAGCAAATAAACACTCTTACCACCACACCCCCGTGGATCTGCACATACTCGTACTGAAAAAGGTAAGTGATAAGTCCCTGCCTAGCTTTGTACAGATCCATTAACTGTGCCAGAGGTATTAGTATGTCAATATGTTTTACCTTTATCCTCCCTTTAACTTTGCACCCTCTTCTCCCGTTGGATCTTCCTGAAGCCTTCTATACCTTCACCGGTTATAACTGGCTAGCTGCATGCCACCCTTGACATTTTGATCAAACAGCATTAAAGTTTTATTCAATTAAAATGTTGTTTGCCCCCCCCTTAACTATCTATGCCCCTTCCCCCTTGGATTGGTAAACTGGATATACCAATAGAAAACTGACCCTTCCTTCTGTCAAATTATGCATATTCATCACAGTGCCAACCTGATTAGCAAAAACAACCAAAATAAAACCTGTTTTTCTGGTTATAATGCATTCCACTTGAACTATGATTCAGTGGCTGCAGCTTTTTTGCATAGTTATGGATTCACTAAATTTGCAACACAATCCATCTGCTCCATAGTCTGCAGATTTTAATGAGAAAATATTTATACCTCAGATCAAAAGTTTCTAAAACCGTGGCATATTGTTCGTGCAAAGTGGAAGATCCTTAAAGGTTAATTGGACACTTTTCAGTTGCGTATTTCTGTTTTTGTCTGTTAAATTGGTACTAAGGTGAAATATTTGCCCAAAAAGTATTACCATGTGAAAACAATTAAGGAATAATACGATTTAAAAAATGTGCCTCCTAATGCTGCATAATTTGGCTTTTTTTGTCACAAAATGTGGTAGATCCTTCCACATAATTCCAGTTTCCATGCCAAATAATTCCAGTGACCTTGTTATAATCGTTTTAACTGGAAACCCAATAACGCTTATATAGCTTGTTAACTAATGTCACTAAGTTGCTAAATCTTGGTAATTTGGCTTGTCAAGTGATTGTTTTATTCTGTTTTCAGGACAGTGTAGAGAAGACTGCAGTTCACTCTAAAAGAGACTTGGAGTCTGCGTTCAGAGAACGTGTCCGTCGTATCTCCTTAACTCAAGGTAAGAATTTATGCTAATAATTTCTATGACTTGATCTCGATATCCGAAGGGTCTTGTGAGTTGGACATTTTGAGAAGTGGCTGGGGGCCTGAGGCAGTTGGTAGACCTTGTTGGGAGATGGAGAAGGATCCTTATTCAGGAGCTGATCATGTAGCATTTTTCTTTTCCAAGTTCATATTAGGCATAAGAACTGTGCAGTGGCAGCAAGCATACGATGCCTGGAGAGTCAACACCTGCCTGCAGGGGCTGTGGATTGTGCCCAGGCCGGTGCTTCACTGAGGCTGTGTCCACATGAAAGTACAGGGCAGAATCCTGCTGCATCTGTTCGTGAATGACTAGATGGAATTGTGAGTGGAGGGAGGTGGGTTCTGCCTAACCTCATGGCGTTGACTCAGTCTGCCTCTGACACTCAAAATGCCCTGTCCCCATCTCTTGGTCTGAGTAGCTGGGGGCATGGTCTTGGTCAGCTGGTTTCTTTATCTCTCCTTGTATGAGTTTGAGTAAGCTGCTGGTGTTAAAGAGGGCAAGTTGTAGGTCTCGGAAGTACTATTCTGGCAGTTTAACATTATTAAGACATTTTTATAATATTCAAAACGGCTAGGGCGGTCGACCCCCGAATCTGGGGAACTTGGTTCGAGTCTTGGTAATAACGCTGAACATCCTGAGATTCTGGGCAAATCACTTAATCTCCCCGTGCCTAACAAAAATGTATGTTTCCTCATGTAATGCAACTGGTGTTATGTAAAGCGCTCAAATACCAGATTTGGTATAAAACTGTTTATAAAAAAAAAAAATCCTTTTACTGGGTGTAGGGTGTTAAGCCAGTCATTCATTGACTGTGTACTCCTGCATTACTCTCATTTTTGGGTGTCCCACATACATCCTATCTTTGTTCATGGAATACAAGATTCAAAGAGCAACATTCTTCTGACTGTCCAAATCTGATTTGTTTTTCATAGTGGTGGTCCTGAGGAATTCAAAACTGAGCCTGGCCATCTCCTATGTGTATAATATGACTGTACTCACCAAAAACATTAACAAATGTTTTATACTAGAGTTTTGTGGACGTGTAATTCTAACCTGACTCGGGTGAGTGGTTTAAAGGTTTCAGCACTCCGTCCATCATCTTGTTGTGTTTGCCAAGGGTTTGCCCAGACATGGGTCCCTTGCTTGTGCCACTGGATTCAAGTTAGCTTGGCTGATGAGGGTGATACCCGAAGCAGATCCCAGGATGGATGCTTCTGATCCAGGGAGGACCTCACCTGGCACTTCTTGAAGGACTGTTACCATAAGGAGCAGGCTCAAGACTGACTGGCTGGGTTCAAACTGGGGTGGCATAGTGAGCAAAAGAAGGATGGATTAAACCCAGAGCTCTTGACCCACTTCAATCTTTACCTTGAACCGTTAGCTCCTTCCACATGTATGCCGATGATACCTAGATCTACATCAAAATCTCATCTCTAGAGGAGATCTACTCTTCTAATGAGGCCCTAAAGCGGACTGTTCATTTAGTTTGAGCTGGTTGCAGTTGAGCCATTGAACAAAAAAAGGGAGTTCCTTCTAATCTCCCCCCTAAAAGTAACATTGATATACGGGAATGGACCAAGTTGATCACCGCACTAAATTGCACACTGACCATAGTGGAATCTGCCAAATCTTTCCGAATAATACTAGACAGCAACCTGAATATGCGAGACCACATCAACTTGATTGCTAAAACTACCAGGTTTCACCTGAGCTACCAGAGGAAACCAACTTTTCCTTGATGCCTCGGACCTAAAAATGGCAGTCCAGGCATTAGTTATCTCCAGAATCAAATACGGATGCTTAACCCTTTCAGACCTGCCCAAGATCTCCGCGGCCCCCCTAAAAGCTTGCCTCAACGCCGCCAGACTCTTAACAGGCTCCAACAAATTCAACCACATCTTTAAGGCGCTGAACTGGCTTACTCTTGAAGCCAGAATAAGACTCAAACTGGCATGTATCACCACAAAGCGCTAAATACGAAATCCCCTGCATCTCACCCAGAACATCATGGTTTCTGGAGTAGCCAGAAACTCCCAGCCCACTAACGACTTTGTGCCACCCCACTTCTGAAAGGAAAAATACTTTCAATTGTGCTTTCTCCTGGGCCGCACCAAGAATCTGGAACTCGCTGCCATCTTTCATCAGAAGAATTCCTTCGCTGTCCATATTTAAAAAGGAAGCCAGAATGTTCCTAATGAGTAAGTTTCTCCCATAAATAATGCATTGCACACACTGCTCAGTGGCTTTGCTTATTTTTGTTGCCACTTCAGTTAGGACTGACTGGGTGCTATCCATCTTGTATTGACCTTTCACTCCCACAAATGTAATTGCTGGATTTCTCTAAATTATGGTCTGAACATTGTATACACCCGGTTATTCCCCAAATGTTTCACTTCTTTCTACCCCTACTTATGTTTTTTTGTTTTTCCTTTGACTATTTCATACTTGTATACAACTTTTTAACCCTGTAAGGCGCTCTGCTACTCGAACGGGTTACGTTTGCGCTCTATAAAACACTAAATAAATAAAATAGGCAGTTCAAAAGAATCTGGACATGCCGTTTGACATATCTTCTATTTCTACATATTCAAAGTATCTTCCACGTAATTTGATTTTTCCCATCCTACACTTTGAGCTTTATTAATGGATTATGTGAGCTCTTCAGTTTTCAATCGTCAATAACCATTGAACTACATAGATCCAGGACGGATAGGTTTACTGCACAATGTTCGGATACTGCCTACACCCTTGTCCTCTGCCTTAGTTTCTGCATTCCAGTTCTGGTAGGCCTAATTATTGTTGCTTATCCTCTTTTTGAACTCTTACTATGGGACTTGATCGAATAATCCAGATTTCGATTTTGAATGCATAATCAAACTTTATGTTCAGTCTCTTGTAATCAGTTTTATTTCAATGCTGGCCTTTGTGATTCAAATGTCATTCGGTCCATCATGGGAAATGGGATTTTAAATAGTTAATTTTTGTTGATGCTAAACACTTTAAATGTGTTCTAACTGCTCTGTACCATCAAATAGATGTAGAATATTTTCCATTAAGTTGTGTAAATACATTGAAAATTGTAGAATGTTGGTGAAATTAAAGAAATGTAAGTCAACACATCTTTCAGATGAGTGATGATCCAGCAATAAGAGGAACTGGGCATCTCATTCTACTGCTTTTTAAACAGTGCAGTTTTTCATTCTATGATGTGCGGTGTAGCCTAAAGGCAGTGGGGACGAAGGATGCGGTGTCTCTAATTGGTAGCCATTTTGAAATGTATTGTTCTTGGAGTTAATACAGACTAAGTTTGTTTTTAACCCCTTCGAGGCTGATGACGAGCTGGGCTCGTCATGGTGTAGCCTCCTCAAACACTGATGACGAGCCCAGCTCGTCATGAACAATGGGATTTTCAATTCTGCAGCACAGCAGCAGAATACCATGAGCATCGATGGTGTTAAGAGGTTTCAATGTTTGGCCTGTTTGAAAACTTACAACAGTGCTGCAGAGGAGGGGTAATGTTGTAGCCCTTAAAAGTTTATTCTTGATGCAATTGATATGCAGTGTGTGCTATACATTGTAGGGTAAATAAAAAAAAAAGTAATTGCAGGTTGTATGGAATTTAATGGCAGAAGGCTGTAGTCTGGTAGGGTTAGTAGTTTGGAATTATTTTTGTGATGTTGAATTTTACAATTAGTGTTTATTGTGAAAGGCTCTTTTTTGGAAGGATATTGTAAAATGTTAGTTTTTTTCCCTACAGTATGCGCACAAAGGTTATGGTCCCTAGATTGTGCTTGAATGCTGGTGTACTGTTCATTTGTTACTACGTTGTTCTATATGGCTTATATAACATTGTTGGTTCAATCGAAGGTTAATAAAAGGAGATAAGATGGCAGTGCCAGCTCTGGTCGCACCCTGCCCGTACTTCTAATGGGCTCATGATACTGTGGGATGTGCTGTTCTTGACGGTTTTGATAGAGCAGCTGCTTCAGATAATGGGAGGCCATACGTTGTTCAAATTAAACCGTTCACTTCAATAATTTTTGCATGAGTACTATCTGCTAATATTTTCTCTTCAAAGCACACCTTGTTATCTAGCTAAATTGACCATGTAAACCTACCATAGATATTGGAGTGCAATAAACGGGTCTCCCAGACATCAGTTCTGCTGCCGACAATGTATTCCTGTAGACCTCCTACATTAATGAAATTTCCATAATTGCCAGCAGACAAGTTCGAAACCACCACAGGAATTGGCCTGACCTACTCTTGGCAACAGCAAGCAGCTAGAGTGGAACCACTTTCACACCAAGCCTTTGACATTGTAAACATTGGTTAGAAGGGTAAGCCGACGACTATCCTAGGGGCATCTTCTGGAAGAGTTTCAAAGTCTGTAGAATAAGTCATAAGATTTTGAAACTCACTATTTACTTTTGAGTGCACTTTATACCAATACCTTTTTTTTTTTTTTTTTAAAGAGGCTTATGGGAAAGGTCAATGATGTGGAGGAGATGGGTAATGGTGGGATGTGCTGGCTGGGAGTAAGTAGGTGAGATACAAAGGCCAGTTGATGGAAATAAAGTCTATAGCTTTATTGGCATTTGGTATTTACTTAGTAAAATAAAAATGTGCTTAATATAATTATATGGTAATTCGACCCTTTTTAAGAACTATAAATACCAGACGGAAGGTGAAGTCTACATTGCCAGGATTCAGATTTGATAGTTGCCCCCAACTCCTAGACCTGTGCCTTGACTCCTTTACATCAGCTACCAATGCCTAGAGCAGTCTGTGTGCCCAGCCATGGAAGGGACTCATTGTGGGCTTTCAATGGGGACCTGGAAGCAGAAGCAGGCTAACTGTTTGGACGTGGACATTGCCAACCACCAAATTAGTCTGTTGTGAATGGTGGAATGCTGTGGACTGCATTGCCCAGCAATCCTTTGCCAATCCTGCAGAATTAACAGCAAACACGTTTTTTTTTGTCCCCATGAACATCCGGACTTATTCAAGGCTGGAAAAAAATAATATTCATTCAATGAGTTTTGTGTTATGCATTCATAAGTAAGGAAAGAAAAACTGACATGCATACAGTTCTGTAATCTGAGACCATGTTTGATATTTTCTGGACAGTCACATTTTCAGAAGCTAAAACTCAAACTACCATAAGGGCTTAGGCAAGAGAAGATGAAATCCGTAATTAATACAATGTCGAGCACATTTCATAAACCTAATAAAGTAATTTCCATTTCAATTATTAAAAAAATAAAATGCAGTTCAGTTTTACATAATAGTTCACCCAAAGACTATTTGCTAGTCCATCAATCAATCAGTACATTTATAGATCGCGCTACCCACCCGTGCGGGTCTCAAGGGGCTGACGGGAAGGGGGGGGGGTGCTGCTACTGCTCGAATAGCCAGGTCTTGAGGTGTTTCCTGAAGGTGAGGTGGTCCTGGGTCAGTCGTAGGTGGGAGGGGAGGGAGTTCCACGTCTTGGCAGCCAGGTAGGAGAATGATCTTCCTCCAGTGGTAGCTCTGTGAATGCCTTGACCACTTGCTGTGCAGGGGCCATCTTGAAACAGTGACAGTTGGTAGCAAAGCTCTAACTTCACTCATTGCCTCACTTCCTTTATGATGGAATAAATAACATTAAAAACGTGTATATTTCTGTAGATGGCAGAAACTGGTGAGATCCTGAGACTTGAAGATCAGGACTTTCTAGGTCAAAGGCCTCTGCACAATACCGAACATTACAGTTTACACAGCTTTAAAGTATGCGACTATGAATTCTGTATGCCAGACACTCATTTTTTACATAAATCAGTAGGTTCACAAATGCACTAAAATTCAGCCAACACTGGTTTCTTCGCCGTGTTCAGGCCTTATCAAGGCTAAAAAAATAGTAAATGTATTCGAAACTCTAACCGCGTCAAGGGAATTATCTGTAGTCCAGACTATGGTGTTTGAGGAGTTTAGCAGATGACTGTAATAACCCAATAAATAGTACATCCAGTTGTACATTGTGAAGTAATGTAGATGCTGGGTTTAAAGAAATGCCAGTCACAGGTCAAAATTCAATCCCATAATTTTCTAGTAGTTTTCATTGTGGGTAGATCTAGCACTAGATCTATATTCTTATAAAGTGATGAAGTCTCCAAATTCGCATTGGTAAACCTATAGCCATCTAAAAAGTGGCATATTCAAAATGATGGGGTCCCACTTCATGGGTATTATTACAATAAATAGGCTATCTAATTAAGAACTATTCATTATCTGAATTGCTGAAGTTCATGCTTTACAGTTTTCACCATCTTGTAATGAGGTCCTTGGTTCAGGCAGTCCCTATCACAAGCAACACAAGACTTTAAATAATATAAATAAATAAATTACACACTTGAATACCATGTAAATTGGTCTGTAAACGGTCAGCTCTCGTTTTTAGTTAAAGAAAAATATTAAAAATAAAAAATTCTACTTTTCACCAGGCTTTTAGTTTAAAACCATGGGTCCATCTGTTTTTAGCCCTTGTCTCATACGTAAGAACTGCTCCAAAAGCTCAAAGAACTTCTTCTCCAAAACTAGGCTACTCTAATTGTTATACGGTAAGTAGATTGGTGTTACTCTAACATACCAGAATCGAGCGCACTGACTTACTTGGAAATTATTTTGAAAATAAACTAGTGATTAATCGATTGAAACCCCCCTTCCCGGGGCTTTTGGTAACTGGTTAGATATTGCCCAATGGAATCTATTTTGTTGTTATTTCTACTTCCAAATTGTGCCTCCCAATGCCCAAAAAACCCTTGAGCTCTACTTACAGAAACAATTGCATTAGATGCAAATGTACTTCGCTATTGGACTTTGGCCAGAGAGGCTTAGTTTGACACCCTATTGGGAAAGCTGTAGGCAGAGTTGAATAATTTACACCCTTTGATAACCAATAATATCGGGGCTCCTCCTCTGTACCCAATGTTAGAAGACCTAAATTTGCAAGAGATTTGCTAAAGTAGAATACTTATTAATCAGTTAAAGAAACAGTTGCATCAGAGTTAAATTAAAAGCAAAGACTTAAGACCTGAGCACTTGGCTGCAAAAGTTATAATTAAATTGGTAAAAGGATTACGTACAGCCATATTTGGAGACTGCAAACATTTGTCAAGTAAAGATGAAGTTCATTTCCATTTTTTGTTTGTTTGATTTGGGCAAATTCCAAAAGAAAAGGAAAACAAAAATAGCAGGTAAAGTTTCTCCTCTAACTATTATGAGTCTTGCATATATTGTGTGCTATTGCCCAGAGTTAATGGCAGAAAGCTGCCACTTTTGAATACCTGCTTTACATAGCTTAGACTGGGGATTTGTGCCTCATTAAAGTGACACACACGCATTTTAACTGCACCGATTGGGGGTGTGGGAGGGGCGCTGTTTAGTAAAAATCTGAATGGAGATATGAGGGGCACTTTTGCTGAGTGGTAGTGAGGAATCCAAGGAGACCGTCATGGGGACTGGGGCGCCAAGAGTGATTGTCGTACTGGGTTCCACCAGCGCTACTGCTTGCCCTGGTTTTAACTAGTTCTTCTTAAGGGAGCAGTTGCACTTTTTAGGAAAGTAAGGGCAATAGGAAGAAATTACTGTGTTTTGTAGAAATGTTCAAATTCAAACGTGACCGCAATTGAGAAGGAAGGCCTCGACTGAGGGATTCCTCTATACACATTATTAGAAAAGAAACCGCAAACGCTCTGGTCGGCAACTATAAATAAAAGCCTTTCCTGGTGTGCCAATGAATTTTTTTCTTTTAGAATACTGATCTGATAGGACACCTCCATTTTCCGATATCTTTTGTCCTTTTGGGTTCAATCTGTGACACTCAGCACCATCTTTACTATTCTGGCAAAAGTCTCCTGGGCTGCCTGTATCTAAGTAATCTATCTCCATCTGCTCTCTGGTGCTGTAGGTTCTTGGCTTCTATTCGTCTGGTCACCCTTTCGGGACCAGGGGCTCTTTTTGGTTGTCTGGTACTGAGCAGCTTGGTGGTGTCTATTTTGTTTATAACTTCTTTATGCTGCTGTTGAGGTGCCTTGTCTGCTTGTCCTGTGTGGAACGTGCTCAACCTCTTCATAGCGCCTCTGCTCTCTAAGGATGAGGCGCATCGTTTGGCTGGACACCACTTGTGTATTGGAAATGTGGCTACTACATCTTGTATTTCCATACCATCTTGGCTATTCTCCATACAATGAAGCATCCATGCCATATTTTATAAAGATATCTCGAATCACATAGAACTACGGTGACCATATAAAGAAATAAGGCCAGAAGCTAAGTTACTTTATAAAGTCATGTAAAGAGGTGGTTTGAACTCTTAATTTTAACTCCTGTCTGGAGACCCTGCCAACTTAAATCTTTGGTCTTCCGCTCCTTCGTATGGAACAGATCGTATGGTTGCAGATCTGTAACATAAATGTGGAATCAAAACTGTGAAAACAAATAAATGGCCTGTAAAGATTCACCATTTTAATTTGCAACCTCACAAACCTGCTATTCAAGCGAAAACCACTCCAAGCCTGAAAGGATGGTTTGACGGGCAGTTTCAATGCTCCAGGGCCGGGTCCTTGCCTTTGTCTGCTGACTCAGGCAGTGGGCATGGTGATGTCACAATTCCACTGTAAACTTAAGGTGGTTCATTAGCTACACTTTTTTCTATCTACAAGTTACCAGATTTGTTACAACTAGACTGGAATATTCAAATTAAACAATTATTAATATTTATTTGGCCATGTTTTTTCGACCATTTGTGTTTAACGCCTTGGCTGTGGCAGGAATTCCAGCCTGGTGCTGGACATTCCAATTGCAGGCGTGGTCGTGACGGAACCCAGCCGTCATTTGCACAGGCCACCCGTGGCTCATGATGGCTGGATAACGTCATGAGCATTGAACGGGTTAAAGGCGCTAGGGTGGACGGTGATCCTTTAGGAATGATCTTTTGGATGGCGCACAGGAGGCATAATATCCCATTAACCACAAACTTTAATTTTGCAGCTAGGGTAGAGGAATCACTTGCCCTCCTTGGTCAATGTCTTGGCAAATAAGGCTCCACTACTGGTGGTGTCCTTCCACCCATTTCTTAAAGTTTCCGCTTTTCTGCTGTGAGAGGTCCATACTTTAGAATATTACCTTTCGGCCTTGGATGTAATTTCATGGTCCGCCCCCCCCCCCCCCCCCCCCCCCCCGGGTAGCAGCTGCTACCCCGGACCTCGCCCTTGTGACCGCTAAGAAGGAAACGCAGTGCCAGAAAAAGAAGTGAAACTAGCTTCCCCTTTATAATATACCTGTCCTGGCAGAGAAAATAGAGTACGCATCGCACTGCAGAATCTGTTCATTTTGAATAATAAACACACCATGAATCGGTGGTGTCAAATACCTTTTAAGATGCCCCCAGGGGGCGGTGTTGTGCAGTTTTAATGGTATTCATATTGCTGTAACAGCAAAGCACACTTTGAAATGAAGCCGGGCTCATTTGTTTGATCTGTGCCAGATGAAGGAGGCAGACCGTGCTAGGTCGGTCCTGTACTCCTGGGTATGACCATATGTGGCAGGTATAGAGCTAATCTGTGGTATGGCCAAGAGTAAAAGTGAAATTTGGTCCCTTATCCCTGTAGGGGATTTAAGCAGTAACAGAAGGAACTAAGACATGTAGAAACAGTCCTTGTAAAATTGACATTGTTGAGGTGGTTGGATGTAAACAGAGATATGGATAGGGACCCATATGATAATGCGAAGAGGACTAAAACACTCTCATAGCTCCCAGGAGGAAGACAGAAGAAAGTTGTTCCCATGTTAGATGTGTACAAGAGTACAAAGAGCAGATGGGACTGAAACCCTCTGCGATTCCCGTGTTGTCGGAAAACTTAAAGCAAGTATTGACTCTTGACTGCGTGTACCATGATAGCGTGTACCTACATGGTGTATACCTAGGGCCCATAAACCAATTAGGAAACAAAACAAACAAACAAACCGTGTAGGGCCAACCCTCGTGTAAAGGATTGTGATTTGAAGATTGAGACCTTACCCGAAATGTAAAGGAGGTGAGACATAGTAAAGCGTAGTAACTAATATACTAAAAGTAATGCATTAATTAATTGGACTACTTGCATATAGGCAGCACTGGAACACTCTTAACAGAAACAATGAGCATTACAAACCTTTCAAAACTAGAAAATTGAAAGGTTAATTGACAACCAAGTAAAGTTACAAGCACTGTTGGACAATAAAACCAACAAAAAGTGTTTTTCATCACAAGTATACATTGTACTTTACTCACAGACTCTTCAAAAATGTGAGAAAGTAAAGATCGAGATTCAAATGAAGTAGCCGCAAAAACCAGATTAGATCCAGCTTGAGATAGGCATGGCTAGATACCACATGAATCATAGTTTGAATGGTACAAAGAAAAATACTTTGCACTAAAATGTACCGTCTGTACAATTAGATCACGTGGTGAAGAGAGAAACTGACCGTTCACCAAGAAGGAAAACTGTAGATGCAGCAAAGCAAATAGAATCTCTAACCGCTCAAACAAAATGCTCCATGCCATGGCTCTTGACTGTTTGAGAACACCTCAGGGTACCATACAAGGGAAGGGCTTAATGGGGAGAAACTGAGAAACACTAGTAAAGTCTCAATGTGGCATGACTACATTCGAAAACGTTATTGTCCTGTGATGAACAAAACGTGGTTGGCGCAAAGTGTAATAAGCTGGAAGCTGTATAAAATATCAGGAGGCTCCAAACGTAAAATGGCGGTACGCACTGGCTATGCTCGCCGAGTGGCTCCAGGCATGCTGCTGCTAGGCATCTAAAGGCAGCAGTGAAGACTGGAATGAAGAGCAACGTCCCACAAGACTCTCCGGCTGATCCACGTGAAGGAGTGAGTAGTACGTGTCCAGTTTGAATTTAGAATGGCTGCTTGGCAGTTTTCTTTTAATCACGCTGTAGCCAAGCCAACTTACGTGTGAAAATGCACAAACTTACATGTGAAAACGTACCAAAACAACTTCATCCTCTGCCACAGACGACACTTTCTTGAGGCAGGCGGTGAGACAAGGCCACCCCCAGTACACCCATCCCACCAGTACCCACCCTAGTTGGCGCCTGATGTTGTCTGTGGTGGCAATGAGGGCTGTCTCGGTGCTGTGGTTTCGTCTGAATCCGGACTGGGACGGGTCCAAGATAATCTATTCCAGGTAGCAGGTCAGTTGTATGTTGAATATTTTCTCGATTACTTTTGTCGGGATTGGGAGCAGGGACATGGGCCGAAGTTCTTGAGTTCCTTGGGGGTCTGCTTTGGGCTTCTTGAGGAGGGCTTTGATTTCGGCGTGCTTCCAGCTTTCCGGAAATGTCGCTGTTTCGAAGGAGATGTTGATGACCTTCCATAGTTTGGGTGCGATGGCTGCTTTGTTAAATACGTGGTGTGGGCACGTGTCTGACTGAGATCCTGAGTGGATTGGGTTCATGACCTTGCGTGCCTCGTCGTCGTTGACGGTGGACCAAGCGGCTGGCTCTGGAGGTGTTCACAGCTGATTGTATCAGCTGAAAGGTTGGTGTGTTGCCATTTTTAGGGAAAACCTATGCTATTGTGAACCGCACTTCCTTCCATCTTCCATCTCAGATTTATTTGAAAAGTTTTATATAGCGCTGCCTAGAACCGTAGATATCAGAGCTCTTTACATGAGGATTAGCAAGTTGCATGATTACATCAGTTACTGGAACATAGCATAGCAAAGGAATACAAAAACAAACTGTGTTACACAGTAATATGTTATATATTGATTATTTACTCTGGTACAATGCCAGGTGCCATTTCATGGAGCAGGATTATAAGCGTTTTAACAGATTAATCATTTTACTGACTCGGCAGCTGCTATTAACCATTACAAGTATTATCTCATTCTGAGCCTTCAAAAAGCTCCAGGCCTGCGAGCCCATAAGGGACGAAACCTGTGTGGACTGACCATCTATCTATAAAATACTACAAAGAACTCTTCATGCAGAAAGCCAAATAATTCAAAAAGCAACTGTACTGATGAATGTTCTTGTGTAATCACCTATCAATGTGTTGCTGTACTTTATCAATTTACTGATAAACTTTAACAAATAAGTTTTCAAGCACTTTTAAACAAATACAGGAACATTACTACCAAAGTGATTTCTGTTTTTTTTGTTAAATTGGCTCCTATTTTTTGATAATAGACATAACAAAAAAAGCTCTAAGTGGTGGTACACCCCTTACATTTGTTTATTTCCAGTATAGAATACGAAGGTGTCCAAAACACACGACTGCTTGCAAGTCATGTTATAGCCCCCCCCCCCACACAATATGTAGACTGCAACTAGGCATAGTACGATGAAGACAAACCTCCAAGTAATGGAATATATAAGCTCCGTTACTCCTCGAAATGCTACGGTTATATATGGTTTTCTTTATACAACTTGATTGATTTTTGGTAACCAAGATACCTATACCACATCCAACCATTTCTGGTCCTCCTAAGAAATTGCGTTGCATATCAAAAAGTCAACCGCATTACGTCCACATTAGTAACATCATGGGGTTACAACACCCAGGCATTTAAAATACTGAGTCAAGCCCCAAATGGTCTCACCTTTTGCTCCAATTTTTTCCTTGCTGGTCACACCAGTCCACTCTGCAGCGACAAGTAAAGGTCAGGTGGAAGATTTCCTTTTGAAGGCTATGGTGCTTGCCCTCCATGGTGATAACCCCAGGCAGTGCCCGATTTGCCCCTGTGCCCTCCAACCCCTCAAATTCCCAGGAGGAGACATTTTGGTGAAAGCTCTGCTTCCCAATCCATTAACTCTATCGTTTTAGTCACTTCACAACAGTGATTCACAATAAGAGGACATATCCAGACCATTCAATAGAAGTGCACATGAGCATATGGAAATCTAAAGCATGTAGGATAAGGGAGAAGAGGTATTCCTTGTTGAGACGGCTGGAAGTGAGGTAAACACAGTGGAGGTAGTTCATATGTACCAGCCAGTCTAAAAGAAAATGTTACCATACAGGGGCCATTTTGGCATCTCGCTTGTCGTCGTCCTCCAGTTCTCCCACCCATTCCTCCCACTGGGTCTGCAGTTGTCACAGATGTTAATGGCCAGCAAGCGGTAAATCTGGGATAGTCCCTCTTTCACTAGAGGACCCATCAGGAGTTTAACCTTTGGGGGACTGAATTCTCAGTGTTGCGTCTGTTGAAATGTGTGCCCTCCTTGCATGCCTCAGTTGAAGAGATTTATGAAATTGTGTATGATCAGGCATTGGTTGATTGGAGCTCTTGAAAAGAGTGTCTATGTGTGCCAGATCAAACATCCCCCAGCAGGGAAAGACCTATTGTGTCCCAGTGAGTAAATCCCTCCAGGCCAACCATTTCATGTAGCCATCCCACACTCCGTAAAGGGGTCTGCAGAGTTAGTTTGGAGTCCCAACCTATGTAACAAAGCACTGCACGCAAGCTGAGAAAACCATTTGGGTCACTTTAGGTCGGTTTTTAGGGATTTGGACGCCTTGAAGCATTCTTGGCACAACCTCAAATCGCTGCAAGATCAGCTCCACTATATATGCTGGATCCGACCAACCCACATTAAATCAGTTGTTTATAACCGGGATCTGGGACCATATAGATGCTTTCTCACATTGTATACGCCTAGTTGGATCGCTTGTAGCTGTTGAAGGCAGCCCTAGTATCTTTTGATCTCGTGCATAGTTGTTTAATGTTGCAATTTAACTCCATCTTTGACAAGAGCAAGAGGTTACCTGGGGTGGGGAAAGGTGGGGGGGGGGGGGAGGGTTGCTTTAATCTTATATGTTCGGTATCCTGATCTGTAAACTGGATTAGATGCCTAAGCCTCCTGGAATGCAGATATAGTAATCTTCAACAATCTACTCAAATGGGGTCATTGAGCCTTGATTTTAATCCAGCTACATTCCAGCATAGTAGACTTAATTTTAACTGCTCTTGGGTGACACATTACTATTCTCAAAGGGGATACTACAACAGCGGGCTATACAGTTCCTTTCTGATCTTGAGATCATGTCCTTTCAGGCGGACCAAGCAATATGGTGGGCTGCATGATGCTTGTCACATGCTGCTGCTACTTTTCAGGATGAGTTGGTAATGCAATCAGTGTGCACCACCAAGATTAATGGCTGCCATCTGCATCTCTATGCATTTACCCGCCATGTCGCTTCCTGTCCTACCATTTTGTGTGGATGCTCTCCTCGGAGTATATCTTCATCCCCCTTCTCCATTTGCCATAGTGTGTTAGGGCTGTGGCCTGTTTTTTACCTACACTTGACGTGTATGAAAGCATATGAAAGCAGACTTGTTTCCCATTGATGTCCACAGCATAGGAGACCCTAATGTCTGCATCTTCCTTGATGGAGTTGCTCATGATTTTCATTCATATAGGCCAAGGTTCTCCAAAGTCTGTCCTGGAGAGCAGGGTCAATGCTGGATTTTTAAGACCACTACATCTAAAAGAGGATATGCTAAAATTCTGGCATGGATCTTTGGAGAACCGTTGTAAAGGCTCATACTGCAGGGACGCATTTTTGAAGAAAGAGGGCTTGACAAATTCAGCATTTTGCTTCTTCATTTATTTTTCCCTGCGATTGCATTCAGAGAATGATTGTGGCAATATGAAGAGTACCTTGTGCAGATATTATACTATGCCTTGCGTCCTGCTTTTAGCTGCTAAAGAAATGCATGGATTTTGATTTTCAATTAAAATTAATGCAAGGTAACAAGCGCAAATTTAGGGGTAAGAAATTCTACTTGTTTTTTTGTATGTAAATTGTGGATACATAGGTCTACACATGCATATTACACATGTAGATTTTGCCAGTGTGGCTGAGATTTACACTCTATGCATAAATCACCTCTCGTTTTCGAATCCGACCCACTATTGTGTTCTGTGCTCTGGATTCCATTCTCAAGTTGCTTTCAAATTTTGCTCCTTGTTCCATTTACCTGAATGCAGCAGTTTACAACACCTCTCACGTATTCCTTGCACCTTACTGTTGAGTAGAAGCATTTGAAAAATGTTTTGATACTACTGGCCATTTGGCTTATATCAGACAGTACCAGATCTTTACTGGTCTGCAATGTATGTTAGTTATACAGTTAATGGCCTCAGTGATGCTATAGTAAACACCAGTCGATACCTACTTGAGCAGCATTGCAGGCCTCGAATCACCGATCCTTTATGCTCGCACAGCTGTAATGTAGTTTAAATTATCTCTTTTGGACATTTGCTGTGGCTTTCTTGGCCTCTGCTTTACCTTTCTTCCCCTGTAATTTCTCCATGACGGGCATGTTTTAACTGCTATAAAATTGGTGGGATTGCTTGAGGTTTGAATGTTCTGCTATAAAAGACGACAAAGTTCCAGAAGCTGAGTTTGGCTCCATTTGATACGCGGTGGTGGGATAGATATAGGTCACAGGTTTGATTGCAACTGCTTCTTCAGCAACCCAAGACTAGACTAACACACAAGCATGCGATCGAAGCACATGCAAACATAGTATGACTGGCAGTATGGTGGTACTCTTGACATAGATTGAAACTTTTGATGCCACTGTGCTGGAAGTTGCTTAGCTTCTCATCCAGTTTAGTGCATTGAACTTAAAGAATGAAATCACATTATCAGGTGAAATGTTTTGCTGCCATTATGGTCTAGCTTGACAGTTTAGCTGTTGCCTGACAATTATGGAAGAAGAATCAGCAGGAGAGGATGACACCCAGGTGATTCACTCCCTTACAGTTGAAACTAGATGAAGGCAGTCACCACTTGTAAGAAGGACATCTGCCTCAAGCTTAACTCAGACAAGACTGAAGTCCTCATCTTGGGCTACCCCCTCTGCCTGGGATGACTTTGGTGGCTAGATTTGATCGGGAACCCCCCTCCCGACCAACGGACCAAGCATGAAACCTATGCATCATCCTGGATTCCTCGCTCTCAATGAACCATCAAACCAAAGCAGTTTCGTAATAATGCTTCCACACGCTCTGCCTGCATCGTAAGATCTTCAAGTGGATCCTCACCAAGTCCAGGAAAACGGTCACCCATGCACTCATCAGCAGCAGACTAGGCTATAGCAATGCACTATGCTGGCGCTACCCAAAAACTCTTAAAACTGCAGAATGCCTCTGCCAGACTGATTCTGAATATCCCATGCCACTTCCACATCACCTGCCACCTGAGACCTTCACTGGCTACCGATCAACAAAACAATTGCATTCAGGCTCCTCACGCACGCCAACAAAACTCCACGATGGTAGGCCTGCATACCTAAACCACTCCCTTTCCTTCGCTCCCACCAGACATCTGTTCTACCCCAGCCCCCCAAACTGGTGCTGGTCACCATCCCATGGATCCACAAGACCACGGCTGGAGGAAGATCTTCTCCTACCTCGCTGCGAAGACCTGTCATTGCCTCTGTACCTCAGGCAATTACAATTGCTGCCACAATTCAGAAAGTACCTCCAGACCTGGCTCTTTGACTGAACCGCAGTTCCTTTCAACCCCCCCTCCCCCCAACCCCCACCAAGCCTCGCGACACTTACAGGTGATTAGTCACACTTTGTAAGAACCATTATTGCTTGACTTTGGCTCTGCCCATGTGTTGGGAGCCAGGAGTAGATGTTTCAATTGAGTAATTGTGTGCTTCCACATAAAAGGGTTTGCCCTCCACACAGCTGTAATAATTTTATTTATCCAGCTGCCCGAGCTTGAACTTTCCAGTAACACACACATGGCATTGTAAAGCTTTTAAACCATCTTAGATCACTTGTAATTGGTGGCGTTTCTAACTGGCATCAAAACAAATGGGAGGAGGGCCATCATTTACCTACCTGAGTTTTTTAGTTGTGGCTTAACCGTGCATATCCATTCCCAGACTATAATGCTGGACAATACCGTACAACATTTCTTTAAAGCCAGAGTTATTGGCATCTCTAAATGCTTGTTTTAATAAATGCATTTAACGTTTACAGTAAAAAATAAACTCCTTTGTATAGGAAGTAGCTGGCAAAACGAATTTGTGAGGGTCTCTTCCTCTGGGAGAATTTAAAGCTGCTTGGATCTGTGGTTTCCTATGTTAGGTTTACTGGGACCTTCAGGAGCTCGGGTTATTCTTATACGAGGGCCAGCACTGGAGGATTTCCATACAGAGGTGGATATAAGAACTTTTTGGAACGGCACTTGCCAGCATTAAGCTCACTTCAGCCAATAGCAGTCGGGTTCTCCAGTCTGATTCTGTCCTGCTTCCTTCTCTGTAGTTTTGGCCCATGGACAGAGCTAATGGGAAAGCATCAAGTGGGCGAGACGTTTCGGTATCGACCCCGCTCTGAGGTCAACCTTCAGAGAGGGAAAATGGGCCAGATAAAAGTAGATCGGGGGGGTCGGGGGAAGCAGTCCAAACATGTAGTCACAGGGAAAGTCCAATGACAGTAAATAGACAAAAGTCAAACTCAAACCATGCTGGATTTGTGGCTCAGGCGAAGCTTGATTGATGAATAGAGTACAAGAAGATTTCGTAATCGTGAGTGCAAGTCCCTGAATTGATGAAAGTCAATGGGTAGACCTCACAACTGGAATTCGGAGAGAGCTCATCTCCAACTCTCTTAATGTATCAAAGATGATAAATATATGAATAGGAACCTACATTTCGCATCTGGAGGGCAACAGTCCAACTACCAGCCACTGGACGTGCTGGTTCACGGAGGAATCGGAAGTCTATTTCCATCCCAGTATGCATCCCCATTATGCCAGTTTTCTCACATAATTAAGCCATCTGGCACGCTCCCAGAAAAACTGTTGTAGCATTTGTACATTGTGCCATATTCATACAAATGTTTTAATTTAATAAACATTTCAACCAAATTGTTAATCCCTGTAAGTATAGGGTATTCATATTTTTTTTTTAACTGTCACAATTCTACACAGAGGTAATCTTTGGATATGTGTTAAGGCGCACAAGATATAATCCCCCCCCCTCCCTCCCAGGTAGGTATGATCACATTCGCTGGAACTAACTAATTTATTAAATTCAGTTCTACACCGTAATATGCATAGCTTTTCCCTATGTTGCCAATCCCTAACCATTGCGCATCACTCTTTTTAATTGGCCTTCCTGGTGTGCCCAAGGTGAAATCTTTGAGTTTCAGCCTTTTTTCTTGATTTCGCAACATCTGTCCTGAACTGAATTGATGACATCTTTTCTACTTTATGTAAGAGGCAGGTTAAGTTGTCTGTCTGCATAAACTGTATCTGTGCTTTGTGTTGGTTGGAAAAATGCACCCATTAATTTGGCAGTAGTGGAATGGGTAGCACCAGTGTCAAGAAAGAACGAAATGTGTTCCATTTACCTTGCCATCCACATAAGGACCACTCTGGCCTACCTCTAAGGATGTGCCAAGCACACATTCCTCCTCCCCTCTCAGGCAGTCATTGTGACAAGTCAAAGTCACTGTCCTTATTCTGTATTGGATATTGCTGAGTGACATTTGGGGTTGTCCATTTTGTTTATTAGTATGGAATCTTATGTTCATATAGTAGTTTTGAACCTGACCTTTCATGTGAGGCATACGAGCTTGTTAAAAAATGTTATGCTGATTTTCTATACTATCACCTGCTTGGGGTTGTGTATTTCTATTAAATCCACAAAAGAGCAGTGAGGTATCCACTGCGCAAAATCTTTGTGGTTTTGCTATTTTAGTTCTTAACAATAATTTTGGTGTGCATCCAAAGGGAATGTAAACAGCCAACGCCCTGTGCTGTTAATTAGCAATTGATAGCAATTGCATAAGTTTGAGAATTTAAGATTTCCTGAGCAAAAAGTTGTAGTCTTGTTGTATCATACAAACACAAGTTTCCAAGGATAATATCACAAGAAATTCAAGAGAAAATGTCTGTGGTTTCTTTATTTGTCGTATTTTTGTATATAGTCTTCCACGAGGACTTGTTTAACAATTTCTCCAATCCTGGATATTGAAATCTGTACAGCAATACAGGAACCTATGACTATTTTTAGTAAAATTATAATTAAATTCCATACATCTCTTACTTACCTAATCTTATATGGTTCTGATGTATATAATATTCTCAAGTCGTACGGCACAGTGGCCCGGCAATCGCATTCACTATCTTCTCCTCAGGTCCATAGATCCCTATTTAAATTAAATTCAGCCATCAATACTATTATTCTCTCCTGTAGTAAATTCTTACTGTATTATATATTTCAAGTTCTAGAACTTGAAATATATAATATATATGTCGTTCAAGCTATTAATCGCTTTGCAACTCTTACACTATCAACCAATCCCATTGCGGTTTCAGGGCAATCATCCTATCGTAGCACGACGCCCTACAACGTCAGCCAATTTCTTGTAGCCACTATCCCTACTTTACAATTCAACCTGTTTTCAGCTCTGGTCTTGACACCGCTTATTAAAGGTACAATAAACTCTTGTCTTCACTACTAATAGAAGTTATAGATCTCCATTCAATCAGAAATGTATTCACACATTATGAGGGAAATCACGACCAGCGCAACTTTACTAAAAATCCTTATGAATAATCTCTGTGCACTTAAAGAAAAATCACTATGAGTAAACTTAACACTCTCACAAAGTTCTCTTCTCTAGTGGTACTGCCCATGACTTCTCATGTACAGAACCTGAAAAACAGCAGACCAACTTACTCGGTGTATACCACACTGAGACCAACCTTAGGTGTATATCCCGGGATCTTAGGCTACTTCGGACCTGATAACCGCGAATATACCCCTCTGGGGGTGATTCAGGCTCTTACAAGTCACAAAATAAAAATAAATAAACTTCGGTTCTAGAACACTAAGCACCAGAAAGACATTGCTATAGTTATTTCATTACAAGACCGGTGACAACCATTATGCAATAATTTTCATTGCTGCCCACATATGCAGCCCTTTAAAGAACATGTTTTACATCATAAGTAAAACATTCCATAGAACAAAACAAAACTTGGTTGTATTTAGTCATCTTCCTCTTTTATTCGCTGCCCCTAGACAGTTAAGTACATGTTTATTCTATCTCTCTATTTTGTACTATACTAAATATAACCATTATTATTATGAGAATGTTTCTTCCTATTTTATCAACCCAGAGATGACTTCCTTCATTACAGGTAATGAACCTTATTTACGCTATTTGGGTTGTATTTTGACCACTTTTCCCCTATAGGGAGTACCTTTCAGTGTAGAAGGTGAGTAATTTTTTCCCCTTCATGTTGTCACCCTTCCAAGTTATGGTCGGGTTTGCTTATTTTGTTACAACAATTTAATTTATTCTTGTTAAAACATCCTTTCTAAAACCAATGTGATCAGGCACTCCGCGCAAGACTTGGACTCTCCCGACTCAGGCTGACTTAAACAACCGAGACCGGGTGGCCCAGATCCTTCCTGTCTGCATCCCGACCTGCAAGTCCTCCCGACTTCAAGCAGCCGGGACTATGTTACTCATGACATGTCCCAGTTGTTCTCCGTCCCTGCCTCACCTCGACGATGGTCACAGGGCGGGGCTTACTTTCTTCCGCCTCTTTTGCTCAGTCTGGCTCCCCCTTTGGGGCCCACCCAGCAAAAATTTGAGTTTCTGGGAAGGCCCTCTCCGGCTCACACTGTGCGTTTCCATGATCATGCACAGTGCAGAGTCCAACGGCAATTGTTATGGAGCCGTTGAGGAAATGACAGCTTTCTCTGGTAGGAGGGCAAATGGTATTTAATATAAAGCCGGTAGGAGGACAAATATTTTAATATAATTCTTGAGGAGCAAATAGCCTCGAGATCAGCAGACCGAGCATAAACACCCTGCTTTACGAAAGGAACGGTCAAGAAGCGTTCTATATATTTAAATAATAATTTTTAAAAGGGGAAAATTTTTCTTAAATCCTAAATAACCTTATAAAAAAAGTCAGAATACGAAATGCAGTTTAATGGATATTCCCCTTAAGGAGAATTCCTAATGAATTTGTTTGAGAGATAACTGAACTCTCTGAAAGTCAGGAGAGGCAGCATTTACTAACAGAAAGACCACATTCCTGAGGAAGACTCAGCTTATATTTGAGGAGGAAAACCCTCTTCCCAAAAAAGGTTGTAAGGCTTTAAAAAAGTCAAAGCACCTTGAATCCCATGGTAGCCTGCGCGCTACTAAAGGCTGGGTGTTATCCCTAGGCAGCCTGTACACTACAGATGAGCTAGGTGCCCCCTGTGGTACAAAGAGAAAGAGGGACCTTCTTGGTGCAATAAGTACAGGTGCCCCTCGCAGCACAAAAAGACCATCACTTCTATTACCAATGATGATGATTACTATTTGTCTCCGATTGATATGGACGATGAGGCAGACGAATATATATCTGATCCCCCCTCAAAATGTGACAATGACCTCCTTAATGAGGATTTAAAACAACCCAGTAACTCCAGCTCCATTAAGGACCCAGCTGGGATGGAGGTGTTTAATCCCTCTCGCATTAACCATTCTTGGGGATCTGACTGGTGGCCCTTGGACCCCGTAGCCAAGTTTATCAAATTCTGGATAAGCAAACCACTTGGGAAAGATACCCGGAATCTATTGAGGTCAGAATGCCCTCAACCCTTTTTGGATAATAAGTCAGGTATGACAGCAAATTTAGCCCCGGAATTAATGACCTTCCTGTTTAAAACTGGAAGGGACCCTAGGAAAGGTCTGGAACGTTGCCTCAAGCAGTGTAGAGACAAATTACTGGACACTCTAGGACCTCTCGCTAGAACCCTAGATCTAACTGAGGAATCCTCTATTAAAGGCACTCCAGTGGATACTGAACTCCTCTGAGGATGGAGCCAGCTCACCCTATGCCTTCTTGGCAATGCCAATGCAGGCCTTACCACTGAAAGGTGAAGAGCTATACTGATGCTGATGAACCCCAAGTTAGGAGACATGCCCATCAAGGATGTCCATGGTGATCCTAATGGGTTACTCTTCGGCGAAAACGTTATTAAAACCTTGGGAAAGTATGTTTCCACCATCTCCGCATTTAGTAAGGTCCAGTCCAACATGAGACGGATGTTCCGAGGTAGAAGTTTTGGAAGGACTGAAAGGATGGGGCTGACTAGCAGAATCAATGCGGATATGGAAGATACATCTGCGGGAGCAATCCATTCTTCCTGCAAAGAGGATGCAGCAATCTCGCATGAGGCGGCGGTAGCAGAGGCAGATTTCAAATCCATGGACAACAAGGTAAGGAGTCTTCTCTCTGGTTCTTCCCTTCCAGAGTTAGAGGGACGGCTTTGTCTTTTCTACCAGAATTGTTCTTTCCTAACAAACGATGTTTGTGTACTAGATACTATAAAAGTATTCAGAATACCCTAGACCAAGAATAATCAGCTCTATAAGACACAGAGGTGAGTCAAATGCTATCAAAAGGGGCGATTTCCAAGGTATCAAAGACTGGTCTGGGTTTTGTGAGCACAATTTTTTCTAGTAAAGAAAAAAAGAGAAAGGTTGGCACCCCGTAATAAATATAAAGGCACTAAATACTTTCCTTGTGTACAGACACTTCAAGGTGGAAGGTATCCATCCTCTGAGAGACTTCCTCCAAGAGAAAGATTGGCTCAGAAAACTGGACCGTAAGGACGCTTACTTTACAATTCCTATGGACATAGTCTCAGAAGTACCTATGGTTTGAATGGAAAGAAGTAACCTACTAATTTCATTCTCACCTTTGGCCTCTCCTCAGCACATTGGTGCTTCACCAAGGTCCTGAGACCAGTGGTGGCCTCTCTTGAGTAGAAGAGGAGTTTGACTAGTAATTTACTTTGAGACATCAGCAAAATGTCTTCCAAGTCCAGAGGAACAGCTGACTCGCATGAAATGGGCTGTGAACCTTTAGGTTTAGGATTTATTGCCAACATAGAGAAGTCCGTTATGGCACCAACACAAAACCTGGAATTCCTAGGTTTCTAGGTAAACACCACTACGGCCAGCTACAACTCCCCTTAAAGAAGTTGTCCAAAATAAAAAAGGAAGTAACTTATGTTTTATCAAAAAATGTAGTGAGCTTGCGAGAACTAGCTAGAGTAGTTGGTCTCTTATCGTCTTTGATTCAGGCGATCTCCCCAGGACCTCTTCACTACACGGCCTTACAGAGACTCAAATCCTCAGGGCTGAAGAAGGGCCTTTGGTATTCAGACAGTGTTCCCCTGTCACTGGAAGCTCGAGAAGGAAGACCTCTTATGGTGGAGGAACAATCTAGACAGCTGAAATGGGAAAGCAATATTTGGGAACACTTCCGCTCACACTCTGGAATCGGATGCAAGCAATTTAGGCGGGTGGGCCAGACTAGGAAAGATGGAAGCAGGGAGGAAATGGTCCCAAGAGGAACTCGTACTTCACATAAATTGCTTAGCGATGTTGACGAGCTTGAATGCATTAATGAGCTTCAAGTCCGTCCAAAAAAACAGCTTTATCTTGATCAAACTAGAATACTTTACAACTGTCTCCTACATCAATCGCTTGGAAGGGGCAAGGTCAAGGTAACTTGCCGATCTAGCCAAGAGGATTTGTTACTTCTGCTGGAGTAAAAAAATTGTTCTAAAAGCAGAATTCATCCCTGGCCACCTAAACACGAGGGCACATTGGAATTCGAGGTTCCTAAGACACTCGAGCAACTGGAAACTGAATCCAATAGTCTTCAGAAAGTGCAAGACTTATGGGGCCCTTTCCAGGTGGATCTCTTTGCCAGCAGACCATCTTTTCAGTAAGATCAGTATTCCAGCTGGAGGCCAGACCCCAAAGCTGCTGCTGTGGACACTCTGGTTCAACCTTGGAATCAATGGAGATGCTATGCCTTCCCTCCCTTTGCACTGATCCAGAGAGTTCTGCTGAAAGTTCAAATGGACCGTTGCTGCATTGTTCTAATTACACCCTTTTGGAATACTCCAATATGGTTTCCAGGCGTGATGGATATGGCAATGAGCTCCCATGCCTTATCCCAGGGAATTTAGGCCTTCTCCAGGGACAAGGAGAGGTGCATACTCTTCTTTTAGAAGAGAACCTAAACCTTCTTGCCTGGAGGATTTTAGGGGCTTAAGATACTTAGGCCTACCGAACGAGTCCATGGGCACCGAGAACAAGGAAAAGATGCACTGGTGTATGGAAAAATGGTGTCTTTGGTGCCTGGAACGGGATGTGGATCTCGTGGACATTCCTGTAGTAGAGGTAGCCAATAATTACCTAGCAGGTCTGTTTAATTCAGGTTTATGCTATAGAATGGTAAACTGCTAAAATTCTGGAATTTCACCAGGCCATTCACTGTTAAATGATTTTTCTATTGGTACCGACCCCTTAATACGTAGAGTAATGAAGAAAATAAGTTTTAAGCGTCCTCCAAAGGCCACATTTGTTCACTATGGAATGTTAATCTGATCTTTGACCTTTTCACCTCTTGGCCAAATAACTGTTTTCTTTCCAGAAAACAATTATCTATAAAGCTAGCAACATTACTTTGTCTAATATCTTTTAGAAGAGTGTCAGATGTTAAGGCATTAGTCTATTCCCCAGATGGAGTACTTTTTGAAATTTGGAAAAGGACCAAGACTATGTCTGAAAATATTTTTTATCCTTTTTTACGGATTACCCCAAACTATGTGTGGTAAGTTATATGAAAGTGTACGAACAGTAAATGATTGATTTTAGACCTAATAATTAAAGTTGATTACTAATATCCTTTGTAAAACCCTGTAAGGCAGTCTCTTCTGCTACAATTTCGAGATGGGTTAGAACAGCAATGTTGGAAGCAAGGAAAGATTTATCCAAGTTTGGCCACACTCACCCTGTGGCGCAATGGCCAGTAAGGTGTTCTGGGGTGGAGGTTCCCTTGCATATACAGCATATTGGTCAAATGCTTCCACTTTTTGTTAAATTTTACCTCAAACCTGTGAAACTTATAAGCAATATAGCATTGAAAAGCTTTAAACTTGGATAATGGTAGCATCTGGTCTTGTAATGAAAGGACACTTCTCTGATTAACATACAGAGAGAATCTTGATTTCATTAAAGACAACGGAGGCTAACATTATCCCTCCCACCACTCCCTGGTGTTTTGTTTTTTTAAAGGGATTTGTATTCTTGTTTTATATATATGCAATGATTACATTTTACGTCTTACTTTGTCTTGTAGTTTTGAATTACTTAGCAATATACATTACTTGCTCTCCTTTTGTTTCCAGACACTGCCTCACTGTGAGAACTCTTTTCAAGTGCAATTAACATGTAAGGAGTCGAACCTACAATTACTTTACCTTGTCGCAGCTCTAAGAGGAAGATGCCTAGTTACCACAACGTTTTGTTAAGTTCAATGGAATGTTTTATTTATGATGTTATACATGTTCTTTAAAGGGCTGCATGTGTGGGCAGCAATAAAAGTTATTGCATAATGTTAGCCTCTGTTGTCTTTAATGAAATCAAGATTCTCTCTATGTTAATTGGAGAATCGTCATTCTCGCTAGTTACACATTTAAGCAACAATATCCAATAACCGTATTAATACTCCCACCACTTGTCGCATTGATTTTTCTTCCGAACTGGCATTCGGTCAAATGTCACTGAACTGGGGTCTGGGTAGTCTGTAGTTATCAAGTATCAAAAACAAATCCTGCCTGATGTAGGAGCATAATTACCAGATTCAATAATACATTATGGTGCATAAAAATGTTGCACAGTAGCCCACAACCACAAAAATTCAAAACATGTATGTTTGTCTAGTCTTTCTCATAAATTCCAGAGTTTTGCAGTTTTATTATTTTCTTTTTCTAATTTTTTTTTTGGTGAAATGAATTGGTGACATGCATTATAAGGAATGACAAACAATAAGTCACACACAATAAACAAAGATTATTTAGAACACAGTCCCCGGATGCCCGAAAACAATAATAACCCCCTGGGATGTCTCAATCGGACACACATACTCAAAATAGACATACCCAAATATACCCATACTTCAAACATTCAAACAAAGTGACATCCTTTAACTCATTCCATGCTCAGGACGGCTCCCGGCCTTCATGTGTCACAGTAGGCGTGTGCTCATGACGGCCAGGGGCCGTCCAAACGTTGCTGCTCCGCCCATGTGTGATTAATTCCCAGCCTGTGCAGGAGAATCAATCAGTGGACGGTGTTCGGACAGATCCCGGCTGTCATGAGCACATGTATACTGTGACTCATGACGGCCGGGAGCCATCCTGAGTATCTGAGCACCACTCCCAGGCCCACCTCCCCTCGCACCGCGGCGTAATTTACCCCACGGCGAAGGGGTTAATAAAAACAGCACAAATATTTCTGGGGGGCCAGGAAATAGGAAGTAACTAAATGGTATAGCCTTATTTTAGTTGACTATCAAATAGTCCCAGGCCCCTCCATATAATGGGACTCGATTACTTTGAGTGTCCTGGTCAAACCAAACTCAACATACACACCAACACACATTTTGGTATCTGCCTCCCTCAGAGGTCAACCTTCTTCAAGGTGAAAAAACGGGCCAGATGAAAGTAGAAAGTCCAAGGAGGGTAAATAGACAAAGGTCAAACTCAAGCCACACTGACTTTGAGGCTCAGTTGACGCTTGATTGATAAATGGAGCAAAAGATTTCGCTATAGCGAGTGCTGGTCCTTGGTTTGCTGAAGGTCAGTGGGTAGACCATTCAACCTTAAATCTTAGAGAGAACCTCCAACTCTTATGGTATCAAAGATAATACAAATATAAATTTGAATAGGATCCTACATCTCTCGTCTAGAGGGCAACAGTCCTACTACCAGCCGGTGCTCATGTCTTTGATCATGGAGGTATCCTACGTTTATTGTTATCCCAGTATACTTCCCCTCCCCCCGCCATATATCCCAGTTTTGTAAGACAAATAAAACATCCAGCACACTCCAGAAAAACTGTTGCAGCATTTGTGCACTGGGCCGTAAACTTTTATTTTACATACTAATGTTTTGACTTAATTCATTTCATCTCGGACTGCCACTCACTCAGTAGGTTCTCCGATGGATCTTGTTTTGTGCTGAAAGGGACTGGATATTCAGAGGATGAGCGATTACCAAATGAGGACCAGGAATATAATTGCTACACTCAATCTTATCATTTAATGCTTCAGTGAATCAATCCACAGATCGGCTTTAGATGTTACGCACAAGCAAATGATGAGTCAATCAGCGGAGTTTAGTCGAATCTCAAAGTTTTAGTATTTCATTCAAGAATAAACCAATTAAATGAATGACACTGCAATCCTAAAATTAAGCTAAACTAAGTTTACTAAAGCAGTAACAAACTCTGCAAAATCCAAGGATGAACGGTTAAATCTTCCTCAGCCGAGGGAGATTAAACTAACTAAAGCATATGGATTAAAGGGAAATCAGTTGAGCCTCATATAAACCCCTGGGAAAGTTCAGATAGTTCAAGTGACAAGTTCCAGTTCGTTAAAGACAGGAAATCTGTCAGCAGCATGACTTGAACCCTTTCAGCCAAAAAGGTTCCACTACACTAGCATACCAGCCAGCAGCAGATCAGTATTTCGTCACAGTTCGCATTGTCTTTAGATGGCCAAGCCGTCTGTCTCAATGCTGCAAAATGGATGAGTTAAGCGAACAAGACAAACCAAGCGTAAGATCTTTCGCAAAGTTTCCACTTCAGTTCCAGTAGTTCTACTCCATGGGTTCCGGGGTAACACTTTGCATGATCAGGAATATCAGACCACTCTGTCCCACTGGTCCTCAACAATAGGATGAGGATGATCTAGCAGGAATAAACCTACAAATCAGGAAGAATTTAGTGATTCAAGTTACGCAGCTTCATTAAATTATTACAAGTTTAGACCTAGTGAACAATAGGAGCATTTCAGAGAATAAACCATGCTTTTGTATTTTCAGTAGTTGGTTCTCAAGCATCTGTTCTAGCATGTAATGGTTTTTGTTGGAGGTTCTGTTAAAAAAAACTGTGCTACAAATGTCAAAGGAAGCAATTGAAAGTTAGAGCACAAGTGGTAATTTTGAGAAGTTCCCATAGGTTTCAGATTATTCAGTTCATAAGTTTTCTTTTGACAAAGAAACCAGATTTGAAGCCTACATGAAATAGAGCTTGTTCACAATGAATTTATTCAAAAATGTCAATCTCGCATTGCCTAGCATAAGGTATTAATCTCCCAAATAAAAGCATTAATAAACATTTCAGCCAAATCGTTAATTCATTTAAGCATAGGGTACTCCTAATTTCTTTTAATTTCACTTTTCTACACACTAGAAGTAATCTGTGCATATTTTGTGAAGTCATACGTACTTAAAGGTATATTTGATGAAAGGTTTATGAGGAACAGCTTTAACTAAAACTCGAGAAGCAACTACTTCTGTTTTGTCACTTTCATTGCAGACGTTGCACATGAAATACTATTTATTTCTAACCTGTGAAACGTTAACTTTTGCATTTGAAATCTTGGTTATCACATTATTCAAATCATAAACTTTGTCATTTAATGTGTTAAATGTCACATCTATTTAGTGGTAAACATAGCAGCTTATTCTGCATGCTTTTACGATGCAGTATCTAAATCAGAATTGCGTTTTGTCATTTCTAAAAACATGGACCTTAACACACGTTTTGTCATCCTCCAAATAAAGTATTGTCACAATAGTTTTCTTTGTTAATTGTTGCAAATTAATAATAGGAAAACCTCTGCTCTATCACTGTATATTGGAGTGGCCTTTCTGACCGATCAAACGTGCACAATGTTGAGAGGAACGCTTCTAATATTTGTCTAATCACTGGCTATTTCTTAAAGTAGCATCCCAACCCAGTGTTCTTTTGCCCACCATACCTCCTCAGTTTGGACCCAGCCATTTGCAGATCAGCCTTGACCCTGCTCCTCATGGAAAGGTCCATCCTGAAGTTCCAGGCGAGGTCCTCCCCGAACCGGAACACGATCAACATGGGGCTGGTTTTGTCCCATCGGGGTGAAGCTGCTCTGGAATTGCTCAAGTTTTGGTACGTAGAGGGCCTGGCTTGGGAGTTGGGGCTGGACTGCTCCTATTGGAGTAGGGTCAAAACTGATTAGCATATATCTGGGTCTATTCTGAGGTGGGATTGGAGTGCTACCCCGAGCAATTGCTAGTGGTTAGACTTACTGCGAGAATCCTCGATCAACTTCTGTGTAATTTACCTTGCTGACAGACGTTTTAAGGCATGGGCAAAGTGGGCAATTAATTACCCAGGGCCCTCACCTTCCAAGGACTCCCTTGGAAAGGGATCTTTCTGTGTATCCTGCCTGTCTGTTTCCATATATAAGCATCTCCTATCTGCCTACCGCTACCTCTTTGACCAGTGGCAAAGGATTTTTGAGGTCCCTGGAAAGACTTATTTTAAACGTTTATCTGTGAACCCTATTTCTGAAAACTTGTTTGGCATCATGCAGGTTTCAATTAGCAGAAAACTGAAAAGGGAACCCGAAGTATTTCTTGCTGGAGGTCCCAAAAGTTTCTTAAGACGACTCTGCTTGCGGAAGCCTTTATATCTATGTAACCCATTAAAACAGACCGAAATATTCGACCCCCTTTGAAGTCCTCTTTAATCAACAGACTTGGAAGTCCACCAACCCTCCAAGGGTGGGTGAACGTCTTCTGCTGTTCTAATGCATTGTTGCTTCTATCCAACATTCCAATGGGTGTAGTTGCTGTACCGATGTACCGTTTGTGTTTAACTATATAATGCTCACCAAGTATAGCTCTGTAAATGACTGCTTTATTTGGTGCTGTACCTTCCATATAACCTGGACCTTGCACGTATGCTTGCGAATTTGTTGTCAGAGCTGTTCGCTCGGATTACTCATCCTGTGCGTATTTTAAGTTGGTAACATGTTTACTTTTTGATTTTGTTGTTTGAAACTTTAAAAAACAATCTTAATAAATTATTTTTTTAGTTTTCCTTTCTAGCAAGTGCAAGAGTATTTTATTTTCAACCACACGTCAATGTATCAGCTTTTATATGGACAGAAATAAGTAGGTGAAAGTTGAAATGGAGCACGCAGTCGTGAATATTTTACAATCCAGTGCAGTAAATCCCTTCGTCAATAGGTGGTGCTACCGCACTTTGATACGGAATAGCAAACTAAAACTGTAACATAGCGAAATTGTATAGCGCACGGTGATTGTTGATCCATAAACGTCTCGCTGAACATGGGATTGTTTTTTTTTCTTAAATGTAGATAGGATATTAAGACTTAGTGATGGTGTGCAGATATCTTTACGTTTGACGGTGTAGTGATCAGAGGATGATCGTCGGTTCTTTTTGACGGCGGGGAGGTTTGTTATAGTGGAAGGGGCAAATGGAATAGCTAGCCTCTTGGGCACTTCCAGAGAAATAGTTTGGTTTGTTCCGCCTTTAAGTTTCAAAGAGCAGATTGTCCCTCCTTCTAAGGATGCGTTATTCTTCTAAGACTGTTAATTAAAATGAATAGCGCATACATGTTTCAGTCGTGATTGGTCAAAGAAAGAAGTCCGTGTCCAGTCGTTTCTCCGCCTGTGCTGTCAGGCCACACCTATTTTAAGAGCCCCGCCGGCTTCTCTGCTGCAGTAACCGGTTGTCAATTTCAAATTCCTGCCACCCGGCCTCTTTCCTCATTCGGAGCGCCGGAAGTCTTCCATTCTAGGGCTCGACAAGATCCGGCGCACCGCTGCACATGCACATGCCACACACAGACAACCGTCGTGACAGGCAGAAAAGGCACAGGAATAGGGTGACCAGATTCTCAAAACAACAAGCATTTACAATGCAATGGTTTCGCCTTTGGAAAAGTTAGAGTTATTGGCATTGCTCATGACATTTCTTTTTTTTTTACTTATAAATAAATGGCATTGTTATTTATATTGCCAACAGCTCTCACAGCCCACACAGCTCTCTCAGCCCACACAGCCCACAGCCGACACAGCCCACACAGCTCTCAGCCCAACACAGCCCATACAGCTCTCAGCCCAACACAGCCCACACAGCTCTCAGCCCAACACAGCTCTCAGCTCTCTCAGCCCACACAGCTCTCTCAGCCCTCACAGCCCACACAGCCCTCTCAGCCCAACACAGCTCTCAGCGCTCACAGCGCTCACAGCCCTCACAGCCCACACAGCCCACACAGCCCACACAGCCCACACAGCTCTCACAGCCCACACAGCTCTCACAGCCCACACAGCTCTCACAGCCCACACAGCTCTCACAGCCCACACAGCTCTCACAGCCCTCACAGCCCACACAGCTCTCACAGCCCACACAGCTCTCACAGCCCACACAGCTCTCACAGTCCACACAGCTCTCACAGTCCACACAGCTCTCACAGCCCACACAGCTCACAGCCCACACAGCTCACAGCCCACACAGCTCACAGCCCACACAGCCCACACAGCTCTCACAGCCCACACAGCTCTCACAGCCATCCGCCCACACAGCTGTCACAGCACAGCAGTTGCTCTCAGTGCAAGTGTGCACTGAAGCAGGTACTGTAGTAGAATTGGCCTATACCATGTACTGCACTGTGACATTTACACAGCACTTCATCCCCGGGCTGTGGAGCGCTCTGGTTTGCACGGAGATCCTAGGTGCAAAGGTTTAAGATGGCGCGGGTTCGAGCGTGACCAGTGCCTGTGATGCTGGGTGACGCGTGTGAGGTCTGGAGATGGGGACTCTGCGCAAGCGCAGATCGGCCCTTTTACGTGGCTGGTTATAATATACTACTTTGCACAAGCGCAGACATGCCCTGCCTCTTACATGGCTGCGCAGCAAAGTTTTAATGTGCTCCATTTTTTTTTTGCTGTTTGCAAAGTCCTCTTATTCCTGCTGGCACGGAGTGGTGCATCTTCGGCGTTTCACCCTGTGCGAGATTTGTTGAAGGAAGGAACAGATAGGAGAGGGGCTGCTCCATGACACTGTGGTTTCCTTGACAGTGGTTGCTCACTTTTTTTTGCTGGGGGAACGAACAGACAGGCTGACATTGCAGCACGCACACAGAAAGACGGACCTTAGACACTGCAGGCACACAGACAGACAGAGACTGCAGGCACACAGATAGACGGACACTGGAGGCACACAGACAGACAGACGGACCTCGGACACTGCAGACACACAGACAGGCTGACATTGCACGCACACAGACAGACGGACACTGCAGGCACACACACAGACAGACGGACCACGGACACTGCAGGCAGGCAGACAGCCGATCACCGCAGGCACACAGATAGACGGACATTGCAATCAGACAGATGGACACTGCAGGCGCACAGACAGCGGGACACTACAGGCACACAGACAGACGGACACTACAGGCACACAGACAGACGGACACTACAGGCACACAGACAGACGGACACTACAGGCACACAGACAGACGGACACTACAGGCACACAGACAGACGGACACTACAGGCACACAGACAGACGGACACTACAGGCACACAGACAGACGGACACTACAGGCACACAGACAGACGGACACTACAGGCACACAGACAGATGGACACTACAGGCACACAGACAGATGGACACTACAGGCACACAGACAGATGGACACTACAGGCACACAGACAGGCACCGTATCCTGGCCGGTTGACATTGTAAACCTAGACACAAGGGTTGTTTCTTATTCCTGCTGGCACGGAGTGGCGCATCTTCGGCGTTTCACCCGGTGCGAGATTTGTTGAAGGAAGGAACAGATAGGAGAGGGGCTGCTCCATGACACTGTGGTTGCCTTGACAGTAGGTGCTCACTTTTTTTTTGCTGGGGGAACGAACAGACAGGCTGACATTGCAGCACACACATAGAAAGACGGACGTTAGACACTGCAGGCACACAGACAGACAGAGACTGCAGGCACACAGACAGACGGACCTCGGACACTGCACGCACACAGACAGACGGACACTGCAGGCACACACACAGACAGACAGACGGACACTGCAGGCACTATCAATTTAATATTTTCACCAGAGGTAAAATATAAATACACTAGAGCCAGGATACAGGACATGAATGGCAATCACGATCCAGGGTCTTATGAAAAACGAAACCCCCAAAGTCTACATCCTTGAAGGTTTTTGTCACGAGCCCTTGTGGGCAAGTTAGAGCTCACTTATTTAACTGGAATGAAGGATTGCTGTTAGGAAACTGCCACAATGAAAACAGGACTGCCAAGCTTTTACAGACTGACAGTGTAGGGAGATCTGTAGTTGTAGCAGACGAACTCCAGAAATAGAATGGATAATTCACGTTTGCCAATCTAGACACCAAAGACAATAGTCCTTGAGTACTACTGGCTTTGCCAATGCTTGTTCTCCTTATGAATTAAATGTAAGTGCTCTCTCCGACTCATTTGATATTACACAGCAGAACACGGTACCAGGTGGAGCGCTATGGAAACCGGGCTTCTGCGAGGATTGTCTTTTGCTCCACGTGCCAAAAGGAGATGCCAAGCCAGTCAGAAATATTTGGTTCTCAGTGCGGTCTTCAAATTCAGAGCAAGTAAAGATATTTCCTATTCTTTGATAAAAAATGTTTTTAAAAAACAGAAAAGGCTTGGTCTGGCTCAGGCGAAGCAGACAGCGTTTTATGAATAAATGTAGGAGTGCTGAACTTTCATGTTCGGGCAATAGCTATACCACAGTAAGCTCTGTCTTCCAATAAATAAATATATATCTTCCCCTTTCTGCCCAGGCAGCAGGAATGGCTTCAGCATGGGCCCTGCTAGCATGGCACTCAGTTTCCCTGAGAGTGCTGGTCTTAGTATCGGGTTATATATATCCCCTGATTAATCCTCTCAAATAGTTTGACTACACGATGATAAAAAAAGAAATGGTAGTCTCGGCTGACCACTGTAGTCTGCAACGGCAAACAAATGGACTCTGATGATGACGAATGAATAATCAGCCTGCCAGAGACAGAAAGTAAGGCCATGATTGGCGCGGACGAGCATTGGTGAGGTAAAGACTACCGCCCTTACGTCACCCACTGAGACACGCATTTTATGCCTTTAGACTATGAACAAGCGTACAGCGATGGCTGCAACTTGTTTATCCACGACTGTTAAAGCACCTCCGATAGCGCCTTGAAGAGATCCGTCGAATTATTGTAAGGATTGCTAGCCGTATCTGTCCGTATCCGTATCTGTTGAAGTAGCGCAGGTGTTAATGCAGTATAAATATGTATAATTATACTTTTATACTATTTATGCAGACGCTCTCTGCTGACGTTGTGGGTAAAAGTGCATGTGGCATTACGACGAGAGCTGCGCACTTCAGAACCTAGGAATGCGGCTCCAGTCTCGGCGTCGGCTCAACAACCTGTGATTCCGGACAAATCACTTCATCTCCCATGTAATGGACCCCGATGCCCTTGGGCCGAATTAGCGCTATATAAAACTACCAAAAATATGAATAAAAAACATGGTCGGTGCTGTTTTGGTGAGGTGACAATATGTTCTGTACTGTAAAACAAGGATGTGAAATTCAGGTTAAAGGGAGGCGCCATGGAAAAACGGTGTGATGTAATGAGTTGCACTGCGGCCGTCTTGTGGAGCTTAAGACATGAGACACAGGGTTGGGTGGGGTAAGAGGGCAAAGTCTTTTGATAACACATATATTCCCGGATTTGTCACCCACATCCTCTACTGACGTGCACTAAATGCTTATAGCCCCGGCCCTGATAATTAAGTGCCGGTGCTAAGCACCGGCACAAATTAAGCACTGCTCCCGTCCCCCCCAGCGTGGCTCGACACACCACGAAGATGAGTGCGCCCCGCGGGACTTACTGCAAATGCCAGCGTGAGGAAGAGGAGTATCGCTGCTGCCACCGCTGTCCTGGCCATGGTGAGGAGTACCGGCATACCGACAGCTCCTTCGTGCACAGTACCACGCACAGGCAACAGCAGCTTTGTGCACAAGGGGAGGTCACTCTCTGCTCACTCTCTTGTGATTCCATCATGCACAGCACAGGCAGCTGGGTGCACAAGGGAAGGCCACTCTCTGCTCACTCTCTTGGGAGCCCCTTATGCACATCACCGCGCACAGGCAGCAGCTTTGTGCACAAGGGGACGTTACTCTCTGCTCACTTTCTTGTGATTCCATCATGCACAGCACAGGCAGCTGGGTGCACAAGGGAAGTTCTCTCTCTGCTCACTCTCTCGGGAGCCCCTTATGCACATCACCGCGCACAGGCAGCAGCAGCAGCTTTGTGCACAAAGGGGGGTCATACTATCTGCTCACTCTTTTGTGATTCCATCATTCTCAGCAAAGGCAGCTGGGTGCACAAGGGAAGGCAACTCTCTGCTCACTCTATTGGGAGCCCCTCGTGCACATCACCACACACAGGCAGCACCAGCTTTGTGCACAAGGGGGGGTCATACTATCTGCTCACTCTCTTGTGAGCCCTTCGTGCACAGCATCAAGACAGGCAACAGCAGCTTTGTGCACAAGGGTGAGTCATACTATCTGCTCACTCTCTTGTGAGCCCTTCGTGCACAGCACCACGCACAGGCAATAGCAGCTTGGTTTACAAGGGAGGTCACTCTCTGATCACTCTCTTGTGAGTCATTCATATACAACACCACGCACAGGCCGCAGCAGCTTTGTGCACAAGGGAAAGTCAGTCTCTGCTCACTCTCTAGTGATTACATCATGCACAGCACAGGCAGCTCGGTGCACAAGGGGTGGCCACTCTCTGCTCACTCTCTTGTGAGCCCTTCGTGCACAGGCAGCTCGGTGCACAAGGGACGGGCATGCTCTCTGCTCACTCTCTTGTGAGCCTTTGTGCACAGCACCACGCACAGGCAGCAGCAGCTTTGTGTACAAGGGGAGATCAGACTCTCTGTTCACTCTCTTGTGAGCCCTTGTGCACAGCACCACGCACAGGCAGCAGCAGCTTTGTGCACAAGGGGAGGTCACTGTCTACTCATTCTTATGTGAGCCCTTCGTGCACATCACCATGCACAGGCAGCAGCTCGGTGCACAAGGGACGGGCATGCTCTCTGCTCACTCTCTTGTGAGCCTTTGTGCACAGCACCACGCACAGGCAACAGCAGCTTTGTGTACAAGGGGAGATCAGACTCTCTGTTCACTCTTGTGAGTCCTTCGTGCACAGCACCACGCACAGGCAGAAGCAGCTTTGTGCACAAGGGGAGGTCACTCTCTGCTCACTCTCTTGAGATTCCTTCGTGCACAGGCAGCTCGGTGCACGAGGAGCGGTTCATACCTTTAGAGTTCCTTCTTGTCTGGATTTTGATATATTTGGGGTGAGGTGGACTTGTGATATGCGTGGGGTGTGCAGGGTGGGCTTGACCCGTTCCCCCTTCCCCTGCTGTGTAGAAGCGGGGTTCTCCCGGGTCAGTGGGGCCGCTGCCTCCCCCTGCTGTTATTTGTCTGCCCCTCTTCTCCTCTCTACCTGCAGGGCAGGGTGGGAGGGGTGGGGCGGTTTGATATTAGTTTGCACTCGCCCCCTTCACTGGACTCCAAGCTACACGGAAGATCATCGGCCGACGCAGACGGCTGGTGCCCCCTCACCTCTTTCCCGGCCTAAAACATCGTCGTTGAGTTGGACAGGGTGGCAGTGAGCGCCTCGGTGGGTGTGGTCTCCATCGCAGCGCTTACCTGTTCCCCCACCCCAACCCACCGCTCCCCCCTAAACCCCCAGGAACTGCGGCGGGTGGTCCACGTTATGGACCGGTGCATAAGGAGGCAGTTGGTGACGGAGACCCCGAACCTCCATCCACTCTGTGTGCAGGTTATAGACCGGCGCAGAGCAGCAGGGGAGGGGGTGGGTCTGTAGAGGTCCGGGCAGCTCTTGCCCCCTCCCAGCCCCCACCTCCGCCCCGGATACCCCCGCCCCGGGTGAGAAGAGCAGCGATCAGGTGACTGGGCCAGGCTGGAACCTGACACCCCCTCCCCGGAGCGGCAGCGGGCGCAGGGCTCGGCGAGGCCTCATATGAGTATGGAGCTCAGAGAGGCGGCAGCGCACGGGGCAACGCACAGCAGCAGCGGCAGCGCCGGGTCCGAGCCCCCTCTGAGCGAGGCCGCTGGGGCCGGGGCGACGAGCAGCACCGGCAGCACCGCACATACAGGGTCCCTCCTGAACGTACCCAAGGAGCGAGGAGCTAGGAACAGCAGCCCCACGGAGCACGAGCCTCCTCTGAGCGAGGCCGCTGGGGGGGGGGGGCGGGCGGGAGAGGACGAGGGGGGGCGGGAAAGGTCACGGACGTCGGGAGGGGGGCGGGAGAGGCGGGAGACTCCTCCGCTCTGGGGGGGGGCGGTGGAGGCGGGCGGGAGAGGACGAGGGGGGCGGGAAATGTCACGGACGTCGGGAGGGGGGCGGGAGAGGACGAGGGAGGCGGGAGAGGGGCAACTAGGAACAAATAAGGAGACCCGAGCAGCAAGGGAGGTGCCGGCAATGCCGGAACAGACACGGGGGCGTTCCCGGCGTCCCATGACGTCGGCAAAAGCCAAAGAATGTCGGGAACGCCCCCGTGTCTGGTCCGGCATTGACGGACAGGCCCCTCGTCCAATGGCAAGGCTCCGTTTACGGAGCCAGCCAATCAAGGACAAGGGCCGAACCAAGCCACCCTACGGTTCTCAACAGGATTTCGCCTGCGCCGAAAAGATGCGCAGAGCGCATCTTCGGCGAGGCGAAACCTAAAAAACGGGGACAGGTCATAGACATAGAAGTAGGACTAAAGTTTGCAGTAACCATCGACATAAAAGTAGGACTATTTGACAGCTGTCATAGACATAGAAAAGGGACTACAATGACAGCTCTCTCCACAGACAGAGATGAAGCATTACAGACGACAAATCAGAGGTCTTTTATCAGCAGTAACCATTAATTTAAACACACTTTGCCTCAACATTTGCTATAGTTGGTGACCACCCTTGCCTTGAAATCCCAAGCATGTTTTCTGATAGTATTGAATGGATTTTAAAACAAAAATGTTTTAAAGAAAATAGTTAACCCCTCCTGTGCTCATGACGAGCTCAGCTCGTCATGAGCCACGCTGCTCCGGTGCTCATGACGAGCTCAGCTCGTCATGACCGTGCACGTTAAATGGAACGCTTGCATGCTGGGCTGATTCCCCTGCAGTGCTGAGCGTTCCATTGGAACGGGCGTGGTCATGACGAGCTCAGCTGGTCATGAGCACCGGAGCGCCGTGGCTCATGACGAGCTGAGCTCGTCATGAGTACCGAGGTGCTGTGCGTGCCCCCCCCCGCCCCCAGCACAGTGGGGAAATCCTGCCAGTAGCAAAGGGGTTAAAGGAGTGGAGCTCTGGACATTCCTGTCAAGTACGATGAGACAGATATATTGTAGATGACAAGTGCTCATTCATTTTTAGAGTGGCCTCTGGGTACACACAACGAGCCCTGATATTTGTTTTTAAGCTCAATGCTAGGGTACTTTTATCAGTTAACTTAAACAGGTAACTGTATTCTGTACTATCAAACAACTTCTCAGCCTCTAAACAGAGAACTATCAGAGAAGTTGGACTGTTCTCATACCCTTATTGGGGACTGCACTAACCTAGTATTATTGCTGTTGGTTGGTTCTGACCTTAATGTATCCGGATTGATAAGGTGAAATAAGACAGAGCTATACTGCGGCCAATCAGGACTCTAAGATCGAAGTAAAAAGTTTGACATCACAATGAAGGAGAGCTTTTGACCTGTGTGAATCAAACTTACTGAAGCCCGACAAGGGTTTCTGTAAGAGAATCTAAAACTTCAGTCAAGTGAGGCTATGAGTGGGAAAGCGGACTGCTGGTAAAAAGTCTTCTTAGGCAAGCCATCTGATTGCAGTCTATATATGTATGAGCAGCAGCCTGAAAAGACTCCCAATGTGATCGTTCCAGCAAATCAATCCTTTCAGTCCCATCTCTTATTTCATCAAGTGGTTGCATGCCTGTTTCTTGCAGATATTGTTGGATAAATGTCTGCTATGCCCTGCTTCTAGTAATAGCTTTGCTGGGTCGCAAAGGCCCTACCAACTATGATTGCTGTTCTTTTTCTGCTCCACCCGTGGCAAAAGTGTACGTTAGTGGGTAGTACCACTGCATATGCCATCATCCGGATTAATAGGTCTACTTTCATTAGATTTTGGTAAAAAGTGACAGCAAAATGTCCACTCCGGCTGGCTTTGTGCTAGTTTGAAGCCCATACGAAATTGAGAAATCTAAACATCTAAACTCTTGTCACCAAACAGCAACGAATGCCTTGGCACATATTGCAACACGTCAATTTATAGGACAGCAAACCTAACAGTGCTTCTTAGAAGTACCTACACCAGTTTTATTAATGTGACAAAGTTTTAAAATGCAGGCTTTACATTGCTTATAGTGGGGCAGGCAAGACACAAAGAGCAAGGAAATAGGTAATAATATTTAAGCCCGCATAGTGAAACCTAGCAACTCATTGATCAGGTTTCAGCCCATCTTACACCGAAACAAAGGTAAACCAATCCGATGTGCTACAAGGGCATATAATCGTAAATCAGATCCTAATTAAAAAAAAAATTACTATAAGAGAACACTTACTCTGCTGGGGTTTATCGCTTTTAAATTTACTGGTCAAGCCACAATTGGGCACTGACTGTGATGGCTGTTATGCTCGTGTGTCAGGCCTCTGGCAAGGTGGTTTGCTGCGTGGAAAGGGATGAAAATACTCATGTTGCGGGCTGGCAGGGAAAGTCTCGTTGTATGGCTACAGATGATCCTGGCTCCAGGCTGAGGCATCTCTGATGCAGAGGCAGGGTCCCGTCGACGGTGCTGGTACGGCTGGGCTGGGGAAGTGTCACGAAGCTCCAGCTGGAGACTGTCCGACCCTCGCTCGCTTTAAGGCAGAGCAGGGCCACACTGACTGGAGGTAAAATCAGGGTCATGCAGGTCACAGGTGATTCTAACCAGCTGCTTTGCGATGGCTGCCACGATGACGTAGGTGGCGCTGCGACGTGGACAAAGAGAAGGGAAATCCCGAGAGAAAATGTCTCTCTTCAAAGGATTTCCCTTCCTGCTACCGCACTCACCTCAGTGACGTCAGTCACACGTAGTGCAAACAGAGCATGCGCGCAACCGGAACAGTTAAAAACGGGGACATTTCTCTGTTTACCCCGGACACTGTTCTAAAACAGGGACATTTGACTAACTTGGCGGAAAGTGTCGGGACACGGGGACACTTCGCCAAAAACGGGGACCGTCCGGGGAAAACCGGGACGTCTGGTCACCCTACACAGGAAGCTATTTCGTTAATTTTTGATTTGTAAAATATGAATATGTACTGAGGATTACTGAGCGGTAAAAATACATTCGACACGTCAAGATGCCAAGATGACCAAAATACTATGTTTATATATTTTAGTGTAATAAAAAAAGTGTATCCCAAATCTGATACCTAGAGCTGAGAAGGCCCTGTTCTTGCGGGGAAATTATGCATTGTCATTAAAGGTACAAGGGCGTTATGCCAAGTCTGTAATTGTTAATACTGCCCCATAGGCATACGCTCTTATGCCGATGATACACAGCTGATGGTCGCAATGGACAAAGGGCCTGAGACAACAAAAAAAAAGCTACATGATTGTCTCTCCGAGATGGCCCAATGGATGCACAACCACTGCCTAAAATTAAACGCTGGCAAATCTGAGATTCTCCTGTTCGGGGGAGCCAAACTTATATGGGACGCCACATGGTGGCCACCCTCATTGGGATTGGCCCCCACTCCAAAACAACACGCGAGGAACTTGGGAATCATCATGGACGACTCCCTGTCCATGAAGGACCAATTCCGATCACTCTGGGGCAAGGGTTTCGCTATACTTAAACTTCTCGCAAAGATATTCCCCTGGATACCCCTGGATTGCAGACGCTCAGTCACTCAGGCCCTACTGGTTAGCCGCCTAGACTATGGCAACACATTATTCGAAGGGATGAACGAATAACTCTTCTCCCGCCTACAGGTCCTGCAAAATCAGGCGGCCAAACTGGTCTGCAACAAAGGCAAGCGAGACTCTGCATCGGAATGCCTAAAACTTCACTGGCTACCGATGCGCCAGAGGGCTGCCTTTAAACTACTCAGTCACGCACACAGAGCTCTTCATAAAACTGGCCCTACAATTCTCCAAGGGAAGATCGACTTCTACGTTCCCAATAGGAATCTACGATTGAGTCAATCAGCTCTGGCCAAACCTAAACGCATCTACAAAGTCAGAACAGGTGGCCGCGCCTTCTCTTACCTGGCAGCCAAAAGGTGGAATGATCTACCTTCCGACCGAAGACACACCACAAACTATCTTCAGCTCCGACAAAAACTCACCTCTTTCCTAAAACATAACCCTCCAGCAATGCCTCAGTAGTCTCTCCTGGTTCATAGCGCCGTGATATCCCTTGGGATGAGTGTCGCGCTTTATAAATTCCGCAAATAAATTCCGCAAATAAAAATAAATAGGCCAGGTAGCCTGCCTACACGGGGTCGGTCTGGCTGGCCTGTAGGGTAAGACATGGCCTTTCCATTATTTTTCTTTTTTTAATGTGCACAAGAACATTTCGAACCAGGAAGTATGATGCTCGTCACATGTTTTTGGACCTCAGGCCTTCTTTACAGAGGGAAGAGGAGCCCTTGCTTGGCTTCTGTCACACTTGAAAGCACGGATTCTGCTGATTCCTGCCATTGGTTCTAGCATTCCTTTCCAACAGACTGCATTTCAGTTCTTGATTGCTCCCCTGTTTTGCTTAATTGGCAAAATCAGACAGTCTGACACTAAGTTCACTAACACAACGCAGCCCTGCTCGAACACCAGCCCACTCTCCCACCTGCACACGAATTCCCTGGTCAGTCATTCACCGCTGACTGTCACCCCCACCTACCCCACGATGGACAACATCATGGTCACCCTCAATCAGATCAAAGAAGACATACACACCACCAAAGAACTACTCTCCACACACCCCATACACCCCTCACCCACCTCCACCTCCCCTCCCAACTTGTCCCCTACCCCTCCTGCTGACACCCTCACTCAACACACCCCACACCGGGCGTCAATCCCTGCTCATATTCGCAGCAACCGCCCTCGTCCCCCTCGTCGCCCCTGCAACCCATCTCACAACTACACCTCCCCGCCCAACTTGTCCCCCACCCTTCCGATTAACTCTCTCACTCAACTCTCCTCACACCGAACCTCAATCCCAGCTCGCAATCGCAGCAACCACCCTCGTCGCACCCACAGCCCCACTTCGGACCTCGACACACTCACCCTTCTCCGCTCCTATGACCCAGCCCCCCAAAACCACGCAACCACCGCACACCTCACCATTCTCACGATACACTCAAATCCCCTTAGACCCCCCACACTAAACAGCAGATTCTCCATCCCCAATAACCTTAGAGAAGTCCCTCTCTCTAGAACCCTCTACCACCCTCAACACACCCCGTCTCAAATGCACTCTCCTCAACTGCAGATCGGCCTCGAAACATTCCGCCGCCATTGCTGATCTCCTCTTATGGCTGGACCTTGAGCTAATCATCCTGACCGAAACCTGGCTATCTGAATCTTCGTCACCTATAATGGACATTCTGGTTCCTCCCAACTACCACATCATCAGGCTCGACAGATCAGGCAAAATAGGTGGTAGAATCGCTTCGAATCTGAGTAGCAGCAATTCATTAGGGGTTTCACTTTAGTTATTTCTGGCATCCCAGTGTCCAGTCCTAAGCTCAGCTAAGTAGGGTTCTTACCGACTTACTTAACAATCTCATTTCCTTGTCTGAGGCTGATTCAGCCCTCACAAAATAAGTCCTAGTAAGAGCTACATTGGTGTGAATCGAGCTGCCTGCTGGCTCCATATCGCAGTAGCATGGGTACAGGTTGTCGTGGGAATTGCTTGACCCCGGACTTATACATTGTCTGAAGCAGCAATATCATGCTGCTTGAAAATTTTCAGATGTTCTGGTGATGGTCCATTGATTGAACCATACTGAGTTAAATTTTTACAATCTTCTCAATCCTCTTGTCACATGGGCATCTAATTTCACGTTTTCTGTCCTGATGAAGACAAATGTCTTTAATAAAATCGGCTTATTGGGTCAAAACTTTGACTACCCAAACTTGGACTCTGTGTTAATGAGTCTTATCGTAAAGATAGTTTGATTAACACCAGTCTCTTTACCAATGCACAACGCAGCCAACTGTTGAAGTTGGCATGAGCTGACACTTAAATCACTTTTGTCACAAATCACGTGAACTTCACTCTTCTGTATTTGGAGCACCGCCAATCTATACTGTTTATGGATATTTACATTTATAAAAGAAACCATTAATAACCTTGTTTGGGCTGTAAGAAGATGTCTTGGAATGATGTATCATTTTGTGAGGACTGAAGAACCCTCCAACAGGGACCTCATAGAACGAACAGTGTGGCTGACCCTGGTTAGGCACTTCAATTTCTTAGTCAAAATCAATCTTGATTGTGCAATCTCGTGAATTTTAATACATGGACCTGGGAGTCCATGTATTAAAATTCACGAGATATCATACCCTAGGAGGACGGTTGGACCTACTGGTTGAAATATACGTTTCGGGCGATCTTTTCATCTATCCTTCACCAATTTTATTGATAGTCTACTTGATATGATAGGAGGTACCCATGCCAGGATATTGGGACACCTTTAAGAGTAATTGACATCACAGAAGCAACGCTCCTCTTCGTTTTATATATAAACGGTGTGACGGCCCGTGTACAGGAGTTAGAGGAACTGCTGGCCTTTGCTGATATTACAGATTTATCCTTCATCCTTTCGAGTTATTTAAAGATTGGGCGAAGATGGAATACATGAATTGGTTTGTCCCATGTTGACCTGGGAGTCCATGTATTAAAATTCACGAGATCGCCCAGCCCGGACGAAGTTCCATTGGAATGAAATGCGTTGGCTGAGGCTTTTAAAAAAAAAAAAAAAGATTGGAAAAATAAAGAATTTAATAATTAAAGACTTTGAATATTGCTTCGTTGTGCACCATCCATTTGGAAAAAAAACCTCCAACCAGGCCCGGACTGGCCGTTGCGGGCACCGGGAAATCCCCCGGTGGGCCGCATGGTTGTGGGCCGGTTTTGGCCCCCTGGGGGCCGTTTTTGTTACAGGGCCGTTATGCTGCAAAAACGGCCCTGTAACAAAAACGGCCGAAAACCGGCCCTGGCACAGAGCGCGGCCACACCTCCCCCTCCTCCCGGAGGGGGTGGGGGGGGGGGGGGGCGGCCAAGCACTTTGCCAGGGCCGGTTCTGGTTCCCAGTCCGGCCCTGCCTCCAACATGGAAATATTGATAAAGTAGGTTCATAAGAACCCTTGTTTATACTGTTGACTGCACCCAGATTCTGAGGAAAATGGGGTTACTCCATATGCATCTATTGTGCAGCTGAAAAGGGTTGAGTTTTTTTCCCCCCAGCTCAGTGGTTCCTGAATGCCATCTTTTCAAGACAGGAAGTGGGATTCCTGATTTAAAGCTTGGTGAAAGGAAACCTGTGAAATCCTGTATAAATTCCCTCTACTTTGTTCTGAAAGTGAGTGTTTCATATTGTCAAGAAGGATGCAATTTGCCATTTTTTGGGCGTAAGAGTACATTGATTAAGACTATGGATTTTGACCTTTATTGCTGATTTATTAGCCAATTTCGTGGAGTATTCTTTGTAGTCTTACACTCTTTGTTGCCAAGAGCTACTTGCTTGACAGAAGTTGCTATGCTCTCTAGAATTTTCTAGAGTCACAAATATCAGGTCTCTGTTTCTGTCACGAAGTACTGTGTACCAACCCTAATCGGAGGACCAGTTGGACTACAACCCACTGAGCAATACTGGTGTAAGATGTTTCAAGTATTCAGTCTTGTGAGACACAAAGAGGACAGTTAATGGAATACCAAATCCTCATTCATAAGGGATCAACACACAAGTGAGGCAGCGCAAAGCGCTGGCAAATTTGAAGTCAAACCGTGCAAAGAACTTTAGCTCACTAGGCCTATATCATTAACAAACCCTCAGTCTCACAATCTGCCTCAATCATTTCTGATTTTTGCAAAACATGGTCCTCCAACAGATGTTTTTGTTGCCCTGATGGGGACTGGAATACTAAGAAATGTGAGTCATTTTATGAGGACCTGGAATAAAATAATTGTTGCCCCAAACCTAATTTAAATAGTTTCTCCGCCACAGATACAAACGCCTTGAGACAAGAAATATGTAATGTAATGTAAGGTGTTTTTGTAAAGCGCGTAGTTACCAGGAGGCATCCCAGCGCTGAGATAGAGACAGACTTGAGAGGGGAGGCGACCAAGGGGATCATTTAGGGAAGAGGAAGGTTTTCAGTGTCTTCCGGAAGCGCAAGTGGCCAGGTTCCGCGCATAGTTTCAGTGGAAGGGAGTTCCATAGCGAGGCTGCGTTCAGAGAAGCGACGACCTCCTGTGTGTGCTTTCTTGACTCTCTGCACTGTCGCCAGGAACCCCTTTTCAGAATGCAGGGGTCTATTAGCTTTGTAGGGTGTGACTAGGCTTCTCATAATCGGGGGTCCTTTGCCTTGCAGGAGTTTATGGGTAATGCATAGGGATTTGAACATAATCCTCTCCCGTACGGGGAGCCAGTGGAGCAGTTTAAGAGCAGGTTTAGCTGACGTCCTAGGGGAGATACCCGTTAAGAGCCTGGCTGCCGCATTTTGGATTTGTTGAAGCTTATTGATAGTGGCTTCAGGGGCTCCTAAGAAAATCGCGTTACTGAAGTCTAATCTGGAGAGAACTAGACCTTGTATCAGTAGCTTCCTGGATTGCTGCGGGAGGAGAGGAAGGATTTTTCGGGCAGACCGAAGTAGACCAAAGCAGGTACCTGCTGTCTTTTTCTCTTGTGTTTTGAGCAAAAGATCCTGCTCCAACCAGACCCCTAAGCTTTTAATTTCTTTTTTTGGGGTGGGTGGGTCCCCTTAAAAAGCAGGCCAGATGGAAGAAGGCATTGAGGCCGACTTGTGGCCTAGTAATATAATTTCCGTTTTTGACCCGTTTAACTTAAGTGACGAGTCACACATCCAGGCATATATCTTCGTCAGGCATAGATGGAAACTGTCAGGGCATTGATCAAGTTGGGAGAGTGAGACGACCAGTTGAGTGTCGTCGGCATAACTTACTATTTTGATCCCAAACGGGGCAACCACGTCCTCCAGGGGGGCCATGTACACATTAAACAATGTGGGGCTTAAAGATGAGCCCTGCGGCACCCCACACTGGAGGAGTATTAAGGCAGATCGTGAGTTGCCTTCCCAGACTTGAAAGGTGCGGTTGGATAGATAAGATGTTAACCATGTCAGGGCAGACACTCTAATTCCTGCCTAAGCCAGGTGCTGAATAAGGATACGGTGATTGACCGTATCGAAGGCTGCACTCAGATCCAGGAGGATCACTGCCACTGATCCTCCTGAGTCCAAGATGCGCCTTGCCTCCTCAATGACAGAGAGGAGGGCCGTATCAGTGCCCTGGCCTGGGCGGAATCCGGTTTGAGAATTGCGCAGCCGATCATTGGACTCTAGAAAGTGGGAAAGTTGGTAGTTCACCACTTTTTCTGTGATCTTGCTGAGTCCCGGGAGTAATGAAATTGGTCTGAAATTAGTAAGCTCCAGAGGGTCGAGGTGCGGTTTCTTTAAAAGGGCCTTCCCAATAACCCCTTTCCAACTGGGCGGTACAATGCCCTGGGAAAGAGGTGTTTATGAGCTCCGTTGCCGGGATGGTAGTGGCTATCTGTTTAAGGAACCGCATGGGAACTGGGTCGCTTGGAGAGCTGCTTTTAATTCCAGATACAATTTTAAAGAAATTCCTCTGCGGAAACAGGATTAAAGGCATTGAACTGGGTGCCTGTATCCGGGGGCAAATCTGATAGGTTTCTCTTGTAGAGTTGGAAGAGTTTTTAATTCTCTGATCATAGAATGCTGTTTTAGCGTTTCTGAGGGCAACTTTATACACTCTAATCGCGTCGCGATGGGTATCTTTATTTGCAGTATCCCAGTTTTTTCTCCCAATGCGCTCAAGCTTCTTACAGCCTTTCCTTAGAATTCTGAGCTCAGGAGTATACTACAGGGCAGAGCCAACTCTGGCGGTCTTTTTCCCCAGAATTTTTTTTTGGTAGGACTAAGTCCAGTGAGCTCGTGAAGCCAGTTTTTAAAATTGATGTCAGCTGCCACGGGGTCCAGAACAAGAGAAGGTGTGGAGAGTTCTAGAGTAAGAGTCCAGTTCTCAACCAAGAGCTTAGACCACGCCCTTTCACAATTAGATGTACTGAGCATTTGTGATGTTTAGACTCGATCTGCCAGGTTAGGGTAATAGGAAAATGGTCTGACCAGGGGAGGGGGAAAGGGGGGCTTGCCTGAAGTGACCTAATATTAGTGAGTACCGGGTCAAGAAGGTGACCTTTATTATGTTTGGCACCTGTGTTCGCTAGCTGGATCTCATATAATGTGAGATCAAGCAGAAGGTCAGCCGCCACTTTGTCTAAGGGGTAATTAAAATGGAGATTAAAATCACCTAAAATGGTGAAATTGGGAGAGGAAGAGGCTAAAACGGTGACCGTTTCCAGGAGAGAAATAATAGTGATTGGAGTTCCCTGGAGGGCGATAGACTAAGAGGCCTGTGAAGGACCTGGTAGGAGATAGTTGAAAGTGGAAGTGGCAATTTTTGGAATCCGAAATGCTATCGTCCTTTATCCTGCCAGTCAAGTGGTCTTTATACAATATGGCCAAGCCACCCCCTTTACCAGAGGGTGTGATCTGTGAGTGGATAAGATACCCTAGGGGGAGAGCGTGAACAATGTCTGCCTCGGAGCTGGAAGTTAACCATGTTTCGGTCAGAAACAAGATGTCTAGGTTATGGTCCTGTAACAAAAAATTGATCTCCAAGGAGTGCTTGGGAAGGGACCTACAATTCAACAGAGCCATATGAGCACAGAGCCATATGCAGGTTAGTAGTGGCTGGAGGGTTAGTACGTGGTCCCCGTGAGTCTAGACTAGAGATCTCAGTGCATATAGGTATCCTCTTGTTTAAGCACGTAATGACAGTGTATATTCCTCAGAGGTCTTAGTAAGAGGAGGTCACTCTGAGAGTAAGAGATGAGGCAGTCAGCTGAAACTGGCATGGATTCTGGCCCTGGGCCCGGTAGTGCCCGGACGGGCCCTGCGGGGACGGGGAGTGCGATTCATTTTATAGTGCTCGGGCCCCCAATCAGCCTTTGCACTAGAGCGCTGTCCTGCCCCTCACCCAAGATGGCCCCCGCTGTCTGCGCCTGGGGAGGAGGAGAGTGTGATCCTATCGAGCCCGTAGATCGGCTCGAGAAAGAAGGTAGGGGTCCCAAGAGGGGAGCACAGTACAGAGGTAAATGCGATTAAAAGGGGGTTGTAAAGTGCACAGAAGGAGCTTGATGTGATTTTGTTAAAAGCGGCAATTCAAAAGTTAGCAGCAACAGTCAAAGTAAAACGCCTAGCTCCCGGCTTCCGCCTCAGGAGTACTAAAACTATCAATTTACCTTACTGCTTCTTTCACGCTCAATTTATAGTGCTCGGGCCCCCAATCGGTCTTTGCACTAGAGCGCTGTCCTGCCCCTCACCCAAAATATGACCAAAAGAGACAACTAATCAAGATAATTCATGAAAAACATTTATCTAAAGCCTTGTATTGCATGGACTAGTAAAAAAAAAAAGTCAATTCAGATTTAATAGCAAAATTATCGATACAAGTATTCACACAGCACTAAACAGAACATTATTAGACCGCTGGAAAATCCTCTGTGGAGAGAAACAGGGTAAACTTTAAGATTCGGTTATTAATCCTACAAAGCAAAGCTGAGTAGTTAAAGTTTGTCTTTAGTTAGGTCAAGTCTGATCTGCAGCACCATATGATTCAATGGGAGAGCGAGGAATAATTGGGGAACATCCCTATCCCCAGTACAAGTACAGATGGCGGGCTACATGTCTTGACAAAAGTTTGACATTAGACGGTACCCCTCCCCCCCCCCCCCGCCCCCACTCCCAGCAACCCCCGATTAGCTGCCTAACACTTTACATGAGTGTTTTTACAGTGGGCCCGTAAGTATATTGACACCACTGAGCACCACAACACACCTTAACGTGTATGTTGTATATTCACTTGTCAAGTGGCACGAGTTTTACCACTCACGCACTTTTTCACTAGGTCCTGACAAAAGCCCTCTCTTTTTTTTAGGGCTGAAACATGTAGACCACATTCAAGACCACTATGAGTACAATTCACTCCAGTAGTTGCACCATCTGTTTTTAACTGTATCATGGGCACCCAATATTAAATAAATTAGGCAAGGATTCTCAGAGATACTTTTAAGTTTTCACAACATCGCTTCACACTAATTCACCACACCAGCTCCGCTGTAATCGGGCGTCGTAGCACAACCGGGCGGCATACTTTCACCCGGTTGGGACCCCAATGATGAAGCATGACACCAACCAGGTTGGTGTGTGAGGGGTCTTTTAAGAACCTAATGGTTCCCAGGCACTGTTAACTATAATAGTGAGTCACATTCCTTCGTGAGTGGGTTCGTCCACTTTTGTTTCAGATCTGCAGCACCATATGCCAAAATCTCAGCCGAAAGGTTATTTCACTGCCCACTTTACCAGTTGGCAAAGTACAGGATTCAAGGTCACAGTTGGATATAGTTCAGTTCATAAGTCTATTCCACTCAGTGTAGATGGAAAAGGGGCAATAGGAAAGATAATCTGGATCAAAAGTCTGTCTGACAGCATGCCAGGCAGGAATGGAAAATGATAGCCAGCCCCTACTCCAATGAGGCAATTGTATCTCCAATGTTCCAGGTTTACACACCTTTACGTATCAATTTCATCAGTCCCATCGGGTTCTCATAGTCAACCTGGCGGGTCCACTCCGCTTTTTATCCATCGGAGGTCGATAAAATGAGTACCATTGAGTTGGGTAACAACACACATCTGTTATTCAGCGCCAAGATACCCGTGGGGATGAAGGCTCGCTTTACAAAAACGCATGTTATTGGGCTGTTAAGGGGGGGTGATAAACGAAACACACAAATCCGAGAGAATTAAGTAATCCTGTTTCAAATTTCATTAAGTTCATTTGTGTTCCCATTTCGTCATTTCAGCGGAAGTAGGTGAAGTTTATTTTGCTTACAGTCCGTCCGTTCCCAGGTGCCTTCCCCTGGGTTTGCAACAATATTACATTTTTATCGAAAATGCTTCTTAGCGAGAAGTGAGTTGTTAGCAAACTCAGAAATGAAACTCCACAGAATGTTCTCATAGAGCTTAGGTTACTGCCTCACATTATTTTACATTAACTCAGGGTAAAAGAAGCATTTGAGGCCTACATGAAAATTTAGATGAATCGCTACAGGTTAATTCAGTTATAAATCACACATTTTCATATATGCATTTCAATTCTCGGGATTATAGCAGTTCTAATTTCTTTCAAGTATTAGATCTCAATATTGGGTACTACAAAAAATGAAATAATTCTAAAGCATTATTTGTGCGTTATCTTTTATCAACTCCTATTTACTTGTGAGTCTCTACATATGTTATTGGGTAGACATTACTGAAGCTCAGATTTGCACTTTCAAATCTCTACTTAAGATGATTTTTCAGTTCAATAACTTCATTAGGCGTACATATATTTTCTAGTACGAAGCACATTGACTTATCACACAACTGTTAACAATGTTTTTTATTTTTTCACAATCCGTAAATTACATTCATGTGTAGTTTCTCATGTTTCTTAAATTTTGTTTACATTTTCATATAATCATTTAGAACACTTTGCTTGCTTTTACGATGCAGTATGTATTCTGATGTTTTTGGACTTAGCAGGTCAACATGTCTTCATCAGGAAATATTTGTCATTTTTATAGGTGAGAATTGATAAAAGTAGATATCAAAAAAATCTATGCCCGATCACAAACCTCACTAGTAAATGAACACACATTTTAAATCTTTTTTTAAACCATGAAACCTAATCTGTTACCCACTATCAATTACTGCAATGAAATAAAAACATTAAGGTAGCATGGCAGTTAGAGGAATATAAACAGCAAGACGGCCTCAACACTATTTCTATGTATTTTATAGCACAAGCCTTCTCTTGTATTACTTCTAAGCTGTATTCCAACTTTAGTATTCTAGTACATTAGGAAATAAAGTCTATTCTGAGTTTCAAAGATGGTCCACACTTCCATATCTGTTTACAGAACAATAAGTGTTATTTTTAGCTCACAACGATTTTCGGAGTATGTGTGTGACACTGCCAAAGACATAACTGGCCAGACAGCTAATGAAGGCCAATTACCTCCCACCTTCAGTTAAATCTGGCGCTCGACTGTGCTGCCCCTTGTCCCAGTGCGAAGGTCCCTTCTGACTCTTAGCCCTCTGTGCGTTTTTTCTAAGATTATTCAGGAGTTTTTTTTTTTAAAGAATTTCAGGATAAACCTTGAACAATGAATGGCTTAATGCTCTTTCAGCTTTTTTGACTTCTTTAGAGCATGTTTTATTAAAAAGACAACAAAATATAACCTGCAGGTTTTTAACCTTCTATTGACTCATTTTAGAATACCTTTTAAAGATGAAATGATTAAATGCAATGATTAAATACCATGAGTACATTCATGTAAGCTTGCTCATCCATATTTGTAAGGCTAGAACAATACTAGAATGTGCACTTGATTTAATCCTGTCAATTCATTAATCATGAATTAATTAGAACCTGTCTTTCAAAAAAGGGAATACGGGCCCTAAAGGAGAACGAAAACAAATGTACGAAAAAGTGGCATGAATGGCAAATTACATTCTAAAGTCAACTTAAACTGACATACCTGCTACGGCACAACAATGGGCTGTCTACAAAAAATAAATGTGGTGGATACTCACTGCCATCTAGTGGCCATGTTTTATTGTGAAAAGCTTCAGCCTCCTGCCCGTCCGTCCCTGACCCTCGTCCTCCCCGTGCGGCCTCAAGCGCCATCGCTCCAGGGCTTCCATCCAAAGTACGTCAACAAGAAAAGGGGCATATGTTTGTTTAATCACAGTGGGAAGGAGCCGCTCTCTTCCGATACACTCAAAGCTCCGCAGAAAGGCACCCACGGTCTCCAACTGGGCGATCACCATCAAAACAGGTTTTAATAACAAGAAACGAAACTTCGCATCAACCACAACTGGACCACAAGTCCTGTCTGCATCCGCCTTCGAGGAGTGTACATAACACTAAACAATGCTGGGCAAAAAAGACGCCTGCCCGTCTTTTTTACAGCACACATTGATCACAACACCAAACGACTGCAAAACGCCCCAGCAACACCGAGGATGACTTACTCTTAACGCCCCCCCCCAAAGCACAGCCATGCACAAAGGCACCCTCTTGTCCGACGCCCGCTTAACTAGAAACGAGGGCTTGAAAGGCTACCACCCACTGACCTTGTAAGGTCCTCAGGGAGTACTTAGGTCGATGGCACAAAGAACGGCAACCCAAACACGTGCACCCAGGGAACAAGTCTACAACTCCGCAAAACACCACGGGCATATATTTAGACAGTACAGAAAAGAACACCCTCACATCCCCTCACCCTCACATCCCCTCACCCCCCCTCACGTACCCTCTCACTCACCCTCACTCACCCACCCTCTCACACTCGCACCCCCTTACCCTCACCCCCTTACCATCACACCCCTCACCCACCCTCACACACCCCCTCACCCTCACGCCCCCTCACCCTCACATCCTCACACCCCCTCATCCTCACACCCCCTCCCACCACCCTCACCCTCACACCCCCTCACCCTCATGTGTCCCTGGCAACAAACTATACATCAGAGTTCGCTGTGATGCATGATGTAGGTGTCCAGGCCCTAAGCTCCATGCCTAGGGCCTTCAGCAGGTCCTGTGCATACTTGCAGTCCCAGAAGAGATGGTATGTCCCCGGTGCACCCTCTCGGGCAGGGCCTGTATTGGTGGAGTCATCTTGCGTGCATGAAGACTCACAGGAAGCCCTCCTTGGATGGCCCTCCAGGCGATGTCATTGTGCTGGTTTGTCAGGCGCTTGGATGTGCCGTTTACCCACACGTTGTCCACTGTGGCAGAAGGGAGGGCCCAGATCGGTTTGCTGATGTCCTTTGCTTGTATCTGGCGTTGGACAAGCTTCAAGGTCCATGTGGCGGGGCAGCAGCCTCCAACCTGAACTACTTCACAAACTTCTCTACTTTGAAGAACCACGGGGTCTCCCAGTTGTACGGGACGGCCCGCACCCACTCTGCCCATAAACGGCACCTCCACGTTGGCAACAGGAAGAAGCGTGCCATCAGAAATCCGACTTGGCTCTCATCTTCGGTCCCCTGGGTGTTCCTCACGCAGTGACACATGAAGATTCCCCTCAGGATGGTGGCAATATCTGGCACTCCCTTGTCGTGGGTCTTGAACATCACCACCCTCCTCACTCTGTCCATTTTCGAGCTCCAGATGAAGTAGATCATTCTTGTGATGGGCTGGGTAGATTTACCATATTTTCAACGTTTATGGTGCTCATTAGGGACTTCTAGGCTCAGCTTGCGGTACTGTACCTTCACATCTCATTATAATATATCAGATCTTCTATAAATTTCCCTATATCAGATTCACATAGAGGATAACCGAATCGGAATTAATATAATAATTCTTTTCACATTTCAAAGCTACTAATTGTCTATATGGACATAGCTATTTGAATGTACTCTTGGTACTGTCTTGCGTGCAATGCATTATGGGAGTACCATATATGATCAAATGTTTGATGCTCAATAGGGATCTCTAGGAGCAGCTTGCGGTACTGGCAGTTCTACTGCCTTGCTTACTAGGAACCTCTAGGAGCAGCTTGTGGTACTGCAGCTACACATCTCACATTTATATTAGACCTTCTATACATTTCCCTTCATCAGCTGCACATAGAGTACAATCTGACGTAATCCGGAATTAATATAACTTTTGTCACATTTCAAAGCTACTAATTGTATATATGGACATAGCTATTCGAACATACTCGTGGTACTGTCTTGCATGCAATGCATTATGGGTCAGGTGGATTTACCATATCTTCAAAGTTTATGATGCACACTAGGGACCTCTAGGAGCTGCTTGCGGTGCTGCACCTAGACATGTAGTTCTGATTCCTTGCTCACTTGGGAGCTCTAGGTGCAGTTTAAGGTACTGCACTGAGACATACAATGCTGGTTCCTGGCACACTATGCAATCATTTGCAATGCACTAGGTCTCGCATTACTGAAATTATGAGCTATTGGCGTTGCATTATTTTTTTGCAATGCCAATATCTCAAACTATCAGTAATGCGAGCCCTATTGCATTGCAAATGCTTTTGTTTTGTTTCCTAGAAACCACAGCATATATATTAAAGTTGTATTTTCCGTTCAGTACAGTTAATTGATTTCTAATTCAAATCCAGTTTGGATGCCAAGGTCATCTTAGTTAGTCACTACTATCTTTCTGCTTGTAAAAACTAAGACTATAATGACAGCCCTGTCTTTGTTTTACCGGTATTTGACATGGAAACAAACCAGACTATTTCAAAGGCAAGGATGCAATGTAGACACCCTTTCCATTATTTGGTCTGGCTTTAACAGTCTTATATTTGATACATTACCATGACCTGTGGTCTGCAGACCCTTGTGGGTCCATGTCGCCTGCTAAGGGGGTACGTGATTGTTCTACTAATAATCCAAATTTTGAGATTAATAAGGTGTGTATGTATGTGTGTATATATAATATACATTTTAAATAAGTAAAGTTGAACATTTTAAAAACCTTTCTATAAATGTGAAGGAATTTAAAATTGGAAGCCAACAATGAAGATGTCATTCATTGGGCAGACGATGGGTGGTGTCAATTGAAGCACCATCAATGAGAATGTATTAGAAGCAAAAAAGACAGTGGTGTGCTAGGTTAGCATATCCTGTTTTTTTTTATAATTCTACACAACTTTTGCAAGACCTTCAACTTTCTTATTACAATTTTGATGTTTCTACATTTGTGAATTAAATACATACATTTGTGAAATAATGTATTTGTTTGATCAATGATTGTTTCTGCGTTTTTGTGAATTGTTTTCTGGTTTAAATTGTCAGTTGCTTAGACATCTTCCAGTAAGGACTTCTTGAGGGTTCCCTGCATTCTAGTAATGATTCAGTGTGAGTCCACAGGCTGAGCGGCACGCACTTAGATGACACAGCCACCGCTACTTATGTATGGACACACACACAGGTGTGTGCATTGTTCCACCCCTTAACGAAGGGACCCCGCCCGCTGCCAATACACATGGCTGTGGCCCGAAAGTGCTTTCTCCATAGCCTGCGGCTGACCCGGGAAGTCAAACCCTATGCTCCCGCGCTTCCTCTGCTGGGGACCCCCAGGAGGAGCAGGACAGTGTCACAGCGAGCTCTAGAGAGTTGGACTACGGCTGGGGTGGAAACCATGGGTGACCTCTATGCAGACGGAGTTATGCTACAATTTGTGGAACTAACGGAGGGCACGGGTCTGCCGGCGGGGCAGTTCCTGCTGCATGAGTCTATACTGCGGACGTATACGGAGTCTTGGGGCGCTATCCAGGATGAACCGCCAATGCACCACCTAATACAATACCTGCATGTAATGGGCAATGGCTCCCACATTGTACACTGGCTGCCACATGCCTTACTCATGCACACGCAGCGGTCCACACAACCGATACGAGGCGAGTGGGTGGCCCTCAGAGGGAGGGAATGGACGGACAAAGAGTGGACCATGATCCTAGCCAGCCCAGTGAATGTCCCGCGTAACTCCCGCTTCTGGACAATCCAATACTATGTACTGCATCAGGCATATTTATCACCAGACAAAATCAACAGGTATTTCAGGATTAACACTGCCACCTGCCCCAGATGCAGCCTGCTAGGCGCGGATATTTTGCACATGCTCTGGCACTGCCCTTCTCTAGCCTTGTACTGGGGTTACCCGACACCCCCTCTCAACACAATCCCCAAGAATGGGAAGACAGAAACGGTTCTGAACTTTTGGAAGGCGGGAGGGAGTTACCCTCCCGGCCGTATTTATTAAAATATGAAACAAAATTAAAACATTAAAATAACAGTTTCATATCATGTACAATTTCATTTACACATTACGATGTTCTTGGCTAACCTTAACACATCTCTAACAAAGGTTCTCCTAGCCGATACTAAAACATCCTGTAAATACATGTCTCAAAATTGAAATTGTACATCCTAACATTACGGGCCAACGGCAAGGTCGTAACCGGTGTCAGATCCCTAATACCAGAACTCCCCCCTCACTTGTGAGTGGCGGGCGCACAGAGGACTGTACCTCTGTGCCAACTTCCAATTTCCCTTGTCTTAACGGGGGCCCCTGTTTACTCGATGCCATCTTAATGGTCGTCCGAGGACTCGTGTGAGGTGTCTAGAAGGTAGCGTAGACCCCCCTCCCACTCCATACTGCTTACCACATCTGCCGTCGCAGATATCCTGGCCCCGGGAAATTCCCAGGAGGGGCCCATAGCCCCTCCTCCCCAGGGAGGGGCCTTGACCGCCTTCCCTTTCGGCGTCCCCATCCTTAGAAGGGGACCGCCTCCCCGTTTAAGGGGCCACTGGCCGCCTCCCCCCGGGCGCTCCCATCCATAATGGGTGACGCCCCACCTCTAGGGATCTTCCAATTACTGCTCACCGATCATGACCTTACCGCCACAGGCCGGATAGTTGACCGGCTATCCGGCCCCCCACAAAACTCCTACCTAAAGGTCATGGCTGCACAAACTCCTTAACCAGGCTACGAAGTCTCCTATGAGTAAAGCATTCCCCTCCCGGGACAAATGGACCCCATCCTCCAGGTACATATGGTCCCCCTTGATACATCCATGAGGAATAGAATGCAATGTATATGTACGAAACAATCTACCAAGTTTGTTATTCACCTTCTTCACCGAGTGATTCAAAGCTGACACAGAAATAGCCCCCCGCCACACCTTCCGTGGGACCATGCAATCGTGCACCCCGGAACCCTTCTCGCCAACCAACTTACTGTGGATTGTATTAATTCGAGAAGTACTCGTCGACCCGTGGTCACCAAATCATTGCCCCCAAGATGCACTATGATTACAGATGGCGGTGACCTTGTCCGCCCTAACAAACCCTCCATAAAAGTTTGAAACTGGTCAATACAGAGCCCGCCCCTTCTGTAGAAGGTCACCCTGTACCCGTATTCCCCAGCCATGTGAATCATGTCACCTGCTTTGAATAAGTCTGCGGCGCGCCTCACGTATGAGTGGCCGACGACCCACACCACTCTTGCCTCAGCCGGTGATCTTTGACCGCTGGTCCCCAGGTGTCGGGTCACTTGCACAGTCCGCCCCGCAAAGCCTGCTTGCGAAACTGAAAACCAAACAGAAAACAAGAAGCGTGAGTGCATGACATTAGCTTCACAACATGTGCAACCGCACATACCTCTTATAACAATTCGAGGACCAGCGCCCCAACTGTTTCACTTTATCTACACTCAAACCCCTGTCAGCACCTATCCGGAAAAAGTGTGTCCCAAAATCGCTCGGGTTCAAGCCCGCTGCCGCGATTGCCATCGTTAACACCCGCTGGAACTGAAACCTGGTCAGTGGGGTGGCGTTGGTGTGCCTCAGCAAGGTTCCCCCCCCATGATGCCGCCCTCTGCGCTAAATACTCCTCCACGCATTTTACCGGGCACATGGGAGACCCTGGAATCCGCTGGACTGCCACACTGTCCCCGATCGCTCCCTGATCGGTCTTGGAACTGACAATTGAAACCACCATTGTCTCCCCCTTAATTTGGATGTGTTCTCGACACAGACCTCCCCCTGTATCCTGCTTGTTCCGCGCTACCAGTTCGCTTACCCGCTTACCCGCATAGCCCCATGGAATGCTAATGCAAAAGCGGCCCGGAATAGTACCGTCTCTGTTTGAGATGAACATGTCGCCGGAAGTACGGACAGTAACAAGGACAACCTTTCTAAACCTATCGTGTGCCTCTCATCCACTCTGCGACCCTCAAGGCGTTGCCACCCTCGCAGCGCCTTTTGTACCAAAAAGGACGATGTGGGGTCCTGAATGCCATGAGCCCTTGCCATAAAAGAAATGGCGGCCCGGTGCCTATTGGCCGTAGCCACTGACTTGCCTGCCTGATGTAAAGATACCAGAAATTTCAGGACATACTCCTCCTGCCCCCAGTGCTCCCCCCCTAGCTGAACCCAAAAAGGACCAATAAGAACGGAACGCCCCTTCATTTGCCTTCCTTGTCCTGGGTGCTAGACTCTCTCCCACGAGGTTTTGTAATCCGGGGCACCGAGAGACCAGAGAGCTTCGGGAAATGGTGCCGCCACCGAGTCCGCTGAGGGCAGAAAACCCCGGAAGGCCTGCATATGGGAACGAGAGAGCGCATCAGCTGCCTGATTTAGTACCCCTGGCACGTGTCTTGCCCTAAAGTGGACGTTTAGTCTCATACATAGCAGGAGAATTTCCTTCAGTAATCTCAAAATCCATTTGCAGCGTGCTGCCTGACTATTGATACACTCAACCACGGTCATATTATCAGACCAGAACACCACAGAGCGATCACGAAACCCCTCTGGCCAGGTTTCCAAGGCCACCAGAATGGGGAACAGCTCCAGAAACCCAATGTTACTAGTGAGTCCATTATCGTGCCACCACTCCGGCCAGGTTCGTGCCGACCATTGATTGCCGAATATGGCGCCAAAACCTACACTCCCCGCCGAGTCGGTCCACAACCCCAGTTCTTCTGAGGACACTGGCGGGTCGGTCCATACCACACGACCGTTGAAATCCGCCAGAAATGCCAACTATATGCGCATATCCTGGCGAACCTCTGTTGACAGTCTTGTGCGGTGGTGCCCTTCCCTGAGGCCCACCATGGCCTGTGCGATAGAACGGGAGAAGGGGCGAGCCATTGGTATTACTCTCAGGGCAAAGTTAAGCTGACCCACAACCTGTTGTAACTGATGGAGAGATGCCTTTCTCTCGCCGAGACATGTTTTTAGCGAGGCCCTGAACTTCATAACCTTCTCTTCGGGCAAGCGGAAGCACCCCTCTACAGAATCGAGCTCAATTCCGAGAAACTAGAGTGTAGTAGATGGCCCTACCGTCTTACCGGGTGCCAGCGGCACGCCAATTTCCTCCATCAGATTACAGAATTCCCCCAAAGCCTGTGCACATTCCATGTCCCCGGCTGCCCCCAGAAACAGAAAATCATCAAGATAATGCATAACATGTGTAAAGCCCGTGACTCTTGTGAACGCCCATTGCAAAAAAGTACTGAATTTCTCAAAATACGCACAAGAGATGGAGCAACCCATTGGCATACATTTATCCATGTAATAGCGTCCCTGAAACATAAAACCTAGGAGACGCTGGTCATCGGGGTGTACCGGGAGCAACCGGAACGCTGACTCGATATCTGATTTAGCCATCAGCGCTCAGGGCCCCAGGCGATTCAACATGGCGACGGCCTCATCAAAGGATGCGTACCGCACCGAACAAACTCCTGGGTCAATCGCATCGTTCACCGAAAGGCCCCTAGGAGCTGACAAATTATGTATTAACCTGAACTCCCCTGGGTCCTTTTTGGGAACCACTCCCAAAGGTGAACAAACAAAATTGCCAACTGGTGGTATGTCATATGGTCCAGCAACCTGACCTCGGGCCACTTCCTTACCAATCTTTGCCTGTACCACCGCCGTATTCTGTTGAACCGATAGTTGGTTCTTACATTGTGCGTCCCCCTGAAAATCCCCCGCCGGGATGCGGAAACCATATGAGAAACCGTCTCGCAACACCCCGGCGGAGATATGATCAGGGTATTCGTTCAGCCAAGGGATCAATGCCATGATATCAACCGGGGTAGGTAATGGCGCCCCTCGGTCTATTTTAGACCTGTTTGGCGCCCCCTCTACCTCCCGTATCACCAGTCTTGGCTCTGCACGTACTCTCGGGGTGTGAGGACTGTCCGCACCCTGCACACTCATGCCTGAACCTGCACGATCCCTGTGGCCTAGAACACTTGCCTCTGTTAAAGCTCCAGCAGACCCCTTTCTTACCCGAGTTGCCATTATTCTTTGTGTTCTGATCGCTGCTTGAACCCGCCCGAAAGGGGGCCCCAAAAGAATGGCGGGAGGGCTCCACCCCGTTACCGCCTAAAAATGGCGACTTCGCCGTGCTCGACTTCTCAATTTTCTGCCAGGGAATGGAGTCGAAACAATCCCACGTCAGAGATGAGTCGTACTCTTTGGACTTACGAAATATGCTATCGTAACCACACCATTGATTGCCCCCGTATGATTCATAAAAGTCCATGATACGTGTCTGATAAACGGCTAACTCCACCACTAATTCGGGCCTACGTTCCCCCATAATTGCAGTGAACATTCCAAACGCTCTGGCCCAATTAGAGATCGTTTCATCTACTCTGAAACCCGCCATCTTTGCGCGCCATACACTAGGGTGCAAAAACTCTTTCTGGTTTTTTACATGCTCAATCTCATAGTGATCGGTCAACAGGGAAAACATGTTCACATATTTATCCGCCCAAATCCTCTCTTTCACATCGATCGGGATATGTTGAACGACTTTTTCCCTTCTTGAGGGTACCGATCCCTCCCCCGCCATCGGCAATGGCTGCTTACCTGAACCGGTAGCTGTGACCGTTGTCGCTGCCGAACCAACGCCCGATACTGGTTGTTCCACGGGAGCCTGCGGGGAAACAAGAGGACACGGTGCCTTCGCAGCATCTTTCGATTGCCGCAACTGCTTCATTATCGACCTGGCTTCTTCAGCCGTGGCCCCCTCATTCTCTCTGCCCAACCATGCCGCCAACTGGGCAGCCAGCTCGGGAGGCATATCCTCCTCGTTCACAGGAATGACCACCACAGGGATTGGTTGTCCCGCGTTCGGGACCGGAACTGGGGCCTCGATCGGGGTGACCGGGTCCGCTGGAGGTGATTCGGGAACCGGGGCCTCCCCACCCGATGACCCCTTCTACCTCTCCCGTTAGGGACCACTCCCGGCAATGCTGGTCCGATGACTTTCTTTGGTCCACCCGCACCGTTCATTGCCGCCATCTGCTTCTTCATGTCAGCCATGTCCTTCACCAGCATACGAAGCATCTGTTCGGTTCCGATCCTCTTTCCGACCTTCTTGCCAGGCATCGTCCTAGGGTAATCCTCAAGGTCCTAGGTCAGGAAGCTTCGAACTCGCTGAAAGAAGAAACACAAGAATTAAATTCTCAAAATTGGCTCTTCGTTCCGTCTCGAGCTCACGTGCAACGGGTAGGTGCAGCTTCAGAGCACAGGAACAAGAGGATGCTTCCTTGGCTTGTTGCTCCTTTTATCCTTCTTCGGGCGGGCGTGGACCCTCCCCCAATCCGCCTCCGGGGCGTGGCCATCGGCGTAGTTGTCTAGGACAGCCCCCTCTTGGCGGGAAAAGGCGCGCCCCGGCTACGCCGCTTCGGGCATACCAGCCGAGACTCGCCTCCCGCCCAAAATGGCTTCCCGGGGGGATCAGGGTACTCCACCATACGTTCGGGGGGACCGAGCGGTCGCCCCTTTCCATTCGCTCCTGACAAGCAGCACCGGCCCAGGGTTACCACACACATGGGAGGATTGCATTCTGGGATTGTACAAAAGAAATAAACTCAATAGAATAGAGGCTAGGTTCTGGGACTTAGGCCTTATCACCGCCAAGCGACTAATTACTAAACACTGGAAGCGGACAGAACCACCCATCCCTAAATACTGGTACGCTTCCTTCACCAACTGGGCTAGGGCGGAAAGCATGGCACTACACCGGGAGGAAATAGCGAACTTACGAAAATTTCCGATCGCACAGAATTGGGATGACATCCACAGCTCCCTCCAGAAGGATGGCACGGCCAGGGGGCTCACTTAGGGACCGCCACAGGTGGGAAAACACAGGCGAAGAAGATGCAGGGACACCAAAGACACGGGGAACACGGCCCTCACACGACACGCACATGCTCGGAATGCTGGACATATGGAGCCTGCAGAATTATGGGATGATGGCTCCCCCTCCCCCCTCTCCCCCCCCCCCCCACTGCCGCACAGTGCACTGAATGTAATAAACGCCCAACAAGTGGGCCGCAGGCCCGGGCGCCCGCCCACACGAAGCAACAATTGTCTGTGACAAGGAATGATAACCACCTAGGCCTCATACAGGATGCACCCCCCTCACGTGCACTCTCCCTCTCCACTCCCCCCCGAACATATTCCCCAGTTTCATTAGTTCTTTGAGATCCTGTTTCTCAAATATGGCTCTTTCTTGCACGAGTACCACACCTGGGGGACACGCTTAAATGCCCAGACAGTTGTGAGACTTGAAACGCGATGCGTCTCCCCAACATAAGATCAGGCTATACCGCTTATCCAAATATCGCAACACCCGCTGTACTGACGGTCGGAGGGGTCTTGACGCTCTGAGCCGGCGGCATGCACAGAGACACAGGCCGAACACGAGTAGTACACACCCTTGCCACATAATGGCATGCGCACAGGGTCTGTCAGTGAACATTATGAGTCTCAGTACGGCGGACGCCGGATTGCTCCTAGAGGACTCAGCCACCAAGTTGGGATACGTTGAAACGAACTGTCGAGTTTAACAGAGTTGTATTCCCCTTTTTTTTTATGTACTTATAAAAAAGACAAAACAAGACGTCACTTAAATGTGCAATTTTAATTATGAGCATATGGGATACTGATGATGTAATAATGATATTTCACAGGATGTTGTGGTCGCCGGAGGTATATGCCTTCCTCTGTTTTCGTTTCTTTTACAAAATATCGCAATGTTGCAGCCGGCCCGATGGGTTGTAGGCTTAGCTATATGTAATGCTCAATGAATCACTAATAAACGTCTTACAAAAAAAAATGATTCAGTGTGAGTCCACAGAAGTCAAAAGTTTAAGAACCTCCCCAATTAGCACATTAAACACCCATATGCTTGCTTTGCCCACACTTTTTATATTGTTTAAGCCTGCCCTTCCCTTCACCAGACCTGCCCCTTCAGTTGCTTTCAGAATGGATAGCACTTACTGGTTCATCTGCATATACCAAGTTATTTTTGACTTGATCGGTGACAACCGTGTTGAGGTTCATGAGAAATACATTTTTGAAACAAATCTAAACTATTTCCCTTGACGCCTACTCAAATGGTATTTCACGGCTGTAGAAAAAATATCTATTTATTAAATACATTCTCACTTTCCATCCATACACATGTGTTCATTGCTGCACTAAAGATTATCTGTCACCTCTGATAGGTGCGTGATAGACAAACGTGCCCCACTTCCAAACTTGGTCCTTTAGACCCAGTGCAAAGCTTGTAGCACAGTATCTGTGGGTTCCAGGTCCTTGTGCAAGCACCACTTGCGTGGTTTGGTCATTTGCTGGTTTGTGAAGGAGATCTCTCAATTAGCATTGGGAACAATCCAATTGTAGTCCATTGTGCAACTGGAGCTATGTGCGCCAAATGGGGCAGTCTGCAGAACCCAAGTATCGTAAAAGCCCATTGGAAGCTTTGGATAACCCATTTGTAGCTTTGGTGCTACAAGTGCCCTTTCGGTTTCAGCAGTTTCACCGAATAAGTGTGCCTCTTCCAAAATGCGCAGTACCGGAGAGCCACACGAAAAGCTGTAGGTTCAACTGTGGGTTTGTGGCCCCCGTTCCTTAGTGGTGGGGTTTTTTAACCCACATAAAGAACAAGCCCCCTGAAATGGCAGAGTAGGTTTGGCCTGAATCTGCGACCGTTCAAAGACTTCTTCAGGCCTTACATATTGATTAATGGCAGATATTATTGGGGTACACTGCTTAAAGGCTGGAGCACTGTATCCCATATACACCAAACACACTAAGAATACAAGAGAATTAGGCAATGTACAGCTAGGAACATGTTTAATGTAGTTTTATAAGATGAATGCCATACTAGAAGTGGTATTAAGCGAAAAATGTGCAGTGGTGAACAGTGAGGATGGTGTGCCTGCTGTAAATTGAATGGATTCTATAAACAATAGATTTTCAAAATTTACTGAAGCAATTTAGGTCAAAAACACAATTTGGTAGAGAAGTAGTCTTCTTATAGCACTGGCTGTTGAATTGCTACCAATGCAGTGGAAATGTAATTTGAAGTCCTGTCGCTGACATAGAAGCGCCAGGAGGATCTTGCACTGCAAAGACTTCCAGTGCAGTGCACTTAGCAACTAACGCCTGTAATCGCATCTTTGCAGTGTAAACATCTGTTAGAGAACGTCTTTATTCTTAAATGCAGTGCAGGGAATGTCAGAGCTGAGCAATGATATTTTATTTAAAGAGAAAAAGTAAACTGGGGCATATATGCAGTACCCTGTGTACATGTGGAAGAATTGATGGTTGAGAAAACGTTTAGGCAAGTATTGGCAAATCCAATTGTGTTGTATCTGCTCGTGCATTCCACGTGAGAATGGGATTTCTGCATCTTGGCAGTTGCTGTGATGAGCTGCGGAACAGCAGGACCTTTTCTTCCTGCGGGTGGTGCTATTGTCTAATACACTTAAATGCACCCGCTTCGTGTGCCTCATACTTTACAAATAGTTTTCACATATGCAAGATCTCTTCGTTTTGTCAGTTTTTCAGGTCTCGCCTAGCTACGCAGCACATGCCCTTCTCGCCTTGGCGAGCTCTATTGTCAACTTTGTTGCCGAAGGGGGACAGGATATGTGCACGCATAGGGACAGGAGGTGTGCACACGGTGTTTCAGCATGCGTATGGACAGGAGATGTGCACGTGGCGGCGTTTCAACACAGCGCGCACATGGCGCGCTTTCACCTTCCCTCCTTCGGCGTTTCAACACAGCGCGTGTATGGTGCGTATGCAATTTCCCTCCCTCCCCCGCCGGCTCCAGATTGTCTGTAAACCAACGCCATATCTCTTACATGGTTCCCTAGCTTGTTAAAATGGATCTAGCGATGGGACCAGGTTAGCCGCTCAGCTGAACCCCCACAGTGTAACCCTTCCATTGCATCAAGACTCTGGGGGTGCCAGCTGCATGCCGGCGTCGGCTTGGCAAGACCTGTAGACTGCAACCTTAATTGCCTCTATATGTGCCTATCCTCACAGCTGTCATCAAACTTGTTTTAACCCCTTCCATGCTCATGACGGAATGGTTCCGTCATGAGCGTCGGTTGGCCTGTGCTTATGACGGAACCGTTTCGTCATGGTTCCATAGGCCCAATGGAACGTTCAGCACCGCAGCAAAATTCGCGCAGCACAGAAGGGGTTAAACATCCAGGTGTTTAGTACAATGTTGAGTGTCCCATTTCTCACCCAGGTAGACTCTATAAAGCGAACCAGCGCGTGTTTAAGTTCCTGAAACCACAAAATCGGAGCAGACCTCAGCTGCTCTCCCCACAGAGCCCAGCTCTAAGAACCTGGTGGGGGGTTGGTCAGATTTCTGCATGATTAATTCCTGAATCAGCCAATCAAAATCACTGATCCTTGTTATGATTCAACCTCAACCAGACTCAGACTGCAGCCTCATAGGGAGGTTACAAAAAAGGTAAACATAGCTCTTATTCAATAATCCGTGCTCCGTTATAGGAGAATATCGATTTACCAGTACTGCTATTAGCAATCATTTGTACATCACAACCAGATGTGACATTATTATGGAATTGGTTACAGCAGTGTGAGGTTTCAGACCGCTCCTTTTGGAGCGCATGTTTCACATAAACCTTTTTCAGTCGATTTGGATACATTTATCGGAAGCAAAAAAGAACCTTGTTCTTGGTTATTGGACATTCTGCAATAACCCCGAAGACAAATCCAATAGGGTCACATCTGTTATACAAAGACTAACTATGTCTTGTTTGTTGAAGAGTTCCTATTTCAATGACCATGTGAGCGAACTGTAATATGCATCTACATTGCAAGGGGATAATTATAATTACTTGTAATAGCTAGTTGTTTCTCTGTCTCCCAATTTGAATTACCCATGAAGACAATTAAATGTCCCTGTCCTATCCAGCGCACACCTGAAGGAGAGTCTGGACCGTGCCAAAAACTGCAAGCTTCTACCTAGCATCAAATCTCGGCTCTGTAATCTAGCCTGGCTGACGATCCGTGTGACATTGGTGAACTGGTTTAATACCGCTCTTCAGGGACCCCAGTAGTCCCATAAACAACGGGGAAAACACAACGAGCGCCTCGTGAACGGTTCTCCTGCATTGCTACCTCCCACACTCCATAATTACCATCTCGAAACACGATCATTCGCGCAGTGGATTGTTCCAAGTGTCCAAACAAGACCTTGTCATGCATCCGACTCCAGTAGTTGCCGCCGCTAATGAGTGAATGCTAATTATATAATGTGTTGTAATCTGCAGTAATAGCCCTTCTTGAGTCTTCAAGGCACTCTTTCTGCGTGCGACTGCTCCCTTTGGGGATCGTTTTGTGGACTTTTTTGTTTGTTTACTTTTTTGTTTGTCGGTTTTCTGTGTGACCTGTGCCCGCTTGTTGCCAAATGCCATTTGTGTGCGTGTTTGGCGCGTGTCTGCTTCCCTCGCATAAATACTGCTCTAGCCTCTGATTTTGTCGGTTTACAGTGAAAGTGTGACTGAGGTCACCTGGTGGTGCTGGTCTTTCTGCCTTTCTTTCCACCTTGCCTCTTGTTGTGACTTTTTATTGATAATAACCTTGGCTTTTGTAAAGACATGCCATCATGTGGTGGTCTCGACACATTGGGGAATGTTGTTGTTTGTTGCCTTTTTTTTAAATGCCTTTCTGTGATTAATTGTTGCTTCCAAACTTGTTTGGCTTCTGCTTTCCCTCCAGCGTATTTGAAAAAACTAAATTTGCAGGTGTAACAGACACACTGGTGGTAGTTTTCATGAGGAGCCGGACCCCCCAGATTGTTCCTTGACCCACTGCTAACCCCACAAATCAATGACTTACTATAAGGCATCATATACAAGGTCAATAGACCAAACTCGCGCAAATGTGAGACCTATTGCACTGCAAGTGCTTGTATTTTTTACGTGTTGCACACAGCAGAATGAGTTGTTCGACAACATGGCTTAAAGGGGAAAAAAGCACTATGACTTGGTAAATGCAGACCGGTCATAGCGCTTTTGTTTTGTTTACTGTAAGATGCCTAATTTCACAAGCTTACACAGTACCCCCGTTGCTTACAGAAGTGCATGAGTCTGATCGTTGGTGGGAGAGGTGTGGGTGCTCAAGAGGAGAAGAAATGGATGGGGGTGGGTATGGTGTAAGGGAAAACGTTCATGAGGTGAGTAACGGGACGCAAGCAACGAAGGGAAAAGCAGAGGTGGGAGGGAGAGGGGGCAATCTGTTGACAGGGGTATTTATGTAATCTGTACAATACGTAACTGACCCTACCCTTTACAATCCCGTTTGTAGAAAGGTGCTCCATAATAAAAGCGGATATTGAAAACTATAACCTGTACAACTAAATGCGGAACTTGGTTGGCATAGCCCCCAGACACAGTAACCAGTGCCATCTCTGCTAGGCTCCAAACACAACTGCAGGAAAATGCAGCTGCCGATTCCTCGGAGGCCTTGCGATAAGGGAGGACCCGAAAAATGCTGCCAAAGCGAAGACTTGATATCATGCTAAGTGGGCTAGGACGAGGGATGGCACACACAAAGAAGATTTCCCACTTTATAAATTAGCATATTACATACTGTGCTTCAATAGGGCGCCGTGGAGACCTCAACAATGGGCTTAGACAATGTCCAACCCATAACTAACCTGTGGCAATCACTGAATTGCTTCCGGCTTATTACAGACTTTAAAGGTGTTAATCTAAAGATTTGTGCTGAGCTTCCTTTGATCTTCTAAAAAAAATTGTTTTGCTTTTTTTAAGTGACGTGAAACGATGACACTATTGCAGAAAGTATTTATTCATTATGAGGTAGAAAACTCCTTTGTTGAAGGCAGAGGAGGTTGTAAACAAATAATGGTCCAATACACGGAGTCAGTGTTCTCAAACACGTAAAATGCTTTTCAAACTCACCAAAGTGATCCTGTTCCTGGCTACTATTTACTCACGGGCGCCAGGTGGATATCTAGATTTAAATAGTGCTCAAGAGCTTGTGTGGGGCCTGGTGCAAGCAATGACGTGCGGGAGGTTGCTCTGGGTGCAAGGAGTGACGCAGAAGGGGTGCATTGGAGAGGGAGACTGTCCGAAATCCCATCCAATCTTATGGCGTGCTCAAACCTTCATAATAAACAAAGTACATCAAGAAGCATGCAGCCAATTGAAGGACACTGGCTGCTGACCAAAAACTGTACTTAGTCTAAACTCCTGGTAACTGACGATTGTCAGAAGAAAGAGCAAGTGAAATCAGATGCCTGACCCTGATACTGCTGACCAATGAGAAGCAAGAAAACTGGAGACACCATCAGCCAACCAATGGTAATTGGTGAGCTCTAAGCACCTTTTTCATGCTTTTTATTTGTTTATTATTATTTTTTTTAAATTACAAGAGATTTTGCATGCACAGCCCAAGCAACCCTGCACTGTGTACCAGGTTCAGCAGCAAACATCTAGTATATATAACAGGATGGGAGGTCTTAGGCAAGATGGTGTCTCTGGCAGTCGTTTAACTCTTTGAAGACTGTTCCTAAAGGTGAGTCAGTATTTTGAGAAAAGTAGGCAAAGCTTCAGCTGTCCTTTTTTAGGTCTAGCCTGTAGCAGCGCGCATGTGCTGCTCTACGAGACTTCTTGTAGGGGCTTCTGAAAGCTGACCACATGCTTGTGCGTGTTCTTTTGTTTTCGTAGGCTGCAATTGGCTTTTGCGTGCGTCTTTTTGAAAGACCGCACGCAATTGGTGAAAGGCAGATGCATGTCCCAGCTTCCTTTAGAAATGTAACCGCCCATGGCCTATTGGTGTCTGTTACGCGCAACAGCGCCCTCTGGTTTTAATTATAAACATGTGTTTATGATTAGCGTGCGTTCACTTTGCTGCCGCGCTCCCTCGCCCCTCTGTGGTGCATGCGCACTACTGGTTTCGATTTCGTGCTCTTTTTAGAGTATGTGGCTGTTGCAAACGGTGTGAGTTGGGACAGTATACTTGTGTTATTTTGTCAGCCCTCGTCCGTTGTTAGGTGAGAATACACAACCACCTGCGGCAGGTTTTCTTACATTTTAATGAAGACCCAGGGTGCACCAATCGTCTTCATATAAAATCTGGCCTCTGATGAGACTGCCAATAAGGGTGGCAATCGTGGAGGCATCTTTTTTTGGATGTTCTATGTTGCACGAATACGTGCCCAACAGATGCTTCTGTGCCTTATTCCCTCTGGTTCGTTAACTCTGGTAGTCGGTGGGCAAGATCTGAATTCAGTGAAGAGCTGAGAGGTTGACATGGAGCAGCAAGACGCCTGCAGACCTCTCGCCATCCGCGGCTGTATGCAGCCTGGCAGTGCCTGATAACCTGCTCCACCTCTGATACAGAAGGAGAAGTTATCTTTCCTTTGCTGAAACACTCTGGCTTTTTGCCGGCAGTCACTGGGCTCCTGCACAGTAAATGCTTTGGTGGTCGCGCCAGATCTGTCTGCTGCAGAAACGTGATAACTTAAATAAAGCAGGCCAGGTTAGCGCACTAGTCCCGTGTGGGCTGTACATGGAGGGCTGCACTCCTGAGCAGTAAGAATCCGTGATCTGGGGGAGGAGCCAGGTCGCGGACCAAGATGGCTGCTCGGGCTCCCGGCTCCGCCGGCCGCGGTCTCCCGCCACCACATCTAGCGCCCTAGCTAGCGCCTTTCTTGTGCTCCCGTGCTGTGGAGATGTAGCGGTGCCGATCTACGCGCGTCCGAGCGCTCTGGCGGCTTCCTAGCCTGAGATGCGCCACCTTGAAGTTTGCGGCCCGCCCCTGCCTGCAGCCGGGGTCTGGGGTACTCAACTGCCCGGCCACAAACACAACAACAACAACGGCAGGGCGCGTGGCGGAAGTGCCGGTCTGGGAGGATGACGACCCGGCCTTACCTGATTATGACGGCGATTTTCACGTAGCGCCGCAGCAATGTTTGGATTCGATTTGCTGCTTTCCCCTGATTATCGGAGCAAGGACCCCTCCTCCAGCTGGTCATTATGTGTGTGTGCGCCCTGCAAAGATTGTGTCGATCCCGATGGCGGTCAGGGTCTCCTGATGCCCATGCTGGGACTGTTTGCCCGCTGATTGATCAGCGACCCCGGGACACTCTCCCCCTAGCGGTGTACGCTCCGTGTGGGTGCGCCTTGCACGTGATTGCGCCTGAGGGGACCAATACTGATCCTTCACTGATCGGCTGGGGCCACGAAAATGTTGCGATCAGACACCTGGGGCGGATTGGCCTGGTGCGCTGGAGCCTTGCTGGATACGAGGATTGTCGCTACTGGGGGTGTGATGGAGAACCTTCAGCTGGGGGATAGCATGGCGGCCATTGTTTACTTGCAATTCGCACGGCGGGATCAGATGGAGACCGCGGGGAGAGACCTGGATGCTGTGCTGAGTGGGGTCTTCCAGGCGTAACGACTTCTGCCCTGATAAGCGGATTGCTGGATGTAGTGTGCCATGTTGATTGTTGACAGTCGGCTCACGGGGGCTTCTGGGACTTGGTGGTCTCGGGGCTAGCTGGTAACGTCCTATGGGCCCACGCTCGACCGAGGGTTGGTGGCGCTAGGTGTTGTCCAGTCATCACAGCGGAGGCTGAATATCCGACGATGGTACCATTTATGGGTGCATTACCCGGTTCTACTGACTAACTGATCAACGGCGGCGGGTGGAGGTGGCGCTATGGCAAGCCCTTTTTTCCTCTGTACTGGGCGGATGTTGAGGATTGAGCACCATCGCTCGCGCTCACTGATGACCCCCTGGACAGTTGGACAGCTACGTCCTCCGAGCGACATTGTGTACTATCGTGTCTTTGGCAAGATATCATCTTCCCAGTCGGGTACTTTGATCCACCTACACCTGTGACGGATAGATTGGGTTGCAATCGTAAATTGGTCTGGGCGGGCCTGGGTTGAGTATTGTAATGCTATTTCAGTGCGATCCGGTGCGGGACTCTCTACCTATGTTATGATGGCGCTAACGGCAGACTGGCAGGGATTGTACCCACTCATTATACGTGTACTGTATTGCATTCAGGCTTACTGTTTGGAGTGGGTGTCTTCTGTGGTGGTGGTGGGGGGGGGGGCGGCGTGGGCTGGGGGTCTGTCCTGGTTTCCTCCTCCGTTTTTCCCCTTTTTTTCTTTCTTTTTTCTGCTTCTCTCCTTTAGATTCTTACTTAAGTCGAGCTATAGCTCTATTCTGCTTTCTTCTACATTTCGGGTTCCATAACGGGCGACAGGCACGCTGCTGAGGGAGAGGCCGTAGCCGGAGGCAGGGGTGCAGGGTGGGGGGTTTTGGGGGGGGTATTACTGTTTTTCTTTTCTCTTTTTCGTACCTAGGGCCCCTTTGTTCTTACCTGTTATTCTTGGCTTTCCCTTTATTCCTTGTTCTTTCCTTTTTCTTTGTAACCAAGCGATGGGTTGTTTACCGTACGTTTCTCTGGTCCGAATCACGAGGGGCGATGTTTCTTGAAACAGACTTAAGTTGCAGCAGGCATGTACTGTATTGGTGTGCGAACTGTACTGTTCATTGTCTATCCTGTTTAATACGCATTAGTATCGACGCCTTGTCTTTATTAGTCCTGCTGCGAAGATCCTGATTACAGACAGCCCTTGATTTAATGATCGTTCGATTGTATGGCATCCTATCCTGGTTTTCCCTAAACTTAAAAAAGAAACCTTATCCATCCTGGTACCTATATGGTACGATCACTATCCTGAGTTGCAATGGGGAGGCGGAATGCTGAGTACTTATGGCTTTTATTGATTTGCTGCCCGTTATTGTAACTGCTTTGTGTATCAAAGGTTTACCAAAAATAAAAAAAAATAAAAAAAAAAAGAATCCGTGATCTACATAAAGAACAGAACACAACAGAGCCAGCCCCCCATCATTTGACAATGGTCTTCCTATTGCAGTGTGTGCAAAGCATGCTTGCTCTCAGTTTTACTCGTAGGTGGCCGCTAGGTTTTTGTTTTTTTATTCGACAACTCTTACACGTCACTCCTGCATTGTATTGTAGTTTACACCTCAATCTAGTCCCTTTTCTTTAGCCTACTTTCGGCACGGGTAACCAACCGGTCTCCAAATCTTTCAGGAAGGCTGCACTCTTCGAAATGCCCATTCGGTCCTGTGAGAGAAGCACAGACCTGGGTCCTGCTTGCAGAGGGCGCCAAGGATGGTCCCAGAGTAACAAGGGACCTGGCAAACGGAAGCTGATCGGGGTCCCTCCCATGCGAGTTGACTGGATAACGAGCCAGCCACTCCACACAACACCTGCAGTTTGTAAGCCTGCAGCATGCTTTATTCAGAGACGGGCAGTGCGGTGTTTAGCACAATACGTATGGAATCACCACAGGATGGCAGGTGCTTTTGCCTAAAAAGGTAGGACTGGTTGATTGTGTGCAAACTGCCATGGAGAAACTTGGTGGCAAATACTGCAAGACAAACAAATCAGTGCTTTCTGCTCTCAGTTAAGCATATCCAAGATGTCGTGAATTATCAACGTTGCAGCAAAATCACAGGCAGACTGGTTACCATTTCAATGATTTCTGAAAGCAAACTGAGAAAACATGTAAAACTGGAAACAAGGTCAACAGGTCTGGTGCTGGCCACCAACATATTTTACTTAATCAATAATTTTTTTGGCACGTTTTTGCACAACTATAGTTGTGAAAGCTACCGGTCCCCTGCAATAAATTTTTAAAAAAAAGGCTGAAACTATTTTTGGGTTTTTGGTCACAAAAAGAAAGCATTGCCATAGTTCTCTTGGCACTGAAGGAAGCTAATTTGTGTGTCTTTGCGGTTATTCTGGACGGGAAGAACGCGGTCACTCACAGTGCAGGTGTACAATGGCTCAAGTGGGTTGACTCACTGTCCCTTATGAACTGTAGTGTGTGGAAGAACAAGGTCACAATAACGGACACAATGGACGAAGAGGGCTGACTGAAAGCCCATAGTTATATATATATATATTGTACATCCAATTTTAGTAACCTGTAAAAAGGTCTTTGATAATGCCAGACCAAAAAAAGTGACCGTTGATTTTTCTCAAATTTATATTTGCTCCCAATTAATAGATGTCAAACTTGGAGTGGCTTACGAGTATGTTGGAGCAAAGAAAGGGTTTTAGGCAGGTGTATCTGATTTGATGTTCTAATCATTGCTTATGCCACCATGAGACTGCTTAAATGTGATTGGAGACAACAGCAGAAAGCTAAACCAGCATTTGCAATGCAATAGGTCTCACTTTTACGGGAGTTTGATCTATTGGCATTGTAAATGACAATGCCTTTTATTTGTTTTATTTTTTAAAGCATAAAAGGCTTTGTCATTTACAATGCAAATGCTTGCTTAAGATTTTTATCATGACCCAGAATTGCAAGTTTGATCACCTGTGATGGTTGCAACCAGTTTTTTCCCTCTTCAGAGAACTGTTAGTTCATTTCTTAGAAGCTGCGGTCTGTTCTAATTAAATGCATCACTAAAGCCAGGAAGGAAGCTCTAGGGCGAGGGCCAACTTACTACCAGAGAACCAGATGTCTGGCTGCACCCAGAGCTAGATTTGTTTGAGATAGTATCAGGAAAGCCACTGAGATGTGTGATGAACAGGGTGTGCACAATGATGCAAGCTAATGGGAAGCATATAAATGTGAGTGAGATGATTATGCAGTTGGCGGAACTCAGCCGAAAGTGCTGCAGTTACAAAGATATCCTGGCTTCTCAAGGTGTTGGCAATAAATGCTAAGCATTTGCGTGTGCAATTTGGTCCTGAATTTGTCCACGCTTTCGAACTACTGTACGTTCTCCCTTGTGAGAATTGTGTTAATTGTAATATAAGTGGAAGGAACAGGCAAGGCACAGACTGAGGACTTCCGTTTACAGTTCACATTGGTGGAGCTGTTTACTATGCCTGAAAATGAAACCATTAGGAAAGCCAGCTAGTTTACTTTCACAAACACAGATGCCCTCCTGATTTATTTGGATTACTTTCACCAATGTCATCCTCTACTTTACTTAATAGCACGTGGGTTTTGTTTTGGGGAAGGATTGAAAATGATATTGACTGAATTCAGTAGAGGTTCCAACTGTGTGACTTATGAGGGGCATTGATGCAGGCCTGTATTCTGGAAACCTAGAGCTCTAGATAGGTCATACGGATGACTTGACTTACCACGTTTGAAAGAATATTGACGGGTGAGTTCATGGTCTAAACAAATTGGTGGGAATCCTCCTGTCTTTTTTTGCATCAGAATGACCTTGTCTAAGATACTGATAGTAACCAAAGGCCTAGGGTGCAGAGTTTTGAACATGTGAACACTGGATAGGAGAGCAAAAGTATCGTAAGGCAGCTTATAGACGAAAAGCATTGCCTATGTGATGCTTGATAAGTTATAGAAAGGAATTGGATGGCCTATTGTGAGGGTACCCAGTTTATCACAGGGGATTGTGTTTTTGGTGGGTTGCTAGGTTCTGGTAGAGCAGTTTCCAATTTGTATGTTTCAATTGGAAGGTTGAGTTGTATCGCTATGTGCTGAGGCACAAAAATAGTTTGGGATACCCAGTACTCACTTATTGCAACAGCACATGCCAGCCAAAACTGACCAGGACATCTGGGACACAGAGCAAATTAAAACACTGTACCGCTTGATGGATTTTGGCATCTGTGGTTTGGGGGCTGTGCTTAGGGAAGGAGGCAAATAATCTCCCTGTATGAAGCACTTTGGAGGTGCATGGAGGGTCCGTGTAACTGATAACTATTGAAGGCTAGTGTTGGACTTGGCCCTCCCTACAAGGTCCTCTGCAAACATTTTTCCTCAACTTTCCTGTTTTCTGACCAGCTTTTGTTGCCTTTATAACTCTGCACACTTTACCTCTCCTAACCGGTGCTTGTGCGCGCTCTTTTAAATATTGTAAAATTGTCTTACACCCAATTGGCACATTTAAATTACTTGAAAGGCCCCTGTTAAGTTATACTCTGAACCTGTAAAGTAAATGCTACTAGTGAGCTTGTAGCATTTGTTGTGCCACCCACTCAAGTAGCTCTTGAAAACATTCCCCAGGCCTGTCATTACAACCTGGGTACAGTGTAAACTGTAATGTTGACCTACCAAAAATAATTTTTTTGCTAGGCGAAACATTCCTTATTAATACATATAAGCCACCCCTAGGGTAGGCTCTAAACAGCCCATAGGGCAGATTGCATTGTATGTACAAATTTGGACATGTACATTTTTAATTTTACATGTCCTGGTAGTGAAAACCTTTAAATTAGTTTTTCACTAATGCAAGGCCTCCCGCTCTTATAGCATAACATTGGATCACCTTATTGTATTTAATAAGTGATAACTTTTTGTGTGGGAGCAGGTAGGAATGTCCGGTTTGGCCCGAGGAATTGTAATTTAAAATTCTCTTCAATGGTAAAGTCTAATTTTTAAATCCCAATTCTGAAATGCCACCTTTAGAAAGTTGACTTTTTCTTGTCCTAACCATTTGGTGCCTGCAGCCTGTTTCTGGGTCACTTGACTAGGTGTAGTTTGCAGTTGACCTTTTGTCTATTCCTCCCAGACAGCATCACAATAGGTCTGGATGTTTGCAGGATGGGCCTTCATTGCTTATTTAGGGGAGGGGGGCATAGCTGCCAAGGTTTCAAATTGCTGTGTGACATTTTCATAATTTCAGTCAAATTATGAGTGACATTTGAACGACTATGAGTGACACTTTCTCAAGAGCAAAATCAAGCAATGTAGATGACGGAAACATAAATATTCAAAATTACAATAATTTGAGTAACAAGAAATTCTAAGCAGATCTTAAAACTGTTGCAAAACACCAGATTTGGAAGTGCACTAACCGGAGACTGCATGACTGCAGTTCTCAGTAACAGAGGGCAGACAGGCACTGCAGCTGCTCAGATTTCATTGATCATTCAGGACTGCATGCTAGCCAAAAAGCTAATTTTATTGTTTAGCGTAGCAAGTGTAATTAGGAGATTAAACCATCACTCAGTCTCAGGCATAATCGGGTGCTAATGCAATAAGGTAAAACAATCATAAACGGTTTCCACCTCGTGTTCCTAAGTTGTAAGTGTGTACATTTCCACTGAGATGAGACACTCTTCTAGCTTTGACATTTATAGGATGCCCACTTCCATGATAATTGTACTTGTTACAATAACTGCCTCTCTGCTTGACAAAACATAATGTCAGTTAGGTCAGCTGAGCCCAACCCGCGGCGGCACCAACGCGCAGTTCTACTTAACTTGCAGGCTCAGGCAGCTTGCTAAAACTAAATTATTATGAATGTGTTAAATCAGAAAGCAACATGAATTGTCAGACCTGAGTTGCGATGGGACGAGGGTGATGATCTCTTCTTTCAGCAGGGGCCGCATTGTGGAGGCCCACAGATTTCTAGAGATCTTCCCTCTGCACAGGTGACTGTCCGACCTCTGCTGAGTGCTCTCCCTGTCCCTCGTGATGATGGGGCAGCAAACTACTGACGGCAAACAGGCTGTTAGAAACATTACTGCCCGCGTTAAATTGCCGCCTTACTACTAGTGACATCCTGTTGGAAAATCGACAGTCACGTGACGGCACGTAACGTGATGCCGCCGCAGCCGACCCTAGCTGAGTGAGTCTAAACAGCAGCTCAGCTGACTCTGTGAATGTTGAATATGCCGCCTGCGCAGCTGAGCCCCTTGGAGGGCGCGACCCAATACATTGCAGCTTTCATTTTAAAATCTAGTCTGCACCAGCCAGCCCGCAAGTGAAGTCTGCTGCGACCCGGCCCAGGTAGGCATAGGCAGCCAGTTTCAGCATTGTCCGCAGAGTGCCAGTCAGGGGCAATATGCGTGACAATGCATTTCAGTGCGGTGATGCGGGAACACCACACCCACACTGAAATGCATGGCGTCACGCGGGATGCGTGACACTTGACAGGACTGGCGGGGCGCTGTCACCTACCACACCTGCACTTCAAAGGCACTGGCCCAAAGCACACACAAAGGACTTCACTAGCCTATTGTGCCCCCAGTTAGACTAAGTGTAGGGCAATTTGAGGCTCTTGAGTTCCCCCCGCAGAGGTTTTAAATTGGGCAGGACGTATGTTTGAGGTCTGCCCTGCTTACTAAGAAGGAAGACTTGACCTATACACTCCTTATTCCAGGCTGTGATTCCAAGAGTCCGCTGACTGACACCTATTCTAAGTTACAGGGATGCAACAAGTTCCCGAGGCCCCTCTGCAGCGTTCCAGCTGACCTGCTGCAACTGGACCTGTTGACCTCTGCTGGAGTGAATTCCTGATTCCCCTAGAGGTGCCTGCTAGGTCCTCAAGCCTTAATGTAACTTCAGTTAAGCTCCTCAACCCTTTGTGTGGCATCAGTTGAGCTCCTCTTTGAAGAAAGGAAGAATTGCTAAAGTTTTGGGCTCTTGGTGACCATGGATGGGCCATTTCGCTGCAAGATCTCGCGGACTGCCATCACAAAGCTCGGATGAATCTGACTCTTCGTGCTATATAGCGACGACCAGCAATGTGAGTTCTACACTTCATGCTACAGCATCAACAACCTGCAGTGACTGATACGAATCTCCAGCAACAACAGTCTTTGAAACCCAACAGGATCTTCGTGCTATAGCAACGACTGTGTGCGACACGTGGCCTGCACTTAACGCTACAGCAATGACCATTGGCGAAGCCCTCCCTGCAGCCTCCTCCACTACAAACTGAACTCTTCACACTCCTCTTTAGAAGACAGCTTAATCAGCAGGACCAATCTGGCTCCTGAATCCTGCCAGCGCTCCCTCGCAGTCTGTCTGAACTTGTGACATTCACCCAGTCTTGCAAGATCAGATAACCGGGAGTGGAACTTTGTGCTGTTAGACACTAAACTAACACATGCTTACTTGAAATCTTTAAAATTGCATAGCTTGTATTCTTCCAATTGGATTTATTTTCTGTCAAATAATTTATTACATTTTACTCTATTTGTCGAAATTGGTTTTGGATTTTTCTTGGGATGTTTCCACTTCATTACTGTTTGTGTGCTGCATAAATACTCAACACTTTGCCTCAAAGTTAAGCCTGATTGCTTTTGTGCCAAGTTACCTGAAAGGTAAGCACAGGTTAATTTTGTTACTTTTTGTGCATCGCCCTGACCAGGCATGTGGCTATTTGCTTGAAGAGCTCACACACCCCTCAAACAAAAACTGAACTTCTCACAGCTTGGGAAACATCTAATACAGGTTACTTCAAAATTATTTCAAACAAAGACAAGCTACGGCTTGTTTAAACATTTTTTTGGTTTAAAGTAATTCAAATCCATTCCCTCAATTTTAAAATGCATCATGACTACCCTTTGATATGGTGCACCTGGGTTTAATTTATGAATTTCGCGAATATACCTTTCAAGTAACAGCTTATTTTATTTGCCCATACTGCATGGTTATTTACATACGTTTAGAAGTTTAATAAACCATAAGATATGTTGACTCGTTCTTTGGGTATTTTGGCATTTGCACCCAAAGAAGGATGTATTTTTTTAATCGGATAACCCAAGCTAAAAAATGCAAAATAAGGCAAATGTATACCCTTTTCCTAAATTTTGGAGAAATCCCATCAATCAGGGTCTTCTATAATGGAGTGTCACTTTCAGGAATACCTGGCTGAGAAATTTCCAAATTGGGTGAAAGTTGGGGAGACTAAGTAGGGGTTCTGAAGTTACCTGCTAAATTAGAACACTGGAAGCATATCAGCAGTGTTCTTCCCACTGGTTCCTGAAAGCCCTGATCAGAAGAGTGCTGGTTAAAGTTGTCATAAAATGTATCCGGCAAGTTTCATTGTAGGCGTTGGCCGCCTGAATGGCTCACCTTAATTAATGACGAACTCTTGTACTCATGGCTCACTATATTTATTATTAATGGCAAGACCTGTGATGTGTTTTCATAAAACCACTTAAATATCTGCTTTATTTCATGCAATAGGCACAAAATGCTTAAAATGTAGCAATTGTACATCACATTTCTAAGTTGTGAAATACAACTGAATCTAGCACAGGTAATTTTGGACAAGGTGACTGATAAATCAATCCTGGAATAGATGAGCGGTTGAAAGTTTGCAGTGGGAAGATCTGTGCAGATCTAGAGGGAAGTCTTGTAAATGTGGGGATTTCTGAATGTAAGCAGTAAAGCTAGTGAATCTCTCGATGACCAGTGCATAATATATGCTGTGGTGGATGGAATGATCTGAATGGTCACTTCAGTGGAGCTACTTCTTCAGACAAAGTGTTTGCTCTTATTTGAAGCTTAGGTTTTAATTGTGTTAAGTATATGTTTAAGATGGCTTCTTTGGCCATGACCTATTGACCTAGAGCTTATATGTAAGCAAGAAGCATTATTTCAATAACATTAAATTGTACATCCTATACTTGCTTGTAAGTTCCTGTGACAATGTGGTGTATCTGAGAGCTTGAAGCGTTACTTCATTGAGACATGGACATCTTATTGCGTCACTTTATTAAGTGCCATCATTGGAACTGCCAAGGCTCTGTTACTCATTGATTGAATTGTGTAAAAAAATCTGTTTGCCATCAATTTGATTGCTGCTGGGACTTGGGGAGTCTTGTCTGCAGAACTTGTATACATGGCGGTTCCAGCCTACATTGAATGTGTGGATCAAGCCTTGGGAATTTGCTACGGTTATAGCTTTGTTTCTTGGCTAAGCATGTAGACTTTTCACTTGCTCTCATTTGTTGGTGTAATTCTTTGCTATTTTTTTGCTTTCATACAAAAATTATCACAGCGTGTATGTTTTAGAATATTTGGTTTAATAAAATGCAGGTTTTATAGTGTAATCCTGATAAGGGTCGTAGGGGTGTTTATGGCAGTCAAGTTTTGGGTTTTTGATTGTAAGAAGAGATTTTACTATAATGTCCTGACGTCATTTGACTATTGTACCTCCTAAGTGGAGTGCTATAAGCGCCACCGTAGCGCTTGGGACTCTTAAGATAGTGAGGCGAAGCAGTCCAAAGCATCCTCAATTTGGTGGTGTGGAATAGAAGCTCACAACCCAGTAAAACACCATATAACTCAATAGGACTACCACATTCCTTGGTGCTTTACTTTAAAAAAAAAATAGAAAATTACTTAACACACAGAACTAACCCATACACATAGAATACAGAGAATTAGTCTTTTCTAGTGTCTTCTTAACCAAAGATCTGTGTCCAAATGTCCTTATGGCTATTGAACATGAACTGTTGCGTTCTTGTCAGTTTTGGCCCAGGTCCTTGTCTTTGTGAAGTTTATGAACTTGAATGCAATCTACAGACCACAAACCACTATGCAGGCGCAGGGCGCTTCAGGTGTGGTTCCATCTGTTTCACTGGAAGCGGGGTGGAGATACTGGGGGTTGTCCTGCAGCATTGTAGTGCATTTAAGAGGTTCTGTACTTAAACACAAAGTGACAATACTCCAATTCAAGCTCTCAACCAGAACGTGCTTGAGTAGCCCACCTGTAATCTGAAACACTTCACACCACTGGGTTGGGGGAGAAAGAGGGCAAGTTTTAGATTTGTGCTCTGAGGCCAAAGGTGACTGGAATCCACAGTGTTGGAAGTAAAGGGTGGTCCTGATGCCTGTACAGTAGGATGCCTGTACCGCACATATTTAATATCATAAGCACTACATATATTTGTAACTCCTGGTCAACATTTTGATCACCACTGGCATGGGAAAGCTATGTTGAAGGATGTTATTTCAAGAATTGATTGCCAACTGCCTTTTCCCACATTGTGCCCACAGCTTTGGGTACATAGTGAAAAGACGGTTGAGTGTTCAACTGCTAATACATCTGCAGGATGGCAGTGGATTTTCGTTCTGCAGCTTTACTCTGCAAAGCCTCACCTAGCTACTTCTTCTGCAGTCTACCATTAGACAGTGGCATAGGAAGGGGGGTGCGCTGGTTGCGGGCCGCCCCGGGTGTCATCACTGAGTGGGGTGACAATGGCAAAAATGTGTTTTAAACACATTTTTGCCATTTTGTCTAGCCGGGGGTGATAAGAAATTTTCCGCACTGGGTACCACCTGACCTTGCTACGCCTCTGCCATGAGATGACAGGGGTGATCCCAAGGTCCAATGGAAACAACAAGGGGCACTTTGGCAGGGTGATATTTTTTCTGGGAAGTGTAGACAGCAGTTTGTATTTTCTCCTGCAGAGTAGCTGAGCATACTCTTCCCCTGGGGATGATGCAAACATCATAGAAGCTCCCAAAGGACTTCATGTAGGTGGGCCAATTCACTCCTTTCAGAAAGACTCTCCCCTTTTAATATTCTTCTTTAGTTGCTTTTAAATCTAAGACCAAAGATGCGGATGTTATTCAATGTGGTTAAGGGGCAGTTAGCAACCTCTCTACCCAGCATACAGGGCACCAAATGGGCTTGGCCAATAGCCTGGCAGGAACCGCATCAGTCGACCCTGGTTATGGATTGCACAAAATTTTCAGCTAGACAAATGTACAGTTTTAATCGATCATTACTAGTGAAATTTTCTTATTGACTTAATTTTTCGGTCTCGCCTAAGACAGCTCAGGCGCCATCTCTTCGAGACATTTAGTAAGTGACTTTTAAAAGTGCCACCACAGGCTTTTGCTGGCCTACAGCTCGCGTTCACGAGCTCGTGCACAGCTGCCATCTGTATTTTTTAATGCTGTTATCCAGCTCCTCTGCTTGCACTACCCACCCCTCCCTTTTCCCCCCTCCTGGTCGGCTTTATTTGTGTCTTCTAGCTGTGAATCTTGCTCCCCTGCTCTTACTCCCTCGCCCTTCTCCCCCTCCTCTTCGTCAGTTTAATTTGTGTCTTTGATCACTGTTAATGCTCCTGCTTCTACCAGGCACACACACCACCAGCCGTCAGTGCATGCTTTCACCAGGCGCACACACCACCAGCCGTCAGTGAATGCTTTCACCAGGCACATACACCACCAGCTGTCAGTGCACTCTTCCACCAGGCACACACACCACCAGCCGTCCGTGCATGCTTCCACCAGGCACACACACCACCAGCCATCAGTGCACGCTTCCACCTGGCACACACACCACCAGCCGTCGGTGCACGCTTCCACCAGGCACACACACCACCAGCCGTCAGTGCACGCTTCCACCAGGCACACACACCACCAGCCGTCGGTGCACGCTTCCACCAGGCACACACACCACCAGCCGTCGGTGCACGCTTCCACCAGGCACACACACCACCAGCCGTCGGTGCACGCTTCCACCAGGCACACACACCACCAGCCGTCGGTGCACGCTTCCACCAGGCACACACACCACCAGCCGTCGGTGCACGCTTCCACCAGGCACATACACCACCAGCCGTCAGTGCACGCTTCAACCAGGCACACACACACCACCAGCCGACAGTGCACGCTTCCACCAGTCACACACCACCAGCAGTCGGTGCACGCTTTCACCAGTCACACACCACCAGCCGTCGGTGCACGCTTTCACCGGGCACACGTGCCACCAGCCGTCAGTGCATGCTTTTCACCGGGCACATGCACCACCAGCCGTCTGTGCACGCTTCCACCAGGCACATACACCACCAGCCGTCTGTGCACGCTTCCACCAGGCACATACACCACCAGCCGTCTATGCACGCTTCCACCAGGCACATACACCACCAGCCGTCTGTGCACATTTTCACCAGGCGCACACACCACCAGCCGTCAGTGCACCCTTACACCAGGCCCACACACACCACCAGCCGTCAGTGCACACTTTCACCGCTTTCAGGTGCAGTGCATGAACTCCTGTGTGAGGGAGTCATGCTGCCTGAGGCTCACTCACTCCACACTTGTAAATTGCATCTGCACCAGGCTTTTTCTCATTTGCAAAGTTCGCCGCATGCGCACAGCTAGGCAGCTCGCCCCCCCCCCCCCCCCCAACAACAACATTCAGAGCAATGAAAACAAGTTCATTTGATGCAAAGAACTGATAACAAAAACCATGTCCAGTTATTGTAGATCTGGCAACTTAACCAAAACAGCAACAATAAATAAACCAGCATTGGCGTAACCAATAGGCCTCGCTTTTTGGACCCTATAAGTATTTAGTTATGCAGCAGAATATCCTTGGTGCAACAACACTAACTGTTGCATGGCTAAACACTTGCGAGACCTATTGGCTATGCCAATGCTGGTTTTCTTTGTGCTTTTGTTATGGTGCTTAAAGATTGTAGGGAATTTATTGCAATAAGTCTTGACCAAATAATGAGTCTTGCTGTCTGTTTTTTTATTGATCCCCTGACTAGGTTGGTCTCTATTTTGCACAGGTCAGTCCCTAACCTGGTTGTCCATAGAATATCTTGTCTGCCCAATTGCCTCATCTCGCTATAGACTTAAATTCTTGCTGTTGCCTATTCCCATCTAGCATTGACTGTTTAATGTACATTGGCAATTTAGCTATAAATGTGTTGAGCACAATATTTCAACGGGTACAAAGTGATTCATTTTTTTGTAATCTTTTCTAGATGACGATGTGGACCTCGAAGCTCTAGTAAATGATATGAACGCCTCACTTGACAGTTTATATTCAGTCTGCAGCACACAGGCTGAAAACGTACCACTCCTGCAGAATGGCCAACATAATAGCCATTTGCCACCCTCAGGGACAAGTTCATTGCAACAGACTCCTCTGAAACAGAAGGTCCAGCGGTCACAACCTGTGCACATTTTAGCAGTCAGGTATGGCATGATCCAAACGTTCATGTAGATTAAATCAATTTGCATAAAGGTACAGACATTTGTTTCTTTTGCTGAAATTAATCTATTGTTCACTATTACTGTATTTGTTACCAAGTAATGCTCACATCAGATGTGGAGAATAATTAGCCTTGCACGAATGATTTTGCTTTGGTCTGTCAAACTAGTGCATGTCAATTACCTCTCAATATCATAAGGCCCCAATCAATAGCCTGTTTGAAGTTTGCAAGCTATTCTTCAATAACCTTTTCCTTATCCACAGAATAGCCACAATAACCATTTACAAGTTTGAAAGTGATGTATGGTACTGTAGTAGAGTACAGAACATAGACAGAACATGGTACAGAACATAGACCATCAGATGGTCTCCTACCATGGTATTTAGTTTTTAATGTTACTAGCTAGGATATGCACGTATGGGTGGTGGTACATAATGGCTTAAGCCTACAGATTGGCTTGCAGTAGTACTGATCCAGGTAAACTGTTAAATGACCTTTTGACAGTCAGGGCACATGTTAAAGGTATCTAAATGAGTGAGTGTTTCAGTCACTTGTGCTGTATAAATAGTAGAGATCTACGAACATGGCGTATATAGGCAATATGCAATTGATGGATAATAGATAATTGGTTCAGTGACTGCACATTGGTTCCCATTCATTGTATGTGTACTTATTTGTACTCTCCGGAAGGGTCGTTTGTATTCTGAAGAGAAACATTGACCACTATCTGCTCAAATAGAATGCACCTTTGTATCTTCTGTAAGTAGTTTGCGCATTGCACAACTATCAATGTCTCATTATGTCTGCCCACAAGCCTGTACCTGTTCCTAGTGCCGAGGGGTTAGGTTGAATAAACACTGTCTTCACCCCCCTGTTTCTTAAATGCGACCCATTATCTGGTTTATTTAGTAACACAATGCATTCAGTAGTCAATCTATCTATTTTCTATACATCCACATGTTTAAAGCTTCACCTATCTATGCAGTGAGAGGAACTAGAGCTTGCAAGGCCTTTATTTAGGTTTTGGTTTAGGAGCACTCCTTTGTGTTGCAATATGTACCAGGTGCTCTTCTACTTTGCCTGGGTAGGGCCTTCCTAAACAGTTGTACTCACTCTGAAAAGTGGCTTTTTTCAGTATGTTTTTAGCTTTAACGTAAGGGTCTGCAACACGAATATATAGGACGAGAACATGCAGAGACCATAAATGACTTATTTTTAGAATGGAGGCCAACAGACTGTACTGATTCATGTCTGCTCAAAACTAGCATAGATCCTCAGATTCCAGTGCTTCTCAAGTCTTAAAGCTATTAGCTCATGGGAAAAATTGTTATCGGATAAGGGACGGTGTAGATGAATGAAGAATGTTAAACTGATTTCTATAGAACTGAATAATCACAACATGCATCATTGAAATTTTATATTTAAAAACAAAATTCAACGTTTCGCCAGTTATTGAATACCGCAAAAGAAAGAGGAGAATAAACAAGTTAAGAAAGAGGGGAATAAACAAGTTAATACAAACAGAACACCAAAGAGAACACTTAAGAATGCTAAAATATTAAAGGCATTATCTATAGCAGTTGTCTACCATCCAGTAGCCTAATAACTTTCTGGTGAGGTTTATATTTTCTAAATGTGTACATGCATATTGCCATCTAGTTACATATCCAATTGTTTATTACTTCGATTCACTGAAATCATATGATTAACATTCAGTTGTTTTTGGAAAATATAGGCATTGCGCATTACAAATAATGGTTTCCATTTCAACATCAGTAAGTGGATATTTGGAAGCCCCTGATTAGAACTCTTTAGAATAAAAATGCTTTGTAACACTAATACATTAGGATCTGTCTCCTTCCTAATAAATTATTAACTCGTAGTATTAACATCTAAATAAGGTATTCATGGTTCACCACAATAACATTGATGATAAATTTGATTCTAAGATTGATGGAATTTACTTTTGTATGAACGAACTCTAATTCTGTGCACGTGCAATTCAGTATTCTTAATAGGTTATCATTAAATCACGTCCTGTTCGTAGATAGTCTGAGGAACAAACTTTTGAAAAACGTATCTTGTATGTGCATATGCTAATGTGATCCATTTTCAGTAACTGGTTTGAAAGAGTTTCCTGTCAAATCGAAGTGAAGAATGTAATCCATTAAATTAATCATAAACTCTGAATGCTAATCACTCAACAGGTAAGCATAGGAAACAGCACACTATTCCGTCTGATGCGATTGCTGGAAGGGATACTGTGGGAGACTCTATAGCCTGGTGATTGGTAACAGCACTTCTACAAAAATACGGGGAGGTCTTGGTCTTTAACCCCTTCGATGCTGATGAGGAGCTCAGCTCGTCATCAGCCACGGTGGTCGTGTGCTGATGACGAGCTGAGCTCGTCATGAATATATGGCATCAATAATTTTCCAGAACAGGGGAAAAATAACCACAGCAGCCAAGGTGTTAAAGGCACACACACAGGCAGAGAGTGCCTTTTGAGCAGGGAACGACCACACACAACTACTTGTTCCGCATCCTGAGTAGCTCCAGAATATCTTAGTGTACATGGTGCTCCGAATTACACCGACATTTTGGTCTTCCTCTCTCCAGGAATCTTGCACTGCAGGCTGTCAAAGTGCAGCGTGTCCAGTCACATTAGAGGAACATGTTGATACAGCATTTAGGAGGAGACCTTTATGTAGAGGCTGTTGAAATTTATCCTTGCAGAATCCTGTTTTTGGTCCATGGATTCAAATTACCAGGCATCTCAAAATTGAGGCTGAGGGCTGTTTTTTGTGGGAAGTAATGAAAGATTAATGGTATTTGCTTATGAGCCGAGAGACATTTGTAATACATTTTATTACTTGTATGGTTTACTAAAACATAAAGGAAGTAAACCTTGATTTCTTTGCATAGGGCCTTCTTTTGCTTTGTAAAATCATAGCCTCAATGAACATCTTAACCCCTTCTACGCTGATGACGAGCTGGGCTCGTCATGGCGTAGCCCGCTCGCACGCTGATGACGAGCCCAGCTCGTCACGTAACATGCGGTTTTAAAAAACTCAGCGTACGAGCGGAATTCCGCCCGCACGCATGCGGTTAATAGAGCCATTAGTTTTAAATATATGAACAATGAATATGCTCTTAGGCAAAGCATTTACCAGATTAGCAAGCCCCAGCACCTGGTCTTTGAAATTCCAGACTTAAAATATGACCGCCAAGGAAAGGTCATTTAGGCTTCAAATAATTTTCAAGGTTCAAGGACTGCCTCTTCAAGCAATATCAGAAAGTATCTAGTAATATCTAGAAAGCGGTACATTTCATACCTCAATAGGCAATGGCTGCTAAAATAATCAAAGCACTATGAGCAGATAACTTATCAATGGAAATTCATTATCAAGATAAAACGTGCCCACATGATGCTGAGTTCCTAGCTTTATTTTCAAAAGATGCTGAATCCAGCAACATTCACACAAAACGCATGCATGTGGGAGGTTTTTCGCACTTGCAAAATTGTGTATTAACATTGTGCAGAATATGCATCTAGGCTTGACAATACATGTGCACACTTATCTGATGTTGCTTTTGAAATGTAATTGCTACAACTTGCTAAAGTGCCTTCCCTGGCTTATGCTAGCTAGGCCTCTGTTATTCCTCAATGCCATCCTGTTAAAAATGGATGTCTCACCATGCAAGTTGTTTATTTCTGCTTCACACGGTCAAGTAAAGTCCTATTTGTTTAGTTCCATTGATTTCGTCTCGCTATTCTTGAAGATAATCTTTCTAGCATGGACTAAGTAATGTTGCAACTGTTCAAGGCCTCTTCCATGTGCTTGCTGTACTATATTCATTGACAATAGTTTACTTTTGTTTTAGAACTAGTCTGTTGAGTGGGCTAGATCAATATTGATGTAGTAGGGTAGTGTTTAGATAAGGCAGTATGACGTTTAATAATTGTGTCTGATTTGTGAAAATTGTATTTGCTCACACCATGATGAATTTGCCGTTTTAGTTACTTGCTATGAAAAGATTTCCTATATAAATCATCGATGTTGGGGGTGAGCCAGAACTCTCTAGAGACCTTTCTGATACTGTTAGATATGCTGTTTGATTTCTTACTGATTTTGCTGCTCGTTTGGAAGTTAAAAATCTTCTGATTCTGTTTACTATTCTGTATTACCCTGTTATGGACAGCCCTCATGGCAATGACTGCATCTGCATTTACAACTTCTGTATTGTATCCTTTGAATGTTTGTAATAAATCCTTCTAGATTTTCAAATTCTTCCATAGAACTCAATTATTGAATCTGTCCGTTCTTAATTGATTGTATTTTTGCTATATTATGTGATGCCTTGTCTCCGGACATATTGCCTCACTAAATTGAGATATAACACAGTGCCTGGCCCATCCACCCACTGAAGGTTTTTTTTTAAGGTGTAAGAATTTATTTTGGCTCCCCACACGCACGAGCGAGCATAGAATCTGCTGCTTTTCAAACCTGGACCTAGAAATCATACCTTAACACAAGTCTCATCAAAATGCCAGCAGATGAGGAATTCCTGCAACTCCAACACTAATTAACAGTCTGTAACACCTGCTTGACAAAGTTTACTTTGAAGTTGATCATTTAGGCTAATGTAAATAGCAATGTGACATTTGTCTTCAAAATAATCCAGTGCTCAGTTTTTTTTAATCCTAACTTTTCCCAGAACAGTCAAACCCTGTACATACACATCACTGTCATTTCCTGCCCTTTTTCTCCAAAAGAATGGAGAACTACTTTTATACTGTCTAAACGAATAGCAATCTCCTTTCACTGTTTCTCCTTTTAAACTTTACAATTTATTGTTAACATAATACTTTCCGATATTAGTTCCTTTGCATAAAATTCAGTTTTCTCTTCCAATAGAATTTGATTTTTGTTGCACTCAAAGGCCTCTTGTTAGTTTCCCTAAGTTACCATAGCCAATTAGCTAAATACCTCTTGTCAATCGAGGTTTAAGGTGATCATAAGCCTGACAACACTTCATCTTCGTAGTAACTCCACTGTACGTGGCCATCATTTTCAGTGTCCGTTTACAAACATCAGACATTCAGCAACATTAACACATTTGCTAGCAAATTCTTTAAACACTCTTTAGGTTCACTCTTCCGCTTTCCCTCCTTGCCAAGCTCCTAGAAAAGCGTACAGTGCTTTTAGTCTTAATTTCTGTAACTGAAAATCTCTTCGTGTCTCATGTTCTTGTTCCTATTCCATTATACTCCTGGTATTTTCTATTCTAATTTGTCTTAAACACCCTTTAAGTTCACACAACTACTGTTCAAAAGGATATCTTGTTTTTCAGACCATGAGCATTGTGCACTTATCCTTCAGGGACAGCAATCTCCTCCTTCAAAACTACGGTTATGCACGAGTCTTTTCTTGTGAATACAGCATTCTTTGCATCTATACCCCAAATTTGCACATTTTCTACTTATCCTTGAATGCTGCTTCATAAAAGCTTAACATTTTCTCCTGTTTTTCTTGAACAAGCCCAAACATTTTTGAGTGTTAATGGTTACTCTTCTCCTTTCACCAAGATCTTCCAAGTTCTTGAGTTACTTGAAATGCATCCTGTGGATCACCACTACGTTCTGCCTGATATTTTCTATACGCTAACCCATCAGATTGGGTAAAAACATGTTGGTTATATCGATGCCTCATACAAGGGTTATTAAATAAGTCCATGCATTGTACCCACTGCTCAACTACTACATTCAGACATGGCAAAGGTTGGCATATGCTAACTGCAGACATGGTAAAGTAGATTTTAATATAGGAAACTACTACAAAATAATTGGGCAAAATACTTCACTACAAATAAAAATAACAAATTGTTTTGAAAATATTGTAGTTAAAACAATGAACTGCCTACGACCAAGTACCCACTTGAGAGGAAAATCAATATTTAAAGTTCCTGTCCTAGGAAATAGGTTAAGATAAAGAAGCCATGAGTTAAAGAGCTGAAAGGATATATTCCCTCGATCTTGATGCATGCCTGAATGGAAACTCTTCGTCTATTACAGATGAACCACATGGAGGATACTCCTTTGCATCCTTCCCTGATTGATGGTATTCACCATCTTGAATTTAAAGGGATCTTAAATACTTATGTGATTGAGCTACATTTGCAGTTTTGCTGTTTTGTTACTTGGTTAGAACAAAGCTGTTTTTATTTTTATTTCGAATGCTGTTCTCATCCGAACTCTAGCTTTTTCTTCATGTCAACTTGGCTTTCTAGGCCTTCCTTAACGGCCACTTAGGCAATTCAGTTTGACATTTCTAAACAATACACAACTTTCCCTTTTCAGGTACATGCAGATTTGTTTGCTTCTCACCAAAGTATACCCAAAGGTACCAATGAAGTACACTCAGGAAAGTAACTTGAATATGGAACAGTACGCTATTTCACCAGACCTCTAGCGGATTCATTCTTTGTGCACTTCCACACTGTGCTCCATGTTCAGTTTTGTTCTCCTCCTCTTATAGGTTACACCTAATACCTGAGGGGGAATGGTGGTAAACCCGGCGCAAACAGCATCACTTGCATGTAAAGGTATTGACTTGAGGGAACATGACTGGCGCGAGGTAGTTGCGGTTGGGAGCTCTCTTTCCAACCGGCAGGACACGGTGTGTCACAATTAATGAGCCTGGCCCTACGTGCTCAGGATAATCACCCTCTGTCCTGTAGATCCGAATAATCTGCTTGCTTCTCTTGTGAAATCCTGCAGCCCTGATTGAGCTGAACCGCGCGGCTTACCGTGGCTCCAGGCCCGGGTCGGCTTCTGTGTCAGCTGAGGCTGGGGAGACCTTGGAGGAGGCTGGGCAGTAGCGGCAGCGCGGCTCAGCCGGAGCCGCCATGCCACAGCAATAACCGGCTACCCGCAGGGAGGCAGCGGGGGGCCGTTAGCACGAGAATTCATAACAGTAACAGTCTTGGAGGAGCTGGAGAAATGACTGGGACCGTGTTCCACTCCTATGACAGTGGTAAGGTGGAAAGAGGGGGCATTGTTTGAGGTGAGAGACGATAAGGAGTCCGGATTGCCTCTAGTAAATAAAAAAAAAAAAAACTAACCTCAGACCCCAGATGTAAGAAGGGGGAAAAAGGGAAAGTAGTCCGGCCCTGTGACTATAGAGGAGGACAGGAATAGATACACCATAAGAAGCAGGGGAGCTTGAGGGGAACGGGATTTGCAGAGCTTTACAGACATAAGCTCATCTACGAAAGCTCAATCGGTCTTCCCACAGACACATTTATTAACCCCTTCAGAGCACCCCAAACATACAGCTCTCTTCGTGAAACAATTAAAGGCAGATAAAAAATCAGTTGAAGCTATTAAGACCTGGTCATTCACCAAGAAGCAGCTTAGTAAAAACCCTATTAAAATAAGGGTCACCCCCTCTCTCCGTTCTTTCTTTAAAGTTACAAAGCAAGTACTCAGATAGAACCCCCCTAAGTGTGCTCTGTTCCCCAACCATCAAAAACATTAACAAAGAAAGTGATGGCTTCTGGCGTGGTTCTTAGCCCATCTCCCTCAGAGCATCTCACTCTCCCACTAAAAAAACGGTTCGACCCCTTGTTAAGCTCCAAGGGTGCAAGTAACGGTGAAGGAAGTAATATTACCCCCCCAAGACGATACAATAGTTGCTCAGTGTTCTTTAATAACTTCAGAGCAGGCAACCACATCAGTTGTCCCAACACCAGCAAGCAATTCGGTGGAGCTCGAAAATACAATGGGGACACTACTCACAGAATTAAGGGAGAGGTTTACAATGTCTGAGCTTAACCAGCAAAAGATACAGAGGTACTGCGAGGCTATGGAGGAGAAGATTAACTCTTTAGTCGACAGGGTGGGAGCAATGGAGTTGCTACAAGAGGAGATCTCAATTAGTGTCGAACCACCAAGAGGAAATCACGAAATTTGAAAAAAAATGAAAGGGAGCTCAGGGACAAGCTGGAGTCCTTAGAAAATAATGCAAGAAGGAACAATCTCAGATTCTTACATATCCCTGAGGGGAAGGAAGTGGGGAACATTAAAACTTTTGTGTGTAATTTAATAAGAGTTCAATCCCAATTTGAATTTGTATATTATTGAGCAAGATATTCAGAGTTCACCGCGACCCTTTTATTGCACGGGGAGGAAAACTGTCAGGAGGATCTTGGTGAATTTTAAAACCTACTCTAAAAGAAGCTATTCTCGCGGCGGCTTTAAAAGCAGGAATCTATCAAAAAGAAAGCGATTGGTCGCATTAGATCGGACATCTCACGTGAAACATTAGATAGGCAATGGGAATATATCCAAGACCTAGGAACCACTGCCAATATCCGCTTTCCTGCTACCTTAAAGGTCATGAACAATAAAATGGATTCTTTTAGAGACCCAGAGGATGTAAAATCTTTCATAGAAAAGATCAGGGCGCAGACTCCAGTTTAGTAGAAATAGTTGGTCTACCAAGGGGTGAGAGAGCTCATTTGAGGTGAAAGTATACCTCCAGATAGAAGGGAGGGTTCCCTAGGGTGGGTAGGGAAGGGCAGTGGCAAAAGTATGGGAACATCTGTAAGATACACTGGGTGTGGGAGCTTTTGGGAAAAAAATAAAAAAAACAATGTATTCCTCTATTGCTCAGAGTGGTCGAACTAGTTGTGCTACGTTATCTTTTTTTAACATTAAGTCAGGAAATTGGGAGTACTTCCTACAAACAAGTATAGGAGTACATAAGTCATTGCAGAGGAAGAGTAGAAGGTCACCATTTATGCATTGACAGGTTCTGATAAAAGCAACTCCCTAAGAATTCTAAGTTGAAATGTGAATGGCCTGAGTGGCCCCAAGGAGGAATAAAATATTAGAATATTTGAAGTTGAGAGAGGCTGATGTAATCTTTATTCAAGAATCCCAGCTGTTAAGAGGAATGGCTTGACATCGCAATCCTGGATTGAGCACTACATCTGCTCTTCTCAAACAGTTACGGTTAAGGGGGTGGCGATTTTATTTAAATAGTCAGCTCAATGTACAATCGCTGAAGTGGTTGCCGATCCTTTAGGCAGATGGGTGATTGCTAGGGCAAGATGTCTGGGCAAGTGGTTTATTTTTGTTTCATACTATGGCCCTAACATAGATGACCCTCCGCCACTTCGTACACTGATGCTTCATCTTCTTGACTACAATGATACCATATTAATAGGTGGTGACTTCAATGTTACTCTTGATTTAGACAAGGATACCACCTCTAAAGCAAGCAATGGGGCAACTCTAAAATTGAGATCAGCTTTGAAATCTATGATTCAAGATTTAAGCTTAGTAGATACCTGGAGGATAAAACACTCCAGGGGGGAGGGGAAGAGCAATCATGCACAGGATTATACATTCCACAATAAAAAAAAGTCTTCGCTCTAGGATCGACTTCTTCTTGATCTCCTCCAGTATAAACAAATCAGTAAAAAAATATTGTACATTCTCCGGAACATCTTTCGGTCCACTCGGCAGTCCTACTACAATTAGAGCTTTGTGCTAAGCCCCGGGAAATGCGTTGGACCCTAAACTCTGCTCTTCTTGAACCTCCAGTCATTGAGAACATAATAAATCAAACATTTTTTTTTTTCTTTTTAACCTCAATACCGCCTCCATAAACATCGTTTTGGATACGTACAAGGCCTTCCTTAGAGGCACGCTAATTAGCTATAATGCAATGGAAAATAAGAACAGAGAAAGGGAATTGTCCCTTTCAGAAGACAAGATAAGTGAGCTTCAAAGGAAATTGTCCCATTCTCTAGAGCCAAGCATAAAAGCTAGATTAGAAGATGATCTTGTTAATGCCAAGGCAGAGTTAGCTGATCATCTTGAAATTAGAATAAAAAAGATATGGGAAGCAAGCAGATTAGCAAATTATGAATATAGGGAGGGTAGTGGCAAGTTATTGGCCTGGAAGGCTAAATCAGATAGAACCAGGAACAATATTAAAGACTTGATTAATCGAGCCACGGGGACATAATTACGGAAGATGGTGCTTTAGAGAGGGAATTTATACGGAGGATATATCCCCATCTAAATAACAGATCGACATATTTTTTAGTGATTTGGATATGCCCCTATTATGTGACAAAAATAGAGTAGATTTATCGGCTCCTAGATCTCTTGAGGAAGTTCATTTAGCAATCCCAAACTTAAAGAAGGGTAAGGCGGCCGGACCAGATACTATTCCTAATGGGGTTTATATTTTGTTGAGAGAAGACCAAGCCCCAATCTTGTTGAATCTTTTTAACACGGCTTATATATCAAAACAAGACACTCCTTCTTCCTGGGATTTGGCAGCCATTATTATTTTAATTAAACCCTCACAAATTTCCAAGAATATGTGAATCATATAGACCCATATCGCTGCTTAACAGCGACTATAAAATATATACGCAAATTCTTAAGAGGATGGAGCGAATGGTAGGTTCAATTATACACTAAGATCCAAAAGGATTTATGAAGGGGAGGCATTTAGAGGACCTCACGTATGACTGAATTGGAGATGTAGAATTGGCTATAGAGTATGAAAAACCCTTGTCTGTAATAACGTGGAATGCGGCAAAGGCCTTCGATGGGGTTAGTGGGCCTTTCTTATGAGGTAATTCAGCGTCTTAATTTGAGGGAAGTATTTGAGTCGGCAATTAAAATTCTTTATAGGAACCGAAGGCCTGTGTCCTGATAAACTGTTCTCTTTCTGATATCGTACAGATAAGCAGAGGCTCCAGACAGAGTTGTCCTTTCCCTCATCCTTTTCAATTTATACATTGAGCCCCTTGCCATTAAGCTGAGAAAATGCCAAAGTATCCCCCCATTTATTTGTAATAACTGGGAAAAAAAGATCAGATTATATGCTGATGACCTAATGATTTTTACAACACACCTTGACCCAGTAATATCCGCTATCAGGGAAAATTTAGAGGATTTCGTTAAAGTATCAGGTTACTCGATATATCCCTCCAACAGAGATTATGCAGTGGAATACCCGTTTCAAGAGTGACCTCACTAAGAAAAAGATAAGATATTTGGGGATTGAAATAGTTCAGAATTTAGACAATTTAGCAAAAATCAACTTTGACGGTGTAACATCTAAAGTTAGAAAACAACTGCAGCAGTGGGGTTCATTAGTTATCCTTTTTAGGAAAATCCAACTTACTGATGGTGTCTATTTTACCTAAATACGCTTTCATGTTTAACACAATCCCGTTAGAATTTAAGCCAGATTGGATTAAAAAAGTTCAAGGTCCTTTCAATAGTTTTATCTGGGGAAATAAAGCCCGAGAATTGCTTGGAGGAAATGTAGGGAGAAAAAGGAAAATGGGGGCGTAGCGAGTCCAGATCTCTTATTTTACCAGAGAGCCTTTCACTTGATAGTCTTTAGACCATTATTAAGAGACTCCAATAATATCACCCCTCTGTTCCGTGCCTTGACGTATGGGCCACCAGACCTATCCAATCATTTCCTTTATAAGTTTGGAGACCCCAAGTTTTTTTAAAAGATCACATTAAAGATCCTTAAATGCGCCTGTCTATTGTGGATTCACACCAGGAAAATCCTACATATACAATACTACACCCACTATGCCCCGATATGATACTCTCCTGGTACCCCTGAATGCCTGCAAGACGCCTTAGCAATTCCGATTAGGGAAAAGGGGACTTGCAGATGGGACCAGTTGGTTGAAGATGCCCAATTAATAATGGCAGGATTTTCAAGAATTTACAGAAGGAGTGGTCTCCCGTTTTAAATATTGTCCGCTTTTAAGCTGGGCAAAATCTTTGAGACAGGCGGGAAATCAAAGCATAACTCATGAGGCCAAAATAGCTCTGTGCCCGGGACTACGGAATGAAGTCTCAATATCGTATTGGGCACTTGTACACTCAATAGAAGACTCGACTACTTGGCAAACGGAGACATGGAGGAGGGAGCTACCGGAGATTTACCTTGAAGCAATATGGCAAGTATCTACATCGTCACTATGGCTCTATGTGAAGTTGGCGCCTTTAAAGAAAAATCATCTTTTTACTGTTCATAAGGCCTACTGGACTACAAAAAGACTGGCTAAGATGCAATCGACGAGGTTTTGCCAAAAGTGCGGTGAGCCGAATGTAGATCAAGCGCATATGTTCCGGTGGTGTCCCTCTATCCTACTATTCTGGCAGAAAGTGGGTAAAATTCTGTCTGAATTGGTGCGCCATGAGGTTGAGGTGAGTCTGGCACTGGTTATATTTGGGGTGATACCGGAGGAAGAATGTGGGGTTAACATTAACAAATCTTTAAAGGCTCTCATATTCATCTTAATCTTACTAGCCCGAGGAGAATTGTGTATTAAGTGTATTCTACCCATCTCACCAGTAGAATCTGGTTAAAATCAATCCAAAGAATTGCAAAAATGGATAGAGCAGCACTCTCTAATAAACGAACGAAACACTGGAGTATTTTTGATAGTTGGGCTGAATCCTCCTCTTCACTTTAAAATCACAATTTCCCTTTCTCTCTTTTCCGCCTCACTTGTGGAATCTTATTTGTACACTCAAGGTAAATTCCAACTTGTATTTCAAATTAATCGGTCATTTTTTTTGTTTTTTTTTGTTGCTAATCCAATGATTAATAATCAGTAAATTACTGGATTTTCTCAATTAGCAAGGAGTCGTCAAGAGGTATTGGTGACAATAGCTTGAGAACCTGTACAAATTGGAGAAAAGAGTAAGCCTACCCAGAAGAGCTGTATCCCGTGATGGCCTTCAGCCCCTCCCTTGTGGAGAGAGCGGGTAACACTCTGGCCGGGTCAGTCTGAGCCCATTTCGGCTATCACTTCTTTCTCTATGGACTCACTGATCAATATTAGAGGACTGAAAAAAAGAAAAAATGTATTGACTTGAATTCTCGACCCCATGTGAACAGGATGCACAAGGACCATCTTAGCAAAGCTTTGAGAGCAAGGTCCCCCTGCTTGGCTCCAGAGCTGCATCGGTCTTGCGGTTCATCATAGCAAGCTGTAGGTTTCTTTTGTTTTTGTAACCCTGCCCCTTTTTCTTTGCATAATGAGCAGATTGTGTACCCTGTGCCCTTGTGTACATAGAGTTGTGAAGGATTCTAGTCTGTCAAGCTTCCATTGTGCCTCCTGGACATCATGAGACCCTAAAGAAACAGGTCTGTGGAGCCTGATTGACTGAACTGCTTTGAGGGAAGAGGACTACATCCGGATGCTGTACTCGAAAAGGGTGGTAATCTATTTTTTTTTTTGGTGGTGATTCTTTTGGGGAGGGTCTAGATCCAAGATACCATGCAGCAAGATCGGCTTAGCTGTGAACACTGCAACTCCACCACAGCCTCCACAGCTGTGCTGCCTCCACTCATATGAAACACGGTTTTGATGGACTTGACGGCAAATACCACCTGAAGCAGCTCAACCATGTGAAACCTCTATGAAAACACAGGCACTGCCTGGCCTATTCAACTAGCGAACTAATAAAAGGTACTGTGCGATCACACTAAACAGAAAATGGGCCGTGTGGATAGGGGTGGGGGCAAAGTCCAAAGTAACTCTGATGGGAGAATTGCTAGAACTGAACCATGAATGAGACGTTCGCCCTTCAGATTGCCTAAATTCCATGTCACTACCAAAGGGTAACCCAGTGTCTAACTGGGAATTGAGATACAAGAAGTATCTTATGAGGATGTCCGATGGGAGTAGCCTAAGCTGTTTCTCTCTCTAACTGCTGAAGGGTATTCATGCCAATAACTTGCGGATTCTGAAACGGTGTACGATTTAAAAAAAAAAAAAAAAAAAACAACTTTTTTAAAAAACCGTAACCACTAGCTGGGCATTGAGTTATAGACCTTTATTAAATGTGCCGAGTCCAAAATATTTTACCATACATACCTTAATGCTGTCATGTAACGTGACTTTCAGTGAGATATGAGGATCCTATTTGTCTGGCTATTGACACTTTCTTGGCATCAAATCTAGAGGACTCATCAGGCAAAACATTCTGAAATTATTTCGTGGATTAATTTGTCTAGGTATTTGCTCTCCACATTTGATATATTTTGAGAGTGTGCACTTGAATATTTATGCACAGATGCTTTCCTATGTTTAGTAAGTCTTCTAGACAAGCCTACAGAGAAACCCACCTCACCAACTTCCATTATCTAAACACTGACTAACACACGTTGTTGGTGTTAGCTTTGTGTAGATTCAAAATGATACTTTTTATCCTTAAGCACACGAGGTATGTTTACCCTGACTTTTCAAACATGTGTGTTTTTCCGTATGTAAAATAAAAAAAACTTTTTTTACTGAAATTAATAAAAGGTTTTAATTGTTCATTGACGATCACAAATTATAAACTAACCCCCCTCGTGTCTCCAAGGAATTGGACACTGTCTTGACCGCAGAACCCTAGTGAAGCTGGACACCATGAAGCTCATTTGAGGGTGGGCTCCAGGTATGAGTCATGGGATACTGCTACATGGCAGAATGTTGTAAGTTCATATCTAAAGGAACTGGGTTAAGACTGTGAGCTAATGTAGTCGATGACATGCCATGACTTGGGAGAATATGTGTCCAATTCACAATTGGGGAAGAAGGATACTAACGTCCTTGCTACACAACAGTGGAAACCAGTGTTGACTAATGGTGGAACAGTTTTTGTCTCACGTGCTCAAATATGGGCCCTTCCACACTTTATAAGGACACAAGAGTTTAATATTATGCAGTGACTGTTGTGTGATGTAACAATATGGAAGACCTATGTATAAAGAATATATTCATTACACTTGTTGAAGCCAAATCGGTTTTTGATATCTACAGCAGAGATTCCAAAGGTGGCACTGGATACATGGCTTTCCTTCCTGCAAATCCAAAGTCTTTTGTATGCTACTTGAATTGACTGTCTACTTCAAACCATTCCCATCCTTCTATGTGAATCAAAGAACAGTGTTTTCCGACCACCCTGCTACCAATACGAGGTAGACGGGCAGTAGACTCTTGTGACTGACATGGAGTGGGAAAAGGCTTTGACTTACACCAAAAGCACCACATCTAATTCCATATTCTGGGCATGTTCAGACATATATTTCCTTTTGCCCTTTGTGGAATGAGAGCTGCATATTCCAGTATTGGTTAATACTAGAGTGGCAAACATGATAGTGAACAGTGATGGGATAACTCAAGTATGTCTATGCAGTGTGCCCCATGTGCAGTGCACCTCTCCCTAACAAATACCTCCACCTGGTGTTTATGCTGTCTTACAACTTCTGAAAATGTCATGGCAATCGCCCCAACCCCCTTTCCCACCTAAGGAACTCAAACTTACAGAAGTGTCAGCACCTCTTTAGTTTTTGGGGAAGAACTTGCATAATGATTAGTACCCACACAGTGATTCTCTGTGGAAGTGAAGGGGAGAAATTGGGGTCACGCAGACAATCTAGACGAGCCCAGTGGTTTGAAGTACTCATCCAGGTACTCCACACACAAGGTGGGTCAATCATCTTACCGGTTAGTACCTTTGGTTGTCATTTGAACAGCTAGTCAGATTTTCTGGACTATCGGTCACTTAATGAATGGGGCATCCTGTGAACTCGGAAAGCACGGACTAGTTAGGGCTATGGGGTTGGAGGTCTCGTGGGCAAGACAGTGTTTGTGGTTTGTATGAGGCCCCCCCTCCATCCCCTCTCTCAAGGGGTGATACTTGGGTTGCCTAGGACAGCTCAGGGACTTTTTTTTTTTTTTTTTTTTTTTTTTTTTTTTTTAAAACCTTTATTGAGCCTTCACAGTTATTACACAGCTTGTCGCCTACAACCCAACCGGGCCGGCCGCTATGGAGGCGTTAGGCAAATTAAATATTCACTATCACAATACAATTGCACCTTCGGTCGTGGGGACGTGAAGGTAATGATCTAGAAAGAAATTGTGAAGAAAAAATTGCGCATGGTCCATGCTGAATTAAGAGGTTTTCGTTTTCTTGTTTTGCACCTAAAAAAGAACAGTCAAAACTTCGGGAAATCACATAGCCATCGATACAGGAAACTTAATGCCAGTTAGGTGGAAGCGTACTTCTGAGTCCGAGCCATCAGCACTTTGCACGTCTTGTTAGGTACAGTGTGAGCCTTCCCCTCCGGTATCCCGCCCCCTCCCGGTGTCGCCCCCCTCCATCACTAAGCCCTTCCCGCACATTCATTCTTCTTCGTCTGACTCTAGTGTGTCACCTTCAGGAAGTGGCTCGCAAATTTCACCTCGGTAAATGTTCCATGGGGACCAAACTTTGTTCCACTTGGCCGGACACCCCCTGTTCAAATACACTGCCCGTTCCGTGACCATGGCCCTGTCCATATTGACACACCATTGTGAGGCCTTCGGTAGGTCCGCCACCCCCCAGCGCTGCGCGATATCCCTCTTAGCCATCATCATTCCTAGCGTTACCCAGAGGCGGCCATGCCGGGACAAGTCAGTTGGCTCCCACACATTAAGAAGGCAGCGACGAGGGTCTGGGAGCACTGAGGCCTCCAGCACTTGTGATATGGTGCGCATGACCTGACGCCAATAGGTTTGTATAAGGGAGCAGTCCCAGAGTGTGTGGAAGAGTGTGCCCTCCTCCCCGCAGCCCCGTAAGCAGAAGGGGTCAGGGGCTCGCTGTATGCGGTGAAGCAATGTCCTGGTGTAATATGTTCTGTGCAAAACCTTGAGTTGGATGAGTCTCATTCTAGAGGATATGCCCGCTTCCTTAGGGGATGCTAGTGCCTCATTCCATTCATGTTCATCCAACTCCCCCACGTCTTGCTCCCATTTACCCTTAAGAGGCACTAGCGGGTCTGGGGAATTGTTAAGGAGTTTTCGGTAGGTGAGGGAGGTGGCCTTTTCCACCATGTAGTCGGTCAAAAGGCGATCCTCTAGCGGGGACGACTCGGGGAGAGTTGACCCCACCGGAATAACCGCCAGCAGAGCATGGCGAACTTGGACATATCGGTAGGTTTCATGTGGCCCCATGTCGTAGAGTTCCTTGAGGCGGTCAAACGTAATGACAGCCCCACGTTCCCACATGTCCCCCACCGTTGAAATGCCAATGTCGTCCCAGCGGGAGAACCCCTTGCTGGTCCGAAGGTTGCCCAGGGCACGCGAGTCCCAGAGTGGGGTGAGCTTGGTGATAGTATCTTTCCATCCCAGCGCAGCGGTGGCTGCATGCCAGGTGGCCACCGTGATCTTAGTGGGCCCCTTTAGTGACCTGAGTTTCCATTTATCGTAAAGCGGGGCCAGCAGGGTACCAGCCCCCAACTGGGCCCGATCCGCCTGGAATGCTGGGTCCGATTGCGATGCGTGCAACCATTGATTGATCGGCCTAAGCTGGGCCGCCCAATAGTAAAGGCGGAGGTTAGGAAGTGCGATGCCACCCTCGTACCAGCCCTTACAAAGCTTGCCGTGAGCAATCCGCGCCGGGCGGTTACTCCACAGCAGACCGGAGACCACCGCCGCTACCCTCTTGAAGTACTTAGGGGGCACAGCAAAGGGGGTATTGTCCAGAATATATAGAAAGCGGGGCAGGGATTTCATCTTGAAGAGGGCTGCCTTCCCCAGCATCGTCAGCGGTAATCCTGCCCAGAAGCTCGCATCTCGCCTGAGGCGGTCCAGTGGTGGCGCTAGGTTCAGTCTTTCGTATTCCGCCGGGTCACCCGTGACGTGAATACCAAGATATTTAAATGATGAACCAGCCAGTCGCAGAGGGCAGTTGGAACCAACCGTTGGTGGGCTGCCCGTCAGGGCATATAATTCGGATTTATTCCAATTGATGGTGTAGCCAGACACCTCTCCGTGGGCATTGCAAATGTGCAAGAGAGCCGGAATGCCGTGTTCAGGATCCGTCAGGTAGACCAGCATATCATCCGCATAGAGCGATATGCGGTCCTCCCAGCCCTCTCTCCATTGAATCCCTTGAAGCAAGGGGGTGGTCCTAATGCGGATCGCCAAGGGCTCTAGCGACAGCGCAAACAGCAGGGGGGAAAGAGGGCAACCTTGTCGGGTGCCGCGCCTGAGCGGAAAGGAGTGCGAAATGTGGCCATTCGCCACCACATGTGCTACCGGCATGGTGTATAGCAGTTTGATCCATGAGATGAAGACAGGACCAAAACCCATGTATTGGAGAACCTCAAAGAGATACGCCCACTCCACCATGTCAAAGGCCATCTTTGCATCAAGGGCCAAGATGGCCGCGGGTTCGCCGATTTCATCCGTTTTAGCCAACACCCCATGCACCCGTCGTAGATTGAGTGAGGTGTTCCTGTGGGGCATGAACCCCGACTGGTCCGGGTGTATAAGGTCAGATAGGTGGGGCATGAGACGATTTGCCAGAAGTTTCGCTAGTATTTTGCTTTCCGCGTTAAGTAAGGATATAGGGCGGTATGAGGAGCATTCCTCCGGGGGCTTACCAGGCTTAGGAATAGCCACGATCGTGGCCGTTCGTTGGTCCAGCGGGAGCACCCTCGTAGCACGACATTCCTCGTACATTCGGAGCAAGTATGGGCTAAGAACAGCAGTGCGGTCTTGAAACCATTCAATTGGGATACCGTTCGGTCCAAGCGCTTTGCCCGTATGGAGGGCCCCAATGGCGATCCGTAGTTCGTCAGCAGTAAAGGGCGCCTCAAGCTCAGCTGCCGCCTCCGGCAACAGTGCCGGGATGGTCAAATCATACAGTGCGCTTTGGGCCGCAATCGCAGTGACGTCCCGTTCCGGGGTGTATACTTTCTCAAAGTGGGCAGCCAATGCCTCCACTATCCGAGCTGGGTCAGTTTGGATAATTCCCTTTTCGTCCTTAACCTGTTGGATCCCCTTGACGCTACCCCCTCTCTTGTCGAGCCAAGCCAACATTTTCCCTGCCTTGTCCCCCATATCATATATTCGATTTTGTGTGTCAGTGATGTGACCTTGTGTAATGTGCCGAGCGTGGTCTGTATATAGGCGCTGGGCCAGCATGAGCGCATGCAATGTGTCATCAGTGGGGTCTGCTTCGTGTGCGGCAGTTGCTTCGCGCAGTCGGAGCTCGAGCGCCGAGTGTTCAGCCGCCTGTTCTCGCCTATGTGATGTTATGGAGCTTATGGCTTGCCCCCTCAGGACGGTCTTATAGGCCTCCCATAGCACCTCAGCCGAGGCTGCGGTAGGCTCATTCTCCATGAAGTAATGTGTCGTGGCAGTCTGTAGTGCCTTCCTGACCTTAGGGACCTTAAGATAAGAGGCGTGCATCGGAAAGACGCGGTGGCGTGTGCGTGTTTGTGAGGTAATGGTGAGAGTTAGTGGGGAGTGATCCGAGATGCCCCTAGGGTGAATGAGCACCTCTTCGACGCGTTGTAACCCATCCCCCAACGCCAGGAAGTGGTCAATGCGGGACAGGCTATTATGGACGGTGGAGTGGAAGGTGTACTGTCGCAATGTTGGGTGGACGTGTCGCCATATGTCTATCAGCCCCAGTGCCTCAAGGAAGCGCTGAAATCTGGAGGGACCCCTGGGGAGAGTGGTCGCTGGAAACCTGTCGAGTTGTGGGTCAGCAGGGGCATTAAAGTCCCCGCCTAGCAGGGTGTCTCCCTCAGGGAGGGATAGCAAGAATTCGCCCAGGGCAGGCAGCATCACTGAGTGTAGGGACGGCGGGATGTATACTGATACTATAGTCAGGGGGCGCCCTTCCCATTGACCAATCACTGCCGCAAAACAGCCCTGCGTATCAGTTTTTGTGCCAAGGGTGATAAAAGTGGAGGATTTTCTGAGCAGGATACCCGTGCCCCGGGACCCAGCAGAGAATTCTGAGTGGGTCAACATTGTATACCCTAGTCTGTCCAGGGCCTTAGTGGCATTACCCATTAGATGGGTCTCTTGAAGGAGTATGAGGTCAGGTTTATGACGCTTAACCTCTGACAGAACAAGGCCGCGCTTCACTCTATCACCCAGACCGCGCACATTCCATGCCAGAAGCCTGAGGGAGGAGCCGCCCAATCGCGTCTCTCCCGCCTGCATCACGTTAGGTTGTGCATCCACCACCATCGAAACTTAGAGACAGAAACCATCAGTACAGGCCCCACCCCACCAGCATTGTTCCAGTGAATAGCACAGTACATTCTACGTTGTGTGATCGATATCATGAATCTCCCGTAAAACCAAACAATTCCCCCCCCCCAACTCCCCCCACCCTGCCTCCCTGCCAAACGGACTCAAAACTGCCCGCCACCCCAACTTAGCAGAGCGCTTATCCCATGTCAGAAACAGAGTACTTGCGCGTCAGGGGAGAGTGTCCCCCAAAGTAGGCGGTCCCTTTGCAGTCCTCGGGTCGTCCGGGCCAGCGTCCATGAACGACTCGGTGAAGAATCAGAAGGGGAGTATAGTTCAGGCGTAACTCGCTAGTCCCCCGTGGTCATATCATTTGCCTCCAGCAGCTCCCAAGTGGTCCTGTGACGGTGATCCATTCTCGCTGTTCCTGGTTGGGGAACGTGAGCCCCGCCGGCTCTCCCCTCCCGACCTGTTGCGTCGACGGTTGGAGGTGCGGTCCACAGTGCGCCAGCCATCCAGCCATTCCCTGGCATTCTCCGCCGAGTCAAAAAACCAGACCTTCTTGTCCGCCACCACTCTCAGCCGGGCCGGAAATAGCATGGAGTACGGCAGGTCTTGGTCGCGAAGTGACTTCTTAACTTCGAGGAATGTTCTCCTCTTACGGGTGACTTCCGCCGTGTCGTCAGGAAAGAACGAAATCCGTGAATTCTGGATTTGGATGGGTGGTGCCACCCTGGCTGCTTGGAGGACCGCATCACGGTCTCTGAAGTTGAAGAGTCTCGCCAGGATGGGGCGTGGGGCGGCCCCCGGAGTAGGCGTCCCTCCCGGGACCCGGTGGGCCCGCTCCACTGTAAAAAAGTTGGACAGTCCCTTCGGGGCCAGCTTAGACTTTATAAGGTCTTCAACGTATAGGTCCATGGCCCCCTTTGTTTCAGACTCCGGAACCCCCAAGATACGGACGTTGTTGCGTCTGGAACGCCCCTCCTGGTCATCCAGCTTACTTTTCAGGAGTTTATTGTCCGCCTGCAGCCTCTCCATTGCCACTTGTAGGTCGGAGACGTCTTCTATTAAAGATTTAGTCACCACCTCCACCTGCTTCACTCTTTCGCCCATTTTCTGGAGGTCAGCTCTGATAAGGGTAACCTCCGCCGCGGTCGAGCCCACCGTGGCCTGTACCTGCTCCAGCGCTCGTAGTACATTGTCCAGCGTGGCTTTTTTAGCACCATCGTTGTCAGCGCCCTTCCCCAGTGATCTGCGCTGCTCAGGCTGGGTGGACGACTGGTTGTCGTAGGCATATTTCCCTAGCTTCGCCTGAGCAGCGGTCTGCCGCTGTCCCTTCCCCGCCATTTCTGTCCAGTGAGACAAGGTTTATAATGAAGCGGGCCGGAGGTCCGTAGCTTTCCGCGGGGGGGAAGGGTATGCAGGGGGGCCCAGAATGGGTGCGAGCCAGAGATCGCTGACGCTGGTAGAGTGCCGCCGATTGCCGCGGGGCTGTGGCGGCTTCGGCTAGGTCAAGCAAAATGGCGACTGGTGCTGCACAGGTCCTCCGGCTTGTGTCGAGCGCAGCCAAGGGGCACAGCTGCCTAGCGTCACTGGGTACACAGCGTGAAGGATGGAGCGTGCGGCGGGGAGGATCACCAGCCAGGAATGTCGGGCAGTGGCGTCGTCGGCTACTTCCGGATAGCTGCGCCGGGGAGGGTGAACTTCCGCCCGGCCTCAGGATTCACTCGACACCGATGCTCGCCTCGTGTCACCAGGCCTGTCTTCCACGAGGGATGTAGATGAAGTTTCGCCCCGATACCGGGGTCCAAGCGCTCCCAAATTTCCTGTGCCGGCGCCGTTCGGTCACCGCACCCAGGACACCCTCTTCGGACTGAGCAGTGAGCGGATAGGCATGCGGATTGATGCGGGAAGCCGCCTCGCTACGGGAGCCTCTCTAGGTTGCTGCCGCCATCATCGGCTGCTAGCCACGCCCACCTCAGGGACTTTTTTAGGAAAGCCATGGCTTGGTAGTTCGGGCTGGACTGTTCCCATGAGGCACAGGGTCGAGGCTGATTTGCTTATAGCCATTGTCTGACCTAGGGTGGTGTGGAGTGCAAAAAAACAATGGATTTAGGCCCAGATCTTTGTACTGGGGTGAATGTAAGACATTGTTCTGCATTCTGTCCAACTGTGTTTTTTGCAATTTTCACCCCGAGTGGGCTGGGTATGCTCAGACATGAGTCCCAGGCTCTCCACATCACTGGAGTCAAGATATCCAGGCTGAAGAAGGCTGATAGCCAGAAACCGGTCCTTGGATTCTTGATTCCGGTCTAGGAAAGACATGGCTTGGTAGTTCGGGCTGGACTGTTCCCATGAGGCACAGGGTCAAGGCTGATTTGCATATAGCCATTGTCTGACCTAGGGTGGTGTGGAGTGCAAAAAACGATGGATTTAGCCCAGATCTTTGTACTGGGGTGAATGTAAGACTTTGTTCTGCATTCTGTCCATCAACTGTGTTTTTTGCAGGGACTGCCTTAGGCATGTGCAAGCTGTGCACCTGCACAGGGCCGCCAAACTCCAGGGGCCGCCACGCCAGGCCTGAGGCACTTATAAATGGTGCGCGACCCCGGCGGGGGCCCCTGAGGCTCTTAAGAAATGGTGCTGGGGCCCCTGAGGCTGTTAAGAAATGATGCAGGGGCCCCGGCCGGGGCCTCTACCCACCTCCCTGCCCAGGGCGGCCATGAGCCTAGAGCCGCCCAGCTGCCTCTAGAACAATGCGACTGGTGCTTTGTTTGCTGCTGTGAACAGCTGCAAGTTTCTCCCGCTTATACTTCTCCATGTGCTCCTCTGCAATGAGCTTTGTTTTTCCAAAGTTTTAAGTGGACTAAGTCACCTAAAGAGATAATGCTGCAATGATTTTGGTTGGGCCTAGTCGTTAACTGTTGGGCTTCTCCTTGTTGTGTCCTGTCCCACCTTTGGGGTATGTTTGCTGGGCAGGCTGCACCAGTGGTGCGCCCTGTGCAGTGCATAGCACCTTCTTCAAAAAGGTCTCCTTTAACTTCAACAGACTTCCATTCTCATTCTTGTCCTATCAGGCTACCTAATCAATGAGGCACTTTTTCAGAATGTCCTATTTTAGCCAGGTCATCCCGTGATAGTTATTTCACCTCACTAGCCACATATACAGCAGTGCTCCAGGAGGTCAGCAGAAGCCTTCTCCTAGGTCATTCTCCCATTTAATAACCAGCATTTACAATGCAATGGTTTTGCCTTTGTTAAAGTTAGAGCTATTGGCATTGCTCTTGACATTATTTTTATTTATGTTTTTTTAAAATAAATGGCATTGTCATTTACAATGCCACTAGCTTTATCTCTCGCAAATGACACACACAAACACACACAGAGCCCCCCCACACACAGCCACACAGAGCCCCCCCACACACAGCCACACAGAGCCCCCCCACACACAGCCACACAGAGCCCCCCACACACACACCCACACAAAGCTTCCCACACACACAGCCACACAAAGCTTCCCACACACAGCCACACAAAGCTTCCCACACACACAGCCACACAGAGCCCTCCACACACACACACACCCACACAGAGCCTTCCACACACACCCACACAGCACAAGCAGGCAACAGGGGCACAAGCAGGCAACAGGGGCACACGGAGGCACAAGCAGGCAACAGGGGCACACGGAGGCACAAGCAGGCAACAGGGGCACAAGCAGGCAACAGGGGCACAAGCAGGCAACAGGGGCACACGGAGGCACAAGCAGGCAACAGGGGCACAAGCAGGCAACAGGGACACACGGAGGCACAAGCAGGCAACAGGGGGACACGGAGGCACAAGCGGGCAACAGGGTCACGAAAACTGAGGCACAAGCAGGCAACAGGGGCACACGGAGGCACAAGCAGGCAACAGGGTCATGAAAACAAGCACAAGCAGGCAAAAGGGTCAGAAGCAGGAATTGTAATTTAGACGGGGCTTAAGTGGAGAACGGTCAGTAGGGAAGTAGTGCGGCTGGTGCAGTGGTTCCAGGCCGAAAGGTGAGAGGGGCTGTCTGCACCCCAGTTTGGACAGTTTCCACTACCTAACAGGGATTGGTGGAAGGGGGGCGTACTTCTTGCTTGCTTTAGGGCTGTTACTTTGGGGACGCAGTGCACGCTCCTGCCTGCTGCCGCCGGGACACGACAACAGGCAGGGAGAGGACAGGCTGCGAGAGGGCTGGGAGGGGACAGGCTGGGAGAGGGCAGGCTGGGAGAGGGCAGGGAGGGGGCAGGCTGGGAGAGGGCAGGCTGGGAGAGGGCAGGCTGGGAGAGGGCAGGCTGGGAGAGGGCAGGCTGGGAGAGGACAGGCTGGGAGAGGACAGGCTGGGAGAGGGCAGGTTGGGAGAGGGCAGGCTGGGGACAGGCTGGGAGAGGGCAGGTTGGGAGAGGGCAGGCTAGGGACAGGTTGGGAGAGGGCAGGTTGGGAGAGGGCAGGCTGGAAGTGGACAGGCTGGAAGTGGACAGGCTGGAAGTGGACAGGCTGGAAGTGGACAGGCTGGGAGAGGAAAGGCTGGGAGAGGAAAGGCTGGGAAAGGGCATGGAGGGGACAGGCTGGGAAAGGGCAGGCTGGAAGTGGACAGGCTGGGAGAGGCCAGGCTAGGAAAGGGCAGGGAGGGGGCAGGCTGGGAGAGGGCAGGCTGGGAGAGGGCAGGCTGGGAGAGGGCAGGCTGGGAGAGGGCAGGCTGGGAGAGGGCAGGCTGGGAGAGGGCAGGCTGGGAGAGGGCAGGCTGGGAGAGGGCAGGCTGGGAGAGGGCAGGCCGTGAGAGGGCAGGCTGGGAGAGGGCAGGCCGTGAGAGGGCAGGCCGCGAGAGGGCAGGCCGCGAGAGGGCAGGCTGCATGGCACGTTTTGTGCATTTGCGACAGAAAACGGCATTTCGGTTTTCTTGTGAAATCAGTCAGACTTCGGGAAACCTCGATGTCATTATAAGACCATGAAACACGGCTACCCCAAGGATACTTCCGTTTTCAAACACAGGCCCCGTTTGATGTAACAGTCACTATGCTAAGTGCATCCTGTTTTAAATTGGTTTCTTTTTCCACGTCTATCTGCACTCTCTGTTGGCCAATTAAAAGCCTACACCTCATGTTCACCATGCTACAGGATTCACATAGTAAGAAAAATGATGAAAGGGGGCGACTTTAGTGAGAAAGCACGCGTTTCCCCCTGGGTTGCAGAGCCACATCTTCTGAAATAAGAATTCAAAGTCCTCTCTCTGCATATCTAGACATCTGCCTCCCCCTCCAATCATCTCACTGACAACCACACCTGACCAGTCAATCATTCGAGCTGTGGACTCCGCTTCAGCGCTGATGGGCTTAACTTTTGCCCCTCCCCCATTCCAATATCTTGTCGCTTTGCGAGGCAGTGCAGCTCGCTTGTGCCAGACCCCAGTACATATATGATGGTATGACGCCAGCCTATGTACACAGATGTGTAAATAATAATCACATTATAAGTAATAAGTGTGTGTGTGGGTATATATATATATATATATATATATATATATATATATATATATATATCGTCCCCTCCTTTCCAGTCCATGAAAAGGGCTCCTGTGCTTGCTCCGGGGCAGCCCCAGGGTCTCTGCATGTTACTGGTCCCGTGTAGCCGAGGCCCAGGAAGAAAAGACACCGCTCAAGGTCAGCGGCTGAGGTTGAAACCTCTGGCAAGCAGCGCTTCCAGCCCCCGCCCTCCCCCCTCACACACACCACCCCCATGAGGGATTCCTGCTGAGAGCTAAGCGGGGCTGGGGCCGAGCAGGCAAAATATGGCCCTATCATCCTCCGGTGGTCACCAAACCGGGGTCAGCCTTCTGAATGCACTGCAGTCAACAAAAGTGATAGGCCGCCTTTCACATTTGTAAGTTTACTGTGTTTGATAAACAATGGGATTCTGCTTTAAAGTGTCAGATTAAATAGCCAGTTTTTAAAACAGTAGGGATCTAACCGTGTCAATTTCCAAACAAGTCAATTGAAACTCCTCTTGGCAATCCGTATTACCTCTTTAATATGTATAACTTAACATTTGTAGTTAAGATTACTGGAGGACAAAGCTTTTTCTTGCACTAAATCAGGAAGCGTTCCTTTCTGTGGTGGCACAGGATTGAGAAGTCCTCCAGCCACAACCGAGGTGAACTAGTAAATGTGGGCGACTAGTCCCCCACTTCGAGTTGCACAGCTTTCTTCTGCAAAGCTCAGGTTAAACCCGTGCAGGAGTAACAGCAAAGCACAAACACACTATTGTACGCTTGTCCTTGGAAGGGGTACCCTGGGTGTCTTGCCATTGCCACAGTCGAGTGGGACCCTGGCTGTGCCAATCCGTAGCAGGGATAAAAAGAACGGGAATACTGGCACACATTCCTATGTACTGACCAAGCAGCAGTAAGAGACGCAACAGAGAAATCTAAACCCCCGAGGATGGAAAGATGCCCACGCATGACTAACAGAGGTATTTGAGGCATGGATGAAAGAGCTGCAGATCAAAAATGTCTGTTTTTTCTGGACCAGCAACTTCAAGCACAGCAGGAAAACAGAAGCCTCCTCGGGACTTCTCCGCTGTCACTTGAGCGCGCTGCTCAGCATGACCCCGAGGATTAAGAAGCTTCGACCTTACAAGAAACTCGCTTGAAATATAAGAAACAAACCTGTTGTTTTGAATTGCCGGTTACAGAAACTCCAATAGAAAAAAATATTTTTCTATAGAGGAGTTAAACTATACCTTCGATTGTAAGACTTCGAATGAAAAAATGCACGGTACGGCTCCAGAGTGTGAGGTGAGGGCAGAGGGCTCCGGGTCTGGGGTGGGCTGCAGGGGGGTTGAGGGGGGGAGATGTGCAGGGCAAGAAGGGGTCACTGGAGGCTCTGGGATGTGCCGACGATGCACGGAGTGCTGGGGGTGTAGCGCCTTGTGGGGGTTGCATGGCGCTGGAGAGATCGAGCCGGATGCGGGGTCCTCTCATGGCTGAGAGTGCTACAGGAGCCAGGCAGTGCGGGGCAGTGTGCGGGGCCCCCCCTCGGCGGCGCCCCTCCCTTCTCTGCGGCCGCACTCACCGGTACTTGGACGCTGCAGCTCTTTCTCACCCGGTCCCGCTTCTTGGGGCCGGGTGCTCTCACGGGCGGCAGCGGGACTCCTCTTCCACCATGGAGCCCTGCCGGTGGGTGCAGCTGCTTCTCCTTGTCCGCGCTGGGGGGGGGGGGGCGGGACCTACGCTACACAGGGCGGCCAGGGGCTGGAGGACTCCCACTCCTCCCTCGAGACTGGCCAGAACTCCGGGGCTCCCCCTTCACTTGGGAGCCCAGGGAAGGACACGGCAGGCAGCTTCTTCTCCTTGCGCTGGAGAACTTCTTCTCCGGCACCTCCGCTTGTCCCGCCCCGGGCCTGCCTGACTGCCGGGTCGCAGCCAATCGCAGCGCGGCCCTGGGGTCGGGAGGCCGGACAGCGGCGGTGTAAACACGGGACAATGCCGGGTGGGCACCGGCTTCAATTAAATTAAAATATAAAGCGAGGTGGCACTCGCTCAAAGGCGGCAATGTCCCTGGCAGGGTGGGCACCTGCCAGGGGGCTCAAAAAAATCGGCAAGGGACGGGGGGCGGGTGCCGTCAATGCCGGAACAGACTCGGGGGCGTTCCCGAGAACTGGCTTTCGGCTGACGTCGCCAAAAGCCAAAAATTCTTGGGAACGCTCCCGAATCTGGTCCGAGATTGACGGACGGAGCCCTCTCCCAATGGCTAGCCTCCATTTATGGAGCTAGCCAATCGGAGGAGGGGGCGTATCCCGACCCACACACACAACTCAAGAGGTTTTTTGGCGCATGCGCAAAGCGCATCGCCAGGCAAAACCTAAAAAGTGCTCCATTGACATAGTTAATCCATTTACCTGCACAATTACCAACTTTATGTAGATATTTAGTCTACATTGTGTGGTAATGAATGCTTTTGCTCAATCCACTGTCCCTGCATTTACTGAGTCTTGCAAATATTTAAGTCTCTGGAAACCATGTACTCTGTGGCAGCTCCTCAGCTGAGGGGGAGGAGAATTGCCCCAATGCTTTTTGCAGTGTAGAAAAAAAATAAAACTGAAATGATAACCTCAAGTTATCATTTGTTTTCCCCATTGCGGCGTCTCTGTGGGGGCGAGACTGGGGAGAGTGGTTTTCACTCCCTATATGAGCAGTAGTGCTTTGTCGGCCCTCGCGGCTGTCCAAAACAATCATGTGCACATATTGTGTTCTCTATGCAGGATGCTTACAGCCTGCGTAGGAAACATGTCCACCCCTCCAGCCCCTGGCTGCGCGGCATGTCACAGCGCCCAGACCAATCACAACGCTGCGTTTTGATTGGCTGCAGGGAGCCTGGGAGCCCTGGTGCTTCCCGGCTCCCTCCCCAAGAAGCCAAGAAGAGGATGTTGGAGAGGCGGCTGCCAGTGGCAAGCGTTTTTAAAAATTTATTTTTTAACCTATTTCTCACACCGCCCCATCCCCACCCCACTGCTGCTAACAGGTAGCTACCGCAGCTGAATGCACTATGTTAATGAGACCACCCAACATTTAGAAGACCACGTTCATAAAAATGCTGTAGTCTTGAGACTACATTAGCAAAGCCAGGTACATAAGTTTTGTGAATGTGGAACCTGAATTCTTCATTACACTTACGAATCTTATAGGATACGTTGTGGACCATAGCATATCGCAAGAGAAAAGGTGATAAAACAGGGGTGTCTCTCCTCTCTTGTTTATCCACACCAGTATGCAAAATGATTTGTGACTAGTTTAAGGTCTTGGCTACCGACCGATTTATAAGTCTGTTGGCAAGATCTATTTAGGTTGAATACGTTTCCAATACGTACCATACATTTTGAGTGGACTTTAGGTCAACCCCTTACTCATGATTAGATGGGATTGTTGCCGCAGTCTGCTGTTGATTTAAAGGCTTTCCTCCCTAATTGTGTTTGTCCTGCTTAGCAGCATTTTAGCCTCAGTGTTCTGATTGGCCAAGTTGCATCCTTCCACTGCACACTTGAGGGGGGAGGGGCGCGACTAAAGTTACAATTCCATAGGACTCCACGTGTTTCCTAGCTTCCCCCTTCTTTCTCTCTACCTCGGCCTGCGTTCCTGTAACTGTCTAACACACTTCCCTTGTTAATTGTTTTTTTTTTCATGAGATTGAGAGCCCAGCAACTTCAAATGATGCCAGGTCTGTTTTTTCCTTTTTTTGCACAGTTGTGCTGTTTATTGCGTTTTAATATTGTAGCCATCTGCCATAGTAGAGTAGTAAATTAGAAATGGCTGCAATGCATCAAAGCCAAGGCAAACTCGCGTGTCATGACGCGTGAGCAGCCATCTTTTTTTTTAAGGTGGAAACCTCTGCAGGATTGCCCTACTTGCCTGCATCTTGTTGTATGCTTTTTCTTTCGATTGACAAAAGCTTTGGAAACTAAGTGCCTGTTACAGTTGCAAAGCATGGAATAGCTATACATTTGCGAAATGCAGTCTCTCCAAATGTGTCAGATTACTCTCTGCTTATGCAGACTGGGGGGCATTGAAGCAGAGACAACCGCTCATAAACCACTGTATACATTCATCTATATCTGGATCAAAGTATGCGGTTTGAGGCATTGGGACCCCTGGTCTCTTTAAGAGTGTTGGTCAGTGCCGACACACTGCTATTTTGAATACTAAGATGGAGGTCTTCTATCCTTGGCATGCCCCCATCCAAGCATTCCTAAATTTCGCTAAATCATAAGCCAATTCCTGCCTCATTAATAATCAGGAGACCGGAGGTCTTTGCCTTAGTGAAATTCTCTTTGCTGTGGGAGGTCTTTTAGCATCTCTCGCACCACAAAGGGAAGCTGGCCTCAACACAGTACACACATTATGGTGTCCCCATCCCCTTGATAATCAGACCCACAGTGTATTAATTGTGCATGGCCACCTAAAATAGTTAATTATTTATCAACGTAGGGAAAACAAAGATTGTTTTCTTTCAGCATCTTATGGGAAATACTTGTGGAGAATGTGCAACTAAGGTTAAATGGGTCTGAAATGTTCCAATTTACATAAGTCAGAAGCAAAAAATGCATCTATTTATCCCTTTTGGACCCCCATTACAATATTGAAACGTTTGGAAAAATCCTTCCCTCCATCTCACATTAGGGTAGCATATTAAAGCACGAGGACATTAGTCTGCTCATAATTTTCAGCATAGAAGCTACCCATGTAACAGGGCGTTTCTTGCTTTTAGAACTCGTGGCCGTATTTTAGATGAAACGAATGGCTGTGTAAGTAAAACAATTAAGGTCACCAGGAAATCGGTCAAGTGATGAACTGTCTTATTCGTTGTTATTTATTTTTGATTTCCACAGTTGAAAGTGACTGTTCTACTCCAACAAATGAGGCAGACTGTTCTAGAAGGTTATAATATACGGAGTCTAGAGGATTTTTTTCTATTTCTCAGGAGTTATCCTTTCATTAATATTTTGGCCACAATAAGATCATGGAAACACATCTCAACAAGATATGGCATAACGTCTAGGTAATACTAGTTCTACATTCAGGAGACCTAGCAAGAAGTGTTCTTTCTGCCAGGAATGCCCCCAAATATCCTCATGAATATGAAGCGGGCAATTAGTTCTCTAAATTAATCTCTTGTGCAGTGGTTTTTCGCGAGGGATGCATCCATTTATGGGTAGGTACAGAGGGTGATTTTTATTTACGCAGAGTACGGAGTTTGGCCTCAGCCAGTTTGGTGTGTAGCCAGTTTCCTGTGATTGGTCATGCATGGTATCGCTGCAGTATCATGCAGGAGTTCCAGCTATGCCAGTAGTGCCACCCAAAGGCCGCTCTTGTCGGAAATAGTAGCCCAGATTAAAGTACAGTGGGGCTGTTGCGCTTTGCAGTCCCAGAGTAAGAGTGTGCTGTCTGCTCCGGGGTGATCACACCTCCACCAGTTACTGTTAGGTGACATTTTGGATGTGCAGTTTATACGGAATCCAGTGCCATCCTGTAATAACACAAAAAACGCAATTTGAGGCAGGCCTCTCTGAGGCTTCTCACGTTTGTGTGGTAATAGCGATCATTCTTTATCTGTGGGTTTCTTTAGCAGTTTCTCTTGCTATTTGTATTTCAGGGTGCGTTCTGTGGGTTTCCAAAAACGTATTTTAATTACAGTTTCATATAAGCCAGAGTAACTTTTTGCAATGATCCCATTTCACTAAATACTGACAGTTCGGCAGTGGGTCTAGAGTGAGCTAGTACGAAAATTCACTTTGCAGCCAATGGACAAATCACAAATCACTGTTTGTTTTCTTCTCTTCTTTCTTTTATTTCATGCGTTGATTGTTCATAAAACCTTCTAGCCGACACGTGTTTCGTCTGATATGGCGTTAATCCACAGACTTCTTCAAGGCTTAAATTGAGTAAATTCGGCCTCTAATCTCTTGTTCAACACCCCTGCCACAACGTCATTGGGGTTCAGTTGTCCTCTTAGTCTATTTTCGTTGTTTTAGCCCGTGGGTAGTGGTTAAAATCAGTCTCTCTCCATACGGTATTAATCGGGTATTTTCCTCCTGTGACGATATCTCGTCTTCTCTAAAACCGGGTTCCTGGCGTTCAACGCTGAACGCCAGGAACCCGGTTTTAGAGAAGACGAGATATCGTCACAGGAGGAAAATACCCGATTAATACCGTATGGAGAGAGACTGATTTTAACCACTACCCACGGGCTAAAACAACGAAAATAGACTAAGAGGACAACTGAACCCCAATGACGTTGTGGCAGGGGTGTTGAACAAGAGATTAGAGGCCGAATTTACTCAATTTAAGCCTTGAAGAAGTCTGTGGATTAACGCCATATCAGACGAAACGCGTGTCGGCTTGGAGGTTTTATGAACAATCAACGCATGAAATAAAAGAAAGAAGAGAAGAAAACAAACAGTGATTTGTGATTTGTCCATTGGCTGCAAAGTGAATTTTCGTACTAGCTCAGGATAAATGTTGTGTTGTGTATCAGGGCATTGACTGGTTCGTGCCTGTTGTGTTTAGATTGGTGGTCTAAACCTTGTCCTTGGAGCTTTTATATATTTTCTCATCCTTACTATTATCACTGTTACCCAGCGCAATTATAACCCAACCACCAATTTCCTTATTTGTGGGTCTAGAGTGAATGATCGCAATCCCATTCATCTCTCTATGCAGCTTTTCAGCTGTGTCTCCAAACATTAGTTTATCCAGTTGGATATCTGTCCTCCGTTCTGTAAAGGACTTCAGACCATTACTGGTAATTGCATGATTGTGAGTGTTGGTGACTTTGGCCTCCCGTTCCTTTAACTAAAATAGCTTCAGTCTGAAGTTCTTAATTGTATCAGACTGGAGCATCATCTTGCAAGAATGCATTCATACGAATAGGCTTGTGCATTTTGTATCAATTTTGAAGTGTTTCAGTTGCATAAAGAAAGTTTGGGGACAATGCATGCCATGTTGGAGGTTTTTTACAAGCAACACGGATTCTAGAGTGTCCAGACTTGAATTAAAATAGTATGCCACTCGAGGAACATGTTGGGACCAGTAGTATATTGTTATCTAGGGTAGCCCTAGACCAGTGGTCTCCAACCAGTAGTTTAGAGCTACTGGTAGCTCAGCAGCTCCCTGGAAGTAGCTCATGAAAGGGTAGTCCGCCCAGTAAGTCATAAGGAGCATCTTGTCACATTGAAGGAGGTAGTGAAGCTCATTTTCAGAACCTTGGTGTAGCAATCAGCCAAACTGATAGCAGGTCTTCAGACCACCAAATAAACATGGACTGCCACACTAGGAAAGTCTGCAACATGACCATCTATCTTCTCTCTAAGATTATTAATGCGGAGGGCCTTGTTCTATCGATCACACTAAACAAATACATACTTGGATAAGAAAAAATGACTAAAGGAACAAATGTAGAGAGAGGCATGAATGTGGGGCTGTAAGGGGTGATCATTCTCTGTAATCCTATATGGATGGGGAGATTGAATTCAAATCTTATTGGATGTGGTCATATTGTTACAGTGATCATGTCTTCAGTAGCTCAGGGTGATATTCACTGATCGGTAGTAGCTCCCATCATGGAGAAGGTCTGAGACCCCTGTCCTAGACTTCGTAAAGTGTTGGCAGCATAAACGTTCGTAATACCCAGTCTTCATGCCTGTGCACCCATGCATATTGTTTTATTAGATTCTGTGAATCATAGTATATGGATCAGTATTCTAATTGGCAAAGCACCAAAAACCTACTTAAATAGCAGTACTGGCATAATTTTCACTGTTTAGATTTCCCTCACGTTGATAACTGTAATTTATCCCAATTATTGAAGTTTTTTTGTTCCATTAAAGTAAATATGCTCCCTGTAGCCATATTTTCCATGCCTCCATTAATCTTTATTCGGAGTTATTTTAGGTTTCATGTGATTTAAGTAAATGGTAGTCCTACCATTTCTATTGCAGTTGTCTTCGCTCAAGTGTCAGGGGCACCACTTCAGTCCTGTACGAGTTTGTTTTCTATCCTGTGAAAGTTGAAAACGTTGAACTCGGTTCAATTTAACTTTATTCGGATACCATAGTACTCATAAAAGCACAAATCCATACAAGTATAAAAATTCATATATCTAAAGTGCAAAGACATCATTTTTACATAAAAGCTATTAAAACATTTCCCAAATATATCACAAGTGGTCAGGGGTCCATCATAGACCTGCGTGTTCTTATCGCAATTCTAAGGAAATTGCAAGTGCTAAAAATCAATTCCACATCATCGAAAGCTAATATACACTGATGGGCCACATCCAAAGTAATCTGTCTTCTCTTTTTAAAATAGGGATGAAAAAGCCGCTTGGAGTATTTAAAATAGTACTCACAAAAGAAAAAAGTGTGTAATAGATTGATCACTCCTCCCGTTGGATTAAGATCCATCGCTTGTGGTTTTAATGTAGAACGGTCACTAATGGTCATCAAGATATCAGTATATAGCATCAGTTTACTTTCCTTGTCGGCATCTGAATTCCTTTGATTGTAGCGGACTTTCTGATGGCTATGGCGATCTGTAGAAGTCGGACGGTATAATGCACCTCTTCCAGGTTTAGGTGTCAAAAGAGAACTGCTTTATTGAATTCCTACCGCATGTTATACGGCCATTTTCTTCCAAAAGACCCTTCTTAATAGAGGTGTACTTGTTGTGATTGTTGCTTTATATTAGTGTAACGCAGTGCTCGGATTTCCCATGGAAATGTAACTTAATAGCTTATGCAACTTCTGTGTCTGGTAATTCCAGCTGAAGTTAGTCTCACTGTTTTTGAGGGGCTCGTGCACTGCTTTGTGGGCCATAAAGAATGTTGGTATTTGGAAAAATCAGTTGCTTCAGAAGAGTGCAATTTGGCATAGAAAGACAAGCTCTTCTGTTACCTTCAGTTGGGTCACTAGTCTACCCTCTTTGTTGTTACTGGCTGGTGTACTTCATTGTGCTTACCTTTGCTTAAGTTGCATGATTTGCTTTCTCACAGTGGTCAAATGCTCACCCCCAGTTAACTGATCTGGGTTTAATCCATCATTCTTTAGCTCACTCCACCACCCCAGTTCAGACATGGCCATATGCAAATCAGTCTGACTCATTGCCTCATGGGAACAGTCAGCCCAAACTGCCAAGCCATGTCTTCCCTGGACCGGAATCAAGCATCCTGGGACCGGTTTCTGGCTTCTCAGACGTCCTCAGTCAGGCTAGCTTGAATCCAGTGACAAAGACAGCAAGGGACCCACGTCTGGGCATACCCTGCCAACTTAGGGCGAAAAAAGCAAAACCAAAGGGGATGAAGGACGTAGTGTTGTACAATGCAAGCACTCACCCCCAGGTAACTGATCTGGGTTTAACATAGCTATGATTTCCTAGCCATAACAGGAAGAGAGGGTCACAGTTTTAGGCAACGATAATTGCCTCATTCTGGTGGCAGCATCGGTAATGGTATTGTGATGTCCCAGCTTAAATTATGTATAGGGCCTGCTGCGTTGACTCAGTAGGGGGTCGTCTTCTCCTCTGGCCTCTGGTACTTAGTTCACCCTGGCCCCCTCTGCGCCAGTGGCATTCAATCACCTTTTTGCTTTTGACAGTTGTACGTATGGGAAGATGTCCTATAGAAGCCTTATAGGCATGGGGCTCACTCAGGAGTAGCCATTCTTTCCATGGTGTGGCTCCACCCCTCTTGTTACCCTATTTCAAGGTGTAGCTTTGTTTAGAGTGCATACTGTTCAAGTATAGTCTTCCACTCTAAACAGTAACCAAGTCATACTGGCAATAACCACATTGCTGACCTGATCTTGGCCTCATCTGGTCCAACTCTTTCTTCTACAATCTAGTTTGACTTGACGATTTGACCAGAGTCCAGATTTTAATTGTCCGGTGTGCTTCCCTGTTCATATAAAGAGGAGTTTGTCTTCATCCTACTCTGTACGCTACAGCATCGGGAGAAGGAACTTTGCTTATACAGCAAATTTGCGTGTCCACTTTATTGTACAATATGTTGTTTCGGTCTCATTCAATGTTTGGCTTAACTGTAGCAGTTCCTGTGTGCTTCAGAATGATCACTCCACAGAAGCTAAGCAGTGGTGCAATTACTGAATGCAGAGTGTCCGTCTTGAAATGTTTCTTGTGACTTTATGGAGGTTGCTGTTCGTGCACTCAATTGTTCAATGGTGCTCAAGTTGTCAAAGCCAAGAACTGCTTCAAGTACTAGTAATTAGGAGGTGGGAGGTATTGGATTTTTAAAACCATTTCGGTTTGTGTTGACTCTTCTATTTCCTGAGACATTGAATCTTTGAAATGCCATTATATTGATTTTGTCATTCTAATTTTGGAAGAATATTGCCTAATTGCAAAAAAAATGTATGCTGAGGCTGTAATCTCAGCGTTGGCTCTGCATACAATGGATGTATGGTGCATGCTACATATATTGTACATGCAAAGGCGGCATAAGAAACTTGACAAGTTTAGACTGCCTGGATTGGCTGTTACAAATGGACTGTGACCTAAGTGGCATTTTGTATAGAGACAGCCCATTACTTACCATTGGTTGACATCCTTTTCACTCTTATTTCCTTGCTTCTTTGGTCAGCATGTGCTGTTTTCACTTTCTCTTCATGTTTGTCCTTTCCATGGAGCGTAGACTAAATTACTGCATTCTGTCAGTGGCCAGTTTTGTTCCAATGGTTGCGTGCTTCTAGAGACCCATTTTTTCCCCTTCAAGTTGTAGCACTCCATAGCATGGTTGCAGCCCATCTCCCCTTACAATCTGCTTTTTTTCTTGCTCTTATCCCTCTAACACTGTTGCTTCCCCGGTCTCCCCCCTTTCTTTTCCCATCTCATCCCACTGTGCCTTACCCTGTGCTCCCACCCCTATTGTTGCTTGACCCTTCCTCTCACAGCAAAAAAAACTATATGACTGGAACAATGTTAACAGTCGTGGCACTTTCTGTTTCTTTTCAAACCTTTTCAGCAGTGATGGAAAGTAGCTGCACTGCTGTATAACATGGCCTGATATGGCTATCAAAAATATTTTGCAATCGGGTTCCGCTCTTCCTGCACTGGACAATATTTTCCATCATGCCTCTTGGTGAATTAGGACTGCATGGTAGTAGTTGTTCTACACTCTTGGGTGTTGTCTCCATGATGTTTAGTGATCCTAAGGCTGTTGACATTTTTCACTTGACTCTTGCATTAGATATTGAGATTGTCCTTTTGAATTCCATGGTTCCTGATCTTTTTTATATTTTATTATTGCAGACGTCTCCAAGAAGAGGAACAGCAGTTCCGAACATCGTCCTTGCCAGCTATCCCAAATCCTTTTCCAGAGCTCTGCAGTCAATCAAACTCTCCAGTTCTGTCACCCAGCTCATTACCTCAAAGTGAACCTCCTACCAAACATGTGAGTGTCAGTTCTCGGTTTATTTAAAGGTTTTTACAATTTGTTGGCCAGGTAATAGTTTGCTGCATTCAAAGTAAACCCAGTGGTGGTTTCTTCCGGTTGAATTTAAATTTAGTAAGATTCCCATTGTCTGGTCCCGTTCAAAGACCTATCAAAATCCTGAATCGCTCTCTACAGTTCACACCAGAGGGGAAATGTTTTTCTTCTATCCACTGCACTGGCATGCGCATCTTGCCACTGACAGTCTGATTTCTTTTTACTGGCAATGAACCAAAAAGTAAAATCTTAATTTTATTCTAGCCTTCCAGAATGGTCTTATTAATGGGTATTTTTTTTTGTTTTTTTAGGTCTCGGCTGGCGAAAGCAGCGCGCATGCGCTGCTCTGCATTCGCTAGCTTCTTGGAATCAATACAGATTCCTAAGCTCTCGGAGGCGGAGTTAAAGCCCCGCCCAGCTTTTTAATTGGGTAGCGTCATCTTACATGCAAAACGCTGACATCTGATTGTAAAGGAGGCTTCATAGTCCCTCCTTTTTGCGGCCTTGTCTCCTTTTGGCCCCGCCTACCGGGATTGGATTATTTACTGGCGGCGTGTTACTATCTCCTTCATTAGTCGGTAGGCACTTTTTTATTTGCATTCGGCTTTGGCAAAGTCAGCCGCATGTTTACTTTCGCATTGCGCTTTCACTTTATGTGAAAGCACAATGCGAAACCAAACAAGCGTCTGCCTTTGCGGTACCGCACTTGTTTTGCTTGTTAAATAATGTCCTATGGGAATGCTGCTGTGGCGGAACTTTCAGCTGGCGCGGTGATAAAGTTTCCTGTTGGTGTTTAGAGCCGACCCCACGTGAACAGACCGGCGGCCAAGAGGACCGGAGCTCTCTAACGTAGGTAAGGTGGTGTACGTTGCTGTGGGTTGCAGACCGACAAACGGGGCTGAGCGGAACTACCTCACAATCCTAGTACTAGGTGGCTTGGAGAGATTCGAACACTCATTGCTGATATCGGATGTCATGGGCAGAATATCCTTCTGAGGTCGGTCAGTTATCTTTAAATTGAGTTACCGTAACGCCTATTATTTACAAAGCTTAGAAGTGACAAGGGCGATGTTATCAAGTTTGTTGCTGTTATTAGCGCTCTCCATTACAGGCAGGAACACTCCCAGTAACCACGGCTGCTCCAGGTGGAACCGGATATGCATTCAGTGGCTGGACTCAAGTTCACAACTGTGTGCAAAGGACAGGCAGAGGGAACTGGACTGTGGGTTGCCCTCTCCAGGGCGATGCATGTCTTTGCCGGGCCTAGTATTATTAATTAAACACCCCCAGAGCTATGGGCGAAGCTTTTCCTGTGGCTTCACATATTGATGGGCGAAGGGGTCAAGACCGAGAGAACGCTGATCTGCACAGGATCGCTTGATGCAGGTAGGGATTTTGGAACACGTGTGGCTGGAGAGTGGGCCACTTGTTTCTACTGGTGGAACTTGGGCGACTCAGCCACAATTTCTTCTTACGGAACACAAGGATCTCTAACCAATCCAAGATACACCTTCTTGCTGTTACAGCCTGTTGGAACTGTGCACACTTTTTGTATTATGTATATATTTACACATTCCTACGTCCCATATATATAGGCGCTGTATATCACCGTGCCTGTGTAAGGGTGCGTGTTTATATCTTGGGAGCACTGTTGATTCCACGACAGTCAACGCTGTAAAGAGGGCCCCGTGGGGTATTTCTGCTCGGAATCTAGTGCGGATTTATGACTTGGATGTCCCACAATCTCCGGCAGCAGCGGGTCTTGTTCTTGCCCTACAATCCCCCACTATGGGTTGCTTAAAGTCACCCCGGACACACCCCCTCTCCCCGGCCGGTAGGGGTGAGAGTTTACAGAAAATGACAAAAGGCGGCCATTCTGTTTGGAAAAACGAGCCATGTGCGGAAAACTGTTAAACCTCATTAAAGAATCTAGCCTCACTATTCCAGAGTCACTCCTATAGGCCGTTTAGTGGGATGGGACATAGCTTCTAGTAGTGCAGCAGGTGCAGTGGCACCGGGGCTCAGGAATGTCGAGGGATGCAAAGCATCAACATTATTCGTACACTTCGCGACCACAATGGGGGAGCTAGTTCCTGTGCTTTGGCCCTCCCCATCCTAACTCTAATAAAAGAGAGAGGGACCCCAAGACCAAAGGGATAGGGTTCCAAAGTTGACACAGGTCAAAAGAATAATTCCCCTTGGGCGAATTAGCATAAACAAATAAGTACTAACAGTCAGACGATAAACTCACAATATAGCAAAATAACAAGGAAGCAATGAAGGTAATAATAAAAATTCAATACACGTGAAAACACTATGGTAAAATTAAATCTTTGGACAATTTATTAACATACATCACATTTAGTTAAAAGTAGGGAAACATATACAGGACGAAACGATATTAAATAAAATCAACATTCCAATAAAAGGAGCTACAGGAAAAAAGGACTAAACTCAAACACCACAATTATGAATTTTCCTTCTTTCTTGTTCCAAATTCACTCCTTAAGCATCGACGCGTTTCGGCGGTATAGTTAGCATAAAAAGGCCTTCATCAGGACAATTGTACAAATGTTTCCCAATATTTCTTGGATAAAGACGTATTTCAAGGTATTATAAAGGTTTATGGCAAGCCTTACCATAAAAAGGACGATAGTACTCCACGCGGGACGCCACCCAGTTGAACTAATAAGGCTTGACACAGAAATCAAAGTCTCGTGTCTTTGACGTTTCCCGTATCCTGGGACAATACATCGGTTTACCACCTTTGAACTTATCTGGAAACCGTATTTACGTGTATCCTTTCTGTGTTTACCGCGTGCTGGGCCATTTTACTATATATTCTCTCTATTTAAGCTATCATGCTAAATGCTGGCCGAATTCGAAACTTTGACATGTTCGTGTCATTTTAAATATCTTTAATCAGAATTTTATACATTACAAGAAGATTATTCGCGAGACGAATATCTTTTGGAAATTATAAGGAGGCAACATACCCTTTATAATACCTTGAAATACGTCTTTATCCAAGAAATATTGGGAAACATTTGTACAATGGTCCTGATGAAGGCGGTTTTATGCTAACTATAACGCCGAAACGCGTCTGCTTAAGGAGTGAATTTGGAACAAGAAAGAAGGAAAATTCATAATTGTGGTGTTTGAGTTTAGTCCTTTTTTTCCTGTAGCTCCTTTTATTGGAATGTTGATTTTATTTAATATCGTTGCGTCCTGTATATGTTTCCCTACTTTTAACAAATTGTGATGTATGTTAATAAATTGTCCAAAGATTTAATTTTACCAGTGTTTTCACGTGTATTGAATTTTTATTACCTTCATTGCTTCCTTGTTGTTTTGCTATATTGTGAGTTTATCGTCTGACTGTTAGTACTTATTTGTTTATGCTAATTCGCCCAAGGGGAATTATTCTTTTGACCTCCCCATCCTAAGACTTCCGCCTTTAGTGGTGAATAATGTTACTTCGGAGGACCCTCCGTGGCTCCCTCATACAGTGACCGTGTCTGAGACCCCTTGCGCCCGCCACCCAAATTTTAAACGCCACCCGACCTTTCCGCTGATTAACTTGTAGAGGATCACAGTGGCACACATTCGGCACTCCCTGAAAAATGTCACGAATGCACAGACGTAGTAGTTCATTTTTGACTCCTATTTGGCTTGAATTTTGGAGGTTTCAGCGTTCCGATGATGCAAAGTACACATTGGGTGCCCCACCCATCCCTCCTGCCCTCCCCTATCTGCCCCCTACTGAGCGCTCCTAGTTCTCTGTTTTCATTCAATTAGAGCAGATTGTAACTGGGCTGGCACCATCCGAGGCAATAAGAAGAGGCGGAGAGCGCTGCTGGGAGTGATTTTAAATTACAGACAGGAACCACATCCTGCCCAAAATTTGTCAAAGCGAAGTCATCCATTTTAAGAGAATTCGTAATTCTTTATGGTAGAGGCAGGGCCGGTCCTAGGATATATGGGGCCCCGGGCAGAATAGGAACATGTAAGGCCCCTAAGCAGATTACACCCCCCCCCCTCCTCACAGTTAACAGCTAACAACCATTGAGAAAACGCAGCCGCCTCATGCCGTCCCCGACTGGGTTTTGTCAATGGTTAGCAGTTTAAGCTAAATGAGTAACTACAATCAATGATTTAACTTTCACCTTGTTGATTTGACCGATAAGTAGCTCCTTCACACACACTTGCATAGAATCACAACTGCAATGCTGGACCATTGCTCTTTGTGCTCTGCACAAAGGCCATATTTGAATGGTCATGTAATCTGAACACCCTTTTGACCCACAGACAGGCGAGGTGTAAAAGTTGTACTGCCTGCAGCCTCCACTCCAAAGTGCTCAATTGTAGCCTGTTATAAACACCTGGAGGCATTGAAAATGCAATAGGTTTTGCCTTTCAGAAAGTTAAAGCCATTTGCTTTGTTTTGCCATACCACTAGCAAAGCAAATGGCTTTAACTGAATCAAAGGTGAGACCTATTGCATTTTCAATACTTGTTTTTTGGCAGGGATCCATTGATGTCCTTCTGCCTCAGATTTGACCGCTCTGAAGGGCTGAGCTTGTGGCACTTACTTTTCTGAAAAGTTCAGCGTATTCTCGCATATGTAATTAATTTACCTCCTCAATCGTTTTAGGGACCATTGAAGTTTTCTTCTCCAATCTTCAGAATCTTGTGCCCTTGCACACCTCAAACTAGCAGAGCCAGTTTTGCTGTAAATTCTTTTGTTGGGCATTTGCTTTGTGGCATCTTGCAGCGGCGGTAGTCTTCCTGCTGTGATGCCAGTTCATTTTCAGTTTAGCGTGTAAGCAGTTCTACGTATACCACACATAGGCTCACTCTCAGAAATCGGTCTGCTGTAGTAAAGGTGCCTATGTGGTATATTTCGGGATCTGGCACTTTTGTGGGAAATATACCTTTCTATTTTGACGCTCCTCTAAACCCAACTGGCATTTTATTTACCATTGACCTACCACGCTGAGTCCATAGGGGCATCCTTTGTAGATGCCCATGGAGCGCACTGTTTTAGCTCATGAGGTTACCTGTTTTTTTTCTTAAGTTTTTCTTTTTTTACTTCCATGCCAGCTTATTGTTACTTTCTCATTTCTGCTCACAAGGTTTCCCTCCTTACCTATCGGAGTAAATTTTCTGAGGCAACGTTAAAATAAAACAGCTGATCCATTTGATACTTTATGATGCTTCTCATCCTTGGGATAATGCAGGTTTATTTGTGGGTGTTTTGTGTTCCTTTTTCCCCTCTCTTCTTATAAATAGCTCTTTGATATGTGATGAGGTTTTCAATTATTGGATAGTCATTGATTATTCCCTGTGGAATGTAAACTGTGTTACCCCATCTATGATGTCCAATGAGGTACTTCACTGTGCCCTGTGGTCACTTCCTGTACAGAATTGATCAGGAATGATCCTTTAATGTACTTATGTTGCCAAGGACTTCAAAGCAAACCTGCAGCTCAGTCCCATCTGCATTATCCTAGCACGCCTTTGGTGTAGAGGGTTTCCTTCAAGGAGAAAGTGGGCTGTTCTACTCTGTGCGCTGAAGCCCAGAGCTGCACGTCTTGGCCTCTAATTTCAATGGAGCTTTGAGATATTTGGTATGCTCCAAACTAAAAGTAATGCAAGATTTGTAGGGGTGGCCTTGCCCTTTCAGTCTCCAGACTTATATGCCTCTTAAAACGCCAGTGCATTTTCATTTGTGGGGACCATTATTACAGCATTAAAAAAAGAAAGTGTGCGTTATTAGCACATTTGCTATTTGGCTACTCTAAGGTTGGCCAGTGCTTCTGAAGTAAAAGTTTTTTTTTTTTAATTTTGACCGGTGAATACAATTTACACCGCAGCTTCAGTTTTGAACTATTCAGCAACTGTCCGAGAGAAAATCTCAAGTATGGACCATGTTCAGATCTTTTAGGGAAAATCCCAGCCAGAAGCAGTGAAACCGTCCCACCATATGAAGATTATACCAAGATAGGCATGTAAGATGACCTGTCTTATGTCCTTTGCCTTTTTCACCCGAAATTGAAACCCTGGCTTTACTCTGGTCCTTGCCATCCTCCCATAAATGTTAATTGTAGGATGCACGTTCTGCAAATGCTGCTCTTGTGGCAAGCCTAGTTGCAGCTTACAGGACCTCTTGTGGAGAAGGCTGTAAAGGTCAGACGGGAAACTAGAAGCCAGTGTGGGAAGTTACTGGACAAGCCAAGTGACCTAGTTTTTCTAACCTAATATCAAAACGTTCCTTTACTGGCCTTAAGCAAGAGCAGAGCAATGGCTTTTAATTTACTGCAACCACTAATTTCAGCCTTTGGCTGCATCCTAAAACAGCCATCCATTTACAGTAAAATGGCTACAAATATTTGGGAAGCTGGCAGGGTATTACCGCAGGTCACAGCAGTGTCACAAGATGTGTTTTTTGTTGTTGGTCAATGAAGCTTTCATATGTTCTAATGCAGCTTGATTTCTCAGCCTTAAAATGTAAACTCGGGCAAGTATCCAGATAAAGAATATAAAAGTTTCTTTGTACCGAAGTGGTTTAACAGATTTTTCTTTCATATTGACTTTCTGTATTCATTTTCAGTTACTCGTGTTACTAGTAAGTAGTCAACTTGTGGGGTTTAGTGGATATTTTTCACCTGCATCACCCCCGTATACTGGAGCTTTAAATGTCTTGCTCCGTGAGCTGCCTTTGAAAGATGGACCATTCTCCATGTTCCATGAACCCATTGGATGTTTTTAAAACAAGAATGCAAGCTTGCAAAAATAAGAGCGCAAAATGTTGCGAGTTTAGAAACTTGCATCTGTTGTGGATTCTTGAAATTAAGCTGTATCGATTGGCAGCTGTAGTCATTAAATTATTATTGCACAGTTTAGCCATCACAATTTATAGAAATGGCTATGCCGGAATGATGGTAAGACATAGTAGAGTAATTAAGTTGCTTGCTTTATGCATTTTTCTAAGGTTTGGGGAAAAAAGCAGGAGGACTTTGCATTGCACTTTCCCTAAGCACTTACAGCCAGATTCGTCATCGTCCCGTTTTGCGAGTCCTTAATAGCGATTATTAAGTAATCGCTATTAAGGACTTGCAAAACGGGATTCATGTAGGAATCGCAAAATAAATTGCAAATAAGGAAGCTGTAGGAATCTAGGCCCATAGGAATGAATGGGGAGTTATTCCTTATTTGCGATTAGCAATTTGCTAATCGCAAATAAGGATGTGATTTCAAGGGTGCCAGGGGTGTCCAAAGGACACCCTGTAGCACCCCTGAAATGAAAATGTAGACTGATGTTGCGCAAACACATGTCCAAAGGACGTGTGTGTGTGTGTAACATACAAATTAGAAACCTGCACTAAAGTGCATTTTTCTAAGTTTTCGCTATTTACCACGAAGTCAGACTTCGCGGTAAATAGCGGCCAAAAATTGCGAATTCGCAAATAAAAAATGGTTAATGAATTGCATTTAAGGAATCTCAAATAGATTCCTTAAATGCAATTGCTCGCAATTTAGCGATTTTTGCTATTCGCGATTTTTGCATTTAGGATGATGAATCCCAAATGCAAAAATTGCGCTCGCAAAGGGCTAGATTCTCAGAATCTGGCCCTTTGCGAGCCGATTTTCGTTTCATGAATCTGGCCGTTAAACTTTTTATGACAAGATCTCACATAGTTGTGGCCGAAAAAGATAGTTATTTTCCCTTTGCAGTTTTTTTTTTTTGTGTGAAAAACTTTAGTGTGCAAAAAATATCATTACAAGTATGGGCCTACGACCACAAGGGCCGGCCGCTAGAACATATGAAGCAATTGTATAAACTCACAAAGCAGCGACCGCTCTCTAGTGGTCCAGCATAGTACAGGATACCTTTTCGGCAACACAGGATGTAGGCAGGATATAGATGTTTTTAATTTCTAGAAACAAAACATAGGAAAACAAAGGGACAAAACTCAAGGCGCGAGGCATTCTAGACAATGTCGAGCTCCGATTGGGGGGGGGACCTACAGTACCGGATAACTAATCAGGAGGGCAAGAAAGATGATCGGGGGGGGGAGGCAGTGGGGAAGTCAGACCATAGGAAAAAGGAGTAAATCGTTTCAGGAACCTCAGGATCAGGGGGAAAGTGGTATGTCCGGAGTGTCTTCAAAGGGGGGTGTGCAGATGTTCCCTCGTTAGGCGTTCCATTGACCCCAAATTTTACTCCACGCTCTAGGCTTGCCCCTAGCCAAATAAACCGTCTTCTCTCTAAACCTGCACCAGTCCATATTCTCCTTCCATACCGACACGGTGGAAGGCCGTGGGGAACCCCACAACTGCGCAATGTCTCTTTTTGCGATCATGTTCCCCAGTGCCGCCCACCGGGCCTGAGCAACGTTGTAATCATTCGGCTCCCACACATTCAACAAACATCTACGAGCCTCAGGCAGCGGAGCGACCCCGGTGACACATTCCATGACCGCATGCACCCGCTGCCAATACGCCGCCACCTCCCGACACTCCCAGAGGATGTGGAGAAAGGTGGCACTCATTCCACATCCGTGCTTACACAACCCATCCAAGGAAAAACCCATTGCAACCAAACGAGGAACCGTAACATACACACGATGAAGAATTTTGAGCTGGCCAAGACAGACTGGCAGGAATGGCGACCTCTTTCGGGGAGGACAAGGCGGACTGCCAGTCCTCGTCATCCTGCTCTCGTCATCCAGCTCCAACCAGTCTCCGGTCCAGACCTCTCTGAGACGCACAAGGAGATCTGCCCGATTGTTGATTAGTTTCTTAACGATCAAAGAGATCGTACTATCTGGCAGATGACCGTCCAGTATACTGTCCTCGAGTGGGGAACATTCAGGAACCGTAACACCAGCTGTGAAGACAGACAGCAAAGCGTGGCGAACCTGCACATACCTGAAGAACTCCCGATCCCCCAACTCGTACTCACTTTGAAGCATCGCAAAGGTCTTCACCGCGCCTTTCACCCAGAGATCACCCACTCTGCTAATACCAATCATATCCCAGTTCTCAAAACCTTTTGTTGTCCAGAGGCATCCCAATTGTTCAGAAGCATACAAAGGGGTCGCTCGCGTCAATCTATCATTCCATCCCATGGCCCCATTGGCATCCTTCCACACACATACCGCAATCTTAGTGGGTCCCGTTAGGTTCCTCCCCGCCGTCCGAGAGTAGAGTGCTCTATTAAAGTTACTGATATTTGTCCATCTCGAAGGCAGGAGTCGGACCGGGTGCATACGTAGCATGGTTGACGGCGGACAACTGGGAGGCCCAATAATACCTCCTGATGTCCGGGAGCGCGATGCCCCCGTCATACTAGGGGAGAGTTAGTTTTGCAAGAGCGATGCGTGCACGACTGTCCCGAACGAGCCTCCTCTGCAAACCTTCCACCTCCCGAAAGTAAGCCGCCGGAATGACGTCAAAAGAATTTTGAATTGCGTAGAGAAATGGGGGCAGAGACATCATTTTAAAAAGAGCCGCTCGACCGAGTGGCGACAGCGGCAATCTACGCCACCGAGCCACGTCCAACTTTAATCGTCGGAGAGGAGGAAGGAGATTATGCTTGTAGCGGGCAACTGAGTCTAACGATATATAGACTCCCAAGTACTTGAGATTTGAATCAGAAACCTACTCGGCAAGGGGCGGAAGGCCGCCCGAGATGACATACACACACGATTTGGACCAATTAATGATCAAACCAGAGTTCTTACCGAAAGAAGTGAGAACTTCAAACAGGACGTTAAGGGATTTACGAGAGGTGAGGTGAGGTGAGGTACAGGAGGATATTGTCTGCGTACGAGACACGATCTTCAAAATCGGGGGTCCACTGAATGCCCTTTATCGATGGCTCCCATCGGAGACAGGCTGCGAGTGGTTCTAGAGCAAGAGCAAAGAGCAGGGGGGACAGCGGGCATCCCTGCCTAGTACCCCTCCCGAGAGCAAAGGACTGGGACACTTTGCCGTTAACGACGACCTGAGCCAACGGATCCGTATATAAAAGTCTAACCCAACTGATAAATTCTGCACCGAAACCAAACTTCCCCAGAGTGGCCCAAAGATATGGCCATTCAATCGTGTCAAAGGCCATCGTGGCGTCCAAGGAAGCCAAGATGGCCGGCTCCGGAAGAGACTCCGCCCTAGCGAACGCCGTGTAGGCGCCGCAAATTAAGAGCAGTGTTCCGGTGCAGAATGAAACCGGATTGATCCGGGTGGATCAGGTCACAAATTACAGTGAGTAAATGATTAGCGAGAACCTTGGCAAGAATCTTCGGCTCTGCATTCAATAGGGAAATAGGCCTATACGACTCACAGCGATCACGAGGCTTGCCCTCCTTAGGAATTACAACTATAGTAGCCAGACGCTGGTCACAAGGGAGGGTGCCAAGCTCACTTGAGTCCCTGAACATTGCGCGAAGATAAGGCGCGACTTTGTCCGGGCGCAGTTTATACAGTTCGATTGGCAGACCATAGCCTTACCAGAACGGAGGGAACGGATTGCGGTAGCAATCTCGTCGACCGACAAAGGGGCCTCCATGCGCTCTCGATCCTCCTCAGACAGACACGGCAGTGCGATGTACCTCAGCAGCAAACGAGAGTCCTCTTCGTCTGACGGACACCGGGGAGTAGACCAAACGAAAATAATCGGCAAAACACTCCACAGTCTCGCCAGGGTCAGTCACGCACATACCATCCAAAGTCTGAATCACCGGGACCACGCGATTCGCTCTTTCCTTTTTATCAAGCCAGGCGATCAATTTACCCGGCTTATCCCCAACATCATACAATCTACCCTGCTGTTCCCTATACATTGTCTTGGCAGCATCTGTAACAAGTGATTTATAATCAAACGGCTTCAAACTAAGGACGTGGAGTCTCTCCTGGGTGACGCCTAAGTCTAGATCAGCCTCCAACTCCAGTATTTCGGCCTCCAGACTCCCAACCTCCTTATTTCTAGCCTTCTTGGTCTCCGCTATTAAAGATAGGGCCTGTCCACAAATAAGTTTTGAAGGCTTCCCACAGGGACACAGAGGACAAAACGGACCCCTCATTTTCCAGGAAGTAGTGATCGAGGGACTTTATCAGGCTGCTACGGGACTTGGGGTTGCGCAAGTTCCATGGATTGATAGGAGCGATCCGCCCTGCAGCGTGTATCCCCGTATCAAAACTAAGCCACACAGGAGAATGATCTGAAATACCTCGGGCCAAGTGTCTGATCTCCCTAACGTAGGAAGACTGGACAGCAGGCATAAGGATGTAATCAAGCCTGGAGAGACTCCCATGAACCCCGGAGTGAAAGGTGTATTGAGATTGCGACGGATGCATTAACCTCCAGCAGTCCACCAGACCAAAGGTGTCTATGAACCCACCAAGCCAAGATTGGGAAGTGGGAAGATCCCTGGGAGGGTGGCGATCCAAACCGCCTGAAAGCACAGAATTAAAATCCCCACCCATGAGGAGAAGACTGTCAGGGAGCTCCAGCAACATCCGAGAAAGTCGAGGTCTGGAGACCCGGGGGAACTTATATAGTAACCAATGAAAGAGTCTTACCCTCCCACCTACCAGTGAGGGCAGGGTAGCGCCCTCTGTCATCAAGGATAACATTATCAATCTCTATAGGGAGAGAAGACCGGATCAAAATACTAAACCCTCTGGAGCCAGTGGTGAACCCCGAGTGAGCAACCAATCGGTAGCCCCACCTATTCATAGCAGGACACATATTTCCCACCAGATGCGTCTCCTGCAAGAGTACCACATCAGGAGACAAACGACGCAAATATTGCAGTACAACACCCCGTTTTATACGATCCCCCAATCCATTGACGTACCAAGATACCAACCTCAACCCACTACCCCCATCCCCACAAGTGATGCACGAGTCAACCCACGAAGAGCAGGACACCTGAAGCAAAGAAAAAACCAATTTGCCGCCTTGAGAGAGAAAAGCACACACACAAACACCCCATCCCACCCCCCAACCAACACCCGTTACAACTCTCCCCCCCCCCCCCCCTGCACCCCTGCAGTAGACTAAGAAGCCACCCCAACATGCAGTGTGCCTGTCGCCCAAACAGCCCAATTCTACAAAAAGACCCCGGAGGAGGAAAGAGGCCCGTCACCACCCGCCACCCGGATGTGGACAACAATGAAACATACTATAAAAAGAAAAAGAACCCAGCTGAGAAAAGTCCAATGTTCAGAGGTCGGGGACCGAAAAGTCACTTCTGTGTAGGCTCACCACCCTCTGCACCGCCAGGGTGCTCCGTCCGATCGCCTTGGCCAGGCAGGGAATCCAACCAGTCACTCACATTGTCTGGTCGATCGAAAAAGAAGGTCCGCTCCTCATACTCCACTCGAAGCCTAGAAGGGAAAAGCATCGCATACTTTAGTCCCAGGTCCCGAAGACGTCGTTTTACCCCCTGAAAACCCATCCTTTGTCTCTGGACAAGTTGAGTGAAGTCCGGGAAAAAATTGACAGAGGAGTTCTCAAATTTTACCGATGCCTGCAGGATCTCATCCCGGTCTCTGAAGTGGAAAAGTTTTGCGATGATAGGCCGTGGAGGAGCGCCCGGCTTGGGCTTACCACCCGGAACACGATGTGCACGCTCCACTGCGAAAAACTTGCTGAGTCCAGAGGGGAAAAGAAGGTTCAGGACGAGATCCTCCACCAGGAGATCCACCGAGTGAGTCTCGGGATTTTCTGGAACACCTATGACGCGAATGTTGTTGCGTCGCGCCCTGTTCCCAAAATCCTTCAGCCGGTGAGACATCAAGTCATTGGCCGATTTCAGATGGCCAAGTTATGTTTGGAGTTCCGACACATCGGCCGTGAGGCTGGAAGTCTTCAGGTACAATGACTTCACTTTCTCATTGGTTTTGGACAGGTCGGCCCTGATAAAGGTGACATCAAAGGCGACCGTGTCGATTTTACGAGCCAGAGCCTCATATTGCTGGCCGATGGTCTCCTTCATTTTGGAGATGGTGCCCATAATGTCCTGCAGGGACAGATCAACGGGAGCGGACGGGCCCTCCTTGGCGTCCTCTGGGGTACGACTGGAGAGTCAGGGGAATCCTTTGGACTGAGTGTATCAGTCCATAACGTTTGTCTGGACCGGTCCCCCATGAAGAGGTGTCTTTGTCTTCCGCTTCTCAGCATCACCCCTGCCAGCCATGTTGGAAGATGCGCCCCGGAGGGGCCCGCGAGACCTGTTGAAAATGGCCGCCGGCAGGCCGGGCACCAACAGACCACAAAAGCTGGCTCGTACGGCCAAGACAAAGTCAGAAAGTGATCCAAAAGGCTGTGATGTTAAAGCAGTGCTTGCATTAAATGGAGGCTGGATTGGCCCCCAGCCGAGCGAAATGGTCTCTCAATCAGACCGTGCCGGGATCCAGAAACGAAACCGAAAGTTATGATAGGGCTACCAAGGAGACCCCACTGCCGTTGTTGTTCAACTTCGTCCCGGATCCACAAATCGCCCAGTCCCCGGCTCGCCTCCAGGTGGGCCCAAAAAGTTCAGATCGATGTAGTTTCGGTTGCCCAAGTCCGATTTTAAATTCTGAAAAGAGTTATGGACTCAGTCGAGGTTCATCTCAAAAGATCCGGCCAAGAATTCAGGATATCAGGATAGATTGCAGAGAGTGGAGAGGGTCCAGGGAGCTCTGTGCTCACGCAACCATCTTGGATGCGCGCTAAGCTCCTCCCCCCTCCCCCCCTCCCCCCCCCCCCCCTCCCCCACCCCCTCTTTGCAGTTTACAGGGTCATTCCGAGATTAGCTCTGTGTTGATGTAAAAGAAAAAAAACTAGGCTGGACTGTTCATTACACCTCACATACAAAGAATGCCAAAGTGTGCTCTCAAAATTTGTGCAGGAAGGCACATTTAGTAATATTTGGAATCCAGGCTTCCAAGATTTAAGAGGTTTGTCCTCGAACCTTTCAGCAGGGCCAAAATTCGATGTGACCCTCCAACCCCCATGATTTTCATCCTCCAATTGGATGACCTTGTTCAAGAGCTGGTTATTCCGGGTCTCTTTATTGCGTATAGTCCACATTACTAATCTAGCACTCTTCCTCACATTCACATGGTTAGTTTATTTAGATCATCATTATTTTGCTGTGTCTGTATTAGTTTTTGTAGCCCGAATTCATGCATTGAGATTAAATGCTTAATCCTGGTCTACATGCTTGGTTTTTCAGTGCAGACTGGCAGATTCACCATAGTCCTTTGAAGGCATTGGTCCTTCATGTCTCAGTGAGTGCTTAACATTATTCTGTTACAATCTTAATAATTTGCCTGATTTACACATTACTGCTGTACTTCACCAAGTGCAACCAATCTGCAGCTCAGACATTTGTCTTCGCCGAAGGTCTAAGGGCACTCTGTTGGATGCACACCGTCATGAACATTTTGAAATCCGTGAGCCTGTGATAGAGTAAGATCAGTACAATCCTGTACTATGTACTAATATGGGTGTCCTCCTATGAATTCTTGGCAACCAGAGCAGATTGGGTTTCATTATCTGTCAAACGAAGCATTCAGAAGAGGGATAATGTGCAAAACTGTAATTGAGAGCGATCATATTGATGGGCATGCCTCCTCATTGACTTTTGTTTGATCAATCTGTCCCATCGTGGGAGCACAGCGTCCTTGGAGATCAGCCCTGACAGTCTGAGCACAAGTCTTCTCCACACATGGCATCAGCTGCTCCACTGCCAAGTAGGTCAGGGTGCTGATCTTTTGAATGACTTCTAGTGGAAAGCGCCGTTAGCAGGGGCAAATCACTCTGATCCTGGCTGACCACCAGCTTGATATGCTGTGATCAGTCATGAGAAAGAACTCAAACAAAAGCTTGCCTTTGGGCATGCAAAACAGGGGACCATTTCAGTCCTTTCCATGCGTCTTCATGAGGTAATCTCCGCTCATGAAAACTGAGCTAGACTGAAAGCCTAGCTACACCAAGATAGGTGGCTGTGGACAGGGAGAGAATCTGTATCCGTCAACATGTTTGGCTTCACAATGCCCCTCCCCTTTTTGTTTTCAAACGTAATCGCAGAAGTACGGAATAATGTTTGTAGGTATGAAATTCCGACCATTTCTCCCCACTTCCCCTCCTGCCCCACACACTTGCAAAAAAATTGGACTCACTGTAATGCACCAGACAGGGGTTTAGTTGATTTAAATGGAAGATTGAAAGGTAAGAAGTATTCTAGTGATCTGTGCTTCCAAAATGTCAGACCTCTCGTAAGTAGTTTTCTTTACCCATTGAAATAAAATGACTTTTGCCTGTCTCGCTTCATCAGCCCTAGTTATTTATTTTTGGTGTATATTTTCCTTCTGCCCGATGTGCACCTGTAAACCCGTTAAGTGCTGTAAAAGTGATCCCTATATTTTTACTGAAATATAAATCTACAGTACAGGCAAACCTCTACATAATATATGGTCTGGAGTGTATGTGGTTCTTTGATTGCCATTTGTACATTGAAGGAACTCATAAGTATTTTATATTTCCAACTTTTATGTTTTGCTAGTTCTACTAGTCGTGAAGCATGCCTCTCAGACTTTACTGTCCTTTTTATGATAGGGCTCTCCAGCTATTCGAGAGAAGTCACGGTGAAATGCTGTGCCTTGTCAATGTTGTCGCTCGGAATGTTTATTTGGGAACATGTTAAATCTCTTCACTAGCATTGTAATGTACACCATATCTTGGGGCATTGCAACATAGTTACAGTGGGTGAAGAGGCGTCGCATATTAAAAATAAATGCAAGTCAAAACAAGCCTTTTTCTCCCGAAAGGTGTGGTCAATAAACCATAACATTCTTCAGAAAGCAGATCCCGTCAGGAACTTTACACCAGGATAATAGCACACTCCGACCAAATTTGGACATGTATAAAAATCAGGCTGCATGATTGAGACAGTCAGAGAATATTAGTATTCTTCCTGGCATTCTGTGAAGAGGAGTTTCCCAAATGTAGAATGTACACAAATTTTTACTCCACTCGTGAAGGTTTTGTAATAGGGTACGATGACTTTATTGTTTTCTAGTAGGTATGTGTTTCTCTGGAGGAGACTTCTAAGCACAAGTTTCTTGCCTCCGAATAGTCCCCAGACGTTGGACTGGATCCGGGAAATCTTCAGCAGTACCTCTGCATGCTGGAAGATGCCGCCGACTCCTCTGCATCAACTTCGTCTGCACCGGATGTGATGTGTGCTGTGGCTTTATAGGTGCCACTCCAGTGCACTGACTGATTCCTTTCTTTCTGCACACAGTCTCGAATCCGGAGAAATACCTCAGTCATTCGACCATTTTTTTCTCTGCATTTGTTTAGCAAGTCCTTCTCTGTTTCCAGTGTGTTGGGAAAGAAGTCTCCATAGAAACCTACGAGATAAAAACCTTGCTGAGAATGCCACACACAGATGTCTGTGACTGATACCCCACATGGTCTGGCTTTGGTGCCTTGTGTCGGGCCCCAACTTGGAGGCCTACTCCGACAGCTCTCAATGCACCGAAAGGGGATTATGAAAGGGCAATGAAGCTCCTCATGGACAAACAGTGTCGTTCAAGAGGTCCGTCTCAGTACTGCAGCCATTCACAGGCTTGTTCCTGGAGCCATTCTCCTGACTGGTCTCCTGCGAAGTCCAAATCTCCGTCCTGTAAGTCTAAGGAATAAAGTGGAAGCATCATTTGACTTCCCCGTACCCTTCTGAATCCTTGATAGGAGCGTAAGATCACCCTCTAGACCCTGCTCCAACAAACCTCACCTGCAGAGCTGACGCTTGATCAGTTTTTGCACTTCCCAGGCACCAGAACGACTCCTTCCCAACTTCAAGTATTTTACCAAGCGATGTCCCACATCCTCACTCAACCGACTCCCTCTGAAGCACCTGTGTCTGGGTTCCAAATTTGAAGAGGAGGTGGAGTATGGGGCCTCTGACCCTGCTGATATTGCCCAGGGTTTCCTAGAAGGGAAATGGTATGATGAGTTGGGTAAGTTCAGTGGGCTTGACGCCTCTCCTGACACTGATTTTGTCACTCCACCTGTTTCGGCCACTGAGGAGAATGCAACTTTTGCTACGGTGACAATTTGCGGCTGACCCCCTTGACCTCTAATATACGGTGGTGGAAATAAAAACCAACTTACTGACAGAGGTACTTCAGCCAGGGAGGACAAGAAGTGCCTCATTAAATGGGAGCATGGGCTGTGGGCTTGACATCCTGTTGGGGGCCTGGTCCAAGCCCTGTTCAGGGGTTCCGGTAAACCACCAAGTTGCCCACCACCATCGCCCAGCTCCAGCATTCCACTCCAGGGAGTTTAGTGGTTCAGACTTGCTCAGTGAGGGTCAACCCAGAGGCTTTGCCCACTGCCCTCCCCGGACATTAAGTCCAAGAGTCTGGACACATTAGGAAGAACGATTCGTCCACCAGCTGACCCTGCAGTCTGAAAACTATTCCCACACGTTGAGATTAGGTAGTGCAAGTTCTCCCTGTGGTTCCTTTATGAAGCTGGAGCATGTCTTACCCAAGCCATCTCCAATGGCCAGGATGTGGCAAAACTTACGATAAGGTGTGACTTAGACACTGCTGACTCCATTGGCAGAGCAATGGGCTCCCAAATCCACAGGCTTTTTAGGGTATGCCCAATCCAGCCTTATACACATGAACTTTGGCAGGGGCCTGTTTGGTGACTAGGTGGATGAAGCACTGGAGCACTTTAGGGACAGCAGTGTCCTGGCTTGCTTCATAGGATTGCCCACTGTCCCTCACCAGCAGCATTCCTCCTTTCATCCTTCCCGTGGCTATGGTAGATGATTTCACTCTCACCAACACAACCATATCTGCAAGGCCAGCAGGCTCCCCAGCCTTTTCGTGACAGAGGAGGGGGCTCCTACAGGCCCTATGGACAGCAAAGGCACCATTCTGAAAGTCCTCCAACACTTCTGCTGCCACCAAACCTCTTTAGGGCACCCACCTCAGCACACAGCCATCCAGTAGGAGGCAGGATATGGCTTTTTATTTACCTGTATGGCAAGCCGTCACCTCTGACAAGTGGGTATAACAGATTGTGCATCAGGGTTACACACTTCTGTTACTCTAGACACCACCACCAATACCACCATCTGTACTACAGTTGTTGGAGGATCAACTATCATTGTTACACCAGGAGGTGGGATCTTTTTGGCCAAAGGAGATTTCATCAGTGTTCCGATACCAAAAGTAGGTTGATTCTGTAAACTTTTAAGGTTAGCCAAGACCTTTTATTTTTAATAAATGCATTTGATGTAAATATTTCCAGAGCTTTAAGTCCGCCCTCTGCGTCCATTGGTCGATTTGCTCTGGTGGTAGTCACATTTTGCTGCTGCCCACCTAAGTGTACAGAATGAGGCTCACGGTCAGCCTCTTAAACCATAGGGTTTCCGGACTACATCGTTTACATTTGCACAATAAGGAGTCCATTTTAGTGCCAGAGATTACTTGTGTATATATGTGCCTTTTCATAATAAAAAAAATATATATATATTCAACAGCGCTTGCTCCAACTGCAAATTCCTGCTGGATTCACAAAGAAGACAAGGCAGACCCAATTTGGTGCTTTGATTTTATTTTTCAGACACCACCAAAGCCCTGACGACGCGTTTCGGCAGATCCCTGCCTTGAACACAAGGCTGTGGGAGAGCCACGCCCACAAGGGCGGGTGAGTGTTTTAAACTGTGATGCAATCAGCGCTTTCTCATTCCTGCATGCGCCACTGAAGAAGGGAGTCTTATTCCTGAAACGCGTTTGGCCTACATGTTTGAAATGCTGTTACCTGATGTTCGTGACTGCTGGCAAGGTGCGAGAAATTAAATAAATGAACCTCACTACAGCTTCTGCGGCTTCTCTCGAATTGTGTGCTACCTGGAAGTGGGATTATATATATATATATATATATATATATATATATATATATATATATATATATATATATATATATATATATATATATATATATATATATATATATATATATATATTCACTTAAAAAACCATAGGTTTTAGCCCTTATATAGTTAGGAATTAACATATAAAAAACCATTAAAATTCCTCCTATATAGTTAGCTGGACATTTTATTGATATAAAACCAATGAAATTCCACATATAGTTAGTTGCACTAACTATATATTTCGCACATCCGCAATCCAATGCTGATGATGTCACATATTACATCATTCATGACATGGTCAGTGACATCACTGATGACATCACTGATGACATCATCCAGTGTCTGTGTGTTTTTGTAAAGTTTAAATATGTTTTACATATTGAAGAATGAGTGGATGTATAAGAGTATGGATGAAGGATTTGATTGTATAAGTGAGTAAGTATGTGTTAGTATATCTGTGAAAATGTAAGCTGTTCTGTGTTTAACTGTATAGATTAAGAAATCAAAGTGTGATTGATTCTTTACAGGACTGACTAGGTGTGTGAGTAACTCCATGGATGAGTGGCAGTGTGTGAGTGTCTGCATAGGTGTATGAGTGCATATGATAGTGTTGTAATGATGAGTGACTGTATGTACGAGTGACCTTATGGGTGAATGAATGAATGAATGAATGAATGAATGTGTGTGTAGACATAGGAATCAGTGAGTGCGTATGTAGTAAATGGTATTGGTGTGCCAATAGTTTCAAAAATGATACTCTGTATTTTACACTAGGTGTAACAGAAGTTATATTAGAGTGTAAGGAGGTGCATTGTATTATCACATGAAGTATATCATCAGTGGTGTGATCATTGATGTTAAATGAGCTGTCATCAGTGATGTCATCAGTGATGTCACTGACCATGTCATGAATGATGTAATATGTGACATCATCAGCATTGGATTGCGGATGCGCGAAATATATAGTTAGTGCAACTAACTATATGTGGAATTTCATTGGTTTTATATCAATAAAATGTCCAGCTAACTATATAGGAGGAATTTCAATGGTTTTTTGTTAATTCCTAACTATATAAGGGCTAAAACATATGGTTTTTTCAGTGAATTTCCAAGGTTTTTTAAAGGCTAATTCCTAACTATATATAGTCTATAACCTATGGTTTTTTCAGTGAATTTCATTGGTTTTTTAAAAGCTAATATATATATCTATATCATGAGTGCACAATATATCAGTCACAGCATCAGAACAGCACAGAATATCAGTGCACCCTCTTTGCCTAACAATAGCATAATATATCCGCATCCTCTCATGGCATCATAATGGCACATTGCTCAGCGTACCCTGGTTGCCTAATATTAGCACAAACCCTCAATGCACATCATAGCCGAATCATGATTCTAATTCATGTCAAATTGTCAGTACCCTTTTCTATCCTGATAAATGAACAATGCATCGGAGTAACCTCGGGCACACTATTTCGGTGTAACCACATAATATCACGATAGCTTCTAAGTGCATCCTTACACAATAAAAACACCACACTATCTCATTCTGCTCTCACGGCGGCATCAAAGTACAATACCTGGATGTCTGCTCGTGGGATTGTGCTTCTTTCCAGGTGTCCAGGTCCAACTATCTGCGCAAGGCCTGGTCAGTTTCCAGGTCTCTGTCTCAGCTCCCAGGTGCAGAGGGTCACATCACTCAAAAGGAGGCAGGCCATTGTGCCTCTGAAGACGTGTGATAATTAGCCAGTAACCGAGAAGGATGGTTTCACCGTGCCCCTGCTGCTCCGTAACTTAGCCTCAAACCTACCTTAAGGAAGCGGCGAAGGCGGCTGTGACTCCGTTATTTGGGCCACGCAGCCTCGCACTTCCCCCACGAAGCAGGTGCTGGGACACCTGGCCAGAGGCGACCACTGCACACACACTGAGGAGGATGTGCTGCTTGGCAGGTAACCTGAGTGCAGGCAAGAGAAGCTGTGGCCCCAGCCAGAGACTCTCTCATCCCCATCGAATGTTGATTTTTAACCACTCCCTGCCCACGCCTTGAAGCACTCCCGCTTTTTGCCGTGCAAGGGAGACATAGCTGCCAAGGTTTGAGATTGCCAAGTGTGACATTTTCATAATTTCTGTGTAATTATGAGTGACATTCCAACGACTGAGTGACACTTTTTCTCAAGCAATGAAGACTTGGAAAACATAAATATCAGAAATCACACCCATTTGAGCAAGAAGACACTCTAAAATGATGTTAAAACTTCTGGTAAGCACCAGAAACTGAAGCATCTAGAGCCCTTCTAAGCTGATCGAACTATTAACCAAAACGAGGACTCAGATCTGCACCACTCTCATTGACAGTGCGCACCATGCCACTACAAACAAAAGGACGTTTCTGTAGATTTCAGCTAATCAAGTTTTCAAGATTCGGTGTCCTCACTTCAAAGCGCACATAATTGTTCGTTGGGGTACTGAATGTATCCGAGGTGCAGACTCTCCACCACCAACATAGCAGGTGTTCTGGTTTAATTTCTTCTGCAGCCTCTGACAAACCGAAAATAACAAGCTTTACTAATCTCTTTCCTGACTGCTCGACTGCTTTAAATCTGGACAAACAAATGAGCACAGGACATCCATAGTATTAGGAGCACCAATAGTTTTCCGAGTTCAGAGGTTAAGTGTTGTGTATCTTGCAATTACTTTGATTACAGGCAGGCGACCATCGGAGACGCACCGGGCTCCCATAACTTAACACGCTCACCCATTCTGGCCTTGCGATTTCAGCCCTCTATAATTGAAGGCATCGACTCTTCTCCGCAGAGGTGCAAGGCTGGCTGCAAGCAGACTCAGGCCGTCACAGCTGGCCGCGGCAATTCGAGTTTGCCGCCTGGGGGGTCTAGCCCGCCTTCCGTGATAGTTGTGTTGCCCACTCAGCTTTCCTGATTTCAATTTCAATTTCCTGGCGGCCGCTGCAACCGGAGAGCTCCTACAAACTCCAGGTGCCGCTTCACACTTACATTAATTGCGCAGCCGTCAATGGACCAGCGAAAGTTAGGGCCTTACTCGTTATTGGCAAGGGTGCGACATATGCTCAAACACTCTTGGGGGCAGGACAGCACCATTTCCAGGGCCGTCATTGGTAGCGCTTTCGTGCGCTACAAGATTGACGGCCCTGGAAATGGACCCACAAACGCAGTACGTCGTGCGCTGCAGGGAGCTAAGCTTACAAGAAGCAGGTGTGGTTGCACTTTATACGGCGGCCGCGCGGCACTGGCGGCGGACTTTATAATTTATTTGGGTACACTGTAGTGTCACGAAGTGTCCACAAATAAATTATAAAGGCCCGCCACGGGCCGCCAGTGCTGCGCAGCCGTCGCCCCCAATATTGTGCCGCCTGGGGCGGACCGCCCCCCCCCCCCCCCCCCCCACCCCCCCCCTAGCTACGCGGGTGCATCAAAGGCTTCCCCCAGGCAGGGGGAAGCGGAAACCACGTCCTCCCAGCCCCGCCCACAAGCAGGCGGCGGCCATCTTGAGGAGGCTCGGGCCGCGGCGGTAATCTCGGGAGTAAAACGAGGGGTGGGCACCCTCGAAATGAAAATAAAACATTTTAAAATAAAAGAGAAGCCCCCCCCCCCCCCCCCCCCCCAAAAAAAATTCCCAAAATTTGCAGGGGTGCGCGCACGGGTGCGCGCTTATAGATATATAATTGATTTCTCTTCTAATTTTCTCAGGAACTACTGGAGGGATTTACACTATTTTACCAAAAGCGTGATCTGCGTACCAGACACTACCATTTTGACAATTTTGGTGTAATTCCCTTCAGTGGTTCAAGCTGTAGCCGTGTCTAAAGGTCCTATGGAAATTTGCATGAAAAAAACACGTTTTGGGACCCCCCTTTTATCTCAGCCCCCACTTGACGAACCCCCCTCAAACTTTCAGGGAAGGAGCGGAGCTTAACGGGCCATCTTCTTTGAGAAATTCACGTAGATTCATTAACTGGCGCCAAAGTGATTCCCAATAGAATGTTGGTGATTTCCTATGGAAACTAGGTCCTAACTATATATACCTACTGGCTATCGCCAGTAGGTAATATATATACAGCACACAAGAACATGGGGTTTGGGGGCTATACACCGTTGCACCTATCATTTAGTGAGTTCTTTATTCTAAACTTTAGGTGCAGCGGACTGGAGATTCAGAACGTCATTGGGTGATCAAAAGTTATCTTAAAGTCGAAGCAGGCACGGCCAGCTGCAGAACCCCTTTTTTCGAGCTGTACTTTAGTTGCGAGCGCGAGACAGGCTTGTCACATTATCCAGCAGTAACGCACAAATTGGAATAAACCAGAGCTTGTTTTTGAGACTGCGATGAGGTCTGTTTTTTTTTTTTTTTTGCAGTATACATGACCCTAATGTGATCAGCAGTACATCTGACTTGATCAAATTGACTCAAGAGAAATGACTGAGCTCACAACGCCGTACAGACTTAGATTCCAGAACGTGTTTTGTGAACGACGTGGTAATATAAGATCTCTACCCTCCTCGCCCTCCACGACATTTCCCAGAGACCCCATGGACTTGTCAAGTGTTGTATGTAAATAACAAACAGTAAATCTATTTTGAGGAGAATAACTTTTGAAATGCTGCACGATGATGTTGCCTCATAGCATGCAAGAGATCTAAACTATATGTATTAATCTAGACTAAAGACCAGGGCAAGTGATTGCTAAAATACTGTTTATGTAAATTCATTTGTTTGAAGGGCAAATTAACATGAAGCAGCAAACTGTCCTGTGCGAACGTGCACCCTTGCTCCGGTGTTAATGTTTTAACAATATTCCTCATTGATGAGATGCTCTGTTTTTTGCAAATGCTACCCCTCAAGCCGCACTCCCCGAATTATTATACTCCAACATCCTGCATTTTTTTCAAGTCCAAGAGGTTGTCCGGAGGTGGAACTTTGCCCTTGATGCCTTCGTAGAGATATCCGGACTACAGGAGAACTGGGATAAGTCCCATAGGTACCTAGTGTGTGAACCGCTAGCCCCGGAGAGACCGCATGAGCTGGAGGAATAGTTTGAATTGGTGACCATGCCCTGGTGTCTGCATGCTTAGGACTGAAGAATTTTTGTTGAATGGTAGCATAATGGTTGTGATCTCCTCTCACATAATTTCTGGTTAACGCTACCTCTGTTATGGAATGGATAATGCACTAAAAATAAACTTCCTAGGAATACTCCAGGGAATTTGAAAAGGCAGGTAAGAAATATAAGCATATTTTTACCCCACCTTTTTGAATTCCCAGGAGGACTTTCCAGGAGATAGATAGCATGCTCATGAAGTTAACTTGGAGCAAGGACAGAAGCAGTATTGGTGATAAAGCTTCAACTTCCTATCAACGAGAGGGCTTGGCTGTTCACAACTGGAGCTGTTTTTTTGCTGCACAACTGCAGGGGTGGCTAGATGTAGAACACGCTTACAGACCTGCTGGTGATTAGCGCTATATAAAAATCTATTACAATTACAATACCTGAACCCCATTGAAGATGGTGATGGTGGGCCATGGCCACCTCCACGTGACTTATGCTGTTTCAGCTTACTCCCACTGGATGTCCTAATCTGGGCCCTATGATGTTTGTGGATAAGGACACTGCAGCGAATGCATGCTAAACTCCTATGCACATGAAATTCCAACATTATTGCTCAATGCTCTGCTGCATGGAGGGAATTTGCATGATTTAAGGATTTGGCAGGAATAAGGCTTCACTCTCTTGGGTCACCTTTACACGAGGGAACATGTCACTTGTTTTACAGACTTAGACAGGGAGTATGAAGTGCCAGATAGGCACTTTTTGATGCAAGGGGTAGCAGTGGAATCCCTAATTGTTTGGGCACGGTGGAACCAGCGACACATGCCTGCCTAAACAACCTATATACTTTGGACGGAGGACACAAAGGACTAACCCTACGATACAGATTGCTAATTAAGCAGTACAAGGTTGAACTGACATCACTATGATAAATGGGTAGAAGACCTAGCACCTCCCCTAAGTTAGGGTGACTGGTTAAATTCAACAAAACACTCCTCCGGTTTCTCTAAACTCAAGGTTTATTTGATTCTATATTCGTACCTGCATAGTGTATATATCTCCCCATAAAGAATAAATGTTTCCTGCGGCCCATTCTGGTTGTCCTAGAGGTAACACAAGGGAGCTGATCTATATCCCCAAGTTCCTTTTTAAGGTTATGGAACGCCAATGTGACTTAAATAGCCTTATCTACGGCTGGGGGGTACTTTATTCCTTATAGTACATGGTCACACCATAACCTTTCCCATAAACCACTTAAATCCTTGTTGCATAAGTCTTTCATATGAAAGGGCATTTTTGCGGACATGAGGAATACAATTAAAATCTTTAGTGCAAAGTTGAACAAATTAAAAAAGCTGTTGGATATTAGTTTAAAAAAATCATAACTTGTATTAAACTTATTTTTTTTTTTAAACTAGAAGCTTGTAGAAAGATTCTTATTTTTCTATAATTTACCTGCTAAGTGCAAAAAATAAACCCAAATCTCTCCTTTCTTATGAATGTCCAGCTAAAAAAACAGAGCTGAAGACCAACGTTTCGATTTTCGTTCATTGAACAGCTGCTTTAATTTTGCTCCATGACCTGGTCTTCCTTTCCCCTCTGTTGGTGGCACTGGCAGTAGGCATTGTGATATCCGATCTCAGCTCTAATAAGTTATTACATTTGAGTTCTGATGTTATTTCTTTAATACGTGGGATTCTGCAATCCCTGTAAAAATATCGGTCTCAAATTTCTTTAAAAGTGGCGCCTGGTGATAGACCCTGACTGCGAATATAAAGTAATTACGTCATTACTCAACGATAATAGAACTCCAGTGACTTGCAGTATCCTTATAATGTATGGCAGGGTGCATTAGCCCCTATATTGCAATTGACATGAAGCTAGGTTTATTTCAATATCTCACTAAACTTTAAGAAATCATTGTACCTTTGCTGGGTGGAGTGACTGGAAGAAGCATCTTTGATATGTATGGGTACGCCATTCCAGAAATCATGTGGTACCACATGGAAATAGTCATACACAATGCATTGTGCATATGTTGGCATTTGAAAGCCAAACCTGTTGACGTTACCAGTACTCTTGTCTATTCTGTTGGCTCACTTTAAGACCGTCATTGTTCGGGGCCTACAGTGACTCAGCTTTTATTGTGGCTTGTGGGACAGGCACTATGTGACAGGAGTTGCCCACAGCCAAAGCTGCCTGAAGGGGACCTGTATTGTACCTGCTGGCACGTCACACTGAACTTCTTAATTTCCCGCTAATGAACTTACTTTCCTTTAGGCCTGGGATTATGAAATTTCAGCTGACTTGCTTGCAAGAAGATGTCAATTTGCCTGTTTCACAGGACTTTAAAAATGGAATTAATAGAGCGTATAGGCTGGCAGAGCTTCAATACGAGCCGGTGCTGTGGCAGGGGTTGGGATGCTGTTGTGCATTCATAAATCTGTAGACGACAGACACTGGCACAGGAACAGCAAAACCAATTATTTCACGCGCAAAATGGGTTCCCTCTTGCCCACTTTGCTGCTTTTGTTTTTACAAGCCACAGAATGTTAATAGTCAGGTTTTGGTGGCTCGTGCAGCTTGCAAAGCTTTTATCTAATGTTGTTGAAGCTTCCTGGGAGGTAGGCCTGACGCAGCACTTTCTTCAGCCTATTGTGATGTCATGGTATCCTGGATTGCCCTAAATATGAATGCCTCTTAGTCTTTTTCTCTAGGCCTAGCTTGAAGTTTATTCTCACGACTGCTAAAATCGCACTGCTGGGCAGTTTTTTTCCTCTCAATGCAGCCAGGCATCTGTGGGTGGTTTACGTAGGATTTGCTCTCATTTCAAAGTATGTGGAAGCAATTATTTTCATTTTAGGAGCTGAGTTGTCTGCAAGATGGTTTCTTGATTGTGCCGATGCTCATATTTCAGTGCCTCTCTAACGTACGTCTAAAGTTAAGGTACTGGGTCCATATTTATTTGTTTATAAAGTTTTATGTAGCGCAAACTTGATCCCGAAGGATATCCGAGCGCTTCACAATTTGAGGCAATCAACAAATCAGAACATTAGTCGATCATGGGGAATCTAATGGGCATTGAATCAACCAGTACAACAGAACAGCTCAATACAACCTGAGTGTACGAGTAAAGTCATAAAGGTTAAAACCTGAAGTGTTACTTCTGAGTTGGGCGCGAGTATACAGCTTTTCAGTAATTCATAAAGCATAGTAGGAATACTTGAAGAAAATTGACAGCTCATCTATGTTCTTTTAGGTCGTGCCTGAGCAGCGAATGCGCTGCTCTGCTAGGCATGCTTTATTCAGGTAAGGACTTAAAGCTCCGCCCCCATTTTTCATTGGCTTGTCATTTTTCACTGTTAACTGTGGCTGTTCAGTGGTCAATAGACTTAGTAGTCTCTCCTTACAACCACCTTATCTCATTTCGTAACCTCCCATGGCGACACCCCCTGTTACTTGTGGTGTTACTCATTAGGCTTTGATTACAGCCTCTGAGCACTATTTTCTCAAATAACTTTGTCCTGCCTGCTGTTGCTGGCAAGACGCTCTCTACTAACACTTTTCAAAAATGTTAATAGTCAGGGCACCGAATGCTTTTGCAATGCAGTAGGTTGTGCAATTGCGAGAGTTTAAGCTATTGGCATTGTAAAAGACAATGCCTAATTTATCTGTTTTAAAAACACATAAATAAAGGGCACTGTCATTTACAATGCAATAGCGCAAACTCTCGTAAATGCGAGACCTATTGCATTGTAAATCCTTGTTTTTTTTTTAAAGTACTACAGTGTATATAAACTTGCATGTGTAATTTCTGCTGAAGTAAATGAAGAGCATATGTGCATTAGCACGTGTAGCTTTTCATCTTCCACAGGAAAATCATTTTACCAATTCAACTCCTTACCCTTACATTAAACGTGGGAGTGGTTGTTAACTTTCACTCTCATGATCTATATTTAATGCATCTCTGCGTGGTATTTCAGTGGTGGAAACTGAATGCAAGAACTATGGTTGTTTACCTAATGCAGGATGCCCCATTCAGAAACGCCAAAGAATCGACCTTCAACCTAAACTTACAGTGTGTTAATTGTGTTTTTGCTGAAGTGTTGTCTGCTCTTGTAGATGCACCATGCTGATGTAAAATGCAATTGTGGTGCAGACCAAAAACTTAGACCAGGTTTCACTGGCGAGTGTACACTGGCTAAGGTCTTGCTCTCAGACACCCTTTATTTATATCCCAATGGCGTACATGTTTTTGGGATACGTAGCTGTGAGCAGGTGTATAGTCTAGGAGCCGGGAGACTGGTTCCATCCCTACCAATCATAAATGTGAGCTAGAATTCGAACAAATTGTGTCTTTGGCCTATTTGTCAATTATTCTACTTGAAGACATAGGGCCACATGCATCAAGCATTTTTGGAGTCGCAAACGGTGCGATTCCTTAAAATCGGCCGTTTGCGACTCCAAAAATGCTTTTTCAGATGCATCATTATTTTTTAATGAAATTCGCTGATTTTGCGACTTTCCAGAATGCGATTGCATTTAAGGAATCGCAAATTTGCGATTCCTTAAATGCAATGCTTCATTCTGAAATCAAATTGCGAGAACAAGGTTTGGAAGTGCAAATTACCACGAGGTAATTTGGACCCCCCCCTGCACCCATGAAATTTTCTAAGTGCCACTCGCAATTTCCATTGATTCCTATGGGCCTTTTGGCCCATAGGAATCAATGGGAATAGCGAATTCGCAATTCTGAAGTCACATAATATTTGCGATTCGGTAAAAATTGCGATTTTTACCGAATCGGAAATATTTTGCACTTTCTATGATGCATCCCGTTTTGCGAATCCATATTTGCGATTCGGTAAAATTCGCAAATCTGGAAACGCTAAACGGGAGTTTGATGCATGTGGCAGTAAGTCTCTCAATCTTTGCACTGTAGGCTCTAACGACCTCTGCTGCAGCCAGGATGCTGGGCCCCTGATTCTTGCCAATGGTACTGATTCTGTTGGGAGTGGGAACTTCTGAATAGGGGAGCAGGCCTACTGGCTTGCTGTTGGTATTTTCTGTAGCTCATTTCCCCACTCTGACACGCATCCTTTGGAGCGCCTCAAAGAGACTTACTCAATTTGCCCTCACCTCCTTTCCTAAACTGAGATACATGGAGTTGTGGTTTCCTGTCTCCGGGCTGTGTCTATAGTGCCTTTTACATCGACTATCAGTCAAGGCCTTGTTCTCATACAGCCTCTTGACATTTACCATTGGTGGTCAGTTTTTCACAAGCACTTCACCGCAAATATTGCTGTCTAGTGGCCCTTGTTCCACTGGGTGCATTATTTCTCTTATTCAATTTTGGTTGGCTCAGACTGTGTTCAGGGTGCATTGGAGCCCATCCTGGTGATACCAGAATAGTGTCAGTAAGTGAGTGACCAAACCACATGGTCGCAGGGGTAAGCTGTCTTGTACATGGTTTCTTGTACTTTGCAAATCTGTTCCTCACAAATCCTTATAGCCTTGTTCAGTGTTCTCATTCTGTTGACATCACTGTTAGACGTGGCCTCTGTGGGATGAGTTTTGTGGTGCTGGATACCTTATGGCTCTAGATACTGTCTTCGATCCACAAAGTAGCCTATTTTCCCTTTTTACTGTAGCTGTACCGGTACCCATGCAGTCCTGACGCTCATCTCATGTTGTGATGCATGTGTTCAAAAGCACTTGAATACACTTTTTCGATGACCAGGAGTTAAAGTATGTGCATGAGCTTATAGCAACTAGGTGTCTCCTGTATAGGAATAGACTGAAATCCACAATAGCCTCCTTCAACAGTATTATACACCCTTCTCGGTGATCATGGAGGCAGGGTGCTCAATGCTGCTACTTGCTTGATACCACTGGTATTTGCTCACTGTTTTGTCCACCAGGCATCTAAGCCTAAAAATGTTACCTTTTCTCTAAGCCTGGCCTTGGCAGCCTCTTAATGTCTCTGGTGGGTTATGCTGGACCAGATGTGGACACATGAGGGGTTATGGTGATAAAGATTCGTAACGTCACAATAGAGCCCTCATTAATTATGGTAATCTCACTGCACACACTCTGTAGCGCTTGAGTATAGGCGGTTTGTGTCAACTGTTGTGTGTGTTCAGCAGGAAAGTCTTTCACAAGTTACTTATGGTTGCCTATTTGCCTTATGGAGATATTTGTCCTCTGTCCTGTTTTATTAGCTATTGAAAGGACTGTTTGTGCAACAAGGATATTTTTACTTTGGTCTTTTGTGTGCGTGCTGTCGGCATATCCTGGTGCTGGTACCTTGACATGTAATCTGCAGGATTTCTGCAGCCCAGTTTGTAGAACATGGTGAAGTTGTACTTTTATAATAGGAGCGTCTATTGTTGTGATCTGAGGGAACAGGCGAGGTTCAATTCCTGCAAAAGACAGGATAAGATTGTGTAGGTGAAGCACCAGAAGTGTTGTGCCTAGAGGTACAAGTGAGAGAGCGTTCCGACGCATCGAAGGCCAGAGCTTCTCGCACAATCAGAGTACCTCTGTCCCGACTGTGCCGCCTTATGCAGGTTGAATCTAGTGCTGGTGCCAGAGAAAACACATCTATTAAACTACACCTCTGACTTCAGGAACTCTTGTTTCTGACGGAGAGTGGGTAGGCCACATTTAACCAAACTTTGTAGGTAGGTCCTCAGACCCAATTGTGGTGGATGCATTGCAGATAAAGAATAAAATATTGTCTTGCATTTCAGATTTCTTCTCAACCTGACAGCTTTTCTTCAATTGTATTGTGGTAGATTTAAACTACTCACAGTATTCTGAAATTGAATGTCTTGCAACTGCAGACCAATGTTTTTAGAAGGTTTATGAAGTTGAGGCTCTTGTCTAAGAGTTGGTGATACCCGGCATTAAGGTTCAGTTTTAAGAGCCACCTGGCCCCATTTAATTCACTGAGATAATCAGTAGTTAGTGTGTGGCGTCTTGTTCTTTTGCCATGTTTTGGGGCCACATATCCATGAATAATCTAATCACACCAGGTTGTGACAGCTTTGTTCGGACCATGGATGACTCCTATGGTTTGGAGCTGGACTCTTTGTCTATCACCCCCCAGTTCCTTGAGTTTTTTTTTGTTTCTAAAATATGTTTCCATTCGAAGGGCATAGGCAAAAGTATATCCTTTAGTAGCTGAGAGCTGGTGGCTTGATTATCTGGATGATTCATATTTTGACACGGTTTACTTTTAGCCATGGAACAGGTGGTCAAAGCCCAGCAGTAGCTGGTCAGCCCCACTGGAGAAGATACTATGAGCAAAGTGTATTGGTATCAGTTTTACTGCTGTGGTACAGCTCAGTAAGGTGGCGGGTCTGATTTTACCCACAAAGAAACCTGGGAACGGTGGAGGGGGTCTGGTGATAATGCTGTTTGCCCCAGTATTGGAACTTTCATAGATTCCCATGCTTTGTATCATTCCCCGTCGTCGGAATGGGAGCCTCGGTAAATAGAAAATACCATAGTAGTAAGCACAAAGTGAAAATATAGGCCTAGGCCTCATCTCATTTTGTAGCTTATCCACCTCTTTTTGTAAAAGAGACCAAAATTCTGCAGTAGCCAATCAGAGCAGCCTCACCCCATAGAACCTTCCTGAGAGAAGCTCAGAGCCTCAGATTTTCTACCGCATGTTGTGCAAGGGAGTCTCCATTGAGCTCTGCTCAGTTTTCTTCAGTTTTTCTTGTTATTTCTTCAACTACTTGGATATTTTTCATCATGTCTGAGAAGAAAGCCCTTTTTAGAGCCTGTGCCACTTGCTCTAAAAAGAGGTTGTTTGTCGAGGACAAACACGAGGATTGTATTTACTGCTTGTATCCGGACCATAAACCAACAGGCTGTCCGATTTGCAGATCCTTCTCAGCAAAGACCTTGAGGGACAGGGAAGGACGTCTCCTCACATGGCTTCAAAAGATGAAGGACCAGAAGGATATTATCTCTTCGGACAGTGAGGGCTCCTCGTCGATGGTGTCGTCCAGGAAGTCTCTGAAGAGGTGTAGGTCCCCCCTTTCTGCTTCAGACGAGTCCCATCACAAGGCCTTACCAGGGACCTCTGATAGGTCTGACAGGCCTGCTGCCCAAAAATCTCCTCACCACGGTGAAAAGGAGAGGCAGGGTAAGCCTGAGGAACAACAGTCCTCAAAGAAGGTGAAAAAGTCTTCAACAATCTCTTCACCTCCCTCGGAGAAGGATCGAGGGGTCAAGAAGCCTTCAACTCCTGTTCAGGAGGTCGCTTCAGACAAGAGGCAGAAGTCGTCGACGATTAAACTGTCAGGTACGTCGTCGACGAGTGTTAAAAAGGACAACTCTGCCAAGGTTGCCTCGTCGACGGGCTCGTCGACGACTGCTGTGTCGACGACGCCTACACCGTCAACGGTTTTCAAGGCTCCAGATTCCTGTTCGTCGTCGACGAGAGTGACCATCTCCACGTCGACGACGATGACTGCAAAGCTGGCGTCGACGGCGGTGTCGACGACGAGGACGACTTCGACTACGATGATGTCGACGACGCCGGTTACATGTTACTGACGACGAGCTCGTCGACGATCCCGTCGACGATACCACCATCGTCGACGATGAGTTTCACCTCGTCGACGACGCAACCCCCGACGACGAGGACAGTGTCTGCGTCTGCACCATCGTCGATGCAGACCCATAAGAGCTTGCCGTCAACGACGGCCTCGTCGACGACGACCTCGTCGACGACGGAATTTTCTGAAAAACATGTTTTTTCGCGTAAAAGAAGGCAAATAACGCCAGAGATGACGTCTCCTCGCCAGGTTCAGAGATTACCACCTAGCCTACTGTTAGAGGAGGACTCTGATGAAGAGACTTTTAGTGAATTTGGGCAAGCCTATAGCCCATCTGACCTCCAGGTTAAGGTTCAGGATGTTGGCTCTGAGGAAGAGCAGATGGAGCGACAGCACTATGTTCCAGAACATTATTATGCAGAGGAGCGCACTACTACCAGGCACATGCCTTCACAGCAGCCTATGCGTCAGGTACCTGAAGGGATGGTGGCAATACCGTCCACTTTAGTTGCGGATTTGCAACTTATGTTGCAGGACTACCGACAACGTTTCCCTGCTCCTCCAGAAACCCACCAAGTGCGCCCCTCAACACCTCCGCCTCAGACTTTACGACCTGTGGCAGACCATTCTTTACCTCCAAGAGAGCGTGCCACTTCGCCGGAAGTGCGCCCACAAGAGGTGGTGCAGGTGCAGGATACTGATGATGACGCTGCTTCTTCAGATGCAGACCAACAAGCGGATCCTGATCAAGATCAACAGGCGCCGTGGAATACTACTGACCCTATAGATCCGGACAACACAGATCCAGATAACAATACTTCGCCTCCAGCGGACGTTGGAGGGTTTCATAACCTTATGGACAGGGCATCCAAAAGATTTGGTCTCCCAGTGACCACGGTTCAATCGGATTGCTTCTTATATGACTTTAAAGAACCATTCAGAAAATCAGTGAGATCCATACCGATCATTGAGCATGTCTGTCTGAGGGCTTGAAGGCTATGCATAATCCGGCCACAGTCCTCCCGGTGCTACCAAGACTGGATGCAAGAAATGGATGCAATACTGAATTTGTAAATAGTACCTTCAATCCAGTTCAGTTTGAAAAATGCCGCTCGGGTTTCTATTAGTTTGCACTTGGGAATTAATCTCTTAAATCTGCCAGCTCTGATCAAAATACTCCTTTGAAAAGTCAATGTAAGCTGTTATTGCTGCTGCCTATGGAGTCAAGGTCCACGTTCAGCAACAGACCCCTGCTTCTTGGACTATCGTCAAATGTACAGAAGTAGAATTTCTAACCTTTTGTCTGCTATCAAATTCTGTTTGATCTTTTTTGCAACCCTTAATTTCAACTACTTGTAAATGGATGATCATTTCTGATGTATTACTTAAACCAAAACTATAAACCGGTTTTGACTTGTACTTGTCTATCTTACAATTATGTAGACACAAATGGCTCTGCACTCAACTGAACAAATAAATACTTTATAAATGGGTATTAGTGTCCATATAAAGTGGTATTTCCCAAATGAAACTCTGCGTTGGGTGTCTTTGCTGGAAAAATAAGTTCTTTTTACTCTTCTTTTATTCAATGGAAGTTCCTTAAAATCACCGCACACATTTGACAGCCGACGCTTTTCGTCCCTCCTGAGACTTCTTCAGGGCGTAGCATGTAACAGACAAGTTCCACATGTTCTTGATGTTTAGCTTTAAAATAGCGAGATAAGTTTTAAGATGAGTGAATGGGATATGTATCTCTCAAATGTGTGGTCTGGCCATCCAGTTCAAGAAAAAAATCTTACCACCTCATGTGTCCCTAAAACTGACCATTTCTCCTGAATTTTTGTTATGAAATTTTTGTCACTGCCCAGAATTTGCCTCTTTGCTAGCTGGTCCACCCACCCTACTGCCACTTCCTGCTGAGACTGGATTTTGAGATATCCATCTTAGGTACTAATCAATGATCCAAAAGCCACAGATATGCTGTTCTTGCACTGGTTTGCAGCGATATAACGAGGTATAGCTTCGGAATGTGCGATTCCTCATTGCCACGTTATTGTGCATCATAAACTGCCTCTTCCGTCTTTTCCCTTTCATTGATGGAAAAGCAACCTGCATATCCTGTAAAAGACTCGTGTGCTTTATTTACTGCTGTAAACCATTGAAAGGTGCGATTTTAACTTTAGTGTCCTTTATTTACAACAGTTTGCATCAAACGATGGTAGCAAATTTGACAGCTTGCTTTTGCAGTTTCTACAGTGCTACCTCTTACATTTCAATATTTTTCAAAGCTGTCAAGAAGTCGGCACTATCCAGTTTGCCGAAGATATGGGGGAAAAAACTAGACCCAGATATACACTTAGCGATGGTTTTGTGTTACTTTTGTAACGCAAACCTGACAGTTGTGGTGGAATGTACCATCTAACTAAAAGCGTAATTTGTATTGGATTGTAACCCAAAGTAATGCATAGCGGTGCAACGCGGTGCCTTTCGTTAATTGGCTTCAATGGGGCGTGCCAGGGGTGGTGTATGGACATTCCCATACAACCACCCATGTGTTTTGATGTATATCCCTAGCTATAAAGAATTGTAGGCAGGTATAACGAGGAGAGATTTTCATTTCTCCTACATTTACCCACTTTCCATGTATCCTGCATTGTATAGCACATATACATAGTGGGGAACGTCTTAAAGCATAGTATTTGTACTGGAAGGGAACCCCTACAGCACAAAGCCTATGCTACTCTTCTTGCAGACAAGCAAGCAGTGTGCTGAAAGGGTGTCTGCGTTGGCGCATGGCAGCTTAAATCACGCCAGCATAGGGATGAAGCAGAACAGCGCACTGCTTAGACATGGCGCTGTTCTCTCTCCTGTTTACGCTACTCAGCAACTTTACTTGCTGCACTGCATTGCGTTAGTTCTATGTAGATCTGGGCCTAGTGTATTTGGTTGTTTGAAAGGTGGTCGTAATTTTGGTGGGAACGAAGATTGTGAGACTACAGGCTTTTGCCTACTTACTGAAATGTACTGGTTCTCATCGAAACACGTTGACCGTAAAATCCTTTAAAACAAATGACTAATGAAGGGATGAAAGTAATTGCTTGACATGCGAGGTTCTCATTTTTTTAAATGATCTTTAATACATTTTTTTGGCGACTCTTCTATTGGAATAATTTAATGTGACCGATTTAAGCATTAGTGCATTTAATTCACATCCTTTTAAAGAACAATAGGAGAACTGTACTGTTCTCACCAGTTGCATCCCCGAAAAACTCTACAGCTTGTGTGGTCTGATTTCCAAATCCTGCCTTGGCAACACCTCAAATGCAGAATGACTAAAGTATTTGCTCACTGTAATATTCCAGTCAATCCGAACATAATTTCTGATAGTCTTTCCAGTTTTGTTAAAGTATTGATTTCAGCGATAAACCATGTTCATATTGGCTTGAATCTTCCTCCATGAACTGCCAAAGAGAGGCAGAATCTATTCGAGTAAATTCCTCTTTTGACATTTTTCACAAGCAACAAAGTAATGGAAGGAATGCTTGAATAAGATTAGGCACTTGTGAACACTCATTCCACTCCATCGTATTTAACTCACTATGCCCAGACATGGGTCCTGTGCTCACTGTGCCGCATGAATCAAGCCACACCTCCCCGATGAGGGTGAAACCGGTCTGGGGTTGCTTGTGTGCCCAGGCCTGATCTGGCAGTTTTGTGCGGGACTGTTCCTTTTTAGATCATAACCAAGGCTGATCTGCTTTTATCAGGCCCAGCCTGAAGTTGCATAGCCCAACTTGCTGGCCCAACTAACGTCCAGTTGCTGAGATTAATTCAAGCGTTCTTCTCGTTACTTTTTTGTCTCCTTAGTGTGACTCTGCAAATAAGACTGATATACCCAGACATGGTCTTGCGCTCACTGTGCCATAGAACTCCAGTTATATCGGTTTTCCTTTTTTAAGAACCTTATGCAGAAGTTATTTAATAGTTCCTGTCTTTTAACTTGGTCTGACTATTGCGTACTGTTTTGGATTTTCTTACGTTCTCACCTGAAAGAATAGCTTGGCTCTTGTGCCTGGGTAAAACCGGGATCCTGCAGAAATGGGAAACACCTGCTCAAGATGATTGAATTGGAGATGAGATTGCTGTGGCCGAGCATGAAATAACTCGTAATGAAAGATCAAATGGCAGTGTTTGAAGTTATTTGGAGGTGTTACTTTCTGAACAAGTTAGACCTTTAACCCCTGCTAACCTTTGAAGAGGCCCATCTCTGCAATGTTTTAATTTAGTTCACACATGTAATGTCATACCTCACAGATCGTTTCTGTTATGGGTCTCTTCTGGAAAGTAGTTGCATTTATTATGATTACACTATGAAAGCTACTCATCTGTTGCAGTTAGTTACACCCCTCCGCACCCCCCTCCCACATGGCCATACTATGAGGAAACAGCCTTTCCCACGCAATACCTTTACCACGTAATGGTAAATATATATCTGTGTGTGTATATATATGTGTGTGTGTGTGTGTGTATATGTATAAAACTATGTATATAATATCGCAATCAATCTGTCGTTGCCAGTAGGTAGTTATAGTCGGGACCTAGTTTCCATAGGAAACATTTTTTGGGACTTGCCTATAACTTTGGCGTTGTTGGACCAATCTTAATGAATTTTCCCCCAAAAAGTGTCAAACTAGGTTCTGTTTGTCGTGGAAAGTGTGGGGGTGATACTTGCAGTGAGGACCGAGAAATCAAGCTGCGAAATAAGGATGTGTTTGTAATGTTAATTCCCATAGGAAAGCGTTGTCGAACCTACATCAGAACTGCTGGACGGAATTGCACCAAATTTGGCAGAAAGGTAGATGTTACGCAGAATGTACTTTTTGTTATTTGATGTAAATCTGTTCGGTAATTTTAAAGAAATTTAAGTTGAAAATTATAGTGAAATCTCTGGTTGCACAGCCTTCGCGAAAAAAGAAGAGCTTGTGCAGTGAAATGCACAGCTCGAAATGGCTGCCAACACGTCAACCAGGAAGTGTTGGCAGCCATCTTGGGACTAGTCTCAAAAGTCCCCACCCCGTCTCCCCCACCCCCCCACAGAAAAGTGAATATAAAGAAAATGGGGCAGGGTAGGGACACTCTAAAAAGTCATTTTTTTTTACTTGCAGCGAAATCACGATAATTGTGTATTCATGGCAAATATTTTTTAAAGAAAGCGCAGGCTCCCACGTTTGCTTTAGAATAACCCCCATGTCTATCAGGTCCTGGGGGCTTCGGATTAATATAGGGGGGGGCCCACCGGACCCACCTACTTGGACCTGCCCGCTCCCCTGGGGACTGCCACCTCCCCGGGCCTAATTGCTGTTATGTAGCCCCCCCACCCCCTCCACCCCAGGGCCTGCCACCTGCCCTGGGCACACTTTAAAAAAAAAAGAAGAAGAATTAATGCAGAGGAGTCAATAGGGCCTCACCCGCTCCCCCGGGGACTGCCACCTCCCTAGGCACACACTTTAATCCCTTCCCCAATAAAAGCAGGGTGGCCCTACAGCCTCCCCCGCTGCCCCAGGGACTGCCACCTCCCGAGGCAAAAATACAATAATTAAGTGGGTCCATTGTGGACCTTCTGCCCCGGGGACCACCACCTCCCCGGGCCAAATTTAAACAAAGGAGGGGGACCCCCCCTCCAGGAGCCCTACATGGTCCAGGCAGTGGGAATTTTGGGATTGAAACGTTTTTCTTCCTGTCTGTGTACTATATGGTTTGCTTCAAAGGAACTTTTGCTGAGAAAGTACTTGACCTGGGCTGATGCTCAGTCACTCATTTGCGATTAGTTTCTTAACTGAACACGATGCTGCACTGATACCTAAAATTCCTCCCACCTTCAAGATAGATACCCATCTCAGAATGGCTTAAATTGCATCTTCGAGGCAGGTAGGGGCGGATTACAATGTGTGGTTAGTGTCATTTTTGGTTAAAATGGATGTTCGGCACTCCAAATAGGGAGTGTGATTGGAATGTCTCAAAAGTTGGGAAGGTAGGTGGACAGGAAAGGAGTTTGACCAACCAGTTTGTTGTGCATAGGTACCATGTGCTTGAGTATGCATGGGTTGGAAGAGGAAGTAGGATAGTGTTAGGTGCTTTGTGATTGAAAGTTGCACATTGGAGCTTCTTTTAAGGAATGTGTGCTTCTGATGGATTAGTCTACCCGCAGGTTCATCCCCTTGGAATTTTCCATAGGCTGGATTCAGATTTTTGTCTTAGCAGTGTTGCTGTGCACTGCTAGGTGGCGTTGTGCGGCTTTGTTTTGTCTTCAAACAGTCCAGAAGTGACAATCCCATATAAACCACATCCCTGCATGTTGTCATCCATTCCTTTCTTTCTACACCACCTGAAGTTGATCAGGAGCTCTGCTCATAATTTTGTCGGACTTTTGACAACTTCTGAAAACTAATTCCAGTGTGCTAGGTAAAGTCTCCAGAGAAGATTACAGGATTCAAACCATGTCTGGACTGCAGAAACCAGATGTCTATCACAGATCCGCACAAATTGGGTCTCTGGTGTGCAATAAATATGCCATCATGTACCCATAGGCAACCAAGGACTGTGTCCGAAACTGTAAGTCTCCAAACAACAAGAAGTTGTGGCCTTAGCGCATGTCCCACTCTGTGGGGTTTTGGTTCCACTCCCGAAGCTGTTCTCATGAGTGGTTAATGCTGGCCTCTGGTAAGTCTAAATCGAAGTTCACATGCAAACTTAAAAAGCCAATCGGGTCCTGACTTAACCCCCACTCTAAACCTAAAGAGAGAGTAAGTTGTTCTCCTTTTCAGGTCTCTAGTTGTAGAGGATTAATCGGCTGATCCCGCTATGCTTAGTGTGTCCTGGGCCATCGGCAAGACTACAGCAAATTGAAGCCTTCAAGGAGGATATGTTGCATATTTTTGGTGTGCTTCCAATTGAAATTTATTTTTTGTGTGTGCTGTGGATCCGCAGGGGCCATCAAATCATGTTACGGCCAGCAGATCCATCCTTGGTTGTGTCTGACTTCTTGGGACCCACTTCAGGCCCTGCCGAATACTTCCACATCCATGCTGGTACTGAAGCAACTGGTGCAGGAAGGGGATATGGGTCACATGTATATGTTGAACACTGGAAAGACTTTGGCTGGATGTTGACTGATGTCTCACTTCAAAAATACAAAGAGCAGCTGTTTGTCTTGCCACCTATCTCTGACCAGTGCCCCTTTCAAGGCATACCTGCAAGCAGAGGCTGTCATCTTTTTGTCTTTCAGTCCTAGTTACTGCCCACAATGTGCATGATGGTGATGTCTTTCTCCCTTCTCACTACACAGAATGCTTTTGAGAGGGATTTGCAAGTTGCCTGTGGGCTTTACACCTCTCCTCAGGTAGCGCTTGACTTTTTGGGCCACCAATGGAAGAAAGTGCCTCCTTTGCAGAGGTCTGGAGTCCATTAAGATTCTGTTTTCACTTGCTTTAAGTCGAGACCAAAACAAACATATTGACACATTTTGCAGCCGAAGCCAGGTATTTCTTAGCTTTTGCTTCATTTTAACAAGAACCACACCGATACCTTGGCGGGCACTTAGTCAAATCCCTGTTCCTTTGCACCTGTAAATAGGCAGGTGGCAGGCTGTCTGACTGGCTCCTGGTGATCCTGATTTTCTGATTAACCTCCTACTCGAGAGATCCTTGTGGTTCAGGTCTCAACCACTAAACTGAATCCCAATCAATTTTCCACTATTACTATTGATATGGAATCCAAGATGATTGAGGCTTTTGCCAAATGTGTGTTTTCCTCCCCCAGTCTGGCATTGTGGTACGTTGATGCTTTTTGCTTACTGAGTTGATATATGCATGCCTGATGGGTTGTAACCAGTGAGCTCAGGCTGGCAGTTATGGGGCTGCTTTGGTTCAAACAATTCATGATAGAAAAGAGGCTTCCAAATAGATTATTGCACTGGTCTAGACACTACTGACTGCTTGGGGAGAGCAGGTGGCACCAGTGCTGTACCCCGACATGTGTGAATGCGCTCCACCTGATTTTGTGGAAGTGAACAGGCCTCCTTCATGGATCTACCCTTTGAGTCGCACCTTTTCATTGTGCGAGCAGACTGTGCTAAAGCAGATACACGGATCGCTTCTTTAGTCTATTAGCCAAGCAGCTTTAACACAAAATTTAAAATGTTGGGTCTATTCCAAAGGTCGGGCCTATAGACCGACAACCTCCCCAACCAGTGCAGTAGTTGCCGCAGTCTTTTTCAGACTATGGATGGAGATCTGGTAGGCAGGGCGTCTGCCAGCAGGGGCAAAAGTCCTTCTATTCCTCTTCCTCTGCTGCAACAGCCACAAAACCATTTCAGTTTGCCCATAATAGTGTATGTCCATGGCAGGATCATTTTCTTCCAGGGTGGTGATCCATCATGTTCAACAGTTCGGCCTTACCAATTATTTGACATGGCTATGCCCTGTCTTTTCTTATTGCCTCTCCAAATACCGGCTCCACCACTGAACCAATTGGAGGAAATTTCAGAAGCACCCCGTCCATTCTGGTGCAAGAGTTTCTAGTGTTACTCTCCATCGACGCTATTGAGAGGGTACTGGACTCGAAAAATGGGGAGGTTGCTCTTCACTATTTCTTTGTGCAAAAGGATGGGGAGCACGAAGGAATAAATGAAAGTTTTGACTTCTGAATGTCTTCGTTTGTAAGGATTATCTTAAATTTAGGAACCTTCAGAAGATTAGCATTGGCATAGAGATCTAGACGGAATGTATCTTTGCCGTTTGTGTAAGTGGGTGCGGCTCAATGTGATGGAAAGCTGTGTACTATGCTAACCGATTTGAACTAAATTAGCTTGGTTACTGGGGGGGGGGGGGGATGAAGAGTCCAGAGCAGCTGAAGTAGAGGAGTAATGTGACAAAGAAAGCACAGGTTTTGCTGCCTTAGCCTGTATTCAATACAAGCACTGAACAAGGTAGCCTGGTGCACCTAAACACTATGCATTCCCATAGTATAGTCTAATCAAAATGATGCTTCTGCACCACGAGGTTAGAAACAGTTAAGCAGCAAAGTTAATTTTTTATAAAGTGCCCTTATTGGGCCACAGTAAGTGGGGGAAGCCTAATCAATTCAATAGTGATAAAACATTATCCATATAGACTCGAATTCCGAACAGATGTTGCAAAAATTGGATTTGAGTTACCTTTAGTCATCCAAAAGCTCAACTGCCGAAGAATGCAGAAATGACCTTGCGGAACAGCTTATGGCCTCGATTGTATACACATTAAGTTTAAGTGGTTTAACTCAACCAATGCAAAATATTGTACACACAATAAATAAGAGGTCACTGGGGAGTGTGAAGTGCAATCCTGCGCAAGATTTATTTGTAGATCACCTGCATAGTTAGCACATTTATGCTAGGAGATCTAAGCAGCTTGGCCAAGGGTCTTGGGTGCACATTATATAATGTTGGGCTTAGTGAGGAGGCCTTAGGGGCTCCCTGCTGAACTGCTCTGAAGGAGGAGCGAGGAGGGGAAGATGGATTGCTTTCATCCCACCTTCGAGGAATGATCCCAGCTAATACAAAGCTTTTCCCTTGACACTTACCTCAGCCAGCCTGGTTGACTGTTATAGTTGACCTTGTGAAATGCTGTAGACAAGTTAAGTAGTACTAGGACTACCTGATGACCCATATCCACTGCCATCCACACTTCATCCATTGCCGTAACCAAGGTCCCTTCCGTCCATTGAAGGGCTGGAACCCAAACACTGCTTTTTTCCAATAAGAAATGCTACCCCCCCCCCCCACCCCCCCAAAAAAAGTCGCCTATTCACATAAATGTCCAGATTTTTACTAGGGGGGGGTCAAAGGGGAAACAGGGCTATAATTACTGAGCACTGACGGATCAGCAGAAGGCTTCTGTAGCAGGGGGGAGCGCTAATGCTTTTCCACTCTGTGGGGGAGGGCAATTTGACAGTCACCAGAGTGATTACATATAAAGATGGGGGGAGATGGCTAACAGCTTCCATACTGTGAGAGGTATGGAGTCCAGCGGTGAGTCAGATATAACATAGTTAGCAAAGTTAAGAAGCTCACTTACTGATAGCTGACCGAGATCTACCTGCATTGGGGACGAGCATACTGAAGTGACCACTAACAACGGTAAGTTGAGGAGGGAAGTGTGTTTATTACCGTTCGTCTCCACAGCTTCCAGGGAAATACATCAACAGCCCTGGGAGCTTCAAGTGTAAACATTCGATCACCAAGGAGGTGAAAGAACACTTAGGATGACATAATAGGAGTGGGAGGATAGCTTGACATTACTAGCTTAACATTACTACAATATCTTCCTTCATAAATGAACAAAATAATTTAAAAAAATAACTAGAGCGGAAAATGAAGGGAAAAAAACATACATAATGGAAATGCAGTTTATTAGACCGAAAGCACAATAAAATTGCATATCATAAAATGCATTACATATCCCACGAAATAATAGACGAAATGCACTCAATAAACTGAACACACAATGAAAATACATATCAAATGAAGCATTACAAAACCAAACGTTTGGGAGGAACCCTCTCCCGACTACTCCTCCGCAAAGGTGGAACAGAACTCTTCCCAGCAATAGAACCAGATGTTCTTGAAGAAGAAAAAGTTCCTTTATTCATATCAGAATCAGTACCTCTATGAACTGATTTATTGGAAGGAGAAACATGAGTAGATTCTAATCCCATTTGGCGTGCAACTTTATCAGGAAGCTTATAAGTTCTAGAAATGTTCCACCAATTCTTTGCATTGACTCTGACGGCATAACGTGAGATAGAGTCTACACAAGCAGGTGGACTGAATTTACCTTTGGGTACATTATGAGTAATCTAACTTGATTTTATGTGTCCAAACTTTCTTGTGAAAACTTGCTTATGAAGAAAGGTGACTATTCCCTTTGTTATTCACACCACTACAACCGGCATGGAAATCTCTCCACTGGCTCTCATAAAATAAACCCCACTGCCTCATCCATGCAGGACACATACTAAAAGTGGCTACTCTCCCTCGCCATTCAATTCAAAAGGACTTTTCCCCAAATCAGTACATGGAGTGGTTTGGTGAGCCCATAACATGCTCTGCACAGCTTCTCTTACCTCAACATTGCTAGATACAGCCCACTGCAGACACTCAACCAAAATGCGGTTCATGCGCTCAATAAAACCATTTTCTTGAGGATGAAAGAGTGCAACACTACGGTGAAAAATACCTGATTGACCTAGAAAATTCAACATCTCCTTCGCAACAAATTGGACCCCGTTGTCTGATACTAGTTCTTTGGGAAATCCCCCCTGGCAAAAAGACTTTCCAAAAACCCAATGACTTCATGTGTGTTGGGCTCAACCATAAAATGCACCACCCACCACTTGCTATAATAATCAGCATTGACCAACGCAAACTTATACTTATTTGATAATGCATTGAAAGGTCCAATAAAATCTAAAGCCAACTTCATCCAAGGACCATATAGTAACTCAACCTTCACTTTAGAAGGGGTAACAGTTTTGATCACTTTGTCACAATCACATTCTTGATTTGACGATCCATTAAAGGCTACCGATATATTGGTTGAATTCTGTATTTGGTGCATGTTAGTCCAAGATGACCCTCATGTCCAGCCTTAACAATGCGATCTCTCAAACCTATTGGAGGTACAAACTTATCTCCATGTAGGATCATCTCACCACCTTCAAGAGACAATTCATCAGCTACCTTCGAAAAAGGCTGAAGTTCAACATCTAAGTGTTTTTCTTTGGGCCAAACTTGGATGATAAGTTTTAACTTCCTTGAGAACAGAATAGAATGGTTTTATGCTTTACAATCCGTTCCCATTTAAAAAATCCTCCATTACAAACATCAGTGCTTGCAATTAAACATTCCTCATCCTCATCACCTGCTAGAGACTCACTTTGAGAACAAGATAACGGTAACCTGGAATGAAAATCAGGTCTGATATTTTTCCCCCAGGTATGTGCTCAACGGAAACATTATATTGAAGTAATTCAGAGCTCAATCTAGCTATCCTGGGAGTATGCTCTTTTACCACAATTCCATTCAAAATAGGGATAAGAGGCTTATGGTCGGTCAACAATTTAAAAGTTCTACCCCAGAGAAAATGTTTGAACCTCTCCACTCCCCAACAACAAGCAAGAAGTTCTCTCTCAATTACAGAGTAATTTTTCTCACTTGGACGTAGTGAGCGAGAAACAAATCCTACTGTATGTTCAACACCTTGTTTAATCTGAGTTATCATGCCACCAAGACCATCCAGGCTTGCATCAACAGAAACAATGGATTGTAAAGAAGGATCAAAAGGAGTCAAGATTTTACACGGACAAAGTTCACTCTTAATGTTGTGAAAATCATTTTGACAAACTTGATCCCACAAAAAAGTAGTTTTTCTTTTCAAAAGATCACGTAAATGAGCAGTTTTTGCTGAAAAATTGGAAATGAATTTAGAATAAAATTCACACATACCCAAAAATGATGAGATTTGCTCTTTAGATTTCGGAGATGGGACCTTGCCAATGGTTTCTATCAGCCCTTCTCTTGGAAGACTACCATTCCCAGAAATACAATGTCCTAGATATTCAACGGACTCGACTCCAAATACACATTTACTCTTATTAGCAACAATCCCTTTTTCCTGTAACCTACTCAGAACTTCAGTAAGGTTTTTATCATGAGAAAACTTGCACTTTCCTGCCACAAGGATATCATCCTGAAAAACTACAGTGTTTTCAACGCCCATCAAAACTTTCTCCATAACACGCAGAAAAACAGAAGCCGCTGACCCCCAAACCAAACTGCATTCTTTTAAACTGAAAGGTTCCCACAGGGGAAACAAATGCAGTGAGATGTTTGGAAGACCTGTCAAGCTCGACTTGATATGCCGAAGATAAATCTATCTTCGAAAAACACTTAGATCCTTCAAACTTTGAAACAATATCATCAATCGTGGCAATGGGTGGGAATCCACCCATATTTCTTTATTAAGACTGCGTGAGTCAATACAGACCCTGAGATTTCCATTTTTTTTTTGTGCGACTACCAAGGGACTTAACCACAACGAAGATTCTACTTGTTCAATCACACCAGATTCACACATTTTCTTTAGTTCTTCCACTAAATTGTCTCTAATACTGAAAGGTACATTGCGTAATTTGTGTTTCACCGGAACGGCTCCATCTTTCACCTTGATAAGCTGTTTAAAACCTTTAATCAATCCAAGATTGTCGCAAAAAACATTAGGAAATTTGTTACACCATGTTGATGAGTGATCACTTGGTACTCCCTCATTAACAATAGACACGGGTTCTTTTGTGCCAGGTCGGAGGGTCATGCCAAATAGCCCTTGGTGGTACCACCCTACAATGTTCAGACCCTTCTTTGCAACATATATTTTTCCGGTGATACATTTTTTCTTTGAAAGCTAGAGTACTTTAAAAAAAAAACTTTCAACTCCATCTTCCTTCCTTCATACGAGACAGGATTTCTGTCAGGAAACTCAAGATACTTATCGCCCCCAACAGATTCAAACAACTCCTCCGTGATCGTCATACGTGCACCTGAGTCAACGAGTAATTGTAAGGTTTTACCATCAACAATAATGTCGACAATAAGGTGTACACACTCTTTACAATCATCCTTAACTACTAACATCAAATCTCTCATGGAACTCACAACCTCCACATTATTTTCAGGTTTGTCGATCTCATTCCATACTTTAAAATTCTCAACTCTGATTGTCCTGAACTCCTACGCCCGCTTCTGGTACCCTACACTCCCCAGCGCACCCTGCGCTCACTGGGACAGCACCTCGTAATGGTCCCCCGAACTAAGCTCTGTAAAACGGGTGGACGTTCCTTCAAAGTCTTAGGGGCAAAACTATGGAACTCCCTACCTCCACACATCCGTAGCCAAACCAATCTGATTGCTTTCCGAAAGGAACTCAAAACCCATCTCTTCTCTGTCATCTAATTCCTCTGTTGGTTCCCCCCTCTCCTCAGGTACTGGTTAGGTTAGCGCCGGGACGCTCCGTTGCTGGGGCAGCTGTTGCGCTTTAACAAATAAATAACATAACATAACATACAGCATTGACATTGCTTGTGGACATAAATGCTTTAGCAAAATGTTCTTGTTTACCGCAATTCCGACAAGAAGCATTTCTGGCAGGACGTATGCGTGAATTTGGGAAATGAAAATGAAAACCACATTTGGAACACACATTTCTTTTTTGGGAATTTACATGTTTCTTGTCTAGCTAAGGGCAACTTCCTTTTTTAGTTCAATACAATTTTTTTCTGCAAAACTATTTTTCTCAGCAACATCCTTCCCCCTCTTTCACTGCTCCAACCACAGTTTTATCTGATTTCAACTCATTAGAAGATGTTTGAGATAATTCTATGCTTTTAACAATAGAAATGGTTTCTTCAAGAGGGGGATCTTTAATGTTAACAGCTTCTGTTGGACTTTTTTTATCTCTACAACGTACCACTATTTGATCTCTGATCAGTTGACAAGTAAAACCCTCAAATTCACACTCTGAAGCCTGAATCTGTAACGAGGCCACATACGACACAATACTTTCAGCAGTTTGTTGTTCTCTAGTAAAACATTTGTGTCTGGCTACTACTAGGCTCTTCTCAACATCAAACTGTTTTTCTAACATAATAACAGCTTGGTCAAATTCATTAAGCGGTTCTTCACCCGTTCGTACTTCAAGTAGTGGTAAGTGTTCCAATACAGCTTGACCTTCAAGGCCAAGATTGTGCTCAAGAATATACCTCTTACGTTCAGCACTAAATCTAATACCACCAATAGCTCCCAAATATTTTGTAAATGCCCTGTACCATACTTTCCACGCTACTGGACGCTGTAAAAAAGGAGGGGGGGGGGGGCCTTGTAAACTTTGCTTAATGTAAAATAAATATTAACAAGTAGAAACACTTTAAAGGTTTAAGACTTTTCACAACTTTAACAGTATAGACAATAATACTACAGTATATTAAATGTAAAGAAATAACCAGAATAACATTCTTCACTGTAAAGTCACCACTTTTTCAGAAAAATGTTCTCCCCCTTTTTTTTTACAATTGAATAGATATTTCTTAAAAAATAAGCAAATGGTAATATTATCCTAGACTATGGTGAGCAGAAAGACACAAAAAAATTGAAGCCAAAAAAAAAAGAATTCTTCACTTCGCCAAGATACTTCTTTTTTTTTTTTTTTCTTTTTTACTCCACACGAAGGCTGATCTGAAAAAAAAAATGAAGAATGTTGTATTAATGTTCTTCCGGACAGGTATCTGACGCACGACAGAGGAACCTTGTGCTAGACAAAGTTCAATCTTCAACGCTCTCCTTAGAAGATGTGGGCAGAAGAACAGTGTCAGACGACAATACAAGAGGTTTGTATACGTTCTAGTTGCTGGACGCACAGAACGTAACACACGTCACTGTCTCCTCAGAGTACGTATCACCAATTGCTTGCGACGCGTGACGAGGAGAAATGAACGCTCTAGTTCCTGGAACCGTACAGAACGTGCGTCACTGTCACCACAAGCAACACGTCATCATTTGCTCCACTGAAATGGAGGAACACTTGCTCCAGTCAAATCCCAAATTTGAAGACCAAAAGAAAATCTGGACCAACCTGGTTCACAGAGAATATCGCAGTGGCAGGGAAGAAAACCTGAAGATACAGCACGTCGATACCTCGTGAGTAAAGCTGTTGTCCAAGACTTGTCACTTCATAAAATTCTTTCGTGCGAAGGAGTCAAAATTGGCGAGTTCTGTAATTTCCTCAATATTAGCCGAGACACGATGTCCCATCGGCGGTTCCCCAACAGAAAGCACTTCTGAGAATTTGCCAGTTTAAAAAAAAAAAAAATCAGGCAACAAAGAAAAACAAATGCCACTGCTACACATGGCCTGCACACGTGGGATGGAGACACGAACGGCGGACCACCTCGTCACCAATTGAAGTGACCACAAACAACGGTAAGTTGAAGAGGGAAGTACATTTATTGCTGTTTGTCTCCACAGCTTCCAGAGAAAAACATCAACAACCCTGGGAGCTTCAAGTGTAAACATTCTATCACCAAGGAGGTGAAAGAACACTTAGGATGACATAATAGGAATGGAAGGATAGCTTGACATTACTAGCTTAACATTACTACACATACATTCAGAGAGACCGAGCCAAAATCCAACGCCGAAGAAGTTGTCGATTTGAGATTTCATTGAGAAGCAAATATTGTGAGAATATCTTTGATCTTATTCTCAAAATAGGCTGCCAGATCATCACAAAGGGATTGTGTAGGCGCAACCTGGTGTAACACTTGCAAGGGATAAGACTGACTGCGTGTGATTGCAAAGGAAATCCTTTCAGCTAATGCTGCCAGGCCCATCTTTTCTATTCTGCCTTGGCTGTTTTAATCTTTTTATTTATTTATTTATTTTTAATACCTCCTAAAAACCAGCTCTTTATCAGTTTTTAATTCCACTGAATAATTAAAGCAGCATCTTTCTATTTTCTTACCTTGGGGTTTTAGCAGCTCTCAACTCCTCGTTATACCTAGGGGCAGAAGGGCGCTGATGCGGAGACCTATTTTTTTTTATGGTGAAGTTACATCCGGTGCACCAGTTATCCATGTGTGGTAGTTATTGTATTCCTCCACTACTGTGCCAGTCATGGTAAGGGTGTTCTTGGAAAACAAAAGGAGTCCCTACACCCCAACCTTCCTCAAGCCTCCAGAAATAATTTAGATCTGGACTGTGTAGGCCCAGCATGGTCCCTTTTTGTTAGGCTTCTGAAGGGGCGATATCAGTTGCCCTCGAAGTAATAAGTGAGTAGTCGGACTAGACTAGAGTTCACATCTTTAACTCAGTCAGATCTGTTGGAGCAAAGATTAAAATCATTGTATATCTGTGTGCATGTGTCGGACCACTAACCGATTGCTGAAGACCCATTGCAACCAAGTAGTTCTCCTGATCTGATGTGACCGAAGTATTCAAATAATTCTCCTAAATATTAGTCACCTAGCGTTAGCAATACTGCATGACATAGAATTAAGGGTGATGCAAAATCAGCAAAGACTTTTCCAGTATCTGCCCAGGAGGGTGGTAGCATACTAATCTGGCTAAAGAGCTCTAGATCAAAACACCTAAAGTAAAACCTAAGATTTCGGCCTGGCAGAAGTCTTGTATCTGTAATGTTTTTAAATTGTTTTATAAATTATGCCAGTGCCACACCCTCCAACCCCTTGCATGTAGGGCATGCAAGATGTACAATATAACAATCGGGACATGCTTTTCCCAGGTCAAAATTAGGATCCGCCGTAGTTAGTCTCCAACATACAGCATCTCCAAACCAGTGGTTGACAAAGTTTAACTTCATAGTGTGCTGAAGTGAGCAAGTGTTGTTAACCCTGTATTTTAGGGCAATGTTTGAAGAATATGTAGATTGCAGACTAACACTTGGAGTTGATGCAGAGTTAGCATCTCATGAGTGTTTAATACCATTATGGGAAGTATAAAGACTTGAGTAATCAGATCTAACCTTAAGAAACCGCTACCCTGAGTATGTAAATCTAGACTCGTCTCACTGAATCATGTAGCCTTTTCGATAAGAAAATGGCAGGCACTGTGTGGCCAAGCGCAGGTGGACTTGTGTTTGGCATGTATTTGGCATACCGGTTGTGCATCCACTTCATTGCATGCAGTCTTAAATAGGAATAGCGCAAACCAAAATGGAGGCCCAGCTTGGGGTTATTTGAAGTGAGGAAAATATCTGCCCACAGCAACAGTAAAAGAAACCATGGATGTAAAGCACTGTTATCCAGATACTATTAAATTGATACTGGTGTCCAGATCTCGAAGGAGGTAGCATATCATCTGCAGTGGTGACTGTTCCAATGCAGTTGGTACAGCTGCAGGCCCCTCTACCTTCCAAACCTGAGGCTGACTTTGACAGACACATCCCTGCTGGGCTGGGTAGGGCATCTAGGGAGATGGCAATCGTTGGACTCTAGCCTCTTGTTGAAAACTGGGTCTACATCAATCTGTTGGAGGTTCGGCCATTTGTCTGACTGAGGCCTTCTTGTTGCTGGCAAGCGGAGTGGTGTCCTGTGCCTGGAGTCTCTGCGCCTCTGGAGTTCATTCAAGTGCCGGGCATTACCTGATTGAGAACAGTGTGGCATGGTCCCCCAAATACCAGAGTTGATGAGCTGAGCAGGCAGCACCTAGTAGATCACAAGTGTCCTATCCATCCCAAGGTGGCACAGAGCATCTTCCAATAATGTTAGATCCCTGGCTAGTAGTTCTTCCCACTACAGAACGCACACTATTGAGTGTCACATGTTAAAGTTTCCACAAGAATGTTAGAAGATGCATTGTAGCTCTGAACTCCTATATGCCTTCCCACTCCTGCCTCTCCTGCCCTGAGGTCTGGAAAAAATCTGAAGCAGCTGGATCAAAGTCAAGTAGTAGCTCTGGCCTGGGCTAGGAGAGTGTAGTACCCTGAAACTTCTAGGCATGAGCATCTATCTCCCAATCGGGCACTACTCCGGGCAGATCTTTGTTGCAGAAACAGGGCAGGGTCCTCCTTGAATCTGTAATTGACACCTACATGTTTGAAGATTGAGCAGCGAAAACTTTCCGTCACCTGAGGGGGTTCATTTGATCTTTGCTGTTTGGCACCCATTCTTAAAATCCACTTGTGCTGGGTCAAATGTGTGCCATAGTGTAATGCTCCTAAAATTGATCCTTTACAAGCAAAGCTGTTGAACATTCTTAGTTTTTTTTTTCCTTAGGACCAGCAAGCTCTTGACGTGGCCTATTATAGGTTAATTGTTGCCCCTTTCTGCTTTTCTTTGCATATTGACCCAACCGTTCTTGTTTAAATTGCCTGTTGTGTTGGGTCTTATTTAGGATTTGATACACATGGTCCCTTCTAAGCCATTTGTGATTCCCAAGTAGCAAATTAACTCGACCTGGACACTGGTCATGTGTACAGCCTTCATGCTGTAGCCTTTTTGCTTGCTGTGTCTCCTGACTTTTAAGACTATTGTCCATGTTGCGATCACTTCAGCTCATTGTGTAAATGCACCCCAGGCACTTTCAGTGAGAGTGCTTTACCCCACCTTTTTCTCGAACAAGGTGGTGCTCAGGACTCTGGTTGCATTATTGCAGGATTTGTGACTCCCTTTCATGTGATGGGTAGATTGCGTGAACTAATCTCCGCCACTGGTAATTACTCTGGTTGAATCCCAGGACTGTTATTTTGCACATCACGTCAGCTTGGACCCAGACATGTGGAAATCTGTCTTAACCCTACTCCAGTAGGAACAGTCCAGACCAAACTGTCAGAGTAAGATCTACTTTGTACCAGAACACAGGCAACCAAATCTGTGTTCTCCCTGATTGGGGCTGTTCAGTCTCGTTGGTCCATTTTCTGTGTTAGAAATGGGGTTTCTGGTAGGCTAGGGCATGGGCTGAAGCCAGGCAAAAATCTCCACTCTAGTCCGGATAAGGGAGCTACACCCCTAAAATAATCCCTGCTCTCACCCCCTTGGTAGCTTGGCACAAGCAGTCAGGCTTATCTTAGGCACAGTGTGTAAAGCATGTGCACAGAACTCGCAGTAATACGGTGTACGCACTACAAACTGACACCACACCAGTTTAGAAAAATATCCAATATTTTTATATAATTAAAATGACCAAAAACTACTAAAATCCACAGTACTATATGAAAAAAGTCTGTAGTTTCCAAAATAAGTTTAAAACAAAGTTCCTCGATGTCGGTAGCTCCGTCCTGGGCTACCACTGCGTCGTGAACAGCAAATCCAACCGTTCAGGCTGGTCGCGGGCCAACTATGGTGTCTGTGTTGGGAAGACCGGCAAACAGTACCTGTGAGAAATGCAGAGTGATGAGGCCCTTGAAGTCACTCGCGTTGCAGGTTGAGCTCTTCTCTGATGGAATCAGGAGCACTGGCGTCCGCATCGCAGCACCTGAAGCCTGCCAAGTGCGAAGTGCCGTGCCCCCAGGTCAGTGCGAGCAGCGGCGGCCTCAGATGGCATAGTCTGTGAGACCAGGGTCGCGGTGCGAGAGGAAGGCGGTGCTCATCATGGTGCTGGCAGGTCATGGTGCAAGCAGGTCATGGTGCAAGCAGCGCTGATGTCGGCTAACGCAAGGGAGTCTATTGTGCCAGCGTCAGGCTGCGGTGCGGGATGAGGGCGGTGCTTCTTGTGACTTACGAGTGGTGCCCTCAAACCAGGGTGCAGGCAGCGGCGTCTATTTCGGCATGGAGCAGTGGCTTCGGGGAGGCCAAGGCGTTCCCGTGAAGCAAGGCGGTGCGGAGTGCGGTGCCCACAGGTCGCGGTGCGAGCCGCGGCTTGTTTCCGGCATCAGCAGGCGTCGTCGGTGAGACCAAGGTTGCAGCTGTGCTCTCTGCGGTGCCAAGGCTTCGGCGCGAAGCGAAGCGGAGTGTGCTGCCCACAGGTCGCGGTGCAAGCAGCAGCTCGGTGGCGGCGTCAACAGCAGTCAGTGAGACAAAGGTTGCGGTGCCCTTGCAGTGCCTCTGCAGTGCCTTCAGGACACTGAGTCGGCAGGACACTGAGTTGGCAGTGGCGACGTAGACGTCGTCTAGTTGCTGTTCCTCTGATGCTGCACAAAACACACAGTTCCCAATGCTGCGGGCAGAAGAGCTTGAAGTCTTTGCCGTTCCTGAGATTTTGTGAACAGGGGCAAGCTCCACCTCAAGCCCTTGGAGAGTCACAAATTAGGTTGCAGGAAGTCCAGTCCAGGCCTTTCACTGCCCAAGATAGAAGCAGCCTCTGCAGGTAAGCCCAGCAAAGCACACAGCAAAGTGGTAGTTCCTCCTCATAGCTTCTCCAGCTCTTCTTCTTGGCAGTCTTCTTGATCCAGATGAGTTCTACAGTTCAGGGGTCTTGGACCCAGTATTTATGTCCGAACATCTGTTGATCTTTCAGGCAGAGGGTGTCTGTGCCCGGCCAGAACCAGTTGGGCCTTCTCTGGTGTGAATTCCTGGCTAGAGGTGGACACTGCATTTGTCACAGGTAGACCAGGCCCTTTCTCCCATCGTAGCCTAGGTCTATTCAGCCCTTTGCTGACCTACCTAGACTATCTGGAGCCCCTCTGGGCCCCCAGACTTTGGTCATCCAAAACCCAGACAGGCAATCCACGTTCCAGCAGAGGCACACTGGATGACTGCGCACGAAAATACCCACTTCCTAAAAGTGGTATTTTCAAACGCAGAATGTAAAAATCACCTTCACTAAAAGATGCATCTTTAGATTCGGAGTTCAGGCATATTAAATGTTTTTGTATTACTGAATTCCCTGGGCCAGTTATGTTTTATAAGATGTTATAAACAACCCTCCCCTTCTATCCTATGGGGAACTGGTAGCCTTGCAATAGTGAAAAACGAAATTGACTGTAATTCACTATTAGGACATGCCACACACACCAGGGCATGTCCTACCTTTCACATACATTGCACCCTGCCCACAGGGGTACCTTGGGCCTCCCTGAGGGATGTCTGTCATGTAAAACAAGCATTTGCAATGCAATAGGTCTTGCATTTACGAGAGTTTGAGCTATTGGCAGTGCAAATGACAAAGCCTTTTATGTGTTATTTGTAAAACAGATAAATAAATGGCATTCTCATTTACAATGCCAATTGCTCAAACAATCGCAAATTCAAGACCTTTAGCATTGCAAATGCGGTCGACGCTCGTGCTATAAAGATTTTTTTTTTAAGCGGAAGGAGAGATATGGCAGAGCGTGGACAAAGCGATTTAAGAAAATAGTGCTTAGAGGCTATAATTAAAGCCTACCATGTAACAACAAACGTAACAGGGGTGTCCTTATGGGAGGTTACAAAATAAGACAAAGCGGTACTAAGGAGGGACTACTAAGCCTATTGACCAATGAAAATTCACAGTGGACAATGAGACAAGCCAATGAAAAATATGGATGGGGAGAGTGGGAAGAGCTTCAGGTCCTTTACCACCTATCTTTGACCACACATCAACATTCTTCTATATCATTCACTCTCTGCATCCCAGACACCAGCTCAGACATAAACAGGAAATGGGGAGGGACTCTGGATACAATAATACTGTCATAACAGAATGGTTTGATCACTGTTCTCATAGATAAACTCTTATGCAAATAGCCTATATCCATAACAGAATAGTAAACATTCTCTAATACCTTCCACCCTGTGCTTCTTGTCATGACACCCTGCTTACCAACGGGTCCCTTAAAGCTCAAGCCCAGCAACTGATTACTAAGTACTCTCGATTGCTACTGAGTTACTATGGCTGGGCAAAGAGTGAGTGCTTGCTTCTAGGCATCCATCGTTAAGACAAACGTTATACCTCTATACCACGAGAAAGGGGAGGACCATCGCTACATGCCTTGAGTGCTATGCCCATCCCAAGGACATGTTCTCACCAATGAGCTTGTTGTCCAGTCATGTGGGTAAAGTTTACATGACTTGAATGATCAAAGTACGACTGTCAGATGGGATTTTACTAGCTAACCAAACTGTGTTGTACTATATTTTGACACTTCAGGTCCATATTTCCTGCAAGAGTTGGAGTATAATAACTCCCATTGCGTCTTTTGTGTGCAAGTACAGATTTGGGAAGGTTCCAGGAATGTGGTAGGCTCCTCATAAATGCTGGGAGTTCTTTGGCAACTTATCCCTAATGTCTCATCAGCGAATGTGTATAGCTCACAGGGTGGGGGTATGAAATGCCTGTCAGTTGCTCTTTCCTGCAAAATTCTCTCCCAAACGTCTGTGGGCTTGGTAAATTTTAAAAGGTGCATCTCAAGGTGGGGGCATGCAAAAGTTGGTCTCCTTGAACCTGTAGGAGTTTATTTCAATGATGGTATTTCTCTTCAGCAAACAAAGTATTTCTCATTCATGGTAGGAGATTTGTACATTCAATTTACTGCTTTACCACTTGAGCTGATGTTAGATCCTTGAACTTTTCGAAACAGATGGCTTTAGTTGTACCCTGCCTCCATTAGAAGGGCGTACACGTTTACTGATACCTAGTCGAGTTGCTGAAAGCTGCTCCACTGCAGTTGCAGACAATCTTTTAGCCATTGTCAACCTTTTGCATAATCTCTGGCTTTCAATCAACCCCTTGACTGCTTCCCTCCCAACTTCTCAATTTTATTGTCGCTGTTCTGTATATTTCCCAGATGTTGGCCTTTCCCCAGGTGATGTGTAAACGTTCATGAGAACGTGGTATCCCATCCTAAAAAGAGTTTTAAGGCTGCTCTACCTGATGTTGGTTTTTCTAGTCCCTCCTACTAGTGTAAAACACTTTGACTGGACTCTTCAGTGCCATTGGAACCAGTTATGTGGTTCGATTCACAACTACATTTTTCTAGCTCTCTTCTACAGTTACTCTATTTTTGGACCGTTTGTCCTCTCTACCCTTTCAAATGGAAACCCTTATCTATGGTCCCAGCAGACAATACTGATATATGCATCTCTCCAGGGATAAGGTGTTTATCTGGCTCACTTTTCCTTCAAAGCTTGGTTGTTACCTCAAGAGTATGCTCAACACCAACCTCTTGGAATTTTTGGTAGTGTAAACCTTTCTGTTGCATCTTCGAGTAAAGCATGTTCGGGTTCTGAACTGTATTGTTCAGGCAATGGACAAGTTAAGAGGACTAGGATAGCTTCCCTTCTAAGACGCCATGGGAGCTCTGCCTAGGTTGCAGACCATGCATTGGTCCATCAGCAGCTAATGTGCTGTGGAAGGACATCTTGACTGCACACTACCTTAGTTTACCCGTCTCTGCGACAAGAGCAGTGAAAGGATTTGAAACTCCCTTTCCTCAGGTGCAGTTTCCCAGAAATGCATCTTTTTTGGAGCAGCTTCGAACAAGATGTTTTCCTCTATTGTTCCAGGCAGAACCCTTCCTTGGTTTCTCCAACATAAACGCCCTGCATTCCATGGATCTTCTTTCTTCACCATGCCTTTCCAGCTGCACCTTTATTGCAGATGTCCATTGAAAAAAATTTGATTTCACCCTAAGCGGATAACCCTCAACTGAGTCAGATCTTCACGTCCCATTCTTCTTTATCTTAGTCTTTCCCCACCCTGGAGACTTCTGCTGCCAAAGTACTTGCTTTAACAAGAGAAGGGAGATTATTCGCACCAGCTTGAGCATTCTAATCTTGCATGCTGGGAAGTCTAGCACTGAGCTCTTTCTTCTATAGCCTTCCAGCAGATCTTTCTCCCTCAGCAATGTGCCATCCCATCTTGGTGGTATACTGAAGATGGGACGAGTTTGCTTCTGGTTACCGGTATAAAATTGTGGAAATGCTCAGTGCAGAAGTAGCCCTGATTTGCAGTTTACAATCATTGAGAGGGTGTTGAACCTGGCACAGTAAACGGATGTCTAGCCGTGCCCTTGGCCTGAGCACTCACAATGAATCAGGCATCACTTTCAATTTTATGGTCGGCATTTTTCCACTCTGAAATATCGATCTCCTGGGAAACTGTTCCCCTAATCGCTGATGGTCTTAGTACAACACTGCTGTGAACAAGTGGGTACACAGGCCTCTCTGGCTGTTTGCAAATCCACTCCACTAGAGGCCCAGCATCTGCGCTCTTGAAGGGCGTTCAAATTCAAACCATCTGTGAAGCAAGCAATTAAGCCTCTGTCCACTCCCTTCACCAAACATGGTATTCTTTCATAACAGTGTGAGCATTTTCAGATTAGCTGAGCAGTGCTGTAATCCTTCTTCCTTTAATACTATCCAGGTCTTCAACTATCCACTTGCAAGGATGCGGTGGGAATGGTTCACTCGAGGTGTCTACTTGAGTGGGTATCCTTTCGAAGAATAACTTCCCTTTGCTAACCCTTTACAATAGCCAATGCAGATTCCAGCGATCATCATTACACCCCCCCCCCCCCCCCCACCACCACCTTGTGAGGCTATCTTTCCAATTTGTTGTCATTCTTTAATTTCTCCCTTCTAGGTCCCTTTCCTGCACAAGGAGAAGGCCAACCCTGGACAAAATTAACACCAACACTGGCATACACCTATATCTGATGCACCAATGCCCTCCTGTGCCTTAGCATTGCTATGAAACATTTCTGGATCCATTCGGACCTCTAGCAAGGGCTTTTCTCATGGAATCTGCGGAAACTAAACTGTCCATGACAAAGAACAATACAGAAGGAAAATAACTGGTTTGTTGGAAATAGTTATTGTGACAAAATGGAACTATGGGAATGGTTACGTGCAAGGATACAGTCAACGAGCCTTCGAGGCCTCTGGTCTGTGGGAGCAGCGTTGTGCGTAGTTATTGTATCCTCTCTGGGTTCCGGAGTAGCCTGCTACTCGCCGAAAAAGTGCTTCGACGCGTCGTCAGGGGTAGTAAGCAGTATATAAATGCAATTACAATACAATACAAAATAGTGTTCTTTAAAGACCTGCAGCTTGTTTTTCCTCGAACTGCGCTCCAGCCCCATCTTGTAGAGATTTTAAACCTCACATTCCTTTTGTGAAACTAAAAAAAAACCTTTTGCATCCTATATTTTGTTTCGTAGTTATGTCAGTTAATACAGTATGGGCGGTTACTGGGTGGGAGGTTAGGGAGGGTTTGGTCGCGGTACATTTTGTCCTTCAGTATCGGCAGATGTTCAAAGCCTGTTGCACAGAGCGGATACTGATTGGCACTTTGTGTGAGTCGCTTCATTTCACTTATTTGAGCGATCTCCGCGGTTTGCTATGGATAAGTCGGCTTAGCTTGCAGCTTGCTTGGGCCCGCGTGAATTTGATTTTGTCTGGCTCTATGAGCGCGTGAGTTCCACGGCAGTGCTGCAGTCGGTTAGTTACCTGATCTTCAGCGCAGACCAGATCTCATGAGATCATGAAGGGAGGGCGGAATTCAAATGAGCAGCTCACGCCCCCTTTGCAGTGTGTTCTTGGGGAAAATCTCCTGCTAGCAAAGCACTTGGCAGTGACAGAAGGTGAATGAACGAGCCGGATGGGAGCGGGCGGGGTGGGGGCAGGCGTGCGGGAGATGAGCGAGCGTGCAAGTTCAAGGGCTGAACTTGCAGGTGGCAGAGATCAGCTGTTCGGAGGCCGGCTTTTGTCTGCGAGCTTTGGCACGGCGAGCTTCGCTCGGGGAGCCGGCGCGCCCTTGACTCCAGCGTTCTCTGGTGTCGCTTTACTTACAAGTTTTTGAATAGAGCTGTCTTTTGTTTCTAGCCCCGCTGCTTCCTCGAACGAGAAATATTTCGCTGTCTTTTTTTTTTCCCTTCTTCTTTCCATTTGACTGGTAAAATTGGAAGTCTGTAACTGCTTGTGGGAAAAGATTACATCAGTCTGAGGAGGACTACCATTGGCTTGCCGTCTGCAGTTTCTCTCACTACCTAAAAGCCTGTAACCCTTTGAGAGGCGAGCTTCGAGAGTTGCCTTCCTCCCCAGGAGCGGTGCCATGCAACACTGGCGACGTGACAGGTACGGTACAGTAATCCGTTGACACGGTCTAGCGTCCTTGACGGTGCAGCTCGAGCTCGCCAGGGGTTGGAAGAGACCGCGCAGTAAACTCTCCGGACAATCCTTACTTTAAATATGCCGTCTTGCTCGTCCGACTGCTGCCTCTTACACGCTATCGAGGTAAGATTTAAACATTAACGCGCCCCTCACGGTTTCATACCCTTGGGAAAACGGGTTGGCGGGAGGTGAAGTGGTGGGAGGGCGATTGAGGAGGATTTAAACCTACGTAGTTTGCTTTAAGAGCTGTGGGTGTACGCTCCAGAGCAGCGCGCATTCAACAATATATGGTTTCTGTTAAGGTGCTATGCTTGAAATCCTAACGCCATGGTCGACTCTGAAAATTGATCGGTAGGAGGGCTGCGAGACACTGCATTCACAATAAACCGACGCATTTCTCCATCCCTCCAAAAAAGCCTTTTTTTTTTTTTAGCGTGACGCCTTTTTCATCGTTATCGAGGCCTCCTTGAAAATAGTGTTGACTCCTACAAATGGTATCTTTAATAATGTTTCTGACAAATTGGAGACGTCACTTCTGCTGGGGGAATCCGTAGTCTGAGCCGATGCAAGAGTTAAAGTAATTTGTATGAGCGGGTAACTTACGCAGCCTAAAGCACACATAGGAAGTATAAACATATTTTATACAAAATTTCTTCAAATGTTCCCACTCTTGTTAATGTATAGAACTTAATGCCAAACCACTAAGCTATGAAAAACGGCGGATGCTAATGTTTAGAAACTGATTTGACGAGGCAGTGCGGGAAAGTATTTTTTTTTTTGTCTAAAGTGTCGTTTTGTGTTGCAGGTTGTGAAAATCTTCAGTGAAGATGGAACAAGCAAAGTGGTAGAGATTCTAGCCGCCATGACAGCCAGGGACCTCTGCCAGCTGCTGGTGTACAAAAGCCATTGCGTGGACGACAACAGCTGGAGCCTGGTGGAGCAGCACCTTCACCTAGGATTAGGTAGGTTGGGGTCCCGGCTGGCAGTGTTGTTGTATACCATGTTCTTCTGCTAAAAGCTAGTGGTACTCGCAGTGCCCCCCCCCCCCCCGCACCTGTAGCCGTTTTAAGATTCTTAATATTTAAAGAAACTGGATTGCTCTTAGTCGAATAAAATTGGAGTGATTTGTTGCAGCTGCCTAGGTGAACGACTTTGGCCCACTGACGTAGAGTTAATGGAAGTGTACTTCCATTAAGTGTACTACAATTTCTGAAGGCCTACAGTCTGGTTTTGTGGTGCGTCACAGGTTCCATGGCATGAGTGATGCCCTAATTTTGCTTGACTGTTATTACGGTGATCCTGTTCTTCTTCTTTCAAAGGTAGCCAGGGGGCCTGCCCCTCAACTGTCTTGGATGGAAACTTCTTTCAGAAAAAAAGCTGTGGGATGAAAGTATCCACGCACATCTTCTGTTGCAGGCCCTAACTTCGTTAAATGAGTTCCCGACAGAGCGACCGCTAGCTTTCTTGCCCTTCCCAAGTGGATGACTGAATCTGCATCGGTTTGTCACGCTTCCTTTTGTGGTTTAAGGCCCATTTAGTCAGCGTTTTCCTAAAACATTTGCTGTTTATTTTTACGTTTATGAAGTTCCTATACACACTGACTGTTCTCGCCATTTCAACTATGTGCTCAATGTTTACCGTGTTTCTTTCACTCAAGGCATCTTTTTGCAGTTTGCCTGACTAGATCCTTTGACTCTTGTAAGGGTCGTTTCCATTTAGGTTTTTATACCCATATGCATCACAGTTGCATCTTACTCTCGGAATGGATTACTAATTACACCATAAGAGAAATTAAACCTTGCTAAATGGCTCAGAGTGGAGCTTTTCGGTACTATTTTGGAAGTCACTAGCTTGCTCCCAGACCCTCAGGTCCCCATTTCATGTCAATCGGAAATGTATGGGGTTGGGTGTGGGAGGAGAGCAAAGGGTCCGGTAATTTGTGGAAGAGTTTGGATATCACACATGTATGTGTATATGTGTATGATTGTGTGTGTATATATGGGTGTATATGTGTATAGGTGTATGTTAATATATGGGTGTATGTGTGTGTATCTATATAAATATATAAAAATCAGAACATTTTTGCTGTGCATACAGTGCAATCCTTAAAGTGTCCCTCGTCACTTGGTGTCTGTTAAGTTTCAATAAAAACTTCCAAGACGTTAAGACTTCATATTTATTGCAGTCTAGTTTAATTCCTATCCACAGTCCTAGTACCTGTCCAACTCCGATTGCTCATGATGTTGTGCAAACACTAATTGCATACTTCTCGAAGAACAAGTAGGCCAAGTACAGTTACAAAAATGCACCTTGCCATGTCTGGTGCCAAGACTTTTCAAAACGCAGCACACTCCTCAAAGCCTCTCTTTGAAAAAATAAGGATTGCTACGTATGTGCTACCATAGTTTACTGTCCGCAGTACTGAATATTCTCCTCAAACAAGGCTCTTATGCAACTTGCCAGCATGCCAGGGTAATCTATATCAGAATCCAGCCTTTATCTTCTGGCTCTGTAACCAACTGGGATGATTGACATGTACGAGACATAAGAACATACAGACTTTCAACCTTCTCTCATTAAGTTTTATGTTGACCTTCCTCTAATCATAACTAAATGAGGCTTCACCCAGAATTTATACTTGATCTACTTGGCGTGATTTTATTATTTTGATTTGTGTAGGTCACTTTTTTTTTTACCATAAAAGAGCCAGAGCCTCACAAGTGGACGAAGTAGCTAGTTACAATTGCACCATTAGACTGTTCTTGGGGTATTTAAAAAGGTATTCACATTTTCCTCTTGTATTCTGATAGCTTTCACTCTGGCTTCCACAATTGATTTTGGTGTTGAGCCAGAGCATGACTGATTTTGGTCTGGTTGCTACATCTGAACTGCATTTCTGCATGGCTTTTGGTTTAATGGCGTTCAGTCCGAGACTAGCCTAATGAACAGTTCATTGAGCATTGAGTTAACTTGCCAGGATTCTTCTCAGCCTTTCAAACGGTATGTCCCTGTCCACAACCTTTACTTTAAACTTTAGCACTTGTCCCTTCTCTGCTGACTTCAATTCCTCCTCGAAGTTGAGAGAATTGTAGCAGCTTTTTATTCCTCAAGGGAGCGAGAAAGAGAGGGAAAAGGACTGTCCATCCAAAGGAGCTGCTCTGTAGGAGTACTCACTCAATTACTGGCACAAAAATAGAGAACACCTAATGATGAACATATTGTGATTTTGGAGGGGGTTGGGACAGGAAGGTTTTGTACTATTTTACCAGAATGCACTCTGTCCTCCTTACCTCGGAGTATCACACATGTAACCGTGTTTAGTTGGTGAGTACCCAAAAATGTATTGGTGTGTGAATTGTCTAAACATAAATCCTCTCAAAGTGCATGGACCTGCTTGTGTTCTTCTACGAGCTTGCACACACGTTTTTTGGAGGTCCACGTTGAGGAGCGCTACACTATATGAATTCCCTTGCCAAAGATGCGCAAGTTCCTTTGCTTCAGGTGGATAATGAAACTGAGATTCCAGATAAAAGGAACGCAGTATATTGGGCACCCATCGCAAGCACTGTGATTTCTAGGAAACCACGATAAATGCAAAAGTACGAATTCTTAGAAACTAAACTTATACCCACAGGCATTAGGAATGTGCCCAAAAGAGTACCTTTAATGTTTTGAGTAAAGATTTTTTTAATTATTTAAAAAAATTACAGGCGTACTCCAAGAAATAGAAGATATCGCATTTCAATGCTAGTTGATTTTTCTCACTAGAGGTCTCGTTCGAAGAGTCCTTGCAAGTAAGGTCAAATGTGTTTCTGCATGCACCTTTTTTCTCTTTAATAGGGGCATGTTTTCATTGTGAATAATCTGACACTGTTCAGAATTGTAGGTTTGTTCCTTCCCACTGTTGAGAGAGACAATAATTGGAAGAAATTGGGTCTGTTTCCTCTTTTGGGAACCACTTGAAAAATGGTTGCAAATACCTACAAACCTACTAGTTCTAAAAAGCTATCACAAATACTGGTGGATTTTCCACGCTCGCAAGTGCACGTTGCACGAGTTTAGTTGCTCCATTTACGATCTGGGTAATTTGCTCTCCCAATATGCTGTTTTTGTGCTCCATCCAATAATAATTGATTGTGCCAAACCTGACAGTTTGACCTCACACTTTATTTCGATCTACTCTGCTCTTCACCTACATTGACTTCTGCAATTTTTGCTTTTCTTTAGAGTGCATTTTAGAATGAGCCACAGAATATTTAGCATACTAGCACCCAGGTTTATTTCTCTATTTCTATTTATTAATAAAATTATGGCAATTGAGTTGGTAGTGGAAACCGGGCTAAGCATCTGGTGGAGGCTCACGTGCTGCAGATGCACCCTGGGCAGGGAAAATGGAAGCAATGTGGACAATTCTGTACATTTAATTAAGTCATTTGTACGATTAAATGAAGACCTGCTGTGATTGTCCTAGGTTGGGAAAGGGTCAAAATCAGTGGAAGTCTAATGTAAGAATTGTTAGTCCTGACAACCTTATGGTAAACTCCACACGCCCCCCCCCCCCCCCCCAACTTTTTGCCTGCTTCATCCCTTACCTCATTTTCGTTGGTACTAGGACTGAGCACTTTACTACTGCCGAAGTGAGAGTGCTTCCTTCCCTAAACATGGAAACAGTTGTTCACCCCGCCCCTTTCATATTATTCTTATTTATGTTACTTAAGACCCTAGTAAAGTGGCTCGCCCAGTACCCAGGGCCTGTAAAGTAAATGCTACTTTGGGGCATGCAGCACTGATTGTGCCAACCACTTAAATAGCCCTCTAACCATGTCTCAGGCCTGACGCTTCAAAGCCTGTGTGTGCAGTTTATACCGCCACGTCGACCTGGCAAAATAAACCTTTTGCCATGCCTGAACAATCACTTTTTATTCAAATGTCACCCCTAAGGTAGGCCCTGGGACAACCCAAGGGGCAGATTGTAATGTATTTAAAATGTAGGACATTTACTTTAAAGTTGTACATGTCCTGGTAGTGGAAAAACTCCCAAAGTCGTTTTTCACTACTGCAAGGCCTATTTCTCCCATAGTATAACATTGGGATTACATTTAATAAATATAATTTCCAATTGGGAAGAGGTTAGGTCCAACAGTCTGTCTCTGGAATCCTACCTTAAAATCCTAATTTATGTTAAGGTGGGAATTTAAATTGCAGTTCTGTTAAAGCCACTTTTAGAAACTTGCCATTTTCTTACTTTATTCTCTTCCATGCTCATGACCACTCCCGGCCGGCATGAGTCACGGTGAGCGTGTGCTGATGACGGCCGGGAGCCATCAGGACCACGCCCGCAATTGAAATCTTCAGCACTGCGCCGGAATTCGTGCGGCAGCGATGAGGTTATCCATATGGTGCCTGCTGCCGGTCTCTGATCACATGACTTGGTTGGGTGACAGCTGGGCTCTGTGTATTCCCACTAGACAGTCACAGACAATGGGAGCTTAGGTGTGAATTGACCGACCATCCTGGCAGGATGGGAAGGAGGAGCTGGACACAGCCTCACTCACACCTGAATAGGCTGTCCTTTCAACACACAAAGGGCTGCATACACCCCTGTAGTGACTCTGGAGCCAGGGCAGGATGGAGGGACAGTGTGCACTTCAAAAACAAGTATTTTAATTCTCTCCTACTTCAAATCCACAACTGGGTATACGTACTGGACCTCTGACACCACCTCTTCAGAACACCACTGGACTTGTGGATGCTCTGCCAGGAAGGACTGCCGTGTTTCTGAAAGGGCTGCCACTCTGAAGGCGTTGCTGTCTTGCTGCGCTGACATGCTTCCCTCTTGCCTGGGGAGGAAGAACTGGACCTGGAACCCATCTTGAACCCAGGATTCAAGAGTGACTCAAATGGCTAGTCAGCCGACCTCCTGATCGGAGTCTCGGGGACATAACCAGCTCCCCACAGCTCCGGACTTCTCTTCAGTGAGTTCCTGACCCTAAGAGAAAACTCTCAGGTCCTCGGCTCTTGGTAGTTGTTTTTAACCTCTGAATGTCAAGCTTTTGGGCTCTTTGTGAACTGGCCGCTTGGTCAATAACTTAACCACTCGCACAGAGAATCAGAATCAAGTGCTAATTTACAGTTTATTCTTAAATTCACAATTCCGGTTCTTATTGGATTTTTGTTATTTTGGTCTTGTTTTATTTATAAAATTAAGCTCGAGTTTTCTAACCTAGTGTAGAATGCTTTTTTGTGTGGTGTTTTACCCGTTTTGCTGTTTGAAGTGTTGCACAAATACTTTAGAGGCAATGTGTAAAGCTAAGCCTGACTGCTCTGTTCCAAGATACTGGAGGGTGAGCACAGGTTAATTAAAGGTGTTGTGTACCTTACTCAGACGAGGATTGTGGTTACTGATTGACTAGGGCTTCTACCCTAGTCAGCCAGGAACTCCATTCTAACAAGTTGACTTGGTGGACATGGGCTATTTGGATAACCTGCCCAGTGATGGTTATTTAGTCTATATGACCCGTTCATGCAGCTGCTGCACACTCCCGCAGTACAGCATAACCTTTCAAGGCTCAACAGGTGTGGGCAGCTGGCTATTAACATTGAAGTCCATTCTGATCTAACTGGTCTTTGATGGTTCCCGATTCTGTTGTCGGCAGTCTGTGGATAATCGTAGAGTGGTTTTTGAATGTTCAGTGATATTGACGAGAGATCCTAGCTGCAGGACAGATTACTTTTGCGGCTTTTTCCAACCTTCTGTAGCACCTTGTTTAGCTTATCTTTTTTAATGCCTAACGCATGCATTTCACCCGGTGCTTTTCCGTGCTTGCTTTGGCATCTTTTGTTAGCAGTCCACCCCCCCCCCTAACCCCTCCCCACCCCCACGTCAGTCTGAGGTGATTCGGTCATGCCCGAGATGAGTGTCCTGCCTCCGAGTGTCTACAGGTGCTAATGTTAGTAGTCTGAACTGTAATCTTTATTGTCAAGTTTGCTGTAACTTTAAAGAAAAGGCTGCGTAAGACTTCATTCTGCTATATGGAAACTATGTGCATGTGTGGTTCTTTCGTAGTTTGAGGTAGTTGTAATTTTTTTAAATTGTAAGTAATTTAGCACTTGGTGTTAGAAGTCCTTATTCAGTTGTCCCACAATATGTTGGATTGGCAGGTAATGTTGAAGCCCTCCACTTTTTCCTTTGCAGTGTAATAGAAGAATTCACATGCCTATTGAAAGAAGACAGCAGTGGAAAGTTTGTCACTGGTCCTAGTTAAATGTAGAGCAGCAACAGATGTCCGTTTTCCACCAGAACCAAGCCTTTGTTTTGGCCCAGACTGCAACACTATTTCATATCTGTGCAAGTTATAACTGATAATTGGATATTTTGCAGGGGTACTCCCACCCCGCCACAGCCCTACTCATTTCTCTAATACGGTCCAATAATTTAGTCGTTTTCCCGTCTTTCTTCTTACACCCTTTTTTTCCTTAGTTTATTCCTATGTAGTACATGGCATTCAGGAAAGAGCAAGGTGTTTAAGTCCTCGTCCCTGACCTAGAGCACCGTTTGCTGATAAGTGTCAGTTGGTGCATTGAATAGTTGTGGCCCTGCCTCTCTAATCACTGTCCGCCTCTAGGAAGGTGCTTATGCATTCTAGCGCTCCCTGAATATTGTTACTTGGATCTAAGGACACAGATCTGTATGTATGTATGTATGTATGTATGTGTGTGAGTTATATCTCCAGCACAAAAAAATGCATGCATTGTCGGTGTGTGACAAAATGAGCTAGAATGAATCCCACCAGCCAGTACTGACACCATTGCTTGGTGAAGTTAGTTGGAGGAGGATTTGTGTTGTACTGCTTCATGACCCTGTGTGAACATGCTACTTCCATGCAGTAATGCCATTGACCAGTGGAGGGATGCAGTGAGTTGTTTAAACACCAGCCCCACTCAAATAGCTTGTAGGGCATTGGCCTACCTGACTTTGCAAGGGTTCTGAAGCAATTCCTGGTATATAAGGCTACTGAAAACATGGCTTTTCACGCAATAAATTTCATCTCTCTTGCGTTATGATTCTCACTGCCCATGCCAGCGCCGGGACACTTCCTACGGAGGTAGCTGCGCGCTTTATAAAACTCAGTATTATTATATTATTATTATAAGGTTGGTACATGGATGTATGGCAGTTGAACCTGGGTTATGACAACCTGGTCCGGGCCATCTGGGCTATCTCGCCTATTGATCCCCAGCCGCTCCAAGGGCATCCAACAACAATGCCACTACTAGACACCAGTGTCAATACCTCCATCAGTACCTGCCTATAAGCCAGCGTATGCAATCAAACCCTCATCTGTCGAAATGCTTACTGGTACCTAGCCAGGAAGATACAGAGTCTCCAATCCTGAAACGGCTTCAGCAGGAGTTTGACACTAGACAATATTGCCATTTCATTCACCCGGTTGCTGGCAAGATTTCCACTAAATCTGCACCACCACTTTCAGAGATTATACTTTGTGGGAAAACTTTCTTCCAGGCCCTGCTCCTTTCAACCTGTACCCAAGAGATACACAACCACCAGCCCTGTCCCTCTGCCCATAGTCCTCTTACCCCCAACTTCTAATTCCCTTTTAACACTACTCCCATGCACCCCTCCTCACTACCTTTGCCAGAATCGCCCGATCTATCCCCCCTTCTGATTCACCACTCTTCCGAAGGGCCTTCAATTCTTGTAGTCCGTCACTAGGTGAGTTTCCCATAGACAACCTCTGGGAAGATTATATTATGGACCTCCAGGTGACCATGACTTGGAACATTACTGAGTCAGAGCTTCAACCCCTGATGACACTGCAGTATACCACAAGGTCATTCTGAGGGGTACAGAATACCTTACGGTTGACGTTCATATCACCCATGAGGAGGACATTTTATTTTCAGATTTGCTCTAAAAGTCAGAGCCCTCAGTAGAATTCCTCCATATGGTCAAGGGCATGTTAAAATCCACCACTTATTACATGAAGGAGCCCTTCAAATCTAGGGTGGTCACACATGGGGTTCAAAAGTTCATACCCTCCCCCAGCGAGCCAACATACATTAGGATACCGGTCCCATCACACTCCCTGGTAATCCACCCGGCCTTCAAGCATACTTCTGCCAAATTCCCAGTTGATGCTCCTCCACATAAGAGCAAAAAGATGGATGCAGCAGGCAAGAGGTTGGCAGTGGGAGCATCTCCCTATTGAGAAGTAGGCAGTTTAGTCAGTCTCCTCTTCAGTTATGACTGCTCACACTGGGAGGAGATAGAGAAGTTATTTGGTCTCGCGGAGCAGTCCTGGAAGAGGAGGGAGGAGATCATGTCTGAGGGTAAGGTCATCTCAGACACCAGTATATGCTGGGCAATGGATGCAACAGACTGCGCCTCCAAGGGCATCAATATCCGTGTCATCCTTGGGCCCCATGTCCATCTGTGTCTCCTGGCTCAAACCTGAGGTGGAGCAGCAATTCCTCAACCACCTGTTTGACAGGGAGCACTTCTTGGGCTACAGGTTGATGACATGCTCGAAGATAAAGGATACGGAGATGACTAAGTTCATGGGGGGCCTTCCAGTCTACTCCAAACAGGGAGCTCCTTTCAGAAGCACCAGTCCAGAGGGGCAAGCCAACACTAACTAATCTGAACATCCCCAATGCTACCAAAGGCAGCAGCAGGCGTGCTATCACCAAGTTGGCAAGGGTTACAACACGGGCTCCTATAGAGGAAACAACAGGGGGGAAAGGTAAGGGGGGCTCTGCAAGGCAGCTACCACCTCTGAGCTGCCCCACCTCCCTCCCAATCACACATCACTCAATCACACATTAACTGCTCGGGGTGATTCTGTGATTTCCTCTGCCGCTGGGAGACCACCAGAAAGGACAAATGGTTCGTTTCTGTTGCCCAACAGTGCTATTTCCTCAAAATGTACTCCCACCCCCTCGCCCCACATCAGGCCATTCAATTCAAGACACACACTCTGCAACAAACTACTCTCCCTCTTCAATAAGCGGTTCATGCCCTTCTGCAAAAGGGCACCATAGAAAGGGTATAGCTGCAGCACAAAGTGAGTGGTGTATACTCTCTCTACTTTCAAATCCCCAAGACAGACGGCTTCCTAAGATCCCTCAACAGATGCTTCATATCTGAAAAATTCAATTTACAACCTGCAGGATCTCACCCCCTTCTTCAACAGACTTCATGACAGCACTCTTGCTCAAGGATGCCTGTTTCCGGGACCCAGCCACCCTGCCCTCTGGAGCCCTTGCTTTGTGGCAAGTGTGCAACACTACCTGTTCAAATTACTTTCTTTCAGTAACCACAGGCCCAAGGGTTTTTACAAAGTCCTTAGCAGTGGTGGCTGCATATTTGTGCACGGCTGACATTCCTGTATTCCTCTCCATCGTCGATTGGCTAACCAAGAGCAGCTGAAAGTTAGTGTCTGGTGCTCTTTCAAACAGTGTCCTTGCTTTACAGCTAGGGATTTAGTATATATACCTCCAAGTGTCTTCTGCAGCTGCTTCTACAGCACATCCTACAGTCAAATTTAAAAACAGTCACATGCGAAGCCTATCCCAACAAGTAAAGTTTCAGCACCTCCAGTTTTTCAAGACCAAACATCAGCTCACACTTTACACTGCCGCACACCTTTTAGGAATGATGTCCTCCTGCATCATCATTCCTCATGCACGTGCACCCCCTTCAAAAGTGTCTAGCAGCTGTGTGGTTTCAAGCGGAGTGTCTCTAAAAAGATATAGTGTTGGTACAGGTTAAGGCACCCTGCTCACTGCACTTGAACACCAATTTGCAGCGGGATCGCCCTATTACAGACCCGGGTGTGCACATGAGCATTAAGACAGACTTGTCTCATGTGATAGGTGTGCAGATCCAAATTCAGTCTAAAGAATGTGACCCTCTCAGCACTAGAGTCTCCATCGGTTATTTGGAACTGCTTGCCATTCACCTAGCCTTCCTGTTGATCTTTTGGAGCAAGGTTGTCCCCATTAAGACAGACCTGACTGTCATGCACTACACAGATATCCCTCGGATCTCCCACCTAGGGCAGAGAATCTGGCACAGGGCACTCTATTGCAACATTCACATCATGGCAGAGCAGCACCAAGGGGTGGATTATGACTTTTCGAACCTGCTTAGCAGGACTCGTTAGCAATTCCACAAGTTGGAACTCCAACCTCAGATCCTTCATATGTACTTCAAGCATTGTCACCCCACACCTAGACCTGCTCGCTACCCTGGAAAATGCAAAATGTCAAAACTACTCTACTAGGTAACTACATCCACAGTCCATGGGCAATGCTCTACAGATCAATTGGTCAGGGATGTTTGTTTCTTGAAGTTGGTCCAGTGAGCTACCCACAACATGGTCCGGTTATGCAGCAACATGGAAGAGGTTTATACATTACTACATTTCAGAAACATTTGGACCCTTTAAAACTCGTTCCAGGAGATTATAGCCTCCATTTTGCATTTCCAAAAGACTGGCCTTGCATGCATCTTTTTGCCTACACTTAGCAACAGGTGTAGCCTACATACAGAACAGTGGTGAAAATCTCTGTTCAGGATACACTGTGGTAAAGGCCTTTTTGGAGGGCCTCATGTCGGATCCCCTAAAGGACCTTCCATTCCAATGTGCGGGGACCGCAGCATAGTCCTCAGAATACTAGTGTCAACTCTTCACAGCCATGCCCTCTGTAGTTCATGTCTTTGTAGGTGGTCTTCCTTGTAGCTATTACTTCAGCACATGAGCGAGCTGCAAGAGCTCAAGCTACAGAAGCCTTTCATTCAGGCTCTAGATCTTAGAACTTATCCCATGTTATGTGCTGATTCTGAAGTGGGGCCTACCTTCCACCTTAACCAAACCATAGGGCTCCCAGTCTTCTCTCTGCAGCCGGATTCTGTTGCAAAAATTGCACTGCACACATTAGATGTCAAAAGGATTCTCATGAGCTACATGGACTTGACCAAATCCTTTTATACTTAAGACCAGCTCTTTGTCTCCTTTACAAAACCTCATATGGATCACTCCATCTTTAAAGCTGGGATGTTTGTCTCATTGGCCGACTGCTGGCACCGTGGGCCACATGTGGCCCTTTTTAGTGACTCCTATTGTCCACTGGTAGGCGTTCACCTGGTGGCCATATGGTACGGTGCACAGTTGGGTTACATACTGGTCCTCATGGTCTGATGAATTTGCCTGCAAGTTGATCTTGGCAACGAAACATGTCAGCTTTTTGAAACATTTTGGTCTGAACCGGTTAGTGTTTTTACCATGAGCCTCGGCTTACATAGTAAAGTATGTGAGACCAGCTGTTTAGACTTATTTTTATTATTTTTCTGTTAGAGAAAGTAAGTACCTTGTTTGTATTTTGACGACACTTATATCATTGTATGCAGAAGTGTGAAGTAATTTTGAGTACTTGATTAGTCTTTACATATACTCAGCGTAGGTAGAGACACTCACTTTGTTTGGATTCTCCTGCTAAAATAGGAAAGTGCCAATGATGATGCAGCGAGATAGTTGGTTAATATTGGCCATCAGGCTCATGGTAGTAGTTTATGTAAGGCACTTCCAATCATTTTTATTTTTTAATATGTCCCTTGATGTAAGGTCCACTTGGTTATACGTACCCAATGGGTTCTTTATCTAGGATGCGATTATTACGACGCACCAACACTGCGTACAGTTCTGCCAATTGGATGGGTGAATTAGCAGTACCACGAGTACTAACATTATTTAGATTCTTTCCCTGAAGAAGTCCAGTGTTCTGGACTAAACGTGTTGGCTGTTATCTGCTCTACATGCCTATCATATATGAACTGTGACCGAATAAAAAGACTTGCATGCATTTGTGAAACTCTTATTGGACTGTTTGTTCATTTACATGTTAATGATACAATTATCGTGTGGTGCACCTTTTACTTTATTTAAATCCACTGGCACCATGCTTTGTTGATTTAGGATTATACCACAACATATGATGTGACTGAGTTGCACCAGAACATCACTGTCCTAAAATTGACCTGTTTGAGGACCTTGTTAGAAGTGATATTAGAAAGTCTAAAGGTCATTGACATTGGGGTTTTGTTGTTTTTGATAGCCAGGTGGTTTGCCTAGTGCATTCACAACTTGTCCCCACAAGGCAAAGAGGGGTAACTGTGGCCTTCTTGGGAAGAGCTCACTTGTATATATCTTGGGCAGCCACCTGGGCAACTCCACACATCTTTACCAAGCACTGTTGTGTTGCTATCGAAGTCCGTCAACAGTCTCGAATTGGACAATATGTGCTAAGAACATTAATTCAGACATCTGCATCCTCCCATCTATAAATATTCATATTATATGATTGTTTAAAATAGCAGAAAGAGAAAGTGAACAATACTATTATGGTGTGTGGTAAGTGAGTTGCTGATTCAGGTCTCCCTGTCTTTCTCGCCCCAGAAAAAGATAAAAACTGTCAGCTGCTCTGGGATTCTCGCTTGGCACGCCTCATTTTGGGCAGTGTTTTACACACTCCAGTTTGAAAGTTCACCGGCTGCCACTGCTGGACTTCACTGGTCGAGGTGAACCGAAAAATCTTTTCTCACTCCTATTCATACCCTTAGTTGTCAGCGTGCCTTTGTCTTGTTGCGGTCTCATGGGTGTTAACTGCTGCTATTGACTGAGTACATGTATACCTTACAAGTAGCATGTGCCTTATCCATGTGTGCTACCCCTATTGGATTGTTTGGCCTCCGCTTCTTAGCCGGCCATGCAGTTTCTCTGTATGCAACTGTTTAATTGCTTGGAATGAGCTACTCGCAATAATCTTTCTCCTTAAATACTGTGAACTGTAAGTCCCTATTCTGAGTTATTTTTCAAATGGATTCACAGTCTTTAAAACTGTCTGGTATGCTTAATATTTTATAATGAATATAGAATATAATCTCTACGATATGCCGCACTTACAAATGACAAAATTTGCACGTGAAGTTACACTGGTTGTCTGCTTTTCTAGCTGCAAAGCAACTTGAACTTGCTCCATAATCTTATCTTTGGTTCATGTTTCTTAAGATTTGTGGTGGATTGCTCAAAGTGCCATTGCTTTCTTCTGGTAGTTCAGTTCATCTCACCTTCTGAAACTCAATCCCAGATCCTGGACCTGGGCACCTAGTCATGTGCTATGTCCCTCTTGTGGACAACATGAAAGCTATGTTGGTGGAGAAGAGTGGCTCAATGGTTAGAGCGGCAGACCCTGATGCAGAGGTCTAGCCCGGACCAGGGTTCAATTCCCCGCCTCGGCGGGTCTTGAGTTCAAAATTCCACGGACCTGATCATTCTCGCCTCGGTGCCTATTCCAATCATGGAGTCCCACTCTGCAACTCTGGGCACTAGCTTGCTTAATATCCACAACTGCCCCCACAACGCTAAGGATGCCTGGCCTCCACCTTGGGGGTGCCCAGGAGTGGACGCCTCACAGGGAAAGCCAGGATGGGTTCCACAGCGGTATTCGTACAAGCGCCTTGGGACCCTTGCGGGTGAGTAGTGTGCTATACAAGTATCAATTTATGTTCCTGTTAGAGCAGTAGCACTTTCAAATGTCCATACCCTATTCGTCAAGATTTCTGTGCATTTAGGATAGGCTAATCCTTTTGGAATTTTTCATACAGCACTATTTCATTTGGAAATCTGGGATTGATGAGTGTATGCCTGGCAAAATGTCATCCTTGGAGTCCTGTATCATTGATTTACTGTCTGAAAGTTTTCCATGTCTCTGTGTAACCAGTAACAGACTTCCACCATACTCCTTGGTATGGGACTGTGAAAGGTCCTTGTTCTTGAGGTGCGCTAATGTTACGTTAACAGGAGAGTCAATTGGAATAGCGTGTTTTTGGAGCAACTGGTGGGAACATTAGTGTGTGGCAGTGCAGGTAATATACGGAAAGTGGGTAGAGTGTTCTGGATATTGTGAGGATGCGTAGAGAAATACTGACCTAACTTGTCGATCCACGTGTTCGCACTAGAGAAGTTTTCGTACAGAGCCTGGAGAGGACCTTTAGGTTCTTTCCTGAAAAGAGGTTTGAATTTTTCAATTGTTGGCACAGAGGACATATTAAAGTAAGATTGTGAATTGGGAAGAAATGTCAGCTTTTTCTAATACTGCATAATCTGGGGATAGATCTTTTGCTGAACAAGGTTGGGGCGGGGAGCTTTTTGAGTATATATTTTTTTTTAAGAGATATTCAAGGGGTCCTGGAGTGTAATGAGGGGGATGTAGTTTCTTCTAGCACCCAGTCTCACTGCTGCTTTTTCGGGAGTTTGGAGATGGAAGTCTGAATAAGGTTTATTAAGACCAATAGAACACACTCTCACTCATAAACTCATCTGCTGGGTTAAAGATCGTAATATTTGAATTTTGTTTTACTTTTGTTAGTTTGTCTACCCTTAGATGTGCTGGTTTCTGATAACTAGATACATTACCACTTAAGGTATGTGTCCATATTTCCACTTTACCATTAATGTCCTTATACAATCTTTCCAATTTCAAGGTACATTTTAGATGGCTTTGCTTAACCATGCTAACCATTTAAGCCACAGTTATTCTGTACCATCTACCAAACCAAGATAATGATTTTGTTTCGAGCTCTGTACGTTTTAGATAATACTTTGCAACGGCCATTCCACTTTGTTGCTTGGAGCCTTAAAGTTTGCGAACATCAAAAGGAAACGGATATAAAAGAGATCCCTGGCAATGTACTACACAGTGCACCTACAACTATCAAAGCAAAGGAACTCTGTCTTGGAGATTGAGAAAGTGTCTGTAGCCAGGAAGTGATATCTGCTTAGATTATCACTATGTAGCTTGGGCTCTTAAAATGGACGTAGCTCATGACCTAGGGACTCTTACTCCAAGATGTCTAATGTTTGTAACTCTATCCTGCTGCGGAATCCACTGTCCGTATAGGACATTGGTTTTTCCAATTCACCAGAGACGAAACCTATGCTAAAGGGCCTTCCTGATCTCTTGTGCGGAATCCACTGTCCGTATAGGACATTGGTTTTTCCAATTCACCAGAGACGAAACCTATGCTAAAGGGCCTACCTGATCTCTTGTCGGGTAATAAGTTTAGTGTTGGCTCATGTAAGCTGGATCTGGAGGCTTCTGATGACAAACAGATTGGAAGGCTGATAAGTTTGATTTGATTCAGTAGAGTTGGTAGTTATATGTTAAGTGAAATACAGTTGTAAAATTCATGTCAGACTTTCATAATGTTAAGGAACGAGGGACTATAGGTAGATTAAGAACATTGCCTAGATTTGTCCAGGAACAGCCTCATTCTTAAGAATTCCATGAATTTCATGTTTGTTTGCGTAGTTTTAGTAGGAAGGTATCCAGGTACATAGAAGCTTCGAAGCTTTGTTTACTGCCAGTCTGCCCTTGTTTTGCTTTTGAATGACAAATTTCCGTCACTGCTTGACTTGAACATGGTTTGAATTGTTTCCCCGACTAGCCATAAGCCATGTTCTAAAACGATCCAGTGAATCTTGTCAAAATTGCATATAGATCAGTCCATTTTTCTACATATTTACTTTGAAAATTTCTAAAGTCAAGGCAGGCCCTTCACCTGTACTTGATACATACAAGATAGTTTTGTTCCTGTGATTATGCATCCTCTATTAAGGCAGTGGCTATGGGAAGAACGCTTTCAAGCCCTCTATTCCACAATGAGTGTGGTTCTGTTGTTTACAGAATGGTCTTTGTGTTTTTTGGGGAAATACCTGGCCGAGCATTGACTTTCGTTATTGAAGTATGTATCATGGGGGAGGGTGAACCTGAAGGGAGGGTGAAGGGGAGTGGGGGGGGGGGGAGGTGAAGAGGGAGATATGGGGAGGGGCAAATTTGCTGCTATCTGCCAGGCTGCCTTAGTGACTGCTACTGAAACCTTCTTTGGGCTTCATGTTGAATGATGGCTTTGGAACTGCTGCCCGGTTTGGTCTGACCGTGTTGAAAAACACCATTGACTGGACCTTTGACTTTTTCTCAGTACAATCTTACCCGCCCCCCACCGATCCTATACATTTCAAAGCAAGTTTTATTTGGTACGTTGCATAGCAGACCACACACATAAAATACATACATAGAGGTCTCCAGACTCTTCCAACACAACAATAATACAATCGCAGATTTTCCTCAATCTCATTGTGCTTTCAGAAAACATACCACATTAAAGATGGCTTCTGCAATTAGCAGTTGCACCTTGAAGGAAGTTCAGCTTTTTTAACAAATGTATAATAAATGTCTTTCTTGGGATCTCATAAAATATACAATTTAAAAAAAGGAATGTGTCCTATGTGTCTGGGAGCTTTCCTAAGCATAGAAGGAATTGAGCCTGAGAATATAGATCTAAAAGTCAGTTCTGTGCTGATTTTTGTGCAGCAGCCCACCGTATACCCTTCTGGGACCTACTCTTTAGGCTTGCTGCCTAGTTAGATGGAAAGCAAGGGAACTAAATGGAAAATGAACCGGACAGGGAATGGGTACCTAGTAGACCACCTGTGCTTCCTTAATTTTTCTCTGCTTTCTCAGGTAAGCCTGGTCTCTAGCAGAGGCAGTAATACCACATGTGCATGGAAGTTTGCAAAATTACCACCTTAGCGCTTGAGTGTGGTACATGGAGGGGAGGACTTGATTAAAGTGAACGACTATCTTTAAAATAAGATCAATAGGAAAGGACTCCAATGAGAAGGACTAAAATCGCTAGTTTAGGACTTGGATGCGCAATATTCAAGTCTTTGTTGCACCGTTTCTATTCAGATGAAGGAACTGATGGCTCTAGAACAGGCTTTTCCAACGAGTAGCTTGTGAGTTACTGGTAGCTCTCCAGCTACCTGTAAGTACCTCTCCAGTGTGCAGTTCAGCCTACTAAATTGGCAGCTGCTTGGGTGAATTAATACACGTATACCAAAATTGAGAGAATACATTTGAGACACAAGTGTGCTTATTTTCAGAATTCATAAGCCAAAATTTGGAAAAAAAATAGCTGAATTTCCAAAATATATTTAAAGCTGATATTTGGTTAGGTGACCCACTTGTGGGACACCCCCGCGCCGCACAGCCACCAGCTGCTGCGTGTGCCCCCAGTGCCTGCCTCTGCCTCAGCGCCGACCTCGCTGCCGCCTTGAGCACTCCCCTTTGGTTTTAGCCCGTTTTTGTCTGAAATTTGTGCTTGTTTTCTTTCTGTGCCCAAGATCGTTTTCCTACTGTTTTTCCCCCGTTTTGACCTGTATTATTGCCTGTTTTTTCTGTGCCGTTTTCTCTTCGTGTTTTGACCTGTATTATTGCCTGTTTTTTCTGTGCCATTTCCTCTTCGTGTTTTTGACTTCCACTGTGCCTGTCTCCTTCCTGCTTGCCCGCCTACCTCGCCGCCCTCCGCTCTCCCTCCCCGCTCCCGCTTCCCGCCACCGCCATTAGCCCCGCCCCTTTTTCTTCTGTACCCTCCCCGCTCCCGCCTCCCAGCTGCTCCGCCCACCCGCGCACTTCGCCTTAAATGGCGACCGTGCGAATGCGCAGCGGTCACGCGCAGCGGGCGCGCCGATTGTGCGCCGAAGGCGCGCCAAAGGTAAGCCCGTCTACGCCCGTCTACGCCCGTCTACGCCCGTCCGCGCCTGGACCGCGCCCAGTGCCAGGACCCCTGGCCCCCGAAGAGCCCGACCAACCCGCCTGACGTACTCCGCCGCCACCCTCACCGCACTCAACACCGGCCGACTCCCAGAATGCCACCTAGCCACTCCACGAGGTACCCACGGACCTTTCAGCTGCCACGCCTGCAAGTTCTCCTGCATCCGGACCAGCCTCGCACCAGCACCCGCCAAGACGAACACCAGCAGCACCCACCTCAAGTGCATCCTGCTCAACACCCGCTCCGTCCACAGACACGCCATCGAACTCTGGAACCTCCTAGACGCCACAGCCCCTGACGTTGCCTTCCTCACGGAGACCTGGATGAACGCCTCTTCAGCTCCCGACATCGCCATCGCTATCCCAGAGGGCTACAAGATCGTCCGGAGGGACCGAAACGCCAACCAGATGGGAGGAGGCATCGCCATCGTCCACAGGAGCACCATCCGTCTCACGACCAGCACCGACAACACCCTGACCAGCGCCGAACACCTGCATTTCCAGATCCACACCAACCCGAACACCACCCTCAGAGGCACCCTGATCTACCGACCCCCTGGACCACGCACGCAATTCAGCGAGGACATCGCCGACTTCGTCAGCCCGCATGCCCTCCCCTCCGCCGACTACATCCTCCTGGGAGACCTCAACTTCCAGCTGGAGAACAACAACGACCGCAACACCAGCACCCTGCTCGACAACCTCGCCAACCTGGGACTCAAGCAACTGGTGTCCACCCCCACCCACCTCGCCGGACACACACTCGACGCAGTCTTCTCTTCCAGCACAGACATCAACTTCAGCCACGCCACAGAGCTTCAATGGACGGACCACAGCTGCGTCCACTTCACCTTCAAGAGAACGACGTCCCACCACCACCAGAAACAGGCCGCCCGCAGAAGCTGGAGCAAAATCACAGCAGACCAGCTCGCCACCTCCCTGAGCCAGCACCCTCCTGCCAGCTCAGCGAACCCCAGCCAGGCCGCAGACAACCTCACGAAGTGGATCAACAACTGCGCGGACGAACTCGCCCCACTGAGGACCCCGCCCAGCAGACCCGGCAGCAAGAAGGCCCCATGGTTCACCGACGAACTCAAGAGCTCCAAGAAGAACTGCCGAGCCCTCGAGAGTCTGGAGAAGGGAACCGACACCGGACAACAGGACCTCCTTCAAACTTGCCACCCGGAAACACCACCAGCTGATCCGCGCCGCCAAGAAAACAGCTTTCAAGGACCGGTTGGACAACAACGCACACAACTGCAAGGAACTCTTCAACATCGCGAAAGAGCTTTCCAACCCCAGCGCAGGAAACGACATCACCCCATCGCAAGACCTCTGCAACTCCCTCGCTTCATACTTCCACAACAAGATCGCCGACATACACAACAGCTTCAACAACCAACCAACGCACACCATGACCGAACAACCACCCCCCACCACCACCCTCCACGCCTGGACCCCGATCAGCACCGAAGACACCATCTGCACGATGAACTCCATCCACTCCGGATCACCGACCGACCCCTGCCCTCACCACGTCTTCAACAAGGCCGACGCTGTCATCGCACCCCACCTGCGAGACATCATCAACACATCCTTCGACACCGCCACCTTCCCCGAGAGCTGGAAGCACGCCAAACTCAGCGCTCTTCTCAAGAAACCCACAGCGGACCCCACCGAACTCAAGAATTACCGCCCCATCTCGCTCCTCCCGTTTCCAGCCAAAGTCATCGAGAAGACCGTCAACAAGCAGATGGCCGCCTTCCTCGAGACGAACGGATCCCTCGACCCCTCACAGTCCGGCTTCCGAGCCAACCACAGCACCGAGACCGCCCTCATCGCCGCCACCGATGACATCCGAGCCCTGATGGACAATGGAGAAACAGCGGCCCTCATCCTCCTAGACCTCTCCGCGGCATTCGACACGGTCTGCCACCGCACCCTAGTACGGCGCCTCAGCAACATCGGCATCCAGGACAAGGCGCTGCAATGGATCATCTCCTTCCTCGACGGAAGAACACAGAGAGTCCGCCTACCACCGTACAAGTCAGAGGCCTCCGAAGCCATCTGCGGCGTCCCCCAAGGATCATCTCTGAGCCCCACCCTCTTCAACGTCTACATGAGCCCCCTCGCGGCCATCGTACGCAAACACAACCTCAGCATAATCTCCTACGCCAACGACACCCAGCTGATCCTCTCCCTGACCAACGACCCCGCCGCCGCCAGAGCCAACCTGCACGAAGGGATGAAAGAGGTAGCCGAGTGGATGACGACCAGCCGCCTGAAACTGAACTCGGACAAGACGGAGGTCCTCATCCTGGGCTCCTCACCCTGCGCCTGGGACGACTCCTGGTGGCCTCCCGCCCTGGGCACCGCACCCAAACCGACAGACCATGCACGAAACCTGGGCCCTGGGCGTCATCCTGGACTCCTCCCTCTCCATGACCAGGCAAGTCAACAACGTCTCCTCGGCGTGCTTCAACATCCTACGCATGCTACGGAAGATCTTCTGGTGGATCCCCACCGAGACCAGGAAGACCGTCACCCAGGCCCTCGTCACCAGCCGACTGGACTACGGCAACGCCCTCTACGCCGGTACCACCGCCAAGCTCCAGAAGAGACTCCAGCGGATCCAGAACGCCTCAGCCAGACTCATCCTCGACATCCCACGAACCAGTCACATCTCCGGACATCTGAAAGACCTTCACTGGCTCCCCGTCAACAAAAGAATCACCTTCCGCCTCCTCACCCACGCACACAAAGCCCTACACGACCAAGGCCCGAGCTACCTCAACAGCCGAGTCAACTTCTACGCTCCCAAACGCCACCTCCGATCAGCCAACCACGCCCTCGCCGCCGTCCCCCGCATCCGAAGAGCGACTACAGGAGGAAGGTCCTTCTCCTACCTGGCCGCCAAGACCTGGAACTCCCTCCCGACCGACCTGCGCCTGACCCAAGACCACCTCTCCTTCAGGAAGAAGCTGAAGACCTGGCTGTTCGAGCAGTAGCGGCACCCCCCCCCCCCCCCCAGCGCCTTGAGACCCTACGGGTATGTAGCGCGCTTTATAAGTGTCAATGATTGATTGATTGATTGATATTTCAGAGCCAGAGGCATTGCAGCTATGGCTTGTATGTACTACTTATGTAGAGCCATTCCATATTGACAAAGCCTTTTTAACATTACTGCTGGCAATGATACCTGATGCACTGAAGTGATCCCTGCTATAGTGCCCACTAATGTAATATTGTCCGATGTGGTCACATTACATCATTAGTGATATTGGTAGCTCTTGATGAGTGTAATTGAACATAAGTTAGCTCTTATTACAGAAAAGGTCGGAGACCCTTGCAGAAGGTACTAGCACTCGTCCATCTCTCCTATTCCACAGACTTACATTTTCTATCTTGTTGTGTGGTCTGCAAATTGCACAGTTTTCACTATTTTCAACTAACGTGTCCAGAACATCCAGCATTTTGGCTTATGGTAGCGTACCCAATACTTTGCCTCCAGAATGAGACTGTATCTTCATCCCAGCCCATTTTTGCTATGCAACTGTCTAACACCTATGTGCCTACAAAGTTCTCCAACTCCAGTTTAAGCGACAACATTTCAGGAGGAAGGCTGAAGGAAAGCCTGGATGACGCAGGTGATCTGAGAGGTTTGTGTGGTTCCTCTTGATCAGTTCGGTGCTCTTCTTGTGTGTGGGTATATAAGTTGTATTTGCATAGCACAAACTTTCCTAAATGGCAGTGGAGCACAGACCAGGCCACAGGAAAGGAAACAGTAGGTGTATGGAGAGTTAGCAGAGTCTCAAAGTGGAGATGAACTGTTTCTTCGTAGTGATACACTGCTCTTTAGAGAGGTGTCTTCAGCTCTTTTCTAAAATGAGGAAAGAATGAGACCGTACAAGATGATGATCCTGGGTGTGTAAATTGAGAAGGGATGATGCCTTTTTCTAATGTTTGACTTTCTTCGTCTCCAGTCGGATATATTGGCTGTGGGTGTGCCCATAGCCAACAGATAGAGGGGTTGGGAATGTATGCTGTCTGGAAGGCCGGGGGAAGGGCATTGTCACCATCCTGATGCAAAAAGTATGAGGGTCTTGAATAGCCGTTCTGAAGCAGCTTTCTAGCAGGAATGTTATCCCTTTGTTCAGGAGAGATGTTACCAGATAGTATTTATCTTTTAAGAATGAGGTTGGTGCTACAGAATGAATCAAAATGACTTATTGGACGAAAGTTTGGGTTCAAATCCATCCAGGTTAATAGTTTTGGAATGGTTGTTGTTACTATTTCTAGTGACCTTTCGAGTATCTGCTTGAAGCGCCTTAAAAATATTGTCCTAAAATGGGAGCAAGATATAGAAATCTACCTTGTGACTGATTAAGTGATGCTGTGCAATGACCTAAATAGGATGACTTCAGATGCTGATTGTGTATTTCAAGGCTCTGGTTCATTCATTGCACTATCATTCTAGGCGAGTGTTGGGCATTAAGGGACACCCTTAAGACCGTTCCTTAGGAAAATGTCTGCTTGCTTTTTAAAAGCGACAGTGTCTGGAGGCGAATATCACACACTAGTGGGATGCCTCCATCACTGTTAGGTGAAATATAAACCTGTCCAAATAGGAAGTCCTAAATCATAGCTGCATTCGGAGCTCTGATGCGCCCATCGCTGGACGCAAAGTCACCTTAGTCTCCCCCTCTGGGAGCAGAGGTGTAACCACAGGCCTGTTTGCTTGTTTTTTCCACATGGATTGAAATTGTGTTTCTCTCCACAGAGAGGTGCTTGGAAGACCATGAGCTAGTAGCTCACGTTCAGTCAACGATGGGAACGGACAGTAAATTTTTGTTCCGGAAGAACTATGCAAAATATGAATTTTTCAGAAATCCTGTGGTGAGTGGTTTTACTTTGTTTTATGGATGCATTTCATGTACAGCTGAATACATGAAGGCCTTGGAAGCCAAGCCTTGTCATTGTTGGAGTAATTAAAACAAGCTGTTGCTAAATTAAGACGATGGTTTTTCATAAAAAAATAAAACTGGCACATGGTCTGTTAAACCCTTTTTTAATTAAAATAAGGAATGACAAGTGTTCAGAATTAAACCATTGCCTCGGATTCCTGGAAGCATTTCAGCCAAAGTGTCAACCTTTTTCCAGTGACGCTGGAAGGTCAGCATAAGCGGGACTGAAAGGAGAGTATGTTGGAAGCGAACTTTGCCGATGCATTACTGCAAGCAAAAGCGTGTATGAACTGTACCGGGCCCTGTTCCACTGGTTGGTAGTTTGCTTCTTGATGTCAGCTAGAATTGTGAGTGAACTGCAACTTTGTTAACTTTACTTTAGCTAAATGTTGAATACATTTTACATACTTTCCTTTTGGCCTGAAGCCCTCAAACACACTCTTCAAATATTGGCATTTGATCTTGATTTGAAGTACTTTTACCCCCTTTGAGTTGTATAGACCAGACATCGGTGGTTCAGGTCCCTATGTTTTTTTTTGTACTTTAAATGTTAACCAAACCCAGAAGGGAGTTGCATATACTATGCAATTGAGAAATCTAAGACTTTTTAACATGAAAGTATACATTTTAATTGTTAATGTACCACACAGCTTTAGATCCTGCAGCATCTGAAACCTGCAACACATTAGAGCTATCATAGAATTAGAAAACATGTAGTACTTGTTAGAAATGGGGATCTCTAGTTGGCAGTTACCTGTACCTTGTCCAAGTAGGGACCCTTTCTTCTACTCAGGATGAGTAAAGTACACACCTAAGTTTGCCTGAGCTCACCCTCTGGTAGCTTCGCACAGAGCAGTCAGGCTAACCTACAGAGCCAATTTGTGAAGCATTTGTATATATTACGCAGTACAGTACGTCACTGAAAACACCACACCAGTGTAGAAAAAGAGTATCTATATCTAAAACAAACAAGACCAAAACGACAAAAATCCAACACACAAATATAAACAATAACTTTTAAAAGGTAAAAACAGTTATTTATATAAGTTATAAAATATGGATATCACTTTAAGCTCCAAGTACCTTTGATGCTTCAAAATCACAAGCAAAAACAGCCAAAAGGAAGGTGATGTGTTGGCTCCTTATAAATTGGTAAGGTGATGTGTCGTTTTTTTGTTCCAGCGGATGTGATGCATTGGTACCTTACTGCTGTGCAGGGGAGGTGATGTCTGTTCCTTACTGGAGAGGAGGTGATGTGTCAGTTTCTTACTGTGCGGTAGCCTTTCAATAGTGAAAAAATGAAATGCACAGCATTTCACTATCGGGTCATGTAATATACTCAAGGCCATGTCCTATCTTTAACATCCACTGCATCCTGCCCATAGGGATACCTTGGGACTACCTTAGGGATGACTTGTAAGAAAAGGGAAGGCTAGGGCCTGGCAACTGGGTGCACTTGCCAAGTCAGCATGACAGTTAAAAACTGCGCGTAGACACTGCAGTGGCAAGTCTGAGACACATTTACAGTGCTAATCATGTGGGTGGCACAATTAATGCTGCAGGCCCACTAGTAGCATTTGATTCACTGGCCCTGGGCTCATACATTGGACTTTACTAAGAACTTACCAGTAAATTAAATATGCTAATCCTGTATAACCAATAATATTCACAATTTATACAGATCACATGCACTTTAGCCCTGACCAGTAGTGGTAAAGTGCCCAGAGTCCTAAAGTCAACAAAAATAGGGTCAGAAAAATAGGAGGCAAACAGTTTGGGGAGAAACCTGCAGAAAGGGCCTGAACTAACTGTACTTCTATATCATATTGCACAGGTGTAGAAAGAATACCCTACGACAAAGCATGCTCTGCCGTGAAGGCTTTGGAGAAAGATCTGAGGCATCAATGCAACTTCCATAAGACCCAGAGTTTGAATGTTGGGAAACTGTTCCACGGTACAGCAGTTGGCAGTGATCACACATCTGAGTGTTGAAAATGTTTTAAACAAAGGCACACATTTGGTTGAAGTTTTGAAAGTTAAAATGAAGCTGTAGAAAATATTAATAGAGTTGGGAGTAGTTTGGGTGAAGGGAAGGGTGTAGGTAACAGATCACCAGGGACTGGTTAGTACAGTTGCAATAAAAAAAGGACTCTTGGAGAGCACAAACCCGGGACGTTTTAGAGGAACTTCATCAGCAAAAATCTGACGCCTACAGTGGAGGGTAGAGCATGGTGGAAATAGGGTACACTATAGCCAACCCCTCAAGCAAGGTATGAGTCGTTGGACAACAGCATACATGAGTCTTGAGACAACCAGGATGTGTTCCCATGATTCCAGTGAAAAGGAGGGGGAGGCATGCTTACCTGCATGTTAGTAGTCCGTACAGAGTGGCACAAGGGCCTGGCAACAGTTGTCAGTAAACAAACGTTTAATAGAACAAGTAGAAGTCATGTGACTGTGAGGGACTTTGCAATGCCAGAGTGATTTGAAGACACAAAGCTGGGGTGGAGGTAGTGGTGATCAGAATACTATACAGACTCTTTACAGGATGGTAAAAGTAGTCTGTCAAGGGGAGTAGAGGTGCTCCACTTAGAATAGTCGGAAAGGTGTTTGGAGGGCAAAATTTCCCCTTTTTGCATGTATCCCATAGAGTATAGTGGTGATTCTACCGCAGGGATCTGATTATGGCATTAGGGAGATACTGAAGGTGGGAAGAGCACTAAGGGAATAGTCGGAAAGGTGTTTGGAGGGCAAAAGTTCCTAAATTGCACGTATCCCATAGAGCATAGTGGTGATTCTACCACAGGGATCTTGTTATGGCATCTAGGGAGATACTGAAGGAGGGAAGAGCACTTAGCAGTGTGGAGTGGTTCAGTCTTTATAGGAAGGACAACGCGCATGTGGGTTTGCTGCAGGTGGACTATAAAAAGCTTCAGAGGGATTATAGAATTTTGGTTGCTGTGCACATGTTGGCATCTCAAACCAACAGCCCAACATAGTGGGCCGTTGATCCATTAAAACTGATTTCAGCTTGGTAATTAAGGTGGAGAAACATAGTCTAACATGCGTTAGCCTAGCATTACTTCTAGTTAATAAAAGAAGAGCAACTGAAAATTCTTTGCAGAATTTGAGCGCTATATAATTTAATTGGTCTGTGCCTAGGCCTGATATGCTACTATCATGCATTGTAGTGGATGCACAATTCCAGTGAAACTCCACATGCTTTCACTCCAGTATTTGAGACACTAGTTAGACCGGACATCCTTGATGTGGGTTTTCCCATAAGCTTTTGCCTTAAACCCTCCTGTTTTGCACTTCGGTTTTGCTGGATTTTGGACTCAAGGCACTTTACCGCTGATAACCAGTACTAAAGTGCTTGTGCTGGGGGGCATGGCCAAGCAGCATGGCCGACGGGACGTGAGCTCCACCAGCTCCGTCCCCAGGACCCTATAATCTTGTAAAAAGATCCTGCCCGGGCTGTCTGGTCGAGAGTGGATGGGCCGGAAACTTCCCCACAACGATCGAGACCCTCACATTGCTGGGACGACCCGTAGAACCTCCGCAAACACCGCCGGAGATCCTCTCGGCGATCCGAGAGCTCCGAACTGAGCTACGCGAGGAAGTGGTCTGGGCCTGCGGAGGAGTGTGGCGGTGCGAGTGGCCTGTCCGAACGGGATATCTCGCCGCTCTGAGACTGGCTACATCCTTGACGGACCTCTGCTTGCTGGAGAGGCGGCTGGCGACTATTGAGGAGGGACTGGCGGCTGATCTGGGGCCTCGGCGAGTTGTGCCGGCCCGTGCGAGGAGATCGCGGCGCCCGCCCCTCCCCCTGATACCCTGCTGAAGTGGAACCGCCGATCGGGGAGCTTTACCTCGGGTGAGTGCCTACCTGCTCCCTAAGACCCTGGGGGACTTGCGGAGGGCTGAGCCGGAGGTCGCTTCTCCCCTCACCGGAGGCGGTGACAGTCAACGGCCGACCTGAACCCCTGAGCTGCCGAGCGTCCTGACTGGGCTGAACCGACCGGACTCCGCGCGGGGAGCTTGCGGCACCTGCCCCCCCCTTCCTAGACGTTCGACTGTGGCGGACCTTCTTGTCCGGGTCCTGAGCCGCTTATTTCCACATTCCACACGCCGCAGCAGCGCACGACCTGGAGAATCCCTGGCCCATATTACACTGCAGCCGGGCGCTCCCCTGAGGGTGCGCCCTTGGAGACTTGGGGGTCGTGCTGCTACCTTTTGGAGGTGGGGGGGCGCTGCTTCGAGTCCCCTGGTTGACGGGGGAGCTTGCTTGACTGTACCGTCCCGATCACCTGAGATCCCACTGCCTGCCCTGGGGGGTGCATAATATACTGTTGACCGCCCAGTTGATTGTTACCGTTGGGGGTACCGGATTCCTGCCTCTATAGGTACATCTACATCGAGAGAGGGAGTCTACTCCTCCGCCTTTGCTTCCTCCATCTGGTCCCCTGCCTGGGTTGGACGCCAGCTGGAGCGCAGGTGTCTGAAGCTATCTAGCACTGCCATTTCACCTGGTAATCCTCTTTCGACCACTCTTGCGTTCCGTGCATATCTGGTGGTGTCTGGGGGGGAACCCTCTGGAACATAGTGGGAGGGTGCACGTTCTACCCCTTCTGATGGCGACCCGCAAGGATAGGGCTTCTAAGTCCTCCCAACCCAACAACATAGTGCAGTACACTACTCCACGTCTGCCATCACAGAGGATTACACAGCAGACTGGCCCGGAGGACGGAGGGGATGGCCCAGCGGAACCGTCCCGAGCAGAGATCTTGAATGCTATTCAGGGATCCCATACTGCCTTGGAGAGGCAGATTGAGACTGTATCCATTGATGTTAATCTACTTCGAACAGATCTCCGCAAAGTAGCAGACAAGGTCTCCGACGCGGAGGGTAATATCACCCAATTACAGAGTGAGGTGGCTTCTTTGCAAATGTGTGTTGCACACCTTACTTCTGTAGTAGGGGATCTCTGTGTATAGTCATAATCTAGTGAATAGTCCCGCCCATGTGCGTGGACCCCGGCAATCAAAAATAATCTCTTAAGTTGTCAAAATAATGCAGAAACTGCAAAGACACTTAAGAGAGAATTTAAAGACAAGTAATGCAGCCTATATCCACAGGCTACACTGTCCAGTACTTCAACTAGAAATTCCACCAAAAAACACTACACATAATACAGCCTGCCAGTTTCTACCATAGAGAAACTTGCCTCCCCCAGTAAAAGACTCTGGAATGATAGAGAGGAAGGTAGGGACAGACAAGCCCCATAGGCTGCCTTTATGTGGCTTAAATATGATACTGTGCCTTTAAGAGAACTTTCCAGAACTTCTCCCAGTATCCCAGAATGCATAGCAGGTCCCTCTACTTTCAGTTCTTTTTTCCGGCTCCTGCTTACAGGACCCTGGCATTGAGCTCTCCCTTGTTTCAAGGGTTTATTGGATATTTTGGCACTTTTGTGTTCTAAAAGTGTTTCAGTTTACTTTCTTGGTGTTCTTTCTCTTTTTTGTGCTGTTTTAGGCGTTTTAGGGCTTTAAAATGCCTGGCCTTTTTGATAAGTGCCCAGCATGTGGGAGGAAGAAGGCCAAGAGTGATCCCCATGATGTCTGCATCGTCTGCCTCCCTGAAGATCATGTCCCTGAGGATTATCATCTGCCAGCAGTTTACTGCTCGGACTCTGAGGGACAGACTGAAGGTCAGGCTTTCTGGCCTTGAGGAGAGGCGTCTGCAGGCTGCAGGTGGGTCTGGGCAGGCTGGGAAGGTTCCCTCTGCCTCTGCTGAGGCCTCTGGGGGGCTCCCCAGGGGCAGGAAGTCCAGCAAACTGTCCCGGTCTCCGTCGACGTCGATTGCATCGACGACGACAACGAGAGGGATGACGGCGGTGTGCTCCCTTTCTCCCCGGGGCTCCGGGTCGAGATGGCGTGACGGCTCGACGTCGAAGATCATGGAGAAGTCGACGTCGACGTCATCGTCTTCGTCGAGGTCTTCCTATCGACGCTGACGGCGAAGTGACAAGCATCGACGCTCGCCGTCGAGGCGACACCGTCGATCGCCGTCGAGGCGACAGTCGATCGTCGTTGAAGCACCGGTCGACGTCGAGGGGCTCCTCGACGTCGAGAGCATCAAGAAGACGGCGACGCTCATCGTCGAAGACTGAACGCTCGACGTCGCGGAGGCGGCGTACGACGTCGCAGAGGAAGAGGTCCACGTCGAGGGATCGGCGTTCGACGTCTAGGAAAAGAGGGTCGACGTCGCGGAGGCGGCGATCGACGCCGGAGTCACGGAAGCGTTGTTCGACGCCAGAAAAGCAACGCTCTGCGTCTAGCAGAAAGCGGTCGGCGTCTAGGAGTCGTTGAGCCTCTCCGAAACGGCGCAAGAGGGATTCTAGTCCCAGGAGTCACGCTGCTTCTAGTGGAGGACGCAAGAGGAAGCGATCACCTGCTGATGGGGCTGGCTCTGCGCCTCCTTCGCCTAAAGGGTCACCGGGCTCGGTGTACTCAGAGGTGTACACGCCATCTCGGCCTCGGACTCCGACTCCTCCTGTTCCTAAAGAGGATCCTCCACCCAAACATCCACTTCCTTCAGGCGACCCTCCACCACCTCCTGTCCCTCCGCATGGGCCCACCCCGCAGCCGAAGGTTCCTCCGCCGAGGTCCACTTCGCTGCCGTCTTTGCCTGTCCCTCCTAAGGGGACCCCAAAACCGAAACCCTGTGAGGAGCCAAGGAAGACCCCGCCACGAAAGCCGGCGGAGCGGCCACGGGCTGGCAGGTCTCGCTCTCGCTCTGGGAGAAGGGAGAGATCGCGACGCAGATAATCCACGAGGTCGAGACGCCGCCATAGGAGGCGCGAATCTCGCGCAAACATGAGGTCCTCTGGGACCCGGGACTATTCTCCTACCCTGTCGGGGTCACCGGACACGAGAGTGTCCCCGATTGATGACCTGGTGGCGTTCCATGACGTCCTTTTGAGGGGCGCTGCGAAGTTGGGCATATCCCCGACTGTGCCTACTCCGAAGACTTCAGTCATTTTTGAGACATTGCATCAAAAACATCTGTCTCGTCCTCTCCTACCTCTGGTGCCGGGCCTGGAGGAACCGGCTATGGCCCTGTTTCTCCCCCCTGCGGTGACGAGGGCGGCTCAGTCGAGGCTGCTGAAGAAGTACCGGGCTCCAGATTCGGACCCGGCCTTTCTGAGAACGGAACCCCCTCCTGACTCTGTCATTGTGACGGCGGCCCGCAAGCAACATGCCACCACTCCGTCCTCCACGGTTCCCCCGGATAAGGAGTCCAGGTGGATGGATTCGGCGGGGAGGAAAGTCTGTGGAACTTCCGCTACCTCCATGAAAGCTGCGAGTGCCACGGCGCTGTTGGGCCGATACGACCGCGCCCTCTGGGACTCCCTCGAGCGGTTTGCTGAGCATTTACCTCGGGAGAAGCGTGAGGACTTCATGGAAGTGCTGAATGAGGGGATGCTGGTGGCGAACCAGATTATCAGCGCTGCGGCGGACTCTTCCCTGTTGGCTGCTCACGGATTTTGCCACGGAGTCAACCAACGACGCCACGCATGGCTCCGGCTTACGTCCCTGAAACCGGACGCACAGCAGAGGGTGGCCAAACTACCATTCTCAGGTGAGACCCTCTTCGGGAAGCATGCGGACGATGAGATGGCCCGCATGAAGGCGGAGGCCGAGACGCTAACGGCTGTGGGCCTGGAGAAGCCTAAAGAGACCAAGAAGACGTACCGCCCTTTCCAACGGTGGTTCGCCGGGCAAGGACGAGGCGAGGCTTCGGGACAATCGCAACAGCAACACCAGTTCGTAAGCCGTTCAAGAAGCGCCAGAAGGGCAGAGGAGGCCAGCAGTCGGCTCCGGCGCCCAAGGGTCAGGCTGGGTCTAGGCCCTAGGAACCTACTTCCCCCGGATCTGTTACCCACTCCGGTAGGGGGAAGCATTCAATTTTTTCTGGCAGAGTGGAGAAAAATTACTCAGGACAAGTGGGTGCTGAATATTGTTTGCAATGGATACAGTCTTCGGTTCACCAGCCCTCCTCCAGCAATTCCCCCGGTCAGCTCGCAGTTTCAGCTGCATGAGCTTCAGGCGGAAGCGGATATCCTGTTGAGGAAAAGGGCGATGGAAGACGTACCTCTGTCTCAGAGAGGAAGAGGTCTGTACTCCAGGTTCTTTCTGGTTCGCAAGAAGGACAAGAACGAGTTAAGGCCCATTCTGGACTTGCGGCAGGCAAACAAATGGATTCGTAGGGAAAAGTTTCGCATGCTGTTGTTGCATCAGATTTACCCTCAGTTGCAACAGAGAGACTGGCTATGCGCTATAGACCTACAGGATGCTTACTTCCATGTGCCCATTGCACTCAAACACAGGAAGTTCCTGCGGTTCCAAGTCGGCACCAATCACTATCAATACACAGTACTCCCATTCGGACTGAAGTCTGCGCCGAGAACATTCTCGAAGTGCATGGCGGTGGTAGCGGCACACCTGAGGAAGAACAAGGTGTTCGTCTACCCGTACCCTGACGATTGGTTGATCAAGGCATCCTCCTTCTCGGAAGCGCGAGCACACTTCCAGAAGACGTGCGTTCTCTTGAACAAGCTGGGGCTGCACATCAACATGGCCAAGTCTGTCCCGACTCCGGTCCAATACATACAGTACTTGGGAGCCTCCATCAATACGCTGTCAGCAAGCGTGTCTCCTTCGGAAGAGCGACGATTTTCACTCCTTCGGAAAGCTCAAGCTCTTATGACAACTCCATCTACAACAGTGAGGACGGTGTCTTCTCTACTGGGATCGATGGCCTCTTGTATCTTCCTGACGCCACATGCATGGCTGCACATGAGACCGCTGCAGGAGTGCTTGGAGGACCAGTGGGATCAGAGGAAAGGATCTTGGGACAACAAGATTCAACTGTCGCTGCATGCTCTTCAGTCTCTGAAGTGGTGGTGTTCGGCGGAGAATCTCCTCAGAGGGGTTCCCTTTCACAAGGACATTCCCACGCAGACTGTCGTGATGGATGCTTCTCTCCTGGGATGGGGAGCGCACTCCGGCACTCTACAGATTCAAGGAACGTGGTCGCCAGTGGAGGCCACGTATCACATCAATTTCCTGGAACTCAGGGCTGTTCACTTGGCACTGAAGGCCTTTCTTCCGTCCTTCCAGACCAACTCTCTGCTTGTACAGACGGACAATACCACCACGATGTATTACCTCAACAAGCAGGGGGGCTCGAGATCACGCACTCTGTCACAGGAGGCGCAGGCGATCTGGCACTGGCTCCTAGCCAGAGGATTGACGATAACGGCCACCTATCTACCAGGTGTGCAGAATGTTCAGGCAGACGCACTGAGCAGACTGGTTCAGGAAAACCACGACTGGTCATAAACGACGAAGGACTAGGAGAAGTCTTCACAAGGTGGGGAACTCCAGACGTAGATTTGTTCGCCACCGCCGAAAACAGCAAGTGCAGAAACTTCGCCTCCAGGTACTTCCAGGAAGGGACGCTGGGGAATGCGTTATGGATCAACTGGACGAACAGCTTTCTGTACGCCTTTCCTCCCATTCCCCTGATTCCGGCAGTGCTCATCAAGCTGGCCCGGTCCAGGGCTCTGATGATACTCATTGCCCCGGAGTGGCCCAGGCAGTGGTGGTTCACGGACCTACTTCACCGATCTCTCCTTCCTCACATTCGGTTGCCGTGCAGGCCGGACCTTCTCACGAAGTTCGGGGGACGGATGTTACACCCCAACCTCTCGTCTTTGAGTTTGGCGGCATGGCTCCTGAGATAGTGCAATATGGCCATCTGAATCTGCCCGATGATTGCATGGACATACTGAAGGAGTCTAAGAGACCTTCCACTCGAACTTCATATGCTTACAAGTGGAAGAGGTTTTGTATCTGGTGCCAGTCTAAGAACCATGACCCTACGACTTGTAAGGAAGATGTCATCCTTCCTTACCTTTTACATTTGGCGCAGTCTGGCCTTAATGTTCATTCCATTAAGGTTCATCTTGCTGCATTGGCTGCCTACAGGAAATGCCCTTCACAGACATCCTTTTTCCAGATCCCTGTGATCAAAGTTTTTCTGGAAGGATTGAAGAAAGTATTCCCTCCTGTCAGGCTTCCTTCGCCTTCATGGGAATTGAATGTGGTGCTGTCCAGCTTGATGAAGGAGCCTTTTGAACCTATTCATAAGGCTTCGTTACAGCACCTGTCCTGGAAGGTGGCGTTCCTCGTGGCCATTACATCGGCCCGCAGGGTGAGTGAAATTCAGGCATTGTGTTGTACTGAACCTTATACTGTGTTTCATGCTGCTAAGGTTGTTATGCGTACTCACCCTAAAATTCTTCCCAAGGTTATTTCTGATTTTCATGTCAACCAGACCATAACTTTGCCTACGTTTTTTCAGAACCCTTCATCCCCAGCGGAGAGGTCTCTCCATTCCCTGGATGTTAGGAGGGTGTTGAAATTTTATCTGGATAAAACCAAAGATATTCGTAGGTCTGACCAGTTGTTCATCAATTATGGATCGGTCAGGACGGGTCTTGCGACCTCTAAACAGTCCATCTCTAGGTGGATTGTGTCCTGCATACAATTGTGTTACCAAAAGGCTAATAAGACCTTAGGAGGTAAGCCTAAGGCTCATTCCACCAGGGGCAAAGCTGCCACGACGGCTCTGCTCCGTAACGTGCCGATTGCTGAAATCTGCAAGGCAGCCACTTGGAAGTCGGTTCATACCTTTGCTAAGCATTACTGCCTGGACACTGACGCCAGGGCAGACGCTCAGGTTGGGCAGGCTTCGCTGCGGAATTTGTTCGCACAGTAGTGGCGTTATGTATTTATTCTCCACCACCGCTTTGGTGTGGGGATGGGCTTGCCATTCTATTCACTAGATTATGACTATACACAGAGATCCCCTACTACAGAAGGAGTAGTTTCTGTCCTGTAACTCCAGTTCTGTAGTAGGGGTATCTCTGTTATAGTCATAAGCGCCTGTCCTCCTCCCCGGTGGAGATATTTCATCATGTAAGAAATGCGACAGGTCTGGCGTGCTTCGCCTTCAAAAAGAACTGAAAGTAGAGGGACCTGCTATGCATTCTGGGATACTGGGAGAAGTTCTGGAAAGTTCTCTTAAAGGCACAGTATCCTATTTAAGCCACATAATGGCAGCCTATGGGGCTTGTCTGTCCCTACCTTCCTCTCTATCATTCCAGAGTCTTTTACTGGGGGAGGCAAGTTTCTCTATGGTAGAAACTGGCAGGCTGTATTATGTGTAGTGTTTTTTGGTGGAATTTCTAGTTGAAGTACTGGACAGTGTAGCCTGTGGATATAGGCTGCATTATTTGTCTTTAAAGTCTCTCTTAAGTGTCTTTGCAGTTTCTGCATTATTTTGACAACTTAAGAGATTATTTTTGATTGCCGGGGTCCACGCACATGGGCGGGACTATTCACTAGATTAAGACTATAACAGAGATACCCCTACTACAGAACTGGAGTTACAGGACAGAAACTACTCCATCCACTACCCGTGCGCTGGAGAGAAGAGCTGAGAATGCGGAAGGGAGGGCCCGTTGAAGTAACATCAGGGTCCTGGGTGTACCGGAACGCTTAGAGGCGGGAAATACAGAACGCTTCTTGGAGACCTGGATCCGCACTCAGCTGTGCCCAACTGGACTGTCCGATGTCTTTGTCATTGAGCGGGCGCACAGGGCCCTTGTCCCCCCTCCACACCCAGGCGAGCCTCCTAGAGCCCTAATCGCAAAGATCCTGAACTATAAAGATCGTGACTGTATCCTGAGGGCCGCAAGGGAAGCGGAGTCCCTAACAATCGAGAACAGCCGAGTCTCCATTTATCCGGACTATACCCAACAAGTGCAGGAGCTGCGGAAGTCCTACTTAGGAGTTAAGCAAAAACTCCTGGAAATGAAACTCCAATACATGCTTCTATACCCGGCCAAGCTCAAGGTGCTCTCAGGGCTGTGCTCACTTTTTCGAGTCTCCGGCGGAGGTCTGGGAGTGGCTTGAAATACCGGGAGACGACCTACTCCCTGGTGAGCGCGGCGGCCCCCGCCAGACCTGGGGAACCCGACCCCAGCGGCGGCGTCGAGGCAGAGGAAGGCGCCGAACTGGATCCCGGGGTTCTGCCGAGCCTCGGGTTACTGTGGGAGCGGATGGAGCACTCCATATGAGAACATCGCCGACGGGGGGCGCTCCGGAGTCTTCTAGGGCGTCCACCCCTGGTGAGATCTTGGTCCCAGATACCTTGCAGGAAACTTTGCCGGATACAGACTCCATGGCTCCTGTGATCCTGGAGACTGCCCTTTCTGAACCACGGCCTGAGTAAGCGCTGACTTGAGGTACTGTTTATTTAATGCTTTGTTGTCCTCTGAGTTGGGGGGGGCTCCTCTTGGATCTGTGTTGGTCCAAGGTGGCCCCAAGCTGGTGCTGGGGGCACTGGATGACTGGCTGAAGCGGATGACTTGCATCCAACTGGACGGAGGTACGGGGTGCGGGGTCCACATTTTCCTGGCGAATATCCGCCCAGACTAGAAGCTGTCTTCAGTGGACATGTTGGGACTGTCCTGGAACATTGGGTCCATTGGGGAGCTGGGGGGGAGGGTGGGTGGGTCTGGTTGGTTCTGTGTGTGTGTGAGTGTGTATTGAGTGGATTGTATGGGGTGGCTGTGTACGTCCTGGCACTGGCAGGGGAAGGGCAGTGTAGCAATTTTGGTTGTTGCTGTCCTTTTGCTCGTGGGTGGGACTGGGGGGGTGTTTTTGGGGAGGTTTTGAGTTCCGGAGTTTATGGAGGGCGGGGTGGGATTCGTGCAGAAAATGTTATTGGCATTAAATGTATGATGAATCGGATTTATGTGTGGCTTACTGGGTGGGCTGCTCCATCCGATCTGGCTGGAGTGGGGCCCGGAGGTGGCAGGTCGCAATGTATATATGCTATGGCCCGGCTGGGTGCAATCACCGACCATGGGTTTCAAATTCTTAACTTGGAATGTGCGCGGTTTGGGTACTTGCACCAAGAGACACAGGGTCCTCTCATTGCTTAAACAACATGGGGTCTCTGTAGCATGCCTGCAGGAGACCCACTTAGATGAAGAAGGCGACCAGCGACTCTCTAGGAAATGGAGAGGTCAGCTCTTTCACTACTCCTTCTCCACATACGCCAGGGGGGTTCTCATTTGGGTGGCACCAGGGATCCCTTGCGCTGTCCAGTATGTTGAATCTGACGTTGGAGGCAGATATCTGCTAGTGCGGATCAGGATAGATGACGGGGAATTCTTACTCCTGAACTCCTATGCTCCGAATATTGATGACCCGACCTTTTTCTCCCCTCTCCACGATCTTGTTGCTTCGGATCTAGATGCCCCTTTCCTCTGGTTTGGAGATTTCAATTGCGTCTTAGACCCCGACTTGGGCCGACACCCTCCTAGACCAGGCACGAAGCCCCGTATGACGGTGCGTCTTCAGGAAGTAATGCACAACTTAGGTGCGATTGATGTGTGGCGTACTTGTCATCCCACTCAGAAGCTCTATACCTGCTATACCCCGACCCATGGCACTCATAGTAGATTGGACCGCGTACTTGCGGCTAATCTCGCCCCCTCTCTTACCTTGACTGTTACGCATCAGGCCCGATACTTGTCGGATCATGCCCCAGTGTCGTGCATGGCACAATGGGCTGCTCAAGCTGCCCGTCCCCGCACCTGGCGGATGCCGACGGACATCCTTCAAGACCAGGTGGGTAAGGATCACGTGGCAACTGCCCTATCGGGTTACATAGATCTGAACTGGGGGAGCGGAGATCTACCCTACTCCACTAAATGGGAGGCCCTGAAAGCAGTGGTACGTGGAGCCTGCATGGGCCTCACATACGGGGTCCGGAAACAGCTACTGTCTGAGTTGCGAGATGCGGAGGTTGTTCTTCAACATACCCAGGCTCGACCAGACCCTGACGCTTCTGACCAGGAGGCAGATAGAGAGAGGCGCAGGTCTTGGTACATGACCTCCTCACCGGCCTTGATAAATACACATTACGCCAATACAGACAGCGTCTTCATCGCGAGGGCGACAAATCTGGCCAACTACTGGCCTGGATCCTTAGACGTGAATTTGCGCCTGAAAGGATTGTTGCCCTGCAAGATTCGGGTGGTGATATGGTGCACTCCGAATCTGCTATCCTTGAGGTCCTCCAGTCCCACTTGCAGACCGTATACGCAGCTGACCCCTCGGTCACGGAGGAGTCCTATCGGCCCTATCTTCGGGACTTGGATCTCCAGACCCTCTCGGAGGAGGCAGCGAAGGAACTTGATGCGAAGTTGACGCTGAGCGAGATCCACGCTGCACTGGCCGCCCTGCCGCGAGCTAAGACCCCAGGCGGGGACGGTTTCCCGACTGAATTCTACCACTCGTTCGGGGACCTTCTGGCCCCCCTATTACTGCAGGTTTATGATGAGGCCCTGGAGTCTGGCGGTCTTCCACCCACCATGAACCAGGGGGAAGTCTGCATGATCTTGAAACTGGGCGGGAACGGTTCGGACCCCGCAGCATTCAGACCTATCACCTTGATGAATACGGGCGCAAAAATTCTTACTAAACTATTGGCCACTCGCCTAGCCCCGCACATGACCCGCTTGATCCACCTGGACCAGTGTGGGTTCATGAATTTACGGCGCCTGAATCATATTCTCCACGAGGTGAGGGGGAGAGAGGACCCTCACGTGCTTGTGTCGATTGTGTCGATCGACCTGGCTAAGGCCTTTGACACGGTAAGCTGGGGTTATCTGATGGAGATGCTCCAGAGGACAGGGTTCGGACCGGTGTTTTGCAATTGGATCTGAGTGCTCTACGGGGCGCCCCGTGCTAGAGTTCGACTGGGGTCGGCCCGCTCGGAGGAGTGGTACTTGGGGAGGGGCACTCGACAGGGCTGCCCTCTCTCCCCTCTCCTGTTTGCTCTAGCCATAGAACCTCTGGCGGTTTCTGTCCGCGCCGAGTTGGAGCAATGGGGAATCAGGGTAGGCGACACCACAAACGTGATCTCTCTCTATGCCGACGACGCTCTATTCTATTTGACGTCACCTGATGCATCCCTCCCTGCGTTGATGCGAATTCTGGACCGCTTTGGCGCGGCCTCTGGATTACGTATTAATCTCAATAAATCCTTGATTTTCTCACTGACCGGCTGTGCCCCTGGCCCGAGCGCAGATCTCTCGTGCTTAGGCCTCCGGTGGGAGCGGGAGGCGTTCCGCTATCTCGGCATACAGGTGGCCTCAACTGACGAGGCCCTATTGACTTGCAACGTCGTTCGAGTGCTCCGGGCTCTTCACAAGTTTATCACTTTTTGGAACACCCTCCCTCTCTCTCTTATGGGGCGATAAGCGATCGCCAAGATGGTCATGCTCCCCAGGACTTTATATGTGTTGCAGAATACCCTGTGTCCACTTCCTCTCCGCATGTTTCGCACACTTGACTCGCTCCTCACGTCTCTACTTTGGGCAGGCGGGCGTAGCAGAGTAGCTCTGCGCGCAGTGACCCGTTGTTGGGAGGAGAGAGGCCTTGAGTCCCCAAGATTTGACTTATATTATTATGCGGCGCAGCTCCTCCCTGCCGCAAGGTGGTTCGTAGATGAGGAGAATTGGGAACTGACACTACTGGCGGGCACAGCTAACGAGAAGACTCTGAAGGAGGCCCTGATGCAGGGAAGGGGTGCAGATGAGGCTTTACCCCATGTGGTACGACACACAGCAGGAATTTGGCAGCGGTTGAGAAAATACTACGAAGGGCCCCCTTCCATAGGGAACTGCCAGTGTGGATCTTAGCCCCGGTGCCCCGAATGGAGGAGAATATGTGAGTGGCGTTGCGGCGGATGCAAGACTTTGGCGGACCTCTATCCAGATTACTCTTTTGTGTCCTTTGAACGGGCTACAGAGTTCTTTGGGGTAGGTAGGGGGCAGTATCTCCACTACAGAGGGCTCCGAGACCTAGCTAGAATGACGTGGCCTCAGTTCCCGGAGGCACCGACGCTGACCCACACCCTCGACATCATCTTGTCATGTGGTAGGGGTAGAAGGCTGATTTCCCTGCTGTATTCGGCCATGTGTAGGGATTCGACCCCTCCGACTGCACCATCCTGGGCGGCTTGGGAGGCAGACCTGGGGGTGGAGTTGGAGCCGGGACAGCGTAAACGAATTGGGCTTCTGACCCGAAAAGTCTCGTGTAATGCCAGATTCAAACTAATACATTTTAACTTTCTTCTCCGTACCTATATGACCACGGTCTCCCTCAATCGCATCTCTGCGGATAGGAAACACAACTGCCCTAGGTGTGGTGTGCAGAAGGCGGGATTTTTCCATCTAGCGTGAAGTGTCCTCAGGTCGGTGCCTTTTGGAGGGAGGTGGTGGACCATATTGGTCGTGCTACAAAACTCAGGATGGCGCTGGATCCACTCCATTGTCTTTTGGCCCTGGTACCCAAACCTAAAAAGAAGAATTTCTTATAAGTTTTTACAATTACTACTAGTCTTGGCAAGGCGGCGCGTAGCTATAACCTGGATGGGTCAGAGGGCTTCCGAGGTGTCCCTCTGGCTGCGTGATGCTAGAGAATGGTCACTAGCTGAAGAGACGCACATGCAGCGCACTCGCCGAGATGGGAAGCTACAGTATGGAGGGGCTCACGGAGGATGATTCGGATGCCACTAGCGCTGAACTGTTTACCCCAGACGAGTTCGAGTCTGGGAGTGACTGGGAGGGAGTCTGGTTGGAGGACCCGGATCAGGTGTAGTGCCCCACTAGCTGCACACTAACGTTCCTTGTTATATATAACTATGATTAGCTGTGATCCCTAAAGGTCTTCTAGATATGACCGCACCTTCTTGGGCCTCAAATGGATAACCTGATTCTGTGAGCAACTTATTAATGATGCCACGCACGGGGGTTTGTTTTTTGTTCTATGTTAAAACAGAGTTTTATTATAAACAGTAGGAAAAATGCTTCCCCCAGAGGAATAGAGGTGGGATTACAGGAAGGACATAGGGAGAGGAGTATATTGTAAAAACAGCGAATACAATGATATATATGTATCTTCAATGCAAGACTAAGTTTCCCCGGACACATGCTCCAATTCTACGCTGCCCAGCCTCCGGGATGTGGGCCTATATGGCTGTGTACTGTCCTGTAACTTGCATGTAAATGATCTTGCCTTTGATTGGCCTGCAAAGTCATAAATACCTGTGCTTTCTATGTTCTATGTTTCGCAATAAAAAAAATATTTTTTAAAAAAAGTGCTTGTGCTCACACCTTAAAATATGGTACAGCTGGCTTATATCCAATAGGTGTGTTTAATTTGCGTGTAAGTCCCTAGTAAAGTGGCACTATCTGTGCCAGTACCTGTACATTAAATTCTACTAATTGGCCTTCAGCACTGATTGTGCCACCCTCTTAAGCCACACTTTAGGCACGTCTAAGGTTTGCCATTGCAGCCTTTGTCGTTTTAAACTACAAACCTTCCTTTTTAATACATATGTTACGCCTAGGGTAGGCACTGGTCAGCCGAAAGGGTAGGATGCAGTGTACTTAAAAAGTTGGACATGCATTTTTTAGGTTTACATATCCTGGTAGTGAAGAACTCATAACACTGGAGTTACCTTATTTCATTTAATAGGTGATAATTTCCAAATTTCCAAATGGGAGCAGGTAACCAGTTATGATTGGCCTCTTGCAATTGTAATAAAAAAATCCTTTCTCATGGTGAAGTCAGATTTTAAATTGCAGTTTTTAAAATGCCACTCATAAAACATTGAAAATGTTCCTGCCTTTTGTAGTTAGTATCTGCAACCAGTCTCTGGGTTACATGACTGGGGGTAGCTAACAGTTGGGCTTTTTGTATTTCTCCTTGACAGCCACACCCAATAGAGCACTTAGGTATGCCTGGATGGGCCATCACTGGCAATATGGGTGGGCCGAGCTGGGCACAGCCCTACTTACAATTGAAAAGACTGTCCTGTCTCCACACAGTTGCATACCCCCTGTAGTTAGTCTCGAGCAAGGGAAGGGAGGAAACCTGTGCATTTATGAACCTGTGGAGACTGCCAGGAAGGACTGCAGTGCTGCTCAAAGGACTGCCACTCTGGTGGACTTCTGCCCTGCTGTCCCTTTGCGTGGATGAGAAGGAATAGACCTGCATCTGTTGAACCCACAACCCCAGAGTGACTCAAAGGGCTAGTTGACTGGCCTCCTGACTAGAGCATCAGGGACCAAAGGCTCCAATAACCTTGAACCCAGCACCTGCACTCTGCTGTCTGAGAGTTCTACCTTGCCAAGTGTGCCACTCTAGTCCTAGACCCTTGGAGTTGGACCTGAATGTGCCCTGCCACCCCATCTGTGGATCCTGCAGAATAGAATCCTCTACTCTTACTGCATGGCGCCCACACAAACAGAATCAAAGCATAGTCTCTGCTGGAAAGATTCCCTCAGTGCAAGAACTGATTGACCTTGCAGGCTGCACCGGAACAGATGTTGTGCGAAGCAGGCCCTCATCATAAATCTTTTGCTGACTGCTGCCTCTGACGGCACGGGCTATCTCATCGCAGTCCTCGGAATCGATGCACCGCCTCGGCTGCAGGATGCATCCTCAACGCAGGACCTAGCTCTGCAACCAGATGTTCAGGACTTTTGTTCAGTTGACCTACTTGTGTAGCCATCTCGTGCTCAATTGTCCGCCTGAACATGACTTTGTCCCTTTCCGGCACAAACAGATAAAGCGCCAAAAAGCACAAAGGGGCAAATGTGGATATTTACTGAAATATTTTACATTTCATTTCTCTGGTTCTACTGATTGGATATTTGTCATTAGTCTTGTTTTAGTTATGAACATTTATTTTTCTAAATTGATGTACGGTTTTCTCGTCGGGTTTTCACTATATTGCTTCATGAAGTGCTGCATAAATACTTTACACATTGCTTCCAAGTTAAGCCTGATTGCTCTATGCCAAGCTACCAGAGGGTTGAGCATAGGTTAATTTGGGGGTTTGCTTGTGCCTCCCCTTACCAGGACTGTGGCTGCTGCTTCACCCCCTCCGCCATCTGAAACCCAATTTATTACACTTGTGATTAATTTTGTTCTTGTAGTATGTTGATCATAATGTGGTACACTTGGTTGCATCATGATTATGGGTGGTGGCAAAATTACTCTGCTTTGGTCAGTGAACATTCTTTGGCAGGTATATTTATTTCTATGTAAGTTTTTATTTTGCTGTTTTTTTCTTTTAACAGCTAATTTGATGGGGTTTTAGCCATAAAGTAGAGCAAAGTTGGCCTGCATACATATACAGGTTTTTGTTAAATAAAACCTTCCTAAACAACCAAAACACAAGAACATGCATTGTACATCCCCAGCCAGCCCCCATTTTGCTATTTAAGACTATTCTTTAATTTAATTTTTTAAATCTTTTTTTATTTTAAAGGTTTTATATAGCACTGGCTAGACCCAGAGGTATCAGAGCGCTTTACATGAGCATCAGATCGTAGTTACAGGTTACATTGTTACAAAGGTTACACAGTTATTAGAGCATGGCAACATAGTTACTTGTAAGGTCAAGATAAACAATAAGCACAAATACGAAAGGGGGAAAAGCAAGCAAGGGGAAAGATTCAGGGGAGGGGGTAAGGAGCTGAGGAAGTAGATGGGTAATGAAGGCAGGAAAGAGGAGGGGAGAGTGAAGGACATCTAAAGGAAAGAGGAGAGGAAGGGTGACGGGGACACAAACCGGTAGACGAGTCAAAGCAACGTCCAAAGTCCAGTAAGCTGTGATACCAGGGGAAGTGGTATCACTTCCCTATCTCTGTTGCGGGAGGCTCCCTTTACGCAGTGGAGTCTCTGGGGGGTCTCTGAGACTCCAGGCCTACATACTGGATTCTTCCCCAAAAAGGGGAGAGGGAGTGCTTTGGCAAGGAGTGCCATACCATACCTCCGCTGTGAGTTGCTCACTTGGCGCAGTGGACTCTCTCAGCGGGTCCGCTGAGACTCCAGAGTATAAATATTGGATCTTTCATCAACAAGGGGAGAAGGAGTGCTTAGTCAAAGGGCACAAAGGACAGGGGGCTAGGCAGACTAGCAGGTAAGGTGAGAGATTCAGGGGAGAGAGGATAGGAGCTAGGGAGGTAGACAAAGGGAGAAAGAGTACTAAATGGGAACACATTTAATTAAGGAGTTATTATATAGCGATGGCTTTACATGAGGGACAATAATGTTGCAAATTACATCAGTTAAAAGTTACATAAGTATCAACAAAAGCATTTAAAGAACATAGGGGAATAAGGTGAATGGAGCTGGAAGGGTAAAGGGGTAGGAGGAAGACAGGACGTAGAGACAAGGGGAAAATAGTTACAAAAGATACCAGAAAACTTTTTAGGAGCATAGAAGAAAAGGAAAATGGTGTGAGGAATGGAAAGGGGGTGAGGACAAAAGGGGTAGTGTATAGATACAGCGGAGAGACGAAGGAAAAGTTTGTCCAAGGTCCGGCTGGGTAGGTGACGGCTGAGGGGGAATCCTTGGTCTATCTCCTCTTCAGCTATCAGGCAGCTCCACCGGGCATCTGTCAAATGGCTAGGTCTCAACAGAAAAACATTAAAGGCGAGAAGAATGGAGCGTAGAGGGGGAAGAGGGTGGGGTGAAAGGGTAGGAGGGGGAAACGACTGAGACGAAGGAAAGTCTGCCCAAAATCCATCTGGGTAGGTGGCGGCCGAGGGGGAATCCACAACCCATCTCCTCTTCAGCTAACCAGTAGCTCCATCTGACAAATAGCAGGGTTTCTACCGTTGAGGGAAGGTTCAGAGTACATGTCCAGGAGGGAGAGCAGGATCAAGGTCAGGTGAGGGATGTGGTTAAGCTCACTAACAACCTAAAGACCAGCCTGAGTAAGTTAGGTGCCTCTGCCTCAGAATCCATCTTTTTGAAGTGTTATTGCATTTTTCAAACATATTAAAGCCTTTGCCATTGTGACGGGTTAAATGATCTTGCTAGGAACAAATATAATTTTCTTTTATTCTATAGTGTATATAGGTTACTACTTTAGCTATTCCATTAAAATGCAGGGTTGTATTTAGCATGCCCTATTCTAGTAGTTAAAGTAGCCATATGGTATTAGGATTTGACACAGTATGATCCCATTTTATCCACACCCCCTTGAAAGGCATATGGCAAAACTTTCAAGTAGGTCAAACTGATCTGTCGCCAACAAAACCGCTTCGAAAAGGGTTGTGTAAGTTCTGATATTGTGACAAATTGTTTTATGGGAACTGCTTTTTTTCCCATTGTTGCTGTAAATTAACTACATTCAGTTGACCATGTGGTATACATTACTTAAAGATAGCTATTACTTGAGATCGAAGTTTATTTAAAATAACTCCTGAATATTGGACCCAGACTTCCATTACGGTTGTTACCCCAACTCTGGATAGGTCCAGCCCAGATACTAATGAGATCTAGGTACAGAGAAACTAATCTTTTTGTAGACACTTGTACCATATGATCGGGTTACACAAATGGAGCCCTCCCAGTGTGCATCTTACCCTTCATTCAGCAACACCTCTTATGTATGGGATATGTTAACTTGGTTGCGGTTCACACCTTTACTATCCTCATACCCTCCGATACACTTCGAGTGAGGGCAGGTTACATTTTAAAAAACGGATAAGCGAGGAGAGTAAAATGATCACAGATCTGTTAAAGGAGGGATCTATAAAGTAATTTTTACAACATAAGTGTGACTTTAGTCTTAATGGGATGGTGTCCTGCATGTTCCCATCGTAGACATTTGGGCCTGTATTACTTATAGGTTTCATCGCCCTGGCCTGCCCCACTGCATGTTTAGCTGGTTCTTCTGGGCGCAGAACTCAAGCTCACATCCGCTGCTGGTCCACCTTTCACTGGACAGTAGACACCAGCCTGCATTTAAAGGAGGGAGAGATCCCCCTACAGGCGAGTGCAGTGAGTAACTGCTCCTTCCCGTAGGGCTTGTCTGAGCAGTTCATGGCACCCCCAACTCACATTCAAGGGGTCCCATCGAATGTGGGGGGGGAGGCGAGGGGGGGAAGTCACAGACTATACATCCTCTGTGGTTTACAGTTGGTGCACCTCCCAATGGTTTCTTTGCCTCTGCACCCACAATATGGCACAGGCAGAGTATTTCCCCATTTGTATGGGACAACTCCCCTATCCGAATGAGGAAATGCTTCCTTGATACTTTGCTGCTGCACATGCAGCACTGCCATATTTTATGTTCCAGATGGAAGCAAATAAGTCTCTGTAGCCTCTTCTTTGATACCAGTGTCGCAGGACTCTGAAATTGGGTGGACACGCCTTTTGTACCCCCAGGGAAAGTAGTGTAATAAGGCCATAGTTCTCTGCCCCAAGCGAAAAATCAGCTGTTGCATTCCTGATCTCTAAATGAATAGACTTAAGAGGTCTAATCCCTAAAATCTGTGTTTGATTCTCACTGCCAAATGCAAAGTGGTTGCTCATGACCAATTTGAAGGAAGCTCTGAAAAGACCTGTTGTAATGTGAGCATTGCAGACCTTGAGGACAGATGTACATAAAATCTTTTTATCTGGCAAACCATGAGATTTACAGTTGGCACTTTATATGGGATTGCATCATGTGTACCCTGCTGCCAGTCATGACTGTTGGAGAGGCTGTGACGGTAGAGGGGAATCCTTGAATATTTCTAGAGGTCTACAGGTCTCGCCATTTTGGGTAAAAATCACAAAGACCTTGAAGGAAATATTGGGCTACCTCATACCCCTAGATCCTGGAGTCAGCTGATGGGTCTCCAAACGTCCAGATGTAGAAGCATTCCAGGTCTGTCTGGCATTTACCATGAAGGGGCTGATGAATCAACATGATAGACTGCAATATTCTGCGGATGGAACTATTGATCAGCAATGTTGGTGAGAATCGTATGCAGTAATAGTCTACTGTTTTTTGGGCGTGATGTGAAACAGACTGCATTACTTGCAGGGCTCCCAGATACTACATGTAAGAAATAGGTTATTGGTTGAGGAGGGTAGAGGCCCCACTTGGGCAATAACCACAATCATTCTTTGGGTGAACCACAAAAGTCACAAAATTAACGTGTGCTTAACAATCTGGTAGCTTGGCACAAAAGCAGTGAGGCTTAACACAGAGGCAATGTGTAAAGTATTTATGCATCACACAAACCGTAATAAAGTGAAAACTCAACACAAGAAAAATCACAAACTAATTTATAAAAAAAAATACTAAAACATCAAAAATCCAATTAGAGCTGGGGATATTTAATTGTAACATTTGTAGTTAAAATAGCGTGTAAAAGCACAGTCCTCTGCTCCCAATAGACTGGGGGGTAGGGGGGGGGGGGGAGTTACAAGTTCAGGTCGACCGTGATGTATGTAGTAAGATAGCCTAGTGTTAGTAATGGGAGAAAGGGCACTTACACTTGTGAAAAAAACGATTTAAAGGAGTTTTTCACTACAAGGATTTGAAAAACTTAAACACAAATGCCCTACTTTTTAGATACAATGCACCCTCCCCCATGAGCATTTAGGGCTTACATTAGGGGTGACTTATACATATTAAAAAGGAAAGTTTAGACCTGGCCTGGCATAAGGGTATTTTGCCAGGTCAAAATGTCCATTTAAAACTGTACTGCTGGCTGAAGTGGCAGGCCAGAACATGTTTTAAAAGGCAACTTTAATGGATGGGACAATGAGTGCTGCTTCTGCCGCTCACTAGTAGCATTTAATTTCCAGTCCCTGGGTACTGACAACACCATATACAAGCAACGTACACGTAAATTAAATGCACTAATCGGGTGAGGCCTAATTTTATCATGTTTAGCGAGATAGTACAAGCCCTTTGTGCACTTTACCTCTTCTAGCCAGTACTAGAGTCCTTAAAGCCAACAAAAACGTGTTCAGCAGATGAAGGGAGTAAAGGTAAAAAGTTAGGGGCGACCCTGCAGAAAGGGCCAGGTCCAATGCTACATATCCTCCTAGATGGAGAACAATGGGAGTTATTTTTTCTTTCCTGGATGGGGGAGGCTGAAGATCGGACATTGTGATGAAATCCTATTTTGAGCTTTGATGGCTATATTGTGTGCTTGTCCCTATGCTGGCTCTGTAGGCCTTCTTTTAGAGGGCGGGAAAGTGGATTCTGTATCCACCTTCACTTATAGTTTTAGTCAGAGTGCTCCCTGAGGTTTCTATTGATACTTTAATTGAAAATTCAACAGACATCTGACAAACGGATCTGCATTACTTGCAGCCGCCTTCTTTTTGCGTATGTTGGATTGTATGTTTTCTACAATCTCTGTTCAGAAGCCTGTAGTCTCCATGTTTTCCATATGAATAGGTTTTCTAACTTCACAAAGAGAATCTAGACTTGATTTGGTTGTAGGCACGTTAACGTCACGCAATATGGCGGCCGGATGCAGGTTGCCAATTCGATGTCGGGTGCTCATTTGTTTTCAATAAGGTTTTTCTTGACTGCAAAGAGGCTGCAGACTTGGCACTGGAGGTAGCAGGAGGAAGACCAACGACAGCGGAGGTAAGTTGTGATGAAGGTGGCCATAGGGGCATAGTCTTTTCAGCTCATAGGCCCAGGTGCAGGGGTGCCTTCGGACGTCGTAATCTTCGTACAGGAGCCGGTCGGGGGTGAGCCTCTGGATTCACACTGCAGGCACTGTCATAGTGGGAAGGAGAGGTCAGCCAACGCTGGACACACGGTCAGGATTACTGGAGAGTCTTCACTGCACAAATGAGCCACTCCCACTCGGGCCATGGGTGTCGCGTGCAGAGTGGGCTGGGGACGCAGATCTGGCTGAATCAGGAGTTATTGGAGTCAGTTTCTTCTGAACGCAGCCGCTGTCCTTGGAAGATTGGAGACTTTATTGAAGGCAACAGTCCTCCCAGGCTTTGTGGAAGTTGTCGTTGCAAGACATGGTCGCAGGGTAGTCAATGCTAGAGATAAGCCATTAGGGCTGGGGTCAAAGCAGTTGTAGTCTTCTGGCTTCCCTCAGGAGCCCACAAAGGAATTCGCAGAAAGGGTATGGTAATGAGGCCTGGGGCATTCCTATCACCCTGACTCTGTCAGACGGTGTGAGCAGATTGTGAGTGAGTCAGCGGGAGGGGCAGAGAGTACGAGTTCCCGACTGTGACCGACAATCACAATTAAAAGTTGCTATACGTGTCAATTTTTAGGACTCGTTAGCTCCGAAGTCCCGGCGATGTGTCCCCAAAGTTGGAAAAGTTTGGAAACTTCCTGCAGCAGAACTGTCTGCCCCTGCGGCTGAGACCAGAATGCGCTCCTGGCAGTCTGCCTTCTCTGAGCCCGCTCCCTTACACACCCACGCACTGTTGTGCTGAGATTTTGCCAGAGGGTGCTTTCGTATTTTTTTCTTCTCTTTGGTATTCTGAGGGAGCCGGACAGCCCCCCTTGCCTGAGGTCAGACAGTTGTGCTGCGGGGACCACTGACATCAGTGGAAAACTGTTTATTTGGAAGCCAACATTTTGTGAGTTGTTTTCACTTTTGCTCGCTTTACCTTGGTGAGTGCACTCTTGAAGCCCTCGGACGAGGGTTTGGGTGGCAGCACCAGATAAACTCTAGCCATGGGGAAAGCGCTTGGAATATTACTTTTTCTGTGCGCGCTGGGACCAGCATTTGCCGAGCTTGGTGAGTAAATGGTTAATCAAAGTGCGTTCACTTTTCTGTAAAGACGTTACCACGCAAGCCGTATGGTTGGTACATGGAGCGTACGTAAGTGTGAGTGGGTATGGAAGTACTATGTGCTTTAAATGGGCAGGTGCTGCTCGGTACCGAGTACCACACTTTTTTATTTTGAGAGGGAGAGTACCGGCATTTCTCAAGACAGATATAATACTTTTAATTAGAGAGTACCAGCACTTCTCAGGAACAAGCAGTACCTGCACTTATATTTTTTCATTTCAAGGAGTACTGGCACTTTGAACCATCCGGAAGTCTATCCTCACCAGGCACTGGTATGCCACTGGTGATGCCAGTGTGCTAACTGTTGAAAATGCAAGTGTCCCGTTTCGCCTCTCCATTGTATGAAACTTCTAGATGAAATGTGTGCCTTTTGCTCAAAAAGTGACTACTACAGAGTAGCCTCCATCTATATTTTGCATAACACACCTACAAGTGCAGATGTCACAGTGAACGTCCTCCACCCGCTTTTTCGGGATCTATGACACCTCTACCCATCCATGCGTTGTGTATTGATATACGGCTTGTGGTGCACTTGTACATTAGGCCAGGATCTTAATGGGTGGATGAAAGGCGTGTACAACTTGGGTATCGGTGCTTGTGGACTGGCTAAATAGATGCTGATGACAAGCCATTGACAATGTAGCCCAGGTTCACTGTGCGATCAGGGCGCTGAGCAGTCGCACTGATCCTGCTAGAGTGATGTGAGTGAGGTCTGGGTGTGTGAGGTGGACATGGCATAATATGGAAAAATTGCTCAGCGAGGGAATGTGCCTGCGGTTGAGAGCTGTGCACAACCTGTGAGCCATAGCGATTTATAAAGAGACTAAACTCGATTTCTTTCTTCAGACGTTGATAAAATAAGTATCTCTGGGAAAGAATACACACATTTTTGCCTAGAACGGTGCAAAGATAGAATTGCTGTAGCTGGTGAATGTTTATTATTTCATTGTTGAAGCCTCTGAACTTCTCAAGTTCGACCTGCTCTTCTGTTTTTTTTTTTTTTAACAGCTTTTATCTGATGAACATATGATTTGTGAAGTCGTATATATTTATTAAAAGCTGCTGAGAGATTGAAATATACTTGGATTCATTCCTTTTGTGATATATGATTTTAGACCATTCCCACAAGTGTGACCCACTTTTCTGTCTTCACACTTTTATCTGATGAGCTTGTTATTTTAATGTAGTGTGTTTGAGGTCTTGCGCCTAGCGCGATACACTGCACCACACACACACACACACACACACACACACACACACACACAACCACACACACACACACACACACATAAATACACACACACACACATAACCACACACACACCACACACACATAAATACACATAACCACACCTAACCACACACACAAATACACACGGCCACACCTAACCACAAACGCACACAACCCCACACACAACCACACCCACACACAACCCCCCGCACACAACCCCACACACAACCCCCCGCACACAACCCCACACACAACCACACATGCATGCAGACGCACGCAGACACACACACAACCACAATCCCTCCCTCACACACACACCCACAATCCCTCACACACACACCCACAATCTCTCACACACACACCCACAGTCCCTCACACACACACACAATCTCTCACACACACACCCACAGTCCCTCACACACACACAACCACACGACACGCACAACCACACAGCATCAGTGCACAATTTCTACTGGCACACACACCACCAGCCATCAGTGCACACATCAATTGTTAACGCATCCACCATTAACTATTGTAGCAATCGCAGTATGGCACACTTAACTTTTAAACATATTTATTTAAAGCGCAGCATAGCACCATTGCTACAAAAATACACATTTTGTTGGCCTACAATTTATAGACTTGTTGCAATTGGTGTTGCAATATTTAGCAATGCCATTAGCTCAAACTTAATTAATGCGAGACCTATTGCATTGTAAATGCTTGTTTAATGTATGTTTTAGCAGTGTATTTAGTAGCCTGACTCTGAGATATCGCAACAATTAGTCGTTTCCAGGTGTAAATTAATTGCTACATGCAGTCTGAATCAGTAGTGTTTTTCTCAGTTTGCCTTGCGTGCACTGTGGTAAAAAAATAAAATTCAACCTTTTCACTGCGGTAATAACTGTGAGTGTGTTTATCAGTGTAAGTGCTCTAAATTCTTTCCTGTCATGGCATGCATCCTTCTGCCTCTTTCTCACTCATCTTCTGGTTTACTTACCCCATGGCTTTAGCGTAGTTTATATCATTTGCTGATGAAAGACAGATATGGGAAAAATGCCTTTGCCGCAATCAGCGAGTGCTTCAATTTAAGGTAATGTGATTTGGTTTACACAAGCCCTAACTGCTTATTTAATAGGGCTTGATATTCAGTGTTCTTAGGGCTTAAGCAAGAGTCTAATTTGAAGTGGACTGCTTCAGTTAGACTGTGAGCATCAATATGTATTCAGCCCTAGCATAATCTGAGTTAACCACTAATATGAAAAAAGATTATTGCACAAAACTGTAAACTACCTAATAATGCTTAATGGCAAATGGTACAGCTGCGTAGGGGGGGGGGGGGGAGTAATGAATGTCAGGTGCCCACAAAAGCCTACTGTGGCGAGTATTTGGTGTAATACGGGTGCCTGAGCATCAGCAGGCTTAGTGTGACGTTGCAGGGCTGCAAGTGCTATGAACAGTGCTTGTGGCCTGGGCCCTGGGAATTCTCTACAGCATGGCCATGGGCCTTTGAGAAGAGGTGGCTGTCTGTACTGGGGGAGGATGGACAGGGAGTCACAGGGGTCAGGGAGTGTCTCCCTTTGGCAGAGATGTGTCCTGTAGAAAAGTGTGCTATGGAGGGTAGCGGTTCACAGTAGCAAAGGTACATATTCTGTTCATAGGTAATCTCTTCAATGGAAAACAATTTATAAACCTGGCTTCATGTGCACAAAACCTGACATTTGTTGTTTTCAAGACTGACTTGCTTGACTTGGCACCTAAAGATTTCTTGCATCTTCAAACTTTTCTCCTCCTATTTGGTAAACGAAAATATTTTAGATGTAGTGAGATTGATGTTTATTTATCTACAACACCAGGCAGGTTTCAAACTTTTTTACAGATTGCTTTCTTGGGCGGGCATTTTGACGTTGGTTTGACAACCAAGCGATCTGTGAATGAAGATGACCAGTGCACCAAATGTCATACTGTTACTTCTCCTTATTTTGATGTGAATGTCTTAGTGAATTGATCCAGTCAGAGACGCATCTGAGCACTGCACTCTCCAAAAAGTGCTCAAGGCAGTGTGTGGCTTTAGATAATTGGTAGACAATATATTTTGCAATTGAAAATGTTCTCCAGGATTTGCATATTCATGCGTTCTTCATTGCATGGTGGTAAAAAGGTGTGTTTGGATCGTGATGGCCTTTATCATTCTCCCTTAGAACTTCTTCCCAGAACAAATGGTGGCTTGGTGTCAACAGACCAATGGCAGTATTCCACAGTCGCAGCTCCTACAGGTAACATCTAGTTTAAAGTCTTGTTTTGAATTAGCACAGATGAATCACCATAGCTTTTAAGAAACTGAAGATGGATTTTCTTGTGCAAAATTATGGTAACTTTAACGAAAAATATTGGTTCTTTAGCTGACATTGAAAGCCCATTAAGCCCATTATGGGTTATGCTCTGCCTTGTGAACTATCTGTGAACATCCTCTTTTATAGGTAGCAATGAATCGGAACACTTTTAATAAGTCACTCTTCGCTTGTTTGGGCCTAGTGTTATTGGAACTCTCTGAATGAGCAGAAAAGCCCACTGCTCCATAAAGCACACGCTGCCAAATGTTAGGTGTAAAAAGGACACACACTCGACCCCATCTTCACCTCCAGCAACCATGTCTCCTTCAGCCACACTACGAATCTCCTCTGGACTGACCACAGCTGCGTTCACTTCACCTACAACAAGCCGAAACCCACCATCCACATCCAACCAACTCTACAAAGAAACTGGAACAAGATCACCACCGACCAGATCTCCACATCACTCCTTCAAACCTCCCCAGCCCTCTCTTCTAACGCCAACGAAGCCGCCTCCAACCTCACCCTCTGGCTATCCAACACCGCCGACACCTTAGCACCACTGAAAAAACGTCAACACAAACCTGGCATCAAGAAGGCCTCATGGTTCAACGATGACCTCAAGAATTCCAAGAAACTGTGCCGCTCCCTTGAAAAGGCCTGGAAAAAAGACCCATGCACCACCACCAAAGACGCCTTCAAAAGCGCCATCCGTACTCACCACCAACTGATCCGAAAAGCCAAGAAAACAGCATTCAAGGATCGACTTGACAACAACTCCCACAACAGCAAGGAACTTTTCAACATCGTCAAGGAATTTTCCAACCCCTCGGCCAACTCCAACGACATCACCCCCTCTCAAACCCTCTGAGATTCCCTAGCCTCTTTCTTCCACAACAAGATTGCTGACATCCACAACAGCTTTGACAACCAACCCGGAAGCCAACCCACCCTACCATCAGCCGACCATCTTCCCCTCGTTAACACCCTTAACGCCTGGAACCCAATCTCCACTGAGGACACCATCCGCCTGATGAATTCCATCCACTCTGGATCCCCCACAGACCCATGCCCTCACCACATCTTCAACAAAGCAGACTCCATCATAGCTCCGCACCTCCGAGACGTCATCAACTGCTCCTTCAACTCCGCTACCTTCCCAGAAGACTGGAAACACGCTGAACTCACCGCCCTTCTGAAAAAACCAACAGCAGACCCCACCGAACTCAAAAACTACCGCCCCATCTCGCTTCTTCCATTCCCGGCAAAAGTCATCGAGAAAGCTGTCAACAACCAGCTCGCCGCCTTCCTCGAAGCCAACAAATCACTCGACCCCTCACAATCTGGCTTCCGAGCCAAACACAGCACTGAGACCGCCCTCATCGCAGCAACAGACGACATTCGAACTCTACTGGACAATGGAGACACAGTCGCCCTCATCCTCCTCGACCTCTCTGCAGCCTTCGACACAGTCTGCCACAGCACCCTTTTACAACGCCTCAGAAACATCGGAATCCAAGGAAAGGCACTGGAATGGATCACCTCGTTCCTCACCGGAAGAACCCAGAGAGTCCGCCTCCCACCATTCAAGTCCGAAGCCTCTGAAATCATCTGCGGCGTACCACAAGGATCCTCACTCAGTCCCACCCTCTTCAACGTATACATGAGCCCCCTCGCGGCCATCGCCCGCCAACACAACCTCAACATCATCTCTTACGCGGACGACACTCAACTGATCCTATCTCTCACCAAGGACCCCAGCACCGCCAAAACTAACCTACACGAAGGAATGAAAGAAGTCGCCGAATGGATGAAACAAAGCCGTCTGAAACTGAACTCAGACAAAACAGAAGTCCTCATCTTAGGTAAATCCCCCTCTGCATGGGACGACTCCTGGTGGCCGGAAGCCCTCGGAAATGCACCCATCCCGACAGACCACGCACGGAACCTTGGCGTCATCCTGGATTCTTCACTCTCTATGAACAGACAAGTCAGCGCCGTATCCTCCTCCTGCTTTAACATTCTTCGCATGCTCAGAAAAACTTTTCGCTGGATCCCCACCGAAACAAGGAAAACAGTCACCCATGCCCTGGTCACGAGCCGACTGGACTACGGAAACACCCTCTACGCAGGTACCACCGCTAAACTCCAGAAGAAACTACAACGAATCCAAAACGCCTCTGCCAGGCTCATATTAGACATCCCACGCAACGAACACATCTCTGGTCACCTCAAAGACCTCCACTGGCTACCCGTCAATAAGAGGATTACTTTCCGTCTGCTTACCCACGCACACAAATCTCTCTACGACATCGGACCAGATTGCCTCAACTCTCGACTGTCCTTCTACACCCCCTCCCGCCAACTTCGCTCTTCCAGCCAAGCCCTCGCCACTGTACCTCGCATCAACAAGACCACCATGGGAGGCAGATCCTTTTCATACCTGGCTGCCAGAACTTGGAACTCACTCCCCGCTTACCTTCGCCTCACCCAGAATCACCTAGCGTTCAGAAAACAGCTTAAAACGTGGATTTTTGACAAATAATCCTCCTCCCCTTCCTAAGCGCCTTGAAACCCTCTGGGTATGTAGTGCGCTATATAAATTTTATGACTTGACTTGACTAAAGACCTCAGCATAAAACGTTAGTCGCATAAAGTAAGGGGGCAAATAAAAGCATTTGGCAAGGGAAACTTTGATAGTGTTGTGATCCACGGTCCCCCATGCTGAGCTATGCCTCTAATCTTCTCTGAAAGTTCACATAGCTATAAATGGACAGTTTGTTTTATAACTAACTGAACATTTTGCAAATCTACCAGGAACTCATTAAAAACAGCTTTGTAAGTGGCATTTTCCCAATAATGGGTTTAACGTTATAATCTGCTATAGGATTAACAGGCAAAATAGTTTGTGCAAATTTGCGGTCACCTAAATGTTTGACTAGTAAGGGGAGCTACCAGGACATCATACTGTCATCTTTGACTAACATTGACTCCTGCAACTCAATGAAACAAATATTAATACAGCAACGTCTTGTGACAGGTGATAACTCTAGAAAACCTCCTTTTACCCATGGAATGAATCCTCTTGCTGTTAATGAACAGCCAAATTGCACACAGCAGCTCTCTTCTCTAAAGTGAAGTCCAGGACATTTGCTGCTGAAACTGCCATCTTTACTCCCCTCTGCTGCACCAAGTGCATAGGCGACAGTTTAACGAGGGTGTGGGTTTCAACTTGCCTTGCTTTTCTCCTAACCTTCTACAGGCCCAGTTTTGGAATCCACTATAGGAACTACATTTCCCTCATCTGCTGTAGAAGGGATTTGTAAACTATGGAGTCAGAAGGAATTCCAATAAAGCACGAGTACAAGGATTCTAAACTCCCACTGATCATTCCCATGGGCCCCGCAGAACAGACAGGTGGTACCCATCACATTATATAGGAGTGTCGGTACGGGGTGACCTGCCTCCCTAGCTGTTTTGCCTGCTTACACCCTTGCTGGGCACCAAGGCAGTGGCTGTTATTTCACCACATGTTCCGCTGTTTTATTTTAATACACATTTTATTGATTTTACCTCATGTCAATCTAGTCCTGCCCCCCATAACATCATCTGATAGCGATCCCAGGTGTTTGGACCCCACCAAATGTCTTTCATGTTGACCACCAATTAATGATACACGTGGGGAATTCTATGGACAGTGTGTTTATGTAGTATCTTGGCCTCTATGTGGCTATAGTGCGGTAAGTCTTTCAGATCTCTGTAGGGCTTAAGAGCATGCCCAAGCTGTAAATATATGAAAAACATATTATGCTGTAGACCATACTCCCCAACCCTGTAATTCTGCAAAAGATTTTAGCATCAAAGCCACATTATACCTCCCAGCTTAGAGATACCAAGTGCATTTCAAGACCTGAATCCATGTAGCTCAAACACTTGTCTCAATATGATCCCAAATTCTGGGGAGTCTCAGTGTCCGACTACCCGAGTGCTTGGAGTTTCATTCCATGTTTAGAGCCACGTTTGTGGCAGAGTGGAGAAACCCTGGTGGAGCATCTCCACAAAGCAAGTGTACGAGAGGCATTTCCTTCTTTGCCGGTCTCTCCGATGTAAAGGCAGTCTCCCGTGTTATCAAACCACCCCTCGCTGATTATCACATGAGCCACTCTATAATGTCAAGCGTCTGAGGCAGGAATGCCCACATTGTAGGTTGATTTGTAACCTTTAGATAGGGCAATTCTTGGAGACTGATGGTTTGACAGTAAGTGCAGCAGAAGTGAACCTTCTTTCCTAAAGAAGAATGCAATAGGATGAAGGAGTAGTTATGTAGTTAAAATGAAAGGCGTGGCAGGATGACCATTTTATATATGGAGGAGCATCTCCTACTGGACAGTGCTGTCCAGAACCCAAGGTCAACGGTCAAGATGTACATCTTGTATTCAGCCTCTTGCAGCCACCAGGTACTCTAGCACCAGCCTGGTCTTGAGTTTCCTGGGCCAAGTCCCAGCCACAGTTCCACTGTTCAGTGGTCTGACACACCTAGTTAGAAAGTGCATCTATTCATCCTGAGTCTCGGAGCTCAACAAAATTAAATTATCTTGTTGAATAAACACTTTGTGCCCCTCAGAATAAAAATGTGGCAGTATTCCTGGGGATGCAGGGCCCACAATATATCTGACAAGTCCAGGAATCTAGCCAGGAAGGACAGCCCATGGAGCTCCCCGTCCTACTCAATGGACCTGTTGACTTCCCCATTGAGGTGCCCTTCCAGTTTCCAAGGCCTTGCTGTGAGTTGTTCCACCAATGCCCGAAAACTTTAAGTGCCTTGTGAGGGTGTGTTAGGGGGGGGGTGGGGGGGGCGGGGGTGCGTAGACAAGGTTTATAGCAATGGGTTGAATGGGTCGGGCAAAGAGGAGCACTGATATTGCTGCATACTTACCCTGGTTATCATGCCACTCGTGTGACCGTCAGCGGCGGATGACTGGCTCAATATGGCAACCCCACGACCCACTTATAAAGCCTGCATGGAAAATTTGTGAGTAACCCATCCATGGCTAAAAGGGGGTAAGCATGTGCCCGCTAAGTGTCTCTTGAAGGAGTAGGTCTGTAGAAAAGGACTTGACTGCTCTCCGTATCGCAACTCTTTTAATTTGGTCTAAGAACAATAACATTCCATTTCTAAAAGCTATTGTTATCATTCCTCTGTGTATCGCGGTGATTAGCCTTGTGGGCAAGTGTGTACTGTGGCAGAGAGCATGAACAGAGTGCCTGTGGTTTTCAGTGCCAGCAGTGAGCCCCTGTAGATATGTAGTGTACCTATATTGCTTGCATTTTTTACTGGACTGCCAACAAGGTAAGTCTTTGTTGGACTTTTAACATGTAGTCTGACAATATTATTACATGGGTGGGTTTGCATAATAAAGCCTTGTGTTCCTGGGAGGACCTGAGGATCACATCCAGGTCTTCAAAGTTGAATATGTGGGGAAAAGGAGAACTGGAGTGTCCCCTGGCTTGGGCCTTTGGGCCAGTTCCACCTTGTCAACAGGCTAAGATATCATCTTTAGGTGTCCAGGTCTTCAGCCACATTGCAACAAATTGATTTGGGGATGATCCCTGTGACCCTTCGATGAACCCACAATCCTTATATTGTTGCTGCGGGAAGGCCCTTCTGCATACTTGGCATGTACCTCCTGCTGGTGTACAATCTTCTGAACCTAGTGTTCGAGGCATGTGGGCTGCTGAATTCATATCTGTGCATAGATCGCCGCCTAGTGTTGGGTCCGGATGATTGCACATTGTTGTCCTGGAAGAGTCTTCGAAGTATCACAAGATAGGTGGCTCCTCCCCTGGACTACAGTGCGCATGGGCATCCTCTCCATCCTCAGATTGTTTTTTCCGCCATTGGGTTCGGATGTACTTTCTCGACTCTAATTCGGAAACTTTGTATTGACTCTTTCCTAAGGCCAAAAGGCCTTCAAAGCATTGGTATTGTCTCGTTCGGTGCCTGTTCTTTTGCAGTTCTTCGAACCGGACGTCGGAAGCTGGTTCTCGCTTTCGACACCAAACGCCCAGACTACGACGACGATGGATCGGAGCCCGTTTAAACGATGCCCCGTCTGTAATTCGAAATACCCCCACATTGATGTGCACCCAGTGTGCAATAAATGTTTGTCCCCCGAGCACGACAAGGCCAGCTGTATGGCCTGCTCGAAGTTCCGCTCCAAGAAGACGCCTAAACTTCGACACGCAGCGAGGCAGTCGGCGCAAAAGTCGGCGCCCGAGCCGGTCAACATCTTCGAGGCCGGTGACGAAGAAGGCGTTGAAGATGAAGAAGGAGAAGAAGAGGTGGTTCCTGAAGAGCAGTCGGAACCAGCGTCGGAGCATGACTCCAACTTCGAGGCGGACGAGCAAGCTGAACAGTACGTCCACGAAGAAGACGTCGTTGAGGTAGGGGACGACGAAGGGGCCATCGGAGCCATCGATGACCACTCCAGTGATGAGCCAGGCCCAACCGCAGTAGCGGGGCCTATAACTGACATTACGCTCCCTACGGCTCAGGTCGAGGCATTGCCGAGAGGCCTTAGCCAAGATCTTCCTTCACGTTCTATAGCCCCGCGTCCAAGCCAGGCTAAGAATGCATCCAAGGAGCCATCGGTCGATTCTTCTAAACCGAAACCAACGGAGCCGAAATCGAAACCAAAACTACTTCAAGTCAAGTCAAAATCCACTTTATTCGATTAATTAAAATCATAAAAGTATTCTACAACAAATATCATACGTTCATATATCTTAAAAACAGTTAATACAGTATTAAACAGTAGATAGAATTTAAAAAACAAGTTAAAAAGGCATTATTTACACAGAATTCTTTGCAGTTTGCACTCAACATTACAGTAAACATGAATTCAAGTATCTATCCTCAGTTGTGAATCCAATCTTAACCTTGATCTTTTACATCTAACAGATGCAGCCAAAAAACTAGCGGTGCAATACATAATCAAAGGGGAATGCAACATCTGTAAATATAACAGCGCAGGCTTGTACTGCGTAAAGCCCAACTCCCTCAGAATTGATTTTAAATATCGAGTACGGGGTTCGTGATAAAAGGAACAGAAGAACAAAAAATGCGCATTATCCTGAGGGGAAAAACCATCACATTTGCATGGGGACGAGTCCTCGAGCTTACACCAGTCTTTCTCGTCCCGCAGAACCATATAAATTTGGTTAAAACGAAATTTGGACAGTAGCCACCTATGAAAAGAATTAGTGACCACTGCCAAATAAGGAGCCAACTCAAAAGATGGGGTTATCAATACATGAGCCCTCACAGAGGGTTTACATAATTCATCCGCTTCACGCTCGGCCATACGTAATCTGATGAAATTGTTCTTAACCCACAACAAATCTGCTTTACACAGGGATTCTGGGCTGGTAAAGATTTCAGGGCGTCCCATACTTGCGGCCAAGGACTCGACATATGAAACCCCCTGGATATCCCTCCTGTGATCTAACATAAGACAGTCTTTGATTATCCTATGATTAAGGCCAAGATTCGGATTAAGCCAAAGCTTAATCCACATCAGAAGTGGAGCGAGATTAATTATATCTAAAATATAACCCAAACCCAACTCAAGATGTAAAGAGTGAGTGGCAGTTGACTGTGGTAGACCCAACAGAGAACGAAGAAATTTATTTTCCTCTGTCTGGATGCATTTAGAATTAGCGTAGCCCCAGACTGCAGCCCCGTATCTAGCGATCGCGGCTGTCTTGGCTTTGTAAACAGCCAGGACAGCTTCGATAGGTTTCCCCCCCAATCTTTTAGTGAATCCCAGGATTGCAGAGTATGAGCTTCTCACCGCGTTCGCTTTGGCTGTTAACTGCGGTGTCCAGGTTCCCCTTTGGTCGAATATCACTCCCAAGTAGGTAAAAACTTTAACATTTGTAATAGCCTCTCCATCACAAAAAAAGGTTTTTTCTTTTAGTTTACCACATCCTGCTGACATAGTGTGCGATTTGTTCTTATTCACCACCAGGTCAAGACTGGACATAAAGTTACCGAAGGAATTGAGTAACTTTTGCAGGGCAATTGGGGTCCTGGCTATTAGCACCGCATCATCGGCGTAGAGGAGCACCGGAATTGGTGCACCCCCCATGCTCGGAATATCCTTTGTAGCTGCCCTTAATTCATCCTCCAATGAGTTCACGTATAACGTGAACAGCATTGGCGCGAGTATACATCCCTGACGGACCCCTCTAGTTGATCGAAAACTCTTGGTACACTTTCCGTCCGTTGTTATTCTGATGCGGGCCCTCAGATCTTTATGGAGCTCTGCCAGAAAGTGTACCAAGGAGCTATCGAGGCCCATCTTCAGGAGCATTGCCCACAACTTAGATCTATTAACAAGATCAAAAGCTGTGGACAAGTCCATGAAGCCAAGAAATATACTTCCCCCTTTAGCTCTGGTGTATTTATAGATCATGAGGTGGAGATTTAGGCATTGATCCTCTGTACTCCTCCCTGACCTAAATCCGTATTGTGCCTCGGACAGGATATTGTTCCCCTTGGCCCACGCGGATATTCTTGCTAGGACAACCTTTCCTAGGATTTTAACCGAGGAGTCCAACAACGAAATCGGTCTATAGCATTTCGGATCTCCTCTCTGACCTTTTTTAAATATTGGCACAACTGTGGCTAAAGACCAGGTCTGAGGGAATCCCACTACGGCAGAGGCATTAAAAACTTTTGTTAAAATATTGGCCCAGAACAGCGGATTTGCCTTGAACATATCCGCTGGCACTCCATCGGGTCCCTGGGCCTTGCGTCCTGCTTTATCCTCTATAGCTCTAAGTACCTCAGTTATGTCAAAGCTCACAGGCTCCAAGGGGTTCTCAATAGCAGGGATTATGAAAGGTTCCAGCTCCCTATTACTATCATAAATATTTTCAAAATGGCGGAGCCAGTCCTCTTCTGAGATATTTAATTCCATTACTGAGTTTTGGTCACCTGAAAGTAAAGGAGTGTTAATAATTGACCAAAACTTAGCACTGTTTTTTAGGGTGGCTTTATCCATTAATTCTTCCCAGGCTATACTCTTTAGTTCATTTTTGCGCAAATTAATGGCCAAAGTAAAATCCTTTCTTAATCGTGCGACTAGCACTTTGTCCCTTGGGCGCGTGTTGAGGGCTTTCTTGAGGTGATTGTGTGCTTTGCTACAATTTTTGTCAAACCAACCTTTCACCGATTTATGTTTGCCCCCCTGACCTTTGGCTGTGAGGCAAGTGGACACAAACCTACAAACACCCTCGAAGGAAGATATAACCTCCTTACTCCCAGTTAACGGGTTGGCACACATTTAATTCATCAGAAACTGAAGAGGATACGGTTAAGAAAAAATTGTCGGGTACAACCATTTCCCATTTAATTCTCCCCTGATCCTTGTCCTTAACATGCAATATAGACCGCTGGGTGACAACTGATTTTAACAAAAAGGAGCTACTCACTAACTCCAACCCCACGGGATTATGGTCACTCATAGGCATAGCAATTGCATTATATGAGATCACATAGTCCAAAAAGCCTCTTGAGACAAAAATAAAATCAATTATCGAGTCACAAGCCCTTCCCGTATAAGTGGCGACCCGTGTACTCTTATCGTAGAATTCTGGTTCATACAGCTCATTTTCCCGTAATACATTTTCGAGCACCAAACCCTTCTGTGTATGTTCTAGGTGAGGGGAGGACACACTATCCGGCCCATCTTCATCCCCTAGGGCACAGTGTGAGCACAAATGAACATTAAAATCGCCCATTAAAATAAATCGACACAAGGTGGATTGTTTGACTCTATAAAGACTTAAAAAATCTGCTAACCATGTAATGTACACAGTTTCAGGGGAACCGTTCGGTGCATTATAGCAATTAACAAGGAGCAATTTACAGCCGTCCTCTAATTTTATCTCCAGAACGAGGAAATTATGAGAGGCACAGTCAATCAGGGTAATTTTGCCCTTGATATTCACCGATACCAGTGTCAATAGGCCTCCTTTGTTCCGGCCTGCAGGGGAAGGCAAAGCAGGTACAAAATAAGAAGTAAAGCCGTCTAGCCAGTAATCACAGTCCATGTCCCAAGTCTCCTGAATAGCGATGATATCATGGAGCTTTACGAAATTTTCCCAGTTTGGGTCTCCCTTCTTGGACCGCAAACCAGCGATGTTCCAGGATAACAGTCTAACCGTGTCCCCTTTAGCAGTTGTGATCTCTGTTATACTGTTACCATCCGCAGCAGAAGAAGGTACATGAACCGTTGGTATTAAATCCACTAAGGCATCGTCCACTGTACCCTCTCCGGCACCCCGTCAATCGCAAAGGTCGAGACCTGAGAGAGCATCAAATCTGTTGTGTGTTACAATAGGTGGACCATAGGAAAAATGATTATCGCGTCCCTGAACCAAACTTAGAGGAGCCGATCTGAGCCCCACCGGGGTGAATGGACTTAGTCTTTGTCTGGGTAAGGAGGCAAAGTTGACATGATTATAGAAATACCCTAACGGACGCACTTGAATACCATTGCTGTCCTCCAACAGAGATGCTGCTCGTAGGAGTACTGTGGCCACATGTTGAGGGTATTTAAAGTTCACCACCACACAATCCCCTCTACAAGTTTTCCTCGAGGGACCAATCCAATTTACCCTCCTAGTCGTGATAATGTCTCCTGCAAATTTAGTAGGGAAACCACATTTAGCACTCAGCCAAGCCACTACTTTGTTTTTGAGTGAGTCGTGAACTTCCTCTTGTGGCTCAGTAGAGCCTGGGGTATGTACTGGGACATTTGCCAACACGACGACATAGGGGGCGCAATCCGGGGGTAGATTAATGGAATTATTGCGCCTACTTTGTATGGCATTCGTGTTGTATGAGAGGCCTGGTCTCTGCTGGCTCCTAACCGTGTCTATAGCCGAGTCTATTGGCGAGGAGCAAGTGGCTGAGGGGACAATACGGTTGTTATCCATGCTATTTACCTGAGGGATCATAGTAGATGGATTGGCAGCTTTTGTAGCATCTATCCCCACCACCTCAGAGCTCACTGTGCTAGTTGAAGGGAGTGGGGAGTTAGCCTTAACTAAATTAGCCAACTGCTGGTCCAACAGACCTCCTAGTCTTTTTATCTCAGTGTTCGCGGTATCCAATTTGGCCGCAAGGGAGGCAATGGAATCCTTAAGTTTTAAGTCAAAAGTGGCCTCAATGGTTTTGATTAGTAAACCAAACTGCTCAGGACTCAAGGTGATGCTGGTATCCTTTTTACTCTCTGCGCTCAGTTTTGCTTTAGGGGAGGTGTGACTATCGGGCAAGTGAATGTCCCCTCTTCTCCTGTGGGTGATCTTACCCCCCCTCTTGCCTTGCTGCTTTCTACAGGTTCTAACAGGTCTCTCTTTTTTGCTTCCTTCCGCTACCTCTGCCACTACCTCTTCCTCAGAGTCAGACGATAATTTATCTAGCATTATTGTATCAGGCGTTATAGTGTCAGGGGCCTGATGGATCGAAGCTACTACCACGCTAGCTGAGTTAGATGCGATTTGTTCCCCTAACATACAGACAGTGCTATTTTCGCCCTCTGAGGATGCCTCCGGCGTAGTTGCTCTTACTGGAGGGAGGTCATGATCTAGAGAAGCAACTTTGCCCAAAGAAGCCCTTCTGTCATCGTTGATTTTATTCACCATTTTGACAAGGAAATTGTTCATAGAGCCTGCCCCTGTAACCACCTTATCTTTCTTTGTGCCTGACATTATAGAAACTGTAACGGAGTTGATTAACAGCAATGACTATGCCTATGCCTTGGATGTCACCAGGAATCCTATGACCAGTTTATCAGGGTATAAGCCTGTACAGTCCCGCAGCCTTATCCGACACGGCTCCAGCAAAATAGCACAGCACAGTTTGTTACTCACAGGGTCTCTGGCCCGGCCCTGCCTCCTCCTGCCTCAGACTGCCCGCCCTCTGCCCGGGCTCCGCCCGGCGCCGCCCGCGCGCGTCCCGCGACGTGGAAGAAGCGTCCTGCTCTTGAGGCGGTGAACCGGAAGTCGCCGCAAGTCTCCCTGGGAGCTGTAGGCTCCAGCCGCTGGCCGCCGGGTGTTGCTAAGCGGCGCGGCGAGACTGCAGCGTTGGGGACCCAGGAGACTCACAAATGCCCGGTAATGTTCCTTAGGTCCTCTGCGCTCCTCTGCGCAGCGGAATTGCTCTCTTCACTTACTTTATGTAGCTTTTCACTATTTTGCAATTTTCCAATATTCCACCGGGGGTCCAAACTGATGGTGCATGCCGAAAGAGAGACAGAGAAACAGCCTGCCTCGCTGAGCCCAGCAGTCCGAGTGAAGCACACCAGCGCCTTCTTGGTTGAATCCGGGACAGCTGTAGCTAATCGAGCCGACGCCCAACAGTGCTGGAGATCAGGACAAGCGTAACGGTCGGAGCAGGCGGTCGGAGCAAAGCAGCTGTCTCGAACGCCAGAAGCTACAAGACCGGTAAGCCCCCGTACTTTGCCACCCTCAGCAGGTTGTAGACTGTAGGTTGTAGGTTGTAGACCTGCTAATACATACAGCCCCACCGTGTGTCACAGGTTATGAGCTCTGCTCATGGCCTCCTAGTGAGGAGCTGAAATCACACACACTTAAAATGGTGGTCCGTTCGACGTCAATGCCTGTCCAATCAAATACTATCGACGACCCTTTGGCGTCAAAGGTGGCTGTCGCCTCGAAGACTGGAGCGTCGAAGCAGAGCTCAACCATCAAACACGTCACCTCGACGACGTCGACGCACAAACATGGCGACAAGGCCAAAGGCCTCCAGACTAAGAAGGCCGTTGAGCCGAAGATTTCAGGGCTCAAGCCACTGCTCAGCAAACAACTCGAGCCGAAAGCCAAAGCTGACCTGAAACAGCAAGTCTCGTCGACACCTAAGGCTGGAAATGCTACACGCCGGGAGCTCGAGTCGACGCAATCGAGCAAGCGTCCTACTCAGGCGCCGAAGCAGCTCGAATCGACCACTACATCAAGCTCCAAAACCGTCGGCCACCCTCAGATTAAGTTCGGTCTTCCGCCAACTGCTTGAGCGAAGCATCTCGAACACCACAGGGGCGCCGACCCTTCCAAAACGTCGTTGGAGCCTTCGCAGCCCGCCCCCGAAGGGGTTGTGTTCCACGAACCCTCGTACGACAACCAGTCGAAACTCTTTATCGACTCTGAATCGGGCAGACTAACCATCCACAAGCGGAAGATCGCGCCTGAACATCCCTTGGAGGGTTACAAAATTCCTCTTAAACGGAAGAAGGACTCGGACACCTCACCAGTTCTCTTCGAGCACGTTCAGGACTATTCGCAGCAAATGGCATATTCTCCAGCACAAAGCGAGGAGGACATGGGCGAAGACTATGGTCAAGCAGCCTTAACTTATCACGCTGACACTGATCAAGATGAACCACAACAGTGGTCTGAGGCTGTAGATCAAACTATAGACCCTGATTAACCACATGCTGCACCAGACGCCCAGTCCTACAGCGTCAAAACATCGCCAACTGAGAACACGGCGGCGTTTAACGCTTTGATAGAAAGGGCAGCACTCAACCATGACGTGGAGATGCACGCAGAACCTGTGGACGAAGATTTCTTGTTTGACACTTTCTCCACCTCTGAACGATCCACTAAGACTTTGCCTATGCTTAAAGGGGTCCTCAAGCATGCTGCGGACATTTTCAAAGAACCCACAAAAGCTAGGGTTATCAACCCACGGATTGAGAAAAAATATAGGCCTGCTCCAGTGGACCCCACCTACATCAAAGGCCAGCTCCCCTTGGACTCCCTGGTAGTGGCCAATGCCCACAAGAGGACAAACTCACAAACTAGTGGTGATGCTCCACCTCCGGACAAGGAATCAAAGATTCTGGAGGAGTCTGGAAAGCGAGTGGCCGCGCAGGCTGCTAATATTTGGAGGATTTCAAATACACAGGCCCTGTTGGCTAGATACGACAGGGCGCACTACGACACACTAGAACAGTTGTTGCAACACCTGCCTGATGTTTACAAGGTGGGAGCAGAGATGATTATACAGGAAGGGAAGTTGATTTCTAATGTGTCCATCAAATGCGCACTGGATGCAGCAGACCCGGCAGCTAAGGCCATAAACACTAGTGTGATGCTAAGACGTCACGCATGGCTCCGCATCTCTGGTTTCAAGCCCGAGATTCAAACAACTCTGCTCAACCAGACGGTTAACCCGGACTTCCTTTTTGGTCCCGAGGTAGACACAACACTCGAAAAAATAAAAAAGGACACTGACAGCAAAATCCATGGGGGCTCTGCAATCTCAGCAGTTTCGGGGCAGTTCCTTTCGTCGCTCCGGTAATAGGGGAGCCTCTAGAGGACAGGCTTTACAGCAGGCCCAGTACACCAAAGGGAGCACGCAATCCACCTACACAAAGAATACCAGGGGTGGATACCGTGGGAACAGCGCCAAAGGCAGAGGACGTGGCAATAACGCCAGATCCTCCGCTCCCAAAAAACAGTGACGCCTTGTCACTGCCCCCGACCATCTAACACCTGTCGGGGGAAGACTCCAGCAGTTCCTGCCAGTCTGGGAAGGCATTACCATGGACAGGTGGGTGAGACAACTTATCCGATATGGCTATTGTCTAGAACTGACCTCCACCCCCCAACATACCCCCAAGGCACCGTCCTATGTCCGCAGAGTACATGCACTTATTGCAGCAAGAAGTACTCTCCATGCTGCAAAAAGGGGTGATAGAACTCGTGCCTGCAGAAGAACGAGGTACAGGGGTGTACTGTACATTCTAGACCTCAGATCCCTCAACCAATACATCCTTTCAGAGCACTTCCATATGTTAACCTTACAGCAGGTCTTGCCGTTGCTCAGTCAGGGCGACTTCCTAGCGACCCTGGACCTCAAGGATGCATATTGCCACATTCCCATTCACCCAAGTCACAAAAAATATCTCCGGTTCACCATCAACAATCAGCATTACCAATTCAAGGTCCTGCCTTTCGTGGTCACCACTGCCCCCAGAGTGTTCACCAAGTGCTTAGCGACCGTGGCTGCGCACCTTCGAAGACAACATGTTCACGTCTATCCCTACCTGGACGACTGGCTCGTTCAGGCCAAGTCAGCCCAGTAGTGTGCCAGCCACATGTCGCGCACAATTCACCTCCTTCACAGTCTGGGGTTCTCACTCAACTACACGAAGTCACACCTGCAGCCAGCCCATGTGCAACAGTACCTAGGGGCAACATTGAACACTCTGACGGCAACAGCGCAGCCGAACTCTGCCAGGGTCAACAGCATGCAGCTGCTCATTCGGAGGTTCAGGCCTAAACAGTCACTCCCAGCGCAGGTGTTCATGCAGCTGATCGGTATGATGGCATCCTGCATATTCATAGTCCCGCACGCGAGACTGCACATGCGTCCCCTTCAAGAATGCTTGGCACGACAGTGGAACCAGGCTCATGGGCATTTAAAAGACCTAGTGTTGGTGACCGGTCGTGCCTACAACTCTCTGCATTGGTGAAATCCACAAAACCTTTGCAGGGGACGACCGTTCCAAGAGCCTGTTCCACAGATAGTGCTAACGACAGACGCATCTCTCCAGGGTTGGGGAGCGCATGTCCTCCATTACACGGTGCAGGGACTATGGACAACGCAACAGCAAAAGGTGCATATCAACCTGTTAGAACTGATGGCAATCTTCATGGTACTGAAAGCGTTCAAGTTGCACCTGTGCAACAAGGTCGTGTTGATCCGGACGGACAACATGACTGCCATGTATTGCATCCAGAACTAGGGAGGCACACACTCCCCGCAGCTATCTCACCTAGCCCAGAGCATGTGGAAGTGGGCCATTCAGAGGAACATCTTCCTCATGGCGGAGCATCTCCCGGGCGTAGACAACCAGATGGCGGGCCTGCTCAGCAGGCACAGTCATCAGATGCACGAGTGGGAAATCCACCCCTCGGTACTCCAGCCATACTTCCAGCAGTGGGGTCATCCAGAGATAGACCTCTTCGCCACGAAAGAGAACGCAAAATGCCAAAGCTTCGCCGCCAGGTTCCCACACCCGCAGTCTCAGGGCAATGCGATATGGATGAACTGGTCAGGCAGATTTGCGTACGCTTTTCCCCCAGCCCCACTCATACCACTGGTGGCACGCAAACTGCGGCAGCACTCCATGACGCTCATCCTGGTTGCTCCAACGTGGGCATGGCAGGCTTGGTACACCACGTTCCTGGAACTTTCAGTGGTGCCTCACCAACGGCTGCGCCTCACTCCCAGCCTCCTCACTCAAAGCCATGGAGACATTCAGCACCCAGATCCTCAACAGTTGAGCCTAGTGATTTGGCTCCTGAGGTCATAGTTTGAATACCTCAACTTGCCCCCTGAGTGTATGAACATCATCAAAGCAGCAAGGCGACCTACAACCAGGGCGTGCTATGCAGCCAAATAGAAACTATTTGTCATTTACTGTTCCAACATTGACATTAATCCGCTAGATGCGTCCACGCAGAACATCATATGTTACCTGCTGCATCTGTACCAATGCAACCTAGCGTATAGTTCCATCATGATACATTTGGCTGCTATAGCCGCTTATCTTCAGAACAGGCAAACATTTCACTTTTCAGAGTGCCTGCCATCAAAGCCTTTTTGGAGGGCCTTAAAAGAGTGATCCCTCCCAGACACCCTCCTTCGCCTGTCTGGAATCTAAATATCGTTCTCACCAAGCTCATGGGGCCCCCCTTTGAGCCTCTCCATTCTTGTGAGATAGTTTCTTACTTGGAAAGTGGCTTTTCTAATAGCCATCACATCGCTGCGAAGAGTCGGCGAGCTTCAAGCCCTCACAATTCAAGAGCCCTACCTACAAATTCATGCTAATAGGGTGGTGCTGCGCACCAACCCCAAGTTCATGCCAAAGGTAATCTCGCAGTTCCACATTAATCAAAACATAAAACTGCCAGTTTTCTTTCCAAACCCAGACTCAGTGGCAGACAGAGCACTGCACACCTTAGATGTCAAAAGAGCTCTCCTGTATTACATCGACAGGACAAAGGACTTTCGAAAGACTAAACAACTGTTTGTTGCCTTCTCTCCACAACACAAAGGCAACCCTATTTCCAAATCAGGTATAGCCAGGTGGATAGTTAAATGCATTCAAATCTGTTATCAAAAGGCTAAACGCACTTTAACAGTTCCCCCAAGAGTGCATTCCACACGCAAGCTAGGGGCATCCATGGCTTTCCTAGGTAACATTCCTCTAGAGGATATATGTATAGCAGCCACATGGACCACCATACATACACCAAACACTACTGCGTAGATGTGCACTCCAAACAGAAAGGTGCTGTAGGACAGGCTGTTCTCAGAACTCTCTTTCAGACTGCTGCAGCTGGCACGGGCAACCGCCGATAAGGATGTAACTGCTATTTATTCTATGCACAGATATGAATTCAGCAGCCCACATGCCTCGAACGGAATATGCTACTTACCAGTATGCATCTGTTCTTGGCATGTTATGTTATTTAAAATTTATAAAGCGCACATACGCCCGAGGGCTTCTTGGCGCTGGAAAGAGATAAAAAAAAAAACACAACATAACAAGGGTGGATCAACAGAAGTCTCTATTTCAAATATGCCTGTGTGAATAGGTAAGTCTTAAGTGCCTTTCTAAAGGCAAGGAGGTCCTTGCTCTGTCTAAGGGCTAGCGGCAAAGAGTTCCACAGGGTGGCTGCTAAAAAATGAAAACTGCTGCCTCCCTGTCGTTTCTTCTTAAAGCGTGGTACCTCAAGTAGATCTTTGTGGGCTGATCTCAAGCTGCGTGAGGGGACGTATCTGCCAATTAGCTGCCTGATGAATAAAGGGCCCTTGCCTTGCAGTGCCTTAAAAATAATGCACCCGGCTTTGAATTCGGATCTTTGGGCCACAGGTAGCCAGTGCAAGGTCTCTAACCCTGATTTGATCGATACCCATTTGGGAACATTGCAGATCAGTCTGGCAGCTTGATTCTGCAGGTACTGCAATCTTCTAAGTTGGCCTAGGGGTAGGCCAAGATAGAGACTATTTGAAAAATCAATGTGGGAAAGAACTAAGGCCATGACCACCTGGATTAGAGCAGTGTGGGTGAGGAGGTGTGCAATTTTCCTGATTTTCCTCAGTTGAAAAAAGCCAGAGGAGACCACGGTACCGATCTGAGATTTTAAAGTGAGGTCCTCATTGATGGTTACCCCCAAACTTTTTATTGTTTGTGATTTCTTTGGGGGGTGGCCCATGTCAGCAGGCCAGAAGTTAGGGCTCCAACTGATTTCGCTCTTGCCAGGCAAAATCAGCTCAGTTTTCCCCTGGTTTAATTTGAGGTGATTTAAAGACATCCAGCTCTGGATTAGGGTCCTGGTTGCCTGAAAATCCTCCACCGCATTTGGGGAATTAAGTGCGAAGATTAGCTGCAAGTCATCTGCATAATTATATACAGTGACTTTGTGTTTGCTTAAAGCAAAAAGAAGGGGCCGCATATACAAATTAAATAGTAAGGGAGACAAAGAAGAGCCCTGGGGAACCCCGCAGAAGGAATTGATTTTAGGAGCTGAGAAAGATCCCAGGCAGACAGACTGGGTGCGTTCAGATATGAACGATTTTAGCCAAGCCAAGGCAGAGTCTCTGAGGCCTGCCTGTTCGACACGGTTGACCAGAATGGAATAGTCAAGCGTGTCGAATGCCGCGGACAAATCAAGGAGCACCAGGGCTTGGTGAAGATTTTTGTCAGCGTTGGACCTTAAGTTGTTCTGGACGGCCAGTATTACTGCCTCAGTAGAGTGACCAGGCCGAAATCCTGCTTGATTAGGTTGAAGATAGCCCGATTCCTCCACAAAGTTAGAGAGGCAGTTGGTAACGTGAGCCTCCAGCATTTTGGATAAAAAGGGCAGCAGGGATATGGGCCGATAATTTGTGAGGTCCGATGGATCAATTCCAGGTTTCTTAGTAAGGGGTATCAATAAGGCCTGCTTGAAACTGCTGGGGACTGTCCCTGAAGTGAGAGAGTTATTAAGCAGGGGTATCATGCTGTTGGGAATGGCTCGCCCAATTTCCTTCATGATTTGAGGGGGACAGATATCCATAGGAGAGCCTGATTTGACTCTAGATAGTAACTCTACAAAGATTTTCAAGTCAATAGGGGGAAAAGAATGTAAGGTTAAGGGATTAAAAAAGATATCATCCACAGGGGCACAAGTTGGAAGTGTGGAGATGTTCTGTTTAATCAATAAAATCTTTTCACTGAAGAAGTCATTCAGGGAGTTGCATAGTGCTTGTGTAGGAACTACTGGAGGAGAGGTTCTGTCATCATTGCACAAGTCATTCACTATCCTGAAGATTTCTTTCGACTTATTAGTAGAGTTTAAGATTTTAGATGAGAAATAGGCTGTCTTATGGCTATGTAGAATTTTTTGGTATGCCTTCCTAGCCAGGCAATAAATAGCCCTGGCTGAAGGGCAATACTGAGAACGCCATGCCCTTTCCTGTTGCCTCACTTCCAGTTTTAATTTTTTTAGCTCGGGTGTAAACCATTTATGTGCATCCGAGCTCCTAGAGCTGCAAAGACGTGTGGGAGGAGCATAAATATTGATCGCTAAAGTAAGCCATTCTTTAAACCGAAGATCGGCCTCCTCCACGTTGGTATTCTGTAGAGGAAGGGAGGTATTTAAAAAGTTAAGAAAAGCAGACATGTCCATAGAAGTCCACTTCCTGATTGTCTTGCTGGTTTGTAGCTTAAATTGGATAGTCTTGTCTAGCTGGAAAGAGAAACTTATGCTATAGTGGTCAGACCAACAACAAGGTTTTATGTCTATCAAAGATATTGGTAGGTTCGAGGACCAGATTTGGTCGAGGCTGTGACCTTTCTGATGAGTCTCAGTGTGGATATGTTGTATCAGATTGAGGTCATCAAGAAGTTCTTTCATCTCTGCTGCTTGAGGGTCTAGCGATGTATTGTCAAACCAAAAATTTAAGTCCCCGACCAAAAGTAATTTAGAATGGTCAGTGACCAGCGGGGCCAGTAACTCAGCTAGGGTAGAAGGAAATGTGGCCATAGCTTGAGGGGGGCGATACAGTAGCACCAGTGCAAGTGATCCATTGGGAGTATCTAATTTAGCGACTAAGTTTTCTTTGTTGGACAAAGGCAAGGATGGCAGTTGTCTGAGATGGTGTTTTTTATTAACTATGATGGCCACTCCTCCCCCGGTTTTCCCTCCCGGACGTATTGCTGACAGAATGTAATAGTCTGCTGGTAGAGCAGCTAAAATGTCCGGTAGTGAGTCCGGGGTGAGCCAGGTTTCGGTCAATAGCAACAGGTCAGGTTGAATGTCCGTTAATAACAGAAAAATGTCAGTCTGATGTTTTATCATGGAACGTGTGTTTAAGTATATGCACCTAAACGTGCAGGTAGTGCTAGGTGTGGTAGTAAGCATCGTATACTTAGGAGCGGAATCGGCGGTAGGAGTTGTGGGGTTACGTATGCCGAAGTTAGTGATACGTTTAGCCGTGTTGTGAGGAACGGGTGGGCACATCGTTATTGTTGGTCGCAGCGCATGTAGATCAGCGGATGTATATGCATAGGAGCTGGTAGTATCCTTAGCCCCTAGTCCCGGACGCTCGCGGACGAGCGCAGACGAGCTTGACTCTAGCGCGCCTCCGTCGCGCCTCCGTCGTGCCCGCTGCGCTCGTCCGCTGCGCTCCCTCCAACACATCACGTTTTATGTGAAGGAGCCTTGAGCAACTGGACCGCTGCCTCAGGTCCCAGTGCTCTCGGCCTCCTCCCAATATGGCGCCCGCTCTCACCACCAGACCGGCACCAGGAGCCTCGGTAGATGAGCCGCCCTCCACTCAATCGGCAGGGGAGCCGCGGTGGACCGGGGCAGAGGGGCTGCTGTCAGAAGGTAAAATAAGGCGGCGCTATTAGTCAGCTGCGCTACGTGCCTTAACAATGCAGTTAAGAACCCCTTCAGCCTGTAAGAGAATCTAAGTTAAGTGGCATGTAGGGCTGCTGACATTCATATCGCCCGCTACTGATCCCAGTGGTTAACGTGGTCCGAAATGAGCCCGTCCAGCCCCAGAATTGGCAAATTGTTGGAGGAAGAAGCCTTTGGAAGGGAGCCCACTCCTTTCGCACCACTAAAATGGGTGGGAGACAACACCCTGTCAAGGTCATATCAACAGACTTCCTTGTCTGCCTTCTGGGGGGGGAGGGGGTTCAGTGGTCAGACGAGGCCAGAGAGGTGGCGTCTTCCTGCTTCCATCACCTCCCAAGCAGTTACTTTGCAGGGGCCCTGGTAGGCAGTCAGGGGCAGAAATACAGATCATGGCTGCAAGGTCTCCGTGGCCAACTCACACCTCAGCCCATGCATTCCCCACTCCTCAGCCACACCATTGGCCTGATCGCAGCATGGACATCCACCTGGATAGGCGGGGCTGTTGGAGGGCAAGCAGTTTGCCTCCTTTCTCTCCGTGTTGTCACAGAGGGTGTGCAGTTCCAAGGTCTGTCCGTGCCTCGAACCCTCCAACAGCAGTGATGCCAGTGCCACACACGTGGCTGCAAGCTGCCCAGTCTTCCTCAAGCATTTGCATGCCTGTCAATGGTTCGCTGCAACTAGGTGCTTGATGGAATGCTTGAAGTAATCTCCGCCACTGGCAGTTGCTAAAGCCGTATCGCAATTCATTATTTTTCGTCCACCTTGCCACCTCAGTTTTGACCCAGCCATGTGAAAATTGGTGTAGACTCTGCTCCTCATGGTAACATTCATCCTGAACTGTCAAGTCAGGTTCTTCATGAACTGGAATACAACCAATCTAGGACCAGTTTTTCCTTGATAAGGGCTCATTAACCAGGTGTAGCTTAATTCCAGTGGCACAGTGAGCACGTGGCCCATGTCTGGGTATACCTATCGCATTTCAGGCATCAGCTGCAACAACCAGGTGTTTGATGGATTTAATCTCTGCCCCTGTCAATTGCTCGGGTTGCAGCCCAATCCATAGTTTTCTACCCACCCTGTCACCTCAGTCTAGACCCAGCCATATGCAAACCTGCCTTGACCCTGCTCCTCATGGGAACAGTCCAGCCCGAACTGCCTAGCCAAGTTCTCCCTTGACCTGGAATTCAAGCAAGCAGGGTCTAAACTCAGGTGGCATGGTGTGCAAAATAGCGCTAGACTGGGATGCAGACCTGAGTAATTACCAGTGGCTGAGATTACTACAAGCATCTCATCAATCACTTTGTGTATATTTCAGTTAGTCACAGCAATGCAGTGGATCATTCTGGACACACTTGTGTCCCTGATGGAAACTGAATAGTGGCGGCAAAGCTCAGCAGAGAGAAGCCACCATGTTTGGCAAAGTAGCATTTCCCCAGCCCCACGATCCATTGCTGTTCCTGACCTTGCTTAAGAACTGAACTACCACCTCCACCTTTAATGTAATACTAATTTCTGATCATGCCTAAATGCTAGGGAGTGTCCTGTGTACCTTGCGCTTCTCTTCATAAAATCCTGCGGTCTTTGGGCGGTGGCCATACCTGGGTGTTTTGAGTCTACTTAGCAAAAATGGCAGGGAGGCTTCTCCTCTAATCCTTTTCCAGTAAAAACTTCTAGAAGAACTGGTACAACTGACATCTGCCTAGGTGTCACCATTGCTATAGCAAAAATGACACCAGAGCTGGTATCTGCTACCTCACTTAAGAGGGCAGGGGATATTGACCTGTGCCATGTTTACACTTGTGATAGTGAAATAGCCAGTTTCACCTGCTCCAACATTCCTTGTGCTGCAAACAATGTCAATAAAGGTGCAGCACATCATCACTTTTAGTTTCTGAATCTGTCCTGCTGGTGAAAACCAATAAGTTGTCAGATGTCGAGTGACTGCAGCATACTTCCTGCCTGTTGTGTAACGGAGGTCAAAGTGGGGTTGCATATGGCAAAAATGATCAGCAGTGTCCCCCCACCATTGCCCCTTGGTATATTAGGGAGGGTGCTGGTTGGGGCAAAATATAGCTTAAAAGGAGGACACGCACACCACACAACACCACACGCTCCCCCCCCCGCTCTCTTGGACAAAGCCAGAGGGAATTCGGTGTAAAGTTCATGGCTGTGAGACCATTGCCTGGATAAGCAAGTGGAGGTGGGTAAAATGTGCACCAGACTTTTGGCGTTTGGACAATGCTGGTGTTTTTTCATGGAGCTGTAGGGCCAAAACAATCCTCACTGGTCATTTGGCTTGCGGATAGAGGTTTTGTGACATGCCCAGACCTTGGGTGAGGGCTGGGGGCTTTGACATCCTCATGGTTCTTGGCAGATTTTGTCATTTTGCTATGAGGTACTTCTGGATAAACTCAAGGAAAGAAAGGTTGGGGGTAAGGCTGTGGCTTTGTTCACCTCCTCCTGAAAGTTCGCTCTTTTCAGGTGATAGCACATGGCGTTTTAATCACAAAGCGCCAGTTTGAGTTTGGAGTTCCATAGAGTTCAACCTTAAGTCCAACCTTATTTAATTTAGAATTCTGGACATTGGTCGCCATTGTGAAATATTTTCGGCTGTCCATAGTATCCTACGCAGAAAATACTCCGCTTTTAATATCTTAGTCTGCCCGGGACTGAACAACCCTGCAAACTCTATGAACTGTATGTCTGCCTCTGTAAACATACTCTAGATTAGGGTGCCTATTGGTGGCCTCTTACGCAGGGACAGTCCCTGGTGCCCAAATCTGTGGGTGGGAACCAAGCAGCGACTTTCCTTTTTGTTTTAAAGATTTTTATTGACAATGCAATAGCAAATTAGACAATTAACAATATTTAACCTTTATATACGGCATATTTGAACAAGCGAAAGAAAAAAGAGGGGAAATAAAGGCAAAGAACCAAAAGGCAACACAGATTCAAGACATTTTTTTTAAAGCCCCTCCACCCCTTAACTACCCCCTTCCCCCCAGGAGAGTTGGTCATTCTCTTACGACTCGTCACATTAGTTTTTATAAGTTTCACCAAAAATTATTTAATTGCTCATTCTTTCTTTGCAAGCCATTTAGTCATGCGTGTCCAGATTTCTAGTCCTTTTTGCCGAGAACGGGTTCCCCTCCTTGAATATCGCTAAATTATAATTAGAGGTTAGCCGAGTGAGCCATTGCTGAAAACCAGGTGGTTTTGGGTCCAGCAAAGCAGAGGCCAGGCAGAGGCGATATACTGCCATGCCGATAAACACTAACCTTTACACGGAGTTCCCGGACTTCTATCCCAAGACCAATAAGTGTAGGAGAGAGGGAGCAAGTAATCCCCAATTCTAAATTATAAAATCTGGAAATTTAATTTTTTTGTCTTGGCATTTAGCAAAAATATGGCTACGGTCATCCTGATATAGATCACCTCGCAGGCAGGTGGTTCCTTGCCCCATACCCCACTTGGCAGTCTTTTTCGGGGAATAACATGTTTTATAATATTGTGCTTGTAGCCTTGCAGGGACTAAAGTGTTCTGGGCCAAGTTAATTGAGTGAAAAAATAGCTCTTCAGTAACACCAATTTCTACATTCCAGTTTGTTGCTCGATCATCAAAATCATCTACCATCAAAGAATTAAACAAAATTATATACAAAACCAATATATCTCTATTTTTCCTGAATTTATCCATAATGGCTATGTTTATAAACCCTTTCAGTCCTCCCATTTTTTTTTCGACTAAAAGTCTCATTTGTCAAACGTTACCAGCCAATTTACGGAAAAAGATTGCTAAGTTTACTCATGCCTGCCTCACTCCATCTTTCTGTGATTGGGCCCTTAAAAATCTCCGGCAGCATAGAATGTTACATAGTGGTGTATAATAATTCAGGCGCCCAACCCCGATCAGCTTCAACATACATTTCATAACCTTGTACCCGCTTTATATTACCTTAAAGCGCACTTTCTTGTAGTGATTGTCGTTCATATGCCGCCATACCTAGCCCCATGCCTCTGGACCCATTATAAGCTCAATTGGTGATGGTATTTCCTCAGTCCTACCTGCGCTTAGTTTTTCTTAAATCAGATTTATATTATACAATATGGTAGTGGCCCAGTATTATAATTTGATGTTTGGCAGGGCCAACCGTCCCCTTTCTTTTGATAGTGAAAGATATTTAAAGGCTCTTCTAGGTCTGGCATACCCCCAGATAAATCTTGAAACTAGATCTTCATTTTTTTTCAGACACTTACCATCAAATTCTAGCGAATTGCACACAGTAGGTACAAGAATTTTGGGAAGAACAACATTTTGATGCAGTTGCATCTCCCATTTATGGATAAGTGTAAATTATGTAGTCTAGCCATTTCTAATCTACTTTTTACAATTAATGGTCCAGTATTATTTTCCACTATACAATCTGTGTTTGCTGTAATTTCTATGCCCAAGTAAGTGGCTTTTTCCACCACTCGTGTATCATTAAACTTGGCATGTGCGTGACGATAATTTTAGTTTTATTTCGATTTAGAGAATACCGAGAGTCTCCCAAATCATAACTCCTCTATTTCAATTTCCTCAATTGCTATTGCTGGTTCAGGGGTTACAATAGCAACATCGTCGTACGCCAAGACTTTTGTTTCCCACGCGTTTGTATTAATTGGCTTAATAAAAGGGTTATGCTCTATCTTTCAAAGAAAAGAATTGATATATATTGCAAATAATAATGGCAAACTCGGGCAGCCCTGTTTAGTACCTCTCGTTATATCAAAGCTGTCAGTTAAGCCTCCATTCACCATTATCTTAGCAGTGGGATAAACATATAGCATTTTGAATGCTTGCAGAAAACAGTCTCCCATCCCGACCCTTGATAGAGCCTTTCTCAGAGAAAAGCCCAGGAGACCCGGTCAAAGGCCTTCTCCGCATCCAATAAAATCATTGCTATTGGTTCATTTGTGACATTCTTTGCATCAAGAATAGAAATGGCTCTACGGATATGATCGGTAATCCCGCGGCCAGGGATAAAGTCATGTTGCCTAGGGGAGATAAACGTGTGAATAATCGGGGCAAGGCACCTAGCCAACACTTTAGAATAAATCTTAGTGCCCGAGTTAATGTGACCCTGGATCAGTTGGTGCTTTATTTTTTTTAAAGAAATATTACAATTTTGGTTTGTGTCCATGACTCTGGGGGCCTGCCACCCTTAAAAACATGTACAATCAGTTGCGCCATACAATCTTTAAGTTAGGTTGAACATTTTTTATAGAATTCAAGGGGTATATTATCAGAGCCCGTAGCTTTACCAGCTGGAGGACTGTTAATACATAGCAGTATCTCTAGCCACTGGGGAATCTCCTCCAACTGTAGTTTTTCTTCCTGTGTAAATTTCTTTAGGGATATATCGCTATTTCATTCTTATCTCTTTGCGATTCTTGATAAAAGGTATTAAAAAAAAACGGATCTCATCCAAATCCGTAGTTAATCCTTTAACTGGATCTTCAATCTCTGTGATTAAATTCCGGGTTGCCTTTTGTCTGGTTATAACAGCAAGATGATGGCCCACCTGCTCACTGCAGTCATAGGCCTCCTCGCGCCGAACAGCTAGTTTATCAGCCACCCCTTTAGCTATTATCCCCATTATAGCAGATTTAGCTGCCATAACCCCTAATAGTGCTTCATTATGCTCTCCTCCATTTTGAACTATAGTGACCAGCTCTTCTGCGGCTGCTAATTTTGTTGAGCTGTCTTTCATTATTGCTTGTTTTTTTGTATTCATTCTGGCAGAAAAGCGTAGTGTCTCTCCCTGCCTTGAGTGCATCCCACACAATATCAATGCTGGTGCTGTCTATATTCTCTTTATTGAATTGAGGTATCCACCCCTTCATAATCTCGCAATATTGCTCTTTAAAAAGATCCCTTTCAAAGCTCCATGTTGGTATAGTACCACCACAGATCCTTTCTATCTTGATCTCCAAAATTAGGGGGTTATGGTCAGCTAATATTCGAGGTTCCTTTTCTATTCTGCAAACTCAGAGAATAGAGTAGGAGGCTACAATGTAATCTATTCTGACATGCTTGCTATGAGGATGGTATAAAGTGTATCCAGGATTCTTAGGGCTTTGCCAGCTCCACACATCCGTAAGTGTATGCTCCTGACAGTGTCCTCAGGGCCTTATACACTTTTGGTTTACGGCCCTTATATATCCCCCCAGTGTCCTGTTTCAGATTCCACTCTGCTGGTAGATTTATATTTAAGTCCCCACAAACTATTATCGGTAGTCGCCAGTTGGCTAGTTCAATTTGTGCTGAATTACAGTTGGATCAGCGGCCCGTCTGATTTCTAATATAGAGGAATATGCTATACTCCCAGTCCATAGTGACCCAAGTAGAACCTCTCATCCTAGACCTAGAGGAATAAACCTGAATAATCTTCAATCGTTAACTGCACACATTGAGAACCCCGAGACTATTGCATAGAGCGCCGTGAACGTGCTCTCTTGTCTTTTACTGAACTGTAGATCTGCATCAAAACACGCATCAGACATCGCTGACCTTGTCCTTAACAGGAAAATTGATATAATCATTCTCACAGAAACCTGGCTTAATGAGGCATCCTCCCTTTGCCTAGATCTTCTTGTCCCACCCGATTACAACATCATTAGATTAGACAGAACGCACAAGACAGGAGGAGGCTTAGCTTGCATACATCGGTCCGACATCGCCATCTTGAAATTTCACTCAGAACATCTTGTCTCATGTGAATATTTAGGGATCTCTGTCAACTCTCCAAGTACCCACTCTTACTAACTAAACATTCTTTACCATCCCCCTGGGCTGAATGCGGTATTCACTGAACAGCTTATGGAAATTATTTCTTCAAACGTTGCCCCCCACTCCAAAAACATATTCCTGGGTGACTTTAATCTACACTGGAATAACCCCCTGGACAAGCAGGTCAACGCCCTTAAAACTTGCCTAGCAGACCACTCCTTGACCCAAGCTATCACCTTGCCAACTCACTCTAAGGGTGCCACTCTAGACTGGATCATATCTAATCAAAATAATATTGACTCACACTCGGTTATGCCCTGCGACTGGTCAGACCACCACATCATCTCTTTCCAAATCCCATCCGCACTCAAGAAAATCTTCCTGCAACAATGCAAGCACAAACATTGGATAAGAGACACCAAAAACATCGATTGGAGCAGCCTGGACTCTCAATGTGAGAAGGATCTCACCCCCCCTAGTAACGGGTTAGACGTCAATGACCTCACAGATCACTACAACTCCGTAATGACCAAAGTCTTCGAGCAAGCCGCCCCACCAAAAAACTCAAAAGAATTCGGGAAAAAGATAATAATCCATGGTTCAGCGAAGCCTTAATTAAAGAGAGCCGCAAACTCAGATCAGCGGAACGGAAATGGAGGCAACATCCCTCCCCATATCATCTCAAACTTCTCCGGAAATCGAGAAACTATTACAATAAAAGTATCTTGCACTCAAAAAAAGGTTTCTTCAGATCAGAACTAGACCAAGCCAAAAAACAGACCAAAGAAACTCGTTGAAATCTTGAAACAACAATCTAACAAACTAGCTAAATCTTCACTCCTAACATCGAAGTTGGTTGAATAGTGTAGATTTCTCCTCATTTTTCTCTTCTAAAACTAACTCTCTTCAACTCGAACTTACTGTAGCAGCACTCAACTCAGCCACCCCTATGGGCAATCTAGTCATGATGCCAGCAATACTGGAGGTACCACAGCCCAAAAATAACTCTGGTCCATTTTTAAACCTTATGATCTCAACGAAATCACCAATATTATTGCAACGACCAAACTTAATAACCACTTTAACAACCCTGTCCCTTCAAATTGTTTACCCCACCTCCTCCATATTACCTCTCCTATTTGGACTAATATCATCAATGCCTCTCAGGAGCAAGGTCACATCCAGACTGCTTAAAAACAGGACAAGTCACCCCTATCCTATTACAAACCGACGGCAGATAACTCCTACCCCAACAACTTCCGACCAATAACCAATATTCCCATGCTAGCTAAGGTCCTGGAAAAATGTGTTCAGCAACAACTAAATCAACATATTTTGAACTTCAATCTACTGAACACTTATCAATCGGGTTTCAGACCTGGGCATAGCACAGAAACAACCATCTTATATATAGTAGATGAAGCCCTGGACCACAACAAAATCTGCCTGCTAGTGTTACTCGACCTCTCCTCAGCCTTCGATACGGTCAATCACGACAAACTACTAAGAAGACTAGAATACAGGATGGGTTTCTCTGGTAAGGTCCTTCAGTGGTTCAAATCCTTCCTGGAAAACAGAACACAATCCTACTTGATCAACAACAATCTTTCAGCTTCCTCCCCTAACCTACTAGGAGTTCCTCAAGGCCCCACACTATCTCCCATGCTATTCAACCTATACGTCGAACCACTCACCAAGCTACTACAGTTGGAGAACATATCATTCCACATGTACGCGGTTGACACCAAATTGTACATCAAGATCTCCTCCATCGAATATTTAAGGTCAATGAATACAGCCCTCGAAAAGAGTCAAATGGTTATTGTCCAACTTCCTCAAGCTAAACTTTCAAAAAACTGTTTCTTCTAATCCCCCCCCCCACATAAGAACACCATCGAGACAAAGGAATGGATCAAAACTATCACGGCGTTGAACTGCACGCCAACAGTAGTGGATTCCTCCGTATCACTTGGAATCACGCTGGATAAGAACTTGAACATGCAAAACCACGTCGACTCACTGGCTAAAAATGCCCGCTTCCATCTCAGCTATCTCAAACAAATAAAACCTTTTTTCGGGAACGCGGACTTCAAATCTGCAGTCCAATCCTTAGTTATTTCGAGACTGGAGTATGGATGCACCACCCTCGTGGGTATTCCCAAATTCTCAAACGCCCACTAAAGGCCTGTCTCAATGCTGCAGCAAGACTTAACAGGCTTTAGGAAATTTGATCACATATCGCCACACCTGAAAGCACTCAACTGGTTACCCTACGAAGCCCGAATCCACCTAAAAATGGCCTGCATCACACAAGGCGCTACACTACAACACCCCTCAGTACCTAGCCCAAAAACCTCGGCCTATCTGGAGGAAATAGACATTCAAGGAGTGCAAACAATCTACTTCTGAAACCTGTACGTTTCAAAAAGTCTAAAACCTCCAACAGAGCATTCTCTGGGGCAGCTCCCAGAATTTGGAACTCCCTTCCACCACACATCAGAAAAATCTCCTCTATCCCTCTCTTCAAAAAGGAAACAAAATTGTTCCTGATGAGCAATTCCCTCCCGTAACTTAAGACAACCACGTCACAGGAGCGACAATCCCCAAACTACTGTTATTAGTTGTTGCGCATAATGTATGACCTGCATTTACTTAAATGGTCTTGGGTTCAGAACATTCCTCACTGTTGCCTAGATAAATGAGACCCACACAAACTTGAATAGTCTTCCTTTTTGTGTGTCAGAACAAGCTCTCTTAATGTTGTTACTCCCTGTTACCCGCAGACTATTTAAAAAAACATTTCTCCCTGTATGCATTTGTTCACCTTTGAATGTTTCACCTTATGTCTGATGTAAAGCGCTCTGATACCCTATTTTGGGTCTAGTTTGCGCTCTATAAAACTTTATATGTAAAAATAAATAATAAGGTATCTGCTGTATGTTGAGCAGATTGTAAGTGGGTCTCCTGACTGTAACTGAGTGATAACCAATCTCCCTAGCTGGTCTACTGAAGTGCGACTACATTGTAGCGTGTTATTTAAGGCTAATATTGCAACCCCTCATGTGCATGAATTCTGCATTGTGCCCCCCACGAAAACATACCCAAGTGTCTCTAGTAGGTGTCTTTGTACAGCTTCAATGTGCGTTTCCTGCATGCAGATTATATCCGCATTCAGTAGCCTTAAGGCTTCTGTTGTGTTCAATCTTTTCTTCCAGTCATTCAGACCGCAAATGTTGATCGTGGCAATGCGTAGCTTACTCATCTAGATTAAATTCCCATTCTTTAGACTAACCCCCGACCCTGCCCCCTCCCCTCCCCCCTCCCCCCCGCCCCCCCCCATTGAGGTACCTGCCCTTTGCAAGCCACGGATAATGGCATTTGAGAGAGAAAATCACGCTTTCCCTGCGATCGTCCCAATTTTGACCTCGTAATTAAAAACTTCTGGGAAGCTTATCAACCATAAACCTTAATATACTCAGTTACCCTACACAAAACAAACCTATTCAACCCCATTGTGTTAATGCAGATATCAGGAGCCAAACAACCACCACAAAAAAGATCAGGAAAAAAAGAGGAGTAGCAAAAAGAGAGAAAAAAAAAGTTTGCAAAAAAGTGTAACAGAAGATTTTAGAGCATTCAATTCGGATCTAGTGGCTACTATTTCTTGCTACCGGTTTTCCCAGTAATTTCCTGTAGGTATGCTGTAGCCTAGATCTCCGAGATAAAGCTGTGAGTAGTCCCTTTATATACAATTTTTTAGACGCGCCGGATTTTGCAGATATACTTCAGCCCCTAGTTGTTAAGGGATGAAGAGCTGCCTGATTTGCCACATACGCTCAACTGTAGCGTGTGCGAAGTATGGTCTTGTGAAAAAAATTACGCCATTAAAAGTTTCTTTGCTTGTTGGTCTGGCCAGATCATACTTGGCTTGGTGGAGTAGGAAGTTCCCAAAGTATAGGAGCATAGCACGAGGATGCTGAGGGGTATCTGAGGAGTGTTTTGAGGGTGTTAGCGGAAATTTATGTACCCATTGGATTTCTTTATCCCAGTCCCATGTAAGTAACTCTGGAAGGGCACCTTTAAGAAGCGAAACCACGTAACCTCTGGAATCGTTCCCTTCATCCCTTCCGGAATGCCTAAAAAGCGAAGGTTACTTTGTTGTTGTCTGTTTTTCTGCTCTTCCATCTTCCATAAGAGATCTTTAACAATGCCATCCTGTTGTCCTGTTGTTTCCCTTGGATTTTAAGTACCACCATGTCTTTCCCAAGATTTTCTGTCCTTGTTTCTACGAAAGCCATCCTATCGGCAATCTCTGTGCAGGTTTTGCCAACCTTCCTCACAGTTCCTTGGAGTTTTTTAGAGGCTAGATGTTACATGCGATTGTCTGCTTTGGCTTCAGCTTGAAATCTTTTGCTGGTCTGTAGTACTGTTGCCATTGCAGACTCCAGCTCTGCTCTGGCTTTACCATCATTGTGTCGATCATTGCTATCAATGATTGTATGATTGCCACCTGATATGGCTTGTATCAGATACCAGCTAGTTGGGTGGCAGAGTAGTCCCATCTTAGCTCAGCAGAGCGGTCTTTCAATTGTATACCAATTCCTAGGTCGGCCTCCCTTCTTTTTTGTTTGGACTTTCCTCCTGTTGTGATTGTTCTTGGGCTGCTCTAAATATGAACGGTTATTTGCATTTAGCCCATCTTAATCGCTTGACGCTGTTGCTGAGATGGAGATACTTATATTAGTTGTTTCTGAATCTTCAGCTGAAGAGTAATACTGTTCCAAAAGAGAATCCTGCGTCTTGAGCACATCACAGTTCCTGTTGTGGGGAGTGGCGTAGGTTTTTTGACTATCTGTCCCTGCAGCCCCCTCTGGGCAGGTTTCGGTCCTCCTTTATTGACCTACTGTTTGTTTCTTCGACGCCAACAGTTTCTTCAATCCTTCAGTTAAATGAGCTGGGAGGGGGTTCCACTTCCGGGGGTTCATGTTGATGCTCTGCCTGTCCAGCTTCTGGGTTCGTTAAGGTGGTATCCCGGTGAGTGGAGAGCAGCTTGGTAGTTGCCGTGTTCTTCTATTTGGGGGGAGAGGAAGCGGGCTGCTTCTCAGTGCTGATATCTGCATTCTCCTTGCTTGCTTTCTTGGTTTTAGTTTCTAGTGTTATGGTTTCTTTTATAGTTGTATCAGCCTTTAAACCTGTCCCTCCTGTTAGACCAAAGCTATTGGTTATTAGGGGCTGACAGTGCCCAGGATATATTTGGGTTTTAATTACATTTTTCTTTTTTAAGCTTTTTCCATCCTTGTTTAGATTTGCCTCTTGCTCTGAATTCTCCTCTTTCTCCCCTTTCTCCGAGATTTAGTTTTTTTCCCCGCGATTTTAGGTTTTCTTCTGTTGGCTCTCCGTAGTAAGTGAGACTGCTTGCCGGTTCATTTGTACCTGGGAGCTGCTCTGTGCATTCCTAGCTCTAGTACCCTTCAGCCCCCTGCCAGACATTTCAGAATTATCGGTCTTGTGCATCCAGCAACTCCCTTTGGCAAGGCAGTGAGCGGCCAGCAGGATAAAACTGTCCGAGCATCTGACAGCCTAAGAAAGTTCCCCCTGCAAGATGCCGGTTTTCGCACTCACTGCCTGATTCCCAAGCCGCGTCTTCACAGATGGAGAGTAGCGCCGCAGGCCGAAAGACATCAGGGAACCCGACTCCTGGCTGCTCTGTCAATGCTGGGTATTACACGCAGGCTTTTCTGGGCTGTACTTCTGTAGTCTGATCAGGTAAGAAGTTTCGGGACAATCCAACGCTTCTTACTTTCGACATCCCGTGCAGCGCTGTCTTCTTTTTAGTCCGTTTAAACAGTCATCCATGGTTAAAAAGCATTTTCCCTGGAGGTGAATCAAGGAGCATTGAGTTGATGTCTCTCAGACGCCATCTTGCCTCCCAAGCTGCGACTTTCAGTGCCAGGGCTGAATTAAATGCTAGGAGCACTTTAAAAAAAATCTTACCATGGCTACTTTTCCTTGGCTACCTGTACAGTATCTTGGTAACCTTTTGGCTAGCACTGTCACATATCAGATTTTGTTTCAGCACAATTAAATTTAGAGTGCTGTTGTTGGTAGTTGTGTGCAGGACTGCACACAAATGCTTAATCCTTTTTCCTTAATGAATCTAATTGTTTTTTTTCTCAACAGAGCTTCCTGGACACCAGCAGCTGCCCTGAAATTCAGGGTTTTTTACATGTGAAAGATCTGGGAAGAAAATCATGGAAAAAGATGTTTGTGGTTCTGCGACGGTCAGGACTGTACTGCTCCATGAAAGGGACATCCAAGGTAAAGAGCCGTATTTTTTAGAACTTTACTACTGTGAAACCTTCTCTGACATCTCTATTGATGCAGAACTAGGGATGTTCAGAATAGGTGTCGAGGAACTGTTGGGGAAAATCCCTTTCTTGCTGACGTCTTGCATGTTCCCTTTCATTTGTCCCAGGATATTGCAGTTGTGTACCATGTGCATTCATGCCTCAAAGTCTGCATACCTTGTCCTACTAATTGCCATTAAGACCTCTTCAGTTTGAATAAACTTTGGTTGTCACAAAAACATCCATCTTGAAATGTGCATAATGGGTGTGTTCAGTCTAGCAGATGTACTGTGGTATAAACCCCCTAAACAGGCTAACCGTTTTGATTTGTTCAGTTGGTGGAAATTGTTGTATAGTAAAAAAAAGTATGGAATTGTTTTATTTGGAAATAACTTGTTACAAGTGGGGCAGTTTTGATGCATGTTTTAGCTATGTCAAGGCATTCAATTATTTTCTTGGCAACAATTGTTTGGGCGTTCAGTAATGCCCTCTTGCAGGGTGATTGAAGGATGGTATTGTCTCCTCTTTCACATGCTAGTTTTTGCATAAGTTAGGGGTTGTCTATTCCTTAGGTGAGCAATGCATTGACATAAAATGTCTAATTGAACAAGCTATAGAAGGATTCCTTGCCAAAAATGTGTGGGCAAATAAAGGGGCAAAGGTGGATCATCCTGTCCGCTTGATGATAGATCTAGTAGTCTAGCCGGTAAGGAAGACTTTCTGTAACATACCAACCTGCTACTCCATTATCCTCAATAGAGGGGAGGTGGCATTAGAAAATGAAAACCGTACTATGGCCTCATTGTAGCCTTCTGGTTGGCAAGTGGTTAAAAATATGTACAAAATTGCTGTTCTTATAACAATAGGAAACTGCAATTAACAGAGGGCAATGAGGATTACTGTAGTACAATTCTATGTTTACGACCTGTGCAGAGTCACCAACACCAAAAACCCTGTCTACTACAGAAATATGAGATTCAGTGTTGCAAAATACCTACCTACAGGCTATAGCACAGTGCAATAATCCACCTTTAAAAGCGTAATACCATTAACACATGATTTTCTTAATATGCAAGTCTGACCTATTTTCTTTGCCATAATTCCATTATAAACAAATCACACCTCTGAAAGCGACCTAACTGTTCCTGGTGAACGTATAAATCCTGTAACCTTTACCATTGGTTTGATACTATCAAACACAGGACTGCAGAAGTGTGCAAAAGCTGGCAACCATCGGGCGTACAGTTATTAAATTGCAAATATGTTCAAAATTATAATTGACAAATACTCAACCCCTCTTAAAAGGGCTTAACAAGAATTAATCATCATAGTAAAATTCTCATCCGAGGGTTTGTCAGATTTGGTGATACCAAAACCCTTGCTTACTGTGTTAATTTGGAGACCGCTATTTGGTTGCATGTAATCTCACAGCCTGTAACTAATGTGATAATCCACTGTTAGACTCATATTGGATTTAAAAAATGCTCTCTTCAGTTCATAAGCCAGGCCTTCTGTCTCTGTCATACCTTTTCATAATAAACAGACCCGCGGCAGCTGCAATATCTTTTCACTGCATACCAACCAAGTCCATAGCTTGTCACAATAATCAACTCACTCTTACTGGACTGAGCGGAAGCTTTCCCACAAGGCAGCCATCAGGCATACGGGCATAACATTTTGAATATATTAATATAGCTGTTAAAGCTAAATACTCTCCCTCCTATTAGAGCCTAACGGAGACTATTGTTTTGTATACCTTCTCGGTTGAGCCACCAATATCAAAATCCTTGAGTACTAAGGTAATATGTGAGATTCCTTTAAACATAATACCTGCCTACTGGCTTTATTACTGTGTAATAACAGTCTACTATTAAAAGCCTATTGCTTTTGAACACATAGACCATTTACTTTACACCACAATACAATCCTGTTCAAGTGCACATATACTTGCAGCAATCATGCATGTAGTTATAAAATTACAAATCTGTAGAATGTTTTCAAAACCATATACAGCCCCTCTCTACAAGGCCTCACAAGAATCAGTGATACACCCCAGAGTTTGTTGGGGGGGGGGGGGAAGGGAGAAATATCGTCAAAAAACCCTTACTACTATGGTAATATGTGGGTTACATGTAACCAAATATCTGTCTACTGCTTGTAAAACAATGTGGTAACAACCAACTATTAAAGGCCTACTGGCTTTAAGAGATTGGTTTCACAATAAATAAGCCAGGCCTACTGCCTTTCCCATACCTTTTCCTAATAAACAGACCAGGCATCTGGCATCAGATAGTTTTTCCCAGTACACCCACCAGGCCAATAGCTTGTCACCATAACCAATTCAGGCCTACTGTTTTCAGTATATACGTTTCCCCACGGCAACCCTCTGGCAGACAGGCAAATTAGAAAAGTTTTCAAAATTACAGATGGCTAAGCAAAATACTCTCATCTAGTGGGTCCTAATAATGATTCGCACAGAGCAAATCTTCTATATCCACAGTTCGTCACAGGGATTAACCAACACCAAAACTCTTACCTGCTATTGTAATCTGTGAGATTCTATGCAACAAAATACCTATCTGTAGGCTTTGATTTTGAGTAATACCAATCCACCTTTAAATGCCTATTGACTTGAACATACTCTTCTCATTAAATGTCGAGCCGTCTCCATTTATTATGACTTTCTTATGATAAACAGAACAGGCCTAAAGCCAACGAAGCCAACATCGTTGGCTTACCATAATGACAGTCTCAGTCATGATAGATTGAGTCGCATGCCAAAAAGTGCATTACAAGCACTGTTTTTAGTGAACGCACTCATTTGGCCCACTCAGAACTTATACTCTGGTGAACCAACATGAGGGTGGAGCCTAATCTCCCCTCTCAGTAGTACTGTAAAAGTTCTTGTTTGTTGTTCACATATGGTCTGGTGGAAGCTTCAGTGTCCAGCCAGTCCTAAAAATTATGTAGATCAATGTAGCCCTTGGCATCCCCATACTGCTCTCAAATACACAATTGCACTCAGAAATCTAAAGGGAATGATAAAAATGGAAGGCGTGGGTGCTGGGTGTTGGATCAGCAATACATTCCGCATGACTGCCTCTACCCATATGTGCTGCTGCCGCCCCAGAAAAAAACAAACACTATAAATTATCTTTTTACCTAAAACACTTTAGCAGCATTTCCTTGTTGTTGGTGGCCACAAATGGTCAAGATCCTCTTCTATAGCCCGTCCTACTGCTACTGACTCTGGCAGCTTGATGTTATGTTATGTTAGTATGAATTTGTAGAGCGCACGTTCACCCCAGGGTTTCTTGGCGCTGTGTGCCGCTGGGGAACCCATCCTGGCTTTCCCTGTGAGAAGGTCCCTATTCGGCATCCCCAAGGTGAAGCCAGGCATCCCCGGCAGCGAGGGGGCCATTGTGGAGATAAAGCAAGCTATTGCCCAGAGTTGCAGCGTGGGACCCATGGTTAGAGAGGCACCGAGGCGAGATTTATCGAGCCCGCTGACATTGGTTCCGTACCCTGCCGCGTCGGGAATTGAACCCTGGTCCCGGGCCGACCTCCCCTTCTGGGTCTGCCGTCACTAACCGGTGAGCCACACTACTATCACAGCTGCATGGAGAGGAAGTTATTTTTCTGGGACTCACACAATTTCAAAACATGTATGTCTTTCCACAAAGGTGTGCAGAGCCAAAGCCCCTTTCTATAGTACTCCTGAAAGCTCTTTTTTTCCGGATGATCACACGAGTTGTGCAGTGCTGAATCATGGGCATTGTGCATTTGGTGGGGTAGATGCATTTGCTGTTGAAAGCATTAAAGGTCAAGCCTGCAATATAGGTGATATTTTGATAGTAACGAAAATCCTAGAAGCCCTTCAAGTCCGTGATTATCCTTTGTTAAGATTGCAGAGTTGCCACCTTCCCTAGAAATTGTCATGTTCAGTTTCCAGTTTTCGATCCATATGACATTTCACTAGATTGGTTGCTGCAGTGATTTGTGTGCAACAATTTTAAGGGCAGACTTCCCAAATGGAGAGTGGGGAGAAATTGTTTTACTTATGTATTGTCTGTTAGTGCATGTATGTAAAAATTACAAACCTGATTTTTTTTTTAAAATAGATATTTAGCAGTTAACTACAATGAACAGTGGAGTGCCACACATTATTAGAACAGTTGGCGTACTTCATGCCTTATGGTAGTTGTCAAATAGCAATTGTGTGGTGGAATCCGAAATACAGAAAGACAGTTGGGTATCAGCTACATCGCAGGAATCGGTGTATAATTAGCACGGCACTGGTTTCACTGCTCTCAAACCATGAAAGGTGCCTTCCACATTTGCAGAATGCATTGTTCAGATGAAAAAGGCTGGGGCGAATATGCGCACCGGAGTTTAGAAGCCTGAAAGTCAGAATTACCTTGCTAAAAAGGCTGCTGTAAAGCATGAACATATATATGGAAAGGATATACTTTCACTGCTTTTCTATATAAAGCATAAAAGTACTAGGAAGAATGTTGTGTACTTTTGTCCTTTTTAACCAATCCACATCCTTCCCCCTATGGGACAAGCAGGTCAAGTCAGAAAAGTCAAGTCAGAAAATTTATATAGCGCGCTACATACCCAGAGGGTCTCAAGGCGCTTGAAAAGGGCATCAGATTACATTAGTTATTGGATCCCAATACATCCTATTAATTGTTTTTGTTTCCTCTTGCCAAAGTGGATGTGGTATGAAGATGAAGGGACTGGTGTGAAGTTAACACGGCCCTCACCAATCAAGAGTTAAATTTGCATGTGCCACGAGCGTTTAAGCACTAGGGAAACCCAACACAGACACTGCTAATTCTAACTCTGAGTCCCTGGGGCTGGTTGCTGCTCCCGCTAGTATCACACGAACAGCCCTTTGAATAATGCAGTTTCCTCTTGGAAAAAGAAACCAAGCGTATCCTAGCTTTAACAAGAGTATACCCAAACTAAGGTGATGCATTTTAGAGGATAATGAGAAGAGCAAAAAACGGTAGGCAAGAAAGGAAGGCAAAATAGTTTAATTATAGAGTAAGTTACAATAATATCTTGCGTTACATTATTTTACAATGAACAAGAGGTGAGCTGTTTCAGACTAATCATTTTGGCTGGATTTCCTGATGCTCGAGAGTTGCAATAGATTTGGAAACATACACCCCTATATGTGGCCACTCTCTACAATGTCCTGTTTGCATATTCTTTGCCAGAATAAATTCAGTGCTCTTAGAATGAAGCATCAACCTGTGTTTCATGATGCAAGGGCAGCATGTAATTCTACCATTTCAGTCCACTTGAAATATGGTAGTTTGTGGTGGAGGTCACCTGGCTCCTACTGCTGCCTTTGCTCAATAAGTGTCCTGCTTGTTCCCCAGCAGCATGGTGCAGACCAAAGAGGTGTTACCTCGAAACCGGTCCGGTCCTCGGATGCTTGATTCCGTTCTGGGAAGGACATGGCTTTTGTAGTTCGGACTGGACTGTTCCCATGGGGCACAGGGTCAGAGCTGATTTGCATATCGCCATTGTCTAACCCAGGGTGGTGTGGAGTGCAAAAAAACGATGGATTTGGGCCCAGATCTTTGGACTGGGTAGAGTGTGTGACATTGATCCACATTCGGTCCATCACCTGTTGTGTTTGCTGGTAGTGAATTACAGCCATTTTCGTTTTTCAATATTGTAAGGCTATCTTGCCCATAAGCTATAATGGGGAATTCTGTGAACAGTGGTTACCTGCATATCTTCCCATAGGAGCAAGGTAGGACCTAAAAGTCTGGTATCCCTGAACTCAGAAGTTGACACATCTTTTAGGAAAGGTGGTTTTTAAATCCTGTGTTTGAGAACAGCACTTTTAGAAAGTGGCTGTTCTCTTGTCTGACCTTTCTGTGTGCCTTGGCCTGTTTGTGAATTGACTGTCTGGTTTGTGAGTGACAGGGGTTGGGTGGCTCCCAGAGGCTGAGTGGGCCATCCCTGGGCTGAATAGCTCCATCTGCATCTAGAGTGGTGGGAGGGGGGGTAGCACCTGGGCCTGAATAGGGCTGTGCCTGCCTTCCACAATGCTGGCTCCACCTCCTGCTGGGCGGCTGACGACCCTGCCCCTCTCTCTGAGAGGAAAGAAGAGGCCAGCAAGGAACACCCAGAACTGGTTCAGACCGGGCTCAGAGCCCTCCTGCACAAAGAAACAAAGACTTTTTGGGGTATAAGTACAGGACCCTAGACTACAGAACATTAGATCATCCTGGACTCAAGAAGGAACCTCTGCCAAGGAGAAACTGGAAGTCTGAAGAAGCAAGACTTTCCTGTTGTTGCTTTGCTGGACTGACCTGCAGTTGCTTTGCTGCCAAGGAGAGGGGAAGGACTTTGCTTTGTCCCCTTGCTTGAAGGAATCACCAAGGGCCTGAAGAAGAGCTGGCTCCCTGTTAAGAAGTCCCAGGAACAAAAGGACTTCACCCCCAGCTTCCCTGAACTCTGCTGAGAGTTCTGTCCTTCCTAGAGTGCTTGGGCCAGTTGTGGTGCCTCTGGAAGTTGTACCTGTGTTGGGAAGCTGGAAACCAAGATTTTAAAGACTTTCTGCAAGTTTTAACGCATTGCGCGCTTGCAGAGCGCATCCCCGTCAGTGCAAGGAAATTCCCACTGCCGCGAAGGCTGAGATCGGTCGCCGCATCCTTCGCTTGCGGGACGCACTAGTCCGGTGCGGGAAGATTACCATCGCTGCGAGTATCGTAGCAGACCCTGTCGTCACTGGTTGAGATCATCGCACCGCTTGCTTGTGGACCGCATCACGTCGCTGCGAGAGTTGTCGCAGAGCCATCGCATCGAGGGGCTGCGAGAGGAGAAGATCGACCCTGAGCCACACCGAAGATTGTCGCCGCACTGGAGATCGCCGCTGCACCGAAGATCATCGCATTGTACCTGTTGCGAGTTGCTTCCACCGAAACCTGTGCACCGGAATCCACGCAAGGTATCGCATCCCTCCCCATACAGACCAGAGTTACCGCAACACGTCGGCTGCGTCCAGTGGGGTTGTCGCATCGCCTCCCCAGGGTCTCGGGAGTGACGCATCGCTTGCTTTTCAACGCTACAGCTTTCACTTGGAACTTTTGTCTCATCTAAAGGTACTGTTGGCTAAAACGTGACACAACTGTGGATTAATTTAACGCAACCTTAAACTCTTTTGAAACTATATTCTTGAACTGTGTATGTTGGATTTTTGTTGTTTTTGTCTTGTGCAGTTTACATTAAATACCTTTTTTTTTCTAAACTGTGGTGCAGTCAGTTTGTCGTGTTTTCACTGTTACTGTGAGTGTTGGTACAAATACTTTACACATTGCCTTTGATAACCCCTGCTCACCTCCTTGGCAGCTTGGCACGAGCAGTCAGCTTATCTAGAGAGCGCATCCTTCTTACCTCAACTAGAAGCAAGGGTCCCTATTTGGACAGTGGTACCTACCTCTGCCAACTAGAGACCCCCAGTTCTAACAATCACTTGCCCTGTTTTTGTTCTCCATATAACCCTTCTCTGCCCTGGTTCTCTTCCTCTGGTTTTCACAAAGGGCCCATGGCTTACTGTGTTCACGGTATCGTACTGGAGGTGCTGTTACATGTGTCCCTATTTGTAGTTTGTGTATTAACTCCAATCCTCGTTAGCTAGGGTTTGGGTGGTGGTCTTTTGTGGGATGTTTTTGTAATATAATGGTGTTGTGCAGATATCATCTAAACTTCTCTTAATGTTTGGTTGCAAGCTTTGTAACTTTCTTTGCAAAACATAAGTCACTGCTAGTAAACATTTATGCCCTGGTGAATGATAGAGGTTTATTGTCTAGTGTTTGTGCCTCCTCTTGGTGAGGTTTGTTGTTAACCTTTGTAGTCTGTGCCTAGCAGTATATGAAATTATCATATCCGCCATCTATGTCCCATTGAAATGCATCAAAGTTAATGCCTGGTTTTGGGCTTGCAAAAAAGTCAAAGAAAAGGCTATAACAAATGGTATGAACACTATATTTATTTGTTGCATACATAGTCATTTTAAGATAAAAGTAGACGCTTATTGGTTTGATGAACCATGTTTGAGAAAATGTTTCTCATGAAAGTGAGGATAAGTGCATCAGAAGCTGAAACGAGGACAACTTTTCTATAAGTCACAAATATTCTTTTAATTTCTTGTTCTTCTAAGCATATTTAGAATTCTGTGTTAGAATGCATTACTTGGGTTGGAATGAAATGTGAATCAGTTGGTGTGCCAGCCTGTGGTCCACGTTCTGTCAAAGTTCCAATAGACTACGTTGGAAGGGCCAACTTCACCTTGGAGAAAATGGTCCTGAGTGTTCTTGTGAAAGGAGCTGGAGTGTCCGCGTGAATTTGAGTTGTTGGTGTTCTCAGCAACCTGGAAGGTGTTGGCGCTTAACGTCCTTTATAAATAAAAATCTAAAACCAGCTCCAGTGGCTTTTGTGTTTAGGAAAGCTATTGTCACAGGGAAAAGTCAATAAGTAAGAAGGGCGCAAGTGCCGAGGAGTCTTGTGACAGTTGATTGGAGTACGTAAAGAATAGCTGCTCACTAGATGAGAAATTAAAGCAGCGGTTTAGCACTGGTTATGGTATGTGTGAATATTTCTCGCATCTAAATAAGTAAGGCTCCACTTCTGAAGTAATTTAGCTGCCTGTGACTGTCTCATATGAAGTGATAAGGTCTATCTTGGGGTATGTTTGGCCTGTGTGTCTTGATTTTTAACAGTCGCTGCCATTCAAATGCATACTAGTCCAATGTTAAACTCTGTTTGCAGGACCTTTCTTATCTGCTACAATCTATTGAAATTAACATATGACCGACGGATTGTTATGATAAGAACAAGGTTGTGTGTATGTTTGGCCACATAATACAACTACAAATGCCAGGATTCTCTTGTCTGTATACTATTTTTGAAAGTAGTTATGAGTGATTTTGATGCTGCCTGACGCTTGAATGTCTGAGAGGAGGGAAGACTGGTGTAGAGCGGTAGTGGTTTGACAGTTTTTGGAGCAAATATGCTAAACTTAATTTCTCCGATTTATCATGCACTCTCGTGGGGAGGTCTTAATAAAATGGAGCAAATGTTAAAGGTTGTTTGGCAATTATTCCATGGTGGTCTGGACTAACGTAATTGCCTGAACAAAAATATTAGTTGTTACTATACTATCTGTAGGTTGAAAGCCAGTTGCCAGTGGAACAAGCAAGGAACTTGAATGATGCAATATGTATGTGAGGAAGTGAGACTTTCGCTGCTTACCACATGTCTCTTTTTGGAACATTACCATTTTGGTTTTTGAGCTCAAAGGGATGATGAGTTTGTTGGAGGCTGTTACAGAGTTTAAAGAAACTAGTTTCTAATTTTAAATTTGGGGCAACAGTAGGAGAGAGAATTAGGGAAAGTTTTTTTTTTTCAAACGCTGAAATGATGAGATTAGGGAGGAATTATGGTTTTCAAATGAGCCTTCTTTAGATCAAGTCTTAGCAGTCGCTAAGCATGTTGAAACATTTGGGAGAGATTAGAAATGAGAAGTTGAAGGGTTTGAAGGACGAGAAATATGAGAGGCCAGTTGAAGTTGAGGAAACCCCATTAAATGGGAGATGAGGGAAATTTAGCAAGACATTTTTTCTGGGTGGCAATGTGGAACATAAAGTACAAGTGGTGTCCTGCCACTGCTGTGGTATTCAGCACTTGTGGAAAGACCTTAAGTGAAGTGCTGTAGGGGCATCTATAGAAGTGCCTACAGTAAAATGGAGATTATGATCAGGTTGTTTTGCAGATTGGTAATAAGGTAAACCTCCATCAGAGGTGGTACGGTTGGATGGCACGGATGTGAAGATGAAATTTGATTCTTCTGTTAATTTATTTATTTTATAGTTTTATAGAGCGCGAACCAGACCCATGAGGGTATCAGAGCGCTTTACAGGATTAATGGGTAGTATACAAGCGTAGGGACCAAATTGGGAAAGGTAGGGGATACATTATACAGAAAAAGCACGCTGTACATTTAAAGTCCGGGGTACATGTGATATAAAACCGGTAGATACATTATGCAAGAATGCACGCAGTCTCAGCTCTTAGGGGGATGCCCAGGAGTGCAGAATAGGTATCATCCGTAGAGGCCATGGATATTGCCGAGGTGGAGAGTGGGGCAAGTCAATGCGGTGACTGTAAATATTCGTTAGGCGAGGTATTTTCCCATTACGGTTTTGGTTTCCTCATTAAAGTGTGCCAAGGACGGAAGTCTTCTAATGGCGGGTGGGAGAGCTCCAAATTCTTGGCCCGGCCCCAAAGAACCCCCGATTGTAGGTTTTTTGTCTTCCCAAAGCGTGCTGGTTGCAGCAGCAGGTCTTTGGCAGATCGAGAGTTTCTAGCTCCTCCGGATAACACAAGTTTTTGTGCGAGAAATGAAGGGGAAATGGAGAAAAGGGCTTTTGTGAGTAATGCAGGCCAGTTTAAATTGGATTCTGGCCTCTAGGGAAAGCCAGTGCAGCGCTTTGAGGTGAGGGGAGATGTGGTTGAATTTCTTTGAGCCAGTTAGGAGTCTGTCTGCAGTGTTGAGGCAGGCTTTCAAAAGGGCCAGGGAGTTCTTTGGTAGCCCTGTATGAGTAAAGTATCCATATTCTAGTCTGAAAATGACTAGTGCCTGGGTTGCCGTTTTAAGGTCGGCCACATCGAGGAAGTGTTTTAGGTTTCTTAGGTAACTCAGGTGGAATCTGGCTGTTTTGGCCATTGAGTTTATATGACTGCGCATGTTCAGGCTGCCGTCAAGGGTTATTCCAAGAGATTTCGCAGAGTCAACAATGGTAGGAGGGCAGTTTAGTGCTGTGATGGTCTTGATCCATTCCTGGATGTCTGGATTGGGTTTGGGTGGGGAGATCAGGAGAAATTCAGTTTTATTTGCGTTGAGTTTTAGCTGGTTGGCGGTGAGCCAGTGGACTGTCAGCTTCAGGGCCTCGTTCAGGAAGCGAATGTCCTCTGGGGAAGAGATTTCTATGTAGATCTGAGTATTTTCGACGTACATAAGGTAGGAGATGGTGGTGGCACCTAGCACCTTGGTGAGAGGTTCAAGGTGATGGTTGAAGAGGGTAGGGGAGAGGGTTGATCCTTGGGGGACTCTAACCGGAGAGGGGGCAGATAGATTACCACTGATGAGGACTCTCTGTGAGCGGTTCTGGAGGAAGGATCTTAACCATTCAAGGACCGTGCCATCCAACCCCTTCCTAAGTTTGAGGCGTTTTAGGAGAATTTCGTGGTTAACTGTATGAAACGATTCAGAAAAGGGGGTGGTGATGGACAGAGTATCTGAATTAAACAGAACACTCATACCCAGTCAAGAGATCAGGGCTTGATCCATCACCGTTTTTTAGCTCACTGGACCATCCCAGCTCAGAACCTGGCTATATGCAAATTAGTCTGTCCCTGGCCCAGTGCATCATGGGAACAGGGCAGACCAAACTACCAAGCCAATTCTTATACTGGGAAGGAAACAAGCTTCCGGGTACCGGTTTCTGGCATTTCAGCCGTCTTCGGCCCGGCTTGCTTGAATCCTGATGGTGCAATGAGCAAGGGACTCACATCTGAGTATACCCTTCCACGCTTATGGTGGACAAAATGATTCAGAAAAAGGGGTGGTGATGGACAGAGTATCTGAATTAAACGGTGATGGATCAAGCCCTGATCTTTGGACTGGGTAAGAGTGGTCTGCTTAATTCAGACACTCTGTTCATCACCACCCCCTTTTCTGAATCGTTTTTGGCCACTATAGGTGTGGCAGGGTATACTTAGACATGAGTCCCTTTCTCACTGCACCATCAGGATTCAAGCAAGCCGGGCCGAAGAAGGCTGAAATGCCAGAAACCGGTCCCCGGTAGCTTGTCTCCTTTCTGGCGAAGAATTGGCTTGGTAGTTTAGTCTGCCCTGTTCCCATGATGCACTGGGCCAGGGACAGATCGATTTGCATATAGCCAGGTTCTGAGCTGGGATGGTGCAGTGAGATAAATAACGGTGATGGATCAAGCCCTGATCTTTGGACTGGGTAAGAGTGGTCTGCTTAATTCAGACACTCTGTTCATCACCACCCCCTTTTCTGAATCGTAACTGTATGAAAGGCAGAGGACATGTCTAGGAGGATTAGGAGACCGGTTTTGCCTAGGTCGAGGGCTTGGAGGGAGTCATCCACTATGTGAAGGAGGGTGGTTTCCGTGCTGTGACCAGGTCTGAACCCTGATTGGAAGTCATCAAGCAGGTGAAAGTTGTTGATGTGTAGGCTTAGCTGCTGTTGCACACATTTTTCCAGAACTTTGGCAAGGAGAGGGATGTTGGATATGGGTCTATAGTTCTCAACAAGAGGCAGGGTCCAGCGTTTTTTTTTTTTTTAGAATGGGGATAATGTGGCCAGCCTTGAGCTAGTCAGGAATTGAGCCCTGTAGGAGAGAGGTGTTGATTGAGGCCCAGGAAAGGATGATAGCCCGAGAGGCGGCAGCTAGGCAGTTAAAGGGGAGAGGATCATGAAAGTGATTCTTCTGTTTAAGGAGGCAAGAATTCTTGAGAGAATGCTCGTCATAGGTTTTAAACTTAGACCAGTGCGCTAGGTTTTTGGGTGAGGTTTGGGAGGACAGCGCGGAGAGAGAAGGTGGAGCCGACATTTTGATTTTGGTTGCGAGTAGCGGATTTAAATTTCCAAAGGCAGAGATTTTGTCACAGAAGGAGAGCATTTCTCGCTTGATATTGGGAGTTTAGGTGTTTCTTTAGTGGTTTTCTCTAGTTTGTTGGATTGGTGTTTGACCAAGTCTAACAGCTTGTGAGGTCGATTTTTGGTATTCTCTAGCTCAGATCTGAAGAATTATATTTTAGTGTTGAGGATTTTCTTAGTCTAATAATTTCTGGCCTAGCGGAGAAGTTTTAGATGTGCTGCTGAAGGGTGTTTCCAGTTTCGTCTGTCAAAGGGATCTCCTCTCCTTGTTGAGGGATCCGCTGAACTAGGGATTTTTCATTTTAGTGGTGCCAGGTAATCGAGAATGTCCGATATGGTTGAGTAATGAGTCGCTAGGTTGTCGACCAAGGTGCACTGAGGGGGCTGGGGGAGGTCGGACACACAACACGCTGCCAGTTTCTCATGATCAAGGTTCTTAGTGTCTCTAACCCATCATTTAGGAATCACGGGTTGAGGTGTCCATGTTTTGTGGGTGCTGGACAGGAGGAAAGTGATGGCGTGGTGGTCAGACATATAGAGTGAAGTTTGACCGCTGATTCCTTAACAATGATCCAGTCTAGAGTGGCGCCTTTCGAATGAGTAGAGAAAGAGCAGGCTTGGGTAAGGGCTTGATCAGCCAAGAAGTCTCTGATGGCATTGACCTGAGGGTCCTTAGGATTGTTCCAGTGCAGGTTAAAGTGACCAAGGAAAATGTCATTAGAGTAAAGAGAAACCTTGGCTGTGAAGATTTCCAAGAGGAGGTCCGTAAAGGAGTCATTCTTGCCTAGGGGGTGGTAAAAGATGTGACGTGTTGGAGATGGAGAGCGCGAGGTATTCACAGGAGTCTGTGGGATCCACTGGCAGGTCCGTAACGAGGAGGTTGGAGTGGTGGATACAGGCAATGCCAACCCCTTTTTTTCTATGGGTGCCTATTCTATCCTTAGGATGTTATAGTTGTGCGGGACTAAGAGGTCTAGGTAGGGCGATGAGGATTCCCTGAGCCAGGATTCAGTCAAGATCGCTAGGTCCGACTTATGACGAGGATGAGGTCGGCGACATCAGATGCATTCTTTACAGCTGACTGGCAGTTTATTAGGAGGCCGGCTAGGCAGGGGTAGGAGTGATTGTCAAGGGTAGCAGCGGTGGTGGGAACTTTAGCTAGGTTGCTGTTGACCACCCCTCTGATGCGGATGGTAGCAGATCTGTTAGTGTTGGTTGCAACCGTGCAGTTATGATGTACTTCGCTCAGGTGTAAGGGGTGTAGGGTTGTCATTGCAGAGTCGTAACTACTGAGGTCAGCCACTTCTTCTTCCGTGAGTTCAGAGGGATTGATTGTGCCAGGGGTGGGTTTTTAGGTGTGGAGGAGAGCTAGAATTTACTTTTCCGAGAGGTGGCAAGGTTGTTTGCGTGGGCCCAAGTGTCTCAGGGATAGTGGTAGAGGGTGAAGGAGGGGCTTCGTGAAGGGAATGTGGGTCGCATCTGCGAGAGCCTGAGATTCGAGAAAGAAAGTTCTGTGATGTGAAAGATGTGCTTTAGGTCCAGAATAGATTTGTGGATGCTCCGTGTTAATTCGGAGGATCTGCGGTGCAGATTATAAATATCTCTTAGAGAGGTATGTTCTGGCAAGCAGGGGGACAATTGCAAGGGGGCGGTTCTGATAGTATGTGCTGGTAGCCTAGAGGTGGGTTTAGGCAGACTGTCAGCGTCCCTATGAGAGGGATGATCGTGCAGACAGGGGAGGGTGAAGGGGTGGGAGCGATTTCATCTGTCGATTTTGCAGCCTGGTGTTGGGGCAAAATAGACTAGTGACCTGGGCCCTTTTAGGCTTTTCCATACTAGTGTTGTAGGCCCTAGTAGGAGTGTCAGTAGCCCGGCGTGCAGAGCGATTACATGGGCAGGAGGTTAAGGGTTTAGAGACGACTCTGGTGGTATGTGTTGGATGTGTGCTATCGGCGCTGGGTTGAACTGAGAGGTGGGCCCTAGGGGGGGTTTCGGAGGCCGACGGAGCAGCGATCGCTAGGAGGTCCAGGTTTGGTGGTATGGGCGCGCAGTGATTGATGACATTAAAAGAGAATTTCAACCGTTTTTGGGGGAAGGGTGAACTTTTGATACAGATGGATATTAGACCAAGGCAGTATGGTGGAAAACCCATCAAGATGCTGCGATATTTTGAGACCTACATGAGTGTTAAATGTGGAATTATTATAGAAAAGGTGTCTTATCATGCAGATGAGATTACATTATTGGTTGGCCTCATCAACAGATGTTGGCAAGAAGTCTTAATGCCAATCCACAGGTGTTGCTGCAGGATGTGGGAAGGAGTAGCAGCAATATTTTAGGTGGGAGCCTGGTGTTTATATTGCTTTTAGTTGACTTCAAAGTGAGAGCGTTAGAGGACAGAGGAATGCAGCGTACTTTCTCCATGGAGACTGTTTGTGCCCCTTTTTAAAAACGTTTATTTGAGACATAGCCATCTCAAGAATGTATCTTTCTTCAGCTGCACAAAAATTTCACTTTTTTTTTTCAAAATTCCTCTTCTTTGGAGAGTCCATTTAATTGGTTAAACTGCCTTTTTAGAAACAAAGTAAAAAAAAAAACACAGTTCAGTCTGTTGCCTAATACATGGTCATCTCCGGCAATTTACACTGTATTTAATTTACATATTTACTGTCAAGCACAGTATAAGATTTTTTCATTGGAGAGAGGCAGCCACATTCTAACACAAATTAACAATGCTTGGTTTTGACTTTGTGAAAAGCATATGCTTTATTTGGAACATCTTTAATAACTTGTTTTGGAGAGTTGAGTTAGTTTAACGGTACTTTTTTATGAAAGCTTTTTTGTTTAGCTACACAATCATTACGTATTCTTTATGCAACTCTGTCTTTTTCTGAACACACACTTTACTGGATATAAACTATTTACTCATTTGTCCTTGAGACTATAGGGTCATAGGCTAGGATAGGAATTTGAGTGGAGGACCTCGAGGTTCTGCCCGGAGTGTACCAGTGGAATAAGGTTGCAAGGTGAGCTGATTCTGTACCATGCATGGACTTGTACACCAAATTCAGAGACTTAAAGGTGATGCGCTTCCTGATCAGAATCCAATGCAAGGCACGGATTCCTTATCTGATGGACATTGAAGTATAATGCATTGCAATAATCAAGCCGAGCGGGGACTAGGGCAATGATAGTGGGCCGATGAAGAGCCAAGGGAATGTATGGCAGGACTTTCTTAAGAATTTTAAGAATATGGGAACCGGTGCAACTGTGCGATTCACCTGGGCATCGAAAGACAGGCCCTTATCAAAGATACTCCTAGGTTTTTTGCAGTTGTCACTGGGACAGGAAGATGGCCGCAAATTTCAGGCCACCAGGCGGCAGACCAGATTGAGGGCTGAAAACCAGAACTTCGGTTTTCTCCGTATTAATTTTAAGAGGGTTTTCCTTCATCCAGTGTATTATGCTGGTCATACATATATCAAACCTTTGAGCAACCAGCTGCCAATCATCAGCCATTGATATAATGATTTGTGTGTCCTCTGCATAGGAGAGGACCTGGAAGCCGAAAGATCTCACCAGTGAAGCCAAGGGGGTCACAAGGATTAAAGAGTGAGGCTAAGTGAGGAGCCCTGGGGGACTCCACAAGGAAGACTGTGCTTTGAGCCCGCCAAAACTGACTACATTGGTTCTGTCGTGCATAAAAAAGTGGAGGAGCTGTAAGGCCTTCCCAGTGACACCAACATCCTGCAGTCGCTGAAACATGCGAACTGGGGAAATGGTGTCCACGCCGCCGAGAGGTCCAGCAGGAACAACACCGCTGATCCGCCCCGATCGACTTGCATGCAGATACAATCTGAGGCTGCAACCAAGGTGGATTCAGTGCTGTGCACTGCCCAAAACCTGTTCTGGGAGCTATCCAAGATGTTGTGTGTTTCAATGAATTTCATAAGTTCAATATAAATACATTTTTCCAGCATTTTGGCAGGGGCTGGGAGAAGGGAAATAGGCCTGTAATATATCAGTTCTGAGGGGTCGGCATTAGGCTTCTTAAAGAGGGGTGAGACCGTGGCTTCCTTCCAAATGTTTGGATAGTGTCCGGATAAATGAATGTTATTGAAAACTTTGCACAGGGAATCAGCTATAAGATCGGGCACAAGTTTATGTGTGGAAACGCTACAAGGATCGATAGGCGGCCCGGTCTTGAGTCCAAGTAGGAGTTCCATAGTGCGAGAGACTGTGATGGCTGGAAACAGTTCCAAGCTAGGCGTAGCAGGTAGGGCTGCCAAAGCGCAATCTGTGGCAGGCTTGCTTTCCTCAGAAGGGGAGAACTTGTGAAAGATTTTCAAGACTTTCTCCTGAAAGTAGAGGGCTATGTCGTCACAGACGTCTTGGGTAGGATTCAGGAATGGTGCTCCTGGGGTTTCAGTAATTTCTCTGATGGCTTTGAAGAGCGTGCTACATGAATTATCGGCTGACCTGATCTGGTCAGTAAAATATTGGGATTTTGTCTGGAAGATGGCATGCTTATAGTCCTTCACTAAGGATCTCTATCACTTTTTTCTGAAGGCAAGGGGCCGCCCGCCACCTCCGTTCTTGCCTACAACAGAGATGTCTGAGTCCTAAGTTCATCTGAGAACCACGGGGCTCAGGGGTTGGCTCTCTTAATAATACAGCATTTGAAAGGAGTGACTGTGTCCAATGCTTTGGTAATCATTCACGGAAACCCTCTGCCCTTGTAGGATAAGCAGTAGGGCTGGGGAACATCCTTTACAACGCGGATGCTACACCGCAGTTCCCTTACGATGCAACTTTTACAACGCAAGTTGTAACAACGAATTGCGCTGGGGGGCGCTCCAGGATAGTAAATAGTTTAATTTACTATCCAACTCCTTTCCTACTATCCACGGGGACTGAGTTGGAATAGTAAATTAAACTATTCACTATCCAGCCCCCAACAACGCAAGTCGTGGTAACGACTTGCATTGTAAAAACATGCGCCGTAAAGTACTGCGATGTTTTACATCGCTTTGTAACGACATACATCCGTAGGGCTACTGGCCGAGGTTAAGGTCAGGGCCTCCTTCCAATCCGTGGCCGTGACCTTATGTATTCTTCTACTTAATCTATTTTTTGGGGGTACATTAGACGTGACCTTAGTGAGAGATGGAAAGGTGACATTAAACTCAACCAGCCCATGGTCAACCCAGCTGAGCGGTAGGACAGCCTTGATCCTAAGATTACTGTGGTTGACAAAAATGCCGTCCAGAGTGTGGCCGGCCCTGTGCGTGGGAGAGTGAATACTTTGCTCAAAGCCCATGGAGTTCATGAGGTCAAGAGTGTACAGAATCGGTGTCCAGGTTACATTCAAGATGGAAATTGAAATCCCCAAGAATTGTATAGTGTGGTATGATAGCAAAAGGTTCTAAAGTCTTGCCCAATGTATCAAGAAAATTTGCCCTGGACCCCGGAGGACGATAAACCAGAAGGCCTGAGAATTTGCAGTTGATTCCAGATTTAATGCCCAAGATTGCCGCTTCTAGAAGCAATCCCGAAGCTCCCACCAGCGGGGTGAGGGTACTGTTGAGAAACTCTAGCCACATGGGTTAGGCAGCCACCCATTCTGCTGGGTCGGTCATGTCTAAGGATAGTGTAGCCTTAGCCCAGGTTTCGGTGATAAAGAGACAGTTCAGAAAGTGTAGTAATGGTCAAGGCAATTTCTGTCTTATGCTTAATCATGAAATGGGCGTTAATAAGTGCCCCCTTAAGAACAGAAGGTCTACTGGTTATCGGGGAATCGTAAGTATGCATCTCTGCACCTCCCAACCCCTGCGGCCAGTCTGAAGGACTCAAAAAGGAGGCCAGACCATTAATGGGGCAAAAATGGTACTGTCGACAATGATCAGCCTCCTTGTTAGTAAAGTTTATACTAGATGCACACTTCCTATGCAGGGATTTAGGTCGTAGTGCAAGAAGTTGTGCCCTAGAGTACATAATATTCTGATTCATGATTTGAATGGTGCAGCAGTTGCAGTGGCACAGGGGCCTAAGTGTTTAGGAAACCCACTGAACACCGATTAGGATTTGAATGCTCAGCAAGTTTAGTGGCACAGGGGCAATTTCTGTCTTCTGCTCAATCGTGGAAAACTATGGAAAATGGCAAAGAAGTGCTCATTTGGTTTGTTCCCTGTTGGGAGGCATGAGTACATTATGGGATGAACTGAGGCCAGGACAGGCTTCTCGTGTAGAAAGCCATTCCCCACTTGGGTTGGTGTTTGCACAAATGCTTTTCAGAGCTCCAGGACACTTGTGTAGAAGGAAGCGCATCATTTCTTTGTAAAAAAGGATATATTCTGCTGTTGGAATTTTACGTTGATGGTATGCTAAATTTTCGTTAGTAGTTTAGGTGTCCACCATTAAAGTACACCTGCCATGGCGGCTGCTCCCTGAACGACAGAACTTGGAAAAGAAATGTAATGCTTTATTCTTTTGCAAAATCTAGCTTGTAAACTGATTTCTAGAAGTCGTTTGCCTGCATTTGCATAAATTGTGACCCATGTACCACATGCACGTCCGTTGAGTGCAGCCTTGTAGCTTAAACCCAATTCACGAAGGGGAGTCCGGGTCTTATTTTAGGAAGCTGGTTTGCCTCTTTATCAAGGGATGGGGGAATACAAAATATGATCACTTCTACTGATTGACCACCAGAAATATGCACATTTGTTCTCTTGTCCTCTCCTCCCATTCTCAGAGGCTGGCATGGCCTCCTGGTGTTGAATGAAGGGCTGGGGCAGCATGTGTCTACGGTGAATTTGACAGTGATGTGGACAACAACAGCATTATACAAGGACTGGAGCAGTGCATGACTCTCCTGAGCCCACCAACTTACACACTAGGGTCAGCAACGGGTGAGAACTGCACTCTTGAAACACTGGACACCTTATGATGTACAACTTGCCAGCATCAAAAAGGACTGTTTTAAAGAAAGAAACCTGGTCTTCTGCCCTGTGGCCTAGGCACATTTACGTGGAAAAATAAGATTGCATTTTTGAAACCATCCTGCATGCTTCTTCTTATTGACTTATTTTACTTCTATACAGTTGCACTAGCATTAAACAAGTACAAGTTTTTGTTGTCGCTTGAAAATCTTTCGGATGCAAATATTTTCAAAAAGCATGCTGTTCTTGTGGTCTAACTTAACTTGATTAAGCTGTTAGTTCTGATGCTCTGGTGTGTTGCCTTAAATGTAACAATTGTATCTTTCTTTCTACAGGAACCAAGACACTTGCAAGTTATTGCTGACCTAGAGGACAGTAATGTATTTTCGTTAATAAGTTGCAAGAAACTGTACAGTTCTCCGACAGACTATGGATTTTGCATAAAGGTAACTTAAAAGCCAAGGAAGGATACATGCACTTTCTAATGACCTGCTTTTACAAAGCAATGATGACTCCAAGGCCTATATCCCTAAATGCAGATCACTATGAACTGTTTTGTTCTAAGTGAATTCAAACATACTGGCGTCTGTTATGCACATATATGGTATTTGCCGCCCCATTCTGTCATGCCTGAGGCTGATAACGTTCAGAAACGTAATCTACTGATTTCTACACTGCATGTTTGAAATCCATGCGGTCACTGTTTGTTCATGATAAATTACCATTTCCACCCCCTTGTTTACCTCCCATCATTGCTTCTCCTCACAAATGTATCCCCCCTGCATCTAAACAAATATTTCTGCATACTGTGCTACTTAATATATATATATTGTTTTTACTATAATGGAATGTTTACTACTTGATATATTTTACTGTATGTTTTCTTTTGCTCTTGCTTCTCCAAAAGACTTGAATATATATATATATATGTGGTCTCTTCTGTCAAATTCTACAGCCTAACCGAGTAAGAAATGTCAAGGAGTTGAGGTTGTTGTGCGCGGAGGACGAGCAGAGCAGAACCTGTTGGATGACTGCTTATAGACTCCTTAAGGTACAACACACACTTACCGCTTGAGTTTTGAGCATGTGGAAGCTGAGAGGTTGACTGGAGTCCTTCTGTACCGTGTCCCTGACTTGGTCTTTGTAGCATTTAAGTACTCATCAGATTCTATTTGGTAGCATGATTAAACCAATGCTTTATTCTTTCATTGTGCAGTTTCTCTTAAAACATGGTCTGATTTCAGAATGTGATCTGCAAAACACAAATGTTCTATAATATTCTCTGCTCCTTTATTAGGCAGTGTGCACTATAATTGTTCTGATCATTACATCTGAATGCCATACTTGTGGGATGGGGGGGGGGGGGTGTGAATAGAAATTAGGGAGACTGACTTGAGAAAAAAACGCTTTTAAAATCGTTGTTTCAGCTATTGTTTTCTTCTATTTGTCCATTATGTCAATATATTGTTTACAGGTGATTCCATTAATGTTTCTAGTTACTGAACCTCACACCTCTGATTACAATTCTCAGTTTGTGGATAGTTTTGGGTGAAAAGCCCCTAAATGTTTCTTTTTGCCTCTAGTATGGGATGCTTCTTTACCAAAACTACCATATTCCTCAGCAGAAAAAGAATGTGCACGTTAACCCAGCTGCTCCAGTGGTAAGTGTGGTTGGAAACATAATTATGCTTACACTACAGTAATGTATAGGGCTGTTGTTAATCCGCTCTGTCCTCTGTCCATTATCTAACAAAAAGTGGTTCATGATGGTGCAATAATGACTACAGTATTTATCAATAGTTAACCTGCCTTTTGTAGAGTGTGGTTGTTCATGGGTGGCCACGCATATATGTGCTGTCGTAATCCTGCTATTCACTTTAATTGCTACATTATTCTAAGTGATTCAACAATTAAAATTCCTGATATGATTTGGGGAAAAGGCAGCCGGATATTGACAATGTGTGTTACTTGTCAGTCTTTAAGATTGAGCCTGTGTCTGGGGCAACGGCAGCCAATAGCAGCCCACTCTGGACCACCACGATTTACAGTGATCACTTAGTCTGATGGATGTACAGCACTGTGTTCTGCATATTATAGCCGCTTGTAACAGGCTGCTCGAGACCTTAGAAGTGACAACGGTGCACACATGTGATTGCAAGGGGTTTGCCCCATGTATAGTTTTAGCAATTTTTGGATAGCAGGTTTGCTAAAGTAGGCCTCTTATCTAGTAGTCTTTTATTTTGTATGCATGCTAGGCATTGTGGCATCTGTCCCATTATAATGGTTTTGTGTACTGTGGGAATTCTATGTTTACGGATGCGATAGACTCTAGCATATGATATATCCTTAGTATCCAGTGGTGACAAATGACCAAATGGCATCTGTACATGCGAGTACTTAATCAAAATGACGGAATGTGTGGACACAACTAAAAAATAAAGTTGTTTTCTCTGGGCAAAATTGAACTTTTCAGAAACCTTTTGTGAATTGAGTATTTCACCAAAATTGAATCAGACCATACTTCATTAATAAGGTGAACATAGCATTGCAGAAAATGTTTGTTGTGCCACAAGGCATGTTTTGCAACAACTGTCATGTTTTAACTCTTGAAGTATTATTTAATCATCAAAATTGCGAAGTATTTTTGTGATTTCATAATCACTATCTGAGGTCTGACCATGTAAGTTTGGTGTAATTAAACACATTTCCTTGAATAATTCAGTTTTGCTACCATGTGTTTTTTGTGTGTTGTGATCTATGAGCACCATTAGGAAATGTACCTGCTTTATTGTCACACAAGAGTATTGGACATCGGGTCTATGGTTTTTTTTTGTTGTTGTTGTTGTAAGACTTTATTAGCAGTTGCCAAAAATACATTGCATTCTTTTTACAACCCGGAGGTCAGCTGTCTTTCACATAATAGTTTAGGACAGTTTCTTCCTTGTTCTTGAGATAGCTTCTCTATCCAAGATACTATGCACTTTACCATGTTTTGTGGGCATTTTTTTAGCAGAAAAGAGGAAGTATCTTGTGCCAATGTTAAAAAAAGGTAGTGTTTCTGCAAGTTAGACCAGCACTTCTTTATTTGCAGATGTTAAATGACCTTAGCACTGTCTTTCATGTAGCCAATTACTTGGTGTGTGCGGTGCGCACCAAGAAAGGACTCATGGTGAAAGAGAGATTGGACACATTGTCATGAAGTATTGCACCTTGCACTTTAGTGGTCAAACATTATTATTAATGTATATCAGGTTCAAGGGGATGGCGGAACGATATATTTTTAACTTTTTATGAAATAGTTTTTATACAGTGATGATTTTTAAAATTTCTTGTTTCTTTGTTTTTAGTTAAATCATGCTATGTGGTTTTTACTTTTAAAGTTGTATACTTTTTTAACCATTGTATAATGTGTTTCTTAATTATGATTGTATGTTTCTTTTTGTACCGTGCCTTTTTTTGATATTCATTTATCGAAATAAAGATTTTGACTGACTGACATAATAGTTCACCTTCATTGTTACACAGCTCTTCAGCCGACAACCTTCCGGTCCGGCAGCATTTGTCGACAATTTACATAAGGCATTTTTATGATGTGTGAATAATCTGTATCGTCCTACTTTTATTTATATCTTAACAAAACTTTAGACTCCGTAAGATTAGATATTTGCTTGCATCGACATCAATGTATATTCAGTATCTCACGCTGGTTGGGATCCCCGGGCGTCTATCCTACCCCCTCTTGTCCCCAAGTCCTACAGTGAATCAGACATGTTCGTATCTCATTCCCCCTCCCGACCCCTCTCAACGACCTCCCAGTGTATCAGTCATCCATCTCTTCCTCGTCCCCTGAACTATCAATATCTTCTTCAGGAAGAGGTTCGCGCAGGTCCCCCCGATAACTGTTCCATGGCTGCCAGATCTTATTCCATTTGCGAGGGTTGGCTCTCATTTTGTATACTGCTCGCTCAATCATCATAAGCCTGTCAATAGACCTGCACCATTGTGCTAAAGTCGGTGTCTCTGCCACTCCCCATTTCTGTGCTATGTCCCGTTTGGCAACCATAACCCCAACAGTTACCCATTGCTGCCCCGGACACGTCAGATAATTTTTTCCCCACACATTCAACAAGCATACCCGCGGGTCTGGTGTTAGTGATATCTCTAGAGTTTGGGAAATGGTGCGCATGATTTGTCGCCAGTAGTCAGTGATAATCGGGCATTCCCAAAGTGTGTGTAGTAGTGTCCCCTCTCCTCCACAACCTCTGAGGCAGTTCGGGTGATCCGCCCTGTGTATTTTGTGTAGGGTGGTTCTGGTGTAATAGACCCTTTGCAGTATCTTAAACTGCACCAGTCTAAATCGGGCCGAAACGCCTGCTTCTCGCGGGGATGCCAGCGCGGCTTTCCAATTTGTCTCATCCATAGCACCCAGCTCATCCTCCCATTTCTCTTCTAGTCTAACCAGAGGGTCTGGTAGGTTATTCAGTAATTTTCGGTAAGTGAGGGACGTGGCGCCCGTTTGCATAAAGTCAGTGAGCAGACGGTCCTCCCGCGGTGAGGATTCCGGGATTTTTGTCCCTGGCTCAATGGCTGCCATCAATTCATGCCGTATTTGTATGTATCAGTAGGTTTCATTGGGGCCCAGCAAGTACTGCTGTTGTAGGTGTGAGAAAGAGACCATTCCATTGCTGGTCCATAAGTCTCCCCCCGTGGTGATTCCAATGTTATCCCATTGGGTAAATCCCTTCCTAAATCTCAGGCAGCCTAGCCGTTTAGTGTCCCACAAAGGTGTAAGTTTGGTTATAACACCTCCCCATTTGAGTCGTGTCTGCGCCCTGTGCCAGAGCATCACAGTGTGTTTGGTTGGGCCTATTAGTTTCGCCATGAGACCCTGGTTATACAATGGGGCCAGCAGGCTGTGTGTACCTAGTTGCGCTCTGTCTGCTAGATATGCCGGGTCATCTTGTGGGGCGTGGATCCACTGGTTTATCACCTTAATTTGCGAAGCCCAATAATACAATTGTATATTCGGCAGGGCTATCCCCCAGTCGTACCAACCTCGATTGAGTTTTATATGCGCTACCCGGGCTGGGCGCTCTCCCCATAACAGACCTGTCACCACTGCCGGCACTTTCCGGAAATAAGAAGGCGGTACCAAAATTGGAGTGTTCTCTAATATATATAGGAGACGTGGTAATGTCATCATTTTAAACAGTGCCGCTCGCCCCAGCAGCGTCAGAGGGAGGGCTTTCCAATGTCTCACGTCTGCTTTCCAACGAGTGAGTGGCGGTAGTAAGTTCTGCTCGTAGAATACCGCAGCGTCTAGAGTGACATAGACTCCCAGATATTTAAACGAGGTGTTTGCTATCGTCAAGGGGCAGTCGCTAGGAAGGTTCGGAGTAGGACCCTTCAATACATAGATGACCGATTTTGTCCAGTTGATCGTATAGCCCGAGTTTATTCCATGTGTATCACATAGTGCCAGCAATACCGGGATGCCGGTCTCCGGGTCAGACAGATAGATTAGCATGTCATCAGCATATAGGGAAACTCTATCTTCCCAATTGTCTCCCCAGTGCACTCTTCTTAATAACGGGGTAGTCCTAATGACAGTGGCTAGTGGTTCTAGGACCAAGGCGAACAGTAGGGGGGAGAGCGGGCAACCTTGCCGTGTCCCCCTGGCTGGAGGGATTTCTCGGGAGGTGTGGCCATTTGCTGCTACGTATGCAACATGATTCGTGTATAGAAGTCTTATCCAGGAAATAAACCTAGGGTCGAAGCCCATATGGGTTAGTACTGCGAAGATACTGCCATTCCACTATGTCGAACGCCTTCTGGCATCTAATGATAGTATGGCTGCCGGTCCTGTCAGCAAGGGGGCTCGCGCTAGTGCTCCGTGTACACGTCGAAGGTTCAACGCCATGCTTCTATGTGGCATGAAGCCCGACTGGATCTGGTGCGAGAGGTGGGGCATCAGTATGATGCCCAATATTTTTGCCTCGGCATGAAGTGAAATCGGACGGTATGATGCACACTCAGTGGGTAACTTACCCGGTTTCGGAATGGCCACAATGGTCGCCATCCGTTGATCCAGGGGCAAGGTTCCTTTAACTTGACTCTCCACAAACATGGCCAGTATGGGTTTGCTCAGCACGTCTGCCATAGCCTGAAACTATTCAATCGGGATCCCGTTGGGGCCTAGCGCCTTGACTGTGTGAAGAGCATTGATTGCCATCTGTATCTCTTCTAGAGATACAGATGGCAATCAATGCTCTTCTAGGTCCGCCTCTAGCTCGTCCACGGCATCCTGTGGCAGAGTCGCGGTTTGCACAGTATGGAGCGCCAACATTGCTGCTTCCGCCGTGACTTCTACTTCTGGGGCATATACCCCTTGGAAGTGGTCAGCTAGGATTTCTACTATTTCCGAGGGGCGCAAGTGTAACATCCCCTCCGAGTCTCTTAACTGCAATATGTTTCTGCAGCCTTTCTTTTTTTTATCTAGCCAGGCCAGGAGTTTACTGGCTTTGTCCCCTATATCGTACACCCTGTGCGCTGTCGCCTCTATGTTCTCAACTGTCCGTCGCCTAAGGTGGTCGTCATGTAGTCGGCAGAGGTGAAGCGTGTGAAGTGTATCCTCTGTTGGGTTCGCCATATGGGCTGCGTTTGCTGTTTCTAGTTTTAGCTCTAAATCCAGTAGTTCCTTTTTTGCATACGCCTGTGTCCTGCTATTGTCGTAATCGCACTGTTTTATAGGCCTCCCATAAGGTCATGGGGGATGGTACAGAATCTGTATTTTCTGTAAAGTAGTATCGGGTCGTCTTTTTCAATTCCTTACGGATGTGCGGTACCTTAAGATACCCTGGGTAAATTGGATAGATTCTTTTGCGGGCTCTTTCAGAGCACGACAAGCTCAGTGTTAGAGGAGAATGGTCTGAGATACCCCTGGGCCTAATCTTCATGTCATTTATTGTAAGGTGGCCCTCTCCCAGTGTAAGGAAGTAGTCAATACGGGATAGGCTGTTATGGGTTGCAGAGTAGTAGGTGTATTGTTGGCCTTCAGGGTTAAGACGTCGCCATACGTCCAGTAGCCCCTGTGCCTCCATGAATTCACTGAAGCGGGACGGGCCAGGAGTCTGCGTCCGGACCGGAAATCTATCCTGTATATTGTGAGCCACTGCATTAAAGTCTCCCCCCACTACAAGGTCTCCCTCCGGGAGTTCCAACAGGAATTTCCCCAAGCCAGGAAATGCAGTCGCATGCAGCGCCGGTGGAATGTATACAGACACTACGTTAAGTGATTTTCCTTCCCATTGTCCACATGCTGCTGCAAAGCGGCCGTGATCATCAGTTTTAGTGGTCTGTAGTATGAACCGGGATGCCTTCCTCATTAAAATTCCCGTCCCCCGGGATCCTGAAGAGAAGTCTGAATGTACTACCATGCGGTAACCTAGTCTGTCTAGTGCGTTGCTGGCCGTGCCCACTAGATGTGTTTCCTGAAGAAGGATCAGATCGTGATTTATTCTTCTGATACCCTGCAAAACCAACCCCCTCTTTATCTGGTCTCCCAGTCCCCGCACTTTCCAGGACATCAATTGCAGTGGAGTTACCGACCCCGAGTGAGGACTCCCCTCTATAGTATCAGTCTGTATATCTTGTGCCATTGCTTGCTTATAAAGACGGACATGGTCATCGTATGTATCGGCGCCGTTGTTCCCGGCCTTCGCCCATCCGTATGGCTGCTATTTCTTGCCTGTAGTGACGGGCCTGCTTGCAATTTGGACTGCTGCCATTGTGTCCGGCGTGTACCCACCAGCATGTTATTTTTGTATCTCTCACAATCTTTAAGAGTCCAACAATTCAAACAATTAAACACTGCTACCCCCCCTCTCCCCCAAATTCCCCCCCTCCCTGCCCCCCTGCTACACGGACTTTGAACTGCCCGCCACCCCAACTTAGCAGAGTGCCTGACCCATCCCACATAGAAACACAAAGTTACTTTCTCGTTGGGGGGTGAAGAACACTCCGCAGTCAGCGACCTCGCTTACTCTCCTTGGAGGTCCTCAGCCCAGTATCCATGGCAGCCTACGCGGCAGTTCCATAACTGATAAGTGTTCCGTACCCGCCGGGCTGCTTTTTCTCCGTCTCTAAGTCCCCGTTCACACTGTCTCTCGCTGGTGAGCGTCTCGCCTCTTCTGATCCCAAAACTTGAGTGTCCGCGCGTTCTCCCGTACGTTGATCTTTTGTGTTCCTGCCCGAGTGGCGGGGCTGAGAAGTCTGTCTCCAGCCGTCTAGCCAGTCTCTGGCTACTTCTGGATTGTGGAAAAACCATGTCTTGTTTTCCGCCACCACCCGCAGTTTAGCTGGGAACAACATAGAGTACGGGATCTCTCTTGTCCTTCGTTCTTTTTTAACTTCCAAAAACGTCCTCCGTCGTTGGGCCACCTCCGCTGTATAGTCCGGGAAGAAGGCCAGAGTGGAGTTCTGGATCTTCACTGGAGGGGATACCCTCGCCGCCTGTAGGATGGTATCCCTGTCTCGGAAGTTAAATAGTCTCGACAGAATGGGCCTTGGAGCTGCTCCTGGTTTCGGCCGTCCTCCCGGCACCCTATGCGCCCTCTCGACCGAGAAGGTCGACAGACCCCTAGGCTGGAGTTTTGTCTTAATCATGTCTTCCACGAAGAGATCAGTCGCTCTGGTACCTTCAGATTCAGGAACTCCAAGGATTCTTATGTTGTTCCTCCGAGAGCGCCCTTCTTGGTCGTCCGGCTTCTCTTTCAATGCTTATTTTCTGCCGTTATTTTCTCCATCGCCAATTGTAGTTCTGACACATCCTCCACCAATGATTATGTGACCAATTCCAGCGACCCCACTTTTTCAGACATTTTATGGAGATCTGCTCTTATAAGAATTATCTCGGTAGAGATGGAGCCCACCGTGGTTTGTACCTGCATTAGCGCCCACATCACATCGTCCAGCGTCGCTTTTTTCACCCCTGCTCCGTCTGCCGTTCTCGTGGCGTTTAGTCTGCCGTCCGTTGGGGGAGAGACAGTTTTGTCGCAGGCGTACTGTTCGATACGAGTTTGTGTCGTGCCACTTTTGGAGCCTTTACCTGCCATGGAGCCTGCTATTCTTCTACCGCTCACCAGTACCGGTTGGTATTCTCGAGGGATGGTATAGAGAGGGGGAGCAGTTGTGTTTTTCGATTAGCCGTCACTCAGGCTCATTCGCCACACTCCTGCGTTCATCCAGGTCGGGTTTTTAGTTGATGCTGGCGCTACACGTGTCTCACTCAAATCCTCTATGGTGCCTCAGTATAGGCGCTCACGCTCATTTGTCTGGTCCTTCTTGTTTGGCACATACGGCTATGTAGCAACACCCTTACCCCGGTTAGTGTGACGCAGGGCAGAGGCGCTCCTGTTGATGGCACCACTTGTCACTGTCTCTACCAGGATTGCGCCCCGTAGCCGTATTAAATGGTGCTCCGCTGTCTGTTCGGGGCAGCGGCGTATCGTGGCGCCGCCGCGGTCTCCTCCAACTACCGGCACTGTGTGCTCCGATGTGCCACCGACGTCACTGGCCTACTGGGTCCATGCTATTGCTGTTCGGGCTAGTCGGTAGGACCCCCAGCAACGCGCGCCGGTGACCACCGTCCCCAGGTTCGCGCCCGTTTTCCGAGCCGTAAATGCCACGGGACTCCGCCTGCCACTCAACCAGGTCCAGGGGGGAGGGAGGGGGAGATCTCGTTGAGTCCGTTCGCCGCCTTCGCGGATTCCGGCCTCGCTCAGTCGCCCTCCTGTGTCGGCACTTGACTTTCTGGCCGTATTACGCTTCTTTCTGAAGTGTTGGCGGCGGCTATCTCCGCGGTTTCACCGCTAACTGTTCGCTGCCTGCCGTGTCACTTCTCTGCTTCGTCCAGGGTCGCCTCAGTTATGTGCGCTGGTGCCCAAATACCGCAATCTTGCGGATCGCCGCGATCTCCACTTTCCGGTCACCGTGCACTTCCGGCTCTTCCTTACCGGCTTGGTGGCACTTCCGGTCGGCTTCTCCGGTCAGTGGAGTCCATGGTCTCCGATCAGCTTCTGGGCCGCTGGAACACTCTGCTGTAGCTCTGCCGTCCGGTCTCGGATTTGTACCGAGTTCCTGCCGCCAGTACCGCCCGGTCCTAGGCCTCTGGTCCCTCCTTCAGAGTTCGAAATTAGCCACGGATTAGTGTACAGATTTCAGGAGAGGCCGCCTCTCTCTCAGAGCTAGTCTTCTAGGCTGCCGCCATGCTCGGCTGCTAGCCACGCCCCCCCGGGTCTATGGGTTTTTTGCCGACTTTCATGAAAGATGTGCTAGAAATGAAGCATTTGGCTCCACTTCATTTGCAAAGATTTCTCAGGGGATGCCAGGCCATGCAGGAGTAATAACCCCAGCATCACTTTTTGAATAAATTGGGGTTTTCTGCTTTGCTCCGTTTACTGTTGGAGGTTGATAAAAATGCTCCACCACTTTGAAAGGTACCCAGCCTGCAGTCCTGACATACCCACTTGGCCCCTCCTGCTGAGACAACACCACATTTTAGACAGATGTCCACTAAGAATAATTCACTGCATTCCTGGAGAGGTATATAACCTGTATAACGTTTTATTGCACTGTCAATTTAACACTTTCTTTAGAGAATTTCTAGCTTTTTAATATACTTTATTCAGGGAACCTAAGGCTAATGCATGCAGACTGATGGCAATTCTGTACAGGACCTAATCTTAAAATGCCCGTAGTCATCTGTTAGGAAAATAGTATCTGTTCAGTGTCTACCCCTAAAGACGTCTAAAGATAGGATATAGAATAGACTTACAAGACATAATAAAGAAATGTGTATGAAAGAGGAATAAACTAAACTGGTGATTAAAATGTAGAGCTCCTTTTCCAAAATCAAGATATTTTGGAGTAGACTCCTCACCCACTAAATAGTGGCATGCTTCATCGTCTGCGCCTATGCACACCCTGATAGGGTAATACCATCAAGGTGGACCTGACCACGAAATTCAGTTCCTATATAAAATATCTATCTGAATAAAGCAGGGATCCAGTTCGAGTAAAGATTTTAAAATAACCTCAAGGTATACTCATTCAGAACTACTATTTATGGTTTATTAAAAATAAGTACAGGCTTCCAATTAAGCATTATTCTCTCAATCACTTTTGATTTTTAAGATTAAATCTTTTTTGTTAAAGAATAAAGCAGATCATTTCCACATCAAGTCGACTACAACCCCTTTCAAACCGGCTTCAGCAACCGCATGAAAAATATCAGACAGAACATGGAACGTTAAAGAGGGGACCTCTGCTTAAAGGAAGAGTACACAGCCTGTCGCCTACAACCCAAATTAGGACGGCCACGTGGAGCAGACAAACCTGAGGGCAAAATGCGCTATAAGTACTGAAAATATCCTGTTTAAGATGATAACTATCATGCCACAGTTTTGCTGTGCACTATGGAGGCTTAGCATCGATGGCTCAGGAGAACAAAATGAATTAACATAAAGTAACATTCATAATTAATAAAAAAGCCCCACCCTCTCTCCTTCCGACCGTGCCCGTCCAAGTGTGTGCATTTGTTAGGGAGACCATGTTTCAGGGGGACAGTGCTGTGGTGTTGTGACTTCTTCCCGTTCGGGCGGCACTAATTTAAAGAATACACAGTTATGCCGGGCAAGACGATTCTCTGAATTCTTTAGACTGGATATTGATGAATGGGGACCATATTTTTTCATAGGTTGTGGGTCCGCATTAGCAGACATCGACAGTTGTTCCATCCCTAATAATGTCCAAAGTTGGTGGAGCCATTGTCTATGGTCCCGATTTGTCAAGAGTATCCTGTGTGCGGCATTAAGGGCCATAGCTATCTGTCGCCCCCTGACGGACCAGAGCGAATACGTGAGAGCGTTGGGAAGCCCCAGGAGAATGTATTGAGGGAATCGTGGGATCTGTCGTCCAGGCGCAATCCGTCATTTAGAACGAACTCTCAAAATCTTGTGAGCTTGGGGCAGTTCCACAGGTGTATTAGCGTCCCAGGGTTACCACAGCCTCTCCAGCACTGCCCATCACAGTGTGTTGTGGTATAATACCAATATGAGCTAATTTTATAGGTCGTTTTGGTGTGACCCATGTTGAATGCAGTGCAATGGGTCCTATAGAATGCCTCCCCATTCTTTGTTGGAGAGGTTGTGTCCAAGTTTTGCCTCTCCCCTCCGTTAACCAGGCATCTTTTGTGTGTGTGGTGATTTTGTTAGGAAGCGGTATATTTCAGAAATTAGTTTCTTGTCGTCTGATTTAAGGAACAGCCAATTCTCAAAGGGGGTAATGGGTCTACTTGCATTGGGGATCCCTGATTTTTGTCAACATGTTTTGGTGCTCACAATGAGCCCATTTGGGTCTGTGAACTTTCTCTGGGCTAAACGTATGTATCCCTTCCTATTCAGGCATGCATTGTATGCAGTTCATTGAGGCATAAGGCTCTAACTTCAAAAGAGAGACCTTCTGTATTTCTGGGGGCTACATTGTCCCTGCATGGTCCCTGAATAATTGTTGAGGGACTAAACTAAATTGCCGTTCTGAAAGGGTATACCTTGAGGTTGTTTTAAACTTTTTCTTTATTCAAACTGGATCCCTGATTTATCCAGATAGATATTTTATATAAGAGCTTCCAGTTGTGGTAGTCTGCCCTGATGGTATTACACGATCAAGTTGTTCTTTGGTGCGAATGATGAAGCCTGTCACTATTTAGTGGGTAAGATGTCTACTCCAACATCTGCATTTTCCAGTAGGATTAATAAATGGTTTCCTTGTTCTTCCTTTTACTAATAAACCTGGTTACATTTGTGTGTGTGTGCGCAGATATGAATCTGGCAGAACTTTACTTGGTTGGTGTTCGCCCTATGCCTCATTGTAGAGCATGATTAAAATTTGTCAACAAAGATAGATAGTGGGCAGGAAAATTAATATTTTATCAACTGGTTGGAAATGTATGTAAGACTTTAACAAGTAGATTACCTCAGAACATGTTGGTTGTAGATTCACATGCAAGTGTTTTACTAATTTGAAATAACAGATAAAGATGTAAAATAGCCACATTTTGCTGGAATCAAATTTCTCATTAAAAAATAAAGAAAATGTAAATATTGAAAATGGAAATGGAAACTTACTAGTGTGGTTTAATGGACTCAATCATCAGTGAAACTCTAAAGAGATTTATTGTGTATCTCCCGCATCATGATTGAATTGCAGGATTAATAGCACCAAATGCTACTTGTTTTCCAGAGGTTGGAGAGTTGGGGATAGATTCTGTTACCCCACAAATGTCCTCCTTTTTACCTTTGTTTCAAGAAGTACTTATGCCTCTTGCACACTTAAGTCATAAAAGTAAGAGTTCCCAGGAAGGGCAGCAGGTGTCAGTTGAAATCTGTGCTTGTAGGTCTGGTACTGCCTGACAACTGGACAGGTCCATTGAATGGATGACCTTTTGGCATTTCCATTTCCATTGACGGACCAGTTTGGCAGAGGCGAATAGGAGTAGATGGGTCCTAATTTATTTTTGCATGGTTGTTTTCCAATAAATCATTATTTGGCAGGTTATGTCCTAATCCCAAGTTATCCAGGCACTATTATTGATTTCCTACTTCAATGGCTTCCACATACCCATATATTCTGGAGGACAGAAGGCTTTTTTTGTCCTCGTCTCAATCTTTTTGGCTTGACTAGGCTTGTATGCAACAAGTTTTGTGCCGCCAGTCTTGCAGAACTTCCTTCCAGTATTTTAGGATTTCAATAACTTTTTCCTGTTATTGGAGCTAGTTATAAGGGTCACTCTGTGCAACCATTAGGACACAGAATAGACTTTTGTAAGGAAAACACCTTCTAATTCTTTCTGAGGTTGGTGAAAGTAATGCTGTTATCATGGGTAAGTACAGCATATGTTTGTAGCATATGCTGATGTAGATCACGTTTTGCATCCTCCTGCCATCTAGTGTGGGGTGCATATGTTAGCATGTTTTTTTTTCTTTTAAGAAATCTTTGGTCTCTATCGCTCGAGTCCTGTTTAAAGCCACAGTGTACCTGAAGAAAGAATCCACCACACCTCCAGATTGTTTAAAAAAAAAAATCTTATCCGTGTTGCCCAAACGTTAATTTCAAGCTCTGGCACCATCTAAGTAGATCTGTGCTCTTTTCTATTACAGTTGTCGATTGATCTGTTACAGCATTAGAAACCTCATTGCTGTTCTTGCCTCTTCAAAGTGGATCCACATTGAAGTGCTTCTTTGACTGTGGTTGTATGAGAATGACTCTTTATGTGGGCGTGGGGAAAGTGTATTAAAAATGCATCTTTCCAAATCTGCCCAAATTGTAATGCAAAATCTCCACGGTCGGACCAACATTGCTCTCGCGAGACGAAAACAAATCAGACTCTAAAGTCTGCAAGGCCATTAAAAACCAAGAACACACTACAGTATCTCTTGGAATGTTGCTGAGCACACCTAAGGATGCAATGCAGAGACTCAACCGAGCTACTGGCCGAAGGAGCTAACTGAGGATATATGTAGATGGGCATTCCAGCAGGTCAGAACCTGCAGAACACTGAAGTCCTCTAACCTGAGGGCTCTGGTGTGGAGGAATATCCTACTAGTCTCATGATAAACCAAGTGTCCAATGCAGGATAAGAGGGTTATGCATTAAGCAGACCAGAGAGAAGCTTCTGGTTTATTTCATACACCTCTACCACAGCATACCAACTGCCAATTCCAGAGCCTGCAGGCGCCTCACTCTACATCCTAGAACTTCATGACCGCAAGATTCCACTGTTCTAGGCTATGCTACAATGTTCTGGTATTTTATACAGTGCAAGCGACATGGGTGATGGACAGATACCACACATCTCCAATTTTTCACAACCTATATTTTCCTCAGATTCTCATCCCAGAGAGCATGGAAAGACAACCGTGAATCGCATATTTGAAAAAGACAGGTAAAATATAAAATTAAGTTAAAGGATTTTCGTTCATGGCTTCACTGAGTTAACATTATACATGAGTACCACTTTAGACTTCTAAAGGTAGTTGGAAGTTAACAATGTAATAGATGTAATAACTGTCACTGTATCACTTGACTGAGTAATCTTTCTAGAAACTCGGGTGAGTCACCAATCCACTTGATCTGACTCGTATCAGGGATATATTATACGTCGAATGTGTATCTTCTAGAATAACAACCCATCTTTTTAATTCTATTGTAAATTGTCTCTAGTCCTTTTTTTGAAAACACCCCCTTGAGTGGCTTGTGGTCTGTCCTTAACGTGAACACAGTCCCCCATATAAATGTCTTTAATTTGTTTAGTGCCCAGTACAGTGCCAATGCTTCTTTTTCGATTACAGAATAGCTGACCTCAAATTGTCTCTTGAGGCAAAATCAATGGTTTCCTCACCTTTTCCATTTTTCGTGTAGAAGTACAGCCCCTAGTCCTTTTGAATTTTCATCTGTTACACCGACTCTCTCATGCATTCTCCCTTTCATCAGAGCTGTTATGGATACAGTGCAGTTTTGTGCCTTCCCTCCAGAGCTGCACGTCCTAGATATTCAGGCTATGAGGTTTTGGCTTCTAACCTGGATTTCGGAGAGAATGACTGAGGCTGCTGGGCCTCATGGCCTCCTCCATCCTGCTAGTGACACATACCAGATAGCAGACGCATGCTCAGCAGTGGGACTTGACGTTCCAGTGGGCGCAGCATCAGAGGAATCTCTCCCACGTGGTCCAGGTCTCTGAGGGAACCTCACAGGACCTGCAGTGGAGGCTGACCAACCGTGATTGGGTCAGAGGCAGACCCAGCTCCCGTCCCCAACTGGACCACACAGTGACAGATGCATCACTTCTGGGATGGGGTGGCCATCTGGGAGAGGCGGAAATCAGAGGACCCTAGTCTCCGGCGAAATACAGACTCCACATCAACTTGCTGGAGCTCCAAGCGATTCTCTTGACATTGAAAGTCTTTCTTCCTTCAATCAAGGGAAAAGTGGTTCGTGTTCATGGACAACACTACCACCATGTGGTACTGCAACACACGGGGCCAGCTAAGGTTGTGTACCTTTTGTCGGTAGGCCCTGTGTCTCTGTACATGGCTGGCACAGCAGGACATATCCCATGTGGTTCCAACACATGGCAGGTTCTCTCAACGCCAGGGTGGACTAACTGCTGTTGATGCCTAGCAGATCATGAATGGTGTTTTCATCTGGAGGTGGGGCAAAATCTCTTACACAGTGGGGAGAGTTTTGGTTAGATCTGTTCGCCTCTGCGGTGAATGCACAATGTCAGCAGTTTTGTGTGCTGGAGTTTCCAAGATGGCTCTTGCTCTGAGATGCTTTTTGTCTCGATTGGAGCTCAGGCCTTCTGTAAGCCTTTCTGCCCATACCTCTCCTGTCCAGAGTGCTCAAAAAGGTTAGGAGCGACCGGTCCCAAGTCATTCTTGTGGCTCCAGACTGGGCACAGGGAGTCTGGTATCCTGAGCTTCTCCAACTGAGCATTGATTCTCCAATCAAGCTCCTCCTTCAGTAGGAACTTCTGTTGAAGCAGCAGGGGAGGGTCCTCCACCCAAACCGGTCAACACTACGCCTTCTTGCATGGAGTTTAAGATGGAGCAGGAGATAGCATTCGATTTTCCTCCTGAAGTTTGCAATGTTATTTTGGCGGCCCTCCACCAAGACCGTGAACGGCTGCCGGTGGAACAAATTTGTAAAATGTTGTACAGAAAGTGTTTTGATCCTGTTTATGCTTCCCTCTCAAGTTTTGGTTTTTATTGTGACCCTTGTCCAGCAGGGCTCTCACTGGGCACTCTCAAAGGGTACATTTTGGGCCTTCCAGAGGCTATAAAGACTCATTATTTAAATTTCCCATTGTAAATAGATTCCTCAAAGGCCTTGTACACGTTCCGACCTTCCCTTTTCATTATGCCTCAGTGACACCTTAATTTAATTCTCGCCTTCCTGATGAGTGCTCGAACCTCTGCACAACTGCCCCCTCTGGCTGCTTACCGATTTGTAAGCTTTATTCGACGATTGTCATCAAAGCATATTATACATATAAAAACATCAGAAGTTGATTAAATTAAAAAATATATATATATTATAAAATTACAAGTTCATGAAAGTGAATGATAATATAATCTTAAAAAGACAAAACAGGTATCATGTGCATAGAATTGTCCCCCCCACAGGGTAAATTTACACTGACAATTTATTTCTGATAGTCCAGGCCCAGCCTAGGTATTTGGCCGCGGCTATGCACACATTCAGATTTGTACTAGAGCAAATTATTCTGACTGCTACAAGACCACTCCTGGTACCCAAGAGCCTACACATAGGGCGTAGCCAAATTTGCTGAGGGACTGCATACGCAGGACTTTCAAGCAGCAGATGACTAATGCTTTCCAGAGGTGCTGAACATGCAGGGCAAGCTACCATACCCCCGCTACTCCACCTGTTGGCAAATGCTCGGATCGGCAAGCTCCCTACTCTCATTTGAAAAAGAGCTTCCGGTCTAAGGGTTTAGTGATGGCATTCCAGTAGGGTTCGAGACTTGGGCTATGTTTGAAGTTCAAGAACATACCAGACAGGGAAAGAGGAGCAGTGTTCCTAAAAGTTACTCCAGTATTGGAACTTTCATAGATTCCCATTGCTTGTATCATTCCCCGTTGTCGGAATGGGAGCCTCGGTAATTATATATGTATATATATATATATATATATTATATATATATATATATATATATATATATATATATATATATATATATATACCTACCTAGGTAAATACACCCTAATAGGTGTAAAAAAGTAAAAAAATTAGGCCTAGGCCTCATTATATTTTGTAGCCTATTGGCGTCATTATGTAAAAAGACCCAAAAGTCACATTAGCAACCAATCAGATCAGCCTCACCCTGGGGAACCTTCCTGAGAAAGCTCAGAGCCTCAGATTTTCTACCGCATCGTTGGTGACAGGGAGTCTCCTTTGAGCTCTGCTCTAACTTCTACTTGAGGTACTATTTAAGCAGTTTTTTGACAGGATTTCTTTCAGCTTTGCTATGGCTGATAAGGAAAAGAGCCTTTTCAGGCCTTGTGCCACTTGTGGCAAAAAACGACTTTATACTGAGGATAAACATAAGGACTGTGTATACTGTTTATACCCCGACCATAAGGCAGAGGGTTGTAGAATATGCAGGATGATGTCTGTGAAGACCCTCAGTGATCATGAAGGAAGGCTACTTCTTTGGCTCAGGAAATTGGAAACGAAGGAGGTAGTGGTATCTAGTGACGAGGAAGATGCCAGATCATCATCTTCTAAGACATCTTTGAAGAGGGGTGGATCATCTGTGGAGGTTTTATCTGAACCCCCCTCAAAGGCTATGCGTGGGACCTCTGATAGGTCTGGCAAGCCTGGGCCTAGCGAATCTCCTCACGAGAGTGTAAAGGAGAGGGAAAGGCAAGCACCTCGGGTGCAGAAGGCAAAACTGGATGAGAGCTCGGCTGGGCCTTCACATCAGGAGAAAGTATCTAAGTCCTTCAAAAAACCAACTGTAGAGGCGTCTACAGTGGTCAAAAAAGGCTCTAAAGCCTCTGTGGTGACTTTGTCTCCTCAGTCGTCGACGAGCCATCCAGCGACGACTAGGACGACGATGACGAAAGCGTCGACGAGGACTTCGACATCGATGCCGTCGACGAAGACTGGGTCGATGACGGCGTAGACGACGATAACTACGTCGACGGTTACCACCTCGTCGACTAAGACCATTCCGTCGACGATGACTATTCCGTCGACGACGACTATCTCGTCGACGATGACAGTTCCGTCGACTATGATGAACCCGTCGACTATGACGAGCCCGTCGACGGTGAAGGTACTCTCGTCGACGGTCCCGTCGACGACGATTCAAAATATGGAGATGGTGGATTCGTTTATGACGCAGTCGACGGCAGTGTTGGACGAAGAGGATTACTCGGAGGAGGAGAATGAGATGTATGGGGATGCATACAGTCCATCTCAGTTGAATCTAAAATACCATGATTCTGACCAAGATGAGGAGTATTATTATCGGCAGGAGCAGCGTCCACAAAAACAGGTCGCATACCAGGAAACCCAGGCACAGCAGGGCATGGTGACAATGCCTATGAGTCTTTTGACAGACTTAAGAGCAATGCTGGAGGAGTATAGGAGCAGACAAGGGTCGCGACCAGTGGAAGGTCAAGCGCAGGTTCAGCCACAAGTGGTGGCAGCTCAGGCTGTACCTCCTTCACAGGGGGAAGAGGAGAGGGAATATCCTCGGCAGACACAAGTCCAAGTAGATACCTCGGATGAGGATGAAGCAGGGGACAACCAGGATCAGGATCCTGATAACGAATGGAACCAGTATATAGCTCCGGATCCGGCTTCTCCAGTGCCAGACCCGGTAGATTCACCTCCGGCTGATGTGGGAGGTTTCTTCAGTTTGATGGAAAGAGCCACGGCACGCTTTAAGCTAACCATGCCTGCAACATCTACGGATTGTTTCTTGTATGATTTTAAAGAGGCATACCGTAAGACAGTGCGTTCGATTCCCATTGTAGAGCACATATGGGAGGAAGGAAAGAAGGTGATGCAGTCCCCAGCAACGGTCATTCCACCTCTTCCACGCTTGGAGAAAAAATATAAAGCTCCTGATGACAGTCCCGCCTGCTTGATTGGACAACCTAGACCAGACTCGGTCATATCGCAGGCGGCGCAGAAGAAATCACGGAATCCTTCGGCCACCCTCACAACTCCACCAGACAAGGAGGGTAGAAGGTTAGACAACGCGGGGAAGCGTTTTTCGTCTATGGCTAGCTTGTTGGTCAGAGCGGCAAATGCCTTGGCGTATTCTAGCAAGATACGACCGCCAGATGTGGAGTGATGTGGCACACTATGTGGACCTTCTAGCGGATGACCCTAAAGCTGAAGCACAGAAACTTCTAGAAGAAGGACAACGTTCTTCTTCGGAAATGATTGACTGCGCGATGGACATCGCCACCATTTCTTTCCGTGCTCTGGGCAGCGCGGCGGTTCTTCGGCGACAGGGGTGGCTACGAGCGACTTACTTCCGACCAGAGGTCCAGAATAGGATTCTGGACTTGCCCTTTGATGGGGACATGTTATTTAGGAAACATGTCGATGAGACCCTACAGGGAATAAAGAAGGACACAGAGACAGCAAGGGCTCTTGGAAACCTACAATATAGAAAGACACCGTTCCGTGGAGCAAGAGGAAGAGGCTTCACTTCACCAAGAGGAGGCTATCAGCAGCAACGGTACTCGCAGCAGTCGCAGTCGTACAGACCTCAGTACGGCAATCAGTATTATCAGCGACAGTCTCAATCTCAATCGTTCTCTCGTCAGAACGCTCGTGGACGACAAGGGCGTCAGGGCAAGGACGCTGGCAAGCGTCAATAGCGGCCTCCTGACTCTGCCAACTGTTCCTCCGCTTCTGGGATCTCCAGTGGGTGGCAGGATATCACAACATCTGAGCAGCTGGGAAGAAATAACATCGGATCAGTGGGTATTGAACATCATCCGACATGGGCATACGCTAGAATTCCAGGAATTTCCACCTACAAGAGCTCCCCACGCCACTACTTCAAAACATCTAAACCTTCTGCAATTGGAAGTTCAGCAAATGCTTCAGAAGGGGGCGATCCAACGTGTTCCCCTATCACAAAGAGAAGGTTTCTATTCAAGAATTTTTCTGATCCGCAAAACGAAACAAAAGTGGCGTCCGATCCTGGACCTAAGGGAGCTCAACACCTATCTCGTGAAGCTGTCGTTTCGGATGATTTCACTCCAGGACATATTGCGCCTCTTGAATCCAGGCGACTTCATGGCTACATTAGACCTGGAGGATGCCTATTTTCATATCCCGATCCATCCAGCTCAGACGTTTCCTTCGCTTTACAGTAGGCAAGAGTCACTTCCAGTTCATGGTGCTCCCATTTGGATTAAAATCCGCTCCTCGGATATTCACAAAGGTGCTGGCCCCGGTAGCAGCATTTCTGAGAAGACAGTCGCTGGAAGTATTCCCGTACTTAGACTGGCTGCTGAAGGCTCCAAGCTTACAAGAGGCATCAGAAGCAGTGAACACATGCTTAAACCTCTTTATTCATCTGGGTTTGTAACTCAACAAGGAAAAATTGGTTCTTCAACCGGCAGGTACGGTGAAGTTCTTGGGAGCGATACTCGATACTCAGGTGTGCAAAGCCTTCCCATCGGAAGAGAGACTGGTGAAGCTCATGTCTTCAGCCGCTCGATTGCAGAAGAAAAGTTGGATGACAGTCCGGATGTACAAATCTCTTCTAGGGTCAATTTCATCCTGTATTCAATTGATTCCGCACTGCAGGCTGCGAATGCGCCCCTTGCAGGAGGAACTGCACCTTCAGTGGAGACAGGTGGAAGGGTCGTTCGACGACAGAGTAACGGTTACCCAGCAGATGAAACGGACGGTTTCATGGTGGATGAAAAGATCTCACCTCGCAGTGGGTCTCCGTTTCAGAGCGGCACCGGCTCCTCGCGTCATTACCACAGACGCTTCCCTTCAGGGTTGGGGAGCGGTCATGCAAGACCTCCAAGTCAGTGGTCACTGGACTCCAGGAGAATGTCGCTTACATATCAACGTTCTGGAGCTAAGGGCTATTCGGTTGGCAATGTTGGCTTTCCTTCCAAGGATTTCAAATTCGGCAATCCTAGTGCGGACGGACAACACCACCGCAATGCATTACGTCAACAAGCAGGGAGGCACAAGATCGCCACTGCTTTCTCAGGAAGCCCAGCTGTTGTGGGAATGGGCGATCTCACAGAACATTACGCTCGTGGCAGAACACCTTCCAGGACTATGCAACACGAAGGCGGATACGCTAAGCCGCCTGAGGGCAGTCTCACACGAGTGAGAATTGGACAACACAGTGGTCAAGAACATCTTCTCCCGTTGGGGGACCCCAGCGATCGACCTGTTTGCAACACCAAAGAACAAAAAATGCCGGTGTTATGCAAGCAGGGAACACCATCGAGGGTCACTGGGGAATGCCCTTTCGATGTCTTGGTGAGGCGCATTTGTTTACGCCTTTCCGCCATTTCCCCTGATTCCTCGAGTCCTCAAGAAGCTCAAGATGGACAAGTGCAGGATGATACTGATAGCGCCTGCCTGGGCTCGCCAGTTCTGGTAGACGGAGTTGCTTCTTCTATCGGAGAAGCAGCCCATTCATCTGCACCCCAACCAGACACTTCTGTCAATGTACAACGGCCAGGTTCTCCACCCGAACCCGAGCTCGCTTCAATTGACAGCTTGGCTCCTGAATACAGAGAGTTTAAGGATTTAGACATTTCAGAAGAATGCAGGAACATCTTGGCGCAGGCACGAGCTCCTAGTACTAATAAGACATATAGAGCGAAATGGAAGAGGTTCTATTTATGGTGGCAGAGAGGAGTGCATCCATTCTCATCAGCTCCGCATCAACTCTTGCCATACATTCTATCTTTGGCACAGGCAGGTCTGGCTCATGCTTCCATCAAGGTCCACTTGGCAGCTATTTCCAGGTATAGAAGAACAAGATCGGGCCCTTCTCTATTATCAGCAAGAGTAATAAAACAATTCCTGAAAGGACTGTTTAGAGTCTTTCCGCCAGTTCGGCCCCCACCTCCGGTGTGGCACTTGAATGTGGTCCTGGCTCAACTGATGAGATCGCCATTTGAGCCAATACATAGGGCGGACCTGAAGTTCCTATCATGGAAAGTGGCGCTTCTTCTGGCACTCACCTCTGCAAGGAGAGTAGGAGAACTTCAGGCTTTAACTATCAAAGAACCTTTCTTGCATTTCAAGAATGATACATTGATCCTACGAATGAACCCCAAGTTCATTCCGAAGGTACTGACAGACTTTCATCTTAATGAACCGGTGGTTCTGAATTCCTTTTTTCCTCGGCCTTCAACCCAGGCTGAGAGGACACTTCATTCTCTGGACGTTCAGAGATGTTTGAAATTCTATCTACAACGCACAGCTGGATTTCGGAAGACACCCCAGCTGTTTGTGGCTTTCGGAGCCCCAAGGAAAGGATTTCCATTGTTAAAGCAAGAGGTTTCTAGATGGATATCAAGTGCGATCCGTTTCTGCCACCAGGCGGCAGGCAAGCCTTTGCAAGGACAGGTGAAGGCACACTCCACAAGATCCATCTCAGCGTCAACAGCGCTGTTTGCTGGAGTATCGATAAAGGATATTTGCAGAGGGGCCACCTGGAGCAGTACTCACTCATTCACGAGGCACTACTGCCTGGAGGCGGCTGCAAAGGAGGATTCGGCGGTTGGACAAGCAGTCCTGAGAAATCTCTTCCAATAAGAGGTGAGCTTTCCTCTCTTCCCTCCTCCTGTTTTTTCAAACATTTCGTTTATTATGCTATGGTTACTGATTTATGGTTGTTATAATTTGTGATATCATTGGTTTATATGGTTCTGTAACTATGCACGAAATGTTTGAGGTATGCTAACTGCTATCTACTCTGATACAAGCAATGGGAATCTATGAAAGTTCCAATACTGGAGTAAGAAACAAGTTACTTTTGCCAATCCTCTAGAATTTGATAGAGCGCACAGAGTGCCCGGAAGAATCACCTAGACGCAAAAAGGTCCTAGGCCCATCGTCTGTAAGCCGTTGTGCTACCAACATGTGGAGCAAATACTCGCCTTTGTTCGGAAGCACAATCCTATTCTATGGAAGGATGCAAAGATCTACATCTCCCAAGACTATAGTAAGGAGACTGTGGAGATCAGGAAGGCCTTCTTGGCCCTGCGACCACAACTAAAATCGAGGGGATATCAATTTGGCTTTGCAGGCCCGGCGAAATACAGAGTAACGATACGCGGCTCGTCGCACTATTTCACAGACCCTATGAAACTCAGACGCATGCTCGAGGATATGGAAGGTTGTGACATGGAAACCAACAATCCAGAGAATATGGCGGCCTCGGCTTCAGGTTACAAATGAACATCGTGGGGAGTTGCTGTTTCAGTTGCTTATCTCTGTCCTGATAGGATCACAGGCCTGGTAGGCTTGTCACCTGCCGGATCAGGCTCCATGCTCGCAGTCTTCTTCTGACATTGGAAGTGATGCCGTGAGTTGTACTATGTTGGAGGGGTTTGGCTCCACATTTTGGGAATTTCTTTGCTCTTCACTTCTTGTTATCGAAATGCTATCGATCTGCTGCTGCTGATCTAACCTTTTGACTTGATTGGATTTGTTCTGTTTGGTATATATTGCCACTAGTTCCGAAGTGGCGTAAATCGGAATGATCTGAATATGTCCATATTTCAGTACACCGATATGTGCCTTTGGTGCTGCTCAGGTCTCAGCACGGCCGTGCTGAGATGTTTAGACTAAAGAGAACGCTAGTCGGCAGTTCAGTGCTCTTGTTTTTGCTACTTATCAATATGGAATAGGCCTAGAATCTACTGGCCCTTATGGGTGCCCTGGCGATGGATATGATGCTATAATATCCTATGAAGGTCCTCAGTGTACTTCATGTACTTCATGTTGCTTTTATTTGCCGTTCTACTGCTATAACCCCATAGAAGTAATTCAGATTACATCCAGATATCCAGATTGTGCCTTATTGGTAAAATCGCACCATTTAAATGTCATTACTGCTTACGTGGATGGTTATATGCATTAAGCATAGTTGTTCCAATGTTTATGCTAGATTGGTATGGACGGGAGGGTTACTGCGGTTTTCCTCACGTCGCCATGCTTCTGCAGTACAGTTGGGGTGGGTGGGGTGGGGGGATATGGGGGAGAGGGGGGGATATGTGTTACGTGCTAGGGTTTGCTTTCTTACTTCCTTTTCTTTTTCTTTTTCCTTTTCCCTCTTCTCTGATTTTCCTCTCTTCTAATCTATCCCTTTTTTCTTGATTGGACAAGTCGTATCACTCACAGGCTGTATCTGTATAATCATACTCAAATCATCCATGTTTTATCTCTGTGTGCCCAAGCGTCTGCTCATGGTTTTTACCCGTGTTACCTCATATTGCTCAAAACAAGGAGCTCCTCATATAAGGTGCCACGTGGCACGTTACTTTTCGGGAGTCATAATGCACTCATGTTACACACACTAGTATAAATGTCACACACCACACTCTCCACTCCACTTGGAACGACCTCACCTGACCAACTGAAAATTCTGTCTATGAATGTTAAAGGTTTGAACCAACCCATAAAACAACAGAAGATATTAGATTATGTACGCAGGCAGAAAGGAGACATTGTTATGTTGCAGGAAACCAAACTAGATGCCAAACAGTTCTATACTCTACGCAATAAGTTTTATTCGGAGGTCGTGGGGTCAAGTGCACTTGGTAAAAAGAATGGAGTTCTGATATTATTATCAAAAAGATCAAAGATAGAATTACTGTCTTCCTCATCTGACGAAAAGGGGCGCTGGGTCACAGTGAAGCTTGCCAGGGATAACACGGAATTCTTTGTCACTAACATATACGCACCTAACACCAATGATCTAGACTTCTGGCAGGACTTAGTCAAACAGATTGCAACGATACCTGACACGGCAGTACATATACTAGGGGGTGATTTTAACCTTCCATTTGACCCTACCCTAGACAGAGATTCGAAGTGTGTGTTTAAACCGAACAAATCACATAATGCTTTCCTTAAATTGTGCCAGCGGTTTAATCTGGTTGATACGTGGAGATTACAAAACCCTACTGACAGGGACTACACATTTTACTCGTCCCCTCACGATTCATACTCCCGCATTGATTACATCCTCATCACACAAAATGGCATTGCAAGGATAGAAGATACATCAATAGAACCGAGAGTGCTGTCGGACCACTCATGTATCTCTCTATCCATCAGCAACATCAAACCGTCCCCCAAACAAACGTAGTGGAGACTTAATGAGGAAATCTTAAATAAAGGACAAAATAAAACTGCCATCCAAACGGCAATCCGTTCGTATTTAGAGATAAACAAGAGAGGGGACACTTCAGACCTTGTGCGTTGGGAAGCTTTGAAAAGTACCTTAAGGGGGGTGTGCATCAAAATCCGTTCAGCAATGAACAGAGATTGCAATGCAAAATTGGAAGCGCTAGAAGCTGAGATAGCTAACCTAAAAAACAGACACCAAAGGACAAGGGATCGGGAGACACTCAATACCATGACCAACAGAAAATATGAATATAACAAGCTGGTGAGCGAAAGAGCAGGAGTGTGGCTAGATAGAAGGCGGAGATTTAAGCTCTGTGAATCTAACAAGGCTGGTAAAAGCCTGGCTGCATACCTAAAGTTCAAAGTGCAGAAAAATACAATTAATATCATAAGGGACTCTGCGGGAGTAGGCCATTCGGATCCCCAAAAAATAACTGAAGTCTTTAAAGACTTCTATGAAGACCTGTATGCTAAGAATGACTCGGTTGCTGAGGACAAAATTCAGGGGTATTTGCAGGAATGTGACCTACCAATGCTAGGGCCGGAAGAACAACACAGCCTTAATGAACCGGTCTCGGCTACTGAAGTGGAGAAAGCAATCAGGGGGCTGAAATGTGGGAAAGCACCAGGCCCTGATGGCTTTACGGCTAAATTTTACAAAAGTTTCGCCACAGATCTAGTCAAACCTCTTCTGAACCTCTTCCACGAGTTCACGGAGTCAGGTGAAGTGAGAGGCACATTGGCAGAGGCGACTATCGCGGTTCTACCAAAAGATGGCAAGGATCCGTCACTACCCAAAAATTATAGACCGATTTCCCTGATTAACTTAGATTGTAAGTTACTAGCCATGATTTTGTCAGCCCGTTTACAGAAAGTTCTTCCTGCCCTCGTACACCCATCTCAATCGGGTTTCCTAAAACATAGACTGTCTAGCGATAACACCAGAGTACTAGCCCATGCCCTAGAAAAAGCAAAACTTCTAAATACCCCCACGGTAGCAGTCACACTAGATGCTGAAAAAGCCTTCGACAAGGTGGGCTGGACCTTCCTTGAGGCAGTTTTACACAAATTTAATCTAGGGAAGACATTCACTAAACTTGTAATGGCTCTGTATGCCGGTCCTACCGCTAAGGTTGGAGGGGGTGGCTCCTTCTCCTCTTCTTTCTGCTTGAAACAGGGAACAAGACAAGGGTGCCCACTATCACCATCTCTGTTCTTACTAGCTATAGAACCCTTTCTATATCATATTCGACATAATGAGGCCATTGCTGGTATCCCGTTTGATGACTGTACTGTAAAATTAACTGCATACGCCGATGATGTGCTGATTTTGACGGAGAAAGCTGATGAGGCTATCCCGGCCTTAATGGACACAATTAATGGGTTTTCTGAAGTCTCAGGGTACAGGCTGAATAAGGACAAAACAGAAGTCGAGCTACTAAACAACATCGGGGGTAAAGACCTACTTGGTTCAAAAGCTTTTAAATACCTGGGCTTAGATTTCGAGAGACTTGATAACGACCCTGAAAGTGAATGAGGAATGAACGTTAAAAAAGATCTCTACGTTGTTGGATGGCTGGTCACCCAAATTTTTATCCTGGTGGGGTAGGGCTGAGACTCTCAAAATGATGTGCACACCCCTGGTTAACTACCTGGCTTGCATGCTCCCAATGACTTTTTCGGACAAATTTATCAAAAAAGTGGACAGACTGTTTGGTGAGTTCCTGTGGCAAGGGAAAAAAGGCAGGATATCACTGAAAAAATTGCAACTTGCAAAAGTAAAAGGCGGCCTGGGCCTGCCCTCGTTCAGGAACTACCAGACGGCCTTCCTCTGTAAGCAAGGGGCTCTATGGCTGGTTGACTCTGCATCCTATACTCCGGTGTGGTTATCTATTGAGCGGTCACTAATGGCGGGTGCACCCCTATCGGCTCTCCTCAGCATGGACTTGTCCCATGTCCCCCATTCCAAGTACATTCTATTAAATACCAGAAGGGCGCTTCTCAGACTTGACCAGTCCCATAAAACTAATTTGTTGATTAAGAAATCCACCCTACTCTCGTTATGGCATAACCCTATGTTTCGAATAGAGGGGAAAACTCTCTACTGGGAAACTGTGGGCCACATGTGGTATCCATATGGTAATTGACCTTTATACTGCAAGAGAAATTCAATTTGCCACCCATAGAATTCTATCAATTCCTGAAACTGAAAGCCGCCATCTCTAAGCGTGCCCTTACTACAGACTTACCCTGGCTGCTGACCCGTCTCCGAATACTGTACCATGCTGACCACTTTGTGTCCAGAATATATAAATTGCTTCTCCCCCTGCCCAAGAAACCACATAAGCTAACGGAAAGCAAGTGGGAGTCGGAACCTAACTCGACAGGTATACCAATAGATTGGGAGGTAATACACAACACTGCATTGTCAAATAAGATATCCCCGATTCTATGTCAAACGACACCTACTACGCCCTCCGAGCTGATCGCTCGGATGGTAGGGCCGGTGGAGGGGTGGCGATGATCATCAGGTCGGCACTTAAATTTCAACTTCTCCCCCACTCCCCCATATTCAACGTGGACTACCTCGTGGCCCGTTCCCTTAATCTTCCCTCTCCTCTTACTGTTGTCCTTGTCTATCGCCCCCCTCAATCGATGCCCTCTTTCGTAGCCTCCATCCAGGACCTCTTGGCCACCCTGGTGGTTAACAATTCCTCCGTTCTACTTCTTGGAGATTTCAATTTCTGGCCGGGAGATCCCAAGGAAGATTTCGCTTCCAAAGATTTTTCTGCCACTCTTCACTGCTTGAATCTTACCCCCTATGTCACAGCCCCTACCCACGCTCAAGGTCATATCCTTGATCAAATCTGGTCTTCTTGCCCCCTTGCCTCACTTCCCTCTATCTCCCCATGTGTTTGGTCGGATCACTATACCATTTCCTTCTCTATTCACTTGGGTGTGGCTGACAAGCCCTCTTTCCCCAAAAACCTCCTGGTCCGCAATTGGAATCAGACCGACCTTAGACTCTCTCTCACTTTCCCTGGCTTCTTCTGTTCCTGATCTTACCAACCTCCCTCTTGAGTCTCAGGTCAATGCTATCAGTACATGGCTTTCCTCTTCGTGTGATCGAGTGGCCCCGCTAAAAAAGATCAAGGCGGTTCGCCCTTACGATGCGCACAGATGGTTTTCTCCAGAGCTCAAAGCTTTAAAACTCGACCTCAGGCGGTCGGAACGTCTCTGGAGACGGCAATACTCTCCCTCTCTGCGCGCTAAATACAAATTACTCCTCACTAACTACAAAAAAGCTATCCTTGCGGCAAAAACCTCCTATTTCACTGAGAGAGTAGCTCTCTCCGCAAACAAATCTCGTGAAATCTTCTCTCTAGTTCACAATCTTGCTACTTCCGATCGCTCTTCTCCTTGTCTGGTCCCTTCTCAGTCCCTCTGCTTGTCACTTAATGACTTTTTTATAGACAAGATTGTGAAGATTAAAGCTAACATTCCGACGGTGCCCCAACCCATTCCCACCTGCCCAGTTACTCCTTCTCCCTCCTCTTTCCTCACTTTTCCCCCCATCTCTCCTGACCTATTTCACAACTACCTGCTCAAGGTTAAATCTGGTTCCCCTATGGACTGTGCACCGGCGCGCATTCTCAAAACTCTTTTCACCAACTGTCCTGCTCCCCCGCTCACTTTGCTTAATTCTTCTTTGGCCTCCGGTTCCGTTCCCTTATCATTTAAATCCGCCGTTGTCCTCCCCATTCTCAAAAAACCCGGTCTAGATCCTTCCCTCCCTGCTCATTTCCGTCCCATTTCCCTCCTCCCCTACCTAGCTAAGATCCTCGAGACCCATGTCACTTCTTGCCTCTCCTCGTATATCGAGGACAACGGCCTTTTAGCCTCCCATCAAGCAGGCTTTCGCCCAGGCCATTCTACGGAGGCAGTGGTTCTCGCGGTTCTGGATGAACTAAAGGGGAAGGCAGATTCCAACCTCCCCCAAGCCCTGGTCCTTCTCGATTTGTCCGCTGCGTTTGACACGGTTGACCACTCCATTCTCCTCGACCGTGTTAGCGCAGCGGGCATCCGGGGCGCGGCCTTTTCCTGGCTAGCGTCCTTTCTTCGGGATAGGTACCAGGAGGTTCATCTTTCCGGCTTCTCTGCCCCCCCCCCCCCGTCCGGTCACCTGTGGTGTTCCCCAGGGCTCCTCTTTCCCCTCTTCTCTTTAATCTTTACATCTGTCCCCTTGTCACTTCTCTTCTTGAGCTGGGGGTCTCGGTGTATAACTACGCAGATGACCTCCAGCTCGTCTTTGATCTTTCTTCTTCTGCTGATTCTCTCCCTAAATTCAGTTCCACCTTAATTTTCATTTCCGAGTGGATGAGCGCCAACCATCTTAAGCTCAACCCCGATAAGACGGAACTTGTCCTCACGGGTGGTCCATCTAACCCTTGGTCCCCAGCACACTGGCCCCTTTCTTTTGGTCCCCCTCCCACACCTTCCTCCTCTGTTCGCACTCTTGGCATCAAAGTTAGTTCTGACCTAACAATGCACAGTCAGATTAGCTCTGTTGTGTCGTCCTGCTTCCTGTCCCTCCGCCTCATCCGGAAAATATCACGTTTTTTCACTACTGATGCACTCAAAACCATAGTCCTGGCCTTAGTCATCTCCCGACTTGACTATGGGAATGGCCTGTACGTGGGCATTCCAGCCTACGAGTCCCGACGTCTACAGGCCATTCAAAATCAAGCTGCTCGCCTCATTCTCTCCGTTCCCAAATCCTCCCATATCACTCCTGTTCTCAAATCTCTGCACTGGCTCCCTATCCGCTTCAGATCTCTTTTTAAGTTAGCCTGCTTTGCCTTTCGAGCTCATTCCCGCTCTGCCCCTGTCTACATCTCCTCCCTAATTACATCTCACGCCCCCAGTCGCATCCTTCGCTCTTCTTCTCTCTCTCTCTTGCACATCCCCCGCTTCCGCAAATCCAGAACTGGTGGCACTCGCCTCTCTGTTTTGGCCCCCCAGTTCTGGAACAGCCTCCCACTTCACATTCGTTCCATCCCCATCTACACCCATTTCCGAAAAGCCCTTAAAACCTTCCTTTTCACCCAGGCCTTTCCTTCTTAGGTTCCCCAGATTCCCTCTGTGAGCCCTGACCAGGTCCCCAGCGCCAGGAAGCCGCTTGGCCGCAGTGCGCTTTATTAAATATTTTTTTCATTTCATTTCATTTCATTTCACATGTTGCTGAACAGAGTGTTCTGGACCCCTCAGAAACTGTTTAAATGTAAACTGAGGGATACGCCTACATGCTGGAACTGCCAGGAAGCACCTGGAGACCTGGCGCACATGCTTTTTGATTGTTCTTTATTGAGATCATTTTGGAATAAAATATTTGCATATATCCATCGAATATTTGGCATCACACCTGTACAAGAATTTGTATATGTCATTTTGGGACCCTTAGAAACACAACTACCGGACATCCATGACCGACAACTGCTAGACGTCATGTTAACATTGGGGTGCAAGGTCATCCTGTATAAATGGAAAAACTTTGCTGAAGTCAACTTTAAAATATGGTTGGAATGGCTTTCCTTCTTGAGAGGGGCGGATAATCCAGCACTGCAGTCAGCCACATAGAAGCCTTCGAACAAAAGACTGTGGTCCTCCTTAGATGCGTCATCCTCACACTTTGACCCTCCATGATACACATTTTAACGGACTGTCTGTCTATATAGAATGTTTTACTGTCCTTGTTACCGCCTACACTGCGACCCATGCCTCTGTAAATCGATTGCTATTGATGATTTGATGCACCTGTCCTCTCTCTTTTTTCTCTTTTTCCTCTTTTTTCCTCTTTCCTTTCCCCCTTTTCTCTTTGTTCATTTCATTTGATTTGATTATTGATTACTGTAAGAGTCCTTGTGCCATCACTACATCCATCTACGCATTGGAAGACTTATTGTATTGTCTTTGTTTTCAATTTTCTCCAATCTTCAATAAAAAAGATTCGAAGTAAAAAAAAAAAAGAAACAAATTACTTACCTGTAACTTTAGTTCTCCAGTATTGGTAACTTTCATAGATTCCCATGCACCCACACGCCTCCCCTGGGAAAGCTCACTTTAGGGCTAGGTGATTGTGGCAAAGCAACGGCTACGAAAATCTGAGGCTCTGAGCTTTCTCAGGAAGGTTCCACAGGGTGAGGCTGATATGATTGGTTGCTAATGTGACTTTTGGGTCTTTTTACATAATGACACCAATAGGCTACAAAATATAATGAGGCCTAGGCCTAATTTTTTACTTTTTTACACCTATTAGAGTGTATTTACCTAGGTGTGTGTATATATATATATATATATATATATATATATATACGCTCGCGTGTAAAGACACAGCCACACACGCGGGGAGAAACTTGAACTCGCCTTTCTTGCCACAGCATGCTTGAATAGCTGAGGAGCTTTAGAGAAAGTGATTCAGTCCCATTTCGCCGTGGAATTCCTGACGCGTTTCGAAGGCTCCCGCCTTCTCTTCAGAGGATTTGGCGAACTGATGTGGGAATGCAGGTACCAGCCCTGATAATACTCATGGCACGCCCCTGGTGGGCAGTCCAAATGTCCCAGTGCCTGATGGGACTGGTAGTCCTGTTTCGTCTTGGCGCCCCCTGTGTGGATCAAGGCGGACGAGTGGTCTCCCCTCGCCAACCAGGCGACCTCACGATGGCGGAGTAGTAGGCGGATATATGCCCGTCAAACTAGCAAGCTGGATGCTTGCCCTGGTCGGCTCCTACCCTGAGGCTGCTTGGCGGTGCTCAGCGTGTATGCAGGGGCTCTGCTCGCTCGTTTCCATCATGGCGCTGCTGCACTCTTCTGGCGGGTGTGGTAAAAGGATGGTGATGGTTCCATCCACATATGAACGCTCGCGTGTAAAGACACAGCCACACACGCGGGGAGAAACTTGAACTCGCCTTTCTTGCCACAGCATGCTTGAATAGCTGAGGAGCTTTAGAGAAAGTGATTCAGTCCCATTTCGCCGTGGAATTCCTGACGCGTTTCGAAGGCTCCCGCCTTCTCTTCAGAGGATTTGGCGAACTGATGTGGGAATGCAGGTACCAGCCCTGATAATACTCATGGCACGCCCCTGGTGGGCAGTCCAAATGTCCCAGTGCCTGATGGGACTGGTAGTCCTGTTTCGTCTTGGCGCCCCCTGTGTGGATCAAGGCGGACGAGTGGTCTCCCCTCGCCAACCAGGCGACCTCACGATGGCGGACTAGTAGGCGGATATATGCCTGTCAAACTAGCAAGCTGGATGCTTGCCCTGGTCGGCTCCTACCCTGAGGCTTCTTGGTGGTGCTCAGCGTGTATGCAGGGGCTCTGCTCGCTCGTTTCCATCATGGCGCTGCTGCACTCTTCTGGCGGGTGCGGTAAAAGGATGGTGATGGTTCCATCCACATATGAACGCTCGCGTGTAAAGACACAGCCACACACGCGGGGAGAAACTTGAACTCGCCTTTCTTGCCACAGCATGCTTGAATAGCTGAGGAGCTTTAGAGATTATATATATAATTACCGAGGCTCCCATTCCGACGACGGGGAATGATACAAGCAATGGAAATCTATGAAAGTTACCAATACTGGAGAACTAAAGTTACAGGTAAGTAACTTGTTTCATTTAGAGGCCACAGTCTTCCAGTATAAATCTTTAAGTACCTTCTTTAGGGGAAACCTAGCTTTTGTCGGATCATCCCACAATTCCTCGAGACCAAGTTCTCTTAACACCCCTCGAATGTTAGCTAGCCACTTGATTTTTAGTGAGGAGTCACTTCTTATCACATCCAACAACCCCCTGGTGTATGTTTCCAATTCTGGAGTGGTCCAAATCCGCCTCCAATATAGGATTGGACGTAAGGATGCAATTAGGGCTTTAGGAGACAACTGGCTCCTAACATCTGGCTGCTTACCATCAAAACAGCCTTTTTAGTGGCAATCACTTCTGCAGGAGGGTGAGCAAATTGCAGGATTGGTCATCCAAGCCTTCTTACCTGGCAATATTACTTACAAATTGGTGCTTAGCACTTGGGCCTCTTTCCTCCCGTAAGTGGTAACACCATCCCATGTGGGGCAGTCTGTCAACTATCCTACTTTCTATGCTCCTCCGTATCCCTCTAGAGAAGGGGGGTTGTCTGGACCCAATAAGAGCGTTGTCGTTCTACCTTGACCGCACTAAAGAGTTCTGGGTGGACCACAAACTCTTCATGAGGTATGTTGGACTGAAGAAAGGTATTGCAGGGCAGAAGAGGACTCTCGCAATGGGTCGCCCACTGCATCAAAATTTTCTATGCTCCAGCCAAAAAACGGCCACATGAAGGCTAAAGAGCTACCACGGTGTTGCAATGTGAAGGGTTCGGTCCTCAACTTTTGTCAGGCAGCAACATGGGCTTCCCTGCACACATTTACCTAGCACTACTGGCCGGACAGTCAACTGCGCAGGGATGTCCTTTTTGGCAGCTCTATCCTGCAGGACTTCCTGGTCTAAACTTGTTCGCAGTCACTCCTCTGGGGATGGTATTACTTGGGAATCTATTCAAAGGTAAGGAAACTATCAGATGGGAAAGTTACTTACCTTTATCTCCTTATCTGATCGAGACATGATCTAGCTGCAGATTCTTTACCTACCCTACTCATGCTCCCCGCACTACGGACCGGTTTCTAGGGTCAAGGCTAATCCCTTTCAGGGCCCTACTTCAGAAACGCACTAATGTCAGTGCAGTTCATGCCTCTGCACTGCTGGTGTGGAAAGTCATAAAAAGTAATGGACATCAGCGCACCAAGGAGGTGCCTATATAGGTGATTGGAATGTCACAATGGCGCAGATGACTCCATGTGAAACCAACAGACGCCACCTACTGGCACGCAGGTGTATTGCTCAAAGAAAAATCTTATGGATCCAGACTGACTCCTGGGAAATTCAAAGGTAAGGAATCTGCAGCTATATCAGGTCTATCAGATAAGGCGTTACCGAAGGTAAGTAACTTGTCCATTGGGGATGCTGGCTTCATGCATAGACATAGCACCACACACAAGAATATACTTGCGCCCACTGCAAAAGTGTTTTGTCTGTTAGTGGTCACAAATGACTGATCAGTGGTAAAATATAGTGTTGGTTAAGCCCAGAATACAGCACAGTCTTAGATGCTCCAAACAACAAAAAATTGTTGCTGTGCAGGCCATTTCTGGACCTTCAACTTCAGGTTGCCATTACGTTGGATGCCTCACTGTTAAGGCGGGGAGGGGGCACGCCTCAACCACATGAATGTAGTGGGTACTTGGATGCCAGAACAAAAAGTGTCATCCATTTTTTGGCAGCTCATGGTGATACTACTTTCACTCAGAGCACTTTATATGCTTATTTGAAGGATATGGGTCCTGCTAAGGATAGACAACATGACTGCTATGTACTACATTCAGGAGCATGGAGGAGACTCACCTCAGCTGTCCGCTTTAGCTCACAGTCCACACTTATTCTCCAGTTAACCACAGTCCATGGGCTATGCACAATGGATGAACTGGTCCGGCATATTTGCTTACACTGCTCCTCCACTAACGTTGATCCTATTTGGTGACTAAACTGAGGCAGATGACCATGACTCCGATCCTTTTCCTACCAATCTGCACATGGCAGCCATAGTATGCAGTGCTTCTGGAAATGTTTATGTACATTCACAGGAAAGACTACCCATCAGAGCACACCTATTGAGTCTCCATTAGCGTCAGCCTAGAAATTAAATCTAGTAATCTGGCTACTGAGGTCTTAAAGTTTGGGTATTTTACGTTACTGAGGAAGAGTGTTAATTGTGTACTATGCACAGAAGCCAACCAAGTGTCTTATGCTGCATAATGGAAGAGAACAGCTAATTTCTGCATAAATAAATGGGTAGAACCACATGTACAGGGTACCATATGCCATTTCTTGAACCTTCAAAAGATTAACGTGGTATAAACTTCTGTTCAACTACAGCAGTAGCCACTTGCATGCAAAACAATAACATGTATCTTTACTCAAGATCCATGTTATTGGGAGGGTCTTGAAATAATTATTCTATCTAGAACACTATCAACCCCTACATGGACCAAAATATACTTGCCACGCTCATGGGACCACCCTACAGACCAATGCTCTCTTGTGACATACAGTAAATAGTCTGGATGTTAACCTTTCTTGCAATCACTTCACTCACTCAGTGACCAGCAAGCACTGAGTAGAAAAACCTTTCATCCATGGATAGAGTTCTCTTAAACAAATTCTACATTTCTAGCAAAGATGTTTTTTCCCCGGTCCATTTAAATCCGACAATTGAGTTACCTATATTTTCCCACACCCTGAAACCGTGGAAGGAGCACATCACACATTAAATGGTAAGAGGGCACTAAGGTTTTACATTGATAGGACAAACTACTTCAGCAAATCCAATTAACTATGTGCTGCTTTTGCAAAATCCCTCTTGGGAAATCCTATTTCAAAGTCTGGCCTATCATGATGGATAGTAAAATGTATACAAATATGCTATTCCAAATCAAAGCTCAATCGTTTCTGTTCCCAGGGCACATATACACTAGCTATGATGGAGCTACTGACTGTGGCTGCCTTATGAAACATAACAGTAGCAGACATCTGTCATTCTCCTATGTAGTCAATGCCTACACTTCTAAGAATTATTGTTTGGATTTTCAAGATTGACTGGAAGCTTTATTTCTGTAGTAGGGGATCTCTGTATATAGTCATAATCATGTGAATAGTCCCACACATGTGCGTGGACCCCAGAGCAATAGAAATAGTCTCTCAAGTTGTCCTCTTCTGCAATCCTGCATAGACACTTAAGAGAAAATCAAAGACAAATAATGCAGCCTGAAACCAACAAGGCTACACTGGCCAGTACTTCAGCCTGAAGTGAAAAGGATAGCCAGATAACAGTGAAATTTAAACATGTTGCTAAGTTTCACACATAGAGAAACTCCCCTTCACAAAGATAATTTTTCATGATAGAGAGGAAGGGTTGGACAGACAAGCCCCTTAGGCTGCCAGTATGTGTATGTAAATGGATACTGTGCCTTAAAGGAACCCTCCAGAGACCCTCGGTATCCCATGATGCACAGCCAAAAACTAGTTACTTTCAGTTCTTTTTTGCGGCTCCTGCTAGCAAATCTTTGAGCTTTTCTGACAGCTTGAGTGTTTCACTCGACGTCTGGGGCCTTTACCTTCCTTTTGTGGTCTTTTTGGGGCAGTTACCCCACGTTTTTATTGTCAAAATGCCATCTTTGTTTGACAAGTGCCCAAAATGTGGCAGGAAGGCGGCCATGTTGGACTCTCACAGGGTTTGTATAATCGGTCTTCCTTCATCTCATGTTTCTGACTCCTGTGTCATCTGTGAATCATTCTCCAGGAGGACCCTGCGTGACAGGGAGAAGATTCACCTTCAAGGCCTGGAGCAGAGGAGACCACAGGCTGCAGGTGGGACATCTGGGCATGGAGAGAGCCTATCCTCTTCCACTACCCATGCATCTGCCTCTGGGGGCTCCCCAGTCGAAAAACAGGCCAAACTCGACGCAGGTCCCGGTCGACGTCTAAGGTGGAAACGTCGACGTAGAAACCAGGTATGATGACTATTTGCTCCCAGTCGACCCAGGGCTCTGGGTCTAAACGACGTCGAAGATCAGCATCTAGGGGAAGGATGTGGAGACTTAGATCAAAGTCGACGTTGAGGATGACCCCGTCAACGCACCATCTTCGTCGATCTGGGTCCAGGATACATCGGCGCTCGCCATCGAGGCGACTTGGCCGTCGACGCACAGGTCGCAGTCGACGAGAAGATCGAGGCAGTCGATGAGAAAGAAGACTTCGAAGAGGTACCATGGGACCTCGTCGTAGAGAAGCCGGTCACCCTCTGTGGTCAGCATCTCCAGGTCTGATAGTTTAAGGTCACGATGGCATCAGCGTTCGCCATCAAGGGGCACTGCTTCCAGAGCTTCCTCTTCGAGGCCTGACCACAAGTGGAGAAGGGTGATTCATACCTCGGACTATTCCAGGACCTATTCTCCAACCAGGTCACCAGAACCAGCTCAACCTTTAGCTCCTCGTCAGTTGCCGCGGCGGCCTAGGACGCCTACTACTCCTCAACCTCCACAATCACGGACTCCTCTGCCACCGCCTCCTCCACCTCAGCCTCTTCCCAGGCCGCCGGTTGCTCCACCTGTGCCAGTGATCCCGGCGATGCCAAGAAGGCCAATATCTCGATCCCGGCCGAGACATCGCTCTCGCAGCCGGCACCGATCTTCTACCAGTTCTCGCCGTCGCTGTCGTAACGAGTGGTCACGTTCCAGATATACTAGGGACACCGAGTCCTCTAGTGGAGGAAGATACTCGCTGACTGTCGGATTCCCCACCTCCGAGGGTATCACCTGTCAATGACATTACCACGTTTCAGGAAGTTCTGGTAAGGGGAGCACTGAAACTGGGCATTGCACTGTCTGTGCCTATCCCTACTACGTCTGTGGTCTTTGAGACACTACAGTGGAAGCAAGTCACTCGTCCTCTGCTTCCTTTGGTACCCAGTTTGGAGGAACCGGCAATGGAATTGTTCCTGACGCCTGCTTCAGTGAAGTTGGCACCCCTCGAGGTTTCAAAAGAAATATCGGCCCCTGGACTCAGACCCTGCATTCCTTGGGGTGGATCCCCCTCCGGATTCAGTCATAGTGGTGGTGGCGAAGAAGCAGCACACTATGGCACCTTCGGCCACAGTTCCACAGGACAAGTAAAGCCTTAGACTTGATTCTGCGGGGAGTGAAGTCTGCAGCACCGCAGCCACTTCAACGAAGGCAGCGAGCTCGACTGCTCTCCTGGGCCAGTATGACCGCTCCTTGTGTGAGTCTCTTCAACAGTTCATGGAAATACTGCCTAGAGACAAACGTGAGGACTTTCAGGAGGTTCTCAATGAGGGTCTGGTGGTCTCTAATCAGATCAGTGCGGCTACGGACACCTATCTCCTGGCAGCCCATGGATATTGTCTTGGTGTGACTCTGCAACGCCATTCATGGTTGCGTCTCACTCCCTGAAACCAGAGGCTCAGCAACGCATCGCTAACCTGCCGTTCTTGGGTTCCACCCTCTTTGGTTCCCATGCGGACGAGGAAATCTTGTATGAAAGCTGAGATTGAGACCCTCAAGGCTGTTGGCTTGGAGAAGCCTAAGGAACAGTGTAAGAGTTTCCGCCCCTACCAACAGCACTACTTTTCCCAACGGATCCAACGCGGACAGGGCCGTCGGGCTGGACAGCAGTAGCAGCTACAGTAGTTTCAGCGGCTGCCCTTTCAGACGTCCGAGGCAGGGGCAACCAACAGTCCACATCAGGGAACAAGGCCCCAGCTGGTTCTAAGCCCTGAGGGATTACTTCCCCCCCCCCTCTTCTATCATCCACTCCGGTGGGGGGAGGGGGGGGGGAGCATTCAAAATTACTTGGCAGCGTGGAGAAAAATAACTGTGGACAATTGGGTGCTGAATATTTTTTGCAATGGATACGGTCTACGTTTCATCAGCTCTCCTCCATCTATTCCACCAGTTCGTTCACAATACCTGTTGCGCGAACTTCAAGTGGAGGCCATAGAGGGCGATAGAACTGGTTCCTCCTCCTCAAAGGGGAAAAGGTCTATACTCCAGGTTCTTTCTTGTGCGCAAAAAGGACAAAAACGAATTAAGACCCATTCTTGATTTGCGGCAAGCAAACAAATGGATTTACAGAGAAGTTCTGCATGCTCTCCCTGCACTAGATTTATCCTCGGCTGCATCCATGGGACTGGATATGTGCCATAGATCTGCAAGATGCATACTTCCATGTACCCATTGCAAGGAAGCATCGGATGTTCCTGCGGTTCCTAGTCGGCGCCAATCATTACCAATATATAGTACTTCCATTCTCCCTGAAGTTTGCGCCCAGGACTTTTTCAAAGTGCATGGCGGTGGTTGCAGCGCACCTGAGGAAGAACAAGGTGTTTGTGTATCCGTACCTGGACGACTAGCTGATCAAAGCCGCCACGTTTCAGGAAGCGCCACTACATTTCAACAGGATGGCCATTCTGTTGAACCAATTGGGACTTCACAACAACATGTCGAAGTCTGTTCCGACTCCTGTTCAGTGTCTGCAGTACCTGGGAGCCTCCGTCGATACACTCCAGGCAAGCGTGTCTCCTTCGGAGGAGCAATGCTTATCGATCCTTCGGAAGACTCAGACTCATGTCCGTTCCATCTGCGACGGTGAGGACGGTTCCTGGGTTCAATGGCCTCTTGCATCTTTCTCACTCCACATGCCTGCCTCCACATGAGGCCGCTGCAGGAATGTCTGGAGGATCAGTGGGACCAGAAACTAGGGAGCTGGGAGGACAGGATCCAACTGTCGCAACACGCTGTCCAGTCCCTACACTGGTGGTGTTCACCTAAAATCTCATCAGAGGGATTCCGTTCCACAAAATGATACCGACTCAAACCATTGTGACAGATGCATCTTTCCACGGCTGGGGAGCGCATTCGGACCATCTTCACATACAAGGCACATGGTCCCAGATGGAGCCAACATATCATACCAACTTTCTGGAACTCCGAGTGGTTCAGTTGGCGCTGAAAGCCTTCCAGACTTGACCGTAGTCTCCCTCACGACCTAGATTATTGTACAATGGAATCAATCCAAATACATTCAGTGAGTACCCACGCCAAATTATTAACCCACTAAACAAAATATTCCAACAATCATAAAAATATATTTTTTTATTTCATTTCTTTTGTCAAAGATATTTTACTTGATATGCACATATTTATATATTTCTTTGCATTTTCAACATAAATTATAAATTCATAAATAATCACAAAATGAGAAGACAATACATAAAATTGAATCAAATAAACCCCGGTAGAGAGAAACAATACAAATTCATACCAACTCATTCAAACCCTGCTCGCACACAACCAGACAAACCTTCACATTCATAACATATCTGGGAACCCAACTACCCAACTGATATTTTCCCCTCTTCTCCCTGACCACTATCTGTTTTTTTAGAGGGGGTCCCCTACTTACTGCACTAGCTGAAAGCCTTCCAGCCATCTTTTTGAACCTGTTTCCTGCTTGTACAGACTGAGAACACAACAACAATGTATTACCTCAACAAGCAGGGGGGCTCAAGATCGCGCACACTGTCTTGGGAGGTGCAGACTATCTGGAACTGGCTTCTGGCCAGGGACCTGACGATCACGGCGACTCATCTGCCAGGTGTGCAGAATGCACAGGCAGATGCGGTCAGCAGGCTCGTTCAAGAAAATCACAAATGGGTCTTACACGATGAGATGACATCTTCGCAAGATGGGGCACTCAAGAAATCGATCGGTTTGCCACCGCAGAAAACGGCAAATGCCAAGACTTTGCCTCAGGTTTTACCTACCAGTGATGCTGGTGAATGCACTGTGGATCAACTGGTCGAACAGCTTTCTCTACGCTTTTCCACTCTTTCCCCTGATCCCAAAAGTGTTGATCAAGTTATCCCAGTCCCGGGCCAGGATGATCCTCATTGCTCTGGAATGGCCTTGGCAGTGGTGGTTCACCAACCTCCTACACTTGTCTCTCCTGCCGCATCTTCGACTTCCGTGTCGGACGGACCTTCTCACGAAGTTCGGAGGGCAGATCATGCATCCCTACCTCTCATTGTTGAATTTGGCAGCATGGCTCCTGAGCTAGTGCAGTATGGACATTTAAATCTTCCTTGGAACTGCATGGAGATGTTAAAAGAAGCAAAGAGACCGCCTACAAGGACTTCCTATGCGTACAAATGGAAGAGATTTTGCATTTGGTGCGCTTCTAAGGATGCAGACCCTACATCCTGAAAGGAGGATTTCATTCTCCCATACTTAGGCTCAATCTGGCCTTAATTTTCATTCCATTTAAGGTTCAGCTAGCAGCTTTAACTGCGTATAGGAAATGCGCTTCACAAACTTCCTTTTTCCAAATCCCAGTCATCAAAGATTTTCTGGAAAGGTTGAAGAAGGCGTCTCCTACCATTAGGCGTCCTTCGCCTCCGTGGGAACTTAATGTGGTGCTGGCTAGACTAATGTAGGAGCCTTTTGAGCCTATTCATAAGGCTTCTCTACAGCATCTATCCTGGAAGGCAACTTTCCTTGTAGCTATAACATCAGCTCGCAGGGTGAGAGATCCAGGCTCTCTATTGCCAAGAGCCCTATACTGTGTTTCATGCATCTAAGGTTGTCATGAGAACTCACCCAAAGATTCTTCCTAAGGTGGTATCAGATTTCCATGTGAATCAAACAATCACTTTGCCCACGTTTTTTCAGCATCCTTCCTCTCTGTCGGAGAGATCCCTTCATTCCCTTGATGTGAGAAGGGTGTTGAAATTGTACTTAGATAAGACTAAGGAGATTCGTAGATCGGATCAATTATTTGTTAATTATGGATCGATCATGACTGGTCTTGTTACCTCTAAACAGTCCATCTTTAGGTGGATTGTGTCCTGTATTCAACTGTTACCAGAAAGCTGACCTGAATCTGTGGTAACCCTAAAGCTCACTCTTCCAGAGGTAAAGCTGCTACAGTGGCTTTGCTACGCAATGTCCCCATTGCAAACATCTGTAGGGCTGCCACTTGGAAGTCAGTCCATACCTTTGCTAAACACTACTGCCTGGACTCTGATGCCTGGGCAGATGCTCAGGTTGGGCAGGCTTCACTGAGAAAGGTATTTGCGCAGTAGTGGATCTGTCTGTTTATTCCACCGCTGGGTTTGGTTTATTTGGGATGGTCTTGCCATTCTATTCACATGATTATGACTATACACCAAGATCCCCCTACTACAGAAGGAGTAGTTTCTTACCTGTAACTCCAGTTCTGTAGTAGGGGTATCTCTGTTATAGTCATAAGCAACCCACCTCCTCCCCTGTGGATGAAAGAATAATATCCTGAATGCAACAGGCCTGGCTTTATACACCTTCAAAAAGAACTGAAAGTAACTAGTCTTTGGCTGTGCATCATGGGATACCGAGGGTCTCTGGAGGTTTCCTTAAAGGCACGGTATCAATTTACGGACACATAATGGCAGCCTATGGGGCTTGTCTTTCCAACCCTTCCTCTCTATCATGAAAAAGGATCTTTGTGAAGGGGAGTTTCTCTATGTGTGAAACTTAGCAAAATGTTTAAATGTCAGTGTTATCTAGCTATCCTTTTCACTTCAGAATGAAGAACTGGCCAGTGTAGCCTTGTTGGTTTAAGGCTGCATTATTTGTCTTTGATTTTCTCCTGTGTTTATGCAGGATTGCAGAAGGGCAACTTAAGAGACTATTTCTAAAGTTAATTTCTATTGTTCCGGGGTCCAAGCACATGGCGGGACTATTCACATGATTAGGACTATAACCGAGATGCCCCTACCACAGAACTGGAGTTATAGGTAAAACTACTCCTTAGCCAACCTGTATTAGAGTTTAGTGCAAAAATCGGCCTCTTTTGCTCACTAGCCACTGCTTTTTTCATGGGACTGCACTGCTTTACAGAATATGCAGAGCAGGTGATCTACAACACAAACTGAAAACCTTACCCTTTGGCTGGTAGTTATGTAGATTAACTTGTGCCCATCCACTTCATCAGATGCAATCAGAGGTTCCATATGTTTTCCATGATTTCTGCATCTATCCTTATAGCGTACCATACACCTTTGATACAAGTAGAGTGGTGCGAAGCAGGACAGCATTCACCCATTAACAAGGAAAAACGCAATATGATGGGTAGTCGGACATGGTTCATTCTGAACTTCAGGAAGTAGTCATAAGATTCTGGAGAATTGAAAGTGGTTGCTGACTGCACTGCACATTGCTTCTTTATACAGCTACATGCCTTCATGTTGCAACCTCAGATTGTTTTAGTTTACAGATAAAAATGGACTTGGATACCTTGATTGAACCTGCCCACTGTCCATTCAGTGAACACTGATCCAAAGAGGAAGCGGTTGATTGAGACAGATTCCTTGATTTTTCCCTTCGAGGGCAGCCCAGCTTCTGACACAGTGCCCCAAAACAAGCTGCTTTGGATTTTCTTTTATCTTGTCCAGTAAATGTGTTTTTATATGAAAATTAGCAAGGCGAGGGAGCTCAATGTTAGGTGTCAAGTAAGTTGCATGCGGACAGTGCACCTTTTGCCTTAGAGAAGGTTTGGATATCTACCACCCACCAGGGTACTAATAGGAACTCCTTTTCAGAGTACAGTAACTTACTACAGTTTTATTTTTTGTGCTAGAACTTTAGTTTACGTAGACCAGCAGTTTTTGCAATGGATAGGTGGAAATGTGTTAATCTTCCACTAATAGCAAGCAGAGAGGCAGCTGCCTAAATTGAGTGTCATCTCAAATTTCTAGAAGATAATTGTCTAACATATTGAATCTCTTTAAAAATCACTCACTTGGTGTAATGCCAATAAAGTAATAATGACTTGTACTTTGAAGTGCCAAGTTGTGTACCATGATTCAGTAAGGATGTTCTAATACGCAGCCAGCTTAAAATGAGTGCTTGCTTTTCAGAGAAGTGTTTCTGAAAACTCACTCGTTGCCATGGATTTCTCTGGACAAACGGGAAGAGTTATCCAAAATCCTCTAGAAGCCGAAAGTGCCGCCATTGAGGAAGGAAATGCATGGAGGGTAAGTGTGATAATTCTTTCGGTTTGTTAGATGACTTTGAATGAATGAAGACAGACCCCATTGACCTATCATGGCTGCCAATATTCCTACTTGTTGCAGTTTCTAGTGACACATGGTAGTCCCCTGATTTGCCACCACCTAGTCCTGCGCCTCCCCGCCCCCCACACGGTTTCTGTTCTGTCAACTAAATACTGCATGATTGCAAACTTTGCATTCTACATGCTGCCCAACATGTTCAAGCTCCCTACATACAAAACCACAAAAAAGGACACATTTTCTGCATCTCACGAGTGACCTCTGCAGTATAGACAGAATATCACATAAAAGCCTTCCTTTCCTGGCTGGGAAATTCTGGCTAGGCCTTTCCCTTGTCAAGCACAATTCTCCTTGCTCTTACTTTGTCACCTTTAACTACAAACTTGTGTTCTGCCAGAAATAGTAAATACTCTTTAAGGTAGGAAGACGCTATTGATACCAGTTTTCACGATCACCTCTACTATCTGCGAGTGTGGCAGCGGTGTCTGTTGTGAAAGTGATGTAGCTATGACTGCTGTGGAGGGTAAAAGGAGACGCGATCACTTGGTTTTCCATTTCTTCAAGGAAGCTTACTTAGATAGAACAAGCATTTACAATGCAACCGTTTCGCCTTTGGAAAAGTTTGAGCTATTGGCATTGTAAATGACAAAATTTGTATTTATGTGTTGGTTTTGAAAACAGATAAATAAATGGCATTGTCATTTACATTGCCAATAGCTCTAACTTTTCCAAAGGCGAAACCATTGCATTGTAAATGCTTGTTTTTTGTAATGTTTCCTGGTCTAACTTTGCATGAGCATCCCAAACTCTTTGAAGAAAGGGTGTCACAACACAAACAACTGGATTTCGTAAAAGTAGTGAAGGTACATTTAAATCTGGGTCTCTGGAGTGTCTTCAAGACAAGGCGTATGCTGCCATATTTTTAGAACAGGAATTCATAAGAAGTTATGTGGCTGGTGAATGGCAACTGAATACAATGTGTTCCCATTTCATTCATTCCTTGGCATGGCCAGATACTGCAATATATATAGATCTATATCATGTCTCCTTATAAGAATTCATATATATCTTAAGGACTTTGCCTCAGCTAGTGCTTGACTAAGAGACATGTTAAAAAAATAGACAGTCATACTGCTAGTCTTAGAAATGTAAAGATGCTTTTGTAGCCATCAAGAGATGCGTTGCTAAAGTGAACGTGTCCTTCCATGATCCTGCAATGCACACAAGATTGGTGTGGATCCAAGTCTATGGCCTAAGAATTTTTTTAGCCCAGCTGATTGGCCCGGAGACACCACTGCCAATATTAACAGAAGACAGAGGAGTGCTGAAAGGCCAATGTCTGACCTAATACAAGGAAAGTCCTATGTCTAACCTAAAGAAACGGGGGGTTATAGTGCAGCTGAACTCAGTTTCTGCCTGTTGCCTTAAACTTGAAACTTAAAAACAAAAACCTAAAACGTTACTTTTTCTCATTTAGAAAAGAGCATGTGTTTAAATGGGGGTTGCAAGGAGTAGTGAGACGAATTCTACAGCCTCAAAACTGTCAGATGCTAGCCTATACCTTCTAAATTCTGTGTGAGTAAAATTATGCAGGGAAATCTATGTTTTGGAGAAAAATGCCTCGTACAGAACCGGATATGGCAACGCCAAAATCGGTATGTTATGCCCCATTTGTAACTGGGTCTCATCTACTGCAAACGTTCAATTCTATTGCCACATATAACCCAATTACAATTTGTGTGATAAGCATCACACCTCACGCATTTTCTTCTACTACATGTCAGCAGCTTCAACCTGTTGAAATTTACAAAGGCACATACAAGCCAGTAAATAATATGAAAATCCACACATTAGCCCAATTTTTGGGGCAGTTATAGTAATTGAGGCTTTGTTTTTTTTCACCCCTTCTTAGACCCCCTGCAGCTCCACTCTGCCCATTGCTGGAAGAATTAGCCCCCCCTCAAAAAGTTTTTTCTTAGCCCCCCTAAACTTGGCTCTAGTTGCGCTTCTGCCCATACATTAACATTCCTCAACCGTCGGAATACAGGGTGTAATAAATAGGGGAACCCTTTTACGGGCAAATACGAATTGTAAAAGTAAACAACCCTCTGCATGCTGGGGGGCCAGCACTCATATGTAGTTTTAAAGAAAAAATACAAGTCCCAGAACACAGTGAGCTATTAGCTACAATTCATGACTGGATGAAGTTGTCACATACATGGTATACATTAGAGTGTGGAAAGAGATCCTTTCTGCACGAATATGTAGGATCTCCGTGTGGCTCCACATCACCGGAACACCACTTTATACCACTTCTGAAATTTGCTTTTACATATCATTGTTGTCGATTGTATTGGCTGGTCCAAAGGACTCAAACAAAATTAACTAAGACTACAACTCCCAGAATGCTCTGATATGTGAAATCAAAGTACAAGAATGGAAAGTCGGCGTTCCTGTGACGTGGTGTCATCTGGTCACCCTACATCTATCAGCAGTTAAATGATGTGCACGTTGGAAACAAAAGTGAAGCAGCATGCAAGCTGTTGCCATTTGAAGTTCTCTGTCGCATCATGCCAGCGATGTTCTGAAATGAGTGATTTTGGATTAAGAGGCAGTTCGAGCAGCAACACTTCTCTTCCGAATCAATTATACTAATAAGAGCGGAGGACCACCCAGCTGAGGCTGCTTGTGCTAAAACTCGTGCTGAACTTCAGAGAGCTCTCCTGATTGGCTCCAGTCTTCCTCGCGCACCGGGACTGCCAGAGTGTGCCAAAGGGGTGTTAAGACCAACACACGCTGTTTTGTTGATTCTGATGGAGGCGTTCGCTGTTCACAGCCCCGCAGCCTCGGAGTGGCAAAGACGAACATCAATCACACACTGCCTGAATCAGCCCACAAAAAAATGTGCAAAGTAGTAACAGCGGCAAACACTCGAGAAAGATGAGTGGAAACATCTGAGGCTCGTGCCGCATCCAAGACTAAGCCCCCCCACACGCCCCCATTGCTACAAAATCCTATAGCCTGATGGATGCAGGGACGTCATAAACGCACACACAAACAAATCAAATATAAATAATGCAATACAACCCACACACGCGCCGCTGCAACTGGCGTGCTTTGAGGGAGATCGGTGTTATCATGGCAAAGCGAAAAACATGACAGATAACATTTTCTGCGATCTGTACTCGGTGAAAGGAGCCACAGCTAGCTGTTGCTGGGGTAGCGCAACCCACATAACAGCACAGAAGATGAGGAATGAGAAACAGGCTTTGGAGAAAACATGTTTTTTTCCTTTACCTTGCAGATTCTGGACTCGGATGCCGCTTATCTGTCCAATCAGCTCCTCCCGCAGGAACCAGTCCCATTCGTGCCCGGCCATGGGGGCTATCCAGGGTGAAATGAGAAATGCTGCAAGCACACACCAAACAGTTCAAAGAGAGCGTGGCGCCGGAGGGGTCCTGTTCCTGTGCCTGGGGGAGGAGGGCGGAGGGCAGCAGCTTCCCAGCTCAGGGAGCAGAGCGGGAGGGGGACGGCCAGCGCGCGCAGGAGCAGCCCTCTGCCATCTCCCGGGACCGGAGAGGAGGGAGCAAGGAGTGCAACAGTGGAGCAGTGATGGGAGGGCGAGAGTACGGGAGCAGGGAGAGGGCACGAGCGTGGAAGGAGGTGGAGTGACTTGTCGGCAAAAGCAGCAGAAAGTACCTGCTCCGGAGAGAGGGGCTGGCAGCTCCCTAGCAGGGCAGCGTGGGTTTGCTTATAGAGCTAAAAAGCTGCAGGAGCCTCAAAGAGAGGGGGCATGGAGGAGGGAGGAAATAAAAACTGCAAGGAGAGGGTACGCTCAAGACAAGGGTTGTGAGAACGTGATGTTTTGCTTCTGTGGGAGGGGAAAGCCAGGGCAGGGCAGAGGGGCCGTTCAAGGTGCACATGGCATTAGGCAGGGGCAGAGAGAGGCAAGCTCTCAAGCATCGTGGGCACAGAGGGCTATTTTGATTCTATAAAGGAGGTGGGTGATGTGCTGCCAATGTGGGACTAGGCAGGGAGAGTGAAACTGCGTGCTCCCACACCCTGGCACCCGACGGGGCAAGCTCGGGAAAGTGACAGCTACACGGGAGAAAAAGCACCTTCGAGCACACGGACAACGGGAGGGGGGCGGGAACGGGCACAGGACGGGGGGGCAGGAACGGCGCACGGACAGAGGGGGGGCGGACAAAATACGTAAACTTACAAAGTGAAAACACATTTATAAACAAAATGCTCCTAACCTGATTGCCTCGTGGGAACTCGAATCTTGCAGCCAACTCCAACAACAGACACTTTTAAAAGGAAGAAACAGGCCGCCTCGGGAAAAAAAAATAACACACACCCACCGCCGTGATGACGAACAGAAGTGGGTGGAGAGGGAAAAAATCGCTGGAACACCCCCGAATCTGGTCCGGCCTCGACGGACAGATCCGGCTCCCAATGGCTAGCCTCCATTTATGGAGCTAGCCAATGGGAGCCGGGGGACGTTCCTGAAGCACATATAGTAAACAATAGATTTCTCTGGGGGCGGAGCTAAAGCTCCGTGCCCCAGGCGAAACCTAAAAATGTGTTCGTAGTACGTTTGGCTGTGGATACACATGCTTTGCATTCTCCTGCCATCTAGTGTCGTACTAGAACGTTTGCAAGTTGTTTTTCTTTGAAGACATTTTAGTTCTCTGCTCTAGACTGCGCACATGCTATTTGTACTGATGTGGGCTTCGGCCCTTTCCTTTCATAGACTTGACATTTGCTGGCTCCCACGTGGTTTTGTTATACCTTCTCCCCATTGGGCCACGACATGCATGCTTCATGCCACTTCCTGACGTTGGCAATCCCCGAAAGCAGTGACCAAGTGCGGCAAACATTCACCTTGGCCATTTTATCGCATTTGTTTCGGAACTACTTTTTTTATTTCTGTACAATGCCATAGACTTAGCCCGGTCACGCGGCTTTCCTCCCACAGGTTTTAGGAGACTCGCAAAGATGTCACATAATAAATATCACGAGCAGGACAAAGCTTTGTATTGTAGCTTGAGGATGTTTCCACCGAGGTAAAACCCAGTTTTCAAAAGTGCCTTTTAATTTATCCTAGTAAATAGAGTATTTACTCTCATTTCTGCACGTTAAGCTCTGCCTGGAACTTAGATATATATTAATTATTTTGTTCCCCTCTCTCTTGGCTTTCTTGATGTTCTCCTCTCTCTCGCCCCTACCTCCTCTCATTGCTTCACTTTACTTATGTTCCATTTTCCCCTAGTCTGCTTGTCCTGTTTAGTCTTCTTTTCTGTCCCATTGATCTTTAATATCTCTGATGGCCTTTCTGTTGTCTGTCCCACTTAATGCTCTAGACTCCCAGCCCCGCTTCCTCGTAGTTTTCCAACTTTCAAAGCCTCAGTTGTACTAGCATTTATTTTGTCCTTGTAGTTCTGAAACTGACCCATATTCTGCATCTAATCTATACCTATCGATCCCTACGTGCTTCAACCCTATGCATGTCTCTCAAATGACAGCCTTGAGTCTCCACGTCACCAAGGCCATCCTCTCGTCCTGGGAGTTTTATTTAGAAACCTTTGCATTTGCTGCGTTGGTTGAATTGGATCAGTTGAAGTGAACCAGGAGGGACTGCAACTCCCAGAATGGATTGGTTTGTAACTTGTAGACTTAGCCCTATTCGAGATAGGATAATAGGTATCTGTGATATGTTCTGTTTCTTTTATTCTCATCTTTTTTTGCTTTGTTTCTTTGAATGGAAGCTCTGCTCCCCAGTTCTTCTATGTAAGGCATGCAGACTGGTTATTAAAGTCATGTTCTACAAAAATGCAATTAAATAGGTGCAGTACAAACCATTACAAGAAAACCACGCACTTGAAATGATCGGAAGGGGTTTTTGAAAGAGCCTCAAAGTTCTGTATTGCTTCTTTTCTTAAAATAAATCTAACCTGTAGAATCACAAAACCTTTTGTACTCAAGGGAGCTGGAACTCCCCCTGCACCCTGTAGCAGGGGGGTCTGCACCCACATTAGACTCAAGCCGCCGCGCATTACGAAGTAGGGAATCTGCTCTGATCACCCTCTGATCCTACCAAGACCACCCTTCTCTGAATAAAGATTAGACCAACACATTAGAGATACCATACTGGCTCACGAAACAGGTAGTTTCACACAATATTGCTGGTGCTGTACTCTGCTCTGTAATAACCCTGCTCTGGCACCTGTCCTGTAGGTGGGTAGTATGTGGGCTGCCTGGCGAACTAGAGACAAACACCAGAAGTTGTTCTTGACTGCGACTATGGCTGCACAAGTCGACTCAGTGGCTTGTAAACACATGTGAGCATACTTAAACACTTTTGGATGGGATATGAGATGGTTTTCGTTCAGCCAAAATGAAGATCTTAACTTTAGTTCTAAAAAAACTATCTCCGCTCCAATGCAACCTCATGGGGAAATTACATTTGCAGGATATTTTTTCTGCTTCTCCCGCTTAGGTGTTCACCCACTTTTGCAATTATGATAATGAATTACCATCAGTTTTGCTTGAAAGAGAAGCTTCTACTTGTTAGGTCCTCAGCAGTGCCTATAAATAGTGGCACAGTCGTAAAACTGGTGTCGCCCATGACTTTTTTTTTTTTCACTTTGATTTGGTGGTCTTCCCAGTTGCCTGTTGCTTCGTGCAAACTGTTTTTTAAGAATATTGTCTCATCTATTGTTTTTTAGATGAACATCATTTTTCTGTCAAACAAGTCTCTGCTGAAGGGCATCGTGCCTCGCCGGCCATCAAGCTCTATCCCATCCAGGGACCTCTGTCATCACCTCTACCATCCGAAGTACACTCCGAAGGGAACACCAACACCAGCACTGAAGATACCGTCAAAGCTCCATGCTTAGTCGTGAGCTGGATCTCGAGTTGCAGACATCAATACTACAGGGACTAGACGGAGCTTGACGCAACAATGAAATGTCTCTTTATACATCATTTGACAGGGAACATTTTCTGAAAAAATAAAAAATGCCTGACAAAGACAACAGACTCTGCCTCACAACCCTCCTCTGAGGACCCTTTGGAACTGATCGCCAAGAAATATTAGGACTGGGCAGCAGCCCCCACTTATATGTTCTACAACCAACTCCAACTTCCCCAACTCTGCCAACACCACCTACACTCCCTCTACCAAATCCTCTCCCTCCACCAAATCCTCTCCCTCCACCAGAGTTACCTTAGGAGAGCAAAAGACTTGATGATACAGGCAAGATGGTAATGGTAGGGGCAGTCACACACTAGTGTATAGCTAATTGTCAAGGTAAATCCTATCAGTGGGAGGAGATGGAGGTAACTCTTAAGAACCATTCCAGACAAGCAGAGAAAGGGGGTGGAGGAGAGGCTATCTGAGGGCAAGACCATCTTGAATATCCGCTTTCATTGTAGGTTAGCTCTGCAAACAGACTGCAGGGGCTTTAACACCAGTGTCCTCTTCAAATGACATACTAATCTTTCCATCTCTGGGTTATAACAAAAGGTCCCGCACCATCTCCTCAGATTCCTGTTCAATGAGGAGCATCTCCTTGCACTGTGGTAGACAAAATGCTGGAAACCAAATCAAGGACCTGGAGATTGCAAAGTCTATGCATGACCTGCACTCTTCAACTGCAGTAGGCCCTTTTGTCTGCAACAACCCAGGAAACCTTCCTAAAGGCAGCAGCACACCTTCCACAAACATGTTAGAAGCTCATCCGATGTTAGACCAGGCTACATATATGGGAAAAAGGAGAAAAGGCAGAGATGACCATGGTAAAGGCACTTCCACCTGTAAGAAGTGACTCCCCATCTCCTCCGTGACCCCTATAATCACACCTTGCCTGTTTGGGATGGTAGGGAAGAAGAATAAGATTCCCTTTCTCGCTTGGAGAAAATCAAATCTGACCAGTGGGCTTAAGTGATGCTCACTGCAGCACATGCCTAGAACATCTCAAAACACCTCCCAGCATTCCAACCAACAGACCCATTCTCCTCCGCAGAGACCATCTCATTCTCCTCAAGGAAGAGGTAAAAGCACATCTTTAGATTGGGGGAGTGCCTCCACCCCATCGAAGAAAAGGCATACTCACTCTTTATTCCCAAAATGGACAGCTCTCTGAGGCCTCTAAACAAATACATCTTTTTTAACATATCCATTTTACAACCATGCAGGACATCATCCCTCTGCTCTGACTGGTGGTGTACCTGACTAAGCTCGGCCTGGTACACGTTTACTTCCACATATCCATCTACCATGCCCCTCGCAGGCAGTGAGAGCCGACACGGCTCTTGGGTGGCCAGGCGGGAGGGTCGCGTGGAGGAAGGGTTGCTTGCATGGGGGTGGGGGGGTCACGCACATTAAAACAAATAATAATTAAAAACAAAAATAAACTTACCATTGTGCCAGGTCTCGCTTCTCTGCTCTTCTCCAACGAAAGCTCAGCCAGGCCGCACTGACCACTCCCAGCACTGCGATGCAGCGTGGTTTTGAGTGTCCTGCTTGTATGCTCAACCAGGGAATGGGAGCCTCGGCTTGTTCTCCATGGAAGCTGTAATGCAGCCTGCATGGAGAACGATGAAAGTTCACATGACTGGTTTCGGTGGCCCGAGATGGCCGACCTAATATTCGTTGCTCAGTTAGGAGCAAATAAAAAATGTAAGTAAAAACGTAGTTATTTTCAATGCCAACAGCTCTAACTTTAACAAATGCGAGACTTTTTGCATTTCAAATGCTTGTTACATGTAAGTCATTGGTGCATGCTTTCAGTCCCATTTGACTTAAGTGCTCATGATGAACCTGGAATCCTGAATGCCTACCTCCTGTGAACTGTACAAGTGCATTTGTGCTGGAAATCAGTGTGCCATGCATGAGTGATAAAAGCCTGCAGGTTCCATTTTGGAAGCCAACACCCTGGAACAGAGTGCAAGATAGAGGAGAGGTTGCTATCACTAGACAGCATATGTATTGCTGGCATCTCGTTAATAGGAGTGGGGAACACCAGATACTATAGTGAGGAAAGAGGAGACCTACTTCCTTTAAAAGTGCCATAGCCCTTACTGATATTGGACTGAAAACTATTCATTGCAGCTGGTTAATGCCATGGCAGGGGGTGCAAACGGAGGCTAACAGTATCTATTAAGAAAAATAGTTATTTCAAGGGGGCAAGAGTGGCTGTCTTCCTGAGTGAGAGGAGGCGTGGTAAATAGCGGAGTGCGGCCTAATCTCATCTCTTTGTACTTCTGTGGTGGGCACTGCAACTAGCGACTGTCCTGCTGGGCAAAGCATCATGGCCAACAAAGGGCAGGTTTGGGGTTGGGGGCATGACCTGGCCAGGACACATGAAAGAGGAAATGGCCCAAAACACTTCCATGGAATTAGACCTGGATTACACAGCCTCCTTCTGCGAAATCGGTATAAACGCCGATCGATGCTGACTGTTGTGGTCTCTTCATATGAGAAGGGGGGTACTCAGAAGATTACAGGGCAACCAAGGGTTGGTGTCACAAAGACCGCCCTCATATAAGAAATAACTTAAATCATAAAGTGAAAAATGATCTGCTTCCACCACGTTCTCAACCACCTTGGATATCCTATTCGCTAATACCTTAATGTAAATTTTTATTGTCCATGTTAAGGAGTCTAATGGTGTTGTAGGGCACATATTTAGTCTGGTCCATTAAGGGTTTTAAGAAAATTCTAGATTTCCTTCTCTGAATATCATGGGGCAGACTTCTTCCTACAGTTGAACATTTTTGCAAATTGCAATGCTACCACTAACGTGAAAGCATTGAATTTCATCAGAGCTTGGTGCCTTACAGGTGGGAAACCAGCTGCAGCAGTCAGCATCGCTTACTTTCATCGGCGTGTGGAGCAAATTATTTAAATTTTTCAACTGGTCTAGTATCCTGAGGTGAGAGAAGAGGGTAGCTTTTAAAAGAGTCAAACTTAGGCAAACTCCCCTATTTATTATTGATAGGCTTTTTAGCCAATTTCATTCCACATATTTCACTAGAATTTCAGTGTGGTTTGCATTTTTTTTAGATCAGTGGTTGATTTAAACATTGAACCCAGTTGTGATGTTTTTTTTTTTTTACTACACCATGTTTATTCGGCGTTTTTTCTTTTTCTGCAACTACTGATTCAGGTAGTAGTTGTACTTTTTCTGGGCAGTAGTTCTCTGGGTTATTGTAGCTAGTAGAAGATGCCATTGAAGAGTAAAGCTTCACTCTGCAGCATCAATCTATGGACATTAAAAATGACATGATCAAATTGACGTACTTGTATAGAGTGCAAAACTTTAGTTCGCCAGCGTGAGAACTTTCTTTGGACTGGCAGTTTCATAATAGAGGCTAGGGTCTGGTGTCCTGCAAATTAATTTAGTTTTCAAAGAAAGACTTAGCATGTTGTGATCGATAATAATCATGAGGTATCAATTTTCATACACCATATCCACCAAACAAATATTTGTCTAGATCCTTTCTAGAGATGGCACCCTGTTAAAAGCTCTATCAAAACCTAAACTAACTTGCAAGGGTTTGGTCTTGCCAGAGATTTCAGGAGCATCAACAATTAGTAGATGGGACATTGGAAGATGGGATGTTGGTTCTTGCTTTTTTGCAGTATGTGCATCATACAAAAGAGGGAAGTGGTGAAAGACATCAAAGGAGTACCCCTGCAGGCCTGTGCCAGCTAAAAACGTGCAGTTGGTTTTGAGCAACTGTTGGTAGTGATGATGCATGGCAGCGCTTTGTGCGGCTTGGAAGCTTGAGAAAGGGTGTACGTCTGCATTGTTAGTGAAGTGATAGCTGGGTGATGAACGGATTAAAGAGCTGCTCTACTCTCTTCATCTGATGTAGTGGTGTAAATATTTGCGGGCCATGTCTGTTGGATGCCATTTGTCTGCTGCTTAATGCAGAGAGGTTTGGGTATGAAACAAGGTGCCTAATGCTACTTTATGGAGGGCTTCGAAAGGCTACATGCTAAATGTTTAAGCTTTCTGGGCATTAGCCTAGTCTTTCAGAAACTAATAAAAACTAAAGTGGTTGATGCTAAACTTCTTAGATTACTGAGAGGAGTATTACATGATTTTATAAATTTCATCAAGTCTTGCGGCATTTGGGGGTCTCTTGCGAGATATATGGTCTGTTCTCCTGTGTCTGCTTCAGACACTAAGCAGAACCTCTGGATTCGTAATTCTGTGATTTTAAATTGTCTTCTCTAAATCTACCACTTAATTGATCACCATCACACTTCTATTCACTCTACCTGCTCTTCGTTCAAGGAAGGAAAGGTACAATGAGATGGGAGGATAGCAAACCTGTACAAGCCATAAGCATATCTTAGTTCTGCCACTACAGACGGCTATACTTTTTCATCGGAACTCTAGTCTCTTCGGCGGGGTTTCAGTTGGTACAAGCATGTAATAATAATTCCGATTTGTTAAGCACTTGTATATCCGCCCTTAAGATTTCAAGGCGCTGTGGGCCGTAGGGGAAATTAATTGAGCTGTTGCCCAGAGTCATATGATGCTGGGGATCAAACCATGAGCCCCGCACTCCAGAGCCACCCGGCCTGGCAGCTGCGCCACACCTCCATTTGTGGGAAACAGAGTATGACAATTTTATGCAACTGGGCTCAACTTGTAGCAACAAAAACTCCAACGTGACAGTTCTTAAGGTCCTGCAAGGTGTATTTACCTTAACTGTCCCTACAACTTTCTGTCCAATTCCCAGCTTATCAACTGCAGTACCTTTTGGATCTCCGCTCATTTATGTACTCCAAAGCGAACCATAGGCCAGCCAATACACGTCCTCCTCCTATTCAGTTTCCACAGTGGTTGAATGAAGCTGAAATTATATTTTGCTTTTTGCCAAGTTACAGTTTCCCTAGTTTGTGATCGTGTCTGTTAAGCGCATTAAAATTCTTCTAAATGTTTTGCAGAAGCGAAGTTCAAGAATGAATGTCTTGAGTAGCCAGAGTCCATTACATCCTTCTACACTCAGCACAGGTAACTGTAACTGCCAACCTGCAGCTTCCCATATTGCTATCTATACTTGCATGAAAATGTTTGAAAGGCACTAGAAAAATGTCACAACAATGTTCAGTCATGGCCTACTGATAGTCTTATTTCACCACATGGGGTCCTCAATAGGCTTATCAGAGATACCCAATGCTGCATGTTCATGAAACCTAAAATAAACTTAAAGGTTTGTAGAGTTGTCTTCAGCAATGAACTGCACTGCCAACTTTGTCGTGGTCCAGTTCGTTGCAGAATAGAAGCATTTTTTTGCCATCAGTTTAAAAGCATACAATAAGCTAGTTGTACTTTGCCAAAACAGGCTTGAAAAGTAGTTACTGTGCTGTAGTATCACAAGGCAAAGATAAGGTTTCAAATTAATTGGAGAGAGAGAGGCTTGTGGTGGGGCAGATTGCATGTCCAGATAAGTTCGAATTGGACTCCAAGTCAAAATAGTCCACTTCATCCAGTAACTAGACATGATTGTTGTAACCGTTGTACCCAAAGCAGCGCGAGTACAGCTCTTCTCTTACCTGCAGTTCGTTGAGACTTGGGCTTGTAAATGACCCCAGACAGACCACATGCCCTTTTGTTTTTTGGACTGTCCTAAACCTAGGGCACCAGACAGGTGAGTGATGACTAGTTCAGAATGTGTCGTTCTGCCAAGACAAACAGTGCGGAAAGTCCTTGCTCCTCGCCATGTCATGTTCGGAAAGGAGCCTGTTTGGGATGTGTTTATCTAGCCAATACATGGGCTTTTATTTGTCCATGTATTGGCTAGATAAACAAACTTAAATGTCCTTCAGTTCAGTAACGCCTAACAAGTGTCATTCATAGGAGCATGACAGTTAGGTTCTGTCTCGCGTGGGATCCTGATCTTGTCACAGTTGTGTTTTTCGGTAGATAATGTCATTTCTATGAGTCTCAGCACATTTACACACCAGTTCCTAACAAGAGGTTGGAGTATCGATACACTTGTACTAGAATTTAAAATGTGTGGGTTGAGTCCTGTTTAGACTTTGATTTATTGCTATAGAAAATGTAACTTCCTCTATGTAGATATCTTTCTTCAAATCTGCCCATGAGTTTGAGTAGGGATTTGTAGAGCGCATAGCTACCCTCGGGCATCCCAGCACTAACAAGACCTAGTATTCCAGAGGGGATGAGGGGCGGAAAGGAAGACTGGAATTAAGGGAAGAGCCAGGTTTTTAATTGTTTCCGAAAGGAGAGGAGGTTATGTTCTCTCCTCATGGCAAGCGGGAGGGTGTTCCATAGTTTTGGCGCATTGTAGGCAAACAAGCGGCCGCCGGATCTCGACTTTTTTATTCTTGGGATGCTAGCAAGGGCAAGTGAGTCAGATCTTAGGTTTTTGGTGGACTGGTGGGGTTTCATCAGGGGTCCATAACTTGTGGTAATTACTAAGAGCTTTCCTTTAGGGCTTCATTCCCACTAGTGGTCACTCTTGACTGGTATTAGTAGTAGACGGCAACAATTTGAAAGCGAAACATCCTTTTTGCAGCAGTAGAGGTAAGTCAGAACAGTTTACAGATGCGCCCACCATTTGACCCCTCACTCGAAACATTGACATACTAAAGTAGTGATATATGTTAGCACAGTTCTAGCACCAGTTAAACGGTCTCACTGATGCTTGTTTCATGTTAGCAACTGAACATGCTTACTTGTCCTGCAACATGTTCAGTGATGTCTCTTAACCGTGCTTGTTTTCTGTGGCTTGATATAATTTGGATGGAACGATGATATTCCAAGCTGAAATTCATTCTAGCTCCCCTTTAATTGCTTTTTCAGTGGTTCGGTGATGGAGAAGCCTAAGAAATATGTATAGCTAAACGGTGGTTACTGAAAGCATGGAGTAACTCACTTTAAGGGCGTTTTATAGTTTGGTTTTCAATTAACCACATTGCACAAAAGAAACACAAAATTAGTTCTTACATTTAGTTACTTTATGGGTGCATTTTAGAGTTTTTCCGCTACTGATGCCCAATCCATTATTTCCATTTTTGGCATAAAGAAACTAACCACAGAAGTAGGTCATAGCAGTGGAGAGCAATGCATTCAAATACAGATGAGCTAAACATCTAAAGCAATGTATGTAAACATGAAGGTTGTGAAATTTTAAAAGCTTACTGCACGGCTTATCAGAACTGCTTTATATACCATAAAAGAATAAGGTGTGTTTTTTTCTATAAACCTTAGGTTGAAGGATTGTTCTTGTTCTAATCCAGAACCTTAAACCATTTACATTATTCAGTGGTTGTTTTCTATGCCAGGATATCTCCCATGCATTCACTGCCCCAACCTAAAAAAAGACTTGAACATTGTTGCGGCATATATGGAACACTGCCTGTCAATCCCTGTATGTAGCCCATAAAGTGCATGATTTTGACCATGCTTGCATTTTATTCTGACTTTGTCCTATATGTTGGGTGCTCAAGGGATCCTCCATGGACGATTACTTGACATGGTTGTGTTGGGAATAACACTTGGATTTGGATACTCTCCTTCCTCAAACAGGTGGATTTCCTATACTTGGTATCAGCCTTTGTTAAGAACTTCAAAATCCTTTAACAAAGTTAAATCCATGAATGGTTTGAGTTTTGTAGAGACAAACTTTGACCGCATGTGTGTATTCACTAGTATTCTTGACTCTGCCCATGTAGTCATGCTTGAAGACACTAGTCATGGGCCCTTTGAATGGTACTCTTTCTATTATTGCCTGCTTGGCATACCCTGTGCCTAGTACTGCCGCATCTTTTATTTTTCGAAAGGAAGCAAGAAAAATGTCTGCAGTCCTTATTTGATGGCCACAGATAAGGTGAAGAATTGTAGGGCAGAGACCAGCATAATGTATGTGGAGAAGTAAAATAAATCATGCTCACTGAGTTTACTGATCTCAATTCGTAGATGGTAGACAATAGGGATGCATGAGACAGGAAAATGTTCTAATCCTCCCCCCAGCCCGCCTTCTATTACAAGTCCCCTCCAGGTTTTTGTTGAAAATCTGTTACATAACCAGTGCCTGTGCTGATGTTCTAAATGTTTAACTAAACAGCCTTCTCTGATTAAAAGTTTGAAAAGAAATGTACTATATGTTATGTTATATGTACTTATATGGCGCACGGCTGCCCCAGCAAAGGGGCGTCCCGTCGCAAGCTGTTCGTACCTAAGAAGGGGCTGCTGCTGATGGAAGTTTGCAGAAGACATAACATGACTAACAGAAGAGGTGAGTTTTTATGGCCTTTCTGAAGGACAGCAGGTCATTAAGTCCGCGTATCTGGGCTGGAACTTTATTCCAGAGCCTCGCTGCTAGGTATCTGAAAGAGCGACCGCCCATCCGGGCTAGTTTAATGCGAGGGACAATGGCCAGGTTCTGTCCTTCCGACCGTAGAGCGCGTGGGGGAGTATAAAATGAAAGGAGTGGGCACAGCATAGGGGGGAGGCAGATTTCAGGATTTTAAAAGCGAGGCACAGGGTTTTTTAAATAGATCCTCTTCTCCACTGGGAGCCAGTGAAGTTTCATGAGGGTGTTAGTTATTGACTTGTGGCGGGGAAGGCCAGTAAGTGCTCTCGCGGCGGCATTTTGGACTCGTTGCAGTCTAGCTTTCTCTGCAACATTCGTCCCTAGCAACAGGGAGCTGGCGTAGTCTAGCCGTGAGAGAATAGCTGACTGTACCACCAGTTGGCGAGTTTGGTGGTCAAAGTATTTTAGGATAGGCCTTAGGTTATGTAGAATCCCGAAACAGTTGGCCGCCACTTTTTTCGTGTGATGGGTAAAATTCAAGGCAGAATCTACCCATACTCCTAAAAATGTTTAGTACATTTTTGGGCTCAGGTGTTTGTCCCAGTGCCTCAGGCCACCAGTTGTTCCCCCCAAGCAGTAGTATCTTTGCCTACCAGCAAGACCTCCGTCTTGCCGGCGTTAAGCTGGAGATAGTTTAATGTCATCCAGCTAGTAATGTCGGCGAGAGTCTGTTTAAAATTCCGCGCACCCAAACCGCTCTCGTCTTTCAACGCCACCACCAGCTGGGTGTGGTCGGCGTAGGACACTAATGACAACCCGTGTTTCCTAGCTACCTCTGCCAAAGGTTGCACGTAAAAATTGAACAAGGTGGGGCTGAGAGCAGATCCTTGGGGCACTCCTTGTTCAATGGGGCATTCTTTAGAGAGAAACGGCGGGGTGGAGACCCTAAAGGATCTGCCTGATAGGAAAGACTTGAATCAATTAAGAGCCTGGCCAGATACCCCTGCTTATTCCAGCCTGAACATCAGCACCTCATGGGAGACCGTGTCGAAGGCAGCACTGAGATCCAAAAGGATCAGTGCTGCCGTTCCTCCTGAGTCTAGTATGGTTCGAAGATGTTCTATCACACTCAGGAGGACTATTTTGGTGCTGTGCCCGGCCCGGAAGCCAAGTTGGGACTTGTCTAGAATGGAGTTAGACATCAGAAAATTGGTCAGGATGGAGTTAACATGGGCTTCCACCACTTTGGCTGGCCAGGGGAGCAGAGATATGGGTCTAAAATGTTCGGGTAGGTTAGGGTCTAGCGTGGGTTTCTTTATAATTCAATCACTTCTGAAATGGGACATCGTCACTTATAACTATGCTGACGATCTCCAGATCATCTTCCCCCTCAGCTCACCAAATGCCATTAAAACTTTTCATGGAGCCATGACTCATATCCAACTCTGGATGAACCAGAACCAATTGAAGTTGAACCCCGGTAAAACTGAGCTCCTACTTCCTGGACTCAGCTCCACCTACTGGGGTCCACAGTTCTGGCCTCCAGAGTTTGGCTCCCCCCCCGTCCCTGCAAAAACAGTAAAAAGTCTAGGTGTCATCATCGACACTGAGCTTTCTCTCAGGGCTCAGGTGGGAGCGGTGGTTTCCTCCTGTATGTTTCAACTTCGGAGGATCCGCAAAATCCGCCACTTTCTTCCCCCGGCAGCACTCACCCAAACTGTTATTTCGCTGGTACTTTCCCGTCTGGATTTTTCCAACGCCATCTATCACGGTCTACCACAATACCTGACTCAACGCCTCCAAATCGTCCAGAACCAGGCTGCCCGCCTGATCCATGGAACACCCAGATGGCAATCAGCTAAACCTTTGCTTATGAATTTGCATTGGCTCCCGGTCGAGCGAAGGGCTGCCTTCAAGGTAGCTTGTCTTACCTTCAAGGCACTTCATTGCCCTTCCCCTGCTTTCCTGAAATCTACCATCCACCCTTACTGTCCTACACGTAATCTTCGATCCGCCCACCTTGACTTGTTGATCATCCCCAGGAGCAAAACTAAGAGATTCGGCGGACGCCGGTTCTCCCAGCTGGCCCCTGGGCTCTGGAACCTCCTCCCTCTCTCTATCAAATCCTGCTCCTCTTTTCTCAACTTTAGGAAAATGCTAAAAACTTACCTTTTCCCTACCCCCACGTAGATTCTGTTACCTCTACCTTCTCCTCACTCTGTTCTGTCTACCAGCGCCAGGAAGCTCCGGTGTCAGTGCGCTTTATAAGCAACACTTAACATAACATAACATATAATGGGGGATACCCATGCTTGCTTCCAGCTGGCGGGAATATTAGCTGTGTGAAGGGACAGGTTAATAATGTTTTTGAGGGGGCCAAGTACTGTCTCATCTGCTTCTCTGAATCGTTCGGGTTTAAGGGGGTCTGCTGGTGAACCTGACTTAATTTTATTGCAGAGTGTCGAAGTTTTCTTGGCTAAGTGCCGGGATGGAGTACAATTTGGGCCTATTTGGGTCAGCATTGGGAATGAGTTGTGGACTGGCCGGAAAGGCATTATATATTTTCTGGATTTTGTCCATGAAGAAAGTAGCCAAATTATCGCACAGTGCGGATGAGGTGTTGGAGTTGCCTACTAATTTTTTGGCACTGAGCTCTTTCAGTATTCTGAAAATAGTTTTGGAAGCATTGTGGCTATTGTTGATCTCTTTGGCGTAGAAAGCTGCTCGAGCCCTACAGATGTTACGGTGATAGCTTTTTTGTGACTGGACATAGAGGGTCTTGAACAGGATCATAATCTCTTCTCCATCTAAGTTCCGTTTTTTTTTAGCTCCTTTTTTAGTAAGGTAAGCTAGTCATTGAACCATGGGCTGGATACGTGAGAGCGTGCCTTGATCTAAAGCAGGAATCAAAGCATCTAAGGCACTATTAATCCAATCACAAAATCTAGCATACCCTTGGTTAGGGTTCATCGCTAAGTGTAGGAGGGTCAGATGTGAGGAGAGCGTGGAATTCCTCAAGACAGAGCTTTCTCCATGGCCTTTTCCGCATCTGCTGGGCGGGATTTATATTAGGATCACACCCAATGGGCAATATCATGGTCACTAAGCAGTGGTCTGTCCAGGTCATGGGGATAGGCGATTCTACGCTCGCGTTGGCCAAATTAGAGAAGATCGGGTCTAGGAGATGTCCGCCACTGTGGGTTGGGCCACTCACAAGTTGGCAAAGCTGTAGGGCGTCTACGTCAGCTGTCAGAGTGTTAACCGTATTGTCAGTGGTGATATCAAAATGGATGTTCAGATCTCCTATGATGGTAAAATTGGCAGTGCCAGTGATCAAGGAGCACATGTTTTCAAGAAGTGATGCTATGAAGTTCTTGTCTGCTCCGGGGGTTCTGTAGATCAAGAGACCCACAAGAGTAAATTGAGGGTTAATTTGGATGTTATATCGGGCACATTCACAATCTTCAATGTCTAGCCTACTAAACCCGTAGGAAAAGTTGGATTTCACCATCATCACGATCCCACCTCCCCTAGTGTGTCTATTTAGGGTGTACGTGGTATATCCATTGGTGGGTGCTAAATTGATAACTGAGTCCATATCATCTTGTAACCACGTTTCAGTTAGAAATAGAATGTCAAGGGTATGGTTGGTAATAAGTTCATTAATTTCCAGATGGTGTTTCTTCATGGACCTTACATTCAGTTGGCCCATCCTAATTTGTTGCCGACTGGCCTTAATAAGGGACGGTGGCAGGGAGGGTTTTGGCAGGGAGAAGCCACAAAGGCAGGTAGAACGGGCTTTGCTCAGTGGAGAATAGAGTTTAGTGCATTCCCCTTTCAAACAATGGAGAGTGAGTAAATCTTGTCTTGAGTACGAAAGTCTACCTCTCCGATTTTCCCCAGTGGCCTTAGTGAGAGGCGACGTACAGGTGCGGACGGGCGCAGAAGGGCAGGACTCTGGCACGACTCCGGCACGCTCGCTGACCGCGTCCGCTGCGCGGAGTCATGACGGTCTCTTTATATAGTGTCACTCTAGCCTCTCAAGCCAAGATGGCCGCCACAGGAAGCCCGCAACCGGGGGACTCTGCTATTGGCTCGGCTGGACCGCACTCGGAAAGCGGGGGGAGCGAGTGACCAAGTAAGTTAAAACTGCTCATAATTTAGGGCAGGGTGCACAAGGGAATATTCCAGTGAAATTAAAATAAATGAGTGAAGGGGAGTCGCCGCGATAAAATCCACAAGGGAGCCCCACAAATATCACACAAATAGCACACTTAAATCTGGCTATAAGTTAACAAATACACGATTCAGCAGCAACCTCCCGGCTTTCCGCCTCAGGAGGGGTTCAAACAAACAGCCTATCTCGTGACTGCGCAGAGGAAGCTCCTTATATAGTGTCCCTCTAGCCTCCCAAGCCAAGATGGCCGCCACAGGAAGCCCGCAACCGGGGGACTCCGCTATTGGCTCGGCTGGACCCCACTTGGAAAGCGGGGGGAGCGAGTGACCAAGTAAGTTAAAACTGCTCGTAATTTAGGGCAGGGTGCACAAGGGAATATTCCAGTGAAATTAAAATAAATGAGAGTGAAGGGGAGTCGCCGCGATAAAATCCGCGAGGGAGCCCCACGAATATCACACAAATAGCACACTTAAATCTGGCTATATGGCTTGACCTGCCAATTTTAATGGTACTGGAATAAATTGGCAAATTGAAGAGAACAGTTATAATGGGAGAGGATGGCAACAAGAGTGGTTGCAAAATGAGGGGGAGAAGTTGAAGGATGGAGACAGCCGCCAGTAAGGATGAATATTGTTTTGAGCAGGAACCTGCCTGTCACAAATTAAAATGGTGTAATAAACAATACATGTATGGCTGTTCTGGAAACTCAATGGAGGAAGGAGTTGTCCAAGACCTCCAGTATGGATTATCATAAATGTAGTGTGAAGTAGTGGTGCAGGGTGAAGCAAGTTACAGATTCTGGTAGCACAAGAACATTGGGTCAGAGTGCATTGTTTTCCAAAAGCAAAACGTTCAATTGACAGTACGTCTGTGCAGTCTAGAGCCTGTTGACCTCCAAAAGTATTCAACGTTTTTGGCTGTTTGTAGGACTGAGTAATCAATGTTGTGGCTTAATCTTACTTCAGTGGGAACCTGGAGAATTGTTAGCTGTTGGAGGTTATGTGGGCAATGGAAAATTGAATATGAAGATTAACAAAAGTTGATTCGAACAACCTTTGGTACATAAATTAACTTGCAAATGTTTTGTGACAAGCAATCAATTGGAACAAAAGCCATAAGCAAAATTAGCATTTTTCATGTGGATTCATGGTCTGAGCCATAACGTGTTGCTCAATAAAGCATTTCACATCATAGTTGAATAATTAGACTGCGGACTAATGGATTTTAGCACAAAAATTAAAAATGACTACATTTCTTGTAATTACTTTCTGAAATCTGTGAAGCACTTAATATTCAAACAGGTTTTACATCAATTGCAGTGTGCACAAAACTGAAAATAAACCTAGTGAAATACATACTGGGGCTGACAAAAAAATGGGAACAGTGTTGTTGGTACTTTAGTGAATAAGGCACCTGTTCTTGGTATCCATGGCATTAAACCATATTTTTTCAGGATGATTTTCCGGTTTGTTTTTCTTGGTGACTGATGGTCCTCGTCTGGCACATGCCGTGTGCTGAGAATCCTAGTGGATGTACCGAAGTCCTTTAACAAAACTTGAGCCTCCCAATTGACTTTAATGGTATAGCGAGTGCCCAGTTTTATGGTAGGGTGCTGGTCCGTGTAGGATCATTATAGATATGCGCTTCCACCGCAATTTGCTTGCAAGATAAACTCCTAGAATATTCTGTATGGCAGAAAATGTGAAAATAACTGGAAATTATGGTTGTTCAAAAGATGACCTCTAGCTAACATTCCAATTTGCTTTTATTTTTTCTTGACGAAAGGCTGGCCAGTTGCTGACTTGAAAGAAATCCCTTCACAATTGAGTTATAATTTTTTGTCTAGGTATGTTTAAGGCGGTTATAAGTTATGAAAAATCTTCAATAAATTAGGCTCTTCCTCTATTACTATGTGGGTCGAAAGGCTATAGTAAAATTAAGGCAAAAACATTGGTGGTGCACCCGAGAAAAGTGTTGGATTTAAAATAACGTGCATTAATGATTTGTTACAGACTAACTTCAAAGATGGCTGCATGTCATTACATTGATGGGTTATTTTTTATGTTTATACTAATGTCACCACATGGATTTTCTCCATTGTCCTTTTCAGTCATTCATAGGACACAGCATTGGTTTCATGGCAGGATCTCTAGAGAAGAATCTCAAAGGATTATTAAACAGCAAGGTCTTGTGGATGGGTAAGTGCATTGCTAAAACAAAATGTATCAGTTCCTATGTTTGTGCTATTGTGGTTAGTTGCATGATGTCAAAGCAAATTTGATTTGCATGACATGGTGCAGTACAGATGAATGCATTCCAAAAAATGTTGGAATAGAGCGAAAAGACTTTGAGAGAAAAGCTTCCCAATGATTAAAAAATGTTGTCTCCTAAATATTTTGGCAAACACATCATCTGAAGTTTGAACTATGGAGGTTGTGAAGACTTCCACACCATCAACTTCACTGAACCACTTGAGAAACTTGCCTATGGAGCTAGCCATTGCCTTTACCTCAGTTTTTTCACATATCTCAAATGTTTACATTGCTGGGCATCGACTACCTCTTGTAGTCTGACCATGCTTTTATCTGTTGCAACGTCTCCAATGAAATGGGTCCTCAGTAAAGAACATTAACCAATAATGACTTTCCAAGTGAAGGAATGGGGCCCTGCATCACCTTGGATTACTTCTTCCAAGCAGTTCCTAATATTTAATATTCCGTTGACTTCCATTTACTGTACCATTCTAGTGATCATAGATAAATATTCAAAACAAAAGTCCAGATGGTGAGCCACTCCACTGACACTTTTTAAAGAAACTGGACCAAAGCAAATGTACCCACAGACCATATTGTCTACCTCGTTCACCACCAGGGAATCTAGGGCACGTTGAATCGGATTTAGGCCGTAAGTGTTGAATAGCTGAGGAAAGTAACTTCAAAAAACTGCTTTTTCAGTTTTATTACAGGGAGCATGCCTCCTTATACCCAACCTTCAACCCTTGTCCCAACATAAAATGAACTATCGGGCACATTGTATATATAACTGAAACCTTTCCTTTATTTCAGGCATTCCTCTGTCTAGCCCCACTCAAACACATAGAAAGAGTCCTTGAAGGACAGGATTTATGCACTCCAAACAACCATGACCAGTCTGGTCTTTTCTCTCACTGTATTCCTTGGTCTGTCATCATGCAACTATACTTTTGTTTGCAAGGACACTAAGGTACAAGTTTTTAAGACATGACAATTATTAAAGACCTCCCCTCAAACATCTGCTTTGCAGCTTCCACGTCCTTAATCACGTAACTCATCATTTCATCACACAATGAAGGATCTGTCTCATTAGCTCACACACATTTATGATCCTACTGCTTAACTTCTGCTGTGATCCTTCAATTCTGGTGAAATACAGACACATCTCTCGCCTATCTAGCATGTTAATGGCCTTTGAAATGGGATTCGCTGCCCAAATACCTAGGTACAAGTGGCAGAATAGTCCTTTGTGTCTACCAGTTTCTCTTTTTCGGGATGAAACCCACTCTCCACAACACTTGGAACTACTCACTACGATGGCCCACTGCTAGAAATGAGCCCTGATCATAATAGCCCTTTACACAGGCTTCATCAAGGAGCACAATTTACTTCTGTGCTGCCTAGAAACAAATGTACGTATGTAACTACATTGCAATGTTTTAGGCACTCTTCTCTGGTAACACTCACTAGGTCAACCTGTACCGGAGGGGCATCCTAACAAATTACTCTTTCCTGGTTTGCAAGCATTCTAGAAAGGAAGGCATAGGTTTTCCTATGAATGCAAATGCCTTCCAGATATACTTGAAAGTTGTCAGACTGTCTATGGATCACAGCAAGCTGTGGTGATATTAAGGCATAGGTAATTACAAAGAATTCAAAATCAGAGCCGTGCCTGCTTGCCCAGAACATCTTTCATTCCGTTTGGTGACTATATGCGAAGGGCTCCTAACTAAATAGAAGCTTCACAGTCTGAGGTTGTTGGAATCCTTATTATTCACCCGCTGTTGGCAGCTTGTTGAAGACTGTTCCATCATCGCCTTCTCTTATAGGCAATCTCCTCATTATGCAGCTTCTGCCTCACTTCAAACTCACTGTTCATCTCTGTGGTCAAGCTCTGCCTCAGCCATTGCAGTGGAGTATTGGTCTCTCCACCAAGACTACTGGAAAAATAAAGTGTGTAAAGCCTGAACAGGTACAACCATATCACCTACGCCATGACTTACTACAATGACTCCTGATCAAGGAATAGTATATCTTCAAACTCCCTGCCAGTGCACTCACTTGACTAATTATTTTTTTTACTTTGCAAACTGTCTGGATACTGAAATGTGGGTGTTCAGACTAGATTAATTTTTAATCTTGTACGGTGTGAATCCTTGTACATACACAAGGCTTCTTCCTTTGGAACTCCAAAACTTTACCTGCAACCCTGCTTGTTGAATACTTGCCTTTATGTGCTGAAGGACAATATCAACACTTTACCCTCTGACCTTAGCAATCTAACACAGCTCAGCCCCTAAAAGCCTTAGCCACACTAACAACTATGATAAAAATAAAATATTAGCAGATCCCAGATTTCCATCCGGGTGTCAGCTGATATTCAATCTCTTTCCCAAGCCAGATTTTGGAAGATGATGTACCCCATCACCAAGGAAGCATCAATTAAAAATAAATCCTCCACAATGAGTAATCTGACTTTAGACCGAAGAGTAGTATTGATTCTGCATTAGTTGACATCGCAGAAAGGTCTTTTACCTGTACTCAAATTTATGAACCTGCTTGACTGCCAGCACTTATAACATAGTGGACCTCAGGATTCTCTTGAACCACTTGGTAAAATTACTGACATTTCAGTTGTTGATATTTAATGGCTTTATTCCTTCCTATCAAACCAAAGAAAACAATTCAGAATTGGGCCCTTCATTTCAATGACCAACCTGCCTATTGCAGTGCTCTTTGAGGATGCTTTGTCTGCACAGCACTTCAATATTTCATGTGGCTGTTAGAAATAATTTAGTTTCGTCAACTGCAGTCCCCAATGTATTCAAATGATATTGATTCAGATCTGTTTGGGTAAAGGTGATTAATTTTGAAGCAAAATCTTGCATTCTCAAAGATTATTTTGAGCCAGTGGTTGCCGGGGGGTATGGGAGAGTACACCGGAACCACTAGCACTCATTTTTTGAGATTGACATTTATTTTACCTCATCCAACATTTCTTGAGCAAGCGGGAAAACAATGGAGGAAGAGAAAAATGAAAAAACCATCAAAGCAGGAACCTATAAGAGATTAAGGGTTCGTGAATGTCTATAAGTCGGTTAAAGAGATAGAAGGTTGATTCCAGAATCTCTAGCATTGGCATTTTGTGTGGCAGTACCGACTGCGGGCTTTTTAGCAAAGCTATGGGTATCGGCACTTATTCTTCAACAAATTGAGTACTGTCAAAGACTAAGGATAACTTTCCATTCTTCTTAGTCTTAAACTGAAATCCGCATGCCAAGGATCAACTGAACACTGTAGAGTGCCCATTGCCTGAAAACGCTGGAACTATGCTTAACCCATTAAGTCTTGTCAGACCTGTTCTTTGATAAGTACATGTTGGCTCTGAACAAAAACGACCTACTTTTAAGCTACTGACGCTGAGGAATGTACCACCTTTTCTAATGAGGCATCTGCTTGAGCTTAGCGGAGCTCTTGTCCCTTTCAAACTAGACAGATGCAACATGGTTTATGCAGGAGTGCCAAAAGGATACCCAGAAGGAGAGGATACAAAAACAGTGACATTTGGCCAAGTTAACCTGTTTGTCAAATAATTTAATTTTCTCACGCTGCGAGTGCTTAGTATAAAGATGGGCCGTAGAGGTAGATCGTGGTTAGGTATGGTTTAATAAAGTATATAAACCATAGACCCACCGGAACAGAAAGGCACACATCCCAACTCTTCTTAAGCCAACTGTAAAATCCCCTCAGAGAGCAAGGCTCTGTAATTCTGAGGTTACATCATATGATTCTACAGGTGACATAAACAAATTCTAAAAGTGAGCTAACAATATGTACAAACTACAATCGACATAAAAGAAAGAATGAGACCTACTACCACACTTAGTCTTCAGAAATTATAGCAGAACTGGTGCATAATACACACAAAAGCTTGTTCCTGGTCACTGACCTATATGGGGTCAAATATTTGAAGTTCCAAACATACCATCCAACTGAACTGCAATAGCAAGTTACGGAATAAAAAAACATCAAGTTTCTGCCTACAGAACAGCCTTAAACTGTAAGTAGGAGACTGACCGCTTAGCCTGCAAACATTATTAAAATTGTCTGTTCTGGGAAACATGTGACTCTCACCAGGCCAGTTTAAGAGGACTATTGCCATTAACCCCCCGCTCACTCTCACAGACCACCTGCCAATCAGGAAAGGACTGGGCCCTTCCAACTGTATTCGGAAATCCACAAACATTTTGGTTTCTTGACCAAGATCTTTAACATCTAACTAAATTGATTGGACTAGTGCATCATCTGAAGGCTTGAGTTATTCATCCATTTTGGCTGGCGTTCAAGAAATAAATGCATCGATGATGCACACCGAATAAATCCAGCAAGGGATAAAGACCTTCCTGAGTTCTGCTTATTGCTTGTAGATGCATTATATAAAGTGCATAACTGCTCAAGTAGAAGCATCAGACATGGTAGGCCACTCATCATGCGTAAAATGATTTAATTATCTTGAACCGATTGCCCCCGCTGCAGCTTACTGTATAAAAGTTTGGAAGAAGCCTCGTGGTGGCATATGTGCGGAGTAACGACCATAAAATATTGGCGGGGCAAAGCATTTTCAATGTCTTCAATAGGGAGCTTAAAATCATTTACATGCTTTATGGCTCACATTTTCTTCACCTCTTCCCATCCTCGATCATTGAAGAATGTAGTTTGGTCTTCAGAATCTGCGAACATCTTTTTGTAAACTAATTTTTGGAGCTCAACTTCCAAGTAGTGCAAGCTGTCTTGCCGAAAAGATGTATTGTCCGCTTACAGTGAGCTTGGTGCCCACCCATTGCCTACCATTAGTTGGCGTTCTAACACATTTGCTTGCGTTATTCCTCAGATTGTGTCAGTTTATTTTGTCATCTTGTGTTTATCCCTCCTCTGGAGCATGGATGCATTACTTGTGTCCTTACCCTGCTCACTTCTGAAGCACTACTTTTGTTTAATTTGATTAAGCAATAAACGAGAGAGCATGTGTTTTCAAACTATCTCTCTACTACTCTCCCCACCCCTCCCCACCCCTGCTTCATTCTGTGCTTTTCTCACCTGCCCCTTTTGTGTTTGGCTCACCAGTTTGTGACTCTCTCCTGCGTTGCTTTATGGCCCATATGCTTCCCTAAACAGTTCCACATTCCTGTAGCCCATGTGATTCTTCCTCCTGTGTTGCTCCCCTCTACTACCATACATGTTGCTCTCCCCACCACCATACATGTTGCTCTCCCCACCTAACGTACATGTTGCTCTCCCCACCTAACGTACATGTTGCTCTCCCCACCTAACGTACATGTTGCTCTCCCCACCTAACGTACATGTTGCTCTCCCCACCACCGTACATGTTGCTCTCCCCACCACCGTACATGTTGCTCTCCCCACCACCGTACATGTTGCTCTCCCCACCACCGTACATGTTGCTCTCCCCACCACCGTACATGTTGCTCTCCCCACCACCGTACATGTTGCTACATGTTGCTCTCCCCACCACTGTACATGTTGCTCTCCCCACCACTGTACATGTTGCTCTCCCCACCACTGTACATGTTGCTCTCCCCACCACTGTACATGTTGCTCTCCCCACCACTGTACATGTTGCTCTCCCCACCACTGTACATGTTGCTCTCCCCACCACTGTATATGTTGCTCTCCCCACCACCGTACATGTTGCTCTCCCCACCACCGTACATGTTGCTCTCCCCACCACTGTACATGTTGCTCCCCCCACCACTGTACATATTCCAAAGCAACACTTTTGGATAACATTATTTTCAGCTCAGATTGTTAAATAAAAAGAAAAAAAAGAAACTTGTCATTTTGTACTAACGTAAACAAAAAAAATGATGGATGGAATGCTTAAAATAATTTCACCCGCTGGTAATTAGTCAGCCCTCATTCCAGTCCATTGTTTTTGCCCGCCACAGCTCCTCATCTTACACTTAGCCATGTGCAAATCAGTCTAGGTTCTGGTCCAATAGGAACTGTCCAGCCAGAACTGCCAAGCCAGGTTCACTGGAACACGTGCAATCCTATAAAATGAGGCACTCTTTTTTTTTATTTTTTTTTATTAATATTCTTATTATTTTTTTTTTTACTGTTTAGCCATGCAGCATTGCATATGGGATGCTGTACAACAATGCTAAAAATCCTTGGCAGAACCAATTAGTCCCAATGGTGAGGAGTATCAGCTTTTCCAGTGCTTCAAGATTTTTTTAATACCACATCTGATGATTTGTGTGTAAGGGTTTAGTAGTTGTAAAAATGATACAATTGCAGCAAAAATTTTAATAAAGAAGTAAATTGGAATTATAGAAAGGTATAGTGGATACCTGGAACAAAGTATAAGAGCGTGAAATTAGCTCTACCAAAGGAGAGCAGAAAGAAGAGGCAGAGGTAACATTAGTCATATCTGGAAGTAGCCCGAATTCAGACATTTGACAGTGCCTGAAAACTTTGGAGCTTAGCATTAATTGGATGGATTAATGTTGTACAAATTACTGATTCGAGGGAATAATTAGCCTGTGGACATAGCACACAGGGGGATTAGGACTGTTTGGGTGAAGTTTGGAAGTAGGGAGCACGAAAAGTGTGATAGACTGAGGGTGCCCTGAGCAGTCGGAGAATCAAACCTTTATTTTGAATGTCCTCATCTGGCACTAGTCCAAAGTAATCGGGCTGTGTAGTCTAGTTCAAAATTTGTCAAGGGTTTGGATAAAAAAGTGTGAAAGCAGAATGACTCCAGCTTTACTTCATTGAGTGGTGTACAAAAAAGATATGACCATGCTCCTTTGGATGCATGAATGGTTTCAAGCTGAACCCTGTATGGGGTGAAATGCTGTAAAAGGTGGTGGATTAATTAGGAACAATACACTGTCTTGAATAACTGAGAACCATGACTGCTGGGTCAGCAAGAATGAATGAAGGAATGGAACATTACTGCTGGAAGTGTGATTTGTTTCCATCTGCCTTTTGCAGCAGTGGAACTCAACCTGAAAACTACTAAATGTTTGAGAAGAACATAGGAACATCTTCTATTGGCTTAACTTTCTTCTATCTCAAGATTGATGAAACCATGAAAGATGCCATAAGTTGTGTTCTAATAGATGGGTTTTCTCCCAATAGGCTATTCCTTCTGAGAGATAGCCAGAGTAACCCAAAGGCGTTTGTCCTTTCACTCTGCCATCACCAGAAAATTAAACATTTTCAAATCTTACCGGTAAGTGGTTTTAATTTTTGTGCTTGTGCTTTGAGCAGGAATGCGTGCATGCATGCATAACATGCATTATGTGACTGGGTCATATTGTACTTTGTGGCTTGCATGGGCTAGAAAAACTTGCTGTATGAGTCACCTATGAACGCAGTATTCAGATCTAAACCTGCAGATAATGTTTCCTCCTTTGGAAATCCTGTTGAAAATGTAAGAAAACAGCAGCTTCCCACATGAATGGTACTAGCAGTTGCCACTGCCTGTTTCTAAAATATTTATCAAAGACTCTTATTCCGGAAGGTTGTACTAATCCTGTAATGAACACCAAATTAGCTTTTCAATGAAAATACCTAGATGCAGGACTTGGAATGCAGGTAAGTGACTTATTCTTCTGCTTCATAGAATTATAATTGATGATGAGAAATATTAGAATAGAGTAGCAATCTCACCCCCAGTTAAATGGTGACCAAAAAGAATGGTACAAGTACCTGCATCTAGTAATGTTAGCCGCAAACATTTAAAGCATCTTGAGAGAATGTGATGTCTGAGCAGGCATTGGAATCGAAACCGTATATTTTAGCTGACGTTTGAACTATTTCTTTGTAGAGTATTTCCATACGCATTTGCATGCTTTTTTTGAATGGGCGTTTCTCATCCAAGGTGCAGTAGTTGCTTTCTCTTAGTTGAATGAGCCTCTGGTGTTCCCATTGGCAGCCTGTTTTTCTCAAAGGTAGCAAAGAATACAGGATGCAATTCACCTTGCTAAAGATTGTTTTGACCTAGCCATGCTCGTATATAACTGCCATAGTTAATTAAACAGGTTTATATTTTGTCTTTGGTCCAGCCTTGATAGAAATGTTAAATTCTTAACATTAAATGAATGGAATCACCATTCAGCCAGCGGTGAAGTGATACTAAAAAACAGTAACGCATATTTATCATTTGATTTACTTTTTCATTTGTGTTTTTTTCTTTTCTGTCTTTTTGCTATACGAATTTAGTCTCGCTCAGACAAGTCACAAGTGTTATTGAAAGGGCATATCTAGAATTCGCCACTTATTTTGTGTTTGCTCTGGCACCTATTGTTATACGTACTATAATGTTGACTCTTTATTGAGTTTAATGGAATTGAATGGAGTTAAAATCAGAATGTTTGTTATCAAGCCCTGCCCCTCACCCCCCCCCCCTCCCCCGCCCCCCCTTTAAGGGGCAAAACACATGTTGGGTGCTCCTTATGTCATGAACTCTACAAAGGACTTCCATAATAGAAAATTAAACACACCACATCGCCAACCGTTTGGATTAATATTTTTTCTGCAATTACTGATCTATGTGCTAGTGTACCTGATAATTATTTTAATGACTTGCCCGCGCCTTCTATATGTGGATATTACAATCTATATTCTGATCTTTGATTCTTCATTTAATTAATCATAGATCTAATCAACAAAGTATTTTCATATTAGTATACCTCTAGCATTCCTTCTCCTGTTTCAGGAGTTGAATGTAAATGTTGAATAGATGAGGTCGGAGAGACCAGCCTTTTGGGACCCTACAATCAACTTTAACTTCCACTGCCCTAAGTTAGGTCCTATGGACTGCCTGAACCCTGATATTTACAAATGAAGCTACCCATTTGTGCAATCTCAAATGCCATCAGCCCTTGCACGGTATAGCAATAAGTTATGATCCAGTCAATCAGTCAGAGGGTTTTAAAGCACGACTACTCACCAGTGAGGGTCTCAATGTGCTAGGGAGTGGGGGGGGATGGGGCTTGGTCTTTCTGTGTGTGGCAAATGATTCGAAGAGCCAGGTCTTGGGGTCTTTGTTGAAATGTAATGTAAAGGGTATTTCTAGAGTGCACTGCTTCCTCCGAAGATGTTTCCCGGTGCTAACAGCAGACTAACGAGAGGGTCAAGCCGGCGGTTTTACCAGAGTAAAGAACCAGGTTTTCCAACACTCTCCTGAATTCTTGTTTTGGTTCAATCAGGCGAAGGTGGTCCAGCAAAGAGTTCCATAGGTTTGTTGTTTTTACTGAAAAGGACAGGCCACCTTGCCGGGCTTTACAGAAGAGTGGAGCCCGAACGAGCCACAGATGGTTGGATCTCAGAACCTGTTCTTGATAATATAAATGCAATCTCTGCCTGAGGTACCTAGGGCCTATGTCTCTGGTCACTCAAAAAGTCAAGTTCAAAGACTTGAACTCCATCCTCCTGGTTACCGGGAGCCAGTGTAGCGGTCTAAAATGAGGGGAAATATGGTGCCGGAGGGGTACCCGCCAAATCAGTCTTGCTGCGGAAATCTGAATAATTTGTAGTATATAAGTCGGGTATTCAGGTAGCCTTAGATATAGGCTGTTGGTGTAGTCCAGCTGTGAGGTCACCAAGGCGTAGACCGTAGTCTTACGGCATTCCTCCAGCAGAAAGCACATACGTTTCCTAATGGATCTCCGCTTCCAGAAACACCTGTAGGAGATGTGACGCACCAGAGTAGTAAATGATAGGTCCTTATCCAGCCTGATTCCTAGGTTTCTAGCTGAATCGGCCGGAATTGGGGGCTGATTCAGCTCTGTAGGCCACCAGAGATTAGATTGAGGGGGTGATGCCTGACTGAATAACAAGACTTAAGTCTTTTCTGCATTCAGTTGCAGGCAATTCCCATTCATCCAGTCCGAGATGTTTTTCAGGCATTCCTTGAAATTGTGAAAAGCGCTGCAGAATGTTCTTTAAAACAGAACACCAGCTGTATATCGTCTGCATAGGACAGTACCCTTACACCCAAGATTCACTAAGAGTGGCCAATGTGGCAAAGGTATATATTGAGATGCAGCGGGCTCGGCGCAGATCCCTGAGGCACCCCGCATACCAAAGGTTTCTGTGAAGAAAGAAAAGAACAAATAAATACCTGTTGGGAACAATTCTCCAGGAATGACCGCTGCCAGAACAATGCAGTTCCATGCACACCCACCTGGTTCAATCTCCAAAGTAGGATCAGGTGTGTAATCGTATCAGATGCTGCGGACAGATCTATCAGTACCAGCATTGGGTCATTGACGTAAACTGCCTGAGGTGGAGCGGGCAGGGTGTTCCAGGTCTTGGCGGCAAGGTAGGAGACGGAACTTCTTCCAGTTCTGGTCTTGTGGATTCTGGGGGCACGATGAATGGAACAGTTGTCTGGCAGGTACGTGGAATGCGAGGCGGTGGTTCAAGTATGCTGGTCCTATGTTGTGGAGAGCTTTGTAGGCCTGTGAGGAGCTTGAAAGTGATTCTCTTGTTGACTTGGAGCCAGTGGAGTCGTTGGAGGGTTTGCGTGATGTGGCTGCAGCGGGAGATGTCGAACCATTCCGGCAGCAGCTTTTTGGATGTGCTGTAGTTTGAGTTGTTTCTGGGTGATACCGGCATAGAGTGCATTGACTTAGTCTAGTCTGCTGGTGATGAGTTTGTGGGTGACAGTCTTTCTGGATTCTGTAGGAATCCATATGAATGTCTTTCGAAGCAGGCAGTGTGTGCAAAAGCACGCTGAGGAAATGAAGTTGATTTGGCGGTTCATTGAGAGCGATGAGTACAGTATGATGCCAAGGTTGCATGCATGGTCCGTAGGGGTAGGAGGGATTCCAAATAGGTTGGCTAAAATGAGTTGTCCCAGGCTGAGGAGGTGCGACCCAGGAGGAGCATTTTTGTCTTCTCCGAGTTGAGCCAGCTGTCTTTCATCCAGATGTCAACGGCTTTCATTCTGCTGTGAAGGTTGGTTCTGGCAGTTGTGGGTTCATTGGTGAGGGAGAAGATAAGCTGTGTGTCAGTGTAGAAGACTGAGTCCATGGCTTCTGACGATGTCTGCGAATGGGGCCATGTAGATGTGGAAGAGGGTGTGGCTCGGGAAGAACCCTGGGCACTCCGCATCTGATCTCTGTAGATTCTGAGAGGAATGGGGGTAGTCTGACTTACTGTGTCCGGCTGATGAGGAAGGAGTGGATCCAGACCGGTGCCTTTTCGTGGATGCCGGTGTCGTTAAGTCTTGTGATTAGGGTGCAGTGGGAGACCCTGTTGAAAAGCGGCCGAGAGGTCCATTAGGATGAGGACTGTGATCTCACCTCGGTCGAGGAGGGTGTAGATGGTGGTGGTTTGGGTTTGCTGTCTCCGTGCTGTGGTTGCTTCAGAAGCCGGATTGGGAGTAATCCAGGACGTGGTTTACTTCGATTAACTTTTTAATGTCATATCAGAGGGTGCAGACAAATAGAGCAGGACTAATGCCAAAACGTGGCCTACATTCAAGTGCTTCCTAAGGTCATCAATGTCTACTAGCATTACAGTTTGTGTTTGCTTGAAAACCTGCTTGCTGAGGTTCAAGGAACTTAGAATTATACGGATGCGAACTAAGTTCCTGGGCATCATGAGATTCCAGGAGTTTGGTGCAGCAAGGCAATATGGAAATGGATTAGTAGTAGTTATTGAATACCTCTGAATTGTCACAATTTTTTATATAACTGTAGCACGGTATGACTGTGTTGACAAAGACTGTGAAAAGTTTAAGTGGGAGAGGATAGTAAGTGTGGGACTTGAATTGTTGTTTTGGAATGTGGAGAGGTGAGGAGGGTTGGCATAGGGGGTGGTGTTTGGGGAGAGGGACGTGAGTTGTTTGTACAGGTGTTAGGTATGTGTTGGGTGCCTCCTTGGCCACATGTGGTGAGGTTTTGAGAATTTCTGTTGTGTAGTTTAAGTGAGTATCCTTGGGTCAAGAGGGAAGGGAGCTACCAGGCAGGTGCGAAATGAGATGTGGAGGGCAGCATATATTTAGTTGGGGAGAAGGGTGATAGGAGATATGTGGATGTTGGGATATTAGTCACCAGGAACCATGGCGGGGCAAGGGGTTGGCATGTTCAGTGGTGTCAACAGTGTCATGGGCCCATATGGATAACATTTGAGGGGAGGTTAGAGGAGGGGCGGTCTGGGAGATGTCTACAAACGGTCATTGTAATGTTTGTTTCTATGTTTGGCAACACAACAAAGCAGATGGGGCGCCACTGCACCCCAAATCCAGACGCACAGCTATAATCGTTGAAGTTGCACAAATTTAAATTACTTGTTCACATTTTCTCTGTTCTTTTTGCTAATCCATTTTACTCCATGTTTTGAATTGTATTAGTTCTGTTTTTTAACACTTCTCATACCACGGAAATGCCACAACAGGCCTTTTTCCGGGCACGCGTCAAACATATAACATCCCTAATATACAGTGATGATGTCACCCAATGCATTTCAGACTTTTCGAAGTACTGCCTCAGGGGTCCACTGAAAGATTAAATAAAAACGTTGCTATAAACATTTTGCTTAATGACTACAGTTAAAGCAATTCGTAACGAGGTCACAATTATACTGCTTTTGAAATATCCCCATGGTTATACACGTTTTAAGCGCTACCCTCGGAAACCGGAGCCAAAAAGCTACCGTAATTAGATTTAAAAGAATCCCCTAACTAACTCCCTTCTCACAATGTTTAACCCTCCAGAACCTTTCGTACGGTGCCCAGTATACCACCCCCGTGGTCGTCGTTTTGTATCCCCTGACTCTCTACCCGGATTTGCTGCCTCTCATCTCCATAACTGTAACGTTAAGTTCCATTTACACACACGATGGCGGCGTTTGACTGCACGCCATCTTCTTCCACAGATTTAACTCCTAAGATGATGCCTGGCCTTTTCTACCTCATCTATCAAAACCTATCGTTAGCCTCCACTCTATAATTCTACACCCCGCCCATAATGCCTCTGTGCGCAATACCCGGTAAATGCATCCAATCCCCTACGTGTTGTTCAATGCTTTCTTCCTCTGCACCGTGCGTAATTATCCCTGCTGATTCCTTACTTATTATTTAAATTTGTGCAACTTCAACGATTATAACTGTGCGTCTGGATTTGGGGTGCAGTGCCGCCTCATCTGCTTTGTTGTGTTGTCAACTTCCATGTGGAAAAGGGCGGACCACGTCATCCAGGGAGCACGCAAAAAGGCTCAAATTGTGAAACAAGGAGCATAATGGTTTAACTATCAAAAACAGGGTGTGCACGGTAACTCGTGTCAGATTTGTTCTGTGTTTGGGCCAGTGGGAGGGTTGGGAAATGAGGAACAACATGGGGGAGTGGGGGCTTGATGAGAGACCGGCTTGCAGATGAAGGGGTGTTGGGGGTTGACAGTTGGTTTGAGGGTAAAATGTGTTGGAATGGGTCAGTATGTCAGCGGGAGGGTGTGAGTAAGTCCAACCAAACCGTTAATAAGTTGGTGAATTTGGAGGTGAGACGAACAAAGAGTTTGGCTAAAAGGGTCGCTTTGACAATCTACTGGTTTTTTTTTTGTCCTCATACGCCATTAAGCAGTTGCACAGATTGTCGATGTCCTGGCCCCCTGACTGATTTGCACCACCGTGAACCCTCTGGTCCAAATAGAAAACGCTTTACACAGAGCCACTTGTTTTCAGTCTGCCCCATTCTATTAACTGGGAGGCCGTCGGGACTAACTCTAGTTAAGTATTTCCATGTATAGGCTTAATCATTGGACATGGTTCACAATTGGTTATACATTATCAAGCCAGGTCTTACATGCTATCCAAAACTGCTTCTTTCCACTGTCATTTGTCTCACTGGCTGTGTCCAATGTAACTACATATTTAATGGCATTTACCCAATCTAAAATAACTTTGACAGTCTACTGTTGCTGTGGATGCGGTGATGGCGAGTAGAGGGGGCTGACAATATGGAGGATAATGACTTAAGGGGGCAAAGTGAAGGTACTAAGGATGCTTGGGGTGGCTGCTGGGAGTATTCAGTGAGGTCTTGGGGCATTGATATGGGGAGGTTGGCTTGGATAGGGCTGCAAGTAAGTCAGGAGTGGCATGGCAAAGGGAGACTGGGATGGGGAATGGCAGTGGGAGGTTTTGTTGCAGGGGTGTCTGGGATGAAAGCATCATGCAGCAGAGAGGAATGAAGCTTGACTATTTTGAGGTTGTGCTCCGCTGCTTGGACCCGGATATTGCCATTTTCGATCTAGAGACTGCCCTCAGAAGTTCGCTGATGGTCAGCAGAGGTGTACCTTCAGGGGGATGTTTGGGGTGTGACACCTCCCACATAAAGCTATACACAAATTAGGTGGTAACCAGAAGCTCATAAAGGTCCAGTACCCATGCTCCAGAATACTTATTCATTAGTATGTGAAAGTACTGTTCCTATAGTAGAAAAGGAGAGAGAAGAATCTGTTGAAGAATCCTAGGAGATCCTAATGATTATTCATTTCTGCTCTCACACATCCAAAAGGTCATGCTTCATCATAGGGTGTGCTCCTCCTAGGGCCGGTGCTGCAATGCCCTAAGGTCCCCACAGTCTTTTTTTCGTTAGCTGTAATGATGTATGTTTGTGAGAGGACACATGATGTTTAGGGTGGAGTGGGTGCAACATGTGGAGTGAAAAAAGAACTAGGGGATACCAAACTGTGTTTAATGTGGTCTCTCCCTTGACAAGAGTTAAAACCAATGAAGGGCGGCTATCAGAAGGGCTCAATGGACCAAGACCACATTGAGTGGATGAGGTCAGGTCGTCATGTTCCACACCTGTTGGTCCAACCAGATCCCTGGTGCTTCCCCTGTAGGAAATACATTGTTGTTTAATTATCTAACCTAGAAAAAATATAGAAAGACATGACTTGAAAAGTACCTTGCCATTTTTTATGAACACTGGTCTTTCCAGACCAGTTTTTATAATGGCAAGTTGCTTTTCAAGTAGTACACTACTTGCTCGCATCTCCTCATGGTAGACATTCTCATGCTTTTATTGGCGCTGAAAAGTCATTGCAGAATAAAGGTGCACATAATTACAGGAGGCCAGGCAGGTGGGCACATGTGGAAAAACAATGAATAACACTTATTTTAGGACATACAAGACCTGACCGACATGAATAGGATTGTGAAACCTCCAAAGATGAGTAGGGATCTTACCCTTTGAATCAACTGGACTGGCTCACGTCGAGAATGAGGAGCAGTTTGTGGAGGCGCTAGAGAGCCTGGGAAACAACCATGCGACACAGAGCCACCCCGAGCTGTCTACCGGCTTCCTGAACCTAGCAGTCTTCACCCGTGAGGTGACGGCACTCTTCAAAAATCTGGAGGGTGGGAACCACGTAGGGGCCTGTGCTGTAGGGAAAGGAGCCCTAGTGCCTGGTGGACATGACTTGTTGAGGAGGACAACACCTTGGATAAGGAGCATTCAACCAAGAGTCTCTAGACTTGGATGGAGAGCTTTCCACCCCAGTGAAGAATCAGAAAAAGATGTGGTCCATTTCAAAATGTACCAAGTGACAAATCCCCCCCACCCACCCTCCCCAGGTTTGACTTACAGTGCATGCTAACGGACTTCGGCTGAGTGTGAGTCTACTGATCAGTGACCCCTTCTACCAAGGGGTCTTTGTCGTGTACCTCGTTATAACTGCATGGATATGGGCCCAGACCTCTCCCCAGTGCAAGAAGCACCCGTCCAAAGGGAAGGGAGTGGAAGGGAGGAGTTGAATGAATTATAAAAATGTAAATAGAAGAAGATTAGATCGTTTTCTTATGGAGATCTGTCTTTGGAACCTGGGCTCCTTGGAAAAGAGTTGCCAGGCATGTGCAGGAGTTTCCTGCCTATTGACAGAAAAGTTGGTGAATCCATGGCCCCACCTCCAGCATTAGCAGTGGGGACTTTAATCCCTAGCCTAATTCAGGAAGGCCAGAGATTGTTACACAGTGGAGAATCAAGTGGAGCCCAAAAGCAAATGGGACAGTCTCTATAGATTCATAAATAGAAATGTACGACTTTTAGATGGCAGAGCTCACAGTTGGTTGGTGGTTTGACAATTATTGGTTCCAGAGTAGCATCCTAATCGCCATAAAAGCGCTTCAACACCCATCAGGGTTAACAGATGCTATATGAAGGCAAACCTTTCTTCCCTTTTATCTCTCTGCTACCCTTCTCACTCCAAATAACAGACTAATATCCACCACTCAAATTACTTTCATATTTCATCATACTAATTCTGCAATAATTCTTTATGGGTTTCCGGAGGAGCGTACTTCAACACCTCATCAGGGGTAACAAGCGCTGTATAAATACAACCCTTTATTTACCCACTTCTATCCTTCTGCTATCTTTACGAATACAATTAACTGACTAACCTATCCATCACTATACTAATTCAACACTAATCCTCTATGGATCCCGGAGTAGCGTGCTACTTGCAGAGAAAGTGCTTCAATGCCTCGTCAAGGGTAGTAAGCGCTATAGAAATGCAATTACAATTACAATATGTAAGTCCCTGTTGGGGAAAAGCAGTAGGCAGCGCAGTGCTGCTAAATAACTGTTGAAACATAACAAGGAGGCATTAGCAAGTAAGGGTTAAAAGTAAAAAGTCGTCTTAATGTGCGTAGAGAATCTACCTGTTGAGATCACGCGTTGATGTTCTACTCACTTGGTCCTGCCCGGAGAGCGCCGGAGAACTACCCCTCTACTCGCCTGGAATGAGAATGTGAAGGAGCGAGTGAGCAGTATTTAACGTACCCTTAATTCGGGCAATTGTATTCCGGTGTCTGCCCCTCCTGTGACTGCTCGGTATTTGATGGGGGGGGCCCTTAGGGCAGTGCAGCGCCGGCCCTGTGAGGAGCACGCCCTAATATGAAGCATGACGTCTTTTCGGATGTGAGGTCACCAAGGAATAATCATTAGGAACCCTTAGGATTCTTCAACTGCTTCTTCTCTCTCCTTTTCTACTATAGTGCCAGTAAGTACCATCTCGTATTAATCATTAAACCTCCCAAATAAATGGATGCTTGGCCTGAGAGTCAGGTCTCCTTTGCCTTTGTTGGTTTTTCTCTCAGTTCTTATTTGACTGAAATATTTTAACTTCTTTTTCTTTTTACAGGAACTTAGACAGAGTAACCGCTAATACATATCTATACTGAGCCTGTTACTCGTGGGAACACTGTACCCTAAGCTTTGGTCATCTCATCCCTTCATCCTTCGGCATATAGTTTTTTAGTCTGAAAATTTGCAATTGACATCCCCTGAATCTCAATGACTAACCTATGCCCCTGATGGTTAGAAGTATGCTTATGTCCATATTGGATTTTGGCTGATTTAAATATGCATTGGTTAGTTAGAGTTCTTTCCAAATAGTTGCGCTATATATGTAGATGAAGTCCATTTGTTTGGCAGCAGCTGGTGTTGAAGGAATTAGGATTGATTTTCTGCAGTCTATTATCAGTTGTCAAATCCATTGAGTCTCTGAGAATGCTATTCATTTTAACTGTGAAGAACTACTATTGACAATTTGTAGCTCATTCTCACCATACGCATAGTCAACGTTGCACTTTAGTTACCATTCTATAAAATAAGAGTTTTGAGATAGGGTAATGATGACTTTAGTGACTCGTCAGTTCTACCATGTCCTTCACTGTGTATCCATTTCAGTATACCTCTACTTTTGTTTTTTGTGCTCCTTTACTAAGCCAATTGGTGGAGATCCTGATCTATAATTTAGTTCAGGAAGGTCAAGGGCTTCAGCTTTGCTTGATGGTGATGTCCTTGCTTATACAAACTGCACATAGAATTATGACCTCTGCTTTAAATGGGCAGGTACTGTCTGGTACAGAGAACATGCGAACCTGCATTTATTTAATTTGGAAGGGAGAGTACCTGCTCTTCATTCATAATTTAATGGGAGAGTACTAGCACTTCTCTCGAGCAAACAGGTACTCTAAAGAGTGAGTACCTGCACTTCTATATTTCCATTTAAAGCACTGATTATGACCTGTAGAAATTGGAAACTGTACTAGTGGCAAAAAAAAAACAACTTTGTTGCGTTTAACCCTGCAAACATTTGCATCGGATTTATCAATGTGGGTCACTGACTAGAAAGCACTCTGCAATCTTGATGCATACTTTTAATGCTGTGTAGGGAAAATCTGGGCCCATGGCCACGTAGCCCTGGTCTTTCTTTTCCGGGATGACTACATCCAGGTTTACACAATTTATGCGGGCGACCAAGGTCTGATTTTGAGCAGGCCGATGGGTTGCCCTCAGGGTTTGCCTTTAGCATGAACCTCTTTAACACTAAATCTAATAGTTTCCTAAACATGAAACCTCTTACATCCTTCTGGTCACATAACGCTGACCAACAGAAAACTACAGTGCTACTCGACTAGTGGTAATTTATTAAGTTCGACCATTTGTCTTTAGATTATATCTATTGCAGTTTTCTTACTCCTCGCTATATATAGAGGACTTAAAGTACCAGTATGCAAAGAAAGTGCATAAATGCTAACTTAATTGAGATAATAGTTTGCTCCTTGTATACCTCATGTTATATAGGCTGCAACTAAGGTGAAAAGCTGGGAACTAAGAGGGCGCCTAATTTGGTTCTGCCCAGGACTCTGAGCAAAGGCTGTGACCATGTCTGGCAAGTCCGCTTCCTAGAGCCTCTTACTTCCAGCTCAGTCCCCCGTGAATGATGAAGCTATTCAGGACCTGATTAGGTTCTCCTGGACGGCAAGGCATCCGTCGGGGGAGCTGCTATTTAAACCATCAAAGTCTTGTGAATGTAAGCAGTTGTTGTTGGCGGGTAAACCTTGATAGAGAAAGATTGAATTTGATGTTGCGAAGTATAGATGATATGAAAGTATTGTTTCTTCGTGAAAGTTAATCGGTCTGTCTTGATTTTGGCACCATAGACAGTCTTTTTCCACTTGAAACAACATGCTGACCTCTTGAAGGGTCTTCTTGCTATTCACAAGATCTCCATATTTTGTTGTAAGTTCAGATGTCGATTTTGCATGAACTTGGGAGCCATGCTGCCTAGTTGAACAGTGGCACTGTATGATGGCCCAGGAGCCTGAATAGTGGATTTGATCTGCATGTAAGACTTCCGTTTGGTCTTGAAGACATCTGTAGTAGGCCAAGGACCACCCTTGTTGGGCTACTCTGCTGCAATATGAATACTCGGTTTTGGGATCTGCTGTTTTATTAGAACTGTTCTTCAATAAGCACCGCATCCTTTACCTTCCTGTGCTAAGTAGGCATTTCCCCCAACCATGATATAATCCTGTTCTTTGCTATCTGAAGGTGAGTTCCAAAAGGATCATTTTTGTAAAGTCCATATAGATAAGGCAAATGACAATGGGGCAACATGTTTCGGTTTCATCCAGGACCTGGTAAAGGTCCTGCTCTATATTAGACATTCTGCTGCTGGTGTAGTAGTCGATTGAATGAGCCATCGGTCACTCATCATTTCTACTATGACTAGTTTTAAAATGATTGGTGTGGTGGAGGTGTAATTCTTAAACTAGGTATGTTCGTCATACTACTAAGGCGCCTTGACGCCCATTGGGCTAAGTTTGCACATGATAAGACCCCTTTTATTATTACTGAAATTGACTGGCCATCCCATTTTAATGTTTGAAGATTTGTGCCTTTTATATAATAAAGGAAGCCATAGTTATGTGATATTCAGCTTACAGTTTTTATAAACCAAGTTTAACTATGTTTGCCGGTGTAGAAAAATAATCTCTTCAGGGGTTAGAAAGCAATACAAGTTCCATGTCTGGGGACTTTCCCAGATTCTGTGTGCTGACTTCTTAGGAAAGACACGGCTTCTGAGCCAATTGCAGAGGGAATGGGATGCACACACTGCCACTCGCTAAGATGTATCAAATCACTCTGTGCTTGACAAGTTGGAACACTGGATGGAGTACACCAGCCAAACAGCCTTGGCTTTAAATAACCTAGTAAAGCTGATGCGTAGACAGGCTGATCTTTTCCCGACGAGTACAGTTGTAGGCGTGAAGTGAGGAATGCAAAGATTGTGCTTCTGGGCTGCCAGACTGGCACATTTATTCGAGGCTGGGCCATCAATATTCTCACTTTATTGCTTTTAAGGGAGCATCCAGAGAACGCCTCTGCCTTTGGATCATCAATAGGTGGGCATTGGAAGAAGGCCCTATCCTACACATCTGTAGTAACACCATACGCAGCAAATATCCCCATATTGGGCATCCTTACACCACAGGGGAGACTTACATGGGTCAGAATACAGGATTGGATGGATAGTGGGGTGGAGGAGGTGGGAGCCTTTTTTGGGAGATGGTACTCTGCTTGACCATGACTCCTTGCAGGCCACGGGAGCACCACCACGCCTATATTTGTTACTCGCCACCGTGACGCATTATATTAGAACCACATAGGCCCCACAGAGGAACAAACCCACACAACATGAATTAGTACACCTTTTATATTATATGGGACGTAGGGGGTCACTTAGTACGTTGGCAGTATACTGGATCCGGGCACATGCAGCCATTCCGCTCACATCCCTTAGGGCACACTGGGCAGACTATTCTGGGACCGAGATCACGGACAAAGCATGGTCCACCAAAAGAGTATCGCGTAACGCAAGACTTCAATTTATCCAGACGATGGTACTCCATAGAGCATATCTTACCCCTGAAAAAATACATTGCATGTTCCCAGACTCCCCTCATTGCTGCCCCTGTTGTAAAGGGGACGAGGCGGACTTTATCCACATGTGGTCTTGCCCTTGACTACGGGAATACTGGGGTAGTGTGCTCCGGGCCCTAACCACAGTGACACAACTGCCGGTCCCAGATGAGGCCTTACTTTGCCTTGTGGGCCTGCGTAGATGCTCAGGGATGCAAAAAGTGCGGCTGAGATTCCTAGATCTAGCACTCATTTTAGCGACCAGGGCTCTGACGATGAGATGGAAGTACCCTAAGATCCCCTTCGGTTACCGCTTGGCAGGCGGATGTGCTTCAATGGGGTCAGGGGCGGAGGGAGCTGCTCTCCAAAGGGAGGAGGAGAGTGGTCTGAGGAAGCAACCTGTAGCACTGGATTGGGAGGCCATGATGAAACACTCGAACCGTCCTCCACACAAGAGGTTGCGTCCCAGTAACACACACGGGCGATCAGTGTTCTTCGATTAGTAGGCCCTGTAGGCTCAAGACATAGTAATTTCACTCTGGACACTGTACCCTTTAGCAGGATGATTATGTATAGAATTCCTATGGTCATTAAGGAAGCTGAGGAAAGACAGACCAGGAGAGGGACGGGGTGGGTTAGGGTGGGAGGGTGTAAGGGGTTTGTATAGTTCCTGTTAGTTAAATGAATAAAATGCACAACACTGTAATTACACTAAGGGTGTAATTTGTCAATTGCTCAATTGGTAACGCTGATCTTACTTGAGTGGGTCCTGATTGTCCTTTGACAACATGTACACTGACGAGAACGGAATTGTTTTGTGGTTTGATTAAGGGGATTGTTATAATTGGAAAAGACTGTACCTAATGAGTCACCCTACTATTGCACTTGTCATATTGCGGTCATCATTAAAGTGTGTTAAAAGAAAATCAATAGGTGGGCTTCATTTCTGGTTTGCCCTTTTCCATCCTTTGGCTTCTTTAAGCTTTCTTCGGATTGCCTCTGGATGCTAAATGCTATGAAGCCATATAGGCTGTAGGCTTCAAGCGTACAACCATCTATTAGGATCTTGCTCCAGCCAATATAACATCATTCTAATTTAATAAAGGAGGCTTAATGTAGCACCCTTTGAGTAAGCTTTCTGATCTCTGGCAGTAAATGTATAAAACTCTTAATGCTTTAAATATTTTTACTGCTTCCACCAAGTTCCTAAAGCAGCCACATTGCTCAGCATTTTAAGCTAAAAAAGATTCTGAACTGCTGGTACAAAAAGCTTTTCGCATAAATTGCACAGAAAGAATGTGTTTGGTACCTGGATCTTTGTGTATATCCAAAGCCCATTTCAAATGCAAGTTTTATCATTTCATTTTAGGGAACAATAGAGACATTGGAATTTCCTGTACCATCAACTAGGAGGCAGTTGCTGAAATTTAATAGCACGTTTGACTAATATGGTCTGCAAATTTGCTATGATTATAATGCATCCAAGAACTAAAATACTGACAACTCAGAGCTTCCCTTTAAATCCTCAGTAGCAAAACCGTTCCTACAGCTTAGTTATTTTTTTTGCCCTACTTAACACTATTGCTCCTTCACTTCGTTAACTTCCTAGCTGTCTTTCATGTTCATAAAGTTAAGCAGTTAGGCAAAACATATAATACATTAAAAGAAATGCCTTGCATTATGCTCATATTGTGCACTCATTCCTACTTCCCTGTCAGCCTTTACTTTCAGACCCGATTAATTTTTGCCGCAGTCCACCTTTACGTTACTCTCATTGTTGTCTCTTAACTGCTGAATCTCATGCTTCCTTGTTTTGCAGCTTTGTTTCCTAAAGAAAATAAAAATAATTTCCACTGCTAGTAGTTACTTTTTAAGATGTAATTGCCAATAATTTGACTTCTTAGAAACTGACTGCAGTATAGCACTTTCTTTTGACAAGATCCACCTGAGAGCTAATGCGCTGAATTTTTCCCCCCCTTTAGTGTGAGGATGATGGACAGACGTTCTTCAGTCTTGATGGGCACACCAAATTCACAGATCTTATCCAACTTGTAGAGTTCTACCAGCTAAACAAAGGCACGTTACCGAGCAAGCTGAAGCACCACTGCATCAGAGTGGCCTTAGGACCTGATTATATTGCACCTTACCTTGACTAAATACTGGAGTTGAAAAGTTGAGAGTTGCTCAGAAGTTCGCACTGGTCGATTGGGATATGGTGTTCATTTGATAGCTATTGTGCACCTTGGTGACTTGGGAAAAAGAAGACTGGTGTCAACAGACCAATATACTACTGGTTTGAGCAATGTCTATGAAAGCTCTTCGGTGTCTTGGCTTCCCAGCGGAAAATGTTATCCAAATAATTGCAGTGCAACTGGAAATGACCAAGCTGGGCCACTCGACAGATAAGCGAATTGTGAAGAGAAATCAAACTCTAAGCTCTTGCCCTGGATTAATCTTGACGAATAAGACTGGTGTGTTTACTTTTTTTGTATTGTATCACATTTTTGCACTCCTTTAACTTGGATATTGAGTACAGCCTTTATTAGGAGCTGATGTGGCATTCGTAATTCATGTGGGACTTGGTCGATGATCTAAACCCTAAAATCGGCGACAAGCACTGACCTGAGTGGAGTGTATGAATTTCATCGCTGTGATTTTCTGGAGAAAAGAATTTGTCTTCTACTGTTAGATTTTCATTGGAGGCGTAACGTTCTTTGGTTTCTCCTGAAATCCTGGGTATTAGATTAAAATGGCTGCAGTATGTCCGAGGCATTCTTAGTGGTGCTCGGTCATGCAATGTATTAATCAGACCTCTATGCACAAACATTTGAACGTTTTTGTTGTTGCCATGTTTGTTTTTCTAGCTTATTTTGTTTTCCAGTGAAATTTGACTGTTACTAAATAGGATTAAGCTGAATGGCCACACTTATTTGGAACCTTTTTTTTACTTGTGTGTGAAAAATATTAAATGTCGTTAGTCTACCTACAGTTAGTAGGACAAAGTAATCAGTATTTTTTTCAACTCTGTAATCTGTGATTTCTAGATTTTTTCACCAAACTTTCTCTTTACATAAATACAGTGATGCAATTATGCAACAAAACAATCTTGGAACTGTACATTTTAATGAGAAAATAGGAATTGTGCATCTCACCTGCCGCCAATAGAAATGCTAGTGTTGCGAATCCTGACCACTGAAGGGCTGTGAGTTAGACAACTAGTGAATTCCACACCATTGGCACACCCTGCATAAAGTGATATGGAGGATGTTTTCAGAAACACTATCTAACATGCTGGAGTGAAACAGGTCAGGTGTGATTTTGGTAATGGTATAAAAACACTGTATTGTAGTTTACAAATCACATCTAGTATTTGATACTATGAAATGTCTGTGTATACATGAAGACATGATTGTACTTTAATTGAAAGTTTTTTTCATTGTGTGTATATATATATATTGAGATAATTTTCCTCCTTCCACCCTACCACTGTTTCTCCGCTGCCAGCTTTTCCCTTATCCCAGCAACTTTTTAAAAAACTTTTAGCCTATTCTCATTAGTACTCTGAAAAGTGTCATAGCTAAATCTAGTAAGATTGGCTTTTTAGGATTCAAAATCCCAAATTTTGTCATTGTGTGGGTTTAAAAAAAAAAAAAAGATTTGATGTTGGTAGGGGTAGGGTGGAGTTTTTTCAAGAGGTCAAACACCATCCTTTCAAGATTATATCTTTTGCCTAACCCCCCCACCTTGCTTTTATTTCAACACTGTGTTGTGTAGCCTTCAGCAATTAAAAATTAATATTGTACTTTTTTGGGAGGGAAGATTTGAAAAAAGAATTTCAGTGGTAGAAAGCTTACTCCTTACACCCTTGTACGCAGTGGTGTATGGCAATCAATCTAAAATCGTTAAAAGGAGGCAAATACATGGAAAATTCTGTTTCTTCAATTTCATATTTCCCAACCCTGGATACTCATCTCTCCATGTGTATTGGTTTGTGTCCCATAAGTGCTTTGTTTGCTTGCAATGTTTGATATTACACTGTTTGTTATATGTACCTTTATTCTGTTTACAAATTTTTAGGATATATCTGCCATTAGGGAAGGTGATGGGAAACTGAGTGTTTTGAGGTCGTTTAGCGACATGAAAGTTTTCTTATCCTATTAAGTTGCAGGGGTTAGCAGATTCTTGTTTTAAAGAACCTGCTTTGCCCATTTTGTGTTCCAACTATTTGGACATATTTCAGTTGATTGGCCATTTTCCTTCCTCAGACTGAACAGGGCATATTTTTTGGTTGTATGTGATTAACTTTTCTTTTTCACAGTACCATTTAATGGCCTTTATGCCCTGCAGATCCTAGTGTGATGCCCCGTAGATCAAGGACATGGTAGTCATCCCTACCCAAAATGATACTACGGGGCAGTGAACTCATCTTAATGTCATTGCAGCTCAGTAGCTAGCAATGATATTCTGAATGTGAGGCCTAGTAAAATAATGAAGCCTATGGGTGTGACTATGTATGCCAAACCGATGGTGATAAAAAAAATTGATAAATTTTTCATAAACCACTAAACTGCTTAGGTTTTGAAAGAACCGGTGTTCTGAAAAATATTGTTATAATGAAAGGGTGAGCATTTGTAACTTGACATTTAAGATTTTTGATTCTGGGTAGCCAGTTGTTCATATGGCATCTGACTGATGGGGACTACAAACTGAAAGGCTATATATTGAGTGCATCACAATTAGAAGCAGTCTTCCCAGGGGTCCTGTTTGTTGATGGGTCATTCAGTCTCACAGAACTCGTCCTACAGATGGTTTGCTCTGATAGTGAGCTAATAGTGTCCTTTACTAAAGATATGAAGAGTCGAAATGTGTTTTTGGTATTACAGTATTTTTTTTAATGGAAAGGGTTACTAGTTTTCTGCACCCCTTTCTTCAAAATCTGAATTTAGGTCTTCATCCTCCTTTTTCAAACTGCTTTTACCCTGAATACACAATGACGTTCTGATCCTGCCTCTTTATTCAGCAAAGTTGTATTGCTACTCTAAACTTATTTTTTAGAACGTTGCAGTCAATGTAGCCAGATTTTATTCTTTAGGTCTTAAAGTAAGCAAATGTTTAGCATGCACCATTACAGTTCTAAATCTTTTAAACCGGAAAATATATGATTGTAGGACAACTTTTGGATTTGTGAGGCTTCTCCTAAAATTGCTTGGAAATTGGAAGTCCCAGTGAGTAGCTTAAAATGGCAGACTACTTGTCACAGTAGGGGGAGGTTTCGCAAGACTTTGTTCACATTCACTTGTTTTCAGTTCGACAGGCTGGTCACTCTTCTCCTTTTCACCTTGTGCTTTACCTGAGTTTCTGTTTGTGAGCGCTTGCTGTGCTCTTTAAAAGCTTGCCTGTTACCATAGACCTTGTAGAAAAATCCGCCTTGCTGGTTATATTTTGACGGGGTAGCATCCCGATCGTTAACTGTGCAGACTATGTTGTGCAGTCTTCAGGACAGGCTTGCATGTTCCAGCATAGGGGTCACTACAAGGCCTTTTTCGGGCACTACATCAAGATTATGGAAGTGAAAATAAACTGCATTTTAGGTGAAATGTGGCAATATGGAAGTTACGGCAAGTGACATGAACTAATCAAACCTAAATACTTGCAAAAGATATTGTGGACCAGTTTCATAAAGCACCTAATGCTCACTCATACCCCAAACAAACTCTGAGGCAAGTGAGTATTTAAGATTTTATTTTCGCCTAAATGCGGACTTGACTGTATATGAAACTACAACTTTATCCTCTTTTGGAAACTGAATCACTCTGCTTCTCTCCATCCCACCTTTCTAACTTTGGTATCTTTTCTCTGATGGTCTTCTTCCAGCCTGAAACTGACCTCTGCATTTGATTTCTTGTAATCCATGAAAATATTGACAGAAGCAAGTGCTCTTTCGAGAGAATTAACTTGTTTTAATTTGTTTTAACTAATTTGCATGCTGGCATTTTGTCAATCAAGCATTTTCCATCACCGTTGGTGCTTTTCACAAGTAGACATTTCACATCTGCAGTGTTATGTACATTTATGTATCTTTTAAAAAAAAAAGCTAAGACTCGACTGAGTACTCAGTAGCGAATCATGATTTTTGCATGTTTATCAGTTATCATAGTATTGTACTTTTCTGTACCTTCCCAGCTGTTGCTACAAACTGAAATAGTAGACATATTGGGTGGCATTCAGACTGCTCTGTTCCGCCAGATGCTACCCTCCCCTTTCTGCTTGTGAAATCAAAATAAAAAGCCTGGGCCGGGGGTAGAAGGGGAGGAACCTACAAGTGTATGCCTACTCAGCTGGCTGCCAGCTTACAAAACCAAGGACTGAAGGACATTTTGAGTTTATTTTTTGTATTTAAATGACATGAATGTAAAGGGGATGCTCAGGGTTGTTTTGGAGCCTGTTGAATTTTTATCTTTTCTCTGTCGGTTATATTTCCTAAATAAAAAAAACCTTCATGTAGCATTCTTGAATATGTCTAAGAAAAATGCCAAACCATTTTGGTAATCAAAGTTTTATTAGTACACTTTTTTAAGTTGTGTAGAATAGGTTGTGTAAAAAATACAGAATCTGTAAATTCTTGAAGAAACATGTGCCTCAGTTTTTAGTTGTTTTGTCTTCTCTTCTGCACTAAATACCTGACAGTTTGACCAATCAATGCACCTTTCTAGTAGCAAAAACATGCTTATCGTAAATTATATTGTCACAGTACAAAATTTAGTGACTGTTAAATGGAGGAAAGCTTTCAGGGAATGCACAAGGTATTACCTTAAAGAGACAAAACTTTTATTCAGTATGCTTTGCTTCATACTGTAAATAGCTTTTTGACTTGTGAACTAATTGTAATCTTTCAGGTATTTTTGTATAAATAAGGGACTGATATTCTGTTGCTTGTAATTTAGAAATAAACATTAATACGTTGCTTTTCATTATGTTATCCTTTTGTCTTTTTTTTTTTTTAATAGTTGGTAACGTTTTGTTAGCATATTAGTTTTGTGACCAACTGAAACTGAAGCCCTAATGTCTTTGGAATATATTTGCGATATTTTTCTCGGTGGCGATGTTAATTTTTTGGGAATTTGTGTTGAATCCGCAGATCGGGGTTCTACTGCTTATATAGCATCAGGGTTGAAGCTGGGTAGCATACACATTTCCTGATAACAGATGGCACTCATGCAATTTGTTAGCAATACTTGTACTCTACAAAAGGTGCAAAAATGTAATTATCAATTGTCTCCGAATATTGAATTAAAACCTCCTCCCGCACATGTCTATGTCAAGAAATGAAAATACAACATTTTTCACCAGTGCAGTCCTAGCTGGACCCAGATGAGATATTTAATGTTGACAAAATGAAGGCACTATTGTAACGTCTAGTCACATCACTTAATGAGTTAAACGGATTTAGCCTAGATTGTGACTGCTCCTGTATCACCAACCTGCTTTCCTTCGTCACTCCCTTTATTTTTCTCAAAAGTAAAATTTGTATTCAGACAACCACGTGCCTGTTAAGAGCAGATAACTATTGTATATAAGGAGCCCTAGGTTCATTCTCATAAGGAGCATTTGTTAGTGTGAGTAATGAAGTAAATTTGATTTGTCCACCTTAAATGTGCATAAAAATGTTTAAAAACCCAATCTCTCACAAAGTCACGTATGACTTATTCCCAAAATTACAAAATTAACAAGAAGGTGAGAGAGAGTTCGTAGGTGGATTCGTACTCCCTGGTCAGTAGTAATTAAACAAAGAGAATCCACATAAGGGTTTCCCTACTCTGGTTGGGAACACCCTGTGTTGTAAAATACCCCTCACACACCAAAAGGGCCCTTGGTGTCATGCTTCATCATTGGGGTCTTCGCACCCCTCTATGCAGGGGTGTGGAATTGTTTAAAAAATCTACTTGTCTAGGGGACAAAATGTTCTAGAAATCTACTTGTCCTGCAAAGGAATCTACTTGCCTTACCTCTTCACTAAATCAATAAGATGAACAGGCAAAAGTGTAAATTAGGTGTTAGACCATGCATTTTAGACATTCAATACATTGAAGCTTCCATTTGGGAGAACAGTGTCAACAAAGGTTGCATATTCTAATCAGAAATTCCCAGTATAATGTACACCTTGGTAATGTGTAAGTCAGTATTACATATTTACAGGATAACATTTTTGCATTAGGTATTTACAAAGAATATAAAATGCAGTCACATATCAGCTAGAACCAAGCTGCTACCCACAATGCATTTGAGATTCATGCAATAGTCATGGGTGGATATGAATGTGATCTGTGATTCTGTCTAGATTAGGGTGTCCTGTTCAGGAAAGCATGACATTTCTGTCTGTCCTGCAAAGGGTAGGAGACCATTCCTTTTTTCCAAAGGGACGGGTCTTCAGATTATAGCCCCACGTAGATAAAAGCATTATCTCTGAAAGTGTTAGGTTTTCATTTGAATGACTCAATCTGTGACACTGTGATACATAACGGGAAGATTAGGGTGGGGAGACATACTTAGGCCTGTGCTGTAGAAGTCTTACCAGTATTGCACAAGCAGTCCTAGAAGCATTATTAGGGAATGAAGTGCCCTTTGGAGCACGTGAAAGATCACTATGGGGGGATGGTGGTTTTACATCAGAAGTTTGAGAGGGGACAGCGAGGCATTTACAGCCTGAAAGCCACAAATCTTGCTGTTGTGAAGCACAGAGGGCCTCGCCAACCTATCTACTCATAGCTGGATTTATTTGGACACATTTTCGTTACTACCTTCCCTTTACTCTGTACACTTAAGAAGCCCATTTCTATGGACTGCATAAACACACTATCCAGCCATACATACATGCTCCTTTGTTTATTTACCCCTCCCGGTACATTTGAGGTACCAGTCCACATACCTGCCTTATCTTAGCGTGCAGTTCACCAGGTTCTTGTAGGAATGTGGCTTAGCTTCCAAAGGAGAGCGCTGAGCCTCTAACCTAGACTCCCCACCACTTGGCCACATTGTGTGATCCTGGGCAAGTTTTTTTATTTTTCTGGTCCTCCATTTCCTAATCTTGCAAGATTAGTAGTGTTCACATAAAGGTTAACTTATTTTAATAAGAGCTACCTAAAACTACAGTAAGTTGCTAAACAGCACAGGAGCACTGTTTTTAACCCTAACTTTAATAGTGTTTGCATGGGGTAGTAAGGACAAAAAGAGCTTTCAGAGACTTGCCTGTTATTGTTGTAAATTAGGTAAAATGTGGGCTATTGGAACGCCTGCGGGCACGCCTGTTGTCAGTCAGACCTGAGCTATAGTCCGGGCCACTGGAATTATGTGGCAAGAGAACACAAAATTATGTGGCAGGGTTGAGTAAATTATGCACCAAGAGAAGGCAAATTATGTGGCATAATACGGCACAGTTTGTAATAGTATTAGTTTATTATTTCATAATTTTCATACTTGGTAACACCCTGTGGGCATTGGTTGCAACTCAGGATGAGGTGAACATCCAAATACAGCAATAATCAACAGAAAGGTGACCAGTCCAGCTTTGCAAAGAGGCTTCCACTGCCCGGCAAAATGCAAAGTTGCATTTTTAGTAACTTTTTTATCGTTTGAGCTAGAAACACCTTTTGTTTTTGCTAAAATCTGGGGAGTATGCAGCAGATGATGGATGGCAAACACTGCGGACGCTCAATCACATAATTCCAGTGGCCCTGGCTATAGTCCGTGAGAGGGCCTGAGGTCGCATCACGTAGCAAATGTTAATGGATGGCATTTCTACTGACTTAAAGAAATCACCCCTAGTCTAGCGCCCCGTGCTGCTTTAATGTCATGCTTGGCGCTGCACAGAACAGCATATAAAACCTCTCAGTTTCAGGTGCAAGATTTTGGTGACCTCTATCATAGACAGTAAGGCTTAGGCTTTTAGTTTTTGCTAAATATATCTCTGCAAACTTGCCTTCGGGCAAACTCTGCCTTGCCCCTTCTATTTTCTTTTTCTGGCCTCCGATTCCTGGGTGCTGGTGAAGGAATAAATACAGAGCTATAGGGGGAAGAAAATAGTGTAGTGCAGACACTGGTTTAAAAATTAGAGGCTCACGAAAATGAAAGCAACAGGGGTGGGCCTGTGGGCTGCACGAGAACCCCACAGGGAAAGTAAGGTGCTTTAATGTAGATTTGGTTGAGACAGTAAGAGGCTGAGACATCAAACACAGACAGCAAACAATGTGCGAAGAGAGGGGCCCAAGAATTGCATGACAAAAGAAATCCAAGCACTTTACTGCAAGCCTCTGAGGGGAGGGGAGGGGAGGGGAGAAGCGGGGAGGGGAGGCGGACGAGAGTGACCTTGGTTCAGCAGGAGAGGCCCAAGGTTTGAGCCAAGAAAGGACAGGATCAGAAGGGTGAATTAAGTTTTTTTTAAAAGTCGGGTAAAAGCAAGGCACAAAGAAGCTTGTCTCCTACCTGCTATTGCTGGAAGTATTCTTGAGCTGCAAAAGCTCTATGTTCGCCTGTGCTCTAAGGAAATACTACATACAGACCATTCTCTCTTGAATGTGCTGTTTGGAAAATTCTGTGCTGCACAAAGTTCATGCTGTGAACACACTGCACTTAATAGAAATAAGTATCAGATATTTTGTGTACAGTTACGGGGTTTAGCCCGCATGCACTGTGATCAAGAGGCACGTGTGGTGAGCCGAGCCATTCATCACTCATGTTACCTGGCTTCTCTCGACTGCCCAGGCGGGCTACATAAACAAAAATAGGCTCCTCTCCATCCTGCTATAAATTGTGTCATGTGTGCCTGCGTTAGGTGATTACACTGTGGACGAGACACAGACTGCCAATTTGAAGAGGTCAGATGATAGTTTAGTCTCAGTCCATTATTTACTGTCTACTTGCCCTGCGGACAAAAGAGTCATTAAAACTTCTTGCCCTTGCAATAAATCTTAATGTCTCGGGCGTCGGGCGATACGAATTACCCACCCCTGTCTATGGGATGCGGCGTGCTACGACCAGCGACTGCGCGGGAGCACTTTTCAAGACTATGTGTAGTGTGTGTGAAGGGATATTATGTGCGTGAGTGGTGAGGTGATACGGGGAGTGAAGTTTAAAACGGGCATGGCTCGTGGGGTAAAAAACTATTTTAATCTGCCCCCGGGCTGGCGCTATTAAAAACGTGCAGTAGATAGAGGTATATTATGCAAGACTATGTGCACTACCTCCCATTTGTGTGTGTCGACATGTTTCGGAGACTGAGCTCCTTCTTCAGGACAGGGTACACAAATCCCCACTATACTCACGTATCTCTACTTAAAACATGAATTTTATTTACAAAAAGTGATAATTAGTGCAGGCCATAAATATGTACCGACTGGATGATTCAATAGTCGCTGAATGTCGACCTGTAAAGGAAGGGGACAAAAAATATTTTATGGCAGGCCACGGATACCTATCTCAAAGATACTAAGGCAGTCTTACAACTACTACAAAATTCAACGTTTGATCCAAATGCTCAGCTCATGCTCAGTCTGGACGTGGAAAGCTTATACACTAGCTTGCCACATGATGAAACTTTATTGAAGAAGTTCTGTACAGCACTAATTGGCAATACCAGACACCCAGAGGAGTAGTACTGGAATGCATAGCACTGGCACTTACAAAGAACTTCTTTGAATATAAGACCACAATCTATCTCCAAATCCATGGTACGAGCATGGGAAGTACATTCACTCCAAGTTTAGCGGGACTCTATGTACACCATTTAGAGACAGACAAGATTCTCAATGACCAAAATCCCTTCAGACAACACATTACTACATGGAAAAGATACATCGATGATGTGTTTGTCATCTGGCAAGGTGATCTGGAATCAGTTACACAATTCATGACCTGGTTAAATACCCAGAATACCCATCTGAAATTCACGCACACAGTGTCAAAAGACACACTTGTCTTTTTAGTCCTAAACATTTATCATGTAGAGGGAATCCTCAAAACGACGACCCACTTCAAGCCCACGGCAAGAAACTGCTTATTAAGATTCAACAGCTTCCATCCCCGGCACCTCTGGGCGAACCTATCCTATGGCCAGTTCCTTCGCCTAAGGAGAAACTGCACTGATCTAGTAACCTACAAATCCCAGGCAAATGACCTAAAAACTAAACTACAGAAAAGGAAATACCCAGACAGGATCATAAATGCTGCCATAAAGAGGGTCAGAAACAACAATAGAGATGCACTGTTGGAAAACAAAACACAACCCCTTTCGGAGCAAAAAAGACCCATATGTGTAACTACATACAATACACGTTCCAATGAAATATCAAAAATAATCAATAAAAGATGGGGCATTCTATCTAGTGGAACACTAGGTTTTGAGAAACCACTTTTCGCTCACAAAAGAGGAAGAAATTGGAAGGACATGCTGGTCCACACCCGCCCAAAACCAGACACACAACTGCCACTTGCACAACATGGAATACAAGGCCATTTCCCATGTGGTAACTGTGCCAGCTGCCACCTAACAAAAACGAGCAAACTGGTTTTCAACAATGGAACCAAATGGGATCAACTTGGAATGACCAACTGTAACAGCCGCAATGTAGTGTACATGATCACCTGTCCCTGCGGCCTTGAATATGTAGGCATGACCACAAGAGCAGTGAAAACACGGCTCAGTGAACATAAGAGCAACATACGGTGCAAAAAGAGCACAACCAAAATGGCTACACACTTTCTGGAAGCACAACATTGTGTCAACGATATCTGTTGGACAGTAGTAGAACAATTACCATCAGAATCTGGTCTACTTGAAAAGGAACAGCGTTGGGTGTTCCGTCTGGGGACCCACGTTACAGGCCCGAACAATGAGATCCCATGGGGGCAACTGACATAAGACCAGACAGATTCCACTCCCGTTTTCATAACTATCTCTTATGAATGTTCACACTGCATATTCCACCAACCTGACCGCTTAAAGTGCATACTCCACAAAATGACGATCTCTTTAGGAAGAGCGTCCTTATGGTTATGATGTTCACCACAAACTAACTCCTTTCTATAAATAAACATAACAAAGGTAAATGTGCCTCGAGTTAAGAGATCCATATGACATAGTTATAGCAATCAAGTACACCCCTTCTGAACACTTGTGCTATGAACGAATGTGCGCTTTTGTGAACGCTTTAAACTCCACTTAACTTCTGCATATAAATAAACCATTATGAAAGTGAGCGTTTAGGGGCACACACGTCCCAACTGCAACCGTGCGCACTGAACATGGACTATGCACATGCGCAGGACTCTAAGGACTCTGTACCAGCGCCACAACAGGGGGCATGTGTGAAATACTAGCGTTTCTACAGTAGCCATGCGCTACAAATGAAAACATACTAACACTGTTTGGGCGCATGTGCGAAGTGCCGTCTTATCGGGAATGACATGCACACCTGACTGCCTTCCAACAGAGGGGGACCGAAAAGCCAATTTTTTGGCACATCCGGCCAATTAATGAACTGAATTGTCAATTATCGGCGGTATAAAAACGAAAAACCCTAGGCAGCCAACGCACTCAGCGAAGCCGCGTGTGGGGACGTCAGGCAGCAGTGTCTCCTAGACTTTCGTGAGTATGTTGAAAGAGCGAAGGTGAAACGCCGAAACGATGATGTAAGTACTAGTAAAAGCATCAAGTATACGTCTCTTTACAGGTAGCGAATCTGCACGCATAACCCAACGTTCCTGAGGCTCATGAGGCATCGGAAGTGACTCATAACAGTATGCCATTTCATTTCCTTTTCCACCCCATTACCCCTCACTATATTTACAACCGAGAGTATTATCACCATCTTAGAAAAGAAGGTACAAAGATCTCGTACTTGGAGTGTGTGCTTTATGTTAAGTGTTTTATATGTCTTGTACATGTCCCTTTTTTTCACCCCAGGCACGAATCCACAAGTAGACTGACATTTCTGTCTAGTGATCGGAGCCCACACAATTATTTTTCCACAGGTCACTGCGCCTAGTGTTTTATTTAAAGGAGTGGACCACCAGAAAATATTTTTTGTCCCCTTCCTTTACAGGTTGACAATCAGCGACTATTGAATCATCCAGTAGGTACATATTTATGACCTGCACTAATTATCACTTTTTGTAAATAAAATTCATGTTTTAAGTAGAGATACGTGAGTAAGGTGGGGATTTGTGTACCCTGTCCTGAAGAAGGAGCTCAGTCTCCGAAACAGGTCAACACACACAAATGGGAGGTAGTGCACATAGTCTTGCATAATATACCTCTGTCTACTGCAGGTTTTTAAGAGCACCAGCCCGGGGGCAGATTAAAATTTGTTTTTTACCCCACGAGCCAGGCCCTTTTTAAACTTCACTCGCCGTATCACCTCACCACTCACGCACATAATATCCTTTCACACACACTACACATAGTCTTGGAAAGTGCTCCCGCGCAGTCGCTGGTCGTAGCACGCCGCATCCCGTAGAGGGGTGCGAAGACCCCAATGATGAAGCATGACACCAAGGGTCCTTTTCGTGTGTGAGGGGTATTTTACAACACAGGGTGTTCCCAACCAGAGTAGGGAAACCCTTCCTTAAGTGGATTCTCTTTGTTTAATTATTCCCAAAATTGACTAAACTTGTATTATTGCGATGATTTCTGGATTTTATGCTATGAGAGACGAAGTCTAACTCTTATTTCCTTGTCACAAACAAATTGCCTTTCAAGCTTTGCAATATAGTTACATAATGAAAGTCCCAAACTACTCTGCTAAGTTCATTGCCCATTGATTACACAGCATCGTATGGATCAAAGGCAAACAAAACCCAAGTATTTAAATTGCAGTCCGAGCTCATTGCTAGTTGAATCCTACAAATAGTAGCTTCTAAAAACACTTCCCCTCTACAGTGTGACTTTACAATGACATGTTTTTAGTATCATACACTAAACAAATTAATTTCACTACAGACCAACTGTGTAGCCATGGTTTTCTTACTCTTTTCAGTATACATTTTCCTGGGGTTTCCCCCCCCAAAAACCTTTTCATTTCACCGTACACCGAAATGAACACTTATCGTATGGCTCTACAAAGTCGTCTCTGGTTGATGGTGGCCTTAGCAAACCGTTGACCACATGACTGCATTTCCTTGATGGCACTACTAATAATAAACCTGTACACACTTGAAATGGTTCCTCCAGTGAAAAGGCTATAGGATAAACTCTTAATTTTGCCTTCAATGAATTTCCTTCATAATGCATTATAAAACCATGAACAATCCTAATTCTAGCTGGTGTTCTCTCCAGTTGTGTTAGGATATACATACACAGGTATGTTAGACATTGACATAAATTAGTATTACTTTAGAATGAAATCTGAAATGTCATAGAGTTTAGTTCTAGTTGCTACATTTGTGCATCATGCCGACCAGTTTTCTACGGCATTCTAGGCCAGAGCTCTCTGTTTTTAGTAATTAGAACTACTTATGTTAAATGTAAATCAAACCAAGTTGCTAACCTTATTAATGTTGTAATAGTGACCACTCCAGACACTATTACATTACTGGTCAACATATGCAAGATTACCAGCTGAGATCATCCCGATGCAGCAAGCAGCCTTTGTCAATTTGAAATTCCTCCTTGTGAGCAATACATAACAGCCATGGCTGCAATTCCCCTGGAACCGAGGTAATAACGTTAGTTAGAAGTCTACCCAATGCCATATGATTTCTCACTGAAATATCAGTTTTTAATATATTTAGAAAATGTACCCATAACCCCCAAACATCACTTGTGGGTTATGAAAATTAACACATTTTGTCTCGAATCCACTCCGGTATTCATTAATCCAACCATGCCAAAGCTTGCAATTTAGTAGGGTAAACTGCACAGAGGAGAGCTACAGATAGCTGAAGCGCTATCAGCGGCTAATGAGCTACTCATTGGAGAAGCCTGCTCTAGACTGTGTGTATGTATATGTATATATATATATATATATATATGTGTATATATGTATGTGTATATATGTATGTGTATATATGTATGTGTATGTATGTGTGTGTATGTATGTGTGTATATGTATGTGTGTATATGTATGTGTGTATATGTATGTGTGTGTATGTGTGTGTATGTATGTATGTGTATGTATGTATATGTATGTATATATGTATATATATGTATGTGTATATATATATATATATATATATATATATATATATATATATATATCCATATCCTACTGGCTGATGCCAGTAGGTAGTTATAGTTAGGACCTTGTTTCCAAAGGAAGAAAGTTTGTTTGGCCAAAAACTTTGGCACTGTTTCAATCCTCGCAAGTAGTTCAAAGTTAGTACGATGCTCACTAAAGCTGCTGTCTTAAGTTTGGGGGTGATTTCTCAAGTGGGGGCTGAGAAAAAGTGGGTCCCAAAACACGTTTTACACCATGTAAATTCCCATAGGGATATTAGAAACTACAGCCCAAACTGCTGAACAGAATTACATCAAATTCAGCAGAAAGGTAGCTGATGGTTCGGAAAGCAACCTTTTTGTGAATTGGTGTAAATCTGTTTAGTAGTTTTTGAGATATTAAAAAATCCAAATTTAGATATATAGAAGATCTGACAGTCCAGGTGCTGAAATCTGATTGGCTGCCAGCACTTCAACTAGGAAGTGTTGGCAGCCATCTTGGGACTAGACTTTAGCCGAGCCTCACAAAAATAGTTTAAAAAGAAAAGGGGGCTGAGACGCACTTATTTTTAATAAAGCACCCGGGTGAGCCAGATCCCAGGGGCATGCCACATGTAGTAAACTTAAAGGAGAGGGGCGCACGTGGCACCCTCCAGGGTCATTTTCATGCCCCCGGGACCACCACCTCTCCAGGGCTACATAAACATATAAGTGGAGGTTTGGCTGACCCCATCTCCACATGGTCTATTTTTTCTTATAAAGTGGGTGGGGATCGCACTCACCCTCCCCCCCCCCCCCCCCAGGACTTTTAGAAGCCCTGGGGACCACCACCTCCCCGGGGCCATATTAAAAATGTACACATTTAAATGGGCCATTTATGGCAGATCCAAGGAGGAGGGGCCACACAGCCCCCTTGTGAGAAGTTGGCCTGGTATATGCGGTCCACTAATTAAAGTGGGCATGGTGCACCAGTCTAAATGACCCTTATGAAGTATGAGGTCAAAGATCACGTTTAGAAAGCTATCGTAGTGGCAGCTGTGGAGAATAGCCTCCAGGCTTAATATTGAAGGAATGAAAAGCAGCTTGTTTTACCAGAATACCACGTCCTCTTTTAATTAATCAAATGAAAGGAGAACCACACAGTTAGATAAAAATATGTATTTATTAATATAACTCTCTAGTATCCTCTGCCCGAGGATAGAACACACAGCACACAATACGAGATAAATAGAATAGTTGTAAGTAGCAAAACAAAAAGTGGGCTCCAGTTTGAGACCAAACCATATCCTAAATAGTGGTAGAACAACCACAACTCTGGCCAAGACAAGGTCCCCAAAAGGTGAGTAGATGGGAATCTCACGGAGGACCGGTGCAGTGTGCGAACACGACCTCTGGCTCCGTACAATTCTCTGGGGAAGTCGCAGTTGCAATTTTACAGTTTAAGGGCCCTTCTAGGAGGACTTCGAGGAAACCCTTCAGAATATAAGAAGTTGGAGAGTCGCTCCCCCCCGTGGATACCGTAGTACCAGAGTTACCTATCCCAGAGGGCTGAAGTGGCGTTGCAAACCTCCGTCATTCTCTATGGAAGGCTTCAAAGAAGTGCTGCTGCCGTGAAGGTGAAAAGGGTCTGGTGGAATCCAAGCATGGACTCTGGAGGGAAGGAACCTGAAAGCAGAGGAGACGGAATCTGGGTCACTTCAGAGGGCAAAGGGCTCGGTAGACTAATGCCCACCGATGTCTGGTGCTGTAGTTTGGTTCCTATATTCCCAATAGGCTCTGCGCATTGGAATAACAAACAGTAGTTTAGACATATGACTGAAGTCGACTAGGTCTCTATTGAGTATGTTAGACTTAATTGTTAATGCCAGCTAGCTCAGAGGTCACTAGAAACTTTCTCGAATAAACAAGGGATTCGTTTCCGACAACCATATAACATGACAACTTTGTTCCCCAAGAATAAGAAATATATCTTCAGAGTCGCGGAAACAATAGATGGCTATTTCACTCAGTGAATCGTGCATGCTTAGTTTCACCAGGGTTTTGGCAGAGAAATAGAGACTGGCAATTTCAATAAAAAGGTTATTTATTGAGCAGTCTTCTTTCTCATGCAAGAGAAGTTAATTGCAACAATCTTAATACTTGCTATGAAGTAAAGTGCGTACAGTAAAAAGAGTATTATGAAATATTACTGTAAAAGCATGATATGGTTTCTAAGCCATAAGATACATAAAATAGATAAAAGACATACAATGATAAATAATGACTAAAAGTACTCAACTGGTGCATCTAAAATACGCCTACCCTGGTGTACCTAACCTAAGTCTAGTGCAAGGGAAGAAGTAAGTGAGGTGTAGCTTGAGTTAAATAGTTTCTGCCAAGAATCTATCCAAGAATTCTCTAAGGGTCTAATCGTCTCCATACCTTGGTTATAGAATGAAGGAGGTCTTGTATCTCTCTCTCAGGACTCGATCTCCCAGTAACCCGCAAGGGTAGCAGGGAAACACTGGAGCTGGATTTCTCGGCAGGAGAAAAGACAGCGTCTCTCTCAGTGCGTCAGCTGGTGGGTCGGCTTCCTTCGGCACTCGCTACAGCAGGGCGTCGGGCAAGTAGTTAGTCGATCTGCTCCAAACCACCGTGTGTTTGCTAGGGCAGATGTGGGTATATTTATACCTGGAAGGTTCTGAGTTTGACTAAGGGTGGACATAATAACGTCTCTAAGAACTCAGTTCTTTACACGCTCCAGGAGTTCTGGGACAAATCAATACTGAAGCAGGGTGAAGTCTCGTACTGCTGAAGGATGGTTGTCTTTAAGTACTCGTTGTACTCTAGGATCTTAGTGGAAGTAGCCATGCCGTATTTGGACTGCATTGGCTGTGCCTAAATATGGTTATGATTCTTATGCCTATATAAGGATATGTTAAGTTATACTTATATAAGGGCATGAATCGGGAAAATTACACTAGAGCCCTAGATACGTTTACAACAGTGCTTCAGGTGCCAAGTAAGGATACTTGACTCTACGGCCAAGAGATAACGACCAGGATCTAGATGTGAGCTGTCCCCCGAAGGATGTCGTGTGCTGAGGGGTCTGTCTCCGGCTGGACATCAAAAAGCCTTGGCAAAAGCAACCCACGCTGGAAGGTCAAGCTGGTTACGGTGTGGACCAGCAAGGTTCAGGGGACTCGCCAAGCAAAAGGGAGTCGGTGCACGTCTGAAGCAACCAGGGAAGCCCACAGAAGTCAAGATGACCCACAGGCCAAATGAGCAGGAGTCTTGAGGGGACCTCAAGCACGATTGCAAAGTACAAGCCCACGGAGCACTCTGGAGGCCGGAGTTCTTTGGTGATAATACAGGGTCAGGACTACACTGAATCTAATGCACAAGCGCAGGAATAATCAACAAGCATATGGAAATCCGAGGGAGGAGGTAAAGCAGTACTAATTTTACTTAATCTCTATGCCACCTTTGATTCGGTATACCTTGTGCTCCTTAGGAAATGCCTGCACAGGAGCACCGCACTATCGCTGCTGAGCTCTTTTCTTGAAAACCGGCAACAGTGGGTCGAGATGGAAGAGGTAAAATCCTGTCTCGTCTTCCTCCCATGTTGTGTGCCAGGGGGCTTGGAGCTTAGTCCTATGCTTTTCAATGTATATGTCACCCCTTTGGTACAGCTTATTGTGAATTTTGGCTAGTCTGTGCTCCTTCGCTGACACAGATTGTGGTGTCGGTATCTTAGGTTGAAAATGATGTCAACAATTTCGGCAGCTGCATGACCGCAGTGGCAGGTTGGATGAAGGAGAAATGTTTGTTTTTGGGAATGAAACCTCCTTCTGGAACGCATCTTGGTGGCCCCAGGAGTTGGGGGGTTCTACCCAAGCCAGTTCTAAATGCTAAAAACCTGGGAGTAATTTTTGACACCAAGCTGTGCTTCACTGCTCAGATTAATGCAGTGACTTCCGTTGGCTATTTTTTGTTATGGATTCTAAAAAAAATACTCCTGTTTATTCAAACAGATCTCCGGAAGACCCTAATGTTGGCCCTCATTGGGTCCAAACTAGACTACTGCAATGCACTTTCTCTGTACCTCGAAATACCTGATAAAAAAATTGCAGTCTCTTCAAAATGCGGTGGCTAGAACACTCTTGAACATCCCGAAGTTTAAACCGGTTAAGCATTTAATACATGGCCTTCATTGGCTACCAATGGAGAGGAGAAGCTTTTAAAGCATTGTGCTTCATGCACAAGGCGCTTCACTGAACTGGCTCCCACTATTTCCAAGAGCTATTCACATGGTATAAACCCAGTAGAACGTTTAGATCTAGCCCAAGGTTCAGATTCCCTTAATTAATCGAGCAAAATGGGGCAGGAGGACACTGACATTCCAGGGGGGAAAGTTATAGTATTCCCACCCTCTGGCCCTCTGCTCCCAACACAGCCTGCAGCTGTTTAGAAAACAGCTAAAGACCTGGCTGTTTCTGCCGACTTAGAGCTAGTGTTTGTCAACTTATTTTCTGGCATTTGTCCCTTTTCCGTCCTTGATCAACCCAGCGCTAAGACTCCTTTGGGTATTGCGCGCTTTTCAAAACAATTTCATTCATTCATTCATTCATTCATTCATATGCAACGGCAAATGTACGCATTGCACAGGGGTTCGGGTTATGCAGTCCCCATGAAGGATACTGGCCTCAAACTTGCTGAGGGCAGAACAAGCTCAGGGTCCTTCGTAACTCACCTCCTGTGTTGCTGGAATCTTCAGAGTCCACAGGAGCTCAGGAGCAGCAGACCGGTCATTTGCGTTGAGGTGCCTGCGAATGCAGGGAAGTGACTCCTTCACCCCAATGGAAATTCTTCAGTTGTCCTTAGTGCACCACAGGTCCAGCACAGAGCCTGTATGGAGCAAGGGCACAGGCAAAGCTTTGGACGGAGAGGGGGATGAAGCCGGGACCAGTCGAAGTCCAGAGTGTCCAAACGGTCGAAGGTCACTGGTTTCTTCCTGTAGAATCTTGTCCACGTAAAATATAACTGGCTACAGTCAGGTAAGCCCTTTTGTAGCCACAGGAGAACATTGTACAGATTCAGGGGACCCCCCTAAGGGAGGGACAGGACAGAGGGGAGGTTACTCCCATGCCCTTTGCCCAGTTTTGCACCAGAGCAGGGGCTAATGACTCCCAGAACTGGAGCCAATGGCTCCCAGAACTGGTCTGAGCTCCAAATGTGCCCCAGGTACAGACTTTCAGGCATTCTCAGAGTGCACCCACCCAGCCCCAAACCACTAAATTCTGTCAGGGAGGTGGTCACAGGATGCCTATTGTGCTGCCTTCCTCTGCTCAAGCTTGGCTCAGTAGCAGGAGGGCAGAAATGTGTCTGATTGGCAGCATCCATTTTGTGCTGTCCGGGTCGAGAAGGCTGGCACAGAATAGACCAGTGACCCTGAAGAACGGGGTCTAACCCAGCGGCGTCAGGGGCACGCCTAAGATCTTAGAGTTCACCTGTCTTTGGTATACAGAGACACAGAATACTTCTGGATGGCATCAGAGACCAAGTTTATTAGCTGCAGCTAGTAACAGTGATCCTAGAAATACATCACGGTGTAAATTCTCAGGAGACTGCTCATTTTACTAAGGCGAGACGTCTCCTTTTATACCCAATATTCACATTATAAATGTACACCCACTGCACAAAATTCTAGCCAATAAAGTACATTTTCAAACAAATCACATAACAAAAACTCAATTTACAGTATCCCAACCCAAAAGTTAATTATTAGGAATGTCCCAAATTCAATCTCCACAAGCCGGACAAACCTATAATTGAAAGCATAACCCATGTAATTAAGAAACCTAAAAAAGAAACAGTAACAGATGCTGAACAAGATAACGCTTGTGCAAGGAAACTAAAAGTTAACGATGTCCTGAACATTGATTGGCAATCTCAGACCAAGATCGATCAGGGAAATTCTTTGCGAGGTCAGTTTCAGATGAAGAGGTCAGTTTCTTACAGTTCATTTCAGAGTCAAAAAGAAACCTAGTTAATGTATACATGAACTAAGAAGGCCAGGCCACTTTGTTCGCCAGGCTACCTTCACAGGCCTACGTGAGGGCAACACAAAATGGTGGCACAGAACAAAATGGAGTCAGACTAGAGTATTACAAAACCTCAGATCCTCCTTTTGCCATTACGTAGGCAATAACCTAAGACTCATGTTAATCTGAATCTGGGTCTATATCGATATTCATTAGGTCATCAAGGTGTTGCTGTAGCATCATCTTATTATTCTCTAGTTCTCTCGGGACAGGTCTCCGAACACACATAGTAGCACAAAGACTACAAATGGCGGGACCACACTGGATGCAAAGACAACAAGAGAAAAGGATGGTTAAAACCATACCAAGGAATGTCAGAGTCTTCTATCCCCATTTGGACAGCAGTCTCCAAAACCATCCCGTCAATGACCAGTCTCCTTCGTCTACATGGATAGACTCAGAGATTTTACACAACCTAGAGATGGCTTGGTACACTGTAGGGGCATTATCTGGTATGTAAACACAGCAACCGGATCCAATCAATTTACATACTCCTCCTCGATCTGCAAGTATGATGTCTAATACCATACGGTTCTGCAAAGTCATAAGGCGGTCCGCTTGAAGCTCAGCTGTAACATTACTAAGAGCACCTGCTGTCTCATTAATAGTAGCTTTACCAACGCGGACAAGCTGTCGAATATGCCTACTATTGATCATAGGACCCCAAAAGGGCAGCAAGCCCTTGAAGAAATCTCCTACTCCGTGTGCTGCAGTTTCTTCCTGATTGAAGACACCTCTACCATATCTCGTTCTATGATAGTCTGAAGCATTAGTGTATGTAGGGGGAAGCCGAAACACCACATAACACGTTCCTGAAAAATCAGGTGGCAACCATGTGTAGGCTCTGTCATGACAAACAAAATATGTGCCTTTAGCTGGCACAAACGGTGGAGAAGTCCGAGATGAATAGACGTAGGTTTGAGCACACACACTCTTACCTAGCTGAGCTTTCGGATTCAGACCATTACCTTGCAAACAAAAATGGCCTCGGTGGGGTACAATCCAAATAGGGGGAGACTTTTTTCGTCTCTTCTTCTGTCAAGCTGGTACTATATCCAGTCATGTTCCAACCAATGTAAGCCTGCACCTCATCCTTAGGGATAGCATTATATGCATCAATATCTCGGATCATAGCTACTATTCCCCTTATCAAGGCACTATTGCTAGAGTTATCTTTAAGAGAACTTAAGGGGCGTACCTCATTTGCATAGATAAACATGGTCTGAAAAGCCCACACAGACCCTTTAAAAGAAAAAGGCAAAACCAAATATGGCATACCTTTATCTGTCGCATGAGTCATAAGACCACAAACCCAACAATTAGTGCTATTTACTACTAACTGATGCTGACGCAACAACTGTATGAACGAATTGTTGACAAATTCTGATCTCCTTGTCTGTTAATGTTCAAGCAACTTATAAAACTGGTGCAAAGAAACAGTAGTGAAAGAAAGCATAGGTTGGGAGGTGGGTGCAGGTGTCTGTTGTGTATCATAGACAGTCCAACCCACACAAGCTAACGTGAAACTTAAAAACGTCAAAAAGCACAATATTATAAAACATTTGCTATGTATCAATGTACAAAATATTGTCTTAAAGATCTATTTTCTCAACATCTTTCAGTTACAACAGACACCATTCTCTAAGTGCTGCTCGCGGCAATTTTCCTTCTTCACTCAAGTGTGCGTCCAGGCGTCCTAGACGTCCCTAGAACCGCAGACCTTTCGTCAATACGCGGCCCACCCCTTAAGTCTTATACCGCGACCCTGCAGCTGAACCCAGATGGTGGTTCGAAAAAGAAAAATGGTCTCTTGTCTGAAAGAGTGTAATTCACAAAAAAATTCAGATTTTATTTGTCCTTTTTAGACCTTAAGTTGTAGCGTTCTTTACCAGGCACAGCTTGATCCTGAAAGAGTGTCTCTGGGTGCGTAGTATCAAGTCTCAAACACGACGGCACAGCTTCTTGTAAGACTTCATTATCCGCACGTTCTGACGGAGTCCATTCCAGATGTGCATCGCTAAAAGGTACAAATCTCGGAACCCTTTCACTCTCTGAATCGGCAACACCTTTCTGGACCCACTTATCCTACGGTAAGGGCAAAGGTATCTTCTTGCAATGGGTACCATGTACCCAGTTTTTCTTGCCGAACACCTTAATAGCAGTCAGAGTTGATAACAGGACTTGGTATGAAGTGGTCCATCTTGGTTCCAAGTTCTTTGACCTCTGGAAATTCCTGGTTAGAATCCTGTCGCCAGGTTGAATCGTGTGGCCTGCATCCACAGAAAATGAAGGCAAAGTGTCATGGACCTGTTGGTGAAGAACACGCAATTTAGCAGTCAAATCATGTAAGTAGTCAACCAGCGTAGGGTACTCGATATCACTGTACTTCTTAGGCCTCGGCACACCCCAGACATTCGCCGGACATCCAAAAACAATCTTGTATGGGCTAAGTCCCACGCGAGAATGTACTGTCGTTCTCGTGGACAAAAGTGCCAATGGTAAGGCATCGAGCCATGTAAGACCAGAGCTCGCTTGCACCTTGGCCAACTTCAGCTTCAGAGTGCCATTATAGCACTCGACCAGGCCTACTGACTGGGTGTGATTCGCAGCGTGAAATTTCTGTTTAATACCCAGACCCGCACATGCTTTCTTCATAATCTGACCTACAAACTCACTTCCATTATCACTCCATACCATCCTCGTCAAGCCATATCTGGGAAAGAATTTGTTGAGCAAAACCTTGGCTGTAGACAAGGCAGTATTATCCTTTAGGGGGTAGGCCTCTATCCATCTGTGAAAGGCACAAACATCCACAAGGACATACTTCAAGTTATTGCATCTTTCCATATGAATGTAGTCTATCTGCAGCACCTCGAACGGATACGTTGGAGCAGCAAAATAACCCGCTGGAGTTGGGGTTCCCTTTCCAGGATTATGCATCAAGCAAATCATGCAGTGTTTAATCAAATTCTCAGCACATCTAGGAATTCCACCATTCTGCCATACCGGAGCCAACAACTTACATATCCCTTTTGAAATAATGTGAGCCAACCCATGAGCCATAGTAACCACCGGAAGCACATATGCATCCGGCAACAACCATCGCTGGTGCTTTGACAACTCAACCCAACAGCCTGTTGAATCCAACATTTCCGTACTCTCTCTCCACATACTCAATTCTTTCTCAGTAGCTTCCGCCTGAATCATCTTCACACTTTCTGTTGTATCTTCACACATTCCTCCTTCCACAACCCATCTGGCAGGACTTGCAACATACATCCGACTCGTCACATCTTTCGCCGTTTCTCTCGCTACTTCATCTGCAAACGCATTCCCTCGGCCCACATCATCCGTAACCTTCTTATGCGCACTACACTTCACTATCGCAATTTGGGTCGGCAAAGTAAGTGATTTAAGAAGTTCACTCACTAATTGTCCATGCTGAATTTTCGTACCATGGGAAGTAAGAAATCCTCTTTCCCCAAGTGACAAACTGTGAGCCACGCCAAATGCGTATTGGCTATCAGTATAAACATTCACTCTTTTCTTTTGACAACACACACGCTCTAGTCAATGCTATCAACTCCGCTTCTTGTGCTGAATTCTGTGCAATACGTGCTGTTTCAACAATGGTGTGCAAAGTTGTGACAGCATATGCTGCAGTCGTCTTTCCATTCGGAAGGTTAAAGCACGAACCATCTACCCATAGGGTACCATCAGGATTCGAAAGAGGAGTGTCTTTCAGATCAACTCTACCCCTCCTCTGTCTGGAGAAAATAGTCATACTGTTCCTGAGCATCTGTCTCTACAAAAATAGGCAACAATGTAGCTGGATTAAATGTTTTGCACCACTTGATGTGCACATGGCTAGCCAAAAGCGTCAACTCATAACCTGACAAACGCGCACTTGTAAAATGTTGAGTCTTCGTTCTATTCAATAGGGTATCCACTTCATGTGGGACCATCACAATCAATGTATTATCCAATACCAAACCAGCAGATAGAAACAGCCGCTGCCGCTGTAGCTCTTAAACAACTAGGCAACGCCCTAGCTACCGGATCTAAAGTAGCTGAAAAATACGCACATGGGCACTGCTTGTCTCCAAATTGTTGCGTCAACACTGACAACGCACAACCTTCTCTCTCGTATACAAAAAGTGTAAAAGGTTTCCTGTAGTCGGGGGTACCCAACACCGAAGCAGAACACAATGCATCACGCAATTCAGAAAAACTCTTCTGACATTCGTCAGACCAAGGAAGAGGGTGTGGTGTATCCTTAAGAGTAAGTACCAACAAAGGTTTCGCTAGCAAAGAAAAATTCGGAATCCACTGTCTACAATGCGAGGTGATACCTAAGAATGCACGCACCTCTCTCTGTGTGCATGGCACAGTCATTTGGGCAATCGCTTGAATACTCTCTGGGGTCAATCGTCTTCCCTCCTTCGACAAGAGATGACCTAAGTTGGTCACTTCTTGGCGGCAATACTGCAACTTCGAAGGTGACACTTTATGATGAAGGTCAGACAGGTGTCGCAACAAAGAAAGAGTAACTTCTTTACAAATCTCCATCAGCAGCAACCAACAGATCCTCAACATACCGGATAAGAGTAGCACCAGAAGGCAATGCAAGAGAGTATCAAGCTGAGTTTTCAAAGCCTGACTATAAATGGAGGGACTCTCACAATAACCTTGAGGAGCGCGCTGAAACCGGAAACTGCGGCCTCCTAAAGAGAAGCCAAAAATATCCCTACTCTCCTCAGCAATCGGAATACTGAAGAAAGCGTACTTCAGATAAATAACAGAAAACCAAGCAGCTGAGGCAGGGATCATAGTCAATAAAGCAGTAATGTCCGGGACAACAGGAAACGGAGGCACAGCAATCTTATTGACCTCTCGAAGGTCGATCACAAACCGATACACAGGTGGCTGAGAAGAGTCAGTACTCTTAAGGACAGGCAGAACAGGACTGTTACACACATTACCTCTCATTTCTTCAACCACACCTTTCTCAACCAAATCATAGATAATCGCTAAAAGAGCTCTTTCGCCATCACTGGAAATTTTGTACTGAGGAATGCGAGGTAATTTAGCATTCGACTTAAGGGTAACAACGTAGGGTGGAATCTGCAAGAGACCAACATCATTGGGACCTGTAGCCCAAAGTGTATCAGGGAGAGAACTCCGTTCCAGTGGAAGGCGATCCTTAGACAGATACATCGGGGAAATCACTTTCTTACCCACCGTAAGATGTACTCCCGAAGAAGAACAATGTAATGTTGCATGCAATCTTTTCAACAACAGATTCTCGCCACAGCCAGTCGTTAGAATAAGGGTAGCCTCCAATTCACAGGGACCAATAGAAAGGGGGAAAGGACAAGAAACCGGGTTACGAACTGGGGCGCCAGAAAATCCTACTGAAACATTGGTCAAGCCAGACAAAGGTGCGCCAGGGAGTTTACAGTGCATGATATAACTCTTTGCTGCACCAGTATCCAAAAGAAAAAGTTCTGCCACACCTGATGTAATCACTTCAACATAAGGTCCACTCTGGTCTACTGGAACTGACACTACTCCCTCCCTTTGTCCATGGCTGTCCTAACGATCATTAAAACCAGCACTCTCACTTCCAACATAATAATCATCAGTGTAGTACTGAGCGGACTGGACGGTCGGAACATTCTGTTGGTCAAAATAATTCATAGAATTCTGAGGGGAAAAGTAACGTTCATTCTGGGGAAATGTACCACGTCCCCTACTCCTAGGTACTTGTTGGAAACAACCACAACCTCTCAGACCAGACATACCATTCGCATGCTGCAGCAAGATCGGGCAACTATTCTTGAAGTGACCTTCTTTACAATAAGCACACTGATTAGGGCCTAGCGGGAGACGCAAAGCAAAAGACTCAGACTTCTGCAACAGTTTCTGAAACTGTGGGGGTTGCTGAAACTGGGAAGGTTGCTGAATCTGACACTGATTAGGGCGAGGAGGATAAGCCTGTTGCAGAAGAACTTTCGTTTTTAATTCTCTAGTCTTCTTCTCTACGTTATCCTTATCTTTATCTCTATTCTCATAGTATTGTGCAGTAGCCAATATCTGGCCGAAGAAGAAACAGCCCTTAAACTCTGAGTCCTTCAACTTATTAGAAAGTTCAGGAAGTAAATTAAAAACAAACTTATCTACAAACAACCTCTGACCACCTTCTGTACTCCTGTCCGGACCACTATGATCAATGAATGTTTCCTCAAACCTAGTGAAGAAATCAGACACACTCTCGTCTTTCTTTTGTTTGCATGCTGCTAACTTGTCCCAATTCACCCGCAGAGGAGGTATCATAGTTTTCATTAAATTAATAATCCTACCAGGTAGTTCTGCAACTAAGGGTTCAGGTTTGGCACCTCCTACATGCCGACCATCTGAAGCAGTAATATTAACCCACGTATCTCCTAACTCTGGCGCATGATCCTCGTGACGGATCTTCGCCCACAAGGGTTGAGGAACTACATTACCCATCAACATATCTGTCCGCTAAATTCATAACACACGCATCAACTGTCTGAGACAACTCCTTGTAATAACCAGCAGGATTTTTACGGGGGTCAGGCAAGGTCTGCTTAAGAGCCAGGACCTCAGCTCTCTTCCAAGGGACATGCACCCACACTCGCTGAAAATGAGCCGGTGCAGCCGCAATACCATGAGCAGCATCAGCCACAACTGCCTCTTTCCATACAGGGGGAACCTCTCTCATAGGATACTACTTCACATTTCTCCTAACAGAAGGGTCAGGTTTGAACAATGACTGAGGTGGAAGTCTAGACCTAAAAGTGAGTAATGTCTCTACCCCTTCCTCAACATCGGAACCCACTATCGTCCCTTTAGCAAATTCAGACTGAACATTAAGCAATTCTAGTGGAATTGAACCCAACTCATTATCTTCCCACTCCTGACGAAGTAAGGTACACATGACATCAAAAACATACCTTTGTTTTGGTGCCTCCCACTGTAGGAAGATATCCATAACCTCTTGTGGACTGTACTTGGAGGTATTCAAAACCCATCTACGAGCAAGGAGATCTAACACTGCCCGCTCTTCGGGACCAGGGAGCTGACCACGTCTCTGCTTACGTTCAGAAACAGGGGTCATATTCAGTGACCCAAAGAAAGGAGACAAAAGACTAGTGACAGTCTGTAATTCGTTGCCGAGCAGAAGGGGAAGAAGCGGACATGAGGACAGGAGACAAAGTGTTTTGAGGCGACAGACGTAGGAACAGAAATAAGAGTCACAGATAAAGGAGTGTAAGGCAAAGGAGTTTGAGGCAAGGCTGGTGGCAAGGCAAGCCCTGGAGGGGGCTGCGCCGGGGGAGGAAGAACCACCTGTGAAGCAACGGGTGGCTGAACAACAAGGGGTTGAGCGACAACAAGGGGTGCAACAACTGGAGGTAACGGAGGTGCAGTAGCACCTTGCACATAAGGGGGTGGTAATCTCAGTAAATGTGACATCAAAGGATCCTTTTCAGGGTCTTCAGTCACATTTGAAAGGGGGGGTGGCAAAGCCGGGTAACATTTGTCAATGGCCATGCAATGTTGTCTATCTGACACTTCAATCGCACAATCTTCTTCTTTCTTAAACTGCCTAGCAGCTTGCATTACCAATATATTCCTTTCCTTCCAATCTCTCTTAGCTTGCTTAATTTCTCACTGTTTGGCTTCCTTACGCCAAAGGCGGAAAGAGTCAAACCTCGCCGGCCGGGCTTTCTTCTTAAATAGCGCAACTTCTAGGTTATCTAAAACATCTGATTCAAAACTACCATGTTGGGGCCATCGTAAAACACCATCTTTCCTTGTATAATGGACCCATACTTCATGAAATGTAATGGGACCTACACCATGCTTTGAATAGAGCTCATAAGTTGGAGTTATCGGACACGAGTCCTCCAATCGGGAATCCCTATTACAACTACAACAAAACCATTTCCTATATTTGCTAAAACCAGGCATCTTTTAGCTCACTAGTCTTGCTTCAAACTTCAAGGGGTTATCAAAAATGATACACTCGCAAATATACGAACCCCTTGGCTTCGACTATTGCAATGGCCGAATCAAAATCAAGAAACAAAACAAAGTTGTGGGAGCGACCCACTTATACATAACCAAAATGTCTGTCACGCCACCAGAAGACCGTCTAACGTCTCGCCTTACAAATCATCACAAGAGGGTCCAAGACAGGGTGACAGTCAGGGCAGCAGTCCTTCGCAGCTGTCGGAAAGGGGAAGCCTCGCAGAAAAAAAACCTTCGGTCCACGTCGACATGCAGGGGTCGATGAAGTGGCGGCCGTCCTCCAGAATTTCCTCACAGGGCTCCTCACAATCTTCGGGCTTTGAACAGTACGGCTGAAGTCTCCCCACGTTGGGCGCCAGTTGAAGAACCGGGGTTTAACCCAGCGGCGTCAGGGGCACGCCTAAGATCTTAGAGTTCACCTGTCTTGGTATACAGAGACACAGAATACTTCTGAATGGCATCAGAGACCAAGTTTATTAGCTGCAGCTAGTAACAGTGATCCTAGAAATACACCACAGTGTAAATTCTCAGGAGACTGCTCATTTTACTAAGGCGAGACGTCTCCTTTTGTACCAAATATTCACATTATAAATGTACACCCACTGCACAAAATTCTAGCCAATAAGGTACATTTTCAAACTAAGTATCACATAACAAAAACTCAATTTGTAGTATCCCAACCCAAAATTTAATTATTAGGAATGTCCAAATTCAATCTCCACAAGCCGGACAAACCTATAATTGAAAGCATAACATATGTAATGAAGAAACATAAAAAAGAAACCGTAACAGATGCTGAACAAGATAAGGCATGTGCAAGGAAACTAAAAGTTAACGATGTCCTGAACATTGATTGGCAATCTCAGACAAAGGTCGATCAGGGAAATTGGCTTTGCAAGGTCAGTTTCAGGTGAAGAGGTCAGTTTCTTATAGTTCATTTCAGAGTCAAATAGAAACCTAGTTAATGTATACATTAACTAAGAAGACCGGGCCACTTTGTTCGCCAGGCTACCTTCACAGGCCTACGTGAGGGCAACACAAAATGGTGGCACAGAACAAAATGGAGTCGGACTCTAGAATTACAAAACCTGAGACACGAAGCTTGCTTCAGAAGGGTGGAATCCTACCTCCCACACCAGTTACCGGTGTGAAGATATGATTCCAAGGTGTTTGATACCAAACACTGTATGATTCATTGCAGTTGTTTTCAAGATAGCATTTACAGCGAGGTTACAATGCACCTCTACCTAAATGTCCGGCTGTGTCACAGACAACCCGGGAGAATGGTCTCCGACGGTTGCAGAGGGTCTGTGCTCATGCAGGGGCACCCTGTCACGTAAAACTCAGCACCCTGCCTTCAGGATTGATAAGGCTTGCTTAGGGGTGCCTTATGAGATTTAAGTGTAGTGACCTGTAAATATAGTCAACCTATATCTAAAGATAGTGGTGCAATCACCAGCTTACACAGGTTGCAGTAGCAGACCTGTAGTTCCATTTTGCATGGCCTCATGGGAGGCATACAACATGCTTCAGCCCATGGGAGGCCTCTGGGGTACCTATGCCCTTAGTGCATGGGTACCATATACTAGGGACTTAAAAGGGTACCCCAGTATCCAGTTGAGTGTACCGAAGAACATGCATAACAATTTAAAGGAGAAATCAAATAGACTGGGGTCCTGATTAGCAGTTTCCCAGTCAGACTAGTCAAAACAGTGCAATATCAAGCAAAAAGTGGGGGTAACCATGAGAAGCAGATCTGACTTATCTACCCCCCGCCCCCACCTCCAACAAAAGGAGATCAGACTAACCTTGACCAGTTGAGTTATCATTTTCGAAGTGGAAATAACTGGAGAGTCTATCTGCATTGGCATGGTACTCCCAGGTCTATGTTCCACTGTATAGTCCGCCCCCTGTAGAGAAATGGACCAACTCAAAAGTTTGGGGTTTTCATCCTTCATCTGTTTTAGCCATAAGAGGGGCTTATGGTCTGTCTGAACAATGAAGCGAGTGCCAAACCCGTATGGCCTCCACTGCTTCAGAGCCCAAACCACAGCAAAGGCCTCTCAATAACTGACCAACGTTTCTCTCTGGGGGTCAGCCTTCTGCCTAGAAAAGCTACCGGATGATTGTGACCCTCTTCATTCAGTTGTGTTAACACAGACCCTACCTCCACCTCAGATGCATCAGTTTGAATGAATTGTTTGGAATAGTCAGGACTCTGCAGAATGGGAGCAGTGCACATGGCCTGCTTCAGGTCATCAAATGCCTTCTGACAGCTAACTGTCCACTGAATTTTCTTAGGCATTCTTTTAGAGGTCAGATTATTTAAGGGGGTCACTATAGATCCACATCCCTTAACAAACCTCCTGTAATACCCAATCAGGCCCAAGAAAGCTCTGAATCTGGGTAGTTGGAGGAAGCCAGTCCATGATGGCCTGAATTTTGCTCTGCAATGGTTGAACCTGGCCTCCACCCACAAGGTGGCCCAAGTACACAACCTTACTCTGCCCTATCTGGCACTTGGTGGCCTTGATAGTGAGGCCTGCCTTTTGCAGGGCCTCCAGAACATTTCTTCGGTCGACCAGGTGAGCCTCCCAGGTGGAACTAAAGACCGCAATATCATCAAGATAAGCTGCACCGTAGTTTTCCAGGCCTGTGAACTTTATTCACCAACCTTTGAAATGTGGCAGGTGCATTTTTCAAACCAAAAGGCGTTACAATAAATTGATAATGCCCACAAGGGGTTGAAAAATGCTGTTTTGGGTTAGGCATCCTCAGCTAGTCTAATATGCCAATACCCAGCAGTGAGTTCAAATGTACTCCAGATCCTGGCTGAGGCCAAAGTATCAATGAGCTCATCCGCCCTACGAATAGGGTGAGCAACAGTCTTTGTGACTCCATTGAGTCTCCTGTAGTCTACACAAAACCTCATTTCTTTTTTTACCACCCTGGGTATAAGATGTGGGTACCAGGACCACTGGACTATCCCAAGGGCTATCTGGGGGTTCAATTACTCCCAATTCCAGCATCTTTTGGACCTCAGTCCTGATGCAGTCCCGGACATGGTCAGGTTGCCTGTAAATCATATTTTTAATAGGCAGACTTTCACCTGTGTCCACATCATGGGTACACCAAGTGGTCTGACTAAGAGTCAGGGAAAACGTATGTCTGTACTGATTGATGACCTTCCTGCAATCAGTCTGTTGCTGTTCAGTGAGGCTGCCTGCCAAGGTTACCCCATCAACTGAGCCGTCATAAGGGTTCTGTGAGAGGAGGTCAGGGAGTGAGTCACCCTTCCTCCTGTGCCTCATCAATAGCTATGAGCAAGTCCATGTCTGTCCTGTCAACATATGGCTTGAGTCTGTTCACATGGCGCACCCTGTGGGGGTCCCTGGGAGTTCCAAGGTCCACCAGATAGATACCCTCTCCCTTCTGCTCCAGGATTGTATGGGGGCCACTCCACTTGTCCTGGAGGGCTGCTGGGGCCACAGCCTCAAACACCCATACTTTCTGTCCAGGCTGATATACAGTCAGTACAGCCTTTTGGTCATGCTGAGCGTTCTGTAATTCTTGGCTAGCCTTGAGGTTTTTACTTGCCTTCTTCATATACTCAGCCATCCTGGAGCAGAGACCAAGTACATAGTCCACTATGTTTTGCTTAGGTGGTTTGAGAGGTAACTCCCACCCCTCCTTCACTAAACACAAGGGACCCCAAATTGGATGTTCATACAGAGGTTCAAAAGGGCTGTAGCCAACCCCCTTCTATGGGACCTCTCTGTAGGCAAAGAGAAGGCAGGGCAACAGGACATCCCATTTTCGCCTAAGCTTTTCTGGGAGTCCATGATCCTGCCCTTCAGGGTTTTGTTGAAGCTTTCAACTAACCCATTGCATTGTGGGTGACAGTGTGTGGTACATTTGTAATTTACTCCACACTCCTTCCACATTGCAGTAATGTAACTAGACATGAAGTTAGTACCTCTGTCAGTTAAGACCTCCTTAGGGAAACCCCCTCTGGAAAAAAAATCCCAGTAGGCCCTGCGCACCACAGGAGCTGTGGTGGTTCTAAGGGGTATTGCCTCTGGATACCTAGTGGCATGGTCCACCATCACTAGTATGAAGCTGTGCGCAGATGTAGTTGGAGGGTTCATGGGACCAATTATGTCAACCCCAACCCTCTCAAAGGGAACCCCCACCACAGGTAGTGGCATGAGGGGTCCTTTGTGACAACACCTGACTTACCACTGGCTTGACAGGTGGTGCAGGAGCCACAAACCTCTTTTGTGTTCTCTGACACGTGAGGCCAGTGAAAGTGAGGGACAAGCCGTTCACAAGTCTTGTTTTGGCCTAGGTATCCTGTTAAAGGGAGATCATGTGCCAGTGTCAGTAGGAAGCCCCTAAACTTCAGAGGTATGACAAACCTTCTGGTGGCACCAGGCTTAGAGTCTACCCTCTGAGTAAAGAAGTCTTTCATCCCAGTTGATCCTGTGGGACCCACTTGCACTTGCAGCAGCTTGCTGTCTAAGGGGTTCAAGAGAGGGGCAGCTGTGCTGCTCCTGACTCATATCTGCCCTGGAAAGGCCCCCGTCCCCAAGAATTCAACCTGATAATGTTCAAGTTCCTCTGAGACAGTTCCTTCACAGGGACTGGGATCATCCCCTCAGGAGATTGATCCTCACTCGAAGTCTGGGGGCGAAGACACTTCCTTAACCCTACTGCTCTATCTCTTGGAAGGCACCCGGTCCATGTTTCCTGGATCCATGGCCTGTTCAGTTCAAGACAGTTTGGCCTTTGACCTAGTCACAGCAAACACATCTGCAGAGATGTCCAACATTGCTGCATGTGTACTGAGTTCCACTTCAGCCCAGGCTGAAGTTTACAAATCATTGTCCAAAAAGCGTTCCACAGGGAGGTCTGACCTAATCACAACCTTCTTAGGGCCAGTTACCCCTCCCCAGCTGAAATTAACAGCTGCCAAGGAATGGTCTTTCCTGACATTGTTAGAAATGGTCACTTGGTACACCTCACCAAGTATGATCTGGTCAGGGCCCACAAGATCTTTTGTCGCCATAGTGACACTTGCTCATGTATCCCATGGCCTCCTTACCATCAATCAAAGGCTGCTGTCTGTATTTGCCCAAATTACTGCAGCTTACAAATAAGGAGACCATACCCATGCCTCCATCACAGACAGGAACAGCCTGAGCTGGAGTTCTGACTAGTCCAGAACCCATCTCTGATCCCAAGGGCAACCTTACTATATCCCTGTTCCCTGTACCACCACTCGAAGCTGAACTAGGGGGGCAGTTGCCTTCGAGGCAGTGGTGGTAGGAGGTGGATCCTTGGCCCTTGAACAATTGGCATCTCTTGCCTAATGGGTGTTCTCCTTACACAGGAAGCGCTGTTTCTTTTTGCCTTTACCTTTGTTAGACTGTGACTCCTTGCCCCCCCCCGATGCAGGTTTTTGGGGCCCCGATGAAGACTTCTGGTCTTTACCCTTTTCCCCACCCTTATCTGAAAGTTTAACATCTTGCTGCTTCTGGCACCACCTGTGATCTGGTTTTTCTGCTTCACCATGGTTCTGACCTACCTATCTGCCTTCTTTCCCAATTCTAGGGGAGAAGTCAGAGTCAACCAGATACTGATTCAATAACTGATTTTGGCAACTATTGAGGGATCTGCTCCCTCATAATAAAATTGTACAATCCCTTGAAATCATTCACTTTGCTGCCAAGTTACCATCCTTCCAGAGCCTTAGTAGCACAATCTACAAAATCTACCCAGTCATGAGACTGTGTCTTCTGGGTGTCTCTGAACTTAATCCTGAACTCTTAAATGGTTAAGCCAAACCCATCAATGAGAGCACTCTTCTGGACTGAATAGTTGTCCGCAGCCTCTTCACTAACAGCAAAGGAGAGCCATGAGATAGCTTCCCACTGCTCTTGAGGGACCCTCTGTGCTTTACAGGCCCTCTCCAAAGCAGTTATCCATTTGTGGATGTAATCCCCAACATGGTAGGGAGGGACTATCTTTCTCAGGTTCCTATGATCTAAAGAATACTCCTTAATCCTAGGGACATTGTTGCTGCCACCATGGGACTCTAGTCACAATCTTTTTCTTGCCTTCTGGGGTTCTAGAGATTCCTTATCTAAAGTCAATTGCTCTTGCTTGAGCCTAAGCTTGACTTTCTCAAGCTCTAGAAATTGGCACGGTCGGTCATAAGAGTTATCTCTCTTATGAGATATGGAGGTCCCACCACACTGTCCTGAATGGTAAGAATCTGCAGATTGAGATCTAAATCTCCTAGGTAAACTTTGCACTCTTCCAGGAGGAGTAAAGAGAGGGCCAGTGGGACGTTCTCCACCCTCTTCCTGAAGATCTGAGTTGTCCAGTGGAGATTCCTCTTGATCTTCCTGGCTAGGGTTTGAGTCCAGGTCAAAAAAGGTTTCACCTCCTGGCCTGTCCTCATTCCCTGCCCCACCCTCTCTTTCTACCTCTTTTTCCCTCGGGCCTTCCTAAGGTTATCTAAGGGTAACACCTCAATGAGACGTTGGGTGTTGGCATTGCTCCCCGTCTTCAGCTTCCTAGAAACGCACATGGCTTTCAATTCCTGAAATCCATAATCATTGTACCTAGAAGGCAGAGAGCCACTGGCTTCTCCTTTAGAAGACCTAACTAAGAGTGATGTGTTTATATACCTAACCTAGTGCAAACTAAACTCTTAGGTTGGAGAAAGGGTGTGCTAGGCCCTTAACTTACCCAACCCTAAGTTCAGTAGAACTTACTTATTCTAACCTTAAGTATTATATGTGTCTAAACCTTTAGTGGTTTTCAGTTCAGTTTAGTCCAATCCAAACAAGATTTATCTGGTAAAACAATGCATGCTTGAATCCCAACCGCTGCACACCAATGTGAGAAGTTGGCCTGGTATATGCTGTCCACTAATTAAAGTGGGCACCGTGCACCAGTCCAAATGGCCCTTCAGTTCGGGCTGGACTGTTTCCATGAGGCACAGGGTCAAGACTGTCAAGTCAAAAATTTATTGCATAATTAATTAAAATTATTACAAATTCGCATAATAAAATAAAAATGCAAGTTAGTAACATTTCTTAAATTGCTACTTCTCAAGCTCAGAATACCGTTAAAAATGATGCAGATTAAAAGCAATAGAAGGAACTTCCTCTGACACTAATCAGTCTATCTCAGGATCTCTTTTTTCCCCCCAGTATGAGACCCTGGAATTAAGGTTTCCCTGATGGACCTTCGTCACGATATTCCCCCTGCTCACATTCTCTTAAGCGTTTACTAATCTCCGCCAGAAATTTGACTCCCCGGCAAATCAAAATTGAGGAGGAACCTCCCAACCAGCTTGTAACTGCATGTCTGCATGAGCGAATGTTCATCTCTTTAAAAATAGATTTCAAATATTGTCGTCTCTGTCCTATCAGTGCCGGACATACACAGAAAAGATGGGCTAAAGTTTCATATTTATACCCACAGAGTCGACATTGCTCCGACTGATAGGCGTGTTTCCAAGAGGGTAGTAAGTCTTTTGAGACATGCATGCCCATCCTATAGTCTGTGAAAGCTTTTTTTAAATGACCATTGAAATGGGATGTAAGATAAGCAAGAGGTTTTAGTGTTGTAAAAGAGTTAATAATGGTCCAGCCGTGACGACGATTTGCAAGGGAATGTTTATCCTCCAAAAAGGATTTCCTTTTCGCTGCCCCGTTAGCTAGTCTGCTTAGGGTTGATTTATCTGTCCCAACTTTCCAGGCTAGTTCCAGGTTCAGCTTTTCCACGCAGTGTTTCAGGTACTTCCCCATGTGTTTCCAGGATCGATCTCCGCCCGTTGTTTGATTTCTTCCCAGCTCAGCCAGTCCATTGTGTCTGGATCTGCAGATCGAAGTTTGTTACAGATTTTCACGAAGCCGCTCATGCTCCGGAAATACTGATTTTGCAGTCCAAATTCAAGCCTGACTTGGGAAACTGAGGCGGATTTTGGGAGATTGAAGACAGCTTTATAAATTTTAATCTGTAGGTCGTTCAGAAAATCGGCAACCTTGCCACACCAAGTTACTAGGCCATAGGATAAGGTGGGCAAAATTTGAGCTGCCATGACTTTTAATAGGTGCTTGTGGTTTGGGCAGTCCATTTTTCCTTTTACAGATCGATACGCAAAGATCAGAGATTGGGCTTTTGCTTGAATTGCTGCTTTATGCTCCTTATGGTTTCCACCTTTTGATATTATTATTCCCAGGTATTTGTATGACTTTTGTTCTTCCACTATGTCCCCCTTTGCCGTCCATTTGTACTTAAGTTTTTGCGGATCTACTAGGCGTACCACTTTTGTTTTGTCTTTATTTAATTCCAGCCGTTCCCGATCCAAGTAAGATGACAATTTATTAATGGCTCTTTGTAGGCCGATAGGTGTTTTACTCAACAGAACTATATCATCTGCATATTGCAAAAAATATATTGGGTTGTTAGCCAAAAATGGAGGGTGATTTTCTGCCGATTCAAACGCACTTGAGAGGTCAGAAAGAAAAAGGTTAAACAGGGTAGGGGCTAGTACACATCCTTGTTTTAAACCTTGGTGCGTAGGAATGCACATGGTTGTACTGCCCCCATTACCCAGTTTCACTCTTGCCCAGGTGTTCCGGTATAAGGCTATTATAGCTTGTAAAAGTTGATTTGGCAGGCCCCAGCTTTTTAATTTATCCCACAAGCGCTCTCTGTTCACCCGGTCGAAAGCAGACTTGATATCAATAAAGCAGGCGTACAGCCGGGCTCCCTTGGCTACCGCGGTGTCCATTAGGAGTGACAGACAAGTTAAGTTTGTTATTGTCCCCATTCCTTGCCTGAAGCCAGTTTGATATTTGGGAATTATCTTGGTTACTCCTATCCAGGCTTGTAGCTCAAGTAGTAGGCAGGAGGCGTAGAGCTTAGCCTCCACGTCGATTAAGGATATCAGTCTATAATTTGTTGGATTACGATCTCCGTGCTTGAATATCGGGTGGATAATATTTCCTTTCCAAGATGTGGGAATGTCTGCTTGTTTATATATGTGGTTAAATAAGAGAGTTAGAGTCTCTAGCCACATATCTGGATCATGCTTAAAAATAGCATTTGGCAGCCCATTCGGGCCTGCAGCTCCTTCTGACTTCAATCTTGATATTATCGACCTTAATTCTTTTTTGTTGATTAAATCGGTCAACTCAATTTCCCCCTTTGAGACTTCCTTGGACTCCGGTCGTTCCTTATAATTAGTTCCATTTTGTTTATCCTTGACTTCCTGTATGGCCCATAAACTTTTCTCTGAGACTTGCTCTATTTCTCTGTATAAAGATTGCACATGACGGGTCCAAGTATCCGCTCCGACTCAAGCTTCCTGTTGGAGATTTGTTCTTTGATTTAGATCATTTATGATTCCCCAGAAGTCACGACTATTAGGATGTTTTACCGCAATTAGGAGTTTGTTCCAAATGTTTTCTTTGTACTTAGCCTTTGCGACCCTCACGGCCTTTCTGTAGAAGCTCCTTGCTTCCCTTAGGTTAGATTTGTTTGTCGCTGTCCCCAATATATTATTTTTTTGACTGGCAAGTACTCGTACCTCCTTTGCACCCTTTCTTTTTTTAGCTCTTAGGTCCATATTAAACCAGGGCTCCTTCTTACAATTGCCATTACTCTGGTTCCCCGTCCTTGCTGGAAACTTTTGCAGTAGATCCAGTATCATTTTCTCCCAGTTTAAAACTCGATCTTCCTCTTTTTGGATCCCTAGATTAACCAGCTGGGCTTTCACGGAGGCCTCAATTCTGCCCAACCCTTCACCACGCCATTTTTTTTTTTTTAGATTAAACTTAAAAGCGTGGTGTAGAAGGGAGGTCATTCTTGGCGCATTGGTGGGTGCGATGTTCAAATTTGTTGTTTGGGGGAAGTGATCACTTTCAACTCGAGGTACTATTTTGAATAGATCAATGTCGGGAAGTAGTTCGTCGCTTACAATAGTGTAGTCAATTGTGGAGTTAACCCTGCCACTCAAATAAGTGACGCCTGCAGGCCTGTCCCCCTTTATGTTGCCGTTCAGGATTGACAGACCTGCTTCTTTTAGACTGGCTGCTAGATTTTTTCCACGGCTAGTTACGGATGTCTTCGCCATCTCCATATTTTTCCCGGTAAGGACACTGTTGAAATCCCCGGAGATAAACAGAGGACAATGTGAATAGGATCTTTGCATTACTTTAATTAATGCCAGTAAGCTTGCATGTTTTTCCTTTTGTGACTTTGTCTGGATGGATATAGACATTAAATATTATAAGTTGCCACGATTGGGTCCCGGATGGCGAAGATTCTGAAATTCTGGTCACTTGAACCCAATTTAAACCCACGTCCAGCTCTTCTGATAACCAATTATATCTTTGGGCTATATAAGTCGATAAACCACCACGAGGATGCCCAAAAGCTGAGAGGCGTTCCGCAAATATGTGGAGTTCTTTAAAACCTGGGATTGAATTTGGTATTAGTTTCCATGACTCCTGGATTAAAATTATGTCTTGTTGTTGAAAAAAGCCCCGCGTTACATGATCATGCGCCATTTCTTGGAAGCCGTGCACGTTCCATGAGCAGACTGAAACGCTTCTTAGCTTTTTTGCCTTCTGAGGGGGCTTCTTATCATACATTCCCAGGTTTGAGTCAAGGTTAGGTAGATTTGTTACTCGGGACCATGGGTATCCAAGACCAGTCCGTTTTGTCAGATGTAATGACCGGGTACTTGCGGGATGTCTGACGAGGGGGACCTAGAAAGTACTGGCGAGGAGGCCCGGGCACCTCGCAGACAGGTGATTGGGCGTCCTATGTTTTCCTTTCCCTTTATTTGATTGCAGGTACTGTTTTGCAAGGGGTAGGGATACCTTGGGCGCGTGTGTTTTATGATGGAAATGCCCCATGGGTCAAACTGAGATCTTGCAGAGTATATCTTTTCAATTAAGTCTTTTGAGGCCCAGGTTGTAACGGTTTCCTGGTGTTATTTTTGTTTAGTTGAAATTCAACAGCGTGCAGGTCCTGTGATTTTTTCTCTTTTAGAGATGATGTTTCTTTGAATAATTTTAACAGGTTGCCTCGATTGAGGATATCCTGTGGCCCCTTAGTTGAATATTCCGGGATGAAGGTTAATTTGAACTCAAACTGATCTAACCGTTGGGCGAGCTCCTTTGCTCTTTGATCCGCGTTGAAAGATAACTGGTTATTAGCTTGAATGTTCATGCCCATCTTGTCGGTCGTTTGTTGTCCAGGTGCTTCGGGTGCTCCTACCGCTGAGTTTATTGTTTTGTGTATCGGTCCTGCATTTGTTGACTTTATTAGATCCGTGTGTGCCGTCCTTTGTCGAAGCGAGCATTTGCGTTCCTTTTCGAGAACTGTGACTTGCAAGGGGTTATTGCGGATTTGAATCCTGGGCCTACTGATTCCCCGGGTGCTTCGTATGGATTTCTTTCGACTGTTGAACCTATAGCCTGCACGTTTCTGACTGTCGTGTCCTGATGAGGACCCATCTTAGGTGTACATTTCTTATCCTTACTTTTGTTTGTCGGAACTGGTGCAAGATCAGATTGGTTGCAACCATCAAATCCCGCCGGTTGTGAGGATTTTAATTTTACTTGCTGCTGCTCCTGCCCTTCATATTGCTGGTCCAAACTTATTTCTCTGTGAGGGTTGAGACCTGTATTTGGAGCTAAGCTCGTATTTCCTATTGACTGGATGGGAAGATTTTTGATTCCTTGGATGGTGCCACCATTCCTTGGTGAATTTAATGTAATTGATTGGTCTGCTGAATTAGTAGAACTCTTCTCTCCCTCCGATAAGTCGATTGGAGATTTTGATTTGTTAACCTGGAGACTTTTAGTTTTGAATATGGGAAAGAGGTTGCCCAGGTCTGTGTTTGGTTGCCTTTTATACTTAAGCCTGGCCTTTCTATCTTTTTTCCTTTGCCTCTTTGTGGGCTTGTCCTCAATAAGGGATTTTTGGGAGGGCAGGGTGTCTTCAATGACTAAGACTGTATTCCCTGAACCCACTTCCTTTGATGATCGGTCTTGATCTGTTGATTTTCTTTTTGTGGCGCCTTTTACTTGCTTTCTCATGACCGTTAATGAGTTGTCCTGGTTGAGATTATTTTCTTTCTCTTGAGTATGGCTGCGGGGTTGTTTTACCGCTCCTAAGATATCCATCAGGATGGCCGGCAGGCTTGCTAATTTTTCAAGTATTATTCCGCATCCACAGCTACATTGTAGTTTGCATGGGCTGGTGGTAGCCTCTGATTTTCCTCCATTTGTTAGGAGCGAGGACAGGGGGTCCAGTTTTAAGTTTATCCCCGAAATGTGACCCGCCACTAATGAAATGAGGTCAACTGAACCTCCATTTTATTTGATTGATAACTTAGCACCCTTATGGCTTGATCTAGAGTGCTCAACAAGGCTTGAAACCATGGTGTGGATGACTGGTCTTTTTGGGGCTTGCTTGGGTCCTTAAGTTCTGAATCCGAAGTACACCCCGATGAAATTGAGATTGGAGCAGCCTGGTTGGTGTGGACTTGGTTTGTTGGCGTGATGATGCGGTTATTAACAGAGGATTTTCCGTGGTCAATTTTCCCTACATAGCAACAGGGGGTTGACACCAACATGCCTGAGCTTGCGTGGCGATCCTCAAACCCCTGTTCTGATCGTGGGGCTCTCCCTTGAGAGTCAATGTACGTTGTTATTCTCTCAGTAAGTTCCTCGAGTTGGGAATCGTTTGATAAAAACAAGGGTTTTAACCATGGATCCCCTTCTTGACCAGATGAGTTGAAAAAATTGCCATGACCAGTGATTCTCTCCTGGAAGCCCTTGAGTGCCTTTGTGTGGTCATTAGCTTCAACCAACTCCGTAATTGTGGAACATTTGCTCTGAATCAAACGAATGTCCTTTGGAGGGGAGTTATCGATGGAAGCCTTGTTAACTCCGCTTCCCATGTTTTCGTTTGTCACTATAGAAGTGGTGGAGTGATGCACTTGGGCAGTTACTAGTTCCAGTTTACCCTTAGATGGTGGAGCCACACACGCTGTAGGAGACGAAGACCCCATGGGGTCGTTTATCCGGTTCAGCGGACTTTTGCCCGTGGGGAATTGGTGTTCTGAGGCGCAATTGGGCTTGGGAGCTTATAGGCCTCAGCTGTTGATGCATAAATCTCTGCCATTGGATCCTTTAAGTAAAAGAATTTGAAGAGCCCGGTTTTTCGTCTACAGGCTAATGTTTGTTCTGGAGTTGGTGCTGAAACCAACCTATCCCTAGAGTTTAGCCGGGTCCCTATTTCCAATTGTGGTGTTGCATCCACAATTTGCTTCCTTGATTTTTTTTTTCTCGCTTTATTTTCCACAGGTTGGCGCGTTTTCCCTGATCTCATTCCCCCCCCCCCCAAAAAAACAGCACTTTGCGTTCTTTTTTTGTCCTGATCTGGGGTCTGGCTGGGTGCGTAATAACAGGTATTCCTTGTGACTCGATTGATGAAATAGAGTCCTGCCCCTTTCAGTGTCCGTGAGCAGGCCTTTCAGTATCAGGAGCTTGTGTTACTACTTGCTGCCGACTTGGTTGATTGTGAGGGTGTGGGAGCCGGACTGCACCACTTCCTCCCTTGTTTACTGGCTCAAAAAAAAGGGGGGAAAGAACCCCGGCAACTACTACTTTTGTCGGGTTTTTGCCTTTTTAATGTTGTCTTGAAGCCCTTCAACCACAAATGCCCCGACGGAGGCAGCTCCTGTCTGCACGACACGCCCAGGTGGTACTGTTCACAATTTTCAACTCATCGGGGTCGCACCGGCTCGCAGGTTCTGGGCAGTCTTCACCTACTTAACATGCTTAACATGCTCTGAAGCTGGCTGGCTGTCGAGGGCTGTCGTGTGGGGTGAGAGTTTAGTGCAGTGCTGTGCTGTCGGATAGGCAGGAGGGGCTGGAGAAGGCTAGTGTGGTCTGGTGGGTGCTGGTGCAGTCACCTAACCGGCACCCCCCTCACAGCAGGCTGCCAACCGACTCACACTGTCAATTGCAGCTCCGGCCTCCCCCTGCCGCCTTCAACCGCGATATCTGGCTGCCGTGCCGTTTCTCACTGGAGGTTGGGGCTGTGGCACGTCCAGTAACCGGGGGGCCAGGGGCTCTCCACGCAAGCCCAACGCAAAACCGAGCCCGGTGCGGGAGCGGGTGCGGATGCTGGACACTCGCGGCTCTCTCGCAGCTCTGCTCCGTACTGCCTGCTCCGTGCTGCACGTCCAATAACTGGGGCTCTCCACGTGAAGCCCAACGCGAATCCGGCCCGGGGCTGGTGCGGGTGCGGATGCGGATGCAGGACACTCGTGGGCCCTCCGCGGCTCGGCTCTTGCTCTGCTCTGCTCCGTGCTGCACAACTCTCTGCACTCTGTCAAGACTGATTTGCATAGGGCCATGTCTGAACTGAGGTGGCTTGGTGAGCAACATAACGATGGATTAAACCCAGATCTGTGACTGGGGTGAATGTTTTGCCATTGTGCAACACTCCGTCCATCATCTTGTGTGTTTTTATGAGGTCAAAGATAACCTTTAGAAAGCTATCCTAGTGGTAGCTTTGGAGAGCAGCCTTCAGACTTAATCTTGAAGGAATGTAAAGCAGCTTGTTTTACTAGGATATCAACTCCTGAATTAAATAAATGAAAGAACCAGAGTTGTAATATATAAAATATTGTATTTATTAATATAATACACTCTAGTATCCTCTACCCGAGGATAGAACACAAAGCACACAATACGAGATCAGTAGAACAGTTGTAAGTAGCACAATACACAGTGGGCTCCAGGGGGAGACCTAACCATATTCTAAAATAGTGGTATAACAACCAGGACTCCGGTCAAGCCAAGGTCTGGAGCATGTAGAATCGTTGGAACCCCAAGGTGAGTAGTAGGGACACCACGGAGGAAAGGTGCAGTGTGCTAACACAACCGTGGGCTCCGTACAATTCTATGGGGAAGTCGCGGTTGCAATTTTACAGTTTAAGGACCCTTCTAGGAGGACTTCGAGGCAAACCTTCACAACAGAAGAAGTTGGTGCCACCCCACCCATGGATACCTTAGTACCAGAGTTACCTATCCCAGAGGAGCCAGGTGCGTAGGGCTGAAGTGGTGTCGGAAACTACTGCTGTTCTCAATGGAAGGCTTCAAAGTGGTGCTGCTGCAGTGAAGATGAAAAGGGTCCGGTAGAATCCAAGCCTGGATTCTGGAAGGAAGGAACCTGAAAGCTTCGGGGACAGAGTCTGGGCCACTTCAGAGTGAACTGGGGCTCTGTAAACGACTGCCCACCTATGTCGGGTGCTTCAGGTGAGAAGAAAGGTTGCTTGACTCTTCAGCCACGAGGACCAGAAGACGATGACTACCTGGGCCCTGATGCAAACTGTCCCACGAAGGATGTCGAGTGCTGGGGTTTCGGTATCTGGCTGGAGCACCAACAACCCTTGGCAAAAGCAACCCACACAAGGTCTACCAGGTTACGGTGTGGACCAGCAAGGTCCAGGGGACACCAGGAGCAACCAGGAAAGCCCAACAGAAATAAAGAGGACCCACAGGCCGAATGACCAGGAGTTGCGAGGGGACCTCGAGCATGATTGCAAAGTACTAGCTCACGTAGCACTCTGTGTGAGGATGCCGGAGTTCTTTGGTGCAAATACTGCTCAGGGTCAGAACTACACAGAGTCCAATGCACAAGCTGGGGAATTGCCAACAAGCATATGCAACTGCAAATGGACGCGGTGCACAGGGGTTTAGGTTATACAGTCCCCACGAGGGATACTAGCCTCAAACCTGCGGAGAGGCCAGATCGACCTCGGGGACCTTTGTAACCTACCTCCTGTGTTGCTGGAATCGTCAGAGTCCACAGGAGCTCTAGAGTAGCAGACCGGTCAGGTGCGTTGAGATGGCTACGAATGCAGGGGAGTAACTCCTTCACCCCAAGGGAGATTCTTCAGTTATCCTTAGTGCACCACAGGTCCTGCACAGAGCCTGTATGGAGCAAGGGCACAGACAAAGCTTTGGACAGAGGGGGACGAAGCCGAGCTCAGTCCAGACGGTCGAAGGTCACTAGTTTCTTCTTGTAGAATCTTGTCCACATGAAAATCTAAAGAGCTACAGTCAGGTAAGCCCTTTTGTACCCACAGGAGAGGGTTGAACAGATTCAGGGAAACTCCTAGGGGAGGGGCAGGACAGAAGGGAGGTTACTCCCATATCCTTTGTCCAGGTTCGTGCCGGAGCAGGAGCCAATGGCTCCCAGAACTGGGTTGAGCTGGACTACGCAAAGGGGCACCAAATGTGCCCCAGATGCAGGCTTTCAGGCACTGAGTGCACCCACCCAGCCCCAGTAAACTAAATCCTGTTTGGGAGGTGGTCACACCTCTCTGTGACAGGATGCCTATTGTGCTGCCTTCCTCTGCTCGAGCTTGGCTCAGCAGCAGGAGGGCAGAAATGTCTTTGGTCGGCAGCATCCATTTGTGCTCTCGGGGTCTAGAAGGCTGACCCCGGATAGACTAGTGACCACACGAAGCTTGCGTCAGAATGTGGTATCATACCTACCACACCGGTTACCGGTGTGGAGGTATGATTCCAAGGTGTTTGCTCCCAAACTTGATATGTTTCTATGCAGCCATTTTCGAGATGGCATTTACTGCGAGGTTATAATGCACCTCTACCTATATGACCGGCTGAGTCACAGACCACTCGGGAGAATGGTCTCCGAAGGCTGCAGAGGGGCTCTGCTTATGCAGGGGCACCCTCTCACGTAAAACCCAGCACCCTGCCTTCAAAATTGATAAGGCCTGCTATAGGGGTGACATGAGTTTTAAGTGTAGTGACCTATAGATATAGTGATCCTATATCTAAAGTAGGTGACGCAAGCACAAGTTTACACAGGTTGCAGTAGCAGACCTGCAGTTCCATTTTGCATGGCCTCCCATGGGTGGCATAATAAATGCTTCAGCCCATTGGATGCCTCTGGGGTACCTATGCCCTGGGTACATGGGTACCATATACTAGGGACTTATAAGGGTACCCCTGTATCCATTCTGGAGTGTACCACATTACATGCATAACAATTTAAAGGAGAAAGCAGATAGACTGGGGTCCTGATTTGCAGAATCCCAGTCAGACTAGTCAAAACAGTGCAACATCAAACAGAAAGTGGGGGTAACCATAAGAAGCAGATCCTACTTTCCTTCACCCTTTACTGGAGTCATATGGCCCTGGGGACCGCCACCTCCTGGGGCTGGCTCCTGCTATATCCCGGGTTGCTCAACAGCAAACACTCCAGTTCCAGCAGACAGGAGCTCTCAGTGCTGGTGCTTGCTTGAAGTGGAGATTTCATCCCTGTCCCTGCTCACCAACATGTGGGCAGGGAAAGAGGCGAAAATATTGCTGCTGCAAATAGGGATCTGCATTTCCTGCAGCTCTATGTATGCAGCAGCAATGCTAGGTCCTGTAGGAGGCGGCGAGCTGGGGGGAACTTTGGGAGGCGTTTGAGGCGGCCCCTGCGGAAGGTCCGAAGGGAGCAGAAAAAGGCTAAATTAAGGCCTGAAATGAGCAGAAAGAGGTAAAATAAAGGCTAACCAGCAGAAAGAGGCAAGATAAATGTGAGAAATGAGCAGGTGGAGGCATCATAAAGGTGAGCAATTAGCCGAAAGAAGCAAGATAGAGGTCAGCAATGAGCAGCAAGAGGCAAAATAGAGATCAAACTAGCAAAAAGAGGCAACATTACGGTCAGAAACCAGCAGAAAGGCAAAAATTAGAGATCTGACACTAGCAGAAATAGGAAAAATAAAGGTTGGCATCTAGTAGAAAGAGGTCAAATAAAGGTAATAAGTGGGCAGAAAGAACACACACCCACTTGGACCTGCCACCCAGTGAGACACTTACTCACACGTCCACTCATGCACTCACACACTCGCTCAAAGATTACAGGTTACAGTTAGAAAAACATTAAAAAAACCTTAGGAAGCCACTGAAAAAAACAAAGGTTACAGGGGCAATATTGTTAAGCTCAGATTTCACTGATACAAAATCATAGAAATTCAGCAGTTCGGTACCTGAATTAACTACAACTTATGCCAGCGCAATGCACAGCTAATGACCTCACGTATTACATCACTCATGACCTGGTCCGTGACATCACTGATTACCTCACTGACCTCTCAACCACTTATGATCCCATTTACAAACCCATACAGGTACTCATGCACCCACTCACTCATTAATAGAGCAACTCGCAAACTCACTCAGAGGCACACACCCTTAATGATACTAGCACTCACCCACTCATTCATGAAGATACGAATACAAGCTCTTAGTCACCTAAACGATCACTGAGACCACCACATAGTATCTCATAGAGCCTCTCACAATCCCTTGCCCATTCAGCCACTCACTCACCCACTCATGTACACTCACACTCACCCATGCAGACACAAATGCACCTGCTCACTCACCCATACAGCAACTTACACACACATACAAATCCTCACACAACCACTCACTCATACAGTCTCGTGCATACCCACTTATCCATACACCACTTACACACCTACTCACTCACTTATTCACCCACACATGGTGATAGTTACACACTCACATAATCTCTTTTAAAATAGAATAAATCATTAGTGGTACACAAAGTAAACTTTGTGATACATTGGTATATATGTTTAATGCTCAAAAACTTTTAGAAAAGACAATCATTGGATTTCATCAGTGATGTCACGGACATCTCATGAGTGATGTAATATGTGAGGTCATAAGCAGTGCATTGCTGGGATGTAAGTTGTAGTTCGCCAGTTAGCTATAACTGCTGAATTTTACTGGTTTTGTATCAGTGAAATCCAATCCTAACTATAATGTCCCTGTAACTTTTTGTTTTTTATTTGAATGTGTTTGTGTGTGTGTATATATATATATATATATATTTCCAAGAAAAAAAACTTGCGTTGGAATAAAATTAAGATTAACTAATGTGCCATAAAAGCTTAAATCAGGAAATTGACTAAATAAGGTGGTTGCTGAACTCACACTGCTGCAATTAAGTCAACCTTCATTACCAAACCTGTTATTACTGGAAAGTTTACCATGAGCTGTCTTGCTGTTCGTGATTGAAAAGTATTTTAAGCTTGTACCATGATGTCCCTATTACACACCTTCCTTCTTTGTGCATATCCCCTATTGTGTCAGAAATTAAGTGTTTTGCTACAAAAATTACTGCCTTTAATATTTATTGAAAAGGAGAAAACCCCACCCTGTGGTAGACTTTACTTTGTCACCCTTGTCCTCTCTACAGATAAAAATTGGCCTGTTTCCTATAAATCTGCCATATACCTATGGCTACTATGTTATCTTCATTGTATTAGGAGCCATTAATATTCTCAATGTTTTCAATTAAAACTCCCGGCCGTGTCCAGGGCCCTTGTTTGAACCCCTCTTGTGACTGCCCTGTGGGTGCATGATGTGTATGTATGAATATGGCTATGAGGGTTAGCTTATCAGCTGGGGGTTCAGTGTGCATTGGGGGTTGTACATGTATATAATGGTTGAAATATAGTGTGTGAATAACCCTATTATAGTTCATGTTTTGCGGACACTGTTTATCATTTGCAAATGCAACCACTATGGGTGCATAGTTGTGGGAATATGATTGTGGCTGTCTATGATCGTGTTACACCATTTGAGCATGTGAATTTATATTAGTAGTTGTGGGTGTAAGAATGTCTTAGTGGAAGTCAATGGATGTGAATGCATGTACTTTTGGTAGGCAATTCCATTCAATAAGCTTTATTTGGTTAAAACAAAGCAACCATAAAAGCACAATACATGATCAAAATACATGAGGAGAAATTAATGAAAAGATCAGCATCAATAAAAAAATCTGATTTTATTAAAACATCATTCAGTTCGAAGTATAATAAAAGTAGCACCACATCAGTTCTCTTAGTGTAAACAGTAAACTCCTAGCAGTTTTTCAGTGAAATAAAAATGGCACCACTTCAGTTCTCTTGGTGTAAACAGTAAACTCATAGCAGCATTACGTGGACAATTGTTTGGCATAGGCGGTTTTTGGTGGCAAGATCCAAAACACATAGGCTTAGAAAGTGCAAAGTGATCACTTAGTATAAACATCCCCAGACTAAAGGGGACTCATTAATTACATAAGAACATCATGCTCTTCCTGGTGGGCACTTATATTAGGTTGTTTGAATGGTTGTAGGATTGTTCTTCTCTAATAAACATAGAGCGTAGGTAAATAGTTGGATGTAGGGATGAATGATGGTTGAGTGTTTTATTGTGGTTGTGTGGGTTTATGATGGGTGTATGGGCATAGAACTTCTTGTGTATTCATGTTGACATATGAAGGAATGATGTGTAGTGAATGCTCGGGGTAGGAATAAAAGTTGAATTGATACTGCGGGTATATTGTGGTTGTGTGGGTTTATGATGGGTGCATGGGCATAGAACTTCTTGTGTATTCATGTTGATGTATGAAGGAATGATGTTGTGTAGTGTATGCTGGTGGTAGGAATAGAAGTTGAATTGGTACTGCGGGTAAAGGCAGCACCTTAAATCAATTTCCTGACTTGTTTGTTTTTAACAAGCCATTGCTTACATATTAGTCAACATTAACTCCATTTCTGGTTTAATCTTTTACTTTTAACTGTTTTTAAACTAAAGTGCATTTTATTTAGATTTAATTAAAATGTTTAAAAAAGCACTGTTTAAAGTGTGTATACAGGTGGGAGTATAGTTTTGGGGAATAGATTTTATTAGCTTCTTCATTTGATGATCAGTGCAACAAAGTACATTTACATGCACGTGGCCATCTGTAAAACCAAACAAAAGTCTAATTACACTATCAGAGCAGTACAAATAGAAAGATGGAGTAATATGCATCTTATCAAATATACTTTCTACGGGGGGTGTGTGGCTTGGTGGGCCAGCATGGTAGATGTGAGCTAAGGGCACTCCGTCCCGCCTCGCATTGACCTTTTCAACATCCTGCCTCTTCGGAGCTCTACTTGGTCCCTGGGCTGCCCCGCTAACATCGCCCGCTGAGGACAACCCCTGGAGCCAGTTTTTGGAGCCGCCGGAGGTTTGCTGGCAGAGGGGAAGTTGGTTATTTGCAGGAATTGATTTTATTTGTATTGCCTTTCATATGCTCCTGTCCTTAAATATGCAAAATCGTCAAAGTCAATTTTTAGGGCTCGCCTATTAATATCCCGCAGGGATATAATAGGCGAGCCCTATTGGGGTGAAACCAAGAGCTAAACTAAGCTCTCAATCAAAAAGCGGATTTCCACAAGTGCACGTCCTCGTGCACAAGCTTGCCCAAGCCTTCCGCCTGCCAGCAGCATTTCTCCTCCCCTTACCCTTTGCTCCTGTGCTTCCCCGCCCACTGCTTCACACTTCACGGCCGCCAGGCTGTGACTCGCATTCTCCGAGAGCTTCAAAGCTCCCCTGGGCTTCTTCCTAGATCAGGATTATGCATGCCCCTCCCCCTTATTCATTATTTTCACATCCCTTCCTGTGTGCAATTGAGCGTTTCTACCTGGTAGACTTTTTTGTAGGTTTAGGTAATTCAAGCGCAGGAACGCGACCTTGCTCTGCCACACACAAACATACAAATTGGGTATTTGGGGCGAGAACTGTTCTGCCAGGCGGCTGCAAGCTTATTTGTGTTTTGACTTTTCGTAAATGGTCACAACATACGTAATTCATTGGTTTGTCACAGCTATGCATGCTATTAATTGTTCATGTGTCAGGGCGAGTGTTGAGTTGTCTTCCCTGCGTCTGAGATTTTTACACTGATTTATTTGCGAAGAAGAACTGCGCTGCTGTATTTCACATCCCCCATTCCCTCTATGCAATCCCAGTCAGGAATGTGCCCTAAAGATGCTCTCGCTGGCGTAACCCGGTTTGTTGATATATAGGGCGAGCAACAACCACACATTTCCTTTCATGTGCCATTAACTGAAGTTCGGTAATCTAGCGCCCCGGGGCCAGTAGAGTTTTCAATATACCCGTTACCACATATTTTGAAGTGCCATACTCAGGCTTTGGCAAACGAGAACACAAAAAAGTGTTTAAATATTGTGTCTCATTATTTATTTATTTTGTAGGTTTTTTAAAAGTCAAAATAAGTTTGCAATTTTTTTAGGTCAGACCGACAGCAACTGTTGGAAATAATGGTACATTAAAGACAATGTTTTAACGCTGCACAGTTTAAAGAACTCCATCTGCATTGTTCAGTTGGTTTATTTCTAGTTATATTCCGTCTTTGTTTAACGTGTGGCCTTCTGTCCGCTATCGTAGTTAGTTTTCATTGTGCCACCCTTCCTCGCAGTTCCTTTAACCTGTAATAGTGTTGCTTGGTCCCAACTTTCACGTTATTGGGAAGCCCAGCTTGTTGCAAGACTTTCTTTTGCCATTGAAGCTCGCCTTCTGCCTCTGCCTCACTAATGCTGCCAAATAACCCCTACCACGCCTTCTCCTCAGCCCATCTGGAAGCATTTACAGTCCTGTGTGCTTTCACTGCCAAATGCTTCTCATTCACACTCAATCACTGCATACCCCTTTGCTGCGAAATACCATGGCTTGCTCGAACACTGTGTCTGTGAGGCTTTGAACTAATTAGGCACATACCTCCTTTTAAAACAGTCACCTTGCTTACTACTGGTAAGTTTTATTTAAGTAAAATTTAGGTAGTGCTTTCTGATCTTGATGTGGTGCTGAAGCACTTTGCCAGCGGACTACATTGTTACTCGCTTGCTGATTCTTTAATTCAAAAAGGTATGTGTTGCAATTATAAGGCACAATAAGTGCTATAGTCAGCAACGTGGGTACTATACTAAGCAAATGTATACTATAAATGATGGGAGAAGAGCTGCTTACACACGGAAAGAAATGTTTTGCACTTACACACCACATTGTTGGTTCTTGCAAAAGAAACATGATCTTACTATATAATGTCTATTGTAATATTTATGCTTTGTACATTTATTGTTTCCTCACTGTGTTATGTCTGTGGACCAACATTTGTCCCTCTTTTACAGGCACATTGTTATTTACAACAGCAATAGCCAAACTCTTGTTCCCTTTTTTCTGCACTTATGCCCTCTGTTAGACTCGTTTTTTGTGCCTTTGTGCCCTCTGTTAGACTCGGTTTTTGTGCCCTTCTGCCCTCTGTTAGACTCGTTTTTTGTGCCTTTATGCCCTCTGCATCACCACATCATCACTCAGCGCTACCCCTGAAACGCCCTTTGCTGACACCTACTTTTCACTGGTCAATGGATCCCTGAACACTGATATCCTATTCCATACCACACGCAGAGCGCAATGGAGAAAAGCGTTCTTCACCCTACTCACCGTCTCCTCCACCAGGAAATCCGCTCACAGCCTAACTCTCTCCATCACATCATCCCAACTCTTTCCAGGCAGAGCCACCATCACCATTTACAATAACGGGATTATCCTAGCTCAATCCACAGACAGGAACCTGGAACTGCTAAACAACCTGTTCCCCACCTTCAAAGAGCACCTCTCCCATCCGCGGTCCAACACTCATATCCCCTCCAGTCCCACCGACCATGACCTCACAGCCACATACCCCTCAATGAGGGTCACACCTACCACCCCTGATCGCCCATCTCTCACCCACAACCACTCTATCCCAGTTCAGCACCATGCAGTTGTAACACACGCCTCAAACACAGACACAGAGCGCTCCCCCTCATACTCCACTCACACCCCCACCCCTTTTACCAACCCCCAGACCTCCACACATACCATCAACACTCCTCTCACACCTACAGCGGGCATCATTACTCCGCTCACCCCTAACAGCACAGCTCTCACACACAACACTCCTAACCTAGTCCAGCACCAGGACAACACGCACTGCGACAAATCCCCCCCTTCATCCCTCCCCATTCTCAGTCCCCATTACCCTCTAACCAATCACGCAGAACACACCTCCTCTCTTAATTTAACTCCCCCTCCCCACAACAGGACCATCACCTATCCCATTTCCCCTCCTACTCTCAGCCCCCATTACCCTTCCTGCTCCCCAACCACGACTTTCAGTCTCCCAGCATACACCCTGACCCCCCCGCCTACCACCAATGCCCTCACTCTTACCACCAACCTCCTCCCTACCTCATCCACACCCCTCCCGCCCAAAACATCTCCCCTCCCTAACACGTTCCCGTACACCAACACAACGCATACCTCCTCGAACACCAGCCCACGCTCCCACCTGCACACGAATTCCCTGGTCAACCATTCACCTCCGACTGCCACCCCCACCTCCACCACCTACCCCACGATGGACATCATCATGGCCACCCTCACTCAGATCAAAGAAGACATACACAACATCAAGGAACTACTCGCCACCCACCCCATGCACCCAGCACCCACCTCCCCTCCCAACTTGTCCCCTACCCCTCCAGCTGACTCCCTCACTCAACACGCCCCAAACCGGGCGTCAACTACTGCCCATAGGCGCAGCAACTGCCCCCGTCCCCCTCGTCGTCCCTACAACCCCCCCTCACACAACTACACCTCCCGGCCCAACGGGTCTCCCACCCTTCCGACTAACTCTTACTCAACTCTCCCCCAACCTGACCTCACTCCCAGCTAGCAATCGCAACAACCGCCCCCGTCGCACCCACAACTCTACTTCTGACCGTGACACTCTCACCCTTCTACGCTCCTACGACCCAGCCCCCCAAAATCACATAACCACCCCACACCTCAACATTCCCACGATACACTCAAATCCCCTTAGACCCCCCACACTAAACAGCAGATTCTCCATCCCCAATAACCTCAGAAAAGTCCCTCTCTCGCTAGAACAATCTACCACCCGCATCACACCTCGTCTCAAATGCACTCTCCTCAACTGTAGATCGGCCTCGAAACACTCTGCCGCAATTGCTGATCTACTCTTATCAACGGACCTTGACCTAATCATCCTGACCGAAACATGGCTAACTGAATCTTCGACACCTATAATGGACATTCTGGTTCCTCCCAACTACCACATTATCAGGCTAGACAGAACAGGCAAATTAGGTGGTGGAATCGCATGCATCTACAGGAATATTCTCTCTGTTCAGAAAGTCAATTCTACTTCCCTACCATCCCCAACAACCTGGGAATACATCTGCCTTGACATTATCAGTGAGGGCAAACCGATATGTTCTCTTCACAGCATCTACCGCCCACCCAGGGACAACTCCAACTCCACCTTTTCCCAACAAATCATGGATATGATCTCAAACAATTCTGGACGGCAGCTCACCCAAATATACCTTGGTGACTTCAACCTCCACTGGAATGATGGCAAGGACGCAGTGGTAAATAGTCTTAAAAACTTTCTCGATGCCCTCAACCTCACCCAAATATGTAACAGCCCGACCCACGAGAAAGGTTCTATCCTCGACCTGGTCATCTCCAAAGAGGAATCCATCCAACTCGACTCCATCCAACCCTGTGACTGGTCAGATCATCATACTGTCACATTCTTCATCAATGAAAAAGTTAAAGTTAACCCGGCTCAAGTATCCAAGCCAAAAGCCTGGAAAAGAGACATGAAAAAACTCAACCCAGGCTCTCTGCAGCCTAACAGGTGCAATCTCCTACTGCCACCGACAGGCGATACGAACGTTCAAACACTGACTGACCAGTATCTCAACGCTATGACCTCTATAATTAATGAGGCTGCACCTTTGCAGCTAAAAAGAGCCTCTACTAAAATCTCCAAACCATGGTACGACGGGAGACTCAATGAAGATAGACGAGACATGCGAATGGCAGAGCGTACCTGGAGATCAGCTCCCTCGGCAATGCACCTAAAAGACCTAAAGAAAAAGAGAAACGCCTACTTCAGGAAAATAAAACGCTCAAAATCAGACTTCTTCAGCCTCCAGCTCGACCAAGCAAAAAACCGTCCGAGAAAACTGTTTGAGCTAATCAGATCACAATCCAAGGATCAACCCCAACCACTCATCACTGCGCGTGAGGCGCCATCCTGTGAAGACTTCGCTGCTTTCTTTTCCCAAAAAACTGACAACATAAAGAGCGATCTCCTCATTGATGCAAGCCTCTACTCCAAACCACAGTGCCTAGCAGCCACTGAACCAAAAAACAATGCCACATGGTCAACCTTTGGCACATACTCAGAAGAAGAAATTGGCAAACTGCTCAGCACCCTGAAACCATCCAATCACCTCACGGACCCCCTTCCTGCTGCAGCAGTAAAAGACTTTACCCCCTTGCTTATCCCTCTCTGGACTAAAATTATCAACAGCTCTCTCTAACAGGGAAGCATACCTGACTCACTAAAAGTTGGTCAGGTCACACCTCTCCTAAAGAAACCTACAGCCGACCCCTCTGATCTCAACAGCTACCGTCCCATTACCAATATTCCCACCCTCGCCAAACTGCTGGAAAAATGCGCACAACTACAATTGGCTAAACACATTGAACAATTTGATCTTCTCAACCCGCATCAGTCAGGCTTCCGAGCAGGGCACAGTACAGAAACGGCTATGACTCACATAATTGACGACGCACTTCAAATGCTAGACCGGAACGACACCTGCCTCCTCATCCTCCTTGATCTCTCTTCAGCATTTGATACTGTTAAACATGAGAATCTACTAGAGCTTCTAAACACAAGAATGGGCTTATCTGGAACTGTTCTCAAGTGGTTCACCTCCTTTCTTCACAACAGGTCGCAGAAATTCAAGAGCAACAACAGGATGTCCTCGCCAATACCCGTAACGCTAGGTGTCCCTCAAGGATCCTCTCTATCCCCAACTCTATTCAACCTAGTCATGGAACCACTCACCACCTTGCTACAAGCATCCAATGTACACTTTCACATGTACGCAGATGACACCCAACTCTATCTCAAATTACAGTTCCCCAAGGACATCTTGCTCCTGAACTCAACGATCAGATGCACCCAATCCTGGCTGGCCGATAATCATCTCAAACTCAATGCCCTGAAAACAGAATTCCTTCTGATCTCACCTCCAGCGAAGGCCTCCACCACTCAAATTTGGCTTAAAGACCTAACTGCACTCAATGTCCAACCCACCATCGTGGACTCAGCAAAATCCCTAGGCATAACACTCGACACCAATCTGAGCATGCAGCAACATATCAGCAAGGCAAAAAAGGGAGCAAACTTCCAGATCAACACTATGAGGAAACTTAAACCCTTCCTCCCAGCCAAAGACTTCCAAACCGCAGTACAAGCACTAGTCATCCCTCGAATTGAATACGGCAGCATCGCCCTCTGTGGACTCTCCCTAACTACAACCGCACCCCTAAGAGCTTCTCTAAACGCTGCAGCGAGACTCATCACTGGGTCAAAAAAACACTCCCATATTACCCCGGACTTGAAATCCCTGAACTGGCTGCCATTTGAAGCTAGAATACATCTGAAAATCGCCTGCCTGACACACAAGGCGGTACATCTAAACTCACCCAGATACCTCGCTCAGAAACTGACAATCTCTGGAGGAGCTAGAAACACCAGAGGCTCAAACAATCTTCTGTTGAAACCTCGAAGATTCCGGAAGGAAAAAACATATAAGCGCTCCTTCTCGGGAATGGCGCCCAGGATCTGGAACTCTCTCCCGCCCGAAACAAGACTTATCTCTTCCACCACACTCTTTAAAAATGAAGTAAAAGCTATCCTCATGGCTAAATACACCTGAACTACTATCTGGATCACTGTTAGTACTCTGCACCGATCTATACTACTTGTTTGACCCTTTTGATTTTGTATTAACTGTTCTATTACTCACATGTTTGGCCTTGTAGCCACCTATTTGTACTACTTTGTACTCATGTTGGGCTTAGTTGCCACCTACTTGTACTAATTGACCTATTGATTTATCTGTTTAACCATGCCCATGTACTTCTCTTTGTAAAGCGCTCTGATATCTGCAAGGATCTTGTCCGCGCTATATAAAACTTTCAAAATAAATAAAATAAATACCCCAGCATCACTCAGCACCACCACAGCACCACTCAGCACCACCACAGCACCACCACAGCACCACTCAGCACCACCACATTATCACTCAGCACCACCACAACATCACTCAGCAGCACCACTCAGCATCACCACAGCACAACTCAGCATCACCACAGCACAACTCAGCACCACCACATTATCACTCAGCACCACCACATTATCACTCAGCACCACCACATTATCACTCAGCAGCACCACTCTGCACCACCACAGCATCATTCAGCACTACCACAGCACCACTCAGCACCACCACATTATCACTCAGCACCACCACATTATCACTCAGCACCACCACAGCACCACTCAGCACCACCACAGCATCATTCAGCACCACCACAGCACCACTCAGCACTACCACAGCATCACTCAGCAGCACCACCACAGCACCACTCAGCACCACCACAACTACAGCATCACTCAGCACAACCACAGCATCACTCAGCACAACCACAGCATCACTCAGCACCACCACAGCATCACTCAGCACCACCACAGCACCACTCAGCACCACCACAGCACCACTCAGCACCACCACAGCATCACTCAGCACCACCACATTATCACTCAGCACCACCACATTATCACTCAGCACCACCACATTATCACTCAGCACCACCACATTATCACTCAGCACCACCACATTATCACTCAGCACCACCACATTATCACTCAGCACCACCACATTATCACTCAGCACCACCACATTATCACTCAGCACCACCACATTATCACTCAGCACCACTCAGCACCACCACAGCACCACTCAGCACAACCACAGCACCACTCAGCACAACCACAGCATCACTCAGCACAACCACAGCATCACTCAGCACAACCACAGCATCACTCAGCACCACCACAGCATCACTCAGCACCACCACAGCATCACTCAGCACCACCACAGCACCACCACATTATCACTCCGCACCACCACAGCATCACTCAGCACCACCACAGCATCACTCAGCACCACCACAGCATCACTCAGCACCACCACAGCACCACAACAGCACCACTCAGCACCACCACAGCATCTCTCAGCACCACCACAGCACCACTCAGCACCAACACAGCATCACTCGGCGCAACCACAGCACCACTCGGCGCAATCACAGCACCACTCAGCGCAACCACAGCACCACTCAGCGCAACCACAGCACCACTCAGCGCAACCACAGCACCACTCAGCGCAATCACAGCACCACTCAGCGCAATCACAGCACCACTCAGCGCAACCACAGCACCACTCAGCGCAACCACAGCACCACTCAGCGCAACCACAGCACCACTCAGCGCAACCACAGCACCACTCAGCGCAACCACAGCATCACTCACTGCCACCACAGCATCACTCAGCACCACCACAGCATCACTCAGCACCACCACAGCATCACTCAGCACCACCACAGCACCACTCAGCACCACTCTACACCACAACAGCACCACTCAGCACCACCACAGCACCACTCAGCACCACCGCATTATCACTCAGCACCACCGCATTATCACTCAGCACCACCGCATTATCACTCAGCACCACCACAACACCACTCAGCACCACCACAGCATCATTCAGCACCACCACAGCACCATTCAGCACCACCACAGCACCACTCAGCACCACTCAGCACCACCACAGCATCACTCAGCACCACCACACAGCACCACTCAGCACCACCACAGCACCACCACAGCACCACTCAGCGCAACCACAGCACCACTCAGCGCAACCACAGCACCACTCAGCACAACAACAGCACCACTCAGCGCAACCACAGCCTCACTCAGCACCACCACAGCACCACCACAGCACCACTCAGCACCACTCAGCACCACTCAGCACCACCACAGCGCAACCACAGCACCACTCTGCGCAACCACAGCACCACTCTGCACCACCCCTGAGCACCACCACATTACCACTCAGCACCACCACTCAGCACCACCACAGCACCACTCAGCACCACCACAGCACCACTCAGCGCCACTCCAGCACCACTCAGCTCCACCCAGCTCCACCACAGCATCACTCAGCGCCATCGCAGCATTATTCTGTGCAACCATTCAACAACAACTGGTTCAAATATGTTCTCTCAATGTTTCAAGCTTTATTACAAATGTCACAAAAAAATGTTAATATTTCACTTCTGTTCTTGGATTTTCGTCACATTAAAATACACTGAACATAATCTTCACAAAAGTTATTGATAAACGTTTAAGCTATTGCCATTATAAATTACAATCACTTTTATTTAAGTAATAATTAATTTAAAAAAGTAAAAGCCATTGTTATTTGTAATATCAATACATCTAAGTCACATAAACATGTTGCATTACAAATGCTATAAGTGTCACATTTTTGTGAAAGTTATAACTATTGGCATTGTAAATGACAAAGCTATTAATTTAGCTATTTTCAAAAGCAACACATCAATAAAAAAATTGTTGTTTACAAGACCAATAGCTCAAACTTTACTAATGCGAGACCTATTGCATTGCAAATGCTTTATAAATCAACACCATTTTAGGTGGTCTAGACCCCTTGGGACAAATGACCATACACACACAAGGTGGTTTTTTGGGAGGAATGATGCAGAGAAATGCTGGGTGGCATAAGGGAGGCATTGCCATATCGCATGAAGTCAGAGGTAGCAGGCATCTCAACACAAGACAAGTAGTTCACAACTGCCCTAGTGGAGGCAAAGATTTTTATTTTGAAACTTTAGAGATCAGTGGCTATGCTGACAATGGAAGAGTGGGTCTCAGAACGTTTGAGGATTTCATGCTATGAACAGATTTTATATAGTCGATGACCAAAGGGATATCCTTGATCAAGTTTCGTGCCCCAGACTGTGATATGAATGGAAGGCAGTTACCTTCTTCCCCTGGGTGGTATTATTCATTTTATGGGGCAAATTAAGGTCCCGTTGCTTCCCTGCCCGACTGCTTTCCCCAAGCTTTGCTTTGAAAGTGTTAAATATGGGTATTCATCCGTGGTATTCTGTTACTTTGGGAATCATGAGGTTTGTTAGAAATTATCTTCAACACTGGCCAACCCTGGGTGCATATTATCTATGATACATGAATATGTACTGACTAAAAATAAAAAAAAATCATTGTATAAAAAAATATATAATTTACCTGCCCTTAAAATAAACATCGAAAACAATTCTGCATGACCCATAGTTCTGAATGCTGCACCGTTGATCAGTACAACCATGCAAGTCTAAAAGCTGCCTAGCTGTTCAAATAGCTCCAGAGGTCACTCTCAAAGTATTGGCAAGTGGGAGCGCCCGCACCCTGATCCTTTTGAGCATGACTGAAATCTATTCATATCTTGTTTGACATGTGTTCTTAGCGTAAGGATGGTGCCAAAGACAATGCAAGTGTCCTCTCACTACAGCGCAGGGAAGAGGCCTGTGTGCAATGGCACTGTCGACACAGGACCTGATGGCAAGGGGCGCTTGACTTCAGCAACCTCTTGCACTCAATTTGTTGTGATCAGTGGCAGGAGAGGGGAGTCAAGGTTTTGTCACTCACCATATCTGCGGAAATTCAAATGTTTTAGTTTTGTTTTATGTATTTTCAATGGGTACTATCCTCATAGGGCATAGGGATAGTGTGTTTGTACGGAAGAAAGAAATATTATTTATTTTGAAAGCCCTCACCCACCAACCTAGTTTGTGGCATGCTTCATCATCGGGCTCCAGCCGGTGACTCCGAATTTGTCCTGGGTGTGCTTCAACGCTTGTTTACAGCGGAGCTGGTTTTGTGGTGAATGAGTGTGCAGTGATAGCGTGTGAGTGTGAATTAAAAACTCCTCTGGTCCCAATTACTATGCTAGGGAATTTTATTAGCGGGCCCTTAGCAGTGTAAAAACAAGGCAATGGATGTGTTGTGGAGTTATCTATGGTTTACCACATCCTGTGTGGTCAACCTGTTTCAGCCAGGCCTTGGTAATATTTGGCTTTCTTCAGGACCTATGAATGTGTGAAGTGCTCGTGAAGTGATTTTAAAAAAAAGACAGGGTCCGTAATTGAGTGTAAGTGACCCGCTATGTGTTGCACTCACTAAGGTGCAATATGGGTACGCGGGTGCTGCCCTCTGTGCTTTGTACCTGTAAAAAGAAAGGACATAAAACAATACAAACAAACACATAATGAATGGAAATTAGCATCCCAGAATGCAGATGTATCTTATGTGCTTAAATGCAGTTGTGTACGTGTAGTAACCATAATGCTAAAATAGTGGTATGGTAAGAACTGTGATGTGGTAGTTGGTCGGCGGTAAAAGCTATATGTGCATATAATCAAAAGCGGAATCACGCCATGCTACCAAATTGGTGGCGGACAGTTACAAGATTATAAATGCTTACTCTTGAGATTATCAGAGCGAAGCTTCATGAGTAAATGGCATTGGGGTTGGCTTAGAAACGCCTTCTATTAAGTTAAAGAGGAGACATACAAAAAGGTGAGTGAAGTCGCCTCGAGATCAAATAGAGTATCTCCCGTGGCCATGAGTCAGCAAGTCCTTACAGTTCCTACTTACTTGGGTGGAGCTCAGTCTCCATGTCAGCGCCTACTTGGTATGCATCGGATCTCTGTGGATTTTCACCCTCTGTGCTCAGGCTTAAATACTCCCCGCCATGTGCCAGCTGGAACCACTTCCTCAATTGTGTGAGTTGCATCTGTAGTGGGAGAAGAGTGGTAGACATAGAGGAAAGATTAGGTCCTCACTGTGTAGTTAGACAGAGACAATACCTCACTATGTGTAGTACTATTTCCTTCAGTTGAGAACAATAAAGATTGGGTTATGAAAGTAAAAGGTAGACATTATCGCTTCAGATTATGATAATTTATTTGGGGAGCGATAGATGGGCAACATGCACCTGTATTTTGGGAGCCGGTAAATGATATATATCCCCAAATCGCGTAGAAAATGGGTATTTGTTAAAATGAATATTTTGTCACTTTTTACTGACACTATGCTGCGCACTTCAGAGTGTATTAGGATTTTTAAAATGGGATTAGCGCAGCGAATGGGTAACAGGCAAAGTACGGTCCAGGTAAGCTGTGTTCAGCACGACACAACGGCATTTAGGCACATAAGATACATGTGCATTCTGGGATGCTAATTTCCATTCATTATGTGTTTGTATTGTTTTCTGTCCTTTCTTTTTACAGGTACAAAGCACAGAGGGAAACACCCCCTTACCCATATTGTTCCTTAGTGAGTACAACACACTGAGGCAAGATGGCCGCCATGCTGCTGTAGAGTGCAGTCGCACTTATTCCTTCTCCTGGACCCAGGGGATAAATGGCTGGATATGGATTAAAGCATGCTGATTCTACGGGGTACACTCTGGACTGAAAGCGGTACTAGCATCAAGACATTACAAAAGGTGCTTACAACCTGGGGGTGCTATTATTGTGAACATTTTAAGAAGGCGATTGTGGACAGTATCTATACAGCCTTAAGGATGTCGCAGCGTTCAGGTGCTATACCAAAGGTCACGCAGAGTAAACGCACAACAACTATGGCTACAAGCGGCACTTCCCAGAAAACGCAGCTCAAGAAGAGCGAGAGACCTGCTAAGGACAAAGACAAAGAAAAGGCCGACTCTAAAGCGGAGATTAAGACAGCCTCGCAAGCAACACAACCGGAGACTCCTGGAGGTAAAGCGCAGGCACAACAGAGGCGCTCTCACTCCGAAAGTGGAACAGCAAAGCATGCGATTACTGTACCTGCCGCTGGTAAGGATCGGCGGCAACCCACTGTGACAGAGGCTTTCGCTGGAAGAAATCAGCAGTTAACCCCGGCCGCTGGAGGTGCCTCGGATCCAAACTCAAGACCGATCGCGGAAACTCTCCTCGCCGACCGCGAGGACGCAATCACGGCAGTTGCTAAGCAACCGGGGCCTGAAACGCTCACGCCTCTAGCGGGAGACGCACAAGGGCTTGAGAATGCAGCGGAGGTTGTCGAGGAGGTTGTCGAGGACGCCAGCACGAACAAAGACGTTAATGCAGGCGGAGAAGTAGGATCAAAGACGGCGAATAACGCAAGTAAGCTTAGCAATACCCAATCAAAGGAAACATTTGAAACAAACATTAACACTGCCCAAATGCTCGAAGCTTTGAATGAAGTAAATCTAGCGCCAACACCCGTGGTCAGCAGTGTAATGATACAGTCTACCTGGGGCAGTATGAAAAGTATTCAGAGCCACATAACAAAGGGGGCAAAAGGGAGGAGAGTATGCTCCCCGGAGAGGGAAAAGTTCTACTCCGTGACTGAGGGGTCAGACTCTTCATTGCTGGGATCAGAGGAAGAGGACACTAACACAGACCTATCATCTGGGACAGAGTCTGAAAGATCCCTCTCTAGCGAGCACAGAAACAGGGAAACACAAAAGAGAAGAAGAAGAACAATGATAAGGCGTGACAGAGAGATGGACAGAGCAGCAACAAGTACAAACAGGAAGCGGTTATGGGACTATGGTAGTGCTTCCAAAATTTACCAGGATCAAGATCTGGGAGTGGCACCCGAGACTTATCCCTTAAATGCCCCTAATGAGTTAAATGATATCCCGCCTCAAGCAACTTTGGATGGCATGTTCTCTATGCTGAAGCAAATGCACTTAGAAGCTCGCTTAGAAAGCAGACGAGCAAGGCAGGATACAAAGAAAATACAAGCGAGCATCAGGAAAATGAACAGAAAATATCAGGAAGTTGAAAGTAGAGTGGAACAAGTAGAAGAAAGAACTGGGAAATTAGAGGATGAGGTTACAGATTGGCAGAATGCAAGAACAGAACAAGGGAAGGTGATCGAAGACTTGCAGTGGAAGCTGGAAGATTTCGAGAATCGCCAAAGACGGAACAATCTACGCTTTCTAGGCATAGAGGAAGGACTGGAAGGGAAGGACCCAAGGGGGTTTATGGTTAAACTGTTAAAAGATGCATATCCAGAGACGCAGTGGCAGTGGGAAGTTGAAGTGCAGAGAGCGCATAGATTTCCATTAATGCAGAAGGGGGGAAGAGGCAGTAACCAAAACAGCAGTAATCAGAATGGATTGCCTAGGGCAATGCTGGTCTTTTTTGGAAACTTTTTGGCTAGGCAGGAAATCTTTGAGACTGCAAGACCAGAGAGGAAAAAATCAGTTGAAGGGATTATTTTTTTTACGAGGCCCGACTTCTGCCACACTACCGTGGAAAGGAGGTGGAAACTGAGACAGCTTATCACTCCTTTTCAACGACAGGGCTCAGAAGCATACTTGATGTATCCATCTAAGTTAAAAGTGGTTACAAGGGGCCGCATCAGAATGTTTTTCTCGGAAGTAAAGGCAGGAGAATATCTTGCAGAGATTACAGAGCTTCAGAAAGGCAGGAAGAGTAAGGAATCAGAACCAGCATAGGTTAAACAAGGAAAATATTAGGCATATTGCATATTGGGTTTCACGATGGTAATAGGGTTAACTAGGGTGGGAGAAGGAAAGCGACACTACAGTAGCGCGCAGCCACACATAGGTCAAAATTGACCTATTTGCCTGTGACAGGGGGGGGGGTTAGCAAGGGGAGGGGGGGAAAGGGGGGGTTGGGGGAGGGGGGGCAGGAAGGGGGTGGTAAAGAGATAAGGTTTTGTACAGCACAAAATAAAAAGGTATGTAGAGACACAAAGGTGGCAGGAAAATATCTTGAGGAATTGTTTTTTGATCTTTTCTATAAAAGCAGATGGCATTAAGAATTACTACAATCAATATATGCGGGTTAAATGATGGGGGTAAAAGGCAGAAAGTAGCGGCCATGTGCAGAATGTTAAAATTGGATGTCATATGTCTGCAGGAAACACATGTGAGGGGGAAGGATAGGTATCTTATGGATCAGCTAGGGTTTGATGTATTAGCACACACGCACCAAGATACTAAAACAAAAGGAGTGGCCATACTGGCAAAAAAAGGTTTGATGAAAGTAGAGAGAAAGAAGGAAGACATGGATGGTAGATGGGTGATGATAGAAGGAGAAATAGCCGGAAGCCGCTACACAATTGTTTCTGTATATGGTTCCAATGAAGACGAACCTGATTTATTTGATTATCTAGATACCGAATTGCCGCTATGGACTGAACCTATGATTGTGTGTGGAGATTTCAACATCAATGGGCTAACAGGGCTGGGTATGAGGGGAGGGGGGATGAAGGGCGAGCGCAAGAAGAGAGTAAGAAAAGCCATTGCCAATCTAATGAATAATAATGCGTTGGTAGACGTTTGGGCGGCATACAATCCTATAGGGACAGGTAGTACTTTTTATTCGGCCCCTCATAAAAGTATAGCCAGATTAGACTACTTCTTAGTCTCCAGTCCATTAGTATCAGAATTGAAAATAGAAATATTACCTCGAGTTTCCTCAGATCATAATCCACTGGTGTTGACTATCTCCCGGAACCACAATATTAGTCACAAAGAGTACTATTGGACATTTGAAAGAGGGTTGCTCAGAGAAGATGACTATGTTAGCAGAATGAAGGTATGGATTACACAGTTCTGGGAGGTAAACAGAGGTACGGCAACCGCAGGCATGGTTTGGGATGCATTCAAAGCAGGGATAAGGGGGGAAACACTGGCTTATACTCTACATAGGAGTAAAAAGGAGAAAATGGAGTTAGCCAGTAGGCTACAGGATTTAAGGAACCTAGAACAACAGCTTATCCAGCACGTTATAAATCAAGAACCTATTGAGCAGGTCTTACTAGAAATAGAATTGAAGAAGGCAGAAACTGGGGAAAGATTAGCTAATAAAGCTGCGGCTAATTATTTGGCAAAAAAAGAAAAGTGTTACGAGTTCAACGAGAGGGTTGGACACATGCTCGCAGTGCGTATTAGGCAAGACCTGGCAGCTGGGGAAATTAAAGAAATTAAGAATAAATGTGGGAAGGTTGTAACCAAGGTGGAAGAGGTGAGGGAGGTGTTTAGAGAGTTTTATTCTGAATTATATGATCAAGACGTGAGTAGTAAGGGAGACAAGATAGAGGACTATTTGGCTGGTATCCCACACAAGGAATTGTCCTTGGAAGATAAAGAGACTCTAGAGGCACCACTAATGCTGAGTGAACTACATAATGCAGTATCAAAACTCCCCTCGGGGAAGGCCGCAGGGCCTGACCAGATACCGGCAGAATTTTATAGGACGTTTTGGGATACACTAGTGATAGACATGTTGGAAACTTTAAGGTATGCACAGATAGGGGAGAATACACCACAGTCATGGGCTGGTGCAAGTATAGTAGTTATTTTAAAGAAGAATAAACCACATCTGGATCCCGGCTCTTATAGGCCGATCACGCTTATGAACGCAGATGCAAAAATATACTCTAAGGCTTTATCACAAAGACTTAGTAGAGTAATTGAGGGGCTGGTATACACAACACAGCATGGTTTCATACCAGGTAAAGGGACTACGGAACACACAAGGAGAATGATCACCATATTGGATGTCACGGGAGCTGCAGGAGACCCTGCCTCAGCCATCTTTTTGGATGCAGAGAAGGCCTTTGACAGGGTCTCCTGGTGCTATTTGTGGAAAGCCTTGGAGTGGTTTGGGATTGGCACAGGTTATATACAGGCTATAAAGGTGTTATATGCAGCTCCAACAGCTAAAGTGAGGATTAATAGAGGGTATACAGAGGATATACATATAAAGCGTGGTACAAGACAGGGTTGCCCGGCCTCACCACTGTTATTCGCCCTATATCTAGACTCTTTTTTGCGAAGGTTAGAAGGAAACTCGAACTTTCTCCCGATTGGTTTACATGGCTATGCATATAAGACACTTGCATATGCGGATGACGTGGCAGTGGTCACACCGGATCCAGGGTCAGCCATTATTGAAATCGAACAGGAGGCTACACTTTTTGGCACATTTTCAGGGTATTCACTAAATAAAGGAAAAACACAAATAATTAAAAATAACTGGGTAAACTATCATGATATAAGAATAGCACCTGAAGTCACTTATTTAGGGGTGAAGATCACATCCGAGTTAGATAGTTTAGTTGAAATCAATATGAGACCACTGTTGGAGAAAATTAAAACAAACACAGAAAGAATGAATAATTTACATCTGACCTTAATGGGTCGAATAAATGTCATTAAAATGATAACATTCCCTAAAGTGCTGTATTTACTTAGATCCATACCCCTATATTTTGAAAATGGTTGGTTTAGCAAATTAGAATTGATTCTGAATAAATTCATCTGGGTGAAAGGGAAAACAAGAAGAGCATACAGACATCTGACGGTAGATAGGGAAAAAGGGGGCTGGGGAGCACCAGATTTTAGGCTCTATTATTGGGCTGCGGTATTACAATACAGAGGGTGTTAATAGGAGGGGGAGGTCTGGAGCAACCAACGGATAGTGAGGTGGGCTTACCTAATGTGTATGCCGTATTGCTGGAGGAGGAAGCTGAGAATGGGTTTTTCAATACTACTGAATTCACGTATTTCAAACACACGAGATTTAAGACTTTGAATGCAGTATATAGGGTGTGGAAAGGAGTGGCAAAAAAATTAGGGTTAGGCAGATTTAATATCTATACAAGATTGTACACAAATAGCTCATTGCCGAGGGAGATCTTTAAGGATGCCACTATGTTTGATTGGTACAATAAAGGCATAATGCAGATAGGGAATTTACTGGATGTGCAGGGCAATATCATGCAGTTTGGAGCACTCAAAGCAAAATTTGGACTAGAGCACAATAGTTTTTATAAATACTTACAAGTGAGGAGTTTTCTAACACAAAAACAAGGTGGTCCGCTTGGGATGCGGCAATGCAAAATTATGGATTATATAAAAATAACCACCAAATGTACAATAAGACATCTCTATGCAGAACTGAAAGGAACGAAGTCAGATGAAAGGGCAAAATTTTCACAAAAATGGATGGAAAAATTGGGGTCAGGCTCAGAAATTTTTCAGGAGTCACTAGATCTGGGTAGAACGGTGCTATGCTCGGCAACCCTTCAATCGCAACACTACAAAACATTATTTTCACTTTACCATACACCGGCTAGAATTGCCCAGTGGGGCGGAACAACAGGAATAACTTGCCCACGATGTAATGCGAGCGGAGCAGATATTGTACATATGTTTTCGCAGTGCCCACAACTATTTACTTTGAAAATGGCGATTGAAGAATTTTTTGATAAAACGCTTAGGATCAAGATTAAGCTTCTAGATGAATTAATCATTTTAGGGGTGGTAAACATGATGGAAGCTATGCCAGTAGAGTTTATTTTTGTTTCAATAGCAGTGTTCCGCATCTGCATAGCAAGGAATTGGCTGAATAGGGCTCCTCCACTATTTGCAGATTGGATTGCTAGCCTCCTTACTATATATAATTTAGAAAAGGCAATATACGACAGGAAAGGTAGAAGGGCTAAGGCCTTAGGCAAAAAAATATGGCAACCAATTATGACGTGGAAAACTAGCAGGATAAATCTAGAATAGTGCAACAGAAGTTTGATTTGATTTGTTTTAGAGGACTGTCTTTTGGTTTATTATATCTGCTTATGATATGAAAATTTGTATAAAACAATGAAATGTATATGTACTATATAACCACCTGAGAAATTGGTATGTGCTGTAATACATACGTTGGAATATGTGGAAAAATTGCGGAAAAATTTAATAAATATGTTTAAAAAAAAAAAAAAAAGAAAATGGGTATTTGTTAAAATGAATATTTTGTCACTTTTTACTGACACTATGCTGCGCACTTCAGAGTGTATTAGGATTTTTAAAATGGGATTAGCGCAGCGAATGGGTAACAGGCAAAGTACGGTCCAGGTAAGCTGTGTTCAGCACGACACAACGGCATTTAGGCACATAAGATACATGTGCATTCTGGGATGCTAATTTCCATTCATTATGTGTTTGTATTGTTTTCTGTCCTTTCTTTTTACAGGTACAAAGCACAGAGGGAAACACCCCCTTACCCATATTGTTCCTTAGTGAGTACAACACATAGCGGGTCACTTACACTCAATTCCTGACCCTGCCTTTTTTTAAATCCCTTCACGAACACTTTACACATTCAAAGGTCCTGAAGAAAGCCATCTCATTACCAAGGCCTGGCTGAAACATGTTGACCACACAGGATGTGGGAGGCCATAGATAACTCCACAACACATCCATTGCCTTGTTTTTAACACTGCCAAGGTCCCGCTAATAAAATTACCTAGTATAGGAATTGGGACCCGAGGACAGTTTTTAATTCACACTCACGCTATCACTGCACACTCATTCACCACGAAACCAGCTCCGCTGTAAACAGGTGTTGAAGCACACTCAGGACACATTCGGTGTCACCAGCTGGAGCCCAATGATGAAGCATGCCACCAACTAGGTTGGTGGGTGAGGGCTTTCAAAAGAAATAATAGTTCTTTCTTCTGTACACACACACTATCCTTATGGCCTTTGAGGCTAGTTCCCATTGATAATACATATATTTCAGGGGACGCGAACTAGCCTAGCTGTTCCTCCCTCTCCCCTTGATACCTAAGAATTAGTTTTGTTTTCGACATAACTTCTATTCAATTGATTGGTTTAATAGATGACATGATGGGTAACATCACCAGTTAGCATGCCTGTATCTGTTCCTATCCGGCACACGGTTTGGCCATGTGCATTAGGCACAGGACACCGGGATTAATAATCTGCTTTGCCTCGTGTTCAATCCAAGTGCTACCACAGCCAGTAAAAACTTGCACATAGAGCCTCATGGAACAAAGTGGGAAATAGGTGTAGGGTAAAACCTCTGTCAATGGTTGTCCCCAGTCCTCTTGCCACCAGAATAAGATATGATTCCTGTAAAGTGGGGCAGTCACGCACTCCCAGAAGCCAATACGTCTAGCATCTTTTCATGGGTATCAGCTTTGGGTAGCATTTGGTCTTCATGTTCAGCCTGCACTCAGTCCTCGTTCCTAAAGACCCAGTAAATGTCCACATACTCTATCAGCCCTACCTTTATGCGAATATAATTTCAAGGTGACTGCAATGCACAGCTGTCTAGAGGTGAGTCATGGATATTGCAAGATTCTTGCCAAAGTGCACAGTAGGGGTCATTGTATTCATTCTGCAGTCTATCAATAGTGTCACAGCAATATTCATTTTCCTTTTTGGGGACCCTTGCGTAACCCTCTGTGTCTCTACCTCGTCAGGGTCTGCTTCAACTGAAACTGACCTGTCATGTCCCAGGACAGATTCTTCTCATGGGGAATGTATACCGGCTGCTGTACTTCCTTTGAGAAATTGATGGTGGTTAGATGTTTTCATGTCGTGGCAGACATTGACTAATATTGCCTTAAGGCTTTTGAGTATGGACTCTGACATGGTCAGGCCAGTCCGACTCGTTTTGATATTTGTTCCCAACTGAGAACTGTATATGGCTAACCCTTCAAAGGCTAAACTGCAGGCAGTAACTCTAACTGCATAATACATTTACCCTAAACCAAAGTTTCTGTTTCAACGATGGATGATCTAAGTCCATTGAGAAATGTTGTGGCAGACAGCAAAAACAATTTTATGGGTGGTTTCGTGGCAAATGAATTGTTTGTAGCTTGTGTTTCTTTGGATACACATGTTCCTGCCATATAGAATTGGGCTCAAATGTATGCAAGTTTCTTTTTTTCTACTAAGTCTTCTGAGTCATGAGGTGTAGGATGACTCTTTATATAACACTGCACAAGGGCAGCAACTCCATGTTAGATTTTCTTTGCAGCTTCTGGGTCTGACGTGCATGACTGGAGTTCCTTGATTGCGGTCCCTTTTGACACTTTCATCCACTGTTCTAGGTCTTCTTTTCCGACACTGATTGCAGCTTGAAATGCTAATTTATCACAGTCTACTCCCAGATCTCCACAACACAAACTACTGCCCAATCTCTCCCTTAGGGCCTTGGGCCCAGCTCCATTACTTGAGCTTAAACTTGATGACTTCCCGCTAAAGAATGCCCGATTGGTAATGGAACTGATGACTTTTTGACATTGCCCCAGCTTCAGTGTGAAATTCCAGTGGTCACCAGGTGTGTAATTTGTGCTTTTTCTCATTGCTCGAAGCTACCTGCGTGGCCTACCTGGGGTCCAGATCCAAGATGACACTCTGCTACCAGCGAGAATGGTACGGGGAGCATCACAAGATGCGCAAACACTCTGCAGAGGATACCCCAGACTACTTCAGGGAAGTTGTAACCTCAAGCATCCCACCCCTCATTTCTGGTTCTGATACAGACTGGGAAGAGCAACAATCATGATAGAAGTTAAGGATACACACTCACACTCTCTGACACACACTCACTCTCAGACACACACTCACTCTCATTCTCTCAAACACTCACACTATCTCTCTCAAACTCACTCTCTCTCAAACACCCACACACTCGCTCTCCCAGAAACACACGCTCCCTCTCCCAGAAACACACGCTCCCTCTCCCAGAAACACACGCTCCCTCTCCCAGAAACACACGCTCCCTCTCCCAGAAACACACGGTCACTCTCATTCTTTCAAACACTCACACTATCTCTCTCAAACTCACTCTCTCTCAAACACACACACTCTCTCTCCCTCTCTGAAACACACACACACTCGCTCTCTCAGAAACACACACTCTCTCTCCCAGAAACACACGCTCCCTCTCCCAGAAACACACGCTCCATCTCCCAGAAACACACGGTCTCTCTTCCAGAAACACACACGGTCTCTCTTCCAGAAACACACACGGTCTCTCTTCCAGAAACACGCACGCGCTCTCACCCAGAAACACACACGATCTCTCCCAGAAACACACACGCGATCTCTCCCAGAAACACACACGCGATCTCTCCCAGAAATACACACGCGATCTCTCCCAGAAATACACACGCGATCTCTCCCAGAAACACACACGCTCTCTCTCCCAGAAACACACACGCTCTCTCTCCCAGAAAAACACACGCTCTCTCCCCCAGAAAGAGACTCTCTCTCTCTCCCATAAACACACAAGCGATCTCTCCCAGAAACACACAAGCGATCTCTCCCAGAAACACACAAGCGATCTCTCCCACACAAGCGATCTCTCCCAGAAACACACACATGGTCTCTCCCAGAAACACACACGCTCTCTCTCCCAGAAAGAGACAATCTTGGTGGAAATCTCTTCCAAAACGTAATTAACTTTCCAGTTCACACCTATGCTAAAGGGTACGTTAAACCATATACATAGCCCTTTGAAGTAACCCCAAGGGCAGAATTCAAAGTCAAAGCCTCAGCCTAATGACCATCCATATATAAGGGAACAAATGAATCCAGACTCGAGATAGCCAATCTGCATGTCAACATGCTAAATCCTAAGGAACAGGGGAGTGCTTTGCAGCCCGACAAGGAGAGCAAGAAGATGGACGAAGCTGGAAAATGGGTGGCTGCAGGTGCCTCCAACCAGTGGTACATTGCCAACTCAGAGGGACTCCTCAAATGTTATGACAATGGAGTTGGGAACAGATGCAGGATTTGTTTCAGATCCTCCTACTGGAATATTGGTAGAGAGGGGAGAACTGGCCACGGAGGGCAAGACAATCTCCAGTGCAGCTGTTTAATGTGCCATAGATGCAGCAGATACTGAGGCCCGTGTGATCATCACCAGTATCCTTATCCCACGCCATGCATGGCTATGCATTTTTGGGTTTAAACTCAGTCAGCAATATCTGCTCAACCGGCCCTTTGATGAGAAAACACTTGTTTCGGCCACAGGTTAACCAGATGTTGGAAAATATAAAAAGGAAACTGATAGTGCAAACCCTGATCCAAAGGCTCCTTTCAGAGGCAACACTATTATGACTCCTCCAAAGCTACCTCCATAGATACACGCCTACCACCCCTACACTCCCTGAGGATCCTCTAGGGAGTAGGTATAGAGGAATCCGATATAGGAAGAGAAGTTCAAGCAATGGGGTCTCCACCAGCCTCATGCAGAGACTTGAGACAGTCCTCTCTGGCCCCTCCCCCCACAAATCACATTACGCCTGTTGGGGAAGACTCCAAGATTTCATGCAACAGTGACAGGAAATAACTTCAGACAAATAGGTTCTAATTGATGTGCAAGACGGTTACTGCTGAGAACATCGCTCACACCCACTCAACATACCACCCAGTGCCTTACACCTCAGCAAAGAACCATCTCCAGCTCTTCTAGTGGAAGAGGTGCAAATCCTCCTTCAAACATGAGCCATTGAGCACTAGGGAAAAGGAGTCTACTCCCTCATTCCCAAAAAGGACAGCTCCCTCAGGCCAATCTTCAACCTAAAGTTCTTTAACTGATACATCCTGAAAGAACATTTCCTCATGGTAACCCTGCAGGAAGTCATCCCTCTGCTGCAAGAAGGCAAATGTGGCAACATTTAATCTGAAAGGTGCATATTTCCACATCCTAGCTGATTCTCATGTTGTGGCTGACATTGATTGTGAGAGCCGTTAGACTTGTCTGTAGACTCAGACATGGTCAGGCTAGTCGCACTCCAGCGTGTCCTCTTAAACCAAGCAGTGCAAATATGCAAGTGCCTAACCTTTCAAAGCCCACCCTGCAGCCAATATGTCAAACTACAGAATACATTTTACTCCACACCTAAAGCAAAGATTCTATTGCAATAGAGGGATGGTGTCATTCTATTGAGAAATTAATGTTGTGACACACTGCAAAAACAACTTTTTTTGGAGGTTGTATTGGAAACAGATTGTTCGTAGCTTATGTTGCTGCAGATAGACATGCTCAAGGTACACCATCCAGCCCACAGAGGCTACCTATGCTGTGTGGTAAGTGACTGCCATTACCTGTTCAGAACTCTGCCTTTTGGCATCACCAACTCTCCACCGAGTGCCTAGCAGTGGTTGCCACACATTTGAGATGGGGAGACATCCACGTCTTCCCCCTAATAGACTTTTGGCTGATCAAGAGTTCAGACAAGCTCCAATGTCAGGCCCATATCCAGGCCGCTATCACTCTCCGTCACAGTCTGATTTACCGACCACATCACTAAATTATTTAATCCCTCTCCAGATAGTCTTTACTGGAGTCAACCCTAAACTCCGTTACAGGCAAAATCCTATTGCAGGCAATGAAGGATCACGGCTTTGTGCCAAAGGGCGCCCTCAACTCTTTAGATGTCAAATGGCTCTCATGCTACAATGACCAAACTAAACCCGGTGCAAGGCATACCACCTTTTTGGAGCCTTTAGCATTCCTCAGAAAGCTCAGCTAATTTTGAAAGTAGGGATTGCTAGATGGATAGTCAAGTATATCCAAACTTGCTACCAAAAAAACAAATAAGGTCTCCCTCTACCCCCCCCCCCCCCCCCCAAGGTACACACTACATGTAACAAGTCTGCCACCATTGTTCTTGGAAATATTCCTCCAGCTCACGTTGTTAAAAAGGGTTCCAAAGACAACCGGTAACCAAAGACCCTTTTATGTTGCCCGGCGGTATCGCCTCTATGACCCACCAATATTAATCAATGAAGAAGCAGGCGCTGGAGACTGGAAGGCGGGAAACGAGGATTTTATTCTCTCCGGAGGAGAACACATCAATTCAGACAGCAAGTATCGTCACGAGGTGCTCTAACCACATCTCTGAGGCCGGGCCTCTTATACTAGAGTTTACGACCTTTATTGCACATAACACATTCTCGTAATATTTTAATACTTGAAAGAACATCCTCGGAATCTCCCCTCCAGACCCGTTCCCACATACATTTACAGTTGGATTCCCCACCCCGGTCACAACAGGTGATGGTGGTCGCACAGCAGGGCATTCCGCCGATTCACGGAATGCGTGGGGTTGATCGGATCTCATGGGGTGGGGGCTTTGATCGGTTCGGGGGTCTTTTGATGGGGAGGGGAAGCTTCCTACTGTACGGGGTAATAAACAGTATCCGCAGGGTCAGGTGGCAGCCTGGGAACGAGGAAGACAAACGGGGACACAGGAAAAGGGGGTTTGCATCAAAAGGGTTTGAGGCCATGAAAGGAATGAAGGGAGGTGTCGCGCTGGGAACAGGATGGGATTCCGTGGTGAAGCTGCGCTGGAGAGGGGTTTATGACCCAAGGCATGAGAGAGCGGGGGGGTTGTCAGCGTGCGGGGGAATGCTTGCGAGGTTAAGAGAGAGAGAGACGCGCTGGCTATTAGTGAGGGGCAGGGAGGCCATGGTGCTCAAAATGGCTGCCGCTTACGCGCACGAATGGGCCTGGAAAGGGGGCAAGATGGCGCCGATAATGTTCACCAAGTTTGTATTTATTTTTCACAGTCCTCCCTTTAACATTTCCAAGACATCTTGCTGGCCTATTTCCTATCTACATCTATATGCAGCGATCATAAGTAAGGGAGAGGGGACTTAGGCGAAAGAATTGTACATAAACATCACATTATAAACATCATATTGAAAAATCTCATCAGTCAGTAGGCGGGTTCATTGTTAAGTTGGTTGCAGGAAAAAGTCATCGTAATGCAATATCAGACTAGAATCACGTAGCGAGGGCGTTGGGTACAGATCATAGAATAAGAACTGGTAAATTATCATATAAATAAGTCCTTTTTGTATACGGTGGGTGCATAGTCAGTCCAATGGTGATTGGGAGAGAAAGGAGATACAGTAAAAATATCAGAGTTCTTCGTTGTCCTTTTGTCGTCTTCTGTCGGCACTGTTGAACACCTGGATTACCTATCAACAGAAATGTTCATGTGGATCGAGTCGTTGGGGGTAATTGTGAGATCAGTTCGTTTCTTGAGTCTCTGTGGTGGGCATTTCCTGTTGCTTCCATCATCTCCAAGGTGCTTGGTAGCGGGCAGAACCACAGACTTTGTTTATCTTTTCTTCGGGGGCGACCCTTGGTGGAGTTCTAGGTCACCGTTCTGGGATTTAACACAGTTCGTGGTCTACTTAGTCGGAGCTCCCTCCCTTCTGACGTAGGGAGTACTCTTCTCTGGGTAGCTCAGTAGGATTTGGAGGAACTTGGGAGTTCGGGTGGAAAGGTGCGGGTGTGAACAGTCCTTATGGTAGGTCGGAGGAAGAGGGGATGGAGCAAGGCCAAGTCGGGAACAGATCAGGGGGGGGGGCGGAGAGTTTTGCGTCAGGCGAGTCCGAGACCATGTTCAGAGAGCGGGGGCTTTTTGGCACACGTTGATCATAGAGCAGGGGCTTCAGGTCAGCCCTTTCCTTAGCTTTGTTTGAAACAGTGCCCCGTCCTGCGACTCCTTACTGCCGTGGTCTCGCCTTGGCCTCCGTTGCTGACGTTCCACAATCCGCAGTCAGGCCGCGTGCTCCCACATCCGGTCTCTTTCTCCTCCGACAGTGATATCCTTAAATGAGTGTTGAAAAGACAGTCTTTAGAGATTTTGCAGAAAAAGGTAATTACATGAATCTATTTTCTTTCCCAACACCAAGCGACTAGCGTAAGCACTCGCTACATTTGAGATTTTCGCGGCTTACGTATAAACAATTGATGATGGGTTTGCTGGATTCCTTGCAACTTCCTTTTGTTGGCTAATTCTTTGACGCTTTGATGATTATTACGTTCATTTGTCATATGTCTATTATAGTAGATGTCAGTTCTTCTGGCAGAGACCCATTTCCCTAGTACGAGTCTTGCAAGGCTAGGCTAGTCTTCAGGGCCTTGTATTTTACAAAAAGTGCAACGTGCTATTCACCATAGTCTGATAAGCATCCTTCTGAGGGATGAACATAGGCTAAACGAGTCTGCATTACATAAAAACATCTTATTTTCAACCATGCCTACTGCAACAAGTTCTTTCGTTTTTCAATCTAATTTTCAACTTTGCACACATCCTTCTAACTTTCTATATAAATCCTCGCAACCTGGTTACTACAAAAACTCGGGAGGGGTGGTTTGCAATAATTATTAAACTTATCCTCGGGGAAGGAGGGATCTGATGGATACCAAACTGGGGGCATTTTGGGTAGATGGGGGTGTCTCGATCATTTCTTACAGCTTGGGGTACGGAGACAATTTTCAATGGGGATGGTCGCATCACCACAGACACATTTTTATCATAGGAGCCACTGACAAAGAGTTCCCTGAGAGTGGGTCAAATTTAGGGAACCCTAGTCGTCTTACCTGTCCCTTTCCTATCGGCCAATTTAAATTTCATCCATATTTTAGTAGAAAAGGAGAGGTAGTAACGTGGTACCAATACGATTTTATTTAGGACAGATTTGCACAAATACTTGTGGTATTTGGGGCCAATCAGGAGGTGCACCAGGTTCGCCAATTAGGTGCCAGTTGCTAGGAAGAGGGAAAGTGTGGAGGGGTGGAAGAGTGAGTGAGAGAAAGAGAGAGAGAGAGAGAGAGAGAGAGAGAGAGACAATAGGCCGAACAGTACACGTGTGACATAGAGAATGACCGTGTATTGTTTGGGCTATTCAGTGCGTTACCCAACGTTAGACGTTTCGGGTCTGTGTTAGGAGGTGGGAAGCATGCAGTTTTGGGACAGAAAAGCGTTAGATTTGGTAAAAAGGTCGTGAGAGCGTCCTTGTTGTGCCATTTTGTAGCGCTAGTCCGTCTTCATGCATCGGGCGTGACGTGGTTCCAGATCCCTTATGATACTCTAATCGGGATTCTAATGTAACCTGCAGAGGGAAAAAGGGGGAGAAAAAGGGGAGGTAGGGGGACAACATTCGAACACATCAAATGTAAGGGCACGAAAATCCTTTACTTACCACATACTCGTACTTGTCTCTTCGGGATATAATCCCTTAGGGTTCTGGTTTCTTAAAGTCATGGGGGCAGGCAATGTGATAGGTGGTTCATGGGGAGGTTTGAGGATGGCGTTAAGGATCGTGTGTAGTGAAAAACGCTAAAAAGAGGAATCAGAGGTGCCTAGCGCGAGGTACCCGGTTTCGTAGATGTATCCGGTCATCGGGGTCCCAAAATCATTCCCAAAGCTGTGATGTTCTTAAGGCATACCAGTTCTTTGTTCAACCCTGTACCTTAGTACCTTCGACCACCATATCCTTATAGCAATTTATCAATCACACCATTTTACTTTACCCATTCTCTGAAGTCGAGGTCCTTCTTCATAAGCAGTGTATCATACCTTCGTTTTGACCATCAACCCAGGGCCGAACAACCATTTCTCGGATAACCTTAAAAAGAGAGCAGAACAGTTGCGCACAGAAAAACCCTCCCACCGATACCCGTATTTACAAAAGTACGCGGAGCCTATCCATAGCTTCTAAGACTTTTATTTGTAGAGTTATTCAGTACGTAAAAGGTGAGAGCGCAATTCATATTTTGGCCTGACATGTCGTCGATGGAAGCACATACAGTAGGGGGTTATTTTGTAGTACAAGAACATGTAAAAAGGTCTAATTAATTATTTGTAAGTAACCAAAAACATTTCATTGCGTGACGAAGGAATCAGGGGCATTTCAGTTCATAGATGGAAACACAGTCAAGCTCATCGTAATCACATTTCCTAAATGCAAACCGCGGGCGTGCATCATGAGCGACGCTATGTATCAGTTACAACAAATATCAAAAATAAATTGTTCATTGAAATCAACATTTTTACAGAACCTCTTCTTAAATGTTTGCCAAGTGCACCCTCCTCCCTTTAACATTGAGTGCGCAATGGTTCATATATATACATATATATCTTAGTACATCAAGTTTCATTAGCTAAGGAACACCATGAGGCACCCGTAAGTTCCATTGATACCAGCGCCATTTTGGGCGAGGCCGGTTTAGTCCGGAAGTAGCATCAGGGGCAAAATATCCCCGACAATTGGCGGTTGGACCAGAGTCCCTTTCGGTAGTCCAAAAGAAAACTGTGCTAACAAAGGGGCTGGTGGTGTGGACCGTCAATCAAGAGAGGGAGGGGGTAAAGTCTCTCTTACCGGGTCATGTTGATGTTCAGCCGGAACTTGCTCGAGTTCGTTAGCCCATAATGTTCCTGGGTGGTTCAGACGGAAGCTGATGCAGACACGAGAGCACCGCCATCTTGTTGCTGTGCCGTGGTTATTTCATTTGAGATCAATGCAGCTGTTCCTCACCGGAAGCCTGAAGGGGCCGAGGGCTCTTGGGACTTTGGTAGAATCTTCAAAGTCGAGGGGATGTTTTGTCGATGGTGGGGGCTTGCGCCCAGGTGGGCAAGCGCCCGAGTTGCAATTTCGGACAAAGTTACTCCAGCGGCCTAGACCCGCCTTTCAAGGGCCCAGACGCCATTTTGAGGCCCTGCAGCAACCTTTGCCGTATCCATCAGGAGCGGAGGAAAACTTCTTGTGATGGCGAAAAACAGAGCATCATGCGGTTGGAGCAGGACATTTTGGTTCGGGGCGCCAGGGTGCAGCAGTGGAGCCTTCATCTGGGGAGGTGAGGGAGGCTCACCGTGCCGTCTTCCTCTCCCGGTGCATCCTACGCCGTCTCTTGGAATCAGGGGCGCACATGATGACCACCCTACACCCCTGATTCCGACTCTTGGGGGACCACTGTACATCCGGTACTCCGGAAATATGCCCGTCGGACATTGTATGTCCTGTACTACGCAAGTATACCAGCCGGGTCTTGTATGTCCTGTACTGCGGAAATATACCAGCCGGACATTATATTTCCTGTGCAGCGTAGGTATATGGCCGTCGCCCGGCTGGAGGACATCGGCGTCGGGCCAGGGCAGGGAAGCCTCCTACCTGTGGAGGTGGAAGCGGCTCGTCCGCGTCGCCTCTTCCTCCCTGCCCACCCTGCATCCGTTCGATGGAGGAATTCGTGATGGCCGGACCAGGAGATATGAGGGAGGGGGTCATTTTCATCCGCCCCCTCCCTACTCGCGGCCCGGGGGACGCCATCCCTGGAAGGGCAGTATGGGAAGACCATTTCATTGCCCGCTGTGTGGGGTCTCCAGTACCTTCTCGCCAGCAATCTCTTTTTGGGCTCATGGTTGCTGGCAGGCCCCGCCCCACACGTGCTATGTGTTTCGGATGGGCGGGACCATCGAACTGTTACATTTCGAGGACTTCCGGAGTGAGCATAACATGTTTTGTATTTTTCCTATTAGTCAAGTTTGCTTTTTAGAGAGTTCTACTAGTTATTCTATTTACTGTTGGTTGTGTGTTTTACCGTAATTAAATCCTAAGTTATATAATAGACGCTTGGCTTTCTTGAATCTTTTCTCTAACGGGGGGTTGTTTACACTGACCTGCAGTTGTGTTTGTTTTTCAGAGTGGGGGAGCAACAGAGAGCAATCAGTCCCAGAACTCCAACATGTCGTTAAAATTTGTCTGACGAAATCTGTGCCACCGAGCATAATCGAACGGGGTGGTCCTGTCTGCTCTGTCTGCACTAGTCTGATTGGTTTTTATCTCACGTCTTTTTCCTTTCTGTCGGTCCGTCCTTTCTGTCGCCCCTTCATTCTTACCTATGCTTTGCAGAGTCGGGCATTGGGCTTTCCAGTGTCCAAGACATTTACAGAAAGCACATTGGTTTTGTTTTAAATCTGTCCGTCCTGTGCGTAATGTCGGGGGATTACCTTCAGGTCGTTGTGTTCCGGGGTTGGCTTGTCGGCACATCCCCTTACACCATTCGCTTTTCATGTCTACTCCTCGGGGCTGTGCCATCGCTGGCCCTTCCCTTTGCCTACTAGACGTTTGGAGGTTTGTCCGTCGTGTCCCTTCACCTTTTCTAAATTCGTCGCTTTCCCTTCGTTGCGTGGCTTCTTTGCGCCACATACCGAGACTATCGAGCATAATAGGTGTTGTTTCATTCCTACGAAGGGCTATTTCTACTGTTTCTATTTTGTCGAGATCAAAGGATCCTCTCAGTGGCCACTGTCTTTCTCGATCCTTTTTCGTATATTTATGCCACAGCTCACTATAGGCTATAGCAATTAATCCATGCTTCATGAACATGTCCTTATTAGGGGTGCCTTCCAGCGGAGCCGGATGGTTCATCTCTAATAAGCGGTCCGGGTAAAACAGGCTACTGACCAGTGGGGAGAAGACAGGCATGACGGATCACAATGGGATAATAGTCAGCACTACCTATCTTATCACTGCGCGCAAAGACTAGACAGAATATTTCTATTCTACGTTGTTTGCACGTAGTGAATACCTCATGAACCAATTCTGAGCAATCGATCAACGTTAGGTCAAAAATAAAAAATCAATATGGTCAATGGGGAGAATAAGTAGGCTCGCAAAGGTTCGCGTCACCTACCCTTTCACTATCTGCAAAGAGGGGACCTAATCTTCCCTGTTTTCAGACAGAGAATCTCCAGAAAACAATCTATAACAGTTAATCAATGTTAGGTCAAAAATAAAAAATCAATATGGTCAATGGGGAGAATAAGTAGGCTCGCGAAGGTTCGCGTCACCTACCCTTTCACTATCTGCAAAGAGGGGACCTAATCTTCCCTGTTTGTAGACAGAGAATCTCCAGAAAACGATCTATAACAATTAATCAATGGGGGGGGGGGGGCAATTGTTCAATGGGGAGGGGGAAAATAGGTCCGACGGGTGCGTACCTATCCTTCGCTGTTTATAAAGGGAGAGCCTGTTGTTTCTCCGTTTGCAGACAGCGAATCTCCAATAAATTAACAAAGAGTAATACTAGTATTTTCACAACAATTATCAATTACTTCCAATTATCTATCACTATCGCAATTTCGTCGTGTTTACACGACCTTACCCGGACCGCATGGACAGTTTCTCGTCTTCCGAATCCAGCGCCCGATCGTCCTCTTCTCTTCGTACTTCTCGTGGCACTCCTGATGGTTCCCAGTCAGGACCGCAGATCACTCGAGAGAGGTCTGTTCGGAACCAGTGAAGTTCGGATGATCGGCTGTCAGACGAGGGTCTATCGGACAGGGTACCTTCCGATCGTTGCAGTCGTTCACTCTGTCGTCAGGACCTCTCCCACTGGATCCACGAGTCGCTGATGGGCCCCACGTTTGGGACGCCAATTGTTAAAAAGGGTTCCAAAGACAACCGGTAACCAAAGACCCTTTTATGTTGCCCGGCGGTATCGCCTCTATGACCCACCAATATTAATCAATGAAGAAGCAGGCGCTGGAGACTGGAAGGCGGGAAACGAGGATTTTATTCTCTCCGGAGGAGAACACATCAATTCAGACAGCAAGTATCGTCACGAGGTGCTCTAACCACATCTCTGAGGCCGGGCCTCTTATACTAGAGTTTACGACCTTTATTGCACATAACACATTCTCGTAATATTTTAATACTTGAAAGAACATCCTCGGAATCTCCCCTCCAGACCCGTTCCCACATACATTTACAGTTGGATTCCCCACCCCGGTCACAACAGGTGATGGTGGTCGCACAGCAGGGCATTCCGCCGATTCACGGAATGCGTGGGGTTGATCGGATCTCATGGGGTGGGGGCTTTGATCGGTTCGGGGGTCTTTTGATGGGGAGGGGAAGCTTCCTACTGTACGGGGTAATAAACAGTATCCGCAGGGTCAGGTGGCAGCCTGGGAACGAGGAAGACAAACGGGGACACAGGAAAAGGGGGTTTGCATCAAAAGGGTTTGAGGCCATGAAAGGAATGAAGGGAGGTGTCGCGCTGGGAACAGGATGGGATTCCGTGGTGAAGCTGCGCTGGAGAGGGGTTTATGACCCAAGGCATGAGAGAGCGGGGGGGTTGTCAGCGTGCGGGGGAATGCTTGCGAGGTTAAGAGAGAGAGAGACGCGCTGGCTATTAGTGAGGGGCAGGGAGGCCATGGTGCTCAAAATGGCTGCCGCTTACGCGCACGAATGGGCCTGGAAAGGGGGCAAGATGGCGCCGATAATGTTCACCAAGTTTGTATTTATTTTTCACAGTGTATGCAAAGGAGCTACCTGGGCAGCCCTACCACACATTCATTTAAATATTACTGTGTGGATATTCTTGCTAGGCATCAAGTTCAAGTTGGCCACACAGCCCTTAGAACCCTTTTTTGCAGTCACCTGCCTCATGCAAACACTAGCCACCTCTTATTCAGAGGGACTGCATATCGTTTATGCAGAGTATGTGTATCTACAGGAACACATGCTACAAATTAAAAATGTTACTTATCCTGTTGGAATCAGTTTGTAGCATGGGGGATTATAGATTCACATGCACTCTTCCTTCTCACCGGAACATGTGGCTTTAGATTTTTTCTATAGACAAACCCCTTAAGTAAGAGCAGGTGCATTAGTCTTTCTACCACTCAACACTATTCTTACCTGCAGAGTGAAAAATAATGTAACCTGGAATGTGTGCCCATGCGCAAACCAGCTGAAGAAGGAGTTTCCATATACCTAGTGACTCTAAAGGCTCCTTTGAAGGAAAACAACTTGCACATGTCTGAGCCCAACACTAGATTGCAGGAGTATGCAGAGCATAGGAATCTAGAACTCTACACGCTACAAACAGATGCTTAACGAGTAAGTAATATTTACCTTTTGGGCCCTCCCCATTAATTAAATAATCTTTAGAGGACCTGGCAGTGCTGTAAATGCATTACAAATACAATGCTAATGTAGTGGATTACGTAGTGGCAGCCCCCCACTGTTCTCCCAAGTTTCACTAATGCTCTTCGCTCAGTTGGCACACTTCAACAAAGCTAAACAAAACCTGAACATGCTAATAGTGATTGGTTGGGTCCTCTTATTAACTAAAGCTTGTACACCACAAAACTCACTTCCCAAGCCAAAGGTGTTTAACAAAGCAAAACATCTCTTCCACAAATAGTTTACTGAATACCTATGTTTTCTTTTGATCGCAGATAACAAACCAGAATTGTCCAGTTTTTTACTTAGTGTTTTCAATAAATGTTGCCCTTTTTGATTACAAGGGACCGTTTTTGCGTTTATACTAACTGCACCAAAATTAACATCTAATATTAATAAAAAAATCTCTGGGTTCTTGTGATAAATAAAAACAACTCTGCCTTCCTCCTCTGACAAACGGTCTTTCCAGTATCCAATTGCCTTCCCACAAAAAAAAAATCCTCCCAGATTCAGCTACAAAGAAAATTAATTTTCAAGCTCCACTCGGACAAGTACCATTAAATAAATTGAACATTACCTCTTCGTCCTATTCCTCATTCCAGTCCTTATGTTGGAAACTACCAAAGCCAAATAAAAACTTTGTAAAACTGTCTATCATAGAACAAAATATAATGAGGGAAAACTGAAATGTTCAAACTATTGTAATCTGAAATCGCTTGCATATTACATAATTGCAAGCAACTCTAGAGCTAAAAACAATTGCTACAATGCTTTCAAAATGCAACTGAAAAGGTCTTGTGGGGGAGGTGCCAAGCCTCAGTTCTGTAAAGCTCCAACACAGAAGCTCCTTGTGTTGCTGCCCAAGCAGCTCACCTGCCTCAAGTTGATGTAACCTGAATGCCAACTGGGCAGGGGACAGTCTGAATGCCACAAGCCATCAAAATGCAAGATCTCACCCATCTGCTAACAATATTGGTAGAAAGACCCTGGTCAAAGTTATCAAAATCCCCCTGTCTGCATGCAGCTACTCTTTCCAAGTAAAACCAAAATCCCCTCTTAACATCTAGGGAACGAAGCAGAACATCTTCAGGAGTGGAAGGGTTGGAAACAATTCAAACAAAAATCAATGATTTCATGTGAAACAAAAAAGCTACCTTTGGGACATGGTAGTGTCCTAATCTTAACACCAGCTAATCGGGGATACAATAGAGAGGGCAGCAGGAGAGAGAACCTAACTCTCTCAATCTTGCTGAAGTTATAGCCAGCAAAAGAATAATCATTAAACCTTTAGAATAAGAAGAAAATCCCAATTAGGGGTTAAATTGTGTGAAGATAGACAGAAAACCGAAAAGCTCTTCTGAAGTCAAAGAGCATTGAGCACTTCTCCAAGATTCTCAATTTACCTTTATAAAGGCCTGTTGTAGAGCCAATGGCAATCCCACCTGCAAGCTCTCTTGAAAGATAACTAGAATAGTTTGAGGGCAGGAAGATTGTGCTTAATTTGTCCACCCCCGTGGTTCATCCCTGAATATGTACATAGAGTAGGGAGATCAGCACTTTCTCTTCCATTGGAATCTGTATTCCTTGTATGTTGAGGTAACTTTGTAGTTCTTATTAGTCCTGATAACTACGTTCCCCTACAAAACTGTTGCAAATCCCAAAAGGGCCAAATGGCTCTCAATTCCTTAGAATGTGAAGAATGTTTTTATTCTTCTCTTGGTCATCATCTCTCTAAGGTCTTTTTTTTCGAAGTGGTAACCCATAGGATACCACTGGCAACTGTCATAATGATTACTGGAGGGTGACTGGTAAGAGAAATGTTAAATGTCCTAGGTGACGATTCCTCTCGTGTCCTGTAATAATGGATCTGTTATCTCATAGTTCTGAGACGTCTAATCCCCATATGATTGCATTGGTTTTCCCAGGAGAAACCTTGATCATGGCACTACATCCAGCACAGCTGCCATGCCCACCAGAACTGTCTCTCCCAGAAGGGAAATCTTTTCAGAAAAGAGCTAACGGGACCGATTTGATCTGCTCTGTTCTCTGGCCTGGAAGGGAGTTACCCCTAGGTATGTTAAGAAATGTCCTACAATGTAGTCAATGTCCTAAGTAGACGTGAGATGATGCTTCTTTCAGTTCATTTATAGACAATTCTTCTGCAGGACCAAGATAACGTCCTTCAATGATTAATCTATAAAGGATGACTGAATTGTCCATTCACTCGGGCAGTGGTTTAAATTTCCTCAGACCAACCAAACATGCCATCTTGATAAACTCCATAGGAGCGTACTTGAGACAAGTGATAAGACATAGAATTGAAAATGTCAACCTTCTGCAATTGGAAGATTTTTAGGATTTATCTTATGAATCGGAGTATGAGCAGTCGGCAGTTTCAGGGGTGGTATGAATCCACTTGTGTGGCATGGGAAATGAATCTGTGCAGGCACTCTATCTTAAAATAAGATGTCTGAACACAACTGTTGATATTCTTTAGATCCAGTACTAGACTGTGGCCTTCTGCAAGCTTTCCCACTAAAAATAGGATAGATTAAATTTCCGGTCCCTCTTCTCGAACAAGAATCAGTTTTCTTCTGTATCAAAGCCTTGGTGCCTTATTTTAAAGTTGGGGCTGTCTTTACTTCTGTAAACAGTAGTAGCGATGAACTCCAAACTTGGAAGCTTAGAGACAAAGCCTACAAGTTAGCCTTCTTGAACCACCTCCAGCACCCAAATACAAATCCTCTGATAGGTCTGCCCACTGGATCTCCATCGTCAGCCGTTCAGCAACCGTCAGGACCACTGCTGTTCGTTCTGACTAGAAGACATTTAAGATGTTGTATTATCCTCTAATTTCTGTGTTGAAAACACTTTCTTGTAGCTGTTTGAATAACTGGAGGAATACTTTGATTCCCAACTACCAGAGTGGGAAGAACCATAAGCGTTAAGTTAGAGTATGCGGTCTGTCTTTGAATGCTTTTGTCACCATTTGTTCTATTTGTTCTTCAAAAAGATTCATGCTTAGGAAAGGAAGCTTTTAAAGACCTGCATTTTCTGTAAATTTGGTCTGGTCCCTTGTCTGCATGTGAATTTGGGCTGGCACTGAAGCTCCAGATGCAAGAGCAGAAGCCTGTGACCCATCACAAGCAACAGCTGCTAGGAAGTGCACGCTCCTCTCCTTTTTGTGCCACAATATGAATGAATGAATGAATGAATGAATGAATGAATGACATTATATTTGTATAGCGCGTTTCTATATGAGAACGGTCTTAGTTCTTTCCATGCTCCTTCGAGTATGTCGTGGCTCTTAACTAAGGAATGTGCAGTGTAGCCCTCATATGGTCCTGCTCTTAATGCTCAACTGTTCCTTCCATACACTTTTATTTCTTTACTTTCTCTATGGCTTTGTACACCTGATCCACTTGTCTGATTTTGCTGATGTACGTTCTGTCAGGGTTGTCAGCATTGAATCAATTTAAAGGACATGTAGCAGAACCTTCCACATCCTCAAAGGCTCTGAATGGAACTAGGAATCATAAGGTGATCCAGAACATGCCATTCTCAGGCTTGAGATCAGAAGAATCCCTTGACCCAGTATGGAACGCTGTAGCATATTTACCTGTTCTGTTTTTTTTAAAAAAAAGATTGTAGTAGCCACTCTAAGTGATGTGTATATTTTTTTTTACACAAAAAACTGTTTTTTGATTTGATAAGTACTTTACCGGTGTGAGATTAACTGGCACTCACCTGCTCATTTGAGTTACACTAAGATTGTACTTTCCTTGGAATAGATACTTTTTGTAGTTTGGTATAAATTCCGGGTGGACGGAGCTCGCGTGATTTCACTCTGTGGAGTTTCGTTGAAATTCCGCATGATTCTGTGGAGTTCTGCCAACGGGTGGAAATATGCATGTCGCTCTGCAATTTAGCGCCTGTAATCGTCCTTCACTGAAAAAACAGTGTGAACGGCACCGTGCAGTGCGCAGGAGTTGGTTTTGCTGCTGCTCAAGAAGTAGCCCTCTGACAGCGACTGCCGACATTAGGAAGTCTTGCCAGAAGTCCTGCTAGTGACCTGAAATTGCGCTAGGGGACGCAAAAGCTCACTCTTGCTTGTTAGCTTGCATTTCTGGATCCTGGCATAGAGAACAGTTCCTCCATGCAGCGATTGTGGGATTTGGCCAGAACATGCGCTACAACAAGAATAATGCAGTTGACAAATTCTGCAAATTCTACGAGAGAAATGTCATTTTCTGCCCGGGACTAGTATCAATCTACTCCGTGTTAGTGAAATTGTGTCAGGTTGTTGACCTATTCATTAGCATTTGATGGACATTTGGTTTGTCAGCTGCCATTCAATCTTAAAGTGGGTCTGATTTGCCGAGGCAGCTGCCATTGCAGTATTGATCAGTGATTAAAGTCTAATTAGCTGATGCTAGATTAAAATGTTTACTTCATCAAAATGTAATGTGGGAGGTTCACACCATTGGCAGGTCTGAGTCGCTGCAGGAGAATTGTGGCAGTAGAAAACCCCAGCTCTAGCAGGTGGACATGGTATATACCTGCTGTGCCTGATTAAGTGTTACTTCTGTGCTACTTGAGCCTAAAATCAACCACACGAAACAAAATTGGTGGTGGAGTTGAAATGATTTTTGGAGAATTTTTCACGTCTCATCAGTCTAAAACTCCTTCGAAAGCATGAACATGGATATGACAGTTAATCCCTCCCTACAGTTTAGTTTCATATAATCTACGATACAAAAAACGGCCTCCATGTTTTTATGTTTTGTTGCACTTTTATAATCTTGGAGCTTGAAATAAAGTTATTATGAATGAAAGGATACTCAAAAACGCTCAAAGAAATATCTCGAACACTTCTCTATACACATTGCCCACAATTGTTTGCATTGTCCAGCATTCAGTCCATCAATTATTTCTTTCGCATATTGATAAAAAGTAGCAATATCCAGTTGGTTTATTTTTTCCATTCTCACTTGGGTCCACGCACAAGGTTACAATTCTACTCAGCGTTTATAGCCAAGTTGGTCATGGAGAATTCTGATTACTTTCTCTGTAGGGGTATAGAGGTTGTTCCTCTGCATCCAGTTAGGTGTAATCCTCTATGTAAAAAAGCCTCTCCAAAAACAGGGGGAGGCTCCTTTGCAAATTTAAACTCTGCCTCAAAGGAAATTGTTTCTCTTTTGGAAGCACAGACCACAGTAGTTACCCTGGCCCCTTGTGGGCTACTGATGACTGATGGATGATTGGCCCCTCACATTTCAAATTGCCTAGCTAAATCATTAAATTATAATCAAATGCTATCTCATAAATTTGGATCCCAATCCTAATACATGTTTAAGTATTGTCTCCTGGAACATGACTGGGATCAAAATGATGGAATCAACATTGGTGCTTCGTTCTTGACTGAAGGCAGACATTATTTGAACCTAAGATACTTGGAGCTCATCGGACATATATTTAGATAGATATATCACAATTAACTTGCCTGCTTCACCCTCGAGTTGGGGCCACCTGACTGCGTCTGGAATTGTTTTAGTTTTTCGCATGTCTCAAATCTATACAAGATATAAGGTTCATGGGGCTTCGGCCACAGCCATACATTGTATTTTTTTGATGAATGTTTATATTCCACCTGAATAACTTGTTAGCAAGCCAATTGTTCCTCTATATATCCAAAGTGAGTTTTTTGGACGAGGGGGAAGCTTTACTCATAGTAGGGGACTTAAATGCCAACATATTCATCTCATCTTTTTAATTTAATGAAGATACCGAAAAGCTGAAAGATTTTCATAACGCGTGCCCATCCTTTCCAGTCTCAAATGTATTTATTTATAAAGACTAGATGCAAGAGGGCATATGCTTTGTGAAAAATAATTGCCTAATCTCTAGCGGGCGAATCGACAATGATATTCCCGCCAAATACAATTACAAATGTGAAACATATCAGTCTACTTTAGATTATGTAATTGATTCTTACACTATGTTTGGGTTAGTCTTTAATTTTAGGGTGATTGATAACTCGTTGAGTGATCATGATCTTTTCAAAGTAGATTTTTCCATGAAGGAATTCTCCCATGGCACCTACACATCAGGGGGCACATCTTTCTCTGAACATCTGCAATGGACCTACCTATTGGAATGAGAGTCGAGTGGTTGCTCAAAATAATTCTCTGAATAAGGTCATAGAGGATCTAACGTTTGTGCCTATTACTATTATCCCCTAAGAAAAGTACTCCTTTTGGATGGAAATATTTGTAAGGTAGAAAACAGATTCATCAAGTGCCAATGTAGTTATGCAAACTAATTTGCATGTATGCCACCTTCAAGATTTTAAGATCTATGTAGGGTTATAAACTGGATGATCAGATGCCAATCTTTGTTTTACTCTCAAGTAAGGCGCAAATTAAAAAGAAAAAAAAGTGATAGGTACAGGGCAGCCTTCAATCAAAAACAAGCTGATCTAAAATGGATTGCTCGTAGAAGGGAGTGTAGTTTCTAAGGGCCAGATGTATCAAAGGGTTTTACCGATTCTGTGTCTATGGGAAAATGTGTTCATACATATGGCCCTAAAACACTAGGAAGTTTTGGTTTTTGGTAGGGGAAGCTTGTGAAACAAGAAAAGTAGCTACGCTGTCATCTATTGGTAGCTCAGCTTGGATGCAATATCTAAACAAATTGTGTGCTACCGATAATAAAACCTCCAGCACAGCTGTCTTGACAGATATAGGTTTGTAATGTCAACTACACCTGTGAGTATGGTCCCCCCTCAACAGCTCTGATTAAAACTTTTATCCTGAAATCACTTTTGTCGAGGGCATTGAGCCAGATGAGGTTCTGATTTTGGTCTTAAAAACAATACCTCGCTTTGGTCCCTTTTTATTGCTCTGATATTTAAATATTGTTATGAGTAGGATGTAGTTGCCTCCTCAGTAGTATTATTGTACTCTATAAAAAGGACAATAGGGCCTCCCGCAGAAGTTATCCCCTAATAGCGCTTTTCGATGCCACAGGAAATATCATTGCTGAAAGTCTATTGCATCCTTTACAAGGGTTGGCCTTCCTAGAGAACAAGCAGACTTCAGGTCAACCTATGTTGCCCTGAATAATATCTCAGTTATTCAGGTTATCACAGAAAAGTATGTAAAGACAAGAGGTCAGTTCATCTATGCAGCTTTTATTGACTTCTCAACTGCTTTTCATCGAGTTGAAAAACCCACACTGCGGAAGAAAGTTTCATTACTAGGAATCCCTCATTCTCTACTTCACCTAATAGGGGTCCTTCATTCATCTACCTGGTGACAAGTGCTCCTGAATGAAAATAAAGGCCTTTTAAATAATAATACCCACGGTCGCAGACACTTTCTCTTTTTAATTCAATGGTATCATTTAAAGCGTTCTCGATGCCTATTATGTGCAACTGAGGTTATGCCAATTAATAGTTGGTCCTTTATAAATTCCACTGAGTGAAACATTCTTCGAAAATTGTGTAGTTTGAATACCCTAGCCTCCACAGCTGCTTTCCCATTAGAATTATCTCTTGTACGTACTTTTGTGTTGGGTCTGGCTGCAGTTCTATGTTGGGGTTTCTGTTTGATTCAGTCTGATGCCGTCTCTTTAAAGGGGTTACTTAGTAGGGACTTTTTTTGTATAGACAAGCTTATTTATAATTTTTAGAAATACATTTAATGCTGTTTTAGATATTTTTAAACTAAATCAAAAGCATTGGCATATATGTCCAAGTCGGAATTTAAGCTATTTCTTAAAAATGCAAGCCCAGCACGGAACTAGAATGTCTTCTTGCCCTTTGAACGGTAGATACAATATAGTTTGCATTACTATTTGAAATGGAATATACAAAATAAACTCTAACGATCGATACTTCTTGTCAGACTCAAATGCTACCTCTAAGGAGTATCACACCGCAGCTTAAGAAAGAATTAGCAGAAATTAGCGAATGTGTAATTTATGTACTAGGGGAATCCAAGAGTGTGATCATGTTGTTTTTAGTCTGCCCTGCTCTGCACATGCCTCGTTTAACTTTTTTAAAGCCGCTGTTCATCCGTGATGGTATCTTATCAAAGTGTTATGATTTCATTGTGTTTAGTCTTCTTTCCTTTCTCTTTAATTGTTTAGTGAATCCCATTGCTTCAACATATTCCTCTGAGGCAATGTGTGCTGTTAAGATTGTATTCTGTTGTTATGATTACTTTGTAAACTTTTGTTCAGTCGCTGTGCCTGTTTTAATTGTACTCATTAAACCAAGTTCTTACTTTATCATATTGTCCTACATTTTAAACAAAGCCTTTATCTCTCCTTGATGTCATTGTTGCAACCTCTGGGGAAGGTGCAGGTGAAGTCCTTGAATGGGACCAACTGGTAGGGATATGTGTAAAAATAAAAGTAAATCTTTATTGCTCGATTATCAAAAATCATTGCAATTAAAAACAATAAGATCATGACTAAAAACAGCTACTTTATCAGTTTTAGAACTTAATTCTGATTCAGACTGTCGTAGATACCCCTTGATTCGTATAAGGGGTAGAAAATTAGCTTCAGCAAATCTGCAGATTGGTTTTCCGGGAGTGCCCTTGTAGAAATAGCCGAACCTTCTTCATTCATTAAGTAGTTATACTGATGTCCTCCAAAAGATGATAGACTGTGGGTAACCCCGGACCTAATCCCATCAGCCAATTAGGCCCCAGGTAACCTCTGATTGTCACGTCCCTTTGGGGCAGGCATATGCTCTATAATTAAACTTGGTTCAGGCAGTGTTGGAAAAATAAATTGTTATTTACAAAGACTATTTTCTTCGACCTGTTTGCACTCTTGTCAATTCTTTACGACACTATCATTTTGCACAGTCAAAATCCCACTTCTTGGACGCCTCCGATTACCACGCTGCGATGGACGATGCTTCTCTGCCTTGTAAGCATTAATATGACACACACATTTTCTAAAAATGGCCACTGTTAGAAATGACCCTTTTTGCAGGGTTATTCCCAAACTTTTTGCTTCTTCCGCCCTTATTTTTTCTGACCTGTGGCTCTTGGCAATAGGACTCTGGGCCCTTTACCGCTGCTGATCAGTGCTAAAGTGCATATGCTCTCTGTGTAAATTGTTATTGTGATTGGTTATCCATGATTGGCATATTTGTTTTACCAGGAAGTCCCTAGTAAAGTGCACTGAGTGTGCCAGGGCTTGTGATTCAAATGCTACTAGTGGGTCTGCAGCACTGATTGTGCCACCCACGTGAGTAGCCCTAAAATGGTGTCTCAGGCCTGCCACCGCAGTGCCTGTGTGCAGTCTGTGAACTGCCATGTCAACCTGGCCAGTGTCCCCACTGACCAGGCCTAACCCTTCCCTTTCTGTACACATTGGACACCCCTATGGAAGGCCCAAGGTACCCCCCTGGCCATGGTGCAGTGTATGTGAAAGGTGGAGCAGGTACTAGTGCAGGTGAAAATGCTCTGGTAGTGAATTACAGCCATTTGTTTTCTCACTATTGTAAGGTTATCTTGCCCATAGGCTATCATGGGGAATGCTGTGTACAGTGGTTATCTGCATATCTTCCCATAGGAGAAAGATAGGACTTAAAGTCTGGTATCCCTGAACTCAGAATTTAATAACACATCTTTTTGGAAAGGTGTTTTTTAAATCCTGTGTTTGAGAACAGCACTTTTTAGAAAGTGGCTGTTCTCTTGTCTGACCTTTCTGTGTGCCTTGGCCTGTTTGTGAATTGACTGTCTGGTTTGTGAGTGACAGGGCTGGGGGATTCCAGGAGACAGAATGAGTCTGCCCAGTGGTGAATAGAGAGATCTGCATCTAGATGGGAGGGAGGAGTTGCACCTGGGACCTGAGTAGGACTGTGCCGGCCCCCCACAGAGCTGGCTCCACCCCCTCCCTGTAGGGTGTCTGATGTATCTGCTCTGCACTCTGAAAGGAAAGGAGAAGCCAGGAAAACAAAGTGCTCAAGGAACACCCAAAACTGGTTCAGACCGGGCTCAGAGTCCTCCTGCACAAAGGGAACAAAGACTTTTAGGGGTATAAGTACAGGACCCCAGACTACAGCAAATTAGATCATCTTGGAATCAAGAAGGAACCTCTGCCAAGGAGAAAGCTGAAACTGACGAAGGAAGACTATCTGGCTGTTGCTCTGCTGGACTGACCTGCTGTTGCTTTGCTGCCAAGGAGAGGGGAAGGACTTTGCTTTTGGTGCTGTGTCCCCTTGCTTGAAGGAATCTCCAAGGGCCTGAGAAGAGCTGGCTCCCTGTTGGAAGTCCCAGGAACAAAAGGACTTCACCCCCAGCTTCCCTGAACTCTGCTGAGAGAGTTCTGTCCTTCTTAGAGTGCTTGGGCCAGTTGTGGTGCCTCTGGAAGTTGTACCTGTGTTGGGGAGCTGGAAACCAAGCTTTTAAAGGCTTTCTGCAAGTTTTGTCGCATCGCTTGCTTGTAGAGCGCATACCCGACAGTGTTAGGAAATTCCCATCGCTACGAAGGCCGAGATTGTCGCAGCGCCTGTTGCCGCTACCAGAGTCATCGCAGCCTTCATTTGCGGGACGCACCAGACCGGTGCAGGAAGATTACCATTGCTGCAAGTGTTGCTGCAGAGCCTGTCGTCTCTGGGTGAGATCGTTGCACTGCTTACTTGCGGACTGCATCACGTCGCTGCGAGTGTCGTCGCAGAGCCATCGCATCTTTTGAAACCATATTCTTGATCTGTGTATGTTTGATTTTTTGTCGTTTTGGTCTTGTGTAGATTAGATTAAATATCTTTATTTTTCTAAACTGTTGTGGAGTGAGTTTGTGGTGTTTTCACTGTGTTACTGTGAGTGTTGGTACAAATACTTTACACATTGCCTTTGATAAGCCTTGACTGCTCGTGCCAAGCTACAAAGGGGGTGAGCAGGGGTTATCTCAGAGGGTTTCCTCCTTACCCTGACTAGAAGCAAGGGTCCCTATTTGGACAGTGGTACCTACCTCTGCCAACTAGAGACCCCCAGTTCTAACAGCAACCAAGAGTGGGCCCCTATCCCAAGCACTCCTTCTCGGGGAGGATCCTGCATTTATGTGCTGGAGTCTCAGAGATCCCTCTGAGAGAGTTCATAGTGACAAGGGAGTCTCTCATAGCGGAGGCCTGGGTTTTTACCACATTACCACTGGGAGCACAGCTCATTGGAACTTTTTGGACTACATCCCTCTAGGCTTAAACTATAACCTATCTGTATGTACTGCGGTGCCCGAGCAACCTCTGGCCGATGACCGGTGGAGCTGTCCCATGCAGCTATAGAGGAGTTTGGCTGTTGTTCACGTTTGGCCTTCACCTACCCAGCCGGACGTCCGACAACATTTTTGATCGTCTCCCAGTTGTTCCTCCTATACCCTCCCCCTCCTCCCTCCATTATTCTCCTCTCCCTCCCCTATTTCTTCCCTCTCTCCTCTTGCCTATTTTTTTTTTGATTATGCTATGCCTTTGTACTCATGTAATTCCTGTAACTACGCTCCAGTAACTGATGTAACTTTGTAACCATGTTCTGAAACAATGTTTGTTCTGCATGTAACTCCTTGCGCCATGATGCGTCATACTGTAAATATGACACATCATTGGTGTCGCAAGGAAGGTGCAGTGAAAATTGACGCATCGCTGTTTTCACGCAGCAATGCGTCACGTTTCATAAATGAGGCCCTCTGAACTTCTCTCCAAAACTTAATCGGGACTCTGAAGGGTTTAGCACTGAAACAGCTACCTTAAATATTCTAGATGAACTGATCCTATACTTAGCAGAGGAGAAGTTTGCCTAGTGGCCTTCCTAGACCTATCAGAAGCGTTTGAAACAGTGTACCACATCCTCCTCAGACTCGATCTTAGAATGGGCCTCAGGTAATCTGTACTGAGCTGGTTCCACTCTTTATTGAATGTATGTACCTAGTGTTTAAAAATGGGTAACTGCACATCGTCAACAGAAAGAATGACTTGCTTAGTTCCATACCCACCCAAAACCTATTCAATTTTTACCTAGAATCTCTAGAATGGCTCCCAAACAACACAAACAAACCTTCATCCGGACAGAGGACACTCAACTTTATACATAAACCTACCTTCAGTTCAAACCCTACACACTTAACAATTGTGCCTAAGTTCAATCGAGCACTTGATAGACTCCCAGTATCTGAAACTAATCTCATTAAAAAATAAATGCTGACTTATTTCTTGGAAATCATTTGCAAAATTGGAATACACTCTGCTCCTGGAATTAACCTCCCACCTTTTGCCTACACCACAGTGAACAAACCGGTACCATCTCCCAACTAAAGAAAATCAAACTACTCTTGCTCATCCAACTAACCGTTACCCATGCTCTCATCTCTGGAAATGCCATCCTATCTGGTACAGGTTCCTCAACCTTACCTCCTCCCAGAGCCCTTTCTACACCACTGCAAGTTCAAAATTGGATGAATCACTGACAGAGCTTTACACTCCCAAAGACTGCCCTAACTATCCAAACTCCTCACATTTTAAGGAAGCACAAGCCTTCCCGGAAACAAATCCTCCTTAACCCTAGAAACATCCACATTCAAATCCTTCTTAGTCCTCAAACGGTTCTACTCAAGTGCAGTCATGACATCCTGTCTTTCATGAAGGACCCCAAGACTTCTTTAAATCTTAACTCAATGGCCAGTATCTCTTATACTCGTGTCCACTCTGTTATGCTGTGTATCTCTCTTGGCCTTGCTCCCGCCCACGCCACACGTTCCTTCCTCCATTCCTGCTGCCCCCCAACCCCTCCAAACTTCCCTCACATCAGTTACTCGGGGTAACTGAGCAATTCTGTTTCTGCTATCTGTAATTTGCATTTACCCATTTGTCCATGTTGATACATGTATATATAACTGTTATTTAACTTTGTGCTCTGTAAAGCACTTTGATATCTACTGTTGGGACAAGGCGCTATATGAAAATTTCTTGAAAAAAATCTCTAAAAATACTTCAGCTGAAAGGCAACTAAGATAAAAATGTAAAACTAAAAATAATTGATTCAGGAATTGCGATATGCAAGGCAACCACGTTCTCTCCATGCACTGCTCACAAATGACATTGATAACCTCAACAAGGCTTTAAGAGACTTGGGTAGTCCCTTCTATCTGGCTGAAAGCCAAGGTCTTTGCCCAAAATGTATTTAATATAGCAAAAGGACAGAACTATTTATCTTTTAGAGCTTAAGGTTGACCTTCCGACCCGTTTGTTATGGTAAGTGGCCAGTCTTCTGATACAAATCTATCATTGTCCCTCTATTTTATAAAAAGTGTGGGCCATACAACTCCTTTCATTGTATGATCTTGACCCTGAATGCCCATACCAGTCTTAATCTGCTGAACCTATGACTGATTGATGGAGGAGGAGGCCTAGGTGGGCTTCTGCTAAGCAGTTGGAATTCTTGGTAAATTTGAGGTTGAAGCGTGCCAGCTGCCTCCTTTACAATTGGTAAGTCACCCAGACGACAGAGAATCTAAGCCCCTCAACTAAATGTACCAGAATCGGATGGTATATCTGCTGTAGCTGGTCCTGCTGGCAAATGCGGTTTCACACTGGAGAGATTAGTCCTGCATTATGAAAAGGTTAGTGATTAGCATAGGTAAATTAACGCTCCTTCAATTAGAGATTGGTGCTAGGAAGGCCTGCCAGTTTGTCTCAAGCTCATTCCTTAATGTGGTTCTTTTTAACATGGGCTTGCGGGAGGTATGCAGGTTCAGGTGTTTGCACACAGCAGAATGAGAAGGGTAGAACAACTCCGGAACTAGCAACAAATGTTATCCCTTTTTGTGCTCTGTTCGAGGGAGTGGTAATGAAGATAGCCTTTGAAGTGCATTTAGGAAGGAGTGTGCCCACAGCCATGTTTAGACTTTTCCAGAGTTCTGCTTTGATAAACAAATTCCTTTTAGTGTAACAAAAATATTCTGTACAAGCGGGTAGTACTTTCTCTGTAGAACTCTTCAGGCTTCCTCACACCAGTCTAATAGACAGAGAACACATCTTTCTGTCTTCCAACAAAAGCCTTCATTTCATTCTTAGGTAACTTTCTTCTCTTATTCGATTCTAAAGCATAAGTTATCTCTCGCGTTTTTTATTTCTTCTTTTTTTATGTATTATTTCAGATTACGTATGTTAAGTATTGAAAACAATCAATTTGAGAAATAAGTCATATATATGTAAAAAAAAAATGTAAATCCGTGTTTGTGAAGCGCAAACCACTCACCCTTTCGGGTCTCAAGGCGCTGGGGGCTGATGTGGAAATTAAGTGAACTATTGCCCAGAGTCACTTGGTTCTGAGCTGAACTGCCGCTGGAGCTGGAGATCGACCCGTGAGCTCCGAAGTCAGCTACCCTGACCGCTACACCACACCTCTCCACAGGTGACGAGAGAAACAGAGTGCTGGTTGAGGAGGGTAAAACCATACTCAAGCAATTGCCACAATCCTTGTCAGGATGAACCACAAACTGTTATTAAATTAACTTTTGCTTGACCTTCTGCTAGCTTGGCACAAAAACAGTTTGGCTTAATTTAGAGGCAATACATTGAAAACAAAACTCGAGAAAAATCCCACAGGCATTTAGAAAAATAGAGTAAATGTCAATAAGTTATTTGAAACTAAATGACAAGAATCAAATAGGTAGAACATGAGTTGTATTTTTTTTTAAGTGAAAAATAGCACCTAAAAGATCAAAGTGCCAACTGTCGACATCTAATCACTTGAGATCAGAGCAAAGGGGAAAGTTATGGCCAACCATGATTGAGCACAGTTCGGAAACACAAAGGGGCATATTATCAAGACAGGCGATACAATTATCGCCGTTTTAGCGGCAGAAAACTGCCGCTAAAACGGCGATAATGGGCTTGATAATATGCTCTATGGAATTCCAATTGAAGCCCAGGTTAGATGTACTTCACATTTAACATGGGCTTCAATTGGAATTCTATAGAGCATATTATCAAGCCCATTATCGCCGTTTTAGCAGCAGTTTTCTGCCGCTAAAACGGCGATAATTTTATCTCCTGTCTTGATAATATGCCCCTCAGTGTATTGGGTCCGGTCTCTGCTTACTTTTGGACTTAGAACAATTTTTAAGAAAATTGTCTGAGAAGGTAAAGTTTGGTGGGGGAAGGCAGCTAGCAGTTTCAAAGGAGGAGGCGTCGCCAGAGAGCCACTGAACAAATTCATGGTGAAGAATTCTATGTTCAGACTTAGGCCCTGATTTAGATTTCAACGGACGGGTTACTCTGTCACCAGAGTGACGGATATCCCATTCGCCGAAATCTAAATCCCATCGGATATTATGGAATCCATATTTTGGCAGAAAAAATATTTGTCCCTGTTTTGACGGAGTAACCTGTCCCCAGATATCTAAATCAAGCCCCAAGTCTAATTTTTTTGCTGTCAAAAATCTCCAGAGGGACAAAGCTGCAGATTATAGCCAATGAAGGCTCCACAATTTCTGGAAACCGCTTATGCGAAGAGCCGCTGAACAGGGTTGCTGCTGCAGAGAAGAATGTAGTAGAAGCTACTGCAAAGTCAGGTCAACTAGAGATACATCTTACGTGGATCGGCAAGCAAGTACGTCCCGGTTTCCTCTTGGTTTTCAGAGCACTTTTTGGCCCAAGTTTTGTATATGGGCACTCCTAGCACAACTTCCTAGGGTACAGGATTGGAGGGTCAGCACTCACTCAGGCTGGATCCATGTTGAGGTTGAAGATGGTTGGAGCCTTTTCTGTTCTCAAGGTTCTGATCAGGAAGCCAGCCAACTAGCTCTTTAAGTCACTCTGGAAGTCTTTGGTTCAGCCAGAAAAGCAGGTCTCAGGCAGCAGGGCAGCCCTCTGAGGGCAGGCGTCAGGCTGCAGAGCAGTCTTCTTGGTGCAGCAGGGAAGTCCTCTGAAGCAGCAGGTCACAAGTAGCTGGGCAGTCCTCAGAGTCCTTTGGCGGTCTGGAAGTGAATTTAAGAGTGATTCTGTGTGTAGGCTGAGACACCTGCTTTGAAGTGCATTTTCAGAATTGTGACTTACATTCAAAGTTACCATTAAAGAGGATTTTAAATTACAATTCCTTAGCCACCGAACATGACATTTTCACCTACTCCAAAAAAGAGTTTACTTATTAAATGTAATAAGGTATCCCAATGTTCTCGAATAGGAGAGGTAGACCTCACAATCGTAAAACAAAATTGTCAGTTTTTTATTACCGGGATATGTAAAAATTTTAAATAAATATCTGTTTTAAATACAATGCACCCTATCCTGTGGGCTGTTTGGGGTCCACCCTAGGGCTGATATCTATTAAAAGGGAGTTTTAGGCTTGGCAAAAGGTACATTTTGCCAAGTCAAATTGGCAGCTTAAAACTGCACACAGGTTGCAATGGCAGCCCTGAGATATATTTTTAGGTGTCATATATGTAGTGCTGGGCCCTTTTTACATCTCCAGCACCTGTCAGTAGTGGTTGAATATAAGCAGTGTAATTTTTCTGGGATCAAATACCAATGATATATAGTTCTAATAACTAGATTGTTGGTGTGGGAATCTTTTGTGTATTGTTGGGACTTCCCTAAACATAGTCTCTCATTTTTCTCAGTGATCTCTGTATTTAAAATCTGGGTCCATCTGGTTAAAAAGCTCTCAGTATTCCCTTCTGTTATGATTGAGGAGGGTATAGAGACCGGTTATCAGGCCCTTAAAGCCCATGTGAGTCTTTTCTATTGGTGATAGCTCTCTGATTGCCCCAAGCTGGATTTTAGTCTGGAGTAGCAGCATAACATCAATTTATGGGGCCTCTGAGTATACCACATTTGACAGACACTCATTGACATTGGGTGGAATGGGACCTCTTTGAAGGGGTTTAACCCCCACCCCCCACCCTTGCACAGCAGGTGCCTGTTATGCCCCTGGGTTGGAGAACACGGTGGAATAGTTTGAGTTGTTGCAGTGTATGCTTTTCCCAAACTAGAAAATTCTTTATTACAGTCTTTCAAATATTTTACTTAACATCTCTGCTATTAGTCAGCAGTCCCCCTTCTCCAATTTCTGAGAAGTTGACATAAAGCTCATGTTTGCTTTCATTTTGAGTAGGCCCTGCCACTATCTTAGATAACGAGAGTCACCATATTCCAATGTTATGAAGAATCTGCCATGTCTGCCACTGTTGAAGATGTTATGTGACCCTGGGAACCATGAAAGTGTCAAGTCATTTTGCTAAGGACATAAATATAAAACCTCATGTGACATGAGTCTGGAACAACTGTCTACATAACACTATGTCAAGGTCAAATAGAAACAAATACAGACATATAGCCAAAGTAGTATAGGCTGAATCGACATCCTTTCCCCTTGTACTTCATGAGAAAATGTCTGAGGCATAGACCTTGATGAACATAACCTATGTCCGACATTTCTAAACTTATGTCAGAAATTCCAATCTCTGACCAATTTTAGTGTATAAGGGTTGTCACTTGACCACTTGCTTGAAGAGGTCCTTTGCCCAGAAAATCGCTCAAGGAGACCGCTACCGCAGCAAATTTGTCCTTCTCAGGGAACACTGCCTTCTCGCCTCACCTGAGTCAACAAGGTATGCAGCAGTGCTTGATGAACAGAGTGAACACTGCCCAGTGCCTAAGAGGAGCAGTGGTGCTGGATGAACACGGTGAACACTACCAACATCAGGGGTGAGGCCCACAGCACACCAGCAGCAGGATTGAGGCATACAACAGCAAGGCAGTGACAAAGACACAGCAACACAGGTCAGCAGAGTGTCATTATGTCTACAATTCCCCCATAGAGCAAGTCATAGTGGAAGGTTCCCCATCCGCATTTGCACCAAAGTGGAAAGACTGGGTTGAATGCCATCTACTTCGAGGCTACGAAGGTCACCAAGGACTAGAAAAGAACCATCTTACTATACAACATTTGGGGGGGGGCAAGGACATCCACAATATAACCAAGGCGCTTGCAGAAGCCACCCCCAAAACTCACCACACGTTAATAAATGCTCTCAACGGATACTTTGAACGGATGGCGAACAAAGATTACGAACGATTCATATTCCGACAAGCGCACCAACACCCGGAGGAATTGGTGGACACCTTCCACGCCCGGCTAAAGAATTTAGCGGCCACATGCGGATTCAGAGATGAAACAGAAGAGATTAGGGGACAGATAATTCAAGGCTGTGCGTCGGAGAAGCTCCGAGATCGGATTCTAGAGGAATCAGGAAAGCCACTAACAGACATACTGACCCTTGGCCGCACCAAAGAATTATCAAAGGTCCGAGTGGCGCACTTGGAGTCTGCCCTCCAGTCCCCAGTCAAGTCGGAACCTGTGAATGTTGTGATGGCCAAGCCAGCACCTCGGTGGAACAAGAAAGACAATGAGACCGCATTCCCAGGGCAGGCGAAAACCTGTGGGTATTGCGGAGGACCACCTCACAAAGCAGCGGACTGTCCAGCAAAGGGCAAAAGATGCTCAGGATGTGGGCGATTCAATCATTCAAAAAAAATCTGCATGTTGAAAAGGAATCAGAAGCCCCGACAAGTGGTCAACATGGTACCAGAAGGCAGGAGAGAACCCAAGGACATGGATGACGATGACAAAGAAGAACGGGTGGTGCACAGAGTTCACATGATTGGAACGACCACCTGGAAGGCACCACGATTGCCCCAGTGCAACATCCAAGTGAGCACCCATGACGTCATGGCTGTGGTGGATACGGGTGCCCCGATCCACCTTGTGGCCGCTGCCTTGTATGAAACCATGGATCCCGCGTCAATCCTATACCCCACAGCGATCACAGTTTTTGCCTACTTCCAAGATACGCCCTGAAGGTAAGAGGCCGATTCAAGACCCTGATCTCACATGGCACACATTCCATCACCACCAACATATAAGTAACGGACGATGGACAGGGCATGCTATTAGGCTGATGGGCTGCAGAAGATTTGGGGGTAGTAACCTTCGCATTCGGAGTGTACCACGAGTCCGTTCAACACATCTTAGTGGAATTTGCAAATGTATTTGAAGGGACTGTAAGATTTAAAGGCAATAAAGTACATCTTCACATTGATCCCACCATGCAACCAGTAGCCCTGGGCCACCGGCGAGTGGCCTTCCACCTGCGTCCTCTAGTGGAAGAAGAGCTAAAAAAGCTAGAATCAGCGGGCGTCATCAAGAAGTTGATGGGGCCCACACCATGGGTTTACCCGATTTTCATCACCCGGAAGCCCAATTTGCGTGGACATGAGACTGCCGAACACTGCCATTAAAAGAGAACGTCACATTACTCCGACCATAGATGACCTAATCGGGACGATGGCTGGAGCATGTTGGTTCTCCAAGTTAGACTTGAAATCTGGGTATCATTAGCTTGTATTGGATAAAGCTTCCCACAATATTACCACATTCTCAAATCATGTTGGGATTCGGAGATACATTCGCCTGAGCTTCGGGGTCTCCAGTGCGGCGGAAGTGTTTCAAAACATAATACATGAGTTGATCATGGACATACCTGGAATCATCAACGTCAGCAATGACATCATGGTGCACGCCAAGACAATCCCGGAACACAATTCAAGCTTGACTCAGGTGCTCTTCTGAATACAGGATGCCGGACTCACTCTCCACCAGGAGAAATGTGAATTTCTACAGAGAAATCTACAGTTCTTTGGATACACCTTTTCCGCTGAAGGAGTTAATCCAGATCCTGAGAAGGTCCGTGACATCAAGGATGCAGCTGCCCCCACCAATGTCACTGAAGTCCGCAGTTTCCTTGGGATGGTGAACTATTGTGGGCGATTTATTCCAGACCACACAACGCTTACCCAACCACTGAGGGAACTCACGAAGGACTCCACCCCCTGGAAATCGCGTCATCCTAGAGCTGCGACTGAACAGGAAAAAGAAGATGCCGCTGATCCAGAGGACTATGTCAGGTGTGTCACAGCTCGGTCTTGCCCTCTCCCACTTTCCATGGACGATCTACAGGAAGAAACGAATAAGGACGACTGCCTACAATGGGCAAAGCTGGCCCTACGACATGTCAACAGGCACAGAGCGAAGGAAGAGTGGAAGAGTCTGACCGTAGAAGCACAGCGCATCATGGACAGCTTGTACAACATCAGGGAAGAACTCACTGAGGACACTACTGGGTGTCTACTGAGGGGACATCAACTGGTAATCCCGACAACCCTGACAGCCCAGGTTGTTCAATTGGCCCATATTGGACATCAGAGGATGGTCGAGACAAAGTCGCGGCTATGGACCAAAGTATGGTTCCCCCTCATGGATAAGTTAGTAGAAGCCACCGTCCGCTCTTGCCAGTCCTGCCAGGTAACAGGGGAAGTTCCTCGCCCTGCTCCAATAATTGCTGAACCGAAACCCCAGACCCCGTGGTAATGTGTCAGTTTAGACCATGGCAGCCTCCCTGATGGCCACCACATGTTTGTAGCCATTGACGATCACTCTAAGTACCCTGAGGTTGAGATCATAGCATCACCCAGTGCTGCTAAAGTAATCCCAAATTTGGAAATGATCATGGCTACTCGCGGCCTCATCCAGGAGCTGAGAATGGACCCCCCTTCCAAGGGCAGGAACTGGCTGCTTACCTCACAGCGCTGGGCATTCGGCACTGGAGGATCACACCAAGGTGGCTCCAGGCTAATGGAGAGGTAGAGAGATTTATGCGGACCTTAAATAAAGTGATACGCATTGCTCATGACAAGGGTCAGTCAGTAGAGCTCGCCATCTTCACGTTTCTACAGAGTTACCGACAGACGCCCCACATCACTACTGGAGTGGCCTCGGCCCATCTACTTATGGGGAGAGTAATTACAGACTATTACACATCACCCCCAGTGGCACCCTGAGGTGCTTGATAACACTTGGGTGGAGACTCAATGGCCCCACACTCAAGGTAGTCAATGGCGGCGTGCGCAACCCATGAAACTCGCAAAAGAAGACCTGGTTCTACTCAAAAGTAGGGTAACCAGTGGCAAATTTCGATTGCCCTACGAAAGAAATCCTTGGACTGTTGTTGATGTAAAGGGTACCCGAATCATTGCGACCAGGGGAAGAGAAACAGTAACAAGAAATGTGTCTTACTTCAAGAAGTTCCAGCAGGCTTTATCCTCACCTGGACATATCCATATGGACCATTCCCCTGGGGCATAGGCAACGACGGAGGTAAATGGGGACCAGGGAGCCGAGATCTCCCGCGTATGGGGATGTGCTGAAGTCCCTGACAGGGCTCCAACTCCGGACGAAGGGCCTGCTAATGATGCGTCAGAAGAAGGGTCCGGTGGACTCATGGACGATCGAGGCGAGGTGCAGTCTGGTGCAGAGGTGAAAAATACCCAGGGGCGGGCCATTCCCAGTACCGCCTTCAAGAGAATCCTTAACCGACTTGCAGGTTGCGAGATTATTTCACGTAAGACTGTACCTATTTATATTATTGAATGCTGTTGGGAGTGCGCCAGTAGTCGATATGGACTGGCAAAACGGCTGGGCGCTGTGCTTGTGAATTGATTATGGTTTGATGTTTGTTGGGGAGGAATGTTGTGTTGTGCCCGTGAAGTAACGGGTACACCACGTTGGGTCATGTGACACCAGTTGTAATAAACAGCGACGCATGTACGTATAGGAAGTTGAGCGTACGACTGCGCTAGCCATTGAAGAACACTCCTGTCATTATTTTGGGTTCTGGCCACCCCACACGTGAATCACCCCGACTGACGAGGTTGCGTTTTTCTGCGACCCCGTTGACACAACATAGGGTCAACGTAACATCTCCAAGGCTGCCCCTCTCAGAAATGTAGTGTCTCCCACACTCTTGAACACAAGGTGGTAGATTAACGAATCTCCCTTTTTAGGTCGAGGACTATCGGTTCTGCCGTAAGGCAGAAACCGGATGTCGGAGATCTAATGATTCTTAGAGTGCTGCATTTATCCCTCCCTCTTTTTGCTCGTTCTCCATTGGCTGGCTTCCTAAAAGGAGGCCAGCCATTGAAGGAGAGAGCCGTCCATCCAAAGAAGCTCCGTCTTTTTCGGATTCGGGGGCGTGATTTTTTGCATTCTTTAGCCCTGTGACGTCGTCTGTCACTCAGGGCGCAAAAACACGCCCCCGAATCCGAAAATGGCCGTGCGTGTCTCCGAGGCATTGTCTCCTTGCCTCGGAGAGACGTGGTCGTGTTTTCGTAGTTGCTCGCCTCCCTTCCCTGCTGCTTTTAGCAGCTGCTCGAATCCGCTCGCCTCCCCCTCCCTCTGCCCTCCTCCGTTGTGCTCTCGCCTCTTCCCCCTCCCCCCTCCCTCTGCTGCAGCTCTCGGCCCCCACCCCTTCCTCCCCCCGCTTGTTTGATTTAGTGAGCGGAGACAGCCACATCCTGATGCGCGAAGCCGACCCGGCCTTCCTCGGAGGTCCAGCAGCAACAGGAGCCCGGGTGAACCTGAGGATTGGGCTGTCGAGCCCTGCTGGGCCTGCCACTGCATCACAAATCGCATCAGGTAGGTGGTCCTTGATGTTGTCTGTGTTTTTGGGCTCCTGATCCAGCGCTGCTGAGACCGAACACTGACCAGCCTCGCTTCCGGGGTGGCCTAGCTGAGACTGGGCTGGGTGGCGCCATGGCTTTCCATTAGCGACCGTGCAGCGAGGAGACACAGTGAGGTTTCCCCCCCGTCAGAGACATCCTTCGCCCTGTAGTAGGGTGCGACGGGGGTTCAAGTTCAGGGCTGCGGGTGAGTTTCTCCATACCTTTAGGAGATCCCAGGCTATATTATCCTGCGGCCTTGGTCGGGCCACCACTTGCTGCCTGTGCGTTGCCTGCAGCTCTAGTGTGCTACCGCCCTAAGACCCCTGCTTCTCTCGGGGGTCTGGATACCCTGCGCTGGGCATTGCTGTTTCCCCTCTGGGGGCGCGGTGGGGGGGGGGGGGGGTGAGCCCCCAGCTGTGCTGGAGCGCTTCTAGCCACATCGTACTCGCCACTCTGGGCCCTGCTTGTTGGGAGCATACTGGCCCAGCTTCCACACATTAAAACCCCTGCATCACCGGACAATAAAACAAACCTCTGCCTACCAGACCGGTCTCCCTGGTCCACGTACCTACATTCCTGAACTGCATTAGAGGCTCCTTGGGGGACAATGCGCCACACGTGCTGGATCACTCCCACTCTAACGCACTTTGCCAGCCAGTGCCTTCGTGGTGCCCCTTTTTGGACCACGATGAACTGCTGTGTGTGGGGCGCTTCAATCCAGTGCCTCGAACTGGGCCTGTACACCTCCTCCTCTGCAAAAGCCTCTGCTAATCATCCCCTATTGCCACCATGGGGAGGGGGGATCCTAAACAATGTAAGCTCCCATTTGAGAGAGACAAACAGTCTGATAAAGCGAAGATCATGTAAGACTCCTAGGAGCAAGTGTCTGATCATGGAGCTGTGAAGCAATTAACAAGGACAAATGCCATCATGGCAGAGTTGCGGGCTGGATTCTACTCAACAGATGCTATTTCAAAACATTAACCAGCCGCCTAGATCGCATGGGAGAAGGAATTGAACATCACAGCACTCACTTTATGGGGCGGAGGAGCGTATCGCAGGCCTGGAGGATAGCACTACCTTCCTTAATAAATGTCTGGATAAGGTGGAATGACTTCTCAAAGCAGTTGCTGCTAAGAACGAAAGTCTGCCTGTTGAACTTTGGGGCCAGAGATACAGTGCTCCGTCTTGCTCACGAGTGGGGCCCATTACAGTATCTGCCAGATCCTTATATCAAGATGTCAAACCTCTCCTGTGCACAAAAGGCTTCAAATATGGTATGTTATACCCTGCTTGGCTCTGGGTGGATGTAGACTTAAAGGATAGGTTCTTTGATTCCCCAGCTGAATAACTTTCCTTCTATAAGGACCTTCCATCTAGCAGTGCCCGGTCGCCGCTATCCACTCCATATCGTGTCTTGGCAGATTTGCAGGACTTGCAGAGTGTGGGCCTTTTCCCCCTGGCTGAGATGCTTGTACTCCGTTTCTAAATAGTGTTATTCTTGGATGATCATCTGCTGAGCAGTCTCTTACACTCACCTTCACAGTAATGTCTTAGACAGGACAATCACACATATGCCTGTAGCCATATAATGTATCACATCAGATGTTTATTCTTGTGGGCTCCGTTTCGTAGAGTTGTCCACTCTTGTGAATACCATACCATAATTTGTGTGTTTTTTATTTGCTTGTTGGTTTATTCGGGATCTACCTAGCAGTTTGGTATTCATTTTACTTGTAGATTGTTGTTGTCTTTTGTTTTTGCACTTAACAAATGCCTGGAATGAATTACTCTCGCTGTTTTATTATGCAAATCATACATATTCCATTACAACTGTGACTTCAAAAGGGCGATCTTCTTTTGCTGAGATAACATTTCTGGCTTGGAACGTCAGAGGCTTAAATAAACACCGCAAAAGCAAGCAAGTATTGGCTTATCTCAATAGACATCGGTCAAAAATTACTTTCTTGCAGGAGACACAGCTCCCTCCACAGGACTCCCCCGGATTTACAAAAACCTTGGGATCTCACAGATATTTTTCTAGCTACAGTACTTATTCACAGGGGTGAGGGGTGTACATTCATAAAAGCATCCCCTCCAGCCTTATCAATAACTTCATTGATAAGGAGGTCCGTTATGTTGTCCTTGCTGGTCATTTGGCTGACCACTGTGTACTACCAGTGAATGTGTATGTCCCTAATGTGGATACCCCTGATTTCTTTCACACGCTCTCATCCATACTGGGACATTTTGACGCTGCCCCTTTTAGACTGGGAGGACCACAACAGGGTGCAGAGCAGTGAGTGCAGGTGCAGAGTGCTGTGTGCTGTTGAGTGCTGTGTGCTGTTGAGTGCTGTGTGCTGTTGAGTGCTGTGTGCTGTTGAGTGCAGAGTGCTGTTGAGTGCAGAGTGCTGTGTATTGGCAATGTAAATGACAATGCCATTTATTTGTGATTTAAAGAAAAAAAAAGAAATGTCGTCGTCCTGCTCTGCCCCCCCTTCCCTCCGCCCGCAGCTCCGTCGTCCTGCTCTGCCCCCCCCCCTTCCCTCCGCCCGCAGCTCCGTCGTCCTGCTCTGCCCCCCCTTCCCTCCCCCCGCAGCTCCGTCGTCCTGCTCTGCCCCCCTTCCCTCCGCCCGCAGCTCCGTCGTCCTGCTCTGCCCCCCCTTCCCTCCGCAGCTCCGTCGTCCTGCTCTGCCCCCCCCTTGGAGTAATGTCATGCTAGCTGCTCTCAACTAAACACGTTCAAGAAAGTAGTTGCCAACACTGAGAAGTGATTACACAAATTAAGCACTTGCTATTGACAGTTGTTGGGATTTGCAGATGGCATAATCAACTCGGCCTTTCATCCTTCCAAGGCACATAAATTAACTGCTTTAAATACTTGCGGCAATAGTAAGACGTGTCATTTACAGCTCTTGAAAATGACTCAAAACTGTGAACTAGCGCATTACATAAAAGTAAGGAGATCTTGCAAGATAGGGCAGTGGAACCTACAAAAGTGTTCCGAAGTGAGGTCAAAATATCAATTTTGTTTCATTTGGTTGCAAAAATATTGTCAAAACCAGGTGAGTACAGGGCCGGTGGTAAATTTTCCATCCACGCAAGGTTTACTAAGCTTCAAGCTCAAAATGACAAACCTCACACTCTTGGTTGATGGGTTCGCTGGAGTGCTAGGTAGTTACTGCCGGAACAGGGGAGGGTGCCCAGATCTAATGCCCCTACCTGAAATGTAAATAACCAGGAGACAACACTAAGAGGAGGAATTTTCACTATCTTTGACAACCTAAACCATACCTCATAGCACTATCTCTTAGGTATTTGTGACTTTCTAGAAACACACACGGGTCGTAAGTGGATTAAGGGGCGTGGCTACGTTTTTTTACAAAATCACTTCTCTTGCCAATTGATTAGGCGTCACAAGATCAAGCGGGTCAATAGGTGACAAGCTCATGGTAGGATCTGCCCTTTACGCTTCCAAACATGTATACCTCCCATTGTCACCAGAATTTCTTGATTAGATCCTAAGATTGACATTCCAGCTCTCTTCCATACAGATCCTGCTCTCAAATACTCGGAGTATGCTAACCGTTGTAGGAGACTTCAATAATAAGTTTTCACAGTCCAGCTCTGTCCTTCCCTCCGCACGCAGCTCCGTCCAGCTCTGCCCCCCTCCCCCATCACTCCGCCCGCAGCCCTTCTTCGCCCCGGTCCCGCTCCCCCCCTCCCTCCGCCCGCAGCTCCTTCGTCCTGCTCTGCCCCCCCCCTCACTCTGCCCGCAGCTCCGTCGTCCTGCTCTGCCCCCCCTTCCCTCCGCCCGCAGCTCCGTCGTCCTGCTCTGCCCCCCCTTCCCTCCCCCCGCAGCTCCGTCGTCCTGCTCTGCCCCCCTTCCCTCCGCCCGCAGCTCCGTCGTCCTGCTCTGCCCCCCCTTCCCTCCGCCCGCAGCTCCGTCGTCCTGCTCTGCCACCCCCTTGGAGTAATGTCATGCTAGCTGCTCTCAACTAAACACGTTCAAGAAAGTAGTTGCCAACACTGAGAAGTGATTACACAAATTAAGCACTTGCTATTGACAGTTGTTGGGATTTGCAGATGGCATAATCAACTCGGCCTTTCATCCTTCCAAGGCACATAAATTAAATGCTTTAAATACTTGCGGCAATAGTAAGACGTGTCATTTACAGCTCTTGAAAATGACTCAAAACTGTGAACTAGCGCATTACATAAAAGTAAGGAGATCTTGCAAGATAGGGCAGTGGAACCTACAAAAGTGTTCCGAAGTGAGGTCAAAATATCAATTTTGTGTCATTTGGTTGCAAAAATATTGTCAAAACCAGGTGAGTACAGGGCCGGTGGTAAATTTTCCATCCACGCAAGGTTTACTAAGCTTCAAGCTCAAAATGACAAACCTCACACTCTTGGTTGATGGGTTCGCTGGAGTGCTAGGTAGTTACTGCTGGAACAGGGGAGGGTGCCCAGATCTAATGCCCCTACCTGAAATGTAAATAACCAGGAGACAACACTAAGAGGAGTAATTTTCACTATCTTTGACGACCTAAACCATACCTCATAGCACTATCTCTTAGGTATTTGTGACTTTCTAGAAACACACACGGGTCGTAAGTGGATTAAGGGGCGTGGCTACGTTTTTTTACAAAATCACTTCTCTTGCCAATTGATTAGGCGTCACAAGATCAAGCGGGTCAATAGGTGACAAGCTCATGGTAGGATCTGCCCTTTACGCTTCCAAACATGTATACCTCCCATTGTCACCAGAATTTCTTGATTAGATCCTAAGATTGACATTCCAGCTCTCTTCCATACAGATCCTGCTCTCAAATACTCGGAGTATGCTAACCGTTGTAGGAGACTTCAATAATAAGTTTTCACAAGTCTAATCCTTGGAAGACTAGAGGAAATGTGACCGGTACTTGGGAACCCCACAGAGATAGTACCTTTCTCTGAGCCAGTCGACTTAAAGAATGTGTGAAATGATCACAACTAACGAAATCCTGTTTTGCTGTTGTCCAGACATACACTCTGTGTTTCCAAGGCTTGACCCGTTATTTCTACCAGAAACAAAACACAGGCTAGTCGGTATGCATTTCTGCAGGGAAAATGCATGCTAGTTGGTAAGGCTTATTACTTAAGGGAAAAAGTCTTGGATCATATAGTACTTGTAATGCCTACGACTTAATCGATCCACATGTATGAAAACTTCTAGGTCTTGTGGCAAGAGACGATTTCACCTCCTATGGTGTAGAGTAGACAGAGTATGGAAAGTGGTAATGACCAAGAGGGTAGAAACTGAAGCATTTCTTATAATTAGGAGCACCCTTCTTGTATTGACCACCAGAGACCTGGATGAAAGTCTAATGATTTGGGGGATCTATATATCACTAGAGGGAATTCTCACTGGAATGAAGATTATAGGAACAATTCCCCTGAAACATATGAATATCCAAGCAAGTCCAGGAATCAAATGGCATAGCTGGACAGGCACCAGACTGGCAAGGTTCACAAATGATTGAGAAATCAAATCTATTTTCGCAATATTTTATAAATCTGCATATGTTCAGAGCAGTGTGTTGAGGCATATCATGACTCTAAGAGAATTAACCCCTTATGAAAATCAGATTCCAGGACAAAGACCTAGTCAAAGCTGCAGTTTAATGTACGAAAAATGGTACCAACTATGATATTGGTTGTTTCCCAAAAAGCAGCACTCAGATGATGGTGCCTAACTGATGTTCATGGTACTTAGATAAAATGAAGCTAAGGTACATGCGAGGAAGCTATCAAATGGAATTCTGAGGTTCGTGTCTAAACTTTTTGGATGAGATTAACTGTTAGCTAGATGTTGGGTCAACTGACCCCGAGAATATCCCATTGATTACTGTTCTGATTCCAAAAGATTGGTAATTCATTGATCGTAGTATCCTTGAACTCAGAGATCGCCTCCCACTCCATTGTGTTTGGAATACATGCTGAGAAAATGTGAGCTAGATGTTCAAAACATGTCCAAAATTCCACTTAGCGTTCTAGTCTAAGCATTTCTGTGTGGTGCTCTATCAGCAGGGGGAAGAGGATGCAGTGTAGATGGAAGGCTGCATTCTTTGTTGCATTGTTTACCTGTAGGCAAAATAAACAGAGTCTACGTTTATCCTGGGATTACTAACCTAACTGGCTGGTGCTCCAGACTATATTGTTAGTGTACATGCTGAGCTTCTTCACCACACCTGGCACGTGTCACCTGCAGGTCACAAGACGACCCCCGCAACAGGCACATTAACACTCGGAGCTGCTTCACGTTGTTTCAAACGTGGTACCAGAGCAAGTCCATTAACGCTGGACATACCTCCCCAGTACAGTGCCCGGAAGCTTACTGCAGCTAGACTAGATCTGTGCAACAGGTCCCTTAACCCTGTCATCTATCTACAAAGCAGTCTGTTGGTGACGAACAAACTGAGCCACGAATGCGTTACTATAAGTTCCCCTTTGTTTTCAGATTATTTCTGCAGAGTTTATATAAAGTCAGACAATCAGGCGGCAATACTGTGGCTCATATAGGAATGCATTACAACCACTGCATTACAACCAGGGCTGCTTTATCCCTCCCTCTTTTTGGCTCACAACTACCTCACAACTTTACTCTCTATCTCACTCTCTCTCTATCTCACTAGCTCACTCTATTTCTATTTCTATCTCAATCTCACTCTCACTACCTCAGTATATCACGACTCACTCCCTCAAAAATTCACTAACTCACTCTATCTCACTACCTCACAACTTCACTCTCTCTCTATCTCACTACCTCACTCTCTCTTTCTATCTCACTAAGTCACTTTCACTCTCTTTCACTACCTCACTCTCTCTCTATCTCACTACCTCACAAACTCACTCCCTGTTTCTATCTCACTACCTCAGAACATCCCTCTACCTCACTCTTTCACTACCTCAGTCTCTGTCTCTCACTACCTCACTCTATCTACCTCTCTCTCATTACATAACTCTCTCTACCTCACTACACCACTCTATCTCACTACCTCACTATCTCACAACTTCTCTCTCTCAAAACATCACTACCTCACTCTCTTACTACCTCACTCTCTTACTACCTCACCCTCTAGCTCACAACTTCACTCTCTCTCTCTAACTCACTACCTCAATCACTCTCTATCTCACTACCTCACTCTTTCTATCTCACTAACTCGCCATGAAACCCCTGGGTGTCTGTGCGCTTAAAAAGTTTAGAATAACATAACTCACTTTCACTCTCTTTCACTACCTCTCTCTCTCTCACTACATCACTCTATGCTTATACCACTACCTCACAACATCCCTCTCCCTCCCTCACTCTTTCACTCCCTCACTCTCTATCTACCTCACTCTCTCTCACTACCTCACTCTCTCTCTATTTCAATACCTCACTCTCTCTCTCACTACCTCACTCTCTCTCTCTGCTAATGCAATAGGTATCACATATGCAAAAAAAGCTAATGCCGATAGAAATGACAATGCCATTTATTTAGGGATACAAAAAAGATAAAAAAAAATAATGAGCAATACCAATAGCTCTACCTATAATATTGCCGAGACCATTGCATTGTAAATGCTTGTTTGTAGTGATGGTGGGCGGAGAGCAACTTTCACCTTGGTTAAACTGATATCACAGTAATTTAAACGCTTCCATAACGGCGTTAAACTTACAGAGCATTAAAAATATATTACTAGTTTATAAAGTCTATCATTATTTAGTTTTTTAAGGCGTGATACTAACGCATTTTTGTCAGGTCACGCATTTGTAGCGCCTCTTTGACACCACTGCGGGTGTAAAGGAAGAGACATGTAGAACCGAAATTGCTGCCCTGCTGGCAAACACTTCTGATGACAGCACGCAGCGGACCGCCTGCTGCTCTGGCAGAGTTTCTTCCAATAGTTGCCTCAAGTGTGTTAACTATATGTCAGGTCAAGAGTGTCGCGCCGACCCGGTGGCTCATTACTGCTACGAATGATCTTTCATTAGAGCACAGCTGCTGCGGGGCGGCCAGGGGCATGGCAATCCCGTGACCCGGTGAGGTCACGTGATTGCAACAAACAATGTAACCATAACTCTGTGTGCATCAAGCAGCAATTATGTTTTTTTTTTGTTTGACGCTGCCCGCCACGCCGCAATAATTATTTTGGTGCCTCCTCAGTATGTGCGCTGGCATTCAACTGGGCAGTGAGATGGGTTGCTGAGTCATGGCAGAGGCAGCTGAGGTTATTGCACGTTTCTGTGACCACTTGCACCACCGCTTGCCTCAGCCTCTCTGAGGCTCACCCAGCTCAAGCAGCGTTGGCGGCAGCTGACTTAGTTGTGAGCCTGCTGCCACCCTGTAGCAAAGATAGGTGCTGCTGGCCACTTTCGGCCCGCCCGCTGCCTGCTCAGTGCAGTGCGCGAATTGGTAGAATCCTGATTCCGTGGTCTGGACAAGGGGTCCAGAACTTGGGCCCGACTGGCGCCGTGCTGCCTGCACTGCAGCTCTGAGAGCATGCACCAGCCCATGGGGAGGCACCTGTTGCTCTCTTCGCCTGCCTCAAATTCAAGTAAGTGAATTTATAAACTGGGAACTCTTGAAACTATGCTCTTAAAAAAAGTGATGTCCCCGTGCTCATTTTATTGGCCAGATTTATAGCGGCGAGCAGTCAAGAAAGCGATTAGGTAAAGCTTGTTATTTTATGTTTCTCAGAGCAAAACAAGGAACAAACAAGCATTTGCAATGCAATAGGTCTCGCATTAGGAAAGTGTGAGCTATTGGTATTGTAAATGACAATTTTTTAATATGTGTTGGCTTTGAAAATATATAAATTAATAGCATTGTTATTCACAAAGCCAATAGCTTACACTTTCCTAATGCGAGTTCTATTAGCTATGGCAAAACTTGTTGGCAGCAAGCAAGGACAATGCTGTTGTGGTGCTGAGTGATGATGTGGTGGGGCTGAGTGATATGGGTGTGTATTATCTCAGAGTGATGTGGTGGTGTCCCAGAGTGATGTGGTGGTGCCCCTGAGTGATGTGGTGGTGTCCCTGAGTGATGTGGTGGTGTCCTTGAGTGATGTGGTGGTGTCCCTGAGTGATGTGGTGGTGTCCTAGAGTGATATGGTGGTGTCCTAGAGTGATATGGTGGTGTCCTTGACAATGTGGTGGTGTTGTGTGGCGTTCAGCAGTGTGTGGCGTGCAGCAGTGTGAGTAATGCAGGAGTGTGCAGTGTGCAGCAGTGTGAGGCATGCAGCAATGGGAGACGTCCCGCAGTGTGAGTCATGCAGCAGTGTGAGTAATGCAGCAGTGTGTAGCATGCAGCAGTGTGAGGCGTGCAGCAGTGTGAGGCGTGCATCAGTGTGAGGCATGCAGCAGTGTGACGCATGTAGCAGTGTGTGGCGTGCAGGAGTGTGAGGCATGCAGCATTGTGTCATGCAGCAGTGTGCAGCATTCAGCAGTGTGAGTAATGCAGCAGTGTGCAGCAGTGTGCAGCAGTGTGCGGCGTACAGCAGTATGTGGCATTTAGCAGTTTGTGGCATGCAGCAGTTTGTGGCGCGCAGCAGTGTGAGGCATGCAGCAGTGTGTGGCGTGCAGCAGTGTGTGTCATGCAGCAGTGTATGGCGTGCAGCAGTGTGAGGCGTGCAGCAGTGTGAGGTGTGCAGCAGTATGAGGCGTGCAGCAGTGTGTGGCGTGCAGCAGTGTGTGGCGTGCAGAAGTGTGTGTCGTGCAGCAGTGTGTGTCGTGCAGCAGTGTGTTGTGCAGCAGTGTGCAGCATGCAGCAGTGTGAGGCATGCAGCAGTGTGAGACGTGCAGCAGTGTGCAACAGGCAGCAGTGTGAGTAAGTCAGCAGTGTGCATCAGTGTGAGGCGTGCAGCAGTGTGGGGTGCAGCAGTGTGCAGAATACAGCAGTGTGAGGCATGCAGCAGTGTGAGGCGTGCAGCAGTGTGAGGCGTGCAGCAGTGTGAGGCGTGCAGCAGTGTGAGGCATGCAGCAGTGTGAGTCATGCAGCAGTGTGCAGCGTGCAGCAGTTTGAGGCATGCAGTAGTGTGAGGCGTGCAGCTGTGTGATTCGTGCAGCTGTGTGTGGTGTGCAGTAGTGTGTGGCATGCAGCAGTGTGTGGTGTGCAGCAGCATGAGGCGTTCAGCAGTGTGAGGCATGCAGCAGTGTGTGGGCTGCAGCAGTGTGTGGCATGCAGCAGTGTGTGGAGTGCAGCAGTGTGTTGTACAGCAGTGTGCAGCATGCAGCAGTGTGAGGCGTGCAGCAGTGTAAGGCATGCAGCTGTGTGCAGCATGCAGCAGTGTGAGTAATGCAGCAGTGTGCAGCAGTGTGAGGCGTGCAGCAGTGTGAGGTGTGCAGCAGTGTGAGGCATGTAGCAGTGTGCAGCAGTGTGAGGCGTGCAGCAGTGTGAGGCGTGCAGCAGTGTGAGGCATGCAGCAGTGTGAGGCGTGCAGCAGTGTGAGGCGTGCAGCAGTGTGTGGCATGCAGCGTGTGAGTAATGCAGCAGTGTGCTGCAGTGTGAGGCGTGCAGCAGTGTGAGGCATGCAGCAGTGTAAGGCGTGCAGCAGTGTAAGGCGTGCAGCAGTGTCAGGCATGCGGCAGTGTGCGGCAGCAGCAATGTGAGGCGTGCAGCAGTGTGAGGCATTCAGCAGTGTGTGGCGTGCAGCAGTGTGTGGCATGCAGCAGTGTGTGGCATGCAGCAGTGTGTGGCGTGCAGCAGTGTGTGGCATGCAGCAGTGTGCAGCATGCAGCAGTGTGAGGCGTGCAGCAGTGTGAGGCATACAGCAGTGTGCAGCATGTAGCAGTGTGTGGCGTGCACCAGTGTGAGGCGTGCGGCAGTGTGAGCCGTGCGGCAGTGTGAGCCGTGCGGCAGTGTGTGGCGTGCAGCAGTGTGAGTCGTGCAGCAGTGTGATACGTGCAGCAGTGTGAGGCGTGCAGCAGTGTGATGCGTGCAACAGTGTGAGGAGTGCAGCAGTGTGCAGCATGCAGCAGTGTGAGTAATGCAGCAGTGTGCAGCGTGCAGCAGTGTGATGCGTGCAGCAGTGTGTGGCTTGTAGTAGTGTGTGGCGTGCAGCAGTGTGTCATGCAGCAGTGTGAGGCGCGCAGCAGTGTGAGGCATGCAGCAGTGTGAGGCATGCAGCAGTGTGAGGCGTGCAGCAGTGTGAGGCGTGTAACAGTGTGTGGCATTCAGCAGTGTGTGGCGTGCAGTAGTGTGTGGTGTGCAGCAGTGTGTGGTGTGCAGCAGTGTGTGGCGTGCAGCAGTGTGTGGCGTGCAGCAATGTGAGGCGTGCAGTAGTGTGAGGCATGCAGCAGTGTGTGGCATGCAGTAGTGTGAGGCGTGCAGCAGCCTGTGGCATTCAGCAGTTTGTGGCGTGCAGCAGTGTGTTGTTCAGCATTTTGCAGCATGCAGCAGTGTGAGGCGTGCAGCAGTGTGAGGCGTGCAGCACTGTGCAGCATGCATCAGTGTGAGGCGTGCAACAGTATGAGGCATGCAGCAGTGTGAGGCGTGCAGCAGTGTGGCGTGTGGCGTGCAGCAGTCTGCAACATGTAGCAGTGTGAGGTGTGCAGCAGTGTGAGGCGCGCCACAGTGTGAGGCGTGCAACATTGTGCAGCGTGCAGCAGTGTGAGGCATGCAGCAGTGTGAGGTGTGCAGCAGTGTGAGGCGTACAGCAGTATGCAGCATGCAGCAGTGTGCAGCGTGCAGCAGTGTGAGGCGTGCAGCAGTGTGTGGCGTGCAGTAGTGTGTGACGTGCAGCAGTGTGTGCCGTGCAGCAGTGTGTTGTGCAACAGTGTGAGGCGTGCAGCAGTGGGAGGCATGCAGCAGTGGGAGGCGTGCAGCAGTGTGTGGCGTGCAGCAGTGTGTGGGGTGCAGCAGTGTGAGGCATGCGGCAGGGTGAGGCGTGCGGCAGTGTGAGGCTTGCAGCAGTGTGAGGCGTGCAGCAGTGTGTCGTGCAGCAGTGTGCAGCATGCAGCAGTGTGAGGCGTGCAGCAGTGTGAGGCGTGCGGCTGTGTGCAGCATGCAGCAGTGTGAGTAATGCAGCAGTGTGCAGCAGTGTGAGGCGTGCAGCAGTGTGAGGTGTGCAGCAGTGTGAGGCGTGCAGCATTGTGTCGTGCAGCTGTGTGCAGCATGCAGCAGTTCGAGTAATGCAGCAGTGTGCAGCAGTATGTGGCGTGCATCAGTGTGTGGTGTGCAGCAGTGTGTGGCAGGCAGCAGTGTGTGGCGTGCAGCAGTGTGTGGCATGCAGGGGTGTGAGGCGTGCAGCAGTGTGAGGCATGCAGCAGTGTGAGGCGTGCAGCGTTGTGTGGCGTGCAGCAGTGTGTGGCATGCAGTAATGTGTGGCGTGCAGCAGTGTGTGGTGTGCAGCAGTGTGTGGTGTGCAGAAGTGTGTGGCGTGCAGCAGTGTGAGGCGTGCAGCAGTGTGAGGCGTGCAGCAGTGTGAGGCGTGCAGCAGTATAAGGCGTGCAGCAGTGTGTGGCGTGCAGTAGTGTGTGGCGTTCAGCAGTGTGAGGCATGCGGCAGTGTGAGGCGTGCGGCAGTGTGAGGCTTGCGGCAGTGTGTGGCGTGCAGCAGTGTGGTGTGCAGCATGCAGCAGAGTGAGGCGTGCGGCAGTGTGAGGCGTGCAGCAGTGTGAGGCGTGTGGAAGTGTGCAGCATTCAGCAGTGTGAGTAATGCAGCAGTGTGCAGCGTGCAACAGTGTGAGGCGTGTTGTTTATGTGACTTACATGTATTGACATTACAAATAACAATGGCTTTTAATTTTTTAAAATTATTAATACTTAAAGAAAAGTTATTGTAATTTATAATGGCAATAGCTTAAATTTTTGTAAATAACTTTTGTGAAGATTATGTTGTTTATCTTTTTGTGACGAAAATCCAAGAAAAGAAGTGAAATATTAACATCTTGTTGTTACATTTGTAATAAAGCTTGAAACATTCAGAGAACATATTTGAACCAGGTGTTGTTGAATGGTTGCACAGATTGATGCTGTGGTGGCATGCTATGTTTTGTTATGCTAAACTTTGTTTTGTTATACTATGCTATGTTTTGTTGTGTTTTGTTATGCTAAGCTATGTTTTGCTATGCTTTGCTATGCTATGTTTTGTTATGTATGCTATGTTTTGTTGTGTTTTATTATGCTATGCTATGTTTTGTTGTGTTTTGTTATGCTATGTTTTGTTATGCTTTGCTTTGTTTTGTTTTGTTATGTTATGCTATGTTTTGTTATGTTATGCTATGTTTTGTTGTGTTTTGTTATGCTATGCTTTGTTGTGTTTTGCTATGCTATTTTTTGTTTTGTTATGCTATGTTTTCTTATGCTATGCTGTGTTATGTTATGCTTTGTTTTGTTACGCTATGTTTTGTTATGCTATGCTATGTTTTGTTGTGTTATGCTATGCTATGCTTTGTTGTGTTTTGCTATGCTATTTTGTTGTTTTCTTATGCTATGTTTTGTAATGCTATGTTTTGTTATGCTATGCTGTGTTTTGAAATGCTATGCTATTTTTAGTTATGCTATGCTGGTGAGTGTGTGTGAGTGTGTGTGAGGGTGAGTGAGGGTGAGTGAAGGTGAGGGAGGGTGAGTGAGGGTGAGGGGTGTGAGGGTGTGTGAGGGTGAGAGTGTGTGAGGGTTAGAGGGTTGTGAGGGTGAGGGGGTTTGAGGGTAAGTGAGGGTGTGTGAGGGTGAGGGGGTGTGAGGGTGAGGGTGTGAGGGTGTGTGAGGGTGAGGGTTTGGAGGGTGGGGGTGTGTGAGTGTGAGGTTGGTGTGAGGGTGAGGCGTTGAGGGGGTGTGAAGGGGTAAGGGTGTGTGAGGGTGAGGGTGAGTGAGGGTGTGTGAGGGTAAGGGTGTGTGAGTGAGGGTGTGTGAGGGTGAGGGTGTGAGGGTGAGGGGGTGTGAGGGTGAGGGTGTGTGAGGGTGTGTGAGGGTGAGGGTGAGTTTGTGAGGGTGAGTGAGGGTGTGTGAGGGTGAGGGGGTGTGAGGGTGATGGGGTGTGAGTGAGGGTGTGTGAGGGTGAGTGAGGGTGTGTGAGGGTGAGGGGTGTGAGGGTGAGGGTGTGAGGGGTGAGGGTGTGTGAGGGTGAGGGGGTGTGAGGGTGAGGGTGTGTGAGGGTGAGGGGGTGTGAGGGTGAGGGTGTAAGAGGGTGAGGGGGTGTGAAGGTGCGTGAGGGTGTGTGAGGTTGAGAGGGTGAGTGAGAGTGTGTGGTTGTGAGGTGTGAGGAGGTGTGAGGGTGAGTGAGGGTGATTGAGGGTGTGTGAGGGTGTGTGAGAGTGATGGTGTGTGGTCAGTGTGGGGGTGGTGGACCCAACACCCGGCTGGTGCTGCTTGATTGAGAGCGGGCCTATAACATTGCCTACAAATAATCGGCACAGAGACATTCGTTGCTGGTCTGGACAGGAAGTGCCGTGCCACTTCTGTCTTTTTATTTATAGCCTCCTGGCCATGCCTGGCCAGAAGGTGATACAAATTGTGGTAGTGCTTCCGGGGCTCTAGGGAGACCCTCGGAGCACTATCGTGCTACATCCCTTCCCAACTTGGAATTTTGAAAAGTTATAAATAAAATGTTCAACATGCAAAGTCCGCAAGTCTTTGACTTGGCTTGGGGTTGGGCCTGAGGTTGTAGCACCACCTGCCTTTTGCAGGTGTCGATTCCTGAGGGTACCCCGGTGAAGGCGGGACTGCCGTGTCCGTTGCAGCTATAGGTGAAGGTGTGTTTGTTTCTTCAGTTTCTCCTCCTTCTTTGCTTGCTGCAGATTCTTCATGTGCGTCTGATTGGTCTTGAGCCGGTGGGATGTGTTTGAACTATGATATATTTCGGGTTACCTCTTCTCCATTCTGGCTGACTGTCATTGCCGTGCCTTTTGTTTCTTTGATTACCCAGGGTTCTGGTTCGAACGGTGTTCGGACTTTTCCTCCTGGTCTTCGGGTCCGGATCAGTACTGTCTCTCCTGGATTTAGGGTCCTTGTTTGAGCCCGTCGTTTGTAACTTGCCTTCTCGTTAGTTCTCTTTCTTCGCTCCTGGGTATTTGCTGGCAAGTATGGCGCCGGAGTCCAGTTGTCTGCCATAGGGAGTAAGTCTCTTCTCGGCCCGACTAACATCAGCGCCCATGGTGAGCGTTGCGTAGTGCTCCTGTATTCTCTTAGAAATAGCTGGAGCGCTTCTTCTGGGTCACTCCCTTCCGAGGTGGCTATTCGCGGAATTTTGTTTATTGTCCTCATAAATCTTTCCACCTCGCCATTGGCCTTGGGCCATTGAGGCGTGATTCTATGGTGTTTTAAGCCCAGATTTTGTAGAAATTCTCTAAAGTCGCTTCCTTGGAACAGGGGTCCAATATCTGTCTTGATGACGAGCTGGACTCCAAACATGGCGAATGACTTGTTGAGGATAGGACGGATGTTTGTGAAACTGGTGGATGCCGCTAGGTCCACGATGGGATATTTTGTGTAGCTGTCGATTAACACTACAGCGATTCTCCCATCTGGGAAGCTTCCAAAATCTGGACTGAGCCACGACCATAGAGATGGCGCAGGGTCCTCCGTGATCACTGGAGCTGGGGCGTCTGGATTGCTGATTATCTGGCATGCCCGACATTGTCGTACCACAGCGTCGACGCTCTCTTCTAGGTTGGAGAACCACACTTTCTCGCGCATCCGGGCCTTCATCCTTCGGGTGCCTTAGTGTCCCTCGTGAGCTAATACTGTCGCTCTTTCTTGCAATGTTTTTGGGATTACTACTCGGGAGCCCCTGAGTATGAGTCCGTTGTCTGCACTGCTCAGGTCGTTGTGTACTCTCCGGAATTGGGTCAGGCGTGTTCGGTCCGTCTCGTTCCAGCTACTGACATTCTTCAAGAAGTTTTCCCACGATCCTGAGTGTATGGCTTCCTTCACGCGTTGAATAACCGCATCATTGTCATACTGAGAGATGATGGCATCCGCTGTGAGGGCTCGGGGGCATGATCCGGTTGACAGCATGTTCACGAATGCTTCAGTCTGGATCTCTTGTTCAGTGATGTGATGGCCTTCCTGAGAGGGGTGACATGAGAGGAAATCCGCCGGGTTTCTTGCTCCTGGGCGATAAACTAGGTCCATTTGATATTGTTGAACTTGGATAGCCCATCGCTCTATCCTCGGCTGGGGGTGAGGGGTGGTGCCTCGGAACAAAGGTATCAGAGGCTGGTGGTCCGCCACCATTCTGAACGGGTGTCCGGATATGTAAAGGTGAAAGTGATTGCAGGCTCATTTCACTGCCATGGCTTTCCTTTCAATTTGTGAGTATCTTGATTCTATCGCTGTGAGAGCCTTGCTTGCAAAAGCTAGAAGGGCCCATACACCTGGTTCTGTTTCTTGTGAGATTAGAGCTCCTAGGCCAACTGGACTAGCATCTACTAGTATTTCTGTGGGTTTGGTAGTGTTGAAGTACGCCATGGTGGTGCCATCTAATTGGGCAGTCTTGATTTGGTGGAATGCTTTATCTTTGGTGTCCATCCATTTCCATGAGTTTTCCTTTTTGGCTAAGTTCCTTAAGGGTTCCGCAATCGTGGCCAGATTGGGAATAAATCTCGCACAGTATTGTGCCATCCCCAAGAAGCTCCTCACTTCTGATGCGGTGGAAGGTGCAGGGGCGTTCTTGATGGCGTGTGATTTGCGTGGGTCCACCTTGACTCCCTCTGAATCAAATACGTAGCTAAAGAATTCAATGGATTTCCTGAAGAATTGGCACTTATCCTTATGTAGTGTTAGGCCATACTGTGCAAGTCTCTGCAGTGTGGCTTTCAGTCTGTGATGGTGCTCTTCGCTCGTCTTGGCATGGATCAAAATGTCGTCGCTGACATTTAGCACCCCTTGGAGTCCAGATAGTATCTCCTTGATGGTGTTCTGAAAGATTTCGGCAGCGGACGAGATTCCAAAGTTTAGTCTTTTGTATCTTCTCAATCCCAGGTGTGTCGAGAAGGTCATTATGTATCGGCTCCCCTCCGCTAGCCTCAGTTGATGGTATCCTGCATTAAGGTCTAGCTTGGAGAACCACTGGGCTCCATTCAAATCCATCAAGATGTCGTCTACGGTGGGCGTGAGATGCCGCTCTCATCCTATAGCCTTGTTGGGAATCCTCATATCTATGCAGATCCTGATTTTTCCAGGTTGGCGCGGTTTCTCTGCTATCACCATGGGAGATACCCATGGCATTGGTCCAGACACTTTTTCAATCACACCTTGTGCCTCTAACTGGTTCAGTTCTTGCTCTACTGCGGCGCGAAGGTGAAACGGGATTCTACGGTGTCTCAGTGCTACTGGTTGTATGGTGGGGTCTATATGTAGCTTGATAGGTGGGCGTTTGATGGTTCCAAGGCCTTCAAATAGCGAGGGAAACATTTGTAAGATATCCTCTGTTTGGAGCGCCTTCACTGCGTTCGCAAAAGCGATGAGTCGGAGGTCTTCTGCAGGGTTGCTTATGTTGTCATTACCTCTTGGTCCTCAGCTTTGACCTGCACCAACATCTTCCCTCGCAGCGGAAGTGGCTCTTGGCTGCCGTAGGTGAGGATTCGGGCCCTGGAGTGGACTAACTTGGGCCTTGGTTTCAGGGACTTGTAGTGTTGGATGCCCATTACATTTACCGTGGCACCTGTGTCGATGACCCCGGTCACTGGTGACCCGTCGATTTGTATCTGGCATTTCGGCTGAGGTCTTCGTCTTTTTTTCAGCTCAATGACAAATGATACGTAATAACATTCATCATCCTCTTCGGTGGACGACTCATCAAAACGTGGTTGTGGCTGTCGTTGTGTTTTGGACGACCGTGATGATTAGGCGTCATCTAGTGATAGTTGTTTTATGGCTCCGGTGGCTGTCTTCTTCCCTGAGAAACTTCACCGCGAAAACCTCCTCTGCATACACTCACGAAGTGGTTGGGCACTCCGCATTTGGAACAGGTCTTTCCACGTGCTGGGCAGCCATCTTGATTATGCTCCTCTCGACCACAGTAACCGCATGACGCTCTGTGCTGTGTTCTGGTCGGCCATCTTCCTCTGCCTCCTCGGCCAAGGTTGCGGGCTGCGTCTACTCTTTCTGTCTTCACCGTTGCTCCTGCGTCTGAGCGTGGATTGAGGGCCGCTTCCATCGTGGTGGCGCGGGCATCTGATAGCTCATGAGATCTGGCGAGGATTAATATTTCTTCGAGGGATATGCGGGGTTGTCTCAGAATTAGAGTTCATAGATGTTTGTTGCGACACCCCTGAATGAGTTGCGCAGTTACTTCCTTCTTTTCGTCGTCTTCTGTGCATGTGCTTATGAGGTCTCTCAGGCATGCATGAAACGCGTCCATGGTTTCCCCTTCCCTTTGTTTGGATTGCCTGAATATGAAGCGTTCATAGTGGGGGTTCAGTTGGGGATCAAAATGGGCAATCAGCGCTGCAACTGCCGTGTCATAGTCTGTGACGGCCCCGGTATTTGGCAGGTGTTTAAACAGCTTATAAAGCTCTATACCTCCAAAGTGTAGTAGTAGGGACCTCTTAACCTCATTGTCTTTTTCTCTGGTGGCAGTGAAGTAGTTGTTGAGTTGCCCTAACCACACTGCCCAACGTGGCGCTGCCGTGCCTGGGTCAATTAGCTCACTGAAGGGTGGCAAGGCTTGTATCTGGGAGTGTGCTGACGGAACTGGTGGTTGAGCTATGGGGACCACTGCTTGGGCTGGGGGCCCTGCTGGTTGCACTGGGACTGCTGCTTGCGGCGCTCCTCCTGTTGCTCCTCCTTGGGGATTAGACATAGTTGGACCTGGTGCTGATGTTTTATTTCTTTTCTCCTTGTTATTATTTTCCTTTCTTGCCTTTGCCCTTGCTTGTTTATTCTTATATCTTGGTTGCTTGTCTTTGCTGTGCTTGTTGTCTGGTCCCTCGTTGTATTTTCTCAACTGACAGATATGGGGCCTCTTTTGCGCTGTCTGTATGCTTCCTAGCTTTTCCGTTGTGGCCCTGCACTTGCTTGTGCTTGTTTTTTCTTTTTCTTTGGGTGCGCTCTGCTCGCGCGGCTGTCCTTTTTCTCAGCGCGAACCCTTTTCGACTTGCTTGGTGCTTCGCGCTCTGTTCTGCGCATGTGTTCCTCTCGGCGCTTGTGCCTACACGGAGCTCGTTTTATCCGGGCGTCGGCCTGACTTCCTCTACGCATGCGCGCACTGCTGGGCCTGCCGGCGGAGCTATCCGGCTCGGCGTCTCGGTCTCCTGCCGCTCGTGCTGCCTTGGGGTTCTTGTCACCGGTGCGCCACGCAGCTTCTTGCATACGCTGCTTACCGGTAGGTGTGCTCTTCCTCAGCTTTGCGGGCCAGTCCCGGTTTTCTTTGGCGTCCGGCCTTGGCGCTGCTGCCGGTGCTCTCGAGCAGCGTCAAGCTGGGTAGGCATCGTCCGCGGGTCGGGTTGGATGAACAGATCCCACCCTCGTCACCAGTGTGGGGGTGGTGGACCCAACACCCGGCTGGTGCTGTTTGATTGAGTGCGGGCCTATAACATTGCCTACAAATAATCGGCACAGAGACATTCGTTGCTGGTCTGGACAGGAAGTGCCGTGCCACTTCTGTCCTTTTATTTATAGCCTTCTGGCCACGCCTGGCAAGAAGGTGATTCAAATTGTGGTAGTGCTTCCGGGGCTCTAGGGAGACCCTCGGAGCACTAGAGCGCTACAGTCAGGATAGTAGCAGGAGCCAGGATAACAGTTGAAGATTAGCATAAACAAAGTGAATCAATGTTACACACACGTATGTGTGTGCCCTCATAGGTGTCCATGAGTGCAAGGGAGTGGGTATGTCAGTGTGCCCACTCGGATCAAATGCTTTCCCTTGGATAGTAATTCTTAGCAAACTTGTGGCCATCCATGGCATGATGTCCTCTACCTACTCGCACTGTAATGATGGCCCTGGCACAAAGATGGCAATTCTTTGCATCCTGTGGGCATCCATGACATGATGCCTACCCCTGGTACAATGTCGTCTGAAGCAGACTAGTGGCATGTCTTTTCAACTTGAGCTGGAATGGAGGTAATTCTTGATGTACTGTGTGCAATGGGTGGTAATCCATGGCCCATTCTGAAATAATCCTTTCCTCTGCTTCAAGGTGGTAACAGCGGGCATAATGTTGCAGTCAATAGGTTTGAGGTAGCGTGGCACTTGTGTAAATAATTTTGAATACACTTAATAGTAAGCATACTCCGAGAAGCCAGAAACATGCGAATGAACACAGGTAACATGCACACCATTGTACATGCTCAGCCAACTCTCTTTCAAAATGTCAGGACAGATATTGCTTTGTTAATGCGTGTTATGGAGAGAGGGACAGATAAAACTAAACCTAAACCTAATGTGCGTGCAAGTGCTTGTAGCCGAGAGTTGTGCTGGCATGAGCTATGATGGAGTCAAACTGCTAGAAATATATCTATATGAAGTAAATCACCAACTAATCAGCCTTACAATGCAGTGCAGACTTCACAAACAAGCATTAGCCGCAAGGCCGGGCCGCAAAGGAATAATTTTAAAAAACAAGCATGGGATGAATAAAAACGCGGTAGTGAGGATTGGAGGTGAGTCTGACAAAACTCTGCAACTTGTTCCGCCTCAGTGAGGAATATGGGCACTGAAACTGCAACTGGCTCAGCCCTACTGGGGAATTGGTGTTGGGCGGCGGTATCACTCTGGAGAGACTGCGTGTTGACTGCGTTGGTCAGTTTCAGAATCAGGAGGGGCAGAGTCAGCACAGCCCGCGAGGGATCAACTTGTCTAGAGGCAAAGCATAGCGGATGTAGCATTTCAGCTAGCAAGTTGAGTGTCCCTAGTGGCGCGGCGCACACTGTCAATGAGTGGTGCAGGTCTGAGTCTTCATTTTGTTTAACAGTACGATCAGCTTAGAAGAGAACAAAGGTGCTTCAGTTTCTGGTGCTTTCCAGCAGTTTTAACATCTTCTTTGAATGTCTTTCTTGATGCTCAAATGGGCGTAACAGCTGATATTTTTGTTTTCCTGGATTTTGGTTGCGCAAAAGTGTCACTCATAGTTGTTGAAATGTCACACATAATTACACTGAATTTATGAAAATGTCACACATGGCAATCTGAAACCTTGGCAGCTATGTTTAATCTGCTTCTGCTGAGGGAATATAGACATATTCTGTTAAAGACACACTGAAAATAAAACATACTGGTAGTAACGCTTTACTTTCTTGCAGCACGAAACCGTGTACAGCCGAGTGGTGTGAGTTATGAACGGCCTACACCCCATGACGAGAAACATCGAGCTAGGGAGGAAAGCCTGTTAAATTGTCATTAATTAAAACTATTCTCTGCATTCAGCATGAAAGCGAAAGAAAACGATTTTAGTTAGTTTGTACAACAGCACATGAATGAGAAAACACTGCCACCTGCTGGCATTATTGTGGAATCGCGAGCACTGCTTATCCTACTTTGAATTCCTCAACAGACTGAGTTGAGCAATTTTGGGTCAATGTGGTTACACCATAGCGATTTGGTCCTTTCAGCATATTTCCGAATCCTAGCAGTGCATTACCCAGAGGCGCAACTAGAGGCAACTTTCGGGAGGTGGGCTAATTCTTCGAACATTAGGCAGAGTGGAGATGCAAGGGCTCTAAGTAGGGGTGAAAAAAACAACGCCTCATTAATAAGCAAATGGGGGCATATTAGCAAGAACCTCGTACAAATTATCGCCGTTTTAGCGGCAGGAAACTGTCGCTAAAACGACGATAATGGGCTTGCTAATATGCGTTATATTATTATTATTATTATATTTATTTTTGTAGAGCGCAACAGCTACCCTAAGGTTTCCCGGCGCTAAAAATGAAACTGAAACAAGTAACAAAGGAGAGATAGTGAGTCGATGAAAATCGAGTTATTGGTTGAACAACCATGTTTTCAGATTCTTACGGAATTGCAAATAGCATTCATTTGTGCGAAGATGAATTGGAAGGGAGTTCCACAATGTGGGGGCCAGATAGGAGAAGGAGCGACCACCCTGTCTGACTCGATTGATCCTAGGCACCTGGAACTTATGTTGGGTCGAGGAACGTAGGGTTCTAGGGGGGGTGTATTGCTGGACTAGCGAGCTCAGATAGGCAGGGGCCTTACCAGCCTTGATTCTATGCATGAAGCATAGAGCTTTGAATTTTGCTCGTTGTTCAATACGGAGCCAATGGAGACTCCGGAGACAAGATGACATAGGGGATCTTTTTGGTAACATACATATCAGTCTCACAGCTTCATTTTGTACTGTTTGCAGTTTCTTTTTAACATCCTTGCATGCTCCCAGGTATAAGATGTTGCCGTAGTCCAGCCTAGATGTAATTAGGGCTTGGACTACGGTTTTTAGTGTATTCAGTGGGAGCATCCACCTGATTTTCTTAAGCCACTTGAGTATGGTAAAACACGTGGCGGCCACTCTTGTTGTTTCATGGACAGGTTTTCATCAAAATTATGCCCAGATTGCGAGCGGATTTAGAAGGGGTTGGTGTGGGTCCCATCTGGGATGGCCAATGTTGTGGGCCCCACAAGGAGGTTTGTTTTCCAAACAGCAGTAGTTCCGTCTTTCCTCCATTGAGTTTTAGCTTATTCTCAAACATCCAGTTGGCAATGATGTTAAGGCCTGAGTGGAGGGAGGACGGGTTGGAATTTGCATTAGCTGAGAGTGAATAAACAATCTGGGTGTCGTCAGCATATGAGTAGATCGACAACCCAGATTGTTCGGCTAAGCTGGCAAGGGGGCTGACATATAGATTGAAAAGTAAGGGGCTGAGTATTGAGCCCTGGGGAACTCCATAAGGTTGATGGTGGGGTTTGGAGGAGGATGTGGCAGAGAAGACTTGAAAAGTTCTATCCGAGAGAAAACTTTTAAGCCATGCCAGGGCCGGTCCTGTGATGCCATAGGTTTGCAAGGTGTTGAGGAGGATGGTGTGGGAGACCATGTCAAATGCGGCACTAAGGTCGAGAAGTATAAGTGCCACGGTCTCCCCATCATCAACTTGCCAGCGTATGGTTTCAGAGACCTAGAGTAGGGTAGATTCCGTTGAAAAACCTGCCCTAAATCCCGATTGGGATGTGTGAAGGAGGTGATTGGATTCTGTGAAATGGGTGAGTTGGGAAACAATATGTTTCTCAAGGATTTTGGAGAATAAAGGTAACAGCGAGATTGGACGGAAGTTGGAGGGGTCATTTGGATCCGCATTGGCTTTCTTGAGAAGAGGTGAGACCATAGCATGTTTCCATGCTTTAGGGACTTCAGCCTCTCTCAAGGAAGTGTTAAGAAGCTCTAAAATGAGCGTAAGGGAATGAGTGTCGAGTGAAAGGAGGATTTAAGGGGGGGAAAGGGTCGAGGGGTGAACCTGATTTAATAGTTATAATTTCTTGTAGTGAAAGTAGGTTAAGGGGGACCCAATTTACTAGGTGCTGGGTGTGAGCATCTAGAGAAGAGTGTGATTTTTCAGATTTGGACAGGCTTACCGTGGGGTTTGAAACTGATGGAAAATTAGTTGGAACTTTGAATTCCTCATAGATTTTATCAATTTTATTCCTAAAGAATTCAGCCAGAGCATTACACTGTGCAGAGTTCAGGGATGGAGCTTTGGGTTGGCAGGATGACCCAGAAAGTTCCTGAACTATTTTAAAAAGTGCTTTAGGCCGATTTTGAGCATTTTCAATTTTTGTTTTAGTAAATTCAGCTCTAGCTGATGCACAGTTGGCATGATATTTCAAAAGGGCTGCTTTGTATAGTGATTTTTGTGCAGGATCATAGTGGGCCGCCATCTGCGCTCTAGATTTTTACAGGCCGTTTTTTCCAGTCTAAGTGCATCTGTAAACCAGGGAGCTGGGGAATGAAATGGAATTTGTTTTTTATTTTTCTGTGGAAGGCATATGTTGATGGCAGAACTAAGCCAGTTTTGGATGGCTGTAGCGTCTCCTATGTTTGTTATACTGTTGAAAGGTCTGGTATCATTTAAATGAGTATTTAGTTTAGTAGTATCCAGATTTTTCCAGTTCCTTGTTACCCTGGGACCAGATGGGGCTTTACGAGAAAGGGTTGGTTGTGGTATTGCTATTATAAATTCCACTAGATAGTGGTCAGACCAGGGAATAGGTTTCGATGGTTTACAGGCGATATTGTCTTGGTTGAAAAAGATTGGATCAAGGAGATTGCCTGCCTTGTGGGTTGGACCTTCATTGTTATAGAATTCCAATAGAAGCTCAGGTTAGATGTCCTGCACATCTAACCTGGGCTTCTATTGGAATTCTACAATGCATATTAGCAAGCTCATTATCTCTGTTTTAGCGGCAGTTTCCTGCCTCTAAAACAGCGATAATTTTTACGAGGTTCTTGCTAATATGCTCCAGGGTCTTTTAAAGACCTGTGAAGTACTCGGGTGCAGCTGTGTGTGTTCCTCTGGAAGCTGTCTCAGCCCGGGCTGCTACACACGACATGAGAGGGTATCAATATGTGCGAATGATACACAGATTGGTCTGAGTATCTCATTCATTCAAGACTTTTCATGCTAAAACATTGCTTATCAGTGTTACAGGGCACTAACCATCTGAAGCTCAAGCCGAACCAAAGGATGAGTCTGGATCCGCCGCCCACAAAATGTGAAACGTAACGCGGGCTGCAGACCTCCATAGTGGTGGCTTTAATCCCACCTTGTCTAAGGATGTCTAATGTCTGGGTCTTTGTTAAGATTTTCTTATCCATGTGAACATATATTAAAAAGGTTGCTTTTAGAGTCAAATTAGCATTTTATGCCATCAAGTAACCCCTGCTCTCTCCCCAAACAATTCTTTACTTAACTCAATGTGGGAGAATGTTGTTGGGGCTGTGCATGCTCCAACCACCTTATGGCATGGCAGTGCAGGTCTCTGTAGACATTTCCTGAGAGGAGAACTGAAGCAGCCCTAACACGCATCTCTCTTAGAGCTCCTGTCCTCAATGAGCTAGTTCTCTGCTGTGAGAGAACCGGGAGCATGGCTTTGGGCTGAGAGGGGGAGTGGGTGAGCAGAGGGTGATGGGGGTCTGCTGGCAGGAGACCAGGTCATTTTATTTTCAGTTTGAGTGGGGTTAACGTATAGGTGAGGGTAATGCATTGGGTGGCATGTGAGCACTTATTCCTTTTAAAGGAAGTGGAAGGTATATGGACAGTGAAGATGGTTGGTTGCAGAAGACAAGTTTTGGAAACTTTTTTTAAATACATGTTGTATAGAGCACCATATTACTCCTCTGGTCTTGCATACATCTTGGGAGCAGAGACAGATGAAATAGGGAGGCCATATAAAACATAACATTATAAAGGGGTAAAATGTGAATAAATAGGTATTACCTCGGTGTTCTGAGTGGCATCACAGCCAGTTCGAGGTTTGCTCTGTTTTTTTTGGTATTGCTCACAACCCTTGGTGAATAACATCCCTGTTATTTACATGTAGTTATCAATAATTCTATATTCTATTCTGAGCAAATTAATATGGAGTCAAACTATTCTTGAAACAAATGTCAATTGTGTTATAATATAATGAACTACATAGGGCACCTTTGGGCAGATTTACAAGGGGATCTCGTCACCAGAACATTGATTTTAGTGACGTTCTGGGGGTGGTATGCTCTTCTACGTATTTACAAAGTCTCGTTAAGCCACTTTTTGTGGCTTAACGCTGCCTTCTAAATAAGGCCCCTTTACACGCATTACTTAGCTTGCAAGGGGCATGCAGTGGGTGTTGCTGTGGGCATTCCACCACAACAACCCTTGCTTTTGACTCTGCTCCAGAATGACAAGGAGTTGTAAATCTAATGCCATGCAAGTGTAGGCATTAGAATGGTGATACGATGAGAAATACTAATATTTCTGCTCGTTTTTGCTTTCTCTGTGTGCTGCAAAATGAGCAAAATGTCAATAATGATTATTAATGTGCAGGAAGGTGTCCCTCCTGGCACATAAACAATCATCCAATAATGCCGATTTGATACATAGAACAAAGAAACCGCCATTAGTGATTGTTTATGTGCAAGACGAGACACCTTCCTGCACATAAAAAATGTTTTCTGCAATGCAGGCATCCTTTCACTATGGTGCAAGTGTGCCTACGTTGGCGTTAGGCAGCTAAATGAAGCGCCAGTGCCAGGTAAAACACAGGGGTGCACCCTATTCTTGTGAATATGACACATCCCTGCATTTTGAAAATGTCGGAGTTTGGCACAGTTCCACGCTCCAACATTCTCTCAATCATATGCCTCATTGTACTACTAGGAAGAATAGCTGGTGATCCTTCCTATGTAGAATCAATTTGAGGTTAGCCAAGCCAAGTACCTTGACAGAACTTCAAAATATATACACTCAAAGCCATATAACTCCTAACGTAATGAAAGAATAGAAAACTCCTGAATTGTATTCTGTCCACTTCTCAACTTCACCATGTATATCAAGATACTCACTAATGCTCCTGTATTAGCTTATGCTGAGCCACAGTTACCATGCATGTGCCTTGTTGATTCTATTTAGGATGGACTAGGTGCAGTGTTGTATCAAGATGAAGATGAGTAGGCATGAAAGGATACTTTCACAGGTAGAGGTATTAGAAAAGGTGGAAGGTGATGAGAGGGAGTAGAGGTTTGTCTCTAGCTCAGAACAGCCATCCAAAGCACAATTAGAATTCTTGCCACTCAAATTGACAGCTAAAAATGCTCATGAAACACACTTAACTATGTGAGGAGAGAACTAATTAACATGTGCTTATGTAAGCTCAATTGCATGTAATCTGAGACTGATAGTTTGCTGTTTGATCATTGTGCAATTTTCATATTTTGTCTCACCCACTGGTGTCTCTACAGAAAAGCGAGATGGAGCCTGTGCACCCTGTCCATTTATCTTGCCCCCCTGCGTGTGGTGGTGGGAATATATGTTGGACTCTATATGTCAGAATGTTCTACTAAAATGGATGAGAATGATATTTGAAAACTCATAGAAAATGTGACCTCATTTTACCTTTCTTAAGCACTAACCATGATTTCTATACCAACAAAAATACTAATTTTATTTACTGAATATTCCTCCTTAGAAAATGCTTTCGGTTTAATAACTTTCATTTGATCAAGATGGCGCTCAGGTGTGCCTCACTTAATAAATACAGAATGTTAGCTGTCTAACTGTTCTTTAGAACACTGTGGAAAACTGCAGATGATTACTAGGCAGTTAACTGACAGACTCCTTCCGGTGTTGAAAGTACGTTTCACTCTGCATGTCAGAATGTTTTACTGACATGAATAAGAAAAGTATTTGAGAACTCATGGAAATGTTTTTTGATAGCTTTAGCCAAATTCTCTATGACCACACCCCACCCTTCATGTTGTGCATTTTTTAAAGTGAACGTTTTAAACATTACAGCTTTGATTCCATCATAAAGCCTTCGGGTGTGCTAAACATTGGTAATAAATATGAAATCTTAGCGCTTGAGGCGTTTATTTGAATGCTGTAGGAAGCTGCAGTAGAATACTGGGGACTCAAATGACAGGCGGCTAATACTGTTGAAAGTACATGTTTCAATCAAGAGATCAGACTTTATTATCACATGGCTGAGGAAGAAAGTCTGAACTTCTAGAAAATGTGCTCTCATTTTCACTTATGAAGCACCTTCCATAACTTTTGTGAGAAACCATGAGAGAAAACTGATTTCTCCTAAAAATGATGTTCCTCTCCTGGGATTTATAAACCATTTTTCATAGGTCATCATCATTTTAGAGCACCCCACAATTCCTAGAATTAGTGTTGTCCCATCGACAATACAAAATATATTTTATTTATTTTGTGTTCAGGAAGCAGCGACCAGGTCTCTGAGTCCTTTATTGGCTGCCACAACATATTGTTTAGGTTGTGGCCACCCAAACAAGATTGCCTAGTCTCCTTTAAAGTGGCCAACCAGATGCTAGCTGAATACCAACTAATAAGACATGCCTATTTATTTAGCCTCTCATGACCACAGAGCACATCTTTAAATGCAAATTTATCAAATGGCTGAACGGATGTACACCAAATAATGGAAAGCTTATTTTTTGAGTAAAGTAAAGTTTTAACTTTATGTCAAATTTGGTGTGTTTCTGTTTAGTTGATTTTTCTGTATTGTTTCCTAAAATTTCCTAGGGAAATCAACATGGGAAATCAATGTTTTGTAAACCCCATTTTCTTGGCTCCCATATGACGGATCAGCGTGAAACTTTCAGGAAGGAGCTGAGGTAGATTAACTGCTACCTGCTGTGTAATTAATATATGTTAGATTTGGGGGTCTCTAGTTGGCACAGGTAGGTACAGGTAGGTAGGTAGGTACTTGTGACAAATAGGGACCCTCTCCTCTAGTCAGGATAAGGGGATTACACTCCTAAAATAACCCCTGCTTACCCCCTTGGTAGCTTGGCACGAGCAGAAGGGCTTTACTTCAGAGGAGTTGTAAGCTAAGCAGTTGTGACCACATACAGTAACCCAGTGACAACACTACAAATGGACACCACACAAGTTTTATATCAAAAATACGTAGACTTTATATAGAGTTACCACAAGACCATAAACAACAAAAATAGACACTATGATTACTTTAAGATGGTAGATTTAAGCTTAGTTCAGTTCAGTTCTTAGATGCGACAATCTGCGTCAATATACCTTAGGTTGTGTTGCGCTTCCACGACAAGCAATGTCGCAGCGATGGGAAAAGCGGCAAAGTTCAGATACAAAGAAATAAAGACGTAAAGATCTTCCAGATGTGGCACGCTTCGCAGGGATGCGAGAAGTTCTCGGTTCCATGCGTGGACTGCAGCGGCAATACCCTTACTATGCGACGACAACAGCTCCAGCGGCGACGCTCTTCTCCCACGATGCATGAAGCTTCCGCTCAATGCGACAACTACAGCGGTGACATCCAAGATGCGACGGCAGCAGCCCCGACGGCGGCGTGCTTCTCGGGGATGCGAGGTGCTCTTGATCGATGCGGTGCAGTGTGACGGTTCCAGCGGCAACACCCTCCTTTGGAGTTGCGACGGCAGGCACAGCGACGGCGACACGGCTCCGACCTCGTTGTGAGATTCTGCTCCTGATGCGGTGCAGTGCGACAACTACATCGGTGACACCCTCCTTCGGAGTTGCGACTGCAGCAGCAGCGACAGCAACACGCTTCCTCTTTGTTGCGGCACGCTTCTCTCCGATGCGGTGCAGTGCGACAGGTACAGTGGCAACACCCTCCTTTGGAGTTACGACGGGCTGGACAGCGACAGCGACACTCTTCTTCTCGACTTGCAGTTCCTCAGAAGGCCCAAAACAGTCTGCTGTCCCTGAGACTTCAGCAGGAGGCAAGCTCTTTCCCAAGCCCTTGGAGATACTTCACAAGTTGAAAGCAAAGTACACAAAGTTCCTTTCTCCTTCCTTTGGCAGTAAAGCAACCACTGCAGGCCAATCACCCATGCTGCACTTCAGCTTGGGAATAGTCTCTCCTCAGTTTCTTCAGGTTCCTCTCCTCAGTAAAGGTTTCTTCTTGTAGTTCAAAGTGATCTAATTTCATGGGATCAGGGTCCCAATATTTATACCACAAAATCCTTTGTTCTCTGAGGGGAGAGGGGCCTTTGCCCAGTCCAGACCAGCTCTGAAGCACTCTGTTTACCAGACTTCTCCTTTCCTTTCACAGTGCAGGGCATGCACATCAGACGCCCCACAGGAGGTGGAGCCAGCATTGTGGAAGGCGAGTACAGTCCTGGAGCACTTTGTTTACAGGACTCCTTCTCTTCTTTCAGTGTGCAGGGCAGATACATCACCTGCTCCCAGGGGGTGAAGCCAGCATTGTGGAAGGCAGGCACAGCCCTATTCAATGTTCAGGTGGAACTCCTCCCTCCCATCTAGATGCAGATCTCTCTATTTACCACCGGGTGAGCCAGCCTGTCTTTTGGAATTCCCCATCCCTGTCACTCACAAAACCAGACATAGGAATACACAACCTAGCAGAGGCAGGTTTGAATGGTAAGGCAAGCAAATACCTATTTTCTAAAAGTGGTATTTGCAAACACAGAATATTAAAACCAACTTCACTAAAAGATGTATTTTATTATTCTGAGTTCAGGCATACTAAACTCGAATTTCTACCATGTTCTCTGAGACAGGATTATAAAATGTAATAACTCTAACAGCCCATTCTGTCCTATGGAGAACAGGTAGCCTTGCAATAGTGAAAAACGAAAATGGTTGTAATTCACTATTAGGACATGCCACACACATCAGGGCTAGTCCTACCTTATGCTTACAACGCAACCTGACCTTGGGCCTACCATAGGGGTGGCTGATATGAAGGAAAGGGAAGGTTTAGGGACTGGCAAGTGGGTGCACCTGCCCAGTCAGCAGGACAGTACCAGACTGCAAACAGGCTCTGCAATGGCAGACCTTAAACACATTTTACAAGGCTGCTTCTGTGGGTGGCACAACCAGTGCTGCAAGCACACCAGCGCAAAAACCACAGTTGATGGACAGAATGCAGAACAATGTCATACATTCACCCCAGCACAGAGATCTGGGCCCAAATCCATCGTTTTTTTGCACTCCACACCACCCCAGTTCAGACATGGCCATATGCAAATCAGTCTGACCCTGTGCCTCATGGGAACAGTCCAGCCCGAACTGCTAAGCCATGCCTTCCCTGGACCGGAAACAAGCTTCCGAGGACCGGTTTCTGGCATTCCAGCCGTCTTTAGCCCGGCTTGCTTGAATCCAGTGGTGTGGAGTGCATGGGACTCACGTCTGAGCATACCCATCCCACTCGGGGTGACAAATGCAAAAACCACAGTTGATGGACAGAATGCAGAACAATGTCATACATTTACCCCAGCACAGAGATGTGGGCCCAAATCCATCGTTTTTTTGCACTCCACACCACCCCAGTTCAGACATGGCCATATGCAAATCAGTCTGACCCTGTGCCTCATGGGAACAGTCCAGCCCGAACTGCCAAGCCATGCCTTCCCTGGACAGGAAACAAGCTTCCGAGGACCGATTTCTGGCATTCCAGCCGTCTTCAGCCCGGCTTGCTTGAATCCAATGGTGTGGAGTGCATGGGACTCACGTCTGTGCATATCCATCCCACTCGGGGTGACAAATGCAAAAACCACAGTTGATGGACAGAATGCAGAACAATGTCATACATTCACCCCAGCACAGAGATCTGGGCCCAAATCCATCGTTTTTTTGCACTCCACACCAACCCAGTTCAGACATGGCCATATGCAAATCAGTCTGACCCTGTGCCTCATGGGAACAGTCCAGCCCGAACTGCCAAGCCATGCCTTCCCTGGACCGGAAACAAGCTTCCAAGGACCGGTTTCTGGCATTCCAGCCGTCTTCAGCCCGGCTTGCTTGAATCCAGTTGTGTGGAGTGCATGGGACTCACGTCTGAGCATACCCATCCCACTCGGGTTGACAAATGCAAAAACCACAGTTGATGGACAGAATGCAGAACAGTGTCATACATTCACCCCAGCACAGAGATCTGAGCCCAAATCCATCGTTTTTTTGCACTCCACACCACCCCAGTTCAGACATGGCCATATGCAAATCAGTCTGACCCTGTGCCTCATGGGAACAGTCCAGCCCGAACTGCCAAGCCATGCCTTCCCTGGACCGGAAACAAGCTTCAGAGGACGGCAAGCCCACCAGCAGCATTTTGATTACACACCCTGGGCACACGCAGTGCACTAGACTAGGGTCTGACAAGTAAACCAAATAGCCAAACATGGAACCACTGATTAATTCATCAACGTACAGTAGGGAGCACTTGCACTGTGGCACTGGATAGCAGTGGCACAGTACCCAAAGCATCTAATACCAGCAAAAATACATGAGGCAACAGCAAAAAATGGAAGGGAGACCCACGCCAATGGTGCCAGGTCTAACAATATATATATATATATATATATATATACTCCTGTGATTTATTTCATTCCCAAAATTCACAAAAATCATCAGAAACCTCCGGGAAGACCGATAATTTCGGCCAGAAATAGCCTCCTGGAAAACGTCAGTAAATACATTGACTTTTTCTTACAAGACTTTGTCAAGAATCTACCATCATTCATACTTGACAAAGGGGACTTACTGAACAAACTTTCCAACTTTGAATGGCAACCCAATTTTCTCTTAATGTCTCTGGATGTGACATCCCTGTACACAAGTATTCATCACAGGGATGGGATAAAGGCGATACAACATTATCTCAACAAAAGAACCACAGACTGTGTAGAACATTCCAGAATGGTGGTAGATATGATTTCAGCTTGCTTGGAAAATAATGTATTTCTTTTTTCAAACCAACTCTTCTTGCAAACTAGAGGTGTGGCTATGGGGGCCTCCTTCTCTCCCAGTTATGCCTGTCTCCACATGGGCTTTTGGGAGGAGCAGGTCCTCATGACCCAACACGCAGTCACCATCAACACAAAGGTCAAATGTTGGTGGAGGTACATTGATGACCTCTTTGTTATATGGGATGGTTCTACTGATGATGTTACCTTATTAATTGACCAACTAAATGTAAATAACTTTAATCTACACTTCACCAGCACAATCAGTACCACGCCCATTGTTTTTCTTGATGTAGAGATATACATAGAACAAGGCATGCTACAAACTAAGCTTCAGAGAAAACCGACGGCCGGCAACACTGTGTTGCATGCCCATAGCCACCATCCAACACATCTGATAAAGAGCATCCCCTACGGGGAGATGCTCCGCATCGGGCGAATATGTAGCAATGACACAGATTGCCTTAGCGCTCAATATGAGTGCAGATCTAGATTTTTGGCTAGAGGTTATGACTTGCACACCATTGATAGTGCGATGAGGAGAGCTAATATGCAAGATAGACAACAACTGTTATGCCCCTCCGATGTAATTGTCAAAACCTCTCAAACTAATGCCACCAATGAAACCAGACTCATCATGACTTTCAGCAATCAACACAAATCTATTCGGAAAATTGTGAAAGACAATTGGTTTTTAATCAGAAGTGACCCAGTTGTAGGCAACCTAGTAACTACCTCGCCCAATATCACCTACAGAAAAGCAAGATCTATGCAAACCAGTTTGGTTTCTAGCAGCCCTGAACTAGTCACGGGCTCGTGGCTGGAAGGGAGCAAAGGGTTTTTGAAATGCGCCACATGCAAGGCTTGTAAAAATGGTATCAGTAAATCAGAATATACGACACCATTTTCTCCTACTCCCATCAAAATAAAAGAGAAACTCAACTGCAAATCAGAGTTTGCAGTTTATGTTTTAGAATGCCCATGTGGGCTCAGGTATGTAGGTAGCACTAGGCCCCAAGTACATAAGAGAATACTGCAACACCTGAGGGCTATCAGCAATGCAGACCCTACAAATCCTGTGGCCAGACATTTCGAAGCAACGCATGATAGAAATCCAAAAGGTCTTACTTATTATGTAATAGACAGTGTCCCCCCTCAACGAAGAGGTGGTGACAGAGAAGGGCTACTGCGCAAACTTGAGACCAGATACATCATCATGCTGGACAGCAAGATGCCTAATGGTCTCAATAACAGTGAGGATTGCCACACTTATTTATAAAACTGTCATTCTGTACAAAAGCAAAAAACCCGCACTGACTCCGTCCCTGTAGTTGTCAACTCTACAAATAACAACATCCTATGAATTTCCTTTAGCCTCCACAATGCAATTCGTTGAATCATCAGATATTTTATCTATTCTCTTTTTAATCACTATGCACATCTTTGTTTTATCACTGGTAGCACTTTATGATTTCACTGTCGCGTGATGTTGCACATATAACCAACATGCACTGAACTCTTTGCCTATTTGCACAAGATTTTACACTGCCCACAGGGGCAGGAAGGTTATTATGATTTTTAACCATTGTGAACGCAGTTTTAAGTCAAATTTCTTAAAATTATGTGTCTTGCTATGTTTTTACTGTTGTTTCAAGAACATACGGTTGACAACCTGACAAGTTCACAACCAGAGCACCAACTAAACCTGGCTGCAATGTGAGTCTGACACGGAACAGAAATATTTATAATATTTTAATGCATTGATACTATTTAGGTGTTTTAATATATTTATTTCCGATCAGCCGATTCACAATTCAAGTCCAAATCGTATTTTACAAATTGTGATGCAAATGCAATATCAGTGCAATAGAGTTTGTTATTCATATTTATACAGTTATAAACAACTCAACCTGTGTGTATCATTATCAGGTAAATGTACTTTGAAATTCTAATGCATTTAGGCATTTAGTATGTCTTCTATGTTCATTAGGAGTCAGGCACCTAGCACTTTAAAACGGGTGACCAGCCCCCATGACTGCGTCATGTGATCAAGGCTTTTGGTAGCCGAAACGCGTCATGGCAGACTGGTGTTGGGCAAAATAAAATGCTGAACACCAAGAAACGGGTCTCGTCTCCTCTTACTGTTTGGCTGCATGCTGATTTTCAGGAAGACTCATACCGCATATATATATATATATATATATATATACATATATATATCGACGCTCCACTCTCTGCCAAAAGCGTTCTCGCACTTGATAGCGGGTGCTCGTTGCACGAGCACAGACTCGCACTAATCTCCACGCTCCCTCAAATAATTACCAGCACTCGCAGGGGGTAAATCCTAATCTGGATTTTAATGGCACAAATTTAAAAACAACAAACGCATTTCAGCGGTATGCCTTTCTCAGTGTTGGCGGCCGCCGCGTATGAGCCTCATCACATATACACGTCATCAAAAATGGCTATTTGAAGGTCAGGCAAGTGTGTAACTGCCACGCCAGGCCGTCCGGCTCACATTGCGTCCTGTTACTATGGAGATCTCCTTTGCAAGTTGGCATTATACTCAATGATATTTTAAAGCGCCATGCATTCAACTTTTGAACCCTTTAAAAATTAGACATGAAACATTTGCGCACACTTTCATGAGGTGCCCAACTTGTATATGTCAGCTTGATTAGCGTTCATCAATTAGACATTACAACATTTTTCCATAACATTTTGCAAAACACACCTTCACGCCCTGAATGGGCCGACACTGTCACATTTATCAATTATTACATATTTGTGCCCTGTATGGATCCTGAGCCAGTGCGCCTCCTCTGCGCACCTGGTGGTTTCCTAATTCTATATTATTTTTCTGATGGCTGCCCCTGCACGGCCGACATAATCTTTGCCACTCTTTCTCCTAACACACCTACTCTGCCTGTAATCCTTCAAATGCTATACATATTTACAAGTGTACCCCAAGCTCCTCCCCATGTTCAGTCCTAATGGTACTTCCGTTGCCATATCTAAGATATATCGTGATTCCAGTCTCTGCAAGCGTTTTTCTCTATCTCCATCCCTCAGTCACAGGCTGCATGGTCAATGCAGAAATATTTCACTAGTTTCCTATTGTTGTTGTGGTGCGACTGAAAGTGTCTTGCGACAGGATAACTTGCATCCTTGTTTTGAATGGCCCTCGGATGCTCTATGACCCGGATTTTTGCAGGGTGTATGGTACTGCCCACGTACCTCAAACCGCACGGGCACTCCAAACAATACACTTCATACAATGTGTTGCAGTTCATGAACTTAGAGATACATATCGGGTCTTTAAGAACTTGAATCGTATATTTTGTTACCCTACTGCAGTTGGCACACGTCTTTCACTTTCCACAAGGATAAAAGCCTGTGATCCCTTGGAACCCTCTCTGGACTGGTGACAGATGCCTGTTAACTAGGTGATCTTTGATGGAACATGTTTTTCCAAAGGTTAGCAGTGGGTATGCTGGTAGATCCCTACCTATGACAACATCTGATTTTAACATGTTCCAGTTGGCCGAAAGTATTTTTCTCACCTTATTGGCTGCAGTGAAAAAATTTGTTATCAGTCTAAAATTATATGTCGTCCCTGAATCTTCCTTTCTGGGTTTGTCTTTCAATAGGTCTAATCTGGATTTTTCGGCTGTTCTTTTCATAGCTCTCTTCAAGATTCCCTTCCGGTATCCTTTTGCTTGAATGACGCTGTCTGAATTTTGCCATCTGCCAGATAGACTGTCAGGTCCAGAAATGTCATCTCTGTTGAGCTGATATTCCTTGTAAACTGCAGGTTAAGATCGTTCGAGTTTAGATACTCAATGTATTGGGCTGCTGATTTCCTAGTGCCACACCAGATCAGGAAGAGGTCATCAATGTAGCACCTCCAACTGACTGTCCTCTCTACCCACAAGTATCTCCCCATGTGGCCTGCCTCTCCCACCAGCCAACAAACAGGTTTGCATAACTGGGGGCGAAGCAGGCTCCCATGGCAGTCCCACATTTTTGTCTAAAAATCTGGTCCTGAAAAATGAATATGTTGTTGTGCAGACAGTAGTGCAGTAACTCTTTTAACATGTCAATGTGTACCATACATTTCAAAGGGCGATTTCCCAGGAAATATATGACGGCAGAAGCCCAAACTTCATGTTCTATGCTTGTGTATAAGCTAGCTACGTCAAGAGTTATCATGAAGAAATCTGGTTCCCATACAGTACCCTCAATATGTCTCAGGAAATCCTTTTTGTCCCTGGTGTGCGAAGGCAATTCTAACACATAGGTGAACAGATAATAGTCAATACATTTTGACATATTTTCCAGAAGGTCATCAATTGATGAAATTATAGGTCATCCTGGAGCGTTCAAAGAGTTTTTATGAACTTTCGGTAAGTGATAAAATGTTGGTAGCCTACAATGGGTTGTTGATAAGAAGTTGAACTCCTCAATTGAGAGCATGTCTTTAGTTCGCCACTTCAAGATCAATTGTTCATATTGAGTTATACTGTCCGAATATTCCATGACTGTAATCGGTACATAATTCTCTTGGTTATTCAATTGAAAGAGAGCTTCATTACAGGAGTTGGTTCAGGTTTGTAAGAATACGTTTCCGCCCTTGTCCGAGGGTTTAATCACAATTGCGGCATCTGCTTCTAAGTCTCTGAGTGCCTGTCTTTGTGCATAAGTGAGGTTCCATTTTCTTGTTGGATCTTCCATGCTCTCTCTCAGTTTTAATAGATCTTTGTTCACTTTCTCGCAGAAGACATCTATAGTATCGTTCTTGTCTGATCCCAAAGTTGACTACTTGTTCCACTCCTTCCGGGCATACCCCTTCTCTCGGTCTTTCCTAGTTTCCCAATTCTTCCAGGACTGCAAGCATTTTTAGATCTTGCCTGCTCAAAATGACTGTTCCTGTATGCTGACTCACATACTCATTGCTCCTGAGTCCCTGCCTCTCATTTTGAAGAATTTAAATAATTTGATCCTCTGCACAAATTTGTAGACATCTATCCTCTTTTGAGCGTATTCAAACCTGCTTGTTGGACAGAATAAGAGTCCTAATTTCAGGATAGGTTCTTCCACCTGGGTCAATTCCTTCGGTGTCAGATTGATGGTCGTAAGGTTCTCCTCATCCATCCCGTTCTCTATTGTCTGAACTTCTGGTTGCGTTTGGGGCAGGTGTTCCTACCTTCATTGCCTCTTTCTTGGTTGCCATCTCCCTCTCCTTGTCCATCTGTTGCTGGCTGCTCCGGGGTCTTCCTTTTCCTCCCCGTAGCCATGTCTGCTGGATGAGGTTGAATTCCTTGTGAAAATGGGGCGGTGCTGGACCACTCGCTCTTGCTCCACCACTTTCTTCCTCAGACTGCTCAGTGTTGGAAACTTCTGATTCCGACGTGTCTATTGGTTCTGGTGCTTTGCGAGACCTATTATTCCTCAGATCTTGTCTAGGCGCGTCGTACTTTCTGGCAAATATGAGGATTCTGCCCTGCTTGTAGTCCTGTACTTTGCGGTCAAACTTTTGTTGTTTCCTTTGTTTGATTTTAAGTTCGTGGTTTTCCAGGCATTTTTTCATTTGTGCCTGCAACTCATCAGTCAAACTTCACAAGGATTGCCAGCATCCCCTTTGAAGAATCCGCCGCATATTTCGCCCACTCATCAAGGAGCTCTGGATTTTCATAAGCCGGGACCGTGTAAATCCTCAGTCCCCTTGGCACTCTGTTGACTTCAATGTAGTGTTGTAAGGAAGTGCCCTCCCACCACTTCCTGATCTCTCTTTCATACAGCCGTTCCACTGTGAATATTTAAATTTCAATCCTTGCTGGGGTTGGTTTGGGGTCCCTCCATTTCCTACAGAGCGAGACCCTGGTCTCGTTCTGAAAAGGTCCGAGGCCACTTCACGGCGGGCCACTTCGCTGAATATTCGAGCCTTCATTTAACACCGAAATCTGTGATGTGCACTCCCCCCTTGCTATACCTTGTTGCCAATAATAGTCCTCGATGGTAACCAGCAGTAACAGTTTAGATAAACAGTTCTTACCGCATCCTTGACGCGGTCCCAGAACTCTGCAGCAGTAATCCTTGTCACTTGCTGGCCAGTTTTTCTGCAATGGGGCGGGGCAGGAGCTTTTCTCAATGTCGACGCTCAACTCTGCACCAAAAGTGCTCTAACACACCGACTAGTGGGTTCTCTGTGTGCGAGGAAAGACTTGTGCTAATCTCCCCACTCCCTCAAATAATTACCATTACTCGCAGGGGGTAAATCCTCATCTGGATTTTAATGGCACATATTTACAAACAACAAACGTGTTTCAGCGGTCCGCCTTCCTCAGTGTTGGCGGCCGCCGTGTATGAGCCTCATCATATATACTTGTTATCATAAATGGCTAATTGAAGGTCAGGCAAGTTGTGTAACTGCCACGCCAGGCCATCCGGCTCACATTGCGTCATGTTACTATGGAGATATCCTTCACGAGTTAGCATTATATTCAATGATAATTTAAAGCGCCATGCATTCAACTTTTGAACCCCTTAAAAATTAGACATGAAACATTTGTGGACTCTCATGAGGTGCCCAAATTGTATATGTTAACTTGATTAGCACTCATCAATTCGACATTATGACATTTTTCCATAACATTTTGCAAAACACACCTTCACACCCTGAATGGGACGACACTGTCAAATGGGCAGACACTGTCACATTTATCAATTATTACATGTATATATATATATATATATATATATATATATATATATATATATATATATATATATATATATATATATTACCTACTGGCGGTCGCCAGTAGGTATATATAGTTAGGATTTGTTCTCTATGGGATTTTTGAAAATTCTATGTCTAATAACTTTGGCGTTTGTGAACGGAATTGGCTGAAATTTTCAGGAAAATGGAACATTTTGTTTCTGAGCAGCCCCTGACAATTTGGGGGGGTTTCATCAAGGGGGGGCCGAGAAAAAAGGGGGGTCCCAAAACACGTTTTTCCCATGTTAATTTCCATAGGGCGGTTGGCCTCACTTTTAGCTCGAACGGCTGAATGGATTTGCACGAAACTTGGCAAAATTGTAGGGACTGTTAGCCCGATGTGCCTTTGCTAGGTCTCAATATATGTGCTCCAGTGGATTTTGAGTAATTTAGGTTCAAAAAAAGATATATATCTGGGCGGAGCCTAACCACACATCTGATCTGATTGGCTGTCAGCACTTCATCCAAGAAGTGTTGGCAGCCATCTTGGGACCAATATACATGATAGCACCTCATTAAAAAGCATTGTAGTTAATAGAGGGTTTTAGGACTTTAGTTACATTATAAATCATTTGTTGATGGTACCATACTCGTTTTAGGAATTGTGGTGGGTTCTAAGGTGATTTTACCATGTGAAAAAACCTTCTGCTGTGATATCATGAATATTGTTTGAAAGAAAACTAATATCTCATGATTTTCCCACAGTGGTTTGGAAGGGGATCTATAAGCTAAACTGAAAGCATATTTTCTGTAAATTCACATTATCTTTCTCAGTCATGTGAAAATGAAGTCTGACATTCTCAGTAAAACATGTACATCCAACAAGGACAGAGACTGTCAGTTGATTCCTTTGTGTTCTACTGCAGCCTCCTAGAGTGTTCTAAAGAACAACTAGAGCGCTAACAGTCCTACTTATTAAAAAGGTATGGCACACCTGAAGCCATCTTGATTGGAATAAAGTGGTAACTCTTAAAACATTTAATTTAAAAAGAAACAACATGAGGGGGTATATTTTTCCATAGAAAGTATGATTAGTGCTGCAGAATGAAAAATTAGGGCACATTTTGAGTGACTTCTCAAATCCTTTTCTATTTCATTAAAACATTCTGACATGCAGTCTCCCAAAATGGCCACCAGAGACAAAAGAGTCCAAATGTAGCCCAAATATCACCCAGATGTAGCCCAAGTATAGCCCAATGACAGAATGTCCCAGAGTGTTCTAAAGAACAACTAGAGCGCTAACAGTCCTACTTATTACAAAGGTATGGCACACCTGAAGCCATCTTGATTGGAATAAAGTGGTAACTCTTAAAACATTTAATTTAAAAAGAAACAACATGAGGGGTATATTTTGCCATAGAAAGTATGATTAGTGCTGCAGAATGAAAAATTAGGGCACATTTTGAGTGACTTCTCAAATCCTTTTCTATTTCATTAAAGCATTCTGACATGCAGTCTTCCAAAATGGCCACCAGAGACAAAAGAGCCCAAATGTAGCCCAAATATCACCCAGATGTAGCCCAAGTATAGCCCAATGACAGAATGTCCCAGAGTGTTCTAAAGAACAACTAGAGCGCTAACAGTCCTACTTATTACAAAGGTATGACACACCTTAAGCCATCTTGATTGGAATAAAGTGGTAACCTCTAAAACATTTAATTTAAAAAGAAACAACATGAGGGGGTATATTTTGCCATAGAAAGTATGAATAGTGCTGCAGAAGAAAAATTAGGGCACATTTTGAGTGACTTCTCAAACCCTCTTCAATTTCATTAAAAAATTCTGACATACAGTCTCCCAAGATGGCCACCAGAGACAAAAGAGCCTAAATGTAGCCCAAATATCACCCAGATGTACCCCAAGTATAGCCCAATGACAGAATGTCCCAGAGTGTTCTAAAGAACAACTAGAGCGCTAACAGTCTTACTTATGACAAACGTATGGCACACCAGAAGCCATCTTGATTGGAATGAAGTGGTAAGTCTGAAAACACTCAATTTAAAAAGGAACAACATGAGGGGGTTAATTTTGCCATAGAAAGTATGATTAGTGCTTTAGAAAGAAAAATTAGGGATCATTTTGAGTGACTTCTCAAATCCTCTTCTATTTCATTAAAAACATTCTGACATGCAGACTGAAACATGCACTTTGAATACCAGCAGCAGACGTCCCTGGTAAGCAGTAGCTTTACTACAGTGATCTAATGTGCAACTAGAGTGCTAACATTCAGAATTTATGGCAAATGTGTGACACATCTGAATGCCTTCTTGATGGAACCAAAGTAAACAAGCATTGAAAATGCAATAGATCTCGCCCTCGTTTAAGTTAAAGCCATTCTGTTTGTAATGAGGTGGCTTTTTAGCTTTGCTTTTATTAGTGTTTTTTCTACTTTCATGTAAATAACATGCATCTGTATGCATATAAGTATATGTATGCATGCATTTATGTTTGTATTTATATAGATATACAGATGATATATGTTTATATATGTATGTATATATATATATTCACTGAAAAAACCAGAGGCTATAGACCATATATAGTTAGGAATTAGCATTTACAAAACCTTGAAAATTCACTGAAAAAACCATAGGTTATAGACCATATATAGTTAGGAATTAGCATTTACAAAACCTTGAAAATTCACTGAAAAAACCATAGGTTATAGACCATATATAGTTAGGAATTCGCATTTACAAAACCTTATTTTACTCACACAAAACCATTGAAATTCCATATATAGTTAGTTGCACTAACTATATATCGCGCACCCGCAATCCACTGCTGATGATGTCACATATTACATCATTCATGACATGGTCAGTGACATCACTGATGACATCACTGATGACATCTCAAATGACATCACTGATGACATCACTGATGACAACATCCAGTGACTGTATGTTTCTGTAAAGTTAAAATATGTCTTACATATTGAAGAATGAGTGGATGTATAAGTGTCTGGATGAAGGATTTAGTAGGTGCATGACTGACTGTATGAGTGAGTGATTAAATGTGTCTCACTGAGTGCATGGGTTAGTGACTAAACTGTCTTAATTTGTGCATCATTATGTCTGTTGTTCTGTAAACTGTTGCATGTGTTGATCAGTAGCTATATGAGTAACTATATGGGTTATTGATTGGTTGCCCAAGTATTTGTATGGGAGACTGAGTGTGTGTGTGGGTGGCTGGGAGGTGTATGACTCTGTGCATAGATGTGTGAGCAGTTGATTCACTAGATGTATGGTTTCAAAAGTGCATGTGGAAACAGCTTTATGGGCGGTTGACTGTGTGCATGAGTGTATTGGTGAGTGAATGGATATCTCAGTGCTACATGTCAAAGTAAGTACATATGTAAAACACAGTACATGTGAGAGTTGACATATATACATAACTGTGCATAAGAGCCAGTGAATGTGTGAGTGGCTGTATGGATCATTGTGAACTTGTATCAGGGATTGTATAAGAGAGTAAATATGTGTTAGTATATGTTTGAATAAGTAAAGTTTGTATAACTGTATAGTTGAGGAAATGGAGGTGTGATTGATTCTTTGCATGACTGACTAGGTGTGTGAGTAACTCCATGGATGAGTGACAGTCTGTGAGTGTCTGTTTACACTGATTGTATCTAAGGTTATTTTAGAGTCTGAAGAGGTTCATCGTATTATCACATGAATGATATCATCAGTGATGGGATCAGTAATGTCAAATGAGATGTCATCAGTGATGTCATCAGTGATGTCATTTGAGATGTCATCAGTGATGTCATTTGAGATGTCATCAGTGATGTCATCAGTGATGTCACTGACCATGTCATGAATTATGTAATATGTGACATCATCAGCAGTGGATTGCGGGTGCGCGATATATAGTTAGTGCAACTAACTATATATGGAATTTCAATGGTTTTGTGTGAGTAAAATAAGGTTTTGTAAATGCGAATTCCTAACTATATATGGTCTATAACCTATGGTTTTTTCAGTGAATATATATATATATATATATATATATAAAGCTAATACATGCCCCAGAGATAGTCTTTTTCCATCGAATCCTTCTAGGATTACGCAGGAGGTATCCAATGTGACGCCAGATACTAAGATGAGTGATTGTCCTAGATTGATTACGGCCTTTAGCAATGAGAACAATAAAATCAGGACCATTGTTAAAAAGAACTGGTCAATATTGCTAACAGATACAATATTAGGTCCCCAATTACCTAGTATGCCATTAGTTACTTTTCAAAGGGCAAAGAACATGGGATCAGTCTTAGACAGAAGTAGCCCAGACACAAGACAAAAAAGCATGTGGCTACAACCAGCACCAGGATTTCAGAAATGCTCCTCTTGCAGGGCATGCAAATTCGGAATCAACAAAACCCATTACCAAACTCCTTTTTGCTCTAGAGATATTCCGATTGCAGGTAGCTATAATTGTAAAACTGAATTTGCAGTGTATGTCCTGACGTGCACCTGTGGCCTGAATTATATAGGCAGCACAAAATTACAGGTGCACGTCAGGATTTTGCAACATCTTAGAGCTATCTTGCACAATGACCCGGCATATCCAGTAGCACGTCATTTAAAAAATAAAATAAAAATAATGACATTGCTTGTTTAACCTATTATGTGGTGGGGTCCATTGCCAAACCACGTAGGGGAGATAATAGAGAGCAAAAACTAAGGCAACTTGAGACCACCATGATTTTAGAATTCGACAGTAAATGGCCGAATGGTCTCAATAACACTGAGGACATGCATAATTTTCTTATAAGAACTGCTTGTGATTATTCTGAGCAGTGTTCTGTCCCAGTTGTGTCAGTAGCAAAGGGTTCAGGTTATCCACGTTCCTCTGTCTGTTTTCATAAGCTTCCGATATAAACCGTAGTCGTGTCTTATAATAATAGGTAGACAGGATCCCTGTTACCTAGTATATCATATATGACATATATAAAGGGGGGTTTTACATTGGTTATTCATCTCCACTATGGGTTGATGCGGGTTTGTCATGTAGTCAGGTTCCCTGTTACCTGATATATGAATTGTTGTTGGTACAGTCTCTTGTAAATATTATGAAATCTCGATCCTCTCTTTTTTTCACATATGGGGTGCCCACCATTTTTATGATATGATGAATTACTGTTTTTTATGAAGATGTGTTATTTATGTGGTTTTAACAATGGATTTAGGCCATGACCAATTTTTATTGTTAATCATAATTATACATATTGATACAGATTTATTTATCATGCACTTTGCACTTTTTGTAAATATTGTCTGCACTTTTTTGCACAGCTTTTTTGCACAGCTTTTTTGCACATCAAGCAGAGGTGTTTTTTGAATAATATACACATACAAAAATGTATGCACTTTGTTCACACAAGATCCTCCCTGGTTTTGGAAAGAGTTCTCTGCTGTGGTATATCTATGTGTATAGAGATTTCTTTAAGGGCAAGGATTTATCCTGCCATACAGCATTTTGAGCCCATTTTGATGTTTTCTGATTTTTATAACATCTTTGAGATCGCAGATAACTTACACAAAAAAACATTTATTCTGTAGTATATTTTTTGTTTATTGTGTATCTCTTTAAAGAGCTGACTGCTTTTTCAGTGGATTCTGTATTTTAAGAGCGGTTAGTTGAGACAAAACATTTATGTTTTTATAATTGCAATGTGATATTTGTTGTTGTGCAAAAAACTAGCCATAAACCAAAACTATCGCAGAACCCATGTGGAACAGTACCTCTTCTATATCTATGGTCATGTGACCTGGAAGGAGTTCGTGTCAGGGAGGCAGGCACTTGTGTTTACTGCATAAAAATGATAAAAAAATGTAACTGCTCTGCATGTGATGTATATTCGTGCACTAAAAAAACAAAGGTTAAAGTGATAGTTAAATTTAGGTACGAGTTATAGTTAGTAGAATTAAATATAACTGGTGAATTTCAGTGTTTTTTTTGTTTAAAATATTACCATATGACTGATATTTAACCTAAATATAATGTCAATCTTTTAACTACATTTCTAGGGTTTTTTAACGTAGAGTAATATTTTTTTACAAAATCGTAGAGCCAGCCCCCTCCTCCCATGGTGCGCTTACCCCCGCAACGTATGGCTTTCACCTATGCATGGCAGGGCGGTAGGCTGCAGGGCCTCGTCTGTAGCCAGCCCTGCAGCCAACCCCCCTTGCAGGCAGCCAACCCCCCTGTGTGTGGCAAGGGATTGACCACAGAGGGCCTGGCCTGCCAGCAGCCATCCCCTTCCACGCGCAGACTTCTGCAACGCCAAAATATAAAAAGTGAGTCTATTGGCTTTATCAGGGTCTGCGCAATAAATAAATAAATACATATCAATATACATAACGCAGATCAATCCTCTTTCTCTAAAAATTATCAATATTTGTAATCAAATGTATATTTCAATAATTCACACAATGCAATGTTTATTAATATTTGTCATAACAATATTTAATAAACGTCTAATAAAAGCATGCCAGCAATGTTCTGTTTGCATAGTGTTTGTTATTACATTTTCTGGGTAAAACATTTCAAAACAAATAGTCAAAGACAAGGTTTTAAGATTATTTGTCCCGAAATATAAACATCAAAGACAACCACAAGAGGGCCTTGCACTCCAGCTGAAGACCTTCAGCTAGAAGGTTAAAAACAATATATAAACATTTCCCCTAGGATCATGGCTTTAATGACCCAGGAAACATACTAGGATTCTCTTTATTAGCTGCTGGAGGACTGATGGATTCCCTGCAGCCCCCAGTGACAGTAATAAAAAGGCTAAGTGATGCTCCTCTTTATTTGAGGGGCACCACCAAGCTAAAACAAAATATGAAAAATCAAGCCCTTGCAGTGCATGTTGGGGCCCTTCTTCAGTAGTGAATAATAAATGAGCAGCTTCTGCCGCTCAATTATTATTCATTTAAAAAAAAGTTACTGTGGGTATTTTGGTGCCCACCTGGGACACCCATATTTATTTTTATTCGACCACCCCTCCTTGAGCCTTAGCAGGGCATGGGGAACCCCATACCACCTGGCCATATTTTTTCCATTAAGGGAAGTGGGCGTGGGCGTGGGGGGGATCTAACTAACTAAGAACTACCATGATAATCTCCACACGTATTGGTTACTGCTATATTCAAAGGTCTCAGGAAAAAAATCCTTTAATCCAACTCAGCAGCAGCAGCCCCCCTCCCTCTCCCAACACCTGGATACCCTCATGGGTGATAAGTCATGCTTTACAAATCCCATTTGATTTATTTATTAATTATTGTATTGGGGTCTGGTTGTCTGAGAAATACAAAAAAACTTTTTTAAACTAATAACAAAAAAGTCCTAATTTTCATTGTATGTTGAGCAAGCCATTAGATGCGGGTGGTACGTGGTGTGCCAAAAACAACCCTGAAAGTGCAGAAAATATGATTGGTTGAGTTTGAGTACAATAAGGCGAAAGAGATACATATTTTAATTGAGTACACATCAAAATCTATGTAGTCGAATATTGCAAATACCCCAGCAGGAAAGGTGGTAATTTCCTTTTTATTTTGGATTGCGCTTTGCTATGCCTTTGCTTAGTTTAATTATCATTTGAGCAAAGTATGGCCCCGGCATGAGAGGGAAAGATGTGCCAAGTCCTCTCCTCTAGTGATCACCACTAGCTAAAGAGAACCACTAAATAAGTGTGGGATGCTTTTTGATTAGGGGTGTGCGAAGATTAGGGCATTGTGTGTCCCCCCCACTCCAAGTCACCAATGGCCCCAGGGGCCCAATTCTCAGTACCCTTATTTATTAAATGAAGGAGAGGGGGCATGCAGGCCCTTCCCAAAGCCTCAAGCCTTCATGGCCAGGGTATCTCCTCCACTGGGGCTTCTAGTGAGTGCCCCGGTGCCCACCCGGGTCATCCACGAACCTATATGTTGGGAACCTCCATGGCCCCAGCTGCCTCCCCAGCTAGCACCACAGTCGGTGCTGCTGGGAGCGGCACTTCTATTTGCTCCTGCCCGGGTATTAGCAATGTTTTGTTACTGCTACTGCCGGACAGGAGCTAATTAGTTTTCTATACCTGTTACTCATACTCTCCTGTGCAGGGAAGCACAGTGTCATGGGTGTGGGCTCCACTGTTAAATATTGTGCCCGAGCTGATTGGATCCCCAGGGCAGATGCCACTATGGGGTGCAGGGGCACAACTCCTTCTTTTTTTAGGTCTCTCCTAGGCAGAGCATGCGCTTTCTTAGAGACATGCGGTATTCAGTGTATGGTCTTTAAACACACCCATCATTTTCCATTGATTCTTCCGTCTGCCTTTAAGAATTCATTTGTTTTCGTTGGACAATAGCATACATTTGTCTCACCTTTGAGCTGTTTTGTTCTGCCCTAGAGACTTCCCCTGCTAAATGGATCCTTTCACTATGGGCCATATGTTTTACTTCAGTGCACTACTTTCTCTTTCCCCTCTCTCTTCGCCCCTGCTCCCAGTCCACCTAATCTCCTGTGTCATTTCCACTTCCTCTCCTGGGCTGCAGCTGCCTCTTCCTCCCTCCTGCTTGTCGGGCTCTTCTCTCCCATTCTTCAAAAGTGCTAAGGGTTGTGGGCAGGATGAAAGGAACACTACAGTGATTGTAAAACACGCAAATTAACGTTTTCTCCATATTTCACTTTATCAGATTGTGGTTTTGAACTGCAATCAGTATTACTTTTTTTTTTTAGATGTAAAAGGCTGAGTTTGTCTTTGAAGCCGATTCCACAACAACAACACCAGTCCCTCACAGCTTGTTTTTACTCTGAACTGCTGCTCTTCATTCCCTCTTCGGGCTGCAACTGCCTCCTCCTCCCACATACTTGTCGGGTTCTTTTCACCCATGTAGCCTGCTTGGCGATGCTCATCCCCCTCCCCTTGTTGTAAAAGTGTAATTGCCGCTGACCACTAAATTCTTGTTTGACTTTCTGCAGTTGGTATTCAAAGACAAAAAGTTTTTGGGTACGAGTTTTAATTGCTATACACGCTGCCGGGAATGGAGCACCCAGGTGATTTTCCCTGGGAAAGCACGCCAAAGAAGGCAATTACCAAGAGCAACATGGAGTTGTGCTGCCATTTGGAAAACTTTCAGAACACCCAGCAAGCCAAGCAGGGGATCCAGTACATCAACAGGACATGATCTGTAAAGGGTTTACTGACAATGTGATTCCTGCAAAGGAGAAAGCACAGACATTCAGATTGTTATTCCAGCAGGAGTGCCTCCATGGTCTGATTTTGCTGCTAAACACTTCATAGATGTCAAAGCTGGTTATTGATGAACACTACAGAGGGATTGTCAGAGTGGTGCTTTTTAGGTCTCTCCTACGGAGGACACCTTTAGTAATGGATTCAGTTTTTGGCCCAAAAACGTGCACGCGTTGCATTGCTTTCAGAAATTCATGCCCGTTTGGCAATTCCCTTGCGGAAGCGAGCTTTGAAACCATCTGTGTGTAATGAACAGATGGTTTCAAAGCGCACTCCCGCAAGGGAAACAGACACAGGCCCCCTCCTCTCTCCCCTCCCCCTACTGCCTCCTCCTTGTTCAGCGCCAGGCGCGCACACTTTTTTTGCTCTGCTAGCGGGCACCAGTGTCTGTTTGCAAAGCAGGTAGGCCCCTGAACACAAAGAAATGCTTGGGTTTAATAATGTATATGTGGCTGAGTAATGCTCGTCAGTGAGCTCTACCTGAATATGGTTTGCCTCATGCCCTGTAAAATCTCTAGCCGGCACCTCAGTTGCTTGAAACTCTCCTTTGGTGGAAGACCTGTTGGGCCAGTCAAGTGCCGTATTAACTGTATACTCATTTGTTGGGCAAGTGCAAGAGAACCGACTAATGACGTAAATGTTCCAGTGACCTGAGCCTTTTTTTATTTAAAGACGTAAGACTTTTTGATGACGTTAATTAGACTTTTTGCAGCAATTAATTCATGACCTATAGGAAAGGGTAAACTCCCTCCTCATTGTCTCCACGATGATCTATCCACAACAGAACTCACCGCCCCCTCCAACACAACCATGCCATCCATTCTAGACCAAGTAGCCCCCCTGAAACTAAACAAAACAGGAACATCTTATCCAGATCCTGGATCAATATGGACAGTAACAACAAAAGAAGACAATTAAGAGCTACAGAACGATTATGGAAGAGCAACCCCTCCACAAGCTCACTCTAACAACTCAAAGCAGCCAGAAGGAAATACAAAAAATACATCAGCAGCAAAAAATCCACTTTCTTCTGCACCGCCCTGGACAACACAAAAAATAGTGGAAGTGCTGCCTTTATGTTGACCCTAGAGTTCTTAGAATCGCAGCGACATGAGCCTGCAGTTGATGTATTGTCATTCAGTTCATATGCAGAAAAGAAATCCCGGGTTTTTAGAATTGCCGCTGATCGAACGAGCTTCCAGAGATATCCGCACCAAGGAAGTAGCCGGCATCGGGGATGGAGGAACCGAGGTGCCCTGTGTTTTTTTCCAAGCATGTATGGAGTACTGGTGCCTGCTGATAAAAGACTCCTCCTTGGTACGACTTCTGTTGACACATATGCCGAGGGTGTACGGTGCCTCTTTCAAATTGCATGCCTCAGCACTAGTTTTCGGTAGGAACAACTACTTTTTTGACATGTTATGAAGATGTAGAGATGATTATATTTCTTACAGTTTTTTGACGGCGTTACTATATTATATTTTTTGCTTTGTTATAATTACTTTTTTTTTGTTGGGGAAAATTAGTTTATCGTCCCTGGGATTTAATTGTTTGGATCCGTTTCTGTGCCTTGGTAAATGGCCGCAGCACAGAAGGCGCGTTTCTTGGGTTGTCTTGCCTCGTCCTGTGAACGAATACAACACTATAAAAATATTAAAGCAATCACCAAGAGTCAGAGTTGGCAGACAAGGACTGTCTAACTAATGTGACCTGCCAGAGTACTGTCAAGAACAAGGGCTCCAATATGTCAGCACTGCAAAAGCTGGAAAAACTGGCAGTGCGGATCTTCTACTGCGGACCCCGAAGCCCTGCCATGGAGGGCGAGGCAGGGCCACAGGGCGTGGAACTGGTTATTGAGTCTGAGCACCTGATCACCTGGAACGAAGAAAGTGAGTTTTATATCTCTGTCTTCCTGTCACCGGCTATGTTTCCGTTTGGTGAAAGTTTGATGGCTGCAACTCACCAACCTTCCAAAAAAGCTTTAGACCTTTTAGCAGATATGCAGACAATTTTCACTAAAAAACAGAGTACATTCTAATTCTCTTAACACATTCAGTGAAGGGTAGAGGCCATTTCTCTGAAAGTTTGCACAAGGTTACTCAGCTATTGCCTCATTTATTATTCATATTCTAACCGTTTTTCAGTTATATGGCCTGAAATTTAGCATGAGACGAATTAGGGAATAGTTGTCATGAACCACCTCTTTTGACCACTGAATTCAACAGCTGCTGCTGTACTTCAGTCTCTCACTGACTGACTCTTGATCGCTCTCTTTCACTGATTGACTCTCTCTTTCTCACTGACTGACTCGCTCGCTCATTGACTGACTCTCACTCTCTCTCTCCCACTAAGTGACTCTTTCACTGACCGACTCCCTCCCTGACTGACTCTCTCACTCTTCCTCACTGATTTACCCTCTCACTGACTGACCCGCTCACTGACTGACTGACTCTCACTGACTGACTAACTCTCTCACTAACTGACTCTCTCACTAACTGATTTACTGACTGACTGACTTTCACTCTCTCTCACTGACACTCTCATTCTCTCACTGTCTGACTCGCTCTCTCTCTCACTGACTGACTCTTACTCTCTCTCTCACTCACTCACTGACTCCCTCACTCTCTCTCACTGACTTACTGACTCTCTAACTGACTAACTGACTCTCTAACTGACCCACTCTCTCTCTCTCTCTCTCTCTCTCTCTCTCTCTCTCTCTCACCGACTGACTGACTAACTGACAGACTCTCTCACTGACTGTTATACAGGTACTTTTTCCCAACCTTCACCCTCGTGTCATTTATGCCCCCCCCCCAACAAAAAATTCTACTCTGGAGGAATTGAGTGTTTTAGATGACACAGATCATGGTGCAGGAGCTTTCGGATCTACTCGGCAGAACTGATCAGATGTTTGTTTTGACATTTTTAGGTCAACTTTAATTTAAGTGCCAGAGGCCTCAGCTGCAATGGATTTTTTTGTGTGCTATATTCTAAGTAAAGTTTGTAATTAACATGAACAGCTTTTTTTCCGTTTACTTAATAGAAATGCAATTGCTATACACAAGTCGACCACGCAGCAAACTCCTTGAGGCTTTTGTAGTGTTAGGCAAGCGCTACACTTATGCCATTTGTTAGACGGGACCTGGAGGGTCGGCCGAGGACAAGGGGAGAGGCCTCCGGGGAGAGCCGTCTCCTAGCGATCGTACAGACAAGTAACTTCCCCCCCACAGATGGACACCACACAAGGATAAGGTTAACGCTCTTTATATGCAGTTCTTGAGGTAAGGTAATACGGTACAGTGAGGTCAGGATACGAGGATCCTCTCAATTCTAGTCTCTGGCAGGGTAAGGGGGTAGCGGGACAGTCTTGTTACCAATCTGGTATGGAGGTGAAACGATGATAGCTCACAATCCTCGAGCTCGGCGTTCTGGAAGGTCGGGCCGCGGCAGCGCCAGCAGGTCCCGAGGTGGTCGTAGGTGGCAATGGGCCGCGGCAGCGCCAGCAGGTCCCGACGAAGATGGTGGTTGCAAGGGGGCCGCGGCAGCGCCAGCAGGTCCCGACGAGGACGTAGGTTGCAAAGGGCTGCGGCAGCGCCAGCAGGTCCCTACGAGGATGAAGGTTGCAGAAGGCCGCGGCAGCGCCAGCAGGCAGGACGACAGTTCACAAGGCAGGGCTGCGGCAGCGCCAGCAGTCCGTCAAGGATGAGTTCTTCACGGTGTCTCTCGACTCCAGGATACAACTGCCTTCCTGCTCTGGAGCTGCCTCAGTTATAGGTCTGGCGCCCTTTGATGTCCGGACCCTCGCACTTGGAGGTCGGGAGGTCCGGGATGAGGGAGTCCAGACACCCAGCAGGGGGGTGGAGCCAGCGCCCGGGGAGGCTGGGGGCGATCGGCACCTGGCGGGGGAGAGCCATCGACACTCCTCTCTCCCATTGACCTGCCAAGTGGTCCGTTCACCTCCTGGGTGGATGGTGGTGCCGGGATGTCGGGGCCTGGCCAGGCCCAGGGTTGGGGTCGAGATGAGGCCACGCGGCCTCGTGTTGCAGTGTCCAAGATGGCGGCTGGGCCCGGGCAATGGTGCTGACGGTGGCCCAGGCCAGTGATACAGAGATGTTCGGGGGTAGGCGTCCCGTAGGGGACGGGTTGCGGGTTGCTTCCGTGGGTAGCACCTGGAGAGCCGGTGTCCGGGCCCCGTCATGCGGGGAGGGAGCGAGCCCTTCCTGGGGCCTGTCCAACATGCGTCCCCCCCAGCTGAAGGCGGGGAGAGTCACCCATCCTCTTGGGGACTCTCCTCGTCGAGGCGGAAAAAGCATGACAGGCCATCCGCGTTGGCGTGGTCTTGGCCAGGGCAATGCTCCACAGTGAAGTCCATCCCCTGCAAGGAGATGGACCATCGCAACAGTTTGGGATTCTCCCCCCGCATCTGCATTAACCATTGCAGGGGGCGATGATCTGTTGGTACCCGGAAGTGGGTACCGAAGAGGTAGGGTCGGAGCTTCTTGAGGGCCCACACTACTGCAAAGGCCTCCCGCTCGATGGTACTCCAGCGCTGTTCTCGGGCCAGCAGGCGTCGGCTGATGAAGGCCACTGGTTGGTCGATTCCCTCGGGGTTCAGTTGAGAGAGGACGGCCCCAATGCCATGGTCGGAGGCATCAGTCTGGACGATGAACTCACGGCTGTAGTCGGGGGCCTGGAGCACAGGGGCGGTGCACATGGCGGCCTTCAGCCTCTCGAAGGCCGCTTGACAGTCTGGGGTCCAGTGGACTGTCTTTGGGTGTTTCTTGGATGTGAGTTCCGTGAGGGGCCCCACAATGCTGCCATAGTCCTTCACAAACCGCCGGTAGTATCCGGTGAGCCCCAAGAAGGCTCGTACCTCGGTTTGGGTGACGGGGGGCTGCCAGGACTGGATGGCAGCGATCTTGAGCTGGAGGGGGGCCACCAGACCGCTCCCCACTTGGTGCCCGAGGTAGGTCACGGACCCCTGGCCAATTTGGCACTTGCTGGCCTTGATTGTGAGGCCGGCTCGTTGAAGGGCCTGCAGGACCTCTCGGAGGTGGCGGAGGTGGTCTGACCAGTGACGGCTGTATACCGCGATATCGTCCAGGTAGGCGGCGCTGAATTCTTCGAGGCCCGCCAATACCTGGTTCACAAGTCGTTGAAAAGTGGTTGGAGTGTTTTTCATGCCGAAGGGCATTACTGTGAAATGGTAGTGCCCATCCGGGGTGGAGAAAGCGGACCGTTCTTGGGCCCTTGGGGTGAGGCCGATCTGCCAGTAGCCCGCTGTCAGGTCGAAGATGCTTAGGTAGCGGGCAGCCCCCATGCGGTCAACCAGTTCAACTGCTCGGGGGATGGGATGAGCGTCGGTTCGGGTGACAGCGTTCAGACCCCGATAGTCGACGCAGAATCGGAGCTCGGGAGTGGTGCCCGGGGCAGCCGCTTTGGGGACCAGTACGACTGGGCTGGCCCAGGGGCTGTCTGAGGGCTCGATGACTCCGAGTGTGAGCATTTTGGAGACTTCTTCTTGGATGCAGGCGCGCACCCGATCTGGTACCCGGTACGCCCGGTGTCGGATAGGGGGACTGTCCCCGGTGTCCACGTCGTGAAGGCACCAGCGGGTGAGGGAAAACAGGTCTGCAAATTGCAGCAGGAGGGCCCGACAGTCTTGGCGCTGCTCCGGGGTCAGGGCATCGGAGAGTCGGACCCCGTCCACCGTGCCATCCTTCTCACGGGTCCTCAGTAGGTCAGGGAGGGGCTCGGAGTCTTCTTCCGCCCCACTGTCTGTAGCCATCAGTAGGCTGAGCTCCGAGCGCACGAAGTGTGGTTTGAGTCTGTTGGCGTGGAGGACCCGGAGGGGGTTCCGGGGGGATTCCATGTCGATGAGATAGGTGACGGGGCCCTTGCGTTCGACCACCTTGAAGGGTCCTGTCCATTTGTCTTGCAAGGCACAAGGCTCGGTGGGGGACATCACCCATACCTGCTGACCAGGCTCGAACTCGATGGAGGAGGCATGTTGATCGTACCATTTCTTCATGTCCTCCTGACTGGCCTCAAGATTGGCTTTAGCGATCTCCCTGAATCGCCTGGTCTGATTGCGGAGGGTCAGGAGGTACTTATAGACGTCTGGAGGGGTTTTCAGGGGGGCCATTTCCCATTCTTCTTTAACTAGGCTGAGGGGCCCTCGGACAGGGTGTCCGTACAGGAGCTCGAAGGGGCTGAAGCCGAGGGACTTCTGGGGGACTTCTCGGTAGGCAAAGAGGAGGCACGGGAGTAGCACGTCCCACTGGCGGCGTAAGGGTTCCTCCAGCCCCATGATCATCCCCTTGAGAGTGCGGTTGAACCGCTCGACCAGTCCGTTTCCTTGCGGGTGATAGGGGGTTGTGAATCGGTAGGTGACTCCGCACTGCTGCCAGAGGGATTTCATATATTTGGAAATAAAGTTCGTGGCCCTATCACTGACGACCTCCCGGGGGAAGCCCACTCGAGAGAAGATCCCCATCAAGGCTCGGCCTACCACTGGTGCTGTCACAGTTCGAAGGGTAACGGCCTCGGGATAGCGGGTGGCGTGGTCCACCAGGACCAGGATGAATCGGTGCCCTTGCGCTGTTCGGGGGTCCAGGGGCCCCACAATGTCTATTCCTACTCTTTCGAACGGGGTGGTGACGACGGGGAATGGTTGCAGGGGGGCCTTGAGTTTTCGGCCGCTCTTTCCGCTGGCCTGGCAGGTGGGGCAGGCCCGGCAGTGGTTGGAGACGTCATTTCGCATCTTTGGCCAGTAAAAGTGGGTTACCAGGCGGTTGTAGGTTTTGTCTTGCCCCAGGTGCCCAGCCAGGGGGACATCATGTGCCAAGTTCAAAAGGAAGTCTCTGAAGCGGAGGGGCACCACCAGCACTCGACTGGCCCCCAATTCCGCGATTCTTTGCTCGCTGTATAGTAGGTCATTGTCCCAATAGATCCAGTGGGCCCCGGCGGTGTCTCCGCGCTCTGGGCGAGTGCTTGCTGTCGGAGTCCCTCGAGGGAGGGACAGGTCTTTTGCTCCTGCCGGAATTGTTCCTGTGTGGGCCCCCCCTCTTGACGCCACTGAGCCAGGTCTGGAAGGTCTTGGGGCTGAGCGGGCCCTTCTTGGGTTTGTTCTGGGGGGTCAGTAGGGACGGTGTCTTCCTCTGGAGTAATCGAGGGAGGAGGTGCTGGCCATTCGGGTTCTTCGGTTCTGGGGATGGCGCGGGCGGCCATGGACCGGGTTGTTACGCACGCCCAGTCCGGGAGGCCCAACATCCCCAGGTGCTCTTTTCTTTCAACGGCCGCCCACGGGGAACTCTCGAGATCGTTCCCCAGGAGTCAGTCCACGGGGGCATCATCGCGGACAGTCACTTTCAACATGCCGGACACCCCTCCCCATTCGAAGGGGACACAGGCCATCCGACACAGGCTCTCAGAATTGTCGGCCGATCGGACGGGGCAAAGAACGTTTGGCAGGATTTGTTCTGGGGTCACCAGGTGACAGCGGACGGCCGTCACACTGGCCCCCCTGTCACGCAGGGCTTCGGCCTTGCGCCCATTTATGTTCACCCACTGGCGGTATTTTCTGGTGTTGGCGGGTAGGGGGACCCGCGGGATCATGTCTCTTCCCCCTAGGCAAGCTAGGACCATGGCGGCAGGTTCCCATTCGGGCTGCTCCTGCTCGTACTCTTCATGCTCTTCGGAGATTTGCTGTTCTCCTAGGGCGGCGGCGGCGACCTGGCGGGGCCCGGGAGTCTGGTTCTTTGGGCAGTTCGGGTCGCTGGCATAGTGGCCGATTCGCTGGCACCGGTGGCAAGTAACGTTGGCTCGGAACCCTGGGCGCATCGGGGGGTTTCCCCGACCGGCCGGGGGCGGGGTGGTGTTGGCGGGAGCTGCCGGGACGGCATCTCTGCCCCGGCCCTGGCCTCCTCCTCCTCGGGGGCGATGGTGACCTTGGCTGGTTCTGTTCTGCTCGTTTGGCCCACTCCGGGCCACTCGGGTGCTTTCCCATCGACCAGCCTCAGCGGCGAGCTGCCGTGGTTCAGTCAATTTACTATCGAGGAGGTGCTGCCTGAGCTCGACAAAGCAATTGTTGGAGAGGTGCTCCCACACAATGAGGTTGAAGAGTTGCTCGTAAGTAGTTACGTGGCTCCCCTTTATCCATCCCTCGAAGGCTCGGCTGAAATAGTTCACATATTCTACCCAAGTCGTACCCGGGATCCGTGTGCAGTCGCGGAACCTCTGGCGGTACATCTCGGGCGTGAGCCCATATCGAGTGAGGAGAGCGGCCTTCATGTGGTCATAGGACGTCATCTGATGGTCCGGGAGCTGTAGCAGGGCATCGCGGCCTTCATTGACGAACCTCCCCCATAGACCGGCTCCCCAGTCACTTCGATCGATCCGGTGGGAGGTCATGGCGATCTCGTAGGCCTTGAACCACTGTTGTATGTCGTCGTTCCGATAATATTCTCGGACGACATCTTTAGGGATGTGGACCTTTGGTTCGGTAGCGCCTGGGGTGCGCGGTTGCTCGGGCACCCCTAGTTCTTTGTTCTGTTTCCGCATTTCTATCTCTGCGAGCTTGCGCTCGTGTTCGTATGCCAGTCTTTTCTCTTCGAGTTCTCTTTGTCTTTGCTTTTCTTCCCGCTCTTCTCGGAGCCGTAAGTGTTCTAAGTTTATCTTTTGTTCTGCCAGTTTCAGCTCTCCGTCCAACTTGAGCCGTGCCAACTCTAATTCCTGGAGTCTGCTTTTTTCTCGTTCTTGGATCTCTTCCCGGGAGAGACCCGCTCTTCTGTCGGAGTGGTGTTTGTCTCTGGTGTTTCGACGTTTTGGTCCCGGGGTCTGGTGGTACCTGTTTCTGCCCAAGATTCTAGGGCGTGTTTGAAGCCATCTTTCGTGCTCAGACCGGTGGTAGCAATGCCTAGTTCTATGCAAAATTGTTTTAGCTCTCGATGGCTGTACTCTTCTAGTTTTTCCATCTGGAATTTCTCTGTGGATCCGCTCTCTTTGGTTGACATTGTGGTTTAGTCGTGGGGTAAGTTACTCTCTGTACGGTTACGCGTTGGTTCGGATCGCGCCGCTGGCCACCAATGTTAGACGGGACCTGGAGGGTCGGCCGAGGACAAGGGGAGAGGCCTCCGGGGAGAGCCGTCTTCTAGCGATCGTACAGACAAGTAACTTCCCCCCCACAGATGGACACCACACAAGGATAAGGTTAACGCTCTTTATATGCAGTTCTTGAGGTAAGGTAATACGGTACAGGGAGGTCAAGATACGAGGATCCTCTCAATTCTAGTCTCTGGCAGGGTAAGGGGGTAGCGGGACAGTCTTGTTACCAATCTGGTATGGAGGTGAAACGATGATAGCTCACAATCCTCGAGCTCGGCGTTCTGGAAGGTCGGGCCGCGGCAGCGCCAGCAGGTCCCGAGGTGGTCGTAGGTGGCAATGGGCTGTGGCAGCGCCAGCAGGTCCCGACGAAGATGGTGGTTGCAAGGGGGCCGCGGCAGCGCCAGCAGGTCCCGACGAGGACGTAGGTTGCAAAGGGCCGCGGCAGCGCCAGCAGGTCCCTACGAGGATGAAGGTTGCAGAAGGCCGCGGCAGCGCCAGCAGGCAGGACGACAGTTCACAAGGCAGGGCTGCGGCAGCGCCAGCAGTCCGTCAAGGATGAGTTCTTCACGGTGTCTCTCGACTCCAGGATACAACTGCCTTCCTGCTCTGGAGCTGCCTCAGTTATAGGTCTGGCGCCCTTTGATGTCCGGACCCTCGCACTTGGAGGTCGGGAGGTCTGGGATGAGGGAGTCCAGACACCCAGTAGGGGGGTGGAGCCAGCGCCCGGGGAGGCTGGGGGCGATCGGCACCTGGCGGGGGAGAGCCATCAACACTCCTCTCTCCCATTGACCTGCCAAGTGGTCCGTTCACCTCCTGGGTGGATGGTGGTGCCGGGATGTCGGGGCCTGGCCAGGCCCAGGGTTGGGGTCGATATGAGGCCACGCGGCCTCGTGGTGCAGTGTCCAAGATGGCGGCTGGGCCCGGGCAATGGTGCTGACGGTGGCCCAGGCCAGTGATACAGAGATGTTCGGGGGTAGGCGTCCCGTAGGGGACGGGTTGTGGGTTGCTTCCGTGGGTAGCGCCTGGAGAGCCGGTGTCCGGGCCCCGTCATGCGGGGAGGGAGCGAGCCCTTCCTGGGGCCTGGCCAACACCATTAAAATACAGTAGCTCTTAAATGTGACCTATTTATTGAGAGATACTGTAGCTGCTGGGAAAGGAGAAACACAAACTACGACTCTCAAATGTCACACCTAGGTTTTGAGCATGAGACCATTTTAATGCACGTTTGATGATGGACATGGAACTTTAAACATTCTGAAATTATAATTATTGCAAAATGTAAATTTCATTTACTATCTTCTTTAACAGCTTTGTTTAATTATAGACAGGCTCCGTTTTTTAAAAAGTATTTGTGTAGTTTCAGACCAAGTAAATAATCAACTCCCATGATCACTCTGCTATGTCATGTATAAATCATCTACAGCTCCCAAAAATACACTTGTTATAATGAACACATTCTGCCAACCCTGGGACAAAGCGTTCTGTAGTTTTTATCATTAGCATTGCAAGTATAGTGTCAGTAATCATAGTATGAAAAGAGAGCTTGCCTGAAAGACGAGCAGTGGCTGAAATCATTTCAGATGAAATGGGCATTTAATTGCTATTGCAGCACAGTGATGATTTTACGTGATGTCTTTAAATTTGTCCACGAGGAGTATCATTAGCTCTTCATTCTGAAATAGGGTGGGAGCGCTCCACCTCACATCCCAGCACTCAATTTGCCTCATTGCATCATGCCCTCTTTTCTACTACTCTATCAAGAGTTCATTCACCACTTCAAACACAAACTAAAAACCCCTCTCAAATTTACTTTCAATCTAATCTGCACAGCTCTCATACCTATCTATTCACCATACTACACATTTACAATACACAAATACACTAAACAATTCCACCACACACAATTCCACCCCACACACGTCTACAACTAACAATTCTAATTCAAACCAGGTAATTCCACTACAAACAAAACATAAGTAAAAAAACAATATTATTTACAATGCCAATAGCTCTAACTTTCACAAATACGAGACTGGTTGCATTGCAAATGCTTGTTTATTTTGTTCCTGAGGGATGGTGTCCCCAGGGCCCAACATGGTGGGGGCACATGCAAGGGGCTCTTGCAACCGTCCATAGATACAAATATTTTTGAGACTTAATAGTTCAAAAACTACTACACTGATGTATTCCAAAACACAAAGACCACTCTTTGTGGAACAACATGTAGCTTTGTGCCAAAATTCGGTGTAACTCCATTCAGCAGTTTCTGTGGTTACTTTGCCTAAAAATGTTTAAGGAAAAAACATGGTGATTTTACGTTTTGATACCCGCTTTTTCGCAGCCCCTGCTTAACGTATCACCCTGAAACTTTCCATGTACATAATAGGCGCAAAAGAGAAGCATTTTGGAGACTTGTCATATGGCATCAAAGTTCTTAGCAAAACAAAAATCCTAACTATAAATAACCAAGAAACGACCACCACTGGGTAAAACATAATAAAGTTAATACAAAATAAAGAGAGAAAGAAGAAAATCTGCCTTTTCTGCTTGGTCATCCTGTATTTATTGCCTTTTGCTGGACCTTATATCTTTGCTGACATTAGAACTCTGTGCAGTTAACCCTGCTAACCAGTGGTAAAGTACTTGTGCTACCCCTGAAACATGATCGAATTGGCATTTTCCTTATCAGTATATTTATCTTAAAAGTCCCTACTATATGGTACAACATTTACCTAGGGCCTGTAACTTACAGTTAAGTGTCAATAGTAGATTGCTGCACCTATTGAGCCTTCCATCATAGCGACAGCGTATAACATGGCATCAGACCTGCCATTATAGCCTGACTGTAGCAGTGTAAAAACTGCATGTCAAAATAAACTCTTTTGACAGGTCAAAACCTCCCTTTTAATAAGTCTCCTTTGTGTAGGCCTTGAATCCATAGGGCAGGGTACATGGTATTTAAAAGTAGCATTTTTAGAAATGTAATGTTAGCATTTCCTTACAGTGACAAGAATCCAAAAGCTATTTTTCACCGTGGCAATGCTAGTTAATGTAGAAAACTATAGTACAGACTATATATATATATTCTTTATTGTTCAGTTAAAAAACCATTACAATTTAAAACTTGATCAGTTCATAGTACAGACTAAAATCCTAATACTGTATCTCAGGAATGGAGCTAGCTAGAAAAATAATTAAACAACTGTTTTTCAAAAAAATAAACAAGTTCAATCGTGAAGTTGGATTGTTTATAAGTGTTAAGGAAAAGTAGGTTTTAGAAAGTTAGCATTTCCCTGCCTAAAGTTCCCTAGGCTAAATTTGAATTTCTTATTTTCCAGGTGCTTTATATAGTGCAAACTTGACTCAAAGGTATTGTGTGTATCAGTGCACTTTACATGAGCACTAGTTGCTTACACAAGGACACATTCATTTTTGTTAGGCATGTGGAGATTAAGTGACTTGCCCAGAATCACAGGATGTTGAGCGTCATTGCAGAGACTCGAACCCGGATCCTCAGATTAGAGATCGGCCGCCCGAGCCTTTAGGCTACATCCTCACCCATGTCTGCCAGCCAGTAGTTAGCATTTGAATATAAGTGAAAAAGTTGTGAAAAACATCCCAGGAGCAAACACTACCAGACTTCTAGCTCTGCGATTTACAAGTAATAATGGGGGCACACTTGAAAGGAAGGGAAACAGGATGCCAACACAATTCATGTCTATCCACTGTCTGGTTGCTGTAAAAACCTTCTTTTTTTCTACCAGACGTCCATCTCTGGGTTTATTGGGGTACAGAGGCTGCATTGAACTGTATTTTGGTGTTAGATGTGAGAGGGCACAAGGATTTTGGGGCCCACCGGGGAGGGGGGGCAGCACCAACCACAGACTCGTTTTATAGAGTGTCAAAGGCCGCTTTATTGGAAGCAGGTGCACCTTACACAGAAAAAACACCCTTGGCCTGTGCCGTACAAACCTAAACCTCGCTAAATATAATTCTTCCTAACAAAACCCCACACCCTCCCCTAAACATGCTTCCCCCGAACAACCAACATGAAACCAATTTGCAAAGTTAAACTGTCTCCTCTACCTAGCTAACTAACTTCTTGTACTTAACCCCCCCCCCGGTAAAACCCCAAACTCCTAAAATTCCCACAGTACTTAGAAAAAAACGCCACCAAATGGCTGACCAACACACCAGCACCTGTTCCAGCGACAGTAATCCCCATACATAAACCCCCACCCGATGCACCGGCTACCAAGAAAACCCTGCCAAAAAGCACTGCACACACCAACACTCTACCTACAAACGCGCAAAAAACCCAGCAAGCTACAATACACGAAAAATTTAAAAGAAATGAGAGCCCCACAAAAAACACCCCACCCGGCTGCTGTGTCACTGCCACCGAAATGGTGGCTTGTGACCTAAAATGGCCGTTTATATCCTTAAACAGCCCAAAAGACGCCTAACAGCAGCCCACCACAGCCCAAAGCTCCCAACAAGCCCAAAACCAGCCCTCATACGGTGCTGGCCCTACCCCCCGGCCCCAAAACCCCCGGGGTGTCAGGCCTCCCTCCGGTCGGCTGCCCCACCAAAGCCCTATTGGGGCCCACCGGGGAGGGGGGGGGGGGGCAGCACCGACCACAGACTTGTTTTATGGTGTGTCAAATGCCGCTATTTTGGAAGCGGGTGCACCTTACACAGAAAAAATACCCTTGGCCTGTGCCATACAAAACGAAACCTCTCTAAATATGATTCTTCCTAACAAACCCCCCACCCCCTCCCCTAAACATGGTTCCCCCCGTAACAACCAACATGAAACCAATTTGCAAAGTTAAACTGTCTCCTCTACTTAGCTAACTAACTTCTTGTACGTAACCCCCCGGTAAAACCCAAACCTCCACAAATTCCCACAGTACTTAGAAAAAAACGCCATTCGAAAGCCGTACTAACGACTTTCGACCCCCCCAGGACGCCTGAACTTTTGGATACCTGCACACCCCAATTGCCTTTTCCAGTGCCTCCTTCAATTGAACAATGTAGAGCTCCATCCCATACCTAGAAAGGTGAACACCATCCTCCCTAAAGAAATACACTGCCCCATACCTGAGCTCCGGGCGTTCCATTCTACCCAACCCCTCCTTCTCACAGAAAACCTTTATCTCCCTGTTGATTTTTTTCTGAGTCTTTTCGATGGCCGCCGGCCTCTCCGCCCCCTCCAAACCTGCCTTGGAACAAACTCTGACCAACTGACATGGCACCCGGACCACCTGCGGCGTGTTTCTAACAGGTCCCTCTTCATCTGTTTCACCAACGCTAACCCCTTGCACTGGACCAAATCATTCTCCCCCAGGTGAATAACTACCACATCCGGACACACCTCCCCCTTGACCACTTTGTTCAATGCTGGCAGTAATTCATGCCATCTCATGCCCCCCTTTCCTTGCCTTTGACAGTGAAACAACCTCGGGTTCAACTCCAAATTCAGACTCTGTTGCTTTTCCCACTCAGCCCTCTCCACTCGCTTTACAAATGAATGTCCTATAATGTATATCTCCAGAACTACCGCAGCTGGCCCTGCCACTGCACCTGCAAAGACACCCATGTAAGAGAGCGGAAAAACCCCATTCATCTCATTACTCCACCCCTACGCCCCTCCTCCTGATATATGTCCTGTAGCAGTCCGACCTCCAACGTCCGAGCCGCAGGATGTCCTCCCTCCCCCAATCCTGTCTCGCCACCTCCGTCGCCGCTCCGATCCGGAATGAATGCATCCCAAAAGCCATCGGGTCCTCACCCATGATGGGTAGGGCGTGTCACAGGACCCACAACACCTGAGCCGCAGTCACCCTGCCTTTGCCAACCCGGCCAAAAACCGCACCTGACAATTTCTGCCAGCCAGCCGTGAGCCGCCGACCCCATACCGCTGGCCAAACCGCCTTGGACCCCACCGGTCCCAACACCACCAAAGTTCCCACACCCCCCTGGTCGGTCTTGGAACGCCACAGCCGCACTGCAACCTCCTGAGCTCCCAGGTCCACCTCCCCCTAAATCACCCCTGGTCCACCCTTAAGGCCCACCAATTTGGAAACCCCAAAGGCTCCAAAATACATCCACGACATAAGCGTGGAAAATAGTCACCCCCCGGTCACGGCAAATCGTCGGCAACAACTGCAACACACCCGCGAGCATACCCTCCGTAATACGCTGGCGCTGACTCACCCTGGCCCCCTTCTCCCTTGCCCAGCCTTCCAGGAGACGCATCCCCAGCTCCTCTGCAGACGGTGAGTAACCCCACCACAACTTCCCCATGAAAGCCACGGCCGACAGTTTTCCCGCGATCGTCACCTTCGACAACCCTTTGTCCATCAAACTCAGCATAAACTGCACCACCGGCTCCTCTCTGTGCCACCGATCACCCTGTCGCACTGCTCCACCCTGCAAAAACTCTTCCCATGCCTGCTCATACGTTCTCCATGTAGAAACGGCTACCGATGCTCTTACCAGTTGAACAACCCGGTCTCTCCTCCCGACCACAAGTCCACTGGCACCGGCGTCTTGTGCTCGTCCGCTTCCGTGGCTAGCCCATAGAACCTCTGCCACTGTGAACGAGACAAAGCATCTGCAATGTCATTGTCCACCCCTTGCACATGTCGAGCTTGAAATAAGATGTCATGCTTCAAACATTGCAGCACGAAAACTCTCATCACTTTCAACACCTGTGGGTCCCTGCACCACCGACATGTTGTCTACCTTGAACAGCACCCGTTTGTGTGCCAGCTCCCGTGCCCACACCGCCACCACCAGCGGAAAGAGCTCTAAGAAGGCAATGCTCCGTCCTCCTCCCTGCCAATGATACAGCCATTGCTCCATGCACCACCTTCCCTCCCAGTAGAGCCTGAAGCGGCCCACCCCTGCTGCATCGGACGATAAGGTGACGTCCCATTCCCAATCCTCGGGGGCGCCATGGGCACACTATTGAAGCGCCCCAAGAAAGCCCTCCACATGCACAAGTCCTCCTTCGTCCCCGCTGACAACTGCAAATGATGATGTGGCAGCGTCAAACTGGACAGCGCAAGACCTAGCCACCTGCAGAAAGTACGGCCCGCCCTCATGACGCGGCACGCAAAGTTCAAGTTTCCCAACAACACCTGCACCTCCCGGACCGTTACTTTCCACTTGTCCAACATGCCGCCCACCAAAGCCACCATTTGCGTCCTCTTCTCCTCTGGCAGGCGTGCTTCCATGGCCACCGAGTCGAGCTCAATTCCCAAAATTGACAGCACTGTACTTGGACCGTGCGTCTTCTCCGGCGCCAGGGGCACACCCAAGTAGCCCATGAGTTCCATAAAACTGTCCAGCTGCTGCTGGCAGTCCATCGAACCAGGCCGTCCCATCAAGAAGAAGTCGTCCAGATAGTGCATCACCGTATCTGAGCCTGTGCGCCAGGAAAAAGCCCACTGCAAAAAAGAACTGAAGTGCTCAAACAGTGCGCACGAGATCGAGCACCCCATGGGCAGTGCCTTGTTCACAAAAATGCCCCTGTCAAACTGGATCCCCAACAGCTGGCGATCCGCCGGGTGTACTGGCAGCAGCCAGAACGCTGACTTAATGCCACATTTTGCCATGAAGGCGCCCGCTCCCACCACCGCCACGAGCCTCTGCGCCAAATCCACGGACGAGTAGGACACCAACGTCAGTTCTGCCAATATGTAGTCGTTCACTGACGCACCTTTGGGCCACGCCAAGTATGGTATCAAGCGAAATTAGCCGTGCTCCTTCTTGGGCACCACGCCGATAGGCGAGATAATCAAATCCTGCATGGGCGCGTCCCAAAATGATCCCGCCATCAAGCCCTCCCTCACCTCCTTGAACAACTTTTCCTGCACAATCCCTTTGTGCGCATTGACAGACTTTAAATTCTCCGCCCACCTGGCAATCCGTGACCCTTGTACCCCAGTCAGAATCCCTCTCGGAAACCCCTTCGCAATGTGGCCCCATCTCCGTCCACAGATTAGACGACAAGAGGGGCTCGAGACGGTCCAGCCTAACCCACGTATAACCTTTTTCCCATAGCTCCCTACCCCCCTTTTCCACCCCCGCCCCCTGAATGAGCCCCGACCGCTGCGGGCTGCTGCGCCTGGGCACCCCCCGACTCCCCAGACACGCACCACTGGTTGTCTCTAACCGCACTTGGAGCATTCATGCCGAAACGGCAATACTGCCTGCCACACGCGCCTTTGTTGAAATCCCAACATGCTCCAACTGTGGTATTGCGGCACCTTCTCCCGGTCCCAACCCCCTCGGGTGGGGCAGGCCAAAAAGGGGGAAGGCACAAGCGGGAGACTGCTGGCCGTGTAGACTGTTTTGCCAAACTTCGCCCCCCCATAGTCTGGTGGTACAAGTCAGAATCAATCTCGCCCCACTTGGCCTCCAGGTCGGACGCCAAACGCGCCCGGAACTCCTCGTCATAGTGCGACCAGGCATACCCTCCATATGTGATCTGCGCCCACCTGATCACATCCATGTATTTAAAAAGCACTATGGCCCTGTCCGGGTATTTTTCGTAATGCACACTGGCGAATATCAGAAAACCAGCCGACCGGTTGTCAATGGCCAAGGGGACCTTGGGTCGCCTAGCCAACTCTTACTCCTCCTCCTTTGACCCTTCCTTCGCCGTTAGCTCCCTGTGCAGGAGCTTCAGGATCTCCACATACTCCCCTTTCCATATTTTCTCCTTAGTCGCCAGCGACAGGTGCGCCCCCAGTGGCTTTGGAATGCCCATGTAGGGAAGCTTGCGCACCAGAACATCACAGCTCTCCTTACCCCCTTTGTCCACGACTGCTCCCGTGCCTGTCTTCGCCGCCCCTGTACCAGCACTCCCAACACCTCTGTCCGCCAACCCCCTGGTGCCCTCCGACGACGCCCCACTCCCATGCCCTTCACATACCGCCCTTTGGCGCACTCCCAAGTCGCACTCTCGAGCTTCCGTACCCAACAACTCATGCACATGCAGAGGTTTGCCCACCCCACCCCCGCTCTACCACTGTCCTTACCTGGCGTCAAGGCCAGCGTCCGCACTGGATCCCGCCTCCTAACCAGTGGAGCAGGGGGTCCATGACTCTCAGCGCTCCTTGTCGTGTGCGGTCCTGTAACACACTAGCAACATCGTTACATGGCCCCCCACTCCTACCCGCCCACCCGTGGCTCTCCCCCTCCCTGGCACTCCACTCCAACGACTCCAGCTCCCTACAAACCGACTCACCCCCCGACAAGCCCCACACTCGGGTCTGACCCTAAACGGTTCCCGGGCTGACGCCCGGCCCCTTGAACCCCCAAGGGACACAGCTGCCTGACCCCCGACCCGCCCGATCCTCCCACCCCGCCAGCACCACCTCCCAGCACACCCTCACCCGGCTCCCACCCCCCTCACCCCCCGCTCCAGCCCCATCGCCACCACCCTCAGGGACGGTGACCTACTGGGTCCCACCATGCTCCCCTCCCCCTCTGACGAGGACCCCTCCCCTGCACCACTCACCTTGTCTCTCTACCTCCCCTCCCCCTCCTCTTCTGATTCCTCAATTAGCAGAGGTGACGCCCCCCCATCGTCCCCTGGTGTCTGCGCCCTTCCCCCCTCCTCTACCAACTCACGGCGAGCGTCTTGTCCACCCCTGTTCCGGCCCCACCCCCCTCTGGGCCTCTCCCCTCCCCTCCTGTAATGCCGTACCAGGCCTGTGCTCCATTGCCGCCCCCGTCCCGCCGCAAATTCTAAAGCGGGCCTCACCCCAGCAGCCCGCTTCCCTCCCGCCCACCGCCTTTCCCGCATATTCATTGCCGGAGAGCGGCCACGCCGCCCTCCATCACTGGCCTTCCGGCCACGCCCCCCTTCCCCCGCCTCCAGCCACGGCTGTACCTGCAGTGGTTCAAGGGCAAATCAACTCCTGCGGCGTCACTGGCTGCGCGCCACAGCGGCCTTACCTTAGCATCAGGGCGCACAATGTCCATGCGGCCCGTCTCCTTTAGCAAACGAAGGGTCTCCATAACGCGAGGGTCATCCAGGCGATCCATCCCCAACAGGTACGTCAACCATTCGGTACTGCGCGGGGCACACACTTCTGGACACCCAATCCGCCCCCAAAGCCACCCGCAGTATAAGCCACGCGCCGTCATCACCGAGCCCCGCACTCCCGGTATGCCCGCAATGCTGGTCATGGAACCAAAAGGAAGCACAAGTAGGGACAGACTACACCAGCACGAAAGAAAGCGCACAATAGACACGAGAGCCACACCAACAATGCCACGCCACCGAACCAGGCCCAAAAAGAAATGAGAGCCCCACAAAGACTACCGGCTCCGAAATGGTGGCTTGTGACCTAAAATGGCCGTTTATATCCTTAAACAGTCCAAGAGTCGCCCAACAGCAGCCCGCCACCAGCCCAAAGCTCCCAACAAGCCCAAAACCAGCCCTCATATGGTGCTGGTCTTACCCCCCTGGCCCCAAAAAACCCTGGGGGTGGCAGGCCTCCCTCCGGTCGGCCGCCCCCCAAGCCCTAATCCTAATGCACTCTATACACACACACACACACCTAGCACCTAAAACACAATTTAGTTTGGGCCAAGACTTCACATCTTTAAAATACACAATGTGGATACGATTCACCCTGGGAAATTTTACCCCATTGGGTAAGGTGTCCCAGGAGTCATTTCCACCCAATAGTTTGTGCCAGCCACAAATGTGGAATCGCCAGGCACCCGTTTCAGGACACTCCTGGACCTGAGGAAGATCAGAAGAGGACTAAACTTGCTGTCTGCGACTTGAGAAGAGACCTGAAGGACAGGGACTACTCTTTTGTCTGCAGGACAAATAAGTGGACTTAAAGGGTCATAAAGCTGCCCTCCAAGTCAAGCTACACAAAGCCTTTCCTTCAACTTCCACTTGACCATTCTCAAATCGACCCACACTGCACCCTACTTTGGTGCCTAACACCTTGTGAGCCTCTAAGTGCCTCCTCTGTGGCCCTAGCAGGGTTTAGAGGTGTTCCCCTCTGGTGGATGAAGAATTAAAGGACTAACAGCCAGATGTACGACCATTCCGTTTTGCGAGTCGCAAATTGTGATTTTTTGCGACTCACAAAAAGGAATGTACTAATGTGTCTCAGACACATTTAGTGATTCCCAATGGGGTCGCAAATGACCTGCTTCATAATTAATGAGGCAGGTTGCAATTTGTGAACCATTGGGAATGGGCAACAAACGCAGGGACGGTTGCCTGGAGGGGCAGAAGGCCACCATGTCTAGGCTTGCTTTTTAAATAAATCAACTTTTTTTTCAAATGCAGCCCGCAAAAGTTTTCTTTTTATTTTTTAAGGGCAGGAAGTGGTGCCCCATGGGACCATTGCATGCCCTTAAAAAATAATAGCACTGCCAAAAATAAAGGGCAAGGGGCCCCCTGGGGACCCCTTCCTGCTTGCAAAAGGCTTACCACCAATTGGTGGTAACTGAGATTGTTTTGTGACCCCATTTGTGGTTGCAAAACAAACATACATCCCTCGGCGACTCGCTTTTAGGAAGGGACGCCCTTGGCACATCCCTTCCATATAGTGCTATAGTGCTTGCAAATCCTATTTTGCGAAGAGGTAATAGGTTACCGACAACCAAATAGAGTTTGTATATTCTACAACTCTTTTTAGCAGTTGCAAATGGCCCCATTTACAACTGCTAAAAATGGTCGTATATCTGGACCTAAAGTCAGAAGGTAAATTCTTTGACCAGGAGGAACCCGCTTGGGGTACCCAATCAATGCTCCATCATGTTCAGCATCAAATTGCGCCTTCGTCCCTTGACTATATTCTAAACGTTATGCTTCTGGGCGCTATTCCTACTCAAAATTTTAATCATTTGTATTTCTGGTTCCCAAAATTAAATCTTTTTCATTGTAGTGTTAATTTGTTTGTTAAATTATGCTCTTTTTTCTTGTTTGATTTGTGACTTTTATTGTTTTATATTTTGACTTTATTACTGTTTTGGTACCTCATAAAAACTTTACACATGACCCTAGGTTTAGTCAGGTTAAGTTATTGGCTTAAAAAAGTTCACCCTGTCAAGGCTTGTGATTGTTCCTTGAGTTGGGTAGTCATCCACCCCAAATAATAATCCAATTTCATCTCCACACACTTTACTATTATTCTTTTCAGGTGGCACCCTCAGTTTTAACAGTGACCCGATATCTCCCCCCTCAAAATCACTTCTACAACACTCTCCTCACCCTGCCAAAGCTAACTTTGATGCAGATGATATTGCCAAGGGAGGTCTTAGAGCTACTGTGGAATATACTGAGGTATTAGAGTCTACAGTGATACACCTGTGCAAGAGAGATTATCTCATTGCTCTGGTGAACGTCTAGGTGCAGCTTCTAAAGGAGCACCCGAAGTTAATATCAAGTAACTGACATTTTCAGGTTTAGAAAATAAATGACTTTTTTTTAGGCAGTCTTGGACAATAAGACCCCTCAAACCAGGAACCAATGCTTATATGTTTCCTTCCGATTTTCAATACATAAAATATTTTTCTTCAATGTAATCAATTTCACCAATTGCAAACTCTGGGGCATATTAGCAAGGACCATACCACTGTTTTAGCGGTACTTTTTGCCGCTAAAGCGGCGATATTTTTATCGCCCTATCAGCAAGCTGTTGCAGCTTTTAGGCAATAGCGACCGGTTTGGGGCCCACTTTGCACGTCAGCGATATTTATCGCTAATGACATGCAAAGTGTGCATACCCAAACTGTTAGGGACTGAAAGCAGTCGCTAACACAGCTATCGCCTATTAGCAAGGCAGGCTTAGCGGGAAAAAAAATCACGCTAAGCGAGATTTGCGCTATAATCCAACGCCTGCTAAAAACATGACTTACCTGTTTATCCAATAGGAGGTGGATTGTCAGGTTAAGTCCCCATTGACGTTAATGCATGAATATCGCTTGATTTCCAGCGATATTCACACATTTTGCCGCTATCGCTGGACATTTTAGCGCAATGAAGAAAACGTTGCTAATAGCATGTTTTCTCCACTAACGTATCCAGCGATAGGCAGCAATTAGAAAAAATGCGCTAAGCGCATTAATTGATAAATATCGCTATGCCTTGCTAAAATGCCCCTCTGTCTTTTAGGAATGACATTTACTCCTCATTCAATAGTGATTTCAAGACAAAATTAACCAAAACAACCTTTTGCATCTTTCTTAACCTTTGCGTTCAAAATATTTGATTGATTTTTATAATTGGAGATCTACAACACAAAAAAATAGAACCAAACTAGGCACTTATACAAGATCATTTATAATGGTAATAATAGGAAATAAAAGATTGTAACAAAAAATACAAAGGAAAAGGGAGGAAAATAGATTTTCATCAATGTAAAAACTGAGAAACAGAAATACTATTTATAAGCATGAAAACCCTTATAAATGCAGAATAAATAAAGCACTAAAAAGGAATTAATTCAAAATGGATAGCTATATAGTGATCAATTGGTTTCCCAAAAATATGATACACAGAACTATTTTGAATAACACCAGATAAAGATAGGCTAGCACTTTTTGTAGTAAAAACTATCCAAGACCACCATGTGTGCACTGATAATGAGGAAGAATCTTTCCAAGTAGTCATATTAGATTTTAAGACTGCTGATATTAGATAATTAAAATGTTTATATGCTAGAACTGACATATTCATAGAAATAACGGCAGATTTAGAAATCAAAGTAAAATATGAAATTGGTTCAAAAAAATGTAATATACATTTAATAACATCCCAAACCTCTTTCCAAAATTGAAAGATAGTATTACATTTATAAAGCATATGTTTTAACAAACCTGCATGTAATTTACAATGCCAACAAATAGGAGAAGGCAAAAGCTTAGCTTGAAATAACTTTAAAGGAGTCCATAAACTGTTAAAACATATAAAAGAATTCGTTTGATATAAGGACACATGAAGGCATCTCGAATCACCACATACCAGATTTGCTGCCAGATATCTTGTGATAAGGATAATGATAATTCTTCATTCCAGAAGTTAGAAATCATGTCAATGTTATTCCCTTAAAAAATATAAATCTTCTTATATATTAGAGCTACAGCGTGAGGTGAGGTAGTCACTGTTTGAATATCAACTTCTAAATGAGAAGTATTATTGAAGGTAATATTACTAGAAAAGGAAACTAAAATAGAATTACATAAGAGCTCAGATTTGGAAAAAATATAAGAAGGCAAACCAAGCTTTTGTTCCAATTATTCAAAAGAGAGAAAGGCATTATTATGGTATATGTCTTTATGAAATAAAATACCATTCATTATCCAAGCCTCCCAAACTTGTACGGTTCTGGAAAGTTTTAATTGTGGATTATACCATAACAATATTTTCAAGGTATGGGAGATAGGAGATTGAAATAGTGAATCTAAATCATATTGTATCAGTTTAGTGGATTTTAAAACAACAGATTTATTAAGTAATGTTGATGTATTAGACATAGTTATTAAAGCAGGCAAAGGGTATGGCGCTATTAACCCTTTTTCTATAAGAAGCCATGTAGGAGGATTAGTAAGGTGAGAATGAGTAAGACAAAGAGAACTTTGCTTTCATATAAAAGTTTTGTGATAATTAAAAAAAATCAGGTAACCCAAAACCCCCATTACATTTTACAATTTTCAATTAATTATAACTGATACAAGGAGTTTTATTATTCCAAATTAATTTAGAAAAAAAGTTTATCGATAGTTTTATGAAATGACCTAGGGAATTGAGTCGTCAACATAGCAAGAGGATAACATATTTTAGGAGCAATTGCCATTTCAATTGTATCTATTTCCCCCCACCATGTGAGATGTAAAGAAGACCATTTAAACAATTTTTTTTTGATATAATTTATAATGTCATCACAGTTTGATGTGATTAATTTATTAATATTATGGGAAAAAAGACACCAGGATATTTAAATTTCTCCATTTGCCAAATTATATCTTGAATAGGTAGAATATCAGGAGTGCACTATACATTTAAAGGAAAGAATTCTGTTTTGTTGGCATTTACCTTATATACAGACATTTGAGAATATAATACTAATATATTAAAATAGGGTGGAAGGGATAAACCAGATTACTAATCAACAAAAGAACATCTTCCGCGTAAGCTAATTTTTTTATAATAACATCATTATTATCAGTAATTTATGTACAGTTTCTAATAGCGGTAAATAGAGATTCTATAACTAGAAGAAAAAGTAAAGTCGGCAAAGGACAGCCTTGTCTTGTACCCCTAAAAAGAAATACATTCATTAGAAGCATGACCATTTATAAAAAGTAGAGCGGAAGGTGTAGTATGAAGAGTAGATATCATGTAAATAAATTAATCACCAAAACTAAACACAGTTAGTAAACAAAATAAAAATTGCCAATGAACGTTATCAAACTCTTTTTTAGTATCTAATGGCAACACCCCAGAAGGTACCGATAATTAAGGTCTTTACTCAATAGTGTGAAGAAGCACTCTGGTATTATTTGCAGACTATCTAACTTTCATAAAACCAGATTGATCAGGATGTACAATAGAAGCAAGCACAGAGGTCAATCTAGTTGCAAGTATTTTGGCATAAAGTTTACAATGGCTAATAGCCAAAACTCAATTTATTGGGCAAAGTGGCCAATAATTTGAAACAATTGAGGGTCTTTGTTAGGTTGTGGAAGAACAACAACTAATGCTTCAGTAAATGAACCAGAAGTTGCTCCTAATGAGCTAAAATAGCAAACAAGCTGAAGCAAGTAAGGTAGGCGACGTGGAGCAAAAGCCTTATAAAACTCAGCCCGTATTCCATCAGGTCCAGGTGATTTATTAAGTTTAAGGGATTTAATAGCCAAATCAATCTCTGCTAAAGTATTTGGTGAATCTAAATCATCTTTGGCTGAATGTGATATTTTCTGTAAACCACAATTGTGCAAAATAAATTGTCAATCAAAGAAGAATCCACAGAGGGAGGTTTATTATATAAAATGTTGTAATAAGCTAAAAATTCATTCACAATATCTTTATGGGATAAGGCAATATTACCATTAATACCATGAATCGCAGTGATATGATTCTTATTTTTTTATAAGCAAGTAATTTGTCAAAAATCTATCTGATCTATAAGCATTAAAATAAAATTTGGCCTTCTTGGAAATTGTATACCTGCATGTCTACTTTATATGGAGTTGAATTTGTAACCGAGGTTTTATATTTAATGTCATTAGATGAGATAAATAGTCTCTCCAAATCATGAATTTTAGCATTAAAAGATTGGTTTTCATGTGCCTCAATAGAAATTGTTAAACCTGTTATATGTGCATTAAATGTGTCAAACTGGGTTACCAAGGACACAGAATCTTCAGGGTTAAAATTAAAATAATCCTAAAGTGCAGATAAAAGTTTTGGTTTATTAATTTCATTGAGAACAGTATGAGTGTTAATATGTCATCTGGATTGAGTAGAAAGAGTCGGGGTGAATTGAAAAACAGCAGAAATAAGTGATTGGCCAGAGATGTTTATAATATGTATTAATGGAGTAGAAATTGACTGACTTAATTGTCGGAATACTAATATATAATTAAGTCCTGAATAAGAATTATGAGGATTTGAGAAAAAGTTAAACATTTTTCAGTTGGGTAGTGTAATGGCCACATATAAACTAATTTAAGCTGTTTTAAAAAAAGATTTTAAGATAAGAAAAGTTGTAGGTGGACGATATTTAGATTGTGATGATCTATATAACAAAGGATCACATGTTACATTAAAATCTAATCCAGGGGAACATTTCTTAGTTTGAGCACCTCCATCGTAAATAAGGTCCACTATTTGGAATCATTGTTTGTTGGCCCATAAACATTAATTGAATAAATAGGCATAGCATCAAATTTAATTTTAACAATAATGTACCCACCTTCTGTATCTGAAAAGTTGCTCAGTATTTGAAAATCTAATTTTTTTGCAAAAAGAAAAGCTACTCCATTTTTCTTATTAACTGCAGGCGAAGAAACTATGGGCCCGATTCACAGAACTAACTTAAGACAAAATCCTAAACTTACTACCATTTTGGTATACACAGAAGGCAATTAATAATTTTTGTATTCACAGAAGGCACTTACTCATTTCAGTATTTCCAGAAGTTGACTTCTAAATGCCTTCACATATATTTTTTATTTCTGATGTAATAAAATCGTTATTTAAACGTACAGCTTGCAATACTTCCAACAAAGTGGATAAAGAAGGTTCATTTGAATCCAAAATCTTAGATTTTATAGTTGGAATTGAAATAGTTTGTTTACATTTGTTATTCCCTGTAGAGGTATTTTTTTCTTCCATTTTGCTGAAGAAGAATGATTAAATATATAAAAGATCATTCTCACCAAAAGTTGAACTGAAGAAGCAAAACTAAAAGATATTCACCAAGTATTGACGAGCGCAGCAGCTAAAACTGACTGTGGAAGTGGTTCCAGGCCTCAGCCTTGCCCTTTCCTGAAGTAGAACTCCCCCGACTGAAGAACCGGGTTTTAAAGTTCGCTAGAGACTGCACAATTTTAGTATTGCGAGACATCGTCTTTTATGCCAAAAATCACATTCCTGACTAGCATCAATTATTTACAAACTGTCCAATCACGAAGTGACATTTCAGAAGGTATCGCATAATGACAAGCCCACTTTCAGTTGTCCAGCCCATCATCAATTACATGGGAATACCCAACATTCTTGCTCGGATAGGCCGGACGAACTCATAATAAAAAGACCTCAACCCAAACCATAAATAGGCCATAAAAGAAGGAACAGAAACAGATGAGAAGCAAGATAGAAGGGTGTGTGCGTGTAACATAAACTCAGCAATGTCCTGCTCTTTGATCTCTATCTGACCAGCTGCCGAACAAGGAACTGGCTGAACAAGTTAGCTTCGGGCAATGGAGTCAGTTCGTTCAGGTCACACAGAAGTCAGCTAAAGTACGTGTCCCAAGGACTCGCTCGGCCGTAGTCATCGGCCTATGTGAGGGCAACCACAAAATGGTTGTCGCACACAAAATGGAACCCAAAGGTTCGAAACGAAATCCCTGAATACACAGTGAATCCATCAATCGAACATGACGAAAACACTTGTACACACCGCACTCATCATTTGCGGTTCGCTGATACCAAAATCGTCATGATACGACGACCTTTATGAAGCGGGTTCAGAATCACGGAACCTCAGACCCTCCTTTTGCCCTTACATAGGCAATAACCCAAACTCACGTCAGTCTGAATCCAGGTCTATATTCATCAGATTATCAAGATGTTGCTGTAGCATCATCCTAGTACTTAGTACCTCTCTCTGGACAGGTCTCCTTACACACAAAGTAGCACAATGGCCACACATAGCTGGAGCACACTGTACGCAAAGACAGAACAGGAAAAGGATTGCTAAAGCCATCCCAATGACCATCAGAATCTTCCAACCCCAGGTGGACAACAATCCCCAAAACCATCCCATTAACGACCAATCTCCTTCGTCCACATGTACAGACTCAGAGATCTTATGTAGCTTGGAAATGGCTTGGTACACTGTCAGAGCGTTGTCTGGAATGAAAACTCAGCAGCTCGATTGAATCAATTTGCATACCCCTCCTCTATCTGCAAGTATGACATCTAACGCAACTCTGTTCTGAAGAGTCATAAGGCGATCCGACTGGAGCTCAGCAGTCAAGTTACTAAGGGCACCGGCAGTTTCAACTATGGTGGACTCAACCACTCTTGTCAATTGCCGTATGTTCCTGCTGTTAACCATAGGTCTCCAAAACGGCAGAAAACCCTTCAAGAAATCTCCCAATTCTTGTCCTGCAGTATCTTCCTTACTGAAGACACCTCTAACAACTCTCGTCTTATGGTAATCTGCCGCAGCTGTTTACGTAGGAGGCAACAGGAACGAGACAAAACATGTACCCTAGAAATCAGGGGGCAACCATGTGTACGCTCTATCGTAACAGACAAAATAGGTACCCTTAGCTGCTAAAAACGAATGGGAAGTCTGGGACGCAAAAACATACGTCTCAGTGCAAACACTCTTCCCTAACTGAGCTCTCGGATTCTTGCCATTACCTTGCAGACAGAAATGACCCTGATGGGGTACGACCCAAACCGGAGAGGATCTTTTCGCTCGCTGGTTCTCACTCAGACTAACTCGATATCCAGTAACGTTCCATCCAATTTACGCTAGTGTCTCATCTCTCAGGATAGCCTCATAGGAGCTAATTTCTCTAATCATGTCTACTATACCCTTGACTGGAGCACTATTCTTTTGATTGTCTCTCACAGAACGTAGGGGATAGACTTTACGAGCATAGATGAACATCGTTCTGTCTGCCCATACAAAACCATTGTAGCTGAATGGCAGGACCAGGTAAGAAATACCTTTATCGGTAGTATGGGGCATAAGGCCACACACCCAACAATTAGTCATCTTCACTACTAGCTGGTGTTGGTGCAGAAGCTGAACAAAGGAGTTATTAACGAATTCCATTCTCCTAATGGACTCATGTTCAGGCAGAGGGTGAAAAGAATGCGAAGACACAGTAGAAGAAGGTATGGGTTGTGTAGTGGGTGCAAACGTCACTTCAAAAGAGAACATTATACATCCCATAAAAAACATCATTAAACTAAATTGCATAAAAAGACACAATATTAAAAAACACTTTCTGCTCATGATTTTACACATTTTGCTCTTAAAGCTCATTCTTTCAACAGGTCTCTCCATCTCAAAAAACTCCATCCTCTAACCGTGCTGTTTGCGGCAGTTGGTTCGATTCGCTCAGTGTACCTCTGAATGTCCTAGGGAACGCCCTAGAATAAACCAGAACCGTCGACCTTGTGTCTACACGGCAGTACGCTCTAAGTCTTTATACTGCGACCCTACAGCTGAACCCGGATGGAACAGTTTCTCGGAGGAGAATTTAGTTTCAAAAATAGCAAAGGAAAGAATTTCACTTTATTAGTCCCACGACTCTTGGTCGCAAATTATAACGGCCTTTACCAGGCAATGTCTGATCACGAAACAAAAGTTCAGGTTCAGAAGTGTCCAAGGGATTTGACGGAGGCACAGCTTCTTGCAGAAGATCGTTTCTTTCACGCTCAGAATTTGTCCCAATTAAAAGTGCATCGCTAAAAGGCAGAAAACGAGGCACGGTCTCACTTTCAGAGTCTGGAATACCATTCTGGACCCACTGGTCGTACGGCAGAGGCAAAGGGGCCCTCTTACAATGTACGCCGTGGATCCAGTTCTTTTTACCGCGCACTCGCACTGCAGATCGCTTAGATAACAACACCAAGTAGGGTCCGGTCCAGCGGGGCTGATCGTTCTTGGTCCGCTGAAAATTCTTGACCAGAACCCAGGAACCAGGATCCATGGCGTGTCCTGAATCTTCAGAAGCCTGAGGCAATGTATCATGAACCTGTTGGTGTAAAACACGCAATTTAGCCGTCAATTCGTACAGATAGTCAAGCAATACAGGATGTTCTATTTCACCGAATTTGGTCGGCCTTGGCACTCTCAATATGTTTGCCAGGCGACCAAAAACTATTTCATAAGGACTAAGTCCCACTCGAGAATGTACAGTCATCCTAGTTGACAAAAGTGCTAATGGCAAAGCATCGGGCCATTGTAGACCAGATCTCGCCTGAATCTTGGCTAGTTTTAACTTGAGGGTGCCATTATAGCATTCTACCAAACCAGCTGATTGGGGGTGATTTGCTGCGTGAAATTTCTGTCAAATTCCCAAACGATCACATACTCTCTTCATCACTTGACCCACAAATTCACTCCCATTGTCACTCCAGACCATTCTCGGCAAACCATACCTAGGGAAAAATTCCTTAACAAGAGCTTTATCTGTGGACAAAGCAGTATTATCTTTCAGGGGATACGCTTCTACCCATCTCGAAAAGGCACAAACAACCACGAGTACATACTTCAAATTGTTGCACCTCTCCATGTGGATGAAATCTAGCTGCAAAACAAACGGATACGTCGGAGGCGCAAAATGACCAGCTGGAGTTGGAGTTCCCTGACCAGGATTGTACATCAGACAAACCATACAATTCTTGACCACATTCTCTGCACACTAATATGAGCCATTCCATGCGCCATCGTAACCACTGCAAGCACGTACGCATCAGGTAACAACCATCGCTAATGCTCTGACAACTCAACCCAACAACAATTCGAATCCAATTTACCAATACTCTCTCTCTCATTTCACTCAATTCTTTCTCTGTAGCTTCAGCTTGAATTGACTTCACATTCTCTATCGTATCTTCACACATACTTCTCTCCGGAACCCATCTCGCCGGACCCGCAACATACATTCGACTCATCACGTCTCTCGCCATTTCTTTCGCAAGTTCATCTGCAAACACATTACCACGACCAACGTCATCAGTAACCTTCTTATGTGCACTGCATTTCACAATCGCAACTTGCAACGGCAAAGTAAGTGACTCAAGAAGTTCATTCACCAACTGACCATGCTGAATCTTAGTTCCATGCGAAGTCAGGAACCCACGTTCTTTCCACAATCGTCTAAAACTATGAGCCACACCAAACGCATACTGGCTGTCAGTATATACAGTCACTCGTTTCCCTTTCGACAACACACATGCTCTTGTCAATGCAATCAACTCTGCTGCTTGAGCTGAATTATGTGGGATACGTGCAGCTTCAACAATCCTATGCAAAGTCGTAACAGCATATGCCGCAGTCGTATCACCATTCGGAAGCTTGAAGCACGAACCATCTACCCATAAGGTACCATCACACTTTGGAAGAGGAGTGTCCCTAAGATCAATTCTACCTTTCGTTTCCTCCTCTGTCCTAAGAAAGCAATCATGCTGTTCAAATACATCTGTCTCTACTGAAATCGGCAACAACGTAGCTGGATTCAACGTGTTGCATCTCTTTATGTGCACATGACTCGCTAAGAGTGTCAACTCGTAACCTGACAACCAAGCACTAGTTAAGTGCTGTGTCTTTGTTCTGTTCAACAAGGTATCCACTGCATGTGGAACCATCACAATCAAAGTATTATCCATCACCAAGACAGCAGACTGTTGAATAGAAACAGCCGCTGCCGCTGTAGCTCTCAAACAACTCGGCAATGCTCTAGCTACCGGATCCAAAGTCGACGAGAAATACGCACATGGACGTTGCTTATCGCCGAACTGCTGTGTCAAAACTGATAATGCACATCGCTCTCTCTCGTGGACATAGAGTGTAAAATGCTTACTGTAGTCGGGAGTACCCAACACAGGAGCTGAGCACAACGCATCACGCAATTCCAAAAAACTCTTTTGACATTCGTCAGTCCAAGGAATAGGATTCGGAGTATCCTTGACAGTAAGAGCTATCAAAGGTTTCCCAAGAAGCGAAAAATTTGGAATCCACTGTCTACAATACAACGTTATTCCCAGGAAAGCACGCACTTCTCTCTGTGTGGTTGGCACACTCATTTTCGCAATCGCTTGAATTCTTTCTGGGGTCAATCTTCTTCCCTCCTTCGATGAGAGATGACCTAAGTAGGTCACTTCTTGTCGTCAATACTGCAACTTCGAAAGAGACACTTTATGATGGAAATCAGACAAATGACGCAACAACGACAAAGTAGCTTCTTTACAAATCTCCTCATTGTCAGCAGCAACTACCAAATCGTCAACATACTGAATAAGAGCAGCACCATCAGGTAAGATAATCGAATCAAGCTGTGTTTTCAAAGCCTGACTATAGATGGACGGGCTCTCACAATAGCCTTGAGGAGCGCGCTTAACCCGGAAACTTCGGCCTCCTAAAGAGAAGCCAAAAATATCTCTACTCTCCTCAGCAATCGGGATGCTGAAGAAAGCATTCTTCAAATCAATCACCGAAAACCACGTGGCTGAAGCCGGAATCAAAGTCAGTAAAGCAGTGATATCTGGAACAACTGGAAATTGCGGAACTACAATCTTATTCACTTCGCGAAGATCGATCACAAACCTATATACAGGCGGTTGCGAAGAATCAGTACGCTTCAGGACAGGCAAAACAGGACTATTGGACACATTACCTCTCGTTTCTTCAATCACACCTTTCTCAATCAAATCATAGATGATCGCTAAAAGCGCTCGTTCACCATCACTAGAAATCCGATATTGGAGAATACGTGGCAATCTAACATTCGCTTTCAGCGTCACAACATATGGCAGAATCTCCAAAAGGCCCACATCATTAGGACCAGTAGCCCAAAGAGAATCAGGGAGAGAAGACAATTCTGCTGGAAGTCGATCTTTAGATAAATACATCGGAGAGATCACTCTCTTACCCAATGTAAGCTGTACTCCTGAAGGAGAACAATGTAGTGTCGCATATAATCTTTTCAACAAATCTAATCCCAACACGTTCTCACCACAACCTGTTGTCAAGATGAGGGGTGCTTCAAATTCACAAGGTCCAGCAGAAAGAGACAAAGGACTAGAAATCGGATTACTAACTGGGGCGCCAGAAAAACCTACGGAAACATTCGTTAAGCCAGACAAAGGTGCGCCAGGGAGTTTAGAGTGCATAATAGAACTCTTCGCAGCACCAGTATCCAACAGAAAAGGCTCTGACACACCTGATGTAATCACTTCAACATAAGGTCCACTCTGATCTACTGGAACTGAAACAACTCCCTCTCTTTGTCTATGGCTGTCCTAGCAATCAGTACCGTCAATATTCTCACCTTCGACATAGAAGTCGTCTGCATAGTACTGAGTCGTCCTACTAGACGCACCATTCTACTGATCAAAACAATTCATCGTATTCTGTGGAGGCAAGGAACGTGCATTCTGGGGGAACACATCACTCCTCTACCTCTAGGGGCTTGCTGAACACCTCGACCTCTCACACCAGAAGCACCATTCGTGCGCTGTAACAAAACCGGACAACTATTCTTGAAATGACCCTCTTCTTTACAATACACACACTGATTAGGGCCTACAGGAAAACGCGGTGAGAAGACTCAAACCTTTGCGAGTTTCTCTGATACTGCTGAGGTTGCTGATAATCGCGCTGATTATTACGAGGCGGATATGCTTGCTACAAAAGAACCTTCGTCTTCAATTCTTTAGTCTTCTTGTCGGCTCTATCTTTCTCATCCTTATCCCTATTCTCATAGTACTGCGCAGTAGCCAATATCTGTGCTGACGAAGAAACAGCCCAAGAACTCTCAGAATCCTTCAACTTAGTACACAAATCTGGAAGCAAATTATGCACAAACATATCAACAAACAACCGTTGACCATCTTCCGTACTCATGTCCTGACCACTATGGTCTATAAACGTCTCATCAAACCTAGTGAAGAAATCAGACACACTTTCGTTTTTTTTCTGCTTACATGCAGACAATTTTTCCCAGTTCATCCGCATAGCAGGCATCAACGTCTTCATGTAATTTATAATCCTACCAGGGAGTTCTGCAACTAAGGGCTCAGGTTTGGCACCACCAACTTGTCGGTTATCCGCGGCACCAATATTTTTCCATGTATCACCTAACTCTTGCGCATGATCCGTATAACAAATCAATCTCCACAAAGGCTGTGGAACTACATTTCCAAACAACATGTCTATATCGGCTAAATTCATAACACATGAGTCTGCGATAATTCCTTATAAAACCCTGCAGGATTTTTACGAGGATCAGGCAAAGTCTGCTTAAGGGCCAAAACTTCAGCTCGCTTCCATGGAACATGTACCCAAACACGCTGAAAATGAGCCGGCGCAGCTTGAATACCCAGGTTAACATAGGCCTGAACTGCCTCTTTCCACACCGGAGGAACCTCTCTCATTGGATACTGTCGCACTTTTCTCCTAACTGAAGGATCAGGCTCAAACAACGGCTGAGAAGGAGACTCACTCCTAAACGACAACAACGTCGCAACTGCTCTTTCAACATCGAGACCCACTATAGTTCCGTTCGCAAACTCGGACTGTACACGGAACAACTCAGACGGAGTCTGTCCCAAATCACCATCTTCCCATTCTTCACGAAGGAAAGTACACATCTTATCAAAAACATACCTCTGCTTCGGTGCTTCCCATTGACGGAAGACATCCATAACAGACTCTAAATCATACTTCAAAGGAATAGTAACCCATTTATGTGCTAAATGATCCAATAATGTCCGCTCATCGGGACCAGGCAATTGGCTACGCAACTGTTTACGCTCTGAAACAGGGGTCATACCAAATGACCCAAAAAAGGGCGAAAAAAGACCAGTAACAGTATCAGTCATTCTCTGTCGAACAGAAGGAGAAGTTGACAGAAGGACAAGGGACAAAGCAGACTGAGAGGAAACCAGCGCAGGAGCAGCAGCAGAAGAAGTAGCAAGCACAGGAGAAAAAGTCGTAGGAGTTTGAGGCGGAGCTGATAGCAAAGTCGGCGGCCCTTGAGAAGGCTGCGCCAGAGGAATAGAAGCCAACTGAAGAGAAGCTGGCGGTTGTGTAGTAATCGGAGGCAAAGCAACTGGAGGTTGTGCAACTAAAGGTTGCGGAGGTGCTGTAGCACTCTGCACATAAGGGGGTGGCGAACTCAACAAATGTGACATCAAAGGATCTTTCTCAAGGTCCTTCGTTGCACCTTGCTGATAAGATAACATTTATCAATCGCCATTTTACGTTGCCTGTGCAACTGCTCACTCGCTTGTACTTCTTCGTTATCTTTAAACTGTATAGCAGCCTGCATTATCGAGATACCCTTCTCTCTTTTATTTCTCTTTGCTAATTTAATTTCTTTCTGTTTGGCTTCCTTTCGCGAGAGGCGGAAAGAGTAAAACATTTCTGGCTGGGCTTTCTTCTTGAAGAGTTTAACTTCCAGATTATCTAAAATCTCTGTGTCATAACTACCATATTGGGGCCACTTTAGGACACCGTCCTTCCTAGTGTATCTAATCCATACTTCATTATACGTGATGGGGCCCATGCCATGTTTCAAATAGAGCTCATAGGTCGGAGTTCCAATCGGAGGCACCGGACACGAGTCCTCCAATCGGGAATCCCTATTACAACCACAACAAAATATCTTTCCAAGTCTGCTAAGATCAGGCATCTTCGCTCTCTAGTCTAGCTTCAAACTTCAAGGGAATATCGAATACGATAGTCTTGTGAATACACAAGTCCCTCGGCTTTGGAGCTTGCAAGTCCCAAATCAAAGATCCCAAGGGATACCCAAAAACGAAGGACTGGGAGACGCTCCACTCATACTTAACTGAAGTATTGATGATGTCGCCAGAAGACCCGTCTATCGTCTCGCTCTACAAATCATCAAAGGGCTCCAAGGCAGGGCGACAGTCAGGGCAGCAGTCCTTCATAGCCGTCGGAAAGCTGGGAACCTCGCAGCAAAGACTTTTGGACCACGACGACATACAGGGGTCGATGAAGTGGCAGGCCTTCCTCCAGAATTTTCACACAAAGCTCCTCACGATCTTCAGGCTTGGACCAGTACCGCTGAAGTCGCCCCACGTTGGGCGCTAACTGAAGAACCGGGTTTTAGAACCCAGCGGCGCCAGGGGCACGCCCAATGTCTTCAGGTTCACCTGTCTTAGAATGCAGAGACACGGGATACTTCTCGGTGACATCAAAGATCAAATTTATTGGCTGCAACCAGCAACAGAAGTCTACGAAGCACAACACGGGTGGTTCGCTAGAGACTGCACAATTTTAGTATTGCGAGACATCGTCTTTTATGCCAAAAATCACATTCCTGACTAGCATCAATTATTTACAAACTGTCCAATCACGAAGTGACATTTCAGAAGGTATCGCATAACGACAAGCCCACTTTCAGTTGTCCAACCCATCATCAATTACACGGGAAAACCCAACATTCTTGCTCGGACAGGCAGTACGAACCCATAATAAAAAGACCTGAACCCAAACCATAAATAGGCCATAAAATAAGGAACAGAAACAGATGAGAAGCAAGATAGAAGGGTGTGTGCGTGTACCATAAACTCAGCAATGTCCTGCTTTTTGATCTCTATCTGACCAGCTGCCGAACAAGGAACTGGCTGAACAAGTTAGCTTCGGGCAATGGAGTCAGTTCATTCAGGTCACACAGAAGTCAGCTAAAGGTGTACGTGTCCCAAGGACTCGCTCGGCCGTAGTCATCGGCCTATGTGAGGGCAACCACAAAATGTCTGCCGCACACAAAATGGAACCCAAAGGTTCGAAACCAAATCCCTGAATACACAGTGAATCCATCAATCGAACCTGACGAAAACACTCGTACACACCGCACTCATCATTTGCGGTTCGCTGATACCAAAATCGTCACTATACGACGACCTTTATGAAGTGGGTTCAGAATCACGGAACCTCACCTCCTAACAGGAAATCTCAGCATAACAGGAGCAGAGCAGCTGGTGGAAACAACAGATAAGGAAAATGCACCAAACGAGTCAAAATAATCCTCCCAAACCTGCCAGAGGAAAGCGTTGAGGAGAGCAAGCAGAATTCTGGGCAATAAGTAAGTAAAAAATGCCCTAATTGTCTAAAATACTTTGTCGGCAAATAGGGCTAATTATAGTGCATGCTCGTGCAACTCCTCTTTTCTTATACTTTAACATTTATATGAGCCCATAATTCATAAACTGAAACTAATTCTTACCCACTTTGAAGTATATTCATCATCCTGAGTTCCACTTTCACCACATTTACAGCCAATTAGGAGGTCATGGAGCCTCTTTTTTTTCCTTCTATCTTAGACTCCCAGGGCTAGATTTACTAAGCTCCTTTGGTGCCCTTGTGTCATGCAAGGCAAGACAAATCAATGCAAGGGCTTCAGTGAGGTTTACTAAACCACGCAAAGCCACCCTGCGTGGCTCAGGAAATATGGAGCAGCTCTAGGCAGCGCAATTCGCTGCCTTGCGTTACTCTGCATTGGGAAGGCATTCCATGGATGTAGCGTGGGCGTGCCCTTGTGTCCACCCATGGATTTTGGAGCATTTCCAGATTTACAAAGACTTGTGAACCTGCGAATGAGTCACAATAGTACACCTTCCCAACAAAGGTGTAAAAAGACAAAACCACTTTATTTCTCCTCTGTATTTTCTCTTTCTACATGTGCTGCATTCTACATCATACGTAGAAAGAGGAAATACCTCTGACGATTGTTTTTGTGCTGGAAGGTGTCCTTTTCTGCACAAAAACAATTCTGTCTGTAATGTAAGAACGCCTTCATGTATGGTAGGCATCACTCAGTGCGTATCCAGATCAGTGAGAAAGCAGGAATGTACCACATCTTAGTAAATATTGTGCATTTCTGCTCTCTCCATTTGATGCAGTGCAGAAAGTTGTGTTGCGTCAAATGTTAGTAAATCTTTGCCCCATTGTTATTTCATTATCAGTAATAGCATATTTGCATCACTTTTTCACATCGTTTTTTTCTTGAGTACCTAAAAAAATAGTGCTACCTCTGTCTTTCATGGAACGCAAGATTGTGTCTTCTCGTTTAAACGCAAATACATAGAACTTCGCAATTTTCTGTTTTCTTCTTTATCGCCACCACGCAGGGGTGGTGCAATCACAATGCATAATTGAGATTTCAAATGTCATTTCAGTTACGCCACATGTTGTCAAGCATACATCATGAAGAATGATTTGTCTGGTGTTTAGTTAAAAAAATAGAAAAGGATTGTTTATTGTACTTTAGGGAAACTGCCTTGTCCTAATTAAAGAATGAAATAAACAAGTACTTAAAAGGTGTCCCTTTCTGCACATAAACAATCTTTAAATGCTGTTTTGCATTAAGCAGCACACATGGAAGTTACAAAATGTCTTTTTTTAAGATTGTTTATGTGCAGGAAGGGTCACCTTCCTGAATATAAACACTCCACGGTGTTTTATTTTTTTCATGTGTACTGCACAAGGCAGCACACATGGAAAAAGCAAAAACAAGGAGAAATAAATCATTTCTCCTCCTTTCACCAAGTTAAGACCAGGTTTTCCCTGGTCCTAATTTTGGCGCTGCCTCCTATTTAAGCCATCCATGTAAATAGGATGCAGCATTAAAATCAATGGGTGTTCGGTGGAACGCCCACTGCAACACCCACTGCCCACCCCTTTCACGCTAAGCAAAGCGCGAAAGGGGGCTTTATTTATAAGGCAGCGTTAGGCCAAGTTAAGTGGCTTAACGGCTGCCATGTAAAAAAGGTGAAGCCCCAATTGCCACAGGAACGTCGAAAAAAGTGATGCTCCCAAGGCGATGGGGGCGTGTACATATGCCCCCAAGTTTTTTTCTGAAGGCACACTCCAAGTGAACCTGACAAACCCCCAGTAGCAATGCATTCCACAACTTCGGTGCCAAGTAACACAAAGAACTTCCACCTGAGCCTGCTCTCTTTCATTTGGGAACAGATGTCTACATCTCCCCTGTCGATCTTAAGTGTCTCATTGGTACATATGGTCTAGCCAACAATTGAAGGTACCAACACAATGCTTTAAATGAAGCACTCTACCTCACCGAATGTCAGTGCAGCTTCTTAAGTGCGGCTCCTATCGACACCCCCTTTCAAAGGTTCAATAAGAGATGTGCAGTAGCGTTCTGCACTCTTTTGAGTCTCTTGATCCAGCCCTGTGTGGTTCCAAGATACAACACATTGCAGTATTCAAGCCTTGATACAATCAGAGCCTGAACTCCTATTTTTGTTGCTGACTCTGTTAGAAGGCACAACATTTTTATCAAAACCTTGAGAATTCCAAAGCATTTTCCTGCCACTTCAGGAATTTGGCTGTCAAAAGACACTTTTCCATCAAACCGAATATACAGGTTCTTAAGGAATGTAACCTACCAAGAAAGGTTTTATCAAAGGAGAACGATACAGAAATTCCAGTAATGGCAACAATTCTATCCCAAATTTGCACCCAGAACATGTCAACTATTTGACAGTGAAAAAACATATGGGCTTAGGTGCCAGGATGGTAGTTGCAGTGCCAACAAGTGTCTTCCTTAAGAAGCTTGAGTTTGAACATGTAAGCAGGAGTATAAATATTCTATTATAAAAGTAGTATAGTGTGGAGTGTATTTTACTTCGGATTTTGTCCCATACTGAAGGAGGCCAGCTATATTGTAAATCAGTTTCCCACAATGTTTCCGGCTTAGATTTTGGTCTATCCTAAACAGCAGCAATGAGTCTTTTGAAAATTAGGGAAGCTGTGGTAGTTCTGTGTGATGAATAAGTAGGACGTTGCATAGAATCTGTTTGACTCAAAGGATGGGGGAAAATATTAAGGGCCTGTATAAGAAGATCATGCAATATATTATACTCTTAAGGAATGTAGATAATAGATTAAATGAATGGGAGAGGGTCTGAAAGAGAATAATAGAGTTATCTGAGATAAGGTGGGAAAGGGTGAAACGACCCTTATCAATCCAACATTTCCACATACGAGGCTTTCCCTTTTAAGATAGGCAGTTGTTGTGCCATATGGGGCTTTGAAGAAATTGATGATAAATAGAAGTAGTGAAGACAATAAAAGGTTTAATCAGGGTACAAGAATATGATATTAGTGATGGAAGCCAAAACCTGGGGGACGGGGGCATAAACATAACATGTTTTGTGGTACAAAGGGAAAATCATGGATAATTCTGATGAGAACCATGTTTTAGATTCTGTATTACTAGAGTCAAGAAAGAAGGACTGAATCTGTTTAATGAAGCCAGGGAAACTTACACCGCCAACCGATTTAGGGAGTTTTATCGATTTAAGGCAATTTGAGGCGTTTTCCCTTCCCATGGGAAGAGTTAAAGTATCTCTTAGGAATCTTAATTGGAAGCATCTGAAGATAGCATTTTTAAAATGACTAGGAACATCATCATAATGGTGTCCAAATGACCCCACCAAGATAGGAGTACAGGTGATCAACCTTGGGTGAAATGTGTGATTCTAGAGATTATACTTTCCCTATTGAGTTTTAGCATAACTCTGAGATTGCTGGTATAAAAAATCATAAAACATTTAATCATAACAGGATCACAAGATGGTCCTGCCTGAATAAAGGGATGTTTAGCAGTTTTTATTAAGAGGGAAAACTTCAGATTTTTTCAAATTGAGCTTTTATTCCGATACATCAGAATACAATCTCATCAAAGAAAGGTGGTAGTGAGGTGTCAGGCTGTGAGATAAAAAGAAGAATGTCATCAATATGAGCGGTGTATTTGATATGTGACTCTTTGACCTTGAACTCATATGAGGTATCTGCAATGTTTAATTGATGTAAAGGGGATCTAATGATAGTATGAATAATAACAGAGAGAGGGGACAACCTTGCCTAGTACCTTTCTTGAGAGGGAAATTGAAAGCCATTCACCAGTACACTAGAATGTGGCAATAAATATAGTAAGGAACTGAGTTGGAGAAAGCGAGGGCTGAAACCATGCCATTTTAAGGCTTTCATAAGAAACTTCCAATTAACTCTATCAAATGCTTTTTCTGCATCCAGATTAAGTGCTACTAGAGAGGAAGTGAGTTTATTTGCTTTACTAATAATATTTAAAAAGGTGCTGAATTTTCTGTAATGTTCCTGTACTTAACAAACCCAGACTATTCTGAGGAGAGCAGATCAAGGATAATATCCATCAACCGAAGCGCAATGACTATAGCAAAGATCTTGCAATCCATGTTTGTCAAAGAAATTTAAGAGATCATTTTTACAAAGAGTTACATTTTTTGGAATGATACAAATCATCGCCTTAATGGAAACCAATGGTGGAGTTTATAAAAAAGAGCATGATTAATAATCTTGAAGTTCTAAGGAAGGTGTATTTGAGAATATTGGAGATAAAACTGAACAGTAAAGCCATCAGGCCCAGGGGCCTTCCCTTTAGGTGGACATTTAACTGCTGCTTGGAGTTTGTCCATAGTGAAGGCAGATTCAAGCTTGGAAGTATCAGTAGTTGTGGAAGTATGAGGTTTACAATTTGTAAAATATGAATCTATAAGGGCGTCGGGAGAGCTATTTTCAGGAGTGCACAATGCTTAGTAATATTCTTCAACGCATGCTGCTATGTCAGTGTCATGGAGCAATTGGGTACCTAAATAATTTGTAATAGTTTTAATAGTTGTCTTTTCTTTTCTACATTTTTAGTAATTGGCCAGCAAAGCACCTGCTCTGTTTTTACCACCGTAATAGTGAGCATTAACCTTAAGAAGCGTGTCTCAATCTTGTTCGGTAGATGTTTTATTAAATTGTATCCTTGCTGCAATCAGTGCTTCCATATCTGTCTTGCTGTTTTTGGAAGTATAGCAAGCATGTTCAAGGTGTTTGATATTGGTTGAGAGGGCAATGGCTTCTTTTTCTTTATGTTTTTTCCTAGAGGAGATGTAATTGATTATAAAACCCCTAAAAGCAGTTTTAAAAGCATCCCATACAAAGTTAAAGGAAGTGTTACCTGTATCATTTTGATAAAAAAAAGCCTGAAACAAAGGACTCCCATGCGGTAAGAACACATTTATCTGAGAGAAGTGAGTTGCTAAACCTTCATCTTGACTCATGATTACATTCATGGAAAATCTTGAGTCTTAACAGAAGCACTGATTAGAGATCAAAATGGATCAGATCTCTGAGTTAGTCAAATGTTAAAGCAGGTTTTGCTTAAATAAATATAATCAATCCTAGTTTTAGAATGATTGGGGAAAGAATAAAAAGAATATTCCTTGAGATTAAATATATTAAATATTCCCCGGGAGTCGGACAAGGAATGTTAAGATATAGTGCGTTGAAAAGCTTTATGTGCTTTGTGAGTGGAGAATTTAGTAGAAGAGCTGTCTAGGAATGGGACTATGAACTGATTACAATCTCCATCTAATATGAAATACTCAGAGTAATGTTGCATGATTTTGTGGCAAGTCAATTTCCAAACTTTTTTACATGTAAACAAGTGATCAGTAGATTGTTTGTTTTCATACGAAAGTAAAATACAGAGTGTGGCATGAGTGTTTGGAGGATTTCTGGCCTTGTGCATCCTATAGAAAAACCGCCACTGGCACCCTGCCATCTTAATAAGGCTCAGAAGTCTACCTCACGAGAGGCGATGATAGCATATGCAAAATGGTGACTGTCACAGCAGATAGATAATTTCCAAGTACCCTTTATATAAAAGAGCCTTTCAAATTTTGTGAGGAAGTTGGAAAGATTATGTTCCTGAAGCACCCACTTTCCAATGACAGATATACAGTCAAATAGCTGGACATGATGTCAAGAGGCACTGCATCTCAGTTCGACCCTTCGCAAGTGATTTATATATGCAGGTTTTTCTTAAATGTATCCATATTTACCAAATGCCACAAGGCCTGTCTGTGGCCTCATGCTTCATGTATTGTATAGGACCGGATTTACTATCAGACACAAATTGATACTCAGGAAGGCACTGAAATCTGACTCTAATGACATGATTTGAACCTTAAGTGGTGGTATAGTCTATTGACTGAAACTGAAGTTCTCAATGTTCAAGCCGATTTACATTGAAAAGACACTCTGAGCAATGTTAAAGGCTGAACCTGATTACTGTGATTTGGATGACCCCTAAAATCTCACTTAGCACTACTGTTAATAGTAGAAGATAGTAAATTCATAGGACAAACAAAGCCGACGCCTCCATCTGCTTTAGCTCTCGGAGCTAAGCTATGCAAATGACATCATATACAAAATATATTGAAAAAAATAAAGATTTCTCTAACCCTACTGTTTCACTTTATTATACTAGATGTTATAACTGATTTGGCATCAGTTCAAACGTATTCCCACTCCAGTGCCCTGATGACACTGCTGTGAGCGAAATAAGTTTGTCATGTGCCATTTACATATGGGCACTATTGTTGGCCATAAGTGGAGCAGTATTGTCCACATTAACCCATATACAAGAGAGGTTTTTATATAGTGCATATCCTGAACTGAATTTCTACAGCATCTTTTCAGATTTCACAACCTTAATGAGGTACAATGAAGTAAAGTGATATGCACAGGATTGCAGAATTTGATCAATTAGGGAATCTGAGATTTGAGCATAGTTTTACTGGTTACACATTGTGCAATACAGCCAATAGAAGAACATTTTCTTTACTCTCCTTTTTTTCACCTAGACAAATGCTCTCTTTCAGTTACTTCATGACCTAAATTAGTAGTCTGTGTTCAATATCGACAAGTGTTGTTAATTCAATATTAAGTGGTATAGAACAATGTAATGAATAATTGTTTTTGCTCCCAATCAATCTGCCTCTTCAATGTGCATACTGAATACCTAGGGAGGGTGACTTTTGCCCACAATGCTGAAATGAATTTTCATTGGTGTAAGTTTGGCATCCCTCCCGTTCCAACCAGTTGACCCCAACATGAGACGTTGGGAGACTCCGCATTTCAAAGCACATCAGCTGCCCAGATCACCCACTGCGCTGAGGTAAACCATGGCACTGTCTCTTTGTTGGCTGTGAAATGGCAGACCTTTAAGTTAGTGCTTAGGAGCATCCAGGCTGTAGTCCTCATTCGTAAATAAATCAAGCAGACATCTGTAAAACAGAGGATGTTCTCACTTGCTTAGAGAGGGTTCAGTTCAAGACCTTACTGGGGGAGATGCACTGCATGTGTGAAGCATGCAGCTCAGCTGGAGTGCTTGCGATGCCTCAACTACTCTGCCAGCTCTCAGAGGGTGACAGGGCAGTCATACTGATGCCGTGGCTCACCAGGGAAGAGTTTAAAGCGGCTCCAATGGTGTCAATGCAACTCAAACCAGGGGTTAGAATCTACTCATCAAAAAAATACTCAATGCCACAATACTCAATGCCACAATTAGTAATCTGTTCTGTATCATATTATCCACCTTCCCAATGATGAGCATATAGCAGACTTCCTCTCCACCCTTTCTCTACTGCGAATCCCTTAAGATCAGAGTGCGGAACTGGATCACAGTACAGGAAATTAAGGGTGCAGTCTAGTGACAGGTAAAACTCCTGGTTTAGACTGGATACCACTGTGGTCTATCAGTCCTTTGCAGACCAACAGACCATCTACTGGCAGCCATGTATGACGAGGCCCCCCAGAACAGCATGCTACCCTGCCATCCGCGAGTTCCTCATGGTCGCTATAACCAAGCCTGACCTACAGCCAAATCGATTATCATCCTTAAGACCAATGACAATCCTTGGTACGGCACACAATCCTGGGTAAGATCCTAGCTAACAGACACTTGCAAGTACTCCCAGACTTAATACATGTAGACCAAAATGGATCTTTCCCTGCATTTATTATTAAAGGGGTTTGTAAAGCGCCTGGTGATGCCTCCCGGCGTGTCCCCGCGCTGTGGAGAGAGAGTATTGGGAGGGGAAACATAGATACAGACAACTATAGGGTGAAAAGGTAGGTTTTCAGCACTTTTCTGAAAGATACCTCGTTGATTTCTTGTCTGATGTACGTGGGGAGGGTATTCCACTTCTTAGCTGCCAGAGTGCGGAAGGACCTACCTCCCATTCTAGCTCTTTTAGGGCGCGATGTTTTAAGCAGGTCCATTCCCTTCGATCTGAGGGATCTGTTGGGCTCATACAATACAGCCAGATCAGACAGGTAGGAGGGGGCTTTTTGGTGAATAATCCTGTGGCACCAGAGGAGAGCTTTGAAAAGTATCCTCTTGCTAATAGGCAGCCAGTGGAGGGTGGCCAGGGAAGGTCTGGAGGGAGCTCTGCGGGGAAGTCTTAGCACTAAGCGTGCTGCTGAGTTTTGCAAGACTTGTAATCTTCTGATGTTTTTTTCGGCCGCGCCCAGTAGCAGCACGTTCCCATAATCTATTCGGGAGGTGATAAGTGCCTGAGTCATGGTACGCCTGGAGTTCAGCGGGAGCAAGTCCAGGGTACGATTGAGGGTTTTCATGACTCCAAAGCACTTGCCTACTGTTTTTTTGACATGGCTGTCAAAGGAGAGCTTATTGTCTATCCAGACACCTAAGTTCTTGGCTTCCTGATTGGGATTGGGTAAGGGTCCCAGACAGGTAGGCCACCAGTCTTTCGTCCATTTAGTGTCATTTCCTCCAATTATAAGTACCTCAGTTTTTAACACATGATTTAATATTTGTAGACTCCTCCATATTATGGACAGAGTTATTACTCTATTTCTCACTCCCCCTGTTTCTAGTTGGACTTGGAGAAGGTGTTCAACACTTTAGACAAGTTGGAATTACCTGTTATTGGTATTAACCATGCTAAGTGTCGGAAAGTGGCGACTTATACTGGCTCGCCTGCTATATACAGTGCCTCCTTCTCATGTGAAGGTGGGCAACCTGGTCTTGGCCTTCTTTCCTGTTTCCAGGAGCACCCAACAGAGCTGCCCTCTCTCCCTTTTACTCTTTAAACTTGCTATGGAGTGACTATCAGTGTGGCTGAGTGGTGAAGGGATGCGCTGGAGCATCCCTACCGTAATGTGATGCATGCGTTATTCTTATATGCTGACAACATGTTGGTCTACCTTAAGGATATTTGCTTACGGCATGACACCATAGGCACAACCTTGTGCAGCTTTCTAAACATTGTGGGCCTACATGAAAACTGGAACATCTTTCCACTCTAAATAGGTGTCTCCATGATGGGCATCAATCTTGGAGCCAGCCCCATTCCTCATACCTCAGGGTTAGCATATATCACTCGGAGTGGGAAATGTACAAGGGTAATCTTGTCAGAAGGGTAAACTGCGCTGTGAGATCCATTTCACTTCTGGGCTGGTGATTTCCCCTTAGCTACCAAAGGTTAGATTACCACTATCTAAAATGATCATGTTACTTTGTTTACTGGATTACTTTGCAAATGTACTTGTTTTCCCTCCCAGGAAGATTTTTTGCAAACTTAATAGTATGTTGTGGGGCCTGATTTGGGGCACTGGCCACTGTAGGATTGTACTAGCCAAGCACCAACTGCTGGTTGGTTGTGGATCATTAGGTGCCTTGCTCTTTGAGCAGTATTACCTAGCTGCACAACTCTAGTGAATAGCTTGCTGGTTAACTGGCAGATCCCTTAATGACACCTCTTCCAGCTATGGCCTGCTCACAGTCTTGCTCAGCCTCCTCCTACAAAAGATCCAGACTAATTTCATACCATCACGATTAATGATTGTACCTGAAAATCTATCATTTGTACTGCTCGGCTTATGAAACAGATGATTCTTCGTGCCCCCTCCATGCCTCTCTGGGGTTTGCCTAATAGCAAGTATATTTCACGCTGGAAAATTGTATTGTTGACATGAGGGTGGAATATATACCCTTGCTGACCTTTTTCTTGACGGGCATCTACTCTAATTCGAGCAGCATGTAGAACTACAGCAACCACAAGGTACAATTTCTAGTTTATATGCAAATACTATGAAGCTGATGCACACAATGGAACATCACAGTCGTAGAGCAGCAAACCCATGCTGTAACGCAAAAACTCCTTGAAATGGGCATGGCTTGACTCCTCACATCTGGCTATAAAAAAAAACATGTGGGAGTACACCATGATCTCCTTAATTAGCATTCGGAAGGTCTGTGAAACTGATCTCAGTAGGGCGCTCCACAATTCTGAGTTTTTCGGAGTGGACAGACATCCTAGAATATCCCCAAAAATATTTAGGAATGCCCGCTTCCAGAACGTTCAGTTTTCCATTATGCAGAGGACCTACATCACCCCAGACAAACTTCATCAGATCTTCCCAGTTGCTAACCTCTGCTTCCTGTGCTGCAGATCCCCCATGCGGACCTTCAGCACATGATCTGTTCCTGCTCCTCCTAAGCGCACTACTTAAAGGTTGTACAAAACACGCTTAGCTACATCACTAGCTGTGATAACCTTATTACTTAGGTAGCCTGTGGTACTATTAGGTAACAAAATAGCAGCAAGGTCTATTGACCTTTCTTTATTATTAGCTTAGTGTGCCCTCACAATAAAATGGTGTGCAAGTGTGCCCCTTCTGTGGTGATGGGGCACAATACACTTGGCTGAAGCCGAAGGCAAAGAACTTAGAAGCCAGGAGTTGAGCTGCATTCAGACACATCCTAATTGAGGGATACCATGTTGATGCACCTTCAAAGTATTGTTAAAGATGACTCTCGCCCTCCTGATAACTGCCACTTAACCAAACACTATGGGAACTCCCCGCCGCACCTACCAAGACAACCACCCCAAACAATCCACTCTCCACCCGGCACTGCCTGAGTCTCACTGCCCCCCCCTGCTTTTTCGCCTCTGCTTTGTCTACCCTCCTTTGTGATTCCCTTACCACTGGCAATGCTCTCATTGGCTACAATTGCAATAGTGTACTGGCCATGCCCTCACTCCTGCATAAGAGCAGAAGATAGTTAGTGTTTAAATAGAGAGACATTGTTTGTGTTATTATGGACAAACCTTAACTATCTAATTCACATGTTGCCATAAACTTGCAAGCTGAATGTATCACTTTATTTCGGTCTTGAGGCTCTGAGCTCACATTTACTGAGAAGAAATGTAACTAACTTATCTATACGTCCTTTTAAAGATTGCATAAATGTGAAAAAATGTATTTTGTTTGCATCACTTTCGAATATGAAAATGTTAATTAAAAGATCGTTACAAAAGGGGGAAAGAACGTGATGGTAGATTAAAACACTTTTATTACAAAGAAAATTCAAGGTTCCCCCAATGGTGGCTAATTGGAAAAACGGTGCAGTATCAAAGTAACCTGTAAAAAGATATTAAACACTGTTCACTCATTAGTAAATGATTTATAATTATTTTATGCTCACATTTTTGTTAGAAGGCATAATGTTATTTTTTGTGTACACAGATTCTTGTGCAATTATTTTTACGCAGGTATTTGCGTGTAAAGGGGTGTGCAATGTGTGTTGCTTTGGACATTTCACTGCAACACCCATTGTTTTTGGATGCTGCCCCAGACATCCAAGGATCTGTAAATATGAATCAGCACCAAAAACGAATGCCATGCAGAAGCAGGTGTTAGATTGGTGCAATGAGGAGAACTACTTTTATTTCTACTCGTTTTTGCTTTTTCTATGTGTGCTGCATTCTCAGCACACATAGGAATAGCTAATCGCCATTATTGATTGTTTAAGTGCAGGAGGGGACACATTCCTGCACATAAACAATCCTCCCTGCAAAGCAGGCACCCTTGCACTATGGCACAAGGGTGTCTATGTTTGCGCTAGGCAGCTATTTGTAGCACCAGCACTAGAGAGAACATAGGGGTGCACCGTATTCTTGTAAATATGCTGCATTCCTTCCTGTGTTTTAGAAATCTTTCAGCGCGGCGCTGCGAAATGTGCTACATCGCGGCACTGCTAAATTCGCCACAGTGCCGCGCGGCACCATTTCCTTGTATATATGCCCCAATGTTCTTCCACCGATAGTGGTGTTTAGCATGCACTCTAGTCTTCACTGTCAACTTTTAATGCTTGTAAATATTTTCATAGGTAGATGTTCCTCCTAATATAAATATTAATTCTAGGGGTTCAAACATATGAAAAAGGTTGGGAATAAGGGTGTAATAAAGTTCCCATTGATGTTTATTTTGTCTGTTGCAGGGAGAAACAGACAATTTCACTTACAGAACACAATGCATTGGATGTATGGGTTGTAATAATATTTTAAAATCCATGCATTCATTTTACTGTTAAAGCACCTATTATTGTTTTACATAAGCATACAATTCTGTACCCAAACTTTCAGAAGGGATTTTTGAAAGATGATAGGATTCATGTTTAAAGTATAGTAAAATATATTTGTTCCTATAGATGTTAGCTTTATTAATATAGACTTATCAACTTGAACAGTGTTTTATTTTAAAACCAGAGGGTCTATTGTGTAGGCTTTCATTACGTATTTATTTAATATTAGCCATCACTTCAAGTCAAAACTAAATTAACTTGTTTGGGCAGGAAAAAGAAACAAAAGATAGACAACCACACAGTCCAGCATCCTTCAGACTGCCCGCCTCATATCTTGCTGCTATAAGCTAAGTGGGGTGCCACAGTAACAGTAAATGTTACTTTATCCATTGTGTTTTTCTCTGACATTTTCTGTGATATTGTTACATTGTTTCCTTAATACCCGGGGGGGGGGGGGGGGGGAGGGGTTGTAGCAATTAATTAATAATAATAACAACATTGTATCAATTGTCTTGGGTTGTGTCTCCTAGAGCGTCCCAGTAAACCTGCTACATTGTATGTGAGAACTTTGTTGCTCTTGTTTAAACAGACTGGGTGATTGTCACTTCTTGTGTTTTTTACTCTTTTGCTGCTACTCACATTATAATTTACTGATGGTTAAATGAGGCAAGACAATTCTTTTTTTGTGCAATATTTGTGTTGTATGCAGGCAGTCACGCTGAACACTATTGTAAGATTGTTTAAATATTTTTCTCATTGGTGTAATTTGGGAAATTATTACTAGTTTTGAAAATGATTAGCCTGTTGGATAAATCTAATGTTGTAATGACTATGGAATTGGATAATGGCAGGAATCAGGATACTGAATTAGAGGAGGATGACATTGTTATGAGAAAGGTTTATGAATTCTTACACCCCTCTGTGTCATCCTCCCTTCAGAAAGCAGTGTTGTCTTTACTTAGACTGTCAGCTACTGACATAGGTCCCTCAGTAGTCAGGGCTAAATCATAGAGTCTGACCGAATCTGCTGGTGGATGAACGCTAGATATTTACGTAATCTGTCCCAGTAACTCTTGGGTTAGTGCTGTAAAATAGTGCCTTAGAGAGCTTGGGCCATAAAAGATAAGCAAAGCATTTGGTAACAGCTGGTGTGAATTTGGCCAATGCTATTTGTGGTGCGATGACCAATTGTCTTTATTGCAACGCTCTAGCATCGAACTTAAGATATTAAAACATAATATGGGTTCTGCTGCCTTATTTTTGTCTGAAGATGATTTGCTATTTTACGGTGGCAATGACTCTGATGTTTATTACAATGATATTAATTTCTGTTCTGCTTAAGTGACAACAGTTGAGTCTCTTCTGAGAGTCATGGTAATAATCTTAAACACCCTATGGAAATTCTGGTTGCCAACAGGCATCTTAGGTTTGATCCTGGTCTACTTCAGCTCCCTAATCCTTCAGTCTGGTCTCTTCCTGTGCATAAGGGTGATTATATAAAGCCAAGGATGAAATCTCATTTGTAGAGGATGAAAAGGGCTGTAATGAAAAAAAGTGTCATAGGAAGATGTCACCGGAATCCTAGTTTTTTAAAAATCAAAATCGTTTACTCAAGAAAAAGAACTTCAGGTTTTGACCTGTTGTAAAGATGAGAGACCTCAATCAGTTCTGTTATACTGTCAGTTCAAAATGTAAATTACAATACGTCTCGGGATCTCCTTCCAAAGGATTGAATGGTCCACCCATATTTGAGGATTGCATATATAATGGTTCCTGAATTTGATCACCTTCTGTTCGTTTGGAGAGATCAGGTTTTCTGATTCAAGTCCCTTCTTTTCGGTCTATCTTCCATCCCTTGGTGCTTCACCAAGCTCCTATAGCCACTTGTGCAAATACTCAGGGCATGGGGTCTCCAGGTGCAGAGATATAGCTTGATGTTCTGATTTTCCTGGAACAGTACCAAGAGGTTTTTAAATTTTTTAACACTTATTTTAATTTCCATTTGTCAAACAATAACACAGTTCTTGCAGTATGGACTGTTGCATACATTATTTCGATATAGTTTACAAAACCATTTTAAGATCATTGATTCATAGATCGTGTCCCAGATCTTTGTCATTGGTAACTGCTAGGAAGATGCAGGTCCACCCACGATGTGTTAAGAGGAGTGTGTGTCAGGAGTGGTGAGGGAACGAATATTTCCTCCCTCCAGTGAGCTGTACTTAATTGTCAAAGTTGATACCTAATTCTACTGGGTACGGTTTGTAACCTCACTGCGAATGCATGTTGGTCGGGGTGTACTTGACCTGCCATTTGCTAGAAGCAGAACTAATGAACTGCTGTCTCGGGGTAGTATGGTCTACTAGCATAGGTCCAAGGGGAACATGCGGTCCAAGCCCACCCTAAGGAAGAGGGAGAGGGGGTACCGGCAATGCCCACCCAGCACAACACCGCACAGTAATTCTCCACTCATAGTGGGCAAGCAAGCCAAGACACCTTCCGAAGGCCTGTGCCTGGCAAACGCCAGTCCATCCATTACCCTCCCCCAGGCCTCTCCGGTGAAGTGCCACTGTCCCTCAGGTCGGGGCTTTATCTGCAAGATTGTCAATATCTCAGGTATCCCTAGCCTGCTCCGTGATATCCGGGAGCTGTTCCCTGCCATCCACCACCTCCTACAACAGGTCAGCTATTGGTCTGCTGTGTACTGCACGGGCCTCCTCCCACAGCAGGGCTCCCTCCTCCATGCGAGCCCACATTGTCACATTCCTAACCCAGGTTTCAACATCGGGCCCACAGTGGATTACCAGGCCATTGCAATGCGTCTTTTCGCCAGTTTTAAGACTAGGTCAATAAACCTGTTACTTACCTTTCTGTGTCTGGGTCTAGGGGAAACCCCCAACAAGTACAACTCAAAAGAATTCTCCTGTTTGGGTCAGGGTCACGTTTAATCGGAACAGGACCAACCCCAAGTCCATCTGCAGCCGGGCAGCTAAATGGAGTATTGTAACCATCACCACAGAGGGACGACAGGAGATCCACCAAGATCTAAATCAGGCTCTTGTAACTGTAACTACCTCAATTGTGCAGTTGAGGACCTCTCATGAGCTGCACATCAAATCATAAGCAGGCAAGATTACTAAAATCAACTATCTATCTATCTATCTATCTATCTATCTATCTATCTATCTATCTATCTATCTATCTATCTATCTCTATCTATCTATCTATCTATCTATCTATCTATCTATCTATCTATCTATCTATCTATCTATCTATCTATCTATCTATCTATCTATCTATCTATCTATCTATCTATCTATCTATCTATCTATCTATCTATCTATCTATCTATCTATCTATCTATCTATCTATCTATCTATCTATCTATCTATCCCGGGATCTTAATCTACTTCATGGTCCGATAACCTCTTTCTCTTCTTTGGCAAAAGCGAATTAGCATCAGCAAATCACAAGCTTCAATATTTAATTCAAAACATTAATGCTCGTACAAATCACAAATCGCAATACCCAACACAAATTGCGATGCATAACCCTATTGATACTCACGCCTTCAGATCAGCATCTGCAACCGTCTTAGAAAACCGCATTCCGTCAATCTTCAAACTCTGGCTTTGGGCATATGGGCATTGGGCAATTATCTATCTATCTTGGAGCGATTTTTTTATTTTGCAGCTCCTGTTTCATACTACTTAAACCATCCTCTGCTACCACTTATGGGTAGAGCAGGGGCCTTAAATAAATAATTTGGTTTACAGTAATAAAATTGTTCAACCAGAGCATCTGAAATAAAGTCACCTCTCTGCTGGGCTCAGGGCCAATAGGATCGTTGACATGGGTGAATAATTAATCAAGAACTGCGTATCACATTCAATTTATACTACACAGTTAAATAATCAGTTCTTTGGAGGGAGAGTTATCAGCCTTGGAGGATGAAAGTAGAGCCACCATTGTTAAGACAAATACAATCATATCCCTGAAAAAGCAAATGTGGACCAGAATGGTTGACAGAGTAAATGCTGTAGCAACCACCCTGTGCACACAGAAGGAAATTAGGAATAAGAGGAACGACCTGCAGGCAGAGTGCGTTCCTTGGTCCCCAAACGTCACCTGGAGGACCAGAGGACTGGTGGTGGTTCTCCCAGCCCTCTCCTTACATGTCTTTCCCTAGGAGGAAAAGGTCTTACAGATCCTACATCCTGAAGGCTTGACAAGAATCCCTGGTGGAGTGGCGACTGGTAAGTTACACTTTGGAATGTGTCACTAAACCTAAATGTCCTTTTTCATTTTATCATAGTTGTTCCTAATTTGTTGTGCACCTTTGATAAAGATATAGACCTAGATACAACAGTATAATTTCTCATCTTGTTTGTTTTAATGCATGTTTTTGTAATTAAGATTACAGGTTTCAATCTTCAGTAGAGTTCACATGATGTAATGGCACTTTCACACCAAATAACAAATCTCATATTTGTGTTTTTTATTCTAAATGTCAGTTTTTGTCCTTACTGCTTTTATTCACTAGTTATGTTTAACTTACAACTTTGTAAGTGTTGTGAATGCTTAATTAAAATGACTAGAACTAACATGATGTCTTGTTTTAGTCATGTGAAAATCATTATGTAATTTAGCTCAGTCTCTCTTTTTTGACAAAAGTTAACATATGTTGAAGTGTAATGTAGTTTATCAATCCCTATTTCATGCTGTGTTTGTAAATGTGTTTGTGTTTAGTGTTGTATGTTGTCCTATCCTTGGTATAACGTTGAATAGATGTTAATTGTTTCACAAATCAACGCTTTCAGACTTACAAATGAGAAGATATATAATTTTGTATGCTGAATATAAGTTGTCATATCTTTAAACACAATGCAATGTTTATATAATGAGTAATGCTAAATAGCCTTCTAAGTTGTGTAATTGTCAGAATTCTTGCCTGCTAGGGATTGGAATGATTTCTATCATATTTCTCCTTTCTACTGTGTTGTGTTGAATATTAGGTATATCTCATGTATACTTTCTATATTTTTTCGTTTCAGGGCATCTTTTAGCCTGCTTTTTTAAGTTGATTAGTGTGTAATTTGCGCTGTGTGTGTATGTATCATAATACGACTGAAAGGAACAATCATGATATTAATCAAACTTTTCCTTTAATCCAGACTTTTACAACCTTTTATGTACCTTTTACATTCATTATATGCCCAACACCCAGAGTATGTGAACAACAATCTGCCACTGAGGCTACTTCCACTTCAGACCAGTAACAAGACTTCAGGGAGAACTCCAATCATGAATGTCCAGATGACGAGGAGCAGGCTGGTCCATCTAGTTTTCCTGGGCAGACAGCTCCAGTGAGTCGCAATTGGCCTACACCTACGCCTCCCACCCCAGTTGTCACCACCCCATAGCCTACGGATACCTCCACTTCCAGTGTTCAAACCATCACTCCAATCTTGTGCCCCCCAGTTCTCGCTCCTGTTGATACACCACCACCACCTCCAGTTAAGCCAGGAACCAGTGGTATGGGGCACACTGATTCAAGGGCACATAGTAGTCGGGTTAGGGGTCATGTGAGAGAATTTGTGGGTCAGCAAAGTGAGGCCACTAGTTCACTGTCACCCTAGGGACCATCAACCTGGTCTTGGGATCCTCCATCAGTTCCAAGACATGATGGGCCAGGTCCTTAAAGAGCTCCGAGAGATGAAGCTGGGGCAGAGGGAGCACAATGTACAGATGGAGAATCTGAACTCTAATTTAGGCTCCCTGACTGGAGTGTTGCATGACATTTACACCCATATGTGCAGGGCTTTTCCAGCACCGTCGTCTCCTTTCTGTGGTTCAACAACATCTGGGCCAACTACATCTGCCTCAGTTACAGAAAGGGAGGCCCTGCCACAAGAGGCAACAGCTGCACCCACCTCAGTCCCTGCAACGGTAGATCCACCGGCCCCTTGCAAGAGCACACATTCATCCGACTCACCAGGAGAGGATGGCCAGGTCCCCACCAGTTCACCAAGAAAAACAAAACCTAATTTCCTCCAGTGTGTCTACCATATACTCTGTGAACTATTTTTTGGACACATTTACCTTTCCGATGCCAGTTGTATTTTAACATTGGATTTCATACATTTTTGGCTCTTCAATAATAGTTTTATTCACCGTGAGTTATACATTTTTGTTAGTTTTTTTGTTTACATCATATTTTAGTTTGTTTGGTTTTGTTGAATAAAAACAAAACAAACAAAGTCATAGACTGCTGTTATATTTCTTTTCTCAATTTCTTTATTGTTTATTCCTCCCATCACACTTATGATAATGTAAAAAATAAAAAGATTGTCTACCCATAAATAAATGCAATGTAGCTAATGTTTATCACATTCTCCTAAAATGACAAAAAAAATCAAATAGCGCAAACAGAAATGATGTATGCTATTAAATTGTCATCGATTGCAAAAAGCATTACAACCCATGCATAATCCAAACCATCAGTGCCATTGTTTTCAGAACAAGCTTTATTGTCATATCAGTAAAGATTGCACAAACATTTCACAGTACTCCGAACCCCGGAGGAGCCATGAGCAGAAATCTAGGTATAGAGATTAGCAATCAATGCAGAATACAACAGAAAACAGTTTTGCCGAAGAACTCCCCAAACCCACCCCCCCACAGTAACTACCCTCCACCCGGGTCCCCCCCTAACCCCAAACACGATGTTGGTCCATACTCGATAATACAGTCTATATACATTTGACAGTACCCTTCTACCCTCGCCCAGGTCCATCCAACAGCTGCTCACTGACAGCATCCTGTTGTGCCGGCGGCTCCAGCCACGGTCCCCTATAGTCCGCCCACCTCTTCCAGATTTTAAAATGTTTCTTAGGGCAGCCTCGTGCCATGAACACTGGGCGTTCCAAACTCATATAGTTGTCCACTCCCTGTTTCCAAGCCTCTATCAGGGGGGCTCGAGTATTTTTCCAGGCACGGGCCACATCCCTTTTAGCCACCACCAGGCCTAGGAGTAACAAGTGTCTTTTATAGATGTTGCCTCCCACCTGCTCTAGAACATGTAAGAGACCTAGCTGTGATGTACGGGGGAGTGTCCAACCCAGCACCTCATCCAGACAATCCCAGACCCGCCTCCAAAACCCCTCCAATGCCCCGCAAGACCACACCGTATGCACAAATGTGCCAACATCACGGCCACACCTCAAGCTGTCAGAGGAAGCAATCAGACTAGCCCTAGGTAGTCGCTCTCTTGTGTAGTAGGCCCTATGCAAGTATTTAAACTGAATGAAGTGTAATCGCACTGCAATAGCCGTCTCCCTTGGGGCTGCCAGGGCCTCTCTCCAGCTTTCCTCATCTAATTCCCCCACATCCCTTTCCCATATAGATCTCAGTCTGTCCAGGGAGGAGGAGCAGTGGGTGACGAGGGATTGGTAGATACGGGATAATTTTTTATCTTCCAGTTCCCCCATGAACAACTTGGCTTCCAAGGGGCTGAATTCTGGCAAGGATTCTAGTCCCTCCAGGGCAGGGGAGATAGCGAGTCTAAACTGCAGATATTGAAAGAATTGGGAGTGCGGCATTTCATATTCGTCCCTCAAAGCCTGGAACGACTTAAGAGTCATCCCCCTCATAACATATCAGTGCCATTTTAACATTTACAGCTCCAGACATTAACACCGTGGAAGAATGTGATATAATTCTAAAAGCAGATGCAATAGTAAACTATCATTGGTCTCTGTCATCAGCTGGAGCCTGATCTTCTAGCTTAAAATAGTAATCCCACATCAATAACACCAATGGAGAAAGTCCTGGCATTACTCCATTTTGAGGCCACAGGATCATTTCAAGAGATTTTTGCAGTATCAGGTGCAATGTCACAACTGTAAGTGGGATGATACAAGAAGTTCTTTCTGCAATGATGAGACACATCAATATCTTCATACACTTAACACAAAATGAGGATTTACCCTATGTGAAGTGATATTAGTAGGCTTTGAATCAAATACCACATGTGGTTAGAGCAATTTAAGCAGCACTTACTGGCTTGGTGGTACCATGCAACATAAAACTGCGATCTTAATAACTTCACTAATTGGGCAAGTTATCTTTGTACAAGATATGTATACCCAAAGTGTGTGTGTTTCTTTCAAAGGATCAATCCATGTTCCCTTTGCACTTTGCAACAGCAGCAGATAACTGCAAATTAAATAACTTTGAAATGTCTGAAAGAAGATGACATGCTGAAGGGCCAATAAACAGATACAAACAAAAACAATCATTAATTTACATTACAAAATAGACACCTTACAAATGAATAATTTGGAGGACACATTTTCTAGGAACAACAAAAGATAAACAATGGAAATTAACCCAATTTTCAGTGTGTCAAAAGTTTGATCAACAAACATCTTTGGCCAGCATTTCATCAACTTGCCCTTACTAAAAAAGATGTCCTGTGCAGACTGTTATCCTCATCAGATTTGAAGTTGGTTTGCCATAATCTGTTAATTTATACTTACTTTATACCTGCACTCATATGAAACGGTTGTCAATAACTTCTTGACATAAGTCAGTCATTCCTCTTCACCACTATCATCTTCATTTGGTATTTCAACATCCTCACCCAGTGGCCCTTCATGGTCTTTGTCCTCAGTGACGTATGGGATGTTCTTTCGCAGGGCTATGTTGTGCAACATGCAGTAAGCCATGGTGATTAGGCACACCTTATCTAGTGAGTTGGAGAGGGCTCTCCACTAGTCTCTTCCAGTCAGAAAAATCTGGCCTTTAGGATCCCAAAAGCCCACTCCTCTGGCCTCTGTGTTCTTCCATGGACCTCATTGAAGCAAACATTCCCTGGTACTGTTGGATTCCTTATCAGCGCTAAAAACCATGGTGAGTTAGGAAAAGCTCAATCTCCTATATAGAAGAAAAAAATGGAAACATTATGTAACACAATTTTAGGTTATTTTACTTCAAATTACCGAACAATATAATGACAGATTGTATTTACCAACAAGCCACACCCTCACAGGTCCAAGTTGTGATATTTGCAGGAGTATACTGCTGTTCCATAGCACCAAGGAATCATGTAATGTACAAATCAGGTAAGCAGACAACTTGCACATTGATTGATTAGTTCTTCTGATTGTGGTAGACTTGTTCTCTGGTGTGTGGTGGCACTAAGGCAATATGTGTGCCATCAATTGCTCCAACCACATTGGTAGGTGACCCAAATCATAAAATGGCCCTTCACATTGGCAAAATCCTCATGTGATGGAAACTGAATGAAGCTGTTGATGTCTTATCATTGAAGAAAGAACGTCTTGTAGCACTCCACTGAAAGTTGGTTGTGACATTCCAAAAAATACTGCCACAGTGTATTGGAATGATCATGTGGCCACAAAATGAACTGCTGCCATGAGTTTGACAATTGTTGTAGTAGAATTGGACGATCTGACTCCAGCTGATGACATAAATCCAGTATAGTTTGCCTATTCAACCTGAATATATTGATTATATCACGTTCTTCCATGGTGGCAATGTCTGGAACTGTTAGCCACAGCAACCCTCCACATGTAAATGTTTATTTTTAAATTAGTGAGTGACATTAGCTTTTTGCATATGTAAACAAACCAGCCACAATTTTGAGTGGTGGAGACACACTAAACAATCACAAACACAATATTTAACTATCTAAAATGGCGGGAGCCTGACCTCGCCGTCAGGACATTTAGAATATTGCTGCCATGGTGGAACTTGATTAGGTAGTAGTTGGAAAACTCTATGTTGGACACAGACATAGGTTAATTTGATTGAATGCAACATACTAAAGCCAATGGCTATGTCCACCTCCGTTGACGATTGTGTATATGGTGTACAAGTGCACAGCATTTTGAGAAAAGCTCACTTGGCTCCTAACAGTGCAGCTAGCAAGACCTCCTCAACTTTTGCTGCTGTTTACGACCTCTGGAAGCCACAATGCCGAGAAAAGCAGGTGATAGGGCCTCAGTCTTTCCGCCAGAGGAGCTGGAGCTGCTGGCAATGGACGTTCTGTCCCATACAGTCATCTCGACGGGTCACCAGAAGAACAGGCACACTTTTAAAATGTATTTGGCCATTCAGGCTAGAATGTCCCTTTGAGCTCCTGAGTGAAGTATAGTTATTGAAGTGAAGTGTAATTTTTTTTACATTACATAGAACAATAATGGTGTGAATTTTTAAATACTTTATGATTTGAAAAACATTAGTATGTAGTGTGTGTTTTAGGTCCTACTTTTTATTTGGTGTGCATTTTGCGAGATATCTAGGAATATGTATGAATTTCATGTGAAATGTAAAAAATTCACATCATGTAAATGTAATAAAAAACATATCATATTTTCTTTACATCTCTACATAGATATATCATTTTTTCCATACTAAATACAAATGATATTTGCTATGTGTATTTTTCTACAAATCACTCAGCCTAGATTAGGTGTCTCCAACCAATTCACTGTGGGACTCACAAGCTACATGTTACCACATTATTGTCGATTCCTCCCATATCAACCACCTCAGAGGTGCCTACAGTCGAGCTCCCTCTGCTATTTTGCCTCATCGAGGCCCCTCCCTTACATCAGCGGGACTGGTGCATATCCCTCCCCTGCATGTGTACCATTTTACCCATATCTGATCCCATTTTCTCTGACACCCTCTCAGTGAATACAGAGTTCTTTCTGTTATCATGCAGGTGTCCATATCCCTTTCCCAATCACGAAGTGTTGGTACGCTCGGTGCATCCGTGTCATGCTATATTTCGTTTTGCGATCATCATCCCTAATGTAGCCCATATCTGCTCTTTCCAGTTTAAATCCATCTCCTCCTAATTGTTAAGGAGACACAGCTTTGGTTGTAGTACTACATTTCCCCCTCTGACTCTGGCCACTTGCCCCATCACTTCCCTCCAGTACTGCTGGATCAATAGGCAGTTCCACACTAAATGATAGTAGGAACCTTCTTGTACACAATTTCGCTGGCACTGCATGCTCGTTCCCCTCCCCATTACGACTACTGTGGTTCAGGAGAGGTAAACTCAATGTAAGATCTTAAGCTAGATGAATCTAAATCTCGCTGTGATAGCAACCTCCATGGGGAACCTGAGGGCCGCCTGCCAGTCTATATTTTCGAGTTCACCCACATCTCCATGCCATTGGGCACGGAGTTCCAATGGAGAAGCCTCCAGAGGATTAGTTCCCAGTGGAATGTCTGCCTTTAAAGCGTGTTTAACGTGAAGATAATTGAAGGCTTCAGTTGGGGCCATTGCGTATTTAGACTGCAGCTCCTCAACGGGTATGACTCCCCCCTGTTTCCACATGTCTCCTATCGTCTAGAAATTATGAGGTCCCATCTGTTGAAATCTTGAGAAGTGTGGAGCCATCCTAGTTCCTCGCTAGCCCATATTGGGGTGCTTTCCTTTAGGATGCTAAACCACCCCTGTTGTTTGTTTACTTTGTGCCATAGTGTGATCTTGTGTGCGATTGGACTAGTCAGAGCTTTTCCTTTGGTTTTGTGTACGATGCTCTTGTATATCCCTGCTTTCTCATAAGTAACCTGTCCATTCTATATGCCGGTTCATCTTGAGGTCGGTGGACCCATTGATTTATTACTGTCAACTGGGCTGCCCAATAGTATGTCAGTTTCGACACTGCTATCCGCGGGGGTTTTCCATCCCATTATAGATCTCATACCTCCTCTTCGACTTCTCGTAAAAATGTTTGAGAAATTAGGAACGGTGTGTCTTGTAGCACGTAAAGGAAGCTGGGTAATGCCATAATTTCATAAAGTGCTTCCTGGTTCAGCAACAACAGCAGTAACTTCCTCCATAATTGGACATCACTTCGGAAGTGAGTCAGTGGGGCTTGCATATTCTGGGCGTAGAATGTCTCAGGGTCTGATGTCAAAAATATGTCAGGGTAGCGAAATCCCTCTCTCATCATGGTCACTTCGCAGCCCTCTGGGAGAGTCGGGGTTGGACCGTTTAGTGTACATGTATGATGAATTTAGACCAATTAATAGAGTATCCTGATTGTGTGCCTAAATTCTTAATAATTGACATAATTCTAGCTATGGAGCGTTGTGGGGAGGTGAGGTATAATAGGACATCGTTGGCGCACAATGATATACGATCCTCCCATCCCTCCACCCAGCACAAACCCTGTATCAGATGGTCTCCCAAATCCACACCGCCAGTGCCTCAGGACTAGTGCGAATAGAAGCGTTGACAAGGGGCAACCCTGTCAAGTCACCCTCCACGGCATAAACGCCGCAGAGGTTTACCACCACCGAAGGGTCCGAAGTACAGAAGTTTGATCCATGCCTGATATTTGGGACCAAACCTCATCTTTTCCCGCACTGTGAATAAGAAGGTCCATTCCACAGTGTTGAATGTCATATGAGCGTTGAGGGAAATTATCACAGCCTCCTCCCTGGTTGTATCTTTCCTACCGATTACCCCAAAGAGGAAGCGCAGGTTGAGTGCTGTATTTCTTCCCGGCATGAAACCCGATTGGTCCGGGTGAATCAGGTGAGAATTGTGTTGTATAAGTCTAGAAGCCAGGATTTTGGCAAGTATTTGGATTTCAGCATTTAGGAGAGATGGGGCGTATGAGGAACAATGATCCCTTGGCTTGCCAGGTCTGTGTATGACCATTATCATTGCAAGTCGCTGCTCCGGAGGCAACTCACTGCTTGACAAACTTTCTGTAAACATTTGTAGTAAGTAGGTTGCCACTTTGGATGCCACTACTTCATATAATTATATATATATATTGGGACCCATACCCTTTTTCAGATAGTATAAATCGGATAGCAGAGGATATTTCCTCGATGGTTATGTCATTATCTAAGTCTGCTTTGGCATCTGGAGTGAGGATCAGAAGTGGCAGGTCCACCAGCACAGCTCCAGCGTTTTCTCCTGTGGCTGTTGGAATCTCTGTGTAGATCAAGGCATAATATTGTGAAAACTAATCCGCAATTTATTGTGGAGCCCTTAAAATCTCTCCTACATCTGTGGTGATCGTGTGTACCCATCTACTCACCCTTTTCCTTCTCTGAAGCCAGGCCATGAGTTTCCCAGCTTTGTTGCCATGCTCATATATTCTATCTCTTGTTGCTGTTAGTTTTCCGTTGATAGTTTTCAGTATTCCAGCTTTTTTAATTGCAAGGTGTGTGTCGCCTCATCGGAGGGGCTGTTGACCAGATGGTGTTCTAAGTGTAGTATATTCCTCTCTATCTTCTCTATGGCTGCTCTTTTCTCCTGGTTATGCCCTACCGTGAGAGGGTGTCCTTCCCCATTTATGACTGTCTTACAGGGTTCCCAGAGGACCTGTACCGAGGTCAACAAGTCCTCATTCTCCTCAAAGTAGTTATTGGTGGCTTGAGTTAACACTTTTTGTATTTTGGGCACTTTTAAACTCCATGTGTGCAAGGATATGTTACGTCCGGTGTTGCGAGTGCCTGTTGTGTAGCAGGACCATTGAGGGGAGTGATCTGATATCCATCTTGCCAACTGATGTCTGTCTCTAAAATTATATACCCCATCCGCATGGTATATAATAAAGTCTATGCGAGAATGGCTATTATGTGCTCCCGAGTAGTATGTGAATTGCTTCCCTCATGGATTTTGTGTGTGCCATAGGTCAGCTGAATATATACCTTTGCAAAGCGGATTTTACTCTGCAGTACAATCACAACACGTTTGTTACAACGACCACGTTGTAACCACACAATGCCATTACTACACAAGGCATTACATCAACTTGCAGTAGACAGCACCATAACATTAGAAATGTATAATTTACTATTCCAACTCTGGCCTACGTAACAGTAGGGAAGGTGTTAGAATAGTAAATTATACTATTCCTTATGTTAGAGCGCCATCTACTGCAAGCTGATATAATGACTTGTGTAGTAATGGCACTGTGTGATTACAAAGTGGTTGTTGTAACTACTGTGTTAGGATTGTATTGTGGAGCAAAATCTGCGATCTAAAAGTTGTTTCCCATGTCAGCCAGCCCCATTGCACCCGCAAAGTCTGACAGTGGCGTGGGGTGCTTAGAATGCGCTCTGGGAGGAAGTCTAAGATCATCTAGTGTCATGTCAAAGTCTCCACCCAGGAGGAGTGCACCCTCAGGCATGCTGAGGAGAAATGCGCTTAATTCTGGGAGAATGATATTATTTAATACTGGTGGTGCTGCAAACCTGAATTTCAACTATTCTATCCATAAGATACCTTAAAACTAAACGTTCCCCCCTCCCTCTCGTGTTTAGAACTACCCGCGTCCCCAACTCTGCAGAGCACCTGTTGTCCCTCCCCGGCTCTAACTTGGGGGACAGTGTCTCAGCATCGCACCCTTCCCTGTCCCTCCCCTCCATAGATTTAAGTAATGCTAGGTACAATATTACTTGAATGGTTTGTGTTTCTGTCCGGAGTCTTGTACTTCCTGGTGCAGAGTGCCTCTCTTCTACCTCTTCTCCGCTCATCGAGTCTTGAGTTCCGGATTCCCGATCTCAGAGTTCACTTGCTCTTCATTATCATATCTATTCTGGTTTCACAACCCCCAGTTTCAGATCCAAGAGTGTTTGTGAAGGTCCTCAGGTGTTCTCTGTAGTTCCCGGCTCAGTTATGGATGGATTCGCTTTGCTGTGACTTCCGTTGGTTTTATTAGCACCTCCCATTTCCATTGTTTTCCCCTGCCGTCTGTCTCTCCTCTCTTTAGCATTGGGGTCACCAACTCTTCTCCAGCCCTCCAGCCACTCCCAAGCCTCATCTGTGGTAGCCAAGAACCAGACTTTCCCTTCTGCTTCCACTCTTAGCTATGCAGGGAAAAGCATAGCTTTTTTTAGGTTTCTTTCTCTCAGAGCTGTCTCTGTCTCTGAACCTTTAGCGTGAATTCTGGAAAAAATGTGATTACACTGTCTTCCCAACGCACTGGCTTTGCTGGTCATGCAGCTTGAAGGTTTGCATCCCTGTCGCGGATGTTAAAGACTTGAGCATTATCGGTCTTGGAGGTGCTCCGGGTCTCGATCTTCACCCCCGGTACTCAGTGGGCCAGTTCTATTGAAAAATATTTTGAAATGCCTTTAAGTTGAAGCGATTTCAGGATTAAGTCTTCACCAAATTGGTCCACCGCTGGTCCCTCTAATCATTCTGGAACACCTATGTTTCTGACGTTGCTGCATCTTGACCTCCCTTCATAGTCATCTAACTTGGCTTCCATTTCTTTGCTGTTTTCGAAAAGTTCCTTAAGTGTGGCTGTGTCATGCTGTAGCTTGGCTGGGTTCTCCTCTACCTCTGTGTCTCTCGAGCTAATTTTCCTTTGGTCTGTGCTGACCAGGGAGACCTCCATGGTGACAGAGTCAATTCTAGATTCCAGCAAGGTCTGCACCCTGTTTAAGGCCACCATTATGTATTGCAGTGTTAGGTTTTCTGTGGAGGCTGGACCCGGGGTGCCAGCCGCCACTTCTACATTTGTGCTTTCCTCCGCTTCTGTCTGTTTTGTCCCTGCGTATTTATCCAGCTTGGCTTGATGGGTGTTTCGCCCTCCTTTGCCGCCTGTCATGGTGACGGAGAGTATTTGTTGCTGAGGCTGCAACGGTCGCTGTCGTTTTGTCCCCTCTGGGTTCTTCCACTACCTGCCTGTTCGTGGGACTGCGGTGGGGAGCCTATTGAGCCTCTGACCGAGGGTCAGGCTTGCTGACATCCTTGGGCGCCATTTTGAGAAGCGCTCTAGTTGTCTGGCAGCTTCTACAGGACACCATATTTAAGTGGAGGGGATGCAAGCGCGCAGCGGGCGTGCCAATGGCGCGCCAGAGGCAAGCCGGTCTGCGCCCGTCCACGCCCCGGATGCGCCTGGCGCCCGTAATGCTGCCCGTTTGGCCAGAACCCAAGGGCGTCTAATACATGGCAGAGAACAACTGCTGAAGCTTGGTAAGGTAGAATGCAAAGCGACCCCAGTCCTGGCTTGTGTGAGAAAGGCTGGAAAGACCTTTTTCGGGGGACTGATTAACAGCCGGTCCCTGGGTAAACACTCTACTGAGGTATCAGGCCTGATAGAGGATATGGGACTCGACGCTCTATTTTTAACAGAGACATGGACTAATGCAGAGTCAGCTGTAGATATAGGTTTTGCCTGCCCTATTGGCTATAACATTTTTCACAAGCCCAGAACTACTGGCAGAGGAGGTGGTGTGGGGGTGATATTCAAGGAGGGGCTGGATCTTAGACTCCTGCAGGTAGATGATGTGGAGTGGATAGAAATGCTGGGGTTCTCTCTACACTCTTCCAGTGGGAACTTCCTCACAGGACTGCTGTGCTATAGACCTCCAGGTGGGACCGTACACTATCAAAATTTTCCTGAAACCATCACCAATCTGGCACTGGCACATTCCAACATGATCATCTTAGGAGACTTCAATCTCTGGGAAGATGGGAATGTCAACAGCCATTTGTGAGACTTGAGGCAAACATGCACAAAACTGAATCTTTCCTACTTGGTGGAAGGTTCTACACATTGGGGGTGTCACATCCTAGACTTGTTATTTTCCAATCAGTCAACTACTAGGATACTAAATATAGCCTTATACACTTTAGCATTAGGCTGGAAAACTCCGGGGATAGTGCTGGTCAGCAAAGGTCTTATAGGAGGGTAGGGAATGGGCTAAACTAGCTTTGAACCCACGCTGACCATATAAGAAAACTATAATGCGTTCACTAAACACATAGTTGATATCCTGGACCAGGTAATCCCCATAAAGGATATAAAAAACAGAAGCAAAATGTCGGCTCCATGGTTCAATGAGGAGCTGAAACAGCTCCACGCGCTCCGCAAGAAGGCAGAAAGAAAATGGAGAAAAGGCTATGATGAGGATGACAAGAAAGATCTTAGACAGATACAACTGCAATACAAAAAGGAAATCCTCAGGGCCAAGGCAGATTTCTATGCAGCTCTATTATACAGGCGCCGAATAGTACTAAAGTACTCTTCAAAATTATCAATGACCTCTCCTCCCCTACATGCATGGAAAAAAAAAATGGTGGCCTCCCAAAAATTATGTGATGAAATAGATATTCACTTTCAGGATAAGATTGCAAAAATCGTGAGCAACCTGCATGTCAACGACAAGGGTGAACAACTTAAGAATGAACAAGGGATTGAGCAGTTTCACAACAGCCTGTATATCTAGATAACTTCCAGGCTTTAACAGAAGCGGCTTTTGTCTGCTTGGGAGATAATGTATCCTCTGGCTCCCCTCTTGATCCTCTCCCTCACAAAATGTGGAAATCTCTTGGGCAAAATACCTTTCCATGGCTGAGGCATTTATGCAACCAGTCTCTGGAAGAAGGAAAAGTCCCGGAGTGCTGGAAATTGGCAGTGGTGTCCCCACTGATTAAAAAACCTTCTCTGGACCCGTCAATACCGGCAAATTTTAGACCCATCTCTCTCCTCCCCTATCCGGTGAAGATACTTGAGAAGGCAGTCAGTAGATCCTTGTCGTGCTTCCTGGAGGAGAACAATCTATTAGACAAAGACCAATTTGGCTTTTGCCCTGGGCACGGAACCAAGACGGCTCTGGCCACTATGATGGACAATTTGCGTATGCGAGACGACAACGAGAATGTCACTGTTTTAGTACTACTCGATATGTCGGCCGCATTTGACACGGTGAACCATCCCATATTCTTGGAAAGACTGAAGAGGATCGGAGTGAAAGCCTGGTCGTTGCAATGGCTTTAATCCTATCTAGAAGGTTGACAGCTAGTGGTAACCCTAGCACCATTCTCCTCTGGTAAATCTTCAGTCGCCCATGGGGTGCCGCAGGGATCTGCGATTAGCCCTATCCTATTTAATGTCTATTTAATGTCTACCTGCAACCTCTGCTTTCCATTATAAAGTCTTCCGGGGTCTGTCTAGTCAATTATGCCGATGACACGCAACTAGCCTTCTCTTTGGAAGGGGACCATGCACTATCTCTGGTCTCGTTCCAGCAATGCATGTGGCAGACGAATGATTGGCTCAGGAGGAACTCATTGCAATTTAACAGCGGATAGAATGAGGTAGTATATTGCTCTGCAGGTAGGATGTCTAGACCTTTTCCATCTGACTTTAGACTCACACCAGAGGAGGCACCTTTAATCCAGGTCAGGAAGGTTCGCAATCTGGGGGTGATGTTTGATGACGACCTCCAGATGGAATCACACGCAAGCAAGACCGCCAGCGTTTGCTTCGCCCTAATTCGCATGCTACGGGAAATACTCCCCCTACTACCTAAAGAGGCTCATTCTCTCGTGGTAGGTAGAATTGTGGGAAGCAGGCTGGACTATTGCAACTCCCTATATTTGGGGGCCCCTGCATATATTCTCCAAGGACTGCAAAGAATCCAGTCTGCAGCCGCTAAACTGGCCCCTGGTAGGTCACAGAGTTCCTCCTTTACCTTGGCCTTGAGAGAGCTACACTGGCTGCCTATCAGGGAGAGGGTCCATTTCAAAACTCTGTGCATGGTCTTCAGAGCGGTGCATGGGTTAGGCCCCCTTCCCCTTCCAGAAAGGTTCACATGGTATTGCCCCACAAGGCAGTTCCGCTCTTCCGGTGCTTGCCTGCTGACGATTCCCCGGTTTAAACGTTCGAGGTTAGGAGGAAGGGCATTTAGCGTGGCCGGCGCATGGTTATGGAATGAACTCCCTCAGAACCTTAGACAAGTCAACTCCTTGTTAGGTTCTGCAGGAACCTAAAAACCTTACTTTTTCCTTAGGCCTAAGTCTCGACTCCTCTATCCTTCTCCGTTGCGACCTGTTCCACTCTGGTCATAGTCTGTCAGTCTGAAGCGCCAGGATACCCGTAGGGTGACCGTATGCACTATATAAGATCTAAATCAAATCAAATCAAATCTGGGGTAACACTCTGCGTTCCAGAACAGAATTATTGCCTTGTGCTTGCCTCAAAGTTTGTCTTTCAAAGGGGGAGGGGGCTTTAGCTCAACTCTGCGTTTTGTGTCTAGAGGGGGTGGCAGAGCTTCTCTTCCCTTGCTTTGCGTGGCTAAGCTTTTGCTTCTCAGTTCCCAATCTGCTCGGAGAGTATAGTCACCCTCTCGGTTTTTCACACTGCCACTTACTCTCTTCAGTTTCTCCCCCTACTGCTGGTGCGGAGTACCTGGTCTTTTCTCCCGTCAATGCCAACGTCTATAGTGCTGCAATGTTTCAAACTATTCCCCCGTCAAGGCGTGCTTGGAACTTTTGTAGGGCTCTATTAGTGGCCACTTGATGTTTAGGTCCTTTCACACTGTTAATCAGCGCCCACTGTCTCTATAGGATGCAGCTTTGCCCCCTTTGCCTTAGTTGGACCATATCCCATCTCCCAGGAAAGTTCATTACCTTCTCCCTGGTGCCTGGCTGACGTTCCTTCTACTCCAGTTGCTAGCCGGTTCTCGCACTTTTGCCTTGCTGTGGCCTCGCTATCTTCCCTTTCACCTACGAGCGAGCCTCCAACCCCCCGGCCTGCACCCCCAGCTCACCCCGATCAGGAGGTGTTCCGGTAGCAGCTCTGGTTTCATGGGGCCTGTATTCGCCGGCACTCTGTCTTCAGATCCGTTTGGGTGTGGGTGTCTCTCTACGCAAGTCCAGGGTTGACGGCCGTAGTGCAGGCCCCGCCTCGGATCTCCTCGCTCGCTTCACCATAAGGTGGACTTCTTCTCTCCCGCACTCCAGAGTAATTATAATTGCAGCAGCACCTCCTTTCGTTTGCCTAGAACGGATTAGTGCCTGGATTTTTTATGTTAGAGGGTTTGGAAGTTGGAGCTGTCTTAACTATCGGCCATCTTGCCTCGCTGCTGGCCACGCCCCCCCCAGCCTTGAGTTCTTGTTCACGGGCCTTCGCTGCGCTTAACAAGTGTTTAAATAAATATAAATGATCACAAGGTCATATTTTAATTTCAAAGTTAAGGGAAGGCTGTGTTCATGTGACATGATGATCATCAGGCTAAAAATAGCAGGGTCTGGCAATGAGCAGTTCTCAGTCAGATTTGTGGGCCAGGCTGGGGCTGAGTCGCAGAGGTGTAAAACTGAAACACTGAGGTATTTGAATCTGAGAAAAAATCCTTGTCAACTCAAAATTGGAGGTGTTAACAAAATGGTGCTTTGGAGTACTTTTAATTGGCATAACAATCAAATGGGGAGTCACCTTAATTATTGAGTCTCCCATTTCAAAGTGATGCATTTACAAACAGCATGCCCCTTAGTTACAATGGACAGTATGCACTGTGCCTTAAGTATATAGGAAAAATACAGCCCTTATGTTACATGAGACATACAGACCAACAACAAGTCACAAAACAATGACCATCAGAAAAAAAAACATTTTGTAGGCCATCGCCAAGAAGGTGCGGACCCTGGGTGGTCTTCAGGCAGCACAGCATTCATTCTCGAAATAGGTGGGAGGACCTACGTCGCTGGCCCTAAAAGTAATCAGAAGCACAGATCTGCAAGTCTTCCCATGGGGAAAGGGCGTGCAATGCACTTTGACCCTCCACCCCCCCCCCCCCCCCCCCCCAAATGGCCTGCAAACCTGCAGTAGCCTATCTGGAGCTTTATGAGCAGTTGAGAGCCCAACAACAGCATCAAGGGAGTAAGATCTAGTTTGAGTTTAATTTGTTAAATATCTAATTTTTGTTACAGCATCTTATTTTGCCATTAACATTAAGGCTGATGCATGTCGAACTCACTAGAAGAGTTCTTGAAGGTGTAAGCTTTGCAGAAGGTTTGCAGAAGGTGTATGATGGTGGATTTTGTATATGAATTTGTGGAAATGGGTACCACCTGGTTCTGTTCACTACCAAAGCACTGGTCTCAGCAGACACATACCTGCCTAAAAACCAATATACATCAGGTTGTTTCAATGTTATAAAGGACAGTTGTACCAAACAGGCCACTCATCTTTATTGTGTCAGATATGACACTCCATTTCTATTGTGAATGATGCAAGATTAGCCCTATTACAGGTGGCATATCATAAAATGCATTTAGGATACAGTGGATGTTCCAAACATCACATTGGTAAGTTGGTTTTATACACATACAAGAGTGAGCAAGTGAGCCAAAATATCTAGTAACATCAGATTAAGTAGCAGCATGTTAGATACAAAACATCGCCCAAATGTGCTTTCATTACAAAATACATTTCATTCATGTAAAAAATGACAGATTTGCACAATGTCTTACTCCTTCACAAATGTGCATGTAGCCAGTTTATTTTTCTGGAATTAATTGTGATAGGCATGTTTTGAAAAAACATATAGAGGCATGTTAACACATTGCTGATAGAGTAACACATACCCCAAATAATTTTTCAATGTCCTTTGTTATGTCCAGATGATAAATCAATGATGCAGAAAAATGGGATACTTAGAGGGACTTTTGAAGGTGGAATGTTCCATCACATCAATGCTGGAGTATTCATACATTCCATCTGGAGCACTCAAAATCAGCCACAACTCGTGACTCATTAGGAAAATTTAGAAATGCATCAAGGTGTAAGGTGATGCATATTGTGAATTGCATGTGAATCTTAGATGTAAAAAATATTTATGAATCAGTGTAGGTAATATTTACTATGATGTTTTTGCCTGAAGGGAAAATTAGCATATTTCATACCACTTTTTCACAATGGTGAAACAAACTGGAAATAAATTGAGATATTTAGAATTTAAATGTGACAATGTTTTTGCTCTGTACTAAAGTGGATTAGAAATGAATCAAGCCCTATGTATTTACTTATGCTGCAGAAGTCATTTGTCAATCCACCAAAAACATATTTCTTAATTTCTTCTACAGCATATGTATATACATAGTGTGTGATACATTGATAAACTACTTCAGTACTGATTCATTATAATATTTTGTACTTAAGAAAAATAATTTAGTTACTTTAAGTAAGTGTTACTATTGTGAAATGCCCAAAAAAAGAAAACAGCCTTTCAGTTTTTACAAATATTAGTACATTTCAGTATTTTTTTATTCATATTTTACTTTTTGTGATTGAAAATAATGCAGCTTTTTTGCTGTGTACACACACTCTACAAAGGTATTTTTGACATAAGTTCACTATTCTAAACAACAAAGCCCATCCATTCAGAGGTGTGAAACAGTTCCTGGAGAGAATTAAAAATGGATAAGAGACAAGGGGCCACATGTACGACCATTTCCTTTTGTGACTCGCAATTTGTGAATTTTAACAACTTGCAAATTGTGAGTCGCAAAAGGAAATGTACTAACGTGTCTAAGACACATTTTGTGATTCCAAAGGGGGTCACCAATGTCCTGCCCCATAAATATCTATGAGGCAGGTCACAATTTGCGACCCATTGGGAATGGGCAATAACATTGGGATGGTGGTCTGCTGGGCACAGCAGACCCCCATGGCTGTGTTTAGTTTTTTAAATAAAGCAACTTTTTTTAATGCAGCCCATTTTCCTTAAAGGAAAAAGGGATGTGTTTCAAAAACAAAAATGAAATATTACAGTAATCACTGCCAATCACAAAGGGTAATGGGGGATCCCTTCCCGTTTGTGAGTGGCTTACCTCCTTATTGAAGTAGGTGCTAAACTGCGATTGTTTTGCAACCGCATTCTGGTTGCAAAACAATGGTACATGCCCTTGTCTCATAGCGACTTGCATAAGCTATTTTGCAAGTCCGTAACAGGCTACCGACAGTGCATGAGATATTGATAATAAAGAACCAAAGTTTGAGACCCAGAAGTAGGTGAATTCTGAAAACCTGGAAAAAAAATTGAGATCACACTTTATGAGCATTTCTATTTACATGGATACAATAAAACTATTGTATGTGTGTTTTCAGTATCATTAGCAGCAGATGAAGGAGAATCTGGTAGGGAGGAAGCAGTTGGCCATTGTTTCAACTGGTGGGACCATGGACACTGATGGACACAGTGGCGCGGAGGGTGATGGGACTGGCATGGAGGCCACTAGTTCTATATCATCTTTGGAAGCATCCGCAAGTGACCAGTCCCTAGTGATGGCAGACCATACAGCAACTGTTCCACTTGCATACTTGTCCACTACCCACAGAGCCATCTCCATCCTCCATCCTGCTCCCCGAGTAAGCCAAACCCACCCCCAAAAAGTGCTAGCGTGGTCCTTCGTGAAGGCACCTCACCACCTCTCCCTCAGGCTGGCTGAGTGAGGAGGCTATAAACCTCCTATGCAGCATACCCGTAGGCCAGACTGCACTCCTGAATGTTATCCAGGGCCTTTGGTGCCATATGCTACAAATTGTGGCCTACCTGGAAAGCATTCATAGTGCTATGTCTTGCCTACTGAGATCATTTACAGGACTAGCCTCCTCTCCAACTGCAGCTTCCCAAGCAGCCCAACCTTGTGCCCCAACTCAGGCCCTTTCCCCATTCCAATTCCTAGTTCCCAACCCTGTCCCAAGCACACACATATTCCTTTGCACACACCCACTTCACCACATACAAGCAGCATACCCACACATGAGCACAAACACACCAAGAAACAGAAGCACAAGCATAAACAACATACATTAAGCACTCCCACCCCCACCACAAGCACTACTTTAACCACAATGACCACACCCCACCACCACCACATCCATCATCACACCCACAATCACCAAACTCACCACGCCACCTACCACACCATCATTGTTCCCACAACCACCACCACATCTGCAAGTACCACCACACACACACACCTACCACAACCACCACTACACCCACTAGCACCACATCCCCATCACACCCACAACCACCACCAGCATACCCACAAGCATCATACCCACACTCACTACTACATCCACAAGCATACCCAAAAGCACAACACCCAGAAGAGCTACCAAATCCACAAGCACCACAACAACACAAACCACCTTAACAGAACACACATCCAAACACACACATCCAAGCAAAACAACACCACCAAACAGAAATGCACGCACTGACCCAACCAACATATACCTGTCAAGAAACACATATCTAAACGTACAAAGCATATACTAGACCCACATGCAACTGCACAGCAGGCAGACACATACACTTCACACATCCCAGCTCCCTTTACCTTCAACACCCAGTCCTCTCCCACCCCTACTACCTTTTATACTAGTTCAGCTTTTATTTCTGCTGTGACCTTCACATCTTCCAAACGCAAACCCACCACTCCCAAACACAAATCCACCCCTCCCAAACACAAACCCACCCCTCCCAAGAAAGATCATTGAGGTGCCTACTCTGCGCCCACTAGATGCCTCCTATTGAGGAGTTTCCACTTGGCAGTTACATAGGAGGCACGTTTCTACCAAGGGCCCAGCAATCAGAGACCATTGGTTCTCTTTCTATTTATTATATTACAGTTAATTGCAGAGAAAAGTGTCTCATGTGGATAATAAAATCACAATTTTATTTTCAACAAGCTTGTCCTTACATGCATTTTCATTTGCAATTGTTTGATTCCTAGAAACGTTTATGACTAAAGCATTAGCAGAAAATACAACAGATTTTTTAATGTCTATTTTAAGTACATACACAGGTGAAAATTGTATGGGGTGGTCATTTGAATTTAGGTGCAAGGATTCATCATGATATTGGACACTTGTATCAAGAAAAAGTTGCTTTAATGTTTTTTTAATTGTTAATACAGGTGTGTTTATTTCAACTTGATAGGTGATAAGAATAAACACATATTCTGAACATCCTGTGATTCTGGGCAAATCATTTAATCTCCCCATGCCTAACAAAAAATTATTTTGTCCTCATGTAATGCAACTGGTGCTATGTAAAGTGCTCTGATACCTGATTCGGGTCTAGTTCGCGCTATATAAAACTGTGTAAAATAAAAATAAATAAATGAAAAAATAAACATTACACCTTTAAAAATAATGTGACAATTGAAATTTGAGAAAATGCTGGAATTGCATTAGACAAGGGGACATGTGACATAGATTAATATGTTAACTGATAAAAGTTTGGGACTGTCGTTGATTTTACAGGTATTTAGAAGATAAATGTTGCACCTTGCCTAGTGCAATTTCTACATTATGTTACATTTCACTTATCCCAATGATGTGTAATGCAATTAATTTAAAAACACCTTCATGGTCACCTTTAGATTTTTTTTTATTGATTTCTTTTTTTGTGTGGTCCATTTTTTTGTAGGCAACTTGCACCAAATTTAGAAATACAATGTTGTGATACAGGTGTGTTTCTTTAAAGTTCTCAAATGTTAACATTACACACATATGCATTGCACATTGGTCTGCCATTTCTTATAAGAGAAATAAAAAAAATCACAAGTACAGTACAAATGTTAATACACAGGTCAAAAGGTAACAGGTAAAAGAGGCGCTTACATTCGATTCCGGCCAAAAGAGAGTTGATTTACTTCATGGTCCAGCAGCAGCAGGACAGGCAGGACTCGGAAGATCGGCTCAGTGACTGAAAAGGATGTGTGAAAGTGAGAAAAGGTATGTTTCTGACTTATATCCCTTTCAATCCGCTAACTGACATGTGGAGGTTTCCCCGCTACAGTCATGTCGGTTGGAAGGCACATCATACTTAGCCCAGCGGATAAAGTGGCTATACTCCCATTGACAGCTGCTTTTGGCTTCGGCACCATCAATGTGGTTGAACATACCTGGGGAGTAGGCGACACTCCGACCGTCTTTTGTCCATGGACCTGGAAGCATCTAAATAGAGCGGGCGGACAGCCTAGTAGGTGAACGGGGAATCCGACAGAAAAGCAACGGCAGAACTATTACCACCAAGATCTAAATCAGGCCCTAAGTCGTTAGTTGAGGTCCTGAAGTATGCAAAGTACTATTGTGATGAACAAGAGATGAAGCAGAGACATTTTTAAAAAAGTCATGTTGGCACAGGCTAGGTTGGCGCAGAAAGGGTTCGCTGGTTACCGATGTTCAAAATATAGGAAAAAAATATAGACTACAAAAAATATTGACTCCCATACCTACACAGGTAAGTACAAAAATATTGAATCAAAAATATCAATGTAAAAAATATAGAGTTAAATATTTAAAAATATATATATATATATAAATATATATATATATATATATAAATTAAATATATTAAATATTAATAATAACTGTAACAAAATAAAATAAATGTAATATACATTTTTACAAAATATTACACATAAACTTAATTAAAAAAAATAAACACACAATCATAATTTATACATATATAGATATTTACTTTAATTAATTAATAAACTATTATCTTTAATGTATTTTAAAACTTTAAAATAATATACAAATAAAATATATATATAAATAATTGTAAATATAAAAAAATCTAGAATAAATTAAAACAATAAACAATGAAAAAATATTTAAACTTAAATTGCCCAATACAGTTAGTGCAACAGTAGGAAAAATGTTGGATAGCAAAATAGTTACATTTACTATTCCAACTCCAGTGAGCAACAGTAGGGAAAGTGTTGGATAGCAGAGGGGTAAACATAAGTATTCCCAATCCAGTGAGAGCAACAGTAGGGAAAGTGTTGGATAGTGTAGGGGCTAAAATTACTATTGCCACTCCAAAGAGTGCAACAGTAGGGAAAATGTTGGATAGCGGAGGGGTAAAAATTACTATTCCTAATCCAGTGAATGCAACAGTAGGATAAGTGTTGGATAGCGCAGTGGTAAAACCAATTATTCCCTCTCCAGAGAGTGCAACAGTAGGGAACGTGTTGGCTAGCAGAGGGGTAAAAATTACTATTCCCACTCCAGTGAGTGCAACAGTAGGATAAGTATTGGATAGCAGAGAGGTAAAAATGACTATTCCCAATCCAGTGAGTGCAACAGTAGGGAAAATGCTGGATAGTGGAGGTGTAAACATTACTATTCTAACTACATTGAGTGTAACAGTAGGGAAAGTGTTGGATAGCAGAGGGGGAACATGCAATATTCCCACTGCAGTGATAGCAACAGTAGGGAAACTATTGGATTATGGAGGGGCAAAAATTACTATTGCCACTCCAAAGAGTGCAACAGTAGGGAAAATGTTGGATAGCTGAGGGTTAAAAATTACTATTCCTACTCCAGTTAATGCAACACTAGGATACGAGTTGGATAGCGCAGGGTTAAAAAAAATGATTCCCACTCCAGAGAGTGCAACAGTAGGGAAAGTGTTGTATAGCAGAGAGGTAAAAATGACTCTTCAAGTGCATGTAGCGGAGAGACGAAAATTACTATTCCCACTCTGGTGAGTGCAAAAGTAGGGAAAGTACTGGATAGTGGAGGGGTAAAAGTTACTATTCCAACTCCAGTGAGGGTAACAGTAGAGAAAGTGCTGGATAGAGAAGGGGTAAAAATTACTATTCCCACTCCAGTGAATGTAACAGTAGGGAAAGTGTTGAATACCTTAGAAAAATAAATTACTATTCACACTCAAACACAAAAATACATATATATATATATATATATATATATATATATATATATATATATATACAAATTAATAAACACAATTTTAAAAAGACAAAACATATTAACCCCTTCCATGCTGATGACGAACCCCAGCCGTCATGCACTACGGTGCTTGTGTGCTGATGACGGCTGGGGTTCGTCACGGCCCGCCCCTGTTCGTGCTGTTTACAGCACACCAGGGGAATCGCGGCCGCATGGAAGGGGTTAAACATATTAAAAACACATATCATAATATTATTTACATATAACAAAAACCTTCAAATACTATATATAATAAAATAATACATTCATTTACAAAAAATAATTCTTTTAAGCTAGAAAATATTTACAAACAAAAAACTATAACACCACACCAATAACGAAACACTTTAACTTTTTTTATTACATTTATTTACATAATTAACATAATTAATAATCAATTAGGAAAATACTATTAATAAAAAAACTAATAAACATTAATTGTCTACATACACTTTAACACTATAATTTCCATAACACACACCTAAATTAAACTATAAAATAATAAAACACAATTAAAACTTATTTTAAAGTTAAAAACTATTAACAACTATGTAGTAATTAAGTCCACAATCGATGGGGATTTGTGCGCAAGTAAGTGAATTTGTGAAAGAACGTGACACATTAGTCACGCATAACGTCATCGCCGTCAGCGCTGTCTTGGGAGTGGCATTAGTTCAAGTCCATGGACAATAGTGCCAAGTGTCACTGTCCTAGCGGTTATTTGCAAACCAACGAAGGTGAAGTCTCCGCGCCTGAGATCAAGCGTGCAAATTATCGGTGATACGCACACCGCTTGTCTTGGCAGTGGAGGTGCAGTTATACTGAAAGTGTTATAAGCGAAATAAGCTGTTTCATATACTTTTTAGAGTGCCAGCTAGCCTGCGTGCCCATTGTCGGTGACACGCACACCTTTCCATTATTCTTCATACAGTTTAAAAATAAGGCAGAACTGTGTGTCTATTGTCGGTGACACGCACACCTCTCTGACTATATCCAAAGAGCCATACAGTTTAAATAAGTCAAAGAAGGTATATTGTGTTTTATTGCTGCGTGCGCCTTGTCGGTGACACGCACACCTCTCTAACTATATCCAAAGAGTTTAGATAGGCGGCAGAAGATAGATTTTGATTTATGCCTGAGTGCACTTAGTTGGTGACACTCACATCTTTTGTTGCAACTGATTTGTTCTTATTTTATTTTTACAATCGAGGTGTGACATACAAATTGTCAATCACTTGGTTATATCTTTATTGAAGATTGCTTTTCAGCGAAGTGCACATTCTGAGACGACCTTAACATTACATTCTGGGACTATTAAAAAAAAAATGGTGTCCTTATTTTCATCTTATGTTACGTAATATGTTTTCCACATTGAGTAAGCACTCAATACACATTGTACATATCCTTGAAGAGATTGATTTATTTTCTTTTTCTTTTTCTTTTTGCATTTTACATACTGAGTGTTTTTTTGTAGAAATGTGTTTAGAATTGAATTTCATTCTCTGTCTATTTTTCAATTGCTTAACATGCAGTCTGTTTCTCCACCTCCGCCTTTCCTTGAGATGCCAGATGAATCTCCCATCTCAAGGAAAAAATGGTATGATGCTTTTATTACCTATCTTGGTGTTGGATACCTGAGAAAAATAAATGACTATTCACACTCAAACACAAAAATACATATATATATACAAATTAATAATCAACATTTTTAAAAGACAAAACATATTAAACATGTTAAAACACATATCATAATAATAATTACATATAACAAAAACCTACAAATACTATATATAAAATAATACATTCATTTACAAAAAATTATTATTTTAAACTAGAAAATATTTACAAACAAAAAATGAATTAAACATAAATGTATTTATTTTATTTCCTACCCTATAACACCACACCAATAACGAAACACTTCAACATGTTTAATTACATTTATTTGCATAATTAACATAATTAATAATCAATTAAAAATGCTATTAATAAAAAAACTAATAAACATTAATTGTCTACACACACTTTAACACTATAATTTCCACAACACACCTAAATTAAACTATAAAATAATAAAACACAATTAAAACGTATTTTAAAGGTAAAAACCATTACTATTAACAACTATGTAGTAATTAAGTCCACAATCGATGGGGATTTGCGTGGAAGTAAGTGAATTTGTGAAAGAACGTGACGCATTAGTCACGCATAACGTCATCGCTGTCAGTGCCGTCTTGGGAGTGCCATTAGTTCAAGTCCATGGACAATAGTGCTGACCGTCACTGTCCTAGTGGTTATTTGCAAACCAACGAAGGTGAAGTCACAGCGCCTGAGATCAAGCGTGAGCATTATCGCTGATACGCACACCACTTGTCTTGGCAGCGGAGGTGCAGTTATACTGAAAGTGTTATAAGCGAAGTAAGCTGTTTATGTACTTTTCGAGAGTGCCAGCTAGCCTGCGTGCCCATTGTTGGTGACACGCACATTTTTCCATTAATCTTCATACAGTTTAAAAATACGGAAGAACTGTGTGTCTATTGTCGGTGACATGCACACCTCTCTGACTATATCCAAAGAGCCATACAGTTTAAATAAGTGAAAGAAGTTATATTGCGTTTTATTCCTGCACGCACTTTCTTGGTGACACGCACACCTCTATGACTATATCCAAAGAGTTTGGATAGGCGGCAGAAGATAGATTTTGATTTATGCTTGAGTGCATTTAGTTGGCGACCCACACATCTTTTGTTGCAACTGATTTGTTCTTATTTTATTTTTACAATAGAGGTGTGACATACAAATTGTCAATCACTTGGTTATATCTTTCTTGATGATTGCTTTTCAGCGAAGTGCACATTCTGAGACGACCGTAACATTACATTCTGGGACTATTAAAAAATAAAATGGTGTGCTTATTTTCATCTTATGTTACGTGATATGTTTTCCACATTGAGTAAGCATTCAATACACATTGTATATATCCTTGAAGAGATTGATTTATTTGTTTATTTTCTTTTTGCATTTCACATACTGAAATTTGTTTAGAATTTCAATTCTCTGTCCATTTTTCACTTGCTTAACATGTGCAGTCTGTTTCTCCACCTCCGCCTTTCCTTGAGATGCCAGGTGAATCTCCCATCTCATGGAAAAAATGGTATGATGCATTTGTAATCTATCTTGGTGCTATTGGTGCATCATGCGACAGAGCTGAGATAAAAAAAAATATCTTTTTTTACATGCACTTGGATTTGAAGGGAGATCTATATTTAAGCATTTGCCAACTTTAGTGCGTGCCCAAGAGGAAGAAGAAGACATTGATGAATTTGTAGAGATAGTAAAGAAGTTAGAACTACGTTTTGACATACAACCCAGTTTAATGGTAGTTAGGCACAAGTTCTTTAAGCGAGAACAAATACATGGAGAGAACGTGGAAGATTTTATTTCTGCCCTGCAAATGTTAAATGCAGAATGTCAATTTGAGGCATTTAGAGATCAACTGATAAGAGACCAGTATATTTGTAAGTGCACAGAGCAAAGCATTCAGCAGAAACCTCTCTTATTAGGTAATCCATCCCTTGAAGAGACTACACGTATTGCTAAAAGCATTGAATATTCAAAGTTGTCTGTCAAAGAACTAGATGAAAAGGCATCATCTACGACATCAAAGGACGATTCTGTTAATGTTGTGAAATTGAAAGAATTTAAAAACAACACGATTACCCGTTCAGAGAACACATTTTTCAAGCAAACAAATATTTGTCTTACATGTGGAAATTATCCACATTTAAGGTCTGGGCGTCCTTGCCCTGCAAAAAATGTCACTTGTAGGATGTGTGGAAGGTTAGGACACTTTGCCAAAGTTTGTCAAAATGGGAAGCGCAACTTTGCTCATTCCCAGGATAATATACAAGGCACAGGTACTCCTTCTTCTGTTGCCAATGTCTCCATGTCTGAATACAAGTCGGATGATTTTAGTAACATCCAAGATGATTTAAGAGACATGGTTGTTGTTGTTGGAGACATGTATGATGATTCTGATGTGTCTTATGAATGTGTGGATCCTTATGTTGATATTGAAATTGGTGGAAAGAAAGCTTGTTTGCTAGTTGACTCTGGTGCGAGAATAACTATGTTAACACAAGAGTTGTTTCAAGAAGTTTGGGGTTGTCGTGAATTACAACCTCCAGATAGATCCCCTGTTTCTTATGAGGGTAGGAGTATTGAACTAGCAGGGTATTTTGAAGACACTCTTGAATTTAGATGCAGGAAAATTCTTGGTAAGATTTATGTGGTCATCAAAGGTTTAAACATTCTTGGGTGATTTCACCAGGGTCTTTTTTAAGATGGCACAAAGGATCCTGTGTCTGTTGTTCATACTGACGATTTTGTTGACAAACTTGTTGAACGTTTTCAGTCTGTCTTTGGTGATGAACTTGGAGTAGTAAACGGGTTCACTCATACTATCAGGGTCAAAGACAATGCCATACCGGTTAAGCACAGGATGAGAAATGTTCCTTTCAGCGTTAGGGACCAGTTGGAACAGGAACGCAACAGTCTTTGCAAGAAAGGCATAATTGAAACAATAGAATTGTCCCTTTGGCTTTCTCCCTTGGTCGTCGCCCCCCCCCAAAAATGGAGATCTTCGCGTCTGCGTTGATTTATGCAGTCTTAATAGAAATATCTGGGTTGATTCTCACCCTCTCCCTAGGATCTCTTATATGTTGTCTCTGATGAATGGTTCTAAGTGGTTTAGCAAGCTGGACTTAGTTTCGGCTTATCCTCAAGTGGTTTTAGATCCCATCCTCGTCGCTACGTTTTTTTGTAGTAATTAAGTCCACAATCGATTGAGAGTTGAAATAAAGGTTTATTCATGACATAGGTACTGCCCAGCAGCTGGCTGGAAAACAGTAACTGACTATTTTTTAAAACAAGGTTGTCTTTAGAATGCCTCAGGTTAGAGCATTCTAAGCATGAGAAGAAAATTACAAACTAATAATTCAATAACTTAAATCTATTTAATAACCACCCTTTACCCCTTCAAAAGTAATAACAACACACTCAAAAATAAACAATTACCCAAAATAAATATCAAATAATTGCTTTAATTAACAACCAGCTACTGCAAATTTGTAGATGTGGCTATTTTCATTGACAACAAGCAAATAATCACCATCCTATTCAGAAAAGAAACATTGCGTAACACAATTCTCCACGCCAATAGTAACCACGCGGCACTCCTAATTAACAGTATTCCCTACAGAGAGTATATTAGAGCTCGTCATAATTGCAACACAAATGAGGGGTTCACAAAAGAGCAGACCATCATGTAGATCACATTCAGGCAACATGGTTACATTAAAAAGCTACTGGCATAAGCTAAGAAAAAGCTTAGCAGCAGTACACAAGATGAGCTCCTATTTAGGAATAAACGCAAGGAAGAGGAGACAGGTGCCCCCAGAATGAGCACGACTTACAACAAAAGATCATTTCAATGTAAAAAACTGATGACACGCCATTGGAGTCTGCTGGAGACAGATCCAATAATAGGCACACACGTGAGCAAAACACTGCATATCACATAGAGAAATCAAGGTCACTAAGGGACTGGCTGGTTCATAGTTACCAACAGGATAGCACCGCAGGCAATTGGTTGAATCTATCAAAAGGCTTCACCAAATGCAGTTCTTGTAAGGTAAGTAAAAACAGCAGGAATTGCAGTAGCTATAGGGATGAGCAAGGCAGGACAAAGAAAATTAACAAACATATCACATGCACCAGTGACTTTGTCATATACGTACTAGAATGTCCTTGCGGCTTCAAGTATGTTGAAAGCACCAAGTTGCAACTGAAACTTGTGTGCCATATGTAATGGTCATTTCAATTATCCTGTGGCCAGACATTTCACAACAAACTTGACAGTAACAGCAGTCTGTTGCAATTTGTTGGCCTAGACAGGGTCATGATACACCCTAGGGGTGGAGACAGGGAGAAAGATCTACATACCTTAGAATCAAGATACATAATTGATCTAAATACTTAGGGGTCCATTACGATGTTGGGCGGATTGCCTCCACCAGGCTGGCGGTGGCCACTGCGGGCCTGGTGGAGGCAACCCGCCTGACATCGCAAGCCCAAATCCCCCCCGCCATATTAGGATGGCGGAGGGGAAGGTGGCGGTGCAAAATACAACCCGCCTTTTTTTGCCCCGGTCGCCTTGTGGCCGGGGCGGAAAACGAGTAACATGGAGGCGGTGTCTGTTAGACACCACCCGCAATATTACCATGGGCTTTTTTTAATGCCTTTCCGTGGCGGCAATGCCGCCACGGAAAAGCATGCGGTGTTCACTCTAGGGGCCCCCTGTGGGACCCCAGAGTGAAGGCCAAAGGGGGGTGGCACACGGGGGGGGTACCTGTGGTACCCCCCTGCCTTTGCATAATCGAAGGGGCAGGCACCGTGCGGTGCCTGCCGCTTCGATTGTGCAAAGGCGTGCTTTTGTTTCCTAACATTGTGGTGGGCGGTGCAGTGAGCACCGCCCGCCACAATGTTAATTTGAGGAATGCGCCCGCCACTGTGGCGGGCGCATCCTAATGGCAATGTCGGTACCCCCACCCTTTAGGCGGCCGGTCCCGATTTCCGCTAGGGTGGCGGGCAGGGCAAAGCCCGCTCGCCTTCCTAATGTGCCCCTAAGATACCACAGAGACTGAACAGTGGGGAGGAGTGATTCCACCCACATAGGATAATAACCTCCTCATGGAGACACATACTTCCATACGTCAGAAAAAGAAAAAAGAATAGATAGGAATGGACTAAGAACATAGGGAGGTCACTCCTTTTTTGCAATTACGGTCTTTTCCTTGGGAATCTGGTTCTGATTTTATTCTGTGCTGGGTCACACTTTTTTCCCGTTATTCACTTTACCATGTTTCATTTATAATGGTCGGGGCAACTAGGATCTAGATATATGATCATAGCATTCTTGCACAGACTGGTTGTTTGGGAGAGTTGATGGAGATGATAATCACTCCCCAACACAGTGTCACAGCTCACTTCTGCTGAAGTATTTTGCAAGTATAGGGATACCACATACAGTTTGTTCATCAAGTAATTGTCTGATTTTTCAGAATCAATAATTCTAACTGAGCGGTTATGTTTAATCTCTTATGGGATTTCTTTAAGGATGGGCTATGGTGCTAAGAATCCGGACCATTTTGATTGTTGTATTTATTTGGTATTTATTTGTTGCACTTTGCACACACAAGGGGTAAAACCCTTTGCCGATAGAGGGGCACAGACAACACGGAGAAGTATGTCTTGAATTTGCATACCTTTATTGTTCTTTGCTGATACCAATGACATAGCAGAAACTTGATTTAAATTGCATAAAATTATGAAGGATTTAATAAAGAGCAATGTTAGTGCAATGGAATTTGACAAGAGGTATCATAAGATAGCTGCTATATTATTACTGTTATTATGAATTGTTTTGAATCACGCAACTTTATTGATATTTGCCAATACATTAGATCTGCAGATAGGTTGTACTATTCTCTAAAGAAAAATTTATAATGATTAGTATAATCCTCACTATTGTTAATCCTGTATTTTATTCGACTAATTTTTGTCAAGTATAGTATTGCTTGCTAAATTTAAATAAGTACTCATTACGATGTATTATCAGAGTGAGATATGACTGCAATGCATGAAAGTATCTGTTCTTTTTCTATGAACTGCTAAGATTATTTCTAGAGGCATATGGGCACATAATTTTTACTCGAAAAAGTATTTTGCCACAACGCATTGTCTTTGTGCATAATAAATATTTTATGCTGTCTGGAGGTGTGCCGCTGTGTCTATTCTTGTAGCCCCAGGAAAGACGGTTGCTGCCGCCGTCGCAGGCACCAGTACTGTGGGAAAGTGTAACGGCAAGGAGCAGCATAACCCTGTCAATTCATTAACAGCTATATAATAATTAATTAAACACAAATTACTTCCCACCCATTACTCCTATAAACACCACAACACACACCTAAAATTAATTAAACAATTATCATAATTAATTACCAATGAATTTATTAACAACCAATTATTAATGAATTAATATTAAATTACTTTACACATTTAACACTATAACATCTCAATTAAACAAATATTAAAAACTGAAAATTAGTCAAATTTAATATAAATAAATTACTTCCACCCTATTCCCCTATAAACCCATAACCCGCTACGGAACTAAAAGTGCAAAATTCAAATAAAAAAAGTAATAGCTACTAAAGATTTAACACATATATTACAAATATAAGCAATTGTTATACAAAAAACATACATCACATACATATAAAATATAAACTGAAATACATAACAATAATAAACAATAGTTTTAACAACTATATTTTTGCAAACAATATTAAACACTTTTTTTTAATCGCTTTTACCTACCTTAAGTTGATATTCTTGAACACGATATTCTTGCTGTCGATATTTCTGATCCACGATATGGATGACACGATATTTGTGTAACTCGATATTTTGTACTCAATATTTTGTCTCTGCACCAGCAGAAAGGTTTCCAGAATCAGTCTTTTGTGTGAGTCTGCTTGCCATAGGCCGTCCTTGGGCTTTGTTCCCCATGCCATGTAGCCAGGGGCCATTTTATATAGTATGTATTCAAAGGCCTGCATGTGTTCTTTGTTTTCCATGCCTCCTGCTTGTTGTGTGACCATGTGACTGTGACCATTTTATGTAGGCAGCCAGTGTGCTTTTTTGCCATAGGCCTGCATGTGTTCTTTGTTGTGATCATGCCTCCTTGCTGGTTGTTGTTGAGACCATGTGGCTGGTGGCCATTTTGTGTAACCTGCCAGTGTGCTTTTGCCATAGGCCTGCATGTTACTTTGTTGCAGATATGCCTCCTGCTTGTTGTTTGACCATGTGTGTTCTTTGTTGAGGGCATGCCTCCTTGCTGTTGTGACCTGTAGCTGGCAGTCATTTTGTGTAGCCAGCAAGTGTGCTTTTGCCATAGATCTGCATGTATTCTTTGTTGTGGCCATGCCTCCTGCTTGTTGTTTAACAATGTGGCTGGTGGCCACGTTGTGTAGGCAGCCAGTGTACTTCTTTGCCATATGCCTGCATGTGTTCTTTGTTCTGGCCATGCCTCCTACTTGGTTCTTGTTGTGACCTTGTGGCTGGCGGCCATTTTGAGTAGCCAGCAAGTGTGCTTTTGCCATAGGTCTACATGTGTTCTTTGTCCGTGGCCAACGTATCCTTGCTGGTTGTTGCTCTTAACATGTGTCTAGTGGCCATTGTGTGTAGCCAGCCAGTGTGCTTTTACCATAGACCTATATGTGTTCTTCGTCGTGGCCATGCCTCCTTGCTGGTTGTTGTTGTGAACATGTGGCTGGTTGCCATTGTGTGTAGCCAGGCAGTGTGCTTTTGCCATAGGCTTGACTGTGTTCTTTGTTGTGGCCAAGCCTACTTGCTGGTTCTTGTTGTGACCATGTGGCTGGCAGCCATTTCTTGTAGCCATTCCTACTTGATTGTTTGACAATGTGGCTTTTTTGTGCAAACATCAGTTTTCAAAGCCATTTTAATTTTTATGTAGAGGATTAAGCCTTTTTGTTTGTGCTCAATTTTTTTTAACTTCCCTGATATTTCGATTTAAGCAATGAATATACTTGAGGCCTAGTAGCTTAAAGCTCATACTAAATGTGCTGTATGTACAGTGTTTTATATTATATATATGTTTTTTCCATTTTCACTTGCACCACTCCTTGCCTCCCAAATCCCAATGGGTTGCTCATGGTAGTCCCCTAATATATCAGCAATAATATATATATATATTTATTTTCATTTTTTTGATACATTTTTTATAAATATTTCTAGTATTTAATTGTAATTTGTTATTTCAATTTTCCAATTATTTTGTTACTTTTTTATTAAATGTTATTTTATTTTAATTTTATTTAAATGCATTTTTTATTTTAAATGTACATATTTCTTTTATTTTTAAAAATGAAAAAATATTTTTTTTAATCATTTTCTTTTTTGCATTTTCCTTAACATCCCTCTACAACCCCATGGCGGCCATAAGTGCACCCCAGCATTAATTTTCTAAGGATTGTCCCATGGTCACCTGTACCTCTCTGAGCGCCACATCCCAACTTGATAGACATAAAGCAAACAGTTACATCTGTATGTTGTTGCTCTTTCTCATCTTTCCTGATCCCCAGTGCACATGAAAGTTTATGTTGGTGTGGTTTTATGACTGAATACACTGTAATGTTGGTAATTATTTACAACTTAAGTAACCACACTAAGGGGTCATTAGGATGTATGGCGGATGCCACAACCCGCATGACTATGGCAATCCGCCCTATATCCTTCCCCCCACCACCCATTTAACCCCCACCATATTAGTATGGCGGGGGTACCGTGGCGGGTGGGAAGACCATCTGCTGCTTTTCCACCCGGTTAACAAGTCGACCGGGCTGAAAAGGGTTTAATATGGTGGTGGTGTCTGCTGGACACCGCCATCCATATTAGTACGCCGTCATGGAAAGGCATGCAGATTCTGCTTTTGGGGGTTTTTGGGGGGGTGGGGGTTGTACCTCTTTGCCGTGTCATGGACATGGTGGCAGGCACCTTGCGGTGCCTTTCACCTTGTGCATGACTATGCACGCAGGACATTCCCACATTGCTGGGAATGGAGGATGCCACTGCCATAGTAGCGTTGGCATCCTAATCGCCGGGGCGGGACCGCCGCACCACTGGCGGCTGATCCCAGCACCACTAGGGTCCTCGCACCATCCTAATGGGCTCCTAAATGTTATTATTTGTTTGTACTACTAATTCAACTGCAGCAATGTCACATTTCACTGATGTTCTTCTTGCTTGTATGCTTTTAGGTGCACAAGAGAAGAGACATCACCCACAGTATTGACAGACAAAAGGCCTGTGCATGACAGGTGACCGCATAACACGGTCACAGCTGTGGACAAGTGAATAACAACAACTGCAGCCAACAATAGTAGTTCCTCTCGAAGTAGGAGCACTTCAGGAGATTGAGCTTTATGCTGAGGAAGTAAAAGAAGCCCCTCTTAGAGAAGATCCATTGACTTCAGATTTCCAGCAAGAAAAAGGAAGGGTTGGGGCACTCCTCCATCTTGTACTCCTAGCCCCCCTTTTGACTCCACTTGGATGCCTTCTCAGTCTTAGGCATGCCAGGAGAGGCTAGTGAAATGAAGGTTTCTGAAAGCCTTAGAATTATGGATGAAGAAGAGGAGGATGACGACGAGCTAGTCATCATGGATGCAATCCCAGCCCAATTGAAGACTTACCTTACCCCATCTCAACCTGCTCTGAAGGATGTGTCACAGATACCACAACCGCCACCAACAGCTTGTACATTTGTAAGGCCGCAGCTGCAGCCTACATCCACAACTACCTCCGTAGAAGTAGGCACTTCAGACTTTGTCAGAAAGTGGACCTCCCATGTTTAAGACTTCTTTATGGTTAGTGATAAGGAGCAGAACATTGCCATTTGCTCCATTTGTAGAGCGAGTGTTAGTCGGGATAAGCTTGGTACAAACTATGGTACTGGAGGCTGAAAAACCCATTTGAAAAAAAACACACAATCTACTGGGAGGAGCACCTTAGTGACCAAACAGCAGCAAGTGGTGTTGGTAAAGGGGATGAGAACAGGGAATCCAATCTGATCATGATGGAAGGTAAAGCTGAAGAAGAGGGTGACATTTTCATTACGCAAATCAACCCTGTCCCCAGCAGTGCAGTGGTATCACCCACATCAGCAACATCTCGAGTCAGAGTCAGGTCGAGACACCAAGGCAAGAGCATACAGTGACTCACCCGCTGAGGCGCATATTGAGCCTACCACCTTCTGGTCTCAAGTCGCAGCAGAAAAGGCTACAATTCCTGGGATGTTAAGGCTGGAGGGGCCGTACAAACACAACCACCCAATGGACGATTTGCATAACACGAAGCTTGCTAAAATGTTACCACTTGACCACCTCCCTTTTTCTGTTGTGGAAGGATTTGGTTTCCTAGAATTTGTGTCAACAACCTGCCCGAAATGGAAGGTTACCAGCCAGACCTATTTTGCCCGAGTTGCTGTTCCAGTGCTACATCACAATGTGTTAGAATTGGTTGGATACGCTTTGCAGGCGAGTGCTGTTCACACTACCCACCTGACGACAGACACGTGGACCAGTTGCCACGCCACTGATTACATATGCATCACTGCACACTGGATCTCTTTTGTGGGGTTAGATAAATGATACCTGTAGGTGTTGACACTACTGACATTTTTGACGGAGCTCAGTGGATCAGCAACTGCGCGGACGAACTCGCCCCGCTGAGGACCCCGCCCAGCAGACCCGGCAGCAAGAAAGCCCCGTGGTTCACCGACGAACTCAAGAGCTCCAAGAAGAACTGCCGAGCCCTCGAGAAAGTCTGGAGAAGGGAACCTACACCGGACAACAGGACCACCCTCAAGCTGGCCACTCGGAAGCACCACCAGCTGATCCGCGCCGCCAAGAAAACTGCATTCAAGGACCGGCTGGACAACAACGCACACAACAGCAAGGAACTCTTCAACATCGTGAAAGAGCTATCCAACCCCAGTGCAGGAAACAACAACATCACCCCATCGCAAGACCTCTGCAACTCCCTCGCTTCATACTTCCACAACAAGATCGCGGACATACACAACAGCTTCAACAACCAACCAACGCACACCATGACCGAGCAACCACCCCCCACCACCACCCTCCACGCCTGGACCCCGATCAGCACCGAAGACACCATCCGCACGATGAACTCCATCCACTCCGGATCACCGACCGACCCCTGCCCTCACCACGTCTTCAACAAGGCCGACGCTGTCATCGCACCCCACCTGCGAGACATCATCAACACATCCTTCGACACCGCCACCTTCCCTGAGAGCTGGAAGCACGCCGAACTCAGCGCTCTACTCAAGAAACCAACAGCGGACCCCACCGAACTCAAGAACTACCGCCCCATCTCGCTCCTCCCGTTTCCAGCCAAAGTCATCGAGAAGACCGTCAACAAGCAGATGGCCGCCTTCCTCGAGACGAATGGATCCCTCGACCCCTCACAGTCCGGCTTCCGAGCCAATCACAGCACCGAGACCGCCCTCATCGCCGCCACCGATGACATCCGAGCCCTGATGGACAACGGAGAAACAGCGGCCCTCATCCTCCTAGACCTCTCCACGGCATTCGACACTGTCTGCCACCGCACCCTAGTACAGCGCCTCAGCAACGTCGGAATTCAGGACAAGGCACTGGAATGGATCATCTCCTTCCTCAACGGAAGAACACAGAGAGTCCGCCTACCACCGTACAAGTCAGAGGCCTCCGAAGTCATCTGCGGCGTCCCTCAAGGATCCTCTCTGAGCCCCACCCTCTTCAACGTCTACATGAGCCCCCTCGCGGCCATCGCACGCCAACACAACCTCAGCATAATCTCCTACGCTGACGACACCCATCTGATCCTCTCCCTGACCAACGACCCCGCCACCGCCAGAGCCAACCTGCACGAAGGGATGAAAGAGGTAGCCGAGTGGATGACGACCAGCCGCCTGAAACTGAACTCTGACAAGACGGAGGTCCTCATCCTGGGCTCTTCACCCTCCGCCTGGGACGACTCCTGGTGGCCTCCCGCCCTGGGCACCGCACCCAAACCGACAGACCATGCACGCAACCTGGGCTTCATCCTGGACTCCTCCCTCTCCATGACCAGGCAAGTCAACAACGTCTCCTCGGCGTGCTTCAACATCCTACGCATGCTACGGAAGATCTTCTGGTGGATCCCCACCGAGACCAGGAAGACCGTCACCCAGGCCCTCGTCACTAGCCGACTGGACTACGGCAACGCCCTCTACGCCGGCACCACCGCCAAGCTCCAGAAGAGACTCCAGCGGATCCAGAACGCCTCAGCCAGACTCATCCTCGACATCCCACGAACCAGCCACATCTCCGGACATCTGAGAGACCTTCACTGGCTCCCCGTCAACAAAAGAATCACCTTCCGCCTCCTCACCCACGCACACAAAGCCCTACACGACCAAGGCCCGAGCTACCTCAACAGCCGGATCAACTTCTACGCTCCCAAACGCCACCTCCGATCAGCCAACCACGCCCTCGCCGCCGTCCCCCGCATCCGAAGAGCGACTACAGGAGGAAGGTCCTTCTCCTACCTGGCCGCCAAGACCTGGAACTCCCTCCCGACCGACCTGCGCCTGACCCAAGACCACCTCTCCTTCAGGAAGAAGCTGAAGACCTGGCTGTTCGAGCAGTAGCGGCACCCCCCCCTCCCCCAGCGCCTTGAGACCCTATGGGTATGTAGCGCGCTCTACAAGTGTCATTGATTGATTGATTGATTGACCCATAGACCAGTAGCCATGTTCACCATAGAGAAGTCCCATACAGCTTCAAACACCTTGGATGACTTTAACAACAAGGTCTTTCAATGGCCGCGACCCAGAGGGCTTAACATTGTATTTGTTGCCACAAACAATGGCAGTAAGATAATTCAGGCAATGATGGATGGTGGCTATTTCAGGGTTCTGAGTTTGGTGCACTGTATCAGCTTCATTGTACAGGATTTTCTCAAAGAAGAAGCCTGAGTCAGTAGCTTACTAGCCATCTGCAGAAAAATCTGCCCTCATTTCAGCCATTCTTTTAACACCTTGGCTGCTAGGGGGTTTTCCCCTCCTATACTGATGATTTATGAATACTATAGTTTCATGACAAGGTCAACTCGTCATAAGCACAGCGCAGGTAACACCCACGATGATAGGATACCAGTTAAAACACTCGTACAGCACGTGCCAACACATTGGAACTTGACTCATTACGTGTTGAAATGTGTGTTTGAGCAGTATAGTCTGATCAATGAATATGTCATGCAAATGGGGGATTTGCAACTGTGAACGACATGATCATTAAGATGGACCAATGGAACCTAGTCAAATGCCTGACATAGATGCTGATTCCTTTTGAGGTTTTCACATGGGAAGTCAGCAAGGAGGACAGTACCATTGGCCAAGATATCCTATTGTTGCATATGCTACAGGAACAGCTAAAGGAGGTGTCTGAAATGTACGCAGGTGTAGATGCAAAAAGATGTACATGAGTTGGTGGAGAGCTTAATCCTTCACTTATCTGTTAATACAAGGATGCAAAAAGGCATTGTGCAATCCAAACATTACATCTGTGCCACAATTCTTGCTCCATAGTACAAATGATTACTGGTCACTTTCATTGCTTTTTCAGTTCAGCATTGCAGCCTTCAATTTTAATAGAGCCTGAGGGCAGTGCTGTTGGCTCACAGCAGCCAAAACCAGCAGCAAGAACATCAGCATTAAAAAACTGGAATAGGATGATTAGCACCAAAATCTGCATTTGATTGGTTTCTAAAGAAAGGCATAAGTCCAGTGCGGAAGTGAAGGCACAATAAGTCGAGCAAAGTGGAGCACCAAAAACTATTGAGAGATGGTCCTGGTAAATCTGAATGACCCAACCTAGGTCTATCTGGATTAAAACCCAGTGATGTATTATTGATATGGGAAGAGGTGCCAATGGCATGTGCTCAGCAGGCAGGCAATAAAGTATCTGGCTTGCCCGGTAACCAGTTTGTCTGCTTAGTGTGTGTTCAGTGCAGCTGGTGCGGTTGTCACAGTAACATGGTGTAGTAACTGACTCCAGACAGTTTGTAGAGTTTCAGGAGTATTTATTGTAGTAGTTACAATTCTGGTAGTTCAGCACCACCAGGAGCAGCTAGCATGCTACTCAGACCTTCTCTAACTGTAGGTTCTCACTCACAACATTCTTTCTTACATCATTCAGGGAAAATTCCACTGGCATATCATGAACCATATTAGAACCAGGATACTACATATCCTCCTTTCGTACAAAGGAAAACAGAAAAGAACAGTGTAAAAGATAACAGAGAAAAGCAGAAACAAGAAGTAGGAGCTAGATGGACAGAAAAGAGAACCAGCGAGAGAAAAGAAGAGAAGTGAGAGACAATGGAAATATAAAAACAGATAAACATAATCCAATACCCATCCTCCCTTCTTTATATAACCAGAGAAAAGAAAGAGTGGAAGGAGAAACCATCAATGACTACCGCGTGCACACCAACTGGCCAGACAGGTATGCGAGGAGGCAAGTCAGAGCAGGAGGAAACAAGAAACTCAGCACTAGATGGCAGCGTAACCTTGTGCAGAGCATCAACCCTTCCGATGCTCATGACGAGCTCAGCTCGTCATGATGCACAGTTGAGCTGTGCTGATGACGAGCTGAGCTCGTCATGACACCAGCAAAATGGCAATTCCCAGCACAGGAGGGGGAAAACGCCTAGCAGCCAAGGTGTTAAAATAAACAAACCCATTTCATGTTGAAATGTCACTGTCGCTTAAAAAAGCTTCAAAAACGTGTACTGCCAAAAGGAAATATCTCCCTGTTACTGTTTCATATTGTCCACATGGAAAATGGCAACAAGACACAACGATTGTGTCACCGGATGATAGTCAATTTGTTAAAAAGAACTTCCACTCACCGCAGGTATACAAAACAGCAACCTATGTCTTTTTTCGACGACATTTGCATTGGCATGGAAACAGCATACGAAAATTGAACAAGTTGCATGCTGACATAGTTTCAGAAAGCAGAGAAGAAATGCATTAGCATTGTTGAAAGAAATGCGAAGAGTCACCACGTTCTGGAAGGGAGGAAAAACGTTGGCATGTCAGGAAAAAACATGGTTGGTAATGTAAACAGGAACCAGGCATCGGATTGTAAATGTAGTGGCAAAACAATCCTAAGATGGAGGCACGCTGTATCACGCTGTGCCGGGTGGCTCCTGGCATCAGCGTGCTCCAAAACGACAATGAGTATCACCGGAGATAAAGAAAACGCTTCAGTCACAGAAGCTGACGTAAGGCTCTGCACAGAAACAACAGCACGAGACGAGGAACCTTCACAAAGGTAAGCGTGTGCTGTTCTACACACAAGCTCTGTTTGTTTTTAAACCTGTAAATGTCAGTTGGGTTATGCTGCGAATGGTGAGATACCAGCACTGCCCAACAGTCAAAGACAAATAGTGTTGTGTCTTACCTTACTTTTCCCCCAAGTGTTGCCAACTAAAACTGCAACCGCAGCGGAAGCAAAATCCCTTTGATAGAATTAGTTGGCCCTACCTTAATGAAGTAATAGAACAAAATGGTCTAGATGGTAATTTCCTCCAAGCTATCCAAAGTATTTACTCTGCTCCCACAGCAAAGATACTGATTAACGGCTCTTTATCCACTAGCTTCCGGGAAAAATAGGGGAACCCTCCAAACTGTCCCCTCTCGCCGATATTATTTAATCTCTATATAGAGCCTCTTGGAAGGAAAATAAGAGCAGTACATAGAATCCTTCCATTTCAATACTGGCATTGGTACTTATTTATTTATTTATTTATTTATTGTAGAGTTTTGTATAGCGCTAGCCAGACCCAAAGGTGTCAGAGCGCTTCACAACATGGGTTGAGGCAACATATTAAGGCAAACGTAAACACATTAATTCAGGTGAACTGGAAGACCTGTGTGTTGAATAACATTACAGGAAAGGAAAACAAAGGGATTCACAATAGTGAGCACTCGCCGGGGGGGAGGAATAGGCATAAGTCTTGGTGAGGTCGTGGTTATGTCCTGCGAAGTGCAGGCATAGGTGTTTCGCCAGCGACTACCCATTCGGGAAACACCATTTAAGCAAGAGGTATTTGAGTTGTTTTTTGAATAGGTCTAGCTTTCTTGTTTCTTGTAAACAGAAGTATGCCCCTAGCTGGAAAACGCTTTCGATCTATACGAATAAGTAGTATCTTTACAAATATGTATATGCATGACTGGGGACTAAACTCTCCCTATGGTCTCATTTTCTTTCTTTTGTGACTATAGGTTAATGCCTTGCCCTATATTAACAAGAAAGCTAGACCTTTATTTGGAAACCATTGGAAATATTTAGACTTATGGGCCCACCGTAGTAGGATAACCCAATACAGAAAACGTATAAACACGAGAAAATATTGGAAAAGGAATTCTGTTTGAAATACCCCACGCCTTGAAATATCGATTGCGGTAGGAAATATTCTTCTTTTATACATTTATTCTTTCTATTCATGTGGTGCATTAAAAACATCCCTGATAAATATACTATGGAAACAATATGTTGACTCGCAATGCACGGATTGTGGAGATAAAATATATTTTGTTTATAAATAATCAGGACAAATGATTGCCAATGTTCTTGGGGATCTTCAAAAGAGGTAACCTACTATATGCGATTTGGTGTCTGCATCAAATACCTTTAACGACAGCTTTAGGTACATATACCCTTGGGTCTGTTCTCTGATCATATAAATACTCGGTTTATTACTTCTCCTGTTGTTTTCTTTTGTTAGTTGCGAGGGGTCGGATATACCTTTATGGAATTATGTGTTGAAATATGTGTGATAGCAGGGTTACACTTGCACAATGTCGATAGATTTGAGGAATATGTGACATCTCTAAGGACAAACTATTGGACATTGAGTTATGTGGACAATGTTTCGATCACTGTCTTTGCTCAGGCTTACAAACGATGATGCACCTCCACTAGTTGTTGGAGGGTCTTCTCTCTTCTGACTAAACACTGTATTAATTATTAACATCTAGTACCAAAAGTGAAACTTACACTTTGTGATTAATTGATTTTCCCAAATGTTCGAGTACTAATTGGTTTAACTCATGTTATGTTGATATATTGTGTGCAGGATGTTTCCCACAGCTTGCACCAACTGAGGTTGATATAGAAAGTGGCGCTGACATGTGTGATTACGATATTTACATATGAAATGTTTCTAGAAGGTACTAAATTATTTAAAGTGAACCTACTGCAATAAGATGCCATATCGATAGGTTGGCTAACAATAAATGATATTGAGAATGCAGGCACTTTGCTCATAAGCAAAAAATAATGTCTCACATGACGCTTTGAATCACTAAATGCTGCATTACTTATATTTTTATGTGGGCACTGTATTGTTGTAACCTTTTTATATACTTATTTATATATGCATGTGTATATGTTGTCTTCCGTGGCACTTATAGTGTTTTTTGTATGTCTTTTTTTCTGAAACTTTCAGCCCTGAAGAAGTTCTGGTGACAGAACGAAACGCGTTGGCTGGTGTCTTGTCTATAAGTGGATTATTAAAAGAACATTGAACTTTGTAAATCACGACTCAGTGTCTTTATAAGAGGACAGTTCAAAGACTTACTAATCTCCTATGATCGGTGGAGACTCACTCTTGTAGCAGTGCTTTTTCACCTATGACAAAAATATAGACTCTTTTTCCAAGTTTTGGATATGCTCTCGGGACAGGGAGCATTTGGAAAGTGCACGCTGGTTTATTGAAAATTTAATAATTTGGTGATATTTGGGTTGGTGCTTTGTTTTGTGCTGGAGCGGTCCACTGTCCGAACTGTGTTGTAACAAAAAAGGTGTTCTTGATGTGTTTGGTCATGTCAAGTTTGGGGTCCAGGGTGATTCTGAGCGATTTTGCGGATCCGCCATGGTGAGATTGTCGTTTAGGGCATTGATTGAGTTTAGACATTAGGGGGTTCTCCTCTTTGTTAGAGATGAGGTGGATTTCTGTTTTGTCTTTATTGATTTTCAGGTGGTTTTGTGACAACCAGTATTGGACGACTCTTAGAGTGTCATTGCGTCTGTGAATATCACCAATGGAAGAGGTTTCAAGGTAGATCTGGGTGTCGTCCGCGTAGAGGTGGAAGGGGATTTCGACTTTTTGAGTATGGCATGAGGTGTTCCATGTAGATGTTGAACAGTTGAGGTGATAGAACTGATCCCTGGGGGACGCCTCTGCTGACGGGGTGGAGATCTGATGAAAAGTTTTGAATCTTTATTTTTTGGCTGCAGTTCTGGATAAAGGAGGAGAACCACTTTAGGACCACCTCTTCTGCCCCTACCCTCTCATGAAGTACCTTGATGAACAGGTTATGGTCTACAGTGTCAAAGGCAGCCGATAAGTCAAGGAGAATGAGTAGGGAGCATAGGCCTGCATCTAAAGATTTTTGTAGGTCGTCAATGACATTGAGGATCGCTGTCTCTGTGCAGCAGCCTTTTCTGAAGCCTGATTGTTGAGTGTTTAAGAGGTTAGTGATGTCAGTGTGTTGAGCCAATTGGAGGAGAACACACCTTTCCAGGATTTTGACTAGGTGAGGAAGATTAGACACAGGCCTGAAGTTGTTTAAGTCATTAGTGTCTAAGCCCGTTTTTTTCAATAGAGGCTTGACTTGGCCGACTTTAAGGCAGTCTGGTATGACTCCAGTAGAGAGGGAGCTGTTAATGATCTTGGTCCAGAGCAGGGCTAAGGAGATATTGAGCTTTTTGGCTAACTGGGCAGGAATAGGGCCGGAGTCGTGAGAGAAGGGTTTAGCGGTGGAATTCATTTCGGCTACCTCTGCTTCGGAGATGGGGTTCAAAACTTTCCAGTGTGTAGGTGGGAGCTTGTGAGTGACAGCTCCTATATCTGGGGGCGTACTCTTGCGTGGGGGACTGCGGGTGGCATCAAGGGAGAGCTCAATCTTGGAAATGTTGTTGTTGAAGAAGTTAGCAAAGTTCTCACAGAAGACTTTGGTGGACAGAGCTGAGGGTGCAGGGGGTTTGGAAGTTTGTTGACGAATGATCTTGAAGAGCTCCTTGGGCCTGTTTTTAGCATCGTCTAAAGCGTTGCAGAAGAAAGAAGTCTTTTCATTTTTTATGTGTTTATTGTACATACCCAGTATTGTTTTGCGTTGTTTTCAGAGGATTTGGGACAGGTTGTTCCGTCAGAGTCTTTCAGCGGCTCTTAGTTGCCTTCTCTCAGAGTTTATGTCTGTGTTAAACCAGGATCTGGATGGGGTGATTCTAACCCTTTTGTGTTTCAAGGGCGCTATTTTGTCTAGAATGATAGTCATAGTGGAGTTGTAGTGGGAGGTGAGTTCTGTTGTGGTGAGATCCTCTGTAGAGATGGGAAGGAGAAAGCTTATCTTGACTCCAAAGTCCGCCAGGGGGATCTGAGTTAGATTTCTCACCCATTGAGGGGGGTTCCATGTGAGGGGATGACCTAGGAGCACTTGGTTGATGTTGAATAGGAGGATGTGGTGATCGGACCAGTCATCGGGCAGGATGTGGTCGATCGTGACTGTGTCCGGATGGGCAATAATGGCATCAAGGGTTGCTCATCCGTTGTGGGTTTCCTCTTTGCAATGTTGGGTGAGGTTGTTGTTGAGAAGAAGTTCATTCAGGGTTTGGATCAGCGGGTCATCTTTGTTATTCCAGTGGAGGTTGAGGTTCCCTAGAATTAAGTTGGTGTTGTCACAAAGTGAGCAGTGGGTTATCAAGTGTGATAAATGTTCTCCGAATGTGGCGGAGTGGCCAGGTGGGTGGTAGAGGAGGTGGCAGAGAAGTGATTTGTCATCTCTTGTCTTGATGTTTGTGGATAGACATTCGAAGGAGTTGTAGTTGAAGGTGCTGATTTCCATCACAAGTATGGTGGATTTTGTATGATAGCTACACCCCCACCTTGCTGGACATTTCTGTTTTTATAGATGATCGCAAAGCCTGGGGGAACAAGTAAGTCCATGAATGCGGAAGAGAACTCATAAAGCCATGATTCGGTGATAAAGGTGATGTCAATGTCGTGAGTGAGGATGATTTCTGCCAGCTCTGTTGAATGTTTGATGGCTGATCTGCAGTTTATGAGCATGCACTTGGTGGAAGGCAGCTCCTTATTGATTTTCTTCATTAAGGGGGACCTAGGGATGTTCGTGAGGAAGGATGGGGGTCTTGGGACTCTGGGAGGTAGGTGGTCTCTTCTAAATCCTGTGATGACTTGGATCTTGGCTTTAGGGGGAGAGAGGAGGCAGTGTCATACGAGGAAGCAAGCTCCAATGCTTCGCTCGTGGACATGGCGGGTCTGGATCTGTGGGGTCTCTGAGTCTGATTTAGGAGAAGGGCTGGGTTCCGATTGCACCCATGCACTTTAGTAGGTCTTTGATGATTAGGGCTGGAGAGGGTGTGGGACGGAAATGGCCAAGGGTTGAGCTTGCGAAGAGTATTGAGGTTCTGTAGGATCTCTAGGAGGCCCAGGATTATTGTTTCTAGTTTTACTTTCTACTATAGCGAAACGCTGAGTTGTCTTCTCAGAGTGGGATGAAGGGTAGGCCTGAGCGGGGCGTTCCCGGTAGGGGGAGAGCTTGTTCGGGTTGGGCTGTGTTATGGTGTCAGTGTAGTCCATGTTACCACTGTGGGTTGCCATTGGGGGGAGTGAAGAATCGCGCTGTGGTGTTGGCGTACTCTTGTGTGTGGATGGAGGGAGGGTGCAGGGAAGCATAACTAGTGGGATAAGGTCTTTGTTTACTGGTTGAGGGTGGCATTGTGAGGGGGGAGGTGGTGGGCAACGGGCGGTCTGGGGTTGGAGAACCTCTGTAGTGTCATGCCATTGGTTGGTGTAAAGGTGGGGGTAGGAACTGTGCGAGTTGGGAGGGGGATGGAGTAGGGGGAAAGGTGTCAAGGGGGAAGGATGTCGTTATCAGTGAAGGGCGTGGGGTTAGATTCTGGAGTTTCAAGGCTATTAGAACTGTCCAAGGATAGAGAGTGAGTCGGTTGGGGGAGGCGAGCGTGAGAGTGGGCGTTACGTAGTGAGGGGAAGAGGGAGTTGAATGCCTCTAGATTGTCGTTATTAGCTTGGATCAGGACTGTGCCGTTAGGGTAGATGGTCACCGAGGTGTTGCCGCTGCGCATAGGGCAATTAGCAGATGAGAACATCAGTTTGCAGCTGTGAGGGGTGTTGGTGGTTTTAGAAATGAGGAGATGTGATCTGAGAATGGAGTTCCAGTATTCTGGTCTGTCCGTGTGGAAAATTAGGTCCATTTTCAGCTGGCCTCTGGAGGAGCAGTGGTAAATGTCCGCAAAGAGTGTTTCTGGATGCTGTTTGATTAATTTGTGTTTAATGTTTCTTCTGGCTTAAGGGGAGAGGTTAGGGGGGAAATTATGGCAAAGGAGTTTGGGCCGTGGGGTTTGAGAGCAGGGGAGCAGAGGTGGATGTTGTGGTAGACAACATTATGTCTGATTAGGGGGGGGAATCTTTTTCACAATTCAGCTCCGCCTGTTGGGGTGTAAGCAAGGCCAGCTAATCTAACCTGGTCTGAGAGAGCGAGTTCAGCAATTTGGATGGGCTAGAGCAACTGTAGGGGTGGGTTGGGGATGCAATCGAGTGCAATATGGGGATGGGTATCGCACTGGTGACAGGAGGTGGACTCAGGATTTCTTCAATCGAACCATTGGAAGCTGGGGTTTGAAACCTCGAAGAGGGTTAGAGGAGAAGTGAAAAGAAGCGGCGGGAGGATGAAGAGAGGCTGGACCGTGTCGCCTATGTGAGAGTAAAGGTTGTTCAGTCACTGATTCAGAGTGGTTGTGTGGTCGATCTGGGAGGCCTTGGGGGAGAAGTTATGGAACAGGAATGAGTGTGATCCCCTGGAGGGGGTACGTAGCTTAGCTCTAGGGAGGCGAATTAAAGCTCAGAGGAGGTCAAACTCCTGCAGGAAACAGAGCAATAAGGGGGATGATGAGTGCTGTGTTGTGTGACTGTGCGGGGTAGATGTCAGGCTCAGAGAGACACAGTGGGGAGTAGGAGAGGAAGGAAGAAGTGAAGGATATGGTCGGTGATTATTGATCAAGTAAGCATAGATTAGGAACCTCCATTTTAGGGTCAGGCTTCGCAGTCACAGGACATGAAACGGATTAATATAGGACTTCAATTTATTTTTTATTATGATTTGGAATTCCGTGGAATTCCACATAAAATACAGAATAAAAACAGCTTTTTCATACAAATCAAAGAGATAAAAAACAATTTCACAATTACACCTATCGATACAATATAGTTAGCCTCGTAAATCTGGTTTACTAAAAACATCAGTTGTTAAAATACAAAGATTAATACCTCATTTTCACTAAATTTCAACTGCGAGGGTAAGTAATCTAATACGTCACATTGCAGGGCAAAAGTATCATATCAATCGGCTTTTAGTCTAAAAATCATCGATTATCAGCAAAGACAAACATTTCGAGAGACAACGGGTGTTAAATTTTTTTATTTTATTTATTTATTTATTTATTTTGTTAGGAGATGATCTTGTCAAGAGGAAAATAGCAGCAATTATTTTCAACAGTACTAACTAAAGTGCTAATGCATTAATTAAGTGCAAGTGCTTTACTAGTGCTTTGTGATGCAACATACATAGTTAATTAACATTCCTACAAATGTGATCTGAAGCAGTAAGGGTTGAATGGTATTATTATTTTTAACGGTCTATCAAAGTGCCAATAGTGCTTCAATAAAATACTGATACAAAAAATGATTACACACAATATTTTTTAAAATATCTACAATTCACCCATACCCATTCATTTTTCTTTTAATAAACATTTAAACATTCTTTAAAAAAGCAGAACATTTTAAAACATATCAGTTCGGATGGGGGAAACATAAGAAAATTGCGGGCCTGTTCTGCCGTTGCAATATTATGCTGTAAAAAACCCTTAATATAGGACAGCGATTACAGAGGGACTATATCAGGAGCACAGTACAGGAAACTGATTAATAAAGGACAGCACCTCCAGAGGGACTGTATCAGGAGCAACGAGCCCATGTGTGGACCCCTCCTCCAGATTTGGCTTGAGTACTCACCGGAGTTGTTTGCTGGATGATGCAGTTAAGGTGTCGCCATTTTGAGTCAGGCTGTAGATCCTCCGAGACTGTTGCTTGTTGAGAACGAGTGACGCCAGGGGCTGGTGGGCAGCCGGGGCATGCCAGGATAGAAATAGGCGCTTTGAATGAAGATGGATGGTCCAAAACGGGGAAGAAAGTGGACGTCTTTTAGGCGACTTGGTGTAAAAGCTCGCTGGTCAGGAGGTTAGTGAGAGCAAGACGCCACCATTTTTAAGACAGGCAGGGAGTCCTCCGTGTTCGTTGTGAGGTCAGGACTTTTTGTCTGGAGAATCAGGGCTTCAGAAGAACCGGGAATTGTCAGGAGAGACGGTGAGAGCGAGGATGGGACAGGGGTCTAGAGGACAAAGTTACCCAGCGAATGGGAGGTTAAGTCGGTGGTAGGACGCCATTTTTAAGTCAAGCAGCGCACTTGCAAGCCCTGTGTCTCCTGTTGAGGAGTGCCAATTTCAAGGTTCTATGGCGGGATAGCAAGCAGGAATCTGCTTACCAGGATTAGAAGAGACTGAGGCAGTTGAGCTCCGAAGGAGAGAGAAAAGCACAAATCTCGGAGATTGACAGGGGAAATCAGCCGCCATTTTGGGTCAGGCAGTGGCCAGCAGGTCCTAGTATCTTGTTGCTGAAATCCCACGTCATCAATATCTTCTGCTTTCGCTCTCGGCTTCCAGCTGCAGTTAACACGGCCGTTGTTTGGGGGTGACTTGAGTTGCGGCGGCTGGTTCCTGAGGTTAAAATCTCGGACCTAGTGCTAAGGAGTCAGCCGGCTGGTCAATCCCTTCTCCTGAGGAGGTAGCGAGGAGGGGATCAGTGGTGTTGGCGGAGGATCCAGAGCACGGTTCCAGAGCACCCACTTAGCAGCTTGAGATCCGGTGAGCCGTTGTTTATCGAAGCTTTGCCTGCGGTGGACGGGGGGTTCTGGGAATTGTACGAGATAATGCACCCATACCTAGAAGCTCATTGTCATACCTCTGCCCTTCTGATTTCCATCTTAGGAAGAGCCAATTTAGTCAAAATGATGCTTCTCCCAAAATTTACCTTAATCTTTAATACTCTCCTCATATTCTATAGATAAGATAGGTTTAAAAAAATTACATGGCCAACTCAGCAGCTTTATGTGGAGGAGCAAGAATGTGAGAATTTCCTGGAAAAAACTTAGAAAGAAAAAGTTGGAGGGTGGCATTGTGCTCCCTGATTTTCAACTTTACTATAGGGCCTTCTTTTTGAAAAATACCAGACAATAGTTGATGGAAACTCAGGACATGCCAATGATATATAGAGCCTTAACAAGCAACCTAGGAGATGAAGGCAAATATTTTCTATTTAAATTTGGCCACTCGAATTTTCAAAAAAAAGTTACATTTAAGACTTTAATTGCAGCAAGTCTGTATTCAGTTTAGGAGAATGTTAGAGATCCATTCTATAGTACCATGGTTTCAATCTGGAGATACCCAGGAACCCCTCTTTGCTTGAAGGATAGCTTGGCGTCCCCGATGTTAAATGCATGATTACTAGGATGGGGCCAACTCGCTGAGTATGGTGTTCTGGTACCGTGACCTGTGCTGTGCCAAAACACCAACTATAACCTTTCAAGATTTCAATACTACCAGTTGACTAGCTGGTCGCAAACTCAATCAAATCTAGGGAGAGAAACTGAAATTGAGAAGGAATTACTAAACACAAAACTAACACAAAGAAAGCTGCGAAGTGGTTCTGGGCAATGGTACAAGCAGGTACGGCCTTTTGACCCGTAAGAGAGCTAGATGCTTGACATGCCAGGCTGCGATGTTCATCACCTATGGCAAGTATCTGTAGCTACATTATGGTCATCAGTAATATCTGCCCCACTCAGGAGGAACCATTTGTTTGCTATTTACAGGGCTTATTGGAACCACAAGAAACTTGCAAAGATGGGAGGAAGCAAAAAAAAGATGCTGCCCGCGGTGCCAACTGGAGGATGCAGATGATATACATTTATTTTGGCAGTGTTCAGCTATCCAGATCTTCTGGTGAGATGTGGGTGAAGTATTGATAACAATTCTTGGGTACAACTTTGAGCTAAGCCTACCTTTAAATATATTTTGAGTGCTGAAGGAAGAGAAGCTAGCTCTGGGGAAAAGCAGGACATCCCTACTCTCCATATTACTAATTATTGCATGCAGGGAAATCTGTTTAAAATGGGTCTCTGAACTACCTCCTACTTGTGCCGGTTGGCTACGTTTCTCAAAGCACATAGGTAGATTACATTATCGATCAGGCTCCCCTAAGAAAGAAAACATGTGGCCTTATTTTGAATGTGGTTCCTGATAATTGGAGTACTTGCATAACCTTGAGAGGGTCTGGAATCCCAGAACTTCTGGGCTATAGGTCAACTAAGTCCAAGGGTTAAAACACATTTCAATGGGTTGGCGATGCTAGTGGTAGCTACCATTTGACCCTTCCTTGACCATTAGTTAAAGAAGGCTGCTCTATGATGCCTAGATCGTTGAAGTTGTGGCGCCCAGACCCTTTAGACCTCCAGACAGCTCTTGGCCTCCACCTTAGTCATATGAGGAAAAAAAAATAATAAACAACATCATAAAGGAAATAAACTGCATCAACTAAAAAGGGGGTGATTACGATGGCGTAACGATAGCCACTGCTGTGCCGGTGGTGGCGATCGTCACGCCATCATAACCTGAATTACTCACCACCATATTACGAAGGTGGTGGGTATCGCGGCAGACGGAAAGTCCGTCTGCCGCTTTTCTGCTGGGCGACAATCGTTACGTTTGCTGGTGGGGCGGAGCTGGGGCCCATATATGGTGGCGGAGCCTAGCATTCACCACCATCCATATTATGATGCTTGGGATTTAAGGCCTTTCCATGGTGTAAATGTAAATTGATACTTGTATAGCATACTACTCACCCGCAAGGGTCTCAAGGCGCTTGTACGAATACCGCTGTGGAACCCATCCTGGCTTTCCCTGTGAGGCGTCCATTCCTAGGCACCCCCAAGGTGGAGGCCAGGCATCCTTACCGTTGTGGGGGCCTTTGTGGAGGTTAAGCAAGCTATTGCCCAGAGTTGCAGAGTGGGACTCCATGATTGGAATAGGCACCGAGGCGAGAATTATCAGGTCAGTGGAATTTTGAGCCCAAGACCCGCCGAGGTGGGGAATTGAACCCTGGTCCCGGGCTAGACCTCTGCATCAGGGTCTGCCGCTCTAATCATTGAGCCACACTTCTCCGGAGACTTGCTTTGGCAGCCCTTTGCGGGCCCTCAAGGGGTTGGGGGGCACTTGGGGGGGGGTACCACATGTCCATGCACAAGGTGGCAGGCACCGCGCGGTGCCTGCCACTGTGTGCATGGAAATGTACAACATGTTATTTTACCATTGCGGCCGGTGCTGCAGCCAGCAGCATCCGCCGCAATGTTAAAATGCCAGATGCGACTGCCGCGGTGGCGGTCACATCATGATCAGGGGTGCGGAACCGCCACATGGCAGGCAGGTGGTCCCGTTCCTGCTAGGATGGCGGTCAGACTCAGGTCCGCCCGTCATCCTAACAGGCCCCTAGGTATTCTTTTTAGAAAAAAACAACTAAATAAAAATAGAGGCTAAATAAACAACACTAACAAACTAAATGCAATACTTCAATAAAAATAACATATCATTTTTTAACCAACAGAAATGAAAGAAACCAGTAAATAAACTGCAAATATCGAAAAACTATCCAGCAAGTAAAGAAAAACAAGATATATGTAAGTATACTTTGAAATGCAATAATTATATGTACATGCTTACTCTTCTATAATTAAAAATTAACAAATATATATATCTATACTACTATTATAAAGAGAGAACACAAACCTTTGAGCCAGGTAAACTACAAAAGTAATGCACCAATCACTACACACAATACACCATTTGAAAGAGGAGATGTAGCAGGAGGACATAGGCTATAGATGAAAAACAAAATACATTTAAAAAAGCAAAAACGCTAAGAATGGAAAAACAGTCCCTTGGGGGCGTGGTCGAGTGTAAGAATGTGGCCGTGGGCGTCTCAAAGAACAAATGTGGCTGTTTACAAAGCAATGCCAAATGCTAATAACAAACAGAGTCCAAGGTAAAGAACAACACAGATACATATGCCCAGATATAGCGGAATTGCGCTTAATATGCAAACATAGAGCGGAAACGTAATTTAGGACGCACATTTAAAAAAAAAAAAAAAGGGGAAATAGAATTTAGGACGCACATTTCTAAACAAAAAAACATACAGCGGAAATGGCCTTAAAACTCACGAGGTGCGCAAAAACACACGACGTGCGCGCTATAACAATAAGAAATATACACAAATTGCAAGGAGTTACCCAGACAACATTTAACAGCGGGCGTGACTTGCATCTACGATGACTGTCTTCCATTGACATGCAAAAGACGTCACACAGGGGGCAGGGTTAAACGGACAGAACACCAATGGCAACGCTAATAAAGAAATAAACACACGACTTCTGCAAAAACACATCACAAGTCTTCAACCATTAGACAACGACGTCACAGGGGTGTAAACAGGAACAAACTAAGGCGCATTTTATTCACGGACAAACGCGAAAAGGGGCGAAATCTGCAGACTATCCTCAATGAAGAAAATAATACTTACGAAATAAATATAAACAAACAACTGGGAAAATTCACACGAGCAGGGCCAGGACTTGCACACAGAAGAGAGGAAACGATTCGGAAAGTGAAACGCAATCGGGGAAAAAATAACCTGACAAACCACCACGCTGAAAAGAATACTTAGCAATTAAAATAAAAACACAACTAGGCATATTCACACGAACAGGGCCAAGATTGACACACAGAATTAAAAAAAAAAGGATTAGGAAAGTTCAGACAACACAAAGGGCTTGCACACAATTCACAAAAAAAACACAGACAGTTTATTAAAACGAAGACCAAGGAAACAGCCTTACAGAGCCAGAACAAAATCAATTTAACAGTGCAAGGGCTTGCAGAGACAATTAACAAAACGAAACGGACAATTACTTGAAGGCATACCAAACATACAACAAGGAAAAACCCTTCACGAGCCTCAAATGAATCAATTTAACAGTGCAAGGGATTGGCCAGAAAATTGAAAAAAATAAACAGACACATTAATAAAACGAGGAAACACACTTCAAGAGCCTTCAAAAAATAAATACATTTATTAAACAGGTCACATTTTTCTATTTGGAACCTCTGCTACTACCAGCCATCTATCTATATCTATATTCACTTAAAAAACCATAGGTTTGAGGCCTTATATAGTTAGGAATTAGCATTTAAAAAACCATTGAAATTGCTCCTCTATAGTTATTTGTACTAATTATATTTCGCGCACCCGCAATCCACTGCTGATGATGTCACATATTACATCATTCATGACATGGTCAGTGACATCACTGATGACATCTCAAATGACATCACTGATGACGTGGGGTACGCGTACCGTACGCGTACAGTGCGCGTACCCCGCGATTTTTTTTTTTTGCCCTTGGGCGTCCTTTTGGGACCCCCTGAGAAGGGCTAGAGTGTTGGGGGGTCTCTACCCTGCCCCCTTTTCGTGTTTTCCACTCTTGTTTTGGGCTTTCTTGTGCCTCAGTTCTCCTGAAAACCAAGATGGTGGCCAACACTTCCTGGTTTGGACAGTTTGGAATGTTGACAGTCGACTGCCAGCCAATCAGAAACTCGCTCGCGCACGTAAGGGTACGCGCACGTACGCGTACGTACGCGTACCGTACGCGTACCGTACGCATACGGTGCACGTACGGTGAGCGCATATAGATATATAATTTGCTCAAATTCAATTTTCTCAACAACTACTGTAGGGATTTTCACCATATATAGAAAAGGCACTACTGCATACCTGTCCCTACCATTTTGTCAAGTTTGGTGTAATTCCGTTCGGCCGTTCAGGCTGTAGCCGTGTCTGAAGGTCCCATAGAAAATGCCATTTGAAAAAGTTCAAATTCAATTTTCTCAAGAACTACTGGAGGGATTTTCACCAAATGTAGCAAAGGCACATCTGCATACCAGGCCCTACCATTCTGCAAAGTTTGGTGTAATTCCATTCAGCCGTTCGGGCTGTAGCCGGTCCCTATGGAAATTAACATGGGGAAAACACGTTTTGGGACCTCCCTTTTGGCCCCTGCTTGACGAATCCCCCCGAAACTATCAGGGAAGGAGCGGAGCGGAGCTGGCCAAAATTCTGGAAAATTACACACAGATTCCTCAATCGGCGCCAAAGTTATTCCCAATAGAATGTTGAGCGCATATAGTTATATAATTTGCTCAAATTCAATTTCTCAACAACTACTGGAGGTATTTTCACCAAATATAGAAAAGGCACTACTGCATACCTACCCCTATCATTTTGCCAAGTTTGGTGTAATTCCGTTCAGCCGTTCAGGCTGTAGCCGTGTCTAAAGGTCCCATAGAAAATGGCATTTGAAAATTTTCAAATTCAATTTTCTCAAGGACTACTGGAGGGATTTTCACCAAACATACAAAAGGCACTGCTGCATACCAGCCCCTACCATTTTGCCAAATCTGGTGTAATTCCGTTCAGCCGTTCGAGCTGTAGCCTTGTCAGAATGTCCCTATGGAAATTAACATGGGAAAACACGTTTTGGGACCCCCCTTTTTTCTCGTCCCCCGATTCACGAATCCCCCAAAACTTTCAGGGAAGAAGCGGAGCGCATAGAGGCAAATTTAAGGAAAATTACAGGCAGATCCCTCAATCAGCGCCAAAGTTATTCCCAATAGAATGTTCGGAATTTCCTATGGTAACTAGGTCCTAACTATATATACCTACTGGCTGTCGCCAGTAGGTAATCTATATCTATACTACTATTATAAAGAGAGAACACAAACATTTGAGCCAGGTAAACTCAGGAACCACAGTGCCAATCCACACACCTGATACATCGTTGACAATGTCAGGGTGTGCAGATGGACATAGGCAATATAAAATAAAAATTAAATGTAAATTTAAAAATGTAACTTAAAAAAAAAAGTACTCCCCTGGAAGTAGCGCCGGCTGCGACTTAGCGCCGGCTGCGACGTAGCGCTTGCCGCGATGTGCGTGATGACCAGGAGGAGGGGCGGACATGAGCGCGGGGAGGAGCGGCGGACAGGCGGAGAGGAGCGGCAGACAGGCGGTGAGGAGCGGTGACGAACGGCGAGGAGAGGCGGTGAAGTCAGGAGCGCGGGGAGGAGCGGCGGCTCAGGTAAGGCAAAGGGACACGTAAAATGTCGGGCGGGAGGGGGCCGGGGCATGAGGTGGCTCCGGGACACGGACAATGTCTGGGCGGGCGGGGGTCGGAGCGGGCGGGATCCTCGGCGGGCGGTTGGCCCTGAAGCCTCATTGCCCCCGGACAACGTTGGGGCGGGCTGCTAGTACATATATATATATATATATATATATATATATATATATATATATATATATATTCGAACACAATCTCACTATCCACGTCAGAAAAACGGCAAGCACACTGGAATCCGGTACAAAGATTTTAATTCTGCAAACCCCCCTCACCCCAGACAGACGCGTTTCGCTATGAAAAGCTTTGTCAGTGTCAGTTAGTGCTCTAATTACAAAGCCATTTAAAAGCACACCAGCCCCTCATTTTTACATCAACATAGAAAATGGACAATATGTCTAAAGAATTGCGGCGGCCATCTTATAGTGTACCTATCAACACATTTCTTTTACTTTTAAATGGCTGAGACTATAAAGTGCATAATAAAATTACCAAACAATAACACAATGATAATCTCATATATGTACAAACTTTCATTTTGCCATATTTAGCATGCAAATTTCATAGGTTTGTAGTGACTTATTCCAACTTTTTTGTTAGCATCATTTTGTTTATTTGAAGGGGATAAATCCCCTTAGATTTAGCCACTACTACTTTGTCTTTGTCTTTTTGCCCTGTATGGGCTAGCTTAACCATTTTAGCTATTTCATAATAGGCTGCAACATACTGTCGGGCAACATTATGTCGGGACTGGTTTCATTTATTCTAATGTTTCTGAAGAATATACCCAATGACTGTTTGTAGCCAGAACTTGATTTCAAAGATGAACCCACATCTCCTCATCATTATTCAGGCCCCAAGGTGTTGTTGTTTTGAGGTCAATAATGTATTTTGACTCCATGATTCGAAGTGTCTTTTCTCTGTTACCGCCTCTTTCTGCTTATGGAACTTGGTCCATGCAATAAAAGCTGAGCAGATCCCTATTACTTTGGTGGTATATGGCAAAATGTCGAGCGACCGGATAGTTCTTATCCTTATTTGTAATTGCTCGCATGTGCTCTAAAATCCTCAGCTTAGTGGCGTTTATTGTGCTGCCTATATATCTTTTCTTGCATGGGCACTCGAGGCAATAGATTGTATGGTCAGAGTTACAATTGAGAAGATGTTTGATTTTTCTGTGGGGTCTGTCTTCACCTGTTCTGCCTGGGAATTCTAGAACTTTTCTGCTATTTTTGCAGGCTTTGCACCTTAGACAAGGAAAAAATCCCTTTGTTTTAGTTAGAGGTGCAGGTGGGGGTTTTGAAATGAAATGACTATGTACAAGGTGATCTGATAGTGATTGGCAACAGCGATACGTAATTAAGGACCTGTCTGTCAGCTCTTTTTTCAAGATATTGTCCGTGGTCAAGATGTGCCAGTTTTTTTGAAAACTCTGTACTAGATCACACGATTTGTTATTATACGTGGTGATCATTCTCACATTGTTGTCTTGTTGGGGTTTATTTTTGACTACTAGGAGATCCCTCCTATTTATAGACGATGATTTCTCAACTGCTTCTTTGAAAAGGTTGCTAGAATAGCCCCTATTTTTGAAACGTGTTCCTGCCTCAGTTTTGGCTTTTAAGAAATCATCTTCAGACGAACAGTTTCTTTTTACTCGTAGGAGTTCCCCATATGGAACGTTTTTTACAAGGCTCCTAGGATGGTAACTCGCCGCATGTAGTACGGCATTACCTGCTGTAGGTTTCCTATAAAGTCTTGTGTGTAGTCTTTCATTGTGTACAAAAACCTCCAAATCAAGATAAAACACATTAGTGGTACTTATCGTGCTCGTAAATTTCAAATTCCACTGGTTTTCATTAAGGGCCATAATGTACGCCTCAGCCGAGGGTTGATCAACCCGCCACACTATAAAAAAAAATAAAAAATAAAAAATAAAATATATATATATATATATATATATATATATATATATATATATATATATATATACATACATTCATTTACAGATATACAAAGAAGGTGACAGAAGGGGCAAAGTTCATTTCCTCACAAAAAGTAAAAATACTTCTGTGCTCATGGGCTATACTTATACACAAGAGAACATAACAAAAAATAAAACCATTGGAAATGTAGTAAATACTACTCCAATTCTTGCTATGGTAGAGTAACAACAATAGAATTTTTTTTATTATTGTTAGGCAACACAACCATCCCCCCAACGTCAAAGAAATTGAGGTGGGGGATGCTTTAGAAACCATCAAAGAAGCAAGCACCAGCTCACAACAAACCAGTACCCGAATATTAAAAAATGTAATAACTAGGTTTTCTGAACATGTAACAGGACAATCACCTTCTATTCCAACTCTAAAACCCCTGATAGCCAGAACTAAAATATCTACTGCTCAAACACCACCACCCTCAAACGTATGCAGCAATCAAAACTTTACAAGAATAGAAAGTCACAGACAAAGATGAAAAATTCATTCTTTATGACAATAAAAGTCATGAAAAAAGAATTATCACCTTTGCCACCAACAACAACTTTCAAAAGTTAAAACAATGTGAAACATGGATGATGGATGAGACATTTAAAGTTTGCTCTAAGCCTTTTATCAACTCTATATCATCCACGGGAAAAAATGAAGAAACTAACATCCCCTCCATATACGCCCTACTCCCCAACAAACAAAATATTACTTAAATAGAACTCCCTACAATAAACAGACAGAAAACAGCTTCCCACAAGCTTTCAAGCAAGCAATGATTCAGTCAATTTTAAAAATATATCCACATACTCCAATCAATGTTCCCTCTAATTTCTTTTTTCTTTGTGCAGCAGTATAAGGTCTCTGTACGCAGTAGCCAAGGCTATGTGTGCCAAGAACCCAAATATGTGTGACGGTGCGGCGACAGATATCAATGCAAATATCGCTCAAACATTTGCTTAATAAAGTGAAAAGATAGTGTATTCCATACATACAGCACCACATGAAGGGCCTTAAGGCAGGTTTGCAATATACAATAAATATAAAAAGACTACAATATTCAAAAGCATAATCTCCATTAAATGTCTTTTAATGTAACAATGTGTTCCTTATTATCACTTGTGAAATGTGAATGCTACATCCCTGAGAGGTGTCTGTGTTATTCAAGATTGCACCACAATGGGTTCTGTGAAAATGCATTGCGGTATCATATCCTTACCCAACTACAGAACATTCCTTATATGCCTATCTCTTTCTGCACTCTTGCATGCCATTCGCAACCCCGCCAATTACAACACATCAGGCTTAGACTAACACATTTTAGTGTGATGGTCTTCATCACCACACTAAAATGCATAAATCACACTTTTGTAGTGCCTTGACACCACCTGCGTGCTGTGAAGCAGAAGCTGGAACTTCATCTGCAAGGTGCACGTTATGTGCACTATTGCAGTAGATAATGCTGCACCCTGCCAAGAATTTGGGCCCCACTGAATAATGTGCTGAACTCGTCCGATGTAATTTCAAACACCGGGACACTATCAGCAGCACCTGCACGTTGTCTGATTTCCATCTGCAACAAGTATCAACATGCAAGAGGGACAGGGCTTTCTTATTTAAGACCACTGCTGGGCTGATACCCAAGGCGGAATTTGAGGGGTCATCTGGACTTCTTTTGTTTGAGTATCTTGGCTGGGGGCAGTCAGGAGCCTCACACCTGACACAAATGTAGTGAGGTGAAACAAAGTCTCAAACCTTGTTAGTTTGTCACACTGCGCTTTGCATCAACACGTGCATATTACATGTACAGTAAATTATTTAAGTTTGAATGTACAGGATGTGTTACCGAAAACTGGGAGATTGCAAGGTGTAGAAGTCACACATCACCTTCCATAGCTCACTGTGCTATTATCCTCACAATGCGCACAAATGTACACATGATAGACCTGCTAAACATATATGTGAAGGCTTCAGATCTGATATCAGTTCTTGTGATGCCACTTCCCTTAAAGTTGTGGCTTGTTATGCCACTTTCTATGATGTCACTTCTTGTGTTGCCATTTCCTGTAAGTTCATGGCTTGGGATGCCACTTTCCATGATGTCACTTCTTGTGATGCCACTTCCTGTAAAGTCATGGCTTGTGATGTCACTTTCTATGATGTCACTTCTTGTGATGCCACTTCCTTTAAAGACGTGTCTTGTGATGCCACTTTCTAAGATGCCACTTTTTATGATGCCACTTTCTGTGATGCCACTTTCTATGATGCCACTTCCTGTAAAGTCATGGATTGTGATGCCACTTTCTATTATGTCAATTCCTGTGATGCCATATGTGATGTCACTTTGTGTGATGTCAATTCCTGTGATGCCATGTGTGATGTCAATTCCTGCGATGCCATGTGTGATGTTGTGAATCGTGATTTTTGCGCGCCATGATGAAACTTGCATACTGTCTATTTAATTTGTCCCCCCACTTTTTAGGACTTGTGCCCTGATTGGACTGACATTTTGAAATTGTCACACACAGCAATCTGAAACCTTGGAAGCTATGTGTCGTCCATTTTCTGTTTGTGTGAAATGCCCCAGTTTTTGGCTTTAAAATTCTGGTCGCCCTATTTATCAACAAAAGGCACACAGCAAGCCTGACAGCACTTCACAATCCCTAATATATATTAGGGATTGTGAAAGCACACGTTGTTCTGTTAGGCTTGCTGCGTGCCTTTTGTTAATAGAGGGCAGCAGATTGTGTGCCTTTTTGAGTGTTCATGTTAATTGCAGCTCCTGCCATGCTTACACTCGGGGCTGCATTTAACATAAAAACTTTCAAAAAGGCACACAAACTGCTGCGCTCTGTTAAGAAAAAGCACTGAGCATGCCCAACTGCACGATGTGTGCTTTCACAATCACTAATACGTATTAGTGATTATGAAAGAACACGTTGCACTGTTAGGCTTGTTGCATGCCTTTTGGTAATAGAGCGTTCCAAATTGCGTGCCTTTTTAAAAGTTTTCATGTTTACTGCAGGGCCCTGACATGCTTACATAAGGGGCTGCATTTAATATGAAAACTTTCAAAAAGGCACATAAAGAGCTGCGCTCTGTCAAAAAAGGCAGGCAGCAAACCCAACAGCAGGACGTGTGCTTTTACAATCACTAATATATGTTAAGGATTGTGAAAGCACAAGTCGCGATTTTAGGCTTGCTGCATGCCTTTTCTTGATAGAGCGCAGAGGGGGGCAGATAGTCTGCTTTTCTTCAAGTGTTCATGTTAATCGCAGTGCCCATCTTGCTTCTACAGGGCACTACGATTAACCTGGATACTTGCCTCTGGTGGTGTGTGCGCCTCAAGGATGTCACTGCACGCTCAGATTCACAAACGTGGGCGGGCGCCCAGACACGCACCTTAAAGGGAAAGTGACTGCAATGCACAGTTGCTATTATCATTTCAATCAAAATACCTGGAGACATCTCCAAAAATCTACCCTAAGTATAGATTACGGCAAAAATAGCAACTTTGCTTACCAAATAAAAAAACTAATACCACTGGCCTATGTACCAACAACAGCAGTAGCCAACCACTATAATATAATTATTGAAAGTCCTTTCTACCAAGCGACCGAAGCAAAGCTAACACCCTTCCTTGACTTCTGTGAAGACACCTGGGTAGGAAGACTACATAGGTCAAAATCCCCTGGTGGAATGTCTATAATATCACCCTAGCAGAAAATCGCTAAAACAAATAACGCAGTGGAAGGATGGCATAATGCCTTCCAAGCCACAATAGGAAGAAGACCACCAACTTTGCACAAACTAACAGAAGCCATCAATAAAGAACATTGGGGCTCATTATGATGGTGGGCGGATATCAGTCCGCCCACCATCATAACGTGCTGGGATAACCCACCAGACGTGTGGCGGTCCCACCAGTCCAATTAGGATGGGCCCGCCAGTATGGCGGGCGCATCCTGGCCTTGTAACATAGCGGTCGGTGCTGCCGGCTTCAGCACCGTTAGCAATGCCAAAGTGCCACGATGTGCATTTCCATGCACAACGTGGTAGGCACCACGCGGTGCCTGCCACCTTGTGCATAGGAATGGTACCCCCCCCAGTGGACCTACACCCTCCCCCCACACTGAGGGGGCCCGTAACAGGCCCCCAAACCCAATCCCTGCCAGCCTTTCCATGGTGGCAGCGCCGCCATGGAAAGGCATCTCCTAGGACACATCATAATATGGAGGATAGTGCCTGCTAGGCTACGCCACCATATTAGTGGCCCTTTTCCGTCTGCCAGGCAATCAGTGCAATTGCCACCGGCGGAAAAGTGGCGGATGGACATTGCGTCTGCCGTGATACCCACTGCCAATCCTAATTTGGGGTGGGTAAAATGCTCAGTGATGGCGGAAGGACCGCTGGCCAGGCGGAGGCGGTCCTTCCGCCATAATAATGAGCCCCAAAGTTATCAAGAACTAAGGCTAGAACAATTCCTCACTAAGGGGGTCATTATGATTGCACTGGGCCCGCCACTGCCAGCCGTGCAGTAGCAGGCCCTCCGCTATCTCGCTGGCAATTTCCCCCGCCACATTACAATGACGGGGTAATCGTTCCGCAAGCGTGACGGGTGCAAAGACCACCCGCCATGCTTCTGCCACAGATAATTGTTAAGATTACCTGGCGGAGTGGAAAGGACATTGTAAATGGTGGCCGTGCCTAGCAGTCACCGTCCGCCAGATTACAATGCTGGCTACAGCCAGCCTCTCCATGGAGGTGCAACCGCCATGGAAAGGCTGGTGGTGATAGGATTTGGGGGCCCGTTGCGAGTCCCCTCAGTGATTGGGGGGTGGTGTACTGGGGGGTACTCATGGTAGACATGGTGGTGCCTGCCACGTAGTGCAGGGAAATGCAGTGCATGCCCTATTAACATTGTGAACGGTGCTGCAGCCAGCAGCACCATCCGCAATGTTAAAGGCCCGGGATGCGCCCGCTATACTGTTTGGTGGGACTACCGCATGACTGGCGGCCGGGTTCAAATACCGCAACAATGGCGGGCTGACTAAAGTCAGGCCGCCATTGTAATGAGCCCCTAAAACAGGTCCTAAACTTAGTAAGCAAACAAAAACAATGTACAAATATCTACAGCACAAAACTAGACTCCACCCAAACACCAAAGAACTAGAATACTTGGAAATAATAGCCACATCAAAAATTTAAACATAAGACAATAGCAAACATCATGCAGCATTTAAAAGTTACAAAACAATTAAACAACATATTTCTATTCTTTTTCAATGTAATAATTATGTGATTTAAAAACTTTAAAACGTACATAAAAATATGACATAATATAAATATTAAAATAAAAAACAAGCAAACAAAATGTTAACAAAAAACATTTCCCACCCATAATAATTAAAAGATAACTTACAGTTTTGTTAGTGGTGGATGGTCCTCAAAAATGAACAAATAAAAGAATACCCACCAAAAAATGTAAAAATGCAACTGTTGAAAAAAGGCTCCACTTATGCAATCCTCTCAAAAACGAAACCCCGAAAACCCCCAAAATTTGTTAATTAAAAACAGCTCCAACAAATCCGAAGAATAAAAGGATATGTAAAAAATTAATTTGTTTCAAAGAAACAAAATACATTTTCCTTTTTTTTTTAAACGAATCTTCAACACCATACCTTAACTAAATGGGAAACCTGCTAAAAAAAACAACCCCCTCCCACATTAACACATACAAACCCACACACAAATTACCACATTAAATACAACATAACATAATTAAACATCACACAACTAACACTATATAACACTATACTACTCTTCAAAACGACATCAAATACATGAAACACTAAACTACCATAGCAACGCCAAACTGCACAAAAAATGAAACCTTAACACCTAACAAATCTAACTACACTACTACCACTACCTTCTCCCTGCCCTAAAATTACCTTAAGCGACGAAACGCAGCTCTCAACCGCAAGTTCCATCTTCCAAAATAAACTAAAAACGAAATAGGTAGACAGAAAAGTGAGCAAATGCAAAAAAATGGCAGCGTTATAAAAAAAAATGTTTAAACTACCTCTCCATAGACAAAAATGGAGAAATAATAAAAAATAAGTCCAAAAGATTCAATATAACATTTTATAATATGAAAAAATAATATAATAAATAATAATAATATAAAAATGTAGCAAAATGTACAACAAATTTAAAATATATTAAATATATTACCACAAAACATAAAACATAATATTTAATATATATAAAATATATATTTCTTTGATGTACTTACTTTAAAAAAAATACAAGAAAAGTATTGTGAAGGTGCAAACAATGTAACAATGTTTAAGTGAAAAAAATAGATACAAAGATGTGTTTTGGGAAAATAATAGTAAATCATTTAATTGATAAAAATATTTTTTAATAACAATTAATATACTAAATTATAAAAAACAAATGTACGAACTATAACAGTGTAAAACACATATATAATTTTATTACAAAAATTAAATGATCTAAAATGTATTAGAAAATATGTGAAAAACAAATATACTAAAATGTTTACTTTTCTTTAAAATAGATAACAAATAACAAAAATCTAAAAGTCTATAATGAAAGTACCAAAAATATACTTATTTTACTACTACTTGAATATGATTGCATAAAAATGTACCATTTTTCAAAAGAGTTTAAAAAAATGTGTATTAAAAAATATATTTGTAAGGATGTAAATGTACATCAAAAATATAAGTTGAAATGTTTTATGTTTTATAACGTATTTTAATTTGTTAATCTTGTTTTTTATTATTTTCAAAAATTGTAAGATAGAACTGAATAAAAACAATTGAATTGTGACCAACTAAAATAAATACTTTTCGTGAATAATAATGTGAACAATAAAAGCTCAAATACATCTCCTTTTTTATTTACATCTAAAGTCAGAGAAAATGCTATATAATAAACATGAAAATTACTATTCCAAATCCATACCAACTAAAATCAGGGAAAGTGATGGATAATAAACCATAAAAAAATTACTATTCCAGCTCCAAACCAACTAAACTCTAGGAAAGTGCTGGATAATAAACCATAAACAATGTCTATTCCAACTCCAAACCCACTAAACTCAGGGAAAGTGCTGGAAAATAAACATATTAAAATTCAACATTTCCCCCCAAAACTATATAAAATATACAAAAAAAATTAAAAATGTAACGCAAACATTTCCAAAAAATTGTAAAGGGCATTTCAAAATAAGCTAAAAATGTATAAAAAGCAATATGATATAAATTAAAATCTTTCAAAATGTTTAAAAACTGAACAAAAGATTTGGGTATTTCTTCTCGTACCAAAATAAAATAAAGTTACATTTTTAATTCTAAATTTCCCACGATTTAGTTTTTAAGTCTTTAAATTTAGAAATGTTAAAAAAAAATAAAAAGAAAAAATGTAATATTTTAAGCATTTGTAAAACAAATACAATAAAAAATACATATACCGATAAAAAAACATAATTTTAATTATGTATATTTGTTTGAATATTATTTAAATAAAAAAATAGTTTACATCATTTTTTATATTTTTTTATATTTGTTACATGAAAATGTTTCACAAGTTTTTTAAATTTACCATTTAAAATTTTTAATGTAAGAATTTTTTTACATTTTTCATTAATAGATATTTTTTGTAAATGTGGAAAATTAGGGGCCTATTATGATGGCAGGCGGACTATGTACACTCGCCACCGCATCGGTGCACGGGACAGACCGCCGATTTTTCTGCAGTCCCGCATTCTTACATTGTGGCGGGCAGTGCTGTAAGCAGCACCCGCCGCAATGCAAAGAATGCATGTTGTGCATTTGCATGCCACCTTGTGCATGCAGATATAGGGTAATACCATTGGTACCCCCATGTGCACCCCCCCCACCCCCATCACCCTGGGAGCCCTCAACGGGCCCCCTTTACCACAGAGCGGCATCGCTGCCATGGAAAGGCACAAATCCGCACATATCACCGCCACCATATTATGGGCCAGGATCACACGGCAGGCAATCGTAATGATTGTCTACCTGTAGTAAAGTGGGATTGGGGATTCACTGTTATGTGCTTCAGTGGTAATTCCTGACATGAGAGATCAAGTTTGATCAAGTGTTCAAGTTTCAAGTGATCAATTTTGGTATGTTTGTAATAGTGGTGATAAAGACTGCTGTGCTGTAGGATTGCCTTTTTAACTGTTCTGACTGTTCTGAAGAACTGCTTCTCTGTTATGCTGAGCTGTCCTGCTACCTTCCGACCTCTGCCCTGCTTAGGACAAGGACTGGACCCATCTCACATGATCCCAGACTGACACTTCAGCCCTGGGCTCTGTAGCTATTTTGCTACAAAACTGAAGCATTCATCACCTTTGCGCAGTTGGGAACTGATGCATCACCCTTCGACGCCAACACAGGGGCTGTTCAATGACAAAGGTTCTACAACCTGCACAGTCCAACGATGACACTCTTTGCAGCTCAATGACAATGCATTACCTGCATCTAAATGGAGCTAGACGACGATGCAGTGACCTGACAACGTGGTAAAGATCAATGCATCGTGCTCTCTGCATCGATGCTTTGCTCCATCCAAGGTACTTTTTCAGTGGGATCTGCATTAGTCTCATAATCAGCCTGCACTCCATCGTGGTTGGCCTGAACTTTGGATTTACCACAGTCCCTTGTGACCTCAACTAACCTTTTACTGCTATTTACATCAAAGCACTGTTTTTGCATTAATTAGTAACTCCAGTTCTTCTTATTGGATTTTTGTCGTTTTGGTCTTGTGTTACTCATATAAATATTCTCTATTTTCCTAAACCTATGTGGAGTCTTTTCGTGTTGTATTGATATATGTATCAGGACCACCTGCTACTGTTATCAGTTCCAAGGGTAGGGAATACACAATTGTATGTACAGATCCCTAGGCAACTAATTGTTTAGTTAGAATTGTATTATGAAGGTCAAAAGTACACATGCAAGCAAAACTACAATGTTCTTTTATTATATCAAAATCTCTCTAAAATCAGAGGTCAAAGCATGAACTGTATTACTTCAATATACAAATATCATTTGGTACTGCTTGGAAATGTAGGTGCAAATTTTACAATAATAGTAGCATCTTTCTAATAGAATCACATCTGGTGGTTCATAGAAATGTTTTTCTCGTTAAAACAATGGATAATGAGCTATCTCAATTAGTATATATGATCTGAGAGGCAGTGTGGTAGCTGCGATCCTTGATGAATCATTATGGGTTCGAGTCTACGTGCGTTTTGGTGACCCAAGCGCCTCCATCAGAAAAGCCAAAAGCAAAACATACCTAAAAACACATAGGGGCATAAAGGAGTTATGGCCGAGTTAACTGCACTTTATTGCAGCCAAAGTCGCGATAAATGTATCACCCCATTCACAAGCTGGTGCTAACAGCCCATAGCACCAGTTTACCTGCAATAGCAGCCGCAAAAAGATCGCCAGAGATGGCCCCTGCAACTATCGCTAATAAGATGCAGATTAGGCGTTCCTGTGCAAAAAGCGGCAACAACACTACCCCACAGCATACTCAACGACCAGCCAGATCGGCGATATGACCACAAGACATGCATTAAGCAGCAGGAAATTAACACCTGCTCTAACCTGGTGTAAAGTCGGACGGCAGCCAACACCAGAAAAGGGAGCCCAGCCCAGAGCCACACCTAAAGTCAAACAGAAGCCATGGAGCAACTGATCATGCAGCTCAAAGCCCCTCCAGGCCTGCCACCACCCTCCGAACCTCCTCCACACCACTCCCCCGGATCACCACGGAGGCAGAGCAGACACAGACCGTGGACTTTCAGAAAACGCACCAGCCTCACAGACTTAACACCAGAGAATGTCATTTCCCACTACAGGCTCAAAAGGGCAACCATCCTCTGCATCCTGAACATCATTGCCCACAGGCTGACAGTACTAACACTGCGGACAACCAACATCCCACCCCAGACAAAGCTGCTGGCTGTGCTGCACCTGTTGGCCTCTTGTACCTTCCAGCCAACAACCATCAGAGTCAGAGGAGTCTCACAGCCAGCCCTACCAAAGTTCCTCAAACCTGTCTTGGATGCCATCATCAGCTTGGTATCCCAGTACCTATACTTCCCCCATACTGCGCAGGAACAGTTGGATACCAAGCAAGGCTTCTACACCATAGCTGGCATCCCCCATGTGTTGGGGGCAATAGACTGCACATATGTCCTACTTGTGCCCCCTGCCGACACTGCACACATTTACTGCAACAGATAGCATACACATTCCATCAATGTGCAGACAACAGTGGACCACCGGGGACTGTTCACCAATGTCGTCACCAACTACCCAGGCAGTGTGCATGATTCCTTCATCTTCTGACAGTCCATCATCAACCGGCGCTTCCAGGATGGCACCTACGGAAATGCTTGCTCGTTGGTAAGTACCAAATGAACACACCACACACCTCAACTTCACAATCATGTCAATCACAACTCTGGGAATGCACATTACAAACTCACATACAACATGCCAAACAACATGCCCACCTACCAGACACAACAGCACAACTCACTGTGGTAACCTGGGCTAGCCATGTACACAAGCCATCAACGGCATGGCACTTCAGCCACGCCATAGCAGATTAGGGGAGAGTAGGGAGCCAGGCATGTGCGAAGGAGGCAAGTGACCCATGAATAAGCATGTGCAAAATGCCAAGGGTGGCGTGGTTGTGCTGGCCAAACTGCAGTATGTAGACCACGCACATATCCATGTTGACACACACTGCTGGTGTATGGAGTGTAGTGGACAGTGGACCCAACCATGTCACCCCAGCCAGTGGGGAAGATCGCAGAAATATAGCTTGTTATGTCCCCTCCTGTAAGCGTGAGCGGAGTGGGCTGCCCCTGCATAAGCTAGGCCAGTGTAGGGTTGTGAATAAAAAGCATGTAGCTCTGGGCATGGTTCTCTTCTGGAATGCCCAATTTCTCTGCCAAGGCGGCGCCTCTCACCCTGCCACGAGGCCGACGCCGTCGCCATGAGCGATGTTGCCTGCGATCCTGCGGGCCTGATGCACCCCAGGCCACTGGTCCCCAGATCCGTCTTGGCAGCCCCTGCGCACCCAGGTTTCACTGCTCACCTGCCGACACCGGCATGTGTCGAAGAGGGCCCACCACGTTCCAGTGCAAGCTCCAGGCCCGAGGCCCACGACCTTGGCAGCCTCCTCAGACCATCACGGCCTCCGCGACACAGGCCCGCTAAACTCCATTCTCATTGACGTACTTCACCGGCATACACAGCGGACAAGTAGGACACACATTGGGAACTGAGTCTTGATTACACCATGGCAGAGTACATTATTTAAGGCTGAAGTTATGTCCGGGAGTCCGCCTGGTGAGCAGCTCCCTAGTCTTCTGTCTTTCCTTCTTTTAACTTCTGAGGTGACGATTCAGCTCCTGGACAACACTAAATCGGGCTCTCCCTTGGATTCTTGTCCGCTTAAAGTTTTGAAAGCCTGCTGAGAAGTGGTTACTCTACCTCTTATGAATGTTATGAACCGTGCCATCTTGGAGGGAATTTTTCCCTCCTTATGGAAAATGGCGGTTGTAAACCCTCTTCTGAAGAAACCTGCCTTGGACCCTGGAGATTTGAAAAATTTCCATCCCATTTCTCTTCTTCCTGCCCCTGCAAAGATGTTGGAGTCCCACCTTAACTTCCATCTTAGCTCTTATCTTAGGGACTTTGCCCTTTTGGATGTCTCTCAGCACGGCTTTAGGAAACTTCACAGCACGTAACCTGTGCTCACTGCTGTTGTCAACAACATTCGCTCTCAGGTCAACAAGGGCCATACTACACTCTTGGTCCTGTTAGACCTTACGGCAGCCTTCAACACTCTGTCTCCCTCTATATTGGTGTCTCGACTTAAAGAGATAGGGGTCGGAGGCTCTGCCTTGAGCCTTCTTGCTTCCTTTCTTAATGAAAGGGAACAGAGAGTGCAAATGGACCAGTTTCTGTCTGCTCCTAAACCTGTGCATTGTGGGGTCCCCCAGGGCTCTTCATTGAGCCCCATATTGTTCAACATCTATGTGGCCCCACTTGCTAGGGTGGTTAGATCTTTTGGGCTGGACGTGCTGTCCTATGCTGATGACACCCAAATAATGGTTTTCCTTACTCATTCCTTGAAGGACTCTGCCCAGAATTTTAGGAATGTCATGGAGGCTGTCTCTCGGTGGATGGTGCAGAATTTCTGGTCAATGGATTGGTGGCCGCCTTCACTCGGGGAATGTTCCCCACTCGCCAGTATGCTAAGAACTTGGGGTTGCTAATGGGCACCGCCGTTTTCCTTTGACCGTCAGGTCAATAGGACTGTTTCCACTTGTTGCGGCATCATCAGGGTTCCTAGAAAGATCGATCATTATCTCTCCCCAGATGCTCGTAAACAGGCCATGGTAGCATTAGTTTCTTCTAGGCTGGACTATTGTAACACCCTTTATTTGGGTGTTAACAAGAGTCTCATCCATCGTCTCCACATGGTCCAGAATGCTGCGGCTAAGATGGTTTTGAGCCTCCCCAGATTTGCTTCAGCTTCTGCAGCCCGGGAGAATTTACATTGGCTCCCTATACACTCTAGGATTATTTTTAAAACTCTTTGTTTATCCTATGGAGCTTTCCATGGCACTGGCCCAGAAGGGATCAGGTCTCTTGTTCATCGCTATTCCCCTAGCAGATCCCTTCGTTCCTCCTATAAAAACCTTCTTGAGGTTCCCAGATTTGTAAAGGCGAAATGGGGAGGTAGAGCATTTACCTCTGTAGCATCCAGATTGTGGAATTTGCTCCCCCCTGAGCTTGTAAGTCAACCCTCACTCGCTTTGTTCTGTAGGGCCTTAAAGACCTGGCTTTCCTCTGAAGCGTACATGTAAAGCCGACTTTGTCTGATGATGTGTTGGATGACCTGTTCTGGCGCCTTGATGCCCTTGGGCTAAATTGCGCGGTATAAGATTTAATTAATTAATTAATTAATTAATTCATTCATTCATTCATTCATTCATTCATTCATTCATGTCACTATACTCCCTTCAATGTGGTGCCACCAAGGCTGTGCATAGGACTCGCACCAAATTGTCTGTGGGCCCTTGCTGACTGCGGCCTTTGGCCTACACCGCTGTCCTGCAGGCCTCATACCAATCCAGTGCAGTCCGTCACAGACAGGACACGGCATCGTCGCTGGCTAAACACTCGCTCAGCTCTGGTGCCACTACCTATGTCACCTACAAATCTAATGCAAATGCCATTCCAACATCCTGTGTTAGAGATCCAGGAGGACATGGCTGGACAGTGGTAAACCCACACTGATTGCAGCCTCCGTCCGACACTGCGGCCAACTACGTCACATTTTTGGAACTCAGTCTTGATTGCTTCATGACAGTGTACATGTCAGAGTACTCAAGGAGAGGAGTAAAGGCTCTCCTTTATAGAGATGATAGGACACTACCAACAACTGCACTGATGCCACTGACTCTGTGCAGTGCATGCCTACCACACATGGCTGTGGGCCCCTGATGACTGCTGGCTCCGGCACACACTGCGGTGGAGTAGGTCACACATTTCAAACTGAGTTTTGCCCTCTACACTGCAGAGTCCATCTCATTGTACAGGCCTCATCGCAGACTGCATCCCCTTCCAGCTCTGTTGCCCCTGAGTGTGTGCCCTGAAATTCATGGTCAATCTCTGTTTGTACGTCAGTGGTGTCTGGGCCCATGGGCTGGAGGTTGTCTTCCTCTACATGTTGCTGATACTGACAAGGTGGAAAAGGTGAGTCTGTAGCATTCGACTCCTCCATATTGCCTGTTTCTGCTTGCTTCTTCCCTCTGCATCATGCCCTGGAAGGACACCTTCCACTGTCCCCCGCAACCCTCTGCAACATTCTCCTTGGACATCAACGAGGACCCGCTCAGCACGCGTGGCCCTACCTCAGTACACCGCAAGTCACCGTCCCTTGGCGGTGTGCCTGTGCCGGCCGCTGTGCATCCGGGGCCTTAAACTCTGTGCTGCTCAAGTCAGGGACCCATGATGTCCATACCTTATACTGCTGATTGTCTGCTCACTGTTGTAGTTTTTGACAGCACCAACCAACCCCTGTGGTGGCTTACACTACCCAGCACCCATGCAGCACAGGCGCCACTGGAGATGTTACCCTGGCAATAAAAGGGGCTGGGCTCATGTGCCCGTAGCCAGTATCACATACTCACTCAGTGTGTCCGTGTGGTCATTATGTATGCATGTGGGACCGGGGCCATTCCACATGAAATTGTGCTGGTTACAGCATGTGCAACCATGTTACCGCAGGCAGTTTTGTAGATCTGGGACATGTAACCTTGTCTGATCTTCATGTGAGCGTAAGCGTGGGGGATAGGTGTACGACAGTACTGTGTAGGGGTGTGGCTCCTCCCCACGTGGATCTGGGTGTGGTACAGTGTGGGCCTTGCCAAGGATGTGGCTGATGCATGTGTCTTTGTTGCAGTGTCTGCGCCACCCGTCATGCAATTGACAATGTTGCTATGTGGCATGTCCCCGGTGTGCTTGGTCAGCCGAAGGGGTATATGGGGGAGGGCATGCCCGTTCGGGGTCAGAAATCACACATGCCAACTTTTGCGTGTGTCACTATTAGCGCAGCATGACCCAAAGATGTTTCCCTCAACTGCATGTCGAGTTCAGCCAGGCAGGTGCTCTACATCTGTGTCAGCACTGTCCTTGCAATGGGCCTACACTCACGTGGCCGGCCACATTCTGCACAGCATCATCACTGTGTCATACTCAGGCTTGTAGACATGCGCAGAGAGGCATGTCAATGGTGTGCCATAGGTGTGCATGTGATATATTTGTGCTGCGCACACTAGTGAATGTGCTCAGGGGGAGGTGCAGCAGTGAGGCTACATAGTACATAGTGATGCAGCTCATTTGCAACACACAGTACATGTCATACAGGAATCACTAAGTCACACATATCACACATCAATGAACCAGTGAGCCTGCCAGAACATCATGCAGTATGTGGTCGTGACTCATATCTCTCTACACTGTCACAGGTGACCAAGGATATGCACTCTGCGCTTGGATGATGACACCCCTCCGAGCCCCGAACACACAGGCCCAGAGCCAGTACAATGTGGCCCAGAAACGCACATGGGGCATGGTGGAGTGCACATTTGGCGTGTTGAAGTCACGTTTCAGGTGCCTGGACATCACAGGTGGTAAGCTTCTGTATAGCCCAAACCTTGTGTGCAAGATGATCATTGCATGTTGTGTTTTGCACAACATATGTGTACGCAGCAAAACCCATGGATACGAGTGCCAGATGCACCGGACGAATATGATGAAGATGATGCAGGTGGACCAAATGCCACTGCAGCCGCAGCAGGAATAGCCCGAAGGGACGACATCATTGACAATTTCTTCTCTGGTTGACGTCACATTGTGTGGGTCCTTAGTGGTAACGGCACAGTATTTTGACTGCCACAGGCACTGCATGCGCTAATAAAAGCATTCCGATAGACATTCCCTGCGTGAACGTCACTCATCTGTCCAGACACTTCACTCAGACAAGTGTGGGTGTGACATGTTATGCTGTCAATTGAGGGATTTGTTGATGGATGGTGGGTGTGTCCCCTCTGCGCAGTGAGGCTGTTTATGATGTCACATATTCGGACTGCCAGTTCTGTGTGTCACAGTTGTTGCGGTATCGCACTCTTCGGCATTTCACATGTGTCCCAATTCATTCCATTTTGGCTGTCATTTGTACAAGTGAAAACAGGGATCCATTTGTGCTCTGATATTGTATTGTATTGTATTGTAATTGCATTTATATAGCGCCTATTACCCCTGACGAGGCGTCAAACCGCTTTTCCGGCGAGTAGCACGCTACTCCGGGACCCATAGAGGATTAGTGTTGAATTAGTATAGTGAAACATGCAAGTACATTTTAAGTGGTAGATAGGTTAGTCAGTTATTTGGATTTGGAATGATAGCAGAAGAATAGAGGAAGAAAAAAGGTTTGTATTTATATAGCGCTTGTTACCCCTGATGGGGTGTTGAAGCACCCACTCCGGAAGCCCATAAAGGATTAGTGGTGAATTAGTATGGTGAAATATGAAAGTAATCTCAGTGGTGGATATTAGTCAGTTATTTGGAGTGAGAAGGATAGCGGAGGGATAATAGTGGAAGAAAGGTTTGCATTCATATAGCACTTGTTACCCCTGATGGAGTGTGGAAGCACGCCACTCCGGAACCCATAAAGGATTAGTGGTGAATTAGTATATTTGAATATGGAATTTGAGAAGTGAACATGTTAGTCTGTTAATTTTGATTGAAAAGGATAGTGGAGGGATAAAAGAGTGAAGGATTTTTTTTTGTTTTGTTGTTAGGTCTTAGCAGTTGGAGGAGGCTTTTGGATGAGTAAAAAGGATTTTGGAGGGGAGGAATCAGAGGGAAGCGTTTAGAAAGGTTTGTTTTGGGGGATAGGTATAGTAGATAGAGGTGTCAGATGATACAAGGAGGGATAGAGTAGGAGAGAGCCAAGAAAGGGTTATTTTGGGGATCATAGTTATGGTATGGGGTTTGGGATAAATGAGAGTGGATGTTGAGGATATATTGATAGATGTATAGGCTGAGAAATAGGGTAGTAAATTGAAAATGCTAAATTAGAAGAAAGTGATAAATATATAGAACCATAAGAACCTTAAGTTTGTGGATGTGGTTGGTGTGGGCTGGGAATTGTTTAATGTGAAAATGGGCACCATTTCTGGCCCTGGCCAGTCTTGAACAGGCTCCAACAGACAGCTGCCCTTGGCCTCTCAGCCCTTAGTCCTAACGCCCTAACTCTGGCCTTTTATAGCCCTAGTAATCAGGTGACCCCTACAGCCAATGTGAAACCTAGCCCTAATACTATCCAATCATAACACTAGCCCTAAAATCTTTGAACCAATAGGAGACCAGGACCTTACAGCTAATCTTAGCCCTAGTCCAAGCACCCAATCAGTTAAAAAACCCCGATCTCTACGTCCAATAGAGGCCCTAGCCCTACCAGTAGTCCCAACCCAAGTCCAAGCAACTAATTATACAGGAAGCCCTAGTCCCTACTTCCAATAGAAAGCCTAACCCTACTGTTAGTCCCACAACTAGTCCAGCAATCAATCATACCAGAAGCCCTAATAGCTACTTCCAATTAAAGGTCTAACCATAGCCCTAGTCCCACCCTACTCCCAACAACCAATAACATAGGAAGCCCAAGTCCCTACTTCCTTTTTTTTTTTAAATTTTTATTTGGTGATTTACAATTGCAGATACATAAAGAGAGAGAGAACAACGATTTAGATAAAAAACAACAACAAGTAAAAGAAAAAAAATACAACAGTATTATAACGAGGGTTCATAAAAAAAAAAAAAAATCATACACATTTCAAAGAAAGAGAGATGTTAAGAATAATACATAAAGAATAAACAACAGATAATTAAGGCAGTATAATCTTGATTACATACTTTTAGCCACAATCACTATTATCATTACTCCAATTTTCAATTGGTTTCCAAATCTCGATACCACGTGCTCTAAGCTTTATCCCTTTACATGCAAAAATCGCCTTTTCCTGATTGTACATACCTAAAAGCCTAGACAACCAAATCTGAAAATTAGGGGGATCAACATCCTTCCAGCGGGCTGTTAATATGATTCTATATACAGCTGTACTTAAGAAGAGTGATACTTCTTCCGCCTTCGTATGTTTCAGAGTGTTATCGTAGCCCAAAATATAGAGGGTTGGAGATTCGGCTACTGGATGCCCAAACACCTCCTGCCAAAACTCAGCAATCATTGTTCGCAGTGCTAGCAATTTATCACAGTCATAAAGCATATGTAATAGATTTGCCGCTGCTTTGCCGCACCTTGGACACTCTGAAGTAGGCCTTATCCCCCAAGCAAAAAGTTTAGCGGGAGTGAAATACAAATCAAAAATAGTTTTATATAGTTGGGCTTTCAAATTGGAGGACATAAATAGCTGTGACGATAGTATAAGAGACATGTCGATGTCTACATTGGGATTATTTAGTTTCATTGACCAGCCCACTTCGGTAGATTCTAAGTCATCTTTTTGGTTTTCAATTAATGTGTCGTAGATGGTACCTATCCTAGTTGAGGCATTAGACAGATGATCGATTAGAGGAATATTATCCAGACAGATATTAACAAGTTTTGAATTTATGATTGTGTTAATTTGTATAAATTTGAATACACTGTTATTGGGGATAGCAAATTTAGATTGAAGTTGTTGGAATCTACTACCATTATTGGGGAGCATAAAATCTCCTACTGTTAATACTCCTAAAGTTTCCCACCGTCTGGAAGTAGCGTCATATGTTTGAGGTGGTAGTATTAAGGAGTGCCATAATGAGATATATCTGTTGTATTTGGGAATGTTCATATATCTCGAGATTTTCTTCCACGCTACCCAAGCGTTTGTTATAACCTTAAATTTAATTTTCTTATAATATGAGGGTTCAATCTGTTTCAGTAGCAAGCCATTAGCAATATCGCCGATAGACAACTCGTAGATTGAAGGTATGTGATTACCCCCCACCTCATATCCCAGTGGTTTAACATGAAATAATACCAACATCTGTTGCAGAAAGGCAGCCCATGAATAAAATCCTAAGTCAGGTAAAGCCAAACCTCCTCTAGTGGTGGGTAGGGAGAGCTTCCGGATAGATCTCCGAATCTTACCATATCCCCACACAAATTTACCCATTTGACATTCTAATCCCCTTAGAATACTGTCTTCTACAAGAAGAGGAATCGCTCGAAACAGATATAGAACCCGGGGTAGAACATTCATTTTGAGAAAATTGCCTCTTCCGATGACTGAGAGATGTAGTCCATCAATCCTTTTGAGTTCCTTCTTTATCTTTTGGAGCAGTGGTTCGTAGTTAATTTTTACAATCTCCTCTATTTTGGCCGATATTCGAACTCCCAGATACATAGCAGATTCTACCCTTCTAGGATCAGTAAAGTGGGTATTATTGGTGCAAATTACCATCGTTTTATCCCTGTTTAAGGAATATCCTGATAATTGGCCAAAGGCTTGAGTAATTAGTTCTATTTCTGATATAGCCTCCGTTGGCTGTGGTGTTATTATAGCCACATCGTCTGCGTAAGCTAATATTTTGGTTTTGTAGGGGCCCAGTATAGCTGGTTTAATTGCCTCAGCCTGTAAAAGTTTAAGAATAAGTGGATTTATGTAGAGGGCGAAGAGAATTGGGGAGCAAGGGCATCCCTGCCTAGTCCCCCGAGATATGTTAAAAAATCCAGATTCTTGGCCCATTACCAACACCTTAGCCTTGGGTGAGAAATACATTGCTTTAATTGATCTCATAAGGCAAGGTCCAACATTATTCTGATCTCTAATATTGCCCATAGGAATGCCCATGAAACCCTATCGAAAGCCTTCTCGGCATCCAGGAGGACCATCGACAACTGGCCCCCCGTTGTATTTGCGGCATCAAATAGTGCAATAGCGCGTCGGGTATGGTCCGTAGTATCCTTACCTGGAATAAAACCATGTTGCCAGGGGGAGACCAAACGTTCGATGATCCCCCTGAGACGATTAGCCAAAATCTTTGAGTACAGTTTTGAGTCAGAATTTATTAGAGAGATAGGTCGATAAGATGAGGGCAGCTGAGGAGGTTTATCTTTCTTTTGAAAAATTACAATATTAGTTTCCTGCCAAGACCTTGGTGGGATGCCACTAGATTGGATCCCAACAAATAAATCGTGGAGTAGAGGCGTTACTATATTACCCAATATTTTATAAAACTCGAGTGGTATTTTATCAGGCCCTGCTGCTTTTCCCGCAGCTAACTCTGCGAGAACAGTTTCCACTTCTATTTGAGTTATTTCTCTTTCTAGATCAAACCTAGTAGCATTATCCAATCCTAGACCGTCTTCGTGCTCGCTTGCCCATTTTGATAGTGTTTCTTCGATTACATTTGATTTTAGAGAGTCCTCATTTTTGTACAATTTCCCATAATAATTTTGAAACACTTCTAAGATAGTTTCAGGTGTTGTAAATACTTGGCCTTCTGATTCAATGCGCGTAATTGAGTTAAGAGATTGACTTTGGCGAGTTCGAAGGGCCAATTGTTTACCCACTCTATCTCCCATTTCGTAGATCTTGTTCCGGTGGGATTGATATAATTCGGCCGTACTTTGGGAAATTTTACTGTTTATCTCTGCTTTTAGTATCGCCATATCTCTTAAAATTGAGCCACCATCCGCATTTTGTGCTATTAGCCTAGTATGCTTCTCTTCTAGTTCAGCTAATTTTTGTAGTTGTAGTTCATTAAGCCTTGTCACCTCCTTCCTCTGTCTGGCTACGTAACTGATTGTCTCCCCACGGGCTGCAGCTTTAAAGCAATCCCATACCATATTTCTGGAAGTGCTATATCGGTTAGAGTCAAAAAAATCCTGTGACCATTTTTTCATATGTTCTATGTATTCATTATTTACAAGCAGTCTTTTGTCGAAAGACCAACTAGAGCGAGGTCTGGCCATGTCATTTAAGTGAAGAGTGAGAGATAGAGGATTATGGTCCGATATAATTTTTGGTAGTTTACTTATTTGAGCCAAACTTGCCCGATTATTCGACATTAGAATATAATCGATACGGACATATTTATTGTGAGGGTGGGAAAAATATGTATAGCCAGGGTCTTGACCCTGTTTTAGATCCCATAAGTCAACCAGACCTAAACTTTCTTTTAATTGGGAGACAGCATTAAAAACTTTAGGCTTGCGACCAGTATATTTAAATCGCACTTGTTTTTGTGGTGCACAAGCTCTGGGTAGAGAAATATTCAAGTCCCCACATAGGATCATTACCTGAGGCCAGGATGCTAATTCTATCTCCAAGTCGTTAAAGATTGCGGGGTCATCTTGATTAGGGGCGTAGATGGAACATATAGTAATTCCACACTTGAGCTCCACAATCGCCCACCTGCCTAGTGGATCAGCTAGTTTACGAGTTGCCTCCCCCAAAAAGGATCTTGCTACTATAGCGACCCCCCTTGTCCTCGTAGTTTGGCTAGTACATACCAGTAAATTAAACCCTGAGATCTTCAATACATCCCGCTCTGCCCATGGGATGTGGGTCTCCTGAAGACATACTATATCGAATGCATTTGCCCTTATTAGTCCCCACATTCTTTCCCTTTTGCTCCTATCATTAAGTCCTGCCACATTCCAGGAGCACATTGTTATCTTAGCCATATCAGTGTGTTATTATATTTAGATCCACATCTATTATGCATATAGAAGAGTGAAAACAGATCAATCAACTCCTTAACATCATTGACACATTTGTTATACGAAAAAGAAAATAGAAGTAAATCAGACAAATCCTTAACATCATTGACATTTGTGTCATCATTTATGTTCTTCATAATGCATCTGGAACTGTAATCACCATATTTCTGCATTTTCTTCCCCCACCCTACCTCTTGAGCCCAACCCCTAACCCCCCCCCTTACCACCCTTAGAGGCAACCTGGGTTTTGTCTCACCCAGTTGCTGATGGCAGTGTGGTCCGTACGCCTGAGCTTGAACCTTGCCTGTTATTTTACAATCCTAGAAAGAGTCAACCATATAGCAAATAAGAATAACTTATCAGTACTATCATATACTTTATATTCAATTGTCAATTATTTAAGTCATATTTGATCTATAAAGTGTTCATATATTTTTTTACTAGATAGTTTGAATCATATCCAATCCGTTCTAATCCTCTTCTTCCATTTATTTGCCATTATTTTGTTTCGCTTTCTCTGTGACATCCTTGAGGTAGGCCTCTGCCTGGATTTCGCTTGTAAAGCTCTTTGTTATACTTTTATAAATTACTTTTAATCGTGCCGGATTTTGCAAAAAGACCGTCGCTCCTAGTTTTTCAAAGGGAGCGAACAGTTGTCTCATTCTCCATCGTCGTTCTACAGTAGCGTGCGCAAAATCCGGTCTTGTGAAAAATTTGAATCCCTTGTATTCTCTTTGAGCTGTGGGTCTAGCCAGGTCATATATAGTATCGCGTACTAGATAATTTCCGAAATTGACTAGAAATGCTCTGGGGTATTGAGGTGATTTATCCAAACGTTTAGGTAATGACAAAGGGAAGCGGTGTGCACGACACACTTCCTTGTCCATATCCCAAGATTTAAGTTCCGGAAAAGATGATTTTAAGAGATTGAACATGAAGCCTCTTGGGTCGCTTCCTTCTGAGCCCTCGGGAATTCCAAGAAATCGGAGATTATTTCTTCTTGCTCGATTCTCTTGATCTTCGACCTTTGACATTAGGTCCTTGATTAGTCCTTCATGGTCTTTAGCCTGCATTTGTAAATTATTAACGTCTGATTCCAGACTTTCCGCCCTAAATTCCATAGAGCTCATTCTGTCTGAGATCTCCAAACATGTACTCCCTACTTTATTGATAGCACCTTCCAATTTTTGGATAGCAGCATGATTCCTTTCACTATCTTTTTTCACATCATGGTGAAAAGTTCTAATTGAGTTGAGGACTTCACTCAGTGAGGGCTCCCTGGACTCCCTGTGCCTCAAATTCTCATCTTCACCCGGAGTGTCAGTAATATTCTTGTTCCTTTCGGATTCCAAGGTTGCTTTTCGGTGGGGACTTTTGCGTGATAGTTTAGCTCTCCCTATAAAATATTCTGGGTTGCTTCCAGGGTCAGTTGTTTCGTCGTTAGTTATTTTTGGGTGTCTCTTATGTCTACTTCTTCTTTTCCCCTGTTTTTTGAGTGATGTAGAGTCATGTATCAGAGCTTTTTTTGTTTCAATGTCTGGAGAATACGGTTCCTTTGTGGGATTTTCCTCCACGCTCGGCTCCTCACTCAGAACCCTTTCTTCACTTGATTCGCAGGATTCACTGGAGATTGACACTCCAGTCTCATAGATCTCGGACTCAGAGCCATCCGAAATTTCTGCTGGGAGATACCCCTCCATCGCTAAGTTTGTATTAGAGACAGAGACTTTTTTAGAAACCGAATTGAATTCTTTCCTTGTGTCGGTCTGCTCTTCATCTACTGTTGATGATACTGTTGAAAGTGATGCTTGACTGGATCGGGCTATAATATCATCCGCATCTTTTTGGGCACCAAATTGGTCCATCATGGTTGTAGCTATTTCATTAGGAGAGTAGGGCTGTGATCTATCTTTAATTGCTGGACTGAATATGTTTGAGATTCTTGGTTGTGAATCCATCGAGTGACCAGTATTTTTGGCTGCAGCTTTTAAATTCTTAATTGTTTGTAATCTTTTTGCCTTTTTTTCCAGCAGATCCAGGTTATCCCTACATATTGGTTCTTTTTCTACCATTTTTATTATCTCCTTTTCCTTTGTTTTCTTTTTGGATTTTTCGGTCTCCTTATGGGGCTTCTGTTCATTGACGACTCTAGCTCTCCCATCTGGTTTACTTGCTCTCATGTTGCCTTCGTCATTTTCATCGTAGTTTTCCGTTGCCTTGTAACCCCTGGTTTCGGGCCGTCGCTGGGTCTCTTTGACTTTCTGCGGTCCTTGTGGGTTATCTTTAAGATTTCCTCTAGCATTCAAGCTCTCTTGACTTTCAGATTTCTCTTGATCTCCCTGGGCCACGGCTTTTATTTCTTGGGTTTGAATTAGGGTTTGCGCTTGCTTTGCTATACTTAGTGATCCTGAGGAGTCTAATGTATTTAATGTAGCTTCACTCATGTTGATATTCAGTCCGACTGACACATCATTCACCCCAGATGCTCCATTTCCGGCACCTTTCGGGCCATTATCATCGATGTTAAGGGTTGTGGCACCTGTCTTTGATTTATTGCCAGCCATATTTCTTGTCGATATAAAGATTGCAAATACTGGAAGTAGCAATAGCTTTGAGGGTCGGGTCTGTTTTACTGGTAGTAATTGAATAGATTGCCCTGTGGGCTGCGCTGCTCGGACTTTGTATCTTTTAGATCTTGTATTAGCTCCAGCTATGGTTAACACTCGTGTGGGAGCTCTTTGTAATGTCCAGGCATCTGTTTTGATTTTAAATATTCCAACTCCCCCAGTCCTTTTTTGAGCAGTGAATGAACACGAACCCCCAATATTTTCTCCTTTGGTCCGAGAGATCCTGGCACTTTTACGTGTTTCTATCTCTACCACAGAGGCCATATAACGTTTCGGATTACTGCTTGATGTCCCATATATAGACCCATATGTAATATCTTTCCTTATTGCCTTTGGTTCAAATAAATGCATCAAAGTACCGTCAAAGTACCGACAAAGTTTTTTTTTATTTTAGCATAGCCAATATCCAATGGCCAGTGCCAAGTATTCTCATTGTTTTCAATTGGGTTTTAAGTTTTGATTTTCGAGCTATACCCCAGCTATACTCCAGCTATGAGAGTTTCATTTTGTCTCATTTTTGTCTCATGCATCTCCTGAGTTACAAGTTACAAGCGCTGACCCTGCTGCTGAATCACGGCGCCGTTTCCTTAGCAACGCGTGCGTATGCTCAACGTGCTCCGCGCCCAAATGCCCTTTATGTTCAGAGCCTGCAGTGTTCGCAGATGGCGATAATGGTAGGAGAGAGGAGAGGAAGTAGAGCATGGGACCCGGAGCTGGCGTGTACGAGCAGATGCGGAGAGAGAAGGGCGGTCAAAAGTGCAATAAACCGCAATAAACCGGCAGGCATGTATATCGAGCGCTCCCCCACTTGTGCTTGTGCTTGCTTACTTGTGTTTGTTTGTTTGTGTTTGTGCTTATCGTTTGTCTCTCGTCACATAAGCCTCTGCTATGATCGTGCAGACAGCTTGGTGGGTTTTGGAGTTCTAGTCTTTAACCCAAGAAACGGGAGAGTAGATACATATAAACACACATTCCACGCATTACTCACGTTTTTTTATCCCTTTTGGATATCGTAGTATATCGTAGCGCTGGTTAGCCGTGCAGCAAAGAACAGATGGCGAAAGTAGAAAACATCAGACTCAAGAGTGTAGCAAAACCTTGAGAGCCTCCACGGAGCCATGCAGAAACTGAACAGAACTAAGCATTTATTCGTGAACACGCTGACACGCAGACCCAGTGTCAGACAAAGCCAGACAAAGTCTAAGTCCAGAGTTAAGATCCCGGAACTCTGACTCGGCGTGGGGATGAAAATACTGCTCACTTTACATCACATTTTGCTTTTTTTAATTTTCCGTTCTCCTCAAGCTTCTCCGCACTTTCTCAATCCTCAATCCTCAGCGTGAGCATACAGTATAAATCGCAGTAGTGCTAGAGTTCATGCTGCAGCAACCTTCACACCCGTAGAGTTTTTATGAGCCAAGCCACTCAAAGATCAAAGATCAGCTACCATTTCATCACTCAGGCCACCTGAATAGTTGCAGCTCCATATCATCACCATAGCACTGTAGCACTGTAGCACTGTAGCAATGCCGTCAGAGAAAGATTTCTTAGTCTTTAAACTCGGGCTTTAGGTTTTCGGACCGTGAGTTATTCATTACTCATGAATAGGCTCGTAGATAGGTAGGTAGGTTGACAAAACCCTCGGCAGCAGGAGCAAGCTCTGCAGACGACCTCTCACACTGACGCCATCTTGCCTCTCCAAGTCCCTACTTCCAATAGAAATCCTAACCCTAGCCCTGGTCCCAACCCTACATTGATTGAATCACAGACCCAGAAACCAATCAGAACCCTCAAATACCCAACCAATGAGGACAATAACCCTAATCCAATAGAAACACCAGATACAACCACCAATCAGTGTACACATTTACTAACCACTAGCCCTAGCGACCTCAGACAAGGTTTGCTGGCCAGGGAGTTGGAAGCTACTTCTCCTGTTCAGAATCTCCTTGGAGACAGACAGGCTCAATCCACACTTTGGACTTCTGCAGGTAAAGGCCTCACTAACTTGAAATCTAACAATACAGTTTGAATAAAACGTTACTCCCTCTCCTGGCCAAAAAATGAAGTGCACAGTCCCTAGTAAACACAGTTTAAACAGCTCACAGAAACACCATCTGATGTAGAATATCCATGTTGCTGGGGGGGAGGCAGGGGGGCTGGCTTCACTGGCTTGCGAACACAAAATGGTGGCTGGGAGTGCACTGTTTTAACATACAGGTCTTAGCGCAGAGCAGCAGAGAAATTTGAAGGGAAAACTGAATTGTCACCAGGAACGAGAGGGATAAACTACAAAGTTTGGACTGCAAATCCCACAATTCAACACGTTAAATGGAAGCAATCATGGGCAGGGAAAACCACAAGTTTAAAACACAAAACAGGTGATAAAATATGCACTCACAGGCAGGTTAAAACTACAATTTTAAACTATAACAACCACAGGCAAAGACAGTAATCACAGAAAGGGAAAATCTTTTTTTAAAACTTTTGCTTTGGGGAAGAGACAGCACTAGTCTGCCTGCTTCCTACTTCCTGGACTCTGCTCACTGCAATCTGGGGCACAGGTAGGCTGTAACTCACAAGTTGGAGGAGAATGATTTGGGATGTGCACCCAGCAAGGCCTTAAGGGGCATGGGCAGGTGTGTGGGGACGGCTCAGAGTTGCCTGGTAGTTGAATAGCCAATCCCCAGTCCTGGGTCTGCTGGCCTGGAGGAGGGGTGGGGGACTGGGGAGCTGCTTTTCCTGTTCAGAATCTCCTAGGAGACAGACAGGTTCAATCCACACTTTGGACTTTTGCAGATAAAGGCCTCACTAACTTGAAATCTAACAATACTGTTTGAATAAAACTTTACTCCCTCTCCTGGACAAAAAACGAAGTGCACAGTCCTTAGTAAACACAGTTTAAACAGCTCACAGAAGCACCCTCTGGTGTAGAATATCCCTGTTGCTGGGAAGAGGCAGGGGGGCTGGTTTCACTGGCTTGTGAACACAAAATGGTAGCTGGGGGTACATGTTTTAGCACAGAGCAAAGGAGAAATTTGGAGTGAAAACTATATAGTCATCAGGAATGAGAGGATAGGGTCCCCAGGGCCAGAAGTGGCCCAGGAGAAGGGCCACGCAGCCCCTCTTCAATATTGGTTTTTTTGTAAAGGTTTTTGTAAAAATAATAAAATAAAGAGCCACAGTCCCAGGGGATGGAGTCCCCGGGGCCAATAGAGGCATAAGGAGGCGGCCATGCCATGATGCAGGGATGTACCCTGTGACTCAAGTCCCACAACATGGGCAACATGTACGTAAGGGGGAGTCCTTGCCCCTACGTTAGTCTGTGCTTTCATTCTTTTTTGATCATGGACATGGCACGTCGGTGTGCAGGGGGTGTTGTTTGTCCCTCTGCAATGTGTGGGGGCGATGCGATTTCACAGTGTGTACCATGTTTGTTTCCGAATTGGCGCAGGTTACATACTGTCAATGTGCATTGTGGCTGTTTGTGTGGAAATGCCTATCTGATTGGGACAATGGTCATTTGTTCTGCGTCACAGCTGTGGGGGGTTGTGCTCACACGTTGTCATCTCATTGTTTATTGACTCTGCTCTTATGGTGCATTTTTCCACCAGATGCGTGGGATTTGCAGGCCGGTCGCTGGTTTTCTGTGCTTTTTGTACCCCGATTGGCCTCATCACAAGATTTATTGAGTTCGCGTTTCGCATTTATGCGGCGTGGCGTTGATTTTAACGCGGCAGTTGACGCTTTATCTGGAGACTATCTTATGGTACCGCAGTCTTGAGAATGCCTCGTTAACACTGCATAATTTTCCCGCGATAGACTGCGATGTTGGAAGTTGCGTTAAGTTACTTTTGTGATGGTTATCACACGTTCTTGAGAATATGCCCCATAATGCGTACACTCAGCCTTCAATCTAATTAATAAGCCAATCATGGAGAGAAAGAATACCTAGTTAAAAAATGAAAGATATCCCTAGAACAGAATTCTTCACCAAAAAAGTGCATAATAGTGGTTGTGATTAAAAAATAGAATACAAAATATAGAAATGCAAAGACCCAATCATGCTCCCACAAGGGACAGGTAGTTTGCAACTTTCTATTCTGAAAGGCAAAAAATATATCAAGCTAACTCTTACCGGAGTAACAGATACCACAAACAAGGATGTTACTGTGCAAATATTTGCATTAAGAGCACGGATCTGTGGCAGAAACAAATGGGTCAAACGGGCCACTGGGGGAACAAATAAACATACATTTTAAAGATAAACCAAACAACAATGCATCTTGTGAATGTATCTTGTTCAAGAACTTTGTTAATAGAAAAGAATAATACCTTAAGTGGTTCGTCTGGACTATGAAACCATGCAGACGACAAAATGATAATTGAGGAAATATGAGAAAGGTCAAGGAGGATAATGAGGAATTCAAAATGATTTTTAAAAAAACCGGAATCCGAGTAAAAAACATAAACAAATGTGATTAATTTCATATTAATAAAGAAAGGCTGTGTCTTGAAGTAAGTGGTGAAAGTTTCCACTAGATATATTATTTGTCGTCTAAAAACTTGGCTAGACAAGATCTTGGAAACAAAATAAAGTATTGTTCTCTTGATGCCGTCCTCAAATGAAGGGGGAAGGTTTTGAGTAGGATGAAAGCATAGATAATACAACTTAGTTCTCGTGTTGATGAATGAGTATAGACTACATCTCTCCAATATGGTCTAAGTGAAAGGAGGAAGAGGCACGTGAAAGACATCAATGAACAAGATATCATGTACAAAACGTTGCTGCGGCTAATTTTGGTTATCAAATAATGATGTGTGGCTATGATCGGTGTGGTATAGTTAAAAAAAAAAAAACAAGAAAGTCGTCTCTTTCTGATGGGCTATAACCCATCAACCTATACTCGAAGATCAACAAAAGATGATATAGAAATAAATAGCCTGGAAAAAGGCATCAAGATGCACTGATTCACATACAACTTTACTAACACGTGGACAAACCAACGAGCTATGTGTGGCAGGATAAAACGCTGCATCGCTATTATTAAAGATATCTATGTTTAACAATCAATATTATTTGATAATGCAGATATAAGGACCATGTGGGACAGGAAGGAGAACCCCTGAAAACGTAACCGCATACATTTGGATAGAGAATAGGGATACCATATTAAGGCAACAAGCCAAAGACAGTTCGTCTGCATTCGGTATCTACTTTGATATATGTAAATGGTATACGAAAACATAATATGACACAGTATCTGTGAAATAAAACAATACAGTGGTATAGGTATAGGTAATGTGACACAGTCTCTGTGAAAAATATACATACCGCATTAGCAAAACGAGCTGGTATGAGCGTAGCTGACTGAAGTCTAACTAAACATGAGACTCCATGGATGAATAATTTGACCATGGTCCACGGACATGAATAGGTAACTCACCTTCAGTAATAGTGCACCACTTGAAAACAGGAAGACCTGAGTTAATAAAGTAGATTCTATGTCAGAACCGAAGGTGAGGATTATTGATGGACTTGGCCCTTTTTGCAAGGTCATCCCGGAACTTTTTGCCTTCCTCCTGTATTTTTCTGACCTTTGATGGTGATTTTAGGACTTCAAGCACTTTATCACTGCTGTTCAGTGCTAAAGTGAATGTGCTCTCTAAGGTAAACTTGGTAAGATTGGTCAACACCTGTTTGGCATATTTTATTTACCTATCAGACACTTGTACAGTAGAATCAGATATACCCAGGGCCAGTAAATTAAATGCTACTGGTGGGCTAAGCGGTTCATAAGGGGGTGGTGATGGACGGAGCATCTGAACCAATCAAACACTCACACCCAGTCAACAGATCTGGGTTTAATCCATCACCGTTCTTTAACCCACTCTGCCACCCCAGTTCAGACATGGCCATATGCAAATCAGTCTGACCCTGTGCCTCATGGGAACAGTCCAGCCCGAACTGCCAAGCCATGCCTTCCCTAGACCAGAAACAAGCATCCGAGGACCGGTTTCGGGCATCTCAGCCGTCTTCAGCCCAGCTTGCTTGAATCCAGTGGCAAAGTGAGCAAGGGACTCACGTCTGAGCATACCCTGCCAATTTATGGCGAACAAAATGTAAATGTAAATTGATACTTGTATAGCGCACTACTCACCCGCAAGGGTCTCAAGGCCCTTGTACGAATACCGCTGTGGAACCCATCCTGGCTTTCCCTGTGAGGCGTCCACTCCTGGGCACCCCCAAGGTGGAGGCCAGGCATCCTTAGCGTTATGGGGCCATTGTGTAGATTAAGCAAGCTATTGCCCAGAGTTGCAGAGTGGGACTCCATGATTGGAATAGGCGCCAAGGCGAGAATTATCAGGTCCGTGGAGTTTTGAGCCCAAGACCCGCCGAGGCGGGGAATTGAACCCTGGTCCCGGGCTAGACCTCTGCATCAGGGTCTGCCGCTCTAATCATTTAGCCACACTTCTCCACAAAGCGGTACAAAAGGGGGTGGTAATGGACGGAGCATCTGAACCAATTAAACACTCACACCCAGTCAACAGATTTGGGTTTAATCCATCACCTTTCTTTAGCCCACTCTGCCACCCAAGTTCAGACATGGCCATATGAAAATCAGTCTAACCCTGTGCCTCATGGGCACAGTCCAGCCCGAACTGCCAAGCCATGCCTTCCCTGGACCGGAAACAAGCTTCAGAGGACCGGTTTCTGGCATTTCAGCTGTCTTCAGCCCGGCTTGCTTGAATCCAGTGGCAAAGTGAGCATGGGACTCACGTCTGAGCATACCCTGCCAACTTATGGCGAACGAAGCGGTACAAAAGGGTGTGGTGATGGACGGAGCATCTGAACCAATCAAACACTCACACCCAGATCTGGGTTTAATCCATCACCGTTATTTGGCCCACTCTGCCACCCCAGTTCAGACATGGCCATATGCAAATCAGTCTGACCCTGTGCCTCATGGGAACAGTCCAGCCCGAACTGCCAACTGTTATTTTTGCACTGGTGTGCTTGCCCCTTGCACCATCCACCAAAGTAACCTTTCAAACCTGTCTCAGGCCTCTGCCACTGCAGGGCCTGTGTGCGCAGTTTAATGCCGCTGTCATATGGCACATAAATGGTTCCACGACTGTGACTCCCCCTTTACTACATATCAGTCACCCCTAAGGTAGGCCAGCTAGCCCTATGGGCAGGGTGAGGTGTTGGTAAAAGGTAGGACATGTGCCTTGACTGTGTGGCATGTCCTGGTAGTGACAGACAGCCTATTTGTTTTTTCACTGCTCTAAAGGCTGCCCTCTCATAGGAATGCATTGGGGATTCCCTGTTATGTGCTTCAGTATTAATTCCTGACAAAAGAGGGGTAGCGTGATCAAGTTTGGTATGTTTGGAATAGTGGTGATAAATGCTGCGCATTGGTGTTCGTGGATTTATTGTCACTATTTTAGAAATGCCACTTTTAGAAGTAGGCATTTCTGTTTGCTGTGTCTTTGTGCCTGCCTGTTATGTATTGACTGGCTGGCCTTGGAGTGAAAGGAGCTGCGGAAGTGCAGTGGCTCCAGAGAGCCTGGATGAGTAAGCGCTAGGCTGAATAGGCCTGGTCTGTATTTGGAGTGGTGGGAGGAGTAGCACCTGCAACTGAATAGAGCTGTACCTGCCTTCCACAATGATGGCTCCACCCCCCTGTGGTGTGTCTGGGGCCAGGGCTTACACTTACAATGGGGACTGTTGTTCACTGAAAAGATATTCCTAAGTGCCCCCCAGAACTGGTTTTTGACAGGCTCAGAGCCCTGGGCCACGGGAGAAAAAAGACATTTGGTAGTATAGATATTGGGGCTGTGACCCCAAATTTGGTGTGCTTACTTGAAACTTGTGGCTGGCGGGCTGCTGGACTGCCAGGAGGAACCACTTAGGGACTGATTTACTCTGGGGGGGCTGGGGGAAGGACTGTCCCCCTGTTTCTGAGCCCCCTTGTGCTGGCCTGCCTGGCTGCACCCTGCTGGCGTGTCCCCAGCACTCTTCCAGGAGTGCTGCAGTGCCCCTGGTCTGGGCAGACTCAAGCATTTCTATTGTCACTGTGTTCTTGACCCTGAACTGGGCTGGGTACGCACTAAAGTTACTACCCTAAGCCCCCAGTGTGGGCTCACCCTGCAGTCCAGCGTGTGGAGCGATTTGTTGTTTGGCGCTCAGGAGCTCTGTGCCATGCAGCCGGTTTCCGTCAATCCCCTGGTGAGCACCGTAGTCTCCTTAAGGGAAGGAGAAGGGAAGCCTGCGCCGAGACAGAAGCTGACTCCGTGCCTTCAAGCATCCTCCAGCGAGTTGTCATAGCAACAAGGGAGCTGCAGGAGAGGTCAGAAGTCAGGTGGAGGATACCTGGTTGTGTGCGAGGCCAACAAGAGCAGACCCAACTGAGACTTTGCTCCGTGTTCAGGAGTCCCGGACCAACGCTCCAGGGCAGAAGGCCCTGCACCCAAGGGAGACTGTTGCTCCATGCCTCCACAACCCAGGAGGGGGCCTGACCAGAGTGCTGAGTGCACAGCTAGCCTTTGGTGTCAGAGAAGACAAGGGCTGCTGCCGCTAATGCAGAGGACCTGCCCTGTGCACCCGGCAACGCAGCACCGAGGGCATTCTTCCTACCTGAGAGGTTATCGGGCACAGTTGCCTGTAGTGGTGTGGGCAGTTTGTCACCAGGTACCATCATTAGAGCGTGGGTGGCGCTCTAACTGGTATGCCATCCTAGGGTAATGTATCCACTGAAGTAGTGTGCCCTGATGTAATGTTGCATAGTGTGAGGATATGCCCAGTGATGGTGGATGTATAATTTCTGCCCGCTACTAGTCATTACTATGGTGCACTGTGGGCTAATGTACATTACTGCTAGTGTTTACTTCGGTCCACTGTTGACAATTCTGTGTATGTGTACTATACTATGCTCAGTGCCGTTATTTGGGTTATGCATAATGTGTTATGCTAAAGTTCAATGCTACAAATAGTTATTAGTTATCCCCAAATGTAATGTTTATGACAATTGCCTGATTGGCAACATGGTGTATATAATCGCCGCCACTAATGTTAGAAATTTGATTTTTGTGTGGCTTAGGTGCATGCCCTAGCCAACCAGAAATCCCATTTCTAACAATTATGAATCACTTTCTTTACTTTTTATTAACAGCACGTTCAAAGATAAAGTAAACAAAACACAGACATAACTACAACTCCCATGAACCACAGGGATTAACCATGGCCACCAATAGTCCAATCAAGTAACAGTGCGATAGTCTATATATTCCAAATCACGCTGTAGTCCTTCCTCTTTCTTCACTGCTAACCTTGTCAGTTAAGTCACTTTCATACCCTTTTCCTGACTAGTTGGGTTATAGGTTTATAGTGCTGTAGATGACGTGTAGTTTTTTTCTGTGTATATGCTTTTGACTGTTTTACGAGCATTCTTGTAACCGCAGCATCTGACTATCTGACTTTGTTTTTGTGTAGTAGGCATTTTGCTCAAGCGCTTCTCCTGAGACTGCGTATGTTCGCTAGGTGGTGTACTTTCATGCTTTTGAGTGCATTCCTTCGCACAGAGGAGCATCTTGTTAGCGTTCCTGGGGTTGTGTGCACTGAGGGGCACAGAGGGATTCCTCTGCTCAGTGCCTGCTTCCCCCCAACCCTTGTTTGACACAGCGTATGCAGTAAGAAGGGGAAACAACCTTTGCAACGCAACTTTTACAACTCACTACCATTACAACGAAACTTTTACAACGCAAGATCCATTACATCGCATGCCATTACAACGCAACCATTACAACGCATGACACTACAACGCAATACCACTACAACGTATGTCATTACAACGCATACCATTACAACGCATACCATCACAACCCATAGTACCCTTACACTATCCAACACTTACCCTACTGTTGCACCCCCTGGAGTTAGAATAGTCATTTTTACCCCTACACTATCCAACACTTACCGTACTGTTGCACCCCCTGGAGTTAGAATAGTAATTTTTACCCCTACACTATCCTACACTTACCCTACTGTTGCACCCCCCTGGAGTAAGAATAGTAATTTTTACCCCTACACTATCCAATACTTACCATACATGCAATATAATGGTATGCATTGTAAAGGTAGGCTTGGTAAAGGTTGTATGCGTTGCTTGTAATGGAATGCGTTGTAAAGGTAGTTTTAAAAAATTTGTTGTAATGGCATGCATTGTAATGGAATGCGTTGTAATGGATGTTGCGTTTAAAAAAGATTTGTTGTAAAGGTATGCGTTGTAAAAGTATGCGTTGTAACGACATACATCCGTAAGAAGTGAATGGCTTAGCCCACTTGATTGTTTTTTGTGGTAAACGCTAGTTTACTGTTTAGGTATTTGAAAGAGCACCAGCTAGGGGGCTGCCCTTACTAACTTTCATAGGGCCTGATAGTGCTCTTACCCTCTTAATAAGGCAGTCCCAAGGGTAACATGACTATGCACCCTCACTTGCCTCTGAGGAGGAATGGCTCCCCAAATGGCGCCTTCCTGCAGGGATGGACAAGCTCCTCAACAACACCATTTCCCAGGTGCTTGCTCCTCTGCAGGAGAGTGTTGCCAAATTGTTGACCCAGGTTTCCAAGGGCACAGGGATCCTGGGGGATGGGGGGCTGGGCCTAATGGGGTAACTTTGGTTCCCTCACGCCAGGCTTAGCCACCTGACTGAAGTTTTGCATAAGAGTGCGCACACACTTAAAGAAGCACCCTACTGGAAGGACGACATACCGGGGCAATGGGCGATGACGTCGCAATGGATTTTGACCCAGAGGAGGGGTTACCCAACTTGGGGGAGGGTGACATGGAGGACAAAGATGTTTTGCCTGATAAGGCCCAGGACTCAGGCAGCCCGCACCTGGCCAACTCAGACTAATACAAGGGCGACCCTACCACCTACTGATATGTTCAACCCAGAGGGCATTTATCGACTGCGCTTCACGGAGTGGGTCTCTGAGAGGAAGGTGGCAGAGTATATGGTGAGTAAGATCCGCCAGCCCCTGAGCAAGGAGGTGAGGGCCTGTCTCTGAGCGGAGTGTCCCAGACCATCACTCAGGGATGAGGGTACAGCGAACCCTGAGATTGACCGGAAACTATATACCTTTTTTTGGCAAGTATATGAGGGACCCCAAAAAGGGCATTACCGAATCCTAAAGGGCATGCCAGGATAAACTCTTGGACGTGATGGGTCCCCTAACGAAGAACATCAAACTGGCAGAAAAACAGTGAGGCCAGCCTCTCCCCATGGATGAAGTAGCGGGGTGGGTGCACAGGGCGGTCTGCCTCCTCGGCAATGCCAACTGCACACTCTCTGCAGAACATCGACCAGGCCCAGGCATCAATGAAAAATATTTTTCCTGTGAAGGTTTTTGGAGGTCTGGAAGAGGCAGGGGTCGCTCCTCCAGCTACCAGTCCTACCTAGGCCCTAACAGAGCCCAGGCCTGAAGGAACAACGGCTGGCAGGATGGCCGTCAGGGAACCTTCTTCCCAGCCTGCGGCGGCAGAAGAGGAAAAAACAACTGAGCCCGGGGAGGGTCCCAATGCAACAACGGATACAATGGTAAGCCCCATTCTGTTATCACCTCTACATTTATGGGGGAGACTGGAACTGTTTACTCACAAATGGGCAGAGATCACGGCCGACCCTTGGGTGATGGGGACCGTACAAAGGTATCATATAGAGTTCTACAGGACGCCAGTGTATACAGTAAAGCCCTGCCATTTTTTTCTACTCAGGACGTGCCCCTTATAGAACTAGAAGTTCAGGACCTACTGGCCAAGGGTGCGGTATGCACTTCTGATCTACTTTCCAGGGGTCTCATAAGCAACCTGTTTTTAGTGGAGAAGAAAGACGAAGGCTTCTGCCCTGTCATCAACCTAAGTTCCTTCAATGAGTGGCTGGTCTATCGCCACTTCAAGATGGCGGGAATCCTTCTCCTCAGGGTTCTGCTTCTTCAGGATGACTGGTTAGCACGTCTCGATCTCAAGGATGCCTACCTGAAGGTCCCTATCTTTCCCCCTCATTGCTAGTTTCTCCAATTCAAATGCAGGGGGTAAATCTTTCTCCCATTCGGCCTGCTGTGATCACCCTGGTGCTTTACAAAACTTCTCAGACCAGTGGCGGAACATCTCAAGACACTGGGCATCTGGTTGATGATCTACCTGGATGACTTCTTACTGATGGACCAGTCATGAGATTGCCTGGTGGCTCACTTAAATACCACCATATCTCTCCTCCAGAACATAAGGTTCACCATCAACCAACAGAAGTCAGACCTGACCCTCAGCAGAGCATGATACTTTTAGGTTTCCGCATAGACTCCAAAGCAGCCACTCTGAGCCTTCCGGACTAGAAGATATCCAAGATCAAGAAAGAACTGAGGAAGGTTCTCAGACGGGACAAAATCTCGTTGCATCAACTAGCCTGGATTGTTGGCTTGTTATCGTCTTCGATACAGGCCACCTTCCTGGGACCTCTCCACTACAGAGCCTTGCAGAGACCAAAGGTGACCCACCTTTAGAGGGAACTCACGTATTCCGAGCTGGTGACACTGACATCAGAGGCCAGGACGGAGCTCCGGTGGTGGGTCGACCACATGGAAGCATGCAATCGCCGGGCAATTTTCAGCTCCCACCCGCACCTGGTGATATAATCAGACACCAGTCATATTGGTTGAGGAGCCAGATGCAGATCGACCTAAATGGGAGGCAGATGGATGGAGGAGGAACTGTCTCTCCACATCAATTGTCTCAAACTTATGGCGGGATCGTTTGCTATTCGCTTCCTTACGGGGGACAGGATATTGTGCTGTGTGCTCCAGAGGATGGACAGCATGACAGCGATATCAACTGGCTGGGTGGCACCTGCTCTCGGGCCCTGGCAGAACTATCCAAGGACTTCTGGCACTAGTGCCTCTAGTGACAGATTTCAGTAACGTCGGAATATCTTCCAGGGGTGCTGAACTCTGTACCGGAATGGAACTCCAAGTACCTCACAGACACCAGCGACTGGAGGCTCAACCCAAAGTTATTTCAGGTGCTGATGGCACTTTGGGGTCCATGCCAAGTGGATCTGTTCAACTCCAGATGTAACACTCACCTTCACGGTACTTCAGCTGGAGACAGGATCCGGGGGCGGAGGCCGTTGATGCTTTCCTCCAAGAATGGTCGACTGAACAGGCCTATGCTTTCCCTCCCTTTCTCTTCATACAGTGGGTAGTAGCCCAAGTCAGGCGCCAGAGGGCCTAGCTGATTCTCGTCACTCTGATATAGCGATCACAAGCATGGTTCCCTTCTCTCCTGGAGCTTGCCTGGGATGCCCCATAGTTCGCCAAGATTCATTTGGATCCACTAAGCCATCCACACCCCCTGGTTCTCCAGGGCCATCTACATCTCATGGCATGGAGGATTTCAGGTGATGCTGGCAAGACGTCAGACTTTTGCAGGCGACTGAATTCCTTAACCAGCAGCCATGGGCTCCAGGGACCAGCAAAAGGTATAGATCGGCTCAGAGGAGATGGGTACGTTGGTGAGTGGAGAGACACTTGGATCCCGTGGGCACCAGTGTTACCGACATAGTGAACTTCTTGACGGAGCTTTTCCAGGAAGGGTTGCCACCTTATACCATCAACTCCTTCAGGTTGGCTATTTCAGCGGGACAGCGGAACATCCCTGGGTAAGTAAACTCCTCAAAGGTTATCAGGATTTCCCTACCCCCGAACCTCGCTACACGGATATTTGGGACATATAATTGGTTCTCCACTTGTTGTCATCCTGGCAGGGCAACCAGGACGTCCTAGGGCATTTGTGCGCTCTAAAAATTTATAAATCAAATCAATCATATCGAATCAAATTAGGAAGGAAATATCTGCAAAACGTGCAATGTTGCTCTGCCTCTTATTTTGCAAGAGATCTTCGGATGCGTTGCCATTAGATCTGTCTGCTAGAATCTTTACCCCAAAGGGATTACATTCAATATCTCAAGGAGAACAAACACGAGTATTAGGTCGGTATCCTATCTAGCTTTTCCAGCGATCCCTCCGTTGTCTGTATTCAGGTGCCTGAAGGCCTACGAAGACGTGACATTGGGTTTCAAACTCCTGGGGAACGACAGCTGTTGATTGCCATTAAAAAACCTTTTAAGGCTGTGTTGTCTCCCACCATTGCCAGATGGGTGAGATGGGTCATGGCAGAGGCCGGCATCAATACCAGTGAGTTTGGGGCTCATTCAACTATGGGGGCTATGGCTTCCAAGGCTGTCCAGGTAGGTGGTAGACAAGAAGATATCATAAATGTGGCAGCTTGGTCATGTGATTCTACTTTCAAAAGGTTCTTTTTTTTATAAGCCTTTTTCATTGAACCCTTGCTTTGGGCACATTTCCATACAACTCAGTTACAAAGGATATTTTTGTAGGCAACAAGTCATGGGAAAACACTGTAGCATTAATCACACCTGCCAATCATATATTACAAAGAGGAGAGTGTCCACGCCAAGCACACAATATTATCATCCCACCCTACCCTCTCCCCACCCATCTGATCCTTCCAGCCTCCCTATTCATGTTCACATCTATAGTTAGCCCAAACAGTCCACATATTTTCCCACTTCCTTGGGCAGCCTCTACTTTGGACTGTTCCCATTGGGCGCAGGGTCAAGACTGATTTGCATATGGCTGGGTCCAAACTGGAATGGCATGGTGAGCAAAAAAACGATGGATTTAGGCCCAGATCTCTGTACTGTGGTGAATGTATGACATTGTTCTGCATTCTGTCCATCAATAGTTCCTTTTTGCATTTAACACCCCAAGTGGGATGGTTATGCTCAGACCTGAGTCCTGTGCTCTTCATGCCACTGGAATCAAGCTATCCGGGCTGAAGAGTGATGAAACCCCGAAACCGGTCCTAGGATGCTTGTTTTCAGTCCAGGGAGGACCTGTCTGGCAGTTCGGGCTGGACTGTTCCCATTGGGTGCAGGGTCAAGACTGATTTGCATATGGTGGGTTCCAAACTGGAATGGCATGGTGAGCAAAATAACGATGAATTTAGGCCCAGATCTCTGTACTGGGGTGAATGTATGACATTGTTCTGCATTCTGTCCATCAATAGTTCTTTTTGCATTTGTCACCCCTATTGGGACGGGTATGCTCAGACGTGAGTCCTGTGCTTTCCATGCCACTGGAATCAAGCTATCCTGGCTGAAGAGGCGTGAAACCTTGAAACCGGTCCTAGGATGCTTGTTTCCAGTCCAGGGAGGACCTGGCCTGGCAGTTGGATCTGGACTGTTCCAATTGGGCGCAGGGTCAAGACTGATTTGCATATGGCTGGGTCCAAACTGGAATGGCATGGTGAGCAAAAAAACTGGATTTAAGCCCAGATCTCTGTACTGGGGTGAATGTATGACATTTTTCTGCATTCTGTCCATCCATAGTTCTTTTTGCATTTGTCACCCCGAGTGGGACGGGTATGCTCAGACATGAGTCCTGTGCTCTCCATGCCACTAGAATCAAGCTATCCTGGCTTAAGAGGCGTAAAACCCCAAAAACCGGTCTTAGGATGCTTGTTTCCAGTCCAAGGAGGACCTGGCCTGGCAGTTCGGGCTGGACTGTTCCCATTGGGCGCAGGGTCAAGACTGATTTGTATATAGCTGGGTCCAAACTGGAATGGCATGGTGTGCATTAAAACGATAGATTTAGGCCCAGATCTCTGTACTGGGTGAAAGTATGACATTATTCTGCATTCTGTCCATCAATAGTTCTTTTTGCATTCTTCTTTCTACTTTGGTATGCAGCCTTCTCGGCACCAATCTACATCTCTTACCCAGTCCTCAATCTTTGGCGTGGTTGGTATTCCCTTGTTTCTTTTTGCCACCTCTGCTACCAATTTGAGTCATATCGAGATGTATTTTGCTCAACTTGTCTCTCCTTTTTTGCCCAATATGTGCCATCTTGCTCAAAATGTTCTATGTTAAACCAGTCTATGACGCAGCTGCACTGGTGGTAAGTAAGCTTTGAAAATGCATAATCCTTGCCTCTGGTCCTGACTTAGAATGAAAAATGTCCTAGTTATAAAGTTCCAATTCTAATATGGCCACGGAGGCGAGGAGTATCACCCTGGCATGCTATCTCTATGCCACACCACCTGGGGGTCTTATGAGGTTATCTCTTCATTGGTTTTTGAAGGTTAGAGAATGGGATTCGGTGATTAACAGGGAAGTACTTTGGGTTCTGCCCTTAACTGTATATGGTGATGTATTGTTGTTTCTCTGAACATTGTTTTTCTACTTGATGGACAGACATGTGGTGTAAGTTAGTATCTAATGGTGGTGATGAAGCACTTAATGTACCAGTCCTATAATGATTGTCATATAGTTTACTCTCCTCATAGTACAAGCTGTCTTTCTTTTGAACTGTTTGCCTTTAATGGTATATGATACATTATGGCTGAAGTTATTAACATTCTTTACATATCCTCCTAGGTCCCGAGTCAAAGACGGAATGATGTCCAGCATGCTTAACTTCCTCCAGTGAAGAAGATGAAGGACTACGGCGTGAATTGGAATATAAAGACTATGACACTGTTACTTGATTGGACTATTGGTGGCCATGGTTACACCCTGTGTTTCTACGGAGTTGTAGTTATGTACTGTGTTCTTTTTACTTTATCTTTGAACGTGCTGTTAATAAAAAGTGAAGAAAGTGATGCATATTCCTCTCTTCTGCATCCTTAAAAGAATTGAAACTTTCCCTTATGATAACTAGGACATTTTTCAGTTTCCTTTATAAGGAATACCAAGATCTTATGTAATAGATGAAAAACAACATGCACACAGGTAAGTGCCTTCTCCAAAAAGAACTGGAACTTTGACTAAATAAAATGAATGCTGGATTGAAAGAATGGAAATAGACAAAAAACTACACAGTAACCAACTTTTAAACTTGCAAGTAAAGAGTGTGTTTATAAATAACTGTGTGGGAATTTATGTTTCTGCTATGATCAAATGTGTGAATGAAGTTGAGAATTGCTTCCTAAACGAAAGAAGCAGGTCTCAGACATGATAAACATTGCCTACACCAAGGTTACTGACTACCCTGATATAATTAACTAAGTCAAGAGCTTATGGATAAAAGATTTGTTTGTAAGTTGGTAACAAAATAGAAAAATGTGATGATTTTATACTGCGTAGAATTGACTAACTGAAATATATAGTCATTCATAAAGCATAAATGACTGGCTAATAAGCTGAACATAAATCAGAACCGAATAGAGGTACCAAGAATAGTAGAGCCTCAGAAAGGGGCTCCAATAACGCAAATGTCTACAGTCACAATAAATTGTACATGCTGTAACTGAAATTGGATACCATTTATCTAGAATGCTAAGTCAACAATGTATAAAACAGGCCAAGGAGTAACCGATACATTTTTCATATTGTACCTGATAGAATCGTCCCAGGGAATTTTATTGCTCAGTCCCCCTTTGAAGGTATCCAGAACAAAAATCAAAAAAACTTCACGTCTTTTCCTAATTTCTTGGCTTGAACTTTGTTGGGATAGCTCAATTTGCTCCAATATAAGACATCTGCTTTTTTCTGCCGTGTGTTCCTACTCTAAGTAATGTTTCCCCGAAGGGGCTGTGGGTTTGGATGTACGAATGACACACCGATGTTCCATAAGGCAAGTGCTGTTAGGGCGAGCCGTTTTGCCACTTTAGCCTAAATTGCATCGGCATAACAAGAGATATATGAGATTTTTGGTTTTGCAGTTAGTACATTTTTTTTGCCTTTATTGTGTATTAATCATGGCTAAAGGTATCTGTCTCTATCGCTGTGTCACATGATGTACATTGCGTGCTTTTAAATGTCCCCTCTAGAGGTTTTCTTCCATCAAATGTTTTTTTTGTAGGAAATTTGTACCAGTCTTAAAACAAGAATGTACTACAATGTCCTTAATATTCTTATTGCGTCAATGGGCAAAAAGTGGTTTGGGAGAGTGAATTCCTGTGTGGCATTGCTGTTAAAAATATGCCAGTTATAATTGATTATCTGTTTGACACAGACTAGTTGAGTGGCTGGTTGGCATGTTCGCTCAAGTAGAAGATGATTACTGTAAAAAATCTGGCTCTTTTGAATGATTCTCTAACAAAACGTTTTGGGTTTTCTCTCGTGGAATTTTTCTTTTATGTCAATTGCTTGTGTGCCACAGTTCTGTAAATTGGAACAGTTTCTACACAGCCTTAAAAACTGCACAAAGGGTACACTCTGTTTTTGGGCAAAGGTGATAGTAACTTTCAAAGTGTAGCTAGGAGTAGCCTAGCCGTAGGCTTGACATATAGGTCTACTTCTAAGTTATGATCATTATTGTGTATTAGGATGGCTAGACATTCCACTTGATGTTGACTGATGCGGGATGTAAGTTTAAGGTTAGAATCACAGTGGTTGAGCCACTGCAGAAGTTGATCATTGGTATCAGTCCAGATAAAACAAAATATACCAATATAGCGTAACCAATATGTCAAGATAGGAGCAACCTCATGGCCGATCTTTTTGTGGTATATTCATTGTGTTGCTGTGTGTATTGCACAAATACTTTACACATTACTTCTTAAGTTCAGCCTGCCTGCTCTGTGCCAAGCTACCAGAGGTTGAGCACATGTTAATTTAAAGTGTGTATCTAGCTTACCCTAACTAGGATTGTGAACAGGGTTCATACCTCTGCCAACTAGAGACCCCATTTCTGATAGTGGAAATGGAGTATTTGCGGGACATCGCACAATATGAGATTTAAATGAAATCTTGCATTGGCATTTCATCTTTAAGGACGCAATGAAGCAATTATGTGTTCCACCTTCATTCACACTTTTTACTATATTAAGTGCTGTAAACTGATGAGGCATTTCATTTTACTTGTATTAATATTTTTTGCCAACGTTTGACATGCATTTCATGTGAACAGGAATCATTAACTACTTTTTTAACACATTATCTTTTGCTTATTGAGCGGTATTTAATACTATACTGTGAATAGTATGGCCTGTTTCCCCACAATTGGGAACCACTGCAATTGAGCCAGCAATTGTGCCCCATAAGCCACTAGATCATGCTTTTCTGACACCAATTAGAACTAAGCCAATCAGCAAACTGCAGTCCTCAGGTAGTGCTTTATTTGTAAAAAAAATAATAATAATTAAATAAAACCAAAGTTCCATATATTTCTCAGAAAGCCACTGAACCTTGAACCAGCCACTGTCACTGCCACCTGGTATTAATATTTTTCTAACATTATTTTGAACTTTTTAAAATCATTTTCAGCCATAAATAGTCAGACACTGCCATCCTGTGGTAAATAAGTGCTGGTGTTAAAAATTAAGTAACAATGCTAAAAATACAGTGCAAACACTGGCACAAATTAACCACCGCTCCGTTGTGACCCACAATCCATCACACCACATAGAAGCTGTGTGACCTGCTGAGTGCAAGTTGCCCCAGCCAATCAAAGCTCATCTACTTTCCCCATCTAAAGAACCACCTACAAATAGACAATCTGCATGACACAGGCCTCACCTGCATCGCAGCACATAGTCACACATACATTTAGAAAAGTAGTATAATTTGCAGCCCGAGTACATGTAGTACATCTTTACTAGGAACTTACAAGAATGTGCCAACTGGGTGTAGGTCAATTTTGCTGTTAGAAGGAAAGAGCACACACACTGGAGGGCACTCCCGGTCTCTCTTATGGGTCGAGCGGTGCTCCTCAAAATGATGGCCCTCCCCCACATACTATATGTTCTGCAAAATACCCCTTATAGGATTTCACCCGAGTTCTTTCGCAAGGTGAATAGTAAACTGCACAGACTGTTGTGGGATGGGGCATTTCTCAGATATGAAGGGGGACTGACTATTCCGGACATCTAAATCTATTATTTATTTTATTTTTATTCTGTTTATTTCATTTAAATATAAATGTACACCATTTTGCAAGATAAATAAAAGAAAATCTGAGAGGCGAGAATATTACATTATAATCCATCATACCGCAATACTAACATCCAAATCTATTACTGGGCAGCACAATTGACTGTAGTGAACAACCACTACTCGATCAAACAAGGTCTTAAAGTCAGTGAGGCCAATAAAGTGTACCCCCTCTTTAAGACAAAATGAATAGGAATGGGAAGTTAATTCTGTTCCGCTCACGAAATCTGCGAAATTTGGGTAATTAGGCGTTCCGCAGAGCATGCAGAATTGCCATAAATTCCACGATCCGCGGCTTCGTGAAATTTTTGGCTTGTTCGCACTTTCAAAGTGCGTGTTCGCAAGATAATTCCCGCCGAGCACGCTAACAGAGATCTCGAACAGGAAAAAAGCATCGCGAACAGGCAGAACAAGCAATTCCGCGTGTTTGCGGAACTCTGCGTGCTTGAGGAGATTTTTTACCGTTTCTCAGAGCTTTGAATAGCGCGACTATGCAAATTCCAACCAACTTTGATGAAATCTGTAGACCCCCAGGAAACAATTCAACTTCATGTTATCTTGGCTCTTGGTCTCCCCTTAGCCGAACATGCAGCAGGACCCATTCATGACCAAAATCTAACAACAGCATCCTGCTTGCAGTCCGTTCATCTGACACCTACATGACCAGTTACCACCAAACTCGCCAAATCCAGCACTGTTCAGGGCTACAGCCAGATAACAACACTACGGTGCACATAAATGCGAGCCTGTAAGCATTGCACCGGTCGATGGTAGCCATAACAGCCTTTCAATAAAAGAGGATAGTGACAGTCAACTGTCCTGGGCCCCGTCTTCCAGCACCCCCTCAAATGAAGAAGCAACGGCAATCCGAACATCCACCAATATGCAATACAGTGGAACCAGTAATTAGCCCAGTTCTACCAAATTGGTATTAACACCGCAATAATGTTCAGAGGGTAATCACGACACCCTTAACCGCTCTAGCATACTACGTCTCTTTAAAGTTATCCCAAACCTGACTAAAGTAACCACAGAGGATATTCTGAGTATAGAATTCAAAACGCTACCAGAGCGCACTAGGGGACACACGTATCAATCCTGCATTTTGCAATTTCTAAAAAGCAAATTTGACTGATTCGCTATTTAGAAATCTCAAAATGCAATGCATGAAGGATTCGCAAAAAACAATGTGATTCCTTAAAATTCCTTAAATGCGACTCGCAAATTGCGAGTCACAATTAAGTATTGGCTTCCCATTGATTCCAATGGGTCCCAGGCCCATAGGAATCAATGGGAATTGCATGCGCAATTTGCGAGTACCAAATAGGTACTCGCAAATTGCACATGTAATTTCAAGGGTGATAGGGGTGCCAAAAGGACAACCTGATGCACCCCTGAAAATGCTATTAAAAAACATAGAACTTTGAAAAATGCACTTTTGTGCATTTTTCAAAGTTTTCGCAAATTTCCATCAACTTTAAGTTGATGGTAATTTGCATTTCTTAATCGCGAAATCATAATTTTTTGTTGTTGTTGCATTGCATTTACGGAATCGCAATTTGCGATTCCCCAGATGCAGTCACAATTTAAGTAATCACAAATTTTGCAATTACTTAAATAGCTATTTTTGCATTTGGGTTGATGCATCCCAAATGCAAAAATTGCAGTCGCAAAGGGGCAGATTCTGCAAATCTGCCTCTTTGTGACCACAAAAAGCAATGATGCATGTGCCCCTAAGAAAAGAGAGTCCACAATAATTGTACTGAAATCACTTGTGGAAATATTCATGAGTAACAAAGTCATCTTTGAAGACTGGGGTATAGCGATCTCAAGACTCACCACACCCAAATATCTGTTTCCTTTGAAATTCCAAAAAAAGCTACAAAGCTCACATACAACTACCTACAGTGTTTTAAGGGGGGCCGGGCACTCACAAACTATAATAACTCAGTGTAAACGGAGTATATCACAACAGTATATTAACACAGGGGACCCAATTAGAAAAGTCACCATGAGATATGCAGAAGGAAACAGCAAACTGGACTGGAGCTGGTTAGCTCCAACCGGATCTTGCAGGCAATACAATTGCTCCTAGTATCAGTAAACAACCTGCTGACTGAAATACAGAACTAAAGATACTCTCATGTAATGTAGCCGGATAGTCTAGAATATACTCAAATTGCCCCTCACAAGATCTCTGATCGCAACCTATGTTACTTACTTTGTTTACAGGATATCTTGTCATTAAGTCGAACAGTCATACCAGGCTTCCACAAAATCCATCATTCCGCAAACAGAAATAATATATTTGGAAGGCCCTCTGGTGGCCTCTCAATATACCTTAATATCGGCCTAGAGTTAAAAGTAAAAAAAACTCCTAGCCAAAATGGGCATGATACAAGCTATTATAACGGAAGGTACAACGGATCACGGATCTTATGACAAGACTCCTGATTAACCTGTATTTTAATGGTTTTGGTTTAGATTGGGCAATACAGATTACACAGCTCAGTGGCTCTCTAGATGGTGTTCTCTGTGACCACCCTAATCATGAGATAATTATCTGTGGTGACTTTAACTTCCATCATCTGGGGGCCAAAATGCCCAAACACACTTTAATGGGAACACTGCTCAACCAGTTACAGAGCCTGTTCAATAGATATACTCTTACATCGATCCAACACACACTAGTACTGCAAATGTACAATTCCCCCAAACGTTTAGAGGAGTAAGCACACTAAATGATGTATTCACCACGACCAATATCATGGAGCAGCTTGTGAATTTAAAAATTCCCCTCCTTCAAGTGAGTGGCCACCCCCTACTCTGCATGGAGCTACAATTGAAAACAGTGAAGCATGACCACCTGAAGACAATCGGCACCACAAATGAAGACGAAACAACACAAATAATTATTCGAATGAAATGGGGCGTGTCCCCCTGGAAAAACTTCAAAACATGGAAACTCACTAATGGCCCTATTCTACAGGCGCAACATGAAAAAAGTCTACATGAACATTGGGACACCATCATAAATGACATCCACTTTAAAATAGGCCCATAAATTCTCCCTTGCAGGCCCAAAGCAAGTAATTTCCCCAAAAGTGTCCTGCAGCATCAAGTAAGCAGAAGATCACCAGGACACGGAAACTACTTAACAAGATGCATAATCATCATCTTAAAATGTACTTATATCAAAAATTGAAAGAACAGTTAAAATCACACAAGCGCTGGTCTGGTCCACTAAGCGATTAAAAAAGGAAAAAGAATGGCTAAATTCTTATTCTCTTCTAGGCAAACGTAGCTACTCCGAGCTGTGGAGCTCCATTAAAAATAAAATGTCCTAAGACAGCCCATGCACCAATGCAATAGAAAAGGCGCAGTGGACACAGCACATAAACAAACAGTACGTAACTAAAAATCCCAGCGCTCCGCTTAACCACAATCTTAGTACAGACCCTAAGGTGTCCAATAACGACTTACATTTTACAGCAAAACTAATCTTTTACACCTTATCAAAAATAAGATTGACTGGAGCTCCTAGAACCCATGGCATCCCAGCCCCAACATTTTAAGAATGACATAGATCTATGGACTTCCATTCTCCTCCCAATCTACCACACATGTTCAGCTACTGGGCAGACCCCTGAAAGTTGAAGAGGCTCGATATTGCATCCAATATTTAAGAAGAGTGATAGATTTGATCCAGGCAATTACCATCTTATTGCACTGCTTGATACTGACGCCAAGGGCTATGCCTCACTCCTCTTGAAAGACCAAGAGTCCTGGGTGGAAGAAAACGAGCTGATCCCGTTTTGTCAAACCGACTTTAGGACAAACTCATCGATGACAGATAATATTAAGGCCATATCCTTTTTAATTCAACAGACCCTAAGCCACAACCTTCATTCCTTATACGCATGTTTTATTGATGATTCTTCCGACTATGATTCAATGTACAGAAACAAATTGTGGCAGAAATGATAGAACTGGGGCACCTCAAATAACCTGCTGTGGGCAATAATGACGTTATACACCTCGACTTGGGTGAAGATTAAGCTTTCTGAAACAGTCATAAGAGTGGAATAAAGCAAGGGTGCATCCTGGCCCCCTTTTATTTAATCTGTATACAGCTGACATGTTTTCAGTGCTGGATCCTGATTCCACCAAAAATCGGTACATTTAACACTACAATATCACAACCCGCTGATTATATAGAGTCACTGGACCAATCACGATTCAGGATTGAAAAAACCCTGAACGCTCTTCACAAATATAATGAAGTAAACAAAATGATTGTTAACGAGGCAAAGACAAAAGTGGTTGTCTTCGGATGAACTAACAAGAAAGCAGCTACTGTTTGGAGTCTGAGTACCTAAAAGTCCAAAGACTACCGCCTACAATTACCTTGGTGTGTGGCTGACAGCAAAGGGAGGAACCAAAACTCCCTTGGGCCACCTAAAAACCAAGGGGCAGATTTACAAGCCCCTTGCGCCACTTTTGCGTCACTTTTCACATGTTAAAAGTGACGCAAATGTGGTGCAAGGGGCTTATAAATATGCCCCCAAATCGGCACTGATCATCACAAGATTAAACCAACTCAACACATTCTTACAGTGCCAATCCACAACACCAATTTGACGAGTTCGCCAGGCTTCCCTTTTACCAGCAGTTAATTATGGCCACAAGGCCTTTCCGGCCAATCTCACCAAAGCACTTTACAAATTACAACTCCAAGCATACAAGATTAGACTCTCAGACCACACCAGAGGTTGCATGATCAAATTAGAAATGGGTTTGGAGGCGTACATGTGGTCTAACATGGGTGTGTTCCTAAAATCCTTCTAAAGGATTATTAAGGCACCACCAAACACCTTGAAATCAATCCTCCAATCGATCTTCATCCTGAAGATGAACCCTTGGTCGAGTTATTTAAACAAATCAGTGGACTCACTCCAAATAGATCGGTCGGTGCTAAACAATAAACTGCTTTAAGATTTGGCCCTTAAAAAGATCATCAAAAGGCGGATAAAAACACAGTCAATGTTTTCTGATTTGGCAAAATTAAAATCAAAGAGTAGTCTGGTATTTGCGACATCCAAAATCAGCAGCATTAGAAAGACAAGATTAAAACAAATCACGCCTGCAAGGTTGATGTGCTGACAGACTAAAGAGATGAATCCAAAATGGCACTCCCTTTTCATGATAGTTGAGTGCAGACTTTAAGGATATCAAAAGGAAACGTTTGACCACCTTTTGTGTTGCGGTTCCCCGTTCTTGAATGCCCACCACACTCTATTAAAATGCTTTTTCCTTTCTTCTCTTTCCCTTTCTTCTTCTCTTTCCTTTCGCTTTCTCTCTTGGATCTCCTGGTGGCGTTTCTCTTCTGTGTGTCTGATGGTAGTGTTTTATTTAATTTTTTATTTATTTATTTTCTTGTCAATCCGTCTCCTTTTCCTGATGTTTCTTTTTCTGTTCATTTATGCCAGGCTTAAATGTAGTTTCCCTTAATGTTAAGGGTTTAAATCATCTGGTTAAGAGGGCTAACATTTTGGATTATTGCAAATCTTTGTCTTCAGATCTGGTCTTTTTGCAAGAGACGAAGTTATCCCATAAAGAGGCTCTGTGGTTGCGGAATAGCTGGGTTATGTATATTGCTTGCTCTGATGCTCTCGGTAAACGTAATGGTGTGATCACCCTTATTTCTAAAACTTCTGTCTTCTGACCATGACTCTGAAGGTCGTTGGATTTTGTCTCAACTGTCTGATGGTATTCATGATCTTTATGCTTTAAATATTTATGCTCCAAATTCTGATGATCCTCTTTGTTGGCAAAATATTACTAAATTACTCTCCCGTACGCCTCATAATGGTAATTTAATAGTTGGTGGTGACTTTAATTTACTGTTGGATCCTCTCTTGGATAGGAATTCTGCTTTTCCTTTTCGTCCTCCTAGAGCTCACAAACATTTATTACACATGTGTTCTTCCGCTAATCTTCATGATGTCTGGCATCTTCATAACCCTACTGACAGTGACTTTTCTTTCTTTTCCTCGCCTCATTCTAGTTTTTCTCGTATTGATTACCTATTGGTTCATTCGTCTTTGCTACAATCTTCGTCTTCACCGTTCATTCATCCTATTCTTGTCTCAGACCATGCGGCGGTTTCCCTCTCCCTTTCGGGGCTCGCCCCTAAAAAACACTCCCCTTCGTGGAAGTTAAATACGGAGATTCTTTATGATGATGCTCCGATCAGTGCCTTGCAAACCAAAATTGAACAATTTTTTTCTGATAATGAAGGGTCCGTTGATTCTCCTGTGGTTCTGTGGGACGCCTTTAAATGTACTCTTCACGGTTACATCATTAAAGTTATGGCGCGTAGGAATACTGCCATTAAGAAGGAGCTTTCTGATTTAGCGGACAATATTAAACGTAGTGAACTCCTTTTCCGTCAAACGAAAGATCTACAACTTTTACAATCTATTAAAAATCTAAAATATTCCTATAATTCTCTTGTCACTAAGCGGGCTCATATTCGTGTTCAGGCACAAAAGTCTAAGCGTTTGTTGTTAAAAAACCGTGCTGGTAAAGTGTTAGCAGCCACATTGAAGTTCCAGGACTCTGGGTGTAAGTCGTCTCAAATTTCTTCTATCTCTGATAGATCCGGTGTTCAAAAATTCCAGACCAAGGAAATCCTTGCGGTCTTTCGTGATTTTTATGATAACTTATATACCCCTACTAATCCTTCCTCCTTGGAGGCGTGTCAGGAATTTTTAAGCACTATTCCTATTCACTCTGTTTCTGAGAATGCTAGGGAGCAGTTAAGCGCCTCAATTACAACTGAGGAAATTACTCTTGCTATCAAGGCTACTCGTTCTGGCAAAGCTCCGGGGCCTGATGGTTTTCCCATTCTTTTTTATAAAACTTTCCTCCCTTTCATGGTGCCTCGCCTCAAGACCCTTTTTGATGCATTAATTCAACGTGGTGCGGTTTCCGGTTCAGCGGCTACGATTGTAGTTATTCCTAAGGAAGGAAACGACGTCACAGACCCTAAAAATTTTCGTCCTATTTCCCTCTTTAATATGGAAGCGAAAACGTTTGGAGTCCTATATTCCTTCTCTGGTTCATCCTTCACAGACTGGGTTTGTTAAAGGTCGGCTTGCTCGGGACAATATTCGTACCTTTTGCCATATTTTGGGTGCAGCTAAACGATCCACGCTTCCTGCTGCAGCTTTAGCCCTCGCCGCCGAGAAGGCTTTTGACAAGGTCTCTTGGCCTTTTCTACAAGCTGTCCTTCGTGCTCACAATCTTGGAGACTCCTTTATTTCTATGGTGATGTCTCTTTATGCCCACCCTCGAGCTAATATTCGAGTGAATGGAGCTACCTCGGAGTTCTTTCATCTTCGTCAAGGTACTCGTCAGGGTTGCCCCCTGTCCCCGCTTTTGTTCTTACTTGCTATCGATCCGCTTCTGAGACTAATTGATATTCATCCGGATATTAAGGGCTTTACGTTTGGTTCACAGTGCCGAAAATCAGCGGCATATGCAGATGATGTCCTTATCTTCTCTGATGATATTGTTTCAGCTATTCCTGCGATCACAGATACGATTGCCCTTTTTTCTAAGGTCTCTGGTTATACTCTAAACAGAGATAAGACGGAGTTGTTTCCCCTCAATGCTTATTGTTTTCCAGCCCATATGGGCTCAGCTGGTTTCAAATGGCAGTCTAAACAGCTCAAATATTTAGGGATCTGGTTTTGTAGTACTTTATCGGACACTGTGGCCTATAATGAGACTCAGACCTTAATTAAGGTCCGTCGCCTTTTAGAGACTTGGTCTCCTAAGCACATTTCTTGGTGGGGCCGACTCCAAACATTAAAAATGATGGTCACTCCTATTGTCAACTTTATTTCGTCTATGCTACCGCTAAATCTCTCTTCTTCTTTTTTTCGTGAGATTGATTCCATCACTTCCTCATTTCTTTGGAATGACAAGAGAGCTTGTATTGCATATAAAGCATTGAGGAAACCCTACGATATGGGTGGCTGTAATTTTCCACATTGGGGAAAATATCAGATTGCTTTTTTAGCCTCTCAGGGAGCGTTGTGGTTTTCTTCTCTCCTGGGCCATACTCCTTCTTGGATGTGCATCGAACAGGCCCTCTCTTCTTCTCTTCCGGTCTCTTCATTCTTAACCACGTCCTCATAATCTATTCTCTTTTCTCGTGCTATTATATTGGACACCATTGCGGCTGTTAAATTGGTTGATCGGAGATTGGCAACTCCGATTCATAAATCTAGGTGGTCGTCTTTGTGGCGTAATCCCCGCATAAAGGTTATTTTTGACCCTTCACTTATTCAATATTGGTCTGCCAAAGGTATCACATTTGTACGCCATCTTTATAATTCCGACAATGACCCGTTACCCTTTTCTTCTTTAGCTCGGCAATTTTCACTCTCTAATCTGGATTTTTATACCTTTTTGAAAATTAAAGTCGCTCTTGCCAAAGTGCGTCTTGTTCCTGATTCCCCTTTGGTTTCTTTATTATCTATGTGGCTCAAGTCTGGTCACATTGCTTCACGCATATATAAATGTTTGTCTTCAACATCTTCAGACTCATGCACTATTGCGCAGCAGAAATGGGCCCGTCATTTTGGTACGGAGATAACTGACCACGTGTCGTCGGACACCTGGCAATTGATAGGTATGTTCTCCATGCGCAATAAAATTGCGCCTTCTCTATTTCAATCCAAATTTTTCGACATTAACCTTCTTCATTGGACTCCTAAGCGGCTTTGTTCTCTTCATTTACAGAATGATGATTTATGTTGGAGTTGTGGATTGGAGGTTGGTGATTATCCACATATGTTTTTTCACTGTTCACTTCTCCAGCCCTTTTGGGATCTTATTCATAAACATCTCATGTTAATCTTTCAAATCAAATTTCCTCTTTCTTTTCCTATGATCTTATTGGGACCCTGGGCTTCCCAGGTACCTCTGCCGTTAGATTCCTTAGATATGCAATTGTTAGATCTTTTGTTGACGGTGGCTGTAAAGGTTATTCTTATGGAATGGAAGTCTTTTGCTTCCGTTTCTTACCACACGTGGTGGGCATGGGTTTCCTTCTTGAGAAGTGCACACACTTCTGTGGATAGGGCTCATCTTACTCCCACTATTTCTTGTAATGTTTGGAGAACTCTAGATACTTATATGGATTTGGCCTCACGGGGGTTGGTCGATCAATATCCCTTTGTGACGTCTGCCTGACTGGTGTCTGTAGTCTTTTGCTTTGTTGCGCCCTCCAGTGAGATCCTTCCTTTTTCCTTTTTCCTTTTTTCCTCTTCCCTTCTTTCTTCTTCCTTCTTTCTTCTTTTCTGTCTTCTGTCATCTTTCCTTCTCCTTTTCTCTTTTATTTTTCTGTTTTCTTAATAATGATGCCACTCATAGGCTCCTATGATTCAATAATGCCACTCTATTTCTTGATTGTCATTTTTGCTCTAAGTGATATGAGTTGGGACATTTTATTGGCTATTATTGTCATATTCCGACGAACTTGTGGCTCTTATCCTTATTCTTCATATTGGTATCATTATGAACTGTACCTGACTGTTTTTATCTTTTTAAATCCTTAATACAACTATTGAACAGAAAATGCTTTTTCCTCACACATGGGACAAAAACCTGCAAGGAGGCTACAAACTTGGTTTTTAATATAGCGGAGCCATTTGACTTGGCAAAATTCGACAAATACATCAGCCTTTTACAAGTACTACTTAAAGACATTGACAAATCTGATCACCGCCCTAACTAAGATCACAGTAAACAATTACATTTTAACGTTTTGTATGATTGGCTTTTAATATCTGTTTTGATGGACAATATTAAAATCTTTTTTACAAGTCATTCTCCCAGTACATAATTAGACAACAATTTGCGTTAGGCTTCTAGATCGCATGCACTTTAAGAACTGTTTTGCACACTTAAACTACCTGGTTCAGGTTTATTAGTAGATTATTCTCAGGTATTATCTATAACTCTCAAACTTTCAATGGACTTACTAAAAACTGATTTTATCTGCATTTGCATTAAGACGATATACACTATATTTATATTTTGCACAGCCTTGCCAAATTTGCACACCAATGATCTGGTTTTAGGCTTGGCTTTGCCAATGAACCAGCAACTTTTACTGTTTTTTTTTTCCATCAGATAAAACCTGATTTGCATTTAAGTTTTTGTACACACATTCTTACGAGTTTAATTAATTATGCACTAAAGTAACTGACTGATTAGTGAACCATTGGGTGTGTGGGGATATAGAGGACCCAGTGTTTTGGATGGATCGAGTTGCAATGGGAACCTGGGATACATGTTAGTCCCATGCAGGAATGCTGCGGTTACAATCAAATGGTTGCTAAGATGTGGAGAGACGCTAATAAGTATTTGAGATGGGATGGCAAACTGACAGAAAAGACTCCGCTATGGGATAGTGAACTTTTGTGGTAAAGTGATAATTTAAAGGGCTTCTCTAAATAGAGTCTGATAGGTATTGATTGTCTAGGGGACGTTTCATGATGGGGCAACCTACTAACATTGGCAGACTCGCAGCAGGAATACGAGCTTTGGGGAAGCGGAGCAGGTTAAATGCGTGCAGCATGGGCATGCACTACGGTGGCATCTCCCACAGGGGGAACAATTGCCAGAGTCCTTCCTGTTGGAGGACCTCTTATTACAGGATCCCATGCCACAGGAAGCAAATTCATGGATATACAAGAAAATACTTAATAACTCTCACGATCCACTGCTTTCATTGAGGGGGGCTTGGAACGGAGACGTGGGACTTTTAGAGGAGGATGAATGGACAGAAGCTATACAGGGAAATTGCTATACAGGTTCACTTTCATATGAACCAGCTGCGAATACTGCATAGATCCTATTATTCAAGGTCTCTGCTACACTGGTTGGGCTGAAGTGATACTGCCATATGGGCAAGAGAATTTGGTATGGTTGGCTCATTTATTCATATACTGTTGGAGTGCCTGGCAATCCAATGATATTGGAAGGGGTGGTGCAGGTCATGTTTAAAGCCACTGGTATCGAACTAAAAACACAATGAGGCTCAGAAAGCCTCCAAACTATGGGGCATATTACCAAGGGCCATTATCGCCGCTTTAGCGAGACTTTTTCCTGCTAAAGCGGCGATAATTTTATCGCCCTAGTAACAAGCTGTCGCTAACACCAGTTAGCGACAGCTTGTAGGCGATAGCGGGCATTTTGGGGCCCGCTTTACATGTCAGCGATAATTATCGTTAATGACATGTAAAGTGGGTGTGCCAAAATGTCAGCGACTGAAAACAGTTGCTGCAATCGCTATCGCCTATGATCAACACAGGCGTAGTTTTGGAAATATTCGCGCTAAGCGCGATTATCTCCAAAAGCTTACGCCTGCCCTGACCAGTTCTTAGCCATGTTATCCAATGAGAGGTGGATAACATGGCTAAGAGCATTGTCACGGTAATACCTGAATATCGCTGTATTGACAGCGATATTCACGCATTTCGCCTGTTTTTTATCGCTTCTGAGATAAACCTTGATAATAGCAAGGTATCTCAGCGATAAAAACAGGTGAAGGGCGGCGATAGGAATATTCCCGCTAAGCCAACATAGCGATAATTATTGCTAGTTGTTGGTAATATGCCCCTATGTTCGGTGGCTTTCCAAGCCTTATCGTATCGAACCCTAAGTCTCAATGTTCCTACTTACAAATCTTGTAGATTTCCCTCTATCTCACATCTTCAACAAACATGCAGCCCGTCCAGGCCACCCAGCCTATCTATTTCCTATTTTGACGTGCCCCAGCTATGTTGTGAAACTCACAAATGAAGATTCTATTTAAAATCAAAAAAACAAAATGTAAAAGTTGCTTGCCTGTGCTGAAGTGAGAATCAATTTAAATTAAGAGTTTTCGTTTCACCATCATCCGGGCTAATTCCCGCTCTGTGAGGCCAAAATGGATCTTGCCCATTGTTTTGAGAGGAGAAGGTCAATGCATCAAGTAAATTATCATCAAAATCATCAATATTATTCTGAGTTAATAAAGAGAGCTAGGTGTAAGTTGTAAGGGTTTATTAATCAAAATCTTTTAGTAGATCGTCTTTATTAGGTCATCCACAAAATTGTCAATATTTAGCCATTAGAATCTTGAAAAAATAATTCAATAGATATTCATCTTAGTGTATGCATTAACTGTGTTCCATTAAAGAATGAATCCCTATTCTAAGAATATGGGAGAAAGTAGCCAGTCAGAACCCCTAACGAGTCCTAAATCTAGAGAGAGTTAAAGTAAGCATAAAACTTCAGCAATACATCAGCTCAATAAATTAGAAAATATCAAATTAGAACGTCTCATAAAGAGAAGTTCAAGAAACTTAGTAGTCTCAGATTAACATGGTGTTGGGTCTGGGACAACATGGGAAATTTCAATAGCACATATGGGTGGCAAGTGGAGTAACAAGCTTCCAACCTAATCTAGGAACACACACCTATATAAACAACACATTTAATAAAAGTTGGCAACAGTTGCATCTTCAGTCGTCATTCATCCAATCAGTGTCCAATGCTCACCTGGGAACAGGATCACTTCTCATCTTCTCACCGAGTTTTCTAAGCAACTATGTTAATTGTGTATTAACTAATGTTTAGTATGGGTCAGCTTCTCATTAAATGTTACTTTCCCTTGTATACTTGTACACTTCTGATCTTTAAATCTAATATGTGCACAATAGGCTATGTAGAAGTTGAAACATCTCTATAAGGAAAGAACACATTTTGCAGCAAACATCCACTGAAAAGGAAAGAAAAGTTAGTTGGAAAGGGTCAAGATCAAGTTTAAATTCTCATATCTACATGTATACATTTTTAATTTCTCCATTAAAAAGACTAATTTCTAATCATTCCCAACAGTATGATTTGTTTAGGAAGTAACATTCTGCAAAAATATCTGAAACATTATAAAACTTTACTTCATTATGAAAAACATTCCTCTGTAGTGGTCAAGAGTTAAACATGTTTGTTATATCTATATTTTTTAATAAAATCATCTCCTGTTTGGGACATAACATTTTGTTTATTTAAGCTTTCCTAGGCAAATACAACTTTCGAGCAGTATTACTTTAGCCATTTGAGGACTAGTATTTGTAAATATGGTCCTGTGTGCATTTTGTCACATTTTAAACCGATTTTCTTTCATTTAAACTTGCATATTAATACTGCACCTATTATTACAAACTATATTAGTTTATGTTTTGTAAGAAAGTCTCTATCACCTGTTCAACTGCGATGCCTCATTTTGTGTGATTTTGCTTAGGTATTAACACACTATATATAGGGGGGTAGACTTTTCACTTTGTACAATCTAGTTTGTGATGACCCTAAGATCTGAACTTGACTGCTCTTTCCTAGGCTACTTGTGTGCCACTTCAAAATGCAACACACTTCAAATGGTGCATTCTCTGAGCGTGCAACCTTGTGCTTTGGTCAAAAGCGTATGAGTTTAAAGGATACTTTAAATTTTATTTTTTGGGGGTTTCCACCAAAAACATTTAAAACCTTGTTGATAAATGTTGCTTTTGGATACATGTGACTAAGTTTGTTGGTAACAAGAGGAAAGTATTCAAAGTCCAATGTAAAATTCGGAGTAGGAACTAAACTGATTTCTTTTCTAGACTAAATATTTGCAATATAATTTTGAAGGGTATTTGATTTCATGCAACTATATTTCAGGAACACCTCCATTAAAAAAAGTACACAAAATACGAGTAAGTGCGAGCTTCTTTTGCATTTCACGGATGGAAATTTGCCATTCATGCCATCCACATGTCATGTGTGACTACGTAAAAACTTACCTCTAGTATGACAGGTACAGAATTCTTGTCATGGTTGCCTGCCGATCCACATATGCCATTGGTGTTATCTCTCATGGCAAGAAACATGCCCAGTATGCTACATTGGCGTTTTACCACAGGTCCCACATGTGCCAGGACTTTCCTCGAGTGTACCACAATTTTGTCATGGGTGTTCCTGTGCCTTGCCAAGAATTATCTCCAATAAGCCAGGGCCAGCATTTTTCCAAGGTATAGTAAGAATTAGCTTCAATATGGAAGTGCAAGCATTTTGCTGTGGGTCCCGCTGGACAAGAATTACCTCTAATCTGCCTGACCTTACATGCACCTCATATGCAAACCTTTCCACCAATATACCAGCTCCCGCATTTTGCTATGGGTACCCCATGTACCATAAAATTACATCCAGTATTCTGATGGGCCAGTGTCAGACTCACAGGCATAGCACACACGCACACATTCATGCTTAAATACATTTATTTACTCACTCACTAATTACGGTAATTCTCATTCACTCTAACTCATACTCCCTTGTACTTGCTTTTCATCAGTTTGTCTCACCCAGGGGCATATTAACAAGAAAATGCGCTAAATATCGCTATGCAAGCTCAGTGCGGTTTTAATTATCACAGTTTTTTATCGCCCGGTTAGCGCGTTATTAACAACGCTCATCTCCCAGGTGATAAAAATCCAGCGATAGTCAGCGAGATGCAGGAATGTCGCTGGAAAACTAGCAATATTCCTGCAGAAATAGGGAATTCCTAGTTGATAGCCCATGGTGGTTGTAGCCTGACAACACCCCCCCCCCCTTACACATATAGCTAAGTCTGAAATTTATCAGACGTTACCTTATAGAGATAAGCACGTGGGTTTCAATATCGCTATGGGTGTCAGGGCATGGGCTTGTTAATACCGCGATGTGCGGTTTGCGAGTTTTTCCCTGATGTGTTGCCCGGGACCGCCCTCTCGATGCGTGGCACTGCATAACTGGAACAGGGGCTAAGACAAGGAAACACGTGCTAGCGTGTCCTTGTTAATACTGCAATGGAATTATCGCCGCTTTTTGGCCAAAAACGGCCGCAAAAAAGCGGCGAAAATGGGCTTGATAATATGCCCCCTAGTCTCACTTATTCTTACTCTGTCTTTTCCCTCTTTCCCACTCACTTCCCATCACGCTCTCTATCAGACAAACATACACCTGCTTGCAGACTCACACACACACACACACACACACACACACACACACAGACGCTCTCAAACATACCCCACGCCTACATGCACAATATTGACTGAATTTTTTTCACTTTTCTTCAGCTGCATGCACCAGGTCACTTCATCTCCTCAGCTGCTATGCCTAGTGCATGGGCTATTGGCTCAGAAATATACTTCCCACTAGCCTCACGCACCGAAGCAGGAAGCGGAAAGGTGAAGCCTGGGCAGAGGACACACCGTACTGTACAGGCTTAAGCTTGTTACTTTTTCATCCCACACTCCACTAACTCACCACAGTTCTGCAATTCGTCAGAGAGACAGCTGGCTCGGCGAGGTTTGCTTACCTGACCTCACCCGATCCTGTGATGATTTGCGAATTAATGCAGCGGTGATGGCTCCGATGCTTGAGATACAGACCCGGGCTCCACTGGACTGAATCATAAAGGGCCAGGTGCTGACTTTGGCTGGGGTGCTGTTGTGCGTCATAGGGGAGATGCCCTTCAGCGCGGAAAACAGGGCTTTGCCAAGCTGATGATTCCACAATCCTCAATGCAAGCCCTTAGCCCAGTCAGTGCTGAGTGGCTCAGCATGTGACTCAACTAAATTGAGTGGTACCTGATCCTCAGTGCTACAGACACATCCAGGCGCTCTGTTGCGGGTACTGGCACTTAAAAAAAAACATACTGGTTGATCCAAAAAAGTAGCAAAATAAGAGGCAGAGAAATAGGGACGGTGGAACCTCGAGACACCACTGCGTATGGAATTGACTTACTTTTTTCTGTGCTGTCTAATTCCTTGTCATTTGCGCGTTCGTTGTGTGTATTCATTTTAATTGACACATTTATCCTGATGATTTTTATAGGTTTTTATAAGGATGTTTCTATTTATTCATGTTGTAGATGGTTTCTTGGCAGGAAAAGCCATGACCAAAATTGTCTTTAAATTCATTGATTGAATGTCTCACCCTCATTCTCTTCATTGACTTATGTGTCCAGGGAGGAAGTACTTCCAGTTCCGAGGCAAGATGGCGGCAGTGGCAGTGTGAGAGGAGCCGTGGAGCAGCAGTGTGTGTGGCGGTGGTGCAACACACCCCTAGATGCCTCGAACACCTACTCTTACCGTATGCCGGTGAAAATGAAGGACTGCTAACTCCTAGCAAGTCGCGGTAGGAGCCCGCAATTTCCGACTTCACTCCCGATGCAAGGTGTGTTCAGCCGCGGAAGAGTGTGCTCTCCGGCAGCCTGTAAGAATCAACAGCCGGAGGTAGTGACTACAGGTGCGCTCCGGTTGCTCACAGCGGCGCTCGCCCCCTGGTTGCGGTGCATTCTGATTGTAAAACTCGCCTCCCGCTATCCAGCAGTTTCTGTGACTCAGCGGAGGGTGAGGTCTGTGAATAACCCCTGTTGGTGCGGATCGCTTCGAGGGTCGTTAAGTTCAAGAATGGCCCCGAAAATAGCCTCTGGTATAGCAGCCAAGGCGGCGGCTGCAAAGAAGAAGGCACAGGCTGTGCGGGCTGCCTCTCACACGGCAGCTGCCGTTTCAGCTGAGATGGTGAACTCGGCACGAAAAGCGGGGGTAACTGGGGCAGTGCAAGAGCCGGGGGCGAAACTAAAGCCGACCACGTCAATCCCCGAACTCTTTGCTAGAAGTGGCCAAAGCTCTAAAAATACAGTAAATACAACTCCCTCCATTGCAGATAAGGAGGAGGTATTGCAGGGCGCACTAGAATATGATTTAGACGCTGATGCAGCCCTATTGCCGGCCACGGTGAGTGTGTCACAAACACCTTCATCCTTAACAGGAATTAATACAGACTCAGCCAGCATAAGGGGGGAAGGAGGAGGAGAAGGAGGAAATGAAGGAGTGATCCAGCCGACCCCAGGACCAGCCCAGGTGGAATTACTCGATCAGGAGCTTCAATTAAGCGTTGGGGGAGAAAAGGGGGAAGATATTGACGGGACTGCAATCATTGGCGTTTTAGTTTCACCCCAGCATGTGGAGGAGCTGATGGCTGTCGAACTCGAGGATGCCAATGCCATTCAGGGTATACAGAAAGACACTCTAAAGGAACCTGACTGTAGGAGAAAGGAGAATGCACCATGTCTCTCTCAGTCTACAGCGATCTTGGCTGAAGGAATGGTAAGCGAACAAGAGAAGGAGAAGGATAGCAGTGATTGCTTCTATTCAGTGACTGAAGAGGCAGAGTGGTCCGATGGCGAAAGGAGCTCCTCTCTGGAAGATAGTAATATTGAGACGGATAGCGACCCTGACCTAACCCTTCCTGGTACAGCGAAAAGACTAGATGGCAATGCTAAGGCTCATGGTCAAGCACATAGGGATCTGAGTTGGGATCACTCTTCAACGACACCACTACAGGGAATTCAGGAGACCGAGGTCCCTCATCCCCCCCTTCTGGATGTTATCTACCAGACAATGCTCACGCACAGAGAAGAAGCCAGGCAGGACACAAGGAAGTCGCAATCAGCAATGCGTAAGTTACAAACTGTTGTAAGAAAGCTATCAAAAGCACATGCTAATGTGGGGGATAGAGTTACGAACTTAGAAGAGCGGATTGTAGCGACTGAGTCGGAGGCTGCCTCTGCATCACTTAAAGTCGACTCTCAGGCAGCGCAGGTTGTTGATATCCAGTGGAAGCTGGAGGATATGGAGAATAGGCTGAGGCGCAACAACCTGCGCGTCCTTGGGGTTCCAGAGGGGATTGAGGGGTCGGACATGAGGGCCTTCATCATTACCCTTTTTAAGAATGCATTTCCTGAGCTGGCAGATTGGAACTGGTCTTCTGAGATTCAGAGAGCCCACCGAACTCCATTTAAAATACGAGCTGGTGCTACTCCGGACAGACCAAGGGCAGTCCTTATATTTTTAGGAAACTTCATCCTCAGACAAAGTATTTTTGATAAAGCCAGACCTGATGCCAAAAGAACAAGCGAGGGCATATCTTTCTTTGTAAGACCGGACTTTTGTCATGCAACGGTCGAGAGGCGCTGGAGGCTTCGTCAACTGATTAAGCCTTTCCGGGAAAAACATATGCAGGTCTATCTGGTAAATCCTGCACAGCTTAAAGTTGTGGGAGAGGGCAAGACTCAATTTTTTTCATCTGAGGTGAAGGCAAAAGAATTTCTGGACTCACTATAAATAATTATAAATAAACCGGTAACAAGGGGAAGTGGCTCGAAAGGTGTCCAGAAAAAGATATACAGCAGGCTAAACAAACTAATGTTGATGCTTACACTAGGGTGTTATGTTTAAATTTTCTTTGTTGTCTCTTGGAGTTGGGAGGGGAGGCGTCTAGGGGGGGATGTGTTTTTGTTCAATGTATGATTTTTGGTGTTTCACAAGTGCATCCACACACACCACACTGCTGCATCCATCCATCAACGCACAGACCTCGGTCTGAGCGCTTCTAGGGGGAAAGGGCGGGATGGAAGGGGGGGGGTAGGGTGACCCAAGGGAGGGTCACGCACTTGAGGGTGGTGGAGGGAGAGGGGGGGGAAAGCACAGAAATAAAGAAAAAACTGAGAATTGACGCTATAGAAATCAGACCGTATGCTTTTTTTCTGTACAGGATGACTAATATCAGTAATCAAATCCCGGATCTAAAAAGAAGGGGATGCATAAAAATCGATAATGCTTAGCCTTACTATCTACTCGATTAATATAGGGGGGCTCAATGACTGGCGAAAAAGAGCCAGACTTACAGAATTTGTTAAAACTGAACCCTTAGATATCTTGTGCTTGCAGGAAACGCATCTCTCATGGGCTAAAAGAAAGCTGTTAAAATTTGGTGGCTTTGAGATGCTTACATGCTCTTCCCAGTCCTCAACTATAAGAGGTGTGGCAATTGTGGGAAAAATAACCCTGGGTGGGGTCAAACGGGCTAAATCAGATCCAGCAGGGAGATGGGCCATAGTAGAATTAGGATGTGGGATAACGGTCTGTGGAATCTATGGATCAAATCATGATGATCCCACAGTATTTGAAGTAGTGGAAAGCGAGTTGTCAAGCTGGCCCGCACCAATCTTGGTATGTGGAGATTTTAATATTACAATTGATCTCTCTAGCAATATCCTTATAGTGGAAGGAAACCCAGAGTCTCAAGGGCGCTCCTATCCATGATGACATCACATGGTTTGGCTGATATATGGAGCTCAAAATATCCTGATGACCCAGGCTTTACTTATTTTTCCTGTCCCCACCAGAAGTATTGTAAACTTGACTATGCTTTAATCTCCTCAGGAGAGATTGGGAAAGTTAACATTAAAAAACTCCCCAAAATCCTATCGGATCATAACCCGTTAGTTATTAGCCACAGCGGTCTAGGTCCAACTAAGAAAAGAAGATCTTGGACATTTAACCGTAAATTATTAGCTGATGCTGCATTTATAGAACATCTACGAAACCAGACACGCGAGTTTTTTGACGCAAATCAATACAGTGCCTCGAGAAACTCGGTCTGGGATTCATTTAAAGCAGTATTGAGAGGGGAAGTTATCAGCTATTCAGCCCAGCTAAGGAAAAAACAACAGGATTATAAGAACAGACTTCTGGGTGATTTGGCTAAAGCAGAGGAACAGCATTGTCTAGCATTAACTTTGGGGAAGGAGAGCGCTCAGTGTCAAACAAAAATTTGTCTGATTAAAGCCGAAATTCAGAAGCAATTGGCTGATAGGGCATCTATAGATTACTGGACCTATAGGAAGAAAATGTACGAGACAGGGGAGCAGGCCGGGAGGGCATTAGCCTTAAGAACTAGGCAAGACAGTGTTAAAAATGCCATAACATGCATACAGGATGAGGGTCGAGATTATACCGAATCCCAAGATATTGTATCTGTATTTGAAAAATACTACGAGAACCTATATAGGGAAGATGCAGGGGATATCCCCCCAGATATTATAGGGAGGCATTACCCAGATTTAGGCCCCAAGTTAAACCAAGATGAAATGGCAAGTCTCGAGTGTGATATAACTAAGGAAGAAATATTAGAAGCATTGTCTCAGTTAGCCGGAGGTAAAGCTGCTGGCTCTGACAGTATACCCTTAGAGATATATAAATATCTGAAAATCGAGATAACACCATACTTGCTAGATCTTTTTAATGGGATTATATGTACTGGTATAATACCAGAAACTTGGAGAGATACTAATATCGTGGTATTCCACAAGAAAGGTAAGCCGAAAGAGAATACTGGTTCCTATAGACCAATTTCTCTAATTAATTCTGACAATAAACTGTATGCAAAAATCATAGCCACAAGGCTGGGGAGGGTCATCGGCGGCCTCGTCTCCCCTTGGCAGCATGGGTTCATTCCCGGTCGTGGCACAACGGACCATGTGAGAAGAGCGATATCTATATTCGAGGCCCATGCTGGGGGGGAGGGGGTCGCTATGATCCTCCTCGATGCCGAGAAGGCATTTGACCGCGTTAGATGGCAATATCTTTGGGATGTATTACAGGGAAGAGGCTTTGGCCCAAAGATATTGATAGCTATCAGGGCCATGTATCGCGACCCGATGGCGCACATACAGTTGATGGGTCTGAGTTCGGCTGGGATCAGGATAGAAAGGGGCACCCGTCAGGGTTGTCCCTGTTCACCAATCTTATTTGCCTTGTATATTGATCCATTGATTAGGCAGATATTGGTAAGTAACAACATAAAACCAGTCATAACTAATGGGTTCGAGAGTAAAATCCTTGCATATGCAGACGATCTAGCGGTTATGACACCTGATCCGGCAGCGACCATGCGAACATTAGCAGAGATTACTAAACAATTTGGACATTATTCTGGATACAGGTTGAACGAGGAGAAAACACAGGTGATCTGCTCAAAGAATATAATAAAAATGGATCAACGGTATGTCGACTCTGCTACGTACCTGGGGGTTATAATTAGAGCAGAGACAGGGCTAATTATACAGGATAACTTTAATCCATTACTTAAAAAAATAGAAACAGACTTAAAACGTATGGATGTATTACATCTCTCTATTATTGGAAGAACAAACGTTTTGAAAATGACAATGCTGCCCAAATTGTTGTATCTATATAGGTCTATACCCTTTTTGATTGAGGAACAAATATTAAAAAAAACTGAATCTATATTTAACAGTTTTCTCTGGCAATACGGCAAGATTAGAAGAGCAGCTAAGTATATGTCTCTTCCTCAGGAGCTGGGAGGCTTGGGTGCCCCAAACATTAGGTTCTACCACTGGGCATGTTTAATTACCCAGATGTCTATCTTATTCCAAGCTGGTTGTGGGGCGGGGAATTATACCAGGGATCCAAATGATAACATGTATATTCCTCCCTCAATATACGAGCTTCTCATGGGGCAGGAAGCCGTGGGTGCCTTATTGAGAAAAAAGAGTCGCAGATTTTTTAAGAAAACTAGGCTCAAGATTATACTGGGAGCCTGGGACCTATGGAAGAGAGTTCAGAAATATATGCAGATCTCCAGAATTAATAGACACTCACCACTTTGGAAATCAGGTTTCTTTCCGAACCTTAGTATGGATGGGGCATGGAAATGCTGGGAGCAACATGGCATACAGACGATAGGTGATATTATGCGTAGTGGTAAGCTGATGTCATTCGAAGCTATTCAACAGAAGTACGATCTATCTATAGCTCACAGATTTAAGTATTTCCAAATCGCACGAACTATCAGAGCAGATGTAATTGCCACTTGCTCTTCTGCCCCTAACCCCATCCTTGATTATGTAGCGAACCATGGTGATAGGATAAGGATAGTATATCAGGAGCTGTTGTGCAGGTTGCCTAATGATCTTGAGAAACATGAGGCAGCTTGGGCAACGAAACTACAGGACCCAGATGCAGACCTTGATAGAGCCCTATCCTTAGATAGGCAGGTACTTAGGTCCTCCAATTTGAAGGCTCAACATTTCATGACTGTCTTTAACCTGTACTATACACCAGCTAAGTTACATGAGTGGGGGATAAGAGAAGACAGTAAATGTCCTAGATGTCAACAAGATTCGGCTGATTTGGTTCATATGTTTTCTATCTGTGAAAAACTTGTCACAATCAAAACGGAGATAGAAAAATTTCTGGAGGGGCTGCTAGGCTCGAAGATCAGCCTATCCCCAACAGTTATGATATTGGGGATTGATGGCAGACTAGGGCTGAGTGGAAGGAGAGAGGCAGAGGCCTTAATCTTCTTAGCAGCAGCCGTTCTAAGAATCTTGATATCAGCTGCTTGGAAGGATCCCTCTCCCCCCAATTTCTCGATGTGGATGGCCAGATTCCTCACTATACATAATATTGAATCCTCTCTGTATTCTCATAAAGGTAAAAAATTGCGGGAGTTTGGTCTTGAAATGTGGGCACCTGTGAAGGCATGGAGGGAGGGTATATCTACTAACGGTGCTTTTAGGTAACTTTTTTTTTTTTTTTTTTGTAATTTTCTTTTGTATTTAGTCTATCTTGCCAACCTTTTTTTAAAACAGCGGTATATATATATGTAAATAGGTATAAACTGATCTTTTTATCTTTTTGTATGGATTAAATATTTTATATACCTTTTATAAAGGTTGGCAATAACAATATCAAATCTAAAGGCTATATTGATGTATTAACGGGATATTTGAATTTTTGTGATTTTCTGTCGGTGTATTAAATGTATATGTCTTTTTATATACTGTCAATTCTCAATAAAAAAAAAAAAAAAAAAAGACTTATGTGTCCAGGGCTTGAGCAGGCCAAAGGGGTTGGGGCTTTTGCCTTGTATAGGACAAGTGATTTCTGGAGGGCCCACCTACAAAGGACATTTGTGAAGAGTGCGTACATAGGTTAAGGATGTGTTAAAATACTTATAGATGTATACACATATAGACATGTAAGAGTAATAGCTCTGATACAGTAAAAGGTGCTTGGACAATATATAAATATATCAAAACATGAGCTCAAAAATATTTCGTCTTCACTAACATGACGAGTTTTAAATGTAAAGAACAGAATCACGCAGCCTTTAATAGCAACATTTGCATTCCCTAGTTTATGTTCCATTGCGTGACAGGTATCACTGGAAGTTCATGGCACTATCGGCTACAGGCTTCTGTTTTGCCTCAATCACTGTGTCGGTATGCATGCCAACACTACTAATTTTGGTTCGAAATTTTAGCTAATAATGGCTCTATTTTAACTTTTTCTTTCTTAGAAAATCCAATGCAAGCTAGTAGGGAAAATAAAGGTTCCTGATTTTTTATATATTATGAATTGTGTTGTGTGTTTACATACCATGCACCCTAAAGTTTGTAGGAAGGTAATTACATGAATTGCCTTCCTACAAACTTTACGAATTAATTGAATTAATGTATTGTGTATGTTAATGAAAACAATTTACAACAATAAAGAAAAGGAAATTACAATTTACTGACGCAATTCCTTAATGGTACACTGCTCAAGTGAATTACTGATTTACATGGGTGTATGCTGCAGTTACAAAATGTGTTGTCCAGCTGATGTTTATGTCCATAATTTCTTTGAAACAAATCTTTTGCCTCTTTTTCTGTACTTACTCCATTGTCACGGAAATTCGGATTCAGGTACTTTTTCCATAGGTCCATCAGGTGAAGACCAAGTCATAGAGGAGGATATTTACAGCTAAATGTCGGAGTGCGGTGTTTCGCTAAAATAGGTAACGCCGCTCCCCAACATTTTTAAAACGCAGGGGTTGTGCTGTATTTACAAAAATACGGTGCGTGTTTTCCCTAGTGCTATCGCTAATAAAGATGCCTAGTGCCAGCGGAGGCACCCTTGCGCCATGTTGCAATGGGGCATGTGTTGCGGGGCGATTGTTAATGTGCAGCATACCTTCCTGCACATAAATTAATTGATTAATTAATGTTTGAGCTTGTTAAGCGCACTGCTACCCGTAGGTTTCCTGGCACTGTATAATGCTGGAGAACCCGTCCTGGCTTTCCCTGTGGGATGGTCCCTGCTGGGGGAGTCCCCAAGGTGGAGCCAGGCATCCCTAGTGTTGATGGGGCCGTTGTGGAGATTAGGCAAGCTAATGCCCAGAGTTGCCGAGTGGGACCCCTGATTAGAATAGGCACCGAATCGAGAGTTATCGAGTCCGCTGACCCAAGTCCACGACCCTGCTGCGTCGGGAATTGAACCCTGGTCCCGGCCGACTTCTGCTCCCGGGTCTGCCGCCTCTAATCAGTGAGCCACACCACACTACTCCAGTAAACAATCTTTACTGTGATTTCCTGTTTCTTTGTGTGTTACAGAATGCAGCACACATGGAAAGAGGAAAATCAGGGGGGAAATGAAACATTTCTCCTCGTATCGCTGGCTTAAAACCAGGTATTCCCTGGTCGTATTTTTGGTGCTGTCCCATACTTTGTAAATATGGGGCAGCATCAAAAAACAATGGGTGTTGCGGGGGAATGCCCACTTCAACACCCATTGCACGGCTAAGTGCTGCATGAATAGGGGCATTATTTACAAGGCGGCGTTAAGCCAAGTTATATGGCTTTACGCTACCTTGTAAATAAGGCGAAAGACTTAACGCCAGCAGCATGTCGCAAAATGTGATGTTCTGGTGGCATTTACTCCTTCTAAATATGGCCCTATGATTGTTTGATCAAGAGCCTCGCCGCAAAATGTTGTTGCACATTGCTTGGTGGTGTGAGTTGTTGCAGTTGTTCCACAGTTAATCATTTTCTTCTAAAGGATCCAGTTTAGCTTTACATCAATTTCTAATCCAAGATAAGTATTATTGTTTTTGTTTTATTGAAACTAACCAATAGTAATTCAAAATGTTATGCCATATTCGTGCAAGCTGTCTTGTAATTTTTGAAACACCTTCTGTGTAGTTGATAATAGGAAAAGACATATACTAGGTGTGAAAATCTGCACTGCCAAATTTTCAGTGTCGTCGTAACTGTGAATTAAAATTTAGGTAAGAGCATAGATAATAATTCAAATAAGAAAAAGGACCAATGTGCCACCTTGTTTGAACCCATATTCAGATGTCAAAATTGTTTTTGTGTTGCACTTCTTTATTGGAATATAAAACGGATTGGGAGGGTGAAGAAAAGGAGGCGGGTAGGAGGATCAAGCTACATAATATACAATCAGGAAGGTGACAAAGATCAAAGATGCACTTGTGAACTATCAGAGAATCGGAATGGCTCAGGATGTAGAAACAAAAAAAGAAAAAACAATAATAATATTATTTATTTATTTGCCATTTGTAAAGCACCTGGTGTCCCTGCAATAGGATTCTATCCCCGAACGAAGAAGGAATGGGAAAGGGGAGAAGGAAACTGTGCCTGAGCTAAGAAGAGCAGGAGCACTAAAGGAGGACAGCTAAACAGTCCTTATTTAGGTATGAAACAGCCAAGTATGTAATCCCTTGCCGAAAGTCCTTTCCCGAGGTTGTGATCACAGATTCAATTGTTCGGTGTTCCACCTTTTGAATTCAAGATAATTGAAGGACCGGGATCCCATCCTGGCCCTTTGCACTCTTATCACCTTGACAAGGTGAGCCCCTACTAATCTTAGATTACATGAAGGCATGTAGGGTGTTATCATAGATCGCAGGTAGCTCAGGTCTTTGATCCTCAAAATTCTGGGTAATCCTCTTCACTGGCAAACAGTGAAGAGCAGTCAGAGCTTTTAAGGGAGATACTGTTCTCTGGAGATTAAGGACCAAATGCGCAGCAGCATTTCGAAAGCGTTGGAGATTGTTTAGACTTCCTTTAGTTACTCATAAGTAGGGGATGTTACCGTAATCTATTTGAGATGTGACCAGGGCACGAACAGCTGCTTTTCTGGCCACTATCGGTAGTAGGTTCAAGAGTTTCTTTAGGACTTTGAGGATCCCGAAACACCTACCCACTAACTTCATAATTTGACTCTCAAACAAGAGTTTGGAATCAAACCAAACCCCTAGATTTTTAGTTTCGGCTTTTGGGCTGGGGGCTTGGCTTGGGGTCTCAGGCCACCAGGCTGATGACCAGATGTAATGAATGTTCCTGGCTATTATTACCTCTGTTTTACTGCCCTTAAGTTTTAGGCAATTGTTGGTCATACAGGAGGCTAGCTCTTCTAAACATAGAGAAAATTGAGATGTAGCTGCCTCAGTGTCCTGAGATAAAGTTACTATGAGCAGCCAATCATTTGCATATGCTACAATTGTTACAATGTGTTTTTCCACAATTTCTGCAAGGGCACCAATATAAAGAATAAATAGAGTAGGGTTCAATATGGAGAGCTGTGGGAACCCTTGCATGAGAGGGATGTTGTCTGACATATGCAGGTGCTAGACAACTTGAAATCTCCGTGTTAGAAGGAAAGAGGTAATCCAAAGTAACCTGTAACCTGTAAATCTAACCCCGCATCGACTTAACCTCTGGAGAAGTTGGTTATGCAGTATGATGTCAAAAGCTGCACTTAGGTCAAGTAACAACAGAGTGGCTGTTTGTTCTTCATCTGTGCACCTTCTCAAAGTTTCAGTTGCAAGAAGTAGGTGTGACTCCATAGAGTAAAAGTCATGGAAAACCAATTGAGTGGGGTGGAGCAAATCATTAGTATTGATATGAGTTGCAAGTTGGTTGCTCACAACTTTCTCCATAATTTTGGCAAAGAATGGTAGAAGTGAAATAGGACGTAAGTTCTCTAGTTGCACAGGATCAGCAGAAGGTTTTTCCTGCAGTGGAAATACTATTGCTTGCTTCAATTTTTGTAGAATTTCGCCTAAGTGAAAGAATAGAGAAATTAGCTGTTGTACATAATGGAGAATGATCTAGACGTGTTCTTAGTGGTCAAAGGAGCTATCCCATCTAGGGCTTCTGATACCTAATTATCTACTTTTATTTTCGCCATATTAACATCCTCCCCAAGTTTAAGAATAATGCTCGAGGGGATATTAGAAAAGATCTCAGAGTTAAACTTAGGCCACTTCTTTATTGTGATCGTCTGATTAGACTTGATGATGGGTGGAGGCCTACATGAAGGCACAGTGAAAGCCACCAGGTGGTGGTCTGACCAGGGAACTGTTAGCAGAGTGTCGACACTAATGGTTGAAAAATTGGCAAATATTGGGTCTAAAATGTGTCCTAATTGATGGGTGGGGGTGTTCACTTTTTAGATTAGGTTCACGGTTTCGAGCTCCCTACGTAAAGATTGTGCCTCTGAATTGGAGTTATTGTCTACGGGCGGTGAATTAAATTGCCCATTAGGGCGCTGTCTTCTGCTAAGGTGAAGGAGAAAGAGATAACCTCGCAATTTGCAAGGTTAGGGGCCTTAATGGCACACTTCAGGGACAGTTTATGGATTATTACTATCTCTCCTCTTTTTAATGGGTGGTCCCGTTTTAGTATACCATAACCTTGCAGGACAGCATCTAGGATATCCGGTACCGAAGTCTCACTGAGCCACATTTCCGTCAAAAATAAAGCATCTGGTTCCTTCTCCATAAGGACCTCAAAAATTTCATTTTCATGTTTGGCTATTGACCGGCCGTTAATCAGGAGAAACTGCCTTTTTTAGTCAGATGTCAGGAAACACACTTTAGTTCTAAGTCAAAGTCACAATGAGGACATTTAAGCATGAGAGCCTATGCAGGTATTCTTCAATGGTCTTGGCAGCTAGACCTCTGAATTGATCAGAGGACCACCCCTTGGTGTTGGTAAGGAGTGAAACTAGCAGGGGTCCTTGCCCCTGGCCTGCCATGCGCAAATAGGCTTGTGTCGGAGGTCAATTCAATCGCCTCCATGCCACGGTCATTGGGAAATAGTCCTCCACCAGGGGGGTGGCCAATCTCAGCCAGTCCGCTGTCAGTAGAGCAGGCAGTGAGTGCACTCGCAGTGCACTGTAGTTGGTAACTTGACAGGCAAAATCGATAACAATTTTGCAACACAGCAGCAGTTAATTTAAAAGAATAAAGTAAGAACGCAGAGTCAGGTAACTTCTGCACAGGGCTGCTACAAGAAAAGCTAAATTAATTCAAAAGGGAGCCAGGCACCTCTCCGCATTAAGTGCTACAAGGAACTTAAAACTAGAACACTCCTGTCCGAGTGGTTAAACCACTCAGCTAGGAGTGTAATACACTTTAAAAAGAAAGAGCTCCTACCGGAGGTCAAATATGGCACGTCCAATCTGCGGCCATCTGGAAATAGTCCGCCTACAGGGGTGTGGCCAATCCCAGCAAATCCGGTGTCAGTATGGCAGGCAGTGAGTACACTTGCGTACCCTGCAGTCGGTAGCTTGACAGTTAAAATCGATAACAATTGTGCAACACAGCAGCAGTTAATTAAAAAAAAAATAAAGTACGAAAACGGAGTCAGGCAACTCCTGCACAGAGGTGCTATAAGAAAAGCAAAATTAAGCAACAAAGGGAGTCAAGCATTAAGCAAGTCCTGGTACAGACGTTAACAGATGTAAAAACCAAACTCACTGAAGTCTAAACATCGATAGTACCTGCAAGGTTATTAGAAAATATTTGCCCCAAAGAGGTGCAAAGCCAAATGGGCCCACATTACTATACCAAATACAAATAACGAGAAACAGCAGAGGGGAGAAAATGCTGGAGTAGATCATGGTAGAGGAAATACCAGTGACCATCCATGGGTGCAGTGACCTGTACACCCAGTAGAGGGTCATGACAAGCATTGCTGTCCCCTTTACCCTGAGCTTTTGTGTAGCTGTGGGTATGGCAACTGGATCTGTAGCCAGGGGTCGTGAGTCTCCCAGGATGAGACATATCGGGGTGAGGTGTGAGTGTGAGTTGTGGCGGTGCACAGGTCAGATAACTGGGATCGGATTATCCAGAAGGGATGACCATATCTGAAGTTGTCTGAAGGTGCCCATTTTCTCCTGTATCTTATATGTCAATCATTGAAATATTGCCATCCTTAACATTGCTGTCACCCATTTATTGTGAGTGGGTCTCTGTGGCAAGTGGCAATGTTGCAGAATGCAGATCTTAGCAATTGTCAGAGCCATGGCCACTAGGCATCTCATTAGACTTGTTAGCATCTGAAGATGTCAATTCACACACCCACACATTGCATTTGCTCCTCAGTGCACTGGCACCAATCAAGAGCAGTATACTCTCTGTCGATCATTGGTGCTCCCCACTGGACTCACCTCTCTTAGTTAGCTAGGGAATGAATGTGCAGAAGGCACGAATAAAGCACTTCTGATAAGGAACACAGACAATTTCCTCCATTTTAAGATCTATTCAATTAGTGAAGTACAGAAATGCACAGGCGGAGCCATCAAAGTTAGATTAGTAAACATGCAAATCATAAAAATACACAAAAGAACTTGGTAAAGTTCTACTGGAAATCCAACATAGATTTACCTTTTAAGAATGAGTTAAGAGTCTCCTCCTAACTTGGTGAATTCACTCTTTTATAGGGCTTTAGACAAAGGCTTCATGCATTTAATACATTAGTACACAGTTCACAAGCTCATAACCAATAGAAATTAAGCAAAGAACAACAGATGCACCAAATGGTATTAACAAAGGGTTTGTGGTTATGAAATAACTATTGCCCAAGCTTTCAGGGACAGGCAGACTTTTGTCAGAAGGCCAGCATTTTCCGTACATTTTTGGCATTTTACAGGGACATAGCCTTTTGTTACTATTTTTTGTACTTTCAACCTCCTTCTAGTTAGTGGTCAAAATCGGTGTGAAAGCAATAATGGATCCCAGAAAGCTATATATTTCAGAAAAGTACACGACATTCTGAATTTAGCAAGGGGACATTTGTGTAGATTTTGCAAGGTTTCCTATAGAAACCAACAGTTAAAATAAAAACATATTGAAATTGAGTTAAAAAAAAACAGCCATTTGCGCCAACGTTTTCACCTGTAACTTCTTTTATCTTTGGCTGATTTTTTAAAGCAATACACCGTTATGTCTGCTGGATCATTCTGGTTGTGGTGATATATAGGATTTGTAAGTTCACCAAGAACTCTAGGTAGCCAGAGCCAATAACTGAGCTGCACCTTGCAATGGGTTTTCATTATGTACCGGGTATATAGCAATTCATTTGGTAAAATATAAAGAGTGAATGTATTTACTAAATGGGAACAAAATATATTGTTTAGAAGCAGTAGTTATGTGCACATCTCCAAAATTGTGGGTACCCATACTAGCATGTGAATTAGAGGGCATTCATCAAAGTGACTTCTTTTTTTCCATATTGTCTTACATTTGCAAGACAGAAATGCATAGAAAGTCAATAGGTAATAAAAGTTGTTCTACAATTCTGTGTTCCCATAAGCATCTCAATTAAAAAGGATACCTTACTTGTGTGGGTAGGCCTAGTGCCTGTGAAAGGAAATGTCCCGAAACGCAATATCGACATATCACATTTTTCTATTGAAACCTGACACTTTTTTCGCAAGGTGCCCAGCGGTGGATTTTGGAGGCTAGCTCAACCGGCACATGGGGAAATCTAGCACACCTGTACATTTTTTTTAACTTGGAATCCTGGGAAATTCAGGATGTGGTGACTTGTGTGGCTCTCATCTGGCTCTGTTACCCCCAATCTCTTGGAAACCTCAAACTTTGTAAAAAAAAAACACACACTGTCCTCACATTTCTGTGATGGAAAGTTTTGGAATCTGCAGGGAGCCACAACCTTCCACAAACCCAGCATTCCTCCAAGTCTCCTGATAAAAAGGGTACCTCACTTGCGTGGGTAGGCCTAGTGCCTGCAACAAGAAACTACCCAAAACACAATGAGGGTACATCACATTTTTCCAGTGGAAATGGACACTATTTCACAATGTGCCTAGCGTGGGTTTGGACACTAGCTTGTCTGGCACCTGGGGAAACCTTGCAAACCTGTACATTTTTTAAAACTAGACACCCCAGGGAATCCAGGATGCTGTACTTGTGTAGCTCCCACCAGGTTATGTTACCCGGATTCCCTTGCAAACCTAACACTTTGTAAAAAAAAAAAAAAAAAACCTCATATTTCTATGATGGAAAGTTCTGAAATCTGCATGGACCCACAAACTTCCACAGACCCCGCATTTCCAAAAGTCTCCCGATAAAAATTGTACCTCCCTTTTGTGGGTAGGTATAATGCCTGTGACAGGAAACGGCCCAAAGTGCAACATGGACACATCACATTTTCCCAGAGAAAACTGACCCTTTTTTGCAATGTGCCTAGCTGTGGATTTTGAACCCTAGCTCAGCCGGCACCTAGGGAAACCTAGCAAATCTATGAAATTTTGAAAACTAAACACACAGGGAAATCCAAGATAGGGTGACTTCTGTGGCTGTCTCCAGGTTCTGTTACCCAGAACCCCTTGCAAACCTCAAACTTTTTAAAAAAACACATTTTCCTCACATTTCTGCAATAGAAAGTTCTGGAATATGCATGGAGCCACAAACTTCCCTCCACCCTGCATTCCCAAAAGTCTCCTGATAAAAATGGTGCCTCACTTATGTGCTGTAGGTCTAGTGTCTGTGACAGGAAACGGCCCAAAACGCAGCGTGGACACATCACATTTTTCCAGTGAAAACTGACCCTTTTTTTGCAATGTGCCTAGCTGTGATTTTTTTAACCCTAGCTCAACCGCCACCAAGGGAAACCCAGCAAACCCATACATTTGTGAAAACTAGATGCCCAGGGGAATCCAGGACGGGGTGACGTGTGTGGCTCTTACCAGGTTCTGTTACCAAGAATCCCTTGCAAACCTAAAATTGTAAAAACAAAACTAATTTTCCTCACATTTCTGTGATGGAAAGTTCTGGAATCTGCGTGGATCCACAAACTTCCACTTATCCTGCATTCCCCAAAGTCTCCCGATACAAATGGTACCTCAGTTCTGTGGGTAGGCTTAGAGTCAGTGACAGGAAACGGCCCAGAATGCAACATGGACGCATCACATTTTTGCAGTGAAAACTGACCCTTTTTTTTGCAATGTGTCTACCAGTGCTTTTTGAACTCTAGCTCCGACGGCATGTAGGGAAACCTATCAAACCTATACATTTTTCAAAACTAGACACCCTGGGGAATGCAGGATGGGGTGACTCGTGTGGCTCTCACCATGTTCTGTTACCCAGAATCACTTGCCAACCTCAATGTTTGTCAAAAAAAAAATTTTTCTCAGATTTCTGTGATGGAAAGTTCTGGAATCTGCGTGGATCCACAAACTTCAATTGCCCCTGCATTCTCCAAAGTCTCCCAATAAAAAAGGGTACCTCACTTTTGTGGGTAGGCTTAGGGCTTGCGACAGGAAATGGCCCAAAACACAACATTGACACATCACATTTTTGTAGTGAAAACCCTAGCTCAGCCGGCACCTAGGGAAACCTAGCAAACCTATACATTTTTTAAAACTACCCTGCCGGCACAAATGTCCTTTCACTCAGCATTCCCCTCAGCCTCCCGATTTAAATGATACCTCACGTGTGTGGGTGGACCAAAGGCATGTGACTGGGAAGAGCCATAAACATAGGAATTGAGGGGATGGCACAGCAAACTCTAAGCGCTACACAAGTGGGGTATCATTTATATCGGGAGACCAAAAGGAATGGTGTGTGGTAGGACATTTGTGCCGACGTAGTGATCCTGACAGAAATGTGAGGACTTTTCTTTTTCATCTAAATTTGAGATTTGCACGGGATTTTAGGTAGGAACACGTTGTGGGATCCATGCAAGTCATACATCTCTGAACTCCCCGGAGTGTCTAGTTTTCAGAAATGTGTGGATTTTGTAGGGTTCCCTAGATGGCCGCCGAGCCCAGGACCAAAATCGCAGCTGCCCCCCTTGCAAAACCAGGTCATTTTGTAATTGGTCATTTTGATGTCTCCACAATATGTTGTGGCACTTCCCTGCCACAAGTACTTGGCCCACCACACAAGTGAGGTACTATTTTTATCAGGAGCCCCAGGGGAATGCTAGTCTGGTAAGAAATTTGTGTCAGCACGGTGATTCCCAGAACTTTCCTACACAGAAACGTAAAGCAAAATTTGAGGTTTACTGGGGAATCTGGATAGGAAAACTTTGGGTGATCTACGCAAGCCACAAATATCCAGACGTCCCCGAGTGTATACTTTTCAGAAATGTGTGGGTAGGATAGGTTTCATGTAAAGTTCTACCTTAGTAAGTAGACTCTTACATGTGATAAAGAAGTGGAATAATATTTATTGATGGGTTTAGCTATAACAAGGAGAACTGAGGCATACGTCTCTAAGAAGGAAAAGACTGGGCAAATTGACATTGTATAGAATCTGGGAACTACTAGATTCTACCACCAGATTCCATACAATACTTTTGGTCAGGATACATCACATTCCCTTCTGTTAATATATGAAATACAATACACTAGCAACGTATAGAATATATTGTCAACGAAATAAATGTATAGTTAAAATGTTAAATATCTAAACTAACAACAGAAATCGTAAATACATAAACACATCACATAATCTTGAGGAATGAATTGGAACAATTCAATAAATAAATAAATAAATTGTGATAGTGAATGGCAGAAGAAAATATATATCATACCTTCACTCACGCTGACATGTAGAAATCTTTGCACCAAACGGGTTTAGCATTCACTCTTGATGACAGACTTCTTTTCAGAGTATCACAACTCTATTATAACTTAAAGAACAGTCCGTGCTGGTATTTTCTTTTGGCCATAAACACTTTGGTACCTTCACAACCTTACTCAAACTCCACACATTGCCATCAGATAATTCTATCACCTGATGACCAACTCTGACTATTTTCATGGGAATGGAGTACTTTGACTCTCCAGTCTTAACAAACTTCCTTTTCTTACATGCACCCATACACCAATATCAAATTGATGAGAATGCCCTTGGTGTCCTTGATGAGTAACACATTTCTCATTAGGTATCCATCTACGATTTGATCCTAACTCATGGTACAATCAACCGTATTCTTCATTTCCACCATCCAGATCTGATTGAGATTGCACACAGCTTTCCTACCTCTCATTTTTACAAACGGAGACAAATCTCGCAATATTCTTGGTGTGACTCTATGATTCAATAATAGATCCTTGAGAGCTTGAGTAAAACTTTTTCCATTGACCAATGCCAACTGAAGACCTTCTTTCAGCGACCCTTGACCCTGCTAGGTAGGTCGCTCCCCCTCCACACAGCACCGCCTGTGTGTCGCTGCCCCAGCCGCCGCCGCTGAGGAAGTTTGAGGCCCTCCTCCACCCACAGACTACCACCTGCGCCTGATCCCTGGGGGCCAGTGGTAGGCCATAGGTTTGTATCTTCTCCTGTATCATACTGTATTGCCTTTATTGTTATTATGGTGTCTGTGACTGCTGTTGTCTGTTTTCCTCTGGTGCCTGTATCTGATCTATTCCTTCTTTTCTTTCTGTTCCCTTTGTTGCCCTGTGTTTCTCTGCCCATTTTGCCTTCTGTTCCCTTCGTTGCCCGATGTTTCTCTGCACATTTTGCCTTCTGTTCCCTTTGTTTCCCCTGTTATTCTGTGCCTGTTTTTGCGTTCTGTTCCCTTCATTGCCTCGTGTTTCTCTGCCCGTTTTGCCATCTGTTCCCTTCGTTACCCCGTTATTCTGTTTCTGGTTTTGCCTTCTGTTCCCTTCATTGCCCCTGTTATTTTGTGCCTGTTTTTGCCTTCTGTTCCCTTGTTGCCCTGGATTTGGTGCCCTTTTGCCTTCTGATTCCCTCATCGCCCCTTACCGCTCCTGCTCCAGCCGCTGCATCCCCTGTGGCCCTGCCCCCTGACCACCAATTCGCTGCCCCTGCACACCACTGGAGTCAAGCTATCCTGGCTGAAGACGGCTGATAGCCAGAAACCGGTCCTAGGATACTTAATTTGGGTTCAGGTAAGACTTGGCTTGTCAGTTCGGGCTGGACTGTTCCCATGAGGCACAGGGTCAAGGCTGATTTGCATATGACCATGTCTAAACTGGGGTGGTGTGGAGTGCAAAAATAACGATGGATTTAGGCCCAGATCTCTGTACTGGGGTGAATGTATGACATTGTGCTGCATTCTGTCCATCAACTGTTGTTTTTAAAATTGTCACCCCGAGTGGGATGAGTATGTTCAGACATGAGTCCCATGCTCTCCCCACCACTGGAGTCAAGCTATCCTAGCTGAAGACGGCTGATAGCCAGAAACCGGTCCTAGGATGCTTGATTCCGGTCCAGGAAAGACATGGCTTGGCAGTTCGGGCTGGACTGTTCCCATGAGGCACAGGGTCACGGCTGATTTGCATATGGCCATGTCTGAACTGGGGTGGTGTGGAGTGCAAAACAAATGATGGATTTAGGCCCAGATCTCTGTACTGGGGTGAATGTATGACATAGTTCTGCATTCTGTCCATCAACTGTTGTTTTTGCATTTGCCTCCAGCCTCCCAGCAGCTCCTCCCTCCCACCTCCCCATATATGGTGGCGGCTGCGCCGTCGTGCGCGGCAGTGCGCAGTGGGGGCGCCACTGGCACACCGAAGAGACGCCTTAGGCAAGCCTGTCTGCCCCCGTCCATGCCTGGCAAGCCCAGTGCCAGAACCCCTGGTTCCCGCGCCCACCACGACGACCGCCGCCGCTACGATGTGAGCACACTCCATGCTCTCAACTTCGGACAGACTCACACCTGCTTCAAAGCCGCCCCAAAACACACACATGGTCCCTTTGCCTGCCGGAACTGCAGCTACACAAGCCTGAGAGCTGCCGAACCAGCCAAGATTGGCCACAATCACCTCCAATGCATCCTACTGAACACCCGCTCCGCACAGAAAAATGCCGTCGAGGTCTGGGACCTGCTTGATCCACTGACGTCCCCTCCCTGACAGAGACCTTGATGAACAAATCCTTCGTACCCGAAATCGCCATTGCCATCCCAGATGGCTACAAGATCACCTGCAGAGACCGCCCCAAAGGAGTAGGAGGAGGAGTAGCCATCGTCCACAAGAACAGAATCAGAGTCTCGACCAGCACAGACGACGCTCTCAGCACTGCCAAACACATGCATTTCCTGATCCACACAGATCATAACTCCACCCTCAGAGGCACCCTTGTCTACAGACCCCCCGGAACCCGATCCCAGTTCAGCGACTCCATCGACTCCATCGCTGACTTCATCAGCACACACGTCCTGACCTCCACCAAATACATCCTCCTTGGAGACCTTAACTTCCACCTTGAGAACAACAACAACAGCAACTCCACCACCCTAATCTATAACCTCACCAAACTTGGACTGAGACAACTCGTCACAATGCCTACTCACTCCGCCGGCTACATGCTCGACCCCTTCTTCTCCTCAAACTCCCACGTCTCCTTCAGCCACACCACCGAACTCCTCGGGACCGACTACCACTGCATCCACTTCACCTACCAGAAACCCACCACACCACCACACCCAACAGATCCTCCACCGCTGCTGGAGCAAAATCACCAAAGACCAACTACACGCAAACCTCGCTCTCAGCCCACCCACCGAACCCTCCAACATCGACGAAGCTCCCACAGCCTCAGACGCTGGATCGACGATTGTGCCAACACCCTCGCCCCGCTGAAGAAACCCTCCTACAGAGGCACAAGCAAGAGGGCCAGCTAGTTCACCCCAGAACTCCTAGTCTCCAAGCGATCCTGCCGGAAACTAGAGAAGAAATGGCACAATGAACAGACCCCGGACAGCAACGCAGCCCACAAGGACGCCATCCGCAACCACCATCACCTCCTCAGGACTGGCAAGAGGACCGCCTCGACAACAACGCACACAATAGCAAGGAGCTTTTCAACATCATGAAGGACCTTTCCAACCCCAGCTCCAACACCAGCAGTCACAAGCCCTGTGCGACTCCCTTGCCATTTTTTTCCACTGCAAGATAGCAAACATCCACGACAGCTTCAACACCCAGACAGCCCCAACAGACATCAACGAAACAGACTCTCCACATACCATCAACCACGACACCTTGCTAGCCTGGGCCAATGTGAGCATTGATGAGACCATCAAGACCATGAGCATAATCCACTCCGGCTCCTAGTCAGACCCATTCTGGCACCACATCTTCAACAAAGCCAGTAGCTCCATCGCACCCCATCTGCACAACGTCATCAATCTCTCCCTTGAGACCGCAACCTTCTCAGAGAGCTGAAAAAACGCCGGGATCAATGCCCCCTCCTTAAAAAACCCAAGGCTGACGAAAGAGACCTCAAGAAATTCCGGCCCATCTCTCTACTTCTGTTCCCAGCCAAGTTCATTGAGAAGGTCATCAACAGACAGCTAACCCGATACCTCGAAAAAAAAAGAAACCTTGACCCTTCCCAGTCAGAGTTCCGCAGCAACCACAGCACAGAGGTTGCCCTCATCACGCCACCGACAACATCAGGACCCTGCTGGACAACAGTGAGACCATGGCCCTTATCACCCTGGACCTCTCCATCCCCTTCGACACCGTCTGCCACTGCACACTACGTGCACGCCTCCACGCCGTAGGGATCTGAGACAAGGCTCTGGAATTGACCACCTCCTTCCTCTCTGGCAGAACCCAGAGCATCCGCCTCCCCCCCCATTCTGATCAGCCTCCGAGATCATCTACGGCATACCCAAGGGATCTTCCCTCAGCCCGACACTGTTCAACATCTACATGGCCCCGCTCGCACACGTCGCCTGACAGCACAACCTAAACATAATCTCCTACGCCGATGACACTCAACTGATCCTCTCCCTCACCAAGGACCCCATCACTGCCAAATCCAACCTCCATGAAGGAATGAAGGCGTCACAGAGTGGATGAGGATCAGCCGCCTGAAGCTGAACACGGACAAGACGGAGGTCCTCATCCTTGGCTTCCTCCCTTCAGCCTGGGACAACTCCTGGTGGCCGATGGCACTGAGGGCAGCCCCGACACCCACCAACCACGCACGCAACCTGGGAATCATCCTCGACTCAGCGCTCTCCATGACCAAACAAGTCAACGCCGTCTCCTCCTCCTGCTTCAACACTCCCTGCATGCTCCGCAAGATCTACAGGTGGATCCCGACAGATACAAGAAGAACAGTCACCCAGGCCCTCGTCAGCAGCAGACTCGACTACGGAAACACCCTCTTTGCTGGAGCCCCGACCAAGCTCATCAAATGACTGCAACGCATTCAAAACGCCTCTGCACGACTGATCCTCGATGTACCACGCCACATCATCCCCCACCTGAGAAACCTGCACTGTCTCCCCGTCAACAAGAGGATTTCCTTCAAGCTCCTCATCCACGCACACAAGGTACTCCACAAGACCGGCCCAGCCTCCCTCAACAGACGACTTTCCTTCTACATCCCCAACTGCCAGATCCGCTCCGCATACCTCGCACTCGCCACCATCCCTCGCATCCGAACAACAACCACCGGTGGGAGATCCTTCTCCCACCTCACCGCCAAGACCTGGAACACCCTCCCACTGAGCCTACGACAGACCCAAGACCTGCTGACCTTCAGGAGGCTACGCAAGACCTGGCTGTTTGACTAGTAGCGCCCCCCCTCCCAGCGCCTTGAGGCCCTCGCGAGTATGTAGCGCTCTCTACAAATGACTGATCGATTGATTGATTGATTACAATACTCTTATCCACCTTTCCACAATGCCATTACTATGTGGATAAAACACAAAAGTTCGTAAATTACTAATATCATGCTTATCCAGGTAGTCCTTCATCTGTAATGATCTCAACTGCACACCATTGTCAGTGACTAAACACTTGGGGAATCCTTATTTTTCAAAAACATTGTTTAAAAATTGAATTACCGCTTGAGAATCTACCTGTTGTACTAACTTAACCTCAGGTCATTGTGACATTTGATCGATGAGAACAATGGCATGAACACTTCTTTTGGATATACACATGGGACCAGCAATATAAAGAGAAATCCTTTCCCGAACTTTTCCAGCTCTAGAAACAGGAGCTTTTTCATAGCTAACAGTTTTTTGGGATTTGTCACTGACCGCACACTCAATACAGGATCTAACGTTTGCCTCATTGCACCTGTCAATAGCTGGCCACCAAAATTCAGAGCAAATTCTACGTTTCATACTAGACATACCGGGATGACCCTCATGAGCTATATCTAATATAACTTGTCTCAACTCGCGAGGTACAACCAATTGCACACCTCAAACAACATATCATCAATTATAGATAATACATGACTTCTTGAATTTCCTCATCATTATAGCATGCACTCTGCCATTCATCTTGTTAAATGCAATCATTAGACACTTCGCAAATGAAAATTATCCTATTCATCTCCTCATCGATACATTGATCATTCTCCTCCTTGATTGGAAGGCGATATAAACAATCTGCCAGGATGTTTCTGGCACCAGGAATAAATTCAACATTAAAATGAAAATCTTGTAATTTGTATTTCCATCTGGCAATTCTGGGAGTAGCCTTACCACAACACTTAGTGGTGAACAATTCTACTAATGGTCGATGATCTGACCTTACTTTTAACTGAATGCCATAAACATTTTTCCTAAAATTCTCAATTGCCCACCAACAAGCTAAAGTCTCTTTTTCAAGTGCAGAGTATTTGAATTCTGCATCTCTTAGAGGTATTTAAACAAAAGGAATGATGACTAATTTGCCTTTCTGATCTTGCATTAAAACTCACCAAAGCCAGTATTACTAGCATCAGTGAAAATGATTTACTTGTCTCGAGTGTCGAAAGTTGCCAATGCCAGAGGCAATTCAATTTCTTTTTTAAAATTCGCAAATTCGATGACACAATCTTTACTCCACGTAAATTGTTCATTTTTCTTCATGATATTTATCATATGATTTGTTTTATCAGCAAACAATGGAATGAATTTGGCATCCAATTCTGCTAATCCAAGAAAATATCTAAGCTGATCTTTGTTTTGAGGATCAGGAGTTTCCTCTATTGGATTTACTAAATTACGTTTAATAGAAATCCCATGCTTGTTGATGTTGTGTCCCAAATAATCCCCAGATTTGACTTCAAATTTGCATTTCTCTTTTGTTAAAGTCATACCATGGCTTTGAAGGATGCTTACAACTTTTCACAGAGCCTCTGCATGATCTTGTTTGTTGTTGCCAAAAACAAAAATATTGTCTTGAAAATAGAAAGCATTTCTTTACATCTTTAAACAGTTTATGCAAAACTCTTTGAAATACTGCGGAAGCAGAAATCAGTCCAAAATGCATCCTTTTGTACCTGAATTCACCTTCTGGTGTTATGAATGATGCGTAATGTTTGCTTTCCTCATGTAATGCGATCAGTTGATAAGCATTTGATAGGTCTAAAGTTGAAAATATAGTGGCCCCCTTCAATGCCTAGAATATTTCTCCAATGTTTGGCAGAGGATTTCGATCAACCCACACACATTCATTTAGATCTCTTAAATCAACACATAATCTCATCTTTCCGTTAGGTTTGTATATAACGACCACAGGTGATAAACATTCAGATGACTCTATCTCCTTGATTACATCCTGGCTACATAATCTGTCCACTTCTTCCTTTAAAGCTTGTCTCAAGGATAAGTAATATTTATGACTTTATGTACTTTAGGGATAGCACCGTGTTTTAATATAATTTTATGTACAAAATTCTTTAACAAACTCAAACAAAATGAGAATACTTTGGGAAATAACTTTTCCCTTTCAACTGATTTATCTTCAACAACTTGTGATAGTAAATCATGGTCACCTAAAACTTGTTCTGGATGATTTGGATATAATGTGATGAGCAAATCCCTTTGATGTAGGTAACCTAGCAAACAGAACTTATGTCAGCACTGAAGTAGCCTAACACATCTATGGGTTTGTTTCCATAACCAACCAATTTTATGTCAGATGGGAACAATTGTACGTTAGGGAATTTATACAACCATTTAAAGTATGCTGAGCACCAGAGTGGGCCATAAACTTGACATCTTCTCCATTAATAGTGATAACGCAAAATGGAGATTCTCTATTTATCATTAACTTCGTAAATACGTTAAAGAAATTATTCAGATGGATCATCAAACTCTTGATGTATTTCTTTAACTTGAACTGGTTTGTTAGTGTGTCTAAACGTGTTCTTTTTCCTACACATTCTAGCGTAGTGTCCTATATTTTTGCAATAAGTGCAAATCTGACCAATAGCTGGGCATGATCTGTCATTAGCTAGGTGACCAAAAAAACCACAGTTGAAACAAACATAGTCTTTTTTTCTGTGCCTTGGAAACTAGGTTTAGGTCTGATTTTGTTATTTTCATTAAACGTTTTGTGTTCATGCACATTTTGTCTTTACAACCTGTATTTCAGAAGTGTATTTAGCAGCCAATTCCTTCATACCTGACTTCAAATCCTCAAATCTATGAATAATATCAATAGCCTTTTCTAAAGTGAGATCTTCTGCAGCCAGTAATTTCTCTTGTAATCACAGATCTCCAATTTTATGGACCAACTGGTCTTGTAACATCTGATAATGAAACTCATCATATTTACATTTAGAAGCAAGAATTCTTAGATCACTAACAAAAGAATCTATAGATTTGTTGCGCAGTTGTGCTGTTCCTAAAAATTTGTGTCTAGCAACTATTTCATTAACCTTTATAATGTAAAAAAAATATTCACTTGTAACATAGCTGTATCATAAACATTGCTATCCTCCTAATCGTCTTCATCTCCAACCGAAGGTGGTAAGTGGCTTAACACACGCCTACCTTCCGCCCCTAAACATTGCTTTAGAATGGCACATTTCCTCTTGTCAGTATAAACATCACCACCAATGGCTTCTTAATAAGCCTCAAAACCATCTTTCAGTTGCTTCCATTCTAGAACAGGTTCACTATGGATTAGGGAGAAAAGACAAAGGTGCAACAATACCATCCATTACGTGGCTAATGATATTAAGATCATTAAAACACTGTTTAATTTCTCTTGAATCACTGTGACACTAGCTTTGTAACTTGTATTTGGATTAGTTTGCAGGTTATACACTGCTTAATAGTAATAATGTACACTTTATGAGTGACAATTAGAAGAAAACAGCGGGATCCGCTAGGTGTGCGAATCACAGTGATAATAACATAGAGCTTAGTGTGAATTCGACAGTCTTTAGGCTCACGTAAAATCAAAGTTAAAAGGGATGAAATTGACGTGTGTTACGTCGGCACATGCGTACACAATGGACTCCTCACAGATGCCTGACGGAGCAGACAGGACAGCCAAGACAGAATGTCCATGCCTACGTCAGCGCAGTGTCGGCCTCAAGCAAACAGGAGCATGCACGCAGGATAAATACATCACCCAAATCAGAAACGAAGGAGCTGATCCCTGAAATCAAGATGGATAAGCTGGTGAGGAATCGTCCAATCGATTCGTCGGTCAACCTCCGCAATATGCTGCAGCTCCTGATCAGGTACTTTGACAGTGCTCCAGGCTCCTCTGAGAACATCCTGATCGTCGCCAATGTAAAGTTCTACATTACTAAGTAGACTTTTATGTGTGATGAAGAAGTGGAATACTATTTATTGATGGGTTTAACTATAACAGGGAGAACTGAGACATAAGTCTCTAAGAAGGAAAGGCTTGGGCCAACTGACATTGTATGGAATCTGGGAACTACCAGATTCTACCACCAGATTCCATACAATACGATTGGTCAGGATACAACAATTCACTAGATGGCTGCCGAGCCCGGTGCCAAAAACCCAGGTGACCCCCTTCCAACACTATGTTGTTGTGTGATATGTAATATTTAAGTCTCTGCAATATGTTTTGTGCCCTTGCCGGTCAAGGGTACTTGGCCCACCCACACAAATGAGGGGCTATTTTTATCAGAAGACATGGGAGAATGCTGGGTGGTATGAAATTTGTGGCGGCCCGGTGATCCCACAACTTTCCCATACATAAAAGTGAGGAAAATATGATTTGAGGTTTGCAGGGTATTCTGGGTAGAAAAATGTTGTGGGAGATCCATGCAAGCTGCACATCCCTGGACTTCTCTAGGTGTCTAGATATCTGAAATGTCTGGGTTTCCTAGAGGGCCGCCGAGCCCGTAACTAAAAACTCAGGTGACTCCCTTGCAAAACCAGGTAGGTTTGCGATCGATAATTTTAATGTCTCCACAGTATGTTTCAGGCCATTTCCTGTCACGGGCAATAGGCATACCCACATAGGTGGGGTACCACTTTTATCAGGAGACCCGGGGGAATGCTGGGTGGTAGGACAGGTGTGGGGGCCTAGTGATTTCATAACTTTCGCACACAGAAAAGGGAGGAAAATATGATTTTTACAGCTAATTTTGAGGTTTGCAGGGGATTCTGGGTAGGAAAATGTTGGGAGATCCAAGCAATCCACACCTCCCTGGACCCCCCTGGGTGTTTAGTTTTCAGAAATGTCTGGGTTTGGTAAGTTTATCTCTGTGGCTGATGAGCCCGGGTCCAAAAATGCAGGTGGTACAAAAGAGGGTGGTAATGGACGGAGCATCTGAACCAATCAAACACTCACACCCAGTCAAAAGATCTGGGTTTAATCCATCACCGTTCTTTAGCCCACTCTGCCACCCCAGTTCAGACATGGCTATATGCAAATCAGTCTGACCACACATTTGACTGGGTGTGAGTGTTTGATTGATTCAGATGATCCGTCCATCTCCACCCCCTTTTGTACCGCTTTTGGCCACCATAAGTGTGGCAGGGTATGCTCAGACGTGAGTCCCTTGCTCACTTTGCCACTGGATTCAAGCAAGCCGGGCTGAAGACGGCTGGAATGCCAGAAACCGGTCCTTGGAAGCTTGTTTCCGGTCCAGGGAAGACATGGCTTGGCAGTTCGGGCTGGACTGTTCCCATGAGGCACAGGGTCAGACTGATTTGCATATGGAAATGTCTGAACTGGGGTGGCAGAGTGGGCTAAAGAACGGTGATGGATTAAACCCAGATCTTTTGACTGGGTGTGAGTGTTTGATTGATTCAGATGCTCCGTCCATCTCCACCCCCTTTTATACCAAAAATGCAGGTGACCCCATTGAAAAAACTGTTTGTTTTGTGATAGATAGGTGAGTACCTGTGTTTTTGGTCCTGGTTTGCAGACATCTAAGGGAACCTAAAAAACCCAGACATTTCTGAAAACTAAACCTCCATGGGAGTCCAGGGAGGTGTGGCCTGTATTGATCCCCCAACATTTTCCTTCCCAGAATCCGCTGCTAACCTCAAATTTAGCTAAAAAGTCAAATGTTCCTCTAATATCTGTGTGGGAAAGTTGAGGCATCATTTTTCTCAGGAGACCAAGGGCAATGCAAGGTGGTAGGACATTTGTACCTATGCGCTGAGCCAGCCAATAGTCAGTAAATGCACACCACCATCCAAGCACGTCACCAGCCAAGCGCAATCCACACACTGCCAGCCAAGCACCATCCATGTACACCACCAGCCAAATGCCATCCATGTACACTGTTAACCAAGCACTATCCATGCACACTGCCAGCTAAATGCCATGCCCACACACCCCAGCCAAGCAGGGCCAGACAGGGAACAGCAACCAGCCCTAGCAGAATGCTGCTTGACTGGCCGTGTGGGGAGGGGCGTGCTAGTAAAAAGCACTGTTCCCGCCTTTGTTACTGGGGGCAGTTAGTGCAGCACTGCTGCAAAACCGCCCCAGGGACAATACCGGCCCCCACAGCCAGAAACCCAGCCCCACCCCTCCGGCCCTCAAGGGAAACGCTGGTGCCTGCTATGGCCACTCCAGCCTTGCAGCCAAGCATCAGTCCACATACACCACCAGCCAAGCCCCACTCCATGCACACCACCAGGCAAGTGCCAATCTACACACAATGTCATCAAGCTCGAGTCCACACACACCATTAGCCAAGTGCAGGTACACACATACCACCAGCAGAAAAATGCCAGCCAAAGGTCAGTATACCCAGACCACTAAACTCCAATTCACTCACACAAACTCTCCCTGGTTTCTAGTGGTTTTCTGCACTGAAACAGCCAAAATGTGGGCCTAAAAAGGGAGAGCAACCCTTGCCTATGGGGCTTCTCCCTGACATGCCCATAAATATATCCCTGATGCACAGTGAGCTTTCTCCCCCCACCCCCAGGAGGCAGATAAGGGGCTATTGCACTGATCTGCCTTCCTGGGGGGCAGAAAGACTTTTGTGGGGGTGGAGGCATTAGCAAGCCCATTCTCAGCAGCCCCCTATGTATACAAAAACATATTCCCTGGTGCCTAGTGGGCTTTCTGCCCTCTAGGGGGGGGGGGGGACTGTTGCCAATATCTCACTCCTTGTGGAGACAGAAAGACTGTGACAATTTGTTGGTGGGAGGGGGCATTGGCATGCCCTTTTTAGGCAGCCCCCACCCCTATGTATAAAAATAAAAAACTATCCCTGGTGCCTAGCAGGCTTTCTGCTGGGGGGGCACATCAGGGGCTATTGCCCCCCATACCTACCTACCTGGGGGGACAGAAAGACTGTGGAATATTTGGGGTAGGGGTGGGGGCATTGGCATACCCATGTTGGGTAGCCTTCACCCCTATAGACATAAAAAATATCTCTGGTGCCTAGTGTGTCTGCCCCAGTAGGAGAGCACATCAGGGGCTGTTGCCCCATCTACCACCCAAGGGGGCAGAATAACAGTGGAATTTTTGGGGCAGGGGGCATTGGCAAGCCCATTTTGGGAAGCTCCCACACCAATGTACATAAAAGAATTTCCAATGTGCTTTCTGCTCCGGGGGGTGGGGCAGAAAGGCTGTGAAATTTTTTGTGGGGAGTGGGGGCATTGTCATGCCAATTTTGTGAAGCCCCTACCCCTATATACCTACAAAAAAAACTGGTACCTGGCATGCTTTCTGTCCCTTCGGGTGGCAAAGTGGTGGCTATTGCCCCCATCTAAGGCAGAAAGACTGTGGAATTTTGGGGGTGGGGGCATTGGCCTGCCCATTTTGGACAGCCCTATAGACATAAAACAAATCCTGGTGCCTAGTGTGCCTTCTGCCCCCGTGCCTCCTGGGAGACAGAAACACTGGAATTTTTGGGGCAGTGGTGGGGGCATTGACAATGCCATTTTGGGCAGCTCCCACTCCTATAGAGATTTTTAAAAATCCCTGGTACCTAGTATGTGTGCCCCTTCGGAGGGTCAGATCGGTGGCTGTTGCCCCATCTGCCTCCTGGGGGGTAGAAAGACTGCAGATTTGTTTTTTGGGGGTGGGGGCATTGGCATACCCATTTTGGGCAGCTTCCTCCCCTATATACATAAAAAAAATACTTGGTGCCTAGTGTGCTTTCCGCCCCCCCCCCCCTCCCGCAGGGGCAGATCGGGGGCTATTGCCCCATCTGCTTCCCAAGGGGGCACAAAGACTGGAATTGTTTTGGGGATGGGGATATTGGCATGCCCATTTTGGGCGGCCCCAACCCATGTAGCCAAAAAATCTAAAAACCCTGGTGCCTTGAGTGCTTTCTGCCCCCATGGGGGGCAGATCATCTGCTAGCAACCCCATCTGCCACCAAGGGGATATCAGGAAGAAAGACTGATCGCCCCCAAAAATATGAGGGAAGCAAAAGCCATTGCCCTCCCTGGTGACAAGTGGGTGGATCCCTGCTTGGGGATCACCCTCCTGAAGCGATCCCCAAAAAGAGATCCACTATGGAGGGTTACCATTGGAATGATACCCCTCCCATCTGTCTCGGTGCTCTGGGGCTGAGATAGCCCTTTGAGCACCAAGACAGCGAAACTGAAACTGAGTTTCAGTTTGGTTTCTCTGAAATGACTTTCAGCGCGTCGTGCGCTAATCTTCATTACAGGGAAATTATCAAAACACCCTCGGGATCCCAAGGGTGTTTTGACTGAAAATAAATCCCTCTGGTGTCCGCACCAGAGAGATTTCCTGTGCCTTGTGCGAGTAGGTCTGAGAGCCGTCCTGAGAGCCGTCCTACACACATGAGCACTGTGGCGTCGGACGACTCCTGGCCGTCTGACGCACCGAACAGGCTAATACATAGAGATCCAGTATTCACAACATATGTTCTCAGTACATGGCATGTTATACAGAATGTTATTAAGTCTAGGACAGGTGCTCTTTCGTTGGGAAAATACACTCTAACAAGGCAGAATCATTTTCACAACTAGCGGAATCTACAAGTATTATGACACAGAATGAACAATAGTTAAAATCATGTGTTAGGCAGCAACATCACAACAAGATGGATGACATGCCTAAATTGTTGAAGAAAACATGAACTCTTACTGACTGACTGACTGACTGTAACGACAGGATAATGTGTACTAATTGGACTGGTGGTGACCGTTGTCCACCGCCATCTCAGTATATAATTATGAATCCTTTATTTCCGACTTTTTCCTACCTATTTGCAAGGTTTACCTATGTGCTTGGACATGATGTCATGTCTCTTTCGCCTCTTCCCGGGCTGAAAGGCCTAAGCTAGAGCGACTCCATCTTGTCTCTGCCCTGACTCTCTGAGGTGCTTGTAGGTCAGAGGTATTGCTTTAGTTTTAACTTGTTGTTCGCTAGTTAGAAACCCGTGAAGACCGGCTCTTATCGAAGGAATGTGCTTATTTCCCGTGCTCCAGACGCAACAGCAGCTGGCCACTGTGGGTGTGTAGGGAGCGCGGGGCTTCGTACAGGAATTCGGTGGGAGGCAGGTTGCTGGCTGGAAATTTCCATGAAGACAGGGCCTTCTATATTATCGAGGTGCAGTGGAGCAGAGGGAGAGTTCAGTTCCAGTAGTCACTGTAGTCATTACCAATAGTTGTCCCCATGGATGCAGCAATTGTTATTGTAGCTGCAGTGGAGTTTGAAGATAGCTGGTGAATGCTGAAGAAGGTGGCAGTTTTGATGAGGCATAGCGGTGCAAAGCAGAGTCCCGAATGAACTGAAGCAACAGTGAGAGAGGGGCCAGCTCGACTGCCAAGGCCGGAATGCGCAGGACCAAGGTGGGGCGTTCTTAGTTAGAGTATGATACATAACCATTTATCCTTTGCTCTTTAGGTTGTGCTTAGGTTTCCATTTGCATAAATGCTATTGCTCTTTCTACATTATTATTGTTATGTAATAAATAGACTCCAATGATTACCCATTGCATTCGAATGTTATTTCTGAGGCAGAATTAACCTTTATCTTTAGCCAGGTGCTGACGTATAGAAGGATGTGTAATTCCCTTCTTACAGGTAACTGATGATAGTAGAATGTGTAGTTCATGACAAGGAATAACTTCAGATGAGAATAATTTGGCCTAACAGTTCTTGCTTGGGAGGATTGAGACCTCTCTTTACCAAATGCTCACGGAGGGACGGGTTATTTTCCCTCCAATGGGTAGTTGCTGATATAGAAGTGAGATCAGTTCTTGAGCAGGAAAGTCCAACTAATAATAATATTCCTCTAGTTTACTGTAATTTCCCCATTCTCATGTAGGTATTTTAGGTGTTGTGCTCTATAGTGCCTGAGAAGGGTGGTGGTACGTGGCGGCTGGGTGTGCTATAATTGGTAAGCTGATAACAAGGTATGAAAATCCCGTCGCTACACTGACTGACTGATATCTTATAAAGCGCACTATTGACGAGGCGTCTTAGCAACTAGGTAGGTGAATACCAAAGCCTGCGCTAATGTTTCTAGAGCTAAAGAAAGAGCCGCGTTTTTATCAATTTTCTAAAAAGAGCTCTGTTAGATTGTAGTCTGATCAGAGTGGGGAGGGAGTTCCAAAGTTTGACCGCTTGGTAGGAGAACAGTTTTCCTCCCAATGTGACTCTTTTTATCCTAGGGACCATGATCAGTCTAATTTTGCTGACCTGAGGCATCATACTGGTGTGTACCGGGGAAATAGATGCTGAATATCTGCAGCTCCTCTTCCATACAGAGCCTTATGTACAAGACAGAGGGCATTAAAATCCACTCTCTATTGCGCCAGAAGCCAATGAAGCTGTTTGATGCTGGCAGAAGTGGGATGTGGGACATGACAGACTGCCATGCGTAAAAGTGTCCTCCAACTGATCTTCACTGTTGCCCACAGGTTTAGCTGCTGTCTTCTGGAGTTCATTATAAACTGTCTGAGCTTTGTTTTGAAAAAAGTGGGCAATTTTGTCCACAAAATTTTGGTCAGGTGCGAATAGGGTATCATGTAGACATTTTGATAAGGCTGTAATAGTTTTGAAAAGCTCCGTAGAGGAGTTCTTAGCTGTCTGCATTGTAGTAGTAAAATATACAGTTTTGGCATTTTTATTGCTGTCTTGTGTTCCTCTAAGGTTCGGTTGCAGTCCTTTTTGTGTTCAGCATCATAGTGCGTTCTCCAAATGAGCTCTGTGCATCTGCAATTGGCTCTGATCTGTTTGAGGTCAGCAGAATACCAAGGTGAAGAAACTTTTTTCCTCTGGGAGAGATTAGACTAAACATTGAAATTTCGAGATTTAAGCAACCCACGTTATCAAAGATCAGTTGAGTCATGGAGTAGGATGAATAGTTTCATGTGATAAAACCATAAAAGCACAAGTTGGAAAATAATATATACAATCCAGACGGGAACATACTTGGTTTAAGCATAATATATACAGTGTTAGAAAGTATGTAGTTTATAAATATATTGTTACCAAATCTCCACAAACACACATAAAATACCTACTAAACAAGGTTCTAAATGGTGCAATGACGCCTTGCGCTTAATCAAGTTGTTAGTTAACACCTTGGCTGCTAGTGGTTTCCCCCTCCTGTGGTGCATATGCAGGATCCCCATTGTTCATGACGAGCTCAGCTCGTCATAAGCACACGACCAGTGTACTGAATGACGAGCTGAGCTCGTCATGAGCAGCGAAGGAACGGCTAGTTCGAACAAGGTAAAGTGCATAGTGCCTGAAATAATGACAAGGGTCAGGCGAGGTAATCACCCTCAGATTTTATTAAATTAATCTCATAACAACACTGTTACCCATCACAAATTGAAGAAATATACAAGCATCCTGTACTTGTACAAAATTGGCTTGTTTCAAAATAGGAATTTAAAAGAATTTTCTGGGCATATCATATAATGGGCAAAACATCGTGAAATGAACCATATCCTGCGGAGATGTACAATCGCAGCCACAGGACAAAAGAGTATGCCCTTTGTCTGACCCCTGGGATGGGCAAGAAGAAGGTGGAAAAGATCAAACGGAAACCTGGTCATATAAGTTTGTGAACCCCAGCAAGTACGGTTCCACCCTCGGAGTAGTCCTCAACATGAGGATGCGACGTACGCTGGGCTTAAGAAGCTCGTAAAGTTTTGTATAAGGTAAAGTTAATTCTGGATTCCTTTAACCCCCTGTCTAGGTTTCCAGTCACCTCTGTCCAGTCATCCTCAGAATAGTTTACCTGAAGGGTTGCCTGCCATGTAGCACACAGGTGTGACACAAGAGGTCGGGAATGGAGGTTGTGAACTATTTCATTCTAGAAACCAGAGAGTACTCCCTTAAACATTCATGAATATTTAGATATTGCAATATAGACCATGTCTATTCTTTTAACCAAAGTGTGTTTATGTTTACCCTATTGAAGGTGGTGAAGCATGCAAATAGTTGAAGCAAATCATTTTGTCTAAAACCTATTCGGTTAGGTGGGATGATATCATTTGAGCTAGTCCATTGTTCAAGGTAAGAGAAAAGGTGCTTGGCAAAAATCCTGACCTCAGCGTCTAGCAATGCAATCATCCGATAACTGTTTGAATCCAATTTAGGGCCTTTTTTAATAAATAGGTTGTATTATAGATCCTTTCCATGCTAACACAACTTGCACATGGAAAACTATCGCAGTGATTAGTGGAGTAAGGCTGAAACTCTGATTTCTTCGTATGGGCTTTGTTACACTTATAGATGTACCGTTTGGACCAGGGGCCTGGGAGTCTTGGCTACCTTTTATATGCAGTTCAATATGAGTGTGGTAGCAATTAATTCGTCTTGGCCATTGTCATAATTTGGGTGTGGAGAAAAGCTTGCATTTCCTCCATTTAAGATGGTGATTATAATTTTCCAGCTTGCAAATGAAATATGCTGCTCTAAGGCCACCTTCTGTTGCTGTAGGCCATGACCAATGATAGCCAAGAACGTTTGGTTGTTGTTGAGGTAGCTATCTAACTGTAATTCTAGCCAAGCATCTTGTTGATTTTTTGCTATAATTTTCTAGATTTTCTTTTTGTGTTCATAATTATCTTCTTTTTAGTTTGTTTCCTTTTAGTTTTGTGCAAGAGTCTTAGGGACATATTTATGGTGGGGTATTTGAACAGGGCAACACAGCAAGTCACCTTGCTGCGCGCTCTGGGTCAAAGTGAAAGGGCAGGAACGCGCTGTATCTTTGGCATACAACACATTCTTGTCCCTTACCCCTCTGCTGGCACAGTTTTGAGAGCCTAGCACCAGCACATTCTCCCTTGCATGAGGGTGCAAGGGTGCCTGTGTTGCATGCAAGATTGTTTTTGTGCAGGAAGTAGCACACTCCTTCACAAAACAATCCTAGGATAATTGTTCCTCTTTCTGCATTGTGCAGCACACATAGACAGAGGAAAAACGAGGAGAAATAAAGTTTTTTCTCCTTGTTGTGGCGCGCCTGGGAGGCTTAATGTTTTGGCACATCCCCAGGTTTGCATGGTATCGAAAATTTAGGGATGCGTCAAAATCCATGTGTTTTGTATGGAAACAACCACTGCAATGCACATGGAATGCCTCCCTACTGTAAAATAATGCAAAGCAGCGATTTGCGTTGCCTTGCCTAACTCCATATCTATGAGGCCATTCAAAGACACGTAAAGAGGCTTTGCGCCTTATTATAAATTTGATTTGGTGCTTTGCGCTGTTGTTGCTTAACAAAAAGTGATGCAACAGCAGCACAAGGGGCTTGTAAATATGGCCCTTTATTTTTTCCGATACTCTCTTCATTCATGATTTATCTGTGGTTCAATAGTGTTTCTCATCTGAATCATTTATCTAGTAGATTTCATGCTGCTACTTGATGCTTCTCAGTAGATTTTCGTACATGTGAATGAATTCATCGGACTGGTTGTCAGTAGAAATAATTGAATTCAGACCTTCACAGATATCTGATTGCTCTCACAACCTGGTAAAATGAGAGTCAAATAGGCAGTTACAAATAATTATTCTGTTAAAATACTTGTTTCAATGATGTTTGAAGAGTTATGCAAGCTGTCTGACCAGGTGAGGATATGTTTTGAGGGTTATAGTCACTATATAGTCTTATGATAATTCTTAAGTCAGATCATTTGTAGCAGTAGGAAGCATGAAGGAAAGTGTAATCAATTATTGATGGGTTTCCTGCACCATGGAATGTGCAATATGCTGGTTGGTCACTTTGCAACCTTTCATTAAGTTGTCTTTAACCTAAATTTCAAAGTGAAGAGTAGAAAGACTGCCACTTGCTGTGGTTTTGAGCTTGTTGCTTTGTACTCAAGGAATAAGACATTATTTGTCTGAAAGGCTTTAATGTCATATCTTGTGAATTAGTTTCTTTTTACCTGGTTGGAATTGAAGTCTCTTGTTATTTATAAATGCAGCTTTTGTACTAGTGTCAGCTATGGAGATTACTTTTGTGAGACATAGGAGGATTTCAGCTTTTTTGCTTTGTGATTTGCGAAAAATATAGATGTTTATTAGAGTAAGAATAATTCCAGAGTTAAATTTGAGAGCTGTGCTCATGATATTTTTCAGTTTGACTATTGGTTTCATTTCAATCAGATCAAGATCCTTCTTTGCAAGATTGCTAGTCCTCCTCCGGGTCATGTTGCCAATTACCGTAAAGTTAGAAACAAAGAGGGTAGTGATTTTCATGGAAACAACATATATGATGCTGACTTAAGAAAACTAAGAGTTCCAGTCCCTTTTGTTTAAACTTTCTGTCGGTTCTGCCATTATTCACTATAAAATTAAGGTACCCACTAGTAATTTGAGGATCAAGAGGAGGGGGATAAATTAAGAACAAACCGAAGCAACCTCTTGTCAGACCTATCTAATTTATCTATTGGCCATAACTCTTCTGACCAGATACTGCCAATATTCCCCTTACAGTGGAATTGGGAATGTTTTATGGGTGCATTTGGAGCTGAGGGGGGGTTAAGATCATTGCTGGAAAGTTTGGATCCCTGTTTTTTTGCTGCCTCTACCTTGTTTCCCTAGGAGTACTAAAAAGAATAGTTATCTTTCTTGAAAGCGACTATCATGGGTAATTTGATAGCAAAGTTATCCACCTCAATAGATATAATTGTGCCTGGTCCTTTTACCGGGTCTGCTTCAGGTTGTGCTTCTTTGCTCTCCCTGGCCTCCGTTGGGCAGGTTGGTGGGTTTCGTGTCCGGGTGTCTCCTGCTTTGGGGGTGTACCACGGGCCTCGCTGCTTGGCCGTTTCCTGTGCCCCAGGATCTTCTCCCGGTGAGGTGGCCTTTTTCTTCCTGCGGCTCTTCGGTGTCTCAGCTGGGGTTGGCCATTGGTCGTTCCTCCCCTGTGGCATTGTCCTTCTGTGGATTTCTGGCCTCTGGGATCCCTGTTGCTGCTGTTGTTGGCTGGGGGTGGGGGCTTGCTTGGGTATTGTGCCCCCTTTTCTTCCTGACTGTTCCTCTGGGTCAATACCTGTTTTCTTGTCCGTTTCTGCCCTCGTTGGTTTTTGTGGCTCTGCTGGTGGCTTCCCCTGCTGTGTTGGGGTGGTCTTGTGGTTGATGGTGTCTTTCCTTGCTCTCTTGCTTTGGTGTGCCTCTTCAGTTTCATCTTCCTTCCCCTCATTTTTTGGTGTGGTCCTTTGTGGGTTCTTGCGCCTGTGGTTCGCCTTCTTCCCTGTTTGGGGGGGTTCGCTCGCTGTCTTGCTACTGCTGTGTTCCTTCCTGGGCCTTCGACCCTGCCGCCCTGTGCGGCCTGTCCCACTCTGCTCTTGGGTATTGGGCTGGGTTGGCCCGTTCGGTCCATGGTTGGGTGGCTGCCTGGGGCCGTGGGCTTCGCCCTTGGGGGTTTCTCCCTGGTCGGTTGGCCTTTCTGGATCTGTTTCTCTGTTGGGGCGCGTCCGCTTCTCCTGGCCTTCCTTTGGTCGTTCGGGGGGTGAGGCTGGGCTTTGTTTTGGTCCCTCTGGTTGTTTCCTTGAGGCTTGCCTCTGCGTGTGGGGCCCCTTTCTGGCTTGCTTTGGGGGTTCTTGTGTTTTTTTCTGGTCTTTGTTATGTTATGTTATGTTATTCATAATTTGTATAGTGCAGGGGCACCCAGAGGTTTCATGGCGCTGGAGAAGAGGAAGATAGTGAGCAGTAGCCGAACCCTGTGCTTGTTTGAATAACCAAGTCTTCAGTGCACCCCTGAATTGCATTAGATTGGTGCAGCTGCGAAGTGAGAGGGGAAGTGAGTTCCAGATCTTTGGGGCCAGATAAGTGAATCGGCATCCACCGAGGCATTTCTTTTTAAAGCGGGGCAAGGTGAGGAGAGACAGGTGGGCAGAGCGGAGATTGCGAGTCGGTTCGTGTCTGTTTATGAGATGGTTTATAAACTTGGGGCTTTTTCCATGAAGAGCGTTGAAGGTCAGACAGCTTACTTTGAAGGTTATCCGTTGGGCTATAGGTAGCCAATGAAGGGTGGCTAGCAGTGGTTTCGCCGAGCTCCTGCTGTTACATTTGAATATTAGTCTGGCCGCTTGCTTTTGCACTATCTGCAACCGATTGGAGAGAGCCAAGGGAATACCTAGATAGATGGAGTTAGAAAAATCAAGGCGGGAGAGTACCAAAGCGATTACCACCTGGTTGAGGGCGGAGTGTGTGAGCAGGTGAGCGATTTTCTTGATCTTCCGTAACTGGTAACTGCTGGTAACAGCTGGTTTTTAGGTTTCTGCTCTGTCCGCTTGGTTGGGGGCATGGTTGGTTGTGTGCTCCTGCCTGCATTTTTCTCCTTTCTTATGGGCTCCTTTTGCTCCTGTGGGGTGTCGTTTTTCAGTGTGGTGCCCCTGGCATTAGTGGGGGCATCCGGAAGGGCGGTTTCTCTGCTTTGGTATTCTCCACTTAGTTAAGGAATGGGACAAGGAGAGGAGGGACCTGAGGGTAATGTTCTATTACTAACCAGTAATCTTCATTACTCCTGGTCCCATTGTCCTGTTTCCATTCCTTATGCCCCTCTCTGGCAGCCGACCTTCCGGTTGTTGGCTTGGTATTCTCAGGCTGCATGCTGGGCTGGTACCGATTATGCACTCCCAGTGGGAGGGAGTGGGTTGGATATCCCAGCATGTTCCTGTTCTTTTTTTCTGTCGAGGAGATGTTCATCTCCACTTACTTCAGGAATGGGATGAGCATAACAGGACCCGGAGTAATGAAGATTACCGGTAAAAATTGGGGCCTTACCGAGAATAAGGCCCATAATTAGAGTTGTTTTATGGCATGGCCAAAGTGGGCAATTGCCCTGCAACCCCACCTTCCTAGGGCCACCCTGGGTAAGTAAACTTTCTAGCTCACTTCTTTGTATTTTTGTATCCTATTCTTTAAAATACAATTCAATATTGTTAGGTATCATATGGCTTTAATTTTCACAAAAATAAAATGAAATGTTGTTCCAGACAAGAGGCCTCCATAATATTTCTTGCCTGGGTACCCCAAAATCCTTAAGATGAGACAAACTATAATAGTGTGTTCTTTTTATTAATGTAATTCTCCTTTACAATTTAGAGACCTCTCATTAGTTGATTAGTTCTGTCCCATTACTTTTTCCCTGATTTTCAGTATATTCGATCTGTTGAGAGTTATAAAGATCATATGAAGGATCTTGGGTGGAATCGCTTGATAGGCGGTCATCTTTGCTATATACTGAGTATGAGTCATAATCTTGGTTTGTGTGTAGTTCTGTCACAGGTTGATGGTTTATTTATACAGTAGTGGTAATAGGGTTGCTAGGATTGAAGAAGTGAGCAGTCAGTGTAGTAAGGTTCTCTGCATTTTCTTCTGTGGTTGTGGTTGAAAACTGATCGTATGAGAATATCATTCCGTCTAGAAGAATTTATTTGTCAAAAAGCAAACTAAAATTGTGCTTTGTTTTATTATTTGTTTTCCTCAGGAGCTGTGTCTTTAGTTAAGGCATGCAATTGTGACTTCTTTTGTTGGTAATCTGAGGGTTCGTTGCAAACTCAATGGATTTTTAAGTTATTAGGTAGTACTTCTTTATACAATTTATTTTCAGCTGATGTTTTCTGTTTGAGACCACCTGGGTTCTTTGTGATCTTGTTGTATTTGCTCTAAAATTGACGTTCTTTGGGACCTTGATTAATATGAGATAAGAATGCAGTTCCTTTTGCTGTATGTGAAAGAATAGAATGTGGAATAGGTAAGTGTTGATAACCTGTAGCCCCTTTATTGCTGGGCTACGGGTGATAAAGTTAGTTAATTCCGTGCCCCTCTCTACCTTAATAAACCAGAGGGAGGAGAGACCTCAGTGCTATCATCACCAACACGCCGCCCCTGAGACCCTCGTTTAGAATGCTGGATGGGAGTTGAGCTGTCACTAACCTATTGGCATTACCCTACAGAGTGGCACAATTGGTCCCGCGGCTGGTTCAATTAAATTGAAGAATCTGCTCCATCACTACCACACTAAGTCGTAAGCCTGCTTGCACCTGTTTAACATTGTTGTGGTCAATTATTCAAAGATGTATTGCTCAATCCTCATACACACCATGCTCACTATTACAGGGGGTCATGTACTTCGGCCATCTACCCAGAATGAGCAACCTATGATTAAGACCGTTTGTCAGCCCACTAGTTTGTCTCTCATATGGGGGTACGACAACAATTTTCTCGATAACCCACAGTTCATTAATAGCTCAAACGTCAATCTTCAGCTTACTGATCAATACCACTTTTGTATTCTCACATGTGCCGCACCCAACCGGGTCCCCGTGTGAGTATTCCCTTTTCCTCTTTCACTTTACTGGTGTCTCACTTATTTCACTGTCTCACGAGGCTGAACAATTGCCATTAGGTACTCATTATTCCATCTATGTCCTTTTTTAAGGATCCTAGCTGACATATAGCATTCAAAGTGCATGCCTTCTTTTCTTTTTCTGATCATTAGATTGTCCCCACATCGCTTGGTCCTGAAGAGACCCTGCACTGTGAAAGGGTCGAAATGCTGTCGACTGTATTTGAAAGCGAACCAGTTTAACAGCTTTGACTATTGTACACAGAAGCTGGAATCATGCTAAGTTAATCTTTGGTCGCCTTTTTAAAAATTTGTGGAAACAAAGCTGTGCATGTTATATGTTTTTCACTGTTTGTTCTATGGTTCCATTTCACTTGGGGACTCAAAAGCACTATTGTTTTTTCTTAGTCTGTGTATATATCAATTTGAATTTGACAAATCTGATAAAAAGAATTAATGTGAACATAAAGTCTGCAGAGCCCTCTTTCTTTCTGACATCACCTTAACCCATTTTGGTGATTGCGATTGTGCATTTGAATATTATTATAGATTAGCCTAACTGTCCACTGGAACCGTTGTTTCTGTACACATGACATACCCTGGTTCCTTGTGAGTAGGGTGCCCCTTGTTCTTGTTTTTGCGTTTATTTCTAAGGCTGGAGCACACAGCCCTGCCAAATATATTGTATCACATTCTAGACTAATGCTTTTTCATTAAATATCCGCATCCCCACAGCCAATGATAGTTATCAGGCACACCAGATGAGCAACTAACCTTATAGCATGTTCGCTAATCTGTTAGTACTCATCTTTATTCATACTCAGTGTACACACACAGCATGTGCTTCAGTTTTAAGGTTCAGTCAGTGATGTGACTTGGTATGCCATAACTCTTGAAAGGAAACAGCTCATTTATTGAACCCTTTGCCATTTCCACACAATTCTGGATTCACTGTTGCTGGGCTGCTCTCCTACAATCTCCTGGATGAAAGCTGATAACCTCTTGCCTGGATGCAAAGAGTGACCACAGGAAAGGAGTGTAGCTGAACTGTGGGAAGCGCAGAAGCCAAAGTACTGACGCTGTGCTTCACCCCCAGACTAGAATTGGAGTGCGTTTACTATTGTGCACTTGTGCAAGAAAAATGTAGGAGAGATAGGTGGAGGTCAAGTTCGTTAGATGCAAACATAAAGGGAATTCCTATTTATCCAGCCGCTGGCCAAATCGTTCATAATCTCTGCTATTTACCTAGCAGCCGGCAGAATAATCCAGCATTTCTTCTATTTCACCAGCGGCCAGCTAAACATCTCAGACTGCACTGTTTATCCGGCCATAGGCTAACTAGGAGAGATCATGTACTATTTGATAGACAGTTGGAGAAATAGTGTGAAGTATGGTCTTTATTTGGCGAGACATGAAGAAAAAGTGGACTCCAGGTAGGGGTTGTGGTGTGTATGCAGCATGTGTTAAGCACTTTTTGAAAGTACCGCCATATAAAAATGTACAAAAGTACGTACAAAGCTAAATAAATTAAGGTACATTGTTTGCATGTGGAAAAACAGTAAAATGAACTTCAAATAAAACATGCATAATAATATAATAAAAAACATTAGAAATATAGGAATAAAACTTCTGTTTCCCGAGCTTCAGGATATGGCACATAGATATGTTTTAGCTGCACTCTTGGAACATCTATCTGGCTGCAAATAATAAAGGGTATTGTATTAAAGCATGTTACACAAATGTTTTCTACACACATGAAGATCATGAACATTAAAATAAACAATGTGTTTCCCTTTTGACGGCTTGGCTCGTGGGCTTCTTATTTAATGCCTTGTAGTACTTTTAGGCTTCTTTTTAAGGGGGGTTGTGCTTGCTTAATATCAGGCCCAGCAGCATAGCAGTAGGTGACAAGCAGCAGAAAGCAGGGAATGCAGAGAGTTAGGTGGTGTAGGGGCCACAGAGGAAGATACACTTTCTGTAGGCAACTGGTACTTGGGGACACACAGCCTGATTCATCATGCAGAATAGCACTCGCAAAGGGCCAGATTCTCAGAATCTGGCCCTTTGCGACTGCGATTTTTGCATTTGGGATTCATCATCCCAAATGCAAAAATCTGTAATAGCGATTTCGCTATTTTGCGAGGAATTACATTTAAGGAATCTCTATTTGAGATTCCTTAAATGCAATTCATCATCCATTTTCAAATAGCGAATTCGCAATTTCGGCCCGCTATTTACCGCAAGGTCAAACCTCGTGGTAAATAGCGAAAACTTAGAAAAATGCTTTTAAAAGCATTTTTCTAAGTTCCATGTTGCACACACACATGTCCTCTGGACATGTGTGTGCGCAACACCTGTTTAAATTTGCATTTAAGGGGTGCTACAGGGTGTCCTTTGGACACCCCTGGCACCCTTTAAATCGCTATCTTATTTGCGATTAGCAAATTGCTAATCGCAAATAAGGAATACTCCCCATTCATTCCTATGGGCCTTTTGGCCCATAGGAATGAATGGGGAGTTATTCCTTATTTGCGATTAGCAATTTGCTAATCGCAAATAAGGAATATGTAGGAATTGCATTTTTTTTTGTGATTCCTACATGAATCCCGTTTTGCGAGCCTGCAATATTATAGACTCGCAAAACGGGTCGTTGATGAATCAGGCTGACAGTGCTTAGGGACACTAGCAGGAGGTAATTGTATGGAACACAGTAATTGGGTTTGTGTGAAAGTGAAAGCATGAGACAGATAGGCAGTACTTATTTGGAATTCATGGGATGAGTGTCTATCCACTCAGCTGCAAGCTGAATAAACACACTCCTTGATACTACATATCCAGCAAAGTGAGTTTCAGGCATGGATGATTATTGGTCTCATGTCATTAATAGTCGCTTCAGTCATGCAGACATTTCAGTCATCCTCTCAATGAATCTTGATAATGGTAGTTATGTTTTTTCATGCTATGCAGCGTTTTAAGTGGGTAAGGCCCTGTCTCTATTGAGCCCCCATTTATGTCCTTGACAGTTTTGTTCTAGCAAAACAAATCTGGAAGCTAAAACAACATAAATATACAAATATCTTAGTGGTCGACTTGGAGGCTTTACCTTAGTAAAGTCATTGAGATTGGGACTTGGGGAAGGAAGTGTTGTGTAAGCTATGACTTTGGTGGAACTTTGCAAGGGGTGTTTTCCAACTGACGGGTGATACAGGTTTAATCAACCAACAATGAATGTGAAAGACAGGTTATTGTTGCCCGACAAAACACTACTCGATGTGCAATTGCAGAAAGAACATTTAACACTTTTAAGTAAAAGTATTTATTACTACAGGTATAATCTGTTTCTCAGTATGTATATAATAACTGCACAGAAAAAATGGCACCAAGACATGTTATAAATAACGAGAATAAAATTAACATTTCTAACATGGTTAAACAGTCATCTAAAACTTAATGCTCTAATCCCTACTACTATGTGCTACCATAAAAGAGCATGGAAGACAGAGCAACTTGCAGTCTAGAGTTTCTAAGGGAGAAGAGAAGCTCTGCATACCTTGTTGACAGCAAAAGCTGTCTTTATCAGCGAATATGTGAAGACAGTATTCCCCACTAAGGGCAACACATGCTATGGTAGCAGTTTTGTTGTCCTTCAGGACTTGGCTTTATGAGCTCCAGGCTTCAGGTGTGATGTAGAATTTGAAAAGTCCAAAGTGTGCTGGCAGTAGGCGAGACCATCTCTGAAAGAATCCTGGGTAATAATCTGGGCAAAGAACCTCACCTGACAAGTGGTCAAGTGGTAGACCGTATATACTAAATCTTATCAGAAATTGGAATTTTTGACATAGGTTTAGGAATATCTGGCATAGGTTATGTGCATCAAGGTGTGCATCCCACACATTTCGGTATGGGCATATAAGGTAAAAGGACATCAATTCAGACTACACTATTTTGGTAACATGTCTGTATGTGATCTTATTTAACGCTGACATTGAGAAAAGTGGACATTTGACACAGATGAATGTCACATCAGGTGTCGCATCAATGTCATTAGTTGAATGACTTGACGCTTTCATAGTTCTTAGAAACATCTGCGTCAAATGGCAGGCATGACAGTGATCCTGCATAATTTGGGAAAGATGGTGATTTCCATTATCTAAGATTGAGAAGATGACAACTTCCATTAGCAAAGATGGAGTTGGGACTACATAAAATGGAGTTGGACCTTAGGGGATTTACGTCACAAGGAGTAGTACCAGCAGGAGGACAATGAACATTTGAAGGATAAGGGTCAGGAGGTGGACCAATAGGAGGGCTAAGATGACCAGAGCCACAAGGACCAGCGAGACCTAGGGCCAGATGTACAACCATCAAGTTTAGCAAGTCTAAAATTGTGACTCGCAATTTGCGACTCACTAAACCTAATGTACAACAGTGCCTTATCTTTGATCTTTCTTCCCCTTCCGTCTCTCTTCCTCTTTAGTCTTTATATCCGAATGGATGAGCATCAATCACTTGATGTTCAATCCGGACAAGACGGAGCTTGTCCTCACGGGTGGTCCCTCTAACCCTTGGTCTGCGGCTCACTGGCCCCCTTCTTTTGGTTCCCCCCCTTCACCGGTCTCTTCTGTTCGGACTTTGGGCATCAAGGTCAGCCATGACCTGACCATGCATGCCCAAGTCAGCTCCGTAGTATCCTCTTGTTTTCTGTCCCTCCGCCTCATTCGGAAGATCTCTCGGTACTTCTCTGCGGACGCCCTCAAAACCATAGTCATGGCTCTTATCACCTCTCGCCTTGACTATGGGAATGGATTGTACGTGGGCATACCCGCATATGAAACCCGCCGCCTTCAGGCCATTCAAAACCAGGCTGCCCGCCTCATTCTTCATCTTCCCAAATCTTCCCACATCCCTCCTGCACTAAAGTCCCTTCATTGGCTTCCTGTGCACCTTAGATCTTTTTTTAAACTGACCTGCCTGGCCTTTCGTGCCCACACCGACTCAGCTCCCCTCTTTATCGGATCTCTCATCACCCCCCACGTCCCCAGCCGCACTCTCCGTTCCTCCTCTCTTTCCCTCCTTCACGTCCCCCGCTTCCGTAAATCCAGAACGGGAGGCACCCGATTCTCGGTTCTGGCACCCCGGTTCTGGAACAGTCTTCCCCTGTCCATCCGTTCTATTCCCATCTACACCCATTTCCGTAAAGCTCTCAAAACTTTGTTGTTTTCCCAGGCATTCCCCTGCTAGTTCCCCCGAGTCCCCTCTGTGAGCCTGGTTCAAACCCTCAGCGCCAGGAAGCCGCTTGGCCGCAGTGCGCTTAACTAAGTTCTTTTTTTCATTTCATTTCATTTCATTGCCTGAGACACTGTTTGCAATTCCCATTGAGGTCCCAAATTTCATGCCTCATGCTTATTAATGAGGCTGTTGCAATTTGCGACCCCATTGGGAATGCTTGAACTTCCAGGGATGGTGGCCTGCTGGGGTCAGCAGACCACCATTGCTGGGACTGCTTTTAAATAAAGCATTTTTCCTTGAAGAAAAACAGGATGCTTTTAAATAATAAAAATGCAAATTTTCCCTATAATTTTTTAAGGGCAGGCAGTGGTCCCTGGTATCACTGCTTGCCCTTAAAAAATATTTTGAGAGCCTCTCACGAAGGGGAAGGGGTCCCCGTTTGCGAGTGGTTTACCACCCTTCTGTGTAGGGTGGTAATCTACGATTGTTTTGCGACCACTATTACTGTCGCAAAACAGTCATACATAGTTTCAGCAATCGCTATTAAGAAGGGACGCTAATCCTATTTTGCGAGTCGCAAATTGATTTGCGACTCACAAAATAGGATTAGTAAATGGGCTAAAAAATTTTTGCTGTCGCAAATGCATCTAAAACCCATTTGCACCTGCCAAAATGTTAGTACATCTGGCCCCTAATCTATGAGGACCAAGCTTTCCAAGCCCAGAGGGAATCAGGAATAAAAACATATGGAGGAAAAGGACACAGAAAAACAGGGCATGGGGTATTGGGACCAGGGAGAGAGGATCAAAGGGACCAGGAGGATGTGTAACCGGGTGATCAGGATGCAGAGGACGAGTGTCTGAAGGAACATAAAGACCAGTGGTAGAAGGAACATAAGACCCTCGACCAGCTGAATGAGTGCTAGGTGGGTGAGGTCAACAAGGGCCAGGATTAGTAGACCCAGTTTGAAAGACCAAAGCAGACCAGTACCAGGACAACAATGGAAAGAAGGACCAGAAATTGGAGGACCAGAACCCTAGAGATCAGATCAAAAAGTACCAGGGAGCGGGAGGAAAATGGACCAGGACTGGGAAGAACACAACCGGAAATGATCAGGACATGCATGACCAAGAGCCCCTAGATCAGCTGGAGCAGGAGGATTATAGAGGGCAAGGTAATCCATGCCTAGTGGGACCAGGATCAGAAGGTCCCTGAAAGCTGAACTTAAGGAGACCCTAAACCAGGGTGACATGGACTCCATGAATCAGTGTGAATTGCAAAATGGGATCTTTAAGGACCTGTTTGATAGGGACAAGCCCAGAGCCAGGAGGACCATTACTAGTAGGACCATGGTACAGGGGACCAGGGTCAGATGGACAACAACTAACGAGATAGAACAGGCAAATCAGGAGGATTTGTAGGACTAGGAAGGAGTAGGAAGGCCGGAATGCTAGGGGGGCTAGGAGAGCTAAGGAAACCAAGGCCAGTGGAACCAGAATCAAATAACCAATTCAGGAGGATCAGACAAATCAGTGCAAGGGAGTCCAGGAGGTCCAGTTTGAGGAGAACCAGGCTGTGAAGACCAAGACAGCCAGAAAAGAATAGGGATGGGTGCGCCAAGGTGGAGGAAACCAAGAAGGGCCAGGATGTCAACAAGACAATGTTTATGAGTGAGGACCAGTATATAAGGACATGAAATACCCTGATGACCAGGACCAAGGAGAACATATCTACAATGGCAAGCAAACTATAAGGATCAAATACCAAGATGATCAGGGACAATGTTCACAGAATCATAAAATCATCAAGGATTTTGAAGAAAAAAACATAATATAACGAGGCAACCAGAGCTATGAGGATAAGCTCTAAGAGGACACAAAACAAAGGAACAGGAAGGCATGAACAGACCAAAGAGGAACAGGGTAAGAAGGAAAAGTAGGATCAGGACTGAGGGCATTAGGACCACGATAACCACAGCCAAGAGGACCAGGCTCCAGAGCTAAGAAGAGCATGGCCAGGAGAATGAGGAGCTCAGTGGAGAAGTGTGGCTCACTGGTTAGAGCAGGCAGACCCTGAAGCAGAGGTCAGACCCGGGACCAGGGTTCAATTCCCGACGCGGCAGGGTCTTGAGCTCAAATGTCCACGGACTCGATAATTCTCGCTTCGGTGCCTGACCTAATCATGGGTTCACACTCTGCAACTCTGGGCATTAAGCTTGCTTAATCTCCACAACGGCCCCCCGCGGCGGGATGCCTGGCTTTCACCTTGGGGATGCCCGTTAGGGGCTATCTCACAGGGAAAAGCCAGGACGGGTTCCCAAGGCAAGCGCCGAGATGCCTCCGGGTAGTCGAGCGCTATATAAGAACATACAAAAAAAAAATAAAAAAAATAAAAAAATAGCCAAGCCTAAGAGTCCCAGAACAAGAAGGACTTTGACCAGTGGGTGTAGAAACACAAGGGCAAGGAGCAGGAGGACCAGGGCCAGGAGGATCAGGACTAGATCCAGGAAGACTAGAAAAGTGAGGAATGTGGCTATTTGGACCAGAATAAACATTAAGTTGAAAGGGACAGTGCCACAAATACTAGCAGGACCAGGACCAAAGTAAGGAGGATTAGAAGGGTCAAGACCAAGAGGATTGGGAACCGGCATAGGAGTGCTAGTGTGAATATGACTTAGTACTAGGTCCAAGATCACCAAGTGGAACAGAAAGACCAGGGCCTGTGGATAGGGGAGGAAGTAAATGAAGTTCAGGAGGACCAGAACAGCCAGAGCCAGAAAGGCAAGGTGTCAGAATAGTGCTCTTCTTAATGTACAGGAGCAGAATGTCACAAGTTCCCAATGCCTCACTAAGATTTCTTAGCAACAGGCATGCATAAGAGTGTATGCCAACGAAACCCCAGAGGGGAAAGGGGATGGGACAGAGAAGAGACCGCCACACCTCGTCTGATTCTTTCTTCAGCTTCAGACGTTGCCTTCTCTTGTTTTCTTCTGGTTTGCTCTGGCATGTTTTTGCTGTGAAAATAAATACACTCATTAATCCATTACCTTCCATAAAAATCAGGATATTTAGCTTTCAGTCAATTTTACCTACCCTGCAATTGTGTGGCCTATGCTCCTCTTCTATATTGAAGTATTAAGACTACTGTAAGCTGTAATTGAATGTATAAATAGTTGTTTTAGTTTCCTTCTCTGTGTACCCTCCAAATGTAATTCTTGTCTCCCTTTTGTTTTACAGGTTCCTCACCTTTTTAATATACAGCTGATGTATTAACTGGATTATAATATTAGTAAGTATGTATTTCCTGCTTCACCTTAAGCTGCAATCTTTATATTTTGCCTTATATGTATTTTAACACTAAATGCTATATTCGTGATTGTTTCATCAACCTCTAAACAATGTGCTTCTAACATTTACCATACGTGAAAACTATTAATTAATTATTCTTATCATAAACAAACTGAAAATGCCTCGTTATACATTCATGAGACTTGTGCTGAGTCTAAGTTTCCTCCTGTAGCGCTCAGCAGCGATGAACTCGGAACATGCTCAAAACATTCCTACGAACACCAGAATGCGCATGACTACACTGTAGTGTCTTCTTAACAACTGCGCATGCACGAAGACACTTATTATAAATCTGGAACAGTCTTACTGTGTTTCCAATGTCCGAGTGCTCAACCTCCGCTGGATACCTTGAGAACTAATTCCCAACGAGTTTTCCCTGACTAACTAACCGCGAAGATATTGCCTGAAACGCCCTCCTCTCCTCGATGCTCAGATGAAGTGCACCACAGCGCGAGCTCGACACCTGCATCATGATGATCACTGCCAACTGCTAGAGCGCTAACCAGCTGCTCATTGATTCCACTCTTGACAGCCATTTTTGATCCTGGAATTGTTGAGGGTGATATCTGCCTGCAAACCTTTTTTCTTTTAACGCTTGATCTAAGGACTATGGCACTTACAAGGTGTCTTACCTTGTTTTTAGGTCTGACAGTTCTGACACAAGGGGACTGGACTTTTATGGCCAAGAGAGCCAGGATCAAAATGACCAGGATCAGACGGACCCAAACAAAGAAAACCAGGACCAAGAAACCCCAGACCAGTGGGTGAGGTGCAAGTAGGTTAATTAGGACAAAACACAGGGCCAGAAGGACTAGAATGATCCAAACCTGGAGGGAAAGGGCTAGGGAGGTGAGGCCTCAAAGGACCTAAACACAAGAGGCTAACTGGACTGAGGGGCCCAGGTACTGGTGTACAAGAAATGGGATGAACTGAGTGAGGAAGATCAGAAAAGGCTGGTGAACGGGATGAGGGTCAAAAGGACCAGGAAAGAATAGTAAGAGCTAGTAGAGGTGGGTAGGGGCAGGAGGACTAGGTCTACAAAGACTCAAACACAGAAGACGAGAAGCAAGAGGATCAAGTCTAGAGGGCAGAAACCAAGCCAAGAACACAGACGGTGAGAAACAAGAATAGGAATTTCAGGACAGGGAGGATCAGAACCAGGAAGACCAGTGCTAGGAAAACCAGACTGAAAATGAGGAAGACTATGACAACCAGGCCTGGATAACAGGAAGCCGTTGCCCAGGCAACCAGAGCCAGTAGGACGAGAGCTAAAGGGACCAGGGCAAGGAGGACCAGTGGGATCACAACCAAGGGGACCATGAAGATTAAGACACACAGGCCTAGGAGGATCAAAACCAAAACAAGGGGTGGCCAGGTTTACAGGAACCAGGATAATCAAGCTGGGTGGCAAATAACAGAGTGACCTGCAGGTGATGATCAGGAAGGAGTTGAGGAGTTAGTTTTGGCTCTCCTGCTCCTATTCATTCTGGTTCTTCACTATTGTGGCAAGATGGAAGAGGACCAGAAGAGCCAGAAGGAGATTGCTATGGTCGACTAGAAGGATCAGAATAAGCAGGAACATATTTAGGAGCCAAGGGGACCAGGACTTGAAGTACCACGTGAACCTGGAACTGCTATAGGAGGATCAAGATGGTGAGGATCAGGGGCGGTGCTAGTTGGTCGAAGATGAGCACCAGGAGGACCAAAACAATTCAAAAAAGGAGGGCTTGGAACAGAACCAGAGGAAGACCAACATTAGAAGGCAAACAAGGACCAAGATGAAAAGAAAGGAGACTGGGAGCAGGAGGATATATGTGTGATTCTAGGCCACATGTCCTAGGATAGCCCATTTCCAAATGGTTCTTATTCATACTTTGTATGCTGCCAACTGCTTTTATCCTTCACCTTTCAACCCACTTATAGAGCTGGTAAGTATTTGATAAAGAAATCCAAGCATGTAAAGTGAATATAAATCCAGGACTGTAACACTTTGAGACTGTCAGATGCTGGCCCATTCTTCTTATGGTGGATCAGAGGTCAAGAAACTAAAACTTTAAAAGAGGTTTTGTCTGTGATGGAGGGCAGAAATGTTTTGAGAAACTCAAAGGGCTTACGTCAGAAAAAATGGTGAACTGGTAACAAAGGGGTCACATCAGGAAAGTCTTCCCTGTACTGAGAGAAAGAGGAAATGGACATGGTCATTTCTGGTGTGTAGCCTCAGTTCCTATCCTCCTCGCCTAAGTATGAATTCCTTTTATTCCTTGGCTATTCCTACTTCAGAGAAAGATGAGGCAGTAAACATATCTGGCATGTAGTCTGAATGTTTACCAATCTGCCATCTCTTTCTCTCTCCCTTTGACCCGATGGATCCTAAAAATTACAGCCCTTTAGCATGTCTCCCCCTCCCATCAAAAATCATAGAAAAAATTATAAATACTCAACTCACCCAATACATCGACACCTATGACCTGCTCGATGACACACAGTTTGGGTTTAGGAAGGAGCATCGGACAGAGACAGCTCTTATGAAAGCCTCTGACGACATCAGGATGATACTGGATAAGGGTGGAGCAGCAGTCCTCATATTGTTGGATCTGTCCGCTGCGTTTGACACGGTCGACCACACCATCTTGATCGACCGTGTCTCTGCCATTGGTATCTGTCAAACGGCCAGGTCCTTACTCACTTCTTTTCTTGCAAACCGGACACAATCTGTTAAGGTGGGCGACTTTCAATCTCCGGTCTTTTCCCTCCCATGTGGTGTGCCTCAGGGATCTTCCCTAAGTCCGACCCTATTTAATAAATATGTATTGGACCTGGCTAGGATCATCAAAACCCATGGGATGGGTCTGACCTCGTATGCTGATGACACCCAGCTTGTACTTGCCATTCATAACGACGGAGTAGAGGTGGCAGCTAAATTTCAGGAAGGAATGCGTGACATCAGTCTTTGGATGTCTCGCAACTGCTTGAAATTAAACTCCGACAAAACGGAGGTAATGTCTTTTGGGAATTTAGTCCCAAGTTGGTCCCCAACCTGGTGGCCAACCGAAATGGGACCTCCCCCAATGACTGTAACAAAGGTCAGGAATTTCGGAGTGATGTTCGATGACAGACTTTCCTTTATACATCATGCTAATGCTCTTTTGTCCTCCTCTTTTTTCACTCTCAAAATGATCAGAAAACTCCTTCCTTTTCTACCTCCGAGTGCAGGAAAAACGCTGATGTGTACTCTGATCTTATCCAAGATCGATTATTGTAACAGTCTTTTCTTACATGCTCAGGAAAAAGTTCTGAACAAATTTCAACTTATTCAAAATTTGGTTGTCAGAATTCTATCAGGCACACCTAAGCTCAAACCGATTTCCCCAGTAATACGCCAGCTACACTGGCTGCCAGTTAGGAATCAAATCAAATTCAAAGCTCTCTGTATAGCATACAGAGCGGTCAACAATTCAGGACCCAAGTTCTTAAGAAGGTCACTAGGGCGTTATACCCCCAGAAGACTATTGCACTCTTCCTCAGCTGGCCTTTTAACCATCACTCGTACAAAGAAATTGTCATGGGGAGATAGATGCTTCTCAATTGCCACAGCAAAACTTTGGAACACCTTGCCCCCAAACATCAGAGCTAGCCCCTCTCTCCTTATTTTCAGGAAGTCAGTAAAAACGTGGCTCTTTGACCAGTAACCCCCATCTGTTTTATTGTTTCTAAGTGCCGATACACCTCCTGGTATTTGTGCGCTATATAAATCGCATAAATAAAATAAAATATATAGGATAGAGTTCAAAGAGGATCAGGGAGGGCCCAAAGCTTCTGTTTTCCTACTGGTAAAGTCCCAGCTAAAGGGAACAGCCCTAATATTCTCAGTCTTGCCATCAGGGGGGCACTATGTCATCCCTTGGGAAGCCTGGATTAGAATTGACTTTGAGTTCCTCTTCAACATCCAGGCACTGCTAAAAGGACCATAGGTGTTGACCAGTGTTGGCAGTGGATTCCTTTGCTTTTTTTGCAAACCTTATTTATTGGAATTTAGGTAGTGTAAGCATAGAATATACAGGTACAATTACAGTTAGGCAGACCATTAAATTGCAACAGTAAAAGGGATAATACAGGTGAGAAGCCACACACCCAATGTGGTATCACAGCACATGAATCAGGAGAACAAGGTGATTGCAGCTTCTCGGCCAAGCTCCACCCCAATGGCACATCACTGCCAGTCAGGGAAAGCCCGGTGTTGAACAGCAGGCCTACTAGCCTAAATATTGTATGGGGGATAAAGAAGGGAAGCCAGGGAGATAGTAGGAGGGAAAATGGAAGATGTAATGGGGGAAAGGAGGGTCAGGTTTGGAGAGGTGAAAGAACCCATCTGTGTGACAAATGTTCAGAGTACACTGAGCACCTAGATACTATAATGGAAAATGAACTATGATAATAACGGTAACAACTAGCATGTAGCATGACGTGTCTCTCTTCTGTATGTCTGGTAGGGAAGCAGGGGTAGGTCATCAGTGCATGGAGTGTGAGCATACGGGAGGGAAGGGTATCAGGGAATACCCACCACAGAAGCCATGAAGTGGCCACAGACCCTGTTAAATTCTTTTTTTTTTTTTTTTTTTTTTTAAATATATTTTTATTGCAGGAATCAGTAAATCGTTACATATTCGACCAGCATTATAGATCAAACACAATCAATGAAATGCCACCCTCCGTCCCCCAGCAGTATGTACCCTTACACAGCCATTCAGCCCACAACCCTATGGTCGGGCGGCGAAATTCAATGGGGGCTCAGCAGAAAGGCGAAGCTGGTCCGGATGATCCACTGTCCGTCAACTGCTTTTCCAAACAAGCCTACAAAACCCAAAAGAAAACCCCCTCCCTCAAAACACTATGAACCAAATTAATCCCTACCCAACCCCGCCATCAGTGCACGGTAACAACCGCAGTAGGATCTGTGAGAGGACCCATGAGGAAAGTAACAAAGCTGTAAAGTGCAATCGTCTATCGGGACTCGGGGCGAGCTGCTACCTCACTTTCAGAGTCGCTGGGGGCGCAATAATCCCTGAGGGCCTGCACTAATGTATCCCATTCTAGCGCTGCCTCCTGTGCCTTCTCGTTATGCTGTCTCCTGGCTAGCTGGTATCTCAGTGTACTTTCCCCCGCTGCCCACTTCAAAAGTTCGCTGTGCCACCGGCCCCCCGTCGGACCAGCCCGTGCCTTCCAGTTCCTGGTCACCTCTCGTTTAGCAAAGAGAAGCCCCAAATCGATGAATTTACTGGTAATTTTGTTTTTGGGGGTATGTGGAAACCAGTGTAGGAGTCCCACTGCCGCATCAACCGATAAGGATCTCCCTGTCACCTCCTCCAGGGTCTTCCCCACTTCCATCCAGTAGGAGGACAATCCCGGGCAGGACCACAACATGTGGAGAAGGTGTGCCTCCGGCGCCGGGCATCTGGGGCAGTCCGCCGAGCCCGTAGCAAAATATCGTTGGATTTTCGCCGGGGTCAGATATGCCCTATGGAGTACGTAGTAGTGGACCAATTGAAAGCGGGCGTGGCGCGTGCCCTTCCAGGCTCGCCGCACCAGTTGGGACCAGGTCGTCTCCGGGATCTCCTTGCCTATGTCCTCCTCCCAACGGGTTCTCAAAGTAGTGAGGGGGGCCAGCCCCTCATTGATCAGTCTACCGTAGAGGCAAGTGACCGCCTTCACCGTACCCGCAGACATCATGACGTATTGGCACACCGGAGATATAGGGGGTTCCTCCTGCCCGCATTTCCAGTGCGCCTGGATCGCTCGGACCAGGGCCGAGTGCAATAGAAAGTCGCCGCGAGGAACCTCGAAACGATCAATGATCTCCTGAAAGGGCAAGAGCGCCCCGTCCTCGTAGAGGTCACCTACCAATTGTAAGCCTGCGTCCTCCCAGTTTGCCAACCGTGACCAATCACCACCATGGGGCAAGGCCGTCAGCATCCCCAAAGGCATTTCAGGCGCATACGGTATACGCAGGTGGCCTCGGGCGTGAGCTCGGTTCCAACACAGGCGAATGGTCTTCTCCTCTAGCGACAAGTCCTGTAAGGCCAAACGTTGTCGCAGCGCTATGAAGGAGAGAACATGCCTGGCCATACCCGTACCTCTCCTGTCTTCTGGGCCCCGGAATTCCCGGGCGATCTCCTGGGTGAGGGTCTGGAGCTGCGCCGCTAAGTAGTACTTTTCAAAGTCCGGCACCGCAAGCCCACCCTCGGCTTTCGGCTTCATCAGGGTCCTGAGGGCCACCCTTCGGCGGCCCGAGCCCCAGAGGAATCCGACTATCATTGATCGTAATAGTCTAAACGTGGCCAGAGGGACCCAGATCGGTAACGCCCGGAAGTAATATAGCAACCGGGGAAGCGCCACCATTTTGAGCAAAGCGATCCGCCCTGCCACTGAGAGCGGTAGTGTAGCCCAGAAGTCCATACTGCCCCGTAGTGCTCGAGTGCCGCGTGCTATGTTCCCATCCAGGAGGTCAGATGGTTCATGGTAGACGTACACCCCCAGGTACTTAAAGCAATCAGGTTCCCATCTAATCTCTCTACTGAGAGCAGGGCTAGGGGTGCCTTTGCGAACCGGGAAAAGACAGGTCTTAGCCCAGTTCACCCGGAGGCCCGAGACCTCCCCAAACGTCGTGAGCGCCGTCGCAGCTCCATGCAGGGCAGCAACCGGGTCCTCAAGGAAGAGCAGCAGGTCATCGGCATACAGCGAAATGTAGTGTGGGCCCGAAGGTGTCCACAAGCCGTTATAATGGGCTCCCGATCGGAGGTGCAGCGCGAGTGGCTCCACCGCCAGCGCAAAGAGAAGCGGGGATAACGAACAACCCTGTCTCGTGCCTCTCTCCACCGGGTATTGTGAGGAAATCAGGGGGCCCGCCCGAACCCTGGCCGACGCAGAGGCATACAGGACCGTGGTCCATCTGATGAAACCCTCGCCAAGGCCGAGCCTCCGTAACACAGTGCTCAGGTAGTCCCATTCCAGGCTGTCAAAAGCCTTCTCTAAGTCTACCGATAGGACTACCGGGCATGGGGCATCCACGAGCGGTTCTCCCAGCAAGCGGAGCAACCTGCGGATGTTCATGGTCGTGTTTCGCCTGGGGATGAATCAAGCCTGGTCTTCATGTACCAGGGAGCTCATGTGACCCAGCAGCCTCGAAGCCAAGATGCTGCTCAGTATTTTATAGTCAACCGTCAGCATTGACAAGGGACGGTAAGACCCCGGATCGGACGAGTCCCTTCCCGGCTTGAGGAGGGGGACCACTAAGGCCTCGCACATCGAACCTGGGAGCCGACCCAGCCTCTTCGCCTCTCTATATACTATTAATAACCTAGGGGCTAGGAGATCAGCATAAGCCGCATAAAATTCCACAGGAAGGCCATCCAGGCCCGGGGTCTTATTCCTCGCCATCTTTTTAATGGCGCTGCGGATCTCTCCCAGTTCTATGTCGGACTCCAGGGCCTTCGCCACGTCCTGCTCCACTGTTTGGAGCTCCAGGGGCCGTAGATAATTATCAAGCCGGTCAGGGTCTCTGACAGAGCGACTGCGGTATAAATGTTCGTAATAGTGCAGGTAGCAGCTCAGAATCTCAGGTCCCATCCGCCGTGCGCATAGACGTCGTCAGTGAGGACTGGCGCGTAGGGTTGGCTAGCCATGCCAGCAACGCGCTCGACCTATCCCCCTCTGCGAGGGACCTAACCGTGTAGGCTTTGTAGTCGAAACAGCGCAGCCGTTCGACTTCCGCCGCTACCGCCTCCTTCGCCTCCGCCGTGCGTTCCTGTAATTCAGGGCGCCCGGGGCGGCGGAGTTCCAACTCGCGGAGTTTCCGATCAGCTGTGTCTAAGTCGGCAAGGATAATTTGCCTCATGCCGACCTTCTTGGAAATACAGTATCCCCTCACCACCACCTTAAAAGCGTCCCATTCTAGCGCTCTCGAGCTCGCTGTGCCCCCGTTGGACGCGAAGTATTCCGAGAGCTTATCTCCTAGGTCCGCTTTGAAAACGCTGTCCTCAAGGATCTTGGGACGTAACTTCCAGGTGGGCACCGCAGGCACCCCAGGAAACCAACGAAGGTCCAGCAGGAGGGGGTTATGATCCGAGATGGTCTTGGTCAAATATTCAGACCGGACCGCCGCTGAAACCAGTTCAGCCGAGCCGAGAAATCCGTCCAGTCGAACGTGTAACTCATGTAGGCCCGAGAAGTAGAAATAGCCTCTAGTTGCGGGGTGTTGTGCCCTCCAAATATCCATCAGACCCCAGTGTGTCTGCCAGTCCCTACGACCTTTAGCCACACGGTGAACCGGAGAGTCAGGGAGGGGCGGATGCGAGCGGTCAGTTTCCACATCCACTACTGAGTTGAAATCTCCACCGAGCAGGAGGGGCCCGGAGAAGAAGTGGGCCAACGAGCCCGATAACCTGGAAAGGAAGGCAATCTGGTCTATGTTGGGTGCGTACACACAGCAAACGTTTAGGTCCCTCCCTCCCAAAGTGCCCGAAATGGCCACATAACGCCCCTCTGGATCTATCACTGTTTTCGTGACCTGGAAGGAAACCCCAGCTCTAATCCAAATTAGCGCCCCCCTGGCATACGCGGAGTACGAAGTGCAAAAGACCTGCCCCCTCCACCTACGCTGTAGCGCCGCCCCTTCCGCCTTCTTCAGATGGGTCTCCTGCAGCAGCGCCATTTGTACCCCTCTACGCACTAAATAAGCGTGGACTTTGTGACGCCTAGACATGGTGTGGAGCCCCCGCACGTTCCAAGTAATGCATTTCACATTAGCAACATCAGCCATTGTCCCATGTTGTTCGTGCAAAGTCTCCCCATCCGGGTCCCAACAAGGAAAGAGCATCAATCAACCCAGCACTGACGGCGGCCATTTTCCCCAACCAAAACTTAACAACCCCAATTCGAACCAAACCCCTATCCACCCTCCCCCGAACAGGACCCAAATAGCACCATCTAGTTCCCATCCAAACCATACCCTCCAACAACCCCCTGTCCCCGACTAATCCTGCGGTCGCCACCGTAGGAAGGCCTTAAGGGCCAGGTGCGGGCCGGGCCGGGCGTTGGCAGTGGGCCCTCGATGCCCTGGCTACCAGGACTAAAGCAAAACCAAAACAGTACCAGAAACCCTCGGGGCAAAAGCAAGGCACCCCACCCCCCTTCCCCGGGAGTCAGCATCATTCGTCGGCTCCCGCCACCCCCGTTTCGGGCCCCCACCCAAATGGATGTAGCTCACCCCGTTAACCCTGTCCATCCAGAAGGTCCTCCACCGATTTCGGTGTGATCACCGGCGTGTGGACGCTATCAGTCACCGATTCCACGGAATCCGTCGGTACCCCCTCGTCACCAGGGTCCACTTCCTCTGCAATGGCACCGTCTCGTGAGCCAGATAGCGCAGATAACACCTCCAGCACTCCCTTCCGCTCCGTCGATGTCTCCGCAGTTGAGGGGCCGCCCGACCGGCCACGGCGTCTCCGAATCCTCTTGGACCGCCGTCTCTGCTCCGGCTCCATCGCCAGCTGAGATGAGGAGCTAAAGCCATCTTTCCCGGCTCTATAGAGTTCAAGCCAGTTACAGACATCCTCCGGGGTATCAAAGAATTGAGTCTTGTCATCGACAATTATGCGGAGCCTTGCAGGAAATAGGAGCGAGTATTGGATGCCCTCGCTTCGGAGCTCGCGCTTGACCGCCAAGAATGAAAACCGCCTGCGTTGGGTTTCATAGGTGTAATCCGGGAAGATGTTCACCTGACTATTCGCCACTTTGAATGGGCCATTATGTCTGGCGGCATTGAGGATGAGGTCTCTGTCCCGAAAGTGCAGCAACCGTGCCACCACCGGTCGCGGGGCACGTCCCTGTTGTGGTGGCCTCGCTGGGACTCTATGAGCTCGCTCCAGGGTGTAGAAGGAGGATAGACCCTCCGGGGCCACCGTGTCTCGGAGCCAGGCTTCCAAGTATGCCACCATGTCTCCGTCCTCGATCTTCTCCGGCAGGCCCACCACACGAATGTTGTTCCGCCTGTTACGGCCTTCCGCATCCTCCGCTCGCTGTTCCAGGGCAGTAATCCGGGACAGGGCATCCTTCACAGTCGCGGCCAAGGTTCGCTGCGCCGGCTCCAAGGTTTTCACCGAGCTCTCCACTTCCTTGACCCTATCCGAAAGCTTGCCGTGATCCGCTCTAAGGAGGCCCAGGCTTGTCGCCACCTGGGCAATGTCCTGCTGGAGGGCCGAGCGTGTGGTCGCAATCGCCTCCAGGACGCGGTCAAATTGCTGCTGCATTGGTGCGCCACCAGAACTCTCCGGGTCTCCACGTTCCTCTTTGTCCGGGGCCTCCGAGTCTGAGGCGGCTGGGGTTGTCCCCTTGGCTCCCCTTGGTTTCCCCATGTCGCCGGAGGCACACAGTGTGGATCCAGGGACAGGCGCCACCGAGTGCGGGCGTCGGCTATGTCTCTCCCGGTCGTTGGTCTTCGGGTTGAGTGCCGGTGATTCCCATCTCCAGGGCCTGTTGGACCTTCTCAGCTTCGGCTCGCGCCACCACCACGTCGTCTGAGGGCACCGACGAGGAGGCGGAGACAATCGGCGCCAAGTCGGGCAGGCCCGTTTGGCTGGTGAGGACCCGGTATGAGGGTCACCAACTCCACCGGATACTTTGTGGCGCCAAGGGGTTGTGCCTCCCATGGGAGTGGGTCGGTCAGGGAGATGCAGCCAAGTGTGGTTTAGGAAGTAGGCGCCACGGTCAGGGCCTCCAGGCGCCCGCGTGCCGAGATCCACTATAGTGAGGGCATCCGACCATCTAGGCGTGATCCCCGTTGCCAGAGTCCAATCAGACCGACATCCAGACCCTCATATCACAGGGAGACGGAAAGGTGGAGAGTGCGCCGCCGCTAGTGATGTTCCTCCAGTCTAATGGTCCCGGCCAAGGGGACAATGAAGTCCGGGCGCCATGTTGGGTCGCACTCCGCGGTTCCACAAACTTCGATTTTCCGTCGGGTCACCACACGATCGGACTGCGCCAGGTGCCCCGGCAGGTCCCCGTCGGGCCGATCAACAGTTTGCGGGGGTTAGGGTGCCCCACGGCCTCCGATTTACAGGATAATCCCGGGCTCAGTCCCGGAGCCGAGCTCTCAGGCGACCATCGCCATCGGCGCCCAAGCCACGCCCCCCATTCTTTTAGTTTGTTGTTGAGTTTGTAAGTGGTCCTTTTGTGATCCACCACTCTCTGGAGTTCAATCAACCGTTTTGTGCTGGTTGGGAAGGAGGGCTGTAGCCAGTGCTGGAGGATGCAAACTTTGACTATCGCAAGCGCTGTTGCCAGCCATTGGTGCAAATGGGTGGGTTAGGTCCGCAAGGTCCGAGGTGTCATGGAGGAGAGAGCTGAAGGTGGTGTAAAATGGGAAGAGGCTATTCCACTTCAGATGTGTCCATACCTCTGACCAGTAGCCAGCTATCACTGAATATGATCAGAGTATTTAAGAAGGATTACAGTTCCCACTGTTGCAACTCCAACATTAGTCATGAGGTATCAGTCTGGCCGTCTTGAGTTTCCACCGGCACAAGTACAAACGTCACTCTCTTGTCTTCCACTGTTACACTGAGGTCTGTGTTCAGTACCTTGCTTGGTGTTGTGTTTACCAGGTAAGACTCTTATTGGGCAGGATCTTCTTTGACTCTTGTTAGAAGAACCTAAACTACCCACTTTATTCATCTTTTTTCTGTTCAAGGAAGGGAGTCCTTTGAAGAATGCTCAAAAAGCTGCTGTGTGACCAGGGCTAATGTCAGGTAAAGGTGCCTACAAAGGAATTTTTATGTACAGTTCCTTTTTAATTTTTAACAAACCACTTGACTTAACCACATTGTTCTAATGTACAAGTACAAACACACACACGCCTTTTGTTTAAATGTCTACTGTCCCCATCAAATAGTCAGCTCCTCCCAAACAGCCACAATGTACACAGTCATGCAGTCTGTATGTAAACATGTATAATGCAAAAACACACATGTGAGCACATTGTTAAACTGCATCTCCCCTTCACATTGTAGAGGGAGAATCAAAACCTCCTGCAGAGTAGCCCAAACCTCTCTTCTGTGATGACAAAGAGGACCACCACAGCTTTGACTCCGACGCCCTCCAACAGTTTGTGGATAGCCTCTGCAGCCCACCTCCAGTAGCAGGGCAGCCCAGCAGCAACGAGGGGACCCCACCCCTGCACAGACCACACAGCAGGCACTACCCATCACCACTGCTGCCGCCCAGGACCCCCACGAAGAACACATGGCCTTCCAATGCCGTGTGTTGGGATGCCAGGAGCAGCTGGCGGAACAGGTGCGGGTGGGCTTTCACCACATGTCAGACAAACTAGATACCATACGTGGGTGTGTAAGTTCCATCAGGGACCACTCACAGTCCCTAACGGACACCCACAGTCCGCTCCATGCTCTCCAATGAACCATGGCTGACTTCGCCAGAGTCCTGACCAAAACGACTGACTAGTTAGAGTGGCTCCAGCGAGCTCCTCCGTGAGGTGGGAAACATGCAGAGGCTGATGGAGACCATGGAGCGGGCCAATGCGGAAAGAGCGGCTGCCACTGCTGCACAAAAGCAAGTGGTAGCTGGGTTCCTCAATGACCTCAAAACCATCCTCATGGCAATACTGCCTCAAGGCCTGGCACTGATGCACTAAATCCACATCTCTGCACCCTGAAGTGTCAGTGCCCCACAGTGCAGCAGACATTCCACCTCCGGCTACTGAGGTGTCACTGCCACATAGTGCTGGAGAAAGGCCAGCACCAACCACAAGTGGGGCACATGGAACAGCAGAGGACAAAGAGGCGGATGAAAGAGCCATCATGGTGAGAAGGACGCATTAGCATTCTTCTTTGCATTCTGGCCGGTTTCAGCCTGGTTCTTCCCTCTGCATCATCACCTTCCTCTGTCTCCCAATACACTCTGCAACACTCACCTTGGACCTCGCAATGGACTGATATATTCTGTGTGAACGCCAATGACACAGCAAACAGACTGCGGACTGAACTCCTCCTCTTCCTTTGGACTTGTTATTCCCTGAAAGACTCTGGCTGGCCCTCCACAGGCCAACATTGCAAAGTGGGGTTTGTATGGCCCTGTACTGCTCCAGATGCAACAATCCACTGAATGTGCATTAAACATTCTGAATCACACAGATGTGTCGTGTATATGGCCTTTCATGTGCGGTAGTATTGATGAATGTAGGGTCAGTGAATTCCTTCTACGTCCATGTTGCTCACGTAGTTGGACTTGGATCACAGGGTGACACATTGCAGAATGTTGTCTGGGTGGCGCCGACGCAACACCAGGGACACACGCATTTGTTACTTCCTTGTCCAACCCCATACAGAACAACGCCCAGAACCCTGAGGTCATTGTTCAAACCGTTACGCTGGACGTGCATTCGCCAGGCCAGCCCAGTACGCTTATGCTCCAGAGGGGACCAACAATGCCTCATGTGCCAGGACGTCCCTATAGTGATCTGCTGCTCACAGCTCTAGTTGTCAGCATGCCACAGCCACTTCCTCACGTGGTTTACACCCACACCACACCCATCTAGTACACCCATCACAGCACATGTGACCCTGCCAATAAAAAGGGCTGGGCGCACATGCTCGATGCCATTTTTAACCTCTCTCGGTGTGTATCCAGGTGGTGTGCATGTAGGCATGGGGGCCCAGGGGCCTGCGACATCACATTCCTCAGGCTCAGAGGTGACATGATGGCGTCCGCACCACAATACACAATCATAGAGAGTGCATGACTTGCAGGGCACAGACTTGGTGGCACTGGATACACTGTGGTCGGCACAGGCACACCGCCATGGGATGGTGACTTTCGGTGCACTGAGGTGGGGACACGAAGTGCTGAGCGGGTGTGCAGCTTGAGATGATAACCCATTCCGGTGGTTCGGACTGCTCAGGTTTTGTGTGCCCTGCTGGACCGCAGTGCATGCCTGAGACATCGGGGTTCTACAACCACATGGCGACGCCTCGCGTGTCACAAAGTTAGTGGCACCTCAGGGGCTGAGTGGGTTTGCAGCCTGCAATGCTGCTGGGTGCACTGGTATGTCCTCTGCCATGGTGAAATCAAGACCCAGCATCAAATGTGAGACCTGGTGGCCTGCGGAGCAGACTGCACAATGTGGAGGGTGCCAGGTCCGCGAGCCCCGGGCTTTTAGTGGCACGTGGTTGGCCCTCTTTTCTACACACCGTTGGTGGAAGGTGAGCAATGAGGCCTGTGTGCGCAGGGGCGGGCATGCACCGCTGGGTGGTGGGAGGGGCTAGGGTGCAGCTGCCTGGGTGCGCAGGGGCAGACAGGCGATGATGTCATGTGCAATTGTATGTACTTTGCCATTCATATATCTGGACTCTGTTTTAGATGACGGGTCTGTCTCAGATGTGGAACCTGGTGCTCTGCACTACATACCCGCAAGTGGTTGGGGACACACCGGTGGCAGTAGGTGAGCTATCCATCTCTCCCCCACTCTGTCCGTCTATCTCTCTCTCCCCCTCTCTCCCCCTCTCTGTCCATCTATCTCCCTCTTCCCGCTCTGTTCCTTCTATTTCTCTCTCCCTCTATTTCTCTCTCTCTCTCTCTCTCTCTTTCACTCACTCTCTGGCCCTTGATGTGCGCAGGACACACCTTCTCATCATGACTTTAGCCTTGCAGGCTGTGATCTACGGATTGTCCAAAGGGGTGCCGCCATGTGTCTACATTTCTGGTCTGTGTTTGTTCTAATACATTTTCATTTGTTGCTTCAAAGGTGAATGTATGATGCTCATTTTGTGTCGACACATGCATGTAACTAGATGTGATTGTGCGATCAGGCAGATTATTTGGTACATGATTCCTTGTAGTTGATGTGGCATGTCTTTGTTCGGAGGGGGTGTGTGCCCGGGGAGTGGGGTCTTGGGAGCAGTGGTGGAGGGTGTTGTATGCCCTCTTGGGCGTTCGGCCCACATGTTCATTGGCTCCACAGCATCTGTTGTTCTTCTGGTGTGGCTCTGGGCTGGGCTCCTGTTTGTGGTGCAGGTTGTGGTCTGACTTTACACCAGGTCAGAGCAGGTGTTAGTTTTCTGCTGCTAACGCACCTTATCGCATGTTTTGTGATCTTATCACCGGTCTGGCTGGTCATTAAGAATGTTGCGGAGTGGTGTTGTCTCTGCTTTTTGCTCTGGAACGCCTACTCTGCATCTCATTAGTGATAGTTGCGGGGGTCATCTGAGGCGATGTTTTTGTGCCTGCTATCGCAGGTAAACTGGTGCTATGGGCTGTTAGCACCAGCTTGTGAATGCCACTGGAATCAAGCTATCCTGGCTGAAGAGGGGTGAAACCCTGAAACCGGTCCTAGTATGCTTGTTTCCAGTCGAGAGAGAACCTGGCCTGGCAGATCAGGCTGGACTGTTTCCATTGGGCGCAGGGTCAACACTGATTTGCATATGGCTCAGTCCAAACTGGAATGGTATGGTGAGCAAAAAAATTATGGATTCAGACCCAGACCTCTGTACTGGGGTGAATGTATGACATTGTTCTGCATTCTGTCCATTAACAGTTCTTTTTGCAGCTTGTGAATAGGGTAATAAATTTATTGCGACTTTGGCTGTGATAAACTCGGCGATAGCTCCTTGAGAATATTAGTTGTAAATTCATGAATTTGGGACTGGTATTGGCTAAGCGCCGTATAACCATTAAATGGCTTAACACATGTCCCCCAAGTCATGGGGAATGGTTACTGGATATGATGGAATGGGCCACTGCAGAAAAAGTTAGAATGAAACAGGTTAGCTGAGATGAAAAACTAGAAGATAACCTGAGAGCATGGAGGCAGATGATATAACCAGTGAAACATGCCTGTCTATGAGTGTTCTCCTAATTACAAAATTGATATACATATACCTTCATGCCAGAGGCTTGGGGAAGTATCCAGGAAAGGTTGCAGCTGGAATGGGAGATTCGCTTTCTGCTGTTCCTCAATGTATCGGGGAAATATTATGCTATATATGTATCTATGCCTTAAATCCCTATCAAAATGCTACTGTTATTTCTCAACCATCGAATTTTCCACCTGGGAACGAGGTGAGAGTGACAGAAAAGGGGAATGTTTTGTTAAGATTTAGACACAAGTACCAGCATAATGATGTACAATGCATGCTAAGACAGACTTTTGATGCTGCAATATCAATACAAATGGTAAAAAAACAAAGTAAGGCATGAAAGGGCACCTTATTTACAAGGGTGGGTTAAGTGGTTTAATGCCACCTTGTGAATAAAGCGAGGCCCCTATCACCTCAGGAATGTCAAAAAAAGTGATGTTCCTGGGGCGATGGGGCTTTTAAATATGCCACATAATGTCCAAAGATACCACAAACAGTTATAATATTGGTCTTTGAAAGAGGCTAAGTAGTGGTTAAACTCCAGCGTCAGTAAAAATGAAATGGGCATGTAGGTGCTAAGATGAGGATCATGCATGTCAATGTATGCATAAAGTACATTTTAGTTCTGTTCCAGGGCCAGTTTAGCTGCCCCCCCAAGCCTCTAATAAAAAAAATCATATAAAAAATGCATTGTTATCAAATTGTGGCAAGTATTCTGAACATGTACGAAACCAAAGTTCTCCATTGGCTGGAAACTTTCTCCTCTTATATTCAATATATACATGCACCATCTGCCCGAATTGTTACAAAATTGTATATGCACATAGAAGACACACAATTGACCTTTGGAGTTGAGAAGAACCAATCGGATACTTCTATCCTAGAGCAGTGTCTCCTTCTGGTATGCTCACGGATGTCAGAGAACTGTTTGAAATTAAATCCAGCGAAGACTGAGTTGCCAATTATTCCTGAGGGCACAGGTGGGCTGTATTCGCTGAGCTGGTCTCCATTAATTCAACCCCTGCCCTCCTTATGAATAACAATCTATTATATGGGAACCTAGCTTGATGCTCACATATGTTTGACCCTCATACTTTCAAGATATCAAGCATCTGCTTTTTCTATTTGAAAACTACATGAAATACTCCGCCAGTCATACATAGATTTCAAGTTCCTCGGATTAACACATTAGTTCAGTCTCACCTCGATTACAATACGATTCTTATCAGCCTGTGACAAATCACTGAAAAATGCGGCTGCCCAATTGATGTGCAAAATTCCAAAATTCTAAAATATTTCACATTTTGTAAAACAATTACATACTCTTCAGGTCCATTAAAGAATTGTTTTAAAGTGCATAGAGCTGTTTTTCAACACTTCCAAAATTTGATTGCGTGTAAATTCTGTTTGGTCAGGCACCCCCTGAGCTGAAGATCAAATTAAAAGTTTGTTCTCATGATCCCTAGAACAAGAACCGTTACCTTCGGCAAAAGCGCCTTCTCAATTGCAGACAGTCTGAAGATTACTTCTCTACCCTCATCCATTAATTCTAAGGGCCTAATTTATGAAAAATTACGCATCGCTGCGTGAAAGCAGCGATGCGTCACTTCTCATTGCGCACTCCTTGCGACATACTTGATGTGTCATATTTAATGTATGACGCATCATGTCGCAAGGTGTTACAGATACATCAGTATTAACCAAGACCACCAGGGCTGCTGCTCAGTCGTGTCACACACACAGGCCGGGTCCGGAACGCAATACTGAGATCTCCAAAAGTGGGGGAGGTGCAGAGTGCCCCCTTGCAATGACAAAATGAGGACAGTGGGTATTGCGAAGAAGGCCCACCCCGCCAGTACACCGTGGCTGGATGCATCGAGCAAACCGAAGTGGTGCAGAACTGAATCCAATGGAAGGCCCAAAGGACAATATTAGCTTTGACTGAGGCCCGCGTTCTCAGCCCACACCAAGAGCCCTGCATTCTGAGCATAGCCCCACATGAGGAGAACCAATTGTGACGAAGAACTTGGCTTGGATGGCCTCTGCCTGGATGTCCCTCCCCCTCTTTATTGTCTCACCACAGTAGGGTGTAGGTAATACTCTGACCACTGTAGCCTTTAAAAGGTGCCACCCACCTACTGTGGGTAGGAATCCCCCCTTGCCTTCAGGGGCCACAGCACTCCCGAGTTCTCCATCCCAGCCTGAGACACCTTAACATGCCTTTAGTGAATATCTCCAAACTTATAGTCCTTCTGGCATGAATGGGGGTTAGGCTACCAGCTAAGACGACCTGATAAGTAGCCCATCTCAGTCCCCCCCCCTGAGTCTCCTCCTGCATCAATACTGCACCGACTGTGGGGTTTGCGACTGCCAACTCATTCCTTTCCATTTGTAACTGAGACTGATTCTTTGGCCCTGTGATAAAGGGAGCCTGTCTCTAGGTGTCCCACTGAGAGCAAATGCTTTGCCAAACATCAAAAAAGAGCGCAACCTCCGGGCCATGCTCCTTAAGAAGCCCGGGTAAGCTCCTGGTGAGAGAACAGGTATGGGGGAGTTAAAACCCCCTAGTGGGAGTGACCACCTTGAGAGCCCATTGATTCGTGAATTCCTTGAATCGCTATTTGCCTTTCAATGAGAAGATCTATAAATGGAGAAAAAAAGGCCTAACATTGGAGCTGAGAGAGGCCGATGAGACATCGATGAGTTGGGGGAGAGGATGGCAGCCCTAGAAGATGACAATAATGTGTGGGACGAAGAGATAGAGGCCTTGCAACAAGAAATCCAGCGGCTTCAAAATCAACAAATCAAATTACAAGCCCACTCCAAAGACCTTGAAAACAGGTCCAGGAGGAATAATATTTGAATCAGAGGGTCCCGACAGCTTGAGATGGCTCGGACATGAAAGAATACAAAAAGTCCCTGTTTCGCACTGTCCAGGGCACTGCCACCGAGAGCAAACTCAAACTGGATTGATGGTATCGGGTGAGCCCTCCCTGCGAAATTCCACGTCATTCAACAGACACTTTGGTCTGCGTTCATGACATTAAAACAAAGGAAGCTATTTTTGGGAATGCGCAAGATGCCCAGAGACTACAATTTAGAGGCCACTCCCCACAACTCTTCCAAGATCTTGAAGCTAACAATTGTTTTTTTTTAAATGAATGTATGTCCTCATGTAACGTAACTGGTGCTCTGTAAAGCGCTCTGATACCCAATTCGGGTCAAGTTCGCGCTATATAAAACTGCAAAAAAGAAAAAGCTATCATAGGGAATTTTGCCCCTTCACACACCACTTGAAACAATCTGGCATCTCCGACTCTTGGGGGCACCCGTTACGCATCATCTTCTGCTTGGAGAGCAAACTCCACCAGATCTGCTACTTAGCTGAGGCATGCAAGTTCTTGAACTTGGAGCTCAAAGAAAAAGACTTGCACCCTGCTCCAGCATGCAACCAACCACAGGGCAGAAACCGCCGCAGGGCCAGCCACAAATCACCCGACCCAGATACCATCGCCAAAGAAAAGTCCTTCCTCCTGATATTCTGTTGAGAATGCTCAATAGGGTGGGTGGTGTCTGGAGTGTGGGGACAGTTTTGGTGAGAATACTACCCAACAGTTGACAATCATGCCCATGGTTGGCCCAACTCCTCTCTTGCTGTCCATTCTCATTGACTGTATCTTATTACTTGGTGTGCATATGAATGTTTTCTTTATCTTATTGTTGGGGCTTTGGATTAGTTTATGTGAATCTCCTTCCTAAACACACAAAAACCAAACCACAAACAAGGGATATATTCATGGCTGCACCCAGTCAGCCGATTTCTTTCATGGTGAGCCAATGGTATGGCCCCCAGCAGATTTCTTGCTCCTCCACACCACTGAGGTTAAAGTAGTTAGCCTCAATGTTTGAGGCCTCAATAGCCCCACTGAGAGGTCAGCAGTCCTCTCCCTGCTTGAACATTCAGAAGGGGACATATGTCTGTTACAGGAAACGCTAAACAGAAGGGGGCCCCCCAAAAGCGAATATAGGCAGGTTCACGGGGGAAAAAAATCAATCAATAAGAACAGAGGAGAACCCTGCCAATCAAGAATTTTTTACAAACTGCCCTAAATAGGGTCCTAGATTTTAGACAAGACAATGGATCCCCCATGAGCAAGTCAAAGGAAAAGAACAATGATGTATAAACAATTATTTTTATTCTTCATTTTTAATTTTTACTTTTTTTCTTCAAGGTTTAAGATTCAGTGCATAGATGCTACAAAAATAGAAATCATTTAATTACAAGACCATTAAATAAAATACACATATTTAATTATCAAAATATTTAGTCCCACAAACACCGTTCAATCTCACACTCATAAAGACACACGCTACACTCTTACCCATACAACAAATCTCTCATTCACAACTCAACATATTATCACAATATTACATTAACGCCATCAGATGAATTAATGACCAGATGACAAACAGATCATCAGACAAAGAAATGGTGGGGGCAGGAACACAGATAGGACTGACGATGGAAAAAACAATCCTGCTGCCCACAACATTAACGCCAATGCGCGTTTCGATGTTCAGCCCTGTGTGGGGCCACACCTTCGTCAGGGCGATGATGTAACACGGAGAAGGGGACAAAACATATGTGAATAAAAGGTATATATAAATTAAGCATGGGCGAATTTTGCGAAATCGCGGTTCGTGAATTTGCGTATTCCTGAATTTGCAATCCGCAAAATCTGCAAACTTTCCTGAATTTGCGGAATTTTTTTTCTTTGTGTTCGCAAGGATTTCTCCAGTTCACGAGTGTTTTTTACCAGTTCGCAAACGCGAACTTACTTGTCGGGTCGCAACGGTCACGACCATGTTGTTTCTACGTCTGGTTCATCACAGCACCCTCTGTTTCACCACTGCCACCCTCTGTCTCACCCATGCCACCCTCTGGTACATCACTGCCACCCTCTGGGTCATCACTGTAGATTATGGGGGGAAAAGCACACCTGCCGTGCACTGACATGAATGAATTTGGGGTTGATTAATGTGTCATTGAATTTGAACTTCCAGTCTGGCACCTGCTTCCTTATCTGTAATTGCTTTCTGTTGCAGTGTAATCTTTTTTAACAGGACCTTTATGGCATACTTGCAGCTATTCTCTGAGCCTGCTGTGAGGGTCAGAGCAGGGTCATAGAATAGTTGTAAGTAGGCAACTGAACTCTGGAGGGGCCCCTCAGGAAGCACTACAGGGAATGGTTACTAATGATGAGTTTGAACTTTTGCACCTGCTGAGTGCTTTCAGTTTTGCAAAACTCGTTTTTCTGCAATTTCGCGGGATTCGCGGGGCGCGAATTTGCACGAGATCAAATTCGGAAGCCGCAAATTCGTGCGAATATGCGATTTTTTTTTTGCGGCGTGTTAGTTCGCAAGGTTTTTTGCGTTTTAGCGAGCCGCTTGTAGCGCAAAGGCGCGAAGTTACCCTCACAGTCGTACACGGGTGCGGCCATATTGTTTGCGTGCCGTATTTCCATTTCCGGGCGCTATGTGTAATCTCGCAAAGTGTGCGGCTCGCTAGTACAAGTTCGCGTGTGATCGCTTGGGAAATCTCGCGCAAACTTTCCCACGCGGTCGTGAACGGGCGCGGCCATCTTGTTTCTCATTCATTGCTATGGTTCTGGGCATGCTTTCTTTATCCTCTGTCAATCTCTGCCATCCTTTGCTTGTTTGAAGTTTTTTTTAATCTATTTTACTTATTATCTATCCCTCTATTCTTCTAGCTCTATATTTTTGTGTTTTCTGCTACTTTTGGTTAATTTTAAACTACTTTTTTAAACTCTTTTCTTTTCTTCTTCCCTATTCTATTTCTTATGTCTTATTTACCTTCCTTTCTGCCCAGACCATGGTAAAGGGAGCCGGGAAGCAGCCTGAGAAGGGGAAGGGTCCCGCACCCCGTGCCCGGCTCCCGTGCGGGCGTTTGAGCGGGGAGCAAGTCACAGCCCGGGAGATCGTTAGCGCGGAGGAGGTGGCCGCACTAGTGTTTTATGTCCAGTGCTGCCTCACCAGGACCATCATGGCAGGCGGCAAGATCGCTAGCGGCTATGGCATCCGGGAGCGCCGGAAGTGGTGGGAGAAGATGTGCCGGGCCAATTACCAACATTCTCGGGTCCGGCGCACCAACAACCAGGCCACCCACCGTTGGACGGATTTCCTGGACCGGGAACGCGACTTGGTCGACCTGCTCGGCCTCGAGATCCCCAGGCTTGGTGAGTAGTAGTAGCTATTTCATCACTACTCTGTTTTCATTTTGTCGAAAAGCAACATAACATCAACCAGTTAAGGGCCTGTGTACTGGAAATAGTACCCAAAAAAGAAGGACTAATGAACCAAAAACACCTCCTGAAAAGAGAGAACTACTGGATTTACTACCTCTGCAGCCTGAAGCCCAATGGAATGAACGACAGGACAGAATTTACTTGTTATCTGTGACAATTTCATATATCAGTATTGTCATTATACACATATATTTGTAAATATAATCAGAAGGTTATGCACAGAGTCAACGAACAGCGAGCATTTTTGTGCCCACTTTATCACATGGACCCTAGATTGATCTAATAGTAACTATGAAAGTGTAAGACTGACCGCGCTAGCGAACAATAAAGTTACCGTACACAACCTTCCGAAAAAAGTTAGTCCAATTTATTTATTTATTATTTATTAAGCAACTTGTATCGCGCAAACTAAACCCGAAGGTGTCAAGGCGCCTATCAAAACCAATCAAAAAGTTTGCAGAGCACCACTAAGGGTATGCACGTGTAAAAAGGTGGGTCTTTAGAGCGGATCTAAAGGCTTGTAGAGTGGGGCGGGACCTTACTTCCAAAGGGAGGGCATTCCACCATTTAGGTGCCAAGTTAGAAAAGGCCTTGCCTCCCCATCTTGCTTTTCTAACACGAGGTACAGAGAGAAGAAGTTTGTGACTAGAGCGAAGATTCCTGCCGGGGTTGTGCTGAGATAGGATCGATCCCATGCCTGTAGTGCTGGATTAGCTAGGGCTTTGTACACCAGACACATGGATTTAAAAAGGATACGGTCCTCAACGGGGAGCCAGTGAAGCTGCTTTCGGGCTTCGGTGGCAGAGGCACGTTTAGGTAGGTCAAGAACAAATCTCGCTGCCGCGTTCTGGACCACCTGCAAGCGCTGTAGCTGACTCTTGTTCAGTCCTGCATACAGCGCATTGCAATAATCCAGTCGCGAGCCCAGAAGTGCGACAGCAAGTTGCTTTCTTGCCTGGGGTGACAAAAAGTGCCTGATTTTCCTTAGAATGTGGATAATCCCCCAGCAGGTCGAAACAGTCCTGTTGACCTGTTGGCACATACTAAGTGTGGGGTCGATCATGACTCCCAGGTTTTTTGCTGACGAGGTGGGCTCGGGACATAAGCCCAGCGAGTTCGGCCACCACTCAGCCGACCAGATCGTTTCTTTTCCTCCAAAAACCATCACCTCCGTCTTCTCCCCATTCAGTTTTAGTGAGTTGTGAATCATCCACTGGCCAACTGCCTCCATGCAAGATCTAAAATTGGCGGCAGTTGTCGTGACTGACTGGGAGAGAGAGACTAGGATCTGGGTGTCGTCCGCGTAGGAGACTACCTCCATCCCAAAAGATCTAATGAGTCTGGCAAGGGGGGTCACATAGATATTGAAAAGGGTAGGACTAAGCGCTGACCCTTGAGGGACCCCACATTGCACAGACAGGGATGGAGATAGAAACGATCCCAGCATTACCCTTTGTTCTCTGTGATCGAGAAAAGAGGAAAGGAGTCCCAGAGCAGACCCGCGGACCCCAATCTCCCTCAGGCGAGATGTTAACACCGCGGGAGATAGGGTATCGAAGGCCGCTGTGAGATCTAGAAGGATCAGGAGGGAGGTCTGACCCTCATCAACCCTGGTGCAGATATTATCCAGCACTATGGTGAGGGCAGACTCGGTGCTATGCTCCCTCCTGAAACCATGCTGGGAAAGATCCAAACAGCCCGAGTTCTCCACGAATGCAGCCAGATGTTTGTTCAGATGGGCTTCTAGCATCTTTGCGGGAGCCGGGAGCAGTGAGATGGGGCGAAAGTTTTTTAACACCCCGGGATCCAGAGAAGGCTTTTTAAGCAAAGGTTTTACTACAGCATTCTTCCACTGCTGGGGAAAAATGCCTTCCTTCATCGCCCTGTTCATGATGTCAACCAGAGGAGGAAGGAGAGATTCTCTGCACTGCTTGAGGATCTTTAGCGGGCAGACATCCAGCGGAGAGCCAGATTTGGTTTTATCAAGCAGGATTTCAAGATCCTGAGAGGAGAGAGGAGGAAAGGATACCAGATCCTGATGTTGAGAAGATTCAGCATCACCAGGCTCAGAAAGAGCAGACAGCAAGGGTACGGCGGTCAAGGATTTTTGGACCTCCAAAGCAGTGTAGATGTCGGCGATCTTTGACTGAAAGAAGGCAGCTATCTTGTTGCACAGGTCCTGAGAGGCAACCACAGGATCCGGGGTCTGAAGGGACGTAAGGGAATCAACAATCCTAAAAAGTTCTCTAGGAGATGAAAGTGAGGAAGTGAGTGCCGTGAAATATTCCTGCTTGGTCTTAATTACTTCCAATTTGTAGTTTTTAAGCAGGACCCTATGAGCTTCTCTATCCTTAGGGGCCCAGCTAGAGTGCCATAGGCGTTCCTGCCTCCTTACTTCCTGTCTACGAAGCCGTAGTTGTTCAGAGAACCAGGGAGCTGAAGGTCTTTTCCTAGCAGAGTAACAGGACCTAGCTGGAGCCAACTCCTCTAGGGCCTCCGAAATGATGTTTTCGAATATAGAAACCGCTGTGGAGGTGTCTACCTCCCGAGGAATGGACAGACTAGATGTCCATGGATGGAAGGAGTCTTCCCTGATCTTTTTAAGGTTCCTTCGCACTTCCATAGTGCTCGAGACCCTTCTGATAGAGTCCCGTGTCAGATAAGTCATATTGAAGGGAACGGCCAGATGGTCCGACCAAGAAAGATGGAAAGGGTTGGTAACTGTCAGCCTTGGGTCGTTAGAAAAGATGCCATCGAGCGTGTGCCCCGCTCGGTGGGTGGGACCATTCACCAGTTGGGTGAGTCCACAGGCTGACATTATTTCCACCAAGGAGATAGTGTTGTGAGCCTCCAATAGCTCTAGGTGGAAATTAAAATCGCCTAGAATAGTAAGATTTTGTCGGCCAAAGTAGGGTTCCAGAACCTGCATCAGTTTCAGCCCAAATCCTGCTCTTGGGCCAGGGGGGCGATAGACCAAGATTCCATTGAATGCAGGGTTAGCAGAGTCAGATAGGGAAAAATATAAGACCTGAAATACATCCTTGCGGTCAGAAAGGGGTATAGTATGGCAGTGGAATTTGTCCTGATACAAAATAGCCAGGCCACCGCCAACACGGCCTATTCTGTCATATCGGGTTAGGCAGTAGCCCTCAGGGACCGCTTCGACCAGATCAGGGCCTGAAGAGTCTTTGGCCCAGGTCTCCGTGATAAAAACCCAGGATGGTGTTTTATCTAGAACAAGCTCCTTAAATACGATATTATTTTTAATAAGCGAACAAGCATTGAGGAGAAGACAAGTTTCGCTAGGACTTTTGGGTGTTGACAAAGGGCGAGGCTCCGGAGGAGCAGGAGGGAGAGAGAGCTGAGGCTCATCCGCATCTCTCTGAAAGCAAGCACAGCCGGGACGTGTAGAGAATTCCTCAGGTCTGTACCGGTGTAAGCATGGGGCAGGAGAGGGCTTAAGCCGCAGTACATCCTGTAAAGAATATTTCAAGACAGGGGCGCCTACCTTATTTTGGCCAGTAGTCCAGCCGTCCAGCCCGGCCTCAGCGCGGACGGGCGCAGACGGGCTGGACTCTGGCGTGACTCCGGCGTGGCTGTGGCGAACACGCTGCGCGCACACGCTGCGCGTCATCGCCCTCGATTTAAGAGGAGCTCTAGCCAGTCCTTCTGACTGCTAGAGCGCGGGAGTGTCTAGCGTTTCGTGCACCTACCCAAGATGGCGCTCCGAAATTCGAAAGCGCGAGGGACCGGGCCGCCAAAGTAGCGGTGAGGGACACAATTTAAATTGCAAGTATGCGCACAGGGGAATTTAAAAGCCAGGTGAAAACGCTACTAAAATAAAATTGCATCAAAGAAAAAATAAAGGAGTTTTTAAAATAATCAGCACACGAGCACACGAGCATAACGCAGTGAGCGCTCGCCAAACGGGAGGATCCTACGCCCTACCTCCTTTTAAACACTTCCCGGCATCAGTCTCTAGCCAGTCCTCCTGACTGCTAGAGCGCGGGAGTGTCTAGCGTTTCGTGCACCTACCCAAGATGGTGCTCCGAAATTCGAAAGCGCGAGGGACAGGGCCGCCAAAGTAGCGGTGAGGGACACAATTTAAATTGCAAGTATGTGCACAGGGGAATTTAAAAGCCAAGTGAAAACGCTACTAAAATAAAATTGCATCAAAGAAAAAATAAAGAAGTTTTTAAAATAATCAGCACACGAGCACACGAGCATAACGCAGTGAGCGCTCGCCAAACAGCCAACACATAGCGCATGCGCGAACCAGCACGTAGTGAGCATCGACTTTCTGAAAGGCAAGCGAAGCGGTACGGCTTCGCGTAGCAGAACGAGCAGGATTCATCTTAACAGCCAGGTGAGAAATGGCGGGCGTAGTCACCTGGCAGGCAATACATGCCGTTTGTTACGGTCTCAGGAACGGTTAGCGCCGAACAGTAGTAGGGACCTCACCAACGGATACATAGTATCATAGTGTATCAAGCGCGTAATTAACAACACATAAACAACACAAATGACTAAACAAAATAAATACCCGATACCGTTGCCAGAAACAGACAGACCAAACACAGAGAATCAGCCCAGCCCTACACCATAGTTGAGTTTCAAATTACAACCGCAGCGCGTAAGAACAGCCAAATATCAAGTAACTTGAATTTAGAATATGTTTTATTTGTTTAATTTTAGACGTTCCCTGACGAAGGTGTAGTAAAGCACCGAAATGCATTGGAACAATGGATTGTCTTGAATTTTGAATGAAAAGAAAAGTGAATAAAACACCTTTGGTTTTTGAACAAAAAAGCAATGTATGAAGTAAACTTTATTGAGAAGCATTTAAGTTGAACTTTGAACTGAAATTTTCGCTGGAGATTCCAGCACAAGATTACTGGTGCCTAGGGTGACACACTTATGAGGTAATAAGTGTGCAACTTGAAGTTAGCAGGTAGACTTTCCACATACCTCAGTGATATCAGACTTTGAAGAACCCCCAATCTCCTTACTGACTAGATAGTGTGGCAGAGTCATTTAGCTCCCGAATTCATCGATGATTGATCCCCAATGGTGATTATCCAATCTAGGACAAGAGTACGGAGTCAGAGTCCAGAAGTGTCAGAGGCATGGACTCATGCTTGCAAATTGCAAAACCTTTTGCTCATTCACTCTTGACCAAAAACCACAGAGTCTATTTAAGTTTTAAAGCTTTATTAAAAGTAAAAATATTTATTTAAATCAAGCTTGTCATAAAACATAAACGGTTGATTAAAAATGGAAAAGTGCTTAGTGATTTATTTAACACATTTATTGTGGGTGAGCCGAGCCCTCACCTGGTTTGAACTTTATTTTTTCTTTTTGGTGCTGAATCGTTGGTCATTTCGTACTAGTAATGATGATTTGTTCTTAGAAGTGAAGCTTCTGTCTGTTATGAGAAAAATGGTGCGTGTTAAAAAGCAAGCATTCATCAGTTGGGCCAAAAAGTGCAGCAAGACAACACCCTTCCCTGGAAAAAGGGACATTTTTACTTTAGAGTAGACAGTCACAAATTATTAGATTGGTTTCTGTATTCACATTTCTTCATTCCTAGACAAAATACTAGTGAGTGGTGTATGTCTATGAAATCTAACATTCTTAATTGTACTTTGTAGGTGGAACATCTGGTGCTGGGCCCAGCGCGGAGGTGGGGGAGGAGACTTCTGGGGAGGAGGCGGTGCAAGTGCTGGACGAAACTGCTGTGCGGGTTGCCACGGTAGTGGCGGGCAGTGGTAAGCTCTTATATTCCTTACTTATTGAGATTGCAGACTGCATAGTGTGCTCCCCGCGAGAAAACGTAAGGTTTGTCCAGATGAGAGACATGAAGAAGAATGATTGACATATAGTTTGAATGGATGGATGCCTGGATCATGGTACTATCTGACTCTTATATAGCATATGTGTATCTAGAGAGAGTAGACGGTCACTGGATGAACTATGTGTTACTTTGAAGAGCATGTAACACCGCACCCGCACGTCCGTCCCAGTGTAGGAAAGGCAAGGAAAAGAAGTTGTAATTTTGTCCGAATACTACCATGAATAGTAGCAGTAGTTTGTATTGCAAGCACAGCATATATCCGGCTATTACGATGGCCACTCACTACCTCTGTTAATAAGTTTAGTAGAACTCGGTCATTCATGTGTGGATGTATCACTGTTCACTCAATAAAAAGCAAAGCACCTAAAGTCATCCCATATGTAAGCAAATACATACCATGTGCAGTGATAGATAATCAGATTATTTATCTTCTTCATTTTCCTTTTCTAGTATTCATTGGCACTGTAGGGTGAAAGTTAAATTAATTAAGCAGTAGCCCTTGTAACAGATTATTCTCAGTGCCACCCATAATAGAAAAGTAAGAGCATCACCACCTGCATGTACTGGACTGGTACAGTAACGCAAGTCTGTCTCACTCATCATGGTGGGCATCTGTTTTTCTTGGGTGCAAGTTGACTGCGCTGGCATTATGCCGGCTTGCAGAAGTTAACGTACCAATTTTGGTAAACAAGAGAGAAGAAGAAGAATAAGACTGGTGTACTGTCATGGTCGACTCTAATGGAGTGAGTCCATAGTGCTCGTAGAATTGATTCCTTAAACTCCCACTAATGTTAGAGCAAGGATGAAGAAGTGGGAGGTTAGATATATACTGGCCACAATAGTTATGTACTGCGCTTGCAAGTTACTAGTTCAACTGTGACACAACTTTCTGCTGAATCATTTTGTGTTAATCTTAAAGAGCATTGGTTACAGACTATGTCTTTCTTTCTTCATATAGATGCTCCTTCCAAACCAACACGGAAGGAGCTGGCTAAAAGGGCCCGGCAACGGAGGCTGGAGGCCACTGTCGCCGAATATCGGTGGCTGGTGGCCCAGGAGGAGGAGGACACGCAGAGTACATCGGAAACATCCACAGCGACACGTGCATCCTCCTCCGCGCTCCCTTTGTCAGCCAGTCAGCGCAGCAGGTCTCCAGCGTTATGGAGCCAGGATACCGCAGCCACCCGCCACCGCCGAGCAGCAAAATAATCAGCTGCCCCTACAGCATTTGCAAAAAATGGATGCACACGCCTTCCCGTGGATGTCCTACCTCGAGCAGGAGCTCCTCAACACCAAAACCCTGCTCGAGACCCTCCGCAAGGAGCATGCCGACCTGGCCCGAAAAATCAACATCAGCCAGCAGTAGGAGGAGACTGTCCCTTGCCCCTTTTTTAAAGACTTCTGGGGGGTGGGAATTGGGAGTTGGGTTTTCTACTTTTTTGGACTTAGCTTTCACAGACATTCGTTGGGGTTCGGGAGGGGGGGTGGGTTGGGTCTTGCGGGAGATTATTTATGTTAGGGATATATAAATATACTTTAAACTTTATCTTAGCATACGTGTTTTTTACTACTTTTGGGGCTGGTGGGTGGGAGTTTAACAGTCCTGAAACTTAAGTGGCATCTTGATTCAAGTTGTGTAAGTACTAATGGCCCAAATGTTTTCAAAACTAAGTGCCTCTTACAGAGTAAGTGAATTCAATAGTCCTAGGACCGTCAGTCTCTCGTCTCTCCTAATACTCCATTATACTACCTCCCCCCAAACACTTATCTTACTTGTAATTTGTGTTTGAAAATAGGGCTAGGCACAGGGCTGGCTGCATGCGAAATGGCGATTAAGGTTGGCAATCCTGGGCGGATGAAATGTCATCATTGCGGTGGTACTTGTGGTGTTACACAGTGGCAGTTGCAGCATCTGAAAAAAAAGAAAATTAAACCTTGTTTGTCCTTACTGTAGCATTAGAACGGTACAATAGAGAATATAGCAGGTGACAGTACACTAGAACAGTGCCACAATGTTGCCTAACAAATGGTATAGTATTGAAAGTATAACTAGTACTTGCGTTGAATTTCTTTGACATTGGCTACTACTACAAGAAATAGTACTGAAGGTGAAGGACACAGCAGCATAATAATTTGCCATGTCTAGGAGGAGGATGTTCTTGATGACCAATCAAGTTGATGGCGCACATGAAAATCTACTTTCATTTGCCAATAGTGACTCAGTGTCAAGCTGAGTAAGAATATATCCTCGGATTCCTTCACCAGCCTGTTGCTATGACCTTATCCTCCCCAGCAAGTGTGTGGAATTATTGCTGTCATTTAGTCACACATCAATCAAAACCACACAACCCGGGAGAAGAGGGTTAGGGTTTGGAAAATGGATGAGAATGGGGTTTTTTGGGAAAGTTTTGTTGAGAGAAGAAAAAAAAGCACAGCATGGACAACACTAATTGAAGATAAACAAATCTTTGGGTACAAAGCTAACCATAAATCTTTTAAGTGACATAAAAGAAGTGCATGCACTACTGCATGCATGGTTACTGAAAAGTAAGTAGTACTTTCGACAACCGTGAATGAAAGAATGCGACAGTACAGGGCTGCAGTAATAATTATGCGTTTTCACTTGCCTATCTCTGCACTCAGAGAAACACTTCTTACATTAAATTAGGTGTTTAAAATAGCAGAAGTAAAACCTATAGAATGGCTGTAGGGATGAATTTAGAAGCAGAGATCAAAGAAATGCAGTCACACTCATAGAAGTTCACAGCAATAACATTACTTAAAAGATAATTAGAAAAGAATGGATACTGTATCTGTATGTTGTTGTAGTTGTCCTGCTGAATTTGGTAAGTTGCATGCATCCAACCATTCCTCTTATTAGCGGGACTCCTCCATTCCATCTGACGCTCCGTCCATCAATGTTGGTGACCAGAAGACACCCTGTCCACTGCCTGCCTGGCGGATGCTGAATTGCGGCTTGCTAATGTGAAGCCTGACTTCATCCTTTTTTTCCCATTGCACAGGCTGAAACCCGGCCTGTAATTATTGATGGAAAAACAGGAAGTGATATTAGAACACCACTGAAAAATAAATATAAGGTATGTACGCTGTGTAGTGCAAAAAGTCACACTTTGAGTTTCCCAATAGACAGTACAATATTTTTGAAAGTGCGTACTCTGTCTTATTCTTCTTTTGAAGGATAAATAAGTATGGGCGAATTAATTTAGAGGATCTTTCCTCTCAAGCTAGGTGTACTGTAAACTGTGTTTTAGAACAAAATTAGACCTTCCCAGCAGTGCTCCCAGACCCTTACTAAACCCAGTCGCAAAAATGTAGAAGACCCCAATCAGATCTCCAAAAACGAGGACTAGTAGAAAATGGTGACAAAACGTACTTTGAAAGTAAAGTAGGCCCAAATCCCCCCTTACCCACCATGGATTGTATTCAAACCACTTGCAAGCAAGCAAAAGTATCCATACCCAGCATCGCTCCAAGACTCGCAAACCCCCCACAAACAGCCCCCCACCCAAACACATGCAATACAATACTGCTAACCCTAACGAGCCCTAAGTTAAGAATAGTAGCAAACTCTTTCTTTAACTAGGCCAAATCTCCCCTTTCCCACCATGGATTTTCTTCAAACCACTTGCAACCAAAATTACACATTCCCACGAGTGCTCTTAGACCCAAGAACTCAGTTGCAAAAATCTAGAACACCCCGAAACATATGCAATCCTGCTGCTAGTGCTAACCCTAACGAGCCCTAAGTTAATGTGCCAAAACGCTTTTCAGCATGGATTTTCTCCAAACCACTTTTATCCGGTATTAGACCTTCCCAGCAATGTCCTAAGACCTGCCAACCCACCCACAAAAAAGCAGAACACCCCCATACAGGCAAAAAGCAAAAATGGAAAATCTCATACTTAGAATATTTTCGGCCTTCTTTCAATTCTGTCCAAACATGCTCTGCAGCTAGGCCCTAACTCCTCTTTTACACCATGGATTTCCTGAAAAACAAATGAAATCAACATTAGACTGTGCCAGCAGTGCTCCCAGACCCCAAAACCCACCCACAACAACCTAAAAGCCCGCCAAACAGCACCCCAAAGACAGGCAATTGATCAAAAGCGCAAAATCTTTTTCTGCTCCGATTTTCTCCAAACCACTTTTATCTGGTATTAGACCTTCCCAGCAATGGCCCCAGACCCGTCAACCCAGGCAGAAACAAGTAGAAGAACCCCAAACAGCCGAAAAGCAAAACTACAAAAATGGGGACTTTGAAATTTTCAGGCATATTTCCAAAATCACTCCGCGCGCGCTCTGCAGCTAGGCCCTAACTCCCCTCTGCCACCATGGATTTGCTTCAAACCTCTTGCAATCAAAAGTATCCATACCCAGCAGTGCTCCCAGACCCCAAAACCCACCCACAAACGCCCGGAACCCCCCCAAAGAGCACCTCAAAGACAAGCAAGTAAGCAAATACGCAAACAAATTTCACCTCCGATTTTGTCCAAACCACTTTGATCCGGTATTAGACATTCCCAGCAATGGCCCCAGACCCTGCAGCCACCCGCAAAAAAGCAGAACACCCCCAAACTGGCACAAATGGGCCTACTACCTGGAATTCAGTCCAAATACGCTGTGCAGCTAGGCCCTAACTCCCCTTTTCCACCATGGATTTCCTGAAAAACAAATGCAATCAAAATTAGACTGTGCCAGCAGTGCTCCCAGACCCCAAAACCCACCCACAACAACCTGAAAGCCCGCCAAACAGCACCCCAAAGACAGGCAAGTGATCAAAAGCGCAAAATCTTTTTCTGCTCCGATTTTTTCCAAACCACTTTTATCCGGTATTAGACCTTCACAGCAATGCCCCAGGCCCGTCAACTCGCCCGCAAAGAAGTAGAACACCCCCACAAGTGCAGAGTCTTTCTTCATTGGGCGTAATCCAGCCATCTGCTTTGAGGGAAATAGGAGTCTGGAGGAGGAGGATTGAGGAGCATGTTCTTGTGAACTTGTGAACCTGAGGAATGCAGACTGCGGCACCTTCAAATCAATAAGCAAATAAGTGAAGACAGATCTGCTGATGGGCTTGTTTTTGTGATTAGGTGATTAAAGTTTTTTTATATAGATTTTGCAAAAAAAGAAAGACAGACACACAGGAATAAAAGTGAATAAGGACGAAAAAGAAAGTTAGTGATTCATTGACTCATTTTCAGGGCTCAGTGTCAGGGAAGAAGAGCTCATCCTCATACTCTGCGAATTCAGGCGGGAGTAGGTCACCTAACAGAGAAGAACTTCCCTCATCTAAGTTGGTGTTGGTGTCCTCCTCGTCTTCTTCCTGCGTGTATTCTCGTATTTTGTAATCTGGTGGTATGAGGTGCTGATTCATCTTGATCATTGTTAACCTCTCCAAATTTTTGGGCGAGAGGCGGGCCCTTTTGCAAGTTACAATGCCACCAGAAGCACTGAAAACACGTTCAGAAGACACACTTGCGAGTGGGTAAGACAAGTAATTTAGAGCCAGGTTGGTGATCTCTGGCCACAATTCTCTTTTCCCATGCCAATACGCCAATGAGTCATCATGAACATAGACCTCTGTTGAGTCATTCAGATAGTCCTGCACCATTGACTCAAGGTTCTCCACGGTTCCTCCACTTTGCTTACTTTTTGCTGGGACCTTTTGAGAAGCAAACCCAAGCTGAGTTAGCCAATCCTCTTTTTCACACAATGTTACTGTTGTGTCTGGGGCAGATGATCCAGTTGCTGGTGTCTTTAACGGATGAGAGGGAAAATCACTCACTTCTGCCACAGCCACAGATGCAGAAGCGGATTCTTTTGACTCCGGATGGCCTGCTGATGCTGATGTACTGCCTTTTCCTTCAATTTCCTGCCGTTCTTTTTCAAATCTCCTGGCTGCCACAGCTAGCCAATGTTTGTACTTTGTAACTTCTGCGTCATCAAAAGGAAAGGATACTCTGCCTGCCAGTGCCTTTTTGTACCATGGATCCAGAATAGTAGCACAAATGTAATGCTGTTCTGTGTGGATCTTTTGAAGACGTTCATCGCAAAGTAGGCGCTGTAATAACTTCACCAACTCAAATGCTTGTTCCTTTTCTTCATCATTTTGAAACGTAGAACACAACTCCTTCAGTTGGTGCTCTAGCATGCACAACAATGGGATAGCTTTTACCAAATTACAGTCCTCCCTGCTGACTGCACGCGTGAAGACCTCAAAAGGACGAAGCATGTCTGTCAGGCTTTGAACTAGCTTCCATTGCTCCACATGTATCCTCAGGTCCTTCATAGCTGCACCCTGTGTAAAGAAATACTGACCGACTACCGCACACTGCTCAAACAGACGCTCAAGCATGTAGAAGGTTGAGTTCCAACGTGTTGCCACCTCCTGGATGAGTGCTTTCACTGGCAGTTTACGTTCATGTTGCAGGCACCTCATCTGCTTCCGGGCCTTAAAAGAATGGTTGAATTGTGTGCACATTCTTCGGCAGATGGTCAGTAACTCGCACACTGGTCTTTCTTCACTCAAGAATTTTTTAACAACCATGTTTATACAGTGCGCCAAACACGGCACTCTGAAATAGTTACCCTTATCCATGGCCTTAACTACATTGGCGCCATTATCCGTGGAAACATAACCAATCATGCGTTTTCTTGGGGACAGCCATTGTAACACCTTTGTCTTAAAAACATGCAAAATGTTTTCTCCTGTATGACTTTTCTCCATGCAAAACATGGCTAGTGTTGCATGTTTCCTAGCAGCTCTAAAAACGTTGTCCGGGTCAACACATGCGCTTAGCTTTGCTTTAACCCCTGAAAAAGAGACCCAGTGTGCAGTGATGCACATGTAATCAATGGCTTGGCAACTGGTCCACATGTCTGTTGTCAGATGTATAGTCTAAACAGCACTCTTCTGCAAAGCTGCCCCAATCACCTCCAGCACATCTTCATGTAGTGCTGGGACGGCAACTCTGGCAAAATAGAACCGGCTAGGAACCTTCCATTTAGGGCAGAGCGTTGCCACTAATTCAAGAAAACCAACCCCTTCCACAAAAGAAAAAGGGAGAAGGTCCAGCGCTAGCATTTTAGCCAGCTTAGGGTTATACAGACGCATCATTGGGTGGTTGCGTTCAAATGGCGCATCTGAAAACAACATGCTTCTAATGGTGGGCTGGACCATTTTACGGGATGATGATGACTTCTTCGACCCAGTTACGCTCGGTGATGATGAACTTTTTCGCATTGGTGTCTCACTCTCTCCCATACTCTTAGTGTGGCTCATATATCTTGCAGGGGGTGTGCTTCTGACAGGGGTTCTGGGTGTAAGTGAAGAAATGCTTGACGCTTCTTCCTCCTCGTCATCATCAGATGAAACAAAAACGGATACAGTTTGTTGACTTGCAATTCGGGCTTCCTTGATCTCCTTTATGTACGCATGCCATTTAACAGTGTGCTGTCTCTCAAGATGACCTCTCTGGCCTCCGGTACCATAGTTGGTACCAACCTTACCACGACTAACTCCAAGCCTACAAATGGTACAAATTGCTATGTTTTCCCTTGTTGGGCTAACACTAAAGAAGTCCCAAACTGTGGACTTCAAATGTCTGTGGGGTGCGGAGGAGGCGATACTGGAATGCTAATGCCAGATGAAGTGGAGGATGTGTGTTGCCGAACTTTACTACGTTGTGCACTTGCAGCACCACTAATTGAGGAAATGGAGGTCGAGGTGGATGGAGGTCCCTTCTGGCGAGAAAATATGGGAGCAGTAGGTGGTGGTGTACTAGTTAACTGCATTGGTGGTGGTCCCATTGCCTCGTCGACAACATCACGCTCAGCAGCATTTCGGGCTAGGGTAAAAATATCTGTTTGCTGCATGCCCGCTGGGGCTGCAGTGACATCTATGATGACTGCGTCGTCGTCGTGAGAGTTTTCATCATCAGGAGTATACGCCACTTCTTGTTCAGCGTCATAATCACACTCCATAAGTACGAGACTTTCGGGGACCTTCCTTTTACGCTTAGCTACCTTTGTCAGATCATGGTGTGCCTCACTCTCAGACGACCGTGGTGGTTCCCAATTTGGATCCATAACATCAGAAGGTAGGGGGCTTGAAGAAGATGTAGACACCATCCTTGATCTTTTCCTTGCTAGGGATCTGGAAGACAATGAATGATCAGGAGGAGTGGCTTCCTCAAATGATACCTCGGCTTGAATGTCAATTTCCTGATGTGCCCCTACTTCGGGAGGAACAACTATTGTGGGCACTTGTGCCGCTCCATGCACCTCTGCTTGCGCATCTCCTTGCGCTGCCTCTCCTTCCACATGCACTTGGGCTTGTACTTGCACATGTGGTTGTTGTTGCGGCTGTGGTTGTTGAACACTCGTCAGATGAGTTACAACAACCTGTGTTGATTGAGGGATGCTGCTACTTTCTTGCGATGAGCCAACATCACTGGTCGATGGTGATTGAACAACTATACTGGCTGCCTCTGCAGAACTCAAGGGCTTGGACTTAAGTTGGCATGGTGGTGGTGGCACTGAGCCCAATGGAGTGGTGGTGCTGCTCCCAGCTTGGTCCCCAGCAGACCCCGCTGCTGCTGCAGGCGTACTTTTTTTCCCCAAAAAATGCAGCGGTCGGCACACCAGTCTCCTTGGTAAGTGGCGCCACTTGCTTCTTCTGCTCCTTACTGGCAACTTTCTTGCTAGAGGAGCTACGGGCAACTTTTTATGGGGCCATCTTCTTCAGATGTCAGAACAGCAGGCCGCAGTTGCACAAGTTGCAGAGTTGTCTGTGGCCACACGTGACGTTGTGCTGCACACACCGCAGCAGGACTTGTTCCTTGCACTGATGATGAGGAACGATGAGGCTGATGATTCGTCTTTCTGCACCTAAAAGCAAACAAAGCCAGAGGAACATCAGTTAAATTAATGTTGCATATGTAGCGCTTCAATTAATAGTTTGCAAGTAAGCATTTTTATTATACCCACCCCCCCAAAATGGAAAGACCAATAAAATACACCACTGACAGAGTACCCCTGGGCATAATGGATGAAAGCATGGCACACTGGGTGCAGGCATATGGCACAACAAAGCACACTGCCTGGCTTCAAAATGGCCCCTAGACCCCCACCACATGGCTTGGCCCTGCCTCTACCAGTCCTCAAAATGGCCCCCACCCACATGGACAGGCCCCATCATCAATACCCCAAAAAATCGAAAAACACAAAAATCACCACAATCCAATGCCATCCATGCCCTCCATAATGTTTACATTAAAGAGACCCCACTGAAAGACTCAGTCCATGCACCACTGAGTACCCCTGGTCCAAAGGCCCCATCAACACCCCATAAAATCGAAAAAACACACAAAAATCACCACAATCCAATGCCATCCATGCCCTCCATGATGTTTACATTAAAGAGACCCCACAGAAAGACTTAGTCCATGCACCCCTGAGTACCCCTGGTCATAATGGATGAAAGCATGGCAGACAGGGTGCAGGTCTATGGCACAACAAAGCACACTGCAGGGCTTCAAAATGGCCCCTAGACCCCCACTACATGGCCAGGCCCTGCCTGTACCAGTCCTCAAAATGGCCCCCACCCACATGGACAGGCCCCATCATCAATACCCCCCCCCAAAAAAAACACACAAAAAATCACCACAGTACAATGCCATTCATGCCCTCCATGATGTTTACATTAAAGAGACCCCACAGAAAGACTCAGTCCATGCACCCCTGAGAACCCCTGGTCAAAAGGCCCCATCAACACCCCAAAAAATCGAAAAAACACACAAAAATCATCACAATCCAATGCCATCCATGCCCTCCATGATGTTTACATTAAAGAGACCCCACAGAAAGACTTAGTCCATGCACCACTGAGTACCCCTGGGCAAAAGGCCCCAACAACAGCCCAACAATCGAAAAACACACAAAAATCACCACAATCCAATGCCATCCATGCCCTCAATCATGCTCAAATTCAAGACACCCCACAGAAAGACTAGGCCCATGCACCCCTGAGTGCCCTTGGGCATAATGGATGAAAGCATGGCAGACTGGGTGCAGGCCTATGGCACAACAAAGCACACTGCCTGGCTTCAAAATGGCCCCTAGACCCCCACCACATGGCCAGGCCCTGCCTGTAACAGTCCTCAAAATGGCCCCCACCCACATGGACAGGCCCCATCAACACCCCAAAAAATCGAAAAAACACACAAAAATCACCACAATCCAATGCCATCCATGCCCTCCATGATGTTTACATTAAAGAGACCCCACAGAAAGACTCAGTCAGGCACCACTGAGTACCCCTGGGCAAAAGGCCCCAACAACAGCCCAAAAATCGAAAAACACACAAAAATTACCACAATCCAATGCCATCCATGCCCTCAATCATGTTCAAATTCAAGACACTCCACAGAAAGACTAGGCCCATGCACCCCTAAGTACCCCTGGTCATAATGGATAAAAGCATGGCAGACTGGGTGCAGGCCTATGGCACAACAAAGCACACTGCCTGGCTTCAAAATGGCCCCTAGACCCCCACCACATGGCCAGGCCCTGCCTGTACCAGTCCTCAAGATGGTCCCCACCAACATGGACAGGCCCCATCAACACCCAAAAAAATAAAAAAAACACACAAAAATCACCACAATCCAATGCCATCCATGCCCTCAATCATGTTCAAATTCAAGACACCCCACAGAAAGACTAGGCCCATGCACCCCTGATTACCCCTGGGTATAATGGATGAAAGCATGGCAGACTGGGTGCAGGCCTATGGCACAACAAAGCACATTGCCTGGCTTCGAAATGGCCCCTAGACCCCCAGCACATGGCCAGGCCCTGCCTGTACCAGTCTTCAAAATGGCCCCCACCCACATGGACAGGCCCCATCAACACCCCAAAAAATCAAAAAGACACACAAAAATCACCACAATCCAATGCCATCCATGCCCTCCATGATGTTTACATTAAATAGACCCGGTAGAAAAACTCAGTCCATGCACCACTGAGTACCCCTGGTCAAAAGGCCCAATCAACACTCCCACAAATCGACAAAAAACCACAAAAATCACCACAATCCAATGCCATCCATGCCCTCCATGATGTTTACATTAAAGAGACCCCACAGAAAGACTCAGTCATGCACCACTGAGTACCCCTGGGCAAAAGGCCCCAACAACAGCCCAAAAATCGAAAAACACACAAAAATAAACACAATCCAATGCCATCCATGCCCTCAATCATGTTCATATTCAAGACACCCCACAGAAAGACTAGGCATATGCACCCCTGAGTACCCCTGGGCATAATGGATGAAAGCATGGCAGACTGGGTGCAGGCCTATGGCGCAATAAAGCACACTGCCTGGCTTCAAAATGGCCCCTAGACCCCCACCAAATGGCCAGGCCCTGCCTGTACCAGTCCTCAAAATGGCTCCCACCCACATGGACAGGCCCCATCATCAATACCCCAAAAAATCAAAAAACACACACAAATCACTACAATCTAATGCCATCCATGCCCTCCATGAGGTTTACATTAAAGAAACCCCACAGAAAGACTCAGTCTAGGCACCACTGAGTACCCCTGGGCAAAAGGCCCCAACAACAGCCCAAAAATCGAAAAACACACAAAAATCACCACAATCCAATGCCATCCATGCCCTCAATCATGTTCAAATCCAAGACACTCAACAGAAAGACTAGGCCCATGCACCCCTAAGTACCCCTGGTCATAATGGATAAAAGCATGGCAGACTGGGTGCAGGCCTATGGCACAACAAAGCACACTGCCTGGCTTCAAAATGGCCCCTAGACCCCCACCACATGGCCAGGCCCTGCCTGTACCAGTCCTCAAGATGGTCCCCACCAACATGGACAGGCCCCATCAACACCCAAAAAAATAAAAAAAACACACAAAAATCACCAAAATCCAATGCCATCCATGCCCTCAATCATGTTCAAATTCAAGACACCCCACAGAAAGACTAGGCCCATGCACCCCTGATTACCCCTGGGTATAATGGATGAAAGCATGGCAGACTGGGTGCAGGCCTATGGCACAACAAAGCACATTGCCTGGCTTCAAAATGGCCCCTAGACCCCCAGCACATGGCCAGGCCCTGCCTGTACCAGTCTTCAAAATGGCCCCCACCCACATGGACAGGCCCCATCAACACCCCAAAAAATCAAAAAGACACACAAAAATCACCACAATCCAATGCCATCCATGCCCTCCATGATGTTTACATTAAATAGAACCGGCAGAAAAACTCAGTCCATGCACCACTGAGTACCCCTGGTCAAAAGGCCCAATCAACACTCCCACAAATCGACAAAAAACCACAAAAATCACCACAATCCAATGCCATCCATGCCCTCCATGATGTTTACATTAAAGAGACCCCACAGAAAGACTCAGTCATGCACCACTGAGTACCCCTGGGCAAAACGCCCCAACAACAGCCCAAAAATCGAAAAACACACAAAAATAAACACAATCCAATGCCATCCATGCCCTCAATCATGTTCATATTCAAGACACCCCACAGAAAGACTAGGCATATGCACCCCTGAGTACCCCTGGGCATAATGGATGAAAGCATGGCAGACTGGGTGCAGGCCTATGGCGCAATAAAGCACACTGCCTGGCTTCAAAATGTCCCCTAGACCCCCACCACATGGCCAGGCCCTGCATGTACCAGTCCTCAAAATGGCCCCCACCCACATGGACAGGCCCCATCATCAATACCCCAAAAAATAAAAAAACACACACAAATCACCACAATCCAATGCCATCCATGCCCTCCATGAGGTTTACATTAAAGAGACCCCACCGAAAGACTCAGTCCATGCACCACTGAGTACCCCTGGCCAAAAGGCCCCATCAACACCCCAAAAAATTGAAAAAACACACAAAAATCACCCTAATCCAATGCCATCCATGCCCTTCATGATGTTTACATTAAAGAGACCCCACAGAAAGACTCAGTCATGCACCACTGAGTACCCCTGGGCAAAAGGCCCCAACAACAGCCCAAAAATCGAAAAACACACAAAAATCACCACAATCCAATGCCATCCATGCCCTCAATCATGTTCAATTTCAAGACACCCCACAGAAAGACTAGGCCCATGCACCCCTGGGCATAATGGATGAAAGCATGGCAGACTGGGTGCAGTCCTATGGCACAACAAAGCACACTGCCTGGCTTCAAAATGGCCCCTAGACCCCCACCACATGGCCAGGCCCTGCCTGTACCAGTCCTCAAGATGGTCCTCACCAACATGGACAGGCCCCATCAACACCCAAAAAAATCGAAAAAAACACACAAAAATCACCACAATCCAATGCCATCAAGGCCCTCCATGATGTTTACATTAAAGAGACCCCACAGAAAGACTCAGTCCGTGCACCACTGAGTAACCCTGCGCAAAAGTCCCGAATAACAGCCCAAAAATCGAAAAACACACAAAAATCACCACAATCCAATGCCTTTCATGCCCTCAATCATGTTCAAATTCAAGACCCCCCACAGAAAGATTAGGCCCATGTACCCCTGAATACCCCTGGTCATAATGGATGAAAGCATGGCAGACCGGGTACAGGCCTATGGCACAACAAAGCACACTGCCTGGCTTCAAAATGGCCCCTAGACCCCCACCACTTGGCCGGGCCTGCCTGTCCCAGTCCACAAAAGGGCCCCCACTGACATAGACAGGCCCCATCAACACCCCAAAAAATCAAAAAGACACACAAAAATCACCACAATCCAATGCCATCCATGCCCTCCATGATGTTTACATTAAATAGAACCGGCAGAAAAACTCAGTCCATGCACCACTGAGTACCCCTGGTCAAAAGGCCCAATCAACACTCCCACAAATCGACAAAAAACCACAAAAATCACCACAATCCAATGCCATCCATGCCCTCCATGATGTTTACATTAAAGAGACCCCACAGAAAGACTCAGTCATGCACCACTGAGTACCCCTGGGCAAAACGCCCCAACAACAGCCCAAAAATCGAAAAACACACAAAAATAAACACAATCCAATGCCATCCATGCCCTCAATCATGTTCATATTCAAGACACCCCACAGAAAGACTAGGCATATGCACCCCTGAGTACCCCTGGGCATAATGGATGAAAGCATGGCAGACTGGGTGCAGGCCTATGGCGCAATAAAGCACACTGCCTGGCTTCAAAATGTCCCCTAGACCCCCACCACATGGCCAGGCCCTGCATGTACCAGTCCTCAAAATGGCCCCCACCCACATGGACAGGCCCCATCATCAATACCCCAAAAAATAAAAAAACACACACAAATCACCACAATCCAATGCCATCCATGCCCTCCATGAGGTTTACATTAAAGAGACCCCACCGAAAGACTCAGTCCATGCACCACTGAGTACCCCTGGCCAAAAGGCCCCATCAACACCCCAAAAAATTGAAAAAACACACAAAAATCACCCTAATCCAATGCCATCCATGCCCTTCATGATGTTTACATTAAAGAGACCCCACAGAAAGACTCAGTCATGCACCACTGAGTACCCCTGGGCAAAAGGCCCCAACAACAGCCCAAAAATCGAAAAACACACAAAAATCACCACAATCCAATGCCATCCATGCCCTCAATCATGTTCAATTTCAAGACACCCCACAGAAAGACTAGGCCCATGCACCCCTGGGCATAATGGATGAAAGCATGGCAGACTGGGTGCAGTCCTATGGCACAACAAAGCACACTGCCGTGCTTCAAAATGGCCCCTAGACCCCCACCACATGGCCAGGCCCTGCCTGTACCAGTCCTCAAGATGGTCCTCACCAACATGGACAGGCCCCATCAACACCCAAAAAAATCGAAAAAAACACACAAAAATCACCACAATCCAATGCCATCAAGGCCCTCCATGATGTTTACATTAAAGAGACCCCACAGAAAGACTCAGTCCGTGCACCACTGAGTAACCCTGCGCAAAAGTCCCGAATAACAGCCCAAAAATCGAAAAACACACAAAAATCACCACAATCCAATGCCTTTCATGCCCTCAATCATGTTCAAATTCAAGACCCCCCACAGAAAGATTAGGCCCATGTACCCCTGAATACCCCTGGTCATAATGGATGAAAGCATGGCAGACCGGGTACAGGCCTATGGCACAACAAAGCACACTGCCTGGCTTCAAAATGGCCCCTAGACCCCCACCACTTGGCCGGGCCTGCCTGTCCCAGTCCACAAAAGGGCCCCCACTGACATAGACAGGCCCCATCAACACCCTAAAAAATTTAAAAAACACACACAAATCACCACAATCCAATGCCATCCATGCCCTCCATGATGTTTACATTAAAGAGACCCCACAGAAAGACTTAGTCCATGCACCACTGAGTACCCCTGGGCAAAAGGCCCCAACAACAGCCCAAAAATCGAAAAACACACAAAAATCACCACAATCCAATGCCATCCATGCCCTCAATCATGTTCAAATTCAAGACACCCCACAGAAAGTCTAGGCCCATGCACACCTGAGTACCCCTGGGCATAATGGATGAAAGCATGGCAGACTGGGTGCAGGCCTATGGCACAACAAAGCACACTGCCTGGCTTCAAAATGGTCCCTAGATCCCCACCAAATGGCCAGGCCCTGCCTGTACCACCTGCCTGTACCAGTCCTCAAAATGGCCCCCACCCACATGGACAGGCCCCATCAACACCCCATTAAATCGAAAAAAACACACATAAATCACCACAATCCAATGCCAGCAATGCCCTCCATGATGTTTACATTAAAGAGACCCCACAGAAAGACTCAGTCCATGCACCACTGAGTACCCCTGGGCAAAAGGCCCCAACAACAGCCCAGAAATCGAAAAACACACATAAATCACCACAATCCAATGCCATCCATGCCCTCAATCATGTTCAAATTCAAGACATCCCACAGAAAGACTAGGCCCATGCACCCCTGAGTACCCCTGGCCATAATGGATGAAAGCATGGCAGACTGGGTGCAGGCCAATGGCGCAACAAAGCACACTGCCTGGCTTCAAAATGGCCCCTAGACCCCCACCACATGGCCAGGCCCTGCCTGTACCAGTCCTCAAAATGGCCACCACCCACATGGACAGGCCCCATCAACACCCCCAAAAAATCAAAAAAACACACAAAAATCACCACAATCCAATGCCATTCATTCCCTCCATGATGTTTACATTAAAGAGACCCCACAGAAAGCTTCAGTCCATGCACCACTGAGTACCCCTGGGCAAAAGGCCCCAACAACAGCCCAACAATCGAAAAACACACAAAAATCACCACAATCCAACGCCATCCATGCCCTCCATGACGTTTACATTAAAGAGACCCCACAGAAAGACTCAGTCCATGCACCACTGAGTACCCCTGGGCAAAAGACCCCAACAGCAGCCAAAAAAATAAAAAAACACAAAAATCAGCGCAATCCAATGCCATCCATGCCCTAAATCATGTTTAAATTCAACAAAACAGTTGTATCATGCACCCATAACTAACCCTGGTCCTACTGGATACTGTGGCTACCCACACTATATTTTATTTAATGTTCTGAAAAAGTTCCAAAATTGTAGTTGCAGCAACTGTAATGCCCCAAACAAACTTACTTGTGAAAATTCTAATCCAAAAGTGATCCAAAGAAAGTCAAAAAGGCCTCAAATCCAAATATCCAGCAGCATCCACAAAATGTAATCCTTCCAGGTCAAGATCAAAATGAAAGTGGCCAGTACATGAAAAAAGCACTGGGAGGAGCCTGCTGGACAGGAACAGGAAGTTCGAGACTATGGGGCACTTCCTTCCTCCCACCCCCCCCCAAATGGACTCCTTGCAAAAAAAAGTGCAGGCAAATGTCAACCTGAGGAGTTATTCTGATCAAAATCATCCTTTTCGGAAGGTTTATGCTGCCTGCTGGTGGATTTCTTGTACGAAATTGCAAATTTTGCCATTTCGCAATCGCGAGGTTGTCGCTGCCCGCCGCATCAACGTGTTCGCAAGTGTTTACTCCCACGAACTCCCGCAATGCGTGATCATGGGCCTTTATGACGTACTCGCGTTGACAAACTCTCGCTGTGCAAGGTGGCAAGCCGCGATGACGTAATCACGGTCGACAAACTCCCGCGGGATCCCGCAGCAAGATCCAAAATGGCGCAGCACACGCAAAACATGGAGAAAAACAACTCTGCAAACGCTGAATGACGGTAAGTGAACGCCGCGCGCCGCAATATTGTATCACCAAGAAAAAAAATCTGCTGCGTGCGAATTTTCGGCAAATTCGCGAGAGTTCGCGGATTGCGAATTTGACGAAAATCCGCCAATTCCGCGAGCGGAACGGATTTTACGCCCATGCTTAATATAAATGTATAGATTATATATATAAATAAAGATCTTATAAAAAATGCATAGTTATACATGAGCCATTATCGCTCTCACACCATATATATTTGAGGCTCTAACGGATGTTCCGTGTCCTAAATTACCCTTTATGAATATACTATCAAGGTAAGGAAAACTCATCGCCTGGAAAGAACAGTTCAGATACAAGAAAACGTGCAAAAACAATAGCGCATATTCACATCCTAAGACAGATATCAAACTTCATAGTATTCGAGGTGAGAGCCAATTCATGCAATCAGCAAAACAAAAGTGAATCTACACATTTGAAGTGAAATAAAAAGATAAGGACATAAAAAGTAAAGAATATAGAGTATACAAAACAAGCAAGAATAAAAAAATCCACAGACAGTGCATTAGGACAGCTTGACCAACATATAAGATCCTTTCCCCTAGGTTTCCAATATACAAAAAACAAGATACGGTAACTAAAATAATAGGAGACATAAATATCAAATAGAGTGGTACCTATTGGGAATGTCACATTCAAGTGAGGCATTTTCCTCCGTAACTGCCAGCTTCAAATGGCACGCTGAAAAACACATAAAGAGAACAGGGTGCTGAGCTCTAAACAGACTTGAGAGGTGACAGCGTTAACCCAACCATTGCGTATATTGGGGCCATAGACGGGGGAAAAATCAGTACCCAGAGATGAACTTATTCATGGGAGCCAAGGGTATTTGCCCGACTCACCAATGTAGCATTCACAAGGACATGGACCATAGAACTCAATCAATCCGATAACGCGTCATTTCGAGGTCCGCCCGATAGTTTCTTCAATTGTACGCTGCTTAAATGGTGTTCAGTTGTCGTTATCTCCAGTGATAACAATACGTTCTAGGCAGGTAAAGAGTGACATGCATGAGAGTCTATCATCGCATTGTTAGAAGTTCAAACTAACAGTGGGATCTAATTAGAAACCCAAACCCTCAGGGGACCCTACGGAAAATGTCCTGGTGTGTGGAAAACGGCCATAGCAGACAAACCTATATTTACAAACTGGGTCCCAGTTTCTTTGGCAAAAAGTGATCGCAAGGGGAAAATTGTAGACGGGCACTCATGCAGGGATGCTAAACGCAGGCCGGCGTCGCAGAGGTTTGTTTGGATCGCGGCCTATAAAGAAAACGGGAGATAGGTAAAGGTAACCATCGCCCAAAGATGAATCTAAGTTAGGCCTGGTAGTAAATAACCCAAATCTGTAGCCAAACAATGCCAAACGGGAGATAGAGGGACACAGGGTTCCGCTTACCTGACTTAATTGGAATGAGCCGTTCCCATTCTTCATTCGTGCGGCTAGAACGTCAGCAACCACACCGGAACCATCAGGTGAGGGGCGTTCTGCGCACTCATTTAAAAGGCTGTATGCGCCGGTTCACAACCAATCAGGCCATGCAGGGAGGCAGGCCGAGAGGCGGAGTCCGGCAGGGTGTAATAGAAATAGGACTGAGTTTATGTGCGCGTGGAAAAAACACGGTGGGCGGCCATCTACAAAGGAAGTAATGGAGGCCGAGAAACAACAATAGGTCATGTGACTAAAATTAAAAGCACAATCCTAATCAAAGAGTTGATTTAGAAATCCGTGATGATATACCAAATAAAAGATGGAAAATTAAAGGGACCATTGCGGGCAGAATAATACCATCGCTATCAGAAAGTCACTTGGGAAACACAGTATCCCAAATGCAATTTAAGGTGGAAAAGTTGGACACCTTAAATCTAGGGTTCTGATAGGCTAAACAAGCCCACGGTGTCTGAATGTCTCTACTAACCCGCACAGGGGAGCTCCATAATTAAAGGTTCCAACCATAAGCTGAATTTTGTATGCCAACGAGGACAAGCCCGGGGGAGCTCGGGCCAAAGACACAAACAACAACTAGGTAATCTCCCCGGATTAGACATTAAAAAATGGCATTAGCCCATGGGCATTCTTCATTCAATCCTCTGTTCACTGAATTCAGGTAGAAGATCCAGAAAACGTCACTCTTCTTGCGTATCAGAGTAGGATCAGTTCCTGCGGGCACCTAAACTTTTTCCAAAATAAACCATTTGAGATCTTTTTCAGTATGGGTAGCCTCCTACCAATGCGTAACCATGGGGGCAGAAGTCTTCCCATTTCGAATATTCGATTAATATTCTCCTATTCTGAGGTGACACTCTCGTCCTGTTTCGTCCACATACGGTGTACTGCATGGGCAAAGGATAACGTATATCACATTGGACGTGCGGCAATTGGTCATCTTCCTGTTATGTGCCACCGAGATAGTGCACTCACTCGTGGTGATGGTATCGCAAGTCAGTGCATTAGGGCAAGCCTGACAGTTAACACATCGGTGGTTGCCGTAGATAGGATTCAGATTGTCAATGGCAGCTTGTTGATTTGAAGGCAATTCCATTAGTTTGCCTTTAACCAGGTAGTTTTTCAAATTCTTATTTCTCCGAAAGGTAAAAATGGGTTTAGGGAGAGGTGGTCTACTATCACCCAGGTTCAAGAGATGCCAGCACGAATTAATAGTCTGCCTCAGTTTATGGTTCAGGTTCGAATGACGAGAGATGCAAACCAATTTGTCCTGGGACTCCCTTTCCTTAGGCGAAAACATCGACTCCCGATTAAAGCATCTGGGCTCGTTTGAATGAATCTTTGATTAATTTCGCGGGGTTGCCTCGATATGCCAGTTTTTCTTTCAGGATATCGGCTTGAGCAAGGAAGTCTTTAATGTCCGAACAGTTCCTCCGGATCCAGAGGAACTGGCTGAAAGGAATACTGTCCAGTTGGCAGTGAGGGTGAAAACTGCCATAGTGTAGCAGGGTATTCCTTGCTAAGGGCTTAGTGTTGAGGGATACAGTCAATTCCTACCCCTGATGTTCAATCCAGATTTCCAGAAACTCAATTCGGACATTACTGGCATGGACAGTAAATTTTAGATTGGTGTCAGCTGCATTGAGCCACATAATGAATTCATTGAGTGAGTCCTGGTCCCCCTTTCATATAAAGAAAAGATCGTCGATAAATCGTAACCATGATCGGACATTTTCATGGAAGGGGCCACCTCATTGTAAATGTGGATGTTTTCAAAGTGCCCCATGTATAGGCAAGCTATACTTGGGGTGCAGCTGGCCCCCATGCTCACTCCACAAATCTGTTTGAAGAGGGCATTATTGAATTTATTTTTATGTATTTATTTATTTTTTGAACTTGTATATCGCAACATCTACTCAGAGATTTTCCCGGCGCCTTGGATCCGAACTCTACCATGAGGAGATCAAGTCTGTACAACATTATTGGTTAAATAGCCAGGCCTTAATGCCTTTCCGAAATTTCCTGTAGCTTGGTTCCTGTCGCAATTGTAACAGGAGCAAGTTCCACAGAGTTGGAGCCATGTAAGCGAATGAACGGCCGCCCATTTGCGCGCATTTGAATCTAGGTACAATGAATCTTGCCTGATTTCAAGAACGAAGGTGACGGGAGGGGATGTATTTTTGAACCAGCTTACATAAGTAGTCTGGGGCTTCCCCCGTGTTTATCCTGAACATAAAACACAGTGCTTTAAATTTAGATTGACTTCCCACTTTAAGCCAATGTAGTTTGTGTAGATGATCAGAGATATGCGCTCGCTTAGGGAGGCGAAGAAGTACTCTGGCTGCCGCATTTTGAACGACCTGTAACCGACGTGTTATCTCTTTGTTGGTGTCTAGATAGAGGATATTTCCATAGTCTAGTCTCGAGCCGATAAGGTCCTGGACCACTGTCTTTTGTGCCCCTTCAGGGAGCTGCCAAGCGTCTGAGGACCGGTTTCTGGCATTTCAGCCGTCTTCAGCCCGGCTTGCTTGAATCCAGTGGTGTGGAGAGCATGGGACTCATGTCTTAGCATACCCATCCCACTCGGGATGACAAATGCAAAAACCACAGTTGATGGACAGAATGCAGAACAATGTCATACATTCACCTCAGTACAGAGATCTGGGCCTAAATCCATCGTTTTTTTGCACTCCACACCACCCCAGTTCAGACATGGCCATATGCAAATCAGTCTGACCCTGTGCCTCATGGGAACAGTCCAGCCCGAACTGCCAAGCCATGCCTTCCCTGGACCGGAAACGAGCTTCCGAGGACCGGTTTCTGGCATTTCAGCCGTCTTCAGCCCGGCTTGCTTGAATCCACACAGGCACCATGCTGGCATCTCCATGAGATGGTGCTCTACTCACTGGCTACTGTCCTCGCTATCCGGAAATCCATACAGGAATTCTTGGCCCTTAATGACACTGGCTCAACTGCCCTGTCATTTTGTAAATACTGAAACTAGTGGTATGAGGAGAATTCATTGCAACAGCTGCAAGCGAGAATAGAGTTATACGGGACAAGAGGGCAATACTTGAGGAAAAGGTCCTTGAATTGGAAACCATCCATAAACGCACAAGTGCGCCCAGGGTCTAGAGAGAGTTGGAGAAAGAGCTCATGCACTTAAAGCACCTCGACCTAGCTAGAGCTGAATAAGCAATGCTACGCCTCAAGCACAAATATTACGTAGGGGGCAATAAAGGAGGCTGAATGCTTGCACACAGACTCTGCAGTAAGCAATATGCACACTCAGTACAATCTGTCCAGACAGATCTAGGGTCAGAAGTGAAGGACGCCGACAGTATAGCAGACACTTTCCAGGCCTACCACGTGAACCTCTCCTCCTCGGATGGTACCCCGCACACCGATTATCAAACATATTTTAGTGGGACGGCGATCATGCCTCTCCCCCCAGCAGAATCTGAAGCCGTAGGCAAAACCCATTCACGTAGCACAAGTGATCTCAACAGTCGCCTGACTGAAGCCTCTTAAATCACTCGGCCTTACAGATTCAGCACAGCATTCCATAATACCTTTTTTCCAGACCATTCTCCACTGCTTACCCGCCTATTTAATTCCTTTGACGACACGGGCACACTACCACATTCTATGTTAGAGGTCTCCATATCAGTAATTCCAAAGTAGGGAAGACCCGAAGCAATGTGGATCATACTTTCCTATCTCTTTGTTAAACAAAGAAGCTAAGCTATTCGCCATAATCTTAGCCGATCGCCTTAACCTGCTTGTGCCTGGACTGATCAAACTGGGTTCATTTCCTCCTGACAGTGCGGTGACAACACAAAGTGCATTTGCCTCTTAATTGATAAAGTGCACCAATCTCAAGCAGAGGCCCTACTGCTAGCCATTGATGCAGAAAAAGCTTTAGACCGGGTACATTGGTCTTATCTGTTTGAGACTCCTAAATAGTTTGGTGTTGGAGACCACTTCAGACGTTGGATCTGCAGCATCTACAGTTCCCCCCGAGTGGTGGTCCAAGTGAACGCAGTAAGGTCAAGCAGATTCGCTATTCAACATGGCACTAGACAGGGATGCCGACTCTCCCCACTTCTCTTTGTACTTTACATGGAGCCCTTAGCCCAATGACTCCGGGACAACCCACAGGCATTGGGTATCCAGTTTAGGGCTGACAACCATCTGATAAGCCTACATGCAGATGATGTAATTCTGTCAATTACACAGCCTTTGACCTCTCTTCCAGGTATTATCGCGGACCTACGAGACTTTGGGGCGATCTCTGGTTTTCGATTGAAGGAGCACAAATCCCAAGTTTTAAACCTTAATGTAGCCCCTGACACTGAGAGGTCTCCCATATCTAGGCCCCACACTGTCACATAGCCTTACTGAAACTGCTGCGATTAATTATACGTTGCTGACCACACAGGTTCGTAGGGACGCTGCACAATGGCACCACCTCCTTATCTCCTGGCTCAGCCGCATCACCCCCGTGAAAATGAATATCTTGCCACGTATCCTTTATTTATTCCAGGTGCTACCACTTGCCTCCCAACAGGCATGATCCATAAATTCTAAATGGACATTGATAACTTCCTATGGGAAGGTAAGAAAACTGGGACTACCTTCGTTTCCATCACCCATGATGCCCCTCTTTCCAAACCCAGATTTCCCACCAGGTATGACACTAGGTAATTTTAGACAATTGTTGGTGGACGCACGTAAGAGCATGGGCTGCCTATTTGATCAACAAGGACTAATCGACTTTGACTAGCTCAAAACTGTCTACTCCCGATTAGAAGCGGCCTGGCTTACCCACACACAGCTGCGGCACTGGTTACATAGGCCTGAGGTACGCTCTAAGGCTGGTAGGCTGATGACCTCATTTGAGAAATTGATATTTCTCAAAGCAGATGATAAAAAGCTAGTCACAGAGCTATACTGCCACTTGACTAAGACAGCCTATAACCTCAAAACCCCAGGGAAAACCCCTGGGAAACAGAGCTTGGCAGGACCCTATCAGACAAAGAGTGGGAAGACATCTATTACAGAGCACCTCACATAGCACACACGGTGGGGCACACAGAAACAGCATACAGAGTCATCTCTTACAGGTATTATACACCGGCCCACATCCAGAAATGGAACGATCAATGATCAGGGATGCACTGGCGTGGCTGTAGCAGTCCGAAGACGCTACTCCACCTTCTCTGGCATGGCTCAAAACTGACCAGGTACTGCGAGCAAGTCCTGGGTGACATAGAGTCTGCCTTCTAGACCTCGATTCCCTGCTCACACAATCCTAGGGCTCCCTAATGTGCTGACATTTCCACTTCCTTCCACCCGAGGAGAACAGATAGCTCTATACCCAGCGCTTCCAGTGATACTGGCGGCCTGGGGCACGATAGTACCCAAACCATAGACAGTGGCTGAATCAGTTGTGGTTCCTGCTTGGGTTGGCGCATCTATCTATTGCGGCCACGACCGTGAGCACTGCATATACCAAAATATGGGCCTTATTCATCTCATTCCTCTCTACGAAATTCCGGGAGCTGAGCTGTCCGGCTTGCCTGCTCATACTGTGGATGCTCCCAGCTCCTGCAGGACCTCTAGGTCCCCATTGTTAGCCGACCTCCCGCTAGACAGTGTTGATTGGATTGTATATGTAGAAGATACCCATTTCCCTATTAGGCCTTTCCTTGGAAGGAGAAGGAGTGGGACTGTGGTGTTGGGAGGGGGTCTTCAGTTCTCTGTTTTTTTCTGTTGTTTATTTTGGAGTTTTTCATATTTGAAAACTAATTTTTATAGGCAGCTCATTGCTATGCACTACTTATACCGACAGGAGTGCCTTGAATGGAGGACATCAAGTAGAGGAGATAGGCACTTCAATTTGCTTTCTCTACCTGTGTCACTTCTCATGTAATGCACGCGGCCGGCCCTTGTAGGGGTGTGTAGTATGTTAACAAGTAGTCTTCAGTAGTATAAGTAATCTTGTTTATTGAGAATCAATCATCCGGGTGAAAAATGCGTGGCTCTCCCTCTAGCTGGTCAGCAATCAACTGCCAGAGAGTAGAACCGTCAGCTATCAAGGAATGTAGAATGCACTAGGCACAGTGCTCTACAATCCATAGCTGACGTACTAGATTATAACATATCTTCATTCTTTATTTAAACAAAGACACAAAACAATATAATAAAACGATGTTCAAGCAAAGACAATATCATGTGGGAGAATAAAGATAAAAGAAGAACATTACAAAATAAGTACATAAAAATAAATAGGAATTGCAGAAGTCTAAACTTCAACAAAAGGTAAAGGTAAGTGCTAAATAACCTACTTGCACAAATGAGTGTATTGATAAGTAAGCATGGTCAATTATTTACAAATGTAATCTTTTACGTAACCAGGAGGATAACGATTTCTGTAAAGCCTTACCTCCCGGGTAGGTTGACTCACCACAAGAGAATCTAGAGAAACTGAAGCAGGAACAGGGGCATCACCCCCTGTACTACTCTTTGAGGAGCACAGGTCTCCTGGGATTTTTAAACAAGGTCACCATCAGACATGGACAAAAACGTATTGTCAAAACAATTGTCATCACTCTTGTTCTTAATTAAAACCTTTGAACTCCCATTACCTTCAGTACGTACGTTTCCTTTCTGGTATAAAGCCACCCGCCTGTAATTCCATCTTTCCCCACTTTCCAACACTACACAATATGGTAAAGTGAGTTTAACCTTAAAAGGACCTAAATATTTCCTAAACGAAACACCTTGTCTGCCAGACAAAATAATTTGCCCTGGAGATTGGGTTAAAATATGCTCTAAGTTCCCTTTGCAGATCATCTTCCCATGTGAAGCAAATTGGGACGGATTGGTGGAGAACATATCTTTAGTTACAATCTTCTTTAGCCATGTAGGAACCAATTTTGTATTGGGAGGTCTCCAACGCATCATTTCAAAGGGCGTCTTATTGGTTACACTGTGCACACTAGAGCGATAAGCCCAAACCATGTCCGATACCATGGAGTCTACATCTTTATCACTAGAAATGGCCATTTGGATAATACCCTTAATAAGACGATTAGCCCTCTCAACAATTCTGTTCCCTTGTGGATTGTATAGGGAAGTACGGCTGTGCTTGATACCACAAGTGGACAGAAAAGTTTTCATTTCTAAAGATGTTAATTGCGTACCGTTATCTGTTATAAGTACAGAAGGTAGTCCTTCATCTTTCCAAATCCCTTTTAAAGCATTTGTGGTAGTCAAAGTTGTAATGTCCTTAGAAAATTTTACTACCAACCATTTCGTATAAACATCCACTAAGACAATACCAAAACGTAAGTTCTCCTTAAGGCTATTCATTGGACCAATGAAATCCATACATACAGTATGCCAGGGCAAGCCCGGATCAGAAATATGACCCGAAGATTACTGTTTGCCAGTTTTCAAACGCTTATCACTCTCCTTACAGATTTGACAATTAGTAACAAAAAATTCACATCAGAATCCATTCCTGGCCACCACAAATTTGTCCTTAACCTCTGTTTTGTTCGAGTTTGTCCCGTGTCCTTCATGGGCCAGTTTGATTAAGTTTTGTCTCAAAGAAGCTGGAGGAATGAACATGTCACCCCTCATGATCACCATATCTTCAAAGACAGACAATTCATCTAGAATTTTAACAAAAGGTCTATTGGTGATAGAAACAGTACTCTCCCTTTTACAACCTTTCCTTATCAGGTTCTTAAATTCTAGCATGGCATTGTCGGCAAGCATAGCATTGACCCACCCATCTCTATTTAAAGCCTGGGGTTCACACATGCTCAAAGCATCTTGAATGAATGCAATAGCACCTTAATTTTCTTTCTTCAAAACAGCAACTTTATCAACCAATTCCCAATCTAGTGACAATCTAGAGAGGCAATCGGCTTGTATATTCCTCCAACCTTGAATATACTCAATATTATACAAACATTCTTGGAGACGAGAGGCCAATCTGGCCAATCTGGCTGAACACTTTGTATCACCCCCTGGTAGCAACACTCTTATAAAAGGTTTGTGATCCGTTTTAAGTGTAAATTTGGTTCCCCATAGATAAGTTCTAAAATATTCACAAGCCCACGCAGCAGCCAAAGTTTCATGTTCTATGACTGAATAATTACTCTCTGATGGAGTTAAGGTTCTTGATGCAAATGCTACAGTTTTCTCCCTACCATTGTGGACCTGAGCCAAAACTGCTCCCAGACCAGTAGCACTTGCATCAGTAGTAAGAACAGACCCCTAGATGCATCAACGTTGTCATTTGCGATTCCTTAATTGCGAAAAATAAGGAATCGCAATTAAGGATTCGCAAATGGCAATGCATCATTAAATCCGCAATTTTATTGGAATTCGGTAAAAATCGCAATTTTTACCGAATTCCAATAAAATTGCGAGTTCCAAATAGCGAATCCGATATTCCCATTCATTCCTATGGGCTGAAATGCCCATAGGAATGAATGGGAATTGCGAATTCGCAATTTCAATTCGGAATGCATCAAAGCCTTTCAAGGGTGGAGAGGGGGGTCCAAAGGACCCCCCCCCTGCACTCATGAAATGCACTTTTACATGTGAGTTACATACACACATGTCCTAAGGACATGTGTGCCTGTAACGTACACGTTTAAAAAATGCATTTTCATGCGTTTTTAAACATTTTTGCAAATTACCACGAAGTTCAACTTCGTGGTAATTTGCATTTGCAATTTTGGAAATCGCAAATGTTTTGGGGATGATGCATTGCTGTTAAGGAATCGCAAATGTGCGATTCCTTAACAGCAATCGCATTTTTTGGAACTCGCAAAAAAAGCGATTTCCAAAAAATGCTTGATGCATCCCAGTAACCAATTTAGGAAGTGCAAAAGGCCGATTTATGCGAATCGCACCGTTTGCACTTCCTAAAAAGGTTGATGCATCTGGGCAAGAGTGTAATTTCGTATCAGAAGGTGTAAGAACCTCTGCACAGCAGATGTCTTTTTTTATGTTTTCAAAACAAGTCTGCTGAGTCTTATCCCACGAAAAACCAACCCCTTTCTTTAGAAGAGATCTTAAATCAGTTGTCTTAGTAGAAAAATCCTTGACGAATTTAGAGTAATATTCGATCAATCCTAAAAAGGATCGAAGTTTATCCTTGTCAGATGGAACAGGAGCTAACCGAATGGCATCCAAAAGATTCTGTTTGGGTTTCACTCCTTGCTCTGAGATTTCATACCCCAAATAATCTACCTTATCTACTAGGAACTTACATTTATCCTGTCTAAGTGTTAGACCTGATTCCCTGATTCTGAATAGAGCTTCACTAAGAGTATGGTTATGCTGTTCTACTGTATCCCCAAATATCAAGATATCGTCTTGAAAGAAAATGATATTTTTGATCCCCTTAAACAAAACATTCATCATTCTTTGGAATATGCTAGCAGCAGAACGCAATCCAAAAGGCATCCTAACACATTGGTAAACGCCCTCAGTGGTAATAAATGCTGTTAAAGGTTTGGAGTTGTCATGCAGTCTAATCTGGTGGTAGGCGTTTTTAAGATCTAATTTTGAAAACCAACTTCCCACCACTTAGTGCCAAAATGAATTCGTTAATATTAGGAAGAGGAAAAGTATCAACTATTACATTTTGATTGAGGGACCTGAGATCAATGCAAAATCTAAATTTGCCATCGGATTTCTCAGTGATAACCACTGGCGAAACCCACGAAGGCTCTCAACAGGCTCAATTATACCTGAATCAAGCGTATCTTGAAGCATTTTCTTTACTGCTTCCCTGGCTATTAAAGGTGTTCTGCGGGCTTTGTGTTGAACTTGGATGGCATTAGGTTTCAAAATTATTTTATGTACATATCCCTTGAAGCAACCCAATTCTTCTTTGAAAACATCCTTAGCTTCTTTTAAAATATCATCTAAAGAGAGATCATCTATAACTAATACTTGTGTCGGAGCGCTGGAATCTATAATGATAGAGAAGTCAAATTGATGCCTCCATCCTAAGATGAGTGGTCCATCCTTTGCAACATAGACTTTACCATCAGTTGTTCTGCCTTTGAACTCAATAGATGACTTCATGAAACCTATGATATCAATAGTTTCTTCTTGATACCCCCCTGGGTTAATATCTTTAGGATGTAATTCCCCGTTGGGCCAAAGTTTGTCATAAATACATTTGGGGATAATAGTGTACATCGATCCACAGTCAACCATCAAGTCTACAGTTACACCATTGACTCTGAATTCAGCTTTAGGTCGGTTCTTCCTACCAATTTGATCATCAGGATCATCAACACATAAAAGCTTATCTACTTGCAAAGATTCATCATCAACATTAACAAGTGTAGTTTCACTACTAAAAGATTTTCTGCACATGTTTGAAAAGTGACCTTTCCGTCCACATTTCAAACAATTTCTCTCAATGGCTGGACATTTATAATAGTCAGGATTATGAGCGCCACCACATCTGTAACATGACCTAAATTGTTGTCTTCCTCTTTGAAAATGTGTTCTTTGGAAGTACTTTCCAGGTTTAGACACAGCTGCAACTTCTGATTTTGCACAGGGTACTGAAGAAGTATTGCTACTAAAAACGTCTTCTTTTTTGTTCATCTCACGCATACAAAATTGTGAGTGTTCAAGAACTTTTGCTATTTTGATGGCATCCTTCAAAGTCGGGTTCTTAGCTGCCCAAAGTCTTTCTTGCGTTTTCCTGCACTTACACTGCACAATAAGTTGGTCGCGTACCATTTCATCTGTCATCGCTCTGAACTTGCATTTTAATGATAGTTCTCTTAGTTTTGACACAAATTCATCTATTGATTGATTTTCACCTTGTTTGTGAGTGTAAAACTGATGACCTTTCATGACTATGTTGACTTCTCTTGCAAATCTTATTTCCAAGCGTTTTTTTGTTTCATCAAAAAAAATTTCAATGGCATTACCATTAGGTAAAGTTGCGGCTGGTAGATATTTAAAAATACGTTGGCCTTCCTTTCCCACTCTTTTGCAAGTGGTCCAGGGGAAGCTAAAAATAAGGGTGGAGTAACAATGGTACTCTGACTAGCCATGACAAGAAGAAAGTCAAATGTGTTAAGAATAAATAGAAATAGTGCTTGGTTTGTATAGGAAAAAAATGTTCAGTCGCAAGAGAAAGCTCCTAACTAACAACTGTTATATGGTTGCCATGGAAACTGAAACAAAACTTGAACACGGCAATGTAATGTCAATGTCAATGTAATTTCAAATCTTTTGAAGGTCTAAAAACTGATAGCAGAGTGCAGGTAAATAATGAAAATGAAATTAATTAATACCTCTGAACAAATTCAGTGTGCAAAGTATTTCATGCAAAATATCGATCTCTGTTCTAATCGGTAAAATTTCTTTTCACAGAGCTGTCTTCACAATCAAAATGGCCGCAACGTCGTTCGTATGTGTTTTCAATGGGAAATTGGCCTTGTTATGGTAGCACATCGAGCGTTGTTTGCGTGATGTTTTTTATAGGAAATCGGGCATAAACAGCCCAACAGCGTGTCAGCTCGAGATCTCCCAATGTCACTGTAACCTTCTCGCTCTTCGCTTCTGCTCGCACTAAACTGAACTGTCAGATATCCAAAACACATAGAAAAGTGCTGATTTCTGCCGAAACAGGGTACTCACAGTACGCGGAAAAACAACTTATAAAGCTCCTTCTATTTTCTGAGCAAATCCATGCTGGAATGACGTTGAGACAATCTCTGTGCTCACGCAGGGTTCTAGCCACTTCCACCTCGGAGACAACATCCAGAACGTCGCCAAAAATGTAGTATGTTAACAAGTAGTCTTCAGTAGTATAAGTAATCTTGTTTATTGAGAATCAATCATCCGGGTGGAAAATGCGTGGCTCTCCCTCTGGCTGGTCAGCAATCAACTGCCAGAGAGTAGAACCGTCAGCTATCAAGGAATGTAGAATGCACTAGTCACAGTGCTCTACAATCCATAGCTAACGTACTAGATTACAACAGGTTGTAGGCAACATGTTGTGTATGCTAAAGTCAGTTATTTGTGCTGATACAAAGTACACTTGCTTAAACAACGCGGCTAACCCAATCTGGGTTTTAGGCAGCATGCTGTGTACACATTGACCGCTGTTGATGCTAATAAAAAAGAGTTGATCCTAAAATAGGTATTTAGGTTGCAGCAATTCAACCCATTAGTGCCCATTGTGCAAATGAGAATCATATTTTCTCATTATGCAAATAACAACTAAAAAGAGTATCTAAACCTGCACTTTTTACACCTGCCTGCTAGGAATTGTTGCTGCTATTCAATTAAAATTATATGCAGTGGCTATTTTGTTAATTTTTAAATTTCTCTTGCAATCATATGGCTGCCAAGTTTGGGTGGTGTGTTCTTCAGTTCATTTTTGTATTGTAGCACATGCAATTGCATTTGAGTGTAATATATATATATATATATATATATATATATATATATATATATATATATATATATATATATATATATATATATATTACCTACTGGCGATAGCCAGTAGGTATATATAGTTAGGATTTTTTCTCTATGGAACTTTTGAAAATTCTATGTCTAATAACTTTGGCGTTTGTGGACGGAATTGGCTGAAATTTTCAGGAAAATGGCACATTTTGTTTCTGAGCAGCCCCTAAAAATTTGGGGGGGGGGTCGTCAAGGGGGGGCCGAGAAAAAAGGGGGGTCCCAAAACGCGTTTTTCCCATTCATTTTTCCATAGGGCGGTTGGCCTCACTTTTAGCTCGAACGGCTGAATGGATTTGCACGAAACTTGGCAAAATTGTAGGGACTGTTAGCCCGATGTGCCTTTGCTAGGTCTCAATATATGTGCTTCAGTGGATTTTGAGAAATTAACGTTTAAAATAAGATATATATCTGTAACAGCGCTCCGGGTAGCGCTCCGGTTCGCGTACTTTTCGCGTAACGGAACTTTGCGATGCGAAGCTGATTGGCTCTCCGGTGTCTGTCAACATTCTAAACAGTCCGGAGCGGCCGCCATCTTGTCTCTCGGTAGGATCGAGAGACAAGAGGAGGCCAAAACAAACGGGGAAATGAAGGAAAGGGGGCAAGGTAGACCCCTTCTGACCCCCTAGGATTGATGAGGGGGATATTATACAGCCACGCGGGGCCCAAAAAAAAAAAAAAAATTCCGATTTTTTCGCCGTAGAGACGCGTCTTGGTACGCGAACCGGGCAGCTAACCGGGCAGCTAACCGGGAAGCTAACCGGCAGTGTAACGGGAGTCTGAGGAGTAGCTGATTGGCTGTCAACATTGTAAACAGTCCGGAGCGGCCGCCATCTTGTCTCTCGGTAGGATCGAGAGACAAGAGGAGGCCAAAACAAAGGGGGAAATGAAGGAAAGAGGGCAAGGTAGACCCCTTCTGACCCCCTAGGATTGATGAGGGGGATATTATAAAGCCACGCGGGGCCAAAAAAAAAAAAATCAGATTTTTTCGCCGTAGAGACGCGTCTTGGTACGCGAACCGGGCAGCTAACCGGGCAGCTAACCGGGAAGCTAACCGGCAGTGTAACGGGAGTCGGAGGAGAAGCTGATTGGCTGTTATCATTGTAAACAGTCTGGAGCGGCCGCCATCTTGTCTCTCTGTGGGATCGAGAGACAAGTGGTGGAAAAAAAAAAGGTGTAAATGAATGAAAGGGGTAAGGCAGACCCCTCCTGAACCCCTAGGATTGATGAGGGGGCTATTAAAGTTCCATGCGGGGCAAAAGAAAAAAATAATTGCGATTTTTCGCGGTAAAGGTGCTTCCTGGTACGTTAACCGGGCAGCTAACCGGCAGCATAACGGGAGTCCGACATATTGTGTTTTTTGAACGTTTGTGATATGTGCACGTGTGGATTTTGTCTAATTAAGGTTAAAAAAATATATATATCTTTAAGCGTGTTCTGGCGCGCTTACGTTTTGGGTTTGGTTTGCGCTGCAGAGACGATACGTCACGATTATGCGATGCATCATGAGGCGTCTCACGGGCTACGTGATACGTCACTTAATAAAGAATATATTTTACAGCTATAGATATTAGCTTTTAAAAAACCAATGAAATTCACAGAAAAAACCATAGGTTAAAGACCATATATAGTTAGGAATTTGCATTTACAAAACCTTGAAAATTCTATGAAAAAACCATAGGTTATAGACCATATATAGTTAGGGATTAGCATTTAAAAAACCTTATTTTATTTGCACAAAACCATTGAAATTCCATATATAGTTAGTTGCACTAACTATATATCGCGGACCCGCAATCCACTGCTAATGATGTCACATATTACATCATTCATGACATGGTCAGTGACATCACTGATGACATCACTGATGACATCTCAAATGACATCACTAATGACATCACTGATGACATCTCAAATGACATCACTGATGACATCACTGACATCTCATTTGACATTACTGATTACATCACTGATGATATCATTTATGTGATAATACATCTTCAGACTCTAATATAACTTTAGATACACTCAGTGTAAACAGGCACTCACAGACTGTCACACATCCATGGAGTTACTCACACACCTAGTCAGTCATGCAAAGAATCAATCACATCTCCATTTCCTCAACTATACAGTTATACACACCTTACTTATTCAAACATATACTAACAAATATTTACTCTCTTATACAATCCTTGATACAAGTTCACAATGATTCATACAGCCACTCTCACATTCACTGGCTCTTATGTTCAGTTATTTATATATGTCAACTCTCACATGGAGTGTGTTTTACATATGTACTTACTTTGACATGTAGCACTGAGATATCCATTCACTCACCAATATACTCATGCACACAGTCAACTGTCCATACAGCTGTTTCTACATGCACTTTTGAATCCATACACCTAGGGAATCAACTGCTCACACATCTATACACAGAGTTATACACCTCCCAGCCACCCACACACATACTCAGTCTCCCATACAAATACTTGGGCAACCATTCAATAACCCATATAGTTTCTGATATAGCTACTGATTTAAACATGCAGCAGTTTACAGAACAACATAAATAATGATTGCCAAATTAAGACACTTTAATCACTAACCCATGCACTCAGTGAGACACATTTAATCATTCTCTCATACAGTCAGTCATGCACCTACTAAATCCTTCATCCAGACACTTATACATCCACTCATTCTTCAATATGTAAGACATATTTTAACTTTACAGAAACATACAGTCACTGGGTGTTGTCATCAGTGATGTCATCAGTGATGTCATTTGAGATGTCATCAGTGATGTCATCAGTGATGTCACTGACCATGTCATGAATGATGTAATATGTGACATCATTAGCAGTGGATTGCGGGTCCGCGATATATAGTTAGTGCAACTAACTATATATGGAATTTCAATGGTTTTGTGCAAATAAAATAAGGTTTTTTAAATGCTAATCCCTAACTATATATGGTCTATAACCTATGGTTTTTTCATTGAATATATATATATATATTCACTGAAAAAACCATAGGTTTCACACCAGTTAAAGTTAGGAATTAGCATTTAAAAAAACTATTAAATTCACAGAAAAAAACAGAGGTTTCACACCAGTTATAGTTAGCTGGAAATTTTACTGACATAAAACCATTGAAATTCCCACGTTATAGTTAGTTGGACTCACTATAACTTGCGCGTGTAATGCACTGCTGATGACATCACATATTACATCACTCATGACATGGTCAGTGACCTCACTCATGACATCACATGGAAATCCCACCTGGAAATATAGTTTTGGGAATGCAACATTACTCAGGCATGTTGAGAGGAAGCACCCAATTAATTTTGCAGGGGAGAGCACCAGGGCCCTGGCTCGCAATTCACCACCCGATTGCCCCCCCACTTCCACCGGAGCTTCATCATCATCGGTGAGAGGAAGACCAGCAGTGATGACCCAAAATATTCAGCCTGTTTTTGCTGATATTACATTTCGTTGTAAGCAGTGTGACCAACTGCTATGTTTTGGGGAACAGGGCGTTGACCTGATTGTTCGAAAGAGGGAGGAACACCGCTGCGCCCCTCAGCCTTAATTTTTCCCCTTTTTTTTTTGCTCCTGTTGAGCAGTTTTGCATTCCCTAGTTTTGTTTTTGTTCTGAAAAAAATACCAAAAAAATTTAAAAACGTTCGGAAAAAGTAAAAAAAAATTAAAAACGAAAAAAGAAGCAAAAAAACAGTTCTTTTTAGAACTACCTCCAATTTATAAAAAAATGCTAAATTTTTTGAAAACTCTGTCATTTTTTTTTTCCCATGGTATGCTCCCCGTTCCGCTCCCTGGTGCGCGTACCGGGCGCTCCCCCTGCGCAAATCGATTTTTTTTTTATAATTTATTGCCCCGGGGGGCCCTTTTATGGCCCCCACATCAAACCTAGGGGGTCAGGGGGGGTCTACTCTGCCCCCTTATGGTCATTTCCCCCTTTGTTTTGGCCACCTCTTGTGTCTCGATCCTACCGAGACACAAGATGGCGGCCGCTCCGAACTGTTTAGAATGTTTACAGACACCCGACAGCCAATCAGCTTGCCGTGCGCAAGTCGCGTGGCGTGCCGGTACGCGCCTCGGTGCGCGTACCGGAGCGCTGCTACAGATATATATATTTTTTTGAACCTAAATTACTCAAAATCCACTGTAGCACATATCTTGAGACATAGCAAAGGCACATCGGGCTACCAGTCCCTACAATTTTGCCAAGTTTGGTGTAAATCCATTCAGCCATTCGGGCTAAAAGTGAGGTCGACCGGCCTATGGAAATTAACATGGGGAAAATGCGTTTTGGGACCCCCCTTTTATCTCGGCCCCTGCTTGGCGCATCCCCCCTAAACTTTCAGGGAATGACCGGAGCTCGACGAGGCCATTTTGAGGAAATTTTCAGGCAGATTCGTCAACCGGCGCAAAAGTTATTCCAAATAGAATTTTGAGATTTAACATTGAAAAAAATCCTAACTATAACTACCTACTAGCGACCGCCAGTAGGTAATATATATATATATATATATATAAATATATATATATATATATATATATATATATATATATATATATATATATATAGCAATCTGCCTTGAAGACTGAGTGCATGTATAAGTGTCTGAAAGGAGGATTTAGTAGCAATGTGATTGACTGTCTAAGTGACGAATTTAAAGTGTCTGACTAAATATATGGGATATTGATTAAACTTTGTGAATACCTGTATCACTCTATCTCTTATGTAAACTACTACATAAGTTGGTTACTAGCTATGTGAAAGTCTATATTACTTATTAATTAGTTAAGTAAGTATTTGTATGGGATAGTGAATGAATGTGAGTATGGTTGGGTGGGAGGTGTGTGACTGTCCAAAGATGTGTAAATAGTTGATTAAGTAGGTATATGAGGTTAAGACTGTATGTGGAAACAGTTGTTTGGGTGAGTGAATCTCTTTATGGGTGTGGTAATGAGTAAATATATTTCTCAATGATACATGTCCAAGAAACTAGAAAAATAAAAAGCAGTGCATGTGACAGTTATTGTGTATAAATAAGTATACATAAGACTCCGCGATTGTATGAATGATGTATGGATAACTGTATACTTGTAATAGTGATGTTATAACACACTAAGTATGAGCTAGTAGGTATATCAAAAAATAAAGTGGTGTTTGTGTAAGTGTATTGCTTAGTAAATATAAGTATGATCAATTGTTTGCATAAGTGAGTAGGATGACTGCATAAGTGAATAGGACGTGTGCTTGTGTGTCATGTTGATGTAGGTGTATAAGTATATGCAATAGTGTTCTATTGATCTTTGTTAGCATGTATGAGTGAATCTATAGGGAAGTGTTTAGATGTGTGAGTAGATGTAGGAATCACTAAGTGGGTTTTTATAAACTTGTAATGGTTTGGCAATGGTTTCAAGTATGGTACTTCATATTTTACAAAGAGTGATAAAAGTTATACTACTGTATGATAAGATGTAACAGATTGTCACGTGGATAATGTCATAGGTGATGTAATTTGAGATGTCATCAGTGATGTCACTGACCATGTCATCAATGATGTAATATGTGACATCATCAGCAGTGGATTGCGGATGCACAAGGTATAGTTAGGACAACTAACTATAATGGGGGAATTTCAATGGTTTTGTACGAGTGAAATGTCCAATTAACTATAACACTCCTGAAACCTGTGTTTTTTTGTGAATTTCTGAGATTTTTTAAATGGTAATTCCTAACTATAACCTGTCTGAAACCTATGTTTTTTTCAGTGAATTTCAAAGGTTTTTAAATGCTAATTCCTAACTATAACTTGTCTGAAACCTATGTTTTTTTTCAGTGAATTTCAAAGGTTTTGTAAATGACAATTTTAAATGCATTTATTCTTCTATTTATTTTTTTGATACTGATTTACAATTTTTTTCAAACTATTTAAACCATTAACTTTTTTGGGGCCCTGGGGACCCCCATCCTCCAGGGCCTCACCCGTAAATCTAAATGTATTCATTTCTTTTTCATAGGAAGGGGATTCCTATGGAAGGAAATACAAGTTACTTGTAAGCATGCTTAGAATTACTTTTCTGTGTCAGTGCTGGGCTAAAAGATGCAGCACTGGGTTTTCTCCTGATAACAGGTGAGTAAATTGGAATTCGTTGTTGGGATATTTTTAGGTGAATATTTTAAAGGTCCAAAACTCCATACTTAGATGAATTTCTAAGTGAAACCAGTCAATGTTAGCCTATGAAAGGAAATTCACTTAGCAGGTAAGTAGTGCTATCATTACCTTTCCTTACTCAGTGGTTGATCCTGCATCCAGCACTGCTGCATCTCCTCTATATAGTTGAATGAATGCAAATTATAAAAGACGCGCGGAAGCCCGCTTTTCTAGCTAGAATGCACGGATCATATGCGCACCCTGCAATTTTTCCCCCCTAAAAAACGGGGGACTATAGATTCAGGGTGTGTCTACCCTTCCCTTTTTCACGTTTTAAACACACATTTCACAGACTTCTTCAGCCTCCCTTCTACCGAGGCATGAAATGGCAGCCAACAGTTTCTAGTTTTGAATGTTGACAACCACTTGACAGCCAATTAGCATTCAGTGCATGATCTGAAGGATGCGCTTATGGTACGATGACAATGCGCGTAGTATCCGTATTCATTTTTTTATGGGAAGAGCATAGCCCCCCCTCTTGTGGCTAATTCCGGGCACCGGGGACCCCATACCCTGGGGCATGACCAATTATTTTTTTTGTTTTTTATGGAGGAGGGCTGCATAGCCCCTCTCCTGAGGCCTCTTCAATCCCCGGAGAGCCCATTCCCCGGGGCCGGCCTTTTTTAAAATGTATTTTTTTAATGGGGACGGGGTCTCGTGGCCCTCCTCCTGCGCCACTTGTAGCGCCGGGGAGCCCATCCCCCAGGGCTGTCCCTCACCGTTGGGGACCGTGAGGGGGTCTCCAATCCCATGCGCATGCATCTTAATGTTGTGCATGCGCACAATACGTCCCCCCATCTGGCCATTTACCCCTAATGTATTTCATTTTATTTGTGCATGCTCAATTACAACATGCCCAATCACAGCTCTCACACCCAGTGATATCGTGCTCAGCCAATCATTGTTCTGCAAAGCATTTATAACCTTCCAACTTTCTCAAACTTTCCCCATTCCTCAGTCACAGCCATTGATAGTGTTCGTATCCACTTCTTCGTTGGTGATCACTTTTTTAAAGAATAATTAAATTAATTTATCTGAACAATCTTTCAGTACTGTGTAAATGCAAATTTTTGTTCGATTTGGCTATACTGTTTTTAAGCACGCTTTCCTGCTTTTTTATATCATTAAAGTTGACTTTGTGAACTTTGTTTCTATGCAAATCACTTACGGCCGCATGCATCAAAGTCCGGTTTTGCGATTCCTTATTTGCGAAAATTAGGGAATCACAAATAAGGAATCGCAAAACGGGATGCAACAATTTAGTCGCATAATTTTTGCGATTCGGTAAAAATCGCAATTTTTACCGAATCGTAAATATTGTGCGAATATCTAATTTACGATTTCGCAATTCCCATTGATTCCTATGGGCCAAAAGGCCCATGAAATCAATGGGAAGGCATTGACATTTTGCGAATTGCAATTAGCGATTCGCAAAATGTTAATGCATTCCATGGGTGCAGGGGGGGTCCAAAGGACCCCCTACATCCCTGAAATGTATTTTAAAGTGCATGTTTCACACACACATGTCCTAAGGACATGTGTGTCTGTAACATGACAGTGTTTAAAATGCTAATTTGAGCATTTTAATTTTTTTTCGCAAATTACCACGAGGTTCACCCTCGAATTCGCAATTTTAAAAGCAATCATGCATTGCTTTTAAGGAATCACAAATTTGCGATTCCTTAAAAGCAATCGCATTTTAGGAATTCGCTAAAAATAGCGATTTTCCCAAAACTGTTTCCTGCATCCCAAAAACCTATTTAGGATTTTCAAACGGCCGAATTTACCAATTCGCACAGTTTGCACTTCCTAAATAGGTTGATGCATGTGGCCGTTAATCCTGCCACGTTTCTTTAATTTGCCAAGCGCCACGTGGCCGCTACCGCAGCAGTGTGCTACATGCTGTTCAAGTTAATGCGATGTAGTTTTTCTCATGTAAGTAGTGCGTCACGTGCCCCATGCATTGCAGTGTTGCTTCCTCCCCATGCAGTGTACATGTAATCGAATTGGTCAATGTTGTATTTTAGCACACTCTCCATGTTTTTTAATAACGTTAAACTTCATTTGCCTCCTGTTCTAGTTCATTACACCGATGTCTTAAACATGGAACATACTAGTTGTGAGAGGCTCAATGATAATTGCAATGGACCTAATGGAATCATCAGGTTTGTCGTTAATGTATAATACCCTAGTGGTGTCACAAACTTCAGATTACTTGGTACTTTGTTTTGACTTTGAATTTTTTCTATAAAAAGGCACAGCTTAAAATTTGAACATAGTATAGTAAGATATTTCCATTATGTATGTGAATTTAAAATTATGTTTCTTATCCTGCCATTAGAACTTGTTTTGAACAGTTGTGACTGTCCTATGTACTCGATCGGTAAACCCCTGAAAACATGTAGAAAATATTGCAAATTAGGTACTATAATTTTTACCATTGCTGTTATGATGCGCTAATGTACTTCTTTTTTACATTTAGAGTTTTTCTCTACTATATGAAACCAAAAAGATTCACAAATTTTTTACGGATAACGTTAAGGTAAATACTCTCAACATGACTAGTCGACGAAGTTAAAAAGTAACGGATATAAGTACTTGAGGGGTTTTTGGTGGCAGATAATCTCCAATCCACACTTGTACGGATGGGTCTGATACAGGGTGGATCTCTGTATAACTAATGGATGATTAGGTACTAGGATGGCATACAGAGCTCCCAACCTTCTCACTTTTTCTCTTAAAGGGTTCCAAATTGGGGACGAATATTAGCCTGTGCAGTAGAGGTTGACAGTGTTGCTCCAATGGTACTTGGGCCTTCTCATGAAGCAGGAGGAGCATCTCTCAATCTCCTTAATTCTTCCCTTGCAAAGTTGACCGGATGCTTGATCTGCAAGTGCTTCCACATACTTGCAGTTCCACACCAGTACTTTTTATTGGGGTCTCCTCTTGAAAGCAGTCTTGCATATGCGGCAAGTAACTTTTCCTGCATTCATCTTTGTTAAGACTTGTGGAAATTAATTTGAAAACATTCATTTTGGTTGACCAAAGTCTGCATGTATAATGGCAAGTGGAATTATTTTGAGAGCTGGTACACCCAAGATCAAGTGAAGAGATTTGATTGATAAGGCATAGCAAAGGAGGTAGCAACAACGGGGAGAAAGGTCCATGGGTGGTGGAGGCTGGATTTGCAAATCTGCCCCATCTATAACTTTCTCTCTCTCACAGTTTTAATGTTGTTTTCTCTATCTTTCTCTCTCTCTCACTCTCTCTCACATCGGTTCCCTTTCTCTTTTAAAGTTATGGAGGCTGCTGTCACACTCTGACGTGTAGAACCAAAGCTCAGTTGAAGTTGTGAACTCTGTTGGTCACAGTGTTTACACAAAGTAAACAGAACGGCCTAGATATCCAATACCTCCGATTAAATGTATTAGAAATAAAAGAGCTTATTTACAAACCCCTTGCGCCACTTTTGCGTCACTTTCAAAATGAGAAAAGCAACACAAAAGTGCCACAAGAGTCTTGTAAGTAAGCCCTAAAGAATATTGTCCTGCATAATGACTTGATCTCTCACCTAATTCTGTCTCATCTCTGAATCATTTTAAAGACCTGTTGATCTGTAATGTAAATATCATGGAGTAGGCAATTCTATACAGACACCGCTTGAATGCAAGCCTATAAGACAAATGAAATGTATTAGGCACAATACACACGTAAAAAAAAGAAGTAAATATCGTCAAGTGTTACTTTAACTTGTAATGTTTCACCTCATTTAGTCACATAGATCTAATTTTAAACACTAATTTTCTTTTTTGTTGTGAAGATTACCTACCACACTTCTATTGGAGTCCTTATCACATGTTGTTTATTATATTGTTTTGTTAAAGTTATGGTTGTAGTTCTGTATTGTATTGTTATCTTTCAGTTATGTTTCCAGTTATTTATTGTTTTAATAAAAGTACATTTTTAAAAAGTATATACGTCTTTTTTGTGGGGGTAGCAGTCCCCAATAGAAATGATATTTACAATTTGAAGTATAATTCTGAGGCTAACTCTTTACCACATCTTTACCAGAGTCTATTGCTACAACTAACGATTCCTATGGAAAGTTTTAAAACTACAACACCATTGGCAACATAGTGTGGTGAACTTCTAACCTCTGTGCTCACTTAGTGTTCCATGAACTGTTACTATAGAAACAGGCAGTAAGCAGTTTGGGAGTAGGGTTGAAAGGAACTGGCTGTACAGAAACCGTTATATTTACCCAGGATCCTCTACATGACAGAAAGGAAAGCAAAGTAAAACAGAACACTGTGTACCAGATATACAACCCCCTTGCACCACTTTTGCATCCAATCCCCCCCACAAAATTAGAAGTGTGTGGGCCTCAACGACCGCCCACAAGTTCCGGGAACCACCAACCCCGGGAATTTGTGTATTACGGGAGGCACACTGCGTGGCCCTCTGCCTGGTGCCCTCAAGGGCCCTAAGTAGGGCCACACCCGACGGCCAACTACTGCAGTGTCCCGGGCTGCCTACCCCAGGGACACTGCTCTTTGCTTTGACATGGCAGGACTCCCACGACTCCCGCCCTCCCATAGCAAACTTAGTTTGCATTTTGAAAGACAGAGCAGTGAAATCTGTTCTCACTTTGAAAATCCACAGCAGATTGCATTTACACATACAAATCAGCATCTCCCCATGCAAAAAAGCAATGCCAGCTCCCGAAGAACGAAAAAGTTCATCACACAATGGTGCTAAATAAAGCAGCAAATGTGCTTGACTTCTCAATATACCAGCTTATCCTAGGTAATGTTATTTTCAATCACGTTCTGATAACCAATAAGAATCATGCTTTTAAAAAACAGAAACATGCACCCAGGGTTTCAGTGTAGAATGTTGTCAATCAACCAATCATTTCTTTTCTGTATTTCAACACTGCATCTTATCACCATTTTAGAAAAATCTTAGTTTTCAAACTGCCATTTCATTTACCGTCTGAGACCATCTGAGTGCATTGAGACCTCCTTTCAAGATGCTTAGATTGAGAATTGTGGGACACAACTATATTCTCTAGAGCCAAAGAGACTATAGAATGGGGTCCATTTACCACAAATATCTGCTTTTCAATATGCATGGCATCTATAAGAGAGATGCTGTACATTTTACAGATGAAGGGAACTGAGTCTTCCTCATGAACTTTAGACTCTGCATCTGTACTTATTTGTAGGTACCAAAATCTCTCAATAAACACAAGGGTTCTTTTTAGAGCCACCCATGATCTAAACACATAAGTTTGATGTATATCTCAAAAATACATGCTTTGGGTTTTTTCGGCGGCGAAATTTGCAAATACTACGTGCACCCCGCGACTTAAAAAATATATATATATATTTTCCTACTTTTCTTGCCCTATGGGTTCTTATGTGACCCCCTGAGCAGACATAGGGGGTCAGGGTGTGTCTACCCTGCCCGTTGTCCACGTGCACATATATTTCACAGACTTCTTCATCCTCGCATCTACAGAGGCACAAATTGACTCCCAACAGTTCCTGGTTTCGAATGTTTACAACCGCTTGACGACGAATTAGAATTGAGCACGTGATTGGGACGGTGCGCTTATCCTACGATGCCAATCCTCGCACAATCGGCGGATCGACCGCGCCCATAGATATGTAAATGACTTTAACCCTATTTTTCTCAGAAACTACTGTACAGATTCACACCATATAAGCAAAAGGCACAAGTCGGAACTGAGAACTACCTCTCTGCCAAATATGTTGTAATTCCGTTCAGCCGCTTGAGCTGTAGCCGTGTCTAAAGGTCCTATGAGAAATTGCATGGGGAAAATACGTTTTGGGCCCCCCCTTTTTTCTCGGCCCCTGCTTCGCAAATCACCCCCACACTTCCAGGGAAGGACTGGAACTGAGCTGGCCAAAAGTAAAAAAAAAATTCAAGAGGATTCATCAATCAACGCCAAAGTTATTGCCAATAGAATGTTGTGTATTTCCTATGGATAATAGTTCTTAACTATTATATACTTATATACTTATATACTTATATATATACTTATATATATATTATTATCTACTGGCGACCGCCAGTAGATAATACTATATATATAGACAGCCTGAACTGCTGAACGAAATGACACCAAATTTGGCAAAAAGGTAGAGTTTGGTTCACAGATTACGCTTTTTGTTAAATGGTGTAAATCTGTTCAGTAGTTCCTGAGAAAATCAAAAGTAAAATCATAGATAGACCAATACAATCATGAGAAGAAACACACAGAAGAGCGCTACAAGATCTGCCTGGCTAATTCCATTCGGTTGGAATTAGTGCCCATTCCAGAAGATTAGCCTTCTACATTTGATGCACCTAAGGGGTTTTTATTTTATGAAAAGTTAAGTCCTGATGATGGTCTGATAGATGACAACATACAAGACGGAAACGTCAACCTAAGACATCAACTCCTCAACATTGTTTGTACTGAAGGATACCATGATACATTTATGATTTTGGTTTTCCTCTGTTATTTTCGGAGCTGATGCACTGTTATGAATTGACCAGTTGACACAGATGTACTGCTTTTCATGACTTTTATGTTAAGAGTTTTGTTCAATGCTTTATCCCCATGAAATTTTCTACCTGATTAACTTTAATACAAATAACTTTGAATATAATCTTTCTTTGCTGTGTGTTTCTTCTCATGATTATATTGGTTTACCTCTTTTGAAATTGGTGATTAACATCAAAGTAATCCTGTGGATACATTAGGTTCAATTCGTTAAAGAACCGATAAGTAAAAACCATCTTAGTGAAGACTAGTGACTTTCAAAACAAAATCCCTTGTAGTCATTCTTTACTTTAACTATTCAGCCTACAAGGGTATATTGGGCCTTCCCACCTTTTTGATATCGGTAGAACTAAGGCACAAGAAAACAGAAAAAGAAATGAGAAAAGGGGGCAGAGTAGAAACACCCTGACCCCCTAGGACTGCTTAGGGGGTCCCACAAGGACCCTCAAGGCCCCCCAAAAATGTTTTACCTTGCCGATCCCCCCAAAGAAACAAAGCATGGCTCCAGCGCTTTAGTGTAAATTAGCCCCCGGGGGGCCAAATCCCGGGGGCTTTATACAAATAAAGTGTGGGGGGGCCCAATCCCCCCCACACTGCCCCGGGGACCGCCACCCCCAGGCCAAAGTACGTATTATAGGGGGGTACATGTGCCCCGTAGCCCTGGGGACCGCCACCCCCCAGGGCCTATTTTTATGATAAAAAAACCAAAACCTGTGTGGGGGGGCTCAAGCCCCCCCACAAGCCCCGGGGACCGCCACCTCCCCGGGGCTCTAATATTCAAAATAGAGGGGTCTGTGACGGACTCCAGCCCCAGGGATCACCACTGCTGGGGCTTTTAAATGTTGGGAGGGGGGCCACGCGGCCCCCCTCCTGGAGCCTTGTGGTGGCCTTGGGGACTGCCAACCCCAGGGCCGGCTCCTGCAGTGTCCCGGGTGACTACCCCCGGGACACTGCTGTTTGCTATGGTAGAGCGGGAGCCTCGCGGCTCCCGCCCTACCGTAGCAAACTGCTTTGGTTTTTGAAAGAGAGAGCAGGAAACCTGATCTCTCTTTCAAAAACCAAAGCTGATTGCTTTTCTGCAGGGGGAGCAGCATGTTTGCTGCTCCCCAAACAGGAAAGCAATGCCCTAGGCCTGCTTAGGGGGTCCCACAAGGACCCCCAAGGCCCCCCAAAAACGTTTTACCCTGCCGATCCCCCCAAAAAAATAAAGCGCGCTCCAGCGCTTTAGTGTAAATTAGCCCCCGGGGTGGCCAAATCCCAGGGGCTTTATACAAATAAAGTGTGGGGGGGCCCAATCCCCCCCACACTGCCCTGGGGACCGCCACCCCCAGGCCAAAGTTCATATTATAGGGGGGGCACATGGGCCCGCAGCCCTGGGGACAGCCACCCCCCGGGGCTTAACTGTACAATGATGGGGGGCCTCTAAGGCCCCCGAGCACTGGGGACCGCCACCACCCTGGGCCTATTTTTATAGTAAGAAAAACAAAATCTGTGTAGTGGGGCTCAAGCCCCCCCACAAGCCCCAGGGAACGCCACCTCCCCGGGGCTCTAATATTCAAAATAGGGGGGTTTGTGATGGACCCCCCAGCCCCAGGGACCACCACCCCCGGGGTTTTTAAATGTTGGGAGGGGGACCGCGCGGCCCACCTCCTGGAGCCTTGGGGTGGCCCTGGGGACTGCCAACCCCAGCGCTGGCTCCTGCAGTGTCCCGGGTGCCTACCACCGGGACACTGCTGTTTGCTTTGGTAGAGCGGGAGCCTCGCGGCTCCCGCCCTACCATAGCAAACTGCTTTGGTTTTTGCAAGAGAGAGCAGGAAACCCGATTGCTTTTCTGCATGGGGAGCAGCATGTTAGCCGCTCCCCAAGCAGGAAAGCAATGCCGGCTCCCGCAGGATGCGGGGAGCCAGCAGGGACATTGGGGGTCTTGGGGACCCCACTACAGTCCCCAACGGAGAGGGCCAGGCCCCGGGGGATTTGGTCCCCCGGGGCCTGGCCCCGGGGGACCAAATCGACTCAGGAGTGGACAATGTTAAGCATTTGCGAAATACAAGGTCTGAATGATGATGTTGACAAATGATGTTATATATCTAAATTAATGATCCCTTTAATGCGTGGGGGGTAAATGGGGCTGGTGTGGGCTATAGCTCAGGTAATAGAAGATTCTGCTGTGAGTTGGTGTAGCTTTCAACATATTCACCCCAACAAATGTGTGATCTGTTTATGGTGTAAATAAAAATCGCACCTCAATTAATAGCACAACCTGGGGGAAGAGGGTTAGGGGTTTGAGGAAGGGAAGGGAAAGGGGAGATAAGAAAAGGTGTGACAAAGATAAACACCACACAACGATAATATTCATCAGGGCGATGAGCAGCACAGCACCAGCATCACATCTGTTGTAGAAAGAAATGAAGGAATGACAGTTCAATTAAATACATTGCAAACAGTCCTTCGGCCACAGAAAGCCAAGTTATTATATATCTAAATGTTCTGTCATCTAGGCTTGAAAAATACAAATTATAGAGGAGTGAAACCACACGGTACTAAACATTATGATTGGTACAAGAAAATTGATACTGTATTGGGAGGTACATCTGCGTTTTCCTCCGAATGTCCATCTTGAGTGCCTGGCTGAACCGGTCAGGTAGGGTAAGCAGGAGTGTGTTGGAGCTTTCGCCTTTCGTGCAGGAGGAGAGAAGGTCTGTGGGTTGTAAAACAGAAGTGATATGGTCAAGGAGAAGGACCGAAAGGAAGCTTCGTGAGCAGTGTACCAAGACTCAGAGGCAGAGCAAAAGCATAGGCTGCTGCACTCATTCATTATGATTCATGTGCAAATAACTGAGAAGGGAGAGCAATTTTACAACCAAACATGGACAAGTAGCTGCATGTACCGGGCTGATCAATCTCACAACTGTCATCATAACATTTAGCAGCAGAGTGTTTGTATCTTTTTGATTTTGTGACAACACGTCTGCTCCAGTTACAACAGCTCCGACCACAACCAAATAATAGCGGACTTTCACATTTGAGCCAGCACACACACTCAGCAATCTTTCCCAAATCTACATATCTCTCTCCAGTCCACAGGCCTTTCAGAGTCACCATCATCATCATCATCATGTTAGTTTCCCTTGGAATTCCAGAACCTCCTTCTTCTGGCTGTTGAGTTGGTGCTGCCCTGAGTCCTTTAATCTGATTCTGAGTAATGAATCAGTCCGACTCTGTCTCCACCCAAAGGACAGAGATAGACCTGTAGTACAGTGCTGTTGATGAACAAGAAGAGAACACAAAATGTGAGTATTTTGTGTAGGTTTGTTCTTAACTAATCTTACAGGTCTGGTCTCTGAACAACTAGACTAAAGTACAACAAAGAGTGGACCTTGCAAGCAAATGTTGCTAAGTGTGAAAGAGCCAATCATCTTCAGGAAAAATCTCACATCAGCTCCAAACATTGCAAATCACTGAAATCAAATTTGCAAAGTAGTTGAATACCCTTCCTGACTGTCTGCCACCACATGAACCATCAATCTTTGCTCAAAATCACTCAATATTATATCACTCATTGGTGCAATAGTTACCTGTTCCAATCCAAGCACTTCTTTGATGGAAACAACACGTAGGCAGTCTTGTAAATCAAATAATATTTCATTGGTCAGCCCTGCTACAGGATGAAAAAAAGAAAAATGGGTATGGGACAGAATCAGGCATTGTCTCTATTGTCCTTGAAGGGAATGGGGAGGCGTTGTCACTGCACACTAGTCCAACTCCAATCCGGCCCTACATGTGCCTAAAAATGGTGGGGCTGCACAAGCTAGACACAAACAAAATATATAATGTTCTGCAGGCTATATTAATTTTTTTGTGGTAAAGCAGGTCAACAATAATTAATTACAAATTTTCAAGGGTGCCTACTCAGTCAGGGAAGTAGAGTTTGTTTTCAAACTCAGTTAGTTCTCCCAGACGTTTGTCAGCTAACACACTTGAGTCTGACCCTAATCCTCCTCTGCCTCCTGTGGTATTTCAGGAACAGTGCAATTGCGCGGTATAAAGTTTTGATTTATGTTGATCATGGCCAATTTCTCTACATTTTGAGGTGAGATACTGGTCCTTTTTCACTGCAAGAACTGCAACAACTGCACTGAACACATGTTGAGCAGACAAACTGGCTACCAGACAAGGCAGAGACTACTGGGCTTTGGCCATTGGTTATCTTCCCATACCCATAGACCAATGGGTTTTGGTCCACGTAGATGTAATTTGGGTCATCCATATATCCCTGCAAGTACTCCTGAATGATGAATGAAGCTGTCACTTGCTCAACCTCTTTTGCCTTCTCCTCTGCACTTGACTTAAGCTTAGCCACTCGAAAGCAAGCAAATGCAGAGATGTGGTCCAATTCTTCTGTTTTTGTTGTTGTTGTTGCCAGTGTTCTTGTTGCTAATGTTGGCTGCTGTGAGACAACAGCATTGCGCTGTCTGGAATTTGAAGGCTGCACCCAAGAACTTCTGACCGGGACTCTAATTTTCAGCCGTTCTTGTTCCAGGTCTCTTGCTTGATCAATAATCCACGTCTTGTATAGTGAAACATCCATTTCTGAAAAAGGAATGAAAGTGGCCATTATTGTTTTGTACCGCAGATCAAGTATTGGGGCATATACTCTTTGGACAACACAATGTTTCTTTATAGCCTTGGATTAACAGCCAAGCAAAAGATTAAGCTTTCGAGCAAGCCATGTACTTCTCCATTGCCATTCACACCTACAAAACCTTTGAAAAACCTTTTTTAACTGGTCCAGTAGCAGATGCAACAGCAGAATAGCTTATCTCATCGTATTGTCCTCCTTGCTGACTTCCTGTGTGAAAACATCAAAAGAAAGGAGCATCTCTGTCAGGCATTTGACTAGGCCCCATTTTCTTACCTCCATGGTCATGCTTTTCCAAGTTGCATCCCCTCCTCTTTGAATGACATAGTCATTAATCAGTTTGTACAGCTTAAATAGAAGTTGCAACATGTAATAGGTCAATCAATCAATCAGGGTTGGTAAAGCACACTATTTACCCGTTAGGGTCTCAAGGCGCTGGGGGGGATGTGTATGCAGCTCCTTTGGGGTCATTCGAAGAGCCAAGTCTTGAGGTTTTTCCTGAATTGGTGCAGTGTCTGGCTTCGTCGAAGGTGAAGGGGGAGATTGTTCCAGGTCTCGGCAGTGAGTTAGGGGAAGGACCCTCCACCCGCTCTGTTCCTGTAAAAGTATGGGACAGTGGATAGGGCGAGGTCGGCTGAGCGGAGATCTCCCTAAGGGGAATGGAAGGAGGGGCAGTTGTAGCGGTTTTGTGGTCCGATGTTGTGGATGGCCTTGTAGGTCTCTGTGTGAGCAGCTTGACCGTTATTCTTATTTTGACAGGGAGCCAGTGGAGGTAAAGGAGGTGTTGGGTGATGTGTGTGCACCATGGGATATCGAGGATTAGTCTGGCCAATGCATTCTGGATGGTCTGGCATTAGCAGAGGAGTTTTTTTATTGCTTAGGGCATCAAGGGCAATGCAGGAGTCAAGTCTACTGGTGATGAGGGCGTGAGTGACCGTTTATATATTTGAATGTTTTGTGTAGTAGGCGGAGGGTATTGAAGCAATATTGTATCCTTTCCGAAGTAAAACCACACCACCATAACATAATATTTAAATTTCAATCAGGATAACAAGATTCAGATGCAACTGTTTGATTCATGTGTATCTAAGCACATGTGGCAAGGGAGAGGTGCAAGGGAAAATAGAATAACCCATGAATGCTGGTGTGCACCTATGGCAGGCAGGGGGTCCATGAGAAAATGGAATACTCCTTAAAACATAAATGCTGGTGTGTACCTATGGCAGGCAGGGAGGTCTGGGGGAAAATTGAATAATTCCGCAAAATATGAATGCTGGTGTGTGCCTATGGAAGGCTAAGGTGTCCAGGGGGTACTGGAATAATCCTTCAAAAATTAATGCTTGCGTGCATGCACCTATGACAGGCAGGGAGTCCAGGGGAAAATTGAATAATCCTTAAGAAAAGAATGCTGTTGTGCGGCTGAGCTCTTTGGCAGACACGGTGTCCAGGGAAAAATTAGTCATGAAAATCCTTAAAAATGTATGATAGTATGCAGCAGGTGCCTATTGCAGACAGGGGGTTGATGGAGAAAAATCATTTAAAAAATGTAAGAAAAGTATTACAAAAATACAAGCAATTGTAAAAATAAATACATAAAGAAAAAAATATTGCAGGCATCCTAAGGGACTATGGGAAACCCATTGGGAGGCAAGGAGGTGTACGGAAAAAAGGCAAAAAAAATAATATACTATAAAACACTGTTTATATATACATGTACTACAATGAAGTTACTCCTTAGTTGTATAAGATGATTCCAAAATAAGGCCAGAATGATGCTCTTTTTCCCCAATCAAATTAATGTTTTATATCTGTGAAGAGCCTCCACAAAATTTTTTTTTGGATGCATAGCCCCTAGCGTTGCAAACTTTCATATTTTCTGCTTGGCTAGGCATAGTTCCTATGAAAACTAAGGTGCTAATAACCTGTTCTACGAGATCTCTTTTTACTGGGGCTACAGTATCTAAAGATGTGGTAATCCATTTATTCCCCGAATCATGTAAAACTTCTTCATAAACTTCCTCAAAATCAAGCTGGCTGGCTGATTACTGCAAAAGAGCAACCCCACCATCTGCAGAGAGTGTGTTTCAGGCTTGTTTTGCTACAGTTCTTCTTGGCCTGTATTTTTTCATCTACACCTACATCCCAGAAAAAGATAATTGAAAGCACCTAAACTCAAGAAATTCAACAAATATAAAAAAAATGGGAGATACAAATTCAGTGAATTAACTAATTAAATCTGGGTCCATTTCTGCTGAACTATGACATACCACAATTGTATGTGCAGAATACAGTGATAAAATAACTTCAATGACCAGGAGTTCAGCTGATTTCATTTCTATTAAGGGCATCTATTTTATTATTGATGTTTCCCTAATTATATTTGTGAGGCCTACTCCCCTTTCCTTACAGCAAACTAGCTTGATAATATTAAAAGAAGGAGGTCCTGTCAAAGCCTAAATTGGATTGATCACTCCCGGGGCCAGGTCTCTGTCAAGAATGGACATCTAACTCTGAATTAAGAATAATGTCTAAAACGTTCCAGTATTGATTGAGAAGGGATTTTCTAAAAGTGTTCTTATCTCTAAATTGCCCTTTAATATTCCTCTGCAATAAATTATGTGAAGGAAAGATACCACAATATTAGGAGACCAATCAGGGAGTCTCATTTAACTTTACAGAGCAAGTTGAAACAATTGATAAAATGGTACCATGTACTGTTTGTACCAAACCGTAATTTTGGCAAAATAAGGAATATTATAAGAAGAATTTTTAAATCAAATGGCCACCTCCCTTGGATGCACAAGGTACACAATAACAAAGAACATGGTTGGAGCTTTGGACTTTTTTTCTCTCCTTTTGAAAAGGAGAGAAAAAGAGAATATAATAGACAAACCATTTGAATCCGAGGTATAATTCAGTGCAGTGATTTACTCATAATTAAGGACCAGATATATGTTATTGTTAATGAGGTAAGTTTTCTGATGAAGCTGGAGGAATCAATAGGAACAAGTGAAGTCTGCACTTAGGTTCTGTGTGATGCACCCCCTTGTTCCCTTCACCTAATATGAACAAAATATGGTAGCGTGATGTTAGAAATGTAAATGTTGATAGGTTTAGAATTTGTAGGGAGCCTGAATGTAATAACTATAAGGTGACTGAACGTCAGAAGATTAGGAAAGATAGAGTGGCATGATTATAAAGATTGTATCACTGTGATCAAAACAGTATGACCTTCTATTGTCATTTCTTTATAGAGAATATTTTTTGTGAGAAGTAATAATGCATTCTTGATATCAATTAATTAAAAGAAATGTATTTATTAATAACGCGTAATAGATATTTGGAGATCCCATGTGTTGCATTTTGAAATGTATTTGGGGGCAGGGTTAACTTCAAGGGAAATGCATAGTAAAGTTGAATGACATGGTGATACAATTGAGGTCCGAGGGGTGCAACCTCACATAGAGTGGGATGATAGACTCTTTAGAAATATGTGTTATGTCGAGGAAAACAGCATAGCCACAAGAAGAACAAGCAGGCTAATGATATGGATGCCCAGTTAAAAGTAATGTATATGTGCCGCAGCTGAAGTTTATAAATGTTTTCCAACTCTCAGTAAATTGAAAGGGTTCCAACTTCTACTTTTCTCTCATTGACTCCTCTTACACTGTCAAATGAGTTCTCTTCTTTTGTGGTTCTTGTTGAAAATGTGCCATAAGTTTCTCTGCAATCTCTTCCTCTATTGCAGCCACAAGACATTTTTGACTTTTTATGTTTCAACTACAAGACTGGAGGCTCTATTATAACTCATTCTTCTTTACTGCAAAGCAGCAAAGTTACATATACATATTTTAAGTAAGAAGTTTATCAAAAGTATTGAAGATTGAAAAGTTCAGTAATTAAATACAAGTTGACTTACTAGTCATCAAGTCAGTCAAAATCTTTATTAGATTTTCATTATTCAAGGAAAACCATAAAAGTACAAACTTAACATATATACACTTAAAATCTTTAAAAAGAAGTACATGATTTGACTAAAGGATAAAATAGTAATTAATGAATTAAGATTTGGACGGTGATTTACACAAAATTTTAAAAAACAGGCAATGAATTTAGCATGTAATTTATTTTCTAACATCTGTAGTGCTAGGAAAGCTGGGCGGCAAGTTCGGAGTCCCATTTGTCTCAATATCGGGACAATCCATCGTCTGCGTGGAGCCTCATAAAACTTGCAGAACAGGGAAATATGGATTGAGGATTGCAGGGAATTACAATCACATGGACATGATGGTAAATTCTTAGTCCAGTCGTTCTGCTTTGGAAACAAAATCAGCCTATGAAAAGTATTTAGTCTGAATCGAATAAGCAAAAAATATTCAAATTGATTTAGGTTATACTTCAGATATGGCTGAATCGTAAATGTGGTTTGAATAGTCAGCAGATGTTGCACTGAGCTTTTTCCTATTTCTTGGATTAGTCGAAGGTAGCCCAGATGAAGGAGAGAGATCCTTTTTAGCTCTCTTCTGGGTATTTCAGAGATAGTATGTGGGTGTATAAAATATCTCTGGAGGCCTAAATCATTAAAAAAGGACTTTACGTAAGCTAACCATCTAATCTTTTGTGTGTTATCAAGTAGCATGCATTCCTCTATGAGGGAACGGGTTAACTCACACTGTTCAGTGGTCCAGATACGCTGCCACAACATTATTGGCTGGATCTTTAAAATATCTGATATATGGTCCAGTGTCCTAATTCTAGGTGGCAGCCGTATGTCGTTGTACTTTGGGGGACTAACAAAAGATATCGGAGGAAGGGGTTCTCTACTCTCTGTAATGTTTCCGTGTTTAGATACCCCCATAAACCTGAACCATAACTGGCAACACTGGTGCATTTCGACTGATAGATCTTTAGACTTACTAGTCATTTGAACTACATGACATAACAGTGGGGTCTATAACATGACTATCCTTTGTATAAATAGTCCTAGGTGAGAGAGTACTTCCGCTTCTTTGCTACTCCTGCAGGTGATAAGTGTCTTTCAGTTTTTCATTTTTTTTTTCATGTTAAAGCTTTATGTTCACCAGCCTTGGGCTGTTGAGGAAGTGAAATGCTCTTGTATCTCGTGTGTTTTGTTCATCTCTTTGATTCTTTTGCCTGCGTTTTTCATTTTCCTTCAGGCAGCAAAGACAAGCGTATTAAGTACATTGCACACTTGCTCTGTTTCTTTAGAGCACAGCATAACCACAAGTTCAAAAGAGCAGTGATTGAACTCCCCTTGAAGTTTTCTCTTTTGGCCTTGGGTATCTGTAGAATGGTGGAAGACATGCATGTTGACAGTTCTCAACAAGCACTTGCAAAGCCTATAGGCCTATGGTTTTACTGCACACAAAAGATAACATGTGTAAATGTCATCATCTAGTATATTGATGTGTTTTGACTATATTCAAATATGCTTTCACCACACTTCAGAATTAAAAAAACAGTGCTATGTTTGTACAAATTCTGATATATTCTGAAACATCAGCACACAGCAATTTTTTAGTCTTTGGGGGCTAGAAAATTGAAAATCCTACACCCTCTCCTCTTACATGGATACTCTGAAGGATTGTCACATTAATTCTCTCACTTTGAAGTTGGAGAAAGAAAAGTAAACAACAAGCTCCCTCAGAAGAGAGAGCTTGAAATTTGTTCCCCTTCTTTGAATGTACAGCAAATGTGACAAGATAAGAACAAGATTAAAAGGCCTGATTACAGAAAGTGAGTTTGTGGATGAATACAGTAAACAAAGTTTGGGTAACAGGAGAGACAAATTCAAGCTACACAGCATAAAGCAAATAAATCCAGCAAATAGAAAGTCAGAAAACGTGAGGTACAAATAACAAAGCCAATGGTAGGCAATGGGCGGAATGCAGACTGTCTCCGAGATGTCTTTAGCAAACTAGAGAGCTGTGCTGTCTGGTAGGCTTCGACCTCAAAAGGAGGCTTGTCATGTTTTTGTTCTGTGGAAGGTGGGGAGTGGCATCACTTGTAGGACACATATAGGGGAAAATTAGATAGTTTAGATAAGTAATTATTTTTTGCTATATATATATAAAAAAAAAAGAGATGTTATTAGGCTTTTGACTACATTTAGATTTCACATTTCTTAAACAGTTTATTTTCATTTGAGGGGAGTTTCTCCTTTGGAGGCTGTTCACTTTTTTATTTTTAGTACAATACTGTTAGTTGTTTTTCTTAGGACCCGATTTAGAGTTTGCTTGTCTGCTCAACCCTTGGTCTGCCTGCCTCTTTTAGAGACTCACAGGCCTTCCTTTTTCTGTTTATGGAGCAAACAGGGGTATAGTCCTCTTAGATACAAACCTTCACTCAATGGAGAAAGTCCCGAAACAATATGAGAAGGGTCTTACCCTCTGGGTGCTCCATAAAAGTAGAGCTCCCTCTTCTGGCTCCCAGCATTAAAGGAATTCTGGGCCTCATTTATGAGAAGTGACTCATCGCAGCGTGAAAGCAGCCATGCGTCACTTCTCAGTGCGCCCTCCTTGCGACATGATTGATGCATCATATTTACTGTATGACACATCATGTCGCAAGGAGTTACAGATACGTCAGTATTTCTGAGGTATCTGTAAGGCGCAAAAGTGACGCATTGCTGGAGTGTGTCACAAAAGTGACACAACTCCAGCAATGTGTCCTTACACATGGGGCAAACCTCATGTGAAATGGCTTGCATCAGTATTATGCCTGCTTTGAGGCAGGCGTAAGTTTTTGATGCATTTGCACCCTAGAAGTGACACAGTGAAAACTTGTAGATTTCACTGCGTCACTTCTACTAGGCATACTTATGTGGGAAAGCCCACCCTGCATAAATTATACCTGATGCAGGTATAATGTAGCGCAGGTAATTACAAAGTCACTTTGTAAATAGGGTGCACCAGGAGGGATGTTTTACTCCGCTAATGCGTCACAAAAAGTGATGTAACGGAAGCGCAAAACTGTTGCAAGGCCTCATAAATAAGGCCCTCTATCTTTAAGGGAGTCTTTTATGCTCTCGGGGAAGACTATGTAGTCTTGGTTGGTGACAGAGCAGAGTTTACCTCTACTCTCAGCAAGTGGGGTCAGTGCTGTGGAAGAGGTCAGAGAGCCAGATGACGTTCCTGTCAGGTAATGGTAGGTCAGCAATGCTTCCATAATTTTTCTCCAAGAAATTTGGGTGGCATGACTAAGGTTGTTGAATGGTTTTGTGTTGTACAAACGTTTCAAGGTTGAAAGGGTGCACTTCATGAGGGTTTGACATTTCTGCACGTGGATTGGATGGTAAAACGGAATCGGACGGACCGCATCAACCAAACAGGAGGAGGCATCGCCATCGTCCACAGAAACACCATCCGCATCACAACCATCTCTGACGACACCCTCACCGCAGCCGAGCACCTCCACTTTCAGATACACACCGACCCCAAGACCACCCTCAGAGGCACGCTCATCTACAGACCCCCGGGACCACGCACACAATTCAGTGAAGCCATTGCAGACTTCATCAGCCCGCACGCCCTCAGCTCCTCAGACTTCATCCTCCTAGGGGACCTCAACTTTAACCTGGAGAACAACAACAATAGCAACACATCCACCCTGCTGGACAACCTCGCCAACCTCGGACTCAAGCAACTGGTGAACACCCCCACCCACTACGCCGGCCGCACGCTTGACCCCGTCTTCTCCTCCAGCAAGCACATCGCCTTCAGCCACACCACCGGACTACACTGGACCGACCACAGCTGCGTCCACTTCAACTTCAGGAAAACCACAACCCACCACCACCCCGCAGGTCCCCCGCAGAAGCTGGAGCAAGATCACCACCGACCAGCTCACCATCTCCCTCAGCCAGAACCCTCCCGCCAACACAACGGACCCCAACGAAGCAACCCACAACTTCACACTGTAGGTCACCAACTGCGTCGATGACCTCGCTCCACATAAGAACCCTCCCAGCAGACCTGGCAGCAGGAAAGCCTCGTGGTTCACCAACGAACTCAAAACCTTCAAGAAAAACTGCTGCACCCTCAAGAAAGCCTGCGGCCACGACCAGACTACTGAAAACATGACAGCCCTCAAGATTGCCTCCCGCACACACCACCAGCTGATCCGCACCACCAAAAGGACAACATTCAAAGAATGACTGGACAACAACACCCACAAAAGCAAGGAACTCTTCAGCATCATAAAGGAACTCTCCAACCCCAGCGCCTGCAACAATGACATCACACCATCGCAAGACCTCTGCGACTCACTCGCCTCGTTCTTCCACTGCAAGATCGCTGACATTCACAACAGCTTCGGCGCACAGACCACGATCGCAACCACCGAACCAGCGCCCCTCACCACCACCCTCTGCACCTGGACCCCGGTAAGCACCGAAGACATTGCCCGCATGATGAACACCATCCACTCCGGCTCCCCAGTCGACCCCTGCCCTCACCACGTCTTCAACAAGGCCGACTCCGTCAACGCACCCAACATCCGGAACATCATTAACAGCTCCTTCACATCCGCCACCTTCCCGGAGAGCTGGAAACATGCCAAACTCAGCGCCCACCTGAAGAAACCCACCGCAGATCCCACGGACCTCAAGAACTTCCGCCCCATCTCGCTCCTCCCTTTTCCTGCCAAGGTCAGCGATAAGACCGTCAACAAACAACTTGCCGCCTTCCTCAAGACCAACGGATCCCTCGACCCCTCACAGTCCGGTTTCCGAGCAAACCACAGCACCGAGACCGCCCTCATCGCAGCTACCGACGACATCAGATCCCTGCTTGACAACGGGGAAACAGCTGCCCTCATCCTCCTGGACCTCTCAGCAGCGTTCGACACAGTATGCCACCGCACACTGATGCAGCACCTCAGCAACACCAGAATCCAAGGGAAGGCACTGGAGTGGATCATCTCGTTCCTCGCCGGAAGAACTCAGAGAGTCCGCCTCCCACCATTCCGCGGCCACCAAAGTCATTTGCGGCGTCCCGCAAGGATCCTCGCTCAGCCCCACCCTCTTCAACATCTACATGAGCCCCCTCGCAGCCATCGCACGCCAACACAACCTTAACATCATTTCCTACGCCGACAACACCCAGCTGATCCTCTCCCTCACCAACGACCCCGCTACCGCTAGAGCCAGCCTCTTGGAAGGAATGAAATAGGTCGCAGAGTGGATGAAGACCAGCCGCCTGAAACTGAACTCAGACAAAACGGAAGTCCTCATCCTGGGATCATCCCCCTCCGCCTTGGACGACTCCTGGTGGTCCCCTGTCCTGGGCACCGTCTCCAAGCCAACGGACCACGCACGCAACCTAGGCTTCATCTTGGACTCCTCCCTCATGATGACCAAAGAAGTCAACGCCGACTCGTCATCCTGTTTCAACACCCTGCGCATGCTCCGAAGGATCTTCCGGTGGATCCCCACCGAAACCAGGAAGACAGTCACCCAGGCCCTCCTCACCAGCCGACTGGACTATGGGAACACCCTCTACGCTGGAACCAGAGACAAACTACAGAAAATACAGAACGCCTCCCCACGACTCATCCTGGACATCCCCCGCCACAACCACATCTCTACCCACCTGAGACCTGCACTGGCTCCCCGTCAGCAAGAGGATCACGTTCAGAGTCCTCACCCACGCACACAAGGCTCTCCACGACTTGGGCCCCAAGTACCTTAACAACCGCCTCACATTCCACACCTCTACCCGCCAGCTCCGCTCGACCAGCCTCGCCCTCACCACTGGCCCACGCATTCACAGAGCTACCGCCGGAGGAATATCCTTCTCCTACCTGGGGGCCAAGACATGGAACTCCCTCCCCATCCACCTACGGCTGACCCAGGACCATTTCTCCTTCAGGAAACAACTCAAGACCTGGCTATTCGAGCAGTAGCGGACCCCACCCCTCCCAGCGCCTTGAGACCCCAGCGGGTGAGTAGCGCGCTTTATAAATTTGAATGATTGATTGATTGATTAAAATAGATTAAAAGGATGCTTAGCTGTCAGTACCATTTCATCCCAAGCACAGGTGTTTTATGACATTGTGTTTCCATCAGAACAATTATCAGTTAAGAGCTCTGCAGTTCCATCTCTCGTCTGCCCCATGATGTTTACAAAAACTCATAAAACCTGAAGTGGCACTGTTGAGATACTGGGATATTCCAGTGATAGAGTATCTGGATGATATCATGGTTATATCTCAGAGAAATGACTGGTTGCAAGTTCTGATTTGATTGTATGACGTTACAGTTGTTGAGATTTGTGATAAATCAGAAGAAGCCTTCGTTAGTACCAACTCAGATGATTCAGACATGGATATTGCTGAGATAACTAAGCAATTAACCGGGCTCTCCTTTAATGCACGTTCAAATCCCAAACATGCACTAGAAATATGGAGCTTGATGAACATAGAAAAGCCAGACATTTAATTCTTTACTGAAACCTAAATCCATGAGTCTGCCCTCCTGATGTGGATGCTGCCCACCTGACTACCATCTAACCAGACTAGACAGAAACATCAAGAGAGGAGGCGCTATAGCAATAGCCTCCAGGACTCGACTGGAGATCACCATACTGGAGACCATTACCTTGGAAAGATCCGAACTATTCACTTTTGGATTTGAAAGACAATCCAAGGGAAACTTGAGCGGTGCCTTAGTCTACAGACACCCGACCCAAAAAACAACTTTATAAACAATCTGATTGAGACGATTGCCCCACATGCACTAGCAGCTGACAACTTTCTTCTCATAGGGAATTTTAATTATCATGCAGAACTTCCTTTAGACACCGACACAAGTCAACTGACTTGAATACACTGGTACTGGTTCAATTGGTGACGGGACCTATCCACTTGGCAGGTCACACCCCTGATATTTTGTTCACCAACACAGCCATTGTCAAAGTGGAGTCCCCCATCCCTCCACTTTGGTCAGATCATAGCTTACTGAAATTTTCCCTACTAATAGTCACCATCAAAAATGAGCTTGGCAGTGAGTACATATGGAGCAGGCCTTGACAGAAAGTCGCCCCTGTCTCCTTTTAGGCCCATTTAGCCCCTGTCCCTACCATGCACTGAGAATATCGATCATGCAGCAACAGCCTTTAAGGCAGCAATCACACAGGCCCTGAATACGTTTTCTCCTCTTTCAAAAGTCAAGTTTAAGCCTAAGGTATCACCCTGGTTTACTGAATCACTCAAAACTAAAAAAAACATTCCAGTAGGAAAGCGGAACGCAAATGGAGAAAAACGAAAAGCACTGAAGGTCAACAAATGTATGAATGAATCCATCGAGGTTACCTAGATAATATTAAGTTAGCCAAAAAACTGTATTTCATTAATTGGATCGACAAAGCTGACAACTCTAACAAGGAGCTCTACAAAATTTTAAAGGAATTTACCAACCTTTCCCCCTGTCAGCCAGTAACCCATCTTCAAAAGACAAGGTAGACATTTTGTCTACTTTTTTTGAGTAAAAGATCAATATTATTCCTATTTTTTCAGCATTATGATATAAAAAACTTGACAATAACACTGACATCAATCTTAAACCTACCATTCCTCGGATGAAGTTTCAACTGCCCTGTTTAGGGTCAAAGCAAAACCAAAGGGGATGATGGATGGAGTGTTGAACATTGCAAGCCCCCACCCTCAGTCAACAGATCTGGGTTTAATCCATCATCATTCTTTAGCTCACTCCGCCACCCCAGTCCAGACATGGTCATGTGCAAATCAGTCTGACCCTGTGCCTCATGGGAACATTCCAGTCCAAACTGCAAAGCCATGTCTTCCCTGGACCGGAAAGAAGCATTCTGTGTTATTACCGGAGATTGAGTTTGACCCTTCAGTGGATCTCCTTGTGTCCTATGACGTCGAGTCATTGTACACCTCTATCCTCCAGAATTACACCCTGGAGGTGATTGAAGAATTACTAGGTGAACATGACTTTTATTCCATCACGCCTATCTCCTTGATAATGAATTTGTCTACAATAGCTATGAAAGAAAATTTCTTTGAATTTGAAGGGCAGTGCTATTTACAGACATCAGGGACCAGTATGGGCAGTATTTTTGCCCCTAGTAGGGCGAACCTGTACATGCACAAATTTGAGCAAGACCACGTATTACACACTACAAACCCGTATCTAACATCAGTGCGGGTTTGGAAGAGATACATCGACGACATCTTGGTCGTGTGGCGTGGTACTGTGCATGCTCTGTTGGCTTTTCATGATTGGTTAAACAATCGTAACAACTTTCTACGGTTCACTGTGGAACACAATCAACATTCACTGGCTTTCCTCGATCTGCTGATTACCATAACACCAGAAGGCCTCAAATCTGAGCTCTACAGGAAGCCCATGGCACGCAACTTGCTATTACAATACAACAGTTGCCACCCTAAATCACTACATGATAACCTGCCATTTGGGCAGTTTCTGCGTATTCAGCGGAACTGCCCCACCAAAGAGAGTTTCAACAAACATGCCAAAGATCTAGAAGACCATGTTGGGGATAGATGCTACCCATAGAAACTAGTCCGACGTTCAAAAAAGAGGGCAGCTAACAATAATCGAGAGGCATTACTTGTGCCAGCTCCACCGAAAGTGCAGAACCAACGGACGACCTGTGTGAACACCTTTAGCACGAGATCCAATGCTATACAGCTCAACGAAGAAAACCTTGCCTCCATTGCTCTAGCCGTTCCGCTCGGTTTCACTTTAAGTCTCTCCAATAGAGAGAAGAACAGAAGAGGTGGCGGAGTGGCTATTATCTTTAAAGATAAATACACCTTATCCTCTTCCACTCCTACCACCCTCGCCGGCATAGAGGGGCTACACTTCTGCCTCCAAATCAACCCTCAAACGTCCCTAGCTGGCCTGATAATATATAGACCCCCGGACTGTTCTCTGTCCCATACCCATGAACTTATGGACTTGATAGTCCAAAACACTCTCTCTCACCAACACTATATAGTAGTCGGTGACTTTAACGTTCATGCAGACAGATCTGACTGTCTTTTGGCTTCCCAACTTATTAACACACTTCAATCAGCAAATCTAGCCCTTATCAGCCCCGGTACCACGCACCAGGCAGGCCATATGTTGGACCTCATTTTCTCTAACATTCCGGATACCACAACTAAACCCCCGCTGCCACTTCTATGGACAGATCACTTCCTCGTCCCCTTCCTAATCCCTTTCCCTGCTTGCTCTCGAACTACAGGAAAACGCACGTATGTACGAAGAAACTGGGATAACTTATCCACCGAGACCCTCTGTCCCGCGCTCGCAGCTGCCCCCCCTTTACTATCAGCAGATGTGAACTCTGATGCAATACTACTGAATCACTGGATTAGCAGCACAGTAGACTCTATTGCTCCACCCAAAATAGCCACGTCACGAAGTGAATCCCCGTCTGCCCCCTGGTTCTCTGCAGAACTGATAGCTGAAAAAAGCAATTGCAAAAGACTAGAACGTCAGTGGCGGGCTAGCTACTCCGAACCTGCAAAAAACTGCTATAAAAAAGCCCTGCACAGCCTTCATCACTCCATAAAAAAAGCAAAAAAAACTGTTCTTTGTATCCTCTATTCAACAAGCGGAACAACCGAGCAAATACATTTTTAAAATAGTTCAGTCCTTCTTCAAACCCAAGGCCATCGAAACAGAAATTATTCCCTCTAGCAAACTTTGTGAGGATATCTCGGATTTCTTCGACAAAAAATCCTGAAGGTCTATGACTCCTTCACCCCCTCCGAGCCAACAATTATGGCAGACCACGATATCATTGAGATGCCTACCCCTCCCTTAACTCGGTTCCTCCCAATCACCCACGAGGATGCATTGAAAGAACTACACAAATGCAAATCAGGTGCTCCTGATGACCCCTGCCCCCCCAAACTGTGGAAAATGATGTTGGATGCCACGGTAGGGCCACTCCTACACATCTGGAACATGTCCATCGAGACTGGCACGTTCCCCGACCGCTGGAAACATGCCACTCTTCTCCCATTGAAAAAAAACCCCAATGGCGCCCCCGATGATCTGAGCAATCTCCGCCCCATCTCCCTACTGGCAGCCCCGGGAAAAATGTTGGAAAAACTTATCCAACGCCAACTCAATAGTTTTATCGAAAAAAGTGGCATACTACACGAAACACAGTCTGGTTTCAGGGCCGGCTTCAGCACTGAAACTGCCCTCATTGAGGTGGCTGAGTCAATCAGGTGGTCGCTGGATTCAGGAGCATCGGCCATGCTGGTGCTCCTGGATCTATCTGCCGCCTTCGATACTGTGGATCACGGTAGAATTCTGCTCAGATTGAAGGATATTGGCTTAGAGGACAAGGCACTGAGCTGGTTGCACTCCTATCTTACGAACCGCTCTCAGAAAGTAGCTCTGGGCGCTTTTTCCTCTGAACCCAAACGGCTGTGGTGTGGTGTCCCGCAAGGGTCCGCCCTCAGCCCGCTACTTTTCAATGTTTATCTGGCCCCACTTTTTACCTTAATCGCCAAATGGGGGGTCAAGGCGATTTCGTATGCGGATGATACGCAACTAGTCTTCCCATACGTTGAGGTTTTCTTTTTGAAAATCGCAATTTGTTAATGCATTCCGAGGGTGCAGAGGGGGGTCCAAAGGACCCCCCCCCCGCACCCCAGAAATGTAATTTGAAGTGCATGTTTCACACACACATGTCCTAAGGACATGTGTGTCTGAAACATGAAAGTTTAAAAAATGCACTTTTGAGCTTTTTCAAAACTTTTCGCAAATTACCACGAGGTTCAACCTCGTGGTAATTTGCACCTCCTAATTGCTAATTCGCAATTAGAAAAACAATCATGCATTGCTTTTAAGGAATCGCAAATTTGCGATTCCTTAAAAGCAATCGCATTTTTGGAAATCGCTAAAAATAGCGAATTTCACAAAAATGCATGATGCATCCCAAAAACTTATTTAGGAAGTGCAAAAGGCCGATTTTATCGATTCGCACCGTTTGCACTTCCTAAATAGGTTGATGCATGTGGGGGCATATCTCTCCGCATCTTCACGAGCTGCACTGGCTTCCAGTGGCGAGCAGAGTAAAATTCAAAGCGCTCACCCTAGCTTACAGAGCACAAAAGGGGACTTGTCCCAATTATCTTAAACTCCGACTCCCCCGCTACCATCAAGAGAGACACCTGAGATCGAACTCGCAGATCCTACTGGCTGTACCTCGAGCGAGAAGGGCGAGACTCGGAGGTAGATCTTTCTCGGTAGGCACTGCGAAGCTTTTGAACTCCCTCCCCCCTGCCATCCAATCTGCCCAGTCAGAAGCCATGTTTAGGAAACTCCTAAAGACTTGGCTCTTTGCACAAAAAGCCTAGTACCTCTCCCTGCATTCCTCTCTGATGCTGCGGTTTCTTTTCAGCGCTGGGACACCTCCTCGCGAGGTAGATGTTCGCGCTATACAAGAATCAGTATTATTATTATTATTATTATTATACAGCGAATCATCAGGAAACATTGGAAGATCTTGAATACTGGAACTGACTCCCTTGAACAGTCTCTCCTTGCGTTTAAACGAGGTACTAGTATCAAAGATCAATTGATACATACCAGACCTCCGGCAAGAGAGATACACCAAGTAGGCACACTGTGGGATATGCCAGCAGTGACAGGACACCACCCCTGTGGTAATTGCGCAGCCTGTCCATAAACAAAGCGCTCCACAAGTATTGATATAGGGAGCAGTCGCCCATGGGAACAAAGGCGATTCACAAATTGCAACAGCAGCAACTTGATTTATCTTATCACCTGCCCCTGCCTCCTGAGATATGTCGGGATGACAACTCGGAAGATCAGAACTAGAATTTCTGAACATAAAAGCACAATAAGGTGCAAAAAACAGGCAACCCGACTAACAAACCACTTCTTGGAAGTAGGGCACAAACCCACAGATTTCGAGTGGACTGTACTGGAACAACCAACCATCCCAGCACATATAACCGATGTGTCTAAACACCTGTTTAAATTGGAACAAAAGTGGGTATATAAATTAAACTGCGATAAGGCTGGCCTCAACGAGGACATGCCATGGATGTCGCTGTAAAGAATATTCATTAATGCCAACTTGAGTGCAGTGAATCATGCCTTATGTACACGATCTATCGCACAACATGATATCCAGTCTGGAGTTGTTACACTGTTCCCTGTAAAACACATTAAGACTCTCATTATTACCTTGGTTTCCACTGGGTCTATGCAGCGACAGGATCTTTTTAGTTTGGAAACGTTTCAACTAAGTGGTCGTAGTACCACGAGCCACTTCACACTCAATTACAAAAAGATTGACACTGTAGAAGAATGTAGCCGGATAAAGAGGGTCAGAGTATGTGCCCCATAGTACTATAATGCCAATGTATAAAGCACAAACAACGGTACTACACTCTCCAATACGACAGTAAAATGTAAGAAGTCGAAGCAGACTACAATACCCAACGACCCCGGGTTGCCTGATATATATGACACGCCACGGGCTTCATCCGGAAAGTACATTTCCCATGATTCTGCGTCGCGGAAAAATGCCGTCATGCCTATCCAATCAAATGAGGGCAGAAGTAAACAAAGATGGCCCCTGACCGTGTCTCGATATCTCCCCATACAGCCCAGTTGGCTGCTAGGAGTACCGAGGGACAGGTTAGTACAGGCTTTCTTTCCAATGTATACCTCTACTCTCTTTCGTAGCATCACAGTAGGCTATACGAGGTGCTGGACGATTACTTCCAACTTGCCCGCTTTTAGAAGCGCCCGTGAGTTTTACAAAACACTGGCTCTTTGAGAGGCTTCTGAGAGGTGGTTAGGTTAATTACTGCCCTCGAGAGTCTCTTTTCTAGTCTCAACCTAGCTACGCCGAAAATCGATGCAGCGACAAAAAAGCTTTTTAGGCCTCAAGTCACCTTAAGAGTAGTTTTGTACAAGATAACGACACAATTGAAAGGGTGCGCCTGTTTTGGCTCATTATGCCATATTTAGGAGAGCGTTAGTTTCGTTGTCCAAGTAAAGAGGATACTAGTGTACCATCTGTACCGCACAGTTACAACAGTGCGGTTTGTCATTGAGAACACGCATTAACAACACGCGATCTGACTTGCGCTTATAGTCTTCTGCAACGGAAGTTATACATGACCCTCCGTGATGAGGGGATAATCTTAAACATCAATAAGTTCCCTAGATAGGGTAACACATGATCTTACGTGCAGAGGGCCTCATGGAAGAGATAGGTTCACTGTTAATTCTTTTAACTTAATGTACTGACAGAGTCTCTATCTGTCTAGTGGTCGCGAAGATAATCATCACTATTCTACATATTTTCCCACATTATAGAGCGGTTCCCCATTGTCCTGAGCTGCATGCCAGGTGAGGAGAAGCACGTTCCTCTCTCGCATTTGAGGTGAGCCTGAGGTCAAACTTTATTTAAAATCGGGTTTAGCTGAACCCACAAAAAGAGAAACTATCTTGCATAATGATGTAGCATGTGATAACTCATACTAATGTTGGTACTGTTATCTTGCCCTTTTTTGTCCTTTCTTTGTCTATGTTTTGTTTGTGTCTTGGTGACTTCAACATCTGGTATCTTCTATCTATTCAGGAGGATTGCCAGGAGTGAACAGGTGATTTCTATATCATTTTTTGTGTTCACTGTAATGTTACCTTAAGCAGTAGCAAATATTTAATGGGTCATGATGAAGCGGTAGATACCTTTTTGGATCTTTAATTTCCGCAGAAACATGTCGACCAGATTATCTAGTCAGTAGTCATTTGTTTAACCAACTGACCTATTTCCACTCATTTGTTTTTATCCCTTTGGAAGTGGACGGCTCCAGAATAAAGTGTCAATTGCGTTCACTCTCCAATTTTAAAAGAGCACTTTTCTTTTTTCACTAATTATTCCATGCACTGCTTTCAGTTACAAATACATACCAGCTATTGACCTTGTGGGTCCTAGTACCATTGTAGTTAGCCATGTCATTACTAAATCTTTTGAGGTGGTTGCAATATGGACTCCCCACTTTGTGAAGTGGTCCAGATGATGGAAGGGCGGTACAGAAAAAGTAACTGATGGATATTCTTTCACACTGCGTAAATATCCTGTTGTATGCCTCACATTTAAGGTACACACAGAGTCATCAAGACACACATAAACATTTTTTTCCCTATAGACCCACAGTTATTCTTGTTGTAATACATATTCTGATAAGGGGGCTGTAACTGTGCTGAGGTCGTTAAATATTCCCTTGGACCCTCAACCCACCCGTTTGTTTTTGATGTCACACCATAATGGCCAGATCATTTTGTGGTTGCTCATTCGATCATAAGGTACAAAACTGTGATACTCTAACATGGTTTCCTATGCTTGTCTTGAGAAACGACTGTCATTTCCTTTTTCAAAGGTTAGTTGACAAAAGAAATGAATATTGTTGTGTTCCATGGTGTCAGTACAGAGGTTACATTCTCACCAATTTACTGCCCAATGAACACTTAAAGAATGTCCTTAGTTGTGTGAAATGTTTCACATTCAGAACAGTTAAAGCAACATTTGAAGAAACATTAAAAGTCCATTGTATTAAGCTATGCAATAATGCAGCTTAGGAAAGAAATGAATTAATGCATTTAAAGCTAATGGTAAAGTAACTCCTAATTATAATCAAACTTAAACATTTCTTAAGAAATAATGTTAATGAGTTCAGTGTATTAGTGCATAGAAATTACTAAAGTAAGGTATGGCCTACTCCCACAAATGCTCTACATTCATAGATGAAAATTATTCTTAAAATTCATTTGAGTAAAGTAGTTTTGACATATTTATGATCCTAATAATGTAAAGTATCTCTACTGAAAATCTCATTTATGTAAGTCATTGCACCTACATTTTGTGCCACATTTTCTTCATGATGCATTACTATGAAAGGTAATAGAAATGCTCAGATTATTAAATTTACATTATTTTGTCAGTAAAAGCATTTTATATCATTCCCTTCATAAGCCATCTTTTATTGCACCCTATTAGTAAACGTTGTTAATCTTTTTGCATTTTTTTTCTACTCATCCTAGGCATACTTTTATGGGGCTACTACTTTAACTTTTCTCATTCTGTGTCATTTTTCTCAACTTGTGCAAAGTGCCCTTTTAGGTTTCTGTGTCTAAATCAGTAAATGTGAAGTGTAAAGAATAATTGGAGTTTGAGCACTATCAGGCCTCCCTCTGGTGGCGAATGAAGCCATAATAAATCTTCCACATCAGATTCGCCACAGATTACATTTTTTTGTATTTAAACTTTTTCTTCTATACTCTTCTAGAATTTTCATTTCGTCATAGTATTTACACTGTTCATCCACTATTTCAAGGCCAGATCTCGTTCTTTTCACTCCTTGTTTGTTCTTTTGATACCTACAAAGTTTGATAGGTAGTTGTTGTATTATCTAAAGTTGTGTTTTCTATGACTCTAAAAGTGTGTGTTGTTTTAATGTATTTTTCACTATTTCTACTATGCCAGTCGTCTACGTAATATGTGTTACCCTCTTGGGCCCTTCCTTGTTGCCCCTCCCACAGTGTTCATGGAACATTCCATTGCCACGCTCCCTGTTATTGACGGTTCAACTGTCACTGCAACTGGAGGTTGTGCTCAAGTAACTTAATAATTGACTCTTGCTATCTATTTGTGCCGCATTGGGCGTATTGCCAACACTGGCAATGATTTGAGGAAATAAGAATCAGCTGTGCAGGGGGTAGCAGTGCAACCTCACCCCTGTTCGTGTGTCACAGTGCCGTTTTGATAGCCTTGATGTCAAGGAATAACTTCCTTCAGAAAGGTCAGCTGAATTCCAAGCAAGGTGTGTGATTTAGTCACCTCTGCAGGGGTGTACATTTCATGAGCATTTTGCCCAAAGAGAGCACCACTAATGGTCTCGAGATAGAAATGACTAATCCAGTACCTAAGTTACCCATCCAGTTGCTAACAGTTGACAATCCTTTACCTGTCACTTCCCTGGCACCATTTGATTTTAAATCTTTCAAGTCAGTAATGATTTAATGTAACTTTCTAATGGCCTCATCATGACTTTGGGGGTGTGGCAGCGGACTGCCATGCCGGCACCCTGCTGCCGCACCGCCAAAGCAGTGGTGTACATTCGGAGACTGTATTATGTAGTGTTTTAAGTCCTCATGTGAGGTGAAAAAAGAACATTTTCTCGCATGAAATAAAGTCCTCACTGAGGGGACGGAACCTCAGCACTTACATTCTAGGTTATAATTGAGTGTAGTACTTCTACTTATGTTTTGACCCCCAGGATTATAGCACACGTGTCATCGGGGGCACAGTAACTCATTTTGGAATGCATCACATGCCTGCCAGAGTGCTAGAAATTGTGGTTGTCTTTGATTTTGTGTTGCCACTAATTCTGGTGTGCCCTTGAACTTGATCTCCAGCTGTGCGAGGCATATCCCCTGGCAGGTGATGGAAATCTCAGTCAGCGTTCGCCCTTGTAATCCTATTGCTATGTGTGACACTATCACTAGTCGCCTGCTCGAGCAGCACCTTATTGGAACGTGTGTGCCTACGTAACTCCGGTACCAGTGAGTGACTTACAGTGAGGTGAACGTGCCAGGCTTCTGTGCACACAGTGTGAGGCAAGCCCTGTGTGAAATTCAGGAAAGGATGTAGACTGAAATGTAGTTTTATACTGATGGTAGATATATTCCAGATGGTAGTCAGGACAGGAACATATGAAGTATCAGGTAAAACAGCCCCACCGGGAGCAGCATTACTACTGGTCAGTCTACATACATCAACTGACAATTCCACTCAAACATACACACAGGGAACATTATATGACATCACTAAGACTGACTGAGCAGCAGAGTACAGAGCACAGAAAAGAGACTAGTCAGAGAAGAGATCAGAACACCACACACCTCCCGCCCTAATGAAGGCAATAACAAATAAAGAGACAAGAGGTATGGAAATGAGAACAAATAAGTAAAGAGAAAGGAAAAACAGGTCAAAAGACACAAAACACACACACACACACACACACCCTTTGAACAATAGAGATATGTGTGCAATAAAGAAAGGAACACAATAAACATAAAAGCAAGCCCTAGGAAGTGTCCCAACACCCAGAACAACAAAATGCATTACGCACAACTGTAAATACAACATGAAGCAAAAAAACTCACTAAATATGGTTTGAGTATCAGAATAAGAACCCACCACCACTCAGAATTACGCATGAAACATTGCACAGTAAATTCAGACATTTAGCGCAAATGCCCACTAAATACTAAGGCCCCCCTTAGGATGGTGGGCAGACTTCAGTCCACCCACCACCCTAGCGGTGCTGGGACCGCCCACCAGTGGTGCGGTGGTCCCGCACTGCCAATTAGCATGTGACCGTCACCCTGGCAGTCGCATGCCCCATTTTCAACATTGTGGCAGGCGGTGCTGTAAACAGCACCCGCCACAATGTTGAAAATGCATGTTGTGCATTGGCATGCACAACGTGACAGACTCTGCATGGTGCCTGCCACCTTGTGAATGCCAATGTTGGGGGGGTACCATGGGAACCCCCCAAGTGCAGCCCCCCACCCCCTGGGGTTCCGCAACGGGCCCCCACAGTAAACTCTGTATGCCTTTCCATGGTGGAGCCTCCACCATGGAAAGGTATTTCACCGCCCTTATCTTAATAGGCACCACCACCATATTATGAGCTTTTTCCACCTGGTAGGCAATTGTGATGATTGCCTACCGGCTGAAATCCGACGCTGTACCCCCCGCCATGCTAATGTTGCGGGGGTAAATGGCCGTCTGGCGGGGTGTTTTGGCGGATGGATCCGCCCACCATGCTAATGGGCCCCTAAATGTGGTTTAAGTAACAGAAGTACCCATCTCCACTCAGAAGAAATTTGAAAATAGAAAATGTCCACAACCAGGCAACAATATAAGCAAAAGTGGAGCGAAATTGCCCTGTAAAAGTAGTTTGAGAATTCATCTACAGAAAAAACCCACCATCACACAGAAAAGCTTTGGACATAGCAATTAAGTCCAACACGTGTCAACTGTAAATGTATAGAAAATGGAGCGAAAGTGCCCCGCAAACGTGATTTGGGAAATCATCCACAGAAGAACACACCACCACACAGAAAACGTTTGGACATTGAAATAAAGTCCACCACCTGAAAACACAAACAAAATTGGAAACATAATGTGCCCCCTAATAAATAGTAAGAGCTTAAAAATTATGCTCACCAACAATCAACCCAAGTAAAGTTTCAACACAACAATAATTTAGGATGCAGGAAAACAGCAATCCCAGCACTATATTTTTGCACAGTAATGGCTAAGTAACTTACTCTCCACCGGGGACCGCAAAACAACTCCTAAAATGATAAAATACCAAACTTACATCAAACACACTAGAAGCCCAAAGAGAATCAAATAAGATTACACTACAACAAACCACAGTGCGTCTGATCAAGGTTCTGCACCTCAATTACCCTAGTAAGTCAAATGAATAAATTGTTTGTGCAATGTCATCCAGAGTATGCTGCACAAATACCCCACTGGAAACCAGATAGGAGAATTCAAGAATTGAAGGACGGTGCACCAGAATGGAGTCAGAGATTCCAAATTGTAATCTAAAAAGTATTCTTCATTTAGTCTTCAAATGTAAAATCTTTTTGTGGACATCAACCAACGCGTTTCGTTCCGAGAGGAACTTCGTCAGGGCAATAATGTCTATATCTGGTGTCCCTCGAGCAGTATCCTACAGTCAGTGGTTTCCTCAGTGACTGATATTCAAAATTGATTTAATTTGTTTCGCTGTTAGGTTTTACAAGTCTTGTACATGTCTCAAGATCCCACCGCTTCACAATTAAATCAGTCCGTGTACAGGATAAGACACCAGATCCTTTAAAAATATATAAAGAGTAGCCACATCAAGGAACATATGGCCAAGTTTGTGAAGAATTCTCCTAATCACACGGCACCCTTGAGACACCTATTAAAGAAAGGAGCTCATTTTGAGTGGAATGGTGTTTGTGAGCTAGCATTTGAGCACTAGTCGGATCACCATTCTGGGGTAATTTTGACACAACACAGAAAACATTACTATACACAGATGCTAGTTCTAAGGGAGCATCACTAGTACAAATTGTGAATTGCAAGGAGAAAATTGTGTCATTTGCTTCAGGGGTCTGAAAAAAACGCTGAAGCTCACTATATCACTTTTGAAAGGGAAGGGTTAACTTGTTACTGGGCTATTTCTCACTTCAAATTATTCCTGAGGGGCATCCCTGTTAGGTTTAAACTGATCATGAACTCCTTATGTACATTTTCACAATCAAAGGGAGAAACAGTCTACACCTAGCATAGCCAAGTGGTTCCTGGCATTGGAGGGATAGAACTTCAAGATTGAATTTGTCCAAGGGTACAAGAATTCTACCTTTTGCTGATTTTGCACACAACACTGCATAGCTGTTTTTGTAAATTAGCCCTCATGAAGGACTACACATGAGAAAAGGTTTTGTTTTCGACATCTCTAGACTTGCATCGTGCCCCTAGTATGCACAGTGAGTGCTGAAGCCGTCAAGGTTATCAAAACATGTTAGCTGTTTTTTGACATGTTCGGGTAACATTTTCTAGACACTTTGGCAGCTGTGAGCCAACTACGATTGTGGCGTCCTTATTATCACACACTCGACATGAATTCACACACTTGGAAGATTTCCGTTTCCAGGAATGCTTAGAGCCTATGCTGATCCAGATGTAATTTACTTCTACTGAGCAGAAAGGTAATGGGGTCCCCCACACAAGCCTAAGAGACCTTCTATAGTTTATAATACATAGTTCCTATATAGGGAGGGTGTTAACCTAGGCGCTATACGACCTATTTTCACCATCATTGTAATATGATTTCTCCTTTTGTATTTTATGGACTTGTAACCATGCTACTCCATATTATTTCTAATCATATGTCTGCTTATGTTGGCCTAGATCCTGCACTTGAGAGTTGAGAGCACATCATTAAAATAAATCTTTTAACCTTACTGTGTCTCTTATTTACTCCTGTTGTGGACTGGTATGAGAGTATAACTAAAGAGTGTTCTCACTTCCCACCATTCCTGATTTGGTACTAAGTTGCATGTTCTAGGTTGTCTAATCATTGGTTACTTTGCCATAGGAAGAAGAGCTAACGTGACACTGATGCTAGCTGGTTGGGGTTTTTCTAGGTACTGAGGTGAGTTTCTGGTACACCACAATTTACTGATGTCCTAGGTCTCTGTGCACAGTTCTGTTTGTGAGCAGGATCCTTTCAACAGTCTACATGTGGATATTTGTTGTTATTGGGAAGTGAGTCATGAATTGTACATTCACAAGGACATGGTTATGAGGGGTGAGAAGATTGTTCACCCGGGGGTCTCTGGGAGAGAATCGCTGACCTAGACATTTCAAAATATCGAGTTTGAAATGTTGATTTACACTAATATCAAGTTTGAAATATTGTGACAGAGATTTTAACAGCATGAATATCGACTTTAAGGTAAGAAATATTGATTTAAAAAATATAGAAGTCATTAATATCGTTTGCAAAAATATAGTCATTTAAAATATCTATTTTTTAATTAGTGTAATGTATTTTAGTATATATTTTAAAAGTATGTGATGTGTTTTTTATAAGTAGTGTTTATGTTTTTTAAGATATGTGTTCCATTGTTAGCTGTTATTAATTTTATTTTAATTACATTTTAAGTTTTTTAGTTCCTTAGCGGGTTTTGGGTTTATAGGGTAATAGGATGGGAAGTAATTTAAATATAATAAACATTTTTTTAATTGAGATTTTATAATGTTAATTGTGTTTAAAACATTTTGGGGTACTTTTTAGGTGCAGGCTGTGGGGTTTATAGGGCTAAAGGGTGGGTAGTAATTTATTTTTAATTAATTAATAATTATTTGTTGATTATTATTTATTGATTAATTGACAATTAATTATGGCAATTGTGTTACTAATTTTAGGTGCAGGTTGTGGGGTTTGTAGTGGTAAATGGTGGGAAATAATTAATTTTTAGTTAATTAATAATTATTCTTTAATTAATATTAACTAATTGACAATTAACTATAGAAATTGTGTAATACTTTTTAGGTGCAGCATATGGGTATCTAGGGATAAAGAGTGGGAAGTAATTTATTTTGAATTAATTAGTGGTTAATTATATGAATTAATTAATTGACGATTAATAATGGTAATTTTGTAATAAATTTTAGATGCGGGTTATGGGGTTTTTATGGGTAATGGGTGGGATGTAATTTATTTTTCATGCCTTAATGATTAGTTGATCATAATATTTATTAATTAATTCATAATTAATAGTGTAATTGTTGAAATATTTTTGTGTGTTTCAGTTTTGGCTATATAGGGATGAAGAGAGGGGAGTAAATTAATTTTACTCACTTTATTATTAGTTGTTAAATACTATTAGTTATTTAATTTAAAAAGCTTTTAATTGTGTAATTTATTTTTTGACAGTTTAATTTTAGGTGTGCGTTGTAGGAATGATATGTGTAAAGGGTTGGAAATTAATTCATTTTTATGTGTTTTATTTGTTTATCAATAATAATATTTGTTTAATTGATCATTAATTATCCGCTTCGCTGCAGATGATGAGCTGAGCTCGTCATCAGCCACGGTAGTCGTGTGCGGATGACGAGCTGAGCTCGTCATGTAACGCGGCTTTTCGTAAATTGCAGCAAACAGCGGGAAAAGCCGCCGCAGCGATACGGTTATGTTAATTATGCAAATACTTTTTTATTTTCGATGTGGGTTGTGAGTTGTGTGGTGTTATAGAGTAGGAAATAAATAGACTAAATTCATGTAATAATTCATGTTTTTGTTATTAAATCATTCTAAACAATATTTATTTTTTGAAAATGATTTTCCTATTTTATTTAATATGATATTTGTAGGTATTTGTGATATGTATCTAACATTATATTATTTTTTATCTTTCTACTTTTAATATTAAATATACTTTTATTTTTATTTTTAACATATTTTTGTCTTTACTTAAACAAAAATATTTTATTTTCTTGAAGGTATTTTTTTTTTTTTTTTTTTACTGACTGGAGTGAGAATAGTCAATTTTGACCCTCCGCAATCCGACACTTTCCCTATTCATGCAGTAACTGAAGTGGGAATAGTACATTGTATCCCTCTGCTATCCAACAGTTTACCTACTGTTGTACTCACTGGAGTGGGAATAGTAATTTGTATCCCTCCGCTATCCAGCACCTCACCTACTGTTGAACTCAATGGAGTGGGAATAGTACATTTTATCCCTCCGCTATCCAGCACTCTCCCTACTGATGCACTCACTGGAGTGTGAATAGTCATTTTTACCCCTCAGGTATCCAGCACTTTCCCTACTGTTGCACTCATTGGAGTGGGAATAGTAATTTTTACCCCTCCGCTATCCTAAACTTTCCCTACTGTTGCACTCATTGGAGTGGGAATAGTAATTTTTACCCCTCTGCTATCCAACACTTTCCCTACTGTTGGACTCACTGGACTGGCAATAGTACATTTTATCCCTTAGTCATCCAACACTTTCCCTACTGTTGCACTCATTGGATTGGGAATAGCAACTTTTACCCCTCCGCTATGCAACACTTTTCCTACTGTTGCATTCACTGGACTGGGAATAGTAATTTGTAACCCTCTGCTATCCAACACTTTCCCTACTATTGCATTCCCTGGAGTAGGAATAGTAATTTTTTACCCCTCTGCTATCCAACACTTTTCCTACTCTTGCTCTCACTGGAGAGGAACATTTAGGTTTAAAGATTTTTAAATAGTTTAATTTTTTAATTAATAATAAGATGTTTTTTAAATTGATTTTATGTTATTGATATATGTATATATATATATATACATATATATTCATTTGTAGAATTTTTTTATGATCTTAAAATGATAAAATACATTAAAATTAATATTGTTTTAAAAAATATATATCTATATATTCATTATTATATATGTGTGTATTTAACTTTTAAAAATTAAGTTTATTTGTTATATTTGTTAAAATGTATATTAAATCTAATTACATTTTTAATTAATTTTATTCTTTAATATATTTAATATGTATTAATGTATTTTATATATATATAAAACTATATTTTGTACAACTATATTTATGACATCAATGTTTTTTCCCGATGTTTTTGTACTTACCGTTATTAGTATAGGATGTAGATATTTTGGACATCGATATTCTGGTCACAATATTTTTGTATGGGGATATTTTGGGTGTAGATATTTTGTCAGTGTACCATGAAGAATATTTGGGGTGCAGTATTACCAAATCTAAAGTCAGGTCTGCATACTGGTTCCCTGGAATGGACAATCTAGTATAGGACAAGGCCAAGGAAGGTCTTACATGCTCCGTGAGCCATGAGAGGAGTTGGTGTCTGAGCGACGCAAGGCCCCTTGGAATTTAGACATTTGGTAATTATTTTACCTTTAAACCGGCCTGAATATTCAGAGCTACTGTGGATTTTACTCACCTGTTATTAACAGCAAGGTGGATACTTTTTACACACTAATATTTGCTCCCACTGGCCGCCTCCTTCCTTTAATTTTGATGGATACTCCGGGACGACGCCGCCATCCAGGTGGACTACTATAACTTGTTAAGACTGAGTCTATGGTTCTGTTTTTCATCACTTATTGTTAAATTTAGATGACGTCTGCTTCCAGGTTGCTCTTTCACTGCTCAATCTTCCAGACTTGATGAAGACCCACAGTTAAGGTAAGTTGCCTCCTTTTTGTGCCCGGTCAAAACGTTGATGCCCTAAAACTAAGGGGCTCATTAGTATGGAGCGCGGACTTTGTCCGCCCGCCATACCACCGGGAAATGGGATCGCCCGGTAAGGGTGCGGCAGTCCCGCACATCCCATTTCTGACATTCTGACTGAAAGCACCGCCTGCCACAATGCCAAAAATGCAGGTTGGGCTTTTCAATGCATAACGTGACAGGCACGGGGGTTTCGCATATATATATATATTTAAAAAAAACGTGTATACAACATGGTTTGAATAATTATGACACTGCACTATGATTTTCGAAGCATTATGCACAATAATGCATGATAATGGTTAAATGTTTTTTTACTTGTAGTTACCCCTGAAGAAAGGCTCCTGAAGCCTGAAATGCATTGAGTATTTTAAATAAACGCTGCCTGTAACGAATCTTGCATCAGTTCGTGTTCTTGTAAAAGGCCTGGATGGGCACAACTTGAAACATGGGAAACCTTGAAAATAGCACTCCGTGCGTGGATTAATACAGCAGTTCAAGTGATAAGAAGAAAAAGTAAAGCAAAAGGAATAAATGGGATAAATTGATAAATAAAAAAAAGGAAGGTAAAACTAAATAGAACGACTTCGCTGTGCGATTGGTGGGGGCGAGATGACGCCCCAATTCAAGTTGATGTCTACTGCTGTGACATTTGGGCATGTCACTTACTGGTCAGCACGCACTCTCGGAGGAGTATTGCAAACAAGCTTGAATATTCATGATTAACAGGTGTGCATCCCAACACCACAACAGTACCACGCAGTGCCTGCCATGTTGTACATTTAAATGCAGAGGGGTACCATAGGTACCCGCCCATGTGTACCCCCCACCTCCCAGAATCTCTGGGGGCCAGCAAAGGGCCTGGCTTTCAGTGTCCCAGCGTGCATACTAATAAGGATGGCTTTGTCTACCAGATATGCCCCCATATTATCTGCTTTTCCGCCCAGTCGACTCAATGACCGGGCGCAAAAGTGGCGGAAACGTGCTGGACGGTCTTCCCGTCCGCTGGGGTCCCCTACCATAGTAATGTGGCAGGGTAATTTGCATGCGGGCGGGGCAATATGTTGGGCGGATCACCACCGCCATGGGGGCGGTGGTGATCCGTCCGACATACTAATGGGGCCCTAAGTCTGGATTAAAATGTGGTATCCACATATTGACAATTGTTACCCATCAGCTGTGCCATTCTTGGATGGAATACATGCTATACCTATACATTGGACAGTCTATGAGATGAAGAAATCTAATTGAAGAAATGGGACCTTAAACCTTTCCATTTCCCCTTTCCACACTCTCATGAGCACCTTCTCTCAGTAACCACGTTATCCTTTATTTTGCACTGGAGTGAATGCAAATTTTCGACAAAATAATGTCTGTATGAAATGCATAATTACTATGTTGGTTTGAAATTTCAACTAAAAACCTTTTTAAATTAAATATATGTGTATGTGTCTCAAACTTTTTCAGATTTATCTAGGTTTGCTGATCTGATCCCTCACGTCTTATGTTTCATATATTGTTAGGAGATATCAGGGCCGGCCTTAGGCATGTGCAAGCTGTGCACCTGCACAGGGCCACCAAATCCCAGGGGCCACCACATCAATATATATCCTTAATATAATAATCCTCTGAGGATGGATACATATTTGTGTGGGGGCCCCTGGCAGGGATTTGGTGGCCTCCGGCTCTGTTACACTTCCAAACACCCTGACCCCCCCTCTTCACTGGCCTCCGCGCCTGGCCCCCACCCGGACCCCTCTTCCGGGGCCCCCTACCTACACTCCCTGCCCAGGGCCACCATGAACCTAGAGCCGCCCCTGGAGATATTGATACAATCATCACTCTCTGTTTTGTTTGCTTCCTGTGACCGGACCATTGTTTGTCTCTACCCTGAGGGCTGAAAGCAGGCATATAAGGAAAGCACTCTTGTCCCCGGTAAGTGTACCTTCTAAGTCATGGGACAAACTGGGGCTAGAAATATTGGGTCCTCTCAACTGTTCCACGTGGTCAGGCAAGTTCATTATTGTGTTGGTGGATTACTACTCACATTGGATTGTAGTTAAGGTGGTCAATTACATTACTACCCATGACATGATTGACTTTTTGTCAGATACTTTCATGACAGAAGGGATACCCAGTTCTAACACGGATAATGAGGCCCAATTCACCTTGTCATATGGATACTTCGTTACATATATTGCGTTAAGTTAGCATGAGTGCATTACATGTTTAAACAGCCTTTTTTCCTTCGGCTTCAGTTTTGCATACGACACATACTTGTTGTTGTCGCCTTCACCCTAGAAGCGGTGAGGTGGTTTATTTGAGAATAATATGTTATTTCTATGCTATCAGCTTTGCCTGGTACACTTGGTACAACTGTCTGCACACTGAGAGCTGCACACTCTAAAATTAACCTAACACAAGGTTGCTGGGAGGCTTGATCCTCGCACCACATTAGACATAACACAAATAATGTTGATGCCAACATTTTGGGCTCTACGCGGGTTTAAGATAGAGTTACACGGAATGAACGTAGACACTTGGTGCTGCGCATGAAGAGAGCTGGTAGCTGTTGATGTGAACTGCTCCTACTGACATTGAGAGGTATGGGGCCGCCCTGCTAAAGCCCAAATGAGACCTTCTTAGATATAATATAATATGCTAGATAGGGTGCGCGAAATATAGGTGATATAGATTTCTATAGAAATTGCATTATAACATGCTAGCACCTTTTGCTTACTATGGATTAGTGACTATGCTGCTGACTCTGATTTTTATAATCTGCATTTTGGTATTATACAAGATACTGCGTTTGAGAACTTTGCATTGAATAATAAATATTTCAAACTTGCACTTGTGTTCTTTGACTCTCAGTTTTGGTTTGAAATGATTATATAACGAAAGAGTGTTCATGTGTTCCACGACTCCTGAGGTATTCTAAAGATCATGTTCTGGTTTGTCTAAGACATGGATCATTCCATAATGATCCATGAGACACTGTAGCTAGCTAGGTAAGGAGATTTCTGACACTGAGATGAGTTTTTGGATCATCCTAACTCACTGAGGTTCTAGATCTCTATGCACAGTTCTGTGGGAGAACGGAAACCCTGCTACATGGCGCCCAACGGTTTGGTTGGCCTTATTTCATGACACTCGAGTAGTATATCATTCAAACCTTAACACCTTCATTCCCGTTTCCGGTAAACGGTGGTGTCGGAAAAACCTACCTATTTTTGATATAGGTCTTTTCAAGCTTGAATTCTTCTAAAAACGGTTTCTTTGAATTACTACCCAGTTGTACTACACACTGTTCTTTGTCTCTTTTCACTTCCTGTGCTAACATGGCCGTGGACATAGCGCAGCATAGCCGCGTCGCGGTTTGCGACCACTTGCGGGGTTATAATGTTCCCGCGGAAGGCTTGGCTGTGGTTCTAGTGGTGAGTGCGGAACATGCGTACCCGTACGAATTGTTTTATTCCTGGGTAACATTTCCGGCTTTGGACGCTAATTCGGGTGTCTACCATTCATACACTGCCACGGATGTACCGGCGGCTTATGCTCCGTACAGGGCACTAGAAGTACCTATTGACGCTTGGCAGCACGGAGTTTGGTTTGGTGGCGCCCTACCCCATTCTTTAACGGCTCCGAGGTTAGGTCCTTTGTCCATTCCGGGCACGAATTGGCCCGCTTTGGGTGGATTTACTCCTCATCCTAATCGCGCCACTTGTAACGTGGGTGACCTGCGGTGTCTTCATGAGGTCGCGGTTGGTGTGATTAGAGCGCTTGTTCATTACATTGGTCGTAATATTCATGGCGCAGCCCCCGCAGGTGCGCAGCTTCGGGCAGAACAGGCTGGTTTGAAGATCAGTCCTGTCTTGGTGAATTCCGTTATGGGCAGAAAGCCAGAGAATAAGGATGATTTTCCTTACTGGCTTGCCGAGAAATTCGACCAGCTGGAGGCTGTGTTTCCTAATACGACTCCGGGTGAAAAACACCGGATTCTTACGCTTAGTTTACCGAAAGATTTAGCCCCTGAACTTGCTGACTGTGAAACATGGGGTAAGACTTTTGCAGCGGTTTACTCGAGGTGCTATGGCACCCCGTCTGTGTCAAACCTTTCTGAGGTCCTTAAACGTGTTCAGGATGATCACGGACCGGAGTCGGCGGTTGAATTGGGTATGCGCCTGAGCGGCTCGTTTGAGACGGTTTGCGGTCTTATCCTTGCAAATGTCAAGGGGGATGCAGTGAACTTTCAGGTGGCCAATGCTCTGGCGTTAATTCCCGAGGCCGAGAAACCCCGTCAGCTGGCAAGAATTATTGTGGCGGCTTATAAAATGGTTGGCCGCACTTCTAAGGGTTTAAAAGCTTTTTCTGAAAAAGAGAGGAAGCAGCCCCAGGGACAGTCTTCGGAAACGGGTGGACAACCCAAGTCCAAAAAACAAAATTGGCCTAAAAAGCAGAAGCAGGGTAAGCAACAACAACAGCAGACACAGGTTTCTGGTCCTGCACCTTCGCAGCCTGCGCAGTCAGAACGTGTTTATGATTTGAGCGATCGCGCGATGATTAAAACGCCAGAGAGATATCAGGCTTCTGACCAACGCTCTCCTCGTTCCTTTCAGGACTCATCGGCTCCGTCAACCGGTGGTGGAGGGGGCGGCAGGGGCAGGGGTGGCCAGCAAGGACGTGGCCAGCCCCGCACGCGAAGTGAAGGGGATCAGCGGGACGACTCTACGCCTAAGAGACCGCAGTTTGCCAAGAAGAAAGTCGCTGCCTTAAAGGCGCATCGATATGCCCCAGATAGTGAGAACGCGGCTTCGGAATCTGACGTGGGCTCTGACCTTGCTGGACAGCGCGGCGGAGATTACCATAGTGAGAGAGGCCCTCCGTCCACTGTTGAAGGTGACAGCGACTGAGACTTTTATTGTGATTGAAACAGCAGATACACATGTTGCTCCCCCTGAAAGACTTTTTGAAATTGTCCTGTTGATTGAAGGTGACATGCAGCGAACTGTAAAAGGGGTATTTTGGGAGAATCTTTCGGATACGTATGACATTTTGCTTTCGGAGGCTGACTGGCCCCCACCTTTTGTTCTCGCAGCTCCGCGAGGGGAGGAGATAATCCTCCCCAGTTTCGCGCACACTGTACCGAGAGTGGAAGCGCTGCATTTTGCAGAAGAGTGGGCTCTGGCGCTTGCGCCGGCTGTGTACCGGAATCAGTGTGGCTGGGATAAATTGTCCCCTAGCCATGAGATTCCTTTACGGTCACAGCCGCAGCCACAACCCCAGTATCCCATACGGCGTGAAGCTAAAGCTTCGGTCGCGGCTATCCTTGAACAATTGGAATATCAAGGTGTAATTGAAACGTGTGTGTCACCGATGAATAATCCCCTTTTTACTGTTAACAAGCCGGACGGCTCATATCGTCTGGTTTTGGATTACCGGCATTTGAACTCGCATTGCCGTAACTGTGCAGTACAGAATACTCACGGCTCTGCCCTAGTGAATAGTCTTGAGCGTAAACGGTTCAAAACCACGCTTGACATTTCCAATGGTTTTTATGCACATAGATTAGATGGTCTAAGTTCCCAATGGACCAGTTTTACGTGCGGCGGCGTACAAAAAATGTTTAAACGACTCCCAATGGGATATAAAAATAGTCCTGGAGTGTTTTCCGCACGCATCGTCTCTCTTTTGGAGAGTTTCGATCCAGTTGCATGTTCGTATGTGGATGACATTTATCTCACAGACGACGAACTTTGGGTGCATCTGTGTCGAGTAAACAGCATAATTTGTAACTTTGCAGACATGGGTTACAAGTTTAACTTTGCAAAATCACACATTGCGGAGTACACAGTGTTGTTTCTAGGTTATGAACTTAACCATGAAGGAAAGGGATTGGCTCCTCACTTCCTGGAGAAGTGCGCGCAGTTGCGCTCTCCGACAACGCTGAAAAAATTACAGTCTTTACTGGGTTTTTTAAATTTCGGGAGGACATACATTCCGGAATATGCCCAGAGTATCAAGCCTTTATATGCCTTGGTACAACCATCGTTTTCCAAATCATGCTGGCTGCCTGAGCATTCAGCCATTCTGCAGTCTTTGCAGGCTGATTTGCTCACTTCTGACTACTTACAGACCCGTGATAACCAGACCAACCTGGTGATAAGAATTATCCCTGGGACGGTGGGTTTCACGTACCTGACTTTTAATGAGGGGGATACTGTACCTATTGCTTACAAGTCACACTTGTACACTTCGGCTGAACTGCGTTTTTCCACTGTGGAGAAAGTTTTAACGGCTGTGCAGATGGCAATTCTTAAGGAACGTGCCCTGTCGCAGGGAAAGCGCATGTTGGTGGTTACCCCGTGTCCTGCCTTGGAGGCGGTCACGAAAGCCAGTGTACCGAATTCTAAAGCTTTGCACCCTCGGTGGATTCAGTGGGCTACATCCTTGACATCTCAGGATGTCACGTTTATTTTTGACGCCGCTTTACGGTCGCAGGAGTATTTACAGTATGAATTTGTTCATCCTGCTCCTTTAGCAATGCGGCCGTTGGAGGATTTCCACTGTATCATTTACACGGATGGTTCGGCGCAGGTTGCGCATGGCTCTAAACATGCCTACGTTTCCGCTTGCGCCATTGTGGTCGGTGCCATGGTGAACGATGAGTTCAAGTCCAGCGTCGTGCACACGCAGACGCTTGGGGACTGCACCGCACAATTAGCTGAGCTGCGTGCTCTGATGCTTGCATTGGAGTACGCTGATCCTTGTGTGACGACTTTAATCGTAAGTGATTCTTACTACTGTGTCCAGTCTTACAATGAGAACTTGTTCTTTTGGATTCAGAATGATTTTCGTGATTCCAAAGGTAGCACAATAAAACATAAAATGATCTGGGTCCGAGTGGCGGAACTTAAAGAGAAACTGCCGCTCGTGTTTGTGATTCATACTCTCGGCCACCAGCGCGTGGGGGTCCACGCTGTTGGCAACTCGCTTGCTGATGAAGCAGCGAAGTCAGCGGTATCAAAATACTTAGTTGCAGCAGTCACGAGGTCCAAAAGCAAAATAGATGATGACATCTTGGCAGCTGTTGCTGCCACGGAGAAGGGAGGTAAATATCCTGCGGGGTTCCCTTCGAAGTACACATACCACTTAAGTCCCGATAAGGTTCCTTATGTGAAAATTCCTGAAGTTGGTGAGCGTCTAGTTCCCAACTCGGATCGCAGAGCTTCTCTGATTACAGCGGCTCATGAAGGTGTGGCGTCTGCACATGCGGGCGTCTCAGCCACTGTATCTCAGCTACAACAGAGGTTCTGGTGGCGGGGACTGTATAAACAGACGCGCGATTATGTCCTTATGTGTGACATTTGTCAGCAGATTAAGCCTTCTACTGCTGCGCGTCCGCCTCAGACACAGTTGTACATCTCTAATAAACCGCTTGGTTGTGTTTATTTGGATCACTGCGGTCCTTTTTCTTCTGATACTGCGTATAAATACATCTTAGTAGCAGTTGACTCATGCACACGCTTTGTATGGGTATGGCCGCATCGAAGCGCTGATTCGCGAACTGTCATTAAGGATTTGCGTGTCTTTGTGGGAATCTTTGCTTGTGGTGCTTTCCATTCGGACCAGGGTCCGGCTTTCGCCTCTAAGGAGTATAAGGATGCTATGGTTTCGTTGGGAGTACAGGTGAAGTTTTCAAGTCCCTACAGGCCTGAGGGCAATTCTGTAGTAGAAAGAATGAACCGCGACTTAAAGCAATCTTTGACAGCCCGTGTTATAGGCACTGGTAGAAACTGGCTGACCCACCTCTATGGCGTGCAGCGTGCGCTTAATAATCTCCCTAGAAGGTCTCTGGGTGGGCGGACCCCATACGAAATGCTCTTTGGTATCAAGATGTACGTCCCTGACCTTGATGGTGCAGACTGCCAGGCCCAGGCCGCGGCCTTTGACGTAGATGAACATTGCAATGTTTTACAGGATCTACAAAAGACCAGAGACAGTCTTGCAAAGGAACACTTGCCCTCCACGTCGGATGATGCTTTGCAGATCCCGGTAGTTGGCTGGCTACCCCAAGTTGGAGAACTGGTTCGAGAGAAGATCGATAACAAGAAAGAGTTTGGTCCCTCATATCGAGCGCCGGTTCGAGTCCTTGGAGTGAAGGGAACAAGAACAGTCATTTTACCACCACTTCCAGGTCGTAAAGAAAACAGATTTATTTCTATTGACAATGTCAAGACACACAGGGTGGCCGATTCTTCATAGCATGACACCGGCTGTATCCTGTCCTTCCATGGTGAGGCACTCTGTGCTGGCTATAACATCTGGTGCAGATCAGGAGGTGTCCCTCGAGATGCCTGCCATATCCAGTCCTTTATTAAATACTATTCCTGTTACTAACATTGATGAAGTGACATATGCAGATCCTGCTGATTTATCTATGTCCGATTTACATGCTCGTTTGGCTAACCAGTCCAGATTCTCTTTTGACTCTGATTCGGAACTTTCAAAGAAACCATCGACTATTGCAAAATATGCCACGTTGTTTAAAAAACATTTTTTAGTTCCACCTTGGACATACATTTAGCTGATACTATTTTCATTTTATCTTTTTATGTCAATTGGTTTTGTGTTTTATTTTTTCCGCCTGATCGATGGCCATTATGTGAAAGAAAGAACAGGAATTCGGTACCTTAATGGAACATTGGCCCCTCTTTCCTCCTCACATTCAGCACACAGACTAAAAAGAGACTTACATTCAGTAGAGATTACTGCTTGGCCTGTCCTTGATGGGATTGTGTGGGATGCGGTTAGGTTTCAGATACATGGCCCCACAGAAGTTATTAATGTTCCTAATGTGCTTAGAGTAAACATGGGAGATGTGATTAAGCAAAATATTCGTTCTGATGATTGGGATCTTCAGGCCGTAGAAGCATTGTTCTCTGATTTGAAATATTATGCGGCCTTTGATGATGAGGATTTGTATTTAGATTCTGTCAATTATGGTGATTTGTTTTGTTACCAACATTATGGAAATCATTTCTTGCACAAGACAAGTTCCAGGCGGGTTCCTGTGAATTACACTCAGTGGGAACATTGCCCTACTCCTTTACAGGGGAGCTCAAGTACGTTTCTGGGAAAATACTCTTACTTTACAGATTTTAATCAATCAAATCCTGAGTCGTTTTATTTTAAAGTGAACCAGAAATTCATGCCCAAAGTTAGACTAACTGACACAAAATTGCTGTATTCAAAGTCCTTTCTAGAAAGGTTATCTGTGGATGGCTATGAGTTATGGAAGGATGCTATTGACCTTAAATCGGTTTGGGGTACCAAAGATTGGCAGGTACAAGGCACTGAGGCTTTGCATCGTGCATGTCTCATCCCGAATCACATGTTGTTTTTAAATTCGACTATTTCCCAAACAACATGTTTTGGATTGGCTACATCTAAAAAATTAAATACCCCTACTATCCCTGATTTGGAAGAATATTCAGGTTGGAGTAATTTCACTACATTATCCATAAGTGGGATACAAGCACTTTTGCAGAATTCCTCCTTTAATATTTCCAGTTTTGATCCAGATGGGTGGCTTTTATGGCAAAGAAGCTCTGATTCTTGCCAACGTCGTTTTTTGGGTTTGTCTGAAGGATTTACACACATCAGGCCAGATCCCAGGTTTGACACAGATCACACTGTTACAACTTATTCAGTAGGCAAATTGTGTCAGAACTGGTTACAACATTCCACTTTAGCTGCAGTTAAACTGCATCTGTCCCAGTTGAATGAGAATATAGAGTTAAATGATTTTATAAAAGGCCCGACTATGGGTAGGTCTAAACGCTTTATTTATGCTGTTTACAATGAAATTTGGAAATTTTCACAAGTCGAAGCAGCTAAACGCCTGAGGGCTATTGATCAAGCCAATTTGGAAAAAGTGCTTGCAGTGGTCGATAACAGTATTAACATGCTTTCTTCCAGAATTTACACATTGGATAATATTGTTTCTTCTGTTGTTGATATTGTACATGATGAAGTGTCCACGTTATACCATGGTCAAAATCAATTGCGTTCTGTAATGCAGTTTGCCTGGACTCTACAGACAATTAAGGCTGGTCGAGTTCCCTGGACCTCATTGAACGTTTCATCCCTTTTCGCCCCTTTTAATCTTACTGAAAAACAGCGCATGCTTTCAATGCGTGATGCCTCATTTTCTATGTTACATATTGAGAAGCTAGAATCCTTGCCTTTTTCTGTTGCTGAAACCACTACTGCCACGTGGCTTATTCATGGTTTAATTACATTACCATTTCCTTTATATAAATTTACTAACTGTATGCGGTATATTGCTATAGGACGATATGAACCACTAGGCAATGCATTCCTACATGAGGCATGGTCATTACCATACACATACAGATGTCTGAAGGATGGGAAAGAAGTGAATCTTAATGGTGAGGAATGCACACAGTCACCTGACCATTCATTAATATGCAGACACATTCAGTTACACGGTTCTTGTAATCAGGACCGCCCAAATTTAGCATGTGTTTTAAAAGGCACGCCAGTTCCAGCAGTGGTTCCCACATTTACATTATTAGCTAATGGTAGTTATTTGCTTTTAAACAACGAATTATGTTGTGGTTTATTAATTGGTGTGGCTTATGTGGTAACTGTATCAGAGCGTGTGGTTTGCTGCAAGAATGTTCTATACCCACCCACGCATGGGTCTTTAGATGTCTCCATCTGGCCACGGATTCCAACCTTGGAAGCAAAATTCAATGGTTTAAGCAGAATAAGGGCCCTTTTGTCTCAAAAACAAGTGACCCTGAGTTCGGCCCGGGAAACTTATGTCCTTCACATAGCCAACACCCGCACAGAGGTGCAGGCGCTTTTAAATACTGATTTGCCGTTTCATTTCTGCGAGCTGGTACACCAGATTTTTAATGCTTCTTCAACGACTGGGCTTGCACATTTTTTCAAGATAGTAAGCAGTGGCCTCGTGACTACGTTTGAAAAAGTTTTTGGTATCATTCCCACGTTTTTCCACACTATTTTTTCGAGTTTGTTTGGTGGACTACCTGTGTTGCTGGCTGTAGCCGCAGGCATTCTGTTGGTGTTTTTCTTCATAAAACATGGATGCCCATCCTGCGCAAGACGCCGTTCAACGCCTCCTGACACTGTGCCGTAATCGGATGCTCAATTACTATGGAACATTGCCGCTTGCAGCATTAAGCACGGCCTATAGATTGTCATTTCGGTTCACCGACTTCACGTGTGTCCAACCTGTGTTTCACTGCCTGAGCTGCGAGTTCGATTGGGCCATTGATTTGTGCCTATGCTTGAGGACTGCTCCTGACGTCGATTTTGATCAACTAATGCGTCCCGTGGTGGCTCATGAGCTGATCTGTTCTGGCGAAAGAGTTATGGCCTTGGCAGCGATAAATGGAGTTTTGGGCCAATGGGAGATCTCTGCAGCGGCGGATGCCTTTCTGACACACAGCGATCTGGTGAACCCACCGAGTTGTCCTCTGGCGTTACAGGAGGATCCGATGCTGGAGGAGCACGTATGTTCTTTCCCATTGCTGAATTGGATTGCTGAACTATTTTCGGATGATGGCAGTGATTTCATACTGGAGGCTGTTGCTACTTTCTTTGCATATACTTTCCATTCATGACATACCTGGGAGGAGTGCTTTGTTGTGAAATATGACTTTCCCCTCGCTGACTTGGAGAGATGGAGTGCGTTCAGCTGATGGAGAATTCAATCACGTGATGTCGCTGAGGATAACGTCATTGTGGCACATGACTTTGGATATCGGATAAGTGCCTTGTTTTTTCTCTTACAGACATTTGGATTGATGCGACCTGGTCCTACTTTCATATTTTTGAGACCTGGCGAATAACTTTTGGTTCGAAAGTTTTGTTTTTATTTTTAGAATTGAGGCCACTGTAGGCATTCACACATATTCATTCATACATATTTTTAGCTTATTTTAGCTCAAGATTATTGAACTTTGCTTTCAATTTTTGTATCTGATTTAGTATTGCCTTTTCCCTTATGTTTGACGGTGCTCGGACCAATGGGGGGGTGTCATATGGATACTTCGTTACATATATTGCGTTAAGTTAGCATGAGTGCATTACATGTTTAAACAGCCTTTTTTCCTTCGGCTTCAGTTTTGCACACGACACATACTTGTTGTTGTCGCCTTCACCCTAGAAGCGGTGAGGTGGTTTATTTGAGAATAATATGTTATTTCTATGCTATCAGCTTTGCCTGGTACACTTGGTACAACTGTCTGCACACTGAGAGCTGCACACTCTAAAATTAACCTAACACAAGGTTGCTGGGAGGCTTGATCCTCGCACCACATTAGACATAACACAAATAATGTTGATGCCAACATTTTGGGCTCTACGCGGGTTTAAGATAGAGTTACACGGAATGAACGTAGACACTTGGTGCTGCGCATGAAGAGAGCTGGTAGCTGTTGATGTGAACTGCTCCTACTGACATTGAGAGGTATGGGGCCGCCCTGCTAAAGCCCAAATGAGACCTTCTTAGATATAATATAATATGCTAGATAGGGTGCGCAAAATATAGGTGATATAGATTTCTATAGAAATTGCATTATAACATGCTAGCACCTTTTGCTTACTATGGATTAGTGACTATGCTGCTGACTCTGATTTTTATAATCTGCATTTTGGTATTATACAAGATACTGCGTTTGAGAACTTTGCATTGAATAATAAATATTTCAAACTTGCACTTGTGTTCTTTGACTCTCAGTTTTGGTTTGAAATGATTATATAACGAAAGAGTGTTCATGTGTTCCACGACTCCTGAGGTATTCTAAAGATCATGCTCTGGTTTGTCTAAGACATGGATCATTCCATAATGATCCATGAGACACTGTAGCTAGCTAGGTAAGGAGATTTCTGGCACTGAGATGAGTTTTTGGATCATCCTAACTCACTGAGGTTCTAGATCTCTATGCACAGTTCTGTGGGAGAACGGAAACCCTGCTACAACCTCAGATGAAATGAATGATTTTTTAAAGGAATTATGTATTGCCCATCTAAAAGCAGCCCTGTCCGCAAATACGCTATGTTAAAAACTGCACCTTTAATGGAGCCTTATTTATGATGGCCCATATGGGGCTATGAGCGGTTTTTGTTAACCAGGTTCCGATTGGATTATTATCGCCTTTTATCAACTGTTCCTAGGAGCTCTCATAGAGGTCAAGTGCTACCGCCCTGCGGCTGCAACAACGAGTCTCCTCAAGATTTGGGGCACCTTTTATTTGTTTGTCCCCTCTATGATGCACCCCGGAGGTTCTTCCTAAAGCCCCTTTTAAAAAAACAGAATTTCACCCAGGTCAGTCCAGCCCTTTGTTACCTGCAACTGTTAAAGCCTGAAAGCGCTTTATTCCTGATTGGTTTCCTAAAATCAGCCCTAAAACTTAGAAATAGCAGGGAGAATTAACTGTTCATAAATGCTGCTACTAATATACCTGATCACCAGTGATTGTTGTTAATAATATACATTTTAACTGAATGATTTTTTTATGATTGTATATTACGTTTTTATTGTGTAATATATATTAACTGTGATATTGTGCTTTTATGTTTTTTTTTAAAAAAACGAATAAAGATTTTCTGATCTTATCTATTGCCCATCTAAAAGCAGCCCTGTATTGTCTCAAACCAAAAGAGCTGGTGGAGCATATGTTAAAGGAGTGTATTTAATCAGCACACGTCTCAGGAGTACCTACAGATAGTGCTGTGAAAAGGTTGCTTTGTTTTAATCATAGTGCCCCCAATTCTGTTCCAGGATCCTTGCCTTTCTTAATGCTTAAGGGTAGACTTTCTGGTACTAAAATATTTCCCAACTGAATGTGGGGGTTGGGAAACCAGATGGGTTCACCAAGAAAATGGGAGTAAGTGTATAGAGGATCATCAAAATGAGTACAAACGCCTGATTCAAGTTATCTGCCGCTGCTGCCGTGACCGCGGGGGCCCGAGGGGGAGCAGGAACTATAACCCCTAGCCAGCTTTGCGGTGTGGACGCCGCCTACACTCTTTGCACGTACCAGGAGGCGCACACATACAGGCCAGCCCCTGCTGCTGCTGCCGTGACCCCGGGGGCCTGAGGGGGAGCAGGAACTATATACCCCCCAACCCCCACTTTGCAGCGTGGACGCCACCTACACTCTTTGCACACACCAGGAGGCGCACAAGTACCAGCCAGAGCTCTTGCAATGCGGGACGTGCATGGATGTGCCTGGGCTGCACCCTGGCGAAGCCCGGGCCAAGGGCGGGCCCGTCTGTGCGCATCCGGGCCCAGAAGAGGCTGGGCTGGGGCACCCCCTAACTTCATCTGCCAGGTCCTTTTATTGCTGGACAGGGCTCCTCTGGTGAATATTGTGGTGGAGTAATTGGCTGAAGAGCTGGAGACATGGGTAAGAGAAAGCAAACTATGCCAGGCCAGAATGGAGGCGCCCGCAACAACTCGACTCATCCATGGCCAGGGCAACAAGTGTTCTGTCTAACGAAATTTCCCTGATAGAAAGGAGACTTTCGATGGAATTGACTAACTTGCCCCAGAGCCCGGTCTTTTCACTTGCCTCAGTTCCAACGACAGGGCAAGGTGAGAATGTACCTACTCCATCAGCTGGTCTGCTTCCCATAAAAACGAAAAGCGGTGGAGGCAAAAGATCTGTATAGCCTCCTAAAAAACAAACTGCATCAGTCATTCCGTATCCAATAACTGAGGTTTTGAGCCAATTCATGAACAATTTTTCTCAAAAATGTGAAGACATTTTTAAGTCTTATCTAGCTCCAAATGATGCATGGTTGAATACTTTCAAATCACTATTGCATCAGTCTACAAAGTTCCTCTTTGGTCTTGTAACTAATGGTAAGGGGTTGGAACCACAAGGGTTAAAGGTAGGAAGGGGTTTTGCCCAGTTGGGTGGTGATGACGACTCGGGACCAACAATCAGCAGTCAGCAGTTACCCCATGGTTCAATAATCAACCTCCAGATGGGCGGGGCCCCCAGGGAAGCATTAGATGCTCCAAAAGAAACTGGGACGAAAGAGTTGCCCAGGATGGAGTTTCAAACAGTATATTGGGGACTGATTCACAAGAAGCCTGAGTGGTCTTAAGGACTGAGGCACAAGGCCTAAAATCTCCCAACCTGCCAAGTAGGCTGAATGAGAGAACCAATATTGTACATTTACCCCCTGAGTCTGCTCCTTTAGTGACCGTTCTGGTAGGCGTGCCACCCTTGCGGGGGAATCCCAAGGAAACAACAATTGATTTAATACATGAGATGACACATTGGCTAGATAGATCACTAATAAATGGTTGGAGCAACCATTTGTCATCATGGCTAGAAGAGTTGGTGGGATGGGGAAAGCAACAAATGAAGATTGGCTTTGGGGCTGCATTGTGGTCAATGTGACACTGCCTCTATAAGCAAGAGCTATATTATATATTAAGAAAGGATCAGATGCCCACACCGATATCCAGGCCCTTCCGCTCTCCTTTTTCTACCCAGATGGGGCCAAATATCATAACTCCAGGGGCAGTACACCCAGTCGATCTCAACAGTTGTTGTTGCAAAGTCAAAAAGTGTGCTCCAATACGAACACGTCCATTCACCTCGCAAATAAATTTTCCCTTTTAAGGGATCTTGACGGTATTGACTGACTAACAACCCCTAATGACCACAACACCAGCATAAACTCCCGCTCTTTAGCTCAAATGACTACTTAAACCCTGACAGATAGTGACTATAAAGTGTTAGACCCTTCTGTTTGCTCCTTCGTGTCTTGGATCATTGCGGGGTTGAGGGGGGAAAAAAGATGACACGCAGTGGACAGCTATATTAAAATCAGCCCATATCATCGCATTGCAAGAAACCTGGGAAAAGTAGGATTCATTTGAAATGGATGGTTTCGCCTCCTTTTTTAAGGCTGCATCTCCCTCCGCTACAGGATGTGCTAAGGGAGGTTTGCTTATTTTAATATTGCTTAAATTATCATGCTCTATTAAGGGCCTGCTCAGTTCACCCCCTAAATTGTTAGCAGTTGAATTACCTTTTCCCAGGAGACCCACCCTGGTGTTTATACATTGTTATAATTCCTTTTGTAGAGTAATCGATAATGAGCATATAGTCACCCTCACTAGTTTTTGAGAGGATATTGCAGAGGCCAGACACACTCCCTACGAAATAATGATAATGCCAGATTTTAATGTAAATTCAAACTACTTACTGGACAGGGGGACAACGGATGGCCTGGCCCCCCTAGTTCTTTTTTGAACATTCACCCCAAGGTACCCTGGTAGAATTTTGTTTTGCTAGTAATAACCCACCCTGTCTAGAACACACGGATGAAGTGAAGACTATACCCTCCTTTTTTGAGAGGGGATGTTGGGCAACCATTGACTATATTGTGGTGTCTGCCCCATTACTTCATAACACAAAGGAAGTAAGATCTTCGGGGACTGGCTACAGTGACCACAACCCAATCATTGTAGATTTCAAAGATTTAATGGTCACCCGGGGTGCCGAGTCAAAGACTGTAGCGAATGGGGAAATTGAGCTTACTGATCAGGCCCGTAAAATTAGGTGGGGATCAATCATTCCGAAGCACTTCTTAACCCAGTTATATGCGTACAGTAAGGAAGATATCAAGCAATGTCTCGACACCCATACTGAGCCCGAGGAGGTCCTAGAAGCATTTGACAAATTGGCAAAATGGATCGCAAATAAGTTAACTGGTAAAGGGGGCCCAGTAGGTACCAAGGGGGCAAAATGGTTTAATACAGACTGTTCCAAATGCCACAAAGTCCTTATGGCAGCACTACAAAATAAGCCTAGGGATTCTGTATTGATTAAAACACGCAGGGAAGAATATAACAATGATTTAAAGCTAAGGAAAGAGGAAATAAGGGAACAGGCATGGGAGGATTTAAACCAGGCAAGTACCCTTGTCAATAGTTCCAAATTTTGGAAGGTTGTAAATAGCCCCTTTTTTTAGAACGATCACACAATGAGAACCAAATGTGTTGTCCCGGTGGATAGATGGGTCAGCCACTTTGAGCAGATCTATGTGGCTGTAGATCAAACAGACTAATCGTGGGTATCCTCACCATACCGCTTTCTTTAGGTTTTAGAGTAAACGAAGTTCAGAAAGCAACTGATGATGCTTTCACACAAAAGCCCCAGGTCTGACTGAACACCGGTGGACCTTTATAAAACAGACTGGGGTACATGGGAAAATATTTTAACCAAGGTTTTAATGCTGCTACAGTGGTAGGTTTACCTCATTCCTGGTCTACGGCTGTGAGTTTGCCTATTTTTAAAAAAGATGATAAAGATGACCCGGCATGTTACCGCCCAATTTCATTATTAGATTCTGCAACAAAAATAATGGGCAAGGTAATTTTAGATTGTCTAAGTAATTGGCTGGGAGAAAGAAATGTGCTATCAGACTTGTAATTTGGTTTTAAGAAAAGGTATGGGAACGGTGAACCAGTGCATAAATTTATATATGATGATCAGTAAATACGCATTAGCCCAAAAATTATGGCTTCTATTGGAAGAAATAGGTATGGACGTACATTTGGTATCTTTCATACACTGGTCTCATTTTATTTTAACTGCCTCTGCAAGATACAACGAAAATCGTTCCTTAACAAATGAATGCAAGGAAAATAGAGGAGTAAGGCAGAGATGTATTCTTGCACCCGGTCCTATTTGCACTCTATATAAATAATTTAGGACCTGTGTTATGTCATGTGATGCAAGTTTGGACACACACCGAGAGTAGGTTTTAAGCCCATCCCTGCCCTTTTATATGCAGATGATGCAGTTTTACTTACCAGGACACCAACAGCACTGAAATGTCTTGTTAAATCGATTTTATGGTCGCTCTAGACCTTTCTGATAATTTTACTAAATCACATATAATGTCGTCCAGCAAATCAAAGCATGAGAAGAACTCACTTATATGCAAAAGTGGAGTGTTGTCCAATGTAGCAACCTCCCCATACCTGGGCGTGCTATTTGATGAAAGTGGTACATGGGTGGCACATTGGACACTTAAGAAAAATACGCTAGCAAGGGCAGCAGGGGCAACATTGGACTTTGCTAGCAGAATAGGGAGTAACTCCTTATTGCCGATCTTGAAGGTGTACAATGAGAAAAGTGTCCCTACGACCATATATGGAAGTGTGGTTTGGGGCTACAGGGAGGCCAAAATCCTACAAGGGGCCGAAAATAAATTTCTACGGAAACTTTTACCTGCGCCCCCCCAAGTACCCCTGCCTGTATGGTGCATCAAGAACTAAGGCAGGGCTACATTTCAGATTGTATTGCAGTGGCCCCCTTGATATGGTTGTAAAAAACATGGTCCAGACCAAAGCCCACCTTAAGCCATAACATTTTAGAGGACTGTAGGAAGCTAGATAGAGCCTTAGACATCCCCGGTTAAGGTTATGTTTCTCTCTGCTCTAGGACACCCGAGCTTTTTAATCAACCCAGACAGCTGCATTTCAAGGAAGTGAAAGACATAAAAAAACAATTCCTAACCAAGAGAAGGATGGAAAGGGAAATAAATGAACGTAGCAAATCCAAGTGAAGATACCATGTGATTTTAAGTCCAGGGATTTTAGATCAACCATTTCGGTCTTTTATCCATAATCTGCATCATCGTTTCCTTTTATCTAGATTTAGATTTATTTGTGTTCATTGGCTTCTTACAGTACCCAAGGGTTTCTCAACTGCAGGGACCCTAAAGCCTTGTTTATGTGATAATTTTTCAGAACAAGATTTGGTGCATTTTATGTTTTTCTGTGGTTTTTATAATGAATTACGATCTAAACATATTTTACCTCTTTTAAAAAATTGCCAATTTGTACAAGTAAGACTAGCCTTGATCTATTTGCAAATGCGCTCGTCCCCACTGATATGTTATGGGGTTGCTAGCTTTTTATCAGGAGCAGTACGTAGAAGGAAAAATATGGATTGCCCACAGTAATGCCTTAGGTTTTATCTGACTGAACAACAAATGCTTTACATTTTGTGATGAACCTTCTAACTATATATTGATATTTGCACATGTACAGTGGTTCTAAATTCTATTTGTATGGCGTTTCTCCTGTGTAATTGTACTTCTATGGCCAGAACATGGCCCAAAAAAGTTATATTGACTTGACTTGCCTTGACTACAAAAAGAGACAGAAAACATGGAGAGGATTGTGGTAGATGGAAGGTGGGAGATTGAGTGGGGGTCAGAGTTCCAGACTCAAACAAGAATGGAAGAGCAAGTTTCCCAAGCAATTAAGAATAACTAAAGTCAGCACTAATGAGATGACACTAGAGGATGGAAGATTGTGGAGTATGGACAAAGTCACCAAGTGTAGTGTTCCCATCACAGTGGCGAATTATGGTATTGAATTGCCTTTGTCTACCTCTTAGAAGCAGCTCAAATTATCATATAGTTCACTTATTCATCATGCTCCCAGGTGGCACAAGGATTCATTTTTACAGGGACTTGCATGGGGATAAAAAAATTGTATGTTATTCATTTTCAATGTACTCCTGTATTCTTCTTAAAATATTTCTGGGAAGAAGATGTGTTGTGCTAATCTAAAGTTGTTTTTTTCTATGACTCTAACAGCCAGATTCATGAAGGTACCATTCTGCGATTAGCAAATTGCGAAAATTTGCGATTCGCAGTTTGAGAATCGCAGAATGGAATTCATGTAGAAATGCGAAGAAAAAAAGCGATTCGCAATAGATCCCAATTGCCGATTGCGATCTTGCAGCAATCGCATATAAATCGCAGAATCGGCAATTTTCTATGTTGAAATTGCGATATCGCAAATTGCAATATCGCTATTTGCGATCTCGCTAACTGCGAGATCGCAAAAACGGGAAGTCGCATTTTGAGCCCACTGATGACATCACAACCAGGAAGTAAGCTCACCACACCCACAAACAAACCACAGAGCTAGGGAGTGGCAGCAGGATACTGAGGAGCACCAAAACCTACGCTGTGCAGCACCCCAGCCAGAAAAAAAGTTTCCCAAGATGTCCCAGGATGCAGCAGGGAGCAGTGGGCAGGAGAGAAAGCGGAAAATTAAGTTTTCTGAACTAGAACTGGAGCATCTAATTGAGGGGGTCTGCAAGGATTATGTCCGGCTCTTTGGAAAAGACTCCCGGAGGGTGCCAGAGGCAGACAAGCGCAGGATCTGGCAGCGCATCCGCGCTAAGCTCAATTCTGTTGGTGTGACCCAGCACTCAATTGAGAACCTAAAAAAGCGCTGGTACGACCTAAGAGGTCGTTCTAAGGAGCGGATTGCTAAGAGGCATGGGGAGCGACTGGCCACTGGTGGAGGGGAACCTGTAGCCACACCGAACACCCCATTGGAGGACCTGATAGAGGACACCATTGCGCCAGAAGCCTGCGTGGGGGTCCTTCAGCTGGACTCATCTCGACCCAGCCAACAACCTGAAGGTAAGTGCCATGCGACTGCGACCCTGTCCCCCAACAATGCCCTTAAGTCCTGAGCTAACAATATGACATCCCCAACAATGCAGCCCATGCTCACCAAAAAAGCCCCATTGCATTGTGGAAGTTGTAGTGTAATCATGTACCCTCAGTTAGCCCAACACTGCCAGAGCACTCAATGCAAAGTAAATCCAAAAGCCAGTCAGGGAAAGCAAGGCTGCATGCATGTATCAACATTGCTTGTGCAAAATACATAACATTAATCATGCACCCTTTCACATTACAGGTGCAGGTGAGCAAGCCAGCACAGACAGCGAGGCCCTGCACATCGCTGAGAGCCAGGAGGACACTGAGGGTGAGGGCCAGTCCTCCCAACGACCCGGCCCAACACAGCCACCAGCAGTGCTCCCACCACCACCACCACCCCGTGCGGACAGGGCCACCCCTGCAGCCACAGCCGTGCAGCCAACACCCCAGCAAACAGCCACAGCAGTGGTACAGGCTCCACCACCAGCGCCTACGAGGCAGACGAGGCGCACAGCTGTTGCCAGGTCACACACCAGCGCACTGAGGTGCCAGCAGCGCCAGGGCCCAGCAGGCACCGGCAGGGCACTTGAAACACCAGATCCAGGCCTGGCAATCGAACGCCGCGTGCTGGCGGCGCATCGCACACAGGTGCGTCACATGGCAGCAATGCTCACCCAGATGCAGGTGAACGGCCAAAACATAGCCCAGCTGACCGCTGCAGTCCGTGAGAACAACCAGCTGCTAGTAGCCCAGCAGGACATGACCCGCCGACGCCACCGCCAACTACTGGCCCGCCTATCGGCCTACACTAGATCCAATCATGTAGTTGGGAATGCTACATCACAGCTGGCACGCAGGTCACTCGCCATGCAGGCCCAGATAGTGCAGTGTTGCCAGGATGTGGTCAGGTCACTAGATCTACTCACCGCAGCAGTGCTCGGCAGCCAGGCCACTGCCCATGGAGAAGCAGAGGGGGCTGACGACGCAAGTGAGGCTGCGTCAACCAACAGCAGTGCATCCTTGCCACCGATGCCTGCACGTCCCGCAGCAGCAGGCCAACAGCAGCAACTAGGGCCAACACCGTCCCTCTGGATACGGAGAGACAACTTGGGGCATCTCGTCGTCACTGACCGTGAGGACTCAGACACTCTGAGGGAGGCCATGCAGGCAACCCCTGCAAACCCACTACCCCAGCATGGGGAGGTATGGAGCAATACTCTCTCCATCAGACAGTTGAATAAGTAAAGGCCAATTTATTGTGCATAAACAATAAAGAGTAATGGTCAAACTTGATTCACACTCATGTCATTATTAAATTTGTCATGCATGGGTGCAGTGTTGTGAGAGGGGAATGGGTGCACTAGAAACAGTTAATAGTGATGTGGTTGCGGTGCCTGTGTCCTTCAGCAGGATCTTTTCCGCGTGCATGACGTACATGTGGAGGCGGCCGGTTGTCACCTTCAGACTCACTGCCAGATATCTCCACTGGTATCCTGCGCTTGGTAGCAATGTTGTGGAGTATTGCACACACGGCCACGATGCGGCAGCAGACCTCAGGTGTGTATTTGATGGCCCCACTAGTCTTGTGCAGTATGCGGAAACGACTCTTCAAAAGGACAAATGTCCTCTCTATGCAATTTCTTGTTCGCATGTGTGCAGCATTGTAACGCCGTTGCTGTGGTGTGGCAGGGTTGAGGTATGGGATGAGGAGGTACTCACGTAGACCGTAGGCGCTGTCACCTGCGGGTAATAAGCACAGGGTGAGTGCCGATTCTGCGCAGATACATGCTCAAAGTGTAGTATTTGGGGACATGTGTACTTACCCAGTAGGTGTCCTTCGCCAAAGTCTTCCCTTGCCAGTCGTTAATGCCGCTGTGCCGGAAGATGAAGGAGTCATGTGTGCTGCCCGGATATTGTGCCACTATGTCCGTGATGATATTCTTGGCGTTGCACACCATCTGGATATTGAGGGAGTGGTAGGACTTGCGGTTGCGGTACATGTATTCCGTTTGTGCTGGTGGGCAGATGTGGATATGGGTACAGTCAATGCATTCAATAACATGCGGAAATTGTGCAATGTTGTAGAATTTCAGCTTGGTGTCATTTAGGTCCTGTTGGGTGGTGGGGAATGAAATGTAGTGGTGTAGCCGGGTCAGCATTGCATCCAGGAAACTCCTTAGGCAGCGGGACATGGTGGGCTGGGATATACCCCCAGCGACAGCAACTATCCCCTGGAAGCTTCCGGAGGCCAGTAGGTGCAGGCTGCACAATACCTGTACATGGGTGGGAACGGCATTGGTTCTCCTTGTTGGATGCTGCAGCAGGGGGTCTAGGACCTGGATCAGCTTTATGATCATTGTGCCACTTAGGCGGTACTTTGCATAGATTTTCTCCCTGGTTTGCCCCAGAAGGGTGACCCGCTGACGGAATATCTGCTCCTGGATCCTACGCCTGTTCTGTGCTGCTCGCTGCAGTCTACGCCGCCTGACCATCATGTAGAGTCCTGGCATTGTGAGAGTCCTCAGTCTCCAGCTGCATGTCCTTTAGTGAGTTTGGTCAGGCCAGCACCTGTTTGCAGTTAACTTTAATCAACTTTTTTTTTTTTTTTTTTGCTGGTTACCACCTGGTTTGGGTTCTCCTTAAATTGCATGTCGCAAATTGCGATTTTCGTGTTTTTCGCAATCTGCGATTTTTCATGAATGGCAATTGCGATTATTTAGCGATTTCGCAAATGAATTCGCAGAATCCGTGGTTTCTCGCTATTTCTAAATCGCAAATGGGCAGATTTCAGGATTCTGCTAATTTATTTGCGAATTCGCTATTTTTATTTAGCGATTCCGCACTTTTGCTACTTTCACTGTCATGAATTGCTTTAACTCAACTTGCGATCGCAATTGCTATTTCGCAGCAATTGCGATCGCAATTTGGCTTCATGAATCGGGCTGTAAGAGCGCCTGTATTTATAACGCATATTTCTCTATTCCTACCATGGCAGTCATCTAAGTAATATGGGTTACCAATGGGTCCCTTCCTTGTTCCCTCTCCCCCAGTATTCATGGAATATTCCATTGCCACTGTCCATGTTGTTGACAGTTCAACTGTCAGTGTGATTGGAGGTTGTGTTCAAGTAACGTAATAAACAACACTTGCTATGTACTCCTGCCGGCTTGGGCTTATTTACAACACTGGCGACAATCTGAGGGAACAAGAACCAGTTTTGAGGGGCAACAGCGCAGCCTCAGCCTGTTTGTGTGTCGCAGTGCAGTTTGGACAGCTTTGATTTCAAGGAATATCTTCCTTCAGGAAGGTCAGCAGCATTCCACACAATGTTAGAGATTTAGTCACCTCTGCAGGGGTGTACATTTCATCAGCAATAAACACAAAGAGAGCACCACTAATGGTCTCAAGATAGAAATCACTAATCCATTACCTAAGTTACCCAACCAGTTGCTAACAGTTGACAATCCTTTACCTGTCACTTCCCAGGCACCATTTGCTTTTAAATCTTTCAAGTTAGTTGTGATTTTGATGCAACTTTCTAAGGGTCTTATTATGACTTTGGCGGTGTGGCAGCGGCGTGCCATGGCAGTGCCCCGCTGCCACACTACCAAAGCCATATTGAGAGCGTGCACCGAATTCCGACTGGAATCCAGGTCCTGTGGTCCTGCGGTGGCTGGCCAGCGGCGGTTCAGTGCTATGGCTCAAACATGAGCCTTAGCAAGGCACCACAATGGGAATGCCACTGCATGTTCCTGCAGGGCATGGACTGTCAAGTCCATGCCACGCAGGCACTGGGGTGCCTGCATACATGGGGGCACACCATGTGCCCTCCTGCATGCATTCCCCTGGCGCAGGGGAAACAAGGGGCCCTCTAGGTATCCCTTTGTTTCTTTACTGCCATACTTTTCATGGGGGAGCAGCGCCATAAAAACTGTGGCAGTAAGGAAACTCCTAATATGCTTAGTGGTACCGCAGCGGCACACCAGCTTATTAGGGGCCTCAGACTGCTGCAAGACGGCCAGGGATCAACAATCCAGCAGCAGTACAATGGTAGTTCAACCTCCCTTTTTGTAATGGGATGCGCGGTCCACCGGTGGGGTTGTACCTGCACTGCCACTTTGGGTTTGGTGGTCCATTGGACTGCCAAGCTCATAATAAAGTTCTACGTCTCTGCTCTTATCCGGTATGTAGATGCAACAAGGTTGGACCTATAATAATGGACAGACTCCATCCTCCTCCACAAGAAGGATATCAAGGGCAAGTTGAATTTGAATCACCATTCATCTTATCATAATCATTTCCACATCTTCAACAGAAAATCTTCCAGTTGCACTGTTAGCTAATTTCTGTACAATAGTAGAAAGTTTTCTAATTTTCTGTGAATTTAGCGCTATGCCTACAGAAGGTATCAAAGCTCCAAAAATACTACCGACTATTTCACTTGCACTCCCACCTCTCTTCATTCTCTCGGTTTCTTCTTTTAATTCTTCTTCAATTTGTTTTACGTGATACATTTTTGGAAAAACTATACCCATACAACCTCCATATCATCCTTTTGGTAAATTATAAAATGCATTCTTTCCACAAATATAATACACTCCAGAAAACATAGGATCCACACCTCCTAAATATCTTTCACATTCACTAAAACCTCTTTTTCTTTATATACAAAGGGGCGTATTTACAAGGAAATATTGTCATCAGAACCTCACTTTTAGCGATGTTCTGGTGGCGATATCCCCTTCTCCCTATTTACAAAGCTACTTAACCTGGTTTAATACCACCTTGTAAAGAAGGCCCTTTTCATGCTTCCCGTAGCACGAAAGGGTCATGCAATGGGTGTAGCATCAGGCGTTACGGTGCAACACACATTGCTGCCCATATATACAAGGCCGGGGCAGTGCCAAAAGCTTAGACTAGGGAATACCTGGTCTTAGACTGTCGACACAAGGAGACATTATTTCTGCATATTATATATTATATATTCTGCAGCAAACATAGAAAGAGCAAAATGCCTTTCAAGATTGTTTATGTGCAGACAGGTTCCCCTTCCTGCACATATACAATTGCCCCTGAATCGCAAGCACTCTTGCAACATGCACAAAGGTGCCTGTGCTAGTGCTAGGCAGATTTGTTAGTGCCAGCACTTGGGAAAACACAGGGATGCACTGTAGTTGTAAATGCAACACATCGCTGCATTTTAAAAATGTCAGAACGCAGAGTTACCTCAACACAGCACTCTGACATTTTGTTGTAAATATACCCCAAAATATTTCCCTTATGTTGCCATCTAAAGTGAATGTAACCATTCCTTATAATATTCTATTTGCTTCTTGTGGTAATTTTCAAGCACTTAGTTTAGGTAGTGCATTACAATTAATTGTCGTACTATCACATCTATTTTCTACTAAGTTTATACATTTCTTTTCAGCTACCCCTATTTTACATGTTAGGGTATTTCTCTGTTCATAAACCATATCCATGGACTGAGGCGGTGTAGTGACTGATATTTTGGTAGATAATGATTGAATCTGATTATGACCGTTGCCCACCACCATCTCAGCATATTGTAGACACTTAGACAGCACTGACTATTGCCTTTGACATGCTTTGCAATTCACCTCAACACACAACATAGGGATTTGTAGGCCTTGAGTTCTCTATATTTCTGACTATATCTTGCTTAGTGGTAGTTTTTGCCTATTGGCTTTGACATTATTTTATGCCTTCTTTCTATGTGTTTTGCTCTTTTTAGGGCCTAAAGGCCTATGCTCAAGCGATGCCATGTTCTTTTTCTGACACCATCTTGCTGAGCCTCTTTAGGTGAGAGGCTATGTTTTAGTTTTGAGGTGTTGTTCGCTCTTTGCAAACTGGAAGGGACCGGTTCTTATCGGAGGAATGTAGTTTCTCTGTGCCGGAGACGCAACAACAGTTTAGCCGGCTAGAGGTGCGTCCTTGGCACAGAGAGTGGTGCAGGAATCTGGTGGGAGGCGGGTTGCTTGCTGGAAATTTCCATGAGAGAGACAGCCTTCCATATTAATGAAGAGCAGTGAACCTGAGAGTTAGTTGGAAGTCAGTTGGAGTTACGGGACAGTTGGAAGTCAGTTGGGAGTGAGTTGTCAGTTGGAGTTCAGTTCAGTTGGAGCTGTTGGTTGTTGTGGGAGTTCAAGAGAGAGCTGGAGGGAGTTCAATTATGAGGTCGAGTTATGGCAGTCTAATGAAGCAGAGTGGTGCAGACGTGTATACGTGATTGCAGAGCAGAGTCCTGAATGAACCAAAGAGAGAGAGGGAGGGACCAGTTCAACTGCCAATGCTGGAATATACAAAAACATGGTGAGGTGTTCTAAGAATGTTTTCATTATACCTGTTCATGCTTAATCACTTTTTCTTTTCAGTTTCCTATGTGTATGTATGTGTTGGTGATTGCTAGTCATTTTCTTTTTCCTTGTCATTCTATCATTGTGTAATAAAGAGACCCCAATGTGCATTAGTTGTATTTGTCTGTTGTCTCTGAAAGAGAGTGTGGGTACTTCTTAGCCAGGTGCTGACGTACAGAAGGATGTGTGATTCTCTTCTTACAGGTAACTGATGACAGGAAGGTGCGCTGCTTTTAATCAGGGATGACTACAAGTGTAATTTGTATTTCAAACTTGTGAGGGAAGGTCAGGCACCTTTTCATGGTAAGGGAAATTCGCTCCCATCAAGAACGTCCAAATTATAGGTGTTGCTGATTTTGCACCAGGGTGCGTTGCTGATTCACACCAGGGTGTGTTGCTTGCGTAGACGTTCGTCGGAAGGTGTTGTTAATTCGCACCAGGGTGCATTGCTGATTCGCACTAGGGTGCGTTGCTCGTGCAGATGCGCGTTGATTCACCGGAAGGTGTTGGTTTGTTGCATTATTGCACAGATTTCCTAAGACTTTGGCTCCAGATCTTTGGTATTTTTAGTCGTATATGTGTTAGTTGTTAGTATTATTCCTTTCTCAGACAGGTACTCTAAAAGTATTGTTGTTTTCAGGAATTCTGGGAAGGGATGGTGCACGTAATGTCCTGATAGTTGGCAGAAGCCCAGAGCTTCTAAGCAGAAATACAGGATTTTAGGGTCATTATAGGTGGGCTAAATAGATAGCCCAGAGTTTTAGCTAATGAAGCTTTAGGGTGAGGGTTTAAGTGTTTTAAAACAGGAAGTTCATAAAAGATCAGATCTTGACTTGAATAGTAATATTGCAAATGATCAGTAATGTAAAATAATCTGGTTAATACACTGCAAGAAATTCTATATGTTAACTACAAACTATGGTAAGACACACCTACCACAACTGTTGAAGGTATTTGCATTCACAGTTAGCAATCACCTTAATCCATTGTATTTACATACTTATTAAGCAGACTAGTCCACACATTCATTGAGCAATCAGCTTTTGAAAGATCATGATGTAAACAGTTATCATCTAAAGCAATAGAATCAGTGTTATTAACTTTTGCAGTTTCACAAGAAATTGTACATTTTGAATCTTCCACAGGAACATAGTATAGCAAATTCAAAATAATAAGCAATGCAACCAATATCAAAACAAGAATAGTGGATTCGCGCGAGTGCGCAAAAACAAGATGGCTGCCGCAATGTGAGCTCCACATCGGGGGTCGGTTTTTAGCACTGAAATTCAGCTAATTATAGCTGTAACTATCTTAAAATAATCATGGTAGCTCTGTGAATCCTACCTGCGGCTGCGAAGGTGTTTTTCTGGTGCTGGAGACATCGAGGGCGGTGTTCTGTGTCCTCTGGTGGCTGCTTGGAGCTTCTCATAAGGTACTGCCCAGATTTCCTGTCGGGGGGCGGAGCAAGCTCTCAGGAAGGGGCTTGGTTTTGGCATAAAACCACTCCCACAGCCCACTATTGTTGCTGCACCAGCCTTTTCTCTGCTGCATTTTCTGCATGTATCCTCTTTTTTGTGCTTTGCAAGTATTTACTTCTTCATTTTATTTAAAATACAAAAATTAAGAATAAAAATTCACGAAATACTAATAATAAAAGGAAACAACCGATTTCTCCTCCTCCTGTTAAGTCAATTCAATTCAATTCAATTCAAGGAATCTTTATTCGATGATTAAAAATCACCATAAAAGCACATACATATTTACATGAATAAAAAGTCATTAAACATTTTCAAGATCCTGATGCTAAAATATTAATGTTAACATGGGACACAAAACAAAGGAAAAAGTGCAACACATTAAGAGAAGGAAAATCAATAACCATTTTTTTTTCCTTTTTAAAAAAAAAACAAAAAACAAAAAAAACACATCATTCATTTCCCCTAGTTAACCTTAGACGGACCGCCACTTTGATAAAATTCATTATACAACACAGTGTTAGAGGGTCCGATGCTTTTTGTAAAAAGACTAGTGCCTCACTAGCATGTTCCAGTTTGGCTTGTTTTAAAAGTTTTACTAGAAATCTGCGCCTGGGCATTGTAAAAAAAGGGCAAAGTAAAACAAAGTGAAGGGAATCCTGCAGAGACCTATTGTCGCAGCCGCAGGATCCCTTCTGTTCAATTGATGTTGAAAACCCTGCTGGTGATGCCAATATGAATGGAAGTAGGTTAAGTCTAAAACGGCACATCAAAAATCTGTCCTGTGCATTGTGCATAAGGTACAAATATGGCTCCATTCCCTCAACGCTCTTAACCAGGTTATGGGCCCTCACTGTCTTTTTAAGCCCTTCAGCCTCAGCTCTACGTTGACATTTCAGTTCTAAAAAAACTTTCTTTACTTGCATCTTGTGCTGGGCTACAATTGTTACAGGGTTGGTAAAGAGATTTCCGTAGCCTAATTCCTCTAGGGTATTCTTTACATAATTGAGCCATGGTATTCGCATACATTTGTCCCTCTCTAAACAATCCTTTAAAATTTCTCTGCTTAGAGACGCATCAGGATTAACCCAGCTTTTTAACCAGGCCACAATTGGCCTGAGTTTTACCAAATCATCTAGGTGCGGCCTCCCTAGTTCCCTGTGAGCTATGAAGCCAGCAGTACTTGGGGGTACCCTCAGGATGGTTTTTAGGTATTTGTTTTCCTCCCGTTGGATTCTGGTGGTATTAACAAAGCCCCATACCTCTGCCCCATAAATTACTTTAGAGCAGGATATGGAGCTGTACAGGTTCATCACCTGTTCCGGACTCCATCTACCTAACCTCCTGCCATAGCTTGCTATAGCCCCATTAGAAGCGATCATTTTACTGCAGCGCTCCTCAACCAGGGAATTAAACTGTAAGGCACCATCAAAAGTTACGCCTAGATAAGGAAACGTTTTAACCTCTTCTACTATGTGACTTCCTATTGTGTAAGTAAATTTAGAGGAGGGTTTTTTACCAGCCAGGAGCACATAGGATTTACCCAGGTTAACAGAGAGATCTAGGGCACCCATGAACTTAACGAATCCGTTAATCAAGATTTGTAAGCTCCTGGAAGTGCGTGCGAGCAGGACCGCGTCATCTGCGTAAAGCAGAACAGGAATATGACGTGACCCCACCCTTGGGCAATCTGCCTTTAAATCTAACAGAAACTGCTCCAGATTATTTATATAAAGGGAGAACAAAAAAGGGGCAAGAATGCAGCCTTGCCGGACTCCGCTCTTGCAGGGGAAAGAATCGGTCAGCTCCCCCTCCCTGTTAAATCGAACCCTGGCCGTGGTATCACTATGAAGTTCCCTTAGTATGTTAATTAGGCCACCCTCTATCCCCATACGAGACATCATGTCCCAAAGTGTCTCCCTGTTGACGTGATCAAATGCCGTTGCCAAATCCATGAATCCCATGTAGATGGATTCATCGCTGGCCATAGTGTATTTGGCAGTCAGCATGTAAAGGTTCAGGCATTGATCACTAGTGGACCACCCCGTCCTAAATCCCTATTGAGTGTCCGAGAAGATGTTATTTTCTTCGGTCCACTCGGACAGTCTATTGAGCATCGCCCTACCCAGGAGTTTAGCCGATTTGGTTTGAGTTTAAGGCTGCTTTTGAGCTCCCTCAGTGCTTTTGAGCAATCTCGATCGAACCATCGAGGGTTACCATGGTTCCTTGTGGGCGCACTAGTTTTTAATAGGCCATCAATCAGGTTAGCAATCTGACCGAATGCTTCGAGTAGCCTCGGTCCATGAACTTCTGTGTCTAAACAGTCATTAATAGCGGATTTACCATAGTCCACCAGGGCCTTTAAAACCTTTCCCCGTCTATTTTGGACCACCTTAATCTCCTGCCCTGATCTGTTACCTTCTCCGTGGTTGTGCGATGGTCTCTACTTTTTAATGCCCCCCGGTACATCAGCTCCAAAACGAGTGGGTTATGGTCGCTGAAACTGCTCCATTCAATCCCTACACTAATAATTCTATTTAGCAGGGATCTTGAGACCAGAATGTAATCTATGACAGATGAGCATCCTCTGCCCTTCAATGTGGGTGGGAGTGTACCATCCTTCTGTGTGCCCATCATGTTGATAGTGTGCTCAAGGTCATACTCAAGCCGGAGCATACTGAAAGCTAACCCTGTCGGCGTGTGGGAGAAATGCGGCCCCTTCTCCACGGGACATTGAGACCAGTCTGTATTTGTTGGGACCAGTGCTGAACAAAGGTGGCAATTAAAATCTCCCATGACCAGCAGCGCGTATGACTGCCCCTTTTTCTGGACTGTTATTTCCTGGCCCAACCTATATTCCAATTCTGCTGCGAATGAGGTATGGTCTCCAGCAACCTCGTTGTTATAAATATTGAAAACAGTGAATCTTAACCCCTTCCCGGTAAACCGTGCTGCTTGGATCACTTGGGAATTCCAATCTGGGGTAGACCAACTGCCCGGGAGGTCTAAGTCTACATAAATGGATAGTCCTCCCATGGCTCTCCCTGATCTAGATTTTTGCGCAGGTACAAAAAAGCACTTATACCCCTGCAAGTGAAAATTGTTCTCCGGGGCCCATGTCTCCTGCAGGCTGATTACATGGAAGTTTGCTGTGCAAGGGGGCTTAGCTGCTCCAACTCCCCTGTTAAGGCCCCTTTTTTCCTGTCTCCTTGAGGGACAGTACCCGTTGAGTTGGAAAGCATGCCCATTTGTCAATCAACCCCCTCAAGGCCGTTCAGGCAACTGAACCGGTTGAAAGTGTGAAAGGGTAGCTCCGGGCGGCTGGATAGTGGCCAGGGGTTAAATTCGTGATGTCTTCCCCTCCGACCGACCCTCGTCCAGTTGTCGTGGGTTTGAGTCAGGTGTACAGGGGTAGGGATAGGGGGAAAAAGAAAGACACATGGAGGGTTTGAATGGTTGATTCCCGTGATCTATTCTTTCCTTGACATATATGGGAAACAGTTCCAGCATCCCTGAAACTCACCAATATGCAATCCCCTATTATGGATTTGTACGTTTTGCCCAGCCAAGGCACCCTTCTAACCATTATGATTTCATTATTTAGATATTCCGGGAGGGGTCACGTTCAGCCACTTGATTACCCTGCTTTTTAGAGAGCAAAAGTCCTCAGCTTCGCCCGCTTCAAGTGGCCTGGGGGGAGGCTTCATTAAAGGTGTTGGAGCAGTGCTGTCTACGGGTTGTATTAAAGGGACTGGGGAGATGACCTATTGGAATTAAGTGGCTTGGCTGGTACAGGATTAGTCCTGAGGGGGTTGTGGGGGGGCCTCGACATTCACAGCCTGTGGGGGGGCTGAGCTCACTGCTCTATTTGGGGGCTGCTGGGGAGCCGTGGAAGTGGGAATGAGCTCAGGAGATCTTCCCTGGAGACCAGCCGGGGTTTTTATGCTGTTTAATGTAGCCTCCAGGATAGTAAGTCTGATCTCGACCTTTTTGATGCTCTCACTGATTGGTAATAGTAACGACCTGAGCAAAAATTCCAAATTGCCTAGCGGGACAACAGAAAGGGGGACACTAGCGATATTATTTCCTGTGTCGTTTATCAAAGCAGGAGCAGTCGCAACCTGTACAGTGGGTTTGGGGTGTGCTTCATCCGCTAATCTCTCAGTAGGTGGGGGAGTTTTGATGTCCTCCCAAACTCAGAGTGAGGGATTTTTGATTTGTTCTTACCCTGAGCACCCCTCGACTTCCTCCTACATTTGTTTGGAGGGGGCCCATATGCCCCTGCGCAGTGGCTAGCTTGGGTTTGGCTTTCCTGGCTTTGAGAGACGGGGGGGTTGAGAAATTAAGTCAATGGTCACCCTGCTTGGGCTTGGGCTATTGGCGGGGGTTAAACTCGTGGTTGGGGCCGGTGGGATATTGGTACAATCCCTCAGCAGGAGGGGGACATCGTCTATAGAAGTTGACTCCTCACTAAGTGAGGTAGAGTTTTCACCAAGGGGCCTATGTTTCAGATTATCTATAGAGCGTCTCCGCTCCGCCCTGAGCCTGATCAAGGTGCTCTCCTTATCCCCATCTCCCGCAGCCCGGGGAAAGTAGTTATCTAGGGTCCTATTTTTCGCCCCTCCCTGCTTCATGGGGGTACCCTCCCTTGCCGGTGAGGGCATTTCTACCTAAGATAGCTAATGGGCTATGGAGAGCTTTATCAGATATTAAGACCAAAACTCAGGTATCTAACACAAGAGGGTAGGCCCAGCCCAACCTACTCCGGCCTATGACGGCCTTAGACGGTCCCGCCCTTGTCCCGGGCTTCTCCCGGCGCGCTCCCGCTCGGTCCCGCGAAGCGGTAGCACGAGTCACTGTTATACCAACTACCCTAAACTCATAGGCTGATAGGCGGGGGCGTGGCCAGCGGGGAGAGCAGCCTAGGTGACTCCAATCGGGCTCGCAGGGACTCCTGGACACTGGAGTCCCCGCGTTTTTGCTCGCAGCCCCGCTGACGCTAATGCCTGCCCCGCGCTCCTCTCCACCAGTTCCAAGGCAGCAACAGTACAAAAGGCAAAGCGCTGCGGGACCCGCGAAGCGGGTCCGGCGAGGCGCTGTTAAGTTCCCAAGTCAGAACCACGCAGGGGCACAGGAGCGCAGGAGAATGCACTAACAGCAGGTAGGGCTTGCACATGGCTTCCACGAGGGTCCCAACAAGCCGGTAGCACGGTATCCTTTTCACTCCGTTGGTGGGGGGGGCGTGGCCAGCGGGGAGAGCAGCCCAGGTGACTCCAATCGGGCTCGCAGGGACTCCTGGACACTGGAGTCCCCGCGTTTTTGCTCGCAGCCCCGCTGGCGCTAATGCCTGCCCCGCGCTCCTCTCCACCAGTTCCAAGGCAGCAACAGTACAAAAGGCAAAGCGCTGCGGGACCCGCGAAGCAGGTCCGGCGAGGCGCTGTTAAGTTCCCAAGTCAGAACCACGCAGAGGCACAGGAGAATACACCAACAGCAGGTAGGGCTTGCACACGGCTTCCACGAGGGTCCTGTTAAGTCTAAAGTGGTGGAATCAAGTAAACCCTCTTTGTCCTTAATTCTTGACGAACTTCATGCTCTACTTGGCAACACTGATAATATTGCATCAGAAATAAAAAGTCTGCTTAAAGATATGGCTAGCATGTCAATGAGGGTCTCGGATAACTCCATTAAAATACAGGATAAAAAAGTTAAAATCAACGCCTTTACACCTCTTGTGGCTAAAATCGCCCCTATGTCTGCTCAAATGTTAGATATGGGAAATCGTAACAGGCAATACAATTTACATATTTTTAATTTGCCAAAAGACGTTGAAGGCTTCAATTGCAGATTATATCTGGAGATTTTGATTCCTGGTCTTTTAAATGTTACATTTCCAGAAAATTTTGAAATAGATAAAGCGCACAGGATTCACAATCCTTATCATACCAAGCCGAAAAAAATGATTTTTAAGGTCCTTCGTCATCATCACTTGGTTTTAATAAGGAAAGCGGAACGTGAAATGCAATCCTTATTGGTAAATGGCAATAACATTTTTATCCGTCAAGACTTCACCAAAGAGACAGTTGAAAATTGCAAGGAATTCTACGATTTGCGTCCTCAACTGCGTAGTATTGGATTTAAGTATGGCTTATTTGATCCTTCAACGATGCAAATCTGGAGAGATAGTTTTTCTAAGTCCTTTCAACGCCCTGAAGATTTAAAATCATTTCTGGATCAGCAGTCACATCATTCACAGCATTCTATGGATACACATGACTCTGCTACTTGAATACTATTTTAGCTGATATTTCTGACCAATTTTGTTACTCTCCAAATGCTGGGCTCCAACAGTTTGGTCATGCTTGTTAAGTGCGTGTGAGTTTCGCATTTTTTATTGATGTTTCTCTGTGTTTTCATTTTTGTTGTTGTCTTTTGAAAGTTAGTCTGTATATTCTTTTTCCTACTTTTTCCTTTTCGCCTGTTCTAGAGCTACTATTCTTCATACTCTTTTCTTACTTTTTATTGTTCTCTTCTTGACATTTTCATGGTGGTGCAACTGCCAGGAAAAGGGTGACAGTGAGGAAACAAAGGGGGACCAGGGGGCCCTGTATGCCTCTGTGCAATTCGGTGCATGCAGGGTGGTACATGCTGTGCCCCTGTGTAAGTGTATACCAGGACCTGCACACCATCAACTGCAGCAGTCCATGCCATGCACAGACTGATTTTGACGCTCCTATTGTGGTACCTATTTCATAGGCATCGCTGTGGGAAAGCCAAAGAACAGCATGTCAGACAGGAGAAAACTCCTAATCTGGCGGGCTCTTTAAACATGGGTTTGGCTGTGCGGTTGCAGGGTGGTCCCGCTGGCCCACCACCAACTTCATAATAAGGCCCTAAGTCACATCATAAAAAGTGAATTATTTTGTCAGTAAAAGCATTTTAAATCATCATTGTCATAAGTCATCTGTTAATACACCCTATAAGTAAATCTTTTTAATCTTTTCGCACTTATTTTTCTCTTTTCATACACATTCTAAGCAAGCTTTTATGGTGCCATTACTTTAACTTTTCTCTTGTCTGAGTCGTTTTTGTCAACGTGTGCAAAGCACACATTTAGGTTTCTGTGTCTACTCAGTAAAATATGTTGTGTGAAGAATAATCAGATTTTGAGATCTATCAAGATAATAGGTGGAAGCAGCACCTTAGTGTATTTGGTCCCAGGAACTATGAAGTCAATGTTATTATACTGTAGGCACTGGGAATGGCAGTCTCACTGAACCCGCTGTACACTAAATTCTGCTAATTTTCTCCAATACGAGCATTAAAGTCTAACTCAAAAATCATGAATGGAGGAAATTGCTAAATGCAGAGTACGTTGGAGTTTTAATGTCTTACATGAGCGCCTACCACAAGACAAATAATTTAGAACATTCATTTACTAATGTTCTGTTTCTCATTCAACCTCAGGTTGTTTCATTCAACTATTCTATAAATGCATAACTTACGTGGGAATTATCCCAGAAAGCACACTGCATGCATGTTGTCAGAAGAGAATGTTTGTTTGCAATTCATTACTGAGCAGGTATTATCCAGTAAATTAAAATAAAATAATAAATTACAGCATGAAAAAAATTGTTTTTCTTTACATTAGAGTTATTAGGGCCCTATTTTGAGGTCAATGGGAAAGACTCCAACCTTTGGTTGGAGGCTTTCCGACCAACATCTTCCGTTTCACTTTCTAACGCCGCATTACAATGCCGGTGGTCGAAAGTGAAATCGGTCGGTCATTCTGGCTGGATTCTGACAGGCTCAAAGAGCCAGTCGACCAGTCGGAGGCCCCACCGTAATCCCTAAGGGATTGCAATGTCAGTTTCCAACAGGCTTTCCATGTCAGGCTTTCTGACTGGAAGGTCTGTCAGAAAGTGACTTTGCGGGCACCTAGCAGAACCCCCTTCTCCCTGCGGTCTCCGGTTGAGGGCTGAGGGGGCAACTATTGTGCCTCCCTTTTAATCTCTCACTGTGTGCCAGGCAGCTTGAAGAACAGTAGGGAAAGAAATGGAATTCAAAGTCCAAAGCTGTTTTCTCTATGGCAAGTTGTTGTAAAGACTCGCATGGTGAAGGAATGCAGTTACAAAAATTTGTCATTGTAAATACCGCATTGTAAAGCCATGTGTGGTTCCAGCGGTATTGTAAATGCTGGTTCATGTATTTCCCATCTGTGGATACCTTTTCGCCCACCTCCTTTTTCGGCTCTGACTGTATCCCGTGGTGCAACTTGGGAGATGACTCCAGGTGCGGCTAATGCCAGAGTGTGCATCAAACCTTGGCTTTAAAAAGTCAGCTCTTGAGCTGAACACTACAGGGCTAACATAAGTTTCCATGAAGCACCTGCAACCATGCTTCATGGAAACTGACTGCAGTCTCCAAGGTGTCCTGAAGCTGGGTCTTTTCTACCTATGCATATGCACAGCCAACAGCTTCCACCACATTCTCCCACATTTATCTTGGGCAGGCATATGATGGGGTTGCTAATTTCTATCACATGCACTATTTTTCCTTTTGTTAGCGTTATTTTTAGAAAATTTTACTTTTTTTAAGTACTATTGTTTAGACTTATTAATAGGTGCATGCCATATTTTGGCAGTATGTAGAATTTTTGGCATGCCGTCAAGTTGGATGACGAGTGGTTGTTATGTTCCATATAGGTACCTTAATATAGACTCAGGTAGTCACCTAACTCTTCACCGATATTCTCTCCACCATTACACTGCATAACGGTTCTTAGTACTGACCTTTTACCTATTTACTGTAATGTCAAGAGATGACATGGGGTTTTCTCCGAAAAGCATAAGCCTCATAATTATGCATGCGGTTTCTTGGAGTCATAGCAGGACAGCAGGCCTACCATCTCCTGCACAATAACTATCTATAAGGGTAATTCCTTCTGTCATACCAGTCTGAGATGACACAGCAAGGTATGTCCCATGGGGGTACCACTTTGGGTATATATACACCATCTTGGGAGCCTCTTGCGCAGCAGCTTCTTCTTCACATTCCTCCAAGACAATCGGACAAAGCAGTGACGGCTTCTGATCGTCTTTCTGAGTTCCTACATAGACTGTGAACACTCCTTCACAGTGATTGCCCTAACGGTCCAAGTGGCCCCCTCCCAGCATCCAGGGGGTCACAGGCACAGGTTACGATTGAAATCTGGGAGGAACCTCTGGGCGGCAGTCACTAGTCTTTAGTGGCCCCTCCGGGTGCACAGGGGTTACAGCTAAAAGTGACTGCCCACAACCTAAGCTGCACCTAAAAATGGCCCACACAGTCTCAGTGGCAACAGGGGACAACCATGACAGTCTCCAGTGGCCTCCACCTGGCATGTGCAGGTCTCAGACTCGGGCAATGACCCCATTAAATCAGTGGCTCTTTGCAAGAGCCCATGACTTCACAGCAACCCCAACAGGGGTCACAAACTTGAGTTAGAGAGCATCTTACTTTCAAAATACTCCTTCTGACTGGCCCAGGCCCCTCACACTCTGATTCTGGGATCAACTTGCCAGGATCCCAGCTGGGCCTCGATTTTTCAAGCCTGTCTCCTCTTCCTCACATGATTTGCTGGTTTTGTCAGGCAGGCTTCTAAATGCTCACCTCCTCCTTCTAACAGAGGTCTATGGTCTAGGCAGGCAGGCAGCCTTCTGCTGCTCCAGGCACAGGACAAGTGTTCTTGGCTCCCCTGTGATAGCTCTCAACCCAGATGGGAGACTGGTCAGTCCTGGTTTCAGCAACAAAGAAGTCTTAGCAATTCTCCTTCTATTGATGAAACAGTGCTGCACTACATAGTATGGACAACATGCTCCCCTCTTTATAGTCCAAAATCTGATACATCTGTGATTTAGTATCTAGCCTTTGAATGTTTTGTTAGGGCTACTCTGAAGTACTCTCTCTTCTGTACTGCTTTTTGTGAAAGGGATGTTCCAGTAACTTCCAGGAATCAAAGAGACCCTTGATGCGCACAAAATATGCTTTGCTCCTCTCCCTTTAGTGTCCGTGGCCCACGGCATCCCTAAGGAATGTCAGCAATACACATCTTCCATCTGGGGGTTGCAGTCCTCATCTCTCCAGCCTCTGCAGGCCTGTACTTCCAAAAGATAGCCGACAGGCCTCAATGTTATGTTCTATCCATAGGCACACATTTGCAATCCAGCATCCACACGCAAGTGTGTGCTGTCTCAGCATACACACACAAATATAAGGCACTGCCCAGCACTGCACACAATCAATTCAGGCCAAGGATGAGTTAAGCACTCGGCTACTGAACTTTACAGGAGTGTGCAAGTTGGCCCCACTCCTGTGATACAGGTAACAAGGTTTATTTACATTACTGATCCTACTTGAACACAAAAATGGGTATGCTTCCACCGATGTGCACATGCCACTTAACTCTATGTAAGCGCAGCAACCCTCTCCTTTCATGAGGGTAGTGCTGGTGCACCCCTCCCATTCTAAAAAAACTGCGTTTCCGTGATGCCTGTTCACCTAAGACCGAAAATCAGTACAGCGGATCCAGATATTGCGGCAGCTGGGGCACTAAGGAAAGAGATGCACGTCTATCACTTTGTAGGGGCTTTTTCTGTTCCAACACCGGGTATTAGCATGTAAAGATCATTCTTAGTTCACTGGATTCACATAAGATTGTGTGCATTTTTCTTTTTTCTTGCATACCTCTTTTACATTAACTAAATGTTCATATAAACATTTGGATGTTGTCTGCTGTACAGAGACAAGAAGAGCCACACTTCCAGAATAAGTTCTGTTTATACCCCTTGAGTGCGTGGAAGGATAGACTAGCATACCCTGGGTGAGGTTTTACTGTATTCCCTCCACGTGACCCAGTTGGGGCAGGATCCATGTATTCAAAGGGAAGGTTAGAAAGCAGTATGAGAAGCCCTGATGAGGCCCTATTGAATCTGTAGCTGACTAACCCCTAGTCCAACCCTCTACAAGCTGAGATCTTTGTTTTCCAGGACCTTCGTGAATCTTCCTACTGGCACAAGTGATAGCCCACTCCCAACCATGATTCCCATCCAAAGTTCCATATAAAGTGGAGCAAAAACATAAACTGTTTGTGGGCAGTGTATAGGAGAGACCATTATAGCTGGGCTCCCTAAAGAAAGGCTGAACAGCAGGGAGGTGTGTTGGCTGTCATGGAGATATCAGTACGGCCCGATGTACTCTACTGTGAATACTCTTGAAGGCCAACCTTATCCACACTATTTTTCCTATGGAGGCAAATGTACATATTTGGGTGCAGTGCTTTTCTGCACAACATTATGTGCCTCACTTATTCACAAGGCTCAGACCTCCTCTAATTGCTGGCACCATAATCTTGAAAATACTGCTCAAGGTAGAGATCTCTGATAATGTACATTATTACCTCGTCCCTCTTCCTTGTCACAACCCTTACCTATGACTTTGATTTCCTCCACGAATAGAAAGCCTCTTTACAAACAAAAGCTCCTCTTTTATCTTGCTTTTAAAAAAGATATTTCAGGCCTTCTTGATTTAACATGATATCTTACCTAAAAGCCTGTTTTGCTGGTCCCAGTTTATTTTTCTGCCTTGTAGTGCCAGTTATGCAATGGATGCTTATTTTTTCATGGAGGGGGACTTAATGAACAAAGTCAGTCTCAAACCTGAGCTATCATATGTGAAGGGTAGTAGTGTGCCTAACTAAAACGTTTTCTTTGGTGGTGCTGACGTATCTAATGTATAACAGCTATGCATGTGCAAAAATACAATATATCCAATATGATAATACGTGTGTTTGTTTCCATGTTTGGGGAACTTGTTATCTAGTTACTACTCTTATAAAAATTAGACATACACCTGGCTTCTGAGGAGCATTACTTTTTACCTCCTGCTATTGGACCTTTTTTGGATCATTTCATCTCCTATGGAGTGAGGCTTTGTTTGGGGTGGCCATCTTGGATAAAAACCTTTCTGCAACCAGGGACATTTTCTCTCACTCAGCCCAAATCCAGATATTCCAACACCGTCATGTGTTCCTCTCATTGCTCGATGCAGTTTAACTTTTTCTTTCTGTTTCTCACATCAGCTACCTCATCTCCTCTTTTTTGTGCACTTACGAAATCTGTTCACCAGTGTGTAAAACATCAGGGGCCCGATTCACAAAGGTGAAATGAGACAAAAGTCTAACTTTACTTCACAAAGAACATTTACGAGAAGTAAAGTTAGACTTTTGTCTCAGTTTAACTCAAGTTTTGATCTCAGTTAGACTTAAGACCAAAACTTAAGTAAAACTGAGACAAAAGTCTTACTTAACTACTTGTAAATGCTGTTTGTGAATATCGAAATTCGGAAAGTTAGACTTTCTTCTCAGTTTACCTTAGTGAATCGGGCCCCAAGTGTATGAGCAGAGCACCACTGGGTCATGACTCGCAACAAGCAAGACCACCACGTCCAAGGCTACCCAGGGGCTTCTCTTGCTGTCTGGCAGGAGAAGCCAGAGACGTAGTCTGAAACAGGTATGTAGGTGCTTCTGGTAGGCATGTAGCTGCAGTGCGATTTTATTACAAGACATGGAGTCTCCTATTGTGCAGTTGTTTCTTGCTTTACAGCTGCCAAGCAAGACATTTGTTTCCCTTTAAATGAATTGTGACTCTACAATGTACAGAGCACATCATTCACTTCATGCATCTTCTTGCTCAACTCGGAAGAACACAGCGTCCAAGGCTACAGTTGTTTCTTGCTTTACAGCAGCCAAGTAAGAACTGTCATTTCCCATTAAATAAAAAGTAAAAAATGGCAGGATGGCATGACAATGAAAACAACATTTGAACGTTGCGTAACCTGATAATTATGTTGACTGCAAACAAGTCCTTTTTTCTTGCTGCTCACAGTCAAGATAAGCACTCTTTTGGCCATTCTTAATTTTCTAGTTGCAATAGTAAAACGTTGTTTTTCTTACTGTTGACCTCAGATGTGGTCACAAGCTCACTTTGTTTGGTTTTCCTGCTTCCCGTAATGGTGGCTCATTACCATTACGGGAAGTAACCCCTCAATCAATCAATCAATCTGAAGGCTCCCATTGTGCAGTTGTTTCTTGCTTTACAGCAGCCAAGCAAGAACTTCATTTCCCATTAAATGAAAAGAAAAAAAATTACAGGATGACATGACAATGAAAACAACATGTAGAAGTTGAGTAATCTGATAATTATGTTGACTGCGAACAAGTCCTCTTTTCTTGCTGCTCACAGTCAAGATAAGTACTCTTTTGGCCGTTCTTAAAATGTTAGTATTAAATATTTTTATTGAAAAATCAGAGCACAAACACAGATAGCGTTCATCACCATCACCCCCCACCCTCAGTGCATAACAAAAGTCAAAGCGTAAAAGAGACGGATAGGACCATCCCATTGCTTGATGTACGGTTCGTAGAAGGGCGTTTGGTTTGTGCAAATTATCAACGTTGAAATGAAGAAAAAGAACAAGTAAACAAAACCCTCCAACACCCACACTAACCCAACCCCTCCCCACCCCCCTCCCACGTTTGTTCCAAGTCCACTGATCTAGTCATCCAGAAGTTCCTTTCCACTAGCCGGACGTCGAGTCGCCCACATCAGAGAGGCGTAACAATCGCAGGAAGCAAGGAAAAGTGACCCCACGAAACTCGGAGGCCAGCAAAGACATAAAGGGTGGCCATAGCTCAGCAAATTTGGCCCCATCCCCAGCTAAAGTCAATGAAAGCTTCTCCATACCCAACAAAACCCATAAGCGGTGGAGCCAACCTATGAATGTAGGGACATGTGTGGTGCGCCAGTGGGAGATGATATTCTGCATAGCGGATCCTAACGCAATCGATATCAGGCGACCCCTGCGAGAGCACAATGGATATGTGAGTGGGTTTGGTAGGCCCTGCAGTACATATGAAGGGAATTGCGGGATCTCCATCGCAAAGTGTGCATCCACCTCATCCAAAATTTGCTTCCAGTATCCCTGAATATGAACACAGTCCCAAAGCAAGTGAACCAGTGTGCCCACCTGAATACAACTCCGCCAGCACGTTGCCGCCTTAGAATGATCCATCGCATGCAACCGTTCAGGGGTAAGATACCAATAAGTGACAACTTTGGTAAGTGTGTCTGTAAGGCCCATGTGGTAGGCAGAGTGTCTGGCTCTATAGAAAATGCCCTCCCATTCCTTACAGCTGAACGTTCTCCCGAAGTCTCTCTCCCAGCGCGCCTTCCCTGAGCTATAGGTGTGAATGTGTTTAGCCTGCAGCATCTTGTACAAGTCTGAGATTAGTTTTTTGTTGGATGTGCGTGTGATTAACCAGTGTTCATACTGTGATAACTGCCTATACGCCTTGGGGCATACCGATGTGCTAAGCGCCCAGTGCCGCACTTGCAGGTAGCGGAGCCTCTCCGCTTCCGGCAACCCGTATTCTTGACGGAGAAGGGGAAAAGACATAACACCCTCAGGGTTTTACAGGTGAAAAAGGCACCTGCACCCACCCGTTCTCCACCTTGCATAGGCCGCCGAATCCAAGCCTGGGGTGAAGTCAGGGTTATCAATTAACGGGGTCAGCGGGGACGGAAAGGTGGTGAACTCCTGCTTGATATTCCTATGGTCCCAAACTTCCATGGGGACCCTGGTGATGTACGAGTCTTATGAGTTGGGGGGTCTATGCTGCCTACGGAGGAAGGGGATTTCCTGTAATGGGCGACCCGCCACGGCCTGGTCCTGGAAAAGCCAGTGTTTGCCAGACTCCCACCTGCTCCATTCCACAAGGTAGCGCAACTGTGCGGCCTGAAAGTATAGCAACATGTCCGGGAAGCTGAGTACCCCTCCCTCGGGGGGAAGGGTCGCCAACCGCAGCTTTAGGCACGGTTTCTGCTGTTCCAAATAAACTGAGCCAATTCAGACTGTGTCTGTTTGATCCAGCCTGCCGGTTGAGCCAACGGAATAGTGCGAAACAGATAGAGGATCTGAGGCAGAATCGTCATCTTAATTATTGCCACTTTTTCCAACCAGGACAAAGGATAATGCCTCCACCGTCCCAATTCCCACCGGATTTTCTGCCTCAACAAGGAGTAGTTCATGCTAACCGTGGCTGAAAGTGAGGGGGCCAACTGGATCCCCAGATAGGGAATCGCGTCTTTTGCCCAGCGGAAGGGAAACGAGGTCTGCAAGAACTCCTTAGTCGATTTCTCTAGGGACAGGTCAAGTGCCATGGACTTGCCCATGTTCACTTTAAAACCGGCCAATTGGGCAAAAGAATGCAGGTCATCGAGGCAAGCAGGTATGGACTCTCGCGGCTGAGAAAACGTAAGCAAGACGTCAGCCGCATAAAGGTTAATGGTGTGGACATAGCCTCCAAATTTAATCCCCCGCACCTTCTGGTTAAGCCTCAGCCTCTGCGCCAATGGCTCCATGTAAAGGGCGAAGAGTAGGGGCAACACCGGGCACCCCTGCCTCGTGCCACGTTCGATAGCGAACAAGGGGAAGTGCAACCATTAACTCGGACTGCTGCAGCAGAAAATGTATAGCAAATTAATACATAAGCACAGAACTTCTCCCCCAGCCCCACCTTCACTAGGACTCTTTCCAAGTAGGATCAATGGAAACGATCAAACGCTTTCTCTGCATCAATTGAAAGCATCATGAATTCCCTGAAGAACAAGTGGTGTTTTCCAGCAAGTGAAAAGTCCTCTTAGTATTATCCGAAGTTTGGCGCCCCGGGCAGCTAAGATTCCCGTATAGATTTTCAGATCAGCATTGAGGGAAATTAGGCGATACGCCCTTCATTGCAAGCGATCTTTCCCGGACTTCGGAATGACTGTGATAGTAGCCTCCAAGAGTTCACTCGAGATCGTTCCCGGTTCCGACAAGGAATAAAAAAGGTTTGTAAGAAGGGGGGCCACTTGTACGCAAAAAGTCTTATAAAAGCTCGCAGAGAAGCCATCTGGCCCTGGCACTTTCGCCAGTTTTAAGCGGGAGATGGCAGGAACGACCTCCTCCAGCCGGATATCCCGGTCTAAAAAATCTGCTTGGTCCCTCGTGAGAGCCGGTAGTAAAATGGAGTCTAAAAAAGCCCCTTCCGCCGAGGCCTCTGGAGAAGTCCCAGCATAGAGATCGGCATAAAATTTGCTAAAGGCACAATCAATATCAGCCGCAAAACAAGACAAGTTCCCTTTTCATCAAATCAGAACTAGAGACTTACGTCTCTGAAACATGTACGGAGGGCACTTAAGGTGAGCCAAAACGAGTATCACAAAGTTGTGCTGGGATCACTGAATTTACACTCTAATTCATACCCTTTACTAAACATCATTATGACAGACTTAATGTTGTGAAAAATATAAACTCTTCAACTGTGACATGTATAGAAAAGAAAATTTATTATAACTTATTCTCTGTTCAGGCCGACTTTCGGAACATTACATTTATTCATAAAAACATTTATAAGTTAAAAACACACATGATATGGCAATAATCACAAGATAGTTAAAAACAAGGTGCACTTTGCTGCACGAACAAATTAATAACACAAACAGAAAAATTGTCGACGCGGCGTTTCGGTGATATTGTGTCGTCACCTTCTTCAGGACAGTGTGTTATTTAAAATCACTAGAATTTAAAAATAAGAATAAAGAAACTATATTAACATTTTGTATATTATCTTTTGCGGCCAAACAGTGTTCATCATTTTCTAACTACACATCATATTGTCATGTCACAATAGCTCTATTCCTTAAATCAAAAGACACTACATTTATTCTACATTAATCGCATAGTATAACAAAAACGGCTCTTCTCCATTATTTTTCAAGTAAACTTTCCCATTCTAAATTCGTGAATCCCACAACTTCTGTTTTTTCTCACTCTTTTTTTAGCGTCCTTTGGTGCCCAACACTTTCTAGGCAATCTTATGTGGAGGTCCACTGGTTTGGAGACCCTCCCATAGTCTTTTCTTTACATCTAATGTGGTTTATTTCTAAACATCTGGTATATCTGCATTTTCGTTACATACCTTAGATGTTTGTAGGTCAATCGCTTTTTTTGTATAATTGGCGATGTATAACCATATCTGGATTTTTTCAATTTCTGTAAAGGTCATTAGAGAAATCATGAGCTAAAGCGTTAATTCGACTTTTGGTAGGATCTTTTTACATACGCTTTCGACATTGATTTATTGGCTTTATTATTTACCTTTCTTTAGTCAAAACTGTTTCTTAGTTGGAGTGGGTCAATGCTGATCCGCTGCTCCGTAAATATGAATTAGCTGTCTGCCTGTTAGACAAATCATTGGGTTAGGTGGTGATTGCTCCTTTTTTACCATGAACATGGTTCTATTTTTCTTTACTTTTTTAAAAAAAGTCATAATGGTACCTGTGGTTTCTGGCAGTTGTATCTTATGCAGAGGACGGTATACCTTTCCACAACCCGGTATTAGGTTCACAATTCCTATTGACCTGAGGCTGGATGACAAAAACCCGAAGGGGGTTGTTTTTAGGGTTTTGCCTCATTATATTACTGTTTTGTGGGTAACCTATGTTTCAGTTTTTGTTTCTTACCTCCTAACTTGTCTTTGTGGTGCCCGCTCTTGGTTTCTAGGATTCGGGGTTTCCTGGTGCATTCAGGATGGAAGTGTCCTTTTACTATAAAGTAAATTCGAGGATTGCAGGACATAACTAATTACTAGTCCATTCCAGTTAAAAGATCTATATTAACAGAATCTTTACCTAAATGTCTTTCAGAAAGTTAGTCTTACCTCCCACATTGTCTTTGTGGTGCCCGCTATTTTTTTCTTTAGAGCGAGGGATTTCTAGTATACTCAGGTTGAAGATGTCATTTCACTATGGGGTAGATGGAGGAAAAAACGGAAATGGCTATTTTAAATACATTCCGTTAGGGATTATTTAAAATAGCCATTTCCGTTTTTTCCTCCATCCACCCCATAGTGAAATGACATCTTCAACCTGAGTATACTAGAAATCCCTCGCTCTAAAGAAAAAAATAGCGGGCACCACAAAGACAATGTGGGAGGTAAGACTAACTTTCTGAAAGACATTTAGGTAAAGATTCTGTTAATATAGATCTTTTAACTGGAATGGACTAGTAATTAGTTATGTCCTGCAATCCTCGAATTTACTTTATAGTAAAAGGACACTTCCATCCTGAATGCACCAGGAAACCCCGAATCCTAGAAACCAAGAGCGGGCACCACAAAGACAAGTTAGGAGGTAAGAAACAAAAACTGAAACATAGGTTACCCACAAAACAGTAATATAATGAGGCAAAACCCTAAAAACAACCCCCTTCGGGTTTTTGTCATCCAGCCTCAGGTCAATAGGAATTGTGAACCTAATACTGGGTTGTGGAAAGGTATACCGTCCTCTGCATAAGATACAACTGCCAGAAACCACAGGTACCATTATGACTTTTTTTAAAAAAGTAAAGAAAAATAGAACCATGTTCATGGTAAAAAAGGAGCAATCACCACCTAACCCAGTGATTTGTCTAACAGGCAGACAGCTAATTCATATTTACGGAGCAGCGGATCAGCATTGACCCACTCCAACTAAGAAACAGTTTTGACTAAAGAAAGGTAAATAATAAAGCCAATAAATCAATGTCGAAACCGTATGTAAAAAGATCCTACCAAAAGTCGAATTAACGCTTTAGCTCATGATTTCTCTAATGACCTTTACAGAAATTGAAAAAATCCAGATATGGTTATACATCGCCAATTATACAAAAAAAGCGATTGACCTACAAACATCTAAGGTATGCAACGAAAATGCAGATATACCAGATGTTTAGAAATAAACCACATTAGATGTAAAGAAAAGACTATGGGAGGGTCTCCAAACCAGTGGACCTCCACATAAGATTGCCTAGAAAGTGTTGGGCACCAAAGGACGCTAAAAAAAGAGTGAGAAAAAACAGAAGTTGTGGGATTCACGAATATAGAATGGGAAAGTTTACTTGAAAAATAATGGAGAAGAGCCGTTTTTGTTATACTATGCGATTAATGTAGAATAAATGTAGTGTCTTTTGATTTAAGGAATAGAGCTATTGTGACATGACAATATGATGTGTAGTTAGAAAATGATGAACACTGTTTGGCCGCAAAAGATAATATACAAAATGTTAATATAGTTTCTTTATTCTTATTTTTAAATTCTAGTGATTTTAAATAACACACTGTCCTGAAGAAGGTGACGACACAATATCACCGAAACGCCGCGTCGACAATTTTTCTGTTTGTGTTATTAATTTGTTCGTGCAGCAAAGTGCACCTTGTTTTTAACTATCTTGTGATTATTGCCATATCATGTGTGTTTTTAACTTATAAATGTTTTTATGAATAAATGTAATGTTCCGAAAGTCGGCCTGAACAGAGAATAAGTTATAATAAATTTTCTTTTCTATACATGTCACAGTTGAAGAGTTTATATTTTTCACAACATTAAGTCTGTCATAATGATGTTTAGTAAAGGGTATGAATTAGAGTGTAAATTCAGTGATCCCAGCACAACTTTGTGATACTCGTTTTGGCTCACCTTAAGCGCCCTCCGTACATGTTTCAGAGACGTAAGTCTCTAGTTCTGATTTGATGAAAAGGGAACTTGTCTTGTTTTGCGACTCTTAACCCTCTCCCTTTTCACTAAGGGTTTCTCCTTCCAAATTTGAAGTTGTGACAATCAATATCAGCATCGTCTGTGGCTCGCCTACCATCAGGCCGGAGAACTTCCTGTACATTCTGTCATTGCCTAACCTCACGTAGCTTGTGAGCAAGAAGACGCCCTCACCGCTCCCCACCCATGTAGTATGCGTGTTTCAATCTTAATTCTGCGAATTCTGCCCGGTCCTGATCTAAAGCTGCAAGCTGGTGTGGCACTGCCTCAAGCTGCCTCAACACTCAGGGGGCACCTGTCCTTTGATGTATTTTCTCCAACTCTCGGGTCTGCTTAGTAAGTTCCACTTGCTTGCGCGCGCGCTCAACATTATCAGCTGCCGAGACCGCTATTAACTCACCTTTGACCACTGCTTTCAGCGCCGCCCATTGCGTCGCAAGCGTGGTATCCAAGTTGCCATTATGCACGAGATAGTCAGCAATAACTTGTCGGATCCGTGCAACCACATCCTTGCGCTGCAGCAGTGTGTCCCGGAGGCGCCAGCATTGCGACGGACACGCAGCAGGACGAAGGGCGAAAGTAACTGTCACTGGGGCCTGGTCATATAGAGATGCGGTCCCAATTTCTACTACAGTCGTAAGCACCCAAACGGAGGACGAGGCTAAAAGATAATCTAGGCGGGCGTATGTTTTGTGTGCATTGGAGTAATAGGAGTACTCCCTGCTCTGAGGGTGAAAGCAGCGCCACAAGTCCACTAAGCCCAACTCACCCAGATGGGACAACCCCTCGGCAGTAAGAGTGCTTGATTGGGAGGTGCGGGGACACGACCTATCCAGTGCGTTATCAAAAACTAAGTTGAGGTCCCCACCCCCAGCAAGACATGACGGTCGGCAGTGTTGGAGGCTTCAGTAATGGGTAAGTAAAAAAATCTCTCCTGACCCTCATTGGGGGAATAAACGGATCCAATCATGAAGGTCGACGTGCCCAGGGAAAACCTGTAGATCAACCACCGACCCTTGATCTCTGCCACTTTATGCAGCACCCTACCCTTGAAGTGCTGGGCCACCAGGATTGCGACCCCTGCCGTTTTTGTAGCATTAGAAGAAAAGAAGTGTGTTGGGAATTTCCGGGACCGGAGACTATGACAGTCCCTCTGTAAAAGGTGCGTCTCCTGTAGGAGGCAGATATCTGCCCGGGAGTGCTCCAGTAGGCAAAGGACCGCCTTGCGCTTCACTGGGTTATTTAGCCCCCTCACATTCAACGTAAGGACTTTAAGCTCTACAGGTGGCATTTGATCGGCACTGAAAAAAGGAAGGCAAATGTGGTCCGTTCGCAGGGGGATGGTGCAGGCCTTGAACATCTTGCTGACATAGAGAAAAAACACAAAGGGTCGAGGCAAAAAAGAACTGCACCTGTTAACATCAGTGGCTAGTTATTCTTATGATGGTGCTTGTGAAACCAGGGAATACAACCGTATCTATTCCCTCTTGGGCAAAACCCAAATTACAAAACAAGTTAAATATGGAATCAGCCCCCATAAAAATAATTTCATAATCAGTCTTTTTGTGTTTAGTAAATCCCAAGGATTTTTGCAATGAACAGATCTGGGCTTTAGTGGTGATCGTATTCAATTCTTTATTGGTTGATCCAAACTGATAAAATCCAAAAGTACACGTAATTTTTCTTTTAGCCAACGCGTTTCATCTAGTAAACGAGACTTCTTCAGGGCAAAAAATAAAACATAAACTAATTACACACCTGAAATGTATATACATAATATTTACAGAATTTAAAAAAACAAGCGCATCTCTCAATATCAAATGGCATTATCAAAAAGCCAGTCCAAGTTAGGTTACATTTTGGAATTCATTATGGAATCCATTTCAAGTTCAGATGGAGAACAAAAATGCATTTGAAGCGATTAAGAAGGAAGGCATACTTCTGTGAATAGTTTATCAGTATATGGTAACCATCATCTGTAATAAAATCTCTGACACATTTCTTCAAGAAGCTAACATAATTCATTATGACAACTGTTATAAGAAACACTGAAACAGATATATATACATTTGAGTTGCATATTCTAAACCTAGTAATTTGCATAATATGGTAAACTATGACACATACCTCCATAAACTGTCTGTACTAGTTCGAAAACGAAATTGTTACTAATATATACGTAACATAGGATTAAAATTCTTTGTGTTCTGGAGAGAAACATGAAATACGTTTTGTGAAAATATAATTTATCCAATATCAATCTTGTATATACCAATTCATACTTAAAACGATCTACATTTATAAATAAAATAGTTTTAAAAGGCCCCTGCACGTTGACCAGCATTGTGCAACCATATACCTCAAATATCAGCGTTGGGGCATAACTCTATTCTGTATGATCTAAACGAGTATTGCGCTATAGAGACCCAGGTAAGTCCCACACATTATCCAAAATTATCATTACTTGTCTCAATCAAAAAGAGAGTACCAAAATAATTTAACCCAACCACAGAAAAATACCTGTCATATTCTGACTGTGTCTTGTGTGAACTGCGAAAAACGAAAAATTAAAAGACCAAAATGAATCAGGTGCTAATTCAATTCGAATAATCTACAAAAGAACCTAAAGTTTAAAACATCTCATACATTTATGATCACAATTGATAAATTAATTTAGGTCAATAATGAGAGTTAGGTGTGAGTTAAAAGGTTTTATTATTCAAACCTTTTTTTAACTTGTCTTTATTAGATCACAAGTTGGATTCATCAAGTTAAGTCATTAGAATCTTATTAGGAATAAATAATCAATCAGTTAGCTCTAAATAAATTGTAATAAAACGCATTAAGCGTGTTCCATAAAGGAGAAGATCCCTATTATATGTATCTAGAGAGAAATGGTGTCCGTCAGAACCCATGAAGGGTTCTAGTTCAAGAGAGTGCAATCATAACATTTTAGCATATAAAGCAGTTCAATAAATCACAAATATATCAATGCAGAACTTCCCATAAAGAGAGGTTTGTGAAACCCAGTGGAGTCTCAAAGCAACTTGGAATAATGCAAGGTAAAAGTATCACAATGGCAAGTGAGGTAACATATTCTAGAAACACACACTATTGTAGACAACACATTTTGAAGCTTTTCCATCATGTATCTTCTTCTGTCTCTAGTTAGCCAATCAACTTTTGATGACTTAATGGGAACAGGATCATCACTCGTCTTCTCACAGAAAAACAATTGTCCACAGACAGTGTTACGTTTGCAGCTAAGCTGCAGGGGAGGGATGGTAGAACACTCCTGTGCGCAATGACTGTTTGGTTGGCCCTCTAGGGCCGCCCACAACAGTCATTTGAAATTCCCCTTTCTCCATGGAGGCTGCATTACAGCCTACATGGCGAACACTCCCACCCCTACAGCCTCTGGCTGAGCGCCGTGTCATGGCGCTCAGAACCAATCACATCATTGCTTTGCAGCATTGTGATTGGCTCAGGGGTGGGAGCCTGGCTGTCTGCTTCCTGTTCCGACCTGAAGTCAGACACAGGCAAGCAGGAGGGAAGGCGCGAGACCTATCGGCGGCAAGGTAAGTGTTATTCTTTTTTATTTTTTCAATGCAACCTGCCCCCTCCTGCACACCTGCACCCCACTGTGTACCGTGCCTGCCACCCTTGACTGGCTCTCTTACGTGTGTTGTTACTCTGTAGGCTATAAATACAGCGTTGGAGCACTATTTTGTCAAATGGTTTTCTTCTGCCTAAACGATCTCCCGCAACGCTTTCTTTTTTGTTTTTAATAGCATGCCACGCTTGAGCTGACATAATGGCGGCAGTGCCTTTGGTTTGTTGTTTGCGGCACCGAACACGGTCTTTCCTTCATATTTGTTCAATTTTTTGCCATAAAGCGCCCCATTCCACGCTTATATTTTAATGGTGGTCCCGCCCCCTTTTTTTTTTAGACGTGGCTTCTTTAAAGAAAGACGCGTGGCTGCTATTTAAGTGAAAGCGCCAAATGGGGTACTTTTACAAACAACAAAATCATTTATTTGTCATCTTGCCAAACAAATGTTTTTTTTAGAATGAGCCTCAATAGCACTTGCATTGTCTGCAAGACCTGGTGTATCCTCTTTAGTGGGCTATGGCACACCCACTGATTGACATTGGTTGTTACCTATGGCATTCAGAAATGCTGGCTTGTTATTGGTGCAGTTCTGTAAATGTCCTTCCTTTGTGTGCTTAGCTCTATTTCCCGTGATTTCACTTAGAGAATATTTTGGTTGGCCATCACACTGTACAGTGTGTGAAAATATGACAGAGCCTTTCAACCATAATAACTCCTGCTGTAAGGATAACACTTAACAATTATTTGTCAAGAAGTCCTGCAAAGTTGCTTTCAGTTAAACATTCCACTTTCTGCTTGCATTTACTTTACTAAAAGCCTTTACATCCACACCACTGTCTGTCTGATGGTGTATTCATCTACTGTGTGTGTAACCATGCTATTTTATATTTTTCATACAAACTAGGGGTTTGAAGGAAGTGGCCCGATTAGGGTAACTCGGGTCACTTACGACCACCTCTCAGCCTTCCATACAAATGAGTCAGTCAGACAGTAAAGAATACAAGCCAATAACAATTTATTCAAAGTACACTCAGAGCAGAGCTCTGTCTGCCCAGTCGCTAGGAGTTCTGTAGAGGGACTGACATCAGTAAGCATAGCGATACATTATGTACATTTCAAAACCAATGAAAGCACGCCCACCATGGAATTTTCTGGTGAGATGCAGCTGGACTGTAAATTAGAAAGGAGTAAGTTTTTATTCTGAGGCCGGGCACGCACTCTCTGCTCTTCAAGGTGAACCTGCCTGAGCCCACCGCTAGACATGTGGGAGAAGGCCTACATCTAACAGAAAGGTATGCACTAATAAGAGAAGTGCATTCATTAGTGTAGCAAAATTCAGCTCTGTTGAAACATAACCTAGAGAAGGCTGTTTCTCAGAAACGGCAAAGGATTGGTTTCGACCACAAAATGGCACCTATACACAAAATGGCGCTGCGAATGCTAACTTATATAAAACAATACAAAAGCATGATTTTTTTTCCAACAGTTTAATCGATCATGGCCACTGATAAAACCATAAATCCAAAAAACTGAACATTTTTCAAAAGGCAGATTTTTGGGATGCAAGCATTATGAAACTGATTTGCATGAATGTCTTTCTGCCAGTTATGTAGGAGATGGCTGTGTTCTTGTACTACTTTTGGTGAGTGCATGCGTTGCTGTGATTTGTTATGGGAGATGTGGTGCCATCTACTGGCATGCAAGGAAACTTTCCATTTCACAGAAGTAAGCTTTCCTATTTTGAGGCCAGTAAAATTAACTGGATGACAGCAGTCATTAATGTACAGTGGGAAAGATGCATGCCGTCTATATTCACTCACTCCTGTCGCCTTGTCGCATTTTTCCACCAAAATCAAAGTATTCATGTATGGTGCTCAGTCTCAATATTGTATAATCGGATAAATAACACTGCACCTCCAATTTTCATCAAAATTTCTAACACACTTATGTTTTCTCTGCTTTATTTAAATCAACAATAAAAGAAATTCAGCGGCATCAGCAATGCCTTGTCCCTCTAACGTTTTATTTTAAATAACAGTATAAGAAGTTTATTACTCAATTTGAACCATAAAAATTGCAAAATTCATACTTTTATAAAACATTTAAAAAGGACATGAGAGTTTATTATACATCATAGCAACTATTGCACAACCTAATTAGGAGGCTGTCTCATTATTTGCCACCGTTTATATTATAAAATAGAAGAACCAATGTACAAATAAAAGCATTAGATAAAGCAAACCAACCACAACGCCTTCCTACAGATGTATAAATAATTTGCCATAAGTCAGGTTTTTCCCTGACTACGAAATATATATACTTGAAGTTGTAACTTTACCAATAAAATACCAGTGCGCAAAACTCTACTGCATTTAACGTGCCAGTGCTTATGACTACAGGGCAAATAAAGTAAATGTGCAAATAATACCTGCTTGTTAGGCAAATATTTCCATAACTTCATGGGATAGGGAACAGCTTCTATCGTTTTCCCCAGCAGCCCCCTTACACATCAATTTGCCCAATCACAATTATTTACATAATTTGACAGGATTGTCCAAACCGTATATCGAATTCACTCAGCGCATGTATCAGCGTGTCCATGAAGCCACCAGGTGCTTATCAATTCACTTCACCGCCTCCCCCAAGTCCACCAGTCCATTAGTGCAGTTCTGCAACACCTGACTCCCAGATTGATGAACTCTCTTTTAATAGACATCGTCACTGATTACCCAATACTGGATATCTGCTGATAACGTGCTGTAGGGTCTTGATCCCCTGATGCATAATCAACAGTTCATATCTTTGCATTGGCCACCTTTTCTCCATTTGGGTAGGAGATCTAGTGTGGGTATCTCACCAAGTCTGAGAGCCAGGAATGAATGTTTAATCTTCCAATGGTAAGGGGCTGCAAGCAGTAGTGATTCTCTTAAAATTGAATATGATTTCAACACCAATCTCCCATGGAGATACCTGGTCAGCCTTTCTTTATCTGCAGTCAAGCTTTACAATTTAATCGACTTATTTACCTTTTTCTTGATTGATTGCCCAGTTATATTAGAGTTCCACAGATCACCAAATTCTAGCATCTCAATATTGTTCTCACAGTATTTCTTATAGGTGCCATTCCCCTGTTAATATTCAGACCAATTTCGAATAGCCAGTGTATCATCAGCAGCTGCACGCAGTTTGTAACAGAACTTTACAAGTGTCTGCTTTGTCAGTGAAAAACCCAACTGAACTTGGGCAGGCTAGGGCGATCTAGGTAGCCAGAAGGTTTGTTTGTAAGATCTTATAACCAGACCCCCCAGGATATAGCGGCATGGATACGCAAATTTAGCTGCACAATTATGAAAATTTAGCGGCACAAATATGGAAATTTTGCGGCATTTTTGCGGCACTTTATTTTACTAATAATGATTCATTTTCAGCCTTAAATCAATGGAAACTGTTTCAGCAGAGTATTCTACTTTGAATAGGCCACCTGGAATATGGAATAGAGGAAGCAGCCCACATGTGAAGGCTGTTATTCCTTGGAATTGCAATTCTCCATTTGCTTTAGTACAAGTACTTCAATGAAAGGAAAGAGGGGCTCCAAAGATGGCTGCCCAGTGTTGTCGACCTTGTGGTAAATCAAAAGTGGGAAGCAGCGCCTCGGGCTGATTCTGGTGTGATGTCGGTCAATCAGTCTACTCAGTGTCAGAAAGAATAATTGGGGCAACCTCGTCAGGTGGTGAAGTTGAAGTGCCCGGGCCGGCATGGGTCATGGGGCTGGAAGTGGGGTCAGAACAGGAGCCATAGGCAAGACAGACTCAGATGGTCCAGCAGGCTTCATAGGTGAACTCAAGTGGAAGGCATCTCTGCTCCTTGGGGCCCGAAGGCACACCATAGGGAATAGGTAGGAATGCAAAGATCCAGATCATGCCTACGGGAACTCCTTGATCTGAGGCAGCATGGCAGAAGGCCCCAGAAACTCGGGTTGTGCAGTATCCAGCTGCAGGATCTGCTTCGGAGTCAAAGATCGAGAAAGGTTGTGCCAGCTCCGTGCCAGGTCAGGCATATGTAAGTGATATGAGAAAGCAGAATTCCACTTAAATTTCCTGTGTTTCTTACGCTTACCTGAGGAATAGGGTATTACGTATCAATGGGTAAACCCGAAAAACTTCCATACCCAGATTAATAGTACAGTACAATACCTGAGGAATAGGAGAGCGACCAAGACCGATCTCTGGAGCAGCTCCACTACTCAGAACTGTGATCAAACCTTGGATATGGCGTGTGAATTGGAATGGTACCAGCAAGGAGTCTTCTTATGCTTGGTGACGTAAAGTTTCACCTTGGGTTGACTAATTGCCTTTGAGTTCATCGATATGCAGTGGCTGCAGGCCTTGGAGACGTGACTCAACCCCAGACACCACAGGCAGGCGCGCAACACCCATTCGGCTCACCGGGCTTCAGCCCCCTCCCCGTCATGTGTGTCAGCCGGGCTGACACAGCTTCGTGGCTAGCATCTGTCTAATTGCAGCCGCACCGAGTACTTCACAGGTCTTTAAAAGACCGTTTACTTGTAAGTGATGCTTTTGTTATGTATTCACCCCTTGTAAAGCAAGACAAACTAATGTATGGACATGGAATTTATTAATAAAACCGTGCAGCTTTCAAGCACTGTTAACGTCAATCAGATTTGTACAAGTCTCCTCTACTGACAGGAAGGATAAAGGCAACCGCTAACGAGCCCCACCTTTCAACTGTCACTGCATAATTGTTAAGATGGAGTAAAAGCTTTATTCACGCACAGGGAGAGAAACTGTTTGACCGAGATGTGCAATTACTTCATCTCACTTTGAAACGCCGAAAATTGCCATTTTTGTGCCAGCGGGCAGCTGATAAGGGCGATTAGGAGGAAGAACATTGGCTGCCTTCAGAGATCCGTTAGTCATCCCTTCCAGACCCCCAGGATATAGCGGCTTTTGTAAAAATGCTGCGCGATTTCTACAAAAGTGCCGATTTTGCGTGCACTTTTGTAAAAATCGCGGTATTTTTACAAAAGTGCCGATTTCACGGCAAATCGCGAAATCGCGAAATCGCGATATCCTGAAGGGTCTGTTTAACTAGTTTAGTTTATTGAGTAATGTAGCCTCAGTACCTAGCATTGTCTTATCTCTGATCCATATGCAAGGGTTGGTATGAGTTTGGCCTTCATTACTGCTCCCAGGGGTCTCAGATGATGGCCTCAGATGGATCTTGCCAGTGATGAAACTGCATAGTTAATTACCTGTGCTTTTCCCTTAATTACTTTTTCTGAGATGCAAATGTGCCCTTGCTTCTATTTTAACCCCTAAGTATACCTAGGTGGCTGCCTCCTCAATTTTGCTTCCACTGAGATGCCATTTGCTATTTTTGTTACTGCGGCGGTTAAAACTTTAAACGCCATCAAGTTTGATGTTTTATAATCTACTTTCAAGCCATTCTTGTCTGCATATATACCAAAACAATTAAGTAGGCTTTGAAGGCCTATTTGAGTATTATCAAACAGAAGCAAATCATCCGCGTAGAGAATATTTTACAATTGTTGACCACTCAAGCTCGGTGCGTGGGCTAGCTGCCCATCTATCTCTATTGAAAGGTTCACAATATACAGGTTGAAAAGAAGGGGGCTAACACACACCATTGTTTCAGGCACGTTGTTGTTTGGACTTTCCTTGATGCATGGGTACCATCTCCGATTTTTATCTTCACCCACATGACTGAATATATTAATATAATCTTTTAAATAATATTCAACCGTCCTCTCTTCAGAATTATTTCAACTGTATTCACAGCATATTTGAAATCAGCCAATGACCTTACAATGCTCACTTGGGGCGCCTGTATTGTCTGCGTTACGTCATATATCGAGAAGGTGAATGGGCTTTTGAGCGATTGATAGAATTACGGTTTTTATCCTAAGGAAGCAGCTCGATTAAGTGCGGCGGTGCTCAGTCAAAGTGATTGAACAAACTGATATAGTACAAAGAAAGATTTTATTATAGGTCTTTCCAACCAGGGCGTTTAGTGACACTCTTCAAAGACCCAATGTGGCGCTGTGTAATCTATTCACTGCAGATTTTAAGCGGAAATCCGTGCTGAGCACTGCAAATGTAAACATTTAACTCTTTTAAACAGTTGTCTAAGTACCTAAATTCGAAATGCAATGTATGCTTTTTATATTGAAAGGATTTAGTAAAAATAAAAAAGTGTATTTAGTTCAGCTGTTCGTGTGTAGTCCTCAGTAGGAATATCAGGCTTGCCCTGATTTAAGAATGATACTTCCATTTCCCATGATCCCCATGGAGCAGTGGTATTTATACTTTATAGTCGGTCTCCCATATTACAGTATAAAAAATGTTTGCTGGGCCTCTTTCTCTCCGAAATGAAGCTATTTTTTTTGTTTAAAGAAAAGAAATCACTTTGTGAAATTTGCAGGGTCCTCCTTAATGCCAAGGTCTTCTGCCACCTCCTCCCCCCACCCCTGTCTGTTGGTGCAGGCCACAGGAGGACCAGCTGAAGAGTTTAAAAATCCATTCTATAGAGTTTTACAAAGTTTTACAGCCCTCATTAAACATTAACAAAAAAAGTAATAAACTCCCCTGCCGAACTTTTGAACCCCATCCTTCGCAATTCTTCTGCTATAGATGCCTCAATTTGAAGACTCTGGTCCGGTGCTCTTCCATTAGGGGAAATAGATCCTTTTCTGTGGGGTTCAATCCATCCGTGACCCCCACCCTATTCAACATCTGCACACACCGCACCGCCCTCAAGCAAATGTCATCGTTTGTTGTCCTGCAAATAAAGTTTCAATTCATGTATGAGAAGTTTGTCAAGACTCTCTCATCTTGGATACTGGTCATCTTTTTTTTTTGTCAAATGCATCACTTTTTATTGGTGCAGGGAAAAAAAGGAAGTATTATTTTCAACAGTTTGACTAAATCAATCTAATTTCCTTGTCGGTCCAGGGGAGTGCTTCTGGTGTAATGCATGCATGATGATTTGGCCAGTGTGTACAGACATGGCTTATTCTTTCACTTTGCACAAATTAATGCTTCATCATTAATGCAGCAAGAACCATCACCTAACAGAATAGATGCGGTGTACGGTGCCTGGAATCAGATCAGAGCTGCACAGTCTCTACCTGGCAGAATTTGCCCGGTAGCCCTTAATCAGCCAGGTCGGGTGACTAAATGGAATAATGCATCCACTGCAGGGACCTGTGTTCCACCTCGCAGTCACAGGTTCAAATCTTGGCGGGTCCATTCATCCATCTGAGGTAGATAAAATGAGTACCATTGAGTAGGGTAGCAATAAACATCTGCTATTCAGCGCCAAGAGACCTATGGGTGATCGTGTGCTGTACAAATACACATGTTATGTTATAATAATGCTGGTTCCTTTTGAATCTTTCTTCTCCGACACTCCCCCTTCTCTACCTTTTGCCTAATCTTGCCAGACCATTTTTCTGCTCCTTCCCATTCCATGTAATTCTGTTTCTGTCAGTGTGTGCTTGCTACCCTCCACTGCCCTTCTCCGTTGTCATTTACTTTTTTACGGCAGGTTTGAAGATTTTGGCCCCTCACTCTGCCATCAGTTCTCAGCACATCTGCATTTACCCCCTCCTATTGTTCAACACTCTTCAAATACCAGGGTACGAGTTGGGGGAACACCTGGGTGGACAGAGTCCACACACTTTTTTCACAGTGTGAACGCCGTCCACCCTGCCACAAATTTGGTTCTCACTGAATAATGTGCCCCATTGTAATTTCCAAACACCAGGACACTTTCAGCAGCGATTGCACGTTGACTGCTTTCCTTCTGCAACAAGCTACAACATGCAGGCAGAGACAGAATGGGGATTTCTGATTTAAGACCCTGCTGGGCCCATAGCAAAGGCTACATTTGAGGGGTCATAAGGCCTCCTTTTTTTTAGTCTCTTGGCTGGAAGCAGCCAGAAGCCTCAAGCCCGATGCAAATGAAGCAGAGGGGAAACAACGGCTCACACCTTGTTAGCACTTCACACATACTTAAGTGAGGCAGCTTTTCACTTTGCTCAGTCCCTGTTTAGGAGATATGCATGCACTGTAAGAATATCAGATGTGTTGGCCTTTCCCAGTATTTACAACAAACAAATTGCATTTATTTAGAGCTTACTTCCCCTGAGGTGGCGTTGAAATAATTTAAGTACCACTATTTTTTCTTGTATAACCCTACTCATTCCAATGCAGCGCTTCACAGCAACACGTGCATATTACATGTACAAAAATTAAATGTTTGTAAATGAATGCACAGGATGTGTTACATAAAACTGGGGGATTGCAAGGTGTAGAAGTCACATATCATCTTCCATAGCTCACTGCGCTATTATCCTCGCAATGAGCTTAAACATACACCTGATAGATCTGTTAAACCTATTTGTGAGGGCTCTAGATCTGATGGCACTTCTTGTGATGCCACTTCCTGCAAAGTCGTGGCTTGTGATGCCACTTTCTATGATGTCAATTCCTATGATGCCATGTGTGATGTTATGTGCTGTGATGTCGTGCACCGTTATGGAATGCGCCTTGATGTTGCAAGCCGATGTTGCACGCTGTGATGTCGCGCGCCATGATGTCACTTGCATACTGCCTAACTTGGTTAGTCCCCCCAGTTCTTTTTTTAGGAATTGTGCCCTGTCCCCTCCTCCCTGCACAACCCCTGGTCACCTCTGCCTACATGTTCTGAGCCAAGAATAACACAGGGGTGCTGATTCCCACCACTGCATACATGGGGCTAACTGGCAACATCCTCCTTATCCTTGAGAGAGGCCCAGGACAGGGCACCTGAGGGGCTCTTAAGTCTGAAGGGAAGTGGTCACTATTGTCCCAACTCATTGCTTAAATATGTGAGAACCTCATACTTCTTTGCTTTGATGATAGTTATCATGCTAAGGAAGTTGATGCTACGAGCATGCACACATTATAGTTGTGATTGATTGAGTGCCAGGCAACAATATGCTGCATTGCTAAACACTTATAAGTTCCCAAAGGCAATGCCAATTCCATTGCAAATGCTTGTTTGTAAAAGTACCCCATGCCGTGCTTTCTGTCTAATGGCATCTACACACCTTTCTTTAGACATTCCATTAAAGTGAAAGCGCGGCATGGGGCACTTTTACAAACAAGCATTTGCAATGCATTAGGTCTCGCATTTAGGAGAGTTTAAGCTGTTAGCATTGTAAACGGCAATGGGCCACAAGCATCAACGAAAAAAACGGTCGCAAACGGGCAGATTCACAGAATCTGCCCCTTTGCGACCGGTATTTTTCCATTTGGGATGCATTATTCCAAATGCAAAAATCTCAATTTAAGTAAACACAAAATTTGTGATTTAAGTAATCGCAAAATTTGCGATTAATTCAATTGCAATTGCATTTAAGGAGTCACAAATTGCGTTTCTTTAAATGCAATACATTTTCCCCCAGAAATTAGCAATTTTGCAAATAAGATTAGTAAATTACAAGCAATTCCAAGTTGATGGTAATTTGCTAAAACTTTGAAAAATGCACAAAAGTGCATTTTTCAAAGTTCCATGTTGCACACGTACATGCCCTTGGGTGTGAGGTCCCATTCCAATTTCAGCGGTGCATCAGGGTGTCCTTTTGGCACCCTTGAAATGGCATGCGCAATTTGCGAGAACGTATTTGGTACTCACAAATTGCGCATGCAATTCCCATTCATTCCTATGGTCCTCTAGGCCGATATGAATGAATGGGAAGCAATTACTTAATTACGATTCATAATTTGTGAGTTGCAATTAAGGAATTTGTAGGAATCGCTAATATTTTAGCGCAACCTACATGCATAGGCCATTGCGAATCCTTAATAGCGATTCCCTAATAATTGCTATTAAGGAATCGCAATTGCCTAGCTTGATGAATGTGCCCCAATACCTTTTATTTATCTGTTTTCAAAACCAACACATAAATAAATGACAATTTCATTTACACTGCCAATAGCTCTAACTCTCGTAATTGCGAGACCTATTGCATTGGAAATGCTAGCTATGTCTCTTCGGCCTGATATTTTAGCTTCCCTTCTTCTTTTACATGTGCTAATGAATTGGTGTAAGAAGACATATTTTGTGTCTATTTTTACGTAGTTGCCCTCATTGCTATCACTTGACACTTTACAGATGTGTATCAGTGGTTTATACCGTAAAACAAATCAAATGAAACTACTTAAGTTTGCTTGAATAAATCACTGATCCTGCTACTTTTGCTTGTCTTTAACTAGAAAAGTACCTGTACAGGACCCTATAAATCCATTCTATCCTTGTCACGCGAGAGTGCAGCGCCTACTCGGCTGTTCTTAGTATGTTGACTTTCTGCTCTGAACTTTGGCATTGCAATATAGTGTCGTGGCTTGAACCCTCTGGCTATTCTCAGCATTAAACTTCAGAAAGACGACTCAAAGTAAATATTTTAGTACTTAAGGTCTAAGATGCCTCTGCTTCAAAAGACTGCAACTAAAGTTGGTGGTGTCATGAAAGGAAGATTTCTATGGAATATGTTTTTCTATTGGATACACTGTCATTATTTTTAATACCTGATTTCAAATTGTATTTCTTTCAAATATTTCTTATTGGTTTAATTATGCTTTGATTGATATAAACAAAGTAACTTGCGATGATCTTACAATATTAAGTTGTCTTATTAGTTTTATTTACATTAACTAGCATAGTGTTCACCACGTGTTAGGGTGGTGGGAATTGTTGGGGCAGTCAGCACACCGCACTCCTCTTCCTCCAAATGTGGCTCCAATTAAATTGTGGTGAAACTAAAATTTGCATTCCCCGTGGATCTGATTCACAAACATTTTCCACCCCTAAGTTAACTCGAGCGTGTATAGTCACAATCCTGACCCACTGCCAATGGGAGTCATTGCAGCCTAGAGATGCCAAGGTAGCCCCCCTGGGTCACAGTTTTTTTTCAGATGAGTCTGATTAACTTTTTTTCTCCAGAATGCAACGCTCTTGTCACAGTGTTTAAGTTTTGACCAGTTACATTTTCCAGTGGTCTGCTCTAGCAGAAAACCTCACGTATTTATTTAAACCAGACCTTCAAAAATAGTACCAGTAAAAGAAGATGATGTGGGGAATAGAGCTGACATCTCCGACTTTTCAACTGATTTTCCTAAGTGCCAACAATTAGGACAGGAAAGTTAGGTGCTACATTTGAAGGGTAGGAAGAGGCCATTGTGAAGGTAATATTTACAAGAACTGGCACACTGCTGTTTTGCCATGGTGGTGCACCCAAAAAAAATACTGCAGTGGTTTGACAGATTCCAACACCATGTTTGCTTCACATTTACAATACGGTACACCATGGCATTAGGAAGAAGTCAGTGTCATAAAAACTGATGATAGTGTGTACGCCGTGTCATTTGGAAATTTGATGCTATTGCTGCAAAAGAGATGTTCAGCCAATTAGCGTCTGGAAAATAGATGCTAGCCATCCTAGAGTCACCTTTGTGAGCCTAGCTGTGGAAAAATTGCCCCTATGTGAAAAAATTGTACACTTGCCTGAAAACAGCAATTGAGCAGTAAGCAGAGTTCAGGACAACAACCCAAGCAACCGCATTACCAGCCAGAGGGCCAGGGGAAGAGAAAGAGGAAGTGCAAGTGTAGTGAGGAGTAGAATGAGATCTTGAGCACGGAGGTGACGAAGTACCAACACCAGCTCACCGTCAAATCAAAAATGTCATTGGGGAGGGAAAAGGCCATACCGCAGACCATTGTGGAGAAGGTGAAAAGCGTTGCTGAAGTCAAGAGACTGCAAAAAGCTGAAGTAAGGAGACTGCAAAAAGCGCTGGCATAATTGCAAGCACCGGACAAAGGAGAAACTGCCAACCAATCTCAAGGCAGCATTGCAGACCCAAGATGGTAGTCCAGCGTCCCAGAAGGAGCTGGATCCCTTGGAGGAGCGGGTGTCCACTGTCATCTCCGAGAAGTTGGTGTCAGGAGTTGTGTGACAGGACAGTGCTGGCTATGATGAACTACAACAGCAACAGGATAAGTTGCAACAGGGGACAATTTGGGTAACTAAGTCATGTTGTGCACTGCAGGCAGCAATGTCCCAATGCTCTGTGGCACTAACTGCAGGACAATGGGTAGTATGCTGGCTCATCTATGGTGAAACATAACATAAATGGAAGGCTCATGGGCATTTTGACAATATTTTGGCGTAGGACAGCGTCACAAACCTTCTAGCTGTGTTGCCCTACATCAAAAGAAAAGGTCAGGAATGTGCTGTGTCTACAAGTTACAGCTCATTCCCATCCTTTCTGCCAGAGCCGGTGCACAAACAACAGCCACCCGCCAAAGTAGGCACCCTTGAACCATGGTGCGAGGATACCTACATTGGGGCTAGCCAGCCTAAAGCTTCCTTTTGAAAGACGTTAGTTTTTGGCGCTGCCTCAGATTAATGATTACTTGTAAATGTAAGGCAGTGCCAAACAGCAATGGGTGCTGCGTTGGAATGCCTACAGCAACACACATTGCATGCCCCTTTAATGCAAAAAAACTGTGTTAAAGGGGAAAATGTTTAGCCATGTATAGTGGCTCAGCACCACTTTGTAAACATGGAGCAGTGCATTGTGCGAACAGAGTGTTGTAAGAAGTAACACTCTGGTTGCGCAATGCCCTTGTAAATATTCTCCCATGATGGTATGGGACCTTGGTAGGCTCCTGCTAGTGCAGTTCATAGTAGGTGCTTGCTGTGCCAGTCAAACTGCCACTTTGTTTGAATTGAGAGACATTGGATTGCAAGGAGGTGAGAAGGCACATGTGCACAGCAAGGTACCCATAAAAATACACATGCACTGCTGTATCTGACTAGGTCACACTGGTGTAGCAGCTGGTTAGGGATGAAAGACAACAGCACATTGTGGTTTAACATTCTACATGTTATGTGGACCTGGGTGAAGATGTAATATGTGCCAGCAGGGAATCTGGTCCAAAATTGTTAATCTGTGAAACATGTACAAGTCGGACGACGTCATACAAGGAACTGTCAAAGTATATGGAGAACTAATTAGTCACCACAAAGGATGCGTGTCCAAGAAGGTCAGAGACTGAGGTGGATGGGCCCAGTTGTCTTAGAGAACTGGGTAGGTACATGTCACCATTCCCATCCCTGCTGGTGCTACCTGATCCATATCACTCTATAACAGCCTGACATGTCAATCCATTGGATATGGTCATGTATAATGTAGGGGTCGTAGGCACATGAGAATCAATGTATGATCTGGGTCCCATCACTGTGTGGCAGTAAGTTGGCTGCCAGGACCAAAGTGGGAACAGCCATACTAGGCATGTACATATACAAGTGATTGGGTCTGATTAAAATGGTGTGTGACACGCTTTAGGTAACCAACTGTGGTCATGATGAAATGAGATAAACATCAGTGATCGGAATCTGACTAGTATGACAGGGCCCACTCACTTAGAGTAGGCACATGCTGATGGGGAGAACAATGCTGAGATCCAGTCATCTGAAAGGGAAATACAGTGCAATTTGCAATCCATACCCTTGCATAACAGGTGTCCAATACATCAATGAGGAACTGAAAGTGAAATGCATTGAACCTTGATTCTCAACTGGATTACTCATGTCAACATCTAAGAGAGATCAGCTTCAGCATTTCTCCATCTAATTGCAGTGGATGAACGCTGACCTCCTGGCCAGCAAGCTGTCTCAGTCTTCAGCGATGATGGCGATGACAACTTGAAAACCATCGACCAGGACACATTCCAAGAACTCCTGGACTCCATCTGGACATCATCTCTGGACATTGGGAGGGTCAACAGCATCATGGGGTCTCAACATTCCCTGCCTACCAAACAACAGGCACCATCTGCCACCCACAGCCCTGGACTCCAAGGACCCACAGATTACTTTCCAAAATACTGTGGTAGGAGTCAAGATGGAAGAGCAGGTGTGGGTGAAAATGGAGACCATGGTGGGCACCCTAGAGGGAGTTTGTGGGTGCCTCAGTTCCAATAGGGACAACACTGCCACCATCAGAGGCACCTACTCTCAGCTCCATAGGCTCCAGCAATCTCTTGCAGACATCACTGGGGTCATGAGGCATGAGTATGAACAAAAACGAAAAAGTAACACTACCCACTAAAATTATTCCTACCCCTACAAAACCCCTAAAACCACTACCCCTACACCATAAATACAATAACTAACCTAAACTGTGTTATAAAACTATTAAGATCAACATTAAAACTATGATCAAGGGGAAGGGCAGATAGGCTCCCTGTGGCTAACATTTGGCTAGAGTCTTGCCAGTGCCTACTTCAATTCCTAGGGTAGTGTAATAGCCCAGTCCATCTCGTGCTCAAGTACCGCCACCCCCAACTTTAGGTCTGACAGGTCCTGCTTTATGTCTTGCTCAAATAAGCTACCCCTTCCTGTGGGCTGAGGTGTCAGGACTGTTAGTTGTAAGGGTACGCTGGTGGAGGTGCTATGTACCAGTGCCAAGGAGGGATCTAGGATGGTACGGACGGTGCCACCACACGGGGCACTGACTTTGTGTTGAGAAGCCATTATTGCAAGCATATTACAGCTTAATAATGTAAATAGGTCAGTGGGTTACTGCTTTTGTCAGAGAGATCCTTTTGTTACTTGCAGTTTATAAGTTAAAATCCTAATATAGAACTGTGAGCTATTAACTGTCATCAGATTGCTGAATAAAAACTGCAAGGTATAGATTAGAGCATTGTGATTGTTTCCCACTCTTTCATTATCCTAATGTTGTAAAAAGGGTTCATTTGGGTAGAAATCAATTCATTTATTAAAGAGAACACCCAACCATGGTGTTATGTTTTAACTTCTGAGTTTGTGTTTCTCCAGAACAAGCACTCTTAAAGTATATTGCCTACCAGTGTGAATAACATATGACTGCCACACCTGGTAGTCCTCTGTCTTATGTAACATTTCCTATACACTGATTTACACACATATGATTGATTGACTCAGTGTAACGTGTGAGTGAGGTAAAGTGCTCTGACACCCTACACTGGTATAAGTGGCGCTATACAACTAATTAAAAATGCATCTGTGAGAGAGTTTTAATAGAGACTTGAGGGGCACTGTTAAAAGGTTGTAGTGAGAAAATCCATGGCCGAGATGGTAATATGGGTCCGGCAACAAAAATGGTTGCACTGAGAGCCACCAGTGCTCTAGCCGACTTGGCCAGTGCCTTAGAGGTATCTTGGCCAGCCAGTCCATCTTTTCCTTTGCTTGTCTTGTCTAAGGTCAGTGGTCCCTGAGGGAAGAAATTCTATTTGCCCAGAGCCTTCTCCTCCTCATATCACTGGTCGAATGTGGGGATAGCGGTTCTTCCTGAGGTAGTGCTTCCTCAACTGCTCCGTGTCATGTTGCATGCAAAACTGTTAGACAAAGGGTGACTCGGAACAGGTACGAACATCATGAAACAATATTATTTTCACAGCATCAAAGGTAACAGCCCCTACAGCCTAAATTAATCTTGTACCTTAGAGTGAGCATACGCATGCCTATCATCTATCATCTCAAATTCACTAAGGCCAAAGTACAAAGGCATGGCAGTTGTCTCACAATGCAATTACACCATTGTGGTACCTCTAGGTATGACCATATCACTACACAGCATGCTTAGGAACAATGCTGTTTTGTACCCATGGTATGGTGCATATGTCATCTATACTGAATATTAGCGTGCATTCTGCATCCTGCAATGACCTTAATGCCCTTGACATTTGCCACAGTAAGATGTGCAATGTCTGCAAAGTACAAGTATTGCCTCCCAACATAGTCTATATCAAGGACCCATCTCAGGACACATTGCTAACTATACTTGACACTAGGCAGTTATTATATGTAACAATTACCATGGGATAAGTACCTCACATCACACAGAGACATATAATACCTCTCCAATCTGAACTATTGTAAGCCCATGGTGGACCATGCCACCACTCGTTACATACTCCCAAATTGTTCACATCCATGGACATGTTCAGATGTGTATCCACTACCAAAACTTTCACATAGTCAGCCACTGTGATCATGGCTCCCTTGTCAAGCCTCTTTCAGGTGGTCCATCCCAGATTGGCAATGTATCCTCCTTGACATTGGCCAGAGACTGATACACATGCAACAATTAACATCCACTTTTCTGACCTATTAATCATTATACAAAAGTTTATTTGTGATAGGGATGCACATTAAATATGCCAATTCACACAGCATCTTACATCACTCTCAAACCTTGCACTACACAATTAGCATTGCTGAAGGCACTCACTGTGTACAAGACATAATATGTAAAACACACAGTTAACTTAGAGCACATATATTATATGCAACGGAAGCACAGTACATATGCATAGCCATTTGCCATGTAACCCTTCAGCTTGTTAGTAATCAAATGGCCCAGTTAACATGCCTGAAGATACACATCGGTAAGGCAGGCTGAAGTGTGCATACTTGTGATGAGCCAAAACATGCACCTGTTGACCAATTTGCGAAACTATAGCCGGCCCCTCCACTCTCCCAAAGTTATCAAAAATAATTTAAAAGGCACTTACCTGCTATGTCTGCCTCGGCTGCCTCCTACTCGCAATGGCTGCTCTCTCCTGCCTCCACCTCTGTGTTGTAATTTAGCAGCGATTAGGTTAAGCATTAGCAGAAGACATCTTGTATTTAGAGACTATCTTGTCCGTTGTGTGGAATCCATTTTGTATTTCTGGCAGCCATTTTGTTTGCCATGTGCTCACCATGTGCTCTGACCGACCTTCCTGTTAACTGCTTCTGAATAGAGACAAGATATATTTAGCCTCTTCTGCTTCGCACATGCTCAGTTGAGCTTACAGCTGTCCTCAACTTGTAACTGTCAGGATATGTCCACCAGAATTAACTAAATGTTAGCTCCTCCCACTTGTTGCCTGTGCACTTTCTGTATGACCTTATATGTATTTAAAACCAGCATTCTGTACTTGTACTGCCTTCATTTGAGCCCCTGTGTGGGTATAAAAGGACCAAGCTCCTTCCAGTCATTGGGCTACTTCATACATTGCTGAAGGGTGTTGTGTGAATGTAGTTCCACCTCATGAGGTTTAATAAACTCTGTCTTTTCTATTCCAGTTTCTGTGCCAACTTCTTCCTATTGATCTGAGGACTCTGTGCAGAGTAGGGAGAACCCCTAGCATTGGTAGGCCTTGCTAAGGCTCACCACCACAAATTGGCGCTTCCAACGCGAGGCTCATCGGCGACTCGGATGCCCGAAAGACTGGTCGCGACGAAGGATTGGAATCTCGCTTTGGACGCGATCGCTGTCTGAGGAGACCTGGTCTTGGCACCCATGGCATTTTTCCTTTCTTTCTGATCTGACCATCCAGGTGGCGCCGGTCTTCGACTGAGATCTCTTCTTTTGATTCGCCATGCAGTGACCATTTGGTCGATTTGAGAACTTGGCAGTTGGAACCTGGACACCATTTGATTGGTAAGAGCGGTTCTGCGGCACATGCTGTTGGTTTCACGCCATTGATTGGTAAGGTAGTTTAGTAACACTTACTGTAGCTTTGTTTGTACGATTGGCCAATATTGAAATCTGTTTGACAATTATATATGTATTGCAATTCATATAGGCAGGTAATGAGGAGAATTTTCTCTATTTAACTTTGTTTGAACGGCGCAACATAAGAAGAGTACCTTAAGCGCTACTTTGATTATAATACTGCATATTTTGAACTATTTTTGGCATGCCTGATTCCAGCACACTTCGTAGGATGTGTTGTTATTGTAGTGGTACCAATTTGAGACTTGACGAAGCACAACCGGCAACCCCCGGAGGGGACGCCTAATAGGGACATGTATGTTATGTATGGTATTTCTTCCATAATGTACAGCACGTTATGGAATAAATATACTTGTAAAGATCCTGAGCTGCGTTGGCCTATGCATGGATCATTTGATTTGCGAAAGATTCAGTATGTGGAGCAACGAATGTTTAAGCGAAAGGCTAGGCAAGATATGTTTGACTGTGTGCGAATGTGGGAGAAAGAAGTGCGTGAGCGAATGAAGCGTGAACAAGCCTTGATTGAAAAAGAACAATGTAAGAGCATACATGCGAAAGCATTGGAAATGAAAAATAGAGAAATTAAAGAAAGGGAAGATAGGGAGCGTCATTTACAGGTAAATGGCCAATACGCTGTTCGTAGGCCTCTTTATCCTATTCTTAATAAACCCCAAGATGATTCTCTCTTATTAGATCGTTGTCCACCTCCGTATACTCTTCCTTCTGCTCCTTATGAGTCAGATGAGAACTCTCCTACAGACCAGGACAAAGCTAGAGAAACTCGCTCGATGTTATCTGCTGAACGTGCGTCTCAGATTAGATCTGCTGCGTGTAAAGCCATTCGCAGTACTGCCACTGCTTCTGAACTTTTAGATAGTATAAAAGATTGGTAGGAATTGGAGCAAATATATTTTACTGATACATCTGCAGCAGAGGTTATTGAAAAATTTAGGAAACATTCGGTTGAAATAGAGCCCGATGATGTAGCAGCAGATTGTAAAAAACTACGTGAAGGTCTTTTTGTCTTTACCCAGGTGCGTGACACCATCAGACGCTTGGTTAAACTGCGTGTTGAAGCAGCCCATTTGCGAGAGGAGAAAAAGGCAGCAGATGCAGCTGCACAAACATCCCATGTCAGCATGGCACGAACCTCTACTCCTGAAACAGATAAGAATGTTGTAAGTAATGTGAAACCCATGCGTGAAGCAGCGCCTTTATATGTTCCTCCTAAAGGAACGGGTACAAATGATGATAAAACTTCTGTAGATGCTTTTTAATTTTAAATCTCATTATTGATATTGCAAGAGGTAAAGAGAAACAAAATATGTACAAACAGAAGTAGATAACACAAGTTAACACATCCTTTACAACAGAAAAACAATGATCTTTCAGTTTGCAAAAATGTCTCTAATAGCCAACCAACATCTTCCCCAATTCTTATCCAAATAAATTAATCCAGACTTTCTCTTTTTTCTTCAAAGAGTTAGGACCCCTTAGTCTCATCAGAGCAATCTCCATTGTGTAAATTTCCTTTACTAGACTCCACCACTCCATTGTATGAGGAGGATCTGGCGATATCCAAGATCTGGCAATAGTTAGTCTGGCACAAGCAAAAATAATTCAAATAAGGTCCCTGTTTGGACTATTCACATCCTGGATATCTAATAAAATCAGATGAGCAGATAAAGGTGGAAAAACAAGCAAATTCTTATTAAGTATCATTTCTAGTCCTTTCCAAAAGTTAGTTAAAGCGGGACATGAAAAAAGCATATGCTCTATGTTTGCAGCTTCTAATAAACATTTAGAGCACCTGGTGCGCTCATTAGCCTGATTTTCTAGAGCCCAGCTAGCAATCCTTTCTGGGGTGTAATAAAGTTGACAAACCGTACGATATGCTTGAAGCCTAATGTTAGAAGAATGCACCACTCTATTGATTTGAGTGAGTGTAGTAGAGATCTGTTTGGCGGAAATGTTAACACCCAGTCGATCGGACCATTTAAGAGCCAATTTACCACAATCATCTTTTTTATCTTTGTTCAAGTTATAATAACCTTCACTAATAAGTGACTTAGTCCGTTTTGAGTACACACATTTAAGAATGTCTGATTGTTGAACTTCCCTCACTTTCATCTTGTGAACGATAAAATCATGAATTTGCATATACTTGAAGTACATTCCATCATTCAGTTTCTATATGTTTTTTAGTGCTTCAAATCCTAAAAAACCGTTAGTGCCATACATATCCCCCAGTGTGATTATGCCGTACCTTGTCCAAGCTATTCTTGCCCCATCCGAAAAGATTCCAGGTAATCCAGGGTTTTCCCATAATCTTAATTCTGCATTAAAAAAGGAGATTTTCTCATGTGCCATTAATTGTTTCCAAATTTGGGCGGTGTGTCTAGCAGTCTTAAACTTAACTCTTTTAAAATAGTTAGGGTCGTTTACTCTAGAAAGAAATTGATTGCTATCTTGACCTAACATAAACTTATCATAGAAAAAAGGGTTTTCAGTACATAGTAAATTCCGCAAACGGCCAATAAAAGAGGAAAAAAAGTACAGTCTGAAGTCAGGAAAATTTAGACCCCCTTTATCAATTTGGAGTTTCAGCTGATTAAGAGCTCTTCGCGCTTTTTTATAGCCCCAAATAAAGCTACTACATATTCCATCGAGTTTTAAAAAAAAAACAATATTAAGACGCAAATGGATTGATCTATATAGGTAAAGAACTTTAGGTAATATTTTCATTTTTATTAAGTTAAGGCGACCTACAAGACTTAATGGAATCGTGTGCCATTTTTTTAAAGATGCCGCTGTTTCTTTAAGAAGCAAGTCTTCTGTAGTTGCTAAAGGATATTTTATTTATAATTGGGTTTACACTCCTTGGAATAGAGCAGATGATATGGCCCTTAAAAATGCATTGCCTGATCCGCGAAAGAATCCAGCAGCCTTTTATGAGGAAGTTGAGGGTGCAATTAGTTCTTGTGCTATGACTTTGCCTCATATTGATTTGCTTTTTGGATTAATATTACTGCCTGATATGTGGAGAACTGTACGTAAAGTTGATAACCGTGCGACATTTGGAGCATTATGGAAAGATTTAGAGCAGTTAGATGAAGATAGAGAACCTGCACAGAAACCGTGTCAGTAAATTTTAAATCTTCCAGCAGCTACATTAGTTAAGCTAAAGACGATAGATTGGACTGTATTAGCGTTGTGTAATCAAAAGGCAGATGAATCGGTTTCAGATTTCTTTACACGCTTTGAAGAGGCATTTCACGATTTTAGTGGCCAGTCATTGACAGATGACACGGGTAGGCATCTGTTTGTCGATAAATATGTCGCAAACCTTTTGCCAGGAATAGCTAGTCGTCTAAAGGCCTGCGAGAGTTCATGGACTACCTCTTCTCCGGTTTTTCTCTTAACCATGGCTAAGTATTATGAGCAAAGAATGAATGTATGCGGGTATTGCACTCTGTATTCAAATTTAATTCTTTGAATGGTGTGTGTGCTATGCCAGATTAATGTCTGCTTGCATTGAAGTATCGGGTGAAAGTGGCCTAGCCCCTGTGAGGCAGCTAGGACTCCAGCATGCACTACAAAATAGCGGTGTTCCTCTTAAAGCATTTTTAATACTTTTCCATTTACTTAAATCATTTCAAAAGCATATTCATTTTACATTTCACAAAATAAATATACAAACATAACAGTTCTTCTTTTTCCAATTTTACATCATGATTCACAATTACATTTAGTGAAACCCAATGCATTTCGGGACTTCTCTGTCCCTTCGTCAGGGGTTCTGTTAAGAAAGAAAGGAAACTTGATTACGCTCTATGGATTTATTCTATGTATATACTCTTTCTATTTCCTTTTCAATTTTTGACCTTTTGAATTAATTGCTTGTTTCGTTTCTCTCTTTCCTTCCTACAGGTCTTTTTGATTTTTTCTTCACTTACTCGCCCATTGCAGTTAGAGTTTTTCACCATTAGCGAGTTTGGCTAACTTGGTCACAAGGAACTAGGATTGGGTGTGCCTTTTAGGGGGCACAGACCGTCCACTTCCTTGTTTTTTAATCCTGACGAATACCTGGTGTTAGAACCGGCTGTCTCTAGTTGGCAGAGGTATACACTTCTGACAAATAGGGACACACCTTTTCTAGTCAGGGCAAGGGGATCACACCCTTCGATAACCCCTGCTCATCCCCTTGGTAGCTTGGCAGAGCAGACAGGCTTATCTCAGAGGCTGTGTGTTAAGCAATTATGACCACATACAGTAATACAGTGAATACACTACAAATGGACACGACACAGTAGTATTATAAAAATAAGTCTTTTTATATAAGGCTTAGCACAAGACCAAATAACGACAAAAATGTACACAATCTTAATAAATACTCGGGGAAGGGAAAAAGAATAGTTCAAAGGTAGGTTCTTCTTTAGCACAAAAGTCTTTAGTATCAAAGCGAATCTTCTTATTGGCAATACAGTTCTTAACAACAGGGTAACCCACACGGGGGCTACACGACGTCGAGGCAAAATTAATCCAAAGGATCGGCGTCGACCGCGAGGAGCGCTACGTCGAGCCCGGAGTCACACGGACACCCAACAACACAGTACCTTTGGAAAATGAAGCACACGATGATCAGCGGCGTCGAGCAATCCGGCGTTGCATCTTCGGTGTCGATCAGGCCTCAGCAGGCGTCGTTGTCGATGATGCGGTTGCACAGAGTGAGCAGCGCTCACGGCGTTGAGAGGGCACACAGTTGATGCGATCAGCAGCGGTGCGGACACGAGGTCCCTTGGAGCTGGAGCCGTACTCCCACTCACTGGCGTTGCTGCTGGCGTCGGTCGGGCCCGGCGGCCGGTCGTCGAGGAAGCGGGACACTGGGGCCGTTACCCACTGCATCGAGCTGGATTCGGCGACGTCCGTCGGCGTCGAGATTGCTGGTTCTTTCAGAGGTGCTGGATTCACAGGTTCCAGCAAATAGCACTTTAAGCAGATGAAGTCCTTTAGCCCTGTGACTTCAGCAGGAGACTGGCACTCTTCCAGTCCTTGGAGATTTTCTTAGCAAGCGTGAGAGTACACACACAGTTCCTCTCTCCTGGTTCCTTGGCAAAAATAAAGAAGCACTGCAGGATTCCCCCCAGCACACAGCACACTGGCAGAAGGGGTAGGCAAGTCCTCAGATCAGCAGGCCTCTTGTCCTTGGTTACAGGGTTCCTTGTCTGAAGTGATCTGATTTCGTAGTTCAGGGGTCCTTCTCTTATACCCCTTTTCGGCTTTGATCCCTTTGTCCATGCAGGGGACTTTCCCAACATCCTGGGTCTGTTGTGGGTGGAGCCAGGCAGAAGCACCTGGCTTATTCACTGAGCAGGGCTGGGTCCTCAGACGCCCAGCAGGAGGTGGAGCCAGCATTGTCACTGGCAGGAGCAGAGCTATCGGCCTCCTGGCAGGAGGTGGGGCTAGGATCGTCCATGGCAGGCACAGAGCCATCAGTCGCTTGGCAGGAGGTGGAGCCAGCATTGTATCAGGCAGGGCAGGCTATCAGCAACTAGTCAAGGGAAGGTTTGAGGGACTGGCAAGTAGGTATACAGTACCAGACTGCACGTGGGTCTCGCAATGACCGACCCGTAGGCATTCTTTTATGAGGCCGCTCCTGTGGGTGGCACAACACGTGCTGCAAGCCCACGAGCGGCATTTGTATTTACAAGCCTCGGCACTCTTGGTGCACTAGACTAGGGACTGACAGTATACCAAATAAGCCAAACATGGATACAATAGATACATCAATTTAACATAGGGAGCACTTGCGCTGTGGCACTGATCAGCAGTGACACAGCGCCCAAAGCATATACCAGCAAAACATCCAAAAACAGTGGAGGCAAACAGAAAAAATGGAGGAGAGACTCAAGCCAATGATGCCAGGTCTAACACCTGGTACATTCCATCTAAGGTAGAAACATGTAGACCAATACAGATATAGAGATACTTTTGGCCGTAACTACCCTTATAGGATCTCGCCACACTTTTTTAATATTGTCCAGTTACTTGTAAATAAAATTTATCTCCCCACTAAGTTAAACCAGGACAATTTTTAACACACTTTTTCTGCACTTACACTCACAACCTGCTCCACTGTATTCCAGGTGTTGTAGCACACCCTGGTGACGCTAGGCCGCCAGGCTGGACCCCAATGATGAAGCATGTCACCACTAGGCTGGTGAGTGAGGGGTTTTTAACAAAAGGATAAATTCTTTCCTTTTGTCAGTCACCCACCCCATTAGGAATTCTCTTGAATCTCTATGGTGGTACTCCTCTCTTTGTTTATTTATACCTTCTTCTGGGGGGAACAGGAGTACTCTCCGTTCACTTTAGGTGAACACGATCCCTTGCTCTCCCTTTTGTTAGTATATGTCCTGGCAGTGCACAGCTGCGAGAGTCCACACATAGCAACTTTACCTGTATCACAATAGGACACACACGGCAAACATGGCGGAAAACCAAGGCTTATCCTACTCAACGGAGGAGATAGACTCCATTATGAGTAACCTCACAGTATTTGCAGATGCTAACATCAGCAACACCATTTCGCAAACTTCAGACTGGGACAAACTGTCTGAAATGAAGCGCAGCCAAATAAGGACTATACTACACGGGACAATACTCAAAGAGTACGTAACTAACAATATGGCACCTAAGGGACTATTAGTTACTATTAGTTACTAATGCCCCGCCGGTATTTTCCTGGATGACCCAGAGTTCAGAAAGGATTTGGCCCTCATTACGTGGCACTGTAGACACGACTGGATTATTCTGATCCTCAAAACAGCGTTACGCCTATCAGAGAAAATCCAGATAGAGATACAAGTCACTGAAGCACAAATCAAAGCCAGTATCACAGGGTATAAGAAGAAATTGGTTGACCTTAACAAAGAAATTAACGAATATAGGGATCACCTCACGCAACAAAAAGTACTAAAATTCCAAAAGGATCTCAAAAGATTTTCCTTTGTGAAGGAGTACCCATATTCAGATTCAGATTACAAAGCATCCACAACACCAGAACACCAGACCCTGACTCTGATGCTTCAAGCAACACCTCCAACACCTCCAACAGCAGTGGAGGATCCGGGAACGGGACCCCGAGACAAAGACAGAGAGGAGGTTACAGAGGACACTACCAATGGCCACAATATAGCCAGCCCCCCTTTCCAAATCCTTTCCAACCACCACAACAATTCCCGATGTACGGATGGCAACCACCATTCCAACAATACCTCTTCCAGCAAAACCAATTTTGCCCTCCTTTTTCCAACAGAGGCAGGCGCGGAAGAGGACGCAAAAAACAAAGGAAGAATGTCCAATGGGAGGAGGAAGACCCAGTGGGCAGCTACACCAGGAGCAAAGCGGGAATGAACAAAGCGGGACCAAGCAATGCGAGGAGCTAGTAACCAACCTATCATCAAGGGCACTCACCAAGATGGAAGCGAGGGTCCTTAACAAAGGACTTGGCTTCGTCCCAACAGTGGCTTTGGACAAATTCAAACTGCATTGTGAATTGGCATCATTTTTCAGAAAACTTAGACTTAAGGCATTTTTTGAGAAACATGACACCAATGCCACTGATGAAGTACCCAATGAGACTGGATTAAGAATCAAGTCCACATTTGTACCACCGCCTCATACAACTCCAGTAGAAATTAACACCTTTGAGCAAGCGGTGTTTAATTACATTGAATCAATGACAGTTACCAAGCTATTTTAGAATAACAGCAGAGCAGAAAACAAAGCCATATCAGACCGTAAATCGGACGACACCATCATAATCAAACCTGCTCCACTGTATTCCAGGTGTTGTAGCACACCCTGGTGACACTAGGCCGCCAGGGTGAACCCCAATGATGTAGCATGTCACCACTAGGCTGGTGAGTGAGGGGTTTTTAACAAAAGGATACATTCTTTCCTTTTGTCAGTCACCCACCCCATTAGGAATACTCTTGAATCTCTATGGTGGTACTCCTCTCTTTGTTTATTTAGTCCTTCTTCAGGGGAACATGAGTACTCTCCGTTCACTTTAGGTAAACACGATCCCTTGCTCTCCCTTTTGTTAGTATATACAAATGGTTATTCCGCCAGTGCATATTAGTGTCAAGGAGGGTGCATCTTTGCCAAGACTGCCTCAGTATAACATTTCTAAAGAAGGAGAAGAAGCACGTACACGCATTGTTCATGATTTAATTAAAGTGGGGGTTGTGGAAGAAGTTCCTTACAATGTTTGCAATAGTCCGATTCTTCACATTTTGAAAAAAGATTCTGATACCGGATTTATAGATTCATCATTGATTTAAGAGAAGTCAACAAGATTGTAGTACAGCAGTACCCTGTGGTTTCTGACATAACGACACTACTTACTTTGGTTCCTCCGACAGCAACTACATTCTCTGTTATAGACTTGAAGAACGCTTTCTTTTCGATCCCTATTCATCCTGAAAGTCGAAATTTGTTCGGTTTCACTTTGAATAACCAATCGTATAGATTTTGTAGAGGTCCTCAAGGCTATGCTGAGAGTCCTAGTATTTACAGTCAAGCATTGACGAGACAGCTTGAATCCTTTACTTTGCCTGAAGGGGTGGCTCTCATACAATATGTCGATGACATCTTGTTGGCAGCCGATACGAATGAACTATGTGAAGAGTGTAGTTTGTCTATGCTTTCTTTTCTTGCTACACACCATCATAAAGTGTCACAATAGAAATTGCAATATTGTAGACCGACGGTAACCTACTTAGGTCACCTTCTGTCTAAAGAGGGCTGTGCATTGTCACCAGATCGCATTCAAGCAATTTTAGACACCCCAGTACCTTCCACACAGAGAGATGTCCGTGCGTTCATTGGTTTGACTTCGGTTTGTAGGCAATGGATACTGGGCTTTTCACACATTGTTAAACCCCTGTTAGCGCTTCTGACTTAAAACACTCCGATCCCCCTTCCATGGACAGATGAATGCCAAAACGCTTTTCGTCAGTTAAAACAAGCTCTTTGCTCTGTACCAGTGTTAGGCACACCAGATTACACGAAAGCTTTTACACTCTATGTACATGAGAAAGATGGATGTGCATTGTCAGTTTTAGTACAGACACACGGGGACAAACAGCATCCTTGCGCATACTTTTCTGCAGTTCTTGATCCTGTTGCTCGTGCAATGCCTGGGTGCTTCCGTTCAGTTGCAGCGACAGCTGTGTCCATATGTCAAAGTGAAGGGATAGTTTTGTCACACAAACTGTTGGTGCTAGTACATCATTCAGTAGATGCCCTTTTGAATCAGACTAAGAAACAACACTTAACTAGTGCTCGCCTGACAGGATACTAATTGACACTGCTAGCACCTCATATTACCTTGAAGAGGTGCGCGACACTGAACCCAGCCACTTTGTTGCCATATCCTGTGACTTAGTCCCAGTCAAAGGAACCTCACAATTGTATATTCCTTACTGAGGAACAGACAAAGGGTCGCATCGATTTGCAAAATACGCCCCTTCCAGATGTAGATGGGGAACTGTGGGTTGATGGGTCCTGTCTGAAGTCACCAGATGGCACGACATCAGCTGCTTATGCAATTACCACGCTTGAGACAGTAGTGGAAACAGCTTGCATACCTCAGAAGTCGGCTCAAGCAGCTGAACTAATAGCTTTGACACAAGCGTGTGAACTTAGCACTGACTTGTGTGTCAACATTTACACGGATAGCCGCTATGCTTTTGGCGTGGTCCATGATTTTGGCCTACTCTGGAACGAAAGAGGCTTTCTTACATCCCACGGGATGCAGATAATGCACGGAGAATTAGTACATAATCTCTTGACTGCATTTACATACCCAAAGAAAGTTGCTATTATGAATTTTAGCGCAGACAAGAAAATCATTGACAAAATAGGACAAGGCAATGCCTTTGCAGATCGTGTAGCTCGTGAGACTGCGATGCAGCAAAGCACTACTTCCATGTACGTAGTGAAGTCTCAAGCCGAGCGTTGGCATGACGCTAGAGAGGAAGTATTGGATATACAGAGATCTGCCTCTATGGAAGAGCTTGAGCAATGGTCTAAAGAAGGAATGTTAGACGATGAGAGTTGTTGGTGTAACAAAGAAATGAAGAAGTGGAAATTGCCTGCAGCCTATTTACAACCTATGGTTCAAATGGCACATGGGCTGGCACATGTTGGAGCTCTAGCAATAACTAAATTGCTTACACAAGTTTGGGAGCATCCTGAAATTGCCAGCACAGCTAAAAGAGTAGTAGAGTCTTGTTTGATCTGTTGGCAGTATAATCCTGGAAAAGGGACACAGACTCCTACAGGCGGGTTTGCTACACCAACCGCACCTTTTGAAGTCTTGCAGATGGATCACATCCAACTTGAACGCTGCAATAATCTAAAGTACGTCCTAATGGTGGTATGTGCTTTCAGTAAATGGATAGAGGCATACCCTACAAAAGATAATACTGCTCTCATCACAGCGAAGGTGCTTCTGAAGGAGTTTTTCCCTAGATACGGTGTTTGTAAACTTTTGTGGAGTGACAACGGACCTCATTTTATTGGGCAAGTTGTTGAGCATGTCCTGAAAGGATTAGGGATCAAGCAGAAATTCCATGCAGTCTTCCACCCACAATCAGCAGGATTAGTGTAGAGGTACAAGGCTACTTTGAAACTAAAGTTGACGAAAATACTGGCTTCCACGTCTTTGAAGTGGCCGGATGCACTACCCTTGGCATTGTTGTCCATAAGATCAGTGCCACATTCACGATTTGACCTTACACCCTATGAAGTGGTATTTGGGAGACCGATGAACATTTGGGGAGTTCCTAAGCCACGCCCCATACATGATGTTCCTTGTGTTCTGATGAATGTTTATTTGGCACAGTTAACCAATAGTTTGATTTCTATTCATCAACAGGTTCGAGAAGCGCTTCCTGACAGATCTACAGGTGAGGCCCACAAACTCTGTCCTGGCTACTATGTGATGGTCAAGGTCTTCGACAGATTGAACACCCTTGAATCGAGGTGGCGAGGTCTGGAGCAGGTGCTTCTGACTACAAGGACAGCAGTTCGAGTGATGAACAAGAAGAACTGGGTCCATAGCACACACTGTAAGCGTGTGTCGCCTGCTTTGGTGGAACCTGGTGTGCTGACCATCTAGAGATTCTGGAGAGGGAGAAAGGTCAAGCTATCTCACCTGACGAATCTGCGGAAGTCTTCCCGGACCACACAATCGCTGGAGAATCCCGATATCAACTGAGACCAAAGAAAGAATCTGCTTTGCCGAAAAAGACTGGTTGAGCTACCGCCCTGGGTTAGTGAAACAGAATGCCGATATGACAAGGAGGGGATCAGCCCTGCGTAGTGTAGTGACACCCGTCTTGATCTTCGGTGAAGAAATCAGGGCTGCCCAAGGGATAAGAGCTCCAACAATTTTTTTCAACGAGTTTTAGAAAGATCAATTATCACTGTTGCTGAAATGAATAACAAAAGAATCATTTGTGCTGTAGGGTTTGTTGTTGCTATCGTGGCTATGGCAGCAATTAAGTGGTACATCGAGAAGGTGGCTTCTGTTCGACAGCTTTTTGTTGCCACTATGCTAGTACCAGTGGAACACCACTACTTCGCTCTTCCCTACCATGAGCAGAAGCATCGACAATCCTTTTTAAAATAATACCTTTATCCAGATGTTGTAACATACGCATAATGTCACAAATACTACCATCTGTTGGGTGTGCAGGATGATACCTGCTCACCAGAAAAACGGAGGAACACCTTTCATTCCTCTTCCCTTCTCCCACAATGGTTCTTGTCAAGCTTAGTATGCGCTTTTTTTTGCATCTGGAAAGCCTTCAGTAGGTGGGATTATCCTTCAACTTAATAAAGTGTGTTATCAAGATAAAGAAGGTTATCCACAAGCTAAAGGAACTAAATGGGAATGGGAAGAGTATCAACCTGACAATGTTTCGACACCATATATCTTCACAAATATGAGAATACTAAAGAACATTGGACCATTTGTGATTTCTGTGACAAGAGCTAAAGCAGATTTGTGTATTTTTAGTGTTGGAAGAATTCCAGTGGGGAGGAGCGAGTATACTGTAATTCTGACCATTGAAGGTGCCAATGACAGCACTTCCACAGCCTCGCACAATACGTACTTCGTGTGTGAAAATAAAGGATATTATCAATTACCTGTTGGGTGGTCAGGGATCTGTTATGTATCTTTTCTGTTGCCCCCTGTGTTTCTGGCACCTGCATCGTATCACCGTAATTTTAAACAGTACAATAAGTATGGACGTAGTTGACCAAACTTGACACTACCTTACAACAATATGTTGATTTCAACTTGGGCTTATTTTTCTTTGTGGGTGCTGCATTGAACAGTAGAAAGATCAGGTGATTGATGTTGTGGAAGCTGCTACCAACCAGACAGCAATAGCACTTGGGAACATTACAGAGAAGCTAAAAATTGCGAGGATTGTAGCACTCCAAAATCGAATGGTGCTAGATGTGATTCTGGCTGATAGAGGTGGTGCATGCCGCATCATCAGCAGCAGTTGTTGCGTTTTCTTTCCGGATCACTCACCGTCAGTATGTAATGCAATCTCTAAACTGCACAAGATTGCTCAGAGATTCACCAAGAGACTGCTACATGGACATTTTCGAACTGGATATGGACACTCTTTGTCAATTGGGGCTGGAAGCTACTGACTATCTTTTGTATACTATTGGTGATATTATTTACATGCTGTACTTGTATACAATGTGGTCCTATGCTTTGCTCCATGTGCATCACTGCTTGTACACCTGCCAAAAGAATTATTGCAGATATAAAAGCACAGCAAATGTTAAACATAGAAATAGCTGAGATGATGAGCATCAATGTACAGGATGCATATCTAGATTACCCCAGATAAACAAATGTCTTAAGCTAATGCTGAAAGGGTTGTCTGTTGTAATTTAGCAGCGATTAGGTTAAGCATTAGCAGAAGACATCTTGTATTTGGAGACTATCTTGTCCGTTGTTTGGAATCCATTTTGTATTTCTGGAAGCCATGTTGTTTGCCATGTGCTCACCATGTGAAAGTCTTCCCTCCTACCCTCCTTTGAACTGCTCTTGAAAGCTGCCTAGAGACAAGATATATTTAGCCTCTTCTGCTTCGCACATGCTCAGTTGAGCTTACAGCTGTCCTCAACTTGTAGCTGTCAGGATGTGCCCACCAGAATTAGCTAAATGTTACCTCCTCCCACTTGTTGCTTGTGCACTTTCTGTATGACCTTATATGTATTTAAAACCAGCATTCTGTACTTGTACCGCCTTCATTTGAGCCCCTGTGTGGGTATAAAAGGATCAAGTTCCTTTAAGTCAGTGTGCTACTTCATACATTGCCGGGTGTTGTGTGAATGTAGTTCCACTTCAAGAGGTTTAATAAACTCTGTCTTTTCTATTCCAGTTTCTGTGCCAACTTCTTCCTATTGGTCTGAGCACTCTGTGCAGAGTAGGGAGAACCGCTAGCACTGGTAGGCCTTGCTAAGGCTCACCACCACATCTGCACTGAATAACCTCTACATTGTACATGTTGCGAATGCGCATGCGCGAGAGCAAGATGTCAACCAAAAGCAAACAATCTATGCAATTTCCTAGAGTTATTCATAACCAGGAGATGAAATGCATCTCCACCGTTAACCCATCTACAATTTTTATGTATTGCATGGCCCTTATTTGCAGGGGGCAAAAGAGTCATGAGGAGGCCATACATACCACACCTAGGGGCAGATTAGGATGGCCTGTGGACATAAGTCTGCCCGCCATCCTCGCACTGCTGGGACCGGCCACCAGACGTGCAGTGGTCCCGCACAGCTAATTAGGATGTGACCGCCACCCTGGCCGGTGTATTTCACATTGTTGACATTGTTGCCAAAGTGCTATGTCATGCCTTTTCATGCCTTCCCATGCACAACGTGGCAGGCACCAGACGGTGCCTGCCACCTTGTGCATGGGAATGGAGGGGGTTCCATGGGTACCCCCCAATTACACCTTCGCCCCCACTCCCTCGGTCCCACAACGGGACCCCATTGAAAATCCCTGCCAGCCTTTCAATGGTGACATTGCCGCCATGGAAAGGCCTGCTTCCGCACACATCCTAATATAGATGGGGGTGCCTGGTAGGCACTTCCACCATATTAGTGGCCAAGTCCGCCCGGCCAGCAATCGTAACGATTGCTGACCGGTGGAAAAGCGGTGAACGCACTTTGCGTCTGCCGCGATCCCCTCATCATAATAATGTAGGTCGGCGGTAAATCAGGTTGGGGTGGCGGACGGATCGCCATCCTAATGACCCCCTTAGTGTCCTGCCACTCATAAAAAAACATATATGGCATCCTGCCACCTTCCGACAATACCCTCATCATTAAACATTACTGCCCAATATTAAAAAAACAATTGCAAAAAATGTAGCTATTAGTTGATGAGGATAAGTACTCAACTGAAGTAATAACCACAATCCTTGTCAGGGTGTCCCAATAAAATAACTAAATAAAACAGAGCACACAATCCCCTTGTGGCTACAGACTCAACTTAGAGGCGATGTGTAAAGTATTTATGAAGTGCTAAAACAACTTTAAAAAGTCAAAATGCAAAACAATAAAACTTCTGAAGCAAATTTAAAAATAGAGTGCAAATAAATATACAAAAATACAAAAATCCTACAAGGGGAAACTGAGTTATGAATTTTTAACATTTTAAGCAGAAATAGCACCAAGAAATGCAAAGTGACAATGCCAGCTGTCAGTCACGGTAGAGCAGAACCTAGGATGAATTTGACACTGACTGTGAGGGAGCATGCATGGGATACACTAACCAAGTGTGTCCTCACCAAAATGTTACCATCTGACTTTATTCCTAAAAGTCCCAATCCATCACTGGTGTGCAGGCAGAGGTTAATAGAAGTATCCTGCCCAGGTCCAGTTGCCAGCTGGTCAGCTGAGAAGCAGCAGGAAAAGGCCTCTTACAGATTGGTTTGTCACTATTGCTTTAAAAGGTCAGTCGTATGACATGTTGAAAGGATGAGCTAAAGCACTTTTCATCTGGTTAGCAGGGCTAAAGTTTACAGTGTTTTATAGTCAGTATTAATAGGGTTCAGCAAAATGCATCAAAGAATATTCTAGGTGAGCTTAAAGAAAGGGCCAATTTCAAACACTGGTGTCCTGCCACATACACACCACCTTCACTTTGTTTACCTTCTCCTTTCCCACTCAAATAAAAAAAAAACTCTTGATGCTCTGCTGTTCAAAAAAAAAGTACCTAGCCTCCTGACTCTCCCCATGCCTTCTCTTCTCGGTGAATCCATGCTCTCTTCTCTAAATGGAGCAGAAAGCAACACAGGTGCTGTGGTGAAAAATACTCTAAGAGCCATGTTAGCGCAGCTTTCAATTCACTGGGACCATGGCTGACAAAAAATTAGGCAGTTGGAAGAGACAGAGCGCTGTCTATTTTTTTCTGCCTTCACTGGGTCTGTGGTGAATCAAGTGAAGATGAAGGAAGTGAGTAAGATAGCCAACCATCATACTAATGATTTACTTAGCTTTTTGGAAATGCAGGTAATGTGGAGAATATAAAGGAAGTGAATGTGTCCCCCTATGATGTTTCAGTAGCAGGAACCAACTTTTGTTTCCCACTGCTGTGATGTAGTAGCAGTGGATAACGCCTTGAGCTTAGCTGCACCATCAACTGCTCTATCGAGACCGCCACTTTCCCTGACGACTGGAAACACGCAGAGATCAACCACCTGCTGAAGAAGCCATTTGCTGACCCAACAGACCTCAAGTACTTCAGACCCATCTCCCTGCTCTCCTTCCCAGCCAAGGTTACTGAGAAAGCCAGCAATGCCCAACTCTCTGAGTTCATCGAAGGGAACCATGTCCTAGAGATCTCCAAATCTGACTTACAACGCAACCACAGCACTGAGACCACACTCCTCGCTGCCACCAATGATATCTGCTCTCTCCTCGACCAGGGCAAAACCGCAGCCCTCATCCTGCTGAACCTCTCGGCCACCTTCAATACCAACTCCTCCTCATCTGTCAAACGCAGCGAGTCAGACTATCCCATTCCTCTCAGAACCCACTGAGATCAGCTGTGGAGTGTCCCAGGGCTCCTTCCTGAGCCCCACCTTCTTCAAGGTCCACATGACCCCCCTCGCTGCCATCATCAGGAACCAAGGACTCAACATCGTCTCCCATGCTGACCCTACCCAGCTGATCCTCTCCCTCACCAACGAACCCACAGCTGCCAAAATCAACTTCCAAAGCAGAATGAAGGCGTTGCCACCTGGATGAATGACATTTGCATCAAGCTCAACTTGGACAAGACCAAAGTACTCATCTTGGGACCCAGCCCCTCAGCTTCAGATAACTCCTGGTGGCCCACTGCATTGGGAACCCCCATACCTACAGAACATGCAAGTAACCTCAGCATCATACTAGACTCCTCGCTCACAATGAACCACCAGATCAACATCGTATCCTCATCATGGTTACACATGCTCCGCCGGCTTCGAAAGACATTCAGAGAGGTGTTCTGAGGCCACGCCACTTTTTACACCTCTCTGCAACACAGCTCTGTGGTGCTTACTGGACATAGCTGGTGTGCTAGTTGCACCCCAGGGACCCTCAGAATTCAATGGGAGTTAATTACCCAACCTAAAACGCGCCACAGGGCGCGTTTTCACAGTGGTGAAGGGATGGGGCGAGGCCTGAGTTCACATGTGTGCAAACACACCTTGTGGCGTGGTTTAAGTTGGGGAATTAATTCCTTGTCAATCCTGAGGGTCCCGGGGGGCCAACTAGCCCACCAGGTACCTCCATTAAGAGCCAAGGAGCTGTGTTGCAGAGTGTTGTAAATAGGGGCATGGCCTCTGAACACCTCTCTGCAAGGCAGCCCTCTGGCGCATACCGGAGGTACCTGGTGGGCTAGCTGGCCCCCAGGGACCCACAGGATTGAGGAGGAATTAATTCTCTTACTTAAAACGCACCACAGGGCGTGTTTGCAGACATGTCACCTCAGGCCACGCCCCCTTCTTTTTCCACTGTGCAAACGCGCCCCGTGGCGCGTTTTAATTTGGGGAATTAATTTTCTTTCAATACTGAATGTCCCTAAGGTCCAAATAGCCCAACCGGTATCTCCAGTATGCGCCAGGGAGCTGCGTTGCAGACAGGTGTTCAAAGGCCACGCCCCTTTTTACACCTCTCTGCAACGCAGCTCTGTGGCGCTTATTGGAGTTACCTAGTGGGCTAGTTTGACCCTCGGGACACTCAAGATTCAGGGGGTCTTAATCTCCCAACTTAGAACGGCTACAGGGCACGTTTACACAGTGGTGAAGGGAGGGGACGGGGCCTGAGGTGACGTGTGCCCTGTGGCATGTTTTAAGTTTGGGAAAAAATTCCCCTTCAATCCTGAGGGACCCTGGGGCCAACTAGCCCACCAGGTGCTTCCAGTAAGTGCCACTGTGCTGCGTTGCGGAGAGGTGGTGCAGGCCGTGCCCCTTTTTACACCTCTCTGCAATGGCGCTTACTGGACATACCTAGTGGGCTAATTTGCCCCTAAGGACCCTCAGGATTCAGTGGGACTTAATCTCCCAACTTAAAATGGCCACAGAGCATGTTTACATAGTGGGGAAGGGAGGGGACAGGGTCTAAGGTGACGTGTACAAACACGCCCTATGGCGCATTTTAAGTTGGGGAAATCATTCCCCTTCAACCCTGAGGGCCCCTAGGAGCTAACTAGCCCACCAGGTGCTTTCAGTAAGCGCCACTGTGCTGCGTTGCTGAGAGGTGGTCTAGGCCGTGCCCCTTTTTACACGTCTCTGCAACGCAGCTATGTGGCGCTTACTGGAGGTACCTTGTGGGCTAGTTGGACCCTAAGGTCCCTCAGGATTCAAGGGGTCTTAATCAGACAACTTAAAATGGCCACAGGGAGCATTTACACAGTGGTGAAGGGAGGGGATGGCACCTGAGGTGACGTGTGCAAACACGCCCAATGGCGGGTTTTAAGTTGGGGAAATAATTCCCTTTCAATCCTGAGGGACCCTGGGGGCCAACTAGCCCACAAGTGCTTCCAGTAAGCACCACTGTGCTGTGTTGCAGAGAGGTGGTCTAGGCCGTGCCCCTTTTTGTGCAAAAATTAGTGGTAGGTGGTAAGTTTTTTTACAGTAAAATTAGGAGTCTCTAAGTATTAGAATGTCGACAATCCCGTCTCCCACTTAAAGCCACAAAGTATTTAGTGAAGCCCACAATGTGAAGTGTTTCACAAAACGTGAAACAGCAGTGTTTGACTGGGATCGATAAAGAATTGCCCACTGATGAGCATAGAGTATGCAAATTGTACATGGGGTTTTGTAACGCCAGTGGCTGCTGCTCACACCCTCTCTTGAGGTTAATTCGAAGAGTTGTGTACTCCTTTTGCTCCTAATGTACATAGTGCTCCTTCATCTCTGTTTGCTTTCCCCTCTGTCATGTAGAGAAAGCTAGTTTGAATGAAATGACCATAGTGAAAATGGAAGAGAAGGGCAGTGGGTGGAAGTGAGAAAGGGAGGGAGAGTTAAAAGAAGAGAGGTATGAGGAGACAGAGCATCGGCCTATTACACTCAGCCCTTAGTGTTTACCCTCCGTCACCCGTTTGTCTAGGACACAGGGATCTGCAAGATAGACCGTGGTTTAAGAAGTCCTTAAAAATAAATACATGGAACCAGAGATTATGGGCCATATTGTGAAGGAAGGGCGATAACATTATCACTGTTTTAGCAGCAGGAAACCGCCGCTAAAGCGGCGATAAGGGGTTTATAATATGCTGTTGTGAATTCCCCTAGAAGTACATGTTTTGGTGTGAACCTGGGATTCAATGGGAAAACACAAGGGCATATTATCAACCCCTTATCATTGCTTTAGCAGCAGTTTCCTGTTGGTAAAATGGTGATAATGTTATTGCGGTTCTTTGATAATATAGTCCTACATTATTAGCTACGGGAAAACTGCTTGCATGCACCTGTGCACCCAGGGTGCTGCACCTCATTCCCTTCCCCCGCAATGTGCTCAATTGTAGGTCTTCCACACTGAGGCTTCACAGCTGACCTGCCACCATTGATGTGTCTCACGACATGTTGGTCTAAGCTCCAAGCTCGGGGTACATTTGTATGGAAGACAGGGTCTCCAAAAAGGAACGGTGTCTTGATACTGCCCTCGTCCTGCCCACACACCCCCACCTCACCATAAGGCTGTTGGATAAAAAGATCTCCGCCAAAGAGCCCCTCTTTGAGGTGAGCCCGTCGGGGATTGCACCGCCTCCCCGACGAGGAGCAACCGCCTATGATGAAGCATGACACCCTTCTGGGTGTGTGAGGCAACTACATCCAACAAAATGGATGCCCCAGGGTGTTACTCTAACACCTTTGGTCACGCCAGTTAATTCTTCCCTAGCTCTCCTTAGGAACAGTTCAGCAACCCCCTGTTGTATCCCCAGTGCTAGATACGGACACAAGCTGTTAATGGACCTTCCACCACTCTGAGTGGTAAATTGTGTCCATTGATCGAATGATCAACTATCTTGCCTCCCTCTTATTGATATAGAATATATATAGAATATAGATATAGAATATATTTTCCTTGCCCAGCCGGACAAGGAATTTATTTTAAGTTGAATCAAAAGTTTAGAGTCTCAATACATTAGCAACAAACAATTTTTGCAGTAAGGCACAGTCTTGCACCGTACTCAAGAAGTAGACACAATGAAAGGAAAAGAAAGAATACAGTAGGAAAAAAGGCTCTTCAGGCAAAAGGAGTGAGCGTTCTGGGCACTTTTTAAATCAGTGTTAACAGTGTTCACCAGAGTAGCACATACATACAACAATATACAATGGTCAAATGTATGTCTACTAGAGAAGGTCGACGTTTCGATCCCGCGCTCTAGTTACAAGGGCATCATCATCGGGACTTAACACAATTAATTGCCTGGTTTATATAATACATACGCCTGTTGGGGAAAGAACAGGGAAGAAAAGAACAAAAAATAATGTGATTTAAATATAGGGAAAAGTCAGCATGACCACGTTTTGCACACTATTTACAATATCCGTATTCGCAGTGATAAAGTGCTATTTACAGTGTTTCCAGTGAGCGTGCCATTTGGATTAAAAACAGTGGTGCTTGGTGCGTTTATGGCGCAAAAGTTGGCTCTAATGGTGACTAGCTTGGACCTCCGTGGTTGTGAGGAGGGGGCCAGCGTGACCTAGTACTGAGTATGGCAGTGGTTCACTAGTTACAACCTGGCAGTGAACAGTTGTCGGGTTGTGGAGGGTAGTGTGCAGCAAGAGCTCGCACTCACATATGTAGGTAGGTAGTACCTCTGGCTTTGACTGTCACACAATTGGTGGGTGAAGCAGGCTCGAGTGCTTACCTCTGCGGGGGCTCGAGGAGGGGCACAAGGCGTACGATGACGCTGCGTGTTCTGTCAGGGCTGAGGGACCTCATAAATCAGAGCTCGTGGTGGGTCAAGGCGTGCGGTGACGCTGTGCACTCTGTAGGAGAAGGAAATGGATAAGGGGCCATACTCTCCATGGAAGAAGTGACTTAGTGTTGGTGTACATAATAACAAACATACCAAGTGCTTTTTGGGTGGGAGAGAATGACAGCATTTCCTGTGAGGACAGCCTTGGTGGCAATGCGGGCTTGGATTCCCGGCGGTTTCAGAGCGGTCCAATAATTCAAGCGGTCCGCTGGGGAAGAAATGGCAGCGGGGGTTAGTATCCGGGCTGGCGACGTGTGAGAGCGGCAAGCCTAGGGAATAGAGTCTTACCAGAATGCTGAACGATGTCAGGATGCAGTCGGGCCAAAGCTCGAATCCGCTTCAGGTCTTGTGCTGCTATGGAGCCTAAGGGCAGACGGGGGCCATGATGATTAAATCTTGTGGCTCCGTGGTCATGTGATCGCGGCCAGGAGCACGTGATGGGCGTGTGTGTAAGGAGCTCGGGGAGGCTTGCAGCATTGTGGCGGCCATCTTAAGGTGGTAAAGAGGCCTAGTGAAGCACTACAATGTGAAGCTTCCATGAATAGGGAGTACGGCGCAAGTGCAATTGTGAAATTACAAAATTAGGATTATAATACAAATAAGGAATTACAGAGTGTATTAGAACCTAATTACATATCTGTTGATATTGTTTCCTAGAATGCATTAAAACAATTGCTGATTAAAACATACGGCGCAAGTGAATGTGATTGTGACATGTGCGATTGTAATACTAATGAAGACATACAATATGTATTGGAACTGTTAGAAACAGTACATGAGATTCTTGTCGGCAATTGGAGGTTGCCAGGTACCTCATGTTCAATTGACCATGGGCCAAGAGTAGATCGGAGTCCACTGAGCGTGCTGTTTCAATAGTGAGTAGTGGAAAACGGCGCAAGTGATTTCAATGCATTAGTGACATGTTACATTTAAACATTATGCACTGTGGCTCATAAACATATCTGTTGAAGGCATTCTGTGATTTGCATTGGGCAGTACGTCTTACCGCTTTAGTTACAGGGAACCTCATGTTTTCTGAGTCAAGGTTGAACATGTTCTTTAAGGAGCGCAGAGACCAATCAGGCTGAGCAGTCCATCTGCTATAATAGAGTGCTCCAGTCCTCACTTCTATTTAGGCCTGTCCGTATAGTATTGAACTGGATTATTGTCTTAAATTCCTCTCGATTCAGGAGTTGGGCCCCTTTGTGGCAACTTGACAGCTTTAAGGATTGTCCACTTGATGTCATCCGCGGTGTGGTTTAGTTCAGAGAAATGTTCAACCAATGGGGCATTAGGAGTCCCGCACCTGATGCGGCTCCTGTGCTGGCAAATGCGGGTCTTAGCCTTTTGAGTTGTTTGGCCCACATATATTTTCGGGCAAGGGCAGAGTATTGCGTAAATAACATTGCTAGTGTTATAATTAGTGAAAGATTTCATTTCAACAGTGATGCCATTGTGACTGAAATTACGCGCCTCAACTGTGTAATCACAAACATTACAACAACCACATTTCACATGGCCCAACATTGGTGGTAACCCCCAGTTAGATTCAATGGTTGATTTGGGTGCAGGGGCTGGTAGGGCTGCTCTAACCAAGTGATCTTTTAGGTTCTTACTTTTGGAGAAGGCAAACAGAGGTCTTGCTAGCTTAATGGGACCTGCATTAATTATAGGCCAATGCTTTAGAATGGATTTTCTGATTTTTTTGAGACAGGGGAAAAGGTGGTAACACAGGCTATCCTCTCTGTCTTGTCACTTGTCTTTGGTGTTAGTAGAACGTCGCATGGGCAGTTCCATACCCTTTTCAACGCAGTCTTAACTAACCTTCTAGGGTAGCCACGGTTTTTTAGTTTGTTTGCAAGGATATTTAATTTAATTTAATTTAATTGCGGGTTTATATAGCGCTAGGAATCGACTCCCGGAGGAGTATCTCCACGCTTCGACCGCTGGGGAACCCGTCCTGGCTCACCCTGAGAGATGGTCCCTGATGGGTATCTCTAAGGTGCGACCAAGCATCCCCGGCAGTCTGGGGGGGCCGTTGTGAAGATGAGGCAAGCTGATGCCCAGAGTTGCCGAGTGTGGTCTCTGACTAGAGTAGGCACCGAGGTGAGAATTATCGAGTCCGCTGACCCTGGTCCACGACCCTGCCGCGTCGGGAATCGAACCCTGGTCCCGGGCCGTCCTCTGCTTACGGGTCTGCCACCTCTAACCAGTGAGCCACACTTCTCCTCCTTAGCTTCCCTGAAGTAGTCTGTTTTGGATGAGCAATTGCGCCTTATCCTCAAAAATTGCGAATATGGCAGTGAGTCTTTCAAGGCCCTCGGTTGGTTGCTGTTATAGCTTAGGAGAGTGTTCCGTTCAGTGGGCTTTCTGTAAAGGCGTGTTAACAATTCGCCTTCATTGTGATAGATAGTCAAGTCTAGGAAAGCAATTTGTGTTTTGTCATGGGCAAGGGTGAAGGTAAGGTCAGCACAATTATTATTGAGCCAATGGAGGAACAAGTTTAGTGCATTAATGTCAAGATTCCAAATCAGGAAAAGTTTGTCTATATAACGACGCCAGAGTCCAATTCCTGATAAAAATGGGTTCCCATCCGTCAAGATAGAGCCAGTCTCCAGTGCATCCATAAAAAGAATAGCCAAGTTGGGGGCAAAAATTGCCCCCATGGATGTTCCCTTAATTTGCTGGTAATATGCATTGTCAAAAATAAAAAAGTTTCTAGACAAGCATAGCTCGAGCAACTGAAGGATAAAAAGAGTAGGGACCCTGTGTGGGCGAGGGCGGGAGTCAAGAGTTTTCTGGATGACAAGTAGAGCAGCTGTCTGGGGGATGTTTGTGTACAGAGACTCTACATCCATGGTGCATAGTGTGTTTACTGCCGGGTCAAAGGGATAGTGTTCTACCAGATTAATCATTGCCATACTATCCCTTACGTAGCAGGCTGAAGCAGGCACACAATCTTTTATAAAGAAGTCGACATATGCGCCCAATGGGTCCAGAATTGAGCCACAGGCTGAGACGATCGGTCTCCCTGGGGGGTTTTCAGCGTTCTTGTGAACCTTGGGGAGAGTATATATAACTGGTAGTCTGGGCTTTTTACATTAAGGAAGTTATGTTCCTTTTTACTCAAGTACCCTTCGGCACATGCGTCCGATGTGAGTTTCCATATGGTATCCTGGATATCTTTAGTGGGATTTCCGGGTAATCTTTGATAGTGGTCTGTGTTTCCCAGTTGGCGCTTTGTAGGAGTCAATATCCTGGAGTACAATTCCTCCTCCTTTGTTCGCACTCTTTATTATGAGTGATGAGTTGCTCTTCAGTGTGCTTATGGCATCTTTCTCCTGGCGGGAAATGGTATATGCAATGAATAACTTTTTCTTCTCTAGGTCACACAGATCTTTTTAGACTAATTTTCCAAACGTTATGATTTCGTATGCAATCATGCCAGCAGAAGGCAGGAATGTGGATGGTGGGCGGAAGGGTGTGTTTGAATTAATGGAAAGTGAGGGGTATAGTTGAAAGAAAGCTTTAAGGCGGATCAACCTGAAGAATCTCAATAGTTCCGTCTGCAGTTCCATGAAATTAGGGCGAACAGTGGGTACAAAGGATAAGCCTTTTTTCAGGATTTCTAGTGCTTGGTCCAACAAAGTATGCTTTGATAAGTTGACGATGGGTATAATTTCAGGTGGGGAAGCTTGCAGGGCACCGCTTGCAATATTCTCTACCACTGGTAGAAGTTGTTCCTCGTTTTGCGTTCGCCTTGAGGGTTGAACCATCATTGTGGTTTCTTTACCCGTCCTCTTTGGGGGGTGTTTGGTTGGCCTCTGGATAAAAAATTAGACTGGGCGCCTCCGCCTCGTCTAGGATTGCTTTCTCCTTTACCTGGGTCTGAACTATCAGAGGACTCAGCAGAAGAATCAGAAAAACCTACGAGATTCTGACGTTTGTTGTATCTACCCCAGGGTCTACTGTTTTGTGGGTTGAAGTGTGACTTATTGATGTAAAAATCCTTTTGTAGGTAGGGGTAGGTGTTTTCAACATTATATGTCTTGATGTCTTTTTTGATTTTATTTGCTTTTTTATTTTGCTCAATCCGGTGAAAATCTGCTACGGTTTTTTCAACTTGATCAAGTAGTTTTTTGCATTCAGTTGTTGGGTCCGAATCGTTAATCTGTTTCAATATGTCACTGATTTCTAGTTCTAGGGATTTCAGTGTTTCAGTGGCTATGTCTATGCCCAGTACCAGCCAATGTCTGGAACAAGTGGTCCCAATGTGCTAAAATTAGCAATGTACTTCGGGTTGTCTGTAAAAATACCCGGGATGTTTCGAACTTGGAGACCAACCGGTATAACCTCAGCCTTCAGATAGTCCGTTAACATTAACACCATTAGCTATAGGCGGACCTGTTTCTTTTTCAATTTCTCTAGCTGGTCGGGCAGGGAAGTGTTAGACACTGTTCGGGCATCTGGGGTGTCAGATAAGAGAGAGGGCCCTGAGCATAAGTGTTTAATGTAATCATCGGTATATAACGGGGCATGGGCTGACATCTCTCGGTGAGTAAGAGAGTGAAGAATAGAGTGTAAAAATACAAGGGTAAGTGTACTAAGGCACTAGGGAGGCCGTCCTCGTGTAACGAGGCTTGAAGGCGAAGAAACTCTGCAATCTAGCGATTGCGCTCAAGTTTTTAAGGTAAACAAGGGGGACCCAATAGGTAGCTATGGACCATGGGTATCAGTCAAGTAAAGAAACAAAGGTCCAAAGCAAAGCAAAAAATATTAATTAATACTATATTTCGTATAGAGTCTTTATTTCGATCAATATAGATCATAAAAGATTACAACAGTTTCAGATAATTAAAAAAATGTTGGTTTAGAAGACAGTTTGGAGAATAAATAAAAAACAGTGCAAGTAAACGAAGTTAAAACATTACAGGAGCAAGTTAGATAAGAAACAATTGCAATACGTTTTGTTTTTAAAAAACCATCAGCCAATGCTTTTAACAATATTTTGCTTGATACAACGGTTACAAATGTACCACATAGCTGTTAAAAATGTTGCCACTGCAAACACAATAAGAGGTGATAGATCTGTCTTTAATATTCTGTAGGCTGGGAGGTAGAGTCTGAAGCCTAGGCTTTTTAAAAGGGGAACAAGCCAATATTTCCTTGGTCTTTCATAGGCGTGGCAAAAGAATAGAGTATGCAAATCATGTTCGTAAGGATGTCGGCAAGCTGGACACTGTGCAGAGGGCTGGGACTTCCCCCAACCATCCGTAAAGGCCCCAAGGGGGAGAATGCCATAACGCCACTGCATGAATAGTTTCCTAGTCAGAACAGGACTAATTCCATCAAGGGCAGACTCCAGGAGGTATGAGTCCTTGGTCATGGTGAACAGATTAGTGAGAGACCCCTCTTGTGTACCCTCAATCGAGGCCAGCAACTTTTGCTCATAAAACTCTCTTGAGAGAAGTTTGCGTGGGGTCCTACCACAAGCATTACCCGGGTCAAGCCAGAGCTCCGGCCTTCCTAGAGACTCGCATGTTTGTCGGATATATCTCAGCCAAGGTATCTGGTTGGCATTTGGTAGGCGCAGGATCTCCATGAGCTCAGCCCTGTAACTCAATAGTTCAGTTGAGCTCTAAATTCTACCCCAAAAAGTTAAAGGTTTCAAACCCAATTTCTCAGTGGGAGGAGGGGGGTGCCAGGTGGTAGAGCTGTCAACTGCTTTAAGAAATTATTCTAACTAATCTGTAGTTCCTTGACGGTTACATGGCTCCACAGTTCTCCGCCGTAGGCCCCTCTAGCCTGCACTTTATAGATATAAATAAGGGGAGCAAAAGGCTTAAAGGTCGACCTACTAGCCATCCTACAGATTCCACCCGTTAGCTGAACCAGTTTCATGGTGGCCCTGGTGCAGTGTGAGTCCCAGGTCATATTCTGATTGATGGTTATCCCCAGGTATTCGAAGGTGAGGACCCTCTCTAGTCTCTGCAGCCCTATGGTAGGGTTTAGGCGAGTCGAGGAGGGAGGATTGAAGATCATGAATTTTGTTTTCATGGCATTGATCTCCAACCCTCGCTCCACACAAAAGGTCGAGAACCCGTCCAAAACCCGTTGTATACCTATGGGAGACTTGGATAGCAGCAGGGTGTCGTCCGCGAACATGATAGCGGGCACCCTGCTGCCATTAAGCTTGGGAGCATCAATATCAGCCAACCTATTCAAGTTTCTGATCACCCCATTGACAAAGAGGCAGAACAGGGTCGGTGCAAGCACACAGCCCTGTCTTACCCCTCTGCCAACGGGGAAGCTACCCGAGAGTGCCCCACTCCTGCCACACCTAACCCGGGTGAAATTCCCCTGATTTAGTCTCATCAATATTGACAGAATGTCCGCCGGGATCCCCAACTCCACCAGGACAATCCACAATCTATCTTTGGGCACTAAATCGAAGGCTGCTCGCAAGTCCAAGAAAACCGTGTACAAGCTGCCGCCCTCGATTGTCACAGTCTTCCAGAACAAAAGGTTCAGACGGAAGATCTGGTCCGTTGTTGAAACCCTCTCTTCTAAACCCGGCCTGATAGGGACTTAGAATGGCAGGTTCCTCGATCCAATTTTGGAGGCGATCAAGAATCAGCCTATCAAACATTTTCTGAGTTACGTCAATGAGGCTGATAAGCCTGTAGTTGGCTGGGAGCAGAGGCGACCCCTTCTTATAAATATGGACAATCTCTGTGCCCAGCCAAGTACCCGGCAAATCCATACCCCTTAAAACAGCATTGAATAACGTCATTAGATACGGTGCCCATACATCGGGCTCCTGTTTAAATAGGTCACCCGGTAAGCCATCCAAACCAGGCGCTTTACCAGGTAACAGCCCTGCGATGGCTAATCGCACCTCCTTTTCGGAAAAAAGGTCCCCCTCTGATACTGTACTGATGGTCGGTAAGAATTTAATAGGGGCGCCATCATCAACCCCATAGAGAGACTGGAAGTGATCCTGCCAAGCCTTGGGCGGAAAATTGTGTTCAATTGCTGAGCTAGCTCCTCAGACCCCGTGTTTACAATGCGCCAGAATTTACGTGAATCCTTGCAAGATAATGTAATTGTGAGTTTTTCCCATTTTTCCTGCTCCCATTCACTTCTAGCATGTGAGATCAGGGACTTATAAGCCCTTCTCCTGGCCCCAATCACGGATCTGTCTGCCTTCCTTGATCGAGGTCAGCAGGTCAGATTTAGCCTTGCAGCATGCTGCATTATACCAAGCAGTGCGGGTATGGTGGCCACCACCACTCTTTCCTGTCGGAAAGAGAACATCGGTCACTGACCTGACCATGTCCTCGTGCAACAGCGATATCTGCTCGTTGGTGCCCGGCATGCTAGGTTGCTCCATTAATGTGGAAACCTTTTCAGGAGTGGGAATGACCCGGGCGTAAAGCCCAGATACCTTCACTGGATAAGATGCGAGTTTCTCCCACCTAACTCTCCGTCTGTTATTCGTCAGTGCTAGCCCATTTCTATGGACATCCGTCACATGCCCTCTGTCATCAATGCCTGGATGGGCATATTCGAGTTCCAGTGCATTGTGGTCACTGTCCTCCCTAGGTATCACCCGGAAGTCGATAATATGAGACCACAACGAAATTGGAACTAGAATATAGATTAATCTCGACTCCCTGCCTAATGTACATTTGGGGGGGATGTCAGAGTTAGTACGTCCGTTGCAGGCCCGCACACCGTGTTTGAGAGTCAGACCAGTAATTTGGACGGCCAACGGAGCCCAGGCTCGGGTAGCGGGTGCTGCCGTTGGTGGTACGGACCATAATGCATCCTCCTCTTGGGAAAGTCCATCCACTAGACCCAGGAGGGGTTCAAAGTGGCAATTAAGGTCCCCTTCAATCATGAGGGGAGTGCCCTGAGAAATGTCACTAAGGGCGGCCGAGAGGTCATTGTGGTTTGGGGTTCAGAGTCGAATGGGGGGGCGTGCCCAAATATGAGGAGTTTAGTAAAGGCTTGTTACCAGTGGGACTTTCCCCTTGATCATGTGTGGTTTCACCCAGACTGGGGATGGTCCCGCCTATATTTGATTGAGACTTTCTGGGAGAATGTTGCACCTCACAGCGAGCCGGCCCACAGGAGTTATTAAGACAGAGTTTAGAAGAAGTAACTTCCCTTTCCTTGTGACCACTGGGTCACTTTGCTGCCTCCCCCCTCGTTATCCCACTCTGTCAGTCTACTAAATCCAAGGTGCTATACCTATTAAAGGTTGGAATATGAACCGGATAGTGGGCCGAAGGACAGTATGTGACTCCTCTCCCTCTGTCACCCCAGCTTCCCTCCCTCCTATAGATGGTCTCCCATCGCTCCTCATCTCTCACATGGGTCACTGGAGGGTAGAAGAAAGCTAGAGGTAAGGACTGGATGGATGTCCCAGAGTCAGGATAGGACCAACTGCAGATATGTGCGACGGTCGAGGGGTCCCTGAAATTAATTAGAATGCAATCCCCATTGATCGATTTTCGTGTGTTACCTAACCATGGGACTCTCCTCACCATAAGAACATCACTCGTTATTCCCTGGGGGAGGGGCATGTTAATGGATAGCCAACTGATCACCTTGTCCTTGTCATGACATGTTCTTTTGAGGATGGTTTTAGCTCCGGGACCCCCGCCAGGATAAATGTGTATGGACTCGCCTCTGGCGGTAGGTTTACTACCCTGTGTCTTTTATTAAAGCCCTGGTCTCTCTGTGTGACTACATTGGGTTTTTCGGGGGATGTGAAGATGTAGCGCAATCAGTCAGCTTGGGGGACACTATGTGAGGTGCGGGTTGTTGGAATTGTGAAGGCTTGGAGGACGGTGCCTCCTCCTTCACCACCTCCTTTGCTGTTGATGTAGATACAGGTTTTTTATTCCTGAGCGCCTCCCCCACCTTTGACAACAATACTATCTTTTTTGGAGGTGTTTGCTAGTTGGACCGTAGCTTTTTCAATTGACACTAATCTAGCTTCGATCTTAGTTAGGCGTGCTTCCAAGGGGATTAAAAGTGACTTCACAAGAGTGCCGATATCAGAAAGGGTGATATCTTCGTCACCTGAGGTTACGTTGTGACTAGGTGACTGTGGTCGTATTTGGGGGAGGGGATTTGGCAGGGGTAGTGGCGTCTTCCTCCTTAGGGGGGTATGTCTCTTACTACCAGAACCTGTGTTAGTTCCATCTACTGTTGGATTGTGCTTTGGTACCTTAGCCTTGCGCCCCCTGGGTTTTGTGGCCCTCTTTTCCTTTTTGGGATCGCTCCTTCTCTTTCCCCCTGAGTAGGGAAGGTAACTATATCAGTGTTGTCATCCGTGTTAGCCAAATTTACAATGGCATTGATAGGGGGAGGAGGGGGCTGGGGTAGGGGTAATAAGCTTAGCTCTACAGGGGCACTAGTGTCGATATCGTTGGTCAGTATGGTTAAATTGGGGGTATCTAACACACCACACTCTACAATATCCCCATTATCAGACTCTATACAATCCAGTCTTTTCTCAGGCGACCAAGCCTGAGCAATTGTGCCCATGGATGATCGCCTTACCCAGTCTATTTCTTGGGAAATTCGCCTTTCCACAATCGTAATTTCATCAATGAGGAGAGACCCCGCCTTAGCAAAGTAGTTGTCCAAAGTACCTTTAGAGGTCGCAGCAGCTAGCGTCCTCATGGCCATAGATCCAAAGTATGGTGAGTGAAAACAATGAATTGGCAAAATGCAAGGGGGGTAGCCCGGTCCTGGTCTCTACCATTCTCGAACGGCCTCAAACGGCCCGCCCTTTGCCCGGGCTTAGCCCCGGGCTGAGTCCCGCGCGCATCCCGCGTACAGCGGGCTGGGCGTGGTTATATAACGAGAGGCAGGGGGCGGGAAGAATCTCCAGGTGCGGCCGAACTTTAGGGAGAAATATTAGCACCTGAGACCCGACACCAAGAGGAGAGCAGCAGCATTCGCGTAAGCGCTTGAACTGACAACAACGATAATTAGGTGAGAAAACCGGCAAGCTAATGTGATCGCGTAGAGTGCACGCTTTTTCAAAGCATTACTGAATCAAGCAAGCGGTTGGGCGGCCCATGAATATCGAGATTTTCACTTGTTATCATGTAACAGAAGTATAACTATCACCATATAACAAAATAGTAATCACGCCCTGAACATTTTTTATGCAGCGCGTAATGATAAATTTCACAGTGAAAAAAACAGCTTGTGACCGTTAACTACCGCTATTTGTTTTAAAACGCTGATTTACGTTAGTATTGTTTGTTTGTATAAACAGGACAGGTTGAAGCAAGTTCTATTTGTAATTTCACAGGTTTCCCTGATGAAGGTGCGAAGGGCACCGAAATGCATTGGAAAAGATAAAATTGGGGATAACATAAACCAGGATTTGAAAGTGAAATGAATATAAATGTGAATACAACATGAATATATTTGAAGAGAAACAAATATGATGAATAAATTTGATTGAACTATTTGTGAAAGCAAGGAATAACCTCGATTGAATTTCATTTGCTGAAGAATCAGCCAATTTCTGATGCCCTGGGTGAGAGGATTATGGGGAAATAGTCCTGCAACCAGTAGATTATTCAAGTACACTCCAGGAGGAGAGTGATACCCAGGAGGCACGGTTCAACATTGAACGGAAACCAGGTTGTGCGCATCCCACACTTTGAAGTCGTTATATAGACGACATTTTCCTGATTTGAAATCTTGACATTAATGCACTAAACTTATTCCTCCATTGGCTCAATAATAATTGTGCTGACCTTACCTTCACCCTTGCCCATGACAAAACACAAATTGCTTTCCTAGACTTGACTATCTATCACAATGAAGGCGAATTGTTAACACGCCTTTACAGAAAGCCCACTGAACGGAACACTCTCCTAAGTTATAACAGCAACCACCCGAGGGCCTTGAAAGACTCACTGCCATATTCGCAATTTTTGAGGATAAGGCGCAATTGCTCATCCAAAACAGACTACTTCAGGGAAGCTAATATCCTCGCAAACAAACTAAAAAAACGTGGCTACCCTAGAAGGTTAGTTAAGACTGCATTGAAAGGGGCATGGTACTGCCCACGCAACGTTCTACTAACACCAAAGACAAGTGACAAGACAGAGAGGATAGCCTGTGTTACCACCTTTTCCCCTGTCTCAAATAAAATCAGAAAATCCATTCTAAAGCATTGGCCAATAATTAATGCAGGTCTCATTAATCTAGAAAGACCTCTGTTTGCCTTCGCAAAAGTAAGAACCTAAAAGATCACTTGGTTAGAGCAGCCCTACCAGCTCCTGCACACAAATCAACCATTGAATCTAACTGGGGGTTACCACCAATGTTGGGCCATGTGAAATGTGGTTGTTGTAATGTTTGTGATTACACAATTGAGGCGCGTAATTTCAGTCACAATGGCATCACTGTTGAAATGAAATCTTTCACTAATTGTAACACTAGCAATATTATTTACGCAATACTCTGCCCTTGCCCGAAAATGTATGTGGGCCAAACAACTCAAAAGGCTAAGACCTGCATTTGCCAGCACAGGAGCCGCATCGTGTTTCTAACAGTACATGATGTGCACAGTAGTGCCATCAGGAAATAAGGGCCCGATTGACATTGAGGAAACCCTGCTAAGAAAAGAGGCATACCTGATCCTTAAATTCAATAGCGCACAAAATGGATTGAACACTCTGTCCGAGGTGTCTAGACTATAAACCAAGGTTGTATGGGACTCCACGGGGGCTTGATAGTCCCCCCTTGATTGAAGGGTGTAAGAGGAGGATATAAGACTGGAGCACCTTAACTCCCGAAACCTATGAACCACGAAATGGGTACGCGCGTATTCAGAACTACAATCCCCATAAAACCCTCGGTCATGTGACCGCATTTAGTCTCTTGGCAACCCGACCGCCGCCCTCGATATTGAATCATTTGGGAAGCGAACCGCTTGGTGAGAGGGTCTGAGTGTCCACACTAAAATAGGTTGTCCAATTTAGTAACTAAAACAGAAACCGATCTCTTTTCCATCAGCGCATGAGATCGGAGGGTGACTGAGAGTTAGTACGCGGTACTTCTGAATAACAACGTGGAACCGAAAACTGTGTGGCAGAAAGTGAGCCGCTCCCGAAGCCCGCGGGGCACCTTACGAGGTAAGGCTAACCTTTTAGCCTTTTAATCTAATGTTTCGGCTTGTGAAAGGAGTCAAACGTGCTGGTACTGATTTCCTCCTCGCCCTCCCCCAGGTAACTGAAGCCTCACCGTGCCATAGGGAGACGCCCCTCCGTACCCTAAACTAAACTAAAGGTATGTCCCGCAATGTTCCTGGCTGATGTGACTGTAGGGCTATCCCTGAAACTTGACTCTAAATTGATTTCTTAACGTCTTGTAGACTGCAGTTCCCATTACCCAGAACAAGACATAGAGAAAAAATCCGGCTACCAATCAGGTAAATTATTTCTAAATACAGAAGATCTAAGGTGGTCTAAGGAGATGAGGCTATAGAACTGACACTTAAATAGTGTTTCTCTTTTACTTTACACACAGGCAGATAGTAATGACAAGGCCCTGAAGATAGTAATGACAAGGCCCTGAAGAGAACTCGTAATTGATGTATGAAGTTCGAAACGCGTCGCAAGAAAGGGGATAAAAATAACAAGCACCCATAAAAAACAATTAACACGACCAAAAACTAGTGTTTTGTAACGATTGCTACAATTCATGTGTCGTGATATCTCCTTTCATGTGTGATTTTGTCCATTACTGTTCAAATAATTTTTCACTACTGGTTATTGTGATTTTTCTTGTGGAATAGTCTGAATACAGACGTCAATGCTTTGTTGTGTATAGTGTATGCACATGTTGATTTGTTTCTTTGTTTTTGTGTTAAACATTATGTTTAAACTGGTACATGTATATGTCATATTTGTAGTGTTCTTTGTCTGACATGTAAAATTCTGAACGTTTTGATTAATTGGTGAATTCAAGGTACAAATAAATATACCGAACACCTCTAACCCAAGTAGATGTGTTGCTTATAACTAAGAGCTTTTTTCAAAAAACTAGTGGGGGGCACTCTTTTCCTGCAAAATAGCCATTTCTTCCCCAGCGGACCGCTTGAATTATTGGACCGCTCTGCAACCGTCAGGAATCCAAGCCCGCGTTGCCACCACGGCTGTCCTCACAGGAAATGCCATCATTCTCTCCCACCCAAAGAGCCCTTGGTATGTTTGTTATTGTGTACACCGACACTAAGTCACTTCCTCCGTGGAGAGTATGGCCCCTTAACCATTTCCTTCTCCTACAGAGTGCACAGCATCACCGCACGCCTTGACCCACCACGAGCTCTGACTTATGAGCTCCCTCAGCCCTGACAGAACAAGCAGCGTCATCGTATGCCTTGTACCCCTCATCGAGCCCCCGCAGAGGTAAGCACTCGAGCCTGCTACAACCACCCATTGTGTGACAGTCAAAGCCAGAGGTACTACCTACCTACATATGCGAGTGCGAGCTCTCGCTGCACGCTACCCTCCACAACCCGACAACTGTTCACTGCCAGGTTGTAACTAGTGAACCACTGCCATACTCAGTACCAGGTCACGCTGGCCCCCTCCTCACAACCACGGAGGTCCAAGCTAGTCACCATTAGAGCCAACTTTTGCGCCATAAACGCACCAAGAACCACTGTTTTTAATCCAAATATCACGCTCACTGGAAACACTGTAAATAGCACTTATCACTGCGAATCCGGATATTGTAAATAGTGTGCAAAACGTAGTCATGTTGACTTCTCCCTATATTAAAATCACATTGTTTTTTGTTCTTCTCTTCTCTGTTCTTTCCCCAACAGGCGTATGTATTATATAAACCAGGCAATTAATTGTGTTAAGTCCTGATGATGATCCCCTTGTAACTAGAGCGCGGGATTGAAACGTCGACCATCTCTAGTAGACATACATTTGACCATTGTATATTATTGTATGTATGTGCTACTCTGGTAAACACTGTTAACACTGATTTAAAAAGTGCCCAGAACGCTCACTCCTTTTGCCTGAAGAGCCTTTTTTCCTACTGTATTCTTTCTTTTCCTTTTATTGTGTCTACTTCTTGAGTACGGTGCAGGACTGTGCCTTACTGCAAAAATTGTTTGTTGCTAATATATTCAGACTCTAAACTTTTGATTCAACTTAAAATAAATTCCTTGTCCGGCTGGGCAAGGAAAAATATATAGCAGCCTATTGTGGTCTATATAGTATTAATTAATATTTTTGCTTTGCTTTGGACCTTTGTTTCTTTACTTGACTGATACCCATGGTCCATAGCTACCTATTGGGTCCCCCTTGTTTACCTTAAAAGCATACACTACAGGCAGAAGAGCTCCCAACTTAAATTCTGCTTCGGATTTATACTGCGGACAGCTTTGAATTCAGCCTTGATTTATTAATCTGCCCTGCAGACAGCAGAGTTCACAACTTGAAAAGAGAAAGAGAAACAGTGTGAGAGAGAGGAAGAGAGAGAGAGAAAGAGTGAGAGAGAGCAAAAGAGAGAAAGAAAGAATGAGACAGAGAGAGGAATAGACAAAGAAAGAGAGAAAGTGTGAGAGAGAGAAAGGAAGAGATGGAGCAAGAGAGGGAGTGTTCACACTGGAGAAAATCTTTGCAGCTCACCTTTCTGTCACTGGTGTGTGTCCAACACGTGCCAGGTCATAGGGCACCCTCAAGTTTAGTGATCTGAAAGATAGTATAGAATTAGTAATTGTAGAGTACATACAACTGCACACGTATATTTCTGTGTTACGCCTCTGATTACCCAGGCTGCTGTATTCCATCAACTCCCACTGCAAGGAGGTGTCTTTGCGCTCTTATCCTCCCAGGGTGCTGTACCTCATCTACTCCCACTGCACAACGGTGACTTCCAATTACTGCGCACCCAGACTACTGCACCCTATCCACTCCCAGTGCCAGGAGGGGACTGCCCGTTCCTGTGCACCCAGACTGCTGCACCCCATCCACTCCCACTGTTCGGATGTGATTGTTCATTCCTACACACTCAGGTTGCTGCACACTATCCACTCTCACTGCCTAGAGGTGACTTCTCGCTGCTGTGGAAAGAAGCTTCTCTGCTTACCTTGTGCCATCAGCCTGTTTCAAAGAGGGTCCACCACATGCCTAAGCAACCTTCTCAGGCATTGTTAGGATGGCCACGCATCATCGCAGAATCCGCAGACGTTGAGCTCTGGTGGTGTTGGGGGGGACGTCAATTCGTGAAACACAACCTGTTAGTTAAAAAGGAAGATAAGCTTGTGTGTCATTTGTTCATCAAAGGAGAGAGGAAGAGAGAGAGTGAGAAAGTGGCACTGAAGAGAATATTCTCAGCTCGCCTATCTGTCACCGGTGTGTCTCTCACCACGTGCCGGGACATAGTGCACCCTGAAGCTCCACATCTAAAAGATAGTAGAGAATTAGTAATTGTAGAAAAGTCAAGCTTGCAGGAATGAAAAGACAGAGACGGTAATTCTGTTGATATGCATTGATCCTCAGAGCATGTCTTGAATGCAACAAATGTAAAGCAAGAATGACTGAACCGCCGTTAATTTCTACTTCTCAACTTTCTTATATTTAAAACATAACATTCCGAAAGCGACGCGAAGCAGCCAGGAGCTGTGACACAAATGTCACGTTTGTGTCTACATACTTTGATGCTCGCAACACACCATACCTACTTAAAAACAAGCATTTGCAATACAATAGGTCTCGCATTATTAAAGTTTGAGCTATTGGCATTGCTAAATAATGCAACACCAATAGCTCAAACTTTAATCATGCAAGACCTATTGCATTGTAAATGCTTGTTCTATGATAGAGTTGAACTTAAAGTGATATTGCAGAAACCATTATGTATGGCACAGATTCTTTAACAGGAATAACATGAAGGAAGATGTTATGACTGGTAATTGGCACTATCTTAATGTGGAGTATAATAACACTGCTCTCTCACACCCCTTCCTCCCCGAATAAAAACACAACTATATGCACAGTCTCAACTATTTTAATGGGCTTCGATTTATCAACAATTACTAGAAGTAGTAATGTTTTCCATTTGGTTATAGAAAACAAGGGATCTATGACGTTACAACGCAGGCTATTACAACACCTGCTGTTACAACGCGGTTTTTACATCGCATACCATTACAACGCATAGTGCTTTTAGGCGCTGGATAGTGAATTATTTAATTTACTATTCCAACTCCAGTCCCCGTGGATAGTAGGGAAGGTGTTGGATAGTAAATTAAATATATTCCCTATCCTAGAGCGCCCCCGAGCGCAATGCGTTGTAATGGTTTGCGTTGTAATGGTTGCGTTGTAATGGTAGTGCGTTGTAATGAATGCGTAAGTGATGTTTACCAAAACAAGTGGTGCGCAGCCACACACGTGGTTTCAATTATCACGCCCGTGTCTGGGCACGATAATTGAAACCCCATGCCCTATTGGTGTCTATTAAGCGCAGCAAGTGTGTAATAGACACCAATAGGCCATGGGCGGAGCAATGGGCCCACCTCTGGCCAATTGCGTGCAGTCTTTTAGAATAAGTCACACACAAAGGCTAATTGGGTAGCACGAAAGGAAACGCGCACACACAAACGTGTGCGATTCCTAAGTTAGGTTCATATCCCCATTTTTTCACTTACAAAATGTGTCGCACTGCGCGAGAAGTGCTGCGCACTGCACCAAAGGCACGGGCCGTACTGCGCAATACAATAGGTCTCGCATTATTAAAGTTTGAGCTATTGGCATTGCTAAATAATGCAACACCAATAGCTCAAACTTTAATCATGCAAGACCTATTGCATTGCAAATGCTTGTTCTATGATAGAGTTGAACTTAAAGTGATATTGCAGAAACCATTATGTATGGCACAGATTCTTTAACAGGAATAACATGAAGGAAGATGTTATGACTGGTAATTGGCACTATCTTAATGTGGAGTATAATAACACTGCTCTCTCACACCCCTTCCTCCCCGAATAAAAACACAACTATATGCACAGTCTCAACTATTTTAATGGGCTTCGATTTATCAACAATTACTAGAAGTAGTAATGTTTTCCATTTGGTTATAGAAAACAAGGGATCTATGATGTTACAACGCAGGCTATTACAACACCTGCTGTTACAACGCGGTTTTTACATCGCATACCATTACAACGCATAGTGCTTTTAGGCGCTGGATAGGGAATTATTTAATTTACTATTCCAACTCCAGTCCCCGTGGATAGTAGGGAAGGTGTTGGATAGTAAATTAAATATATTCCCTATCCTAGAGCGCCCCCCAGCGCAATGCGTTGTAATGGTTTGCGTTGTAATGGTTGCGTTGTAATGGTAGTGCGTTGTAATGAATGCGTAAGTGATGTTTACCAAAACAAGTGGTGCGCAGCCACACACGTGGTTTCAATTATCACGCCCGTGTCTGGGCACGATAATTGAAACCCCATGCCCTATTGGTGTCTATTAAGCGCAGCAAGTGTGTAATAGACACCAATAGGCCATGGGCGGAGCAATGGGCCCACCTCTGGCCAATTGCGTGCAGTCTTTTAGAATAAGTCACACACAAAGGCTAATTGGGTAGCACGAAAGGAAACGCGCACACACAAACGTGTGCGATTCCTAAGTTAGGTTCATATCCCCATTTTTTCACTTACAAAATGTGTCGCACTGCGCGAGAAGTGCTGCGCACTGCACCAAAGGCACGGGCCGTACTGCGCACAGCAACGCAGGTGCGAGTCCTAAAACAACTGAGAAAGGAAAGGTTGTCAAAAAAAGACCGTAAATTTAAGGGTACAAACTATAAAAAAAAAATACTCATTTACTTTGCTACAGATTTGGGAGTGACGGACATTTGGCCGACTATAAAAACTGTCCTGCTATTGGGAAAAAAAATCAAAAGGCAGGGCATATAGGACTGTGTATGCCTAAATCGATGTGTCGCCTTTTTGTATCCAGTCTGCTGCACCCGATCTACTCCCTCCGCTGCTCACCCAGGCCTCACTGCTCACCTTTTCGTGGACAGGGCACCTTCTACATCATGCAGTCCCTCTCTGCCACCAATAAGTCTCACATTTCGTGCTGAGTCTTGATATAACTATGGCAAAGGACATACTCGTGTACCCAACATCATCGCAGGTTGCTCACTCGCTCAGTCCTTGCGGTACCACTAACTCAGTGACCAAAGAGGGCACGCATGTGGTGGCAGGCCCCCCTGTTCGATGGTTCGGGCCTACATGAGGTGTTTGGACCACCAGGATGGGCCATCACAGTGCATGCGATGGGAGCACATGCGCCCGGTCTTTTTTATTGGTAGGGTCACGTGTCCTGTGACGCCTGTGCTGGATGGGTGTGGTGTGGGTGTATACTAGCCATGAGAGAGTGTCTGTGCCATTCTGACAATTAGACCTGTGACTAACAGATCACTACACTTGACAATGTAGCATTATTGTCTTGTCCTGTAAGCGTAAGCGAAGTGGGCAGGCCTGCTGTATGCCAGTGCTGCGTGAGGCTGTGAAGAATGACTCTGAAGCTATGGGCATGGCTCAGTCGTGAGCTATATGAGAAATCAACTGATTCGGGTATCTGTGTTGTAGTGCTGCTGTCACCCGGGTCTTAAACGCTAATGTGTCATTATGTCAGTGAAGTCCCAGAACATGGCCAACATGGAAGATAAGGGGTATCACTGACCCGATATTCATCAATAGTTCCACACATAACAGATGGCGGACATGACGCATTTCTGTGGATATGAATGTTTATTGCACATTCAGTGGAGTGTTGTAGCTATAGCAATACAGGGCCATGAAAACTTCAGGTTGCAGTTTTTGGCACATGAGGGGCAGCTAATTAGAGTAAGGCTCGTGGTCGGAGTTAGGCTGCGCCAACAAATATACTTATGTGGTCAGTCGGGTACACTGTTGAACTTTGTGCTGGAAATCAGTGTTCAAGCCTCAGAGTCGCGTCCACATCCTGTTATTGTAGACAAATCACATTATCTCCACGGGCCTGAAACTGTAATGTAAATACGGTGCTCATGTGAAACACTGAAATACTTTTGCATCAAGTTTGCGCTATATAAATATGATACAAGAAAAAACTCCGGCAATCACAGGCACATATAAATTTACTATACACTTTGCATGCAGTACTCTAATGATCCAGTTTCTACGTTTGCACTTGTAGAATGAGCGAGAGAAAGTTACATAACCAATGTTTTTCCTACTGCCAGAGGTAAGATGGTTGCATACGCTGTTTACATCACAATGTAATGTGGTAGGACCCAGGGGCAGCATTTTACAAACATAATGAATACACAGACACAGATAGATAGCTGAACTGGGTACGGGCAAGTGTGCTAAACTCCATTTTATTCAATGAAAGGTGCACTGTTAAGTGAATGACAGTGTTGCCGTCAAGCACTCCCTTTTGGGATTAATTCTTCTGCAAGTTCTTCTGGTTACATCAAAACATCAATAAATAATCACAGTAAACTTGAACTTGGCTTGGATTTGCTTATATTTGCCACAATTCTCAAATCATCTCCACTGTTGAATCACAATGGTCATATGTCTTGTAGTTGATATTGCTCTTGTACTTTACGATGTTGAAATCAATACTTTACAATCAATTCACTCCGTGACTCCCTATGACTCCCTATGCATTTCGGGCCAACGCCCTTCATCAGGGGGTACATTCAATCTAAAGAACAAAACAAGACACAATTGTAATCCTAAGAGGTTAGAACATTCACATACTGTTTTGGGTGTGTGTTGGTGAAACCAATGTGACCGTAAACCAACCGTGTTCTGAAAAACTGTATTTACTGTAAACATGCTCAGAATTTAACACAATTCAGTGATGCCCCCCCAAAGAAAACGGAACATGTGGGTTTGTGACTTGTTTAAAAAAATACGTGAAGCAAGCAAATGCGGGTGGAACGACAACGTTAGTGTTGCTCAGTGTTTAACGGTATGCTTGCTGCTGTCAAGCTGGCAATAATGAAAACCAATCCGGGCGACCATAACGCTAAGCGTGTGAAGGAAGTGAAAGGGTATGCTAAGTCGATTGGTGGTGAGTGCCTCTAGACAGTAACTATTCGCCCAGCAATCATATAGTCTATTGTGTCAGCCAAAAAATACATCAAACCGTGCTGGTCAGGTCTTGCCGATGATGTACGTAAACGGGCTCGTGAATCCACGATCGGCCGTTCAGGAGTCATAAATGTGACTTCTCGAGCACGGCGCATGCGTATTAAAAAGGTTCCCCGATAGAAATAAAAAGTGGACTATGCCCATGTCAGCCATCTTGGACCAGTAAAAAAAACAGAAATCGTCAAACGGGAATCAGCTCGTATGAAAATCCATAGACTGATGTTGGACGTTTACTAAAACCAAGATTGAAAAACAAACGATGTTGACAGTGGAAAAACGTGTGGGTGTATATTGCCGACCTGTGTCTTATGTGGATACTCAGTGTGTTGATGAATGAATGTGAGGGTTTAAAAATATAAGATAAACAGAAGTAGACACAATAAACATCATGCTATACAAGAATGTAAACATTATAAAAAGCAACTATATTCCATACGCTCATTCAACCCCTTTGGGCTGCAAGAGTCTAGATTTTTAATCGAGTGCATCTCGCGTTGTAGCAGTTTCCTTTTGTTGTCTTTGTCTGGTTTCACAGGAACAACCTCCAAGATCAGAAATCTTAATTGACTAATATTGTGTTTGTTCATGGTGAAATGTGCAGCTACTGGCGCCTTCATACCTTTGTTTCTGACGGTGCTTTTATGTTCCGTCATGCGAACCTTCATTTTTTTTTCCCATCTTCCCAACGTATGGAAGTCCGCAGGGACATTTGAGTGAGTATACCAAATTTCTGGTGTCACAGGTGGCGTTGGTGAATAGTTTAATGGTTTTTCCAGTGGTTGGATGGTTCAAAGTATTGCCACGGCTAATGTTGTTACAGTAACCCCAGTTTAAGCAGGGTTTACTTCCGCTGTACATGGTGTTCTTTTTGGGACATTTTATCTCAAGTAAATCTTGAAGGTTCCTCAAGCGTTGGTAAGCAAACATTGGTTTAAAATTGAAGATGCCATTAAAGTCCGGTTCATTTTCAATCATGGGTCAATATTTTAGTATGATTTTCTTCACCTGATGTCTCCTGGTTGACAATTTGGACACGAATACGGGTCTATTGATGGTTGTTTCTCTTGCTCGAGTTCTAAGTAATTCAGATATGTTGATTGCTCCTGCCCTTTCTTTGCTCTGGTCAATACCGTTTCTGGATAATTCCTGTCCCTGAATTTTTCGAGCATTTTGCTTTCATTCTCCATGTATGTGCTGGCCCATGAAGAGATTATTTTTATTCATAATAATTGAGAATACAGCAGGTGTCTTTTCAAGGACTTCGGGTGACAGCTGTCAAAATGTAAAGAATTGTTCCTGTCGGTACTCTTCATGTATAAGTCTATCTCAAATCTGTTGTTTTTGCATATCACTAGTACATCCAGAAATGAAATACTTTCTGTGCTAGCCAAATATGTTGAATGCCGTCGTCTATATTGTTAATGAATGTGATGAACTCCTTGATGTCATCCGGAGGATCTTCCCATATGAGAGAGATGTGATCAATATAGCGCCAAAATCTTAGGATCTTGATGACCCATCTCGGGTTGGATAAGATGTTGTCTAGTTCCAGATGATGCATTAACAAATTAGCGTAGCTGGGAGCCGCACAGTTCCCCGTTGATGTACCGGCTAGTTGTAAGAAAAAATGGTCGTTCCATGTGAAGTAACTATGATATAGGGTATATTGAAGTAGTTCTAAAAGAGAGATCTTTAATTATTGTCTGATGTTGTGGTTGATTAGAAATGATTCAATGGCTTCAATACCTCTATTATGCGGAATGGATGTGTAAAGCGTGCATACATCAATGGTGCATAAAGGAATTGTCATGGTTGGGTCCAGGTTGGTATAATTTAATCTGGTTAAAAAATCGTGTTGCGTATGTAAGTAGTCATTTTGTTTCACTATTGGTTGCAGATGTATGTCTACGTACCGTCCTATTGGTTCATTAATGGATCTTTTCGTAGACACAATTGGACGAAATGGTGTTTTTTTTGAGTCCTTGTGTATTTTAGGTAGCATATGTAAACTGGGGCTCCTCGGGTATTCTTGTATCAGATATTTTTTATCCTTTTCAGTGATCGCGCCTCTAGAGCAGGCCTTCGCCAAGATGGTTAATAATATTTTGGCTAATTCCCCTGTTGGATCTTGGGGTAATTTCATGTAGAGTTTAACGTTGTGTACATGTTCATTAACGCTCTGTTGGTAGATGTCAGAATACATTATCACAAGTGCACCCACTTTGTCGGCTTTGCAACACAGTAGGTTCTGATTATTGACTATTTGATTGATCGCTTGTCTCTCTCTGATGGTGAAGTTGGTGTTGTTAGAAGCAGTTTCTTGAACAAATCCTTACTTTCATTCATGGTGATGGTCTTAGGAATCAAATATCTTGTGACTGATTGGTGCCATGAATGAGCTTTTGATCGTTAAGCCCATAAAAGTGTCCTCAGTTTCTCCCCTGGATTTGGGGACCACATTGGTGTAAAAGTGTTTCAGCCTGAGGTTCCTCATGAATTTGGACAAGCTAACTTTAGTTTCAAGCTCATTTGATTAATACGTGGGTACAAATGACGTGCCACGTTGTAATGTGGCTATTTGACAGTGGGATAGTGTTTCTTTGGATATATTGGTGATTAGGTTCTTTTGCTGCGTGTTGACAGGGTGATTGATGAATTTGAATCTTTGTGAGCCTCTGCCCCTCCGGGTTCGACGTTTGTGTTCCGGCCTCTCCCAAAAAAAGGAGCCTCTGTGGTAGCTACGGTTGATGAACCCCACTGTGTCTTCTCTGTTCATTTGAGTGTTCACCCTTGGTCTGCCATTTCTTGGTTCACTTCTTTGTGAAGAACCATTTTATGTTGTACTACCTTCATCCGATGAAGGGTTGTTAAATGGTCTCTGTTGTCTGCGTTGAGCATAAACCTCTGCCCACTTATAAACTTCGCCCAGCTTATAGTCTATTGTGTTGCGCTTGTATTTTCTAATCTTCCTGTCATTGATTTCTCTGGTGTATATGTCTAGTTGAATATTGTTGTCGTTCAATTCTTTATCCAATTCATCCTTGGATAGGTTATTGCTCACGTTATTTTGAATCTTTTTGATTTCCTTTTCCAAATCTTCAATTACTTTAGAAAGTCCCTCAACTATTAACAATATTAAATCAAGTGAGCACTTATTTAAGATTAAGTACTAGCGCTCTGTGACCTTGGGGTTGTTTTTGCAAAGTGTTGGTTTTAATGCGATGCGTAATCCTCTTGGAATCCTTTGGTCTTTATGGTACCTGATTAGGGTGCCTGCGTGTAACCGCTGATTGATTACTCTTTGGAAGTGTATAGCAGTTGCTTAAGCATGCTTTGTGCTGAAAATGTGCTGGTTGTGGAAGGATCTACCTCCTGGATCAATTCGTATATACGGTTTGTAGGAAGGGGGAGGCTCTAGTTGGCGCAGTGTAGCACTAGCGACAAGCAGGGACTCTCTCTTCCTCGTCAGGGCTGAGGGTTACCTTCCAGACAACCTCTGCTTACCCTCTAGGTAGTGTGGCTTAAGCAGTCTTAGGCTAATCTTTGGGGCACATAGGGTTAAACATTTGCAATATCACACCGTCACAACCAACCCACCACTCAATGACACCAAACTGTATTTGTAAAAATATATATCTTTATATAAATTTCAAGCAGGCTTGTGAATACAGTTGTAAAACTTTCAATAGCGGTTCCAGGTTACTTAAGTTCAGGTTGCCACAGTTCTCTTTTAGCAATAAGCAATCTTTTGGGCCTTCTGCCCAGGTTCGACAAGGTTCAGTGTCTCGTAGCGCCTCAATGCGCTCTCTGCGTGGGCCTCGAGGGCCAGGAGCTGTGCGAGCCTCGGTTTCAGAGGCGGCTCGCGTTGGGAGCAGATAGCGCGGTGCGAGCTCGACTTGCAGGTCGCTCGCACCGTGAGGATACAACACAGTACCTTTCAAATTCTTGTGGAGCGGGCGGCTTCCAGGGGAGCTGTCCCACGTCGCGTTGCTTTTCCGGGGTCGCTGTTCGCTGCGGCTCTCAGCCGGGCAGGTCACGGGTCATCCGGGGCGGCGGTGCTCTGTGGCGGCAGGGTCCTTTCCTCGTCGTTCGCTCCGACCCTGGAGGCGGCGGCTGTGTGGTGGCGGCCAGTGGCAGTACGGTCCCCAAGTGCAGGACGTACCCAGCCAAGGGCCGGTTGCAGCTGTGCATTCACAGCTGAGCTGTCGGGCAGGCTACCGACCAGAGGGGGGTTATCATAGGGCAGCTGTCCGTCTTCGCAGGTGGATTGACGGCTCGAAGCGCAGTCAATTCGGGAGCTTGGACCGGACGGGTCCTCCTTCACTTTGCTCTCGGGCTCCCGGTGCAGATGCGGTCACGGTGTTCGGGCCAGCGGCGGCTGGACCTCACGTTGCTCTCGCTGTTGCTTTGGGCCCCGGTCACGGTGTTCGGGGGGATGTTGATGCCTTGGTTACGGGGAGCGTGGCAGGCTTGCCCAGCGCTCCCAGACCCCTCTGTCAGTACTGCAGCGATAAGCAGCACACACAGTCGCTTTCTTCAGGATGTAGCGCCCACTGGTCCTGGGGCGCTGGTCAGGGGGCAAGTTCAACAGCAAGCCCTTGGAGATCTTTCAGCAGAGTTTGGCACAAAGTTTCTCAAAGCAAAAGTCTTCTTGTAGTCTTTCCTTTTCCTCTCCTTCTGCAGCATGGCACCAGACACAGGCAAGACACAGCACTCTTCCTTGTCCTTCCCGGTCCTTCTCGTCGGGTAGAGTTCCTTCTGTAGCCCAAACAGGATCTAATTTACAGGGAGCAAGGCTCCTTCTTTTATACTGCATTTCTTTTGTTCTCGCAGGCCAGGGGGGCCTTTGCATAGCCACTTTCAGTCCTTGAGTACTCCGGTGGGTGTAATCCGGCTTCTGCTTTCAGTGTGAGGGGCAGGCGCATCAGACGCCCCACAGGAGGTGGAGCCAGCATTGTGCGGACAGGGGCAGCCAGAGTACCTTGTTGATGGGGCTTCGCCCTTCCTGGGCCAAGTGTCGGCTGAGTCATCAGTCGCTCCCCAGGAGGGTGGAGCCAGCATTGTGGTGGCAGAGCACAGCAAGATCCAGAGTGAAGAGCCACTCCTACCTCCCACTAAGGTGTAATCTGCGCATTCACCACCTGTCATCCCCCAGCCCTGTCACTCACACATCCCAGACAGTCAGATACACATACCAGCAGAGACGGGCTGAAATGGTTAGGCAAGCAAATGCTAACTTTCTAAAAGTAGCATTTGCAAACACAGGATACTAAAATAAACTTTACTAAAAGAAATATTTTATCATCCTGAGTTCAGGCATACTAAACATGACTCTCTACCATGCTCCTTGGGCCTGTGGGGATTATAGGGTGTAATACTTCCAGCAGCCCATCCTGGCCTAAAGGAAGCAGGTAGCCTTACAATAGTGAAATACGAATTTAGTTGTAATTCACTACTAGGACATGCCACACACATCAGGGCTTGTCCTACCTTACACTTACAATGCACCCTGCCCTCAGGCCTACCAGAGGGGTGACTAATATGAAGTCAAGGGAAGGTTTCGGGGCTGGCAAGTGGTTGCACTTGCCCAGCCAGCATGACAGTACGAGACTGCACGCGGGTTCTGCGGTGGCAGTCCCCAGACACATCTTACGGCTGCTTCTGTGGGTGGCGCAACCAGCGCTGCAGGTCCACTAGCAGTATTGGCATTCACAAGACCTGGCACTCCTAGTGCGCTTTACTAGGGACTAACAGTAAATCCAATGAACCAATCATGGATACCAATCACATGTACAATTTACAGTAGGGAGCACTTGCACTGCGGCACGGGTCGGCCGTGGCGCAGTGCCCTGAGTATCGGAAAACCAGCAAAACATCGGAGGCACACCAGCAAAAAGTGGAAGGGAAACTCACGCCAAGGTGCCAGGTCTAACATGTGTCCCCTCCAACTGAAATGTGGGGGGAACTACCCTTCCCCAGGGAGTTCCACATCACTAAGGCGGAAAAATCTGGACAGACCATCAGCATTGGCGTGATCTGTGCCAGGGCGGTGCTCCACCGTAAAGTCCATACTCTGTAGAGAAATGGACCACCTCAACAGTTTCGGGTTCTCACCCCTCATCTGCATCAACCATCTGAGGGGCCTGTGGTCCGTCTGAACTCGGAAGTGAGACCCAAACAAGTAGGGTCTTAGCTTCTTCAGCGCCCAGACCACAGCAAATGCTTCTCGCTCTATTGCACTCCACCTACTTTCCCGTGGAAGTAACCTCCTACTTATGAAGGCTACGGGTTGGTCAAAGCCCTCCTCAGTCATCTGTGAAAGAACAGCCCCTACACCATGCTCTGAAGCGTCTGTTTGCACTATGAATTCCTTGGAGAAATCAGGAGCCAGGAGCACGGGCGCCGTGCACATGGCAGTCTTCAGGGTGTCAAAAACCTTCTGACAGGTGTCAGTCCAAATCACATTCCTGGGCTGCTTCTTCGAAGTCAGCTCTGTCAAGGGGGTCACAATCGTGCCATAGCCCTTGACAAACCCTCTGTAATACCCAGTGAGCCCCAGGAAGGCTCTCACTGCAGTCTGGGTCTTGGGGGGTTCCCAAGCCAGGATGGTCTCGATTTTGGGTTGCAAGGGTGCTACCTTGCCACTCCCCACTTGGTGTCCTAAGTACACCACTGAACCCTGCCCAATCTGGCACTTGCTTGCCTTGATTGTGAGGCCTGCTCTGTGCAGGGCCATCAACACTTCCCAGAGGTGTCGCAGGTGTTCTGGCCAGGTGCCTCTGAACACCGCGATGTCATCCAGGTAGGCGGCACTGAACTCATCCAGTCCAGCCAACACCTGGTTGACCAATCTCTGAAAGGTGGCAGGGGCATTCTTCATTCCGAATGGCATAACCCGGAACTGGAAATGCCCATCTGTTGTAGAGAATGCTGACCTCTCCTTTGCCCCATCGGTCAAGGCGATCTGCCAGTACCCCGACGTTAAATCAAACGTACTGAGGAACCGGGCAGCCCCCAGCCGATCAATGAGCTCATCAGCTCTGGGGATGGGGTGCGCATCAGTCTTCATGACTGAATTGAGTCCTCTGTAGTCCACACAGAACCGGAGTTCGGGTGTGGCTCCCGGCGCAGCAGCCTTTGGGACCAAGACCACGGGCTGGACCAAGGACTGCTGGAAGACTCAACCACCCCAAGGGCAAGCATCTTGGAGACCTCCTCCTTGATGCAGGCCCGGACCCTGTCAGTCACTCTGTAAGCCTTGTGCTTCACAGGTAAGCTGTCTCCTGTGTCCACATCATGGACGCACCAATCTGTGACACTCGGAACCAGGGAGAACAGATCTGGAAACTGCCCCAGCAACTGGCGGCAGTCTTCCTGTTGTTCGGGGGTCAGGGTGGGTGAGAGGTTAACTCCATCCACTGACCAGTCCTTCTCACAGGCCACTAAGAGGTCAGGAAGAGGCTCCGACTCCTCCTCCATTCCATCATCAGTTGCCAACAACATGCCCACTTCGGACCTTCTTAAGTGGGGCTTGAGGCGGTTGACATGTAGGACCCTCAAAGGGTTCCTGGGCGTCTTCATGTCCACCAAGTATGTCACGGGGCTCTTGCGCTCCACAACCTCAAATGGACCTGTCCACTTATCCTGAAGGGCACAGGGTTCCACTGGGGCCAGGACATACACATCTCGTCCAGGCTGAAGCTCGACCAGAGTGGCATTCTGGTCGTACCACCGCTTCATCTCCTCCTGGCTTGCTTCCAGATTTGCCTCGGCAAGTTGTCGGAAGCGCCTGGTTTGGTTTCTGAAGGCCAGCATGTAGCTATATACATTCTGGGGAGGTTTCCTGGGAGATTGCTCCCAGCCTTCCTTTACCAAACTCAGTGGTCCTCTCATGGGGTGACCGTACAGCAGTTCAAAGGGACTGAACCCTAGGGACTTCTGTGGTACCTCGCGATATGCAAAGAGCAGGCATGGTAAGAGGACGTCCCACTTACGCCTCATCGGACCGTCTAGGCCCATGATCATGCCTTTCAGGGTTCGGTTGAATCTCTCAACCAACCTGTTACCTTGGGGATGGTACGGCGTGGTGAACTTGTACGTTACACCACACTCTTGCCAAAGGGACTTCATATACTTGGATATGAAGTTGGTCCCCCTATCGCTCACCACCTCTAGAGGGAATCCTACTCGTGAGAAAATTCCCATCAGCGCACGTCCCACCACGGGTGCCGTCACTGTCCTCAGAAGGATGGCTTCAGGGTACCGGGTGGCATGGTCCACCAAGACCAGGATGAACCTGTTGCCCATGGCTGTCTTGGGGTCCAGAGGCCCAACAATGTCAATACCCACTCGCTGGAATGGCGTACCGACCACAGGGAAGGGTTGGAGGGGAGCCTTGTTCCTTCCTCCTCTCTTCCCACTTGCCTGGCAAGTCGGACAGGTTCTACAATGAGCGTCTGAGCTCTTGTGCATTTGGGGCCAGTAAAAGTGGGTGACAAGCCTGTCATAGGTCTTGTCCATCCCCAAGTGTCCTGCTAAAGGCACATCGTGAGCCAGACCCAGTAGGAAGGCTCTGAACTTCTGGGGTACCACCAGCACACGGGCTGACCCAGGTTCAGCAGCCTTAGGCTCTGAATATAGGAGGTCGTTCTCCCAGTACACATAATGTGTTTTGGCCTGAACACCATTGGCCTGGTCTGCAGCCTGCTGCTGCATACCCACGAGAGAAGGGCATTCTTTCTGCTCCTTGCAGAATTCCTCCCTGGAGGGTCCTCCTTCTTGCTGCCAATGGGTCAGCTCAGGCAGGTCCCCCAGTTCGGCAATCTGTTCCCCTGTAGGCTCCAGGGCATCCCCCTCAAGGTCTGCTTCCTCCTGGACCGTGGGAACTTCAGGGGCCGGTTTCCCGCGCCCCCTGCGCCTTCTCCCTAAGGCCGGTTCCTGGGCCTCTCCTTCAGGCCCCAGGACCTCTTGATCACCCCTACTGGCTGCCATTGACCGGGTGGTCACGCACGCCCAGTCAGGCAGACCCACCATCCGCAGGTGAGTCGTCTTCTCCACCATTTCCCAAGGGGAGTGCTCCAAGTCATTCCCTAGCAAACAGTCAACAGGCATGGTTTTCCTCACACAGACCTGCAGAGTACCAGAGACCCCCCCCCCACTCGAAGGGAACTTGAGCCATCGGACACTGACTCTCTGAATTATCAGCATTGATAACCCTACAGTAGGCATGGGGTACAACCTGCTCTTGAGACACCAGGTGCTGCCTCACTGCAGTCACACTGGCTCCTGTGTCTCTAAGAGCCTCAGCTTCCCTACCATTGATGATCACCACCTGCCCATATTTCTTAGTGTTAGAGGGCAGGTAGTTTGTCGGGACTATCTCACTGTCTCCTAGTGAGACTAGGGTCATCTGAACGGGATCTCCACCCCCCGGGACCATCACTTCTTCTCCTAAGTGAACACTAGTCACTTGACGGGGCGGAGCACCAGTGGGTGCTGGTTTTCCAAACAGGCGACACTTGGGGTCACTGGATATGTGCCCCGGCTCACCACATTTGAAACAATTGAAGGGCCCCTTTGGAACAGGTCTACCTGTCGGGCCCCATTCTGCTTTGGGGGTGGGGGAGGCGTAGAACCTTTCTGCTGGTCCCCTTGGGGATTACTTTGGGGGCCTTTTTGGAACCCTTTCTGTTTTCCCTTGTCCCCCCCACTCTTCTGCTGGGGACCCTGCCCACTCTTGGCGGAGTCTCCCACTGGACCCTTGTGGACCCTGGTGCTGAGCCAGCGGTCCGCCTCCTCAGAAAGCTTCCTCGGGTTGGACAGCTTGCTATCGATCAGGTGTTGGCATAACTCAGGAAAACAGTGATCAGACAAGTGCTCCCATGCAATTAAATCAAAGAGACCTTGAAAATCATTCACTTTGCTACCCTTCACCCAACCATCCAGGGCTCTGCAAAAATAAGTCACATACTCCACATACGTATTCCCAGGCCGCTTAGTACATCCCCTAAACTTCTGTCTATACATTTCAGGGGTAAGCCCGTACCTGTTCATTAAAGCTTCTTTCATGTGGGAATAGGACCTCTGGTTTTCAACAGGCAAATCTAGCAGGGTATCTCGCCCTTCGCTAAGGAACCTTCCCCACAACCCCGCTCCCCAATCCTTGTCAGGGACCCGGTGGGAGGACATGGCTACCTCGTATGCCCTAAACCACTGTCCTATGTCATCCCCCTTGAAGAACTCTTTAACTACATCTTTGGGGATGTGCACTCTTGACTCTACCTGCACCGGCGTTGTGCTGCCACCAGAGGGAGGATGATCCAAGTTTCTCTCCTTTAGACTCATCTCCCTCATTTTCAATTCGTAATCCATTTGGTGCTTTCGCTCTTCCAGCGCCATTCTTTTGGTTTCAAGCTCCAGTTGGATTTTTAATTCTGCCAGCTTTCTTTCATGATCCCTTGTTTCCTTCCTGTCCGCCAGCTCCTCTGGCGACAGGCCTTTACCAAAGCTGTGCACGCTGTCTTGCCTTTCGAGATCCACCAGATCCATAGGTGCATTCTGCTCCTCAGTGGCATCCTGATACTCAAGGGCATCTTGATCCTCCGGGGGCTTTCTGGACTCTATCCAGGCTTTCAGGGCCTTGTAGAGTTCTGGCTTGTTCTTGCAACCGGCGTGCGGAACCTTGAGTTTCTTGCAAAAAAACATCAGTTCAACTCTGGTGTATTTATCCAGCTTTGCTGCATCCCATTCCACCTCCAACATCTTGGAGGCCGTGGACTCCGCTCCATCCAGGCTCTTCGTGCCCGGCATGGTTTCTTCGCTAGGGATCTTCTCTCTGCAAAATTACAACAAAACCTGTGGCCAAGTAACTGGACTGAAATCACTGTGCAATGGTCAGAAGTTAAGGTATAGACACTGCAAATGTAAATTCGAAAATCCTCACCGCTGCGTCCAATGTAGGAAGGGGGAGGCTCTAGTTGGCGCAGTGTAGCACTAGCGACAAGCAGGGACTCTCTCTTCCTCGTCAGGGCTGAGGGTTACCTTCCAGACAACCTCTGCTTACCCTCTAGGTAGTGTGGCTTAAGCAGTCTTAGGCTAATCTTTGGGGCACATAGGGTTAAACATTTGCAATATCACACCGTCACAACCAACCCACCACTCAATGACACCAAACTGTATTTGTAAAAATATATATCTTTATATAAATTTCAAGCAGGCTTGTGAATACAGTTGTAAAACTTTCAATAGCGGTTCCAGGTTACTTAAGTTCAGGTTGCCACAGTTCTCTTTTAGCAATAAGCAATCTTTTGGGCCTTCTGCCCAGGTTCGACAAGGTTCAGTGTCTCGTAGCACCTCAATGCGCTCTCTGCGTGGGCCTCGAGGGCCAGGAGCTGTGCGAGCCTCGGTTTCAGAGGCGGCTCGCGTTGGGAGCAGATAGCGCGGTGCCAGCTCGACTTGCAGGTCGCTCGCACCGTGAGGATACAACACAGTACCTTTCAAATTCTTGTGGAGCGGGCGGCTTCCAGGGGAGCTGTCCCACGTCGCGTTGCTTTTCCGGGGTTGCTGTTCGCTGCGGCTCTCAGCCGGGCAGGTCACGGGTCATCCGGGGCGGCGGTGCTCTGTGGCGGCAGGGTCCTTTCCTCGTCGTTCGCTCCGACCCTGGAGGCGGCGGCTGTGTGGTGGCGGCCAGTGGCAGTACGGTCCCCAAGTGCAGGACGTACCCAGCCAAGGGCCGGTTGCAGCAGTGCGTTCACAGCTGAGCTGTCGGGCAGGCTACCGACCAGAGGGGGGTTATCATAGGGCAGCTGTCCGTCTTCGCAGGTGGATTGACGGCTCGAAGCGCAGTCAATTCGGGAGCTTGGACCGAACGGGTCCTCCTTCACTTTGCTCTCGGGCTCCCGGTGCAGATGCGGTCACGGTGTTCGGGCCAGCGGCGGCTGGACCTCACGTTGCTCTCGCTGTTGCTTTGGGCCCCGGTCACGGTGTTCGGGGGATGTTGATGCCTTGGTTACGGGGAGCGTGGCAGGCTTGCCCAGCGCTCCCAGACCCCTCTGTCAGTACTGCAGCGATAAGGAGCACACACAGTCGCTTTCTTCAGGATGTAGCGCCCACTGGTCCTGGGGCGCTGGTCAGGGGGCAAGTTCAACAGCAAGCCCTTGGAGATCTTTCAGCAGAGTTTGGCACAAAGTTTCTCAAAGCAAAAGTCTTCTTGTAGTCTTTCCTTTTCCTCTCCTTCTGCAGCAAGGCACCAGACACAGGCAAGAGACAGCACTCTTCCTTGTCCTTCCCGGTCCTTCTCGTCGGGTAGAGTTCCTTCTGTAGCCCAAACAGGATCTAATTTACAGGGAGCAAGGCTCCTTCTTTTATACTGCATTTCTTTTGTTCTCGCAGGCCAGGGGGGCCTTTGCATAGCCACTTTCAGTCCTTGAGTACTCCGGTGGGTGTAATCCGGCTTCTGCTTTCAGTGTGAGAGGCAGGCGCATCAGACGCCCCACAGGAGGTGGAGCCAGCATTGTGCGGACAGGGGCAGCCAGAGTACCTTGTTGATGGGGCTTCGCCCTTCCTGGGCCAAGTGTCGGCTGAGTCATCAGTCGCTCCCCAGGAGGGTGGAGCCAGCATTGTGGTGGCAGAGCACAGCAAGATCCAGAGTGAAGAGCCACTCCTACCTCCCACTAAGGTGTAATCTGCGCATTCACCACCTGTCATCCCCCAGCCCTGTCACTCACACATCCCAGACAGTCAGATACACATACCAGCAGAGACGGGCTGAAATGGTTAGGCAAGCAAATGCTAACTTTCTAAAAGTAGCATTTGCAAACACAGGATACTAAAATAAACTTTACTAAAAGAAATATTTTATCATCCTGAGTTCAGGCATACTAAACATGACTCTCTACCATGCTCCTTGGGCCTGCGGGGATTATAGGGTGTAATAATTCCAGCAGCCCATCCTGGCCTAAAGGAAGCAGGTAGCCTTACAATAGTGAAATACGAATTTAGTTGTAATTCACTACTAGGACATGCCACACACATCAGGGCTTGTCCTACCTTACACTTACAATGCACCCTGCCCTCAGGCCTACCAGAGGGGTGACTAATATGAAGTCAAGGGAAGGTTTCGGGGCTGGCAAGTGGTTGCACTTGCCCAGCCAGCATGACAGTACGAGACTGCACGCGGGTTCTGCGGTGGCAGTCCCCAGACACATCTTACGGCTGCTTCTGTGGGTGGCGCATCCAGCGCTGTAGGCCCACTAGCAGTATTGGCATTCACAAGCCCTGGCACTCCTAGTGCGCTTTACTAGGGACTAACAGTAAATCCAATGAACCAATCATGGATACCAATCACATGTACAATTTACAGTAGGGAGCACTTGCACTGCGGCACGGGTCGGCCGTGGCGCAGTGCCCTGAGTATCGGAAAACCAGCAAAACATCGGAGGCACACCAGCAAAAAGTGGAAGGGAAACTCACGCCAAGGTGCCAGGTCTAACACGGTTTGTTTCTTCTGTTGAGAATCCAAACGTGTCTGCTCTGTTGTCCGTAATGTTGGCTATTCCCTCATACTACATTTTATCCCAAATTGTGGAATAGATGCTCACACTGTCCATGGTCAGTGCTTTTTAAATCAAATTTGTGATGATTGTGTCACACTGCGTTACTAAGTTCTAACCTCCTAGGAATACAATTGTATGTTGTTTTGTTCTTTAGATTGAATGTCCTCCTGATGAAGGGCGTTGGCCCGAAATGCATAGGGAGTCACGGAGTGAATTGATTGTAAAGTATTGATTTCAACATCGTAAAGTACAACAGCAATATCAACTACAAGACATATGACCATTGTGATGCAACAATGGAGATGATTTAAGATTTGTGGCGAATATAAGCAAATCCAAGCCAAGTTCAAGTTTACTGTGATTTTGTATTGATGTTTTGATGTAACCAGAAGAACTTGCATAAGAATTAATCTCAAAAGGGAGTGCTTGTTGGGCACACTGTCATTCAGTTAACAGTGCACCTTTCATTGTATCCAAGTTCGACTCCCACTGGTCAGAGTGAGACACCCACCAGCACACGAATCAGTCAAAAGGGATTATGACCAACAGATAACGCAGTGTGCCACACGCTTCACAAATTTTATTTTGTGAGAAAGTGCCATCTTTCTTGCCTTGGTATGCCCCCACTTTTTTCTGAACTGCTTATGTGCTTTGACTCAGTGTGTCCTGGGTTCCTGCCAACCAGGTACCCAGGGCCTGCGTTCCTTCCCTAAAACTGTGTTGAAACTAAAACCTAATTGGCATCCCTGGCCACCTACCAGCCCCTAGTAAATGGTACCCTAGGTACCCAGGGCATGATGACCAGAGAAGACCCCTGAGGACTGCAGCACTCAGTGTGCCACCCTCAGGTGCCCTGTACCCTGACATCCACACACTGCCTTTGCAGGCTGAGTGTCTAAGTACAGAACTAAACCAAGAGTCAACATGGCACACATCCCTGTGTGCCATGTCCACAGAACCCCTGCCCTGGCATACTTCATTCACCCCTCTAGCTGGGTGCCCTATGCCAGAGGTGTGGGCACTTAGGCCTGCAACAATGTACATCCTGGGTGAGGTGATAGGTCTCCTCCCCCAGGATGGGCAGGGGGAAGCTTCAAAGGCATGCCGCTTCTGTGAGCTTCTCCAGACCATTCGCTGTACCCAGCAACTGGCCCCCATCAGTTCTGACCTCCACTCTGGCAGGAAGACGGGCGGGAAAAACTACGTCAGGAAGGGGGGCCTGCCAGCCTATACCAACCCCACCCCTCAGGTGGCGGAGGTAAGGTGAAGCACGCCCCCGGGCTATGGCCATCTTGAAGATGGGGAGCCCTGCCCAATCACAGCTAGACTCCTGCCTCCCTCCCACAGGAGAGAAGCAGGCTAGGGGGTGTACCCACCCCAGGACAGGGACCTATTGGTCCCTGCCCTTGCCCTACCTGTAATGCCCCTAAATTCAGTATTTAGGGGCTCCCTGAACCTTCGTTCCTCAGATCCCGATACCAAAAGAAGAAAGAAGATCAAGAAGAAGAAGACCCGCTGCGCAGCTGCTAACAACAGGACGACAGCAACTGACTTGGCCCCAGCCCTACTGGCCTGTCGATCCTGGAACCTGCTCCTGCCTATATCCCGGTGACTCCTGCGGACAGCAACCTTGGAACACCCAGAGGACCTGCCTGCCTTGACCCTCTTAAAGACTGGGACTCCCATCAGCAGAGGCACTGAAGCAACAACCCCCTTGGTGCCAGCCAGGAAGCTCCAGACCAGTCCACTCTGCACCTGCTGAGCCTAGCCCGTGCCCGAGTGATACAGGACCACGCGGACATCCCCCTGGTGACTGGGACCCAAAGTTCAGTGCCCAAAGACCATCCTCAACAAACCAGACGACGCCTGCTGTCTCAGAACCAGGCCCCCCCAACCGCAGCCAGCTGAGGGTAAGCTTTTCCGACACCCAAAGACACCCCTGCACCCGCCGCCCTACAGCCCCCTGTGCCTCCCTTTGGGGTACCTACCTGTGCTCCAAGATCCCAACTTACCTCTCGACATGCTGGTTGCCCCTGGAGAGTCTCCGCCCCCGAGCCTGCAGTCTTTGTTCCCTTTTGACCTTTTCCAATGGATAACATTGAGCGCCCAACGGCTCCAAAGCATCCTGCACCCAGCCGCATGAGTACCGCTGGCTGTGCCACCTTTGGAGCCGTGGTCGGCCGAAGGAGTTTCTGCAGGGCGGTGATGTGGGGAGGGGGAGGGTCAGGGTGGGGGTAGTAATGTATGGATTATGGAGTTTAACAGGTAAGTAAACATAAATAAATAAAACAAATTTCGTTACACACACTGCATCGCATTTGGTGATGCAGTGCAAGCAACAAAATTCATTTTATTTATTTATATGTTTACTTACCTGTTAAAATCTGTAATCCATACATTACTACCCTCCACCCTGCCCCTGCCCCTCCCCCTCCCCACGTCACCGCCCTGCAGGATCTCCTACTGCCGACCGCGGCTGCACCTTTGTCCCATCCTGCTTCCCCCTTTGCCTTGAGAAAGTGACCGTAGGCCCAGCTCCCACAGCCGTGTGGCCTGCTAGCCAGCAGCCACCAACCGGAGGCCCCCCGTCCCCAATTGGATAACATTAAATATTCCTATAAAATCATCCGAATTCCGAAATACTCACTTGTGATCAGAAGATGAGCCAGTACTGTACCTTGTAGCCCAGTGCTGAAATGCAAAAGTAATCCCTAGCAGGTTTACTAGTAACTTGTATTTTCTCCATAGGAATCCATTGTCTGCTTTTCTATGAAATTTCTTCTAAGTCTTTACTTTTGAAAACTAGAAATATTCTTTAAAAATCATACAAAATACTGAAACGTAAATACTTACCTGTTTTGAGTTGAGACCCCAGTACTGGCCCCAGGAGACCAGTACTGGATTACAAAAGTAACGAGATCGTACTTTACCTGCAAACTGAATTTTCTCCCATTGGATAACATTGCCAGATTTTCATTGGAAAGTTTCTAAGTGTTAACTTTCAAAACAGCTTTATATTTCTGAAAAATCACTGCTATAATTGAAATGGTTTTACTAAAATGGTTTGAGCTTAGACCCCAGGACTGAATCTAGAACCCAGTCCTGGAACTACCAAAGTAATCGACAAAGTAATCAACTGTATTTATATGTTGAAAACCCATTTAATTCAATGCTTTAGTGTGTCTAGGATTGTGTTGCCTGCTGAAACCCCTGTATCTATTGTGTTCACAAAGTGTATTGCCTCCAAGCAAAGTAATTACATGAGAGTACTCATATCAAGAAAAGTCTATTCTTATGCCCGCTGGTTCAAAAAATAAAACAACTATATCTTTTTGATATAAAAAACAATTGGCCTGGAGTTCAGTCCTTGAGTGTGTGAAATCCTTTGCTGACTGAGTGTGTACAACAAATGCTTTACACTGTCCTCTGGTACTGCCTGACTGCTCAAACAATCTACCACTTTTGAGAGTAAAGTCAGTCCTGACTTTAACCTCTGTTATACCTCTGGAGTTTGTGGACTCTATACACACTGTACCTCCTTCTGGTCCAGTATACATAGAGCCACTTTCTCACATTGGTGTGTCAGCGTTGGGATACAAACTTGCATTTATTGGACTACTTGGTTACCATCTGATCACACAACAAAACTCATAAATTGCCTTTAGAATTCTGAAATTGTTTTTTCCAAAACACTAAAAGTCTTGTAGGGCCTTGCTTAAGTCCCATTAGAATTTTAGAAAAATAAAAGTTACTATGGGCTGAACACCTCTCTGGAAACGGCTACTCAAGATGTCCCATACATTAATAAAGAGCCCATCACTGTGCTTCTTTATGCAGATGGTGCTGTTCTTATAGGCCGCACTCTAAATTCCCTGCGTCTTCTTGTCCAAAAGTTTAACAACTATATGAAAGAGTTAGACCTGTGGGCAAATTTTAAGAAATCCTTTCTGATGAGTAGCGGCCCAGGGAAGCGTGAAATAGGCTTGATCACAATAGATGGCCAAAAATTGACTTCGGCAAGATCCTTTGTTTACTTAGGTTTGGCCTTTGCTGTGAACGGCTCTTGGAGTGAGCATTTAGCTCATGCCAGGAGCAAGTTCTCAAAGGCCACCAACTCAATTTTAAGTCTACCTCGCCCTAAGACCACGGTTGCTCTTTTAGCAGTACAGAAAATATACAAACTCCAGTGCACCCCGGTGGCTACATACGGTGCAGAGATTTGGGGAACAGTCAACTGCTTAGCAATCCAGCAGGAAGAAAACAGGTTTTGCAGGAAACTACTGAGCACCCCAATCTCAACCCCTCAATATATATGTCACAAGGAGATCAACATTAATTTTATAACTGATTTTATTCAGGCACGACTGGCACTCATGTGGGTATCAGTGTGGAAGAACGAAGCGGCATCCTTGACACAGCAGATTATTAAGGATTGTTTACATTGCAATAAAGGCTTAGAAATCCCATGGCTAAGCGGTGTGCTGAGAAGCTTGCCTAGTGTAAACAGAGAAAATGTCTTCCTGAATCCCATATTAGCAGTATCAGTTTCCTATATAATAACGAGCAGGATGTGGTGGAGTCTAGGAAAACAATTGCGCGAAACTATATGGCTACTGAACAGCACTGCTATCCGCTTCATATGTATTTGACCTTACCGATGAGCCGTTGGGAAAGGAGCCTTTTGTTTCGATTAAGAGCTGGCACAATCCGATTTGCACTTTGTTTTCCACTGGGCTGTAGCCCAAATTTGTATCAAAACCTGTGCTCTTGTGACGGGAGGAGTGAGCAAACTATCATGTATTTTATATTCTTCTGTAAATACTATCTTAAACACTCCAAACAGTTTTTTAATCCATATTTTAACAAGAGAAGACCAATTACTTTGGAGGTAGCGCATCGATGCATACTAGACTTAGATGATGTTGAATTGATTTTCAGCACTGGCACTTTTCTTAAAACTGCAATAAGGGCGCGTAGGTCTATGATGGATCCCTGACCACATATGACATAATCCGTGAACTGTTTTAATAATTGTATATATTAACATGATGGTCATCTTTGCACCAGGCACTTTGGATATATGTATATGGAATTTTAATCTTTGTATCAATTATTCTGATGTATTTATGTTCTTGTGCTTTTATGGATACTATTGTATCCTAATAAAGTTGAATTGAACTGAAAAAGTCACTATAGTCAGGGTAGAGGGTTAGAACTACCAAGTTATAATGTCTCAACAGAGCCCAGCTATTAGTGAAAATGACAACATGAACCTGGTGGAGGAACTCGACCTCACAACTTGCACTTGGATTTCAAGGAATTGAGGTCCCTATGCAAAGTTAAAAGAATAGTCGTAGGCCTGCATCCAACCAAATAAGGGTTCCAGGAGCTCTTGGTTGAGTTTGCAAAAGGCCACACCTCTGAGCACGGTGACACCCAGCTAGAGGAAGAAGAGGTGGAAGAGGAGGATGATAACAATCCCCCCACCATCCCAAGGAAGGAAGGGTCACTGCACCCTAAATTCCAAGAATCCCTAGGGATCACATTGGGGAGAGCCCCAATGAAGAACACAACTTCTTAGCCAAGTTTGCCAAGCGATTAAACCTAGAGACCAGACTCCTGGCTTTAGAAAAAGAAAGGAAAGAATTGGGCTTAGCCCCCATCTCTGGTGGCAGCAATACCAATAATAAGGATAAAGAGCAATCTTATGATCCTAAAATCCCCAAAGATATTGTCCCTAAATGTGAGGAAGGTGATCATTTCACCAAGTGGTTCACAGCCTTTGACTGGGCATGTGATATCAGACGAAGAAACCTCTCTGGGGGGCACTCCTGTGGGAACTGTTTTCTGGTAACTGCAGAGACAGGCTTCTGACCCTCTCTGGGCCAGATGCAGGGTCCTATGACCTCACGAAGAAAACTCTGATTGATGGATTTGGACTCACTACTGAGGAGTACAGAATTAGGTTCAGGAGGGCACACAAAACCCAGACCCAATCCTGGATAGATTTTGTAAACTACTCAGTAAAGACACTGGATGGTTGGTTAACTGGACACAATGTGCATGATTTTACTGGACTTTATAATTTGTTTATGAAGGAACACATTTTGAGTAATTGCACAAAGGAAAAGTTGCATCAGCATTTGGTAGACCTAGGTCTAATTTCTCCCATGAATTGGGAAAGAAGGCAGACCATTGGGTCAAGACTAGGGTGACCATGACAGCCACTGGGGGTGACCAAAAGAAGGTGGTTACAAAACCTCCCCAGGGCAAAGGTGGTGAGAACCCCCAAAGTAAATAGTCTGAGTCTTCCAAAGAGCACCAAAAACCATTCCAGGTGGGTGGGTCCCAAACTACTCCCTATGTGCCCCAGCCCTATAGGGGGAAGAACTTTGATCCTAACAAGGCCTATTTTAACCTGTAAAAAGTTGGGACATTTACCTGTAGTCAAAAACTGCCCCTACAATAAAGCCCCTAAGGCACCCAATACAGCGACTCCAGGGACAGTAAATCTACAGATGGGATCAGAGGAGTGCCCAGAGCAAATCTGGGAATACACTCAAGCTCGTCTAGTCTCCTTAGGGGAAATGGAGGTTGCCAATGTAGCTGTTGGCCACCCAACTGTAACAAGTATCTGCAATAACCCTCCTTTAATGGAACTAGAGTAGAAGCCCTGAGGGATACAGGTGCCAGCATCACTATGGTAAAGGAAAATCTGGTTTCCCCAGAGCAATACTTGGTTGGGGAAACTTACCCAGTCACCAATGCTGACAGCATTACCACTCAACGCCCTCTGGCTATGGTGACATTAGGGTGGGGGGAGGTTACTGGCCTGAAAATAGTAGTGGTCGCTCCACAATTGCCAGATGACTGCCTGGGCTGAGGTTGAGCAAGTAACCCATGCAGCCATGCTGGGTATCCCTAGACTGGTGTGTGTACAAACCAGAGCAAAATGAAGGGTGATCAAGTAGGTTTGGAGCCTGAAAGTATGGCCCAACCAACCAAGAGAAAAAGCAAGTAAACTGGGGAACCAGCTTCTACACAGAAAGCCTCTCAAGACCCCTCTCCTCAGGGAGAGGACTTGGAAACCCTAGAGGGAACTGAGCCCATGGAGCTTGAGCCTTACCAGACTGGACTCCTGGGCACAGGTTGACCCACTAGGGAAGAAGCTGTGCCAGGGTCAGTGAGACTGCCCCACTCTTGAAAGCCTGAGGCAACAAGCTGCTGCAGAAGCAAAGGGAGATGTCAGTGGCACCCAGAGAGCATATTAGGAAGAGGAATTACTGTATGTTGAGGCAAGAATCCCCAATCCTGGAGCTACCAGGAGGGGGGTAGTACCACAGACGTACAGGGAGTTACTCCTAATTTTAGCTCATGACATCCCCCCAGCTGGACACCTGGGGCAAACCAACACTTGGGAAAGGCTAGTTAGCCACTTCTACTGGCCCCAGATGAACCAAAAGGTGAATGAGTTTATGAGCTCCTGTGTTACCTGTCAGGCCAGTGGCAAGACAGGTGGCAAACCAAAGGCCCCCCTGATACCACTGCCAGTGGTGGGGGTACCCTTGAGGAAAAATAAATTTTACATGGCCAATGTGTCCCCTGCGTGTATCCAACGTTTAATGTATGTACATGTCACCCATGCATTTTCCCTCTATGGCCCGAAATAATAATGTCTATGCATTTACGTCCCACATTAGGATGTCAGTCACCAAGTCTTCCATGTCAGAAACGTTAATTCTGCACTGAGGCCTATGTTGCCCATGTGTTTGCATTGTGCACTTTTAAATCAAGATGAACCCATTTTGTGGCTCGTTCTGAGCCAGTCTCCGAATTAAGGTTTCAGGCCTCCAGACACTTCGAGGGCTGCAGCTACGTGTCCCTGAACTCACATACTTTTGGCTAAGCCGAGAGGGGCCCAGCCCGGGGTGCCAAGACAGTATCTTGCACAACAGTTATCTTGCTCTACAGAATCACATTCCTGCCTGGTGAAGAAGGTAAACAGAACCCGTCTGCTGAGATAGGGCCTAGCCTTTCTTTCTCCATTTAAGTGATTTGCAGAGCTCGCATCCATAGAAAGCCCAAAGCCTCCACGCAATGAACGAAGAAATATATGCCCACACTGGCTCTTGGTGATGAGCGACCTTTGCTTCAGATAATACATCCCCGGACCTAAGATATCAGATAATACCAGACGTGCAGGTCGCCCTGACACTGAAGGCCTCTCTACTAGACCGAAATTCAGCTCTTCCCCAGTTACACGTCAATTGCACGTCATGATCAAGTTGCGCACACAAGTAGGGGAAAGGTTCTAGCTGGCCATGCAACCCCCCTCCATGTATCCACCCACCTATGACACACCTATGACTCTTCAAGTGAACGCCCTCATGCACGCCCACATGCTCTTATCTCTTTCTTTCTCTTGCTCTGCCTGGAGCGCTCCTCCTTCTCTATGCGAAATTGAATGTATAAATATTGTACTCTGTGAATAAAGTTTAGAAGGCCCTTCCTGAACCTTAGTGGTGATGGAACCGATTCTCCCTTAACTCGAGTTATTGAAATAAAGCCCTTTTGAATCGGACACCACGGACTCTGCCTCTCATTTAATGCATGACCCTTTGTTTAAGTATAGAAATTATGACAGGGTAATACTTTATTTACCACATAAATCTGGCGCCCGAATAGGTACAAATCCCCTTCCCCACGCGCCGGAGATGTAGGTCCAGCCCTTGCCCCCTTCTACAGCCGTGACGGACTTCAAAGTGTACACGCCAGCGGGACTTCCTGCTTACTCCCTCAGGCCCACGAGGAGGACGGACTGCGACCAGGCATCCACACGAGGCGGTGAGGATCGCGGATCATCCCAACCAGAGCCCAACCCGTGAGAGAGCAAGGTCCGAGGTTTCCGAAGGTCCACCTGTTCCGCGGCGCATGCGCAGTATCAAGTTTCCGAGGCCTTCAAGTTCTGCTTCCCGGTGAGTACCACTATTGGGAACGCATAAAGTTCAAGACGGGTTCATTTATTTGAACGCGGTAAAGACGTGTCCGTTCACACGAACACGGTAAAGACGGGTTCACGGTAAACGTGGGCACGGTAAAGACGTGTCTCTTTACGAGACCGGTATGGTTGTACTGTATTCCAGTGCATAAAGTTAACTGTTTTCAAGTTCATGTTTTTCTACATGTATCAGGTTAAACTGTATCTGTTTTAGTGTTTTAGTGTTAATGATTGTTTCAGTCAGACTATTTTTGTGTGTATTGTGTTTTCTTGCTTTCCCCCTGCTTTTTGTGTTTGGTTTGTGTTGGTTTCAACATGCCACTGTTTTCGAAATTACGTCAGATAGGGACCAGGAAAGGTATATTAGAAGAGTCAGTTAACATCCCGCCTAGAGACACACCTGGTCATTATATGTATAATAAGCACGGGCTAGATGCCATATTGTTTTTAGACTTATGGGTAGATTACACAAAGGATTTAGAGGAAAGGTACAGATGGCCTGCCTCAGGAACGTGGGATTCTGAATGCATTATGAGAGTAGAGGAAGCGCTATGGAAAAAGAAATCAAGACCCTCACAGAAAGATGCCATTGAGTTATGGCGTAAGGAGTCACATAGGAGAACAGAGAAAGAATTCCACCAAGCAGAGAGAAGTGAACAAGCAGCGGAAAAAGCCAAAGAAAAAGAACTGCGGGAGAAGGGGGAACGGGTCAAGGCAGAACAGGCTGATAGAGAAAGAAATGCCGTCGTTGCTGGTATTTATCCCGTCCTCTCAGAAGAACTAGCCAGAGTGACCCCCTCAGAAATACCCCGTAGGTCGCGTACGCCACCACCTGTACCCTATAGAGTACGCAGATAAAAGCCGACAGCCTCGGAGGCTTTTATTTCCTCCTATCTAGAAGAGACCCCACCAGATTACGTAAACGCAGATTTCCCTCCGCCCCCATCAGCGGATCAGCTCCAGCAGCTCGTGAAAGAGGACGTAGGACAAGGGGCCGTAGGGGGAGGGGGGCCAACGCCTACTGTAGATGTAGCAATCTCACACTGTATATACGATCCAGAACCAGGAAAGGGCTCAATGCTCGTGATTTCACTAAGACTAAAACAGGCCGTCGACTATTTGGACACACTACCAGACATGAAAGACCACCTAGATAAAATGTATTGTTTCATTAGGACGGGGGAGGGACCCGAGAGTATAGAACAAGCCATGGAACACAGAAAGGTAGGGGTTAAGAACTACATTCTCCGTTTTATCATTAACTGCCTGATCAGGGAACAAGACGAAGGAGACGGGGATGTAAAGCCTGGTCTGATAGAATGGAGTGATAACATAGATGCCGGTCGGCATGATAAACAGGGACAGACAAATAGCATGTACAAGAAAATACGAAAGGAAATATTAGCAATACACAGAGTAGGGTCTGACGAGAAGGGTGAGTCATCATCGGAAGAGGAAAGCGAGGCGAGGGACAAAATAAATTATGTAGGCAAAGCACGACAGTTTGACAGGCCCAAGTGCCTTGACTACCGTAAACAGGGGTCGGCTATAAAAGAAAGATATTCCCTTGAAAATGTATTCCAAGCCACTGAAAAAGCACTGAAACAACGGATAGAGAGCGAGCGATCTCACACCCCACACAAAATGGAATTTGCCCGGTCAGCCACCCAGTGGGTGTCCAATTCTAATATATATAGCAATGATATAGTGGCCCAAACTTTTTTGAGCCTCCCACCGAACGAACAGCGTTTGGCTGGTATTTACATGGTCCAACATTTGATAACGTTGTATGAGCATCAATATTCCGATCCCGGTCCATTGTATAAATTACTGGACGACATACTTCTGGAAAGATGGACAGGCCTGGGTACTGACTTAATTAATGTTATCCTGGATCAACGACATAAGTACTTAAATTCTCTGACCACATGCATGCTTCCCGCCCTACACCACGACAGAAAGCACCTATACATAGACAGACAGAACCCCCTACGAGAGGTACATCCCGTCAAAAATGCAACCGGTGAGCTTCAACGAGTGTATGTTTACACCCCCTTAACGAAATTAGAAATACTGGAAATGAAAAAGATGTTGCCCTGCCATGATAAAGACCCGGGGGGGTTTCACCGAGAATTAAAAGACATTCTCCGCATCGGAGATTATACGTACGCTGACATTCTGAAACTATTGAAAGTACTATTGCCTGCAGGTATTTACGAAAAGCTTAAGGAAAAAGACTGGGAGGTGGGCGAGAAAAAGTTAAGTTGGGCAGAATTAGAAGCAGAGGATAAAGCCAGGCTTCCGGGCGTTGGTCTTGGTGACAAAGCTAAAGAACTACCTGAACTCCTAATACAGGTTTTGCCGAGATTATTGATTACTAAAAAGGAAGATTGGGATGCTATTTCAGCCTGTAAACAAAAACAAGACGAGGACACAAGTGATTTCTATTCTAGATTTGAGAAATGCTTTGCTATTAATAGTGGCCTTAAGCCCAGTAGTGAGTCATATCCTCATCTTTTCGTGAGTAAATTAGTAGAGAATTCCCTACCCCAGATCAAGAATAGAGTACTGAAGGTTGAGAGTACTTGGCAAGCAAACAGCCCTTCACAAATGTTGCAAATGTTACAATATCACCAGAATAGGATTAGAGAAGAGCAGGATCAGGAAAAGAGACGCATGAAAGAGACAAAAATGAAGGTGCTGGTTGCCCAAACGGTACCGGCAAACACGAACAGAAATGGCACGACACCTGTCAAAGGGAACTGTAATTATTGCAAACAACCAGGTCACTTTGTAAAAGATTGTGCTGTCCTGAAACACAATATAGCTACAGGCAAGACAAAGGAACAACCACACATTCCTAGGCAAAATAGTACGCAAAACAGCACCCAACAGAGCACACAACAGACAATAGCGACTTTTCCACCCCCACCACCGCCTGTTCATGCCACACAACAAATGTATCAGTACACACAGTCAGACTATCCAGAATACCAAGCGTTCTCATGAAACAGCCTTGAGAGGGAAGTTGGCTTGCCCCTTATTGAGGTTCCTGTAGATCAAGAGGGTCCCTATGTACATAGTCGTGTATTGGGACAGGACAGAAAGTTTCTGATTGACACAGGGGCGAGCAGAACTACCATCAGCCATGACGAGGTTCCAGGGGCACCCCTCTCGGGCTCACAGAATGTTTCCCTGGGATTTTCAGGAAAGCCTATTGTTAATGAAGTTTCGAAACCAGTTTCCCTTGGGGTTGGTCCATTGTCACGTACCACAGACTTGCTACTTACTAAATCATGTCCAGAAAACTTACTTGGTATAAAGACATTAAAAGAACTAGGAGCAGTTATCTGTTGTTCTCCGGAAGGAGTGTGATTGTTCTTACGTGATTTTAAGGGACATTATGTGTTGACAGATTTTGACCACAGACTCCAGAATGTACCACAGCACCTATGGGCACAAGGTCCGACTGACGTAGGTTACATGAACATAACACCACACCGTGTCACTCTCAAAGCAGGAGTAGTACTGCCACGTATATGACAATACAAGTTACTACCTGAGGCCGAAGAGGCCTTATTGAAAATTATTGACGAACTCATTGCACAAGGGGTGGTAGTGGAGACTGACTCGAATGTATGTAACTCACCTGTAATTCCTATCCTTAAACGAACAGACCCTAATGCACCACCAGTTTACAGACTAGGGGGGTCATTACGATCGCGGACGGACTTGAGTCCGTCCGCGACCCCAGAGCATGAGGGAACGTCCGCATGGGCTGCGGCGTTCCCTCTGTGCAGATTAGGATCTGACCGCCTGGGTGGCGGTCACATCCTCTATTTTAACATTGCGGCGGGTGGAGCTTCAAGCTGCACCCGCAGCAATGTTAAAAAAGCATGCACAGCATTTGCGTGCACAAAGCGGCAGGCACCACGCGGAGCCTGCTGCATTGTGCACGCAAATGCAGGGGGGTACCATAGGTACCCCCCATGTGCACCCCCCACTACACCTAGGGGGCCCGCAACGGGCCCCCGCAGTGCAGTTACACATGCTTTTCCACGGCGGAAAAGCCGCGGCGGAAAAGCATGTTCAAAAGCACATCCTAATCTGGCTGACGGTGTCTGAGAGACACCGTCACCATTTTAGTGCTTTTCCGCCGCGGTTGTAAGCCAGCCGCGGCGGAAAAGCTGCGGACCTAAACCATGACCCACCAGCCATCCTAATGTGGCGGTGGGTCCTGGTGGGTCCACAGAGGATTTTCCGCATCCTCCGGGCCGGCGGTGGCTTCCGCCGGCCCGGAGGATGCGGAAAATCCTCCATCGTAATGACCCCCTAGTTGTTGACCTTCGAGAATTGAATAAATGTGTAGTCCCACAATACCCAGTGGTCCCAGACATTTCCTCATTACTGACTGCTATTGATTCTGAGGCAACGTTCTTTACAGTCATTGACTTGAAGAATGCTTTCTTCAGCGTTCCAATTCATCCAGACAGCCAGTATCTCTTCGGATTCAGTCTAAAAGGACGCAGTTTTAAATTTGCGAGAGCTCCCCAAGGTTTTACAGAGAGTCCTAGCATTTACAGTCAAGCATTAAAAAGACAACTGGACAGTATTAATATGCCTACCAACACTGCACTGCTCCAGTACGTAGACGACATCCTAATTACAGCACGATCAGAACCAGACTGCGAAGATGCATCACTGACGGTTTTACACTTTCTGGCAGACAAGGGGCACAAAGTGTCCCCTTCAAAATTACAATTCTGTGCACAGCAAGTGGTGTACCTTGGACACTTGCTGTCCAAGAGGGGTAGACAGCTGACACAAGAACGTATTCAGTTAATTGCTAACCTTTCCCAGCCCACGACACAAAAGGAAGTGCGGGCCTTCATTGGCCTCACTTCATACTGCAGGCAGTGGATTCCCCAGTATGCCTATCTAGCCAAACCACTCATACAGTTGACAACACAGGAGGCAGGGTCTTCGACTGTCCTCCCTTGGACACAAGAACATACCTTGGCATTTGAAGAATTAAAAAGAGCCTTATGTCAAGCGCCAGTTTTAGCGACTCCTAGTTACAGCAAACCCTTTATGCTTTTCGTAACTGAACGAGATGGAACAGCATTATCTGTCCTCACACAAGATCAAGCAGGTAAACACAAGCCTTGTGCTTATTTTTCTAGTACACTGGACCCAGTGTCCCAGGCTCTGCCTGCGTGCCTGAAATTGGTTGCTGCAACAGCCCTAGCCATAAGACAAAGTGACTCGATAGTGCTGGGCCACCCCCTGATAGTACAGGTACCGCATGCAGTGGAAGTTCTCTTGAACAGGACACAGACACAACACTTGACCGTAGCGAGACTGACAGGATATGAACTGACGCTATGTCAGCCACACATAGAGATAAGACGATGTAACATTCTGAACCCTGCTACACTTTTGCCCTCAAGTACAGTAGACACAGCACCACATGACTGTGGAAGTATTGAACACTGTGACGAAACCAAGACAAGACCTGATAGATGTAGCACTGCCAGACCCTGACCTAACACTCTATGTAGATGGATCATGCATGAGAACAAGTTCGGGAGAATTAGTGGCAGCATATGCCCTGACCACTGCTACTGAAGTCATAGAGACACAAAGAATAGACATACTGTCAGCACAAGCATCAGAGCTCATCGCTCTGACACAAGCCTGCATAAGAGCTAAGCACTTGAAAGTGAACATTTATACAGATTCACAATATGTTTCTATGGAGGAGAAGTGGTCCACTGGAAATACCAAGTCTATATCGGTTTTCACGTTACATGTATTAAGGAGAACACACTCAAAAAACTCTGGACCGCTTGAGTTTTGTAACAAATGAGTCTTTGTAGGGGGTGATGAGTGTGTTTGGCCAAGTTTGTTGGTGTCCTTAGGCTGAATCCTAATTCTTGTAATCAACGTCAGGAGTCCATATGATGTGAAAAAATTGCTTTTATTAAATAAGATTAAAACATGAACAGCCGACACGTGTTTCGCCCCCTGTGGCGATTTGCGCCGGGGCTTTTTCAAGGCTATTTACAATATCATATGTTGGTTGTGCAAGTCTTCATGGTATTGATTTATTTTTCACAAATTCCGATTGTTTTTCAAGATTTGATTTCTCAGGGTACAATCCTTTATGTCTCGTCCTATTTCGTCCGCTCGGTTTCGCCGCTTTCGCCGGAGCATGGTTTGCCTTAATGTCATCGCTAGACAGAAAGTCCACAGTTTACAAGGGTGACTGGATATGGGGAAATTTGAATAAAGTAATGAATGGGGTATGTTTTCCAGACGAAGACGGACTCCTCCAAAGGAAGGGAACCGATCTAGAGAATGAAGAGTATGAGCAAGGAAATGCTTCCCTCAGCTTTATGATTCTGAATGTTCAGCCCAAGCAAAATGCAGGTCCACCGACTATTTCAGTCCTACCAGTAAAAGGTGATTTGTGCGTTAAAAAGAAAGGATCAGTACATATGGGACACAGCGAGTGTAATGCTGTAGTCGAGTTTAATGATAAAGGAAAGTCTTCTTTCAAAACATCTCGCCATACCTATTTCATTTGCGGTCAGACAGCCTATGTACATCTGCCCTTAAACTGGAGTGGGACATGCTATATAGCGTTCCTGCTGCCACCCGTCTTTTTAGCCCCATCCAATTATCATCGAGATTCACGACTAGAGCATGTTAGACACAGGAGAGAGACTGATTCCTCCGAGATTGATCAGACTGAGACAGCCTGGGAGCAATATACAGATTTCAACAGAGGATTCTTTTTCTTCATAGGTCCCGTCCAAAACAGTAAACTCATACGCAGGTTAGCAAGGACTCTGGAAGCAGTTGTGAATGAGACTGCATCTGCCCTGGCGAACTTGACCCAGGAGCAGTCTGCCATGCGACTTGTTGTTCTTCAGAACCGCCTTGTTCTTGACGTCATCCTGGCAGATAGGGGCGGGGCTTGTAGAGTGATCGGCTCCAGTTGCTGCGTTTTCATACCAAATAACGCGCCATCTGTGTATGCAGCAATAACAAGGCTCCACAAAATTGCTCATGATATACATCAAGACCCAGGCACATGGACTTGGTCCAGTTGGCTCTGGAGTGTAATATCGGCATGGGGATGGAAAGTGTTGTTGTTCCTAGGAATGATACTGCTTATGATATTCGGCTGCTGTCTCTGTCTGCAGGGTGGCCCGGCGATTTGCGGCCTGTGTGCCACTGCCTGTGTTCCCCATCCACATATACAAAAGATCAAAGATGAACAAATGATGCTGTATGATCAGATATACGGTATCATGAATATAGATGTGTCCTGAAGGGTACAGTAGGGGACAAGGAGGGAATGAGGAAAAAGAAATTTTACATGGCCAATGTGTCCCCTGCGTGTACCCAACATTTAATGTATGTACATGTCACCCATGCATTTTCCCTCTATGGCCCGTAATAATAATGTCTATGCATTTACGTCCCACATTAGGATGTCAGTCACCAAGTCTTCCATGTCAGAAACGTTAATTCTGCACTGAGGCCTATGTTGCCCATGTGTTTGCATTGTGCACTTTTAAATCGAGATGAACCCATTTTGTGGCTCAGCCTGAGCCAGTCTCCGAATTAAGGTTTCAGGCCTCCAGACACTCCGAGGGCTGCAGCTACGTGTCCCTGAACTCGCATACTTTTGGCTAAGCCGAGAGGGGCCCAGCCCGGGGTGCCAAGACAGTATTTTGCACAACAGTTATCTGCTTGCTCTACAGAATCACATTCCTGCCTGGTGAAGAAGGTAAACAGAACCCGTCTGCTGAGATAGGGCCTAGCCTTTCTGTCTCCGTTTAAGTGATTTGCAGAGCTCGCATCCATAGAAAGCCCAAAGCCCCCACGCAATGAACGAAGAAATATATGCCCACACTGGCTCTTGGTGATGAGCGACCTTTGCTTCAGATAATACATCCCCGGACCTAAGATATCAGATAATACCAGACGTGCAGGTCGCCCTGACACTGAAGGCCTCCCTACTAGACCGAAAGTCAGCTCTTCCCCAGTTACACGTCAATTGCACGTCATGATCAAGTTGCGCACACAAGTAGGGGAAAGGTTCCAGCTGGCCATGCAACCCCCCTCCATGTATCCACCCACCTATGACACACCTATGACTCTTCAAGTGAACGCCCTCATGCACGCCCACATGCTCTTATCTCTTTCTTTCTCTTGCTCTGCCTGGAGCGCTCCTCCTTCTCAATGCGAAATTGAATGTATAAATATTGTACTCTGTGAATAAAGTTTAGAAGACCCTTCCTGAACCTTAGTGGTGATGGAACCGATTCTCCCTTAACTTGAGTTATTGAAATAAAGCCCTTTTGAATCGGACACCACAGACTCTGCCTCTCATTTAATGCATGACCCTTTGTTTAAGTATAGAAATTATGACAGGGTAATACTTTATTTACCACACCCTTTGAAAGGGTAGGTGTGGACATTGAGGGTCGACTTGAGCCTCCCAGAGCCTCAAGGAACAAATTCATTCTAGTAGTAGTGGAACATGCTACTAGGTACCCTGGAGCAATTCCCCATAGGGCAAGGGACTCACGTCTGAGCATTCCCTGAGCATACCCCGGCTGAAGACGGCTGGAATGCCAGAAACCGGTCCTGGGAAGCTTGATTCCGGTCCCGGCTGAAGATGGCTGGAATGCCAGAAACCGGTCCTGGGAAGCTTGATTCCGGTCCCGGCTGAAGACTGCTGGAATGTCAGAAACCGGTCCTGGGAAGCTTGATTCCGGTCCCGGCTGAAGACGGCTGGAATGCCAGAAACCGGTCCTGGGAATCTTGATTCCGGTCCAGGGAAGACATGGCTTGGCAGTTAGGGCTGGACTGTTCCCATGAGGCACAGGGTCAGACTGATTTGCATATGGCCATGTCTGAACTGGGGTGGCGGAGTGAGCTAAAGAACGGTGATGGATTAAACCCAGATCAGTTGACGGGGGGTGAGTGTTTGCATTGTCAACGCTCCGTACATCACCCCCTTTGGTTTTTCTTTGTTCGCCCTTAGTTGGCAGGGTATGCTCAGACATGAGTCCCTTGCTCACTTTGCCACTGGATTCAAGCAAGCCCGGCTGAAGATGGCTGGAATGCCAGAAACCAGTCCTGGGCAGCTTGATTCCGGTCCAGGGAAGACATGGCTTGGCAGTTCGGGCTGGACTGTTCCCATGAGGCACAGGGTCAGACTGATTTGCATATGGCCCTGTCTGAACTGGGGTGGCAGAGTGAGCTACAGAACGGTGATGGATTGAACTCAAATCAGTTGACTGGGGGTGAGTGTTTGTATTGTCAACGCTCCGTCCATCACCCCCTGTGTTTTTTCTTTGTTTGCCCTAAGTTGGCAGGGTATGCTCAGACGTAAGTCCCTTGCTCACTTTGCCACTGGATTCAAGCAAGCCCGGCTGGAATGACAGAAACCGGTCCTGGGAAGCTTGATTCCGGTCCAGGGAAGACATGGCTTGGCAGTTCGGGCTGGACTGTTCCCATGACGCACAAGGTCAGACTGATTTGCATATGGCCATGTTTGAACTAGGGTGGCGGAGTGAGCTAAAGAACAGTGATGGATTAAACCCAGATCAGTTGACTGGGGGTGAGTGTTTGTATTGTCAACTCTCCGTCCATAACCCCCTTTGGTTTTTCTTTGTTCGCCCTAAGTTGGCAGTGTATGCTCAGACCTGAGTCCCTCCCTCACTTTGCCACAGGATTCAAGCAAGCCCGGCTGAAGACGGCTGGAATGCCAGAAACCGGTCCTGGGAAGCTTGATTCCGGTCCAGGGAACACATGGCTTGGCAGTTCGGGCTGGACTGTTCCCATGAGGCACAGGGTCAGACTGATTTGTATATGGCCATGTCTGAACTGGGGTGGTGGAGTGAACTAAAGACCGGTGGTGGATTAAACCCAGATCAGTTGACTGGGGGTGAGTGTTTGTATTGTCAACGCTCCGTCCATCACCCCCTTTAGTTTTTCTATTACCAAAAAGCTGCCATGGTTGAATTTCAACCTGGACAACAGGTGTGGGTTTTGGAGCCAGTGGCACCAAGGGCTCTCCAAGACAGATGGAGTGGCCCTTACCCTATCCTGGAGAAAAACACTGAGGTCACTTACTTAGTGGACCTAGGCACCAGCAGGACACCCAAAAGGGTTATCCATGTGAACCGCCTGAAACTCTACAATGACAGGGATGGGTCAGTGAATGGAGTGGTCTTTTCAGACACCCTCTCTCCTCAACAGCAGGCTGACTGCAAGCAAGTCTTGCAACAGTTTGCTAGCATCTTTTCCTTGACCCCTGGTCTGTCCGGCTGGTGTACCCATGATGTGGACACTGGTGACAGTAACCCAGTCAAAAACAAAATCTATTGGCAATCAGACCAAGTCAAGGAAAGCATTAAAGCTGAAGTCAGCAAGATGCTGGAGCTAGAGGTAATTGAACGCTCTGAGAGCCCCTGGGCTAGCCCAGTGGTTCTGCTTCCCAAACCTCATCAAAAAGGTGGAAAGAGAGAGATGAGGTTCTGTGTGGACTATAGAGGGCTCACCTCTGTCACCAAGACAGGTGCTCACCCCATTCCAAGAGCAGATGAGTTGATAGACAAGCTAGGGGTAGCCAAAAAACTTCAGCACCTTTGACTTAACTGCAGGGTACTGGCAGAATGGCATGGCCCCAGGAGCAAAAGAAAAGTCAGCATTCTCCACCCCTGAGGGGCACTATCAGTTCACTGTAATGCCTTTTTGGATAAAGAATGCCCCTGCCACCTTCCAGAGGTTGGTGAACCAAGTCCTGACTGGATAGGAGTCCTTTAGTGCCGCTTACCTTGATGATATTGCTGTCTTTAGCTCCACCTGGCAGGATCACCTGATCAACCTTGGGAAGGTTCTACAAGACCTGCAATCTGCAGGATTGACTATCAAGGCATCCAAATGCCAGATAGGGCAGGGCACTGTGGTGTACTTGGGCCACCTTGTTGGTAGGGGCCAGGTCCAACCCTTACAGCCCAAGATACAGAGCACCATAGACTGGCAGCTCTACCCACCCAGACCCAAGTCAGGGCATTCCTTGGCTTGAATGGATACTACAGGAAGTTTGTGAAGGGATATGGGACCATTGTGGCTCCCCTCACAGAACTCACATCCAATAAAATGCCCAAGAAGGTAAACTGCACTGTTAGCTGCCAAAAGGCTTTTGACACCCGGAAAGAAGCAATGTGCTCCACACCCATTCTAAAAGCACCAGACTACTCCAAGCAGTTCATAGTGCAGATTTATGCCTCAGAGCTGGGAATAGGAGTGGTCCTCTCCCAGATCAATGAGGAAGGCCAAGACCAACCTGTTCTTTCATAAGCAGGAGGCTACTCCCCAGAGAGCAGCGTTGGAGTGCCATTGAGAGGGAGGCCTTTGCTATGGTTTGGTCCCTGAAGAAGCTGAGGCCCTACTTGTTTGGAACTCACTTCCTGCTTCAAACTGACCACAGACCTCTCAGATGGCTAATTCAGATAAAAGGGGAAAACCCAAAACTAGTGAGATGGTCCATCTCCCTACAGGGTATGGACAATGAAGTGGAACACTGACCAGGGACTGCCCAGATGGACTTTCCAGGTTGTTTCACTAAGACAATGAAGACTCCCTAGGGCAAGGTAGGTCTCATCACCTTTCGATTGGGGGGGGGGGTGTTGAATGTGAGAAAGTGGCTCTATATATACTGGACCAGAAGGAGGTACAGTGTGTATAGAGTCCACAAACCCCAGAGGTATAACAGAGGTTAAAGTCTGGACTGACCCTACTCTCAAAAGTGGTAGCTTGGTTGAGCAGTAAGGTAGTACCAGAGGACAGTATAAAGCATTTTTTGTACACACTCAGTCAGCAAAGGATTTCATACACTCAAGGACTGAACTCCAGGCCAATTGTTTTTTATATCAAAAAGATATTGTTGTTTTATTTTTAGAATCAACAGGCATAATAATAGACTTTTCTCAATATGAGTACTCTTATGTAATTACTTTGCTTGGAGGCAATAAACTTTGTGAACACAATAGATACAAGGGTTGCAGGAGGCAACACAATCCGAGACACACTAAAGCATTGAATTCAATGGGTTTTCAACAAATAAATACAGTTGATTACTTTGTCGATTACTTTGGTAGTTCCAGGACTGGGTTCTAGATTCAGTCCTGGGGTCTAAGCTGAAACCAATTTAGTAAAACCGTTTTAGTTATAGCAGGGATTTTTAAGAAATATAAAGCTGTTTCAAAAGTTAACACTTAGAAACTTTTCAATGAAAATCTGCAATGTTATCCAATGGGAGAAAATTCAGGTTGCAGGTAAAGTACGATCTCGTTACTTTTGTAATCCAGTACTGGTCTCCTGCGGCCAGTACTGGGTCTCAACTCAAAACAGGTAAGTATTTACGTTTCTGTATTTCGTATGATTTTTAAAGAATATTTCCAGTTTGAAAAAGTAGAAGCTTAGAAGAAATTTCAGAGAAAAGCAGACAATGGATTCCTATGGAGAAAATACAAGTTACTAGTAAACCTTCTAGGGATTACTTTTGCGTTTCAGCACTCGGCTACAAAGTACAGTACTAGCTCCTCTCCTGATCACAGGTGAGTATTTCGGAATTTGGAATTCGGATGATTTTATAGGAATATTTAAAGTTTTAAAAAGTAGACAGAAGATTTTTCTAGTCAAACTAGTCAATGTTATTCAATGGCAGGTAAGTGAGTTACCCGTTTCCTGGTGAGTACTTGACTGGTGAAGTTGTGGTTCTGGGCATAGACTCAGGGGTCCCCCAGGGTCAGGTAGGTACAGTTGGTTCACCCTCAGCGGCACCGGGGCGGCCGGGTGCAGAGGTAGGTAGGCCCAATGTTATGCAATGGGGGACGGGACGCCTCCGGTTGGTGGCTGCTGGCTAGCAGGCCACGCGGCTGTGGGAGCTGGGCTCCTGGTCACTTGCTCAGTGCAACCGGGAAAGCAGGATGGGACAAAGGTGGCTGGGTGCAGGGTGCTTTCCGCCTTTGGGCGCTCAATGATATCCAATGGAAAAGGTCAAAAAAGAACAAAGCCTGCAGGCTCGGGCGGAGACTCTCTAGGGGCGACCAGGATATCGAGAGGTAAGTTGGGATCTTGGAGCACGGGTACGTACCCCTAAGGGAGGCACAGGGGGCTGTAGGGCGCCGGGTGCAGGGGTGTCTTTGGGTGTCGGCAAAGCTTACCCTCAGCTGGTCGCGATTGGGGGGGCCCTGGTCTTGAGTCTGCAGGCATCATCTGGTTCGTTGAGGAGGGTCTTTGGGCAATAGACTTCGGGTCCCTGTCACCGGGGGGGACGTCCTCGTGGTCCTGGATCACTCAGACATGGGACGGGCTCGGCAGGTGCATAGTGGGCTGGTCTGGAGCTTCCTGGCTGGCACCAGGGGGGTTGTTGCAGCAGAGCCTCTGCTGATGGGAGTCCCAGTCTTTAAGAGGGTCTAAGCAGGCAGGTCCCCTGGGTGTCCCAAGGTTGCTGTCCACAGGAGTAGCCGGGATTTAGGCAGGAGCAGGTTCCAGGATCGACAGGCCGGTAGGGCTGGGGCCAAGTCAGTTGAAGTTGTCCTGTTGTTAGCAGCTACGTGCCGGGTCTTCTTCTTCTTGATCTTCTTTCTTCTTTTGGTATCAGGATCTGAGAAAGGAAAGGAAGGTCCAGGGAGCCCCTAAATACTAAATTTAGGGGCATTACAGGTAGGGCAAGGGCAGGGACCAATAGGTCCCTCTCCTGGGGTGGGTACACCCCCTAGCCTGCTCCTCTCCTGTGGAAGGGGGCAGCAGCCGAGCTGCGATTGGGCAGGGCTCCCCATCTTCAAGATGGCCGGAGCCCGGGGTCGTGTTTCACCTCGTCTCCCCCACCTGAGGGGTGGGGTTGGCATAGGCTGGGACACCCCCCTTCCTGACAGTTTTTCCCGCCAGTCTTCCCACCAGAGTGGGGGTCAGAACTGGTGGGGGCCAGTTGCTGGGTACAGCAAATGGTCTGGAGAAGCTCACAGAGGCGGTATGCCTTTGAATCTTCCCCCTGCCCATCCTGGCGGAGGAGACCTAGCACCTCGCCCAAGATGTGCATTGTTGCAGTCCTAGGAGAGCGGGGGGCTCTCCACCCAGGGGTCCAGCAACATGTCTGCTGTGTGGCAGCCTCTGCAGCCATTCATCCCAGATGTGGATTGTAGGTTAGGTTTTCAGGGGGCATCTCTCAGATGCCCTCTGGTGCATTTTACATTAAATCCCACACTGGCATCAGTGCAGGTTTAATGGGCTGGGAAGTTTGGTACCAAACTTGTCAGTCTTCAGTGTAGCCATTATGGTACTGTGGAGTTCGTAATGACAACCTCCCAGCACCATATACTCTTAATGGTATCACTGCACTTACAGTGCCCAGGAATGGCCCTGGGCACTGTAGGGGAACAGGGCTCATACACCTGTGCCCACACCTCTGCCATTGGACACCCAGTTAGAGGGGTGACTGAAGTATGCCAGGCCAGTGGGTTCTGTGGGCATTGCACACAGGGATGTGTGCCATGTCGACTCTTGGTTTAGTTCTGTGCTTAGACACTCAGCCTGCAAAGGCAGTGTGAGTGTGTCAGGGTACAGGGCCCCTGAGGTTGGCACAATGAGTGCTGCAGTCCTCAGGGGTCTTCTCTGGGCATCATGCCGTGGGTACCTAGGGTACCATTTACTAGGGGTTGATAGGTGAACATGGATGTCAATTGGTTTTAGTTTCAGCACAGTTTAAGGGAAGGAGCACAGGCCCTGGGTACCTGGTTGGCAGGAACCCAGGGCACACTCAGTCAAAGCACATCAGCCGTTCAGAAAAAAGTGTGTCATGTGTAAATGCGATTCGAACAAAAGATGAAACATGTATGCAATACATTGTTGAAACATGTAGGTTTCAGGGACATTATAGTTCGAATAGTGAGCTGTGCTGTCTGCAGTGTAGACTGCCATTCAGTGTTCATTTGGACTTGCAAGATGAATTTGATTATTGTACTAAACCTATAACTGATATAAAACAAGTTCTTGAAGGAAGGATACTAAAAGGATATTGTGTAGGTTTGAGGGACGTTATACTTAGTTTTGTACTGCACTCTGCAATTAATTAATGAACAGTCAATTTAATTGTGAGCCCTGATGACCACAGTGTAGGCAGGTGGCAGCCGTCAGCAAGGGCCCGCAGCCACGTGACATTGAGTAGAGCTGGACAGTATTGACAATTCAGCGTGTGTGCAGCCAGTGATGATAATGGTACACTGAGTTAGTGGCACCTGAAGCAACTAGTTTGTGTGGAGCCTGCAATGATGCGTGGTCTGTGCAGGCCGCACTGGTAGCAATGTCTATTGCCTACTAAATTTTGCTTTAATAAGGCCACGTGGTGATGAATTATGGTGCACTGAGTTAGTGGTACGTCTGGCGCTCAGCGAGTGCGCAACCTGCGATGATCCGTGGTCCGGGAGGGCCGCACTAGGAGCATTGTCTGTTGCCTACTGGACTGCATCATCTGTAATCGCGATTCAAACAAAAGATGAAACATGTATGGAAAACATTGTCGAAAAATGTCGGTTTTAGGGACATTATTGTTCAAATTGTGAGCTGTGCTGTCTGCAGTGTACACTGCCATTCAGTGTTCGTTTGGACTTGCAGGATGAATTTGGTTATTGTACTAAACCTATAACTGATATAAAACAAGTTCCTAAAGGAAGGATACTAAAAGGATATTGTGTAGGTTTGAGGGACGTTATACTTAGTTTTGTACTGCACTCTGCAATTAATGAATGAAGTATCAATTTAATTGTGAGCCCTGATAACCGCAGGGTAGGCAGGAGGCAGCGGTTAGCAAAAGCCCATGGCCACGTGGCGTTGAGTAAAGCTGCACAGTATTGACAATTTAGCGGTTGTGCAGCCAACGATGATAAGTGGTGCACTGAGTTAGTGGCACCTGAAGCAACTAGGTTCTGTGGAGCCTGCGATGATGCGTGGTCCGGGCAGGCTGCAGTGGCATCAATGTTTTTTGCCTTGTGAATTCTGCCTTAATAAGGTCACATGGCGATGATTTATGGTGCACTGAGTTAGTAGTACCTTTGTCGCTCACCGTGTACGTATCCTGCAAGAATGCGTGGTCCAGGGGGGCTGCACTCAGACCAATGTCTTTTGTCTATTGAATTCTGCCTCAATTCGATTTTCGAGTGATAGTATGCCTCATTGCTGACATAAAACTGTTCACTCTTCTTTGCAATGACTTATGGTGCACTGAGTTAGTACTACCTTCGTTGCTCAGCTTGTACATACCCTGAAAGATGCATGGTCCAGGGGGGCCGCATTTGGATCAATGTCTTTTGACTATTGAATTCTGCCTCAATACTGACACGTGGCGATGACTTTTCATGCACTGAGTTAATAGTACCTTTGGCAGTGAGCATGTACGTAACCTGCTATGATGCGTGGTCCGGGGGGGACACACTGATAGCAATGTTTTTTGACTTGTGAATTCTGCCTTAATAAGGCCACGTGGTGATGATTTATGGTGCACTGAGTTAGTGGTACCTGTGGCGCACAGCCTGTGCGCACTCCGCGATGATGCTTGGTCCAGGCGGGCTGCACTGGGAGCAATGTTTTCTGTCTAAAGAATTGTACCTTAATATGGCCACGTGGTGATGACTTGTGGTGCAGTGAGTTAATGGCACCTGAAGAACTCAGCGTGTTCACACCCTGAGATGATGCGTGGTCTGGGTGGGCCGCACTATTGCAATGTATCTTGCCTACTGGACTGCTACATCTGCAGTTGCCATTCCACCTGAATCGAGAGCCCTGTTGTTCGTAGTGTAGATCGAAGGCAGTAGTCAGCACAGTCATCAAGGAATACTTTTCGTCACATCAGTTAACAAAATCTGAAGAGATAAAGTACAATTGTCTCTGCATTAAATAAAGGAAGGCTGAATTCATTGCTGTCCGTAGTATAGATCGAAAGCTGAATTCAAGTTGTGAACCCTGCTGTCCGCAGTGTAGATCGAAGGCAGTAGTCAGCACAGACATCAAGGACTGCTTTTTGTCACATCCTTTAACAAAATCTGAGAACATAGGGGCAACCAAGCAATAGCGATAATTATCGCTACGCTATTGCTTGGTTAGAGATATAAAATTATCGCCGAGCTGCGGCGATTTTTACCGCAGATAAACCTTGGTATTACCAAGGTTTATCGCAAATGCGATAAAAATCGGCAATAATGCATGAATATCGCTGAAAAGTCAGCGATATTCATGCATTACCGAGCTAATGCTCTTAGACATGTTATTCACCTACCATCGGATAACATGGCTAAGAACTGCTCAGGTGCAGGTGTTAGCTTTTGGAGATATTCGCGCTTAGCGCGAATATCTTCAAAGGTTGGTAATAGGAGATAGCGATGTTAGCCACTGTTTCCAGTCGCTTACATCTTGGCACGCCCACTTTGCATGTCATTAGTAATAAATATCACTGACATGCAAAGCGGGGCCCAAGATGGTCGCTATCTCCATTAACTGGTGTTAGTGACAGCTAGGTAATCGGGAGATACTTTTATCTCCGCTTTCTTGGCTTTTAAAGCCAAAAAAGTGGAGATAACCCCCCTTGATAATATGCCCCATAGAGTGCAATTGTCTCTGCATTAAATAAATAAAGGCTAAATTCAATGTTGTCCGTAGTGCAGATCCAAATCTGAATTCAAGTTGTGAACCTAGCTGTCCGCAGTGTAGATTGAAGGCAGTAGTCGAATAAAGACATAAGTCTGTGGTGCGGTGGGTTCACAGGGGGCCTGTGTCGAGGAGCCACGTGGCAGGGTGAAGGCCACCAGTCTGGCTGATTCTTTTGTCTTTGCACAACTCAACCACGCCCAAGGCATAGCCAATGTATTTATACGCTTACGCTGGAGTTGCGTACGTTGGACCAGCCCACTCCGCTTCCGCTTCAAGGGGGGGACAGTACAGCTACATGACCAAGATATTCCCCAGTGTCTGAGATAATATGGTTGCTACTACTGTGCAGTATAATACACGTATCAATACTATATCTCCACATGGAAAGGTTTGTTGTTTGTATAGTGAGTTGTGCACAGTATATCGCTGGTACATTTTGGATTGTGTAAATTTTTGTTGATGTGTGAGTTCCCTCCCTTATACATAGTTGGTTGCCACATCGCGGAACTTCTGCTATTGTGCAGTTGAGGGGATATGGTATTTTGGGAAAGTCTATTGTCCTGTTTTGCGCTGCCTCAGAGGTAGTAGGGGGCAGTGGTCGGGGGTGGTTGTGGTGGTGGTGGCGCTGGGTGTTGTGATTTTGTTGGGTGTTGGAGCTGCATGATTAGTACCTCTATCACATATTCGTCTTTAGATATGGGTGTGAGTTGGGTTGTCTTGTGTTTTGGTTTCACCTTTGCACTGTGTTAAGTTAGCATGAGCTTGTTAGAAGCTTAAACGCCATTTTTTCTTTTCTGCTACCTCTGCACACAACACATTTTGTTATTACAGCTTTTTGCCTAGTTAGGTATTTTGCTTTACACAAGAATAACATGTTTGCTTATAAAATCAGCCTTGCTTGGTAAGCTATGTCTGTACAGTGAGTGCCAAGGCCTTCAAGGTTATTTCAACACAGCGCTTATTGTTTGGATTGATCAGCGCACAGAGTAGACATAATATGGACGCGGCTGTGTCCAACTTTGGGTTTAAGCGCGTTTAATAATGCACTGCCTGAAGCAGGACACAGACACTTGATGAATATCAGTATGCAGAAAGTTGGTGCAGGAGATGATGTGATCTATTTCTGCTGAACCCAAAGGTATGGGCCCGCCCTTCTAAACCCAAAGAGACCTTCTGTAGATATAATATAATATACTAGCTAGGGAGGGTAAACTGAGGTTCTATTTAGACGTTTTTCCTTTAGCATTTTAACATGCTTTCACATTTCGTATTTTATGGAATAGTAACCATGCTGTTAACCTTGTTCCTTACAATATGTTTGCTTGTATTAGCTAAGATACTGCGTTTGAGAACACTGCATTAGAAATAAACATTTCAAACTCGCACGTGTCCTCATTGACTCCTCGTTCTGGATTGATATGTTAGTATAACGAAAGAGTGTTCATGTGTTCCACGTTACCTGAGGTGTTCTAAGTCCATGTTCTGGGTAGTCTAATTATTGGGGGTTGGTAAGAACCAATGAGACACTGATTGCTAGTCTGGTAGGGAATTTGGATACTGAGGTGAGTTTTGGCACACCCTAATTCACTGAGGTTCTAAGTCTCTATGCACAGTTCTGGGTAGGTGCCCAACCATTGGTGGTCTTATTACATGACACTTGAGTAGTATTTATATCGGTCCTTAACACCCTTCGCTATTGTTTCAGGAAAACAGTGGTGTCGGACAAGCCTACCTATACTTATATAGGTCTTTTCAAGCTTGATTCTTTCAAAACGGTTCCCTTGAATTACTACCCAGTTGTGCTACGTACTTTTTGTTGTACCTTTTTCTTTCTGTGTCACTATGGCCGCGGTGGACATTCCGCAACATAGTCTCATTGCGGTGCGCAATCATTTGCAGACTTATAATGTCCCCGTAGATGGCATGGCTGTGATCATGGTGGTGAGTGCGGAAGTGGCTTACCCTTATGAAATATTTCATTCATGGGTGACCTTCCCGCCTGTGAACGCAAATACTACTGTGTTTGACACATACACTGCCACGGCTGTGCCACAGGAATATGCTCCGTATGGGACACAGGAGGTTCTGATTAACGCTTCGCAGCACCGAGTTTGGTTTAATGGCGTCCTACCCCACTCTTTGACAGCGCCGAGGTTAGGTCCCTTGGCATTTCAGGCACTACTTGGCCTGTTTTGGCTGGATTTACACCTCATCCTCAGCACGGGGTGTGTTCCGTTGCTGAATTAAGACGACTACATGTAGTCGCGATTAGCGTGATTAGGTCGTTAGTGCAATACATTAACCGCAATCTCCCGGGCGGGTCCCGGGTGGTGCGGCGCTTCCTCCTGGACAGGGCAGAACGAAACTTAGTCCTGTGATGGTCAATGCTGTGATGGGCAAGCTCCCCCAGGATACGGATGAATTTCCTTTCTGGCTTGCCGAGAAGTTTGACCAGCTGGAAGCAGTATTTTCTAACACGACTCCTCTTGAAAAACACAGGATTCTGACAATTAGCATGCCTAAGGACTTGACCCAAAACATTGGTGACTGTGAGTCATGGGGAAATATCTTTGCTGCAGTTTATGTGAGGTGCTTTGGCACTCCGTCCATGACTGTCCTTCCAACGGTCATTAAACGTGTTCAAGATGAGCTCGGAACTGAGGCAGCGGTTGAATTGGGTATGCGCCTATGCGGCTCCTTAGACGTACTTTCCGATCTCATACTTGCGAATGTCAAGGGTGATGCGGTGAACTTTCAGGTGTCCAATGCATTGCAGGCGGTTCCCGATGCCGACAAACCCCAACAGTTACCGAGGATTATTGTGGCGGCTTATAAAACCGTGGACCGCAATAGCGTGAGTGTCAAGCCATTTTCCACTAAGGAGAAAAAGCAACTCCGAGGGCCAAAGTCAGAGACTGACAAACAGCCCAAGACCAAAAAACAAAATTGGCCGAAAAAACAAAAACAGGGTAAACAACAACAACAGAAACAGGAGTCTCACCAGTGCCTACGCCTACAGAACGTATTTATGACTTGCGCGATCAAGCGACGATAAAATCACCTGATCGTTTTCAGGTTTCTAAACAACGCTCTCCTTGTTCTTTTCAGGACTCATCAGCCTCATCGTCCGGTGGTGGAGGAGGTGGCAGAGGTCGGGGTGGCCAGCAGGGATGCGACCAGCCCTGCCCGAAAGACAGTAAAGGCAAGCAGGACGATTCAACACCTAAGAGACCCCAGTTTCACAAAAAGAAAGTTGCCGCTTTAACAGCAAGATAGGCCACAGATAGTGAGAACGCAGCTTCGGAATCAGACATGGGCTCTGATCTTGCTGGACAGCGCTGCGGAGATTACCATAGTGCGAGAGGCCCTGCGTCCGCTACTGAAGGTGACAGCGACTGACCGATATGTTGTTGTGGAGACAGCTGATACTAGAGTAGCTCCCCCTGATAGACTTTATAACATAGTCCTTTTGATTGAAGGTGACATACAGAGTACCATCAAAAGGGTATTTTGGGAAATTCTTACGACTACATATGACATTTTGTTAGCAGAGGCTGACTGGCCCCCACCTTTTGTGCTCGCAGCTCCGAGAGGGGAGGAGGTGATCCTCCCTAGTTTCGTGCGCACGGTCTCGAAAGAGCATTCGCTGAATTTTGCAGAAGAGTGGGCTAAGGCTCTTGAGCAGGCTTTGTACCGTACACAGTGTGGTTGGGATAAATTTTCCCCACACCACGAGATTCCTTTACGGTCTATGCCACAGCCTCAACCTCAATATCCCATCCGACGTGAAGCTAAGGCTTCCGTCGCGGAAATCCTTGAACAATTGGAATATCAATGTGTGATTGTAACTTGTGTGTCACCAATGAATAACCCTCTTTTTACTGTGACCAAGCCTGACGGCTCGTACCATTTGGTATTGGATTACCGGCATTTGAACTGGCATTGCCGTACCTGTGCAGTACAGAATACCTACGGCTCTGCTCTTGTGGATGGTCTTGTACGTAAACGGCTTAAAACCACGCTAGACATATCCAACTGTTTTTTTGCCCACAATTTGGATGGGCTGAGTTCCCAGTGGACCAGTTTTACCTGTGGCAGCAAACAACGCCAGTATAAATGTTTACCTATGGCTATAAGAATAGTCCAGGTGTGTTTGCTGCCCGTATAGTCTCCCTTTTAGAGAGGATAGACACTGATGCGTGTTCGTATGTGGATGACATTTATCTCACAGACGACGAGCTTTGGGCGCATTTGTGTCTCCGTTGACCGCATAATTTGTAACTTTGCGGACTTCAGTTACAAATTCAACTTTGCAAAGACCCACATTGCAGTGCATATAGTGTTGTTCCTGGGCTCCGAGCTCAACAATTAAGGTAGAGGATTGGCTCCTCACTTCTTGAAGAAATGCTCATACAACTCTGAAAAAATTACAGTCCTTGCTGGGATTTTTGAATTTCGGGCGTACTTATATTCCCGAATATGCCCAGCGTATCAAGCCTTTGTATGCTTTGATACAACCAACTTTTAGCAAATCTTGCTGCCGGAACATTCAGCTATTTTGCAATCTTTGCAGTCTGATCTTCTAGAATCTAATTTATTACTGACTAGTGATAACCACACCAACCTGGTGATAAGAATCATCCCTGGGGTGGTGGGTTTCACGTATCTTACTTTTGACGAAGGAGATACAGTACCTATTGCTTACAAGTCACACTTGTACACTTTGGCTGAAATGCGGTTTTCCTCTGTGGAAAAAGTTTTGACAGCAGTGCAAATGGCGATTCTCAAGGAACGTGCGCTGTCGCAGGGAAAGCGCATGTTGGTTGTAATCCCATTTCCTGCATTAGAGGCAGTAACGAAAGCCAGTGTGCCAAATTCTAAAGCTGTGCACCCTCGGTGGATACAATGGGCAGCATCATTGACGTCTCCGGATGTCACGTTTATTTTTGATGCCTCCTTACAGTCGCAGGAGTTTTTGTAGTATGAATTTGTTCATCCTGCCCCTTTGGCTAAGCGGCCTTTGGGGGACTTCCATTGCATCATATACACTGACGGTTCAGTGCAGGTTGCGCATGGGTCTAAACACTCATACGTTTCTGCTTGCGCTATTGTGGTAGGTCCCATGGTGAATGAGGAGTTCAAGTCCATAGTCGTGCACATGCAGACTCTAGGGGACTGCACCGCTCAATTGGCAGAGCTTCGTGCTCTGATGCTTGCATTGGAGTACGCTGATCCTGGTGTGACAACTCTAATTGTGAGTGATTCTTACTACTGTGTCCAGTCTTACAATGAAAACTTGTTCTTTTGGATTCAGAATGATTTTCGTGATTCCAAGGGTAGCACAATAAAACATAAAATGATCTGGGTCCGAGTGGCTGAGCTTAAAAAGCAATTGCCTCTTGTGTTTGTGATTCATACTCTTGGTCATCAGCGAGTGGGAGTCCACGCTGTTGGCAATTCGCTAGTCGATGAGGCAGCAAAATCAGCGGTATCGACATATTTGTTTGCAGCAGTTACACGTTCCAAAAGTAAGATTGATGATGATATCTTGGCAGCTGTTGCTGCAACTGAGGAGGGAGGTAAATATCCAAAAGGATTCCCTTCGAAGTATTCATACCACTTAAGTCCTGTTAAGTTCCTTATGTAAAAATACCTGACGTTGGTGAGAGGTTGCTTCCCAACTCAGACAGCAGGCCTACACTGATTACCGCAGCCCATGAAGGTGTTGAGTCTGCGCATGCAGGCGCTTCGGCTACTGTAGCTCAGTTACAACAACGTTTCTTGTGGCGGGGGCTGTACAAACAGACGCGTGACTATCTCCTTCAATGTGACATTTGCCAGCAGATTAAGCCTTCAACTGCTGCACGTCCGCCCCAGACACAGTTGTACATTTCTAATAAACCCCTTGGGTGTGTTTATTTAGATCACTGCGGTCCCTTTTCTTCTGATACTGCTTATAAGTACATCTTAGTAGCAGTTGATTCATGCACACGCTTTGTGTGGGTGAGGCCACACCGCAGCGCTGATTCACGGACTGTCATAAGAGACTTGCGTATCTTTGTAGGGATTTTTGCCTGTGGTACCTTCCCTTCGGATCAGGGTCCGGCTTTCGCCTCTAAGGCGTATAAGGATGCCATGACTTCGTTGGGGGTCCAAGTCAAGTTTTCGTCTCCATATAGACCTGAGGGTAATAGTGTTGTGGAACAAATGAACCCAGATTTAACGCAGTCTTTGAACTGGCTGGCCCATCTCAATGGCGTGCAGAGTCCTCTTAATAATCTCCCTAGAAGGTCTCTGGGTGGGCGGACCCCATATGAAATGCTCTTTGGTATCAAGATGTATGTACCGGACCTTGACGGTCTAGACTCGGTGGCTCAAGCTGTCTCCTTTGACGTAGATGAACATTGCAATGTTTTACAGGATCTACAAAAGACCAGAGACCGTCCTGCAAAGGAACATTTGCCCTCCACCTCGGATGATGCGTTGCAGATCCCGATAGTTGGCTGGATACCCCAAGTTGGAGAATTGGTTCGTGAGAAGATCGAGAACAAGAACGAATTTGGTCCCTCTTATCGAGCTCCGGTTCCAGTGCTTGGAGTGAAGGGCACAAGAACAGTAATTTTACCAACACTTCCAGGTCGTAAGGAGAACAGGTATATATCCATTGACAATGTCAAGATACCTAGAGTGGCCGATTCTTCTTAGTATGACACTGGCCGTCTCATGTCCTTCGATTTTGAGAAATTCTGTTTTGGCCCCAGTTTCCAATCCAGTGTCATATGGATACTTCATTACATATATTGCGTTAAGTTAGCATGAGTGTATTACATGTTTAAACAGCCGTTTTGCCTTCAGGCTTCAGTTTTGCACACGACACGTACTTGTTGTTGTAGCTTTCAGCCTAGAAGTGGTGAGGTGTTTTATTTGAGAATAATATGTTATTCCTATGCTATCAGCTTTGCCTTGTACACTTGGTACAACTGTCTGCACACTGAGAGCTGCACACTCTAAGATTAACCTAACACAAGGTTGCTGGGAAGTCTGATCCTCGCACCACATTAGACATTAGACATAACACAAATAATGTTGATGCCAACATATTGGGCTCTACGCGGGTTTAAGATAGAGTTACACGGAATGAACGCAGACACTTGGTGCTGCGCATGAAGAGAGCTGGTAGCGGTTGATGTGAACTGCTCCTACTGACATTGAGAGGTATGGGGCCGCCCTGCTAAAACCCGAATGAGACCTTCTTAGATATAATATAATATGCTAGATAGGGTGCGCGAAATATAGGTGATACAGATTTCTATAGAAATTGCATTATAACATGCTAGCACCTTTTGCTTACTATGGATTAGTGACTATGCTGCTGACTCTGATTTTTATAATCTGCATTTTGGTATTATACAAGATACTGCGTTTGAGAACTTTGCATTGAATAATAAATATTTCAAACTTGCACTTGTGTTCTTTGACTCTCAGTTTTGGTTTGAAATGATTATATAACGAAAGAGTGTTCATGTGTTCCACGACTCCTGAGGTATTCTAAAGATCATGTTCTGGTTTGTCTAATACATGGATCATTCCATAATGATCCATGAGACACTGTAGCTAGCTAGGTAACGAGATTTCTGACACTGAGATGAGTTTTTGGATCATCCTAACTCACTGAGGTTCTAGATCTCTATGCACAGTTCTGTGGGAGAACGGAAACCCTGCTACATGGCGCCCAACGGATTGGTTGGCCGTATTTCATGACACTCGAGTAGTATATCATTCATACCTTGACACCTTCATTTCCGTTTCCGGTAAACGGCGGTGTCGGAAAACCTACCTGTTTTTGAAATAGGTCTTTTCAAGCTTGAATTCTTCTAAAAAGGTTTCTTTGAATCACTACCCAGTTGTGCTACAAAGTATTCTTTGTCTAGATTTTCTTCTTCCTGTGCTAAACATGGCAGTGGAAATAGCGCAGCATAGCCGCGTCGCGGTTCGCGACCACTTGCGGGGATATAATGTACCCGCGGAAGGCTTAGCTGTGGTTCTAGTAGTGAGTGCGGAACATGCGTACCCGTACGAATTGTTTTATTCCTGGGTGACATTTCCGGAAATAGACGCTAATTCGGGTGTCTATCATTCATACACTGCCACGGTTGTACCGGCGGCTTATGCTCCGTACAGGGCACTGGAAGTACCTATAGACGCTTGGCAGCACGGAGTTTGGTTTGGTGGCGCCCTACCCCATTCTTTAACGGCTCCGAGGTTAGGTCCCTTATCCATTCCGGGCACAAATTGGCCCGCTTTGGGTGGATTTACTCCTCATCCTAATCGCACCACTTGTAATGTGGGTGACCTGCGGCGTCTTCATGAGGTCGCAGTTGGTGTGATTAGAGCGCTTGTTCATTACATTGGTCGTAATATTCATGGCGCAGCCCCCGCAGGGGCGCAGCTTCGAGCAGACCAGGCTGGCTTGAAAATAAGTCCGGTCTTGGTGAATTCCGTTATGGGCAGAAAGCCAGATGTTAAGGATGATTTTCCTTACTGGCTTGCCGAGAAATTCGACCAGCTGGAAGCTGTGTTTCCTAATACGACTCCGGGTGAAAAACACCGGATTCTTACGCTTAGTTTACCGAAAGATTTAGCCCCGGAACTTGTTGACTGTGAGACATGGGGTAAGACTTTTGCAGCGGTTTACTCGAGGTGCTTTGGCACACCGTCAGTGTCGAACCTGTCTGCAATCCTCAAACGTGTTCAGGATGATCACGGACCTGAGTCGGCGGTTGAGTTGGGTATGCGCCTGAACGGTTCATTTGAGACAGTTTGCGGTATTATCCTTGCCAATGTAAAAGGGGATGCAGTGAACTTTCAAGTGGCCAATGGTCTGGCGTTAATTCCCGATGCCGAGAAACCCCGTCAGCTGGCAAGAATAATTGTGGCGGCTTATAAAATGGTTGGCCGCAATTCTAAGGGTGCGAAGGTTTTTCTTGAAAAAGAAAAGAAGCAACCCCAGGGGCAGTCTTCGGAAACAGGTGGACAGCCCAGGTCCAAGAAACAAAATTGGCCTAAAAAGCAGAATCAGGGTAAGCAACAACAACAACAGACACAGGTCTCGAGTCCGGCGCCTTCACAACCTGCGCAGTCAGAGCGTGTTTATGAATTGCGCGATCGCGCTACGATTAAAACACCTGATAGATATCAGGCATCTGACCAACGCTCTCCTCGTTCCTTTCAGGACTCATCGGCTCCGTCAACCGGTGGTGGAGGGGGCGGCAGGGGCAGGGGTGGTCAGCAAGGACGTGGCCAGCCCCGCACGCGAAGTGAAGGGGATCAGCGGGACGACTCTACGCCTAAGAGACCGCAGTTTGCCAAGAAGAAGGTCGCTGCCTTAACGGCGCATCGATATGCCCCAGATAGTGAGAACGCGGCTTCGGAATCTGACGTGGGCTCTGACCTTGCTGGACAGCGCGGCGGAGATTACCATAGTGAGAGAGGCCCTCCGTCCACTGTTGAAGGTGACAGCGACTGAGACTTTTATTGTAATTGAAACAGCTGATACGCATGTTGCTCCCCCTGAAAGACTTTTTGAAATTGTCCTGTTAATTGAAGGTGACATGCAGCGAACTGTAAAAGGGGTATTTTGGGAGAATCTTTCGGATACGTATGACATTCTGCTTTCGGAGGCTGACTGGCCCCCACCTTTTGTTCTCGCAGCTCCGCGAGGGGAGGAGGTAATCCTCCCCAGTTTCGCGCACGCTGTACCGAGAGTGGAAGCGCTGCATTTTGCAGAAGAGTGGGCTCTGGCGCTTGCGCCGGCTGTGTACCGAAATCAGTGTGGCTGGGATAAATTGTCCCCTAGCCATGAGATTCCTTTACGGTCACAGCCTCAGCCACAACCCCAGTATCCCATACGGCGTGAAGCTAAGGCTTCAGTCGCGGCTATCCTTGAACAATTGGAATATCAAGGTGTAATTGAAACATGTGTGTCACCAATGAATAATCCCCTTTTTACTGTTAACAAGCCGGACGGCTCGTATCGTCTAGTTTTGGATTACCGGCATTTGAACTCGCATTGCCGTAACTGTGCAGTACAGAATACTCACGGCTCTGCCCTAGTGAATAGTCTTGAGCGTAAACGGTTCAAAACCACGCTTGACATTTCCAATGGTTTTTATGCACATAGATTAGATGGTCTAAGTTCCCAATGGACCAGTTTTACGTGCGGCGGCGTACAAAAAATGTTTAAACGTCTCCCAATGGGATATAAAAATAGTCCTGGAGTGTTTTCCGCCCGCATAGTCTCTCTTTTGGAGAGTTTCGATCCAGTTGCATGTTCGTATGTGGATGACATTTATCTCACAGACGACGAGCTTTGGGTGCATCTGTGTCGAGTAAACAGCATAATTTGTAACTTTGCAGACATGGGTTACAAGTTTAACTTTGCGAAGTCACACATTGCGGAGTACACAGTGTTGTTTCTAGGTTATGAACTTAACCATGAAGGAAAGGGATTGGCTCCTCACTTCCTGGAGAAGTGCGCGCAGTTGCGCTCTCCGACAACTCTGAAAAAATTACAGTCTTTACTGGGTTTTTTAAATTTCGGGAGGACATACATTCCGGAATATGCCCAGCGTATCAAGCCTTTATATGCCTTGGTACAACCATCTTTTTCCAAATCATGCTGGCTGCCTGAGCATTCAGCCATTCTGCAGTCTTTGCAGGCTGATTTGCTCACTTCTGACTACTTACAGACCCGTGATAACCAGACCAACCTGGTGATAAGAATTATCCCTGGGACGGTGGGTTTCACGTACCTGACTTTTAATGAGGGGGATACTGTACCTATTGCTTACAAGTCACACTTGTACACTTCGGCTGAACTGCGTTTTTCCACTGTGGAGAAAGTGTTAACGGCTGTGCAGATGGCAATTCTTAAAGAACGTGCCCTGTCGCAGGGAAAGCGCATGTTGGTTGTTACCCCGTGTCCTGCCTTGGAGGCGGTCACGAAAGCCAGTGTACCTAATTCTAAAGCTTTGCACCCTCGGTGGATTCAGTGGGCTACTTCCTTGACATCTCAGGATGTCACGTTTATTTTTGACGCCGCTTTACGGTCGCAGGAGTATTTACAGTATGAATTTGTTCATCCTGCTCCTTTAGCAATGCGGCCGTTGGAGGATTTCCACTGTATCATTTACACGGATGGTTCGGCGCAGGTTGCGCATGGCTCTAAACATGCCTACGTTTCCGCTTGCGCCATTGTGGTCGGTGCAATGGTGAACGATGAGTTCGAGTCCAGTGTCGTGCACACGCAGACACTTGGGGACTGCACTGCACAATTAGCAGAGCTACGTGCTCTGATGCTTGCATTGGAGTACGCAGATCCTAGTGTAACAACTTTAATCGTAAGTGATTCTTACTACTGTGTCCAGTCTTACAATGAGAACTTGTTCTTTTGGATTCAGAATGATTTTCGTGATTCCAAAGGTAGCACAATAAAACATAAAATGATCTGGGTCCGAGTAGCGGAACTTAAAGAAAAGCTACCGCTCGTGTTTGTGATTCATACTCTCGGCCACCAGCGCGTGGGAGTCCACGCTGTTGGCAACTCGCTTGCTGATGAAGCAGCGAAATCAGCGGTATCTAAATACTTAGTTGCAGCAGTCACGAGGTCCAAAAGCAAAATAGATGATGACATCTTGGCGGCTGTTGCTGCCACAGCGAAGGGAGGTAAATATCCTGCGGGGTTCCCTTCGAAGTACACATACCACTTAAGTCCCGATAAGGTTCCTTATGTGAAAATTCCTGAAGTTGGAGAGCGTCTAGTTCCCAACTCGGATCGCAGAGCTTCTCTGATTACAGCGGCTCATGAAGGTGTGGCGTCTGCGCATGCGGGCGTCTCAGCCACTGTATCTCAGCTACAACAGAGATTCTGGTGGCGGGGGCTGTACAAACAGACGCGCGATTATGTCCTTATGTGTGACATTTGCCAGCAGATTAAGCCTTCTACTGCTGCGCGTCCGCCTCAGACACAGTTGTACATCTCTAATAGACCACTTGGATGTGTTTATTTGGATCACTGCGGTCCTTTTTCTTCTGATACTGCGTATAAATACATCTTAGTAGCAGTTGACTCATGCACACGCTTTGTGTGGTTATGGCCGCATCGCAGCGCTGATTCACGGACTGTCATTAAGGATTTGCGTGTCTTTGTGGGAATCTTTGCTTGTGGTGCTTTCCATTCGGACCAGGGTCCGGCTTTCGCCTCTAAGGCGTATAAGGATGCTATGGTTTCGCTGGGAGTACAGGTGAAGTTTTCAAGCCCCTACAGGCCTGAGGGCAATTCTGTGGTAGAAAGAATGAACCGCGACTTAAAGCAATCTTTGACAGCCCGAGTTATAGGCACTGGTAGAAACTGGCTGACCCACCTCTATGGCGTGCAGCGTGCGCTTAATAATCTCCCTAGAAGGTCTCTGGGTGGGCGGACCCCATACGAAATGCTCTTTGGTATCAAGATGTACGTCCCTGACCTTGATGGTGCAGACTGCGAGGCCCAGGCCGCAGCCTTTGACGTAGATGAACATTGCAATGTTTTACAGGATCTACAAAAGACCAGAGACAGTCTTGCAAAGGAACACTTGCCCTCCACATCGGATGATGCGTTGCAGATCCCGGTAGTTGGCTGGCTACCCCAAGTTGGAGAACTGGTTCGAGAGAAGATCGAAAACAAAAAGGAGTTTGGTCCCTCATATCGAGCGCCAGTTCGGGTCCTTGGAGTGAAGGGCACAAGAACAGTCATTTTACCACCACTTCCAGGTCGTAAAGAAAACAGATTTATTTCTATTGACAATGTCAAGACACACAGGGTGGCCGATTCTTCATAGCATGACACCGGCTGTATCCTGTCCTTCCATGGTGAGGCACTCTGTGCTAGCTATTACATCTGGTGCAGATCAGGAGGTGTCCCTCGAGATGCCTGCCCTATCAAGTCCTTTATTAAATACTATTCCTGTTACTAACATTGATGAGGTGACCTATGCAGATCCTGCTGATTTATCCATGTCCGATTTACATGCTCGTTTGGCTAACCAGTCCAGATTCTCTTTTGACTCTGATTCGGAACTTTCAAAGAAACCATCGACTATTGCAAAATATGCCACGTTGTTTAAAAAACATTTTTTAGTTCCACCTTGGACATACATTTGGCTGATACTATTTTCATTTTATCTTTTTATGTCAATTGGTTTTGTGTTTTATTTTTTCCGCCTGATTGATGGCAATTATGTGAAAGAAAGAACAGGAATTCGGTACCTTAATGGAACATTGGCCCCTCACTCCTCCTCGCATTCAGCACACAGACTAAAGAGAGACTTACATTCAGTACAAATTACTGCTTGGCCTGTCCTTGATGGGATTGTGTGGGATGCGGTTAGGTTTCAGATACATGGCCCCACGGAAGTTATTAATGTTCCTAATGTGCTTAGAGTAAACATGGGAGATGTGATTAAGCAAAATATTCGTTCTGATGATTGGGATCTTCAGGCAGTAGAAGCATTGTTCTCTGATTTGAAATATTATGCGGCCTTTGATGATGAGGATTTGTATTTAGATTCTGTCAATTATGGTGATTTATTTTGTTACCAACATTATGGAAATCATTTCTTGCACAAGACAAGTTCCAGGCGGGTTCCTGTGAATTACACTCAGTGGGAACATTGCCCTGCTCCTTTACAGGGGAGCTCAAGTACTTTTTTGGGAAAATACTCTTACTTTACAGATTTTAATCAATCAAATCCTGAGTCTTTTTACTTCAAGGTGAAACAGAAATCAATGCCAAAAGTTAGACTGACTGACACAAAATTGTTGTATTCAAAGTCCTTTCTAGAAAGGTTATCTGTGGATGGCTATGAGTTATGGAAGGATGTTATTGACCTTAAATCGGTTTGGGGTACCAAAGATTGGCAGGTACAAGGCACTGGGGCTTTGCATCGTGCATGTCTCATCCCGAATCACATGTTGTTTTTAAATTCGACTATTTCCCAAACAACATGTTTTGGATTGGCAACATCTAAAAAATTAAATACCCCTACTATCCCTGATTTAGAAGAATATTCAGGTTGGAGTAATTTCACTACATTGCCCATAAGTGAGATACAAGTACTTTTGCAGAATTCCTCCTTTAATATTTCCAGTTTTGATCCGGATGGGTGGCTTTTATGGCAAAGAAGCTCTGATTCTTGCCAAAGTCGTTTTTTGGGTTTGTCTGAGGGTTTTACACGCATCAGGCCAGATCCCAGGTTTGACCAAGATCACACTGTTACAACTTATTCAGTAGGCAAATTGTGTCAGAACTGGTTACAACATTCCACTTTAGCTGCAGTTAAACTGCATCTGTCCCAGTTGAATGAGAACATAGAGTTAAATGATTTTATAAAAGGCCCAACTATGGGTAGGTCTAAACGCTTTATTTATGCTATTTACAATGAAATTTGGAAATTTTCAAGAGTCGAAGCAGCTAAACGCCTGAGGGCTATTGATCAAGCCAATTTGGAAAAAGTGCTTGCAGTGGTCGATAATAGTATTAACACGCTTTCTTCCAGAATTTACACATTGGATAATATTGTTTCTTCTGTTGTTGATATTGTACATGATGAAGTGTCCACGTTATACCATGGTCAAAATCAATTACGTTCTGTAATGCAGTTTGCCTGGACTCTACAGACAATTAAGGCTGGTCGAGTTCCCTGGACCTCATTGAACGTTTCATCACTTTTTGCCCCTTTTAATCTTACTGATAAACAGCGCATGCTTTCAATGCGTGATGCATCGTTTTCTATGTTACATATTGAGAAGCTAGAATCCTTACCTTTCTCTGTTGCTGAAACAACCACTGCCACGTGGCTTATTCATGGTTTAATTACATTACCATTTCCTTTATATAAATTTACTAACTGTATGCGATATATTGCTATAGGACGATATGAGCCACTAGGCAATGCATTCCTACATGAGGCATGGTCCTTACCATACACATACAGATGTCTGAAAGATGGAAAAGAAGTGAATCTTAATGGTGAGGAATGCACACAGTCACCTGACCATACATTAATATGCAGACACATTCAGTTACACGGTTCTTGTAATCAGGACCGCCCAAATTTAGCATGTGTTTTAAAAGGTACGCCAGTTCCAGCAGTAGTGCCCACATTTACATTATTAGCTAATGGTAGTTATTTGATTTTAAACAACGAATTATGTTGTGGTTTATTAATTGGTGTGGCTTATATAGTTACTGTATCAGAGCGTGTAGTGTGCTGCAAGAATGTTCTATACCCACCCACGCATGGCTCTTCAGATGTCTCCATCTGGCCACGGATCCCAACCTTGGAAGCGAAATTCAATGGTTTAAGCAGAATAAGGGCTCTTTTGTCTCAAAAACAAGTGACCCTGAGTTCGGCACGGGAAACTTATGTCCTTCACATAGCTAACACCCGCACAGAGGTGCAGGCGCTTTTAAACACTGATTTGCCATTTCATTTCTGCGAGCTGGTACACCAGATTTTTAATGCTTCTTCAACGACTGGGCTGGCACATTTTTTTAAACTAGTAAGCAGTGGCCTCGTGACTACGTTTGAAAAAGTTTTTGGTATCATTCCCACGTTTTTCCACACTATTTTTGGGAGTTTGTTTGGTGGAATACCTGTATTGCTGGCTGTGGCCGCAGGCTTTCTGTTGGTGTTTTTCTTCATAAAACATGGATGCCCATCCTGCGCAAGACGCCGTTCAACGCCTCCTGACCATGTGTCGTAATCGGATGCTCAATTACTATGGAACATTGCCGCTTGCAGCATTAAGCACGGCCTATAGATTGTCATTTCGGTTCACCGACTTCACGTGTGTCCAACCTGTGTTTCACTGCCTGAGCTGCGAGTTCGATTGGGCGATTGATTTATGCCTATGCTTGAGGACTGCTCCTGACGTCGATTTTGATCAGCTAATGCGTCCCGTTGTGGCTCACGAGCTGATCTGTTCTGGCGAGAGAGTTATGGCCTTGGCAGCGATAAATGGAGTTCTGGGCCAATGGGAGATCTCTGCAGCGGCGAATGCCTTTCTGACACACAGCGTTCTGGTGAACCCACCGAGTTGTCCTCTGACGTTGCAGGAGGATCCGATGCTGGAGGAGCACATATGTTCTTTCCCATTGCTAAAATGGATGGCTGAACTATTTTCGGATGATGGCAGTGATTTCATACTGGAGGCTGTTGCAACTTTCTTTGCATATACTTTCCAATCGTGAGATGCCTGGAAGGAATGCTTTGTTGTGAAATATAACTTTCCCCTCGCTGAATTGGAGGGATGGACTATGTTCAGCTGATGGAGAGTTCGCTCACGTGATGTTGCTGGAGATAACGTCTAAGTGGCACATGACTTTGGATATCGGATGAGTGCCTTGGTTTTTTCTCTTACAAACATTTGAAAGGATGCGACCTGGTCATACATTTCATAATTTTTGAACCGGGCGGAAGACTTTTGGTTCAAGACTTTTGATATTTTTTTAGATTTGATGCCACTGTAGGCATTCATACATATTCATTCATACATATTCATTCATACATATTTTTAGCTTATTTTAGCTCAAAACTATTGAATTTTGCTTTCAAATTGTGTATCTGATTTAGTATTGCCTTTTCCCTTATGATTGGCGGTGCTCGGACCAATGGGGGGGTGTCATATGGATACTTCATTACATATATTGCGTTAAGTTAGCATGAGTGTATTACATGTTTAAACAGCCGTTTTGCCTTCAGGCTTCAGTTTTGCACACGACACGTACTTGTTGTTGTAGCTTTCAGCCTAGAAGTGGTGAGGTGTTTTATTTGAGAATAATATGTTATTCCTATGCTATCAGCTTTGCCTTGTACACTTGGTACAACTGTCTGCACACTGAGAGCTGCACACTCTAAGATTAACCTAACACAAGGTTGCTGGGAAGTCTGATCCTCGCACCACATTAGACATTAGACATAACACAAATAATGTTGATGCCAACATATTGGGCTCTACGCGGGTTTAAGATAGAGTTACACGGAATGAACGCAGACACTTGGTGCTGCGCATGAAGAGAGCTGGTAGCGGTTGATGTGAACTGCTCCTACTGACATTGAGAGGTATGGGGCCGCCCTGCTAAAACCCGAATGAGACCTTCTTAGATATAATATAATATGCTAGATAGGGTGCGCGAAATATAGGTGATACAGATTTCTATAGAAATTGCATTATAACATGCTAGCACCTTTTGCTTACTATGGATTAGTGACTATGCTGCTGACTCTGATTTTTATAATCTGCATTTTGGTATTATACAAGATACTGCGTTTGAGAACTTTGCATTGAATAATAAATATTTCAAACTTGCACTTGTGTTCTTTGACTCTCAGTTTTGGTTTGAAATGATTATATAACGAAAGAGTGTTCATGTGTTCCACGACTCCTGAGGTATTCTAAAGATCATGTTCTGGTTTGTCTAATACATGGATCATTCCATAATGATCCATGAGACACTGTAGCTAGCTAGGTAACGAGATTTCTGACACTGAGATGAGTTTTTGGATCATCCTAACTCACTGAGGTTCTAGATCTCTATGCACAGTTCTGTGGGAGAACGGAAACCCTGCTACACCAGTGCCTGATGTTGCTCTCGAGTTGCCTGCAATTTCCAGTCCTTTATTGAGTATACTGCCTGGTACTCAACACAATGAAACTGACTATACTTATCCTACTGACTTATCGATGCCTGATTTGCAAATTTGCTTGGCTACAGAATCCAGATTTTCATTTGACACTGTTTCCCACACATCTAAAAAGCCCTCGAAAATTTATGTTTTGGCCATACTGTTTAAAAAGCATTTTTTGATTCCCCCTTGGACTTATATTTGGATGGTGCTTTTTTCGATTTACCTTTTTATGTGAATTGGTTTTGTGTTTTATTTTTTCCGTCTCATCAATGGACACTATGTCGAGGAGAGAACTTGCATTCGACATATCAATGGAACTTTGGCTCCCCATTCCTCATCACACAGATTGAAGAGAGACTTGGGCTTTGTTAACATCACTGCTTGGCCTGTCTTAGATGGGATTGTATGGGATGCTGTTCGATTTCAAATTCATGGGCCCACTGAGGTTATAAATGTCCCTAATGTGCTTAGAGTGTCTATGGGGGATGTAGTTAAACAAAAGATACGTTCTGATGATTGGGATGTTCAGGCCGTTGAATCATTGTTTACTGATTTGAAATATTATGCTGCCTTTGATGCTGAGGATTTGTACTTGGAATCTGCTAATTACGGTGATTTGTATTGTTATCAACATTTTGGCAATCACTACCTGCATAAAGCTAATACCAAGAGGCTCACTGTAAATTACACCCAGTGGGAAAACTGTCCAGCTCCTGTACAAGGCAGTTCTGCTACCTTTTTGAAAAGGTTCACTTACTTTACAGATTTTAATCAATCTAATCCAAATGCCCTTTATTTTAAAATGGGTGAAAAGTCTGTATCCAAAGTTAGACTTACCAATACTAAATGATTGTATTCGAAGTCCTTTCTAGACCAGTTGGCTTTTGGGGGCTAAGAGTTGTGGAAGGATATATTTGACCTTAAATCAGTTTGGGATTCTAAAAGCTGGCAAGTGCAAGGCAATGAAGCTTTGCACGGTACATGCCTCATCCCGAACCATTTGTTGTTTCTGAATTCTACGATTTCACAGACAACATGTTTTGGATTGGCTACTCCTAAAAAATTAAATGTTCCTTCTTTTCCTGATTTAGAGAAATATTCCAGTTGGGGTAATACTACAAAATTTTCCGTGAGAGAGTTCCATTATTGAATTCCTCCTTTAACATATCCAGTTTGGATCCCGAAGGCTGGTTGCTCTGGCACAGAAGTGCTGATTCATGCCAGCATCATTTTCTGGGTTTAGCTCATGACTTTACACAGGTCAGGGTAGATCCCCGTTTTGAAAGTGGCCATTCTGTGACTACCTATTCTGTAGTCAAATTGTGTCAGAACTGGCTCAGACATTATACCTTGGCGTCAGTTAAACTGCATTTATCTAAACTGACTGATGATGTTGATCTGAATGATTTTATTAAAGGCCCCGCTAAAGGTAGATCTAAAGATGGATATATGCTGTTTATAACGAGTTCTGGAAAAATTCCCAGATTGAGGCGGCTACCCGCCTTAGAGCTATAGATACAGCTAATTTAGAAAAAGTGCAAGCAGTTGTAGATAACAGCATTAACACGCTCTCTTCTCGCATTTACATGTTTGATAATATTGTGTCATCTGTGGTAGATATTGTGCAAGATGAAGTGTCTGCTTTGTACCACGGTCAAAATCAGTTGCGTTCCATTATGCAGTTTGCATGGACATTGCAGACCCTTAAGGCAGGTAAAGTGACGTGGCATTACATGAATACGTCTTCCTTGTTTGCCCCTTTTAATTTGACTGACAATCAATGCTTACTATCGATGAAGGATGCTTCTTTTTCCATGTTACACATTGAGAGGTTAGAGCCTTTACAGTTTTCTGTGGCAGAAGCCAATGCTGCAACGTGGCTTATTCACGGTTTATTAACTCTGCCGTTTCCTTTGTTTGAGTTTAAAAATGTGTGAAGTACTTTGCCATTGGTAGATACGAGCCTCTTGGAAGTTCTTATCTCCATGAAACCTGGTCGCTTCCTTTTACATATAGATGCCTTAGGGATGGAAGAGAAGTTTATTTGAATGGTGAAGAATGCACTGAAACACCGGATCATTCCTTAATGTGTCGACATATCCAATTACATGGCTCTTGCAATCAAAATGAGCCTAATTTAACCTGTGTTTTGAAAGGTACACCCGTACCTGCAATCGTTCCCACATTCACATTGCTGGCAAATTGGAGTTCTTAACTTTTAAACAATGAGGATTGTTGTGGGTTAATAAAAGGGATTGCTTATGTCGTTACAGTCAGCGAATGTGTAGTTTGTTGCAAGAATGTAATGTATCCACCCCCACATGGGAAACTTGATGTTTCCATCTGGCCTAAGATTCCGACCTTGAAAGCAGAGTTCAATAAGGTAAGTCGCATAAGAGCTCTATTGTCCCAGAAAGAAGTTGTCCTCACATCTGCTCGTGACACATTTGTCCTTCACGTGGCTAACACCCGCACAGAGGTACATGCTTTATTAAATACTGATTTGCCCTTGCACTTCGGTGAGTTAATTCACACTATCTTCAATGCGTCCTCCACGTCGGGGCTAGCTGACTTTTTTAAAGTGGTAAGCAGTGGCTTAGTGATTTCTTTCCAAAAGATTTTCGGAGTCATTCCAGCTTTCTTTCATTGTATTTTCTTCAGCCTGCTTGGTGGATTTCCCTGGCTACTGGCTCTTGCTGCTGGCGTCCTATTGCTGTTTTGTTAATTTCAAAATGGATGCACATCCTATGTTACAAGACGAGCTGTCTCGGCTAGGGCTCCTACGCGCCCGGATGCTTGAGTACTATTGTGCGCTGCCTTTTGATACACTGAGTGCAGCTTATGGATTATCTTTTCGATTTTCCTACTTTACATACATCCAGCCAGTTTTCCATTGCCTAAGTTGCGACTTCGAATGGGCCCTGGATTTGTGTCTCTGCAATACGTTGTCTCCCGATGCGGATTATAATCAACTTATGAGTCCCTTAGTTACTCATGAATTGCTTTGTTCTGATGGAGGGATTATGGCTTTTGCAGCGATGCATAGTATACTGGGTCGTTGGAATGTGTTCGCAGTGGCGCAAGATTTCTTGGCTCGCAGCTTCCTCGTGAACCCACCGAGTTGTCCTCTGATGGTGCAAGAGGCTCTGGTAATTGAAGAGCATGTATGTTCTTTCCCTTTATAAAATTGGATGGCCGATTTGTTTTCGGATTATAACAGTGACTTCCTGTTGGAGGCCGTTGCTGCATATTTTGCATATTCATTATTAGGATGAACTGTGTTTGCAGTCTCGGTTTTTTGACCTACACATTTCGATGGACTATTGAATTTTTTTTGTTTTGGACCTTCAGAGTTTTTAAAACGCTTGCCTATTGACTTTATCAATGTCCGAAACTGAGATTTTTTCACAACAATTATATATATATTTCTTCTCCTCTTGGTTTTTAAAGTGCCAAATTAGAGACTTGTGTTTGAACTATCGAACTTGAACTCTGCGTTCCTAAATTTGTCCCTTCATACTTGTCCTAACAGTGCTTGGATCAAAGGGAGGGTGTCTTGTGTTTTGGTTTCACCTTTGCACTGTGTTAAGTTAGCATGAGCTTGTTAGAAGCTTAATCACCATTTTTCCTTTTCTGCTACCTCTGCACATGACACATTTTGTTATTACAGCTTTTTGCCTAGTTAGGTATTTTGCTTTACGCGAGAATAACATGTTTGCTTATAATATCAGCCTTGCTTGGCAAGCTATGTCTGTACATTGAGTGTCGAGGCCTTCAAGGTTATTTCAACACAGCGCTTATTGTTTGGATTGCTCAGCGCATAGAGTAGACATAATATGGATGCAGCTGTGGCCAACTTTGGGTTTAGGCGCGTTATATAATGCACTGCGTGAAGCAGGACACAGACACTTGATGAATATCCGTATTCAGAGAGTTGGTGCAGGAGATGATGTGATCTATTTCTGCTGAACCCAAAGGTATGGGCCCGCCCTTCTAAACCCAAAGAGACCTTCTGTAGATATAATATAATATACTAGCTAGGGAGTGTAAACTGAGGTTCTATTTAGACCTTTTTCCTTTAGCATTTTGATATGCTTTCACCCTTTGTATTTTATGGAATAGTAACCATGCTGTTAACCTTGTTCCTTATAATATGTTTGCTTGTATTAGCTAGGATACTGAGTTTGAAAACACTGCATTAGAAATAAACATTTCAAACTTGCACGTGTCCTCATTGACTCCTCGTTCTGGATTGATATGTTAGTATAAAGAAAGAGTGTTCATGTGTTCCACATTACCTGAGGTTTTCTAAGTCCATATTCTGGGTTGTCTAATCATTGGGGGTCGGTAAGAACCAATGAGACACTGATTGCTAGTCTGGTAGGGGATTTTGGATACTAAGGTGAGTTTTGGCACACTCTAATTCACTGAGGTTCTAAGTCTCTTTGCACAGTTCTGTGTAGGAGCAGAATCTCTGCTACAGGGTGTAATTCACACAGTAGATAGTCGACCCCCTTACACGAGTTAAATGTTGATGTTAATTTGTTACTAGTAAGTGGGGCTATCGTCTGGTTTTAGGTAGCATTGCAGATTTGACTGGTTGTTGAAAATATGGGGAAGTGGTGTTTTTGTGTTTTTTTTTAACGGGAACGCCTGGTTTTTATATCATTAGCGTTGGTTGTGGTTCTGGTTTGTGGTGATTTTGTTGGCGGAAGGAATCAATGGAAGAGTAGTGATTTTTGCAGTATTTACTAGGTTGAGAATGGGATGATAATTAAAAAAGACAGAAAAAAATATATATGCTTAATGAACATTATAATAAGAAATTAGCATTTAAAAAACCTTTGAAATTCACTGAAAACACCATAGGTTTCAGATATGTTTTAGTTAGGAATTAGCATTTAATAAACCTTTGAAATTCACTGCAAAAACCATAGGTTTCAGGGGTGTTATAGTTAGCTGGACATTTCACTCATACAAAACCATTGAAATTCCTCCGTTATAGTTAGTTGTACTGACTATAACTTGCATGCCCGCAATCCACTGCTGATGATGTCACATATTACATCATTCATGACATGGTCAGTGACATCACTGATGACATCACTTATGACATCTCAAATGACATTACTGATGACATCACTGATGACATCATCCACATGACAATCTGATACACCAGATCATACACTAGTATAACCTTTCATCACTCACTAAAAAATATAGAGTACCATCTTTAAAACAATGACACACCAATACAACTTTCTAAAAACCCACTCATTGCTTTGCAGATCTACACACACATCTAAACACTTACATATACATTTACTCATACATGCTGACAAAGATCAATAGAACACTATTAAATATAATTTTACACCTAAATTGACATTACCCACCAGCACACATTTTATTGACTTATATAGTCATTCTACTCACTTATGCAAATAATTCATCATACTTACATTTACTCAGCTACACACTTATACAAACACCACTTTATTTATTCATATAGATAGTAACTCATACTTAGTGTGTTATGAAATCACTATTACAAGTATACAGTTTTCCATACAGTCACTCAGACAAGGACTGACTCTTATGTATACTTATTTACATACAACAACTATCACATATACTGCCTTTCATATTTATACTTTCTTGGACATGTATCATTGAGAAATATATTTACTAATCAACACCCCAATAAAGAGATTTACCCACCCTAACAACTGTTTCCACATGCAGTCTTAACCGCATATACCTACTAAATCAACTATTTACATATCTTTGGACAGTCACACTCCTCCCACCCAACCACACACATTCATTCTCCTGTACAAATACTCACTTAACTACTTAAAAGCTAATATAGAATTTCACATAGGTAGTAACCAACTTATGCAGTAGTTTACACAACAAGAGACAGAGTGATACAGATATTCACACAGTTTAAACACTATTCCATATATTTTGTGAGACACTTTCAATTAGTCACTTAGACAGTCAATCACAGTGCTACTAAATCCTCCATCCAGACTCAGTCTTCAATGCAGATTGATATATATAATACTACTTAAATAATAATACTTATTTAAATATCAAACCAAACCACATTCACTAGAAGATGCCATCAGTGATGTCATTTGAGATGTCATCAGTGATGTCTTCAGTGACGTCACTGACCATGTCATGAATGATGTAATATGTGACATCATCAGCAGTGGATTGCGGGCGCGCGAGCAATAGTTAGTACAACTAACTATTATGGAGGAATTTCAATGGTTATGTGTGAGTAAAATGTCCAGCTAACTATAACACCCCTGAAACCTATGTTTTTTTCAGTATATATATATATATATATATATATATATATATATATATATATATATATATATATATATATATATATATATATATATATATATATATATATATATATATATATATATATATATATATATTTGTGCAAGTTCCATATCAAAGGACACAAAACCACAATCCTCATGGCAATGAAGATACAGACACGGTCCTCAATTCTGTGCTTAAGTTTTATTTTCGGTGCTCAAGCATCACGACGAGTTTCGGTCCCACCTTGGACCTTGATCACATGACACAGTGTAATAGATCACATGGGTTTAAATGCTTTGTTAACAGTGATAGTATATCAAAAGGAGACTAGCTAGAGATGGGGTTAGTCTGACATTATTATTATTATTTTCATAGCGACTCAGTATCGTTTTGCCAATTGGCAGTGGCACCTGTTGGGTGTCTTTGGAAAGCCCTCACCCACCAACCTAGTTGGTGGCATGCTTCATCATCGGGCCCACCCAGTGACACCTAGCGTGTCCCGGGTGTGCTTCGACGCCTGATTACAGCGGAGCAGGTATGTCACTGTTACAGTGATGACATCAGCATAGTACCATGGACATAGAAGAGTTCCAATGGAACGAAGACCACAATTAATTTAAATACATGATCAAATATGTCAGTTTTAAAAGGTACATAAAACCCTAGTTTAAAAAAACGTGATAAAGTGCAGGAATAAATGTAAACAAGGTAAAAGCTTGAATTGCCTTGTTGTAAAAAGTGCTTTTGCAAGTGCAAAAAGACAGGAAAAATAGAAAAATGCGCTATGATGTTAAACAAAAGTTCCTACAATTTTGAGGCCAAAATTGGTTGCGTGTGAGGCGCATTGAAAATCACATATGTTCCGGTATAAATACCCGAGCCTCATTTTCTATGTGAAAAACACATGTGTTACAGGTTTGAAAATGACGGTGTAAAAACCCGACTCATAGCATCTTGTAAAGTGAATGCATATATTACAGAGATTATTTGCAGCAAAATATTCAGAGGAGAAAAAAGCATTTGATTACAGGAATTTGGAGCCTCAATAAAACAAGAGAGATTAAAAAAGATTCAGTTACATGGATAGCTCAGTTATATATTAGGTGGCTGGTTGGCTAAAGTTGGACTCGTTAACCAAGTTTCATGATATACATTTATGTATTGTACCAGTGATCTCCTAATAGTAGCCCTCACATTCCGGCTATGCTAAATGTAGAGTTGAGCAACTGCTCACATGGATATGTTATATGCACAGTCAGGAAGTCCTATTATGCTGATCTGTATGCTGTTTTTGTTATATAAATAGCTAAAAAATGCAAATACAAAAATAAATCCTAAGTTTCATATCAATATAAATTACAATAAAAATATGATTAATAAATAGGATAAAATAGCATACAGTGTGTGTGAGCAAGTCGTGACATTTGTGTTAGCCTCAAGGGAATATATGAATAGGAGAAAACTGTGCCAGAGTTAGCGAGGTGCCAACAAGTTTGATTATTTTGAATCAACCATTTATATATGCTGCTGTATTGTATACAGCTGAGGCAGGCTTACAGGCAAGTCGACAAATCCTCAGTCATATTGAGACCCGTGGGCTGTTTGGTATTCAGCTCGAGAATGTATCTTGTTTCTAACTGACGCAGTTTTTCTTCGCGGTTACCACCCCTTCTACTGGCTGGTACCGAGTCAATAACAAAGAAACTAAGTTCCCGGCTGTTAGAATTATGCACGGATTTAAAGTGCCTGGCCACCGGGTATGTGTTATCTTGGTTGGTTATAGCCCTGAGATGTTGCAAAATACGTTTATGTACTTGGAGTTTGGTACTCCCAACGTACATAAGTTTACAGGGACAAGATAACACATATACTGCAAACTCTGTTTTGCAGGTCAAGAGCTGTTTATTTTATGTTTTTGGTGGTCAAAGGGCGAGGTGTAGAATTTCATGTTGGTGCCTTGTTTGCAAGCCTTGCATACTTTGCAGTTGTAGAATCCACTGTGGGTTTTTAGCCAATCAGTGGACTCTATCACTTCTGGACTGGTCTTTATGAGTTCATCCCTCATAGAACGGCCTCTGCTGTAAGTGATGGATGGGCGCATCGGCAGAGTACCACCGATGACCGGATCACACAGTACCAGAGGCCAGTATTTCCTAATGATAGACTCAATTTTTTTGTGTTGTTGGCTATATTGTAGTATTATTCTAAAGGGAGTGCCCCTATTAGAAGTTTTACCTACAATAGCTTGAGTACTATTAGATCTACAGGGGATAACTTGCATGTTGGTGCCTGTATGTAGTAGGGATGAACGTTCTTTGGCCATGGATTTGGTGATGGCTATGTTGATGAGTTTATCACTGTACCCTCGTTCCCTGAATATCATAGCACTTTCTGTTTGTGCTTTGAGTAGGTCTTCTTCTCTGCTGTGAATACGTCTTAACCTCAGCATTTCCCCATAGGGAATGCTGGTTATCAGATGGCATATGTGGGAGCTTGAGGCATGCAGTGTTGAGTTCCCTGCTGTGGCTTTTCTGTGGAGCCTGGTCTCTACACTGTTTTGATGGATAAATACTTCAGTGTCAAGAAATGTTATAGACTCAGCACTTATGTCTGCGGTGAAGTGTATATTCAGTTCATATATATATATGTATACGATCTCGAACCTCCAACCAGTGGCGAACAAAGACCAGCGAATCCTAAAGTAAGGCAAAGATGTTTATTGCACCAGTTTCAGAAAGCACGCAGTGGACTGACGCGTTTCGGGCGGATGCCCTTGATCACAGTGAAATGCAGTTTAAAAAGCCTTATTCTTATATGCTGTGAAGTACACCATGTGACCTATAGACATATACAACATACTATAAAGTGGACATGGCTACATAAATTGACATATGAAAGATTCCCTTTTATACAGATTTGCTTTCTGATTTTTCCACCATTGTAAATTAAAACAAACATATTTCTGATTAAATTCATTAAAAAGATTGTCTACCTGCATAAATGCAATAACGAATGTAAGTTTTCACAAGCTCGGTAAATACAGTACTTAACGGTCTAAAACATTTCATCAATGAGTTAGCAGCATAATTTAAATGTGCAAAACATCGCATTTTGTAAACAATTGTGAAAGATGCAAATAGTAAAACATGTGTTAAAAGTAAAATGTTATATACATAAAATCCACACAGAAGTTTTACATTTCATAAAAACTGTTCTTTCCATCAATGGAATGTGCAAAATATCGCAATGTAAACAGATCATTTAATGCATTATCTGCTGATGTGTCAAAGTGCTGTCATAGCTAAGTCTACTGCTATAATTTTTATTGGGGACATCTATATTAGATGGCAGCCTCATACTATTAAGGGGCCAAAAAACCTGAGCATGAAAGGGTAAATAGATACAGTGGAACAAAAGATGGTCTAAGGGAAAACCAACAAAAATTGCCATGATAAAATCAAATGTGCCCATACAGCTGGATTTAATAAACCAGACCCGTATTACCCTGTGACTATAAAAAGCGATACAAAAAGGTAATATTCCAAAAGAATAAGATAAATGTGATAAATCATTTCAAATTAAATTGTTTCATAAAAGTGCTGGTTAGGGTAGGGGAGGTTTTCAGAACTAAAAAGTAACAATCTCTGGTGTCTACCCAAGGCAATCCGACAAAGGTTGGCATCCCCTCATTTTACGTAAGCCCTACAAAAAATGGTAAAGGTCATCTGATGTGTTCAGTCCATTAGGAACCTTGCTGTCTAGTTCTAGTATCATTTTTGTTTCAAGTTGTCGAAGCATTTTATCCCTGTCTCCCCCTCTTCGAGGTTTAGGTACAGAGGTGAGTACAAAATAAGTGAGACACTGTAGGTTGTTGTTATGTATACTTTTAAAGTGTCTCGCGACAGGGTAAGAACTGTCATTGTTGACAATTGCGCGGAGATGCTGCAATATTCTGGCATGCACCTGTAGCCTGGTGCTGCCAACATATCTCAGGCCACAGGTGCACCCCAGAACAAATACAGCATACTCCGTCTTGCAACTGTAGTTCCCTTTGATGGACAATGGAACAGGACTGAAAGGAGTGCTGTAGTGGGTGGTATTTATGCCAAACTTGCACGCCCTGCAACTTGAATATTTGTAAAACCCCGGCCGGGGTTTAAACCAAGATGTGCTTTTGGGTAGTTCAGGAAAAGGATTTGACACCAATGTCCTCATAGAGGGACCTCTGCGAAATGTAACAATAGGATTGCTAGGGAGTTGGGATGACAGAACTCCGTCTGTCATGAGAATAGGCCAACTCTTGGTCAGGATAGCCCTTATTTTTTCTTTCCTGACAGCTAAATGTTGTAATGAACCTAATGTTACAGTTAGTTGGATCTGTGCTTGTATTATTATATATATAGATACATATATTGGACTTGGCCATTTTGGCAGGTTCACCCCTGACCTTTTTGCTTTTTAATAGTACATAATTATAGTGATTTCTGGTCTTTTCACACTTTAGCACTGTGGCCCAGTGTAAAGTGCGTGCGCTCACTGAGTGCGTGTGGTGAGATTGACCTACCCTCCCATAGGAATGCATGGGGAATATGTGTGTCCATGGTAGTTCCTGATATGTGGGGAGTGCAGGGGCGAGTTTGGTATGTGCAAACTCGTGAGGTTAAATGCTGTGCGACGGTGTGCGCAGATTTAATGTGTCTAGTGTAGAAGTGCCACTTTTATAAGTTGGCATTTCTGATGCAGTGAATGTGAATTGGACTGTCTGGCTTGTGATTAAAAGGAGCTGGCTGGTATGCTAGACTCCAGGAGTCAAGACGGATCTGTCCAGTGGTGAATGGAGAGATCTGTATGTTGATGGCAGGAAGGAGTGCACCTGGGACCTGAATACGGCTGTGCCTTCCCTCGACAATGTTGGCTCCGCCCCCTGTGGTGCGTCTGATGTCCCTAGCCTGTCCAGTGAAAGGGAGAGAGGGGCTGAGCGAAACAAAGTACTCAGGAGTTCCCCTGAACCAGTTGTAGCTGGTTCTCCCAGTGCCAGCACCCTGTTAAACAAAGGAAAAGTGTGTATAAAAAGGGGATGTGACCCCATGTAGAATGTTCTGCTTTGGATCCTGACCCTGCAGGGCGTGCTGCTGCTGGGGCCCAGGGGGTCTGCCATGAGGGCTTGCCTCCCTGGGTCCTGCATAGCCCCTGGATGCTCTAAGGGCCATTGGAACTTTGTGCTGTATTCTCTTTATTCCTAGGGACTTCCAGGGCTCTTGTAGCACCTAGCGTCTGGTGAGCGCTACCTTTCCCAAGGACATTTTCTGCCTGCTGGATCCATTGCCCTGGACATTTTGGGCATAGCGCCTAGTGAGTGCTGAGCTTCCCTTGCCCAAGAGGAGCCGGGGCTGTGCAGCGTCGTGCTGCTGAGAAGGAATCCCCAGATTAGGGATTCTCCCATGACGCCTGCAATGCTGGTGCCCACCCTGCATCCTCATGTGCATTTTTTTATTATTGCATGGGTGCCCACCCCGCGACTTTGTTTTATGGGAGGAACGGGTGCCCACCCCGCTTTACATCTTTAATGTAGAGGGGGCCTACCCCTCATAGTGCCCAAGAGAATTCACAGCGTGGCCCATTGGTGAAAACGGAAGTCAGGCAGCATTGTGCCTGGCGGCAGGCAGGACTTCCAGGTCATCAGAGAAAGTAACGCGCAAGCCGCCGCCGCCTGGGAAGCCACCCGGATGAAGACGCTGGTGCCTGCCCGTGCTGGGCTTCCATGGCTGAGGGAGAGGCCCACGGGCACCATCACGTCGAGAAGGTGGCGGCTGGAGTAGAGTGAAGCCCCGGGTCCCAGGAGGGGGCCCGGGTGAAGAGAGTGCGTCCGGAAAGAGGAAGTGCCGGCAGAGCCTCGAGGGCTCCATAGCGAAGTCCTGCGTCCCCGGAACGGGCCCGGGTGAAGTGGGGAGAGATGCGTCAGCTGTTTGTTGGGGCTCCTGTGTTGCTCAGGGAAGCCCCGCACAGACCACACAGAACACCAGCAAAGTAGGGAGGATCCCCAGCGCCAGTCCCGAAGTGCAGCGAGGAGCGCAGGATCCTGCTTCTGAAGCCGGTGAGTGGATTCTCAAGATGGGGACAGTGTGAGGGCCAGAGCCATCCCGCCGTAGTGGGCCGCTCCACCATTGGAATACCAGTTACATGTGGAACATGTTTTGGCTTGAAGAGCCAGCGCGCTCTAACAAGAGAGGGCAGTGTCCTTTTCAAATGTATGGGCCTCATTGTTTTCTGAGCCAAAGGTGGCTCCAACGATTAGGGGGCATTGTGTTTGCCTAGCCTAAGTTAGTCCTAGAGCCTACGTGGCTCCAACATGGCGGCAGAGTTTGGTGAAGAAGCCCCAGTGAGGCCCCCAAGGGCCCGTTTTGCCTACTTAATCAGAGCCCCCGAGGCTCCAGCGTGGGTTATGTCTTGTTTGAGCCTACGTGGCTCCAACGATTGGGCATTCCTTTTTCTTAGAGGGCCCATGGGGGTCCCAGGGCCCACTGGGCCACTGCTGCCCATGATCGGTGATGCAGTACACTCCACTGTGGTTCATTTTAATAATAATTTTGCTCCGAAGCAGGTGACTCACTGAAAAGGACAGGACCCTACATATACCATGAGGCCATTCGACTGGCCACGCCCACTGAGGGGGGGGGGTGAAATTGCTGTGTAGCCGCCAAGAAAATGTTTGCCTTGGAGTTCGAGTCAGTGCCTCTGAAGAAGTTGAAAAACGAAACGCGTCAGGCTGACTTCCTAAGCTGTTACTGTATTTGCATCCATTTCGCAAGCTGCTTTCTACAAAGAATTAAAGCTGAAAATCTTACCTTGTTTGTGGGCTCCTCTATCTTGCAGGCAAACTCGGCGTTTGGATATATTGATATATATATATATATATATATATATATATATATATATATATATATATATATATATATATATATATATATATATATATATATATATATATATATATATATATATATATATATATATATCCCACTGCCCTAGGTCTTTACTAATGTCTGGATCTTTTGTTAGTACATTCCAGTACTTTTCAAAATATTTTGAATTTCGTAGCTCTCTTTACTATAAGTCAGGATGAGACAAGGTTTTTCATCTTTGTTTGTGTCATCTTTCAGTTTGTTTTCCACTATGGTCTCCACTCTACTTTTTTGCCTGGCTCGTTTCTCCCCTTTTTGGATATCCTTAAATGTGTAACCTCTGTCTAGGAACCATCTTGTTGTTTGTCTGAACAATAGCGCTTCATCCTGAGAAATTCTCCATAGGGGATACTTTTTACAAGTGACTGTGGATGGAAACTGGACCCATGCAGCAGACTTTTCGTGGCCGTCTTTTTCCTGAATACAGAGGTGTGGATTTTATTGGCTTTGATGTACACCCTTGTGTCGAGAAATTCTATTTGATTACGGTGGGTAAATTTCAACTCCTCTTCATTGTCATTGAGAATTGTCAGATATTCCAAAAACTGGATCTCAGTTCCTCTCCATAAAAGGAAAAGATTGCCTATAAAGCGAAGCCATAAGGCTACCCTCGCTGTATGCTCTTCATCATGATTGACATGATTGACACCTGACCCTGAAACACCATATACAGTAGGAGATATACCAGCCTTAAGAACAGCTTATGAACTAGTTAACAACATGGAAAACCGTGATTTATCGAACAGTCAAATACTGAATGAAATGGGGATCATGACAACTCAACAAAAAAAGAACTAAATTCAAAAGCAAATCCAAATTCTGCCCTGCATTACATCCTGGGAATAAGGTGGATACCTTTTACGACCTGGTAGTGGCAGAACTAGATAAACTAGAAAATGTCAAAACCAAGAAAAAAGAAAATGTATCACTCAAAGAATGTGAAGCTTTGAACTCTTTAAACAATAATGCCCTAATTGAAATCAAATCGGCGAACAAGGGTGGCAATTTGGTAATAATGGATAAACAGGATTATGTTGATGAAGCAATGCAGCAACTCAACAATATTACCAATTATGACATTCTAAAGACAAACCCGATGAACAACTTAATCATTGATCTATACAAAAGAGTTAACAACTGGTTTGAACAAGATCTAATCAGTGAAGACGAAAATACATTTCTTCTGGTAGAGAATCCTGTGATTCCTACCATATATTTTTTTACCAAACATTCCTAAAACACTGAGGAGACCGCCAGGACGCCCCATAATATCTAGCTGTGGTAGTCTCTATGAGAATGTCGCACTATATGTGGATCATATCCTCGCACCGATAAAACCTAATCTTAGCTCTTTTATCAAAGACACTGGAGACTTTCTGAGAATCCTCATTGAGACCACATGGCAGCCAGACTATTTATTAGTCACCATTGATGTTGTGTCATTGTACACATCTATAGAAAATTATATTGGAATAAAGGCTACCTCTTACTTTTTAAAACAGAGACCTATTGGCGAACAAAAACATTCAGCCATGCTGATAGAAATGATGGAACTCTGCCTCAAGAACCACATCTTCCTCTTTAACAAAAAGTTATACTCCTAAATGTGTGGAACTGCTATGGGAGTTTCCTTCTCTCCAAGCTATGCAAATCTCATGATGTGGTAGTGGGAGAAGTGCATAGCTTGAGGAAAATGAAGGGCATACAGCGAGGGTAGCCTTATGGCTGCGCTTTATAGACGATCTCTTCCTTTTATGGAGAGGAACTGAGATCCAGTACATCAAAGCCAATAAAATCCACAATTCTGTATTCAGGAAAAAGATGGCTACGAACAGTCTGCTGCATGGGTCCAGTTTCCATCTACAGTCACTTGTAAAAAGTATCCCCTATGGGGAATTTCTCAGGATGAAGCGCAATTGATCAGAACCTAATGAAATGGAGAAAAAATTCAAAGAAACAACAAGATGTTTCCAACACAGAGGTTACAAATTTAAGGATATCCGAAAAGGGGAGAAACGAGCCAGGCAAAAGAGTAGAGCAGAGACCCTAGTGCAAAACAAACTGAAAGATGACACAAACAAAGATGAAAGACCTCGTCTCATCCTGACTTATAGTAAAGAGAGCTACGAAATTCAACAAATTTTGAAAAGTACTGGAATGTACTAACAAAAGATCCAGACATTGGTAAAGACCTAGGGCAGTGGCCCTTGATCACATACAGGAAAGCACAATCTCTTTCGGACACCATAGTAAGAAGCCATTTTGAAAGTCCTTAAAAAATATTGTGGCTGGGGACAAGAAAACAAGGTTTTGGAAAGTGCTCAACATGCAAAGCGTGTAAAATTGGAAGGAATTTAAATTCCATCAAACACCCAAGAGAACGAGTGTTTGAAGTTAAGGACAACACCAATTGTGTAACCGGTCATGTTGTGTATATGCTAGAGTGCTTCTGCGGCAAAAGATACATTGGCAGCACAATATGTTCCTTATAAAAGAGAGTGCTGGAACATATAAGAGCTGTTCAAAATGATGACATCACTTATGCGATGGCCAAACATATGAGAACACATCCCGGCCGCACTTGGATGAACATGAAGTACTGAGGACTAGCTATGGTACCGTTACACGAAAGAGAAGGCAATCGTGTTTTGAAACTGAGACGTTTGGAATCCAAATTAATTATACGCTTCAGAACAAAGGACCCAATTGGGCTCAATGGGGACGAGGAAATATATACACATCTATAAATACCTCGTAAATATATATATAGATAGATAGATAGATATTTATAGATAGATAGATATATTACCTACTGGCAGCCGTCAGTAGTTAGTCATGGTTAGGACCTAGTTTCAGTAGGAAAAGCTTTTTTTTATTTGCCCATTTCTTTGGCAATGGTCGATGAATCTTCACAAAACTTACCCAACAAAGTGTCAACTTAAGTTCTATTGTGCATGGGAAGTTTTGGGATGATCCATTTAACAGGAGCTGAGAAAAAAGAGGCTTATGAGAAGTGCATTTTCCCATTTTAATTCCCATAGGGCATATAGTCGAACCTACAGCCTGAACTGCTGGATGGAATTACACCAAATTTGGCAGGAAGGTAAATGTTGTTATGCAGATTACTCTTTCTGTTATTTGGTACAAAAAGTGATATCTCTGACCAAGTCAATGCTGCAGAAGAAATTATAGATGATTGTGGTGAGGAGCGAGCAGAATAAAGGGCAGGTGAACACATGATCATCTATCATTTCTGCTGCAGCATTGACGCGGTCCTCTGCTACTGACCCAAGGTGCACTAATTCCTTGATTGTAAGGTTGGCTTAGGAGACCTTCTTAGATTTATTCAATGTAGGAACATTTTTAATTACTTCCCTACTTAGAGCCTCATTCGATGTTGGTCGGAAAACATCTGATCGACTCCTTGTCAGAATGGTTCCGACCAACTCGGGTTCGGGGAGTCTGACCGACTGATTACAATGGTTCCGAACATCGTTCGGTCAGACTCCCATTGACTTCAATGGGAGCTTGTGTTCTGACCGACTACACAGGCTCAAATTGAAAAATGCAGTGGGTGCAGAAAACTTTGCACCCTGTGGAAGTCACCTGATGGTGCATGCCACAGTGTGCACGGTTGCAAAGAGGGGTTCCACGGGCACCACCACGGGCCTCAACCGGAGGGCTCGAGGTGAAGGGTTGCCTGCTACACACCCCCAAAGTCAGTTTCCGACAGCCTTCTCTTGTCGGACAAACCAATTCAGAGAGGCTGTCCGAATCTGATATCGTAATACGTTGGATGGAAACATGGTCCATTGAGCTATAGGATTCGGCTCCGACCGACTCGGAGTCTCCGAATGCGGGTCAGAACCAAGTTGGACAGACCGAACGGTTACTTTCCATCATAATCGGTCAGATGGATATGTTTCCGAGTCGGTCGGAAACATGGCTTCTGACTCGGGTTAGGAAAATGCAAATGCCTTTCAGAGTCTTTCCGACCGACATCGAAATGAGGCATTTAGTCATTTTCTGCTAATCATTTGAGACCATAAATCCATGCATCTAACCCTGACTAAGGGTAAGGATTCCTATTAATATTTTTTGGTCCTCAAGAAACGTCATGGATCCTTCCTGGACCCCTGAGGCATGAAAAATGTCAACCTTAATATATTGAAAGATTGGCATTCTTCATAATTAGAAGTTAGCAATCTACACATACTTTTTATCCATAGCAAGGGGATCCCTGATTAAATGTATCTCAGGTATCCCTTAGGTAGTTTTAATTCACACATTTCACTCACGCCACACACCTGCACTCACAATCGTAGCAATATTTAAAAGATCTCCACCAAAGAGGCCTCTTGAAAGGCACGTGGGGTATTGCAGCGCTGACCCCACAAGGAGCTAAGCCCGATTAAGAGATCCTCACGGTGTGTGAGGGCACTACCTTCCAATACGGAAGGACACCTCCCTCTTGCTATAATCCATACAGACGCAGACTTTCTAAGGAACATTTACCCTACTAGTGTTTTCGTACTTGGCCTTGGGAGCAAGGGGTCTGAGGCCAGATGTAGGTATCCAAATACAGGTCGGTAACAGCCAAAAATACCGATTTTCGCCCGTTACCGACCGGTATTTGGATACTGAGAAGTAGGGCATCTTAAAATACAGATTCTGTAATTTTACCGAATCAGTAATTTTACCGAATCGGTAAAATTATCGAATCAGTAAATTTACTGATTCAGTAAAATTACCGAATCTGTATTTTGAGATGTAGCTAGCACTGTAAACAGTGCCACAGGGCTTTAAAGATTTGTTATTTACCACCAACTATTACTAAATAACGAATGCCTGTCGATATGCAAATCTGTGCATGCACACCTGTGCCATGTGGCACACATACATGCCCTTAGGGCATGTATATGGGACACATGGTACACAAGCCCTAATCAGGGGTACAACAGGGTGTCAAAGTGACACCCTGACACCCTTGAATTATTAGGTATTTACTGAATCGGTAATTACCGATTTGGTAATTGACATTCATTCCTATGGGCCTCCAGGCCCATAGGAATGAATGGCAATTACCGAGTCGGTAAATACTGATTCAGTAATTACCGAATCTTACTGATTCGGTAAAAAATACTGAATATTTACCTACATCAGATTTACCGATTCTAAAATACCGAATCGGTAAAATTCGGTATTTTAGAAAATGATTTACCTACATCTAGCCCCTGGAACTTTTAATAGTTCCCTGTCTCCCCCCCTCTTTGTGATTGTCATACTATTTTATCAATAATGAATAGTACTGCACCCTCATCGTCTCACTAACCAACAACTAAATCTGATGCAATGTTCACACCTCTGTAAGGGTGGGTGAGCCAAGAAGTTAAGTGTCTGGCTTGGATCATCGAGCCCGTCAATGAACCAGCCCTAAAAAGGTTTTCTAAGTAAATTATACAACAAACATCACTTAAATATTATAAAATCTAATCAAAATTTTAAAAAGTGTATTTCTTTACCATGCGGAAGCTTTGACATTAATACTTCGACGCATTGTAGCACTGCACTGAGAGGTACTTATAAAAAGTGACAGTTTTTAAACCTGAACCATTTGTGAACTAAGATCACACAATTTGTGCAGGTTTTCTGGGTTCACTTTGAAACAAAACAACCGCTAAATGGTGCTTATTTGTCCTTGTTTATGTTAAGGATTTGTTTCTACCTCTTTGTGAATTGTTGTGCAGTTTTTATATGTCACAAACACAGTAAATATTTACATGGGCACCAGTTATATTACACAAGTTCATGTTTATTATTAAGTGATTGCCCCAGAATCACAGGATGTTGAGCTGACACCAAGACTCAAACCTGGTTCTGCAGTTCCAAAGTCAGCAGCAGTGGCCCTGACTCCATCCTAGGTAGAGAAGCAGGTGTCAGGCAAGAAGCCACATGAAAGCTCAGCTTGCTATGGTTCGAGGTTCCAACAGGATTTCAGGCTGAGCCATAGTTAGGCTTCAGGCTCAAGCCTGGCTCGAGCTTTTCTGCGGCTCACATACCTTAACCCTCTGCCCAAAACCAGTACCCAGAACACAACACCCCAGTGAGGTGACCTCTGATCTCCACTCCTTTTCTGGCATGACATTTACACCAACATTCTCAGAGCACTCCTTTCATTTCCTCCAGCATTCACCCTACTCCTCCCCTTGCCACATTAAATGTTTATGCCTCAAGTGATTTTAATAAAAGTTCTCTAACATAAAGTGCACAACTGTCCGTGGGCACAGCAGCAGCAAAAACACATGAAGGTACCTCTAAATTTTCGAATCGATGTCTTAATATCCTGGGGTGGGGGGGGGTCTAACTGGGTCAGGGACCCTTTAGTTTGATACCGTGTGCAGGCAGTCACGCAACGCCCACTGGCCGACACTCTGCACGGGCAGCGGTACCCTGGCCTTAAAGTTCCTGACTCGTGCGGGGTGGGAGGAACACTCTCCATGTACTTTGGAGCGGGCCCCTCAAGTTTCGCTACGTCACTGTCCGCATAAAGCTCCAAAACACCACATCAGGGGTACAAGCACTACATAAATGCAGGTACAAAACAATATAATAGAAGAATATAGGCCAGCCGTACTGGTGTCGGAATACTGTATACTCGGTGCTGGGAAAAGTAAATTGAGGCACAGTTACAGATTTACAAAGTTAAGTATTACTCAGGAGAAGTAAATGCTGCGGTTGCCCACTCGGTGACCCCCACCCTCAGTGAACGATGGAACTATAACGTGAGTACTCTGCTCGAGATAATGAGGACGTTGTGCTCATTCACGAGGACTTCGCGCACCGTGCCCTGGGCTGCGCGCTTCCAGCCGTGCCGGCTCCTGCAGCTAAATGTCAGAGCCGCGCAAAGCACTTTACTCTGATTGGCTTAGAGGACATGGATACTTAGCCTATATAAACTCGCTGCGTGCATCACAACTGTCACCGGGGATAAGACGGAGAAACTGAGGGAGGGTGAGAGAAAGCAAAGACGTCTCATCAGCTGTGGGTAAGTAACACTCCATAGCGGATCTGTACTCACCTCAAGAAAAAGACAACGGTCACTGCGAGCGGTCTGCTACTGAGTCAAGCTCCGGCTGATTCTATACAGGTGCCAGCGAGCTCGCGAGGGCTGTCGCTTTTATTACCACATGCATGTTTATCGTTCGAATTGCTTTTCAGCCTGCAACTATAAAAACCCAGCAATTAGAAATGTGTCTGTGGCTATACTGAGATCGAGAACGATACTTGTGTGATTTACTTCGTGCTTGCTAAATTGATTCTACCTTTTTATACACACATGTACATATAAACCAGTTTACCACAGCGAACATTCCGCCGCGGTGTGGGCGTTCTAAAGGGTGGACAGGGCAGGTGTCGGCCAACGGTCATGCGCAGCACCAGGGAGGTAGTGCTTGCGTTGGCAATTGGCCAACGTGAGCGCGAAATGGGTTAATTTACAAGTAGTATATGAACTGTAAGTTAGACTCCTAGAAAGTGTTAGCCGTGTGTTAGCCTTCGGGTAATAAGCACGTCCTCAGGTCAAAGTGGGGTAAAAGGCTGCTTTATTGTACAGGTAGGCAAATCAATACATATTTATTATACAAAACAGGCCTCACTAATACATATTCCAAACTATCACCCCCCGCCCCTAAACAATTTTCCCCAAAAACAAACGTACCCAAAATTGTTCGGCCTAATCCTCCTCCCCAAACCCCTATCTACATCTCCTGCCTACCTCTTGCCTCCAACCTCGCTCCCTTGCTTCCCTCTGTCCGAAGCTATTCCTAATGCCCCCAACCCTTCCTGCCTGTCTTGATCTCCTCCAACTCTCCCACCTATCCAAGTGACAACCATCAGAAATTACATACATTTCTGCATAAACTAGCTGAAAATAATGATACTCATTTCAAGGGTGGGTGGGCAGGCCAAAATTAACGTCCCTACCTCACCGCACTCAGGAGGAAGTGCGTAACGGGGATTTTCGCGCTCTTGCTGATCGCACCAGCCAATCAAATTTGCCTCCTGTCCTGGGCCATACTAATGCCTGAAGCTGCCCGGGGGTGGACAATCTGCAAATGCCACCCCCAAGAGCCCTCATCGGGCAATAAAGACGTCCTCAGGCCAAAGTGGGGTAAAAGGCCGCTTTATTGGACAGGTAGGCAAATCAATACATATTTATATACAAAACGGGCCTCACTAATACATATTCCAAACTATCACTCCCCGCCCCTAAACAATTTTCCCCCACAACAAACGTACCCAACATTTTTCGGCCTAATCCTCCTCCGCAAACACCTATCTACATCTCCTGCCTACCACTTGCCTCTAACCACGCTCCCTTGCTTCTGTCTGTCCGAAGCTATTCCTAATGCCCCCAACCCTTCCTGCCTGTCTTGATCTCCTCCAACTCTGCCACCAGGAAAAACCCTAACCCAGGAGTTTTTCCTGCCTCCCTTCCCCCATTAATAAGGAAATTGCATTATCTTCTGGACACTTGTCATCAGTTAAATAAACATACCACCAATGTCGCCAAACAGGTGAAAAAACTTTATTCATTCATTAACCAAGTGCTATATATATATGCACACACACACACTGCCACCAAACAAGTGATAACATATCTTCTATATATACAAAGATCCTACCACATCTAATGAAAAAGGAATGAGTCGGCAGTGGACTTGCGTAAATGAAATTCTGGATATAAGTAATTAATAAAAGAGGAAAAACGGGGGAGCGGGTATGTATGTAAAAAGGGGGATCGTAACTAATAAGACAATGAAACAACTTGTGTATCTATTGAATACAACTGCAATGCTGTTGCTCCAACAGTGCATTTTCAACACCATATTTGTATTTTCAGAATTTTAGAAATCATCTCTTTTATGTTTAAGATATAAATTTCATTGCCAATAAAGGATAAATGGGCATTATCATATCTACAAAATTGGTAGTCCTCTTTTGTGATTTCGTTGTGAATTAACCAATATATACCATTATTAAAACAAAAACAATGTAGATCTCTGTTCACTTTCCTTCTCGCTCTTTCCACTGCTGTGAATCTCTCTGCCCCCCTCCAAATTCTGCGTGGCATTAATGCTGTTAAAACGAGTAGTGCTTTGGACCAGTTCTTTGTTAAAAGTTCTAAATCTGTTTTCATTTCTATAAGTAACCCAAGACCTGATAACTGCACTAAGTCATTTTCCCCTATGTGGATCAGTACAACTTTGGGTTTATTCTTAAAATACAGCTAGCTCTTCAAAGGCATTAGCTGACCCCACTTCATGCCACTTTTCCCAAACCATGACACAGACACCTCTTCAGAACGTAAACCCAAATTCTTCCCGAAATGCCTTTTCTCTGCTTGTTTTGCAGCCCACTTAACAAATGAATGTCCAATTATCCAAACTTGTCATTGTGACAATGATAAACTTGTCACCGCACCTGAAAAAAAAACAAACAGCTAAAGCAAATATCAATGGAAAACATTCTAGGAATGCTATGCTTTTCTTTTCTGCAACCCACATGGCTGACCATTGCTCAAGGGATTTATTCAAAATATATTTTGTTTGATTAAGGTTATTTCTGAAAAGGATCAATCACTTATCCTTATAATGAATCCATCAACAATTTTGTAATTCAACACGAGCAATATATCAACATATAACATGTAAACATGAAGACAAAAACACAAGGTGTATACGAAAAATATGATTTTATCAAATAGCTTAATCAAAGAAATCAGCTACATGTACAGATCAGTAAGTGAATAAAATTAGGGCTGTAGGTACACATATAAGTAAATTATCAAGTGACACAACAGAACCTAAATAAGACACCTATCCCAAAACATATTGAACCAAACAAAAGAAAGGGATAAAGTGTGAAGTCGACGTTTCGGTTTCTCTGACGTTAGTTTGCTGAAACCATCCTCAGGACTGTTATTGAATTATGGTCTGTAAAGAGATTGTAATCTGTATCACAGGATTGACTGCATCCCGTTGATAGCTTGTCGTCAAAATGATTTGGTGATTCTATATATTATTGATTGGGAAACTATATTTGATAGTTCACGCTGTCGACGGGTTAGTCCGTATAGACGAGACGTGCTTTGAGGCTGCTCCGCTTGAATTCAAGGTGATGCAGAATTAACTACTGCTTTATTGATCATCGACCGATCGATATTTACCCGAATTTGACATCTTGAAACTACAATCTCATACATACAGGATTTTTCTGCTACCATTGCATTCGATTGAATATTGATGAGGAACAACCCGTCGACAGCGTGAACTATCAAATATAGTTTCCCAATCAATAATATATAGAATCACCAAATCATTTTGACGACAAGCTATCAACGGGATGCAGTCAATCCTGTGATACAGATTACAATCTCTTTACAGACCATAATTCAATAACAGTCCTGAGGATGGTTTCAGCAAACTAACGTCAGAGAAACCGAAACGTCGACTTCACACTTTATCCCTTTCTTTTGTTTGGTTCAATATGTTTTGGGATAGGTGTCTTATTTAGGTTCTGTTGTGTCACTTGATAATTTACTTATATGTGTACCTACAGCCCTAATTTTATTCACTTACTGATCTGTACATGTAGCTGATTTCTTTGATAAAGCTATTTGATAAAATCATATTTTTCGTATACACCTTGTGTTTTTGTCTTCATGTTTACATGTTATATGTTGATATATTGCTCGTGTTGAATTACAAAATTGTTGATGGATTCATTATAAGGATAAGTGATTGATCCTTTTCAGAAATAACCTTAATCAAACAAAATATATTTTGAATAAATCCCTTGAAGGCAAACTCACCCTTTCAATTGTATTACCCAAGCCCTCAAGGGTATTCCGGGTCGCTCACTCCTTCTAAAACTGACCATTGCTCAAGCATCATTTTCCCTCCCAAATGAGGCAAAAACCGGTGGCACCGGAAGCATCTGATAATAGTTGCATCTGCCAAACGAAATCTTCATCTAACGATCAAATTGTGACGCCGTTAAAATCTTTCAAGAACCTTAACCACACCTCAAAATCGGCCCGCATGCTGGCAGTTATCCTGATTCTCTGATGTGATAGTTTAATGCCTGACATGGAAAAAAACAGACACCTGCAAAATGTTCTGCCTGCCCGTATGACTCTGCAGGCAGAATTGTAATGGCCTAGTAAACATTGAACTTCAGACAATGTCAATTTGTTCACCTTTCTTGCATGTGCTAATAGTCTTCTCATTTCAATTATTTTCTTCTCAGGGAGTCTCGCTTCCATTCTAGGTGTATCTATTTCAATGCCAAGAAATGTTGAACAACAACTGGGGTCTTCCATTTTGTCCTCTGCTAGAGGAACCCCCACATCTTGTGCAAATGCTTCAAAATCCTTCTATGCCTTTTCACACTGCTGAGAACCCGCAGCTCCCAAGAATAAAAAATCATCAAGATAGTGTGTCACGTCATTATGTCCTGTTCAAAAAGAGAAACACTGTTGTAGGAATTAGCTAAAATATTCAAACAACCTGCATGATATCGCACAACCCATTGGGAGAGCCTTATCCACAAAAAATTGGTCTTCAAAATAGAGACCAAGCAACGAGAAATTGGAAGGGTGCACAGGCAATAGTCTGAAAGCAGACTTGATGTCACATTTTGCCAAATTAGAGTCCTCCCCCATGATTCTTATCATGCCTAATGCTGTATCTACAGAAGCAAGTTTGACCATGAAGCCTTCCCTTGCTATAAAGTCGTTAACAGAGAAACCATGAGGCCATGATAGATGTTGGATCATCCTGAATTCTCCTTCTGTTTTCTTAGGGACCACGCCTAATGGGGAAACAATGAGATTTTCTAACGGCCATGAATCGAAAGGGCCTGCCATTCTCCCTTCCTTCACCTCTGTCAACATCTTCTTCCTTACGATGTGCGGAAATTCATTTACAAACTTTAAATTTTGTGAAAATCTGCAACATCTAGGCCCTGGATATCCCAGTTTAAGCCCTTCTCTGAAACCCCATTCCAGTAATGTTGCTTCATGTGTATCAGGATAGAATTGTAACCATTTACATAAATTGTCCACCTTAATTAGAGTAGAAGCCCTTGTTCCCAGATTTAAAAGCACAACCTCTTCCTCTGTGTGGGGCCCCTCCTCCCCAATTGGATTGCTCTCTGAAACAATGCATAATGGCGTGCTTCCCACCGCACCTTGAGCACTTGTGCTTATATTGGCAAGGATTTTTTTGCAGTACCCCTTATTAAAGTTCCAGCAAGCGCCGGATATAAACTTTTGTGGTCTATTCCAAATACCCACCCCCCAGGGTGGGTCTGTTCTGAAAAGGCTGATTAGGAACCGCTAGGCCGCTTACCGTATGCATGGAAGGTGGATGCCGTTGAGGGTACATTCTATGAACCCAAAGTTCATTATCTATCTCACCCCATGACTTATCTGGTATTAAAACTAGTCTAGCGCTAAACTTCTCATTGTAGTGTAACCAAGCATAACCCTCAAATTCCATAGAAGCTTTCCTTATCATGTCTAAATATTTAAAATTACCACTGACCTATTGGGGAACTTTTTGAAGTATACGCCCGCGAAAATAAGGAAGGCTGATGTCCATGTATCTGTTTTAGTGGGCACCCTTGGGCTCTCTGCCCACTCCTACGCTTCCTCCCTTGAACCTTCTTTTGCTTGTATTTCCCTATGAAGAAGTTTGAACACATCAATAAACTCGCCCTTCCAAATCGTTTCTTTTCTAGCCTTATTCAAAAGAGCACCCAATGGCATTGACAAACCCATGTAAGGTAAGCGTCTCAAAAGTCAATGTATTTAATACCTCACCTTCTGCTTTAGTACTCTTATCTGAACTTACCGTAACTTTAACCTTGTCATCTGAAATCTTACCGCCTTTAACCACCTGAATAGCTGTATCTTGTAATGTGACTTTATTATGTTCACTGTCCATTCCTATGCTCTTATTTGCACTAAACGTTTATGAGTAAACTGTGTCTGAACCTCACCTGGGTTTAGAGATGTGTGCTCCTCAATCAAAATTCATTTCTTTGTCCCCCTATTTTGATGTCTTGTACTGGGTCTGCCCTGAGCACCTTCACTTTCTTTGTCTTGAGAAAAATAAACTCTGGAGACATTTTTAGTAAACCCCCCCTTTTCCCTTAAAGATTCTTGAAAGCCTTGTAATAGCTAGCCCTCATTAACAATTTCTTCCTCTTCCAAAAATTCATTATCATCATCCACTGAAGGTCTTTCTACTTCCCCCATTCATTAAAGACATGACTCGTTTCCTGTTTATTTTATTCACGGGAACTGAGCAAGGCACTGTGCTTGTCCGCGGCCTGCCCTGCCCTCTTTTGGATATGCGGGGAACCTTTGAAGCTGTTGGAGACTGCGGGGGCTACCGGCTTAAATCAGGTGAGGCGCCGGTCAACGATTGCCCACACCTCGTGAAGGCGTTGGTGAGCCTTCACTAGAGCTACAAGCGGTCACGGTTGCTGAAACTCCACCCAAAGACTTCCGCATATGCCACTCCATTCCCACCCAAGCCTCAGATAAAACACAGGGCAATATGAGGTCTTCCCTCCAGGCCTCGCACAACGCATGCAGTGCTTCCTGAATGGAAGCAGCTGCCTCCATAATTATCAAAGCTCCGATTTTTTTTTATAAAACGGTACCACAAAGCAAAGCTGTCAAAATTAACGTCCCTACATCACAGCACTCAGGAGCAAGTGCGCAACGGGGATTTTCAGGCTCCTGCTGCTCGCGCTAACCAGCGCCAGCCAATCAAATTTGCCTCCTGTCCTGGGCCATACTAATGCCTGAAGCTGCCTGGGGGTGGACAATCAGCAAATGCCACCCCCAGAAGCCCTCGTTCTGCATATTTATTTATTTATTTATTTATGAAATTTGATAAAGCGCGAACAATTGCCCGAAGGCGTCTCGGCGCTGCAACATCTGCATCAGGATATCCACTAAGTGTGTTTGAAGAAAGAGACGAGATTAATGGTTAAAAAGCCAAGTTTTTAAATGTTTACGAAAGGACCAAAGAGTGGTGCAGGTTCGAATTGACTGAGGGAGGGTGTTCCATAGTTATGGGCCGAGGCCAGGAACCGGCGGTCTCCCCAGGAGACCTTCTTAGTACGAGGCACCACTAAGTAATTGACAGTAGAGGATCGCAGATTCCTTTGACTGTAGAGGGTTAGTCGATCTTTGAGAAATTGAGGTCCTTGTCCATGGAGAGCTTTATACACAATACAAAGCGTTTTAAACTTGACCCTGCTTCTGATTGGAAGCCAGTGTAGTTTCCTGATGGTGTCTGTAGCAGACATGTGTTTGGGGATTCTGGCAATTACTCTTGCTGTTTTGTATTGTTTGCATTTTATCAAATACCCTAATCTGGGCATTTGCAAAGAGGGTATTACAATAATCCAAAGTGGACAGCACTAGGGAGCTTACCAGAGTTTTCACAGCAGTTTCGAGTAGGAAAGGGGTTATTTTCCTTATTAAACGTAGTTTATGAAACGCCGAGGAGGCTACTTGGTTAGCGTGGGCAACAAAGTTGAGTTGGTCGTCAAAGACAACTCCCAGATTTCTTACCTTGGGCGTGGGCTTAGGCACAGTTCCAAAGGATGCAGGCCACCAATCGGGTGACCAGCTTGGAGTGAGTTGTCCAAAGATGACCACCTCCGTCTTATCCAAATTGAGCTTTAAGCAATTGGAAGACATCTAGTCTCCAATTGCCAACATACATTCCTTAAAACTCTCGGCCATTTTATGTCTGTTGTTTCTAATGGACAAGACCAACTGAGTGTCATCTGCATATGAGGTAAGGCTCATCCCATGTGCTCGAATGATGTTGGCTAGGTCCGACACGTATATGTTAAAGAGTGTCAGACTCAGGGATGAGCCTTGTGGTACCCCACATGGCAGAGACAGGTTAGTTGAGTGAATGGATCCCAAGGTGACAGCCTGACTCCTGACTGAGAGAAAGGAGGCCAGTAGATCTTTAGCTGCATGTTGGATGCCCATTTTTTCGACACGGTCGACCAAGATGGAGTGGTCGACCGTGTCGAAGGCAGCAGATAAGTCAAGTAGCACCATCACTGCTGTTCCACCCTGATCTCGGATGACTCTAATGTCATCCACCGCATTGATCAAGGCGGTTTCAGTACTGTGAAACTTACGGAACCCAAATTGGGTGTATCCAGTAAGTGGTGTTCCTCGATGAATTCAGATAGCTGTGAATTCATCGCTTTTTCTGCTACTTTTGCCAAGAATGGAAGACTGGCTATCGGTCGATAATTTTTCAGATTGGCCTTATCCAGGTGTGGCTTCTTAAGAAGAGGTTTAAGGAGGGTTTTTTTCAGAATTTCTGGATAAATCCCAGATCTGAACATATGGTTACAGATATGAGTGATGGCAGGTATTAAGGCATCCATTACTAGAGGGAGAATATTAAAAGGGCATGGATCTAAAGCTGATCCGGTTTTGTTTGAGGAGATGATTTCCGCTATTTGAAGCTCAGTGATGTCTTTAAATTGTGTGAATAGGACAACAGGAGGGGTGGAGTACGTAGGTATTGAAGATTTATTGATGTCAGTTTTGGCGAAAAACGCAGTGTAAATATCGTTAACCTTTGTAAAAAAGAAGGTGCCCAGAGCATCACAGAGGGATTGAGATGGGGGAGGATGTAGGTCAGAGGAGTATCCAGCTAGATGCTTGGTGGTATCATAGAGCTGTTTTGTAGAGTTCTTGGCTTGCTCTATGCGTTCGCTAAAATACTTCTTCTTGGCCTCGGTAATCATAACTTTATATTTAGCGAGCATCTCTTTATAACGACTTTTGTTTTCTTCGTTATAGGACTTTCGCCAGTGCTTCTCCCTGTTCCTACATAGTTGTTTCTGAGCCCTTAACTCATCAGTAAACCAAGGAGCAGAGGGAATCGATCTGTTCCTTGTTACCTGTTTAAGGGGTACAAGTGAATTAGTAGCGAAACCGAGCCAGTCCTGAAATTGCTTGGTAGCTATGTTAGGGTCGGTGGATAGTATAGGCTGAGTGGTGGAAAGGCATGATTTTAAGATGGTGCTGTCTATATCCGTCCAGGCTTTGAAAGGTTCACGCCTGGGCTTAGGTACATTGGCTATTGTAGCTTCAGTGACGGTTATAGTGCCCAGGATAGCATGGTGATCAGACCATGTGAGAGGTAAACTATCCATTATATGAAGACCCTCAAGGTTAGAGAAGATGCCGTCCAGAGTATGACCGCCGTAGTGCGTGGGGAAATTAACCAGTTGCGAAAGCCCTAAGGTGTTCATACTGGATAGAAGAGAAAAGGTATCCCTATCTTCTGATTTTTTTTCTAAATGAAAATTGAAGTCACCCAGTACTGTTAGGGATGCTTCAATAGCTAGAGGTTCTAAAATCGTGCTAAGATCTGGCAGGAATTCTGACCGTGGTCCCGGTGGTCTATATATGAGAATTCCTTTGAAGTTGTCAGAGGGGGAGATTTTAATGGCAAATTGCATAGCTTTGCAGGTAGGCGAAGAGATCTGAGAGATCCTGACAGGATAAATGTCTCGGGCAATGATAGCTAGCCCACCTCCTTTTTTTTCGCTGCCGGTCTTGTCTATAGATCTTAAAGCCACTGGGAACTGCGACCACTAGGTCTGGGTCGGATGTATTGTCCATCCAAGTCTCGGTCAGAAACAAAATATCTATGTTTCTGTCTTTTACCAGGTCAGCAATCTCTTGTCTATGTTTCCCAAGAGAACGGACATTGGCAAGTGCAGTCGAAATGGTCTGTGAGTGAGTATTTTGTTCACCAGAGAAATGATGGCTTTACAATGGGCACAGCAGTACAATGATGACAGTGGGGGGAGAGCCGGGTCGAGCCTACTACAGTTACTAGCATCTGGTGGACGCAGCATACATTATTTTTTTATACAGTGACAATTTTTACACAACCAGTTCGCCATGTTCAGATGTAAGAGCGTCTTTCCATCTTTTTCTTGCAGGTTTGTTATGCTTCTGTCTAAAGCCACAGCCTGAGTTTCTTCTCTTTTGGTCACATATATCCTCTGATCATCAGGATACGTTCTTCACATTTAAATCAAGTAGCCACTTTAAAAGTGAGATCTGAAAAATAATGCAAACATATATGTATCTCTCTAGGGCTTGCCAACAAGCCCCACAAAACCCCTCACCCAAAAGAATTCCCAGTTGCGAAAGGAATCCGTGGAAATAAACTCAGCATGTCTTGAATCGTTTCAGGGCCGGCCCAAGGCATGTGCAAACTGTGCACCTGCACAGGGCCGCCAAACCCGAGGGGCCGCCACGACGACCGACCGAGCCGAGGATCGGATTCGGATCTATCACTGGCGTCCCCCTGGCAGGATTTGGCAGCCTCCAACCAGGCAATGGCTTGGCAGCGAGTGAATTTTGTGCCGGTGCTTAGCACCGGCACTTAATTATGAGGGCCGGGTCTATGGATCTGCTACGTACGTCACATCTTGATGTTTTTAAATGCTACCTTACTGCACTCGCAGCGTGTTTTTCACCTCTCCCGAGTGACTCAAGGCGGTTAACTGTGTTGCAGGCGGCTGTGAGACTTCTTTGTCTGTCACTTAGCCTGCCCTGAAGAGAAGATTCATATAAATTAATAATACATAATAGGTTGAACATGGCGGCCCGGGCCACGGCCCTTAGTTTAAATTCACTGTTTTGCACTGTTGCCGCTTGCCGGTGGGCCGTGGGCGGGGAGGACACACACACTGGCACCGATCTTTTAGGGCTGGATTTGGTTTCCGATGGGGGTAGGGGCTGTGCGCGACGTAGCGTGCGTGCGCAGATTTTTTTTAGCATTGCCACGCTGCCCCAACATAACCATCACAGCTCTCCTCCACCACGAATCGTCATTGTTCAAGTCAGCCCGAGTCCCGTCCTGACCAACGAAGACATTGAGGGCAGGGCAGCCTGTGCTGTGCAGGCATCGATCAGCCAGCAGTACAGTACTGTCTAACTGGTATCAAGCGGCACCAAGCCGCCTAATCGCGTAAAGGCAGTGCCGGCCGCCCAACACGAGAGTTACGGTAAGAAGTAAAGTAAACTAACTTACTTAGTATGCTCCGTGCCAAAACCAACGTTTTTTTGGGGAGCGTGGTGGTGAAGGTCCGGTTGTCAGATCACCGGCGTAGTGAGAGGCAGGCAGGCAGCTTGCCTCCGACTGCTCCATAAGATATCATACCATAATCAGATGGATACGATTAATGGATGTAATTCAAATTCACTGAATGCCAGACCAGTCAGTGCCTGGTCTAGTAGTAGCCGCCGTGCTGCGCCCTCAGCGCACACTTATCATGTGATATCTCGATGATAGGGCCTGAACGCGCCGCAGGACTGGCCTGCCAGGTTTAAGTTAAAAGACCTCCAGCTGGCTCGCTGATTTGTACAAACAAGGCGTGCAGCCACGCACAAATTAGGTTTCCTGTAACCCCTTGGGTAAAAGAGAGGCAAGCGACATTCCCTCTTCCATCAGGGTACAATTATGTATGTGAGTTTCTTGCTCACAGAAGGGCAAATGGTCCAGTCCAGTAAAACAAAATGCCAATAGGCGTCATACATCTTGACTGGAATAAGTAAATCCAGCACATTGCATGCGCTTCAAAACTATTTTTTTTCAAGAGAACTTTGGGCTCATTCGCCCAAATGCTTGGTGGGATCTATACCAGTCCTCCTGACAGGCCCTTTTCGATATGTATTCAGGCTTTAAATTGAAACCATGTGCACGCACAGGTCGGAAATTATAGTCTCGTCCCCACGTGCGCCGGTGCTTGGTAGCAAATGAATCGTGATTAAGGGGGAGTTAATCCCCCCATCTGTCCTATGCCAGCTTTATTTCCATAATTAAAAAGTGGCAATAGAAAAGAAAGGACATGGTCTAAATGTAACTGTCCTGTCATAAACAGACACCGCTGTACATTTCAAAATAAATCAAATTAAGGGAAATGCCTTTCCTTTGTGTTTTTCTTTTTCAAACAATTTTAAACCAATTTAGGTATGTGTACTACATTGTATTTCTGCATGGTGGACAGTTGTAGAATATATACTAACTTCACTAAAGTGACTTGAGCAGGGGCAATAATACCATTGTGAATATCCACCAGTTATCCTTCAGATTTTGTGCAGACTTTCCGAATCCAGTGCTCTTTGCCCAACCACCAGCGAGGGAGGATGGGTGGGGAGGAGGGGGATACATGCTTTTTTTTTGGGGGGGGGAGGGGGGGGGGAGGGGGATGAAGGGGGGGGGGTAGTCTGATTATTTTCTATTGTCTGCCAAGCAGTACCTCTTTTGGTTTCAAGCTGCCCACGTCTTTTTATAGCTTAACAAGGCAAGGCCTACTAAAGGACAGTTTGGTACCTGCGTGTAACATGGGCGCCTCCTTAATGAAGTTCAAGGCTGCATTGTCTTCAATCCACCTTATGCTTTTTCATCCTCCACCAGACACTCACTGCCCATTTTTCTCACCCATGAAGTTTTGTTTTTCAGGAACAGAAGTAGGGCTTCTAAAAAGTAGTTTCATAATAAAGCTGCATATGTTTGCTTTTTTTTTTAACCGTTTTAAGCCCTGGTGAACATCGGGCCCGATTCACAGAATGAACTTAAGACTCAATCCTAAATTTACTACTATTTTGGTATTCACAGAATGCACTTACTACTTTTGGCATTCACAGAATGTACTTACTACTTTTGGCATTCACAGAATGAACTTACTACTTTTGGTATTCACAGAAGTTAGGATTTTGTCTTAAGTTTGTCTTAAGACAGACTTAAGACAGACTTAAGACAAACTTAAGACAGACTTAAGACAGACTTAAGACAAAATCCTAACTTCTGTGAATACCAAAAGTAGTAAGTTCATTCTGTGAATACCAAAAGTAGTAAGTGCATTCTGTGAATGCCAAAAGTAGTAAGTGCATTCTGTGAATACCAAAATAGTAGTAAGTTTAGGATTGAGTCTTAAGTTCATTCTGTGAATCGGGCCCCTAGTTTTTTAATGTTATGCCACTAAAAGAGTATTAATTGGGGTTTGCACAGTTGAATCCATTTTGTCACCATTTGCACTGATGGGACAAAACAAAGGGAGCAACTTGGAAGGGTGTTCCTGGGGTTGCAGTCATCTGTCACCAGCCAAGACCACTAGAGGTGGAGAATGAAAAGCCCAGCTCTTATTACCTTGGATAGTACATCAAAGAGTAATGGCAATATTTTCCATTCGAGAACGCTTGTTTTTCTCTATCACATATACGGTGTTGTGTAAAGGAAAGTGCTATGTTACCAGACTGATTTTCTCTAATAGCATGTATAGGGGCGAAGGGAAATGCTATATCACTAAAAAAACACACATACAGAATTTTGCAAATGTTTGTTCAGTCACCTCATCAAGTATGCAATATAAGGGAAACAGGGGATTGCAGCCATCTTCCTATCAAAATCTAACCACGAAGAATGCTCCTTTGCTGATATTCAAATCGGTTATTACATCTGACGTTTAGCAGTATGTGCCAGTTGAAGATGTGGTGGAGCTAATAGAGTAAGTGGGTGAGGCCAGTGGAGGGAAATGGGTGGAGCCGGAGAAAAGTAGGTGTAGCCTCCAACAAACATTTGAGCACCTGCACTTCATATTTTACAAATTAAGCACTGGCAGCGACGGCGCGAGTGAGCACTCTTGTTTACATAGTCAGTTTGGTTTCACTTAAGTTGCCCAGGCAGCAGCCAGCAGTTGGGTCCCAGGGCCGTCAATCTTAACCTATGATGACGTGACGGCCCTGGGACAGCCCCCGCGCGCTGTGCGCAGTGCGCAATTTAGCCACGACCTCATGCTCCGCCCTGCGGCGCCTCACTGGGAGAGTGCGTCACTGTGAGCGGTGCGTCGACTTCGACTGAGCTCGTCACGGTCACATCGTGTAGAGAACAAGAATTAAAAATCATATCATATCATAAAGATGAATTAACCGACTCCTCGTCCTGTCGCAGGGCCGGCCCAAGGCATGTGCAAACTGTGCACCTGGCTGTCGCCTGATCATCATTGTCGATAGAGACACTAGAACACCTGAGGGTCCTCTGCTCTGACAAGTCTCTTCCCGAGAGTCCGACTAACGCTGGTGAGACTGAGACTGTGCTCACAAAATATATTTATAAATTAATGACTTGTAATAATCGCCTGGCCTGCCTGTCTTTCCAGTTGAGCTGCCTACTAGTATAGTAATGTAATGAATATGATTTATCATGAGTGTGTAATAACATGATGCGCAGCGTAGTCGTCAATAGTACTGAATGGTATTGGTTTTTATCTCTGCGCCACATTATGGTCACGACACGAGACACGGGGGGTGCCCACCTACGCTCCCTGCACAGGGCCACCATGAGCCTAGAGCCGGCCCTGGAATCGTTCTTCAGGTGAGTTATGATTGATAGAAAATATTAACAATGTGAAGAAAATGAATTTATGCAGTGACTCGTTCTAGGTCTACGTAAATCTCCGGGCACACATTTCCTGTATCAAAAAAATTTAAAAAAAGGACAATGTGGGGCTGTTTGGTGGTTTAGCAAATTATTAAGCCTGCAATCAACAGGTATTTTTTTGACAGAGCCCTTCATTAGAAGTTTGAAACAATCTTTTGGTTAAAATCTGTATATTATGCAGCAGATGATAGATTATATGGCAAATGCGGCAAATACATAACTATGCCGAATAAGCCACTGAAGCAATATTGCATAATTCCAGAGCCCCTATCACCTGAGACTGGGTGCAGGTGATAAAGGTGGCTAAAAGGGATGAAAGGAGGGGTGTGGGTCACTGAAGGGGCATCTGCTGCATCCAGTGTGTCATGGTTCAGGATCGCTTTCTTTGCACAGTGGGAAGAAGGCAAGTGGTAGTTTTATTTGTGAATGCTGTTGGTAGTCACGATGAGAGGTGGCAGCAGATACGCTGCAGCTAGAAAGCTTCACTCTACTATCACAAATAATATGGAGATTTAGGGTGATGGCCTTAGCCAATTTGCATTTGTGAATGATTTGAAAAATATTTTGTAAGAGCAGGTAGTGGTTTCACAGACCATTACTTACTCTTAAAAAGTGAAACATATGTTTCATTTCCTTCTTTAAATGTATTTTGTTTTCCTTTATAGAAAATGAGGATGCATATAAAAAAAAGTTTGCTTTAATAAAAAGAAATCACAGACATGGTGGTCTGCTGACAACCATCCCTGTCATGATGGTGATTCATAATGGGTTGCAAATTGTGACCTACCTCATTAATATTCATTAGGTTGGTCGATTTGCAACCTACTTGGAATCGGTATTTGGAATTTCTTTTCATACTTTAGGGACTCTGATTTCCTAATTGCAATTCAGAGACAATCACAATTATGAAATTGGTATTCCAAATGTTGATAGATCTGGCCCTTAGGACAGGTCAGAGGAGGCTGAGTAAGGCAGGAAATTATATGATATAGAATGGCTGAAATGGGCAGAAAGAGCCAGCAAAAATAGCACAGAGTAAGCAAATGAGGTTATCATTTTGAGTTCATCAGCCAGAGGAGCAGGAAAAAGTAAACTTGAGATATCTCACAGTGGTATAATGCAAAATGAAGGGGTCCCCCTGAAGAAAGTGAGGAGGGTCCCTGAGGCTCTAATAGCTCACAGATACTAATTGGCCTTGGGCTCAAGGGCCGCCCTCGCCCTGACTGCAGGGTCCTGTGTTACGCCCCTGGTCTCAAGAGAATGTTTACAGATATACTTATTGGCTATCTGTTGAGGTGCAGATAGGTGCGAGGACAAAAGCTCACAATAATCTATAGCCATGACGTCCAGCCATATATTTCTTTATCCCTGGAAGGTACCCTGTCTTTTTTGCTTTAGGCAATAGTGTGTGTGGCTCCTGATCCTTAGAGACCCCTTAAACTGAAATATTTGGTTTTTCTCAAGGGCACAGTTTGGTGTGTCCTGAAATGAGGAGACCCCCCTTCATGTCCCCAATATGTAGTCTCAAGGAATTTCCTTTTTCAGTTTGCTCTCAGCTGGCCCTGGCAAGTGGCAGCAATAACAAGAATTTTAGTTGCAGTGGCACACAAGGCTGAATTCGAAGGAATTGGGGTACATACTCACCCATTTCCTTTTCGTTCCCTCAGTCTCCCACATGGATACCTTCCTCCAGGGCCCCTCTTCTTGGTACAGAGATACGGGTACATCCTCTTTGCAGTGTTTACCTATTAACTGGAATGAGCACACATGATCTGGACTTATGTAGAGGGAAAGTACTCGTAGTGGGTATTTTTCCACATATATCATGCCTATGTGTACATTTAAGAAGCGTGCAGTCAAAATATACACACCTGCATCACCTCATATGGAAAAGTATTCCCGGCCATCAGAAACACAGCTGCTTGGCCGGCAGGTACATCGTAATACAGAGGGAGGAAGACCCCTGGGGGGACGGTACGGCGGTTCGACCGACAAACTCATAATCAGGCACTATATGACTCTGGTGTCATTTTGTGCCTTTAAAGATGAAAGGGTGACTTCTTGAAGATCTATAACCAGAATAGCAATGATGAAATATCATCCTAAATTACTTGTGTGAAATGTACAAGTGTTATCTATTCTTACACTTTTGATTAACTTCACTACTTTCAGCTTTTCACAAAATCTGAGTGTAATGTTACTCAAAAGTAGAGACTAACACTTCTTCATCCCCTGAAAAAGGAGATGGAGCCAGCTGCTATGTCGGGAAGACCCGCAAAACATTCCCTGTGGAAATGTAGGGTGTCGGCGACCTCTCGATGAGCCCCGAAGGGCCGTCATCTGCAGGATTCGGTTCCGGAAGTCAGTGCAGGAGACGCCGGGCCCTTGAAGTTACATGTGTTGCAGATAGAACTCATCACGGTTGAAGTCGGGAGCGCCCACGTCGTCAGGCATCGGGGCTGCGGTGCAAAGTGCAGTGGTGCGGCGTGCCGTGCCCTCAGGTAGCGGCTCAATGACGGTTGTACAGCGGCGTCAGTGAGATCGGGGTTGCGGTGCAAAGTGATACGGTGTTTGTCGCATGATCTCTCGTTACCCGAGGGCTTCTCTATAAAAACCATCAATAGAGACTCCAGGGGTGGGGGGATAGCTGTGCAAAGTGATACGTGTTTGTCGCGTGATCTCTCGTTACCCGAGGGCTTCTCTACAAAAACCATCAATAGAGACTCCAGGGGTGGGGGGATAGCTGTTATCTCCAGATCGTCATACAACTGCACCTTTGAAAAGGAAGCCATCTGGGGCTGCGAAAGCGCACGGTTCAAAATCTCCACTAGTCCCCAGTTCACCTTATCTGGACTTTATATCTACCGGCCCCCCGGCCCCACCGCCAGGTTCATTGAAGAACTCCTAGACGTCGCTCACACTCTAGTGATATCCTCTCCCAATTTTACCATCTTGGGAGACCTCAACTTACACTTCGACTCCATGACCGATCCTACCATTAAGAGCCTACAGGCAGACTTCTCCGCCCTTCAGCTAAACCCTCTCATCCAAACCCCCACTCACTCTGCCGGACATCTATTGGACCCTGTTTTCTCCAACCTCTCAGACGCCACGGCTGAACCCCCTAAACCCATGGGGTGGACTGACCACTCTCTTATCAAATTTTCCCTGAAGATCAGAGACTCGATTGTGAAAAACACCTCCAGCTCCCGTTACAAGAGGCCTTGGCATAAACTGACATCTAGTGATCTTACTAACAAACTAGGCAACTTCCACCTCAACCCCACAAACGGAGACATTAATTCAGCCTACGCGGCCTTTCAAGAATGGATCAACTCAAGACTTGATTCCCTAATTCCTGCAAAGTGGACCAAAACCCGTAGTACTCCATCTAACCCATGGTACAATGAGAATCTTCTAACCATGTGGAAAGACTGCAAAAGAGCTGAACGCCAGTGGAGGAAAGAGTATAAGGAGACAGACAAAGCTGCTTACCTGCTAAAATTGAGGTCGTATCACAAGGCGATTCTTACCACCCGTGCTTCCTTTTATGCGGATTATTTAACAACAAGGGGTGGTGATGGACAAAGTTTCTGAATTAAGCAGAATACTCTCACCCAGTCAAGAGATCAGGGCTAGATCCAACACCGTTTTGTAGCTCACTGCACCATCCCAGCTCAGAACCTGGCTATATGCAAATTAGTCTGTTCCTGTCCCAGTGCATGATGGGAACAGGGCAAACCAAACTACTAAGCCAATTCTTACACTGGGAAGGAAACAAGCTTCCGGGGACCGGTTTCTGGCATTACAGCCGTCTTCGGCCCGGCTTGCTTGAATCCTGATGGTGCAATGAGCAAGGGACTCACATCTGAGTATACCCTTCCACGCTTATGGTGGACAAAATATTTAACAACAAGGGGTGGTGATGGACAGAGTTTCTGAATTAAGCAGAATACTCTCACCCAGTCAAGAGTTCAGGGCTAGATCCAACACCGTTTTTAGCTCACTGCACCATCCCAGCTCAGAACCTGGCTATATGCAAATTAGTCTGTTCCTGTCCCAGTGCATGATGGGAACAGGGCAAACCAAACTACTAAGCCAATTCTTACACTGGGAAGGAAACAAGCTTCCGGGGACCGGTTTCTGGCATTACAGCCGTCTTCGGCCCGGCTTGCTTGAATCCTGATGGTGCAATGAGCAAGAGACTCACATCTGAGTATACCCTTCCACGCTTATGGTGGACAAAATATTTAACAACAAGGGGTGGTGATGGACAGAGTTTCTGAATTAGGCAGAATACTCTCACCCAGTCAAGAGATCAGGGCTAGATCCAACACCGTTTTTTAGCTCACTGCACCATCCCAGCTCAGAACCTGGCTATATGCAAATTAGTCTGTTCCTGTCCCAGTGCATGATGGGAACAGGGCAAACCAAACTACTAAGCCAATTCTTACACTGGGAAGGAAACAAGCTTCCGGGGACCGGTTTCTGGCATTACAGCCGTCTTCGGCCCGGCTTGCTTGAATCCTGATGGTGCAATGAGCAAGGGACTCACATCTGAGTATACCCTTCCACGCTTATGGTGGACAAAATATTTTTCTGAATCGTTTTTGGCCACTATAGGTGTGGCAGGGTATACTCAGACATGAGTCCCTTTCTCACTGCACAATCAGGATTCAAGCAAGCCGGGCCGAAGACGGCTGAAATGCCAGAAACCGGTCCCCGGTAGCTTGTCTCCTTTCTGGTGAAGAATTGGCTTGGTAGTTTAGTCTGCCCTGTTCCCATGATGCACTGGGCCAGGGACAGACTGATTTGCATATAGCCTGGTTCTGAGCTGGGATGGTGCAGTGAGATAAATAACGGTAATGGATCAAGCCCTGATCTTTGGACTGGGTAAGAGTGGTCTGCTTAATTCAGACACTCTGTTCATCACCACCCCCTTTTCTGAATCGTTTTTGGCCACTATAGGTGTGGCAGGGTATACTCAGACATGAGTCCCTTTCTCACTGCACCATCAGGATTCAAGCAAGCCGGGCCGAAGACGGCTGAAATGCCAGAAACCGGTCCCCGGTAGCTTGCCTCCTTTCTGATGAAGAATTGGCTTGGTAGTTTAGTCTGCCCTGTTCCCATGATGCACTGGGCCAGGGACAGACTGATTTGCATATAGCCAGGTTCTGAGCTGGGATGGTGCAGTGAGATAAATAACGGTGATGGATCAAGCCCTGATCTTTGGACTGGGTAAGAGTGGTCTGCTTAATTCAGACACTCTGTTCATCACCACCCCCTTTTCTGAATCGTTTTTGGCCACTATAGGTGTGGCAGGGTATACTCAGACATGAGTCCCTTTCTCACTGCACCATCAGGATTCAAGCAAGCCGGGCCGAAGACGGCTGAAATGCCAGAAACCGGTCCCCGGTAGCTTGTCTCCTTTCTGGTGAAGAATTGGCTTGGTAGTTTAGTCTGCCCTGTTCCCATGATGCACTGGGCCAGGGACAGCCTGATTTGCATATAGCCAGGTTCTGAGCAGGGATGGTGCAGTGAGATAAATAACGGTGATGGATCAAGCCCTGATTTTTGGACTGGGTAAGAGTGGTCTGCTTAATTCAGACACTCTGTTCATCACCACCCCCTTTTCTGAATCGTTTTTGGCCACTATAGGTGTGGCAGGGTATACTCAGACATGAGTCCCTTTCTCACTGCACCATAAGGATTCAAGCAAGCCGGGCCGAAGATGGCTGAAATGCCAGAAACCGGTCCCCGGTAGCTTGTCTCCTTTCTGGTGAAGAATTGGCTTTCTTAGTTTAGTCTGCCCTGTTCCCATGATGCACTGGGCCAGGGACAGACTGATTTGCATATAGCCAGGTTCTGAGCTGGGATGGTGCAGTGAGATAAATAACGGTGATGGATCAAGCCCTGATCTTTGGACTGGGTAAGAGTGGTCTGCCTAATTCAGACACTCTGTTCATCACCACCCCCTTTTCTGAATCGTTTTTGGCCACTATAGGTGTGGCAGGGTATACTCAGACATGAGTCCCTTTCTCACTGCACCATCAGGATTCAAGCAAGCCGGGCTGAAGACGGCTGAAAAGCCAGAAACCGGTCCCGGTAGCTTGTCTCCTTTCTGGTGAAGAATTGGCTTGGTAGTTTAGTCTGCCCTGTTCCCATGATGCACTGGGCCAGGGACAGACTGATTTGCATATAGCCAGGTTCTGAGCTGGGATGGTGCAGTGAGATAAATAACGGTGATGGATCAAGCCCTGATCTTTGGACTGGGTAAGAGTGGTCTGCTTAATTCAGACACTCTGTTTATCACCACCCCCTTTTCTGAATCGTTTTTGGCCACTATAGGTGTGGCAGGGTATACTCAGACATGAGTCCCTTTCTCACTGCACCATCAGGATTCAAGCAAGCCGGGCCGAAGACGGCTGAAATGCCAGAAACCCGTCCCCGGTAGCTTGTCTCCTTTCTGGTGAAGAATTGGCTTGGTAGTTTAGTCTGCCCTGTTCCCATGATGCACTGGGCCAGGGACAGACTGATTTGCATATAGCCAGGTTCTGAGCTGGGATGGTGCAGTGAGATAAATAACGGTGATGGATCAAGCCCTGATCTTTGGACTGGGTAAGAGTGGTCTGCTTAATTCAGACACTCTGTTCATCACCACCCCCTTTTCTGAATCGTTTTCGGCCACTATAGGTGTGGCAGGGTATACTCAGACATGAGTCCCTTTCTCACTGCACCATCAGGATTCAAGCAAGCCGGGCCAAAGACGGCTGAAATGCCAGAAACTGGTCCCCGGTAGCTTGTCTCCTTTCTGGTGAAGAATTGGCTTGGTAGTTTAGTCTGCCCTGTTCCCATGATGCACTGGGCCAGGGACAGACTGATTAGCATATAGCCAGGGTCTCAGCTGGGATGGTGCAGTGAGATAAATAATGGTGATGGATCAAGCCCTGATCTTTGGACTGGGTAAGAGTGGTCTGCTTAATTCAGACACTCTGTTCATCACCACCCCCATTTCTGAATCGTTTTTGGCCACTATAGGTGTGGCAGGGTATACTCAGACATGAGTCCCTTTCTCACTGCACCATCAGGATTCAAGCAAGCCGGGCCGAAGACGGCTGAAATGCCAGAAACCGGTCCCCGGTAGCTTGTCTCCTTTCTGGTGAAGAATTGGCTTGGTAGTTTAGTCTGCCCTGTTCCCATGATGCACTGGGCCAGGGACAGACTGATTTGCATATAGCCAGGTTCTGAGCTGGGATGGTGCAGTGAGATAAATAACGGTGATGGATCAAGCCCTGATCTTTGGACTGGGTAAGAGTGGTCTGCTTAATTCAGACACTCTGTTCATCACCACCCCCTTTTCTGAATCGTTTTTGGCCACTATAGGTGTGGCAGGGTATACTCAGACATGAGTCCCTTTCTCACTGCACCATCAGGATTCAAGCAAGCCGGGCCGAAGAAGGCTGAAATGCCAGAAACCGGTCCCCGGTAGCTTGTCTCCTTTCTGGTGAAGAATTGGCTTGGTAGTTTAGTCGGTCCTGTTCCCATGATGCACTGGGCCAGGGACAGACTGATTTGCATATAGCCAGGTTCTGAGCTGGGATGGTGCAGTGAGATAAATAACGGTGATGGATCAAGCCCTGATCTTTGGACTGGGTAAGAGTGGTCTGCCTAATTCAGACACTCTGTTCATCACCACCCCCTTTTCTGAATCCTTTTATGCGGAAGCAATCAGCTCTAGTACGAACCCCTCAAAAACTATTTTCAAATTTGTACAAAAACTTAAAGATAGCTCTAATCCAGCTCCATGTATTACCTCCGCACAACAATGCGACGAACTTGCCACTTTCTTTACCGAAAAAGTAAAGAAAATCTATACCACCTTCCCTCAGAACCCACTGAATACCTCCATACCTCGTGAGCCTGTGCCAGACAGTCCCAGTTTGTCCTTCATCCCCAGTATAACCCATGACGAGCTTGCTAAACTGTGCACTAAAGTTAAATATGGTTCTCCCACAGACGCCATGAGACCCGCCAAATTCTTAGAATCTCTTGAGTTCTTCCTTCCTCCTCTGACTACCCTACTCAACCTATCATTTTCCTCAGCGGTGGTTCCCACATGTTGGAAGCAGGCTTGGGTCTCTCCAATTATTAAAAAACCCACCCTGGACCCATCAAAACCAGAAAATTTCAGACCAATTTCACTGCTTCCATGGGCATCAAAATTGGCAGAAGCCCATTTGAACAAGGTTCTAGCCAACTATATGACGCAAAATCAAATCCTAGACCCCTCACAGAAGGGCTTCAGGCCAGGATTCAGCACCGAATCCGCCCTGCTGACCACCACTGAACACCTACGGAACAACCTGGACGCTGCGCTGATTTTACTTGATCTCAGCGCAGCCTTTGATACGGTCTCCCACTCTCTTCTGCTTAAACGCCTCGAAGCCATAGGTATCAGAGACCTTGCCCTAGAGTGGTTCCGGTCTTTCCTGATGGACAGATCCTTCCGGGTCTCAGCCCCCCCATTTATCTCCCAGCCTCACCCCATAGAGCAAGGTGTCCCACAGGGATCGGCGCTCAGCCCGTCCCTATTCAATCTTTATGTCCAGCCTCTCGCTGAAATAGCAAAAGAATGGGACCTTACGCTGGTGTCGTACGCCGACGACACCCAGCTGGTTATCTCCCTGACTGAAGGCCCCTCGACCTCAGCGGCGAAATTCAAGAACGGATTAGAGGCAGTCGCACGCTGGATGTCACACAATTGCCTCCAGCTGAACGCTGGTAAAACAGAGGTGTTGCTCCTAGGAAAAAATCCCGACTATTGGACTGAGCACTGGTGGCCGTCCGCATTGGGCCCCACCCCCCCCCAAAACCGTGGTGAAAAACCTAGGTGTCTGGGTGGACGCCTCTCTTAACTTCCAGACCCACACTAAGAAACTGGCTGCCACCTGTGTGGGCCTGCTGAGGAACCTTCATCCGATTCTTGGCTTTTTTGACCACTACACGCGCCAACTGATAGTCCAGTCTACCATCCTGGCTCGACTGGATTACGCCAATGTCCTATTCCTAGGCATTAACAAAGCTGAGATGGCGCGGCTACAACGAATACAAAACTCTGCTGCCAGGGCCATTGTAGGCCTCCCGCGCAGGTGCTCTGCAAGAAATACCATCCAGAAACTACACTGGCTGCGTGTGGAAGCCCGAGTTCAGTTCAAGGCTCTTACTACTGTTTTTAAAATTCTTAAGACTGACTGTCCTGGTCTCTTACGTCCACTCCTAGAGCCTTACATCCCCCAGCGTGCCCTACGCTCCTCGGGTCAAAATCTGGTTGTAACCCCCCGCATAAGACTAAGCAGAATAGGTGGCCGTTCTTTCAGAGTTTTGGGGGCAAAGCTTTGGAACGCCCTGCCTCCCCACATTCGCTCCATGACCAACCTGCTGGCCTTTCGCAAAGCGATTAAAACCCTTCTATTCTCCCCATCATAATTTTCACTAGTCCTTCCTCTCCCTCCCCCTCCCTTCAGGTTACTGTTATTGTTCAGCGCCGGGACGCCTCGTTGCTGGGGCAGCTGTTCGCGCTCAATAAAATATAATAACATAACATAACATGCCAAGTCATGGTGCAAGCAACGTTGTTGTCATTGCATTATGTTATGAGGATGGTGCGTCAAGTCACTTATGAGCGGTGCCCTCGAACCACGGTGCAAGCAGCGGCGTCGATGGTGCCCTGGAGCATCGTCGTCGGTTATTTCAAGGCGGTATCATGAAGCGAGGCGGTGCCCACAGGTCACGGTGCAAGCAGCGGCTCAGTGGCAGCATCAGGTGGTGTCTTCGGTGAGACCAGAGTTTCGGTACGGCATGCGGCGCTACACTCTGTGGTGCCTTCAGGTCATGGAATCGGCAGCAGCGGCGTAGACAACGTTGGGTTGCATTTTTTTCTGTTGCAGCAAAAAAACACACAGTCCCCATTGCTGATGGCAGAAGAACTTGACGTCTTTGCTGTTCCTGGGACTTCTTGAACAGGGGGCATGCTCTACCTCAAGCCCTTGGTGAAACTCAATAACGTCCAGTTCTTTCACTGCCCAAGACAAAAGCAGCCATGGCAGGCCAACACAGCAAAGCACTCAGCAAAGTCTTCTTGATCCAAAAGAATTCTAAAGTTCAGGGGTCTGGGCACGAATATTTATACTCCAAATCCTTTTGTCCTTTTAGGCAGAGAGTGTCTGTTCTTAGTCCAAACCTCTCTGGGCCAGCTTTCCAGCAGGAGGCGGAGACAGAATTGTCTGCAGCAGACCAGGCCCATTCAGGTGCAAGAAAATCTCCTTCCACTACTCTACATGCAGCCCAGGTCCATTAAGCCCAGTCCTGGCTCATCCAGACTCTTTGGAGCCAATGCACTTCCCCAGCCCAACCTGTCACTCCAAGGCCAGACAGTCAAAACAAAACCTAGCAGAGGCACACAGGATGGCTAAGCAAGAAAATACCTACTTTCTAAAAATTGCATTTTTAAACACAGAATGTAAAAATCACCTGTACTAAAAAATGCATATTTAGATTCTGAGTTCAGACATACTAAACTTAATTTTCCTATCTGGTTCAAATGGGAAGATATATTTATAAGATGTTATAAATGAACTCCCATGCTTTCCCATGGGCCAGATAGCCTTTTAAAAGTGAAAAAGGAAATTGGCAGTATGTCACTATCAGGACATGCCACACACATCAGGGCATGTCCTACCTTTCACATACACTGCACCCTACCCACCGGGGTACCTTTGGCCTGCCTTCGGGGGGACTCACATTTAAGAAAAGGGAAGGTTAGGGCTTGGCAAGTGGGTGCACTTGCCAAGTCGACATGGCAGTACGAGACTACACACATCCAGTGCTGCAAGCCCACTAGCAGAATTTGATTTAAAGGTCCTGGGCACACACAGTGCATGTACTAGGGACTAACTAGTAAATCAAAAACCAAACCTGGAATCACCAATCCATTACAACCATTTACAAAAGGAGCACTTGCACTTTAACATGGTACAGCAGTGAGAAAGTGTGCAGAGAAACTAAACCAGCAAAAACCGGGAGGTCAGAAAGCAAACAAAAAGGGGAAACACGACAAAAGATGCCAAGTCTAACAAGAGTTTTTTCTGCGATCATCAATGTTAAGCTGGTGAGCGTGAGCGAGAAAACTCATACTCCAGATCACCTCCAGGGAAGGGAGGGCGGTCGCAGATGGCTGCTACAGCTTAGGTTGAGCAACCTTCCGTTGTGTTGAGGAACATCTACTCGAGCGGTAGAAAGTAGCATCACCCTCTTGTACTGCACATGGTGCAGTTCGCTCTGATTTTCCAACACAGGACAAACATCCAGCTCTAAAAATCTGTGCAAATTGCAAAAAACACAGTTGACGGACAGAATGCAGAACAATGTCTTACATTCACCCCAGTACAAAGATCTAAAAATCAGTGCAAGCAGCGCAACATAATACACCTATGGAACTCCGCGTGGTGCAGCGGAACTCCGCAAACTCTGCCCTGACTTACTCCAGACATGTGTTTCTGGATTCATTCTTTCTTCAGTAGAGAGCAACAGTTTGTTTTGGGGGTGCTGGAAGTCTTCTCAGGTCTCTGTACCACTCTGAAATGTGTCTATAGATACACAGCACTATCTGATCAAACAATGGTGAGTACTAGGGACTTTTAACTGATGAGAATGTTATCATGCATTACATTTATCACAATGTGCTTGGGCTAATTGTGAGCTGATATGCCTGGCAGTGTGCTCCCTCCTCCTTTTGTGATTGGCTCCTTACATGAAAAGGGTCATCATAAACTAGTCTCTGTCACCTCCATTTTGTCTAGAACATTGGTTCATCAGAGAAAATCATTGGTCACCAGTGAAGCCTCCGCTTTCAAATTCTCGTGTTCCCAATGCTATAGCCTCAATTGATATAGACTTTGCCAAACGCTAAACCTCTGCAAATCTTTTTGATAAACCCAAAAGAAACTTCTACCACCAATAGGGAAATAGACTTTGCAATTCCAACTATTTCTAATGCGATGATTCCATGTGGACGAACCTCTTCTGTATCAGAGGGGAATGATGATGTTTTTAAAGCAATGCCTTCAAGAGACTCTCTAGAATGGTTTAACTGACTGCTGAACTTCATATTCAAGAGTGTCCTTATTTTTGGTTCCCGATAAGAACCAGTAATTAAGCTGTTTGACTATTGGGGATTAAATCAGGTGACAATAAATGATTGCTTCCCAATGGCTTGGATACAAAAACATGACTCATTACAGAAAAAGATCTCCACGGGGTATACTATTTGCTTTGCTAGAAAGAAGGAGGCAAGTGCAAGACCGCTCTTTGGATGCCTTTTTTGCATTATAAGTATCAAGTAAGGGGCTTTGGTCTCTTTAATGTCACCCATTTTTTTCAATCATTTATTGACCACTTTTTATCGTTTTCCTTCAATCAGTTTGTAATTATTTATTTAGATGCTATATGGATATTTGTTACTATTGTGCAGGATCATGGTAATCATCACTGTACTAACAAGACTAAGACACATCTGAGAAATTAGTATTTGAAAAAAAGTTATTGGCTACTTCCTGGGTTCAGTTGGTGTGTCTCTGGATCCATAGAAAGCAGCAGCCATTCAACAATGGTCATAGCTAAAATCATTAAAGAAAAACCAATGGTTTGTGCTTAGCCAATTTTTCTTCTCAATTCATCAGGGAATTTACTCATGAGACTTGCTTTAGATCAAGCCAGCTCAACAAAGAAAATTTGCATAATGGATTCCTTAGGGAGGAGCCAACTAGACTTTCAGGATTTCAAAAAGACCTTCATTGAAGTCTCAATATTACTACCTGGTTCTTTTATGCAACATAGCAAAATGTTAAGGTGGCTACTGTTGGGCATTGGCCATAAATCATATCGCCTCACTAAAGCAAAGAATTTAGAGAACATTCAGCTTCCAGCCTTAAAAAGGAGCATTACAAAGAATATGGTAGGGGAGAGCACTGGAACAACAATTGGCCGGAATAAGCACTTACCCTTCTCAGAGAGCAGGGCAGATTCCATCTACAGAGCAGTCTCTCATTGCTGGAGTAGTTCTTTTTGAACCATAGGACATATTTAAAATTCTAATCCAGCATTTATTCATCAATCTACAATTAATAATCATACAAATTATGCAGAAGAGGCGCTTAGCGCATTTGGGTATTGTCAGGGTCAAAATACAAAATTTCAAACTCATACTGTACATATTAAAACAATGTATACAAATAGTAAATGTAACATTTAAAACAGCCATCAGTTATTATTAATCAACTATCCAATACAATAAATCCTTAGTATGTATAATCTTCCCTCTTCTGAACATTAATGTTTTGTATACATGCGTAGTTTTGCAGCTTTGATCATGTCCTCGTCTAGGGACGAAACAAGTTAGCTGGGCTCACCTCTGTTTTAACTTTCCCCAAGAGTGTATCTTTCAATAGTGGAGCAAACTCAGTGACATCGGGGCTTAGTGGCTGTTTTTACTAGAAAATGATTGAATGGGGGCCAGGGGGCACATTTCCCTTGCTTGTATTAGGGTCCACTGCACTCCTGCTACACCACTAACATGGGTAGGGCACAGAACACCTCTCAACACCAAGATAATTGGAACAACAGAATCCTACAGCCTACAGCAGCTTCAACTACAATTTTACCTATAGGCTTTGAAACCCTAGAGTAAACAAAATTACAAATACCATGCATTTTCTATCTTTTCCCCCCACCTCAGAAATCTTTAGACATGAATTTGCGGCTCCCAAAAGTCAAAAATGTAGGCTTGTTTGCAGATGTATCACTTAGCACTTAGATAAGTGCAGTAGTAAGTAGCTGCTGTCACCTCATCCCTAAATTGAGACCCATCCTTCCCTAGTTATCACCGGAGCAGAGAGCTAGAGTGGCTGGTGCCACTATTAACTCGCAGCAAGACGACTATAATACCTTCTAGCAGATCTTCTTTTTTATATAATCTCTAGGCTGATCTTTGGCCCTGAAATAAACCTGTTCTAGGTTAGGAAGGGATGTTTTAAGGCCCATGCAAATAGATCTTTTCATGGACTAGTGAGCTAGTTATGAGAGCAGTCAGTTCTCATTTTAGTTTTGTACTTAAGAGTGCACCTGTGGAAGTTTCTGTATGTTGCCTGCAGATCTCGCTCTCCTTGACAGGTCACTGAGAAGGCATGCAGCCTTCAAGGCCTCAGGTGAAGTCTTCATTGTGTTTTGTGATGCAATATAAACACTTACTGACATGCAGCACAAACAGCAGTACATTGTTGGTTGTTTGTTGAGACCGTATGTCCACTGACATTCTGCAGCACACATAGAAAGAGGAAAAAGAGGAAAAAGCTGCACAAAAACAATCCTTCCTACAACAAAGCCACCCTTACACCATGGTGCAAAGGTACCTGCGTTGCAACTAGGCTGCCAAAAGAGCACCAGTGCAAGGGGAAGGGACAGGAATGCACTGTATTGGATAAATGCAGTGCATTCCTGTTCTTTCCCTGTGATACAGGGCAGCGCAACAAGATGACTTGTTGCACTGCCCTGCACCGCTAATGTCATAAATATGCCCCTAACACTGTCACAAATCAAGCAATGTGGTATGAAGTGAAATGGAGTCGGATAGACTCAATTTGAGTATGCAAAGCAGTTGGCGTGTTTGCACTGCCTTGCGACCCAACATTCATTTTACACAGCGTCAGATGTACATATCAGTTGCAGAGCAAAATTACTATTTGGTAGAATTTACAAAATCATGCCCAATTAAAGATAGCAAGGCAAGATCCTTCTTGAAACCCTTTCTTTATTGACTGCAAATGCATAAATGGAGGCCTGCAAAGTGAAAGCAGGTCTCCATCCCAGCATTTGCATTCACAGTATGACAACCTTTTTTTAATGTTCCCCTACCATTAAAAGGGACAGAGACTGATTTACCAATAAATGTGTTATATTGTGAATGGCATTAGGGAGGCAGGCAGGGGTCTCCTGGGCAACTATCTGCTTCCTTTCGGGACCTACAGTCCACATTCACAAGTTGGAACTGCGCAAATGTCAGTATCCAACCAATGGTTTGTGGCTACATTGCTCCTGCATACACATGAAACATTCCATAGCAAACCACTCACCCAATTTCCTTTTGATTACTTATGGTTAGCAAACTGTATAATGTGACATGGAAAACATTTTCAAATGGAAATTTAGAATTGATATATTACAACACAATATTTTGCAGTCATAAAGCCTGCAATTTTGTGAATCTCTGACTTTACAAATGTAAAATATTTGGATACTTCAGGCCCAGGAGTATAGGGGCAGCAAGGCCCTCACATAGTGGAAGAGAGCAGGTAAGCAGGTTACTGTAGCATCATTTAAAGATACATAATATTCAAGGGAAGAAAAACACCAAATATATAACTGAAATTTAAAGACATTCTCAGAGAGACCACTTCTGAGTGTATATTTATTTATTTATTTGAAAAGTTTTAAGTAGTACAAATGTTACCCTTGCGAGTATCAGATCACTTTACAAGTGAATGAAGTAAAAAACGAATAAATCAATAAACATAGTCTAAATACATAGAGGATAAGAGAAAAGTTTGCTTGTAAAACGAAATTTTGAAGATCTGTTCTAGAAATGTGTTCATACATGAAAGTTTGACTTCTTTCTTGAAAGATGTAGTTGAAGGGATCATTCTTATTTCAGGGGGAAAAGAGTTCCAAATTTGAGGGGCAATTTCAGAGAAAGCTCTATTGTAGGTTTTTTTCCTGAAGAATCTCTGTGGTTTTAGCAGTAGGGTGCTGGGATTTGTAGAGGATCTTGAGCCTCCAGAATGTTCAAGCTTCTAGCGAGATAACTTGGGGTATTGAAGTGTAGAGATTTGTGAGTCATGCATGCAATTTTCATTTGAATTCTTGCTTCACTGGGGAACCAGTTCAGGGATTTCAAGTCAGGGGAGATGTGATTGTTCCTGTTCGATCTTGTAATGAGTCTTGTAGAAGCGTTAAGGGAGGCCCTTAAAGGGGCTGTTGTGGTTCTGGGCAAGTCTGAGAGGGTTGCACTTCCATAGCCAATCTGGGAATCACGAGGGATGGCATAGCAGACGTGAAATCATTTGAGAGAGGAAGAGTTTTTGTTTTCTTAATATGTTCATTTGGAGGTTTGCTCATTTAGTGGTGGCACTAATGTGCTTCTGCATGAAGGTTTTTGTTAATCAATCAATCAAGCTTGGTAAAGTGCAGCTACTCATCCGTGAGCATCTCAAGGAACTAGGATGAGTTGGGGCAGCTCCGGTGAGTGCTGGGGTCATCCGAAAGGCCAGATCTTGAGGTCCTTCCTGAACTGGAGCAGTGGAGGGTGAGGTCGTTCCAAGCCTTGGCAGTGAGGTAGGAGAAGCACTTTCCTCACATTCTGGTCTTGTAGATGTGTGGGACAGTGGTCGGAGAGAGGTCAGCTGATCGGAGGAGTCTCTGGTGCGTGGAAGGAGAGGTGGTTGTTAAGGTATGCTGGTCCGATGTTGTGTATGCATGAGTGAGGAGCTTGAAGGTTATTCTTCTTTCGATTGGGAGCCAGTGGAGATCGCTGAGGTGTTGGGTGATGTCGTTGTGACAGGGGATTTTTAGGATCAGCCTGGCTGGAGCGTTCTGGACGGTCTGGAGTTTGTAAAGCAGTTTCTTGTTGAAACCGGCATAGAGGCCATTGCTTTAGTCCAGTCTGCTACTGAAGAGGTCGTGGTTGACCATTTTTCTGGATTCAGGTAGGATCCATCGGAAAGTTGTTTGGGGTATGTGGAGGGTATTGAATCAGGTTGAGGATACAGCATTGATCTGGTGGTTCATCATGAGCAATGAGTCAAGTAAGATGATGAGGTTTTGTGAGTGGTCCAGTGGGGTGGAGGGGTTTCCGAGCGTGGGGCCACAAGGTGTTGTCCCACATGGAAGGGGTGGAGCCAAGGATGAGGACTTCTATTTTCTCTGAGTTGAGTTTCAGCTCTGCTTCATCCAGGTGACAACGGCTTTCATCACTTCTTTTAAGTTGTGCCTGATGATTTTGGGTTCTTTGATGAGGTAGAGGATGAGCTGGGTGTCGTTGGTGTTTTGTCAAGAGTTATCCCCGGTGATCTTGGTGAATCATTATTTTGTGGTGTGCAATTGAATACTGCTAGTTGCTTCATCCTTTCATTAATATTGTGCAACTGATTAAGTGGGGAGATTGGAGGAATTCCATTTTTAGAGTGTTAAGTTTGAAGTGGTTGCATGACAGTCAATTTTGGGTATTTTGAAGAATAGGATTGATGAATCAGATGTCTTGGGGGGGAGACTTTCAGGTACAGTTGGATATCATCGAAGTACATATGATAGTGGATGCTAAATGATATTGGATTTCTGTTAGTGGCTCCATGAACAGGTTAAATATAGTGGGTGAGATAGTGCGGAGCCTTGTGGGACCCCAAGTGTGACTGGAGCAATCTTAGAGAGGGACTGATTTACCTTGACTTGACTTTTCGCGTTCTGTTTGCAAGAAATGAGGTGAACCAGTTTAGGTGGGGCTCTGAGATTCTCGGCCTGTGCTCTAGTAAATCAAGTAGGTAGTAATGCTTACCCATATCAAATGATAAGGATAGGTCCAAGAGAATTAATAGGCATGATTCTTTTTGATCCAACATTTTTAGAGCATCATCCACTATATGTGTCAGGACCAATTCAGTGCTATGCTTGGAGGGGAAGCCAGATTAGAATCGGTCGAAAAGACTGAATTGCTCAATGAGGTTACAGAGTTGGATGTGGACACATTTTTCAAGAAGCTTCACCAGAGTTGGAATGTTGGAAATGGGGGTGACCTGCTCCGATTTTAGCCAGTCAGTGGTTTTGCCCTGTAGTAGTGCTGCATTTACAATCTTAGTTCTGACTGCGAGTATAGACATTTTGATCTCAAAGAGGTTGGGGGGAAGTGGATCGATGAAGTGGTTTGAGGGTTTCAAATCTGTTAGAATTTTGAGAACACACATATATGCGTACTTCAAATGTTAAATGTTAAAATATGACTGTGTACGCATATGTGTATAGCAAACAGCACTGTTTTGAAGTGAAAGGTAGTTGGAAAAATTAATATGTGTGGCAAGGTGGGGGGGTCTGTTTTTTTCTGCATTCTAGTACATTCAGTAGTTGTTGTGTTGGGACACAAGGAAAGGCCAAGACAAATAAAACCAAATCAGCACCCTTTCCAGAGACACCACTGAGGACAGCAATCAAGCATTACAAAGTTACAAAGTTTCCAACTTTCGCAAAATGTTGACCACAGGCAATAACCAGGGCTTTGAGTAATATTTTTCCACAAACACATTTCTTACAGGATAATTCGCCCACAACGCAGAATTGCCAAAAAGTCCGCGATCCGCTGCTTTGCGGAATTTTTTGCTTGTTCGCGCTTTAAAAATGCGTATTCATGACATATTTCTCACTGAGCACGCAAACAGCGTTGGGGAACAGGAAAAAAGCATCGCAAATGGGCGGAACAAGCAATTCCGTGTGTTCGTGGAACTTTTGCGTGCTCGCGGAGATTTTTTACTGTTTCGCAGAGCTTTGCGTAGTGCGACTACGCAAATTCCGCCCACCCCTAATCCTGAGCCACTGCATGTAAGACACAGGTTAGAGGACCCAAGCTACACACCTTGCATTTCACTACAGAGGATTACAATAATCGTATTAATCACAAGGCTGACTAGAGAAATAGAAGCCGGAAAACACCCTGCACTCTGCTCACTGGCGTTGATTTCTTACCTTGCTTTTACCTGGCAGTTCCACATAAAAAATCTGGCTAAGAAATTCGAGCAACCTTTCTTTTTTTCAGTTTAAAAGCTTTATTAAAAAAAATAACAGGATATCGCAAGGACCAGCAATACAGAATGAAGTAAGATGAAAGAGAAGCATAACAGAAGAATTGGCTAGCATATTAAAAAAAATAAAAGCTGTTTACATTTTATAGGGAATAAGGAGATGGGGAGGGGGGAGAGAGGGAAAGGAGGGCAAGGGAAAAAGTTTCTTACACATTGGTATATTAGAGTAATGCATATGACAAGGAAATTGTAAATAAACTCTTAATTATTTAATACATAGAATAGGCCAACAAGGGTAATAAAGCGAAGGACAGAGAAGATAAACATTCAAGGGGGTTTAAAATTCTCAGAATTCAAATGAGAATTATCTGATTAAACTAACTGGTCTAAATAGGTAGTAAGTGGCAGCCTAAAAATGGCTCTATTCATCATTGACTTACAGGAGAAGGCGAAAGCAACATCAAGTCAATGAAAAGAGCAAAGACTATTCCATCAGTGTTGTATAGAGAGTTTGGTGAGTGATTTTCAATTGAGAGAAATCTGCTGAAAAGCTAGGGCCAGCATGAGGTCGAAGAGACCATGAGTGGGGGGGGGGGGAGGGGGGGGGGGGGAAATCTTAAATCTAAAGAGTTAGAAAGACTGCCAGAGAAAAGAAGAGGAATAGAGAAATGGAGTAAAAAGCGGAGATAATTAAGAAGCGAGAGAAATAGGACCAGACCTTCTCCCAACATTAGAGACCGGGGGACAAAGGAAAAGAAGATGTTTAAGATTAGCATTAGTAGAACCACAGATCCAACAATTAGAATCAGTAGAGTGGGAAAAATAAACTATAGAAATGGGGGTGAGATAAAGTTTATGATACAGGAAAAACATAAACTGGGTAAGAGAAGTAGAGCAAGAGATTTTTAGAGAACGGGCCCAAAGTTTGTCCCAGAAGATGATGGACCATTCACAACCCAGGTTGGATTCCCAAGAGAGTTCCGATTTGGATTTTGCATGTTCATGATTGAGAGCAGAGACAAATTTATAGATGAGAGAAGCTTTGGGAAGAGCGGAAAGTATCTTCAGGAGAGAATTCTGGACAATAGGAAGAGACGAACAGGGAAGAGAGTAATAAGTATCAAGAATGACCGCCATGAGAATAGTACATTTCTGTAAAAAGGACCGAGGACAGTGGAATAGGGCTTGAAACTGGGGAAAGGAGCATGGAGATAATCCATCAAAAATATCTTTGACCCAGATTATGCCCTTTAACCTCCAAGCTCTCCAGAAAATGGTTCTGTTTTTAATAAGAATAAGGGCCAGATTGGAGATTCTAAGAAGAAATCTCTAGAAATAAGAGGAGGTTGCATCAAAGGTTTCAAAAGGGAACAAGTGTGTTTAAACAGAGGAAGAGAAGTAGAAGGGGATTTAGCAGAAAAAGCAATAACCTCTTGTAAAGAGAAGGGTAATAAAGTTTGTTCAATGGATAGCCAAAGGGGAGTAAAGGGGGACTGTTCGGAGAGGAGCCATTTCGAAGCCTGGCAAAGAGAAAACAACTTATGATATAGATGAAAGTAAGGAAAATTCACACCTCCATTAGACTTTCTTGTACGAAGAGAAGATAAGGAGATCCTGGCTTTCTTTTTCTTCCAGAGGAACTTAGAAAGACAAGAGTCAATAAGCTTGAAATAATAGGCAGAAATTTAAACAGGGAGCATGGAGAATGTATAAATCAAAATAGGGGTAATCATCATTTTTACTGAACCAAAGCGGCCCCACCAAGAAAGAAAAAGGGGGTTCCAAGCGGATAGTAATTTGTCAATTCGGCATAAGACAGCAGACATATTTAACTTAACAGAAGAATCAATGGAGTTGAAAACCACATACCCAAATATTAGATTTTTGAGCTATTCAAGGCAAAGCTTGTGGAGAAAAAAGAATGAGGGAGACACAATTTAGTGAGGGGGAGAATTTCTGTTTTGTCCGAATTCATTTTATAGCCAGAAACAAGGGAAAGGTTTAAATGATTATCGCCATAAGAAAACCCAGAAATGGGGTAATATTCCCAATAGAGGATAGGAAGGGTTCAAGAGCCAAGATGAAGAGGAGGGGGAGAGGGCAACCTTGGCGAACTCCGCATTGAAGAGGAAAGTAAATTGAAACACAGCCATTGACTAATACAGAGGTTCTGGGGGCAGAGTACAACAAGGAGATAAGCAAAATTAATTTGGGGCCAAAACCATGCCACTTCAATGAAGCGAATAAAAAGGACCAGTCAACTCTGTCAAACGCTTTTTCAGCATCAACAGAAATGGCCGCCAAGGATGTGGAAAAGGAGGGGATTTTATTTACAACATTGAGAAAAAGACGAGAGTTATCTGAAGTCAGAGGACCCTTGACGAAACCACACTGCTCCTTACCAAGCAAGTGAGGAATAAGAGGGTCCAGATGTAAAGCAAGTGCTTTAGCAAATAACTTACAGTCAATATTAACTAGAGAGATCGGGTGATAATTTTTACAATACATGGGATTACAACCTTCTTTAGGAATGAGGCAAATTGTGGCTTCCTGAAAAGAAAAGAACATTCTGTTTTCCCGGTGAGAAAAAATGAATGGAAAAGATTTAAGATTTTAGGAAGTAAAAAGTTAGGAAAATGCAAATCAAATTCAACAGAAAAACCGTCAGGGCCAGGAATTTTTCCTTTCGTTAAAGTATTCAGGGCAGTGGATAATTCATCAAGGGATAAATCTGCCTCAAGATCAGAAAAATGCATCTGTGAATTAGAGGGAGCTGGAAGTTTCTTAAGATACGATTGGATAAGAGAGTGGGAAGGAGGAGATTCTGGGGTATAAAGATCCTTATAAAAAAGCTGGAATTCATTGAGGATGTCCAAATCTTTGTGTGTGAGAGAGCCATTTGGAGAATAAATAGAATCAATTAGAGGGCGGTCTTTACGTGTTTTGAGGTAATTTGCTAAAAGCTTACCTACTTTATTGTGACCACCATAGTATCAGGGGCTGCTACGAAGTATTGAAGATGCATTATGAGTAGTAGTTTTATTAAAGGTTAATTTAGCATGAATCAAGTCTGGCAAATTCAAGTTAATTGAATAAGTATACAATTGATGTTCTAAAATTTTGATACGCGCCAAGGCGGTTTTCCGTTGTTGTAGGAAACGTTTCTTCTTTTTTGAAACAAAGTCTATAATAAAACCTCTTGCAGTAGCCTTAAAGGAATCCCATAAGATGTGTAGGGAGGATTTGGGATCACTGATGAGGTAAAAAAAATTCAATAGCAAAAGTGGGAAAAGAAGAAGAAAAGAGAGGGTCAAGAAGAAGAGAATAATTAAAATGCCAGCAGGAGGACCTTGGTTGTGGAGGGAGCACATCAAGATCTGTTACAACTGCCTCATGGTCAGAGATACCGATAGGCTCAATAGAGGAGGATAGAAGATGTTGATATAAAGGCTGAGAGAGAAAATTATAGTCTAGACGAGATAGGGAATTATGAGGAGGAGAGAAGAAAGAAAAGTCAAGAGTATTGGGGTGAGAGAGTCTCCAAGAGTCCACTAGGCATGCTTGAGAGATAGTGTTGAGAAAATGCTTATGAGGTTTGTGAGGAATAAACCGGACCTGAAATTGGTGGTCGGGATATCGATCCACAACTTGGTTGCAATTGCTTCTTATTATAAAGAGATCATCTCTGGAATGAATACATTTCTATGTAATCAGAGGCCAAAATGAGCAATCACGATGTGTAGGTCCATAAACATTAAGAACAGTTAAGGAGACATTATGAATTGAAAACTTAGCTAGCAACCATCTACCTTCTGTATCAGTTTCTTGCTATATAATTTTACAATTTATTTTCTTGTGGAACAAAATTATAACACCATTTTTCTTATTGGCAGATGGAGAGAATAAAACTTCACCCACCCAGCCTCTTTTTAATTTTAACGCCAACATTTCTGTGAGGTGAGTTTCTTGCAAGAGAACCAAATAAGGATTATAAGAGGCAAGATGGGAAAGTATTTTCTGTCTTTTAACTGGACTAAGAAAACCTTTCACATTCCAGGAGATAACTCTGAATGCAAAAACAATGGAAATACATAAAGAACAAAATATGCAATAATAAACAAGAAATGAATGAAGATAAAGGAAAGAAGTCAAAGGAGGTGAAGAGGTAGTCAATGGGAAGTAAAATAGGAAAGAAAAATAGGAAATTGCATAAAATGGGAAGGAAGAAGGAAAAGGGGGAAGGGGAAGAGAGAGAAGGAAGTCAAGAAGAGACAGTACATTTCCAAAAAGGATGTCTGAAAGAACATACCTGAGGGGGACAAAAAGAAGCAACACAGGGGGAAGGACGATGAAACGCCTAAACACGGGAAGTCCCAACCACACCAGAGCAAGGAGAAATACGAAGACGGACCTGACAGATCAGAAGACAACAGACAAAACCTGTAGGGACAAAAAAGGAAATGAAACAACCATCATATATATTAGAAAAGATTACACGCTTAACAAACTGAGGAAAAAAGCTAAAAAAAAACGAACATGAACGGAACAAATAAACCGTATACAACAATACTGAGAAGTGCAGAGATTAACAATAAATGCACAACTAATAAACTATAAGAAAACTAATAAAGTCTATGGTGAGAACTAGAGAAAATTAGAGAAAATATTTGCTAATAAGCATAAAAATTAAAGAACACACATATAAACCACGTAAGTGAGCAAACACATATGTAGTATGACGATTATTAAGACGTCAACCAAATGAAAAACTTAAGAGAGGTTTAATTGTGTGTGTGGTTAATCAACCATTAGAAGACCCAGCAGCGTCCATGCTGCTTGAGGTGTGAGAATGAATACATTTCTTAAGTTCCACAGTGTCCTCGGATGACGAGGTCCGGATCTAAAAAGTCCCCTTGAAAATGCAGGGATGGAAAAGCCTATACCGAGCTCCAAGGGAGTTGAGCTCGAAGAATAAGGAATTCTTTTCGTCTGTCTGCAGTCGCATTGAAAACATCCTGGGAGAGTAAGACCCTTCAACCAAGCCAAGAAGGTTGTCGCCTATTTCTAGCTGCAGAAAGGACTGAGAGTATATCAGTGAATTTCAAGAACAGAATGAGGACACCTCTAAGTCTGTCTGGAGAAGCGGAGAGCGGAGGACGAGGACCAAGCCTGTGAGCTCTCTGGATGTTAAGTGACGTTGAAGATGGCATGTCCAGCAGTTGTGGCAGAAATGAGGAGAAGAAGGAGACCGGGTCGCCCCCCCTCTAAAGCTTCAGGTAGTCCATAAATACGTAAGTTGTTCTTCCTATTTTGATTTTCCAAATACTCAGTGTGCTGCTGGAGTCTGCGTACCTCCTTCTCCAAAGAAGATAGTCTCTGAGAGTCACCTTGGAAAACCAAGATTTGCTGCTCCATAGTAGACACTCTATTTTACATTGAGAGCCACTTTTCCTCAAAGGATTGCATTTTGCTGTTTGTGTCCTCCGTAAACGGACTCAAGGCACAAATTTCCTCCAGCAACAGTTCCATGGAGATGGGAGGAGATGACCTATCCAGAGAAGGAGGGTCGTGTTTCAGTCGTTTAGTAGTTGAAGATGATGGAGAAGGTTTATTAGGTGCCGATTGTGATGAGGGAGTGCGGGTAGAGGGAACCCCAGCTATCTCTCCAACAACAAGAGACGGAGGCACCACTGATGATGGAGATGGAGCTGAGTGTGAGGTACACCCTTTAGGAACAAAGATAAATTGTGGCTTGCCCAGTTCTCCCATAAGAGGAGCCAAACAAGTGGAGCAATGTTCATCACACAAGAAAAGTGACAAAGGCAAGCTATTTAGCAAACGCAGTGATAAACGTTCTCCAGAAGAGTGGTATTAGGCACCAAATTGAAGAGAAAAGCCAGCAGTGCAGCTGTTAATGAAGACGAATCAGATGTCCTGCATGTAACATCCAAATAGTAGAGCCGCTGAGTAAGTGACAGGAAAAATGAATAATAAGAAGCAAGGCATTTGGTAACACAGAGAAAAAACAGGTTCCTCAAAAACAAAAATGTAATGTAAAGCGCATATATATAAGTAAAAGTGCTAATCTGTAGTGCAGGAGCCAGGAAATAAAGGAAATTGAAAAAGAGGTTAAAAATTACCTTTAAAGTAAGGTAGCAGCAAGTCATTTGAAGAAGAGTGTTCCGCTCGCATTGCCGGTTGAGTCCTGACCGGATGACGGAGATAAAATGGCGGGCACGCTGAGGAGAGCAAAGCAGCACAGGAATGAATAGAAAGCTTAGCGTGCTTTGAATTTATGAACAGCTCACCATATCGGCGCGATCTTCGTTGTCTGCAGAAGAAAGATGCAAAAAAATGCATCGGCGGGTCGAAATGCGTCCCGGTGCAGTGGAGCTCCCCGATCAGGTGGCCATCTTGGACGGCGCAGACAGGGGCGTAACAAATGCCCCCGCAGACCCTGCAGTGCGGGGGGGCCTCACTCTCTACAGTTAATGAAGGGGGCCCCAGGGGGCCCCGGCCCCCTCAGCTCTTTTGAGAGCTGTGAGAGAGGTCTGCGCTGAAGCAAGCCTCTCTCCCTCTGTGTCTGAAGCAGGTGCAGCCTGCTCGGAGCCCTTCGCCCCCTCCCTCTGACTGAAGAGAAACAAAGTATCAATATACATTGTTTCTCTTCAGTCAGAGCCAGAGGCAGTCCCGGAAAGAGGATGGGGGCACCAGAGATAGCAGTCTCCACTGCTTCTCTGAGGCAGCACCCCATAGCCCGGCCCCCACTCTCTCCTCTCGATAAACAAAGCCCACCCCACAAGAAAAGAAAAGAGACAGGGACAAGGATGCGGTGGGGGGCCCACCCCACAAGAGAAGAGAAGAGAAGAGACAGGGACAGGCCCCCATCCGAGAAGAGACAGGGACAAGGATGGGGTGGGGGCCCACCCCACAAGAGAAGAGAAGAGACAGGGACAGGCCCCCATCCGAGAAGAGACAGACAAGGATGGGGTGGGGGGCCGACCCCACAAGAGAAGAGAAGAGAAGAGACAGGGACAAGGATGGGGTGGGGGGCCCACCCCACAAGAGAAGAGAAGAGACAGGGACAGGCCCCCATCCGAGAAGAGACAGACAAGGATGGGGTGGGGGGTCCACCCACAAGAGAAGAGAAGAGACAGGGACAAAGATGGGGTGGGGGGCCCACCCCACAAGAGAAGAGAAGAGAGGGTGGGGGGCCCACCCCACAAGAGAAGAGAAGAGACAGGGACAAGAAGAGACAGGGACAAGGATGGGGTGGGGGGCCCACCCCACAAGAGAAGAGAAGAGACAGGGACAGGCCCCCATCCGAGAAGAGACAGACAAGGATGGGGTGGGGGGCCCACCCACAAGAGAAGAGAAGAGACAGGGACAAAGATGGGGTGGGGGGCCCACCCCACAAGAGAAGAGAAGAGAGGGTGGGGGGCCCACCCCACAAGAGAAGAGACGAGACAGGGACAAGAAGAGACAGGGACAAGGATGGGGTGGGGGGCCCACCCCACAAGAGAAGAGAAGAGACAGGGACAAGGATGGGGTGGAGGCCTCAAAGAGCAAGAGCAAGAGACAGCACAGAGCAGTGCTCGGGACCCTGACAAGGGTGGGAGTGGGGGCCCCCAGACAGAGTATTCTCCAGGGCAAGGCTCACATGAAAAGGGACAAGGCAGCAAAATGGTGCCCTCAGGTAAGCACGCTTGTTAGAACACACCATGGGCGTCCGCAGGGAGAGGGAACGGGGGGCCGAGAAGGGTGCAAGGCAGAGGGGGAGAAGGGTGCAAGGCAGAGGGGTAGAAGGGTGCAAGGCAGAGGGGGAGAAGGATGCATGGTAGAGAAGGGTGCAAGGCAGAGGGGAGAAGGGTGCAAGGCAGAGGGGAGAAGGGTGCAAGGCAGAGGGGAGAAGGGTGCAAGGCAGAGAGGAGAAGGGTGCAAGGCAGAGAGGAGAAGGGTGCAAGGCAAAGAGGAGAAGGGTGCAAGGAAGAGAGGAGAAGGGTGCAAGGTAGAGAAGGGTGCACGGCGGAGGGAGAGAAGGGTGCAAGGTAGAGAGGAGAAGGGTGCAAGGCGGAGGGGAGAAGAGTGCAAGGCGGAGGGGAGAAGGGTGCAAGGCAGATAGGAGAAGGGTGCAAGGCGGAGGGGAGAAGGGTGCAAGGCAGATAGGAGAAGGGTGCAAGGCAAAGAGGAGAAGGGTGCAAGGCAGAGAAGAGAAGGGTGCAAGGCAAAGAGGAGAAGGGTGCAAGGCAGAGAAGAGAAGGGTGCAAGGCAAAGAGGAGAAGGGTGCAAGGCAAAAAGGAGAAGGGTGCAAGTCAAAGAGGAGAAGGGTGCAAGGAAGAGAGGAGAAGGGTGCAAGGTAGAGAAGGGTGCATGGCGGAGGGGGAGAAGGGTGCAAGGTAGAGAGGAGAAGGGTGCAAGGCGAAGGGGAGAAGGGTGCAAGGCAGATAGGAGAAGGGTGCAAGGCGGAGGGGAGAAGGGTGCAAGGCAGATAGGAGAAGGGTGCAAGGCGGAGGGGAGAAGGGTGCAAGGCGGAGGGGAGAAGGGTGCAAGGCGGAGGGGAGAAGGGTGCAAGGTGGAGGGGAGAAGGGTGCAAGGTGAAGGGGAGAAGGGTGCAAGGCAGAGGGGAGAAGGGTGCAAGGCAGAGGGGAGAAGGGTGCAAGGGAGAGAGGAGAAGGGTGCAAGGTAGAGAAGGGTGCAAGGCAGATGGGGAGAGGGTGCATGGCAGATGGGAGAAGGGTGAAAGGCAGAGGGGAGAAGGGTGCAAGGTAGAGGGGAGAAGGGTACAAGGCAGAGGGGAGAAGGGTGCAAGGCAGAGGGGAGAAGTGTGCAAGGCAGAGAAGAGAAGGGTGCAAGGCAAAGAGGAGAAGGGTGCAAGGCAAAGAGGAGAAGGGTGCAAGGAAGAGAGGAGAAGGGTGGAAGGTAGAGAAGGGTGCAAGGTGGAGGGGGAGAAGGGTGCAAGATAGAGGGGAGAAGGGTGCAAGGCAGAGAGGAGAAGGGTGCAAGGCGGAGGGGAGAAGGGTGCAAGGTGGAGGGGAGAAGGGTGCAAGGCAGAGGGGAGAAGGGTGCAAGGTGGAGGGGAGAAGGGTGCAAGGCAGAGGGGAGAAGGGTGCAAGGCAGAGGGGAGAAGGGTGCAAGGCAGAGGGGAGAAGGGTACAAGGCAGAGGGGAGAAGGGTGCAAGGCAGAGGGGAGAAAGGTGCAAGGCAGAGAGGAGAAGGGTGCAAGGTAGAGAAGGGTGCAAGGCGGAGGGGGAGAAGGGTGCATGGCAGATGGGAGAAGGGTGCAAGGCAGAGGGGAGAAGGGTGCAAGGAAGAGAGGAGAAGGGTGCAAGGCAGAGGTGAGAAGGGTGCAAGGCAGAGAGGAGAAGGGTGCAAGGCAAAGGGGAGAAGGGTACAAGGCAAAGGGGAGATGGGTGCAAGGCAGAGGGGAAAAGGGTGCAAGGCAGAGGGGAGAAGGATGCAGGGTAGAGAAGGGTGCAAGGCGGTGGGGGAGAAGGGTGCAAGGCGGAGGGGGAGAAGGGTGCAAGGCAGAGAGGAGAAGGATGCAAGGTAGAGAAGGGTGCAAGGTGGTGGGGGAGAAGGGTGCAAGGCGGAGGGGGAGAAGGGTGCAAGGCACAGGGGAGAAGGGTGCAAGGCAGAGGGGAGAAGGGTGCAAGGCAGAGGGGAGAAGGGTGCACGGCAGAGGGGAGAAGGGTGCAAGGCAGAGGGGAGAATGGTGCAAGGAAGAGAGGAGAAGGGTGCAAGGTAGAGAAGGGTGCAAGGCAGAGGGGGGAAGGGTTGCAAGGCAGAGAGGAGAAGGGCGAAAGTTAGAGAAGGGTGCAAGGCGGGGGTGGAATAGGGTGCAAGACAGAGAGGAGAAGGGTGCAAGGCAGAGGGGAGAAGGGTGCAAGGCAGAGGGAAGAATGGTGCAAGGTAGAAAAGGGTGCAAGGCAGAGGTGGACTAGGGTACAAGGGAAAGGGGAGAAGGGTGCAAGAGGGAGGGCAAGAAGGGTGCAAGGCAAAGGGGAGAAGGGTGCAAGGGGGATGGTGATGAAGTTAAAAATGTGCCCCCCCTGGAAACATTTCTGCGGACACCCATGGAACGCACACTACTTTGTGAGGGAGAGTGGGAGAGTGGAGAGAGAGAGAGTGGAGAGAAACAGTGGAGAGAAACAGTGGAGAGAGAGAGTGGCTAGAGAGAGAGAGAGAGTGGAGAGAGACAGTGGAGACAGAGTAGACAGTGGAGAGAGAGTGGAGATAGACAGTGGAGAGACCGAGAGTGGAGAGAGAGAGTGGAGAGAGTGAGTGAGTGGAGAGAGAGAGAGTGGAAAGAGAGAGAAAGAGTGGAGAGAGAGAGTGGAGAGAGAATGGAGAGTAGAGAGAGACATTGGAGAGAGAGAAAGTGGAGAGAGAGACAGTGGAGAGAGAGACAGTGGAGAGAGACAGTGGAGAGAGAGTGAGTGGAGAGAGAGTGAGTTGAGAGAGAGTGAGTGGAGAGAGAGAGAGAGTGGAGAGAGAGAGTGGAGCGAGAGAGTGGAGAGAGAGAGTGGGAGAGAGAGTGGAGAGAGAGAGTGGAGAGAGTATAGAGAGAGAGAAGGGAGAGAGGGTGGAGAGAGAGAGAGTGGAGGGAGACAGTGGAGGGAGACAGTGGAGGGAGACAGTGGAGAGAGAGTGAGTGGAGAGAGAGTGAGTGGAGAGAGAGTGAGTGGAGAGAGAGTGAGTGGAGAGAGAGTGGAGCGAGAGAGTGGAGAGAGAGAGTGGAGAGAGAGAGTGGAGAGAGTAGAGAGAGAGAGAAGGGAGAGAGGGTGGAGAGAGAGAGAGTGGAGGGAGACAGTGGAGGGAGACAGTGGAGAGAGAGACAGAGGAGAGACCGTGGAGAGAGAGACAGTAGAGATAGAGTGGCCAGAGTTGAGAGAGCGAATGGAGAGAGTGGAGAGAGAGTAGAAACTGACTCACTGACTCAGAGACTGAATACTGACTGACCGAGAGACTGACTGACTGAGAAACTGACTGAGAGAGAGAGTGACTGACTGACAGAGAGAGAGACTGATTGAGAGTGAGACTGACTGACAGAGACTGGCTGAGGTAGGGAGAGAAACTGACTGAGAGAGAGACTGAGAGAGAGAGGCAGAGAGACTGACTGACAGAGAGATAGACTGATTGACTCTGAGGGAGACTGACTGACAGAGAGAGACTGCCTGAGAGAGACTGCCTGAGAGAGACTGACTGAGAGAGAGACTGACTGAGAGAGAGACTGACTGAGAGAGAGACTGACTGAGAGACTGACTGAGAGAGACTGACTGAGAGAGAGACTGACAGAGAGAGAGACTGACTGGGTGAGAGACTGACTGAGTGAGAGACTGACAGAGAGAGAGACTGACTGAGTGAGAGAGTCTGGCTGACAGACTGACTGACTGACAGAGAGAGGGAGACTGACTGACTGGGTTAGAGAGAGAATGACTGACTGAGAGAGACTGACTGACTGGGAGAGAGAGAGAGACTGACTGGGAGAGAGAGAGACTGACTGACTGACTGAGAGAGAGACTGACTGACTGACTGAGAGAGAGACTGACTGACTGAGCGAGAGACTGACTGACAGAGACTGACAGAGAGAGAAAGAGACTGAGAGACTGACAGAGAAAGAGAGACTGACCAACAGAGAGAGACTGACTGACAGAGACTGACTGATAGAGAGACTCACAGAGAGACTGACTGACCGAGAGAGAGACTGAGACTCTGGCAGAGAGAGAGACTGACTGACTGACAGAGAGACTGACAGAGAGAGACTGACTGACAGAGAGAGAGCGAGAGACTGACTGACTGAGAGAGACTGACTGAGAGAGACTGAATGACAGCGAGTGATAGACTGACTGACAGAGAGAGAGACTGACTGACAGAGAGAGACTGACTGGCTAACAGACTGACAGAGAGAGAGAGAGAGAGAGAGAGAGACTGACTGACTGACAGAGAGAGTGACTGACTAAGAGACACCGAATGACAGAGAGAGATAGACTGACTGACTGAAAGAGAGATACTGACTGACAGAGAGAGAGAGAGACTTTGATGGAATTGGGGTCAAAGTGTGTATGAAGCTATGCAATGCCTCTTAAGATTGCTATTGTCTAATAAAAATAAAAATGTATTATCAAAATGTGCTCTTTGTGGTTACATCTGCTTTTGAAATACTGCATTGAAGCTTTGTCCAATGTCTTAAAACGGAAACGAGAAGGAGCAGTGGATGCACTTTTATCAAAACTAAACGATGAGTGGGCCCGATGTTGTATATCATGACAGGAGTCTGCATCAGGAAACCCACCTAAAATTGGGCAAACTTTCCCGGCCTACTCATGGCAGGGACCCTGTAATGAATGGACCACCACATATGATAGCCTGCGGGCAGACTAAGCCCAACCTTTGACTCCACCATCCAGTGTTACTTATAACGGCTGTATTGGTGACAGTGGCATAACAATCGCCCCGCATCCCCTGCAGTATGGCGGGTCGCTGGAATGAGAGCTCTAGACTGGCACGGAGAATGGGAGGGGGGCCCCCTCCATGTAGTTTGCAGGGGGGCCCCCTCATATTTCGTTACACCACTGGAACCACGCCCCCTTGAGAAAACCTTCTAATATTGCAAGAATCTAAATTCGAACAACTGTGGCATTTTGGTTATGGACATTGGTTTAAACACCCTCTTTCATTTAGCAAGTATTTATGACCTAATTTAAGGTTTTTATGGTTAGTTTTTTTCTGCATTTACCCATCGTTTTCCTTATGCTGGAATATATTCATCAAAATAAACAAGATGATAGACCGAATGTTGCACAATGGCAAAACATTCACCCCCGGTTACAGATATGAGTTTAATCCATCGTTATTTTGCTCACCAAGCCACCCCTGTTCAGACATGGCCATATGCAAATCAGTCTTGACCCTGTGCTTCAAGCTATCCTGGCTGAAGACGGCTGATAGCCAGAAACCAGTGCTAGGATGCTTGATTCCAGTCCAGGGAAGACATGGCTTGGCAGTTCGGGCTGGATTGTTGCCGTGAGGCACAGGGTCAAGACTGATTTGCATATGACCATGTCTGAACTGGGGTGGCTTGGTGAGCAAAATAACGATGAATTAAACCCAGATCTATGACTCGGGGTGAATGTTTTGCCATTGTGCAACATTCAGTCCATCCTCTTGTTTGTTTTGCAAAATATATTCATAGTATCTTATTTAGGTAGGTAACCTTTTCACCGAGGAACAGCAGATGTGCAGCTGTATAGATAGGATTACACTTTGTACATTGTGTGGCACATAATTAACAACTTTATTTACAATTGTGAAACACAATAAAATGGTATCAACATCCAAAAACATGCTTCCCGATTCTACTAAATAGGTGAAAACTGTAAAGTTGAACATATGCAGTCAAAAAGGGTACTTCTTCCTGCTTCTATATCGTTGTAGCTTAAGAAGTTGCTTCATGATGTGATGTGTTAGAACAGCTGGTGGCAACACAAAGTTGTTCAACTATTGTCAAACAGGTGCCCTAAAAAAAGTCCGATTTCTTTACTTTGCGAATGCTGGTTACTTTGTTTTCCTGAAGGTTCTCCTGTAATTTTCTTCTTTATGCTGAGTTTATGGAACCCCTAATATCAAGGGTACCCCAAACTGGAAATCTTTTCATCTCAGGTGATACCTTTAGTGTGTTTGTGGACTACAAATAACTTCAATATGTCTCCCGACCATACACTCATGAATGTAGTTCCAAACACAACCCTTTCTCTAGGTTGTAGATGATGAAATATTTATAAATATTTTGAGGCTACAGTAGTTGCAGCTGTGGTGATGCCTGCTGGCCACCCCATGTAAGTTAAGCACACTGACCTGAGGCAAGAGTGACTCACACATGCTTTTTTTAAAACACTGGAGATGTTTTTTTTTAAAGACTGCATCTACTTTGCTTTATTGATTGCAAACATTGAACAATTTCATGATTGATTGCAATCAATCTCTTTCTCCTACAAGGCACAAGAAACATGAAACAACCACCCACAACACATCAGAGCCTTCTCTTCACTTGATGACATCCACAAGAAGACCTGGCTCTCCGAAAAACTCTGCGGGCACCAAACACCGACTCACCAGCTCAAGAGCCTGGATACCCTCACCGGTGATAAATGCACTTTGCAAACCAACAGTCACCTTTGGTGCATCTGTTACCCCCATATGATTGCACACTCAGTGATGATAAACATACAGTATAATTAGGAGTAATAATATGATCCTTCCAAACTGGGTTAGTTTTAAGAACGGAGTTAGGGATTTGATCAGGTAGTACAATCTTTTAAAAAAAATTTTTAATTCTTTTTATTGAAAATACAAAGAGACAGCAGCATAGCAGTAGAGAAATACAATGCATCTACATCTATCACCTGCAATACGCATACAGTAAAGGTCAGTGCTACATTTCAAGACAGTTTCATAACATGGACTCGAGAAGACAAGTCATCTTCATCTGTTGGTATCAAAGATGCCTCACATACATCTCCTCTGCGAGCATTCCAGGTGCCCCAAATTGAGGGCCACTTTTTTGGACATCCCGGTGCATTGTACACAGTCCTTTCTCTACACATGCACCAGTCAAGGTTTTGTTTCCATTTTAACAATGTAGGTGTAAGACCTAATGTCACCCAGTTTTTCTCTGAGGTCTTAAGGTCAGTAGGCTCCCATATGTTAAGGAGGCAGCCCTTCACTTTGGGTGCATGTTTTTGTTTAGGACCGTCCTAAAGGTCCAATGTATCGCTTGCCAAAACCGCTGAATATGGTCACATTCCCAGAGGATGTGCATAAACGTGCCTACCTGCCCACACCCTCTACAGCATTCACCCTCACCTCCCTTCCCCATAAGTAGCAGTTGCGGTCCTGTGATATAGATTCTATGGAGGAACTTGAGTTGGACCAGTCGCAGTTGAGCGGAGATACCAACCTCCCAGGGGGACACCACCGCCTCCCGCCACTCATCATCATCTATTTCAAGGCCATCTGCCACCCAGTGTTCTCTCAGTTACTCATGGGGGTCAGGGGTATTATGTAGCAGTTTCATATACGTAAGAGAAACTGCTTTTTGCGGTAAGTAGCCATCCAGGAGTTTATCTTCCAGCGGGGAGGAGTCAGGGAGCCAAGTGCCCTTTGGTATAGCCACATAGAGGGCATGGCGGATCTGTAAGTATCGGAAGAATTCTGTGTCCGCCATCTCATATTGCTGTTGTAATGTCGAGAATGGTACAACCTCTCCCCTGGACCAGAGATCACCTATACGTGATATGCCAATTAGATTCCATCTATCAAAACCCTTGGAGGTCCTCATCTGACCTAGTTGTTCCAAGTCCCACGGAGGGGTGGCAAGAGTTAACCTACCACCCCAACCCAGACTTTTCTGGACGTCGTGCCAAATCCTTCCAGCATGTTTGATTGGGCTAGGGAGCAGTAGTTTTTTTGTGGGGGCAGTACAATGCTACATTATAGTTCCCGCCCAGCAGGAGCCATCTATCCATGGCATAGCGTGAATCATTGGGGCTGCAGTAAGTGGCTTGGTTAATGGCTGTAAGTTGAGCAGCCCAGTAGTATTTTTCAATATCTGGGAGGCATATGCCGCAGTCATACCAGTTGAGGACCAATTTTTGATGTGCTATGCAAGGTCTCCCATTGCAGATCAGTTCCCTCTGGAGACCCTCAATTTCGCTAAAATAACTGTCCGGTACCAGATTGCGCGCAATTTACAATGCATATAGGAAACGGGGTAGTGACATCATTATAAATAGAGCTGCCCTTCCAAGTAGTGAGAGAGGCAGTGTCACACAGGTGGCAATATCTTGCCGCAGCCTCTGTAAAGGTGGGCGCAGGTTTCTTGCAAAGTGTAATTTGGGGTCAGTAGTAACAAATATTCCCAAATAATGAAATCCACCTTCCGCTGTCCGAATAGGACAATCGTCAAATAAACAGGGGGGGGCACCCTTAAGTCCATACATTGTGGATTTATCTCAATTAATCGAAAAACTGGAGTGTCGCCCTAATGTTGGATACATTTCCTGGACACTCCTGAGTGATCTACGGGGGGAAGTTAAAAAAAGTAGAATGTCATCTGCTTATAGCGAGATGCGATCCTCACAATCCATTGACCATTTCCTTCATCGTATACCTGGAACCTGTCGGATCCAGGTCGCCAGGGACTCCAGGGATAAAGCAAATATTATTGGTGACAGTGTACACCTCTGACGGGTACCTCGGCTTAGTTCAAATGCCGCAGAGCGTTTATTGTTAACTACTACTTGTGCCTGTGGTGTCGCATAAAGCAGTCCAATCCAGGATATAAAAGTGGGCCGAAAGCCCAGCTTCTCAAGCACCGCCATGAGATATGGCCATTCAATGGTAATCAATCAATCAATCAATTAATAGCATTTCTATAGCGCACTACTCACCCGGAGGGTCTCAAGGCGTTGGGGAGGGGGGGTCCACTACTGCTCGAACAGCCAGGTCTTGAGCTGCTTCCTGAAGGCGAGGTGGTCTTGGGTCATGCGGAGGTGGGTCGGGAGGGAGTTCCAAGTCTTGGCGGCCAGGTAGGAGAAGGACCTTCCTCCTGTTGTGGCTCTTCGGGTGCGGGGGACGGCGGCGAGGGCGTGGCTGGTCGATCGAAGCTGGCGGGTGGGAGTGTAGAAGTTGAGGCGGCTGTTGAGGTATCTTGGGCCTTGGTTGTGTAGGGCTTTGTGAGCGTGGGTGAGGAGCCGGAAGCTGATTCTCTTGTTGACCGGGAGCCAGTGCAGGTCTCTCAGGTGTCCGGAGATGTGGCTGTGTCGGGGGATGTCGAGGATGAGTCTTGCTGAGGCGTTCTGAATTCGCTGGATTCTCTTCTGGAGCATGGCGGTGGTTCCGGCGTAGAGGGCGTTGCCGTAGTCCAGTTGGCTGGTGAAGAGGGCCTGGGTGACCGTCTTCCTGGTCTCGGTGGGGATCCACCGGAAGATCTTACGTAGCATGCGCAGGATATTGAAGCAAGACGAGGAGACGGCGTTGACTTGTCTGGTCATGGAGAGGGAGGAGTCCAGGATGAAGCCCAGGTTGCGTGCGTGGTCTGTCGGTTTGGGTGCGCTTCCCAGGGCGGGGGGCCACCAGGAGTCATCCCAGGCGGAGGGCGAGGAGCCCAGGAGGAGACCTTCCGTCTTGTCTGAGTTCAGTTTCAGGCGGCTGGTCATCATCCACTCGGCTACGTCTGTCATCCCTTCGTGTAGGTTGGCTCTGGCGGTGGCGGGGTCATTGGTGAGGGAGAGGATCAGCTGAGTGTCGTCGGCGTAGGAGATGATGTTGAGGTTGTTTTGGCGTGCGATGGCCGCAAGGGGGCTCATGTAGACATTGAAGAGGGTGGGCCTGAGCGAGGAGCCCTGAGGGACGGCGCAGATGACTTCGGTGGCTTCTGATCTGAACGGGGGAAGGCAGACTCTCTGTGTCCTTCCAGCGAGGAAGGAGATGATCCACTCCAGTGCCTATCCTGGATTCTGATGTTGCTGAGGCGCTGCACTAGGGTGCGGTGGCAGACTGTGTCGAATGCCGTGGAGAGGTCCAGGAGGATGAGGGCCGCTGTTTCTCCGTTGTCGAGCAGGGCTCGGATGTCATTGGTGGCTGCGATGAGGGCGGTCTCGGTGCTGTGGTTGGCCCGGAAGCCAGACTGCGAGAGGTCGAGGGATCCATTTGTCTCGAGGAAGGCGGCCAGCTGCTTGTTGACGGTCTTCTCGATGACTTTGGCCGGAAACGGGAGGAGCGAGATAGAGCGGTAGTTTTTGAGTTCGGTGGGGTCCGCTGATGGTTTCTTCAGTAGAGCGCTGAGTTCGGCGTGCTTCCAGCTCTCCGGGAAGGTAGCGGTGTCGAAGGAGGTGTTGATGATGTCCTGCAGATGGGGTGCGATGACAGCGTCGGCCTTGTTGAAGACGTGGTGAGGGCAGGGGTGCGGTCGTGGGGAGCGTTGGTTGTGTGCTGAAGCTGTAGTGAATGTCAGCGATCTTGTTGTGGAAGTAGGAGGCGAGGGAGTTGCAGAGGTCTTGAGATGGGGTGATGTCGTTGTTTCCGGCGTTGGGGTTGGAGAGCTCTTTAACAATGTTGAAGAGTTCCTTGCTGTTGTGTGCGTTGTTGTCCAGTCGTTCCTTGAATGCAGTTTTCTTGGTGGCGTGGATCAGTTGATGGTGTTTTCGGGTGGCAAGCTTGAGGGTGGTCATGTTGTCTGGTGTTGGGTCTCTGCGCCAGGCTCTCTCGAGGGCTCGGCAGTTCTTTTTGGAGCTCTTGAGTTCGTCGGTGAACCAAGGTGCTTGCTTACTGCCGGGTCTGCTAGGCGGGGTCCTCAGTGGGGCGAGGTCGTCTGCTCAGTTGCTGATCCACTTTGTGAGGTTGTCGGCGGCCTGGCTGGGGTTCGCTGAACTGGTGGGGGGGTGCTGGCTCAGGGATGCGGCGAGCTGGTCGGCTGTGATCTTGTTCCAGCTTCTGCGTGCAACTTGTTGCTGGTGGTGGTGGACCGTTGTTCTTCTGAAGCTGAAGTGAATGCAGCTGTGGTCCGTCCAGTAGAGTCTGGTGGCGTGGCTGAAGACGATGTCCTTGCTGGATGAGAAGACGGGGTCGAGTGTGTGACCGGGGTAGTGGGTGGGGGTGGTCACCAGCTGCTTGAGACCGAGGTTGGCGAGGTTGTCCAGCAGGGTGGTGGTGTTGCGGTCGTTGTTGTTCTCCAGGTGGAAGTTGAGGTCCCCGAGGAGGATGTAGTCAGTGGAGGGGAGGGCGTGCGGGCTGATGAAGTCGGCGATGTCTTTGCTGAATTGTGTGCATGGTCCCGGGGGTCTGTAGATGAGGGTGCCTCTGAAGGTGGTCTTGGGGTCGGTGTGGATCTGGAAGTGCAGGTGTTCAGCGGTTGTCAGGGTGTCGTCGGTGTTGGTCGTGATGCGGATGGCATTCCTGTGGATGATGGCGATGCCTCCTCCGGTCTGGTTGCCGCGGTCCCTCCGGGTGATCTTGTATCCGTCCGGGATGACGATGTCGGGTGCTGAGGAGGCGTTCATCCAGGTTTACGTGAGGAAGGCGACGTCTGGGGATGTGGTGTCAAGGAGGTTCCAGAGTTCAACGGCGTGTCTGTGGACGGAGCGAGTGTTGAGCAGGATGCACTTCAGGTGGTTGCTGCTGGTGCTCGGCTTGGCGGGTGCGGTGCAGGTCCGGATGCAGGTGAACTTGCAGGAGTGGCAGCTGAAGGGTCCGTGGGTACGTCTCGGGGTGGCTCGGTAGCATCCCGGGATCCGGCCGGTGTTGAGTGCGTTGAGTTCGGTGTGTTGTAGGTCCGGCGGGGGGGCTGGTGTCTGCGGGGGCCAGGGGCTCGGGTGCTGGGCGCGGTCCAGGTGCGGACGGGCGCAGACGGGCTTACCTTTGGCACGCCTTCGGCGTGCTTAGGGCGCGCCCGCTGCGCGTCAACGCTGCGCGTTTGCCACTCTGCCATATGTGGAGAGTGGGGGGGCGGAGTGAGGGAGGGGCAGCTGGGAGGCGGGAGCGGGGCGGCGAATGAGGGTCGAGGAAAGGAAGGGGGCGGGCCGCAGGGGGGCAGCGGCGGGGAGGGAGGGAAGAGAACGGCGGGAGGAGGAGGGGTGGCGGGAAAGGAGAGGCGGGGAAAAAACGGCGGAGCAGCGAGGGGGGAGGCCTGAGGGCAGTCCCTAGCAGGCAGCGGGCAAGAGGCAGGGGCAGGGATCAGTCAGGCAGCAGGGTGACCTGGCCCCCGGAGACCGTGCGATGGCAGCGTCGGGGGTCAGGCAGCCAGCAGCAGGGAGACCTGGCACGCGGGAACGTGCGAGGCAGGGGCAGGAGGCAGGCAGCAGGGAGACCTAGCAGGCAGGCGTCAGGCAGCAGGGGGACCTGGCCCACGGGGACCGTGCGGCAGGTGGAGCGACCAGGAGGGTTGAATGGTATTGAAAGCCATTGAGCCATATGGGATAGTATAATGGCATCTTCCTTGATCGTGTCAACCCTGCCCAATAGACCATGTACCCGTCGCAGGTTAAGGGCCGTACTCCGCTGAGGCATGAAGCCCGATTGATAAGCATGCACTAAGCTTTTTATTACCTTAATTAGCCTTGTTGCAAGTAGCTTGGCGAGGATTTTGGGTTCCGCATTAAGAAGGGAGATGGGCCTGTATGCGGAGCACAGATCCTTAGGTTTGCCTTCTTTGTGGATAACTTCCAGAGAGGCCAGGCGCTGATCCGATGGGGGGCGCCTATACTTCTACTCTCTTCATACATTGTCTTCAGGTGCGGGGAGAGCAAGTCAGGGCATAGTTTATATAGTTCAGTGTGGAGCCCAAGGGGACCCATGGCCTTCCCTGGTTTAAGACTCCGGATGGCTTGTGCTATTTCTTCAGTCTTTATAGTGCTGTCTAAATATAATTTGTCGTCAGGGGAGAGGGTGGGCAGTCTGATATCTCGCAGGAGGGCTCTAGCATCCTCCTCCCCTAGGGGCGATGTGGATTTGTATACTGCACTAAAGTATTCTGCAAATGCTTTTGTTATTGCAGAAGGGTCACTAATTATCCTGCACCGTCGACCGTCAATTCAGAGACCAGTCTGCTGGCTCTTTCTTTCTTATCGAGCCAGGCGATCAACTTGCCGGCTTTGTCTCCCCATTCTTAGATCCTACCATCTCTTTCTGCAACCGATTCCTTGTCTTTATCTGTTGCTATGTGTTTGTATTCTTCCCTTTTTAGGTATAGGAGGTGCATTGTGTCCGGAGATGGATCCCCATCCTCTCAAGGTCTAAAATGTCAGACTCAATTTTCTACAGTTCTTTGTGTTTCTCTTTCTTGGTCCCAGCAGTGAGAGATGTCACTACCCTTAACAACTGATTTAAAAGCCTCCCAGAGTATCTGTGGGGATTCTACCGAGCCCTGGTTTTCTTGAAAGTACCACCAAATAGATTTTAAGAGTCGTTTTTTGACCTGCAGGATTCGCAGATACCATGGGTTGATTGGTGCGGTTCCACCCTCTGTGTTTCTTCCAACCCTATTTGCACCCACAGGGGGGAATGGTCTGAGATGCCCCTAGCTAGGTGTTCGACATCCCGGATGTAAGCCATTTGTGTCGCAGGAGTAAGCACATAGTCAATGCGAGAGAAGCACTTGTGAGCTCCCAAGAAAAATGTGTATTGTATACTGGTGGGGTGGAGGGCCCTCCACGTGTCTGTCAGTCCCAAGGAATTAGGAAAATCAGGCAGCCAGTGGTTTGAGGAAGTTAAGTCTCTCGGAGGGTGTCGGTCCAGGGAGCCTGAAACTACTGCATTAAAATCCCAAAGGGAGTCCCAAGAGAAGCACCCCCAGGTCAGTGAATGTTGTGTGTTGGAGGCCGGGTGGGGCGTAGACTGAAATTAGATTAAGGGTGTGTCCCTCCCACCTTTCTGTGACAGCCACGTATCTACCTCCATCATCAGAGTAAAAGGACATGTGGTTTTCAGGAGGATACCCATTCCTGTGAGCTTGTGGTAAAGCCAGCATGAGCGATCATCTTATAGCCCCATCGGTTGTGGGCTCTACAGGTGATTCCCTTCAGGTGGGTTTCTTGAAAAAGCACCCAATCCAGGGAGCGACGCTTGAGGTTTTGGAAGACCAACGTACGCTTTAGCCTATCTCTGAGTCCGTTAACATTACAGCTAAGTAGTTTTAACTGTGCAGACATGAGTGTGACTATTATCCATGTGTATAGAGTGCAAGATATCCAGTTGTCTTATCTCAATTAACAACCAATTAAACTGTAAAAGAAAAAGTCTTCGAACTTCTCCCTCTGCCACAAGCCCAATCCCCCGCCCCTGCTACCCTGCATTCTGAGCTTCAAAGTGCTCAAATATGATTACTGTGTAGAGTGCCTGTCTCCCAGCCTGTAAACCGTAAAAGAAGGTAACTATAGGGATTAACCTCCCCTGCAGCCCACCCAAATCGCAAAATAGAAGGACTAGATTATGTCCTCAGCTAGGCCAACCTAATGTCTAAATTTGCCTCCGAGTAAGCACTCCCCGACCAGAGTGCAGGGTGAGAAGATGTTAGCCTCCGCCATCCCATCAGGGTCTATCATCTCCAACCAGTGAAAGGGTCAGAAACGCGTCTTACCAGGTCAGTGCATGCAGGCCCTCCTTAATCAGTCCATTCTGGAGTCTCACTTGGCCTGTGGGCTCTCGCATCCCGCCAGCTCTCCAGCCAGTCCATTGCCTTCTCAGGGCACTCGAAGAACCAGGCTTTTCCATTGGATTCCACACGTAGGTGAGCCGGAAAGAGCATTGAGTACTTTACTCTTTTGTCCCATAGCTGCTTCTTGACTGCAAGAACGGAGTGTCTGAGATTCTGTAATTTTGAGTAAAGTCTGGAAAAAAGGATATCATGGCATTATCATACTTGAGTGGCTGGGCTACTTTGGCGCTCTGCAAGATTATATCACGGTCCATAAAATTCAGCAGACCAGCGAGGATTGGCTGTTGAGGAGCCCCCGGTTTTGGTCTTCCACCTGGTACTCTGTGGGCCCTCTTGACCACAAATAACAACACAGGCCTTTGGGGCATAAATGTTTTGTGATAAGGTTTTTAACGGACATGTCCGCCGCTTGCCCCTCTGCTTTTTCTGGTACCTCAATAATTCGCACATTGTTTCTTCTAGAGTGCCCTTCAAAATAATCTAGCTTGTCATCCACTTGCTTCTTGAAGGCTTGAAGGTCCCAGAGTTTGTTTTGTAGCTGAGAGACATCATCCACGAGACTAGACGAAGTGACCTCAAGTTGTTTTACTTTGTCACTCATCTTGGAGAGGTCCGCCGTGATGAGGTTGACATCCACAGTTATGGCGTTGGTGCGCTGTTCCATTGAAGCACAAACTCCCGTAATGGTGTCCTCTACGTCCTTCAGGCTGTGCTCCGGAGATGTACTCCCTGCCTCGGTGCTCGGCTTTTCTTTGGTCGCTGTTTTGGGGAGTTAATTTTTTGATAGGTAAAACAGTCCAGCCTGTTCTGTAACAGCACCTTGGTACCCTTAGGGTTGGACATCGTGCTAGGCTTCTAGGGACACCACTGGTGTTGGGCGTCCTCCGCTGACTACACTGTAATGCCCAGGCCACCAGTGGCATCCAGCGTAAATCGCTGCAAAGAGGAGCACCAATTATTCAGGGATCACTCAGTATTCAAATTTGAAATGAAATTAAATGAAATTAAAGGAAATGAAAATAGGATTTATAAAGCGCATGGCTGCCTGTGAGCGTCCCAGCGCTATTAACAGAGGTAGTAGAGGTGAGGTGAGGATTAAGGAAGTTTTCAGCCCCTTTCGGAAGGTCAGATGGTTAGGTTTGGCGCGTAAAAAGAGGGCCAGCAAATTCCACATCTTAGAGGCGTTATAAGAGAAAAGACGCCCCCCTGTGCGAGCCTTTTTGATCTTAGGTATGTAAGCCAGATGTAAGTGCGCTGAACGAATATTTCTGGATGCTTCATGGCGTCTAATCAGATTTTATAAGATCTGGGGTCCCTAACCATAAAGAATTTTGTGGGTCGTACAGAGGGATTTAAAGTGTACGCGCTCCTGGATGGGCAGCCAGTGGAGCAGTTTGAGGGCCGGATTTGCTGAACTCCTCCTGCTGATGCCTGTTAAAAGTCTGGCTGCAGAGTTTTGTACCACTTGAAGTTTGGCGAGGACTTTCTTAGGGGCACCAAGGTACAGAGCATTACCATAATCCAGTCTAGATAGCAAAAGTCTCTGGATCAGGATCTTCCTGGAGTCTTGAGGGAGCAGGGGAAGAATTTTGGGGGTAGACCTAAGGATGTCGTAGCAAACCCCTGCTGACTTCCTGGCTTGGGTGGTAAACGTGAGGTCCTGGTCGAGCCACATGCCCAGGCTCTTAATGGATTGTTTTGGAACCGGGGCAGGCCCCATACAGGGAGGCCACAGCCTCTTTGGGATGAAGTGAAACTGGTTGCCCAACACCAGAACCTCAGTTTTATCACTGTTAAGTTTAAGGTGGGAACTATCCATCCAGTGTGAGATGTCTTGGAGGCAGGCATAGAGATTATCCGGAGGATGATTAAACTGACTGAGAGAGACCACAAGCTGAGTATCGTCAGCGTACGTCACAAGTTTAACCCCATGGGGGGTAACTATTTTCTCCAGGGGGGACATATAAACATTGAAAAGGGTGGGGCTCAGGGACGAGCCCTGAGGAACCCGACAGTGTACAGGGGTGGCACGGGATTTAGAGGTTCCCTCCAAAATTTGGAAGGAGCGGTTGTGAAGGGAGATTTCAACCAAGCCAGTGCGGACCCCGAGATTCCCAGTTCCCTGAGCCGGTGGGTCAGAGTGATATAGTTCACTGTGTCGAAAGCTGCACCCAGATCCAGGAGGATCACTGCCACTGATCCTTCTGAATCAAGGATCTTTCTAGCCTCCTCCACGACCGCAATCATAGCTATTTCAGTGCTCTGACCCGGGCGAAAACCCGTCTGGGACGGATACAGAAGTCCATTCGTTTCCAAATAGGCTGAGAGCTGCTGGTTGACAAATGTTTCAGCAATTTTGCTGACTATGGGCAGTAAAGAGATGGGTCTATAATTACCCAGCTCAGCCCGGTCGAGGTGGGGTTTTTTTAAAAGGGGTTTTACTATGACCCTTTTCCAGCCATGAGGCACGATACCTTGTAATAAAGAGGTGTTAATGAGTTTAACCAACGGGGGCAGGGTGGTGGGGGAACTAATTTCAAAATTTTGGGTGGTGCTGGGTCAAGTGGAGAGCCACTTTTCATGGAAAGAAAGATGGGGAGAAGAATCTCCTCTGTGATCGGGGGAAAGGAATTTAGGCAGGCACTATGTTGTTGCTGTGTGCTGAGGAGGGGTTCTGGAGGGATTTCTTCTGTGGGGGGAGGGCTGGATTAAAGAATGGTTTGGATTTTCGCATTGAAAAATTCTGCGAACTCATTGCAATGGTCGCCGGTGGGTTCTGCAGGAGGGGGAGGCTCTGGGATTTTTAGAAGTTTCTTTACTATATGAAAAATTTCCTTTGAGGAACAGGAGGAGGTCCTAATTTTTTCCTCAAAGAAGGCAGCTTGAGTTGTTTTAAGGGCCTTTTTATAGGCTGAAATAGATTGACTATATTCTTTCTTTTTTTGGGGGGCAAATTCTTTCCTCCATGCTCTTTCATTTTGTTTACAGAGTTTTTTTAGCATGCGGAGGTCATTAATGAACCAAGGTGACTTGGGCTTCCCGCCAGAGGTATGGACCGGTGTTTTAGGGAAGATTATATCAACAGAATCCTCAATCCAAGAAGAAAACGTAATGTCCGCTGTATGGATAAGGGGATCGTGGAGTGCATGGGAGCATTCCAAAAGTTGCCTCCAGTCTTCTGTCGCCAATTTTGACCAACGGCATTCTAGAGTCTTGGGGGACTGTTTAACCTGGTAGGACACCGGAATATGTCCGCAGAAAGCAATTAGAGCATGATCTGTCCAAGCAAGGGGGACAGGGTTTTGCACCTTCAGGTCCGGGATGTTAGAAAAGAGGGGGTAAAGGAGATGGCCCTTAGAAAGGGTAGGTTGGTCGTTAAGCAGGTGAAGTTGAAATGCTGCAAGGTCAAGTTGCAACTCAGATGCCCCTTTAATGCCTGGGTTGTCAAAATGAAGGTTTAGGTCACCTAAGATGGTAAAGTTAGGAGAACTACTAGCCAGGGCGAATGAGGCTTCTAAAAGGGAGCTGCAGAATTGCCCTAAGGGGCCCAGAGGACGATAGACAAGAAGCCCTGATAAAGATTTCAGGGGGGAGATTTGAATGAGGAACAGGATGTTTTCGCAGTCTGAGACCGGACTGTCAATAAATCGACAGGACAGATGGTCTTTGTATATTATTGCAATTCCTCCTTCCTTTCCTTGAGGGTCTGTCTAATCGTTGAATCAGGAAACCAGGGGGCAAGGCTCGCCCAATGTCATAGTTGGAATCCGGTGAGAGCCATGTTTCCATGAGGAACAGGACCTCCGGGTGATCATCTTGAAGAAGCATATGAATTTCACGGGCATGTTTGGGCAGGGAGCGACAATTGAGCAAGGCCATATTAAGTGGGACTTCTGGAGTGGGACATGGATCATGTCCCCCAAATTGGAAGGGGCAGCTAGGACAGCGAGTGAGGGGGTCCGTCATACTAATAGTATGAGTTCAAATCGAACGAGAGGACCGCCTGAGATGCATAAGAAAATCCCTAGAGTAGAATGGAGGTTTAAAAGTGTTAGTGGAGATAATGCAGGGCCCAGGGCCCGGTCTGGTGCAGACGGGCGCAGACGGCTTGCCTCTGGCACGCCTCCGGCGCGCCATCGGTGCGCCCGCTGCGCTCGTCCGCTGCGCGTACGTGTGGCGAGGTTCACTTGTAGGGTGAGGCAAGCGCCAGGCGCACCACTAGCACGCCGACCTCACTCACCCAAGATGGCGACCGTGTAAGGGCGCCCACGAGAGGGATCATGCGTCAAGGTAAGCCCAAAATCGGCTGCCTGGGAGTAGTTGACCCACGGGGAGAGCGAGTGGGGTAAGTAGGGCTGGAGCAGATGAGTAAGATAAAAATTGCACAAGAAGCATAAAAGCCGAATTCTGCGCTAGAACAAGCGTTTCTCCAAATTATTTTAAAACAACAGTAAATTCACACCCAACCGTAAATTACAACGCTCTAGTTCCCTGATTTTGCCTCAGGAACAACTACCTCTATCAGGGGAGTGCTCAGATTTCAGGTCCTTTTGTAGGGTGAGGCAAGCGTCAGGCGCAACACTAGCCCGCCGACCTCACTCACCCAAGATGGTGATCGTGTAAGAGCGCCCACGAGAGGGATCACGCATCCAGGTAAGCCCAAAATCGGCTGCCTGGGAGTACTTGACCCACGGGGAGAGCGAGTGGGGTAAGTAGGGTTGGAGCAGATGATTAAGATAAAAATTGCACAAGAAGCATAAAAGGCTAATTCTGCGCTAGAACAAGCGTTTCTCCAAATTATTTTAAAACAACAGTAAATTCACACCCAACCGTAAATTACAACCCTCTAGTTCCCGGCTTCCGCCTCAGAAACAACTACCTCTATCAGTTGGTTCGGCTATGTCAGGTAGAGCGCCCCAGATGGTAGATGCTCCAGAGCCAAGTGCCTCGTAGGTCGCTTAAACTCAGGCACTCTAGGGGGCCCAAGCTTTGTGGGAAGCACTGAATCTCCAACAGCGACGTTCGGGCGTCATTAGTATGTGGAGCACTACATACAGGCAAGCCGGTAGATCTCGCTGTGTTTGGCACGTGCCCCTGCAAGGGCTGTCTCGGCGGTAATGGCTGCCGTGCTCAGCAAAAATGGGGAAGGATCGGTGTATGCCTGCCCCGGGGCCAGGTGAGAGAGGGCAGCAAGGGAGCAGAGGGCAATCACATACCACTCACTGATCGCGCTGGATCGAAGAAGTCTCTCTCATGCTGTGCGTGCTTCCAGGTCTTCCTCACTGGCGCTGCCCTGGCATTCACTGCAGGACCCGGCTTGCGAAACCACTCAGTCCCCTCCTCTGACGAGCCATGTTGGAATAACGAGTGAACACTTTAAGCAGCCCTCTGCGTCCCCTAATTCTAGGGGCTTCTCCTCTTGGGTGTCCCAGCTCTGAGGAACGGATATTGAAATCAGGATGTTAGAGAATTCGGGCGAAGCCGCGGGAGCCGATCCACTAAGCGGCCATCACATTCAAGCGCATAGCCATGCCTCTGGTAGTACCATCTTTGACATTCTTACACAGGAAGAATACAGCCCAACTCTCTTTGTGTAACTCTTGAAGGTGTTGTCGCTTCCATACCCCTGTAAAATTTCCTCAGGCAAAATGTGAATTAATGTAGGCCTCGTTTTTTTCAAAATTGCACCTGTCTTATTGTTTAAACATTATTTCCCACCAAGGACTAGTGTTCAACCTAGTGGTCTTTTTAAGATTGCCGTTTACATCACTATTCACTGATAATGCAAACGTTCTCAAATTTGTACCTGAAAAGGCTTTTGGTATTCATAATAAAACGGGTATGTATGTGTTGGTGTTTATGCAGCACAAATCTATATAGGGTCATGGGAGCAGAGTACATCAATGTGCTGTAGCTGATCATGTGTAACAAGTACATTTACTGCACATATTACTGTGCATCTTTACATTTGGCACATATAGGCAGATTATTCGATTGGCCAGAAACCAAACCATTTTTGGCCATATGTTGAATTTGCAATTAAAACCCAGATTTTGAGGTCCCAAAGAGATGATTTAACCACTAGACCGCAGACCCCCCCACCATACATTCAGATTCAGGCTCTTCTAATTTAGAAATATGGTGAAGTTTAGCATCTAATAATAACGAATAAACCAATGTCATTTATCTCCTGTGCTATTTTCTGTAAACTTGTGACACATCATTGTTTTTACCTTTTACAACATCGAAACACGCATTGGAAAACGTTGCAGGTCTGTATTCAATGTGCAAATGCATGTAAACACAGGCATATAAATGCTGCTTTCATGGGTTAGCACATTAAAGCCAGTACATTTGCCTTTGCCAATGCTTGTTTTCTAAACTACGTTGAGTGTTTTGCTTTTGCCATTAACTATTAACTATCTTGCTGCATTGTCAGATTCCTAAACCGGGTGAGCCGTGAAAACAAAATTGTATGCAACAGGCCAGGGGTACCTGATCTAAACCGGTCATGTGCTTATCATGAAAGCACTGCAGCATTAGGTTAAAGCATGATGAAAGATGGTCAAAGAAAGAATGTTCAAAGCTGTTGTTGTGTGTTGTTGTTAAATGTACTCTTCACTAATCGAATTTTGAACGGCAGTGAGTTCACAGCCACTAATAATATAGTTGTGGATTACTGTTAATGATTGAAAGGCAGTTCTAATTCCCCAATATTTTTTTTGACCTGTAAAATCCCTTGATGTGGAGTCAGTCACACTGAGGCTCGAATACGTGGCTTGGGAGTACGCCAGCACGCTTCTGTCAAACGTGAAATAACAGGTTGAGCCCATATATCTAATTACTTGTAAGAAAATTGTGATATTAAATCTTATGTCCTGGGAGACACGTTCTGAGGTTCCGTGATTCTGAACCCGTTCAATAAAGGTTGTCGTATCGTGACGATTTTGGTATCAGTGAACCGCAAATGACGAGTGCGGCATGTACGAGTGTTTTCGTCATGATCGATTGATGGATACACTGCATATTCAGGGATTTCGTTCGAACCTTCGGGTTCCATTTTGTGTACGCAGCCATTTTGTGGTTGCCCTCACATAGGCCGATGACTACGGCCAAGCGAGTCTTTGGGACACGTACATCTTTAGCTGACTTCTGTGTGACCTGAACGAACTGACTCCCTTGCCCGTAGCTAACCTTGTTGAGCCAGTTCCTTGTTAGGCAGCTGGTCAGATAGAGATCAAAAAGCAGGACATTGCTGAGTTTATGGTACATGCACACACCCTTCTATCTTGCTTCTCATCTGTTTCTGTTCCTTCTTTTATTGCTTATTTATGATTTGGGTTGAGGTCCTTTTATTACGGGTTTGTCCGGCCTGTCCGAGCAAGAATGTTGGATTTTGCCTTGTCATTTCTGGTGGGCTGGACAACTGAAAGTGGGCTTGTCGTTATGCAATACTTTTTGAAATGTCACTGTCTGATTGGACGGTTCGTAAGTAATCGATGCTAGTCAGGAATGTGATTTTTGGCATAAAAGGCGATGTCTCGCAATACTAAAATTGTACAGTCTCTGACGAACAACCCGTGTTGTGCTTCGTAGACCTCTGTTCCTGGTTGCAGCCAATAAATTTGGTCTTTGACGTCACCGAGAAGTATCCTGTGTCTCTGTATTCTAAGACAGGTGAACCCGAAGACTTTGGGCGTGCCCCTGGCACCGCTGGGATCTAAAACCCGGTTCTTCAGTTGGCGCCCAACGTGGGGCGACTTCAGCGTTACCGGTCCAAGCCTGAAGATCGTGAGGAGCTTCGTGTGAAAATTCTGGAGGAAGGCCTGCCACTTCATCGACCCCTGTATGTCGTCGTGGTCCGAAAGTCTTTGCTGCGAGGTTCCCCGCTTTCTGACGGCTACGAAGGACTGCTGCCCTAACTGTCGCCCTGTCTTGGTGCCCTTTTGATGATTTGTAGAGCGAGACAATAGACGGGTCTTCTGGCGACGTCATCAATATTTCAGTTAAGTATGAGTGGAGCGTCTCCCAGTCCTTAGTTTCGTTTTGGGTATCCCCTTGGGATCTTTGATTTGGGACTTGCAAGCTCCAAAGCCGAGAGACTTGTGTATTCGCGAGGTTGTCGTATTCGATATTCCCTTGAAGTTTGAAGCTAGACTAGTGAGCGAAGATGCCTGGTCTTAGCAGACCTGGAAAGATATTTTGTTGTGGTTGTAATAGGGATTCCCAATTGGAGGACTCGTGTCCGGTGCCTCCGATTGGAACTCCGACCTATGAGCTCTATTTGAAACATGGCGTGGGCCCTATCACATATAATGAAGTATGGATTAGATATACTAGGAAGGATGGTGTCCTAAAGTGGCCCCAATATGGTAGTTATGACACGGAGATTTTAGATAATCTAGAAGGTAAACTTTTCAAGAAGAAAGCCCGGCCGGCAATGTTTGACTCTTTCCGCCTTTGGCGAAAGGAAGCCAAACAGAAAGAAATTAAGTTAGCGAAGAGAAATAAAAGAGAAAAAGGTATCTCGATAATGCAAGCTGCTATACAGTTTAAAGATAATGAAGAAGAACAAGCAAGTGAGCAGTTGCACAGGCAACGTAAAATGGCGATTGATAAGTGTTATCGAGCTTTGCCACCTCAGCAGCAAGGTGCGACGAAGGACCTTGTGAAAGATCCTTTGATGTCACATTTGTTGAGTTCGCCACCCCCTTATGTGCAGAGTGCTACAGCACCTCCGCAACCTTTAGTTGTGCAACCTCCGGTTGCTTTGCCTCCTGTTGTTCTACAACCGCAAGCTCCTCTTCAGTTGGCTACTACTCCTCTGGTGCAGCCTTCTCAAGGGCCACCGACTTTGCTACCTGCTCCGCCTCCGATACCTACGACTTTGTCTCCTGTGTTGTCTACTTCTTCCGATACTCCTTCTGATACTACTTCTACGTATGCTTTGTCTCATCCTATTTTTCCTCCTGTTCTTATGTCAACTTCTCCTTCTGTTAGACAGAGAATGACTGATACTGTTACTGGTCTCTTTTCTCCTCTCTTTGGGTCATTGGGTATGACCCCTGTTTCGGCACGTACACAGTTGCGTAGCCAACTGCCTGGTCCCGATTAGCGGGGAGTATTGGATCACTTAGCACATAAATGGGTTACTATTCCTTTGAGATATGATTAAGAGTCTGTTATGGAGTCTTCCGCCAATGGGAAGCACCGAAGCAGAGATATGTTTTCGAGAAAATGTGTACTTTCCTTCGTGAAGAATGGGAAGATGGTGACTTGGGACTGACTCCGTCTGAGTTGTTCCGTGTACAGTCCGAGTTTGCGAAGGGAACTATAGTGGTTGTCGACATTGAACAAGCAGTTGTGACATTGTTGTCGTTTAGGAGGGAGTCTCCTTCTCAGCTGTTGTTTGAGCCTGATTCTTCTGTTAGGAGAAAGTGCGTCAATATCTGATGAGAGAGGTTCCCCCAGTTTGGAGAGCAGGAGATGTAGCTGCTAATCCACCTGTTCCGCCACATTTTCAGCGTGTTTGGGTACATGTTCCATGGAAGCGAGTTGAAGTTTTGGCCCTTAAGCAGTCTTTGCCTGATCCACGTAAAAATCCTACAGGGTACTATAAGAAATTATCACAGACTGCAGACTCATGTGTTATGAATCTAGCCGACATAGACATGTTGTTTGGAAATGTAGTTCCACAGCCTATATGGGGATTGATTCATCATACGGATCGTGCGCAGGAGTTAGGTGATACATGGGCTAATATTGGTGCTGCAGATGGCCGACAAGTTGGTGGTGCTAAACCTGAGCAGCTAGTTGCAGAACTCCCTGGTAGGATTGTTAATTATATGTAGACCTTGATGCCTGCTATGAGTGTTAACTGGGACAAATTGTCTGCATGTAAGCAGAAGAAAGACGAAAGTGTATCTGACTTTTTAACTAGTTTTGAAGAGACGTTTATCGACCATAGTGGTCAGGACATGAGTACGGAAGGTGGTCAACGGTTGTTTGTCGACAAGTTTGTGCATAATTTGCTTCCAGATTTGTGCACTAAGTTGAAGGATTCTGAGAGTTCTTGGGCTGTTTCATCATCAGCACAGATATTGGCTACTGCGCAGTACTACGAGAATAGAGATAAGGACGAGAAAGATAGAGCCGACAAGAAGACTAAAGAGTTGAAGACGAAGGTTCTTTTGCAGCAAGCGTATCCGCCTCGTAATAATCAGCGTGATTATCAGCAACCTCAGCAGTATCAGAGGAACTCGCAAAGGTTCGAGTCTTCTCAACAGCGTTTTCCTGTAGGCCCTAATCAGTGTGCGTATTGCAAAGAAGAGGGTCGCTTCAAGAATAGTTGTCCGGTTCTGTTACAGCGCACGAATGGTGCTTCTGGTGTGAGAGGTCGAGGTGTTCAGCAAGCTCCTAGAGGTAGAGGACGTGGTGTGTTTCCCCACAACGCGCGTTTCTTGCCTCCACAGAATTCTATGAATAGTTTTGATCAGCAGAATGGTGCGTCCGGTAGGACGGCTCAGTACTATGCGGACGACTATTATGTCGAAGGTGAAAATATGGATGGTAATGATTGCTAGGACAGCCATTGACAAAGAGAGGGAGTTGTTTCAATTCCAGTAGATCAGAGTGGACCTTATGTGGAAGTGATTGCATCAGGTGTGTCAGAACCTTTTCTATTGGATGCTGGTGCCGCGAAGAGTTCTATTATGCACTCTAAACTCCCTGGCGCACCTTTGTCTGGCTTAACGAATGTTTCAGTAGGTTTTTCTGGCACCCCAGTTAGTAATCCGATTTCTAGCCCTTTGTCTCTTTCTGTTGGACCTTGTGAATTTGAAGCACCCCTAATTCTAACGATAGGTTGTGGTGAGAACTTGTTGGGATTAGATTTGTTGAAAAGATTGTATGCAATGCTACATTGCTCCCCTTCCGGAGTACAGCTTACGTTGGGTAAGAGAGTGATCTCTCCGATGTATTTGTCTAAAGATCGACTTCCAGTTGAATTGTCTTCTCTCCCTGATTCTCTTTGGGCTACTGATCCTAATGATGTTGGTCTTTTGGAGATTCCGCCATATGTTGTGACATTGAAAGCGAATGCTAGATTGCGACGTATTCCCCAATATCGGATTTCCAGTGATGGTGAAAGAGCACTTTTAGCGATCATCTATGATCTGATTGAGAAAGGTGTGATTGAAGAAATGAGAGGTAATGTGTGCAATAGTCCGGTTGTGCCTGTTCTAAAACGTACTGATTCTCCGCAACCTCCTGTATATAGGTTCGTGATTGATCTCCGCGAGGTGAATAAGATTGTAGTTCTGCAATTTCCTGTTGTGCCAGATATCACTGCTTTATTGACTTTGATTCCGGCTTCTGCTACATGGTTTTCGGTGATTGACTTGAAGAATGCTTTTTTCAGCATCCCGATTGCCGAGGAGAGTAGGGATATTTTTGGCTTCTCTTTAGGAGGCCGAAGTTTCCGGTTCAAGCGCGCTCCTCAAGGCTATTGTGAGAGTCCATCCATCTATAGTCAGGCTTTGAAAACACAGCTTGATTCGATTGTCTTACCTGATGGTGCCGCTCTTATTCAGTATGTCGACGATTTGTTAGTTGCTGCTGATACTGAAGAGATTTGTAAAGAGGCTACTTTGTCGTTGTTGCGTCATTTGTCTGATTTCCATCATAAGGTGTCTCTTTCGAAGTTGCAGTATTGTCGACAAGAAGTAACCTACTTAGGTCACCTCTTATCGAAGGAGGGAAGAAGATTGACCCCAGAAAGAATTCAAGCTATTGCGAAAATGAGTGTGCCAACGACACAGAGAGAAGTGTGTGCTTTTCTGGGTATTACATCGTACTGTAGACAGTGGATCCCTAATTTTTCTCTTCTTGCGAAACCTTTGATAGCTCTTACTGTTAAGGATACTCCAAATCCTATTTCTTGGACTGACGAATGTCAGAAGAGTTTTTCAGAATTGTGCGATGCGTTGTGTTCGGCTCCTGTGTTGGGTACTCCCGACTACAGTAAGCCTTTTACACTCTATGTCCACGAGAGAGAGGGATGTGCATTGTCAGTTTTGACACAGCAGTTTGGCGGTAAGCAACGTCCATGTGCGTATTTTTCGTCGACTTTGGATCCGGTAGCTAGAGGGTTGCCGAGTTGTTTGAGAGCTACAGCGGCAGCTGCTGTCTCTATTCGACATCCTGCTGGTTTGGTGATGGATAATACGTTGATTGTGATGGTTCCACATGCAGTGGATACCTTGTTGAACAGGACCAAGACACAGCACTTAACTAGTGCCCGGTTGTCAGGTTACAAATTGACACTTTTAGCGAGTCATGTGCACATAAAGAGATGCAATATGTTGAATCCAGCTATGTTGTTGCCGATTTCAGTTGAGACAGATGTTATTGAACAGCATGATTGCTTCCTTAGGACAGAGGAAGAAACGAAAGGTAGAATTGATCTTAGGGACACTCCTCTTGCAGAGTGTGATGGTACCTTATGGGTTGATGGTTTGTGCTTTAAGCTTCCGAATGGTGATACGACTGCGGCATATGCTGTTACGACTTTGCATACGATTGTTGAAGCTGCACGTATCCCACATAATTCAGCGCAAGCAGCGGAGTTGATTGCATTGACAAGAGCGTGTGTGTTGTCGAAAGGGAAATGAGTGACTGTGTCCACTGTTAGCCAGTATGCATTTGGTGTGGCTCATAGTTTTGGATGTTTTGGAAAGAGCGTGGGTTCCTGACTTCGCATGGAACTAAGATTCAGAATGGTCAGTTGGTAAATTAACTTCTTGAGTCATTTACTTTGCCGTTGCAAGTTGCGATCGTGAAATGCAGTGTGCATAAGAAAGTTACTGATGAATTTGGTCGTGGTAATGCGTTTGCGGATGAAGTTGCGAAAGAAACGGTGAGAGATGTGATGAGTCGAATGTATGTTGCGGGTCCGGCGAGATGGGTTCCGGATAGAAGTATGTGTGAAGATACGATAAAGAGCGTGAAGTCCATTCAAGCTGAAGCTACAGAGAAAGAGTTGAATGAATGGAGAGAAAGTAAGGGTAAATTGGATTCAACTTGTTGTTGGGTTGAGTTGTCAGAGCATCAGCAATGGTTGTTACCTGATGCATATGTGCTTCCAGTGGTTACGATGGCTCATGGAATGGCTCATATCAATGTGAAAGGGATTTGTAAGTTGTTGGCTCCAGTATGGCAAAATGTTGGATTTCCTAAGTGTGCAGAGAACCTAGTTAAAAATTGTATGGTTTGTCTGATGTACAATCCTGGTAAGGGAACTCCAACTCCAGCTGATCATTTTGCACCTCCGACGTATCCGTTTGAGGCTTTGCAGCTAGATTTCATCCACATGGAGAGGTGCAACAACTTAAAGTATGTGCTTGTGGTTCTTTGTGCCTTTTCGAGATGGGTAGAAGCATACCCCCTGAAAGATAACACTGCCTTGTCCACAGCTAAAGCCCTTGTTAAGGAATTTTTCCCTAGGTATGGATTGCCGAGAATGGTCTGGAGTGACAATGGGAGTGAATTTGTGGGTCAAGTGATGAAGAGAGTGTGTGATGGTTTAGGAATCCGCCAGAAATTCCATGCTGCAAATCACTCCTAATCAGCTGGTTTGGTAGAATGCTATAATGGCACCCTTAAGCTAAAACTAGCCAAGATTCAGGCGAGCTCCGGTCTACAATGGCCCAATGCCTTACCGTTAGCACTTCTGTCAACAAGGATGACTGTGCATTCACGAATGGGACTTAGTCCCTATGAAGTGGTTTTTGATCGCCCGGAAAATATATGGGGAGTGCCGCGGCCGACCAAATTTAGTGAAATAGAGCACCCTGTATTGCTTGATTACCTTTACGAATTGACGGCTAAATTGCGTGTTTTGCACCAACAGGTTCATGATACACTGCCACAAGCATCTGAAGATCCAGGACATACTATCGAACCTGACTCCTGGGTTTTCGTGAAGAACTTCCAGCGGACCAAGAACGATCAGCCCCGCTGGATTGGACCCTACTTGGTGCTACTGTCCACACGATCAGCAGTGCGAGGGCGCGGTAAAAAGAACTGGATCCACGGGGTACATTGTAAGAGGGCCCTTTTGCCTCTGCAGTACGACCGGTGGGTCCAGAATGGTATTCCTGACTCTGAAACTGAAACCGTGCCTCGTTTTCTGCCTTTTAGCGATGCACGTTTAATTGGGACAAACACTGAATGAGAAAGCGAAGATCTTCTGCAAGAAGCTGTGCCTCCGTCAAATTGTTTGGACACTTCCGAACCTGAACTTTTGTTCCATGAACAGACATTGCCTGGCAAAGGCCTTTATAATTTGCGACCAAGAGTCGTGGGACAAATAAAATGAAATTCTTTCTTTGCTACTTTTGAACTTATGCTCTCTCCTCCGGGAAACTGTTTTGACTGATTTTTGTTTTTCGAACCGCCATCCTGGTTCAGCTGTAAGGTCGCGATGCAAAGACTTGGGAGTGCAAGCCGAAGACACTAGGTAGACGGTTCTGGTTGGTCTTAGGGCGTTCCCTGAACTGACAGACGCATTCCTTAGCACGGATGACCCAACCGCCGCGAACAGCACGGTTAGAGGATGGAGTTTTTCGAGATGGAGAGACCCGTTGAAAGAATGAGCTTTAAGAGCAAAATATGTACTGTGATGATCAGAAAACGTTTTTTAATATTATGTCTGTTTATGCTGTTTAGTTTAATGATGTTTTGGATAGGATATGTGACTTTCTCTTTCAAAGTGACGTTTACACCCACTACACAACCTATGCCTCCTCCTACTATTTCTTCGCATTCTTTTCACCCTCTGCCCGAACATGAATCTATTAGAAGATTTGAATTTGCCAATAATTCCTTTGTTCAGCTTCTGCACCAACACCAGCTAGTAGTGAACACGACTAATTGTTGGGTGTGTGATCTTATGCCTCATACTACTGATAAAGGTATTCCTTACCTGGTTCTGCCTTTTAGCTACAATGCTTCTGTGTGGGCATACAGAACAATGTTCATCTATGCTCGTGAAGTTTACCCCCTACGTTCTGTGAAGGATAGTCCAAAGAATAGTGCTCTAGTCAAGGGTATAGTGGATATGATTAGAGGAATTAGTTCCTATGAGACTATCCCGAGAGATGAGACACAGGCATATATTGGATGGAACGTGACTGGATATGGAGTTAGTCTGAGTGTAAACCAGCGAGCGAAAAGATCCTCTCCGATTTGGATAGTGCCCCATCAGGGTCATTATTGTCTGCAAGGTAATGGCAAGAATCCGAGAGCTCAGTTAGGGAAAAGTGTCTGTACTGAGACGTATGTTTTTGCGTCCCAGACTTCCCCATCGTTTCTAGCAGCTAAGGGTACCTATTTCATCTGTTACGATAGAGCGTACACATGGTTGCCCCCTGATTTCTCAGGCATATGTTTTGTCTCGTTTCTGTTGCCTCCTACGTATACAGCTGCGGCAGATTACCACAAGACTAGAGTTACTAGAGGTGTCTTCAGTAAGGAAGATACTGCAGGACAAGAATTAGGAGATTTCTTGAAGGGTTTTCTGCCATTTTGGGGACCTATGGCTAACAGCAGGAACATTCGACAGTTGACGAGAGTGGTTGAGTCCACCATAGTCGAAACTGCCGGTGCCCTTAGTAACTTGACTGCTGAGCTCCAGTCGGATGTAAATTGATTCAATCGAGCTGCTGCGTTTTCATTCCAGACACCGCTCCGACAGTGTACCAAGCCATTTCCAAGCTACATAAGATCTCCGAGTCTGTACATTTGGACGAAGGAGATTGGTCGTTAATGGGATGGTTTGGGGAATTGTTATCCACCTGGGGAAGGAAGATTCTGATGGTCATTGGGATGATCTTAAGCTATCCTTTTCCTGTTCTGTCTTTGCGTGCAGTGTGCTCCTGCTATATGTGGCCATTGTGCTACTTCGTGTGCAAGGAGAACGTGTTCAATAAAGGTCGTCGTATCGTGACGATTTTGGTATCAGCGAACCGCAAATGACGAGTGCGGTATGTACGAGTGTTTTCGTCATGATCGATTGATGGATACACTGCGTATTCACGGATTTCGTTCGAACCTCCGGGTTCCATTTTGTGTACGGCAGCCATTTTGTGGTTGCCCTCACATAGGCCGATGACTTCAGCCAAGCGAGTCTTTGGGACACGTAGATCTTTAGCTGACTTCTGTGTGACCTGAACGAATTGACTCCCTTGCCCGAAGCTATCCTTGTTGAGCCAGTTCCTTGTTAGGCAGCTGGTCAGATAGAGACCAAAGAGCAGGACATTGCTGAGTTTATGGTACATGCACACACCCTTCTATCTTGCTTCTCATCTGTTTCTGTTCCTTCTTTTATGGCTTATTTATGATTTGGGTTGAGGTCCTTTTATTATGGGTTTGTCCGGCCTGTCCGAGCAAGAATGTTGGATTTTGCCTTGTCATTTCTGGTGGGCTGGACAACTGAAAGTGGGCTTGTCGTTATGCGATACTTTTTGAAATGTCACTGTGTGATTGGACAGTTCGTAAGTAATCGATGCTAGTCAGGAATGTGATTTTTGGCATAAAAGACGATGTCTCGCAACACTAAAATTGTACAGTCTCTGACGAACCACCCGTGTTGTGCTTCGTAGACCTCTGTTCCTGGTTGCAGCCAATAAATCTGGTCTTTGACGTCACCGAGAAGTATCCCGTGTCTCTGTATTCTAAGACAGGTGAACCCGAAGACTTTGGGCGTGCCCCTGGCGCCGCTGGGTTCTAAAACCCGGTTCTTCAGTTCTAGTGTCTCAACAGGCATAGGGTTTATAGCCACTCCCCTTTGGAAGTGGGCACACTGGCACCCACATACGCATTCCTCACAGGCTTCACGGGTGACGTGAGCCTGCTGATAAAAGGGCCCGGGTGCAGGTGCTTGAGGCCAGCTGAATGATCAGAGCCAGCATGTCTGTGTCAGTCCTTATTTAGCCTGTTGGCCTAGGGCCCACAACACAACATTTGGCGATGAGCGGGTCTGACCCCGCGTGCACCGAGTCCACTGCTCACTGTTTCCTTGGTGGGAGAAGGTGAATTGCCTGCACAGGTAGCAGCCCTGCACCCACAGTAGCCCATGACGACCACCGGCAATGAAGGGGATGACCCTGGACTGTGCATCCCCACACAGCAGCCCACTACGCCGTTGACCACAGGAAACCGTATGCTGTGCCTGCTATGCACACCCCACCGTTATCCACTGAGACTCGGCCCGGAATGAGAGAATGCTTGGTGCCTGTAGCAGCAGCATTGGGGCCCCAGATGCTGCCAGCAATGGACTGTCTCCCAACAGCACCCGTCAGACACAGAGGTGAGAAGAGGAGCACATCGGCCTTGCCGAGGCTCACACCCCACCCGCTGGCGAGTGCGCACTAGTCGGCGATCTGGATCCCAGCCTCCAGCACAGCAGGCAGCGGTAAGTTCCACACACCAAAGTAACAAGGGGAACACTTGTTCACAACTCACTACTGCACTATACTTCACGACGACTTCTGCCTACTCTGCGCTCACAGGATGGCAAGGCCTGCAGCATGGGACAGCTGCCGCGGGCGAGTGAGACATGCCTGTGACACCTGGTGCTAGATCGGAGCACCGCGGCAATAAAGACTACCACAGGGAAGCTCCATAATAGAATGGGAAGTGCCTTGTGAGGGCAAACCACTCTCTAGCGCTACAAACACAAGAAACCCCTGTACCCGGGACTTTAGTTAGCAATCATCTAACAAGCATGAGAACATCATATGTTAGAATCCTCAATCATAAGATTCAAAACATACCCCCTCTCAATTCTATGGTTGGGTATATATTCTCTAATGCCCTACTAAGCCAATTCACTGTTTGTGACTACTAATGGGAAATTCCAGTGTGTGTTCAACTCAACATGCCCTATGATGTCTGCCCTACTGGGACAATTCATCCATCCACAAAAAACCGTCAAACCAAAATAAAAAATGTGTGGCGTAGAGGAAGGCACCTCACGGGCGAACACCCTCGGGGAAATTGGCAGATGTTACCAATACTTTGCCCCTTTCTCATCATTGGTTGCTATTCCTTTTCCAGAAGACAATGGTGTCACAACACAAAACAAATTGTGAAACAAATAATGTGAGACAAAAGGTGCTGAACACGGAGCTCAGAGCATAGCTCCCTAACGTGACAAACAATACAGAGTGAAAATAAAATCAACAGTCACACCAACCGTACTACTTTATTATTGAATAAGGTATGCACTGCTGAATTAAAAAGGCTGGTAGCTTACTGCCGCATACCACTACCTGTAACCAACATGTTTCACTGCCCAATAAATTTTATGGCAGATTCATCAGGGTTAGCACTCTGTCACTGCACCAGCGTTGGATATCTTTTAATCAGGAAACTGTCGAGTTGAAAACACACATTTAAAACAAATTAGGATCAATTCTGAACCAAGCGTCTACCCACATATTTTACATAACGGCAAAGAAAATATTAATTTTAAGGAGAACATTACCCTTAACCAGCCATGTCCACTCGTACCAGCTGGTCAGGCACCTCTCCACCCTACTGTAGATTGTGGTATCAATCTGTAAATAATTCAAATGTAGTTAGTGAGGAAATTCCCCATCCATACATTATAATTTTTATGATGTATCCAGATTATACCCCGAGAAAGATACATTTCAACGCGGGTTTCTATACACATCAAATTTTGTTTAAGAGCTATGGATTATGTAGTGATAGGCAGAAGAAACAGTTATGCACACATCAAAATCTGTTAAGAAGCTGTGGATTTTGTACTGCTAAGCAGGAAAAACAATTATGCCAAGAGTGTTTTCAACACACCCTTTCTCTGCAAGTGTTCGATTACATACCACAATACTTTGTATCTCGTTGCATAGGGAAGTTAAGCAAAACGTAATGATTGCGCTTTTAGTAAAACACATCACTCGTTAAAGAAGTCAGTTCAAATGTCCTTCCCACTCAAATCGACATTTCCTCATCACGCAGGGAGCCTGGCGCATCCATGCTCTCACCCTCTCCTTACCGTACAGATTTTGTAACGGGACCTTACATCATCCCAGGAACGCCTTCAAACCACCATTCGCGCCTTTTTAAAGTCTGCACACAGTATACAGACTCACGGACCCTGATAGGCATGTGATCGGAAGAGTAGTCACATGATCCTGTGATCAAAAAAGCGCGTAACCATGGCAATGCACCAAAGCTATTCTAATTCCATATGAGCTAGTGCGGGCGCCATGTTAAAGTGGACGTGTATTAAATGTCCGTGTATTAAGTGTCGACCTACTCCCTCGTGGTTCTAACTGCAGAGCCTCAAGATTTATTGGTAAAAAAACTTTTTGGTAAAACACTTATTCAAAAAAACCTTCACAGTCCGGGCGTGATATTTAGTTAGAACATCACGCTCCGGGTACGTAACGAATATTCCCGTTCAATATAAGTTGGTGTCACAATATCATACAAGGCACCACCAATATGGAAATGCCGAATGTTATGCTCTAGTGGTCTCATAATTCTGTGATAGGACAGGCGCTTTGCCGTGGTACCGCGCCGATTCAGCTCTACTCCAATACAAACTCATGCGGGCGCCATATTAGAGTGGTCCTGTGTTAAGTATCACATAGTTATATCTGTGAATCCCCATGTTTAATTGGTAGGCCATCTAGGTCCAAGCATGAAAATTAATTACAACCATCAATCAATATCTATTAGATATATGGTTACTCATAAGGTACCAAATTATTGAACCACATAGTAATTAATCTGGTTAGACAGCAGGAGCACCAGTCAAAGAAAAGCTTTATTAACAGAGCAGGGCGGAACTACTTAACTTTGTTCCATTCAATAATTTCATTCAAGCCCCGCCTGTCACTACCCTCTCTGAAAATCTATCTCGCTTCCTTCATGATCAGGACCGACTCGATGTTATTAGGATTACCCTTCACTGTCTCCAGAACTGTCCATGTGAAACTGTGTTTTTCTTGGTGGCAGTGTTGAACCAATTTGGTAGTCAGTTTCCCTGCCCTGATTGTACTAAGGTGTTCCTGTATGCGGACCTTTATTTTCCTCATGGTAAGTCCGATATATTGTAGGCCGCAGCTACATAGTAACCTGTAAACCACATTAGTGGTGTTGCAGTTACTGAATTGATTCAGAAACCATTCCTTTCCTGTGGACAGTATGAGTTTACTACATTTCTGGGCCAACGGGCACACCGAGCACATTCCACATGGATAGTGCCCATTGGGTATAGTTGTGGATTCATTTCTTACTGACACCCGATCCCGGGTGTGGACAAGCCTATCCTTAAGATTACCTGACCGTTTAAAGGCAAATCTAGGTGGGGGCATAGAGAAATCTTTATTACTTAGTAAGTTCCAATGCTTTCTAATTGACTGCCTGATCTTGGTGGCGATGGGCTCATAAGTCATTACAACTGGTAAGCAGTCCTTCTTTTCTTTATTGGTATGTTCAAGGAGGGCACTACGAGGGGTATTTAGTGCCCTCTTCCTCGCGTTTTTAACAACCTTTCGAGGATAGTTTCGCTGTTCCAGTTTCTTAGTTAGGTCACAGGATTGCTCAATGAACGTGTCTGTGGCTGAGCAATTTCTTCGATATCTGAGAAATTGACCCACCGGAAGGTTGTCCCGAAGGGCCCTCGGGTGGTATGCATTTTACAGCAGGAGAGAGTTCCTGTCGGTACGTTTTTGATGTACCCGGGTCCTTAGAGACCCGCCTCCCCTCTCCCCGTCTATCCTTATACCAACCCCTTCCAGAGTCAGATCTGTCTCTGGAAGAGATATATAGACGATGTGCTCTGCATATAGTCGGGCTCGGAGGAGTCTTTGCTTGAATTCTTCACCTGGCTAAACTCACAGGATCAAAGTCCTAAGTTCACATGGGCGTATAGCCGCACCGAGGCCACTTATCTAGATCTAGACATAGAGGCAGGTGGAGAGGGGTCTCTAAGGACCCAGGTACATCAAAAACTTACCGACAGGAACTCTCTCCTGCTGTACAATTCATACCACCCGAGGGCCCTTCGGGACAACTTTCCGGTGGGTCAATTTCTCAGATATCGAAGAAATTGCTCAGCCACAGACACGTTCATTGAGCAATCCTGTGACCTAACTAAGAAACTGGAACAGCGAAACTATCCTCGAAAGGTTGTTAAAAACGCGAGGAAGAGGGCACTAAATACCCCTCGTAGTGCCCTCCTTGAAAATACCAATAAAGAAAAGAAGGACTGCTTACCAGTAGTAATGACTTATGAGCCCATGGCCACCAAGATCAGGCAGTCAATTAGAAAGCATTGGAAATTACTAAGTAATAAAGATTTCTCTATGCCCCCACCTAGATTTGCCTTTAAACGGTCAGGTAATCTTAAGGATAGGCTTGTCCACACCCGGGATCGGGTGTCAGTAAGAAATGAATCCACAACTATACCCAATGGACACTATCCATGTGGAATGTGCTCGGTGTGCCCGTTGACCCAGAAATGTAGTAAAGTCATGCTGTCCACAGGAACGGAATGGTTTCTGAATCAATTCAGTAACTGCAACACCTCTAATGTGGTTTACAGGTTACTATGTAGCTGCGGCCTAAAATATATCGGACTTACCACGAGGCAAATAAAGGTCCGCATACAGGAACACCTTAGTACAATCAGGGCAGGGAAACTGACTACCAAATTGGTTCAACACTGCCACCAAGAAAAACACAGTTTCACATGGACAGTTCTGGAGACAGTGAAGGGTAATCCTAATAACATCGAGTCGGATCTGATCACGAAGGAAGCGAGATGGATTTTCAGAGAGGGTAGTGAAAGGCGGGGCTTGAATGAAATTATTGAAGGGAACAAAGTTAAGTAGTTCCGCCCTGCTCTGTTAATAAAGCTTTTCTTTGACTGGTGCTCCTGCTGTCTAACCAGATTAATTACTGTGCGGTTCAATAATTTGGTACCTTATGAGTAACCATATATCTAATAGATATTGAGTGATGGTTGTAATTAATTTTTATGCTTGGACCTAGATGGCCTACCAATCAAACTTGGGGATTCACAGATATAATTATGTGATACTTAACACAGGACCACTCTAATATGGCGCCTGCATGAGTTTGTATTGGAGTAGAGCTGAATCGGCGCGGTACCAAGGCAAAGCGCCTGTCCTATCACAGAATTATGAGACCACTAGAGCATAACATTTGGCATTTCCATATTGGTGGTGCCTTGTATGATATTGTAACACCAACTTATATTGAACGGTAAAATTTGTTACGTACCCGGAGCGTGATGTTCTAACTAAATCTCACGCCCGGACAGTGAAGGTTTTTTTGAATAAGTGTTTTACCAAAAAGTTTTTTTACCAATAAATCTTGAGGCTCTGCAGTTAGAACCACGAGGGAGTAGGTCGACACTTAATACACGGACATTTAATACACGTCCACTTTAACATGGCACCCGCACTAGCTCATATGGAATTAGAATAGCTTTGGTGCATTGCCATGGTTACGTGCTTTTTTGATCACAGGATCATGCGACTACTCTTCCGATCACGTGCCTATCAGGGTCCGTGAGTCTGTATACTGTGTGCAGACTTTAAAAAGGCGCGAATGGTGGTTTGAAGGCGTTCCTGGGATGATGTAAGGTCCCGTTACGAAATCTGTACGGTAAGGAGAGGGTGAGAGCATGGATGCGCCAGGCTCCCTGCGTGATGAGGAAATGTCGATTTGAGTGGGAAGGACGTTTGAACTGACTTGTTTAACGAGTGATGTGTTTTACTAAAAGCGCAATCATTAAGTTTTGCTTAACTTCCCTATGCAACGAGATACAAAGTAGTGTGGTATGTATTCGAACACTCGCAGAGAAAGGGTGTGTTGAAAACACTCTTGGCATAATTGTTTTTCCTGCTTAGCAGTACAAAATCCACAGCTTCTTAACAGATTTTGATGTGTGCATAACTGTTTCTTCTGCCTAGCACTACATAATCCATAGCTCTTAAACAAAATTTGATGTGTATAGAAACCCGCGTTGAAATGTATCTTTCCCGGGGGTATAATCTGGATACATCATGAAAATGATAATGTATGGGTGGGGAATTTCCTCACTAACTACATTTGAATTATTTACAGATTGATACCACAATCTACAGTAGGGTGGAGTGGTGCCTGACTAGCTGGTACGAGTGGACATGGCTGGTTAAGGGTAATGTTCCCCTTAAAATTAATATTTTCTTTGCAGTTATGTAAAATATATGGATAGACACTTGGTTCAGAATTGGTCCTAATTTGTTTTAAATGTGTGTTTTCAACTCGACAGTTTCCTGATTAAAAGATGTCCAACGCTGGTGCAGTGACAGAGTGCTAACCCTGATGAATCTGCCATAACATTTATTGGGCAGTGAAACATGTTGGTTACAGGTAGTGGTATGCGGCAGTAAGCTACCAGCCTTTTTAATTCAGCAGTGCATACCTTATTCAATAATAAAGTAGTACGGTTGGTGTGACTGTTGATTTTATTTTCACTCTGTATTGTTTGTCACGTTAGGGAGCTATGCTCTGAGCTCCGTGTTCAGCACCTTTTGTCTCACATTATTTGTTTCACAATTTGTTTTGTGTTGTGACACCATTGTCTTCTGGAAAAAGAATGGCAACCAATCATGAGAAAGGGGCAAAGTATTGGTAACATCTGTCAATTTCCCCGAGGGTGTTCGCCCGTGAGGTGCCTTCCTCTCCGCCACACATTTTTTATTTTGGTTCGACGGTTTTTGTGTGGATGGATGTATTGTCCCAGTAGGGCAGACATCATAGGGCATGTCGAGTTGAACACACACTGGCATTTCCCATTAGTAGTCACAAACAGTGAATTGGCTTAGTAGGGCATTAGAGAATATATACCCAACCATAGAATTGAGAGGGGTATGTTTTGAATCTTATGATTGAGGATTCTAACATATGATGTTCTCATGCTTGTTAGATGATTGCTAACTAAAGTCCCGGGTACAGGGGTTTCGTGTGTTTGTATTGCATTGAGTGGAGGGCTTCCCCTGTGGTACCCGTCTTTTCCCTCTGAGCTCCTCTTGTTATTGTACACTCTCTAGCGCTCCCAGAACCCACCACGCCATCTAGTGGCCGACTAGCGTTTCTGCCCCGCTCAATAATCTACACTGCCAACACTGACTGCTCCCTTCCCAAGCCTGGAAAAGAAAGGAGTTAGCAGTGGTAGTCAGCCACCGCGCCTACACAGAGATAGTGTTTTAGGAAAGCCTGATCGCCGGCAGTCACCCAAGGAAAATGTCTATGCACAGTGTCACGCGCCACCAGCACTCTGCAACAGAAGCAAGTCTATGTAAAGGTTTAGCACTGCATGCCTGCTCGCCAGGGAAAAGAGGCCGCAGGTGGACAAGCGACATCCTGGGAAAAGAAGACAGTGCAGCACATTCCCAATATGCAAACGCCCACTACTAATAGAGGCAAGTGAGCATGCAATTTGCCAGCAGACACTGAATAGTAGCCCCAGCACTGCCAGATGGGGCACCAACTCAGGACTGTCGCAGTGGAAGGTTGAGACTGTTAAACTCCACAAGGTGCCTCAGGAAAGACTGATTGAGAGCGCAACCTCAGTGCCTGTCTTACGCCACAGCAAGTGAGAAGGGTGCACCACACGCCCCTGGCGGTGAACGACCATCATCGCAAGGAGAAAGAGCAGGCACAGTCAGTGCTAGAAGCAAAGAAGCAAAGCTGGAATCATACATCATACATCTCCTCAGAAGCAACAACAATGGAGTCCGGAAGGGGCCAAAACGCAGAACAGTGTCCTCCTTCACACTGCCAGAAGCAGGAGTCGTCAGTGACCCAAGTCTGACGAGGGGAGAGTCGTACACCACAAGTGACCAGCTGCCACCACAGCTCACCACTGCCTGTTGAAGCCATTCCCTGGAGAGGGAACGCCCAGAGTAGGAGAGTCAAGAAGCCACAGCTCACCACTGCCCAGGCAAGCCGTTCCCTGGAGAGGGAACACCCGGAGTAGGAGCGTCAAGAAGCTGCCTAAAGAGGGAGCACCCAAAATGAGTGGCTGCTCGCCATGCAGCCTAGAAGTGCGACTGAAGTTTCGCCTGTATGGTCCTGAGACCATTGAAGTTAATAAGGCCTGTTGGCATTGTTAGAACATGGTGCATGTCACTGCACCCGGAGGAGAAGCAGAAGAAGAGTGGAAATCGTGTCACCCAGAAGAGCTGGACAAATGCAGGTGTGTCAAAGACAACAAGAGGACTCATAGCACCACAAGCCAAGAACACCTCCAAAGACACCAGACAGCCACCAAGGTGGACCGACGGCCATGGCGACAGCACCAAGGGAGAACCACACATAAGCCGCAGCAAGCACAAACCGCGTTGCTCCCATCTCTTCACAGTGAGACCGTCCAGCCCCGAGTGTCGGCAGTTGGAGTCGGATGGCATCCCTGCCCCTGACCGCAAATGCCAGAGGTATGAGAGAAGATTCAAAAGAGGCAGTCAAGGGGCTACGACGTTTATCCAGAAACCTCCTCTCCTAGTTAATCATCGCCACCTGTCATCTAGGCCCAATGGCAGATATATCATCAGTGCCATGTGCATGACACTGCACTCAGCAAGAAATGTGGAAGTGTGACAGGAGGGTCTGCACCAAGATTCGGACAACCAGATGAGGTCAGAAGAGGAAGTCGTGAGTGGCAGGACCGGACAATGAATAAAACCCAAGCTACAACAGGAGTGACTCCTGACCCTATAACAGCAAGGGAAGAGGGGGATAACCTTAGAAGGAACTGGCAACCGCACAGCAGGAGTCCAAGGGTAATCCGCACAGCCTGCGCGGACCGAGCCTCATGCCACACGTTTCTTAGCGTGTTCATCACTCCTCCGTCATCAAGTCCCAACAGCCCAAGAAGTCAAAGTACATGAATGTAAGTGCCTCCCCCCAGAGAACATGGAGGTACCTGGTCACTCCCTGCCTCAGGTGATAGACTCCATACTAGACACCTGCATCCATCAAGGCAAGTCATCACCCTCCATTGTCCAGATTCACCACATGGCGGGCAATGCTACCACACCAGCCCTCATCAAGTGCGTCTATCAACACTGTCTCAAATACTCATGGAGTGGAGTCCTACACTATTGCCAAGCTAGCCAACAAGAAAATCAGAGGCTACCTGCTAACATAATCTGCACCTGAACTGCGCCAGCAAGAGCATGTCCTAACCAAGACCCATACAACCTTGAGGTTTGTGCAAGAAACTGGCTAGTGGCTCCTCGGTGGCTTGCAGCTGTCCCCAGCTGGCACACACGCAGCCTCTTCGCAGCCAACCAGCAGTCCCGTGGCAAGCCCGCGAAGGGCCTCCCCAGGCGATAAAGCTGGAAGAGACATTGCCCCACCGACAGGTCACCAGACACAGCAAGACAGCCTAAGAGAGACTTCAGTCGATCCAGAAATAATCCAGTGAACTTTCACCATGGTTTCCCACCATGATCTTGAAGCACCCAGCTAAGATACTATTTTTACCCACCACATACCATCATCCAGGTCAGAGGACGGACGTTGTGTGGGACTAAAGGACATGCTTACACCGGCACATTACTAGAGCGCAAATGACATCTTCAAGCAAGAGTTTTTTGTCCTGAACCGATCAGGTTAAATGATGAATACCTGCTGAGATTGTCCTGCCACAGTCAAACTCACCAGCCCGTGTCAACCGTCTTCCTGATGCTGGACCCAAGAAACAGATGGACCCTGTGGTGTATATTTTGTTACTGTTTATCCCTCCAGGTTGAACTATATAGTTTTTGTCTTATTAAAAGTTGGGAGGAATGTTATGTCGTGCAAGACACATTCTAGTGTCTCGACAGGCACAGAGTTTATAGCCACTCCCCTATGGGAGTGGGTCCACTGACACCCCACACACATCCCTAACAGGCGTCATGAGTAATGTGAGCCTGCTAATAAAAGGGCCCGGGTGCACGTGCTCGAGGCCAGTTGAATGATCAGAGCCAGCGTGTCTGTGTCAGTCCTTCATTAGCATGTGGGCCTTCAGCCCACAACAATTAAGCAGCATTGAGCAACATTCTGAGCATGTCTTTTCATATTGATTTGGGAAGGGGAACAGAATTGTTAATGAATTGTAATTGCACCATCAAGACTCCTTCCACCTGCTTTCCTCCCCACGCCCGTGTGTCTCCTATACATTTTGAAGTCCTGAGGCAGGAGGAGAGAGGAAGATGGCAGAGCTATGACTGTCAGGATTAACCCAGTCCTCTCTGGTTTTGTTATGCAGGTCTATATCGAGCCCCTGATTCTTTGTGGCAGCGGGAACAGGGACATACAGATACTGCTGTTTTTCAGGTTTGCCTCAAGTACGCACAGCGTCCAGGGCAGGGAAGGATGAGTGCAAACTGGGAAGAGGAAAGAAAGTCAAATATTCAAACTCAAGTTTTGAGATAGACTTTTGCCACTGAGATATGACAGGCAAGCGTTCTGCAGGGAGGACCTAGTTGACTCTAGTGCAATGAAACGCGAGTTGAACAAACCCCACTTCACCTCGATGCTGATGACGAGCTCAGCTCGTCATCACCCACGGGGGTCGTGTGCTGATGACGAGCTGAGCTCGTCATGCCACCAGCAAATTGGCAATTTGCCGCACAGCGCAAAAATCACCGCAGCAGCGATGCGGTTAAAAAGTCCGGATCAGGAAGTTCAGGGCAATTAGAATTTCCTGCGTCCCATCTGTGTCAAGGGAGCGAATCTTCCGCCTCTGGTGTCCTGGGCCTCTGTATTTCAGACCGTCGATTTGGAAACAAAGTGCCACTTTCAGCAGTTGACTCAGCAATTGGCTCTCATGGGAATGAATGAATGAAACAACTATTTATAGTATGCATATGTCTGCTCTAAGGGCCTCCTGGTGTAGAACAGATTAGAGCAATGCTGACTCAGGGAGGTGCTGTGGGCCGAAAACCCAAAAATCAGACATGCATAAAATAACACTCTTTTTTTTTTATAACATACTTTATGGAGGACCTTGACATAACCTCTAATGCAAATATTGATAATTAAGGTATTTTGTTTTTGTTAAAATCTCTACAGGAACATTGCGCAAATCTACTATACAGTGGCCGAGTATCACGACAGAAAAGGAACTACAAGTACTTCCGGATAATATCTATGATTTCAGATAATCATGAATAAGTGTTACATAGGTATCAATATTATAAAGCATATATATGTTTTCAATTAACTAACAATCCTTACTATGTCCCCTCCCCGTCCTCCTGGTCTGTTGATGCTAATTCCTGTAGTAGCCTAGGGGGACTATTAGAGTATTGCTAAGGGTCCTACGTTACCCATGTACTGTAGTAAATGACCAAGGGTTTGGAAGGTTCAGGTCAATTGGTCCTAATGCAGTATCGTGAATCATGATGTTGGGGTACATGATGGAGATATTTGGTCAATTAGGTGTCGATTAGGATGGCGGACGGACCTGCGTCCGTCCGCCACCCCCGAGGTGGAGGGACAGTCTGCAGGGGCAGCGGCGTTCCCTCCATAGGAATTAGGATGTGGCCACCACGCTAGCGGTCACATCCTGTATATTTAACCTTGCGGCGGGTGCCGCTTAATGCAGCACCTGCCGCAAAGTTAAATATACATGCTTTGCATGTGCATCCACAAAGCGGCAGGCACCGCTCGGTGCCTGCCGTTTGTGCATGCACATGCAGGGGGGTACCATAGGTACCCCCCATGTGCAACCCCCCACCCCCCAACATCCTGGGGGCCCACAAGGGGCCCCCAAAAGCAAAGGTCCACATGCTTTTCCACGGCGGAATATCCGCAGCGGAAAAGAATGTCTCCGCACCCATCATAATATGGCGGTGTCTTGCAGACACGCCACCATATTGCGGTCCATACCCCGTGAATCAGCGGCGGACGGAACTGCCGTCCGCCGCTGATCCCTTTGCCATCATAATCTGGTGGTGGGTGTTTTCTATGACCGCGGCGGTCAATCCGCATCCTCCGGGCTGGCGGTGGCTTCCACCGGCCTGGAGGATGCGGTTTTATCACCATCATAATCGGCCCCTCAGTTCGAAATCATGAAACATAATATCCCATTCCATGGAAATAGGTTGTATTCGTAGTCCTTTCTCTTCTACCCTCCAAAGTGCTGAGCTCTCTGCTGTCCCCCATTGTATCATTTCGTCCTGCCATCTGGGTAGCGTCGGGCATCTGGGGGATTTGCATCTCATGGTAAGGGCTCTTACTGTAGTATGAGGGCGAAATCTAGGAATCTTTGTTGCACTTTCTGCGCACTGGTGCATCTACGAAAGCCCATGAGGCAGTCCAGGGCGCTATCTTGAACAGACAGATGTGTGATCTCACCTAGGGAATAACAAACACCTCTCCAGTAGTCCTGGAGGCGGGGCAGGACCATAGCATATGGGGGCAGCAATGGTGTGCCTCAGGGAACATACTGTGGATTCTCTGTGAGGTGAGATATGACCTATGAAGGTCCATTGTTTGAATGAATTTTAGTTTGGCAGTACAGCATACTCATTTTGGATGTTCAAGCTTGCTCTTCCAGGCTTTATCAGTGAGTTCCGTATCAGTATCTTCGGACCATTTTGTTCTAAGGGATGTAAGTGTGACTGCGGCGTGTGCCCGTATACCAGTGTATATCCATTTAACTACGGGTCCCCATTCCCCATATAGTATAATAGGTGGACCAAGTCATGCCATGATGGTTCTCTACGCTGCGGGCCCATGTTTTCTTAATGTAGTGGGAAACTGCTGCATTTAATAAGTATAGATGTCTTGGTGCACCTGTAGCCTGTATAAAAGATTCATGGTCATGGAGATTGCCATCACCAAAGAAAGCCCAGACATCTTCTACTCCCGGCTCTGTCCAGGTGCAGATCCTGGTCCTCGTAAGCCTGCCCTGGGGTGTGGGAATACCCAATATGGGGATATTCATCGAGTATCGGGTCACTGTAGAGGTATATGATAACACCTTCTTCCAGCACTGTAGTGCCGTACTCAGCAGAGTAGGGCTTTCTGCAGGGATTTTGATGTTAAGCAGATGTAGGGAGGGCAGTGTGCCCGGTCTAGGTCTCTGGGTGTATATCCAATTTCTTTCAAATTCTTCCCCACCATCAAAAAAGGCAGCCATTGAAGCTAACAAGCATAGTAATATGCTCTGAAATTGGGTACTCCCAGGCCTTCTCTTTGAGGCTCTAATTGGAGTTTCTGTAGGCTTACTCTCCTACGGCCTGTCCCCCAAATAAGTTCTACTAATATAGTATTCAGGGTATTCAAAATAGACTGCGGAACTACAATAGGTAAGTTCGCAAAATATTATAACAAGCGAGGGAGCATCACCATCTTCGAGATGGCAATGCGTCCCATCACTGACAGGGGCAGTAATGTCCAGAATGCCACACTAGCTCAAAGAGCCGTTATGGCCTTCACTAGGTTGCCCTCGAGTCGATCTGTCTCCGTTCTGTATACTTGGATGCCTAAGTATTTGAAGGTGGTGTGGGCTAATGGCAAGGTGCACGTGTCAAATCGTAGGCCATCCAGGTGTGGTATTTCCTGGAAAAAGTAGGCCAAAGATTTCCTCAGATTGATAGCAAGGCCCGAGATCTGTTCAAAGGTGCAAAGAATAGCTGGAAGGGGAGTGTGGTCGGCAGTCAGATCACAAAGATATAATAGGATGTCATCCACATAGATTGAAATAAGGTGGGTCGTACCATCTATGGGTATTCCCAGGCGGTCCTCTGACTGTTTGAGTGCCACCACTAGGGGTTCTAATGTGAGAACAAACAGTAGGGGAGACAGCAGGCATCCCTGCCGCAAACCTCTATGAATTGTATACTGGCCTGAGATATATCTCCCCGTACGGGCTCGGGCAGTAGGGAAGTATACAGTAGGCATACCCATTTAAGGTATGTATCCGGGAAGGGAACCCGAATTGTTGGAGTACCACAAACATGTAATCCCAGGATAGGGAGTCAAAGGCCTGCCGAAGGTCTAATGCCAAGCATCCAGCAGCCTGGTAAACAGACGGGGTGGCCCTCATGACGTAATGTAGTCATCTCGTATTAAGGGATGTGCTACGATTTGGCAGGAACCCGCATTGGTCAATATGTATAGGGGTATTAAGGTAGGGTTGTATGCGATTAGCAAGGGCTTTGCTCAGAAGTTTATATTCTGTCGCTAACAAGGAGAGGGGCCTATAGTTGGACAGATCGATGCTATCTCGTCCTGGTTTGGGCAATGAGGTAAACAATGCTTACATGGTGGATAGTGTGTAAATGACTGGCTTCCATGGCAGTCCTATATACTGCTTCTAATGCGGGGACCAGAGCATCAAAGTAAGTGTGATAGAATTCAATAGGCAGCCCGTCAAGTCCAGGCGCCTTCTTACGGTTCAGGCCTTTAATTGCGGCTCAGATTTCCTGCTGGGTTATGGGGCCATCTAATTCCTTGTGTATATGATCTGGGAGTACAGGAATTGTAAGATCTGGTAAAAAGTCTGCAATGGAAAGGTTTGTGTTTAGTGTGGGTGCAGCATAGAGAATGCTGAGGTATGTATAGAAGGCTTTGTTTATCCTCATTGGGTATGGGCCATGCTCCCGTCCGGTGCGCGATTTGGGTTATAATTGGTGGGTCTGGCCTGTCTCGCACCAGGCGGGCTAGCAGTGTCCCAGTCCAATCAGCCTCTGAGTGTTTTCGCTGCATGAAGGCCCTATAATCTATTGTCCGCAGTGTTTCACGTTTTTTGGCGTGGCTAATTCGGGCATTCTGCAGTGCTTCCTGTTTTTCTGGGTCAGTCATTGCTTCTGAAGTGTGGTTTATGGACCTCTTTCTGCGTGCAGGTTAAGTTAGCATGGCTTATTAGGAGTTTAAAAGCCATTTTCCCTTTTGCTGCTTTTTTGCACACGACACTGCTGAGCTATTTTTGCAGAGTTAGATTTCACAAGGGTCTTTCGACATCTCTAGACGTACATCCTGCCCCCAGTATGTACAGTGAGTGCTGAGCCGCCAAGGTTATCATAACGTGCGCGCCTGTTTATCGGCATGTCCGTGTAACACATTGTAGACACAACAATTTGGCAGCTGCAAGCCAAGTAGGATTCTGGCGCCTTTATCATGGCACACTTGCCAGAATTGAACACACTTGGAAGATTCCAGGCATGCAGAGAGACTAACCGATCCTGATGTAATTTACACTTACTGAGCGGACAGATAAATAGGGTCCCTCTAAGAAAGCTCAAGACACCTTCTATAGTTTTATAATACATAGTTCCTAGATAGGGAGGGTGCTTCAAATAGGCACTTTTATAACCTGTTTGCACTATCATTGTATTATGATTCCTCCTCTTGTATTTTATGGAATTGTAACCATGCTGACTGTATTATTCTTAATCGGTAAACAGCCTTTACAACAAAACTTTTACAACGCACTACCATTACGACACAACCATTACAACGCAAACCATTACAACGCATTGCGCTGGGGGGCGCTCTAGCATAGGGAATAGATCTAATTTACTATCCAACACCTTCCCTACTATCCATGGGGACTGGAGTTGGAATAGTGAATTAAACTATTCACTATCCAGCACCCCAAAGCGCTAAGCGTTGTAATAGTATGCGTTGTAAAAACTGCGTTGTAACAGCATGCGTGGTAAAAGCATGCGTTGTAACGTCATACATCCTTCTTAATCATATGTATGCTTATGTTGATTAAAATACTGCGCTTGAGATCACGTCATTAAAATAAACATTTTAACCTTACTGTGTCTCTACTTTACTCCTATTGTGGACTGGTATGAACGTATAACAAAAGAGTGTTCTCACTTCCCACCATTCCTGAGATGGTTCTAAGTTGCATGTTCTAGGTTGTCTAATCATTGGTTTCTTTGCTATAGGACGAAGAGCTAATGTTTCAGAAAAGGGGGTGGCGACACTGATTGCTAGTCTGGCAGGGGATTTATGGTACTAAGGTGAGTTTTGGCACACCCTAATTCACTGAGGTCCTAAGTCTCTATGCACAGTTCTGTGTCTGAGCAGAATCCCTGTAACATGGCGCCGTCAAGGAGTGTGGTCTTCTTGTGAGACACTTGAGTAGTGCTTATTTCAGTCTACGACCCCCTCACTATCGTTTCCGGTTGATGATAGTGATGGATACAAAACCTACCTATATTTACATAGGTTGATTCAAGCTTGATACTTCTTTGAATTACTACCCAGTTGTGCGTTATAGTATTGTATTGTTCTTCTCTATTACTGTTTCAATATGGCTGCGGTTGATATCCTGGCACACAGTTGTGTAGCTGTGCGTAATCATTTGCAGGAATACCTCGTTTCTCTAGAGGGGCAGGCGGTGGTTTTTGTAGTCTCTGCAGCCACGGTGTACCCGTTTGAGTTGTTTTACTCATGGGCCACATTTCTTGCGGTGGATGCTAATTCTGGTGTTTTTCACACATACACCCCCGCTGATGCTCCTGCAGTGTATGCTCCATATCGGACGGTAAAAATTCTGATTTCTGTTTGGCAGCATGCCGTTTGGTTTAATGGCGCCCTCCCACACATTTTTACAGCGGTCATACAAGGGCCGTTGTCCATACCAGGCGCTACTTGGCCTTGTTGGCTGCTTACACCCCGCATCCTCAGGCGGGTGCTATGACAGCCCAAAAACTGCGACCCCTATATGCCTCTTTGGTAGCAGTTATTAAGGGTCTGGTTCACTACATTACGCGCAACCTCCCAGGTGGGGCCCAGGGTGGTGCGGCGCATCTAGTTTGCGGTGGCGGACTCAAACTTAGTCCAGTCAATGTTAATGCCATCATGGGCAAGCGTCCCAAGGATAAGGAAGAAATGCCTTTTTGGCTTGCCGAGAAATTTGACCAACTGAAAGCAGTGTTCCCAAATACGAGTCTGTTGAGAAACACAGGTTTCTCACCATGAGTTTGCAGAAAGACTTACTGCTAGATGCATCAACGTTCGATTCCTTAATTGCGAAGTTTAAGGATTTGCATTTAGGGACTCGCAAAATCAGATGCATGTAGGATTTGCTAAAATATTAGCAATTTCTAAATATTCCTTATCCGCTACTCGCAGAGTGTGATTCGTAAATAAGGAATGACATCTCTTTGATTCCTATGGGCCAAGAGGCCGATAGGAATGAATGGGAGGAATTCTCAATTTGCGATTAGCAATTAGCTAATCGCAATTTGAGAATGCAATCTCAAGGGTGACGGGTGTCCAAAGAACAACATGTTGCACCCCTTAAATTGACCTGGACACTGGTATTGCGCACACACATGTCCCAAGGACATGTGTGTGTGTAACATACAACTTTGAAAGATGCACTTCAGTGCATTTTTCACAGTTTTCGCTATTCACCATGAAGTTTGATTTCACGGTAAATAGCGACCCCTATCAGCGAAATCAATAGCTATTTTACATTCATGCATTACATTTAAGGAATCTCTATTTGAGATTCCTTAGATGCAATCGCAAGTATCTGCCCCTTTGCGAGCGGTTTTTAGCTTGATGCATCTGGGCCCTGGTGCCTGACGTAACTTAGTGTATAACTTGGGGGGTGAATTTTGCAGCAGTCTATACTAGGTGCTTTGGCACCCCATCAATAACTGTTTTGCCCACTGTGATCAAGCGTGTTCAGGATGAGCATGAACCAGAGGCGGCAGTGGAGTTGGGGATGCGACTAGTGGGAGCGTTTGATATGGTACGCAATCTCGTCCTTGCTAATGTCATGGGGGATGCGGTAAGTTTCCAAGTCTCTAATGCTCTGCGCGAGGTCCCCGAAGCCGACAAACCCTGTCAGTTGCCAAAGAATATTACAGAGACTTATAAGACCGTGGGCCGTAATAGTTTAGGTGTTAAGCCTTTCGCGAAAAAAGAAAAGCAACACCAAACTCAGCAAGGGTCGTCTGATAAAGATGACCGCCCAAAAGTTCAGAAACAAAATTGGAGTAAGAACAAAAAACAGGGCAAGCAGCAGCAGCAGAAACAGGATTCCCATCCTGCTTCACCTACACCTGCCCCTGTTGAGCGTAAATATGATTTGCGCGACCGCAGTACTATTAAGTCGCCTGATAGGTTTCGGGTTCCTGAACAACATTCTCCTCGCTCTTTGCAGGACACATCGGTAACAGCCACTGTTGGAGGAGGCAGCGGCAGAGATCAAGGTGCTCAACAGAGCCGTGAGCAGCCTCGTAAAGCTGACGGAAAAGGCAGGCAGGAGGAGTCACCGCGTCAAAGTCCCCAGTTTCAGAAGAAGAAAGTTGCTGCTGTAACATCGAGATATGCCACAGATAGTGAGAACGCAGCTTCGGAATCTGACATGGGCTCTGACTCTGCTGGACAGCGCGGCAGAGATTACCAGCGTTCGAGAGGCGCTGCGTCCACTACTGAAGGTGACAGTGGCTGACACCTTTGTTGTAGTGGAAACAGCTGACACTAGAGAGGCTCCCCCTGAAAGACTTTATGAAATTGTCCTTGTAATTGAAGGTGACATAGAACGTACCATAAAAGGTTTTTTTTGGGAGACTCTAATGACTACTTATGATATTTTGTTGGCGGAGGTCGACAGTCCCCCACCTTTTGTCTTGGCCACTCCACAAAGGGAGGAGGTGATCTTCCCCGCTTTTGCGCACACTGTGCCGAAGGAGCAGACACTGCAATTTGCAGAAGATTGGGCTAAGGCGCTTGTGCCAGCGTTATACCGTACTCACTTTGGATGGGACAAATTTTCCCCTCGACATGAGATCCCTTTGCGGTCCATTCCACAGCCACAACCCCAATACCTCATACGGCGTGAGGCGAAAGCCTCTGTGGCCGAAATCCACAAACAATTGGAATATCAAGATGTAATTGAAACATCTGTGTCTCCCATGAATAACCCACTTTTTACTGTGACCAAGCCAGATGGGTCGTACCGTTTGGTATTGGATTACCGCCACTTAAACTCACATTGTACGTGTGCGGTGCAAAATACTCACAGCTCTGCTCTTGTGGATAGTCTTGTGCGTAAAAGGTTCAAAACCACGCTTGACATTTCCGATGGCTTCTTTGCCCATAACTTGTGCCCACTTAGTAGTCAGTGGACGAGTTTTACCTGTGGTGGCAAATAATGCCAATTTCTTCGTTTTTTTTTACAAGAACAGTCCAGGCCTTTTTGCTGCCCAAATAATCTCTCTGCTTGAGAGGCTCGACGCAGATGCATGTTCGTATGTGGATGACATGTATCTCATATAGGACGAATTATGTCCGCATCTCTGCCGTGTTGACTGCATCATTTGCCATTGTGTGGCCTATGGCTATAAATTCAACTTTGCGAAATCACATATTGCAGAGTACACAGTGTTGTTCCTGGGCTAGGAGCTCAACAATGAAGGTAGAGGCTTGGCTCCTCACTTCTTGGAGAAATGCGCACTTTTGCGCACTCCCACAATGCTGAAAAAGCTACAATCCTTACTGGGATTTTTGAATTTCGGACGTACATGCATTCCGGAATATGCTCAGCATATCAAGTTGCTCTATGAATTGATACAACCTACTTTTTCCAAATCGTGCTGGCTGCCAGAACATTCAGCCATCTTGCAATCTTTGCAGGCTGACCTACTTGAATCTAAGTTATTGTTGACTCGTGATAACCACACCAACCTGGTAATAAGAATCGTACCAGGGGCGGTGGGTTTCACGTACCTCACTTTTAATGAGGGAGACACAGTACCTATTGCTTACAAATCACACCTGTACACTTCAGCCGAATTGCGGTATTCCACTTTGGAAAAAGTTTTGACAGCAGTGCAAATGGCGATTCTTAACGAACCTGCACTGTCGCAGGGAAAACAAATTGTGGTTGTTACTCCATATCCTGCCTTGGAGGCAGTGATGAAGGCCAGTGTAACAAATTCCAAGGCTTTGCACCCTTGGTAGATACAACGGGCTACATCCTTGACAACCCCCGGATGTAACGTTCATTTTCGATTCCTCTTTGCAGACTCAAGAGTTTTTGCGGTATGAGTTTGTTCATCCTTCTCCTCTGACTATGCGCCCACTTGAGGATTTTCGTTGTATCATTTTGGCTACTGGTTCTAGACACGCGTATTCCGCGGCCTGTGAATTCAAGTCCGATGTCGTGCATACACAGACATTAGGGGACTGTACCGCCCAGTTGGTAGAACTACATGCTCTGATGCTTGCATTCCAGTACGCGGACCCCAGTGTGACTTCTCTTATTGTGAGTGATTCTTACTACTGTGTACAGTCTTTCAATAACAATCCACCCTTTTGGACTCAAAATGATTATCGTGACTCCAAAGGTTGCACAATAAAACATAAAATGATCTGGGTTCGAGTGGCGGAGCTAAAAGAACAACGCCCACTTGTTTTTGTAATTCCTACTCTGGGTCATCAGCGCGTTGGAGTTCACGCTGTTGGCAACTGTCTCGCAGATGAGGTTGCGAAGACAGCAGTAGTAACATTTGCAGTGGCAGTGGTTACAAGTTCCAAAAGTAAGATTGGGAATGACATCTTGGCCGCTATTGCCGTAACTGAGAAGGGAGATAATTATCCTAAGGGTTTCCCTTCAAAGTACTCTTATCACTTCAGTCCCGATAAAGTTCCTTATCAATGAATCAATCAATCAATCAGGAAATTTTGATAGCTTAATACACACCCACGAAGGTCTCAAGGCGCTGGGGGAGGGTGGCCGCAGCTAGCGGTCGAAGAGCCAGGTCTTGAGTAGACTCCTGAAGGTCTCTGTTCGTCGTAGGTGGGGAGGGAGGGAGTTCCATGTCTTGGCGGCCAGGTGGGAGAATGATCTTCCCCGTAGGTGGTTCTGTGGATGCGAGCGACTGTGGCCAGTGAGAGGTCGGCGGAGCAGAGTTCTCTGTTGGGTACGTAGAATGACAGTCGGCTGTTGAGGTATTCTGGGCCGGTGTTGTGGAGTGCTTTGTGTGCGTGGGTCAGGAGTTTGAAGGTGATTCTTTTGTCGACGGGGAGCCAGTGCATTTCTCTCAGGTGGGGGGTGATGTGGTCTCGGCCGGGAACGTCGAGGACCAGGCGTGCCGAGGCGTTCTGGATTCTTTGAAGTCTGCTGATGAGCTTGGACGGGACTCCGGCGTTGAGGGCGTTTCCGTAGTTGAGTCTGCTGCTGATGAGGGCGTGGATGATGGTTTTCCGTGTGTCTGTACGGATCCATCCGTAGATCTTGCGGAGCATGCAGAGGGTGTAAAAGCAGGTTGAGGAGACTGCGTTGATTTGGTTGGACATGGTGAGTTTAGAGTCTAAGATGACTCCCAGGTTCCATGCGTGGTTGGTTGGTGTTGGAGCAGTGCCCAGGGCAGAGGTCCATCAGGAGACGTCCCAGGCGGAGGGGTTGGGTCCGAGGAGAAGGGCCTCTGTCTTGTCCGTGTTCAGTTTGAGTCAGCTGTCTTCCATCCAGTTGGCGACAGCCTTCATGCCACGGTGGAGGTTGGTTTTGGCAGTGAGGAGGTCCTTGGTGAGGGAGAGGATCAGCTGGGTGTCGTCGGCATACAAGATAATGTTGAGGTCGTGGAGTGTGGCGATGCGTACAAGTGGAGCCATGTAGATGTTGAAGAGAGTCGGGGCGAGTTTATGATCCTTGTGGTACGCTGGAGATGGTCTTGGTGACTCCTGAGTGGTATGAGGGGAGGTGGACTCTTTGGGTTCTGTCGGAGAGGAAGGAGGTGGTCCAGTCCAGGGCGTTGTTGCGGATCCCTGCGTCGTGAAGGCGTGTGCGTAGCATGTGATGGCAGACGGTGTCGAAGGAGGCGGAGAGGACAAGGAGGATGAGGGCTGCTGTCTCGCCGCAGTCGAGTAGGATTCTGATGTCGTCTGTGGCGGCGATGAGAGCGGTCTCGGTGCTGTGGTTCTTGCGGAAACCTGACTGGGAGGGGTCGAGGATCTTGTTCTCTTCCAGGCGACTACCGGAATCTGCAACGCAGCTTCAGATGTGGAGGGCAAATGTTCCTTTGCAAGACTGTCTCTGGTCTTTTGTAGGTTCTGTAAAACATTAGAATTTTCGTCTACGTCAAAAGATGCGGCCCCCACCGCCATGTCTAGACCGTCCAGGTCCGGAACAAACATCTTGATGCCAAAGAGCATTTCGTATGGGGTCCGCCCACCCAGAGACCTTCTAAGGAGATTATTAAGCGCACGTTGTACCCTTTTCAGGTGGGTAAGCCATTCTCTGCCAGCCCATAAAACCTTCGATGTCAAGGATTGCTTTAAATCTCGGTTCATTCGCTCCACAACACTATTGCCCTCAAGCCTGTATGGAGATGAAAAATTGACTTGGACCCCCTATGAAGCCGTGGCATCCTTAGAGGAGAACGCTGGTTCCTGGTCCGAATGGAAGGTGCCACACGTAAAAATTCCCACAAAGACACGCAAATCTCTTACGACAGTTCTAGCATCAGCGCTCCTCTGAGGCCACACCCAGACTAAGCGTGTGCAAGAGTCAACTGCAACTAAGATGTACTTATACGCAGTATCAGAGGAGAAAGGACCGCAGTGATCCAAATAAACACACGCAAGTGGTTTATTAGATATGTACAACTGGGTTTGGGGCGGGCGTGCAGCAGAAAAAGGTTTAATTTGCTGACAAATGCCACATTGAAGAACAAAATCACATGTCTGATTGTACAAACCCCACCACCAATACCGTTGCTGAAGGAGAGATACAGTAGATGACACACCGGCATGCGCCGAAGCCATCCCTGCGTGGGCTGCTGTAATCAAAGCCCGTCTGTGGTCCGCGTTGGGAATCAGTCTGTCACCAACGTCGTCAATTCTCACAAGGCAACCCTTGACCTCTGGTAGGTCGCTCCCTTCTCGCCGCAGCTCGCCGTTGCCGCCTCCTGACCTGACTTGTACTGCTCCTGTGACGCTCGTGCTCCCGAGCGCCTGCGCTGATCCTGGTTCCTGGCCCCCAGTATTTCAGCCGCCCCTGCTGTTCGCTGCCTCCTCTGGACCCCGCCTCCTCTGGACACCGCCCCATCCCCCTCTCCCAGCGCTGCTGTAAGTTTTTCCCACCGCTGCCTCCCCTGCGGCCTTGCCCCCCTGCTGTTGATTCGCTCGCCCCTCCTGCCCCTCCCTCCTCCCAGCTGAGCCGCCCTCCCTCTCCTCCTCTTAAGCGGCCGCTGCACGGTGAGGAGAGTGACCCTTGACCTCTGGTAGGTCGCTCCCTTCACGCCGCAGCTCGCTGTTGCCGCCTCCTGACCTGACTTGTACTGCCCCTGTGACGCTCGTGCTCACGAGCGCCCTGCGCTGAACATGGTTCCTGGCCCCCGGTATTTCAGCGGCCCCGCTGTTTGCTGCCTCCTCTGGACCCCGCCCCCTCCCCCTCTCCCCGCACTGCTGTAAGTTTTTCCCGCCGCTGCCTCCCCTGCGGCCCCACCCCCTGCTGTTGATTCGCTCGCCCCTCCTGCCCCTCCCTCCTCCCAGCTGAGCCCCCCTCCCTCTCCTCCTCTTATATCGGCCGTTGCGAGGCAAGCCCGTCTGTGCCTGGACCGCGCCCAGTGCCACGACCCCTGGACCCTGCACCTTCCACGAATCTCCTCGCACTCAACCTCGGGCGACCATCCAGATGCCACTGGGCTGCCCCCAAGCGCACCCACTGCCCCTTCACCAGCAGGAACTGCGGCTTCTCCTGCATCAAAGACGCCGAGTCACCGACCATGACAGAACCCAACCAGCTCCACTGCATCCTGCTCAACACTCGCTCCGCACGCAAACACACCGTCGAGCTCTAGGACCTGCTCAACTCCACATCACCTGACATCGCCTTCCTGACCGAGCCCTGGTTGAATGAAGCCTCCGCCCCAGACATCGCAGTAGCCATCCCCGACGGATACAAGATCACCCGCAGAGACCGCGCCAACGGAATCGGCGGAGGCATCGCCATCATCCACAAGAGCACCATCAGGGTCTCCACAAGCACCGCCGACACCCTCAACACCGCCGAACACATGCACTTCCAGATCCACACGGACCCCATGACCACCTTAAGAGGCACCCTCTTCTACAGACCACCCAGACCCCGCCCCCAATTCTGCAACTCCATCGCCGACTTCATCAGCACGCACGCACTGACCTCCACCAACTACATCCTCTTTGGCGACCTGAACTACCACCTGGAAAACAACAATGACAGCAACTCATCCACCCTGATCGACAACCTCACCACCCTTGGGCTAACACAGATCATCACGACACCCACCCACATCGCCGGCTGCACGCTCGATGCCATCTTCACCTCCAGCCCCCACGTTGCCTTGAGCCACGCCTCCGAACTCACCTGGACCGACCACCACTGCGTCCACTTCAGCTTCCAGAAACCCGTCTCACATCGCCGCACCCTACAGATCCCTAGACGCCACTGGGGCAAAGTCACCAAGGATCTACTACAAGCTCACCTCGCACTCAACCCCCCCGACCAACCCCACCGACCCGAGGAGGGGGCCCACGCCCTCAGACACTGGATGGAAGACTGCGCCAAAACCTTAGCCCCATTGAGACAACACAACAACAGGGACACCAGCGAGCGTGCCAGATGGTTCACCACGGAATTCCTTGCCTCCAAGCACGCCTGTCGGAGACTGAAGAACACCTGGCGCGATGAGAAAACGCCCGACAGTCACGCAGCCCTCAAGGACGCCATCCGCAACCACCACTACCTCATCAGGACCACCAAGAAGGCCTCCTTCAAGGACCGCCTCGACAACAACACACACAACAGCACGGAGCTCTTCGACATCGTGAAGCAACTCTCGAACCTTGGCTCCTGCACCAATGACATCCCACCATCACAAGCCCTCTGTGACGCCCTTGTGGCATTTTTCCACTGCAAGGTCACCGACATCCACGACAGCCTCAACCCCCAAACTCGACCCAACAACCCCACCGCATCGCTACCACCAACCAACCACGACCACCTCACCGCATGGACCAACGTGATCACGGAAGACACCGTAACAACCATGAGCACCATCCACTCTGCCGCCCCATCTGACCCTCTTCCCCACCACATCATCAACAAGGCCGACAGCTCCATCGCACCCCACCTGCGCAACATCATCAACCTCTCATTCGAGAATGTTGGTAACAGTAGAAATCACCATAATTTGCAGACTCTAAATATAAATCTTCAGCATCGAAGGCAGAATAATATTTAAAATCAGTAAATAAAGCTTCCACAGCTTTAACATCCCAATCATCAGAGCGAATATTTTGTTTAACCATATCCCCCATAGAAACACACAGTACATTGGGAACATTAATAACCTCTGTGGGGCCATGAATCTGGAACTTTACAGCATCCCATACAATCCCATTTAAAACGGGACAAGCAGTTATATTAACAAAAGTCTGGTCCTTCTTCATGATGTGCGAAGAGGAGCGGGGAGCCAAAATTCCATCAATCACTCGAATTGACGTTCTTTCTTCAACATAGTGTCCATTGATAAAACGAAAAAAATATACCACAAATCCTATGGACATGAACAAATAAATTGCAATTAGCACCAACCAAATGTAAATCCAAGGTGGGATCAAAAAATGTTTTTTAAACCAGGTAGCAAAAATTGAAACTTTTGAAGGGGTCTTTGATGTGGATTAGCCAGTGTCAAATGAAAAACGGGATTGATTAGCCACACGGGTCTCCAAATCAGGCATAGACAAATCAGTTGGGTGAGTATATTCAGTGACATTAAGAGGATCACCAGCAGGTTGATTCAAGAAAGGATTCGTAGGTGGACCCATTTCAATGGCAACGTCAGGCCTGATGGCAGGATCCAGGGCCAAAAGAGAGTGTTGCACCATTGCTGGACACGAAACCGCAGGCGTCATACTATAGAGTATCGGCCACCCTGTGTGGAAATCATGGTCAATTGAAATGTACCTGTTCCCCTTTTGTCCAGGAAGAGAAGGTAAAATGGCTGTTCTTGTACCTTGCACACCAAGCACAGCAACTGGAGCTCGATAGGAAGGACCAAAGTCTTTCTTGTTGCAGATCTTCTCTCAGACCAGTTCTCCAACCTGGGGTAGCCAGCATTAGACTAGCTCATTTATGAGTATGGTTAATTTCACACAGTGGGAACATTGTCCCGCGCCAGTGGAAGGCAGCTCGAAAACATTTTTGATTTTTTTTTCCTATTTCACTGATTTTGATCAATTCAACCCTAATGCATTTTTTTTAAATTGACTGGAGAGTCACTTTCCAAGGTTTGACTTAACCACACCAAATGACTTTATTCAAAGTCCTTTATTAACCAGTTGGCTGTTGGGGGCTATGAACTGTGGAGAGATACTATTGATCTTAAATCTGTGTGGTGTTCTAAAAGTTGGCAAGTGAAAGGCACTGAGGCTTTGCATTGTGCATGTCTCATCCCAAACCATATGTTTTTTCTGAATTACACTATTTCACAAACCACATGCTTTGGATTAGCTACTCCTAAAATATTTAATGCTCCTTCTTTTCCTGATTTGGGTGAATTTCCCTGTTGGAATAATTATACCAGTATTTCCATGAGTGAAATACAGGCACTGTTTTGCAATTCCTCTTTTAATGTTTCAAGCTTTAATTGGGAAGGCTGGTTGCAATGGCAAAAAAGTGCAGATTCCTGCCAGCAACGTTTCATGGGTCTGACCCCTGGCTATACAGAGGTTAGAGTTGATCTCCATTTTCAAACTCATCACTCAGTCACCACCTATTCTGTAGGCAAATTGTGGCAGAGGTGGCTCAGACATTCATCCTTAGCGTCTGTTAAGTCACATTTGTCCGAACTCACTGACACTGTCGATTTAAATGATTTTGTGAAAGGCCCTGCAGGTGGCATATCGAAAAGATGGATATATGCTGCTTACAATGAGGTGTGGAAACTGTCTCAAACTGAAGCTGCTTCTAGGCTTAGATCTATTGATCAGGCCAATTTACAAAACATGCTTGCTATTGTAGATAATAGCATTTACACTCTTTCTTCCCGAATTTACACTCTTGACAATATTGTGTAATCTATGTTTGATATTGTCCAAGAAGATGTTGCAGTGTTATATCATGGGCAGAATCAATTGCGTTCTGTTATGCAGTTTGCCTGGACTTTGCAAACGTTAAAGAATGATTGTGTTCCATGGGATTACATGAAAACAAGCTTGTTATTTCTGCCTTTCAAATTGACTGGTAAACAGCAATTTATGTTGTAATCAAAAAAAGAGAGGAGAACTAGAGAGGCTAGTCCGTTTCCCCAGTTTATATGTTAGCAATCAATGAGACCTAGCTCTGGTTTAAATTGTTTGAATGTCTGCGGGTGGAGAAAAACCATTAGGTTTTATGAAGGCCCTCACCCACCAATCTAGTTGGTGGCATGCTTCATCATCGGGCCCCACCCGAGGTACCAAGTGTGCCTCAGGTGTGCTTCGATGCCAGATTACTGCGGAGCGGGGGTTTTTTTGTTTGTGAGGGTGCTGTGAGTGTGCTCTGAGTGAGGTTTAAAATACTGGCCTGGGTGTCCCAAAGACTGTTTTAATGGTGGGCCCCAGGCAGTCAATAAAAACAAAGGCTTTCGGACGTGCACGGTAGGTTTATGGCCTCCGATGTCCTGTGCGTTCAACTAGTTTCAGGCAGGCCTTTTCTTCTACTGGCTTTCTTCAAGACCTTATATGTGTAGGGTGTTAGAGGGGTTTGTTTGAGTTTGTCAGTGCCCTGTGTGTAAAGCACATGCTACGGTGCTTATATGTGCAAGAGGTGTTTCCTCTCGAGTTGTACACCTGATTTTGGCGAACAACTCAGCATGGAGCTCGGCCGGGGGCCAGGACCATGTGCACTTGCGCAATGAACCTGTTGTCCGGGCAGAGCAATTTATGTCAATGAAGGATGGTATGTTTTCCCTGTTGCATATTGAAAAGTTAGAACCTTTGCCTTTTTCTGTAGCAGAAGCCAATTCAGCGGTTTGGCTTATCTACTGGTTGATAACCTTACCCTTCTCTCTTTTCAAATTCGAGGCTTGCATGAAACACTATGCCATAGACAGATTTGAGCCCCTGGGTGGAGCATATCTTCATGAAGTTTGGAATCTCCCATTCACTTACAAATGTTTGAGGGATGGTAAAGAAGTGTTTTTGAATGGCGAAGATTGCATCACTACACTGGACCATTCATTTACATGCAGAAGTCTTCAGATGCACGGCTTGTGTAATGTGCTTGCACCAAATTTTGTGTGTGTTTTAAAAGGCACACCAGTTCCAGCCATTACACCTATATTCACACTGCTTGGTAATGGTAGTTATTTATTATTAAATAATGAAGAGTGCTGTGGGATGCACGCCGGTAATGCTTACATTGTTACCGTTTCCCAGTGTGTAACTTGCTGCAAAAATGTGTTGTTTCCTCATCCACATGGCAGGCTTGATGCTTCCATCTGGCCGTCGATTCCGACCTTGAAAGCAAAGTTCAACAAGATGAGCAGAATAAGGGCTCTTTTGTCCCAGAAGGAAGTTCCCCTTACATCTGCGTGTGAGACATTCGTCCTTCACGTTGCAAACACTCGTACTGAGGTTAATGCCTTATTAAACAAGGACTTTCTCTTGCACTTCGGTGCTTTGATCCACACAATCTTAAATGCCTCGTCGACTACTGGCCTGGTACATGTTTTTTAAAGTAGTATGCTCTGGCCTTGTAACCTCATTTCAGACTATATTCGGTGTGATCCCTGCATTTTTTCATTCTCTTTTTCGAGTGTCTTTGGAGGTTTCCCCTTGCTCCTGGCTTTGGGCGGCGGCATTCTGCTAATATTTTGTTTATTAAAAAATGGATGCACAGTTTGTGCCCCACAACGTACAGTCCCGGCTGCTCCACCTGCGTGACCAGATGCTAGAATACTATGGAGCACTGCCTTTAGCGACTCTAAGTGTGGCTTAAGGTTTATCCTTCCGGTTCTCTTTATTCACTTGCGTGCAGCCTGTTTTCCATTGCCTGGATTGTGATTTTGAATGGGCCCTGGATTTTTGTCTCTGCAACACGGTGTCTCCTGATCTGGATTTTAATCTACTAATGAGTCCCTTAGTTGCTCATGGAATAGACTGTTCTAGTACCGGGATTATGGCCTGCGCATGACTTTCTGGATTTCAGTTATCTTGAAATAAGCCTGATTTGTCCTCTGATGATGCTAGAGGCTCCGGCAATCGAGGAACATGTATGTTCTTTGCCTTTGCTTAATTGGATGGTTGAAATGTTCATGGATGAAAACAACGACTTCTTGTTGGAAGCAGTTGCAACATTTGGTTCTTACATGTTGTTGGACTGAAGTATGGATTACATTTTTGCTTCATAGACACGTGCTGAATATTTTTTATTTTTATCTTTATTTTTCCTTACATATTTGAGGTCTTTTCACACACCATGGCCACGTGTGTTTGAATTCACTGATTTGGCTTTTTGAATTTCCATTCCTAAACTTCAAGTTTGGCAATATTTCTGAACTTGGTTCTGTCTCTTTCGGACTTGAACTCTGCGTTCTATGATGTTTGCCCTGAGTGCTGTGTGATCCCCGAACATAGGGGGGTGTAGTGAGGTTTATGGGCCTCTTTCTGCGTGCAGGTTAAGTTAGCATGGCTTATTAGGAGTTTAAACGCCATTTTCCGTTTTGCTGCTTTTTTTCACACAACACTGCTGCGCTGATTTTGCAGAGTTAGCTTTCACAAAGGTCTATACATGAGGAAAGGTTTGTTTTTCGACATCTCTAGACATACATCATGCCCCCAGTCTGTACAGTGAGTGCTGAGCCGCCAAGGTTATCATAACGTGCAAGCCTGTTTATCGGCATGTCCGTGTAACACATTCTAGACACAACAATTTGGCAGCTGCAAGCCGAGTAGGATTCTAGGCCTTTATCCTAGCACACTTGCCAAAATTGAATACACTTGGAAGATTCCAGACATGCAGAGTGACTAACCGATCCTGATGTAATTTACACTTACTGAGCAGACAGGTAAATGGGGTCCCCCTAAGAAAGATCAAGAGAACCTCTATAGTTTTATAATACATAGTTCCTAGATAGGGAGGGTGCTTCAAATTGGTGCTTTTATCACCTGTTTGCACTATCATTGTAATATGATTCCTCTTTTTGTATTTTATGGAATTGTAACCATGCTGACCGTATTATTCTTAATCATATGAATGCTTATGTTGATTAAAATACTGCACTTGAAATCACGTTGTTAAAATGAACATTTTAACCTTACCCTGACTCTACTTTACTCCTGTTGTGGACTGGTGTGAACTTATAACAAAAGAGTGTTCTCACTTCCCTCCATTCCTGAGATGGTCCTAAGTCGCATGTTCTAGGTTGTCTAATCATTGGTTTCTTTGCTATAGGACGAAGAGCTAATGTGACACTGATTGCTAGTCTGGTAGGCGATTTTGGGTACTACGGTGAGTTTTGGCATACCCTAATTTACTGAGGTCCTAAGTATCTATGCACAGTTCTGTGTCTGAGCAGAATCCCTATAACACTTCCTGCTCTAGTTTAGTCATTTGTTGTTCGACTCTGATCAAACTTTGGTGTGTCTCCTGTCGGGCCCCCACTGTCTGCCCAATTAACGCCCCTCTCACCACTACTTTTAGTGCATCCCACTCTATTAAGTTAGAGGAGGCTGTGTTCCAATTTTCTGCTAAATAATTAGTGATGGTGGCAGAGAGCGCTACACGAAATGGAGCATCCTCTAATAATTGTGGGTGTAGTTTCCAGGTGGGTACTGAGGTTGGCACAATACCCCAGGTAAGTGTGAGCTCTACGGGGTTGTGGTCTGAGAGGGTTTTCGCTAAATATGTGGATTGGCAAACCTGAGTGACAATAGAATTGGAGATGAGGAATCTGTCGAACCTGGTATGGAGGGAATGGACAGGGGAACAAAATGACTATTCCTAATGAGTAGGATGCAGACATCTTCATACATCTGAAAGCACTGATCCCACCAGCCAGGTATTTAGCATTTCAGCTAGCTTGCGGGCATGTGTACCGTGTAGTGGGAGGGTGGGATCTATCCATATCAGTGTCTAAGACTGCGTTCCAATCCCCACCCAATATTCAGGGGATAGTATCCCACCCAACCAGTACTGTGCCCTGTTGGTGGAGGAATTGGTCTTTATCAAAGTTAGGGGCATAGATACTTCCCAGGACCACCAGTGAGCCATCTTGCATGCCCCTCAGTAGAATGTATCTCCCTTGATCATCTATGCAGCGCTCTAGTTTGATAAGTGGAACCCCATGGCGTAACCATATGGTCATCCCTCTGGCAAAAGCAGAGTAGTTAGTGGAATAGATCTGTCCCTGCCATTTCTTGTGTGTTTTCTGTGATTCCGACTCAGTTAAGAGGGACTCCTGCAGTAAAACTATGTGGGCTTTGCGTCTAAGGAGGTAGGCATATATATATACGGTGCCTCTTCTGTATCGCCCCCATCCCTCGTGCATTCCATGTTAGCAGGTTGTAGGACTCTAATGTGGTAATGATTCTAGGCATGGAATATTATATTGCGCAGAGCTCCATGTTATTTGGAGCCAATAAACTGACATAGACCAGGAGATTCCTTTCCCTCTAACACTAACGAAACGTGACTCAGCACCCAAAATGCTCTGGGCCCATCAACTAGCTTAAACATTTACATAACAAATAACGGTGCATATGCTCAGAGGGGGGTCGCTGCCACCTTCCATAGTGCTGACCAAACTGAGGCTAGAGTCCTGGCGGCTCTACGAAACCCAAAGGATGGGGTATAACTGATCGTCTTGAGTACTGTAGTTCCGCCCAAGCATTCCTTAGTAATCGACAGCCGAGGATCCAGCAGAACATTGACAAAGCCTGCTATTATGTCTCATACGGAGAATCTAAACATACTACAGTGTCATACAGGTTAAGGCATTGCGATAGTAATTAGAGGTGGTATGTGAAAAGGATACAGTTTTTGCTGAAAGTCAGAGTTCGCACTTTCTTCACAGGTGTTCAATTTGTAGCAGCTCCTGTGTTGTGTTATGCTCATTTTGCACCAGTATCCTGCTTCAATTGTCAATTAAATCATCTACTGTTCGGAGTGTAATCATTGGGAACAGGGTAATACTATGCTCAGAGTCTGAGTGTAGGGTGCTGTCCTCAGAGTCCGTAGGGATCTTGGTGGTGTCCTCTCGAAAGCCCCAGCAACAGCTAGGGCCCGCTCTTGATCGAGTCACTTTTGTACATTTGTAGGTCCTGTGCCGCCCTTGTTCTGAGTGATCTTCTGTGTCCGGCGGTATCCCAGTCTCTGCAGTTTGCTGGGGCCCTGTGAGGTTAAGTCTGATCGGCTGCTCTGGCTTGATCCAATGCACATGACCTCGAGCCATTCCTCTGCATCCGTTGGGCTCTCAAAGAAGTGAGTTTTTCTGTAATGGATAACTTGTATTCTAGCTGGGTACAAAAGAGGGTATTTGAGCTGTGCTTTCTGTAGTTTCTTCTTCACGGCCTGATAGGACAATCTTTGTCTTTGGACCATTATAGTGTAATCGGGATATAAAGAAATGCGATTGTTTTCGTACTGAATCAGCGCTTTTTCTCTTGCTTTTTGTAGGAGGACGTCACAGTCCCTATAATTTAAAATGTTTACTATCAGAGGTCGAGGAGGTCTGACCGGCTTGGGTGTCCCGGTTGGTATTCTGTGGGCTCGTTCTACACAGAAGTAAGGAGAGAGAGTCTCTTGAGCTACATGTTCCTTGAACCAGGCTTCCATAAATTCGGCCGCCTTAGTACCCTCGCTGCGCTCCAGCAGGCCAATTAAACGGATGTTATTGCATCTATTCCTGCCTTCTGCATCTTCCACCCAATCTAAAAGTCAAGTCATAAGTCAAGTCATAAAATTTATATAGCGCACTACATACCCAGAGGGTTTCAAGGCGCTTGGGGAGGGGAGGGGGGTTATTTGTCAAATATCCACGTTTTAAGTTGTTTTCTGAACGCTAGGTGATTCTGGGTGAGGCGAAGGTAAGCGGGGAGTGAGTTCCATGTTTTGGCAGCCAGGTATGAGAAGGATCTGCCTCCCATGGTGGTTTTGTTGATGCGAGGGACAGTGGCGAATGCTTGGCTGGAAGATCGAAGTTGGCGGGAGGGGGTGTAGAAGGACAGTCGAGAGTTGAGGCAATCTGGTCCGATGTCGTAGAGTGATTTGTGTGCGTGGGTAAGCAGTCGGAAAGTGATCCTCTTATTGACGGGTAGCCAGTGGAGGTCTTTAAGGTGACCAGAGATGTGTTCGTTGCGTGGGATGTCTAATATGAGCCTGGCTGAGGCGTTTTGGATTCGTTGTAGTTTCTTCTGTAGTTTGGCGGTGGTACCTGCGTAGAGGGTGTTTCCGTAGTCCAGTCGGCTCGTGACCAGAGCATGGGTGACTGTTTTCCTTGTTTCGGTGGGGATCCAGCGAAATGTTTTTCTGAGCATGCGAAGGATGTTGAAGCAGGATGAGGATACGGCGCTGACTTGTCTGTTCATTGAAAGTGAAGAGTCCAGGATGACAGGATGTTACTTGCAGTTGCAGATGTTGTAGGGTTGTGGTGTTCACTGCAATCTGGGGATCTAGGTCTTTGAGGGCTTGGTCGTGTTCTTTGACTGTGTCGGCCAATTTCCTGTGGTCCGCCCTGAGTAGTGTAAGGCCTGTGGTGAGCATGCCATTCTGTTCAATGGCCTTGGACTTCTTTTAGTATTTTATCAAGCTTGTCGGGCACGCTCTCAATAAGCTCAGAAGACATAGCCCCTGGCGAAGGAGGCCGACTAGAAATTTCTGGTATGGTGGAGGGGCCACCCGCTCCTTGGCGGTCATCCATTGTTTTCCCTTTGACTCTGCCCATGCTGCACGCTTAATTTGGTGGAATGTATTACTCTCCAGTTGCCTGACATAGGCAAATAGAGGGATGGGGGGCAAGCCTACTCCCTCTCGCACAATTTAGGTCCCTCGGTATTTCCACTATGGGTGGGTATCTGCGTGTTCCGGTGAGGTACAGTTGAGTAACTGTTAGCTGGCTCTCACCTTTATTGGTTGGGATAGTGAGCCAAGGTCTGGCCTATACAGCCGGAGCAAGATTAGTTGGCGGAGGAGGTCCCACCGTGAAACCCGTAGAAACTCTGTCCCACTGAGTATCTTATAGGGAGTCTTGTTCGCGGTCCTCTCTCTGCGGGAAACAACTGCAGGCCAGCACAGTCCTCAGTGAGCCTTTGATCCTGGTTGTGCCCTCACCACCTCAGAGGGGACAACATGCGTTTCGCGCTTTCTAGCTATGCACCTCCGAGCGAAAATGCAGCGCCTCGTTGTCTGTTGCTGCCCACCGGGCTGTTCCGACTGGAGTTGGGAAACAGCCTTGTTGTTGCAGTGTCTGGGCTACAGCTGTACAGGTGTGTGGGCTGCGTCAAGCAAATCCAGTTGTAGTATTGCCCAGTTGAGGCCGGGCACTGCAGTGTTGCCCTTGTGGGTGGGGGGAGGCCTGTATCAGCAGGGGAGTCTCAGCTTTTGTCTCCCCGTTGCTGATTCTATGCTTGCAGCGTCCGATCTTCACAGGATCCAGGGTCAGAGGGGATTCCAATCGTGCCTGGGCGCCGGGGCAAGGGGAAGGATTAGTCGCAAGGTCACAATGTGGGCCCGCGAACTCACCGTATGACTGTGGTATGCATCTCGTCTTTCCTCGCCAGGATCTATCCAACCCACTCAAAGCGGTTCCCACCGCCGATGGCGCAGGTCCAGTGCTGCGCGGGAGCCCCTGAGCACTCCATGGGCACCACCATGCAGCGCGCTGGGCCGCCTGTGTTGCACTAGAGCTCACGGTCTCAATCTGATCCCATCAGCAGGCAGGCCCGTTCCAAGTACTTCATGAAATCGAGGGTCCAGTGGCCAGGCATGATACCAAACTACTCCGGAATCTCTGGCAGGTATGTGCCTGTGCCCTAAGCTGAATTTAAACCATGGAGGGCGGTGTAGGAGAATTGAATCCCCCGAAGGGTCCGGAGCTCTACCAGGACACATCCGCCATCTTAGCCGGCTAGCCACGCCCCTCCCTAAAATAACACACTTAAAGGTAAAGTACTTTAACACACACACACACTTGAAACTACATGCAAAATTACAATTATGCACGTGGGGGAGGCTGTGCACAGTAGGGACTAACCCAACTAATTGGGATTGGGATTAGGTGTCTGGATGGAGTGAGCTCTTCGTGAAGAGCTGTGCACAAGGTGAAGGCTGTGTGTAGTTTCTGCTTGGATGGTGGAGGGGATCAGCAAAATAACACAGGTCTGGGTGGATGTCAAATTATGAAGTAACATGGGGGATGGTGGAGGAAAAGCTGAAGCAATACCGGAGTGGACGCAAAAGCAACGGTGGGGGAGGGCTTGAGGGGATGCGAAAGCAACAGGGGGGAACATAAACAGCACAGGGTTGGGGGAAAGCAACGCAGAGGGCATGGGTGAGAAGAAGCAAAACCAATCAAAGTGAATGTAAAAAGGAAATATTATGTGGGAGCGATATACACAAGCTTGACAAGACAGGACATAACTAAGAAGCAGGCAAAAAAGAGTGATAAGGAAAATTATCCTGTGGCAATGGGTGGACTCAAAGCCCCACCATGTTCTTGGTACAGTACAATATGCCTCAAAACAGATAGTGCAAACCAAGTGCTTTCTAGTAGGCCTGACCTATAAAGAGAGACATGCAGTGTGGTTTCTTTATTTACTTATTTAAAGTATAAATGGAACAAGTAGAAGCAAAACATTTTAGATGTAATCCACACATAAGGCACAGTGATGTTACCAGGAGATATTGGCTTCAGTCCATCTAGATAGCAGTACTGGCAAAACACAGAAATGCTCAGTGTGTGCATAAAAAAGCACTTTTTTGTTGTTGTTGCAAAAACATGCAGTAATTAGAAAGAAAATAGATAGCATGTAAAAAGAAGGTTGCTCAGCAATCCAGAGATGTCAGTCCTGGCTTCAAGTGCACTTGTTTTCAAGTGGCTGTGCACAATCAATCAAGGCTCTTATAGAGTGCAACTACTCACCAGAGAGGGTCTCATGGTGCTAAGTGGGGAGGGTGGGGTGGATCTGCTGTTCATTTGAAGAGATGGGGATTGCTCCAGGCAGGTCGCTCCCCTTGCCGCACAGCTCCACCTGTTCGTGCCCTGTCCCTGACCTCGCTGCTACTGAGAGTTCAAGGCCCCCGTAAGTCTCTTTCTGCTTGCTCTGCCCATTGTATTGTATCATGATTTACTTTATTGTGCCACTGTATTTCTTGTTGCTGCCTCTTATTGTATTGCACTGTTGATTTCTGTCCCCTCACCCCACTGTACTGCCAGTTGATTGTTGTTGTTCCCCCGTGGTCCGCCCGTTCTTTTCATGCCATAACCCCTCCGCTGCGTCCTCTGTGGTCCCGCCCCCCTCATTCGCCCATTCGCCCTTGCTCCCTGCCTCCCAGCTGCTCCTCCCTCCCACCTCCTCTTTTTATGGTGGCTGCTGGACGGCCACACACGGACGCGCACACCGGGCGCGCCACTGGCCCACCAAAGGTGCGCCTAAGGCAAGCCTGTCTGTGCCCATCCGCACCTGGACTGCGCCCAACACCAGACCCCCTGACCCCTGCGAACACCATGATGCCTGACACCGGTATGACGCCAGCACCCTCCACGCTCTCAACGCCGGCCGACTACACACCCGCTTCCAGGACACCCCGAAGAACACCCAAGGACCCTTCTCCTGCCAGAACTGCAGATACACCAACCTTGAAACCACTACCACGTCCACCGGAGCAGGACAAAACAACCTCCAATGCATTCTTCTCAACACAAGCTTTACCCCCAGACACACCATCGAACTCTGGGACCTACTTGACTCCACCACCCTGACGTTGCCTTCCTAACGGAGACCAGGATGAACCCCTCCTCGGCACCTGGCATTGCCATAGCCATCCCTGACGGGTACAAGATCACCCGCAGGGACTTCACCAACAGCTCAGGGGGAGTAATCACCATCGTCCACAGAAACACCCTCAGAATCTCGACCAGCACTGACGACACGCCTATCACCGCCGAACACCTGCACTTCCAGATACACATCAACCCCAACACCACCCTCAGAGGAACCCTCCTCTACAAACCACCCGGTCCCCGGCCACAGTTCAGCGACTTCATCGCAGACTTAGTCAACACGCATGCCCTTGCGTCCACTAACTACATCCTCCTCGGGGACCTGAACTTCCACCTCAAGAACACCAACATAAGTTACTCCACCACCCTGCTTGACAACCTTGACAACCTCTGACTCAAACAATTCATCACGACTCCCACCCACTCCGCTGGACACACGTTCTACCCCATCTTTTCAGCTAGCAACCACATCACCTTCAGCCATACCACCGAACTACAATGGACTGACCCCTGCTGCGTCCACTTCACCTTCAAGAAGCCCACCATGCACCACCGCACACAACGGGACCTCCACCACTACGGGAGCAAAGTCACTGAAGACCAACTAGTCACCACCGTCACCTGAAACCCACCAACAGACACTACCGCCACCGACTCCGCCACGCTCAACCTCAGGAAATGGATCGATGACTGAGCCAACACTCTTGCCCCGATCAAGAAGCCCTCGAACAGACGCACCAACAGAAAAGCCATCTGGTTCACCGCTGACCTTCAAGAAGCCCACCACGCACCACCGCACACAACGGGCCCCCCACCACTATGGGAGCAAAGTCACCAAAGATCAGCTAGTCACCACCCTCGCCTGAAACCCACCAAGGGACACTACCGACACCGTCTCCGCCACCCTCAACCTCAGGAAATGGATCGATGACTGAGCCAACACTCTTGCCCCGATCAAGAAGTCCTTGAACAGACGCACCGACAGAAAAGCCATCTGGTTCACCGCTGACCTCCAGGCATCCAAGCAGGCCTGCCGTAGGCTGGAGAAAAAGTGCCACCACAAACAGACACCAGAGAGCAACACAGCCTACAAGAGCCCCATACCCAGACACCACCAACTGATCCGTACCGCCAAAAGGACCTCCTTCAAAGAGGGCATTGACAACAACACACACAATAGCAAAGAGCTTCTCAACATTGTGAAGGAACTCTCCAACCCCAGCTCAAACTCCAACGACATCCCGCCATCACAAGACCTCTGCGACTCCCTAGCCACCTTCTTCCACCGCAAGATCGCAGACATCCAATACAGCCTCAGCAATCAGGCTCTCCTAACAGACACAGACTCCGGAGATTCACCGCCCCCCAGCCACATCGACATCAACCCCCCGCTCTACTGGACCCACGTCAATGACGAAAACATCATCAAAATCATGAGCACCATCCACTCCGGTTCACCATCCGACTGTCACGTTTTAGGTACCCTTCGAAACCTGGCGGACCGCCGGGACGTCGGTCATTGAGAGGGGGTTCTGTCACGTTTTAGGTGCTTCATTATGGACTACATCTCCCAGAATGCCTGCTATGTAGTCTGTCCTTCCTTTCTTCTTACAATCCCATTCCTGCTTTCTATATCTGTATCTCTCAGTAAGCCCTCGGTGCTTGTCACCTGTGCTGTTGCCCTTCATGAATTCTGAGCGAACCTGGAATCTTGACATTCGGCGTTCTGTTTCATTTTGCTTTGGATGTGACTATTCACTCGGAGACGCGCTGTGAATGAGTGATAGAATCGAGCCTACGGTTGCTGTTTCCACAGTGTGTGGGGACCTTTAACCTCATCTGGGAGCCGCGCTGTGAGAGCAGGGGGAAAGGCTCTTTGCTTCCGTGAACACTTTCAATAATACGTGATAACATTATTGCGCATTCTCTCAAAAGTTTCGGATATTGGAAATACGGAGTGCCAGCATGTAATACATGCCCGAGGCACCTTTAAGCAGTGTTTCTTTATTCTTTATTTTGGAGCACGATTTCCGCTGAATATTTTGGGCTTACCTCGGAGCTGGTGACCAGCTCGGATTAAGTAGTTTGGAAATCACCGGAAGCAAGAATCATTGTCTTTCAAGTTCTACGCAGCTGAGCAGGAAGAATCTACTTTTGTGAAGCTAAGTAGTTTTTCATTCAATTACTGTACAGCATTGCTACAAGGAGCCTTTGGCTTTCCAGACTGTGGGGCGTGGGCAGCCTCTATTTTTGATTGTCTATGCTTTAATTTTCCCTTTTTTTGCCCGTGTCTACTTGGATGAATGCGGCAGCTTTATTAAGTAAGTGTAGTCCCTCACATTGATGTATTAACGTTATTGTAGGCTGAGGAGGAGTGCAATTATTTGTGTCCTTGTGTCTCTCTGCAGGAACCAGAATACAGATCCATCGTATGGTGTCTCTCCTGTTGTCGAGCCCTGTATATGGTTTCTGGCTGCCAGTCCTTTATGTTTTATTTCTCCACTTTTCCCCTTCCCTGGGTGAGGTCCTCATAGGGGAGTGTTTATGTATACGACTCACTTGGGGTGCCGTTCCCAGGTAGGAGAGAAACCAGCAACTACATCGCTCCTGCTGTACCTGATGCTTAAGGTTAGTCAATCTGCATGAAGTTGTGACAGAGTGACAAGCCCACGTACTTATACGGCCTGAGCGATGGACACCAACACAGTCCTGACGTCTATGCTAGAAGCTCTTAATGCGCTACGCGTGGAAGTAGACGCAGTAAGAGGGGAGAATCACGATATGAGGAACAAAATGAGAACCCTTATACATGAGGTAGCTGGAGTAGCACTATCCAGTCCCACTAGTTCTAGAGGAGCTCATTACATCCAGGATGCCACATTACCTCCTCCTATGCAGACACAGACCCCCATAACTCAGGGAGCCCAAGGTCCTACCACCATTCAGGTTATACAACCAGTGCAGTTACCATTGGCACCCCCATAAAGGTTTCTAGGAGATCCTAAGAAATTCGGCACATTTCTGGGACAGTGTAGGTTGCATTTTATGTGCAAACCCACTGTCTTTCCTGACAATCATTCCAAAACGGCGTTTATGTTGTCGTATCTAGGAGGTAATGTGGCAAGTTGGTCGTTTCCTCTGATCGAAAGAAATGATCCAGTATTGAATGATTTTGATGAGTTTTGTGAAGAAATGCGTAAACTTTTTGATCGCAAGGCTCACATGCTATCTCTGGATAGTGGAGCTACGGGTAATTTCATAGACCTTCAATACGCCAAGAGGTTGGGTGTATCTAGAAAGCAATTCCTGAAGCCGTGAAAGCTGTAGATGGGTCTGATTTAACATCAGGGCCGGTATGTTATCATACACGCCAGTTGGTTATGCAAGTAGGACAAACCATTACAAACTCATTTCCTTTGATTTAATCGATGCTCCTCAGTTCAAGCTAATCTTGGGAATGCTGTGGTTAACGCAGCACGATCCTGTAGTGAAATGGGCTGCCCGTACGATCACCCTAAGTTCGGATTACTGTGCTGGCCATTGTACTCTTCCCTGCATTCATGAGGAAATACGGATGGAAACCCCTGCAAGCACTCTGGCAAGCGGAGGGAGTATCTTGAGTGTTAACACTGTCTCTACCCTTCCTGAGGTCTACAGGAGGTACCAGGATGTCTTCAATGAGAAAGAAGCCAGCAAGTTACCCCCACACAGGGATTATGACTGTGTAATAGAGTTGGAACCAGGGGCCAGCATTCCCTGTAGCAGGATATATACCCTTACAGAGGCGGAGAATATCTATCTTCAGCAATATTTGAAGAAACTCTTGGAGTCGGGATTCATATGTCCCTCTACGTCCCCTGCATCGTCACCTCTATTTTTTATCCCAAAGAAGGAAGGGGGGCTGCGAACATTCATCGATTACAGAGCCATTCATAGAGTAACCAGAAAGAATCAGTACCCTCTCCCTTTAATACCAGTTCTGTTGGACCAGTTGAAAGACGCAAAAATATTTACCAAGCTTGACCTGCGAGGTGCGTATCATCTTGTGAGGGTCCGCCGTGGAGATGAATGGAAGACCGCTTTCCACACCAAATATGGGCTCTATGAGTACCAGGTCATGCCCTTCGGCCTGTGCAATGCTCCTGCGGCATTTCAATTCTTTATGGATGAGGTGTTGAGGGGCTTGCTGGACGTTTCATGCATCGTCTATATCGACGATATTCTGATTTACTCTCCCACACGAGAAGACCATGTTAAGCATGTGATGGAAGTGTTGGAACGGTTACAACGCCATTAGTTATTTGCCAAATTGGAGAAATGCCTTTTCATACCACAGAAGTGGAATTTCTAGGATACATCATCGGCCCGAATGGGTTACGGATGGACCACAAGAAGATTCAAGCCATCATTCAATGGGAATCTCCTTCTAGTGTGAAAGCTTTGCAAAGCTTTCTAGGCTTTGCAAATTTTTACTGACGATTCATTAAAGACTTCTCCAGAATCATCCAGCCCTTAACCCATCTATTGAAGAAGGGAGCTGTCTTCAAGTGGACTGACCCTGGCGAGCGTGCTTTCCAGGCTCTGAAGGTCCGCTTTACCACTGCAGCCATCTTACGGCATCCAGATGCCAGTCAGCCTTTTGTGATGGAGACTGATGCCTCTCATTATGCTATAGGAGGCATTCTATTGCAAAGAAACCCTGACACGGGCCAACTCCATCCTGTGGCCTACTTCTCCAGGAAATTGTCCTCCAGTGAAATAAACTATAGCATCACAGATAAGGAGCTGTTGGCCATAAAGCGGGCATGTGAGAAATGGCGACATCATCTTCTGGGGGCCAGACACACTGTTGAAATCTTTACTGATCACCGAAATCTCCTTTTCTTGAAAAGTGCGAAAGCATTAACACCACGCCAGTTACGGTGGTCTTTGTTTTTCTCGGATTTTGACTTTGTGATAAAATACCGTCCAGGCCCACAAAACGGCAAAGCAGATGCCTTATCAAGACCAGAATCGGTATTGAGGGATCAACCTTTATATGTTGAAGACCCTCCCATCATTCTAAACAAGGCTTCATTCAATCCGTCTGTATCAGCTATCACATGTTCCTCAGAATTCCTGAAGCAAGTTGAAGAGAAAAGCGAAGCTGTGGATGCACAATCCTGGATAGCCAAAGAGCCCTTACAGAGAATATAGAGAGGCAAGTTACTCTTCAGAGATAAACATTTGTACCTGCCTGAGAATGAATTACAGACTCAAGTCCTACAATGGACACATGATTCCTCCCTGAGTGGACATCCAGGAGTACACAAGACTTTACTGACCACATCCAGATACTTTTGGTGGGAAACAATGCGGAAAGACATCAAAGCGTACATAGCCAGATGCCCCATATGCATTCAAGCTAAAGCACAGCACCAAAGAAGTAGCGGATTACTACGTCCTATACCGATACCTCCAGCGCCATGGCCCACGGTGTCCATGGATTTAATCGCGGAAATGCCTCTCAGTTTCGGCAACAACACCATTCTTGTGGTTGTAGACCATCTAACCAAGATGGGTCATTTTATTGCACTGACTAAGTTACCCACGTCAGGAGAATTAGCCATAGTCTTCTTGCAAATCGTGGTACGCTTACATGGTGTTCCCTCTGTTCTCATTACGGACAGAGGAACACAGTTCACCTCTAAATTCTGGAAGGCTCTGTGTGACGTTATGAAAATTGATGCTCGATTGTCAACGAGCTACCATCCGCAGACGGATGGCAAAACAGAACGACTTAATCAGACAATAGAGCAGTATCTAAGGTGTTTACCCTCCAACAGGATGAGGAATGAAGAACGTTGTTGTGGATGGCGGAGTTCGCCTACAACAACACTACTCATTCTTCTTTGGGATGCTCCCCAATTCACTACCTTACGAACAACCATGTCCTTCTTCCCATCCTACCATACAACAACATCATGAGCACCTACTTTCCGTTTTGCAGGATGCCAAAGAGCATCTGGCGGCAGCCAGAAACTGCGACAAAGTACCGGCCGACAAAAGGAGAACTCCTGAGCCAGCATACTCAGTGGGTGATAAGGTGTGGTTGAGTACCAAACACTTGATATTTAAGGGGAATACACGTTTACAACCTAAGTTTGTGGGTCCGTATCCCATCGTGGTGGTGGTTAATCCTGTAGCCATGAAATTGAAACTTCCTTCGTCTTGGCACATACACCCTGTGTTCCATGTGTCTCTACTGAAACCGTATGTGCAGGGTACCAGGTCTGTAGCAAGACCTCAGCCTTTGGACATAGAAGGGGATGTTAAGTATGAGGTGAGGGCAGTGCTTGACTCCAGACAAGTGAGGGGTTCCTTACAATACCTCATTGACTGGAAGGGGTATGGGCCTGTGGAGCGCTCTTGGGAACCTCTTGCTAATCTACATTGTCCTGGGCTTTTAAGGCGTTTCCACTCTAGGTACCCTTCGAAACCTGGCGGACCGCCGGGACGTCGGTCATTGAGAGGGGGTTCTGTCACGTTTTAGGTGCTTCATTATGGACTACATCTCCCAGAATGCCTGCTATGTAGTCTGTCCTTCCTTTCTTCTTACAATCCCATTCCTGCTTTCTATATCTGTATCTCTCAGTAAGCCCTCGGTGCTTGTCACATGTGGTGTTGCCCTTCACGAATTCTGAGCGAACCTGGAATCTTGACATTCGGCGTTCTGTTTCATTTTGCTTTCAAATGTGACTATTCACTCGGAGACGCGCTGTGAATGAGTGATAGAATCGAGCCTACGGTTGCTGTTTCTGCGGTGTGTGGGGACCTTTGACCTCATCTGGGAGCCGCGCTGTGAGAGCAGGGGGAAAGGCTCTTTGCTTCCGTGAACACTTTCAATAATACGTGATAACATTATTGCGCATTCTCTCAAAAGTTTCGAATATTGGAAATACGGAGTGCCAGCATGTAATACATGCCCGAGGCACCTTCAAGGAGTGTTTCTTTTTTCTTTATTTTGGAGCACGGATTTCCGCTGAATATTTTGGGCTTACCTCGGAGCTGGTGAGCAGCTCAGATTAAGTAATTTGGAAATCACCGGAAGCAAGAATCATTGTCTTTGGAGTTCTACGCAGCTGAGCAGGAAGAATCTACTTTTGTGAAGCTAAGTAGTTTTTCATTCAATTACTGTACAGCATTGCTACAAGGAACCTTTGGCTTTCCAGACTGTGGGGTGTGGGCAGCCTCTATTTTTGATTGTCTTTGCTTTATTTTTCCCTATTTTTGCCCGTGTCTACTTGGATGAATGCGGCAGCTTTATTAAGTAAGTGTAGTCCCTCACATTGATGTATTAACGTTATTGTAGGCTGAGGAGGAGTGCAAATATTTGTGTCCTTGTGTCTCTATGCAGGAACCAGAATACAGATCCAACGTGTGGTGTCTCTCCTGTTGTTGAGCCCTGTAGATGGTTTCTGGCTGCCAGTCCTTTATGTTTTATTTCTCCACTTTTCCCCTTCCCTGGGTGAGGTCCTCATAGAGGAGTGTTTATGTATACGACTCACTTGGGGTGCCGTTACCAGGGAGTAGAGAAACCAGCAACTACATTGCTCCTGCTGTACCTGATGCTTAAGGTTAGTCAATCTGCATGAAGTTGTGACACCGACCCCTGCCTGCACCACATCTTCAACAAAGCAAGCTCCATCATCGCACCCCATCTCTGCAAAATCATCAACAGCTCCTTTGAGTCCGCCACCTTCCCAGAGAGCTGGAAGCTTGTCGAGATCAACGCCCTACTCAAGAAACCCAAAGCTGACCCCAAGGACCTCAAAACCTTCCAGCCCATCTCCCTCCTCCCGTTCCTGGCAAAAGTCAACGAGAAGAACGTCAACAGGCAACTGACCTCCTTCCTCGAAAAGAACAACATCCTGGACCCGTCCCAATCTGTCTTCCACAGCAACCACAGCACAGAAACAGCCCTCCTCGCCTCAACCGACTACATCAGAGCCAAGATGGACAACAGAGAAACCGCGTCCCTCCTCCTCCTGGACCTCTCGGCCGCCTTCGACACCGTCGGCCACCACACCCTCAGCACACACCTCCACAACACAGGGATCCGCAACAAAGCCATGGACTGGACCACCTCCTTCCTCACCGGCAGAACCCAGTGTGTCCGCCTCCCCCATTCCTCTCTAAGGACACCAAGATCATCTGCGGCGTACCCCAAGGATCGTCCCTCAGCCCGACACTTTTCAACATCTACATGGCACCGCTCGCCAACATCGCCAGCTCACACAACCTCAACATCGCCTCATACGGCGATGACACCCAGCTGATCCTCTCCCTCACCAAGGCCCCCCCACTGCCAAATCAAACCTCCACAAAGGGATGAAGGCTATCGCCGAATGGATGATGATCAGCCGCCTGAAACTGAACTCGGACAAGGTGGAGGTCCTCATCATCTGATCCACCCCCTCTACCTAGGACGACTCATGGTGGCCGGCCGCACTGGGAGCTGCACCGACACCCATTAACCAGGCACGCTACCTGGGAGTCATCCTGGACTCCGCATTGTCAATGACCCAGCAAGTGAACGCCATCTCCTCCTCCTGCTTCAACACCCCCCTTATGCTCCGCAAGATCTACAGAGGGGACCCACCGGTACCAGAAGGACAATCACCCAGTCCCTTGTCACCAGCAGACTGGAATACGGCAACGCACTATACGCAGCAACATCAGCCAAACTCCAGAAATCAATGCAATGCATACAGAACGCCTTTGCACGCCTCATTCTCGACATCCATCGCCACAGCCACATCACAGCCCACCAGAAAGACCTACACTGGCTCCACGTCAACAAGAGGATCACCTTCAAGCTCCTCATCCACACTCACAAAGCTTTCCACAACAGCAGAACAGCAAACCTAAACGAACGACTCACCTTCTACACCCCAGTTAAGTCCCTTCCAAACCAGGGTGATGATGTGGAATATGATGGTCTGAAACATGTTGTGAGCTGTTACTTCAGGTTGCAGATAAGTAACAAATGTAAGCATTTTAACAAGTATTACACCAAGCAGAAGAAAGGGGAGTCCATGATTGTCTCCTATGCACTTGGCAAGCTCATGCCATTTTCTGGTTTGGATTTCACCACAGATTTCATAATACAAAGGCGATGGTCATGAAGCTTCTCTGACAGCAGCATGGAGCCACTAGAGATGCAGCTCAGGCAGTTTCTGGAAATGTACAGGTTATGTCTCGGGTAGAAATTATAGCAGGCACAAGCCTTATGGCACATTTTTATGTTTGCTACACCCGTGCATCATGGAGAACCATCATGTTTCACTTGGAATGAGCACTGTGAGCAAAGGTGACTACACTGTGATGGTGATAATGGTAGATAGGTGGACTGCCCATGCCCACATCTGCCCTGCCTGTCATGTGGGAAACTATTCATTCAGCTAGGGTCTGCTTAGCAGTGAAACTCCCAAACCAAGCCCACTGTCGCACCACTTGCTCACAAGTATGTAGGTGCTGATGGAGACAAGGGTGGAGCAAATGAAGAGGCATTCTTGATACAGGAAGAAATGTCTGAGGGTGGTTTGTCAGAGGTCAAATTAAGTGACAATAGCACCATAGTGAACGTCATAGTGAAGATGCAGTTTGATAGCTTGAAGACCAGGCACACTCTTCAGCCGCAATGCAAATATCTAGGTATCTGATGGTGCAGTTTCCTGGCCCCTGCTGTTGATTTTCAAACATAGGTGTCCAGAGGTACAATTAACACTATTGCCACTTACTACCAAATAGACTTTGGAGTGGATTTACAAAGTAGTCATGTAATGCAGCTAAGAGAATGTGCTCTTGGTTTATTCTGCACCTAGCAGTACACACATTTGGTGGAAAGGTAGCTGCCTTATGTCTAGCATGAGTTTTGTGCTGGAAGGGCAGTTTAATTACTAAATACTACACTTAGACAAACTTTGAAACGTTTCCCAATTTGCATGTTTGATGTATAGGGCAGCACAGATGGAAAGGTTTGGAGGAAAACAATATTGTTTTAAATGATCACTATGTCCATGTTTTGGCACAAAACTCTGTCTACAAATGTTAGTAGATAGGACTTTGAGTCAAAACCCATGGGTGGTTCCATGGGAATGCCCTTGTGCCACCCATGGTATTCACTCTTGGAGAAAATACTACTTTGTTTTGCTTTAGAGCTATTTTCCAGCACAAATAAAAAATGTCACTGGAAAGTAAATCCCAAATGGACATTTTGCACTGGTGATGAAAATAACCTGCATACAATATTAGTAAGTCTGCCCCTTAGGGACAGAAGCTCTTGCCAGACGTAACTTGGAATGGTGCAATTTGTACATATTATAATGAGAATGGTTTGGGGGGGAAACCTAGAATAGTCTGCTTTCATTTTAAGGGCATAGAGAAGCTGACAGACCAACAGGCGAACCTTCATGTTACGTCTGTTAACTGGCGGTGTACAATAAGGCAAGATACCATTCAATATGAAATTAAAGGAGTCTATGAGCCAGACCAAGATGCACAACAAAGGGATAGTAGAGAAAACTCAGGGTTCATTACATGGATCTCCCCCGTATTAGGTGTGTGCAACCTAAGCAGCTGAAGGATTTTCTGTTTACATTGCTATGCACTAACCTATCTGTTGTTTTAGAAGGTCCAGCACTCCACACCTGCTTCTTCTCATGCCACATAAACATCAGGGGTCCTATTACACATAGACACACTTTCCCTGTTTGCACCACAGCACACCTTCAAACAGGTTTGCTGTGTGCAAACAGGGAAAGGGCACCCTATTAGGTTGAATGTGCTGCCCTCAGGGCAGCAGCAAACCTGTGCTGCCCTGGGGGAAGTATATTCAAGTGAAATATGGAGAGGCATTGAAGCAGCGGTTCCATGGTTCAGTGTGCCGGAGACATCTGCCTACACTTTAAAGAGAAGAGAGATATCCTTTTGCAGGTGGGTGCAGTGAGTGGCTGCACCCGCCTGAAAGATTATGCCTGGGGGGTCAATGGGACCCCCATGACCCCTTCCAGACGGCTGCCATCAAGGGGAGGGGGAACTGACAGTGCACCACCTTTTTGTGCCACACTGTCAGTGCGCCCCCTTACAGCTTCTTTAACTTTGCATCCGAATCCATAATACGGCAAGGGTGCAGAGGCATCGAGATTCCCCCATTTGTATGAGGCCACGCCCCCATGCAAATGATAAAGCACCCTCTTGAGATAGCGCTGGTGCTACATGTGCACCAGCTCTATCTGTAAGGGGCCGCACAAGCATCTGCCGCTCCTTCTATGATACTAAAGTGCCCCAGAGGTGCACAAAGCAGGTGCAACTGCCCTTTGCGCCCCCAGGGCCCTTCTATAATATGGCCCCTGCACTCTTTAATCACATTCTTCAAAACCTTTTAGTATACTACCTCTTTCACATTCCCACATTGAAAAGTGAGTATTGTGGCTGTAAGATACACATTTCTAAGATAACTACCCACAGGGAACCAACTGGGCATAATTCCTCTCCATACATTGAAAGGATCCCAAACTAGAGAAATAAAAAGAAGAATGACTGAGCTAAATGTCCGTGTTGTCATTTCTAATAAGTGCCAATGTGGCAGGGGCTGTATAGAGGCCGAGGCCCACATGCAATCCAGAACAGTTCTGCAGATCATGGTCATGGGAGTACACAGACATCTCTTCCTTACCAAATGCATGATATCAGTCTAGAGTTATGGATGGCTAGTCAAGTTATACAGAGGTGGATTACATGTAGACTTCAGCCGTGGGGATAGTTCCTCTTAGCAGGAAAAAAAATTGACTAGGAGAGTTGCAGTCTGACAGAGGTCACCATTACAAGGCAAGGAGTTCAACTCATATGTCAAATGTCTGGGCTGGCTGCAATTAAATGGCGAAATAGAATAATGTATAAGGATCAACAAAGTGATGAGAATAGTGCATAGGATTCCACAGAAAAATGAGATGCAGTCTTTCAGTGCCGGATGGTGCATCGAATTACCCTCCATTCCTCAAATTATAGTGCCCCAGCATTGGTCATGCTTGGCTCCCAGTTCGATTTAACATAGCAACACATAAATCCTCGCAACAGTGGCGGCTCCTCCGCTAAGCCTGAGGAGCATCGCCCCGCTGCTTGGCAGCAGTGAAGTAAATGAAAAATAAAATGATAATAACTGATGTTATTATAGTTTTATTTTGTCCTGCTGCTGCAGTTTGGCGGTGTGGGACTGGGCTGCTCTCCTCTCAGGGCAAGGGAGGAGTGGTGAGCACACTCCAGTGCACATAAAATGTTTGTCCGGCTGTCTCCGGACAGCGAAACATTCATGCGCGCTTTGCATGTTTGCAAAAAGGATGATGGTGTGGCACACCTGGATTTTTTAGAACAAGTTCAAAACAGGTAATCCACAAATAAAGAGTTTAGGCGTTTCTGGGCGCCTCAGGATCGGTCCCTTCTGACTGGTAAGGGACTTGAAGTGAAGACTAATACCAAGGGAGAGTGGGAGATTCCCACACTTAATCCTGTGGTGCTCCTATAGAGGTTGGCTACCCCTGATTTTTCCAAAGTTTAATCAAGTTCAAAAGGCCAAAAAGTTCATCCAAATTTTTTAATCCAAAGGTCGTATATTTTGATCATATAGACTCAGGTAATGTTCAAATAATATTCAGTATATTATTCATCCCAAACGATTCAAAATGCCAAAATCCCAATGCATTTTTGGACATGTGTTCCTTCGTCAGGGGAATGGAGTTTGTCTGTAAGGAAACCTCCCACAGGTCCTCCTGCTCAACACGCTTGCAAAGACTTAAGAAGTAAGAGCTTTTTTATGGCTCCTGTAAGTCATAAGATTTTGGATTCATATGAGACTATAACTCTTAATGCATTGAAAGAAAATTTCAAAAAATCTCCCCCAAAGATTAACAATTTCAATGCTAGAGACTACAGAGCACTTAGAGAAATCACTGACAACAAGAAAATCACCTGTTGTAAGGCCGACAAAGGAGGAGCCCTGGTCGTCCTGGACCAGGAGTTCTATCAAACAAGTGTAACCGCTCATGTGAACAATAAGGAACTTTACATGAAACTGATTTCTGACCCAACTGAAAATTTCTCCAAGATTCTGAGAACTATTCTAGAAAAGGCCATGGAAATGGACACCATCACACAAAAAGATCTGAAATATTTGATCCATCCATACCCGAAGTGTCTCAGCATCCATATGCTGCCCAAAATTCCCAAAAATCTGCAACAACCGCCATTTAGACCTATTGTGTCTACTAGGAATTCCATCCACGAACCAACTGGGAAGTTTGTTGACATGTACCTTCAGCCCATCGTGAGGGGCATGTCCACATATATACGTGACTCCACTGATTTTTTTAACCAACTGAACAAAGTGACCTTAAATCCAAACACCCAATACACCCTGGTTACCATTGACGTGTGTGCCTTATATACATCAATACCACATAACAGGGGCATTGAAGCTTTGGAATATTTTTTACTTCAAAATTCTATGAACGATGATCTGAAAGTGCTACTATTTGAACTTATGCAGTTCATGCTATATCATAGCTACTTCAGCTGGAATAATGAGTTCTATCTACAACTGGTGGGTACTTCAATGGGCAACTGTGCAGCTCCTAGCTACGCGAACTTGTTCATGCACCGTCTTGAGATAGACTACATTTTGGAGAACGCTCAGTGGCGCGACAAAATCGCGACATACTGGAGATACATAGACGATATTTTCCTGATTTGGGCAGGACCTCCAGAAGAGTTATCTGAATTCATTTCGTACATCAATCGAGTCGATGACCACATTCATTTCACCCACAGTGTAGATACTAAGAGTTTACCCTTTTTGGACATTCTAGTCACCCTTGATAATGCCAATTTAAAAACTTCGAAAAAGCACCTACCTTTTTCTCAACTATTGAGAGCCAAAAGGATTTGTTCTGAACCGGAAGAATATTTACACACTGAAAAGAACATTTTGCAAAAATACAGAGAGAGAAAATACCCTGAAGTGACTCTGCAGGCTGCTAGTGACCGCATCACCTCCAAAAACAGAAATGACCTTTTAGTCCCTAGCACGGGCAGGCACAAAATTGAAAGACCAGTATTCGTGTCTAAATACTCTTCCGGAAGTCCTGCGATAAAAACCATCATTCTAAGCAACTGGCGGATGATACAACTTGAACCAGATTTTCAAGGCATTTTCAACTGTACTCCACTGTTCGCCTATCAAAGAGCGAAAAACCTGAAAAATATGTTGGAATTCAAACCCAAATCACCAGACTCTGTTTTTTCAGGTACCAAACCATGCCACAATTGCAGTCACTGCAACAACATAATCAGAGGGAATTACATCAACCATCCTCTATCCGGCAAACAAATCAAACTAAGAACCAATGCTACATGTGACTCCATGAATTTGGTGTACCTACTGAAGTGCCCTTGTGGCTTACCCTATGTGGGGAAAACCGAAAGGAAACTTAAAGTCCGTTTAACGGAGCACAAGAGCACAATAAGGAACAAGAATCTGAAATCTTCCTTAGCTGCCCATTTCATTTCATCTCAACACAACATCAGCCAGTTAAGGTTCCTTGTACTGGAGGTTGTCCCGACGAGACCCGGCATTGATAACCGGAAAAAACTACTACAGCATGAACTTTTCTGGATTAAATTGTTGGAATCGAGTCAACCGAAAGGACTCAATGAACGGATTGAATATAGTTGCTTCCTTTGAAACATGCTGTTTACACCTGTCTACCACACTTCTCCTATCTGTTTAATATGCTCTTCTTTTTACCACCTTCTTCTCATCATCTTCTTTTGTCTTCCCCTTCCCATCACATTTTTTCCTCTTACTATGATGTTTTTCATCTTCATTTTAATGTCTTCAACTTCCTTTTATTCTCAGACCTTCCTTTTCCCTTCCAATTCATCTTCTTGAGTTATTCATTTATTCTCTCCCCCTTTTCGTCAAATTTCTGCTTTCGTGTTTACTTTTTCTCTTATGACTTTTCTTCGAAACAGCTGCGACTACAATTGCTTCTCCTGTAAACCTTGTGTTATCTTCCCCTACTTGTGTTTATTTTCCCTATCCAAGATGGCCGACTCATGTTGCATATGGGTTATAGTGTTTCCTGTTGAATATCTTTGAATGTTAATTGATTCAAGATTATTTTTTGTCACTTATTTTTTGCCCTGTATATTTTTTACGTTTAAGGAGCCACGGCCTTTTGACACACTTTATTCTGTCTTAACCCTTGCGTCCGCGATATTGTGCTTACAGTCCCTCTTTTATGTCGCGTGTCTCACTTGGTCAGTTTTCTTTGCCGCACTACCCGTTCCTTCATAAACATACTTCCTTCCCGCGTACCCACTCTTTCCTGCCGGTATGTGTTCACTGAGCGCGAGAACTTGAAGGTTTGGGTAAGCACCACGCACTTAAATTTCGTTTTCCAATTTCTTTTCACTTGAGTAATGCGCACTAATCTGGTACCGTTAAATGGGGATTTCCACTCGTATGTTCATACGCCTCTTAATTGTTTATTTCTCTGTTCCACCCACATCTTTCACGCACTCCACCCTTTAAGCACTGGTTCCTGCTTTCACTCGTGGAGCATCTTTTGTCATTCACAATCCCTTTTGCACCAGATTTCACTTCGTTTGGGTTTTTGCGTCACCTATTATTCCTGGTTCCTATCTTCCAGCTACATTTTACTTACTTTAGAGGGTAATGTCCCTCTCCTGACACAGTGTTTGGTTTCCTTACAGACAAACTCCATTCCCCTGACGAAGGGACACATGTCCCGAAATGCATTGGGATTTTGGCATTTTGAATCGTTTGGGATGAATAATAGACTGAATATTGTTTGAACAATACCTGAGTCTATATGATCAAAATATACGACCTTTGGATTAAAAAATTCTGATTAACTTTTTGGCCTTTTGAACTTGATTAAACTTTGGAAAAATCAGAGGTAGCCAACCTCTATAGGAGCACCACAGGATTCAGTGTGGGAATCTCCCACACTCCCCTGGTATTAGGCTTCACTTTGCATGTTTGCCACACAGGCTGTATTGCAGCCTGGGTGGAAAACATGCCCAGGCTCCCACTGCTCTGAGCTCTTAACCACGGCAATCAGACGAATCACAACACTGCACTGCAGCATTGTGATTGGCTTAGGGAGCCTGGGTGTGTGTTTCCTGTTCCAATCAGAGTGAGGGGCAATGGAGGAGGGACGTGGCGAAGAAGCAGCAAAAAGGTAAGTTTTTTCTTTTTTTACACTACTTCACCCCCCACCTCCCACCTAGCCACTTCTGATACGTCCCGGCCTCAACTGCCTGGCAACCTAATCTGATGCCGGGTCCCATATTTCAAGAGTCATGCTGAAAGAGCAGCAGACCCGTAAGTAGAAGGAGAGATAATTATACCCTTGAGGGATATTTTACTAGTACATAATAGGTAATTAATGTGGAATATGAACCTAGTCTTGAATTGATAGAGTTGTAAGGTTGGCTCAAAATAATCAGGTGGTAACTTGTAACACGTGTTTCTCTGAAAAGATGTAGCTCCCTAAAAAAAACAGTGTTAATGTTAATGTTAATGTTAATGTTAGGCTGCATTTGTAAAGCGCACTGACACCGGAGGTTTCCTGGCGCTGAGATTGAAATTGGGGCAGGAAAAAGGGCTAGTGAGAGTTTGAGAATAGCCAGGTCTTTAAGCCTTTTCTGAAGCTCAGCAAGGTGTCAGAGGTTTTAATGTGTGGGGGGATGGAGTTCCACAGCTTGGGTGCCAGGAAGCTGAATCTACGGCCGCCCAATTTTTTTAACTTGAACACTGGGGAGGTAAGAAGATGAAGGTGGGCAGAGCGGAGGTTGCGGGTCGGACGATGAGGGTTGATGAGGGATTTCAGGAAGGTCGGGCAGTTGGTGTGCTGTGCTTTGTAGGTTATGCATCCGATTTTGAAGGCGGCCCTTTGCTCAATGGGAAGCCAGTGCAGCTTGGCCAGGAGAGGTCTAGCAGATTGCCATTTGGGGACTTTGCATATGAGCCTTGCTGCCTGGTTCTGCACCATCTGGAGACGGTGGAGCAGGGACCTGGCAAGGCCCCAGTAAAGGGCGTTGGAAAAGTCAAGACGGGAGAGAACGAGGGAGATGACAATTTGCACCAAGGCCTCGTGAGAAAGCAGATGAGTAATTTTCCGGATTTTGCGAAGCTGGAACATACTAGCAGAGATAATGGCTCCAACATGAGTTTTCAAGGAGAGATCTTTATCAATGGTGACACCCAGGCTTTTTACTGAACTCGATGGAGTAGGGGCAGTGCCCAGTTCAGCTGGCCAGAATTGGGGTCCCCAGTGGGCAGAGCTAGTGCAAGGCAAGAGGAGTTCTGTTTTTTCCGGATTTAGTTTAAGCTGATTAGACATCATCCATTGTTGGATGTGCAGCATTACAGCCTGGAAATTGGATGTCGCATCCGGGGTGTCTAAGGGAAAGATGATCTGCATATCATCTGCATAGTTGAGGACAGTGCAGTTCCAGTTGCTTAGTGACTGAATTAGCGGGCGAAGATACAGATTAAAGAGCAGAGGTGAAAGGGAGGATCCCTGAGGGACTCCGCAGGTGGTGGGTACCTGGGTTGCAGTGAAGGGGCCTAGGTGGACTGTTTGCACTCTGCCAGAAAGGAAGGACTTATCCAGTCCTGTGCAGGGCCCTGGATGCCTGCTTGTCCGACACGGTGGAGTAAGATGTCATGATCCACCGTGTCGAACGCGGCCGAAAGGTCCAGAAGGATTAGTGCCTGGGGGGACCCTCTATCAGCATTCTCCCGAAGGGTATCGAAGACTTTTACAATGACTGCCTCGGTAGAGTGGGCTGGTCTGAAACCTGCCTGGTTAGGTTCCAGGAAGCCGGAGCTCTCAATGAACGCTGACAGACAGGTTGTGACATAGGCCTCCAGTAGTTTGAAGAATAGGGTAGAAGGGAGATAGGCCTATAATTGGCTGGGTTGGCAGGGTCAGCTCCAGCTTTCTTTAGAAGAGGAACCAATATGGCCTGTTTGAACGCAGAGGGGACCGTGCCAGTGCTAAGGGAAGTGTTTAAGAGAGGGATAATACTGTCTGGTAGAGCTGAGAAGACTGCCCTGAGTACCGAGGGGGGACAACAGTCCTCGGGAGAGCCAGATTTGATGCGGGTAGTGAGCTCAGTGAGAGTGCTGGGAGTGATAGCTGGGAACTGGGTGAAGATGGAAGGGTTAAGGGGGGAGGGGTCGGGGCAACTCGGGGGGATGGACGAGGAGATGGCGCTCTTAATGTCAGCGATTTTCTGAACGAAATAGGTGTTAAGCGCATTACAAGTATCTAGGGTGGGAGCCTGAGAGGGAAGAATTCTTTGGTCAGAGGAGAAGTCATTCATGATTTTAAAGATTTCTTTAGATTTGTTAGAGGCTGAGTTGATTCTTTCGGAGATATGTGAGGCCTTAGCTTTTATGATAGCACTTTTGTATTCGTTACAAAAGTGAAGAAGTGGATTATAGAACTAGCTGATCGATCAGTCATCAAATAGACCAAGTCCACCCTCATGTTACGCACCCCCCTTCAAATCTTCGCAAATTGATCTCTCAGAAACTTTACCGACCTTCAACCAAACAACAGTGAGTTAGAAGAAGAGGTTGCACTTCACAAAGTTTATAGGACTAACAAGAGACACCCGTGACTTTTGTTCTGAGGAGGCAATGCTCAGGATGCTATTTACAACCTTAAGCCCCGCAGCAATCCAGACTCCAGTTCTAAGTAAATTGATCGTGATCGCAAAGTATTTTGTCAATCACAGTTCTATTTTATGCCAAAGCCCTAGTTTAAGAAGGTAGTTTGATGCTGTTTGAGGAGTATGTTATACCTAGGACACATGATGTGTGCTGGCTCCATTTGCATGTACCCGTGCTAATGATTTTCCCCAGCATGCTGAATGATGACTTGTTATATCTGTCAGGTAATCAAAGTTTATGGTTCACTGCTAAGGCTGAGCACAATAAGTTTAACACAGAACTAAGAGAGCAGTGTCATTTGTACAATTTTCGGAACAGCTCTGAATTGTCTCGGTGTTCGAGGGGAATAAAACTATTCAACGATTCCAAGGCTGTCACAGGCCAGAGAATTCCAAGTTGAAGCTCACTTCTGAATCATCCCTACCCTCTGCGCTGCTCAAATGAAACATTCCAATCAGCAACAGAGCCCAGCTATTTTTGAGGTGTCGTTTGCTGCACAGGCAGCACTGCAATCAATACTCCTAGAGTGAGCTTCATGTTTGCACATTATGGGGTGGCTTCATTATCTATTTCCTGTTTTTGTTCCTATTTCAATGCCCTTGCTCCCTATTCTTGTTTTCGTTCCACCGCCGGACCATATTTGTGAATTAGCACTCTAAGGCAGTACATGGCGTGCTCCTTTCTTTTTCCCACGCTCTCTTTAGCCCTCTACTTACCTGATTGAGTGCACATTTGGCCTCTTTCCCTCACTTCACCAAGCTCTTTCTCTGTGCACCCGTCATATTTTTCCACTTCATCTGACATCGGGCACTGCTGCGGCCCAGTCTCACACTCTCTCTTCCCTCCCCTATTTTTCTCTCCTGTCTCAGCCACCCATCGCTATTGGTTTTGGCAATGCTGGATGCTTTCAAAATTGTGCTGACATTAGCAAAGCTAATAGTGGCTGACAGTCTCCTTGTAAGTGTATTTTTTGTACTTCCAAGCTGGTGAACTGATTGCTTGATGCAAGATGGTGCAACATGGTGTGGCGAGAGGTGGCAACCATATCCGAAGTGTTATTTATATGCTTCCAAGGTGCCTGCCATATTGTGTGACATAAAAGGGGGTGGTGATGGACGGAGCATCTGAATCAATCAAACACTCTCACCCAGTCAAAAGATCTGGGTTTGATCCATCACCGTTCTTTAGCCCACTCAGCCACCCCAGTTCAGACATGGCTATATGCAAATCAGTCTGACCCTGTGCCTCATGGGAACAGTCCAGCCCGGCCTGCCAAGCCAGGTCTTCCCTGGACCAGAAACAAGCTTCCGAGGACCAGTTTCTGGCATTCCAGCCGTCTTCAGTCCGGCTTGCTTGAATCCAGTGGCAAAGTGAGGAAGGGACTCACGTCTGAGCATACCCTGCCACACTTATGGCGGCCAAAAGCGGTACAAAAGGGGGTGGTGATGGACGGAGCATCTGAATCAATCAAACACTCACACCCAGTCAAAAGATCTGGGTTTGATCCATCACCGTTCTTTAGCCCCCTTTTGTACCGCTTTTGTCCGCCATAAGTGTGGCAGGGTATGCTCAGACGTGAGTCCCTTGCTCACTTTGCCACTGGATTCGAGCAAGCTGGGCTGAAGACGGCTGGAATGCCAGAAACCGGTCCTCGGAAGCTTGTTTCCGGTCCAGGGAAGGCATGACTTGGCAGTTCGGGTTGGACTGTTCCCATGAGGCACAGGGTCAGGCTGATTTGCATATAGCCATGTCTGAACTGGGGTGGCAGAGTGGGCTAAAGAACGGTGATGGATTAAACCCAGATCTTTTGACTGGGTGTGAGTGTTTGATTGGTTCAGATCCTCCGCCCATTACCACCCCCTTTTGTACCGATATTGTGTGACATAGCATGACATAAAGCAGTAGCTATCTTGGAAGTGTATTTTCATCCTTCCATGATGGCAGCCATGCTGCATAATGCAATGTTACAGCCATCTCGCTTTTGTACAAGATAATGTTCCAAAACGCCCAAAAATATTTTCTGTGCTTTCAGGATGGCTGTAAAGTTATGTCTAATCACAACATGATGGCCATCTTGGAATTTTAGAGGATGGTTGGCCACTGCTATTGAATTTGACAGTGCTAGATACACATATCTCCCTATACTAATTTGTGGTGGGGGCAGCCGGGGTGACTGCGGGCCCCAATCTGGTACTTGGGCTAGGGCGGGTAGGTGCCGTGCAGCGGCCGGTAACTCAGCCCACACCAGATCCTGAGTCATAAGTGACCGCTAACCATTACATCCCTATCCAACTTTGTCCTTTGACAAAACATGCTGTTCAAAATTGTCAGTTAGACCTTACATGTCAACATTCGGTACTTGTGTGGACCTCGTTTGGCGGATATTTGGTTTCTTCAGCAAGCATAGTCTCTCAGCCGCTGGCTCGGATAAGGGTTGGGCCTTGGGCTATATCGTTGGGTGCCGGTGCGCCCCCCCCCCCATGCTGTCCAGACTGGAGCTCTCAGAGTTCGCCTCATGTGGAGGAGTAGTGGGTATCACTGGGGATTCACCGGACTGGCTGCTCGCTGACTCCCCAATGTTTTCTTCGGCTTCAGTCGTAGCTCTAGGGCTTGGGTGGTCACTCGAGGTCTCCCTGCGATGTTCTGGCGGGACCTCTTTTAACCACGATGTGTTTCTCGATTCTTCTTCTGTTCCTCTGCATGCAGTTATCATTGTGCCTCGATTCGCCGTGATGGTCCAGGTGCCAGGCTCGTAGTGTGTGTGAAACTTTCCTCCTTGGCGCTGGTTCCGCAGAATTACCATTGCTCCCGGTCTGAGTCTTCTGGGGTGGCCCGTCGGCAGACACTTGCTTCCTGGCTCTGTCGTCTTCTCCTCTCTTTTGTTTCCTCCACGTCCAGGGGGGGTGGTGACCACCCCGGGCTGGTGGGGAGGAGGTCTCGGCGGGGGCCATGGAGCATGAGGGTCCACAGGCTTCGCTGAGTCGTACAGTGTGGGGTGCTTCGATACTCCCTTAGGAATTCATGGAGTCTCTGACCTGGATCTGCTTGCTCGACAACAGCTATGCGGAACATCTTGTTCAGCGTACGCATGAACCATTCTACGTCTCCGTTGGCTTGGGGCCATTGAGGAGTGATGCGGCGATGCGACATGCCTCATTGTTGGAGGAAGGTGGCAAATTCAACCCCTTGGAACGGGGGCCCGTTGTGGCTACGTACTTCTTGAGGGAAACCAAACATCGCAAACATCTTTTCCAGCACAGGTCCCACAAGACTGAACGCAGTCGACGCAATTGGCTCGAACACAGGATACTTAGAGTATGCATCTATGATGACCAGTGTGTGTTTCCCCCCCTGGGAAATTTCCAAAGTCCACACTTACTTTGGACCAGGGGATGGAACAGGCTTCTTCGGTGATGACCGGAAGGGGCCTCTCCAGGCCACTCGTCAGCTGGCACGATGAGCATCGCCGAAGTATTCCTCCACCATGTCTTCGAGCTCCGGGAACCAAACTTTCTCTCTCATTCCCGATTTCATTTTGGTGGTGCCCTGGTGCCCTCCATGGGCCAGTTGGACTGCCCGGTGTTTGAGTCTCTGGGGGAAGATGAGCCGGCGTCCTCTCAGCAGGATGCCATCTTCGGTGGCGCTCAGTTCATGCTGGACACGCCACATCTTCGTGAGGAGCTCCCTGTCTTCTGGGGTCCACGAGTTCGCCTGTCGCAGATAGTCGGCCCATGCGCCCTCCTGCACCACTGTCAGCGTCCTGGTGTACACTGCGTCAGTGGCAGCGGCTTCTTTCACTTCGTCCAGGGCCATGCTCTGGGGGCTTGAAGTGAGGGCTACCCAGTGGGCAAACTCTTCGCTGCCTTCGCCTTCTTCGAGCTTTTCTGCCTGAGCGGGGTGTCGTGAGAGGAAATCGGCGGGGTTCTTGGACCCAGGACGGTAGATGACCTTCATCTCATATGGTTGCAGTTGGCCTGCCACCGTTCGATGCGTGGGGGTGGGTGGAGCATGGTCCCTTTGAAGAGGGGAACCAGCGGTTGATGGTCAGAGACCATTGTGAAGGGGTGGCCTTGGAGATATAGATGAAAGTGGTTGCAGGCCCATTTGATTGTGAGCACCTCACGCTCAATCTGGGCATACCTGGCTTCCGTCGGGGTGAGGGCTTTGCTGGCGAATGCCAGGGCGGCCCACTGGCCTGGTTCGCATTCTTGGGCGAGCACCACACCAAAGCCTACTGGGCTTGCATCTACCAGCACTTCCATCCTCTTCACAGGGTCGAAGTACGCCAGCGTGGCTTCACTTAGGAGGGCGTCCTTTATCCCTCGGAATGCTTCTTCTTCATGCGGGCCCCAACGCCAGGTTGCGTCTGCTTTGGTGAGCGCTCGCAGTGGTTCACTTCGGGTGGCTAGGCCTGGTATGAACTGCCCACAGTAGGTGGCCATGCCCAGGAAGCTCCTTACTTCCGTTGGTGTCATTTGAGCCGGGGTATCTTTGATGGCCTGTGACTTCCTCGGGTCCACCTGTATTCCCTCCTGGTTGAACACGTAGCCAAAGATCTTGAGGGAAGGTTGGAAGAACTGACACTTTTCTTTGTGAAGAGTGGATCCATGGGTACTTAGGCGTTTTATGGTGGCGCTGAGGTGTTTGTGATGATCAGCGGCTGTCGCGGAGTGGATGAGGATGTCGTCACTCCCGTTCAACATTTCTGGTAGTCCGGACAGTAGTTCTCTTATCGTGTTTTGAAACACTTCTGCCACTGAGGATATCCCAAAGTTTAGCCGTTTATATCTCCTGAGTCCGAGATGGGTGCTGAAAGTGGTTATGAATCGTCTCTCCTCTGCCAGGGGCAGTTGGTAGTATCCTGCGTTCAGATCGATTTTTGAGAACCACTTGGACCCGTTGACATTGGCAATTATGTCATTCATGCTTGGCGTTATGTGGCGCTCCCTCTTAATCGCCTTGTTGGGCAGCCGCATATCAATGCATAGGCGGATGGCTCCTGGCTGTTTGGGCTTTTCAGCGATGACCATCGGAGATACCCATGGGGTCAGCCTGGATATTCTCTCGATGACCCCTTGTTCTTCCAGGTTCTCCAACTCTTTCTCTACGAGGGGTCGTAGGTGAAATGGGATCCGCCTGTACCACAGGGCAACCGGGGCAACGGACTTGTCAATATGTAGCTTGATGGGTTTTACACTTGATACACCCGAGGCCTTTGAACAGCTCAGGGAATTGTTCTAAGAGTTCTTCTACCTGGTGCGACCGGATCCTCCTGGCGAATGCGATCAGCTTGAGGTCTTCGGCAATGTGGCTGCTCAGGAGGGTGTCCGCCTCCCTGTCGATGACGTGGATAGTGGCTGTTATCTCAAGACCATCGGCTTTGATGGGTACTAACATCTTTCCTTTAAATGGCAGTGGCATGTCGGCTCCATATGCATATATGCGGTTTTTTGACTGTACCACAGGAGGGCAAGGGCGCAGGTTCCGATATTGCTGAAGACTCATGACATTAACGGTCGCTCCAGTGTCAATGACGGCTTTGACGTCATTCCCTGCAACTTGGACTATGCAGGTGGGTTGGGGCCTTTGTCACTGCTTTAGTTCTTTCGCAAAGGATACAACGTAGGCCTCCTCGTCGCCATCGTCTGACGAGTCTTCCACGGTTGGTAGGTGTTGCGCGGCCCCCTTCTGGGTGTGGTCGGGTGGCGCGGCGTCTGCCACCGATAGCTGCCGGACAGCCCGCGTTGAGGGCTTCTGCCCTCGGAAGTTTCGGGCATTTTTGCGTCGTCTACAGACAGATGCGATATTGTTGGGTATTCCGCAGTTGGCGCAGGTTTTTCCTTGGGCAGGACAGTCTTTAGCGGCATGAGGTTCCTGTCCACAGTATCCGCACTTTGACCTGGTTGCGACTCCTCGCGCTCCTCTGAGTGGGTCTCCTCTCTGCTTTGTCTTCACTGCATCGGCTCGCTCTGTTTTGATGTGCTCCAGCTTTCCATGGGACTTGGTCAGCTCTTGATCCACTGCCGTTGCTCTTGCTGCGAACAGGTCATGTGATCTGGCTAGTATTAACATGTCTTCTAGCGTGATCCCCGGTTTTCGCAGTATGAGGCCGCGGAGCGTCTTGTCGCGGCATCCCTGGATCAGTTGCCTCCTGATTGCTTTTGGTTGATCTTCATCTGTGCACGTTCTGGCCAGTTCCCGGAGGCGGGCATAGAATAAGTCCATGTATTCTCCCTCTCTCTGGCATGCTTGTCCTAGCTTGAAAACTTCGAAATCCGGGTTCAACTCGTCGTAGTCATCCGCTGCCCCTGTGTTGGGCTGATGCTTGAATAGTTTGAATATCTTGTCCCCGGCATAGTGGAGCAGCAGGGATCTCTTTACTCTCTTGTCCGTCTCTCGGGTCGCTACAAAATAGTTGTCTAGGCATTCCCTCCACGTCTTCCACCTCGGGGAGGCTGTTGCTGGGTCTTCCAGTTCACTAAAAGGGGGTAGCACCCCTGACGCTGTGTGTTGGAACGGGATGCGGATAGGCGCAGCAGCGGCGTCGTCAACCATGTTGCCTGGCGAAGGAGTGTTCTCGAAGTACTAGGCCGGACCTCAGCGACAAAATGGCGTTGTGTGTCCCGGGTAAGGTTATGGTGATCTCTATTCTTGCTCTTTGGGGCACTCTCGTGTTCAGTGGGGCTCCGCTGCTCTCCTGACTTTGTGCTACGGGGTGGAGCGTCTGGCGTGGTGGTGTTTCACTCCCCTTTTCTTTTTCCTTTCCTTGCTCCTCCCTTCTTTTTTTTTTTGTTGGGTTTGCCAATGCTTGTCTTTTTACTATGTCCTCTCAGCAGCCCAGAGTGGCCGGTGTTCTCCCTCACACTATTGGGGAGGAAGACAGACTGAATGCACTGCCCCTCAAGCGCTACTGTCTGTCAACGCTGCGAGGACCAGGGGTCAGAAGGTCTCCGTGTAGCAGCGCACCTGCACGTGGGGCGAGGCACTTCTCTGGCATTCACGCCAATGCGGGGGAGCGAGGATGGGCCATCAGGGCCTGCCGACGTCTCGGGCGTGGAGCGCGAGGTCTCTGGGGTCATAGGCTGTCCTCCAGAGTGGCTGCACGTTCTTCACCACCTCCCGGGTTGCAGCGCGGCAGGTGCAGGGGGCCGCGCGGGACCAACGTGGGGCTGCGGCAGCGTCAGGTGGGTGACCGGAGTAGTTGGCGCCGCGGCGCAGAGGCAGAGAGCGCACTCTGGGGTAGCGCGATGTACGAGCGAGGGTTGGGCCCCCTCCGCTCGTCGCCAATGTGGTGGGGGTAGCCGGGGTGACTGCGGGCCCCAATCAGCTGCTTGGGCTAGCGCGGGGGAGGTGGCGGGCAGTGGCCAGTAACTCAGCCCACACCGGATCCTGAGTCGGAAGTGACCGCTAACCATTACATAATTCACCACTAATCTTCTTTGGATTCCGAAGTAGCAGGTTACTCGTCAAAAAAGTGCTTTGACGCCTCATCACTGTTAGTAAGTGCTATTTTAAATACAATTACAATTTAGTAAGCATGTAAGCATTTGCAAAGCTGAACCTATTGACTTCGCCAATTATTTTTTTGTTGATAACTGCTGTAGCGTAGCTAGGGCTTTTGACGCCCGGGCTATACCTCAGTGTGCCGCATCCCAGTGCCGGTAAGGGAGGGGGGGTGCGGGGCTGGTGAACGACCACGCCAAGCGGGGTGGCTGCGGGTGACAGGAGACAATGAGTGTGGAGCCAGGATTGTTTAGCAGCACCAAACTCCGAAGAGGGAGAATAACCCAAAAAATAAAACAAAACGTAACTTGCGCTCGTGGCTTGCTGCCGCCCCCTAATAACTGCCACCCGCGGCACCTCCTATCGACGCCACTGAGTAACTGTTCTCCTCAGATCCCTACTGTTATCACTGAAGGCGAGCTACATTAGGTCACCCTTACAGAATCCTTGCAGCTTCAGTATACGCCCTCTCCATAGCTCCGAACAGCTATTGTGTCCATTAGGAGATCAAAGATTTTAAATGCTGCTCGCTACCACCAGGTCGTACATGCGAATAATTGGGCATGCAAGGCTTATGCTTAATGACGTGCATTAAAAAGAAGCAGATACCATTTGCGTACATTGTTTGCCTTTTATTGGAGCGCATATTTTAACTGGTCGCAAATAACACATACTGGTGCAAATATTATTTGCGTTGCTGTATGTTTGTAGAAGAGAAGAAATAGGTGACAACTTAAAAACATCTCTGAACTGTCATTGCGCAGTTGTCCAAAGACCCTTGACTAGAGAGTAGTCCCACGCCTTGAGCACCTCACGGGTGAGTAGTCCGCTCTAAAAAACCCTTATTGATTGATTGATGGATTGATGATCAGGATAGCGCTCACATTTTTTGTAAACAGGTTCAATATTTCTTCTATGATCTTCCTAAAACATTTCTTTTCTTAAATAGATAGCAATGTAAAATTGAACCATGAACTTGAATTTGAACTTTGAAAAATGTATATCTGCTCTATCAGGCTCTTGCACTGAGTGTTATCACAACGACACTCAAATATGAAGCCGGAAATTCATGTAAAGATAATAAAGAGCTTTTCTGTTACATTTTGTCGAGATATACACAGCGGAGAATTTGCACATCTTTCAAGAGATGATGTCAGGAAAGCCATTGGTACGTCTGACTTTGCCGTGTGCACTATGGAAGCACTGGGCATTTTGTGCAAGAAAGGCCTTTGCACTGTATTCAGTTTTTCGGCCTTAGAAAAACTTGACGGATGGAATAGATTGCACTCATTCTGCTGCCCTCTCCCACAACATTTCGGCATCACACAAAGTGGGCTGGTGTTGGTAAAATTTTGCAAAAGAGACATTGCCACTGAGTGATGAGTATGAAATAACTTTTTGCATAAGTTGGTTCAGCGAAATGTCAGTGCAAATATTCACTGGCACTGCTTCAATCTATGGAATCCCACCTCCGATGTTAAAGACATTATGGGCAAAGCCAATAGGTCTTGCTGTTTTTCAAGAGCACATTTGCATGCCCTTTCAAAGCTGCAATCGCCACTTGCAAGGTGAAAGCTCCAATACTTCAACCTCTTCCTAAATATCCCTTGACAAAGACACGTGTCTGTCGCAGCTGTAACTAGAGGTCCCTTGAGTCAGATACACATACTTCCAGAGACAGCAGGCAGTTCTTTAAATCTATACTACAGGTCCTTGCGTCAGATAAGTCACATAGACTTCCACTCAGCTCCCTCAATCTCAGGATTCCAAAGAATCATGAACAGATCAAATGCCCTTGAATGCCTCCTTTTGTTTAAAGTGGAAAGGAACAATGGCAAAAATCTTGATTCTTTTTGGGCAGGCAAAATACCAAGAATGCATGGATTCAACATATAAATTTGCATATTCACTTTAGCAAGTGTAATTAATGTTCCTGGATTCAACTGCTTAAATGAATATCCCATTGCTGGATTATGATTGTGAAAGCCATTATCGAGCATCCGGTTGAGACCCTTGTATGCTTTTAAAGAAGCGACACAAATTTCGATAGGTAGCACCAATCACTTGTATGTATAAAATGTATATATTTGATACCCGGGGCAGAAGTTACGAGGGGAAAGAGTGATGAATACGCAGGCTTAAACAGAAAGGGGCTCCTTTATGAGCGCTTGCAACACTTTTGTGCTGCTGGTGCATCACTTTTTATGATGCACCGGAGGCGTAAGAAATGCGCCCTGTTGCACCCTATTATCAAAGTGACACATCTAGGCAGATGCGTCACTTTGTAAACACATGCGCTACATTATCCCTGTATCAGGTATAATGTATGCAGGGTGGGCGTACCCCCGCATCCAAGTCTCATAGAAGTGGCGCAGTGAAATCAAACAGATGTCACTGTGCCACTTCAAGGACACTACTGCGTCAATATCTTACACCTGCCTCACACCAGACGTAAGACTGATGCAGGCTCTTTGACATGGTGCTTGCCCCATGTGAAAGGACACATTGCTGGAGTTGCGTCTGTTTTACGACACACCCCGACGATGCGTCACTTTTGGGCCAACAGATACGTCAGTAATACTGACGTATCTGTCATTCTTTGCGACATGATGCATCATACAGTAAATATGATGCATCCATCATGTCGCAAGGAGGGCGCGATGAAAAGTGTTGCATCTCGGTTTTTACGCATCATTGCATCCCTTTACATAAATTAGGCCCAAAGTTCTTTGAAAAAAGAAAAGGTGGAAACGATAAAGCATGACTGAAAGTGAGCAGAGAAATGAGTGCAGCATTAGGAGAGAGCAATGAAAAAGTGAAGGAGTGGAAACATCTTACCTTGGGAGAGAACTATGACAGCCGCCCTTAGGAGAAAGAAGAGCAGCGGTCAAGCAGTGGCGGCTGGCATGTAAGGAAAGTGAGGGTTGCAAAAAAAAAAAGTTTTAAAAAAAGTTTAAAAAAATCCCACTTACCTTCCTGATGCAACGTCCTCCTCCTCCCTAGGGTCTTCTCCAGGCGGCAGGCTCCAGGAAACTACAGCAACCAATCATTGCGCAGCTCTCATGCTGCATGAGAGCAGCACCAGGATTGGCGGCAGCGACCTCTCTCGCCACTCCAGAGGGCACTGAAGCCCTATGCTGTCTCTAACCCAGTTGTCTCTCACCCAGCTGTCTAAGACAGCTGGGTTAGAGAAGTTTAAAATGTGCATTTCTGGCTTGGCCGGCACAAGGCAGCCAGCCAAAAAGAAATGCTCATTTTAAACCTAAATGCCCTGTATATCATCGCTTTCTGCTGCTGCCTTACAGGAAGAAGCAGAAATCAGAAAGCCCTGCACCCCCGTCCTGACACTCGGCTTGGGACAGGGTTTTAAAAAATAACGTCTTAATAAATTATATTTTATTACGATTTAATTTTTTCTTCCGGGGCAGTTCTTTTGTGAGGCAACGCTCCTCCGCCTTTACGGAGGAGCCGCCCCTGTGGTCTAGCACTGCTGTTGTGTGTTAAAGGCCAAATGGTGATGTCGGAGTGTGAGGATATACCACATCCAATCATACACTGTGAAACTAAAGCACTTCCAGGGCGGGACAATCTTAAGAAGAAGGGAAACCACAGAATCTGGATGAAGACGCTGAGCTGGACAAAAAAAGCGATCAACTTATGAGCATGTGCATTCCCAAAGCCCGCTCAAATGTCCTGATTGCAAGTCATATGTTAAATTCCGACATGTGCTGTAACTCCTGACGAGCACTGCAATAAATATAGTATCCATAGGATGAATTTCAGAATGTCACCCCTACTGCTATTCATAGGTGGAAAAGGTCCGGTAAATACTGTGGAAAAACTTGTAGTCACTGGTAATTTCCGTACCTGTTAGATCCCGACCTAGGTAAGTTGAATTTTATGGGATGAGATATATATCGCAACACTTACTGGCCAACTCGTAAACAGGAACTAAGAATATATTATTTAATGAATACAATAGGCCTTTGACAGCCAAAACACTATGTAGTGCGACTTTAAAGTTGTCGTACCAAAATACGTTTTAAAAAGTAAAATTTGGTGCTTTATGACTTGAAAAGGATGTTGTTAGTTCATGTAATGCTCACTTCATAATGCAGTTAATGAGTTTTATTATTGCTTGCTGACAAAATTTGCTTAAGTGTATACCGAGGAAGGCAGAATATATTACTAAAAGAATAGAGCATTACCAAAAAAATAAAACAAAACGTAACTTGCGCTCGTGGCTTGCTGCCGCCCCCTAATAACTGCCACCCGCGGCGGACCGCACCTCCTATCGACGCCACTGAGTAACTGTTCTCCTCAGATCCCTACTGTTATCACTGAAGGAGAGTTACATTAGGTCACCCTTACAGAGTCCTTGCAGCTTCAGTATACGTCCTCGACATAGCTCCGAACAGCTATTGTGTCTATTAGGAGATCAAAGATTTTAAATGCTGCTCGCTACCACCAGGTCGTACATGTTAATAATTGGCCATGCAAGGCTTATGCTTAATGACGTGCATTAAAAAGAAGCAGATACCATTTGCGTACATTGTTTGCCTTTTATTGGAGCTCATATTTTAACTGGTCGCAAATAACACATACTGGTGCAAATATTATTTGCGTTGCTGTATGTTTGTAGAAGAGAAGAAATAGGTGACAACTTAAAAACATCTCTGAACTGTCATTGCGCAGTTGTCCAAAGACCCTTGACTAGAGAGTAGTCCCACGCTTTGAGCACCTCACGGGTGAGTAGTCCGCTCTAAAAAACCCTTATTGATTGATTGATTGATGGATGATCAGGATAGCGCTCACATTTTTTGGTAAACAGGTTCAATATTTCTTCTATGATCTTCCTAAAACATTTCTTTTCTTAAACAGATAGCAATGTAGAATTGAACCATGAACTTGAATTTGAACTTTGAAAAATGTATATCTGCTCTATCAGGCTCTTGCACTGAGTGTTATCACAACGACACTCAAATATGAAGCCGGAAATTCATGTAAAGATAATAAAGAGCTTTTCTGTTACATTTTGTCGAGATATACACAGCGGAGAATTTGCACATCTTTCAAGAGAGGATGTCAGGAAAGCCATTGGTACGTCTGCCTTTGCAGTGTGCACTATGGAAGCACTGGGTATTTTGTGCAAGAAAGGCCTTTGCACTGTATTCAGTTTTTCGGCCTTAGAAAAACTTGACGGATGGAATAGATTGCACTCATTCTGCTGCCCTCTCCCACAACATTTCGGCATCACACAAAGTGGGCTGGTGTTGGTGAAATTTTTCAAAAGAGACATTGCCACTGAGTGATGAGTATGAAATAACTTTTTGCATAAGTTGGTTCAGCGAAATGTCAGTGCAAATATTCACTGGCACTGCTTCAATCTATGGAATCCCACCTCCGATGTTAAAGACATTATGGGCAAAGCCAATAGGTCTTGCTGTTTTTCAAGAGCACATTTGCATGCTCTTTCAAAGCTGCAATCGCCACTTGCAAGGTGAAAGCTCCAATACTTCAACCTCCTCCTAAATTTCCCTTGACAAAGACACGTGTCTGTCGCAGCTGTAACTAGAGGTCCCTTGAGTCCGATACATATACTTCCAGAGGCAGCAGGCAGTTCTTTAAATCTATACTACAGGTCCTTGCGTCAGATAAGTCACATAGACTTCCACTCAGCTCCCTCAATCTCAGGATTCCAAAGAATCATGAACAGATCAAATGCCCTTGAATGCCCCCTTTTGTTTAAACTGGAAAGGAACAATGGCAAAAATCTTGATTCTTTTTGGGCAGGCAAAATACCAAGAATGCATGGATTCAACATATAAATTTGCATATTCACTTTAGCAAGTCTAATGAATGTTCCTGGATTCAACTGCTTAAATAAATATCCCATTGCTGGATTATGATTGTGAAAGCCATTGTCGAGCATCCGGTTGAGACCCTTGTATGCTTTTAAAGAAGCGACACAAATTTCGATAGGTAGCACCGATCACTTGTATGTATAAAATGTATATATTTGATACCCGGGGCAGAAGTTACGAGGGGAAAGAGTGATGAATACGCAGGCTTAAACACAAAGGGGCTCCTTTATGAGCACTTGCAACACTTTTGTGCTGCTTGTGCATCACTTTTTACGATGCACCGGAGGCGTAAGAAATGCGCCCTGTTGCACCCTATTATCAAAGTGACACATCTAGGCAGATGCGTCACTTTGTAAACACATGCGCTACATTATCCCTGTATCAGGTATAATGTATGCAGGGTGGGCGTACCCCCGCATCCAAGTCTCATAGAAGTGGCGCAGTGAAATCAAACAGATGTCACTGTGCCACTTCTAGGACACTACTGCGTCAATATCTTACACCTGCCTCACACCAGACGTAGGACTGATGCAGGCTCTTTGACATGGTGCTTGCCCCATGTGAAAGGACACATTGCTGGAGTTGCGTCTGTTTTACGACACACCCCGACGATGCGTCACTTTTGGGCCAACAGATACGTCAGTAATACTGACGTATCTGTCATTCTTTGCGACATGATGCATCATACAGTAAATATGATGCATCCATCATGTCGCAAGGAGGGCGCAATGAAAAGTGTTGCATCTCTGTTTTTACGCATCATTGCATCCCTTTACATAAATTAGGCCCAAAGTTCTTTGAAAAAAGAAAAGGTGGAAACGATAAAGCATGACTGAAAGTGAGCAGAGAAATGAGTGCAGCATTAGGAGAGAGCAATGAAAAAGTGAAGGAGTGGAAACATCTTACCTTGGGAGAGAACTATGACAGCCGCCCTTAGGAGAAAGAAGAGCAGTGGTCAAGCAGTGGCGGCTGGCATGTAAGGAGGGTGAGGGTTGCAAAAAAAAAAAGTTTAAAAAACAAGTAAAAAAAATCCCACTTACCTTCCTGATGCAACGTCCTCCTCCTCCCTAGGGTCTTCTCCAGGCGGCAGGCTCCAGGAAACTACAGCAACCAAACATTGCGCAGCTCTCATGCTGCATGAGAGCAGCACCAGGATTGGCGGCAGCGACCTCTCTCGCCACTCCAGAGGGCACTGAAGCCCTATGCTGTCTCTAACACAGTTGGCTCTCACCCAGCTGTCTAAGACAGCTGGGTTAGAGAAGTTTAAAATGTGCATTTCTGGCTTGGCCGGCACAAGGCAGCCTGCCAAAAAGAAATGCTCATTTTAAACCTAAATGCCCTGTATATCATTGCTTTCTGCTGCTGCCTTACAGGAAGAAGCAGAAATCAGAAAGCCCTGCACCCCCGTCCTGACCCTCGGCTTGGGACAGGGTTTTAAAAAATAACGTCTTAATAAATTATATTTTATTACCATTTAATTTTTTCTTCCGTGCCAGTTCTTTTTTGGGGCGACGCTCCTCCGCCTTCACGGAGGAGCCGCCCATGTGGTCTAGCACTGCTGTTGTGTGTTAAAGGCCAAATGGTGATGTCGGAGTGTGAGGATATACCACATCCAATCATACACTGTGAGACTAAAGCACTTCCAGAGCGGGACAATCTTAAGAAGAAGGGAAACCACAGAATCTGGATGAAGACGCTGAGCTGGACAAAAAAAGCGATCAACTTATGAGCATGTGCATTCCTAAAGCCCGCTCAAATGTCCTGATTGCAAGTCATATGTTAAATTCCGACATGTGCTGTAACTCCTGACGAGCACTGCAATAAATATAGTATCCATAGGATGAATTTTAGAATGTCACCCCTGCTGCTATTCATAGGTGGAAAAGGTCCGGTAAATACTGTGGAAAAACTTGTAGTCACTGGTAATTTCCGTACCTGTTAGATCCCGACCTATGTAAGTTGAATTTTATGGGATGAGATATATATCGCAACACTTACTGGCCAACTCGCAAACAGGAACTAAGAATATATTATTTAATGAATACAATAGGCCCTTGACAGCCAAAACACTATGCAGTGAGACTTTAAAGTTGTCGTACCAAAACACGTGTTAAAAAGTAAAATTTGGTGTTTTATGACTTGAAAAGGATGTTGTTAGTTCATGTAATGCTCACTTCATAATGCAGTTAATAATTTTTATTATTGCATGCTGACAAAATTTGCTTAAGTGTATACCGAGGAAGGCAGAATACATTACTAAAAGAATAGAGCCTTACAAGTTGTACATAACTAGTAAATTTTCCTTTTAATACTTTTTTTACTAGCTCCTTTTTGAAGTCACTAAAAAATTCTAAACTATGGAAATTCAAATTTAACAAAATAATTGGATATTAAAAAAACAGTCTTGGATTTAGAGAATCATTCTTTGTATCACTGATCCCTCCTAGAAAATGGGGTATTTATTACTGCGGGCCCCAATCAGGTGCTTGGGCTAGCGCGGGGGAGGTGGCGGGCAGTGGCCAGTAACTCAGCCCACACCGGATCCTGAGTCGGAAGTGACCGCTAACCATTACATAATTCACCACTAATCTTCTTTGGATTCCGAAGTAGCAGGTTACTCGTCAAAAAAGTGCTTTGACGCCTCATCACTGTTAGTAAGTGCTATATAAATACAATTACAATTTAGTAAGCATGTAAGCATTTGCAAAGCTGAACCTATTGACTTCGCCAATTATTTTTTTGTTGATAACTGCTGTAGCGTAGCTAGGGCTTTTGGCGCCCGGGCTATACCACAGTGTGCCGCAGCCCAGTGCCGGTAAGGGAGGGGGGATGCGGGGCTGGTGGACGACCACGCCAAGCGGGATGGCTGCGGGTGACAGGAGACAATGAGCGTGGAGGATTGTTTAGCAGCACCAAACTCCGAAGAGGGAGAATAACCCAAAAAATAAAACAAAACGTAACTTGCGCTCGTGGCTTGCTGCCGCCCCCTAATAACTGCCACCCGCGGCGGACCGCACCTCCTAGCGACGCCACTGAGTAACTGTTCTCCTCAGATCCCTACTGTTATCACTGAAGGAGAGCTACATTAGGTCACCCTTACAGAGTCCTTGCAGCTTCAGTATACGTCCTTTACATAGCTCCGAACAGCTATTGTGTCCATTAGGAGATCAAAGACTTTAAATGCTGCTCGCTACCACCAGGTCGTACATGCTAATAATTGGGCATGCAAGGCTTATGCTTAATGACATGCATAAAAAGAAGCAGATACCATTTGCGTACATTGTTTGCCTTTTATTGGAGCTCATATTTTAACTGGTCGCAAATAACATATACTGGTGCAAATATTATTTGCGTTGCTGTATGTTTGTAAAAGAGAAGAAATAGGTGACAACTTAAAAATATCTCTGAACTGTCATTGCGCAGTTGTTCCAAGACCCTTGACTAGAGAGTAGTCCCACGCCTTGAGCACATCACGGGTGAGTAGTCCGCTCTAAAAAACCCTTATTGATTGATTGATGGATGATCAGGATAGCGCTCACATTTTTTTGTAAACAGGTTCAATATTTCTTCTATGATCTTCCTAAAACATTTCTTTTCTTAAATAGATAGCAATGTAAAATTGAACCATGAACTTGAATTTGAACTTTGAAAAATGTATATCTGCTCTATCAGGCTCTTGCACTGAGTGTTATCACAACGACACTCAAATATGAAGCCGGAAATACATGTAAAGATAACAAAGAGCTTTTCTGTTACATTTTGTCGAGATATACACAGCGGAGAATTTGCACATCTTTCAAGAGAGGATGTCAGGAAAGCCATTGGTACGTCTGACTTTGCCGTGTGCACTATGGAAGCACTGGGCATTTTGTGCAAGAAAGGCCTTTGCACTGTATTCAGTTTTTCGGCCTTAGAAAAACTTGACGGATGGAATAGATTGCACTCATTCTGCTGCCCTCTCCCACAACATTTGTGCATCACACAAAGTGGGCTGGTGTTGGTAAAATTTTGCAAAAGAGACATTGCCACTGAGTGATGAGTATGGAATAACTTTTTGCATAAGTTGGTTCAGCGAAATGTCAGTGCAAATATTCACTGGCACTGCTTCAATCTATGGAATCCCACCTCCGATGTTAAAGACATTATGGGCAAAGCCAATAGGTCTTGCTGTTTTTCAAGAGCACATTTGCATGCCCTTTCAAAGCTGCAATCGCCACTTGCAAGGTGAAAGCTCCAATACTTCAACCTCTTCCTAAATATCCCTTGACAAAGACACATGTCTGTCGCAGCTGTAACTAGAGGTCCCTTGAGTCAGATACATGTACTTCCAGAGGCAGCAGGCAGTTCTTTAAATCTATACTACAGGTCCTTGCGTCAGATAAGTCACATCTACTTCCACTCAGCTCCCTCAATCTCAGGATTCCAAAGAATCATGAACAGATCAAATGCCCTTGAATGCCTCCTTTTGTTTAAACTGGAAAGGAACAATGGCAAAAATCTTGATTCTTTTGGGGCAGGCAAAATACCAAGAATGCATGGATTCAAGATATAAATTTGCATATTCACTTTAGCAAGTCTAATTAATGTTCCTGGATTCAACTGCTTAAATAAATATCCCATTGCTGGATTATGATTGTGAAAGCCATTATCGAGCATCTGGTTGAGACCCTTGTATGCTTTCAAAGAAGCGACACAAATTTCGATAGGTAGCACCAATCACTTGTATGTATAAAATGTATATATTTGATACCCGGGGCAGAAGTTACGAGGGGAAAGAGTGATGAATACGCAGGCTTAAACACAAAGGGGCTCCTTTATGAGCGCTTGCAACACTTTTGTGCTGCTAGTGCATCACTTTTTATGATGCACCGGAGGCGTAAGAAATGCGCCATGTTGCACCCTATTATCAAAGTGACACATCTAGGCAGATGCGTCACTTTGTAAACACATGCGCTACATTATCCCTGTATCAGGTATAATGTATGCAGGGTGGGCGTACCCCCGCATCCAAGTCTCATAGAAGTGGCGCAGTGAAATCAAACAGATGTCACTGTGCCACTTCTAGGACACTACTGCGTCAATATCTTACACCTGCCTCACACCAGACGTAAGACTGATGCAGGCTCTTTGACATGGTGCTTGCCCCATGTGAAAGGACACATTGCTGGAGTTGCGTCTGTTTTACGACACACTCCAACGATGCGTCACTTTTGGGCCAACAGATACGTCAGTAATACTGACGTATCTGTCATTCTTTGCGACATGATGCGTCATACAGTAAATATGATGCATCCATCATGTCGCAAGGAGGGCGCGATGAAAAGTGTTGCATCTCTGTTTTTACGCATCATTGCATCCCTTTACATAAATTAGGCCCAAAGTTCTTTGAAAAAAGAAAAGGTGGAAACGATAAAGCATGACTGAAAATGAGCAGAGACATGAGTGCAGCATTAGGAGAGAGCAGTGAAAAAGTGAAGGAGTGGAAACATCTTACCTTGGGAGAGAACTATGACAACCGCCCTTAGGAGAAAGAAGAGCAGTGGTCAAGCAGTGGCGGCTGGCATGTAAGGAGGGTGAGGGTTGCAAAAAAAAAAAGTTTAAAAAAAAGTAAAGAAAATCCCACTTACCTTCCTGATGCAACGTCCTCCTCCTCCCTAGGGTCTTCTCCAGGCGCCAGGCACCGGGAAACTACAGCAACCAATCATTGCGCAGCTCTCATGCTGCATGAGAGCAGCACCAGGATTGGCGGCAGTGACCTCTCTCGCCACTCCAGAGGACACTGAAGCCCTATGCTGTCTCTAACCCAGTTGTCTCTCACCCAGCTGTCTAAGACAGCTGGGTTAGAGAAGTTTAAAATGTGCATTTCTGACTTGCCCGGCACAAGGCAGCCGGCCAAAAAGAAATGCTCATTTTAAACCTAAATGCCCTGTATATCATTGCTTTCTGCTGCTGCCTTACAGGAAGAAGCAGAAATCAGAAAGCCCTGCACCCCCGTCCTGACACTCGGTTTGGGACAGGGTTTTAAAAAATAACGTCTTAATAAATCATATTTTATTACCATTTAATTTTTTCTTCCGGGGCAGTTCTTTTGTGAGGCGACGCTCCTCCGCCTTCACGGAGGAGCCGCCCCTGTGGTCTAGCACTGCTGTTGTGTGTTAAAGGCCAAATGGTGATGTCGGAGTTTGAGGATATACCACATCCAATCATACACTGTGAGACTAAAACACTTCCAGAGCGGGACAACCTTAAGAAGAAGGGAAACCACAGAATCTGGATGAAGACGCTGAGCTGGACAAAAAAAGCGATCAACTTATGAGCATGTGCATTCCCAAAGCCCGCTCAAATGTCCTGATTGCAAGTCATATGTTAAATTCCGACATGTGCTGTAACTCCTGACGAGCACTGCAATAAATATAGTATCCATAGGATGAATTTTAGAATGTCACCCCTGCTGCTATTCATAGGTGGAAAAGGTCCGGTAAATACTGTGGACAAATTTGTAGTCACTGGTAATTTCCGTACCTGTTAGATCCCGACCTAGGTAAGTTGAATTTTATGGGATGAGATATATATCGCAACACTTACTGGCCAACTCGTAAACAGGAACTAAGAATATATTATTTAATGAATACAATAGGCCTTTGACAGCCAAAACACTATGTAGTGCGACTTTAAAGTTGTCGTACCAAAACACGTGTTAAAAAGTAAAATTTAGTGTTTTATGACTTGAAAGGGATGTTGTTAGTTCATGTAATGCTCACTTCATAATGCAGTTAATGAGTTTTATTATTGCTTGCTGACAAAATTTGCTTAAGTGTAAACCGAGGAAGGCAGAATATATTACTAAAAGAATAGAGCCTTACAAGTTGTACATAACTAGTAATTTTTCCCTTTAATACATTTTTTACGAGCTCCTTTTTGAAGTCACTAAAAAATTCTAAACAATGGAATTTCAAAATTAACGAAATAATTGGATATTAAAAAAACAGTCTTGGAATTAGAGAATCATTCTTTTTATCACTGATCCCTCCTGGAAAATGGGGTATTTATTACTGCGGGCCCCAATCAGGTGCTTAGGCTAGCCCGGGGGAGGTGGCGGGCAGTGGCCAGTAACTCAGCCCACACCGGATCCTGAGTCGGAAGTGACCGCTAACCATTACATAATTCACCACTAATCTTCTTTGGATTCCGAAGTAGCAGGTTACCTGTCAAAAAAGTGCTTTGACGCCTCATCACTGTTAGTAAGTGCTATATAAATACAATTACAATTTAGTAAGCATGTAAGAGTAGTAAGAAGGGATACCTTCCATCAAAAAATCCTGGTCGCAAAAGTGACAGCTCTGGTCGCAAACTGCTGGTCGCAATTTTGACAGCTTTTGACATGTCTGGTTTTAAACTTCTGGCCTTATTTTTGACAGTTTAAAGCCAGGACTGTTTAAGACCAGGCCTGAGCACTCACGGACATGTCCATTTTGCTGCCAACCACTCCCTGGCATGTCCATTTTTTGCTGCCAGGGCTGTCAAATTTAAGGCCAGTAGTTTAAGACCATGACTGTTTAAGGCCTGGTCTTAAACAGTCCTGGTCTTAAACTGCTGTCCTCAAACAAGTGACAGGTGGACAGTGTGTTGACAAGGGCCGGCAGGTGTCCCGGAAGGGGGCGTATGAGTCATAGGGGGCGGGTTGTTTTTGGAGGCAGAGGCGTGGTAGAGCAGCCCTATGGCCATGTGCCCCTGTTATGGTGTAGAGGTATACGCCTCTTTTAGGGGTGTTGATTTCTATGAATACATATAAGCAGGGGTCAGGAGCCGGGTGTAGCAAGCAGACGCTGGACAACGTGAAGGGTCACCATGGCAGAAAGGAAGAGCTACAAACCATTTGAGAGAAAACATTGGTTTGGTGGCTCGCAGATCCCCGTCAGTAGCTTTTACAGAACCAGACCTTCGGTAATGGAGGAGAATGCGCAGCCAGAAGAACCTTATGGTTGTGGGTTTGCTACGCAATGGCCACGCCGGGTGGTCCCAATTAAGCTTGACAGCAGCTCTAGCGAGTGTTCGAGTGACGGCTTGGCGTCTGAGCAAAGCACGCTCTTGGAGTTGGAGGGGGAGGAAGAATCCATAGTTCCGCCTAACACGCCCGTCTAATGAAACCATGGATGTTCACATGACGAGTCCTCAGGAAGTAGGTGTGCAACAGCCTGGTACAAGCGTGGAAGCTGAAGGGTCCCCAATGGATATTAGCGACTCTCAAGATGTCGGAGCAGCCACCGCGGGGTGTGAAAATGTTGAGGTGAGTTAAAATGTTAGGAGCAACCATTTTGCATAAGGATGTATTTTATTTCTTCAACTACCAAACTTTAATCTACTTTTGACCCCTCTAGAGAGCACCCGTTCCTAACACAGCCATCTATGAAACCGTGGATGTTCACATGACGAGTCCTCAGGAAGTAGTTGTGCAGCAGCCCGGTACAAGCGTGGAAGATGAAGGGTCCCCAATGGATATTACCGACTCTCAAGATTTCAGAGGCGCTGCAGAGGGTGGTGAAAATATGGTGGTAAGTCGAAAAAAAAAAAAAGTTAGGAGTAGAGCCTTTACATGGAAGTTTGTTGTCTTTCTAACGCTAACGGGTTGTCAATATTTATCTTTTGAACCTAGGATGAAACACGGAAAAGAACTGATGCCCAGGGGCAGACTGCAAAAGGTCGCAGCTTGAATCTGTCTTGTATATGCTGTGCAAACCAGACGGGGAGTTCCACATATCCGGGGGCACCTATGTCTACGGAGTGTGAAGAGTGTTCCAAGAACGACGACTCTGAAAAACCAACGCCAGGGTTCACCAGAGTTGGGTTCACCGCTGATGACATCTCAAGTGTTAAAGGTTTCGCAGCTGTGGTTGTATACACATGCGTCAAAAGGGACTATTACAGCCTGTGTTTCGGCCATCGTATTAACGACCCTGAACAGGGGGCGCACGAGTGTCTATCCGGGTCATACAGAGACCGTGTAATCCGGTACATATGTAGTATGCTAGACCCGTACAAGATGCATAAGCTGTTAAGGGTGGGGCACGGCCTGAGCGCTGAAAATAGTTTTGTCCATCCGAACATGCTGAAGATCATGATAGCGACAGTCAAGGAGATACGCTATGCCAACGACCCCTACGCAAAACTAAGAAGCATGCCAGGCACAGGTGTGTGCTGTGACAAAAAGATGGCACAGAGACTTATAGAAAGGCGCTTGTGTAATCTGTATCTAAAAAACAGAAAAGTGGTATCCATGGCACCGCAAAGGCTATTTTATAATAGATAAACCCTGATGTATTGTGACCATATAGCGTGTATTTAAAGTAAAGTAGTAGAATGTTACACCCTAAAACCGTATATGTGTTAAACCGTACTTGCTATGTATACTGTGAAAAGATATGAAATCCCTTTTGTTTGTGATTTGGTAATACTCATTATTTTTAATAAAATGTTCTTACACAAAACAAGCGTCTTCCATTTCCTGTACTGTAATGACCGCTAACATGTCGGAGGGCCTGTTAAGAAAACTGTATTATGATACAAGAGGAGTTGGCAGCTTTGGAAGCGGCGCAGCTCTATATAGAAGGGCTAGGTCTGAAAAGGAGGCGGTAAGCAGAGAAGCGGTGAAGACGTGGTTATCAGGAGAGGAGGCGTATTCACTACATAAGCCAGCCAGAAGACGTTTTAAGAGGCGCCCCACAATCGTTAATGCGTGTATAGATTATCAATGGCAAGCGGACATAATCAGCCTTCAAGATATAGCAAAACATAACGACGGCGCATGTTATATATTAACAGTCATAGATGTGTTGTCCAAGTACGCGTATGCAGAGGCGCTGCGTGATAAAAGTGGAGCTAGCGTCACAGCCGCTTTTAAAGCCATCTTCGCTAAGGGTCGTATTCCTCAAAAACTACAAACAGACGCAGGAAAAGAATTCTTAAACAAGTCATTTCAGAAATTATTAAAGCAACACAATGTTCAACATTTTGTAACACACACAGAGGTAAAAGCAGAGGTTGTAGAAAGGTTTAACAGAACTTTAAAGTCTAAGATGTGGCGGTATTTTACGGCCAACAATACATACAGATACGTGGATGTTCTACAGGCTTTTTTAGCTGTATATAATGTCAGTTATCATAGAACCATCAAAATGGCCCCTGAAGAGGTAACACCGGATAATTCGTTAAATGTTTGGAGAAATGTGTATGGGCCTAACTTTGGGACCATGATGAAGAAGTCTGTATTTAAAAAGGGTGATCACGTAAGGATTTCTAAACTGAAAGGAGTCTTCACGAAGGGTTACCAGCAGACCTTTAGTGATGAAATATTTATAGTGGAAAGTGTGGAGGTTAAGGAAGGGCTGTATATTTACAGGTTAAAGGACTACGATGGGGAAACGGTGTCTGGGTCCTTTTACAAGGAAGAGTTACAAAAGGTGCCCGATGATCCGAACAGGGTGTATAGGGTTGAAAAAGTTCTGAAAAGGAAAGGTACAGGGGCTAAGAGCCAGGCATATGTCAAATGGCGCGGTTGGCCTGAGAAATTTAACAGTTGGGTATTGGCCAGCTCCCTGAAGGGTGTGTGAACTAAAAGCCGCTGCGACGATGGAGACTTCACCCTTTTATATAACCTTACCATCCAACGCTTCTAAGGACATGTTCCCCAACAATCAGATTTCTAATTACACCGTCAAACTGGCTAAGGCTGTGGACCTGAAGGGGGACTGGGAGGTTGCCCTAACAGAAATACAATACCCTAGAACATGGAATACATTTACCGCTGCCGAAACCAAGTTTCACATCAAGAGGGAACAGGACCCCATGGGCATACACACATCCTTCCCACCAGGCTACTACCTGCACGTTTCAAGCATTATCGAAGCCATCAACAAATCCATAGCCAGTATAGAACCACATCCGAATATTCATCTGGTGTTAGATAATGTGAGAAGGAAGGTGTTTCTTAAATCCATAAATCGAAACACTCTATTTAACTGCTCAGGTAAATTAAGAAGGATTTTAGGGACAGTACAACATGTGAAAAGCCCCGTGGAACAAGATCACACGTGCCCCGATATTAATGGGGGGTTCTACACGCTCTACGTGTACAGCGATATTGTGGAGTCTCAGAGGATAGGTGATAGTTACTCGCCGTTGTTAAGGTGGGTGCATGTACAGGGTGATAATAATACCATGGTCAACATACAATTTAACAAACCTGACTACGTCGCAGTTTCTAAAAACCATTTTGACACTATTTCAATTATGATCTATGATGATCAGTCTGAGCCGGTGGCCTTTAAATACGGGAAAGTTATTGTCAAGCTTCATTTAAGGCCTAGACACGACAGAGGGTATTAAGCAGCCATCATGGTGGTTATGAAAACGTACGGAGATCCGTCTATGTACAGAGACTATTACAGAAGTCAAGCCGGTTATGGAGGACCACCGTACTTTCAAGGTTCACCTGTTATGTACGGGGCTGGATTAGGAGGATTCTTTAGGAGTCTGTTTAGAAGAGCTATGCCTTTCCTGAGAAGAGGCTATGAAATTGCAAAGCCTCATGTGAAGGCGGCTGCCACGAACATTGCCCAGGAGGTAGTGGGGTCTGTTACATCGGCGGTTGCAGAACGCATGAACAAGCAACCTCAAGAAGGAGCTGGTTTGATGTATAAACCACGAGCGAGTGTCAAAAGGAAACGGCGTGTTTCCAGACGCAGGGGCCCCCCAGCCCCCTATAAAAAAAGGAGGACAGCTTCAAAACGCCCTCAGAAAAGAAGAGCTCCAAGACGGAAGAGAGCTGCGAAGAAGCGAACCGGCTCTAAAGTAAATATTTTTTAAAGCCTTGTAAACACAGCCATGGCCTTCGTACATTGTGGATCTGGAGAGTGCGCCAAATCAGAGTTGGACTTGTTTAGTCTAAAACCCACGCAGACCAGCATCGAAAACAGCTTCTTCATGGAGGTGTCACCTTTAGCAGCATTGACACCGCTGGCACCTATAGAGTTTTATGTGTCAGGGGCCACGGATATGTATTTGGATCTCAACAACACTCTGCTGCATCTTATGTGTAAAATCGTAAAAGCGGATGGGTCCGACATTGACGATGACGCTAAAGTGGCACCAATCGCTTACCCTCTAGCTACCATGTTTAATCAAGTGGACATCACCCTGGGCGACCGACTCATCACCCAGAACGATAACATGTACGCCTACAGAGCCTACATTGAGAGCATTCTAAATTACAGTAGCGACGCCCTTGACACACAACTTTCAGCTGGTCTCTTTCACAGGGATACACACGGACATTTTGAAATCACAGCTCTGGATGGTGATAATAAGGGCTTTATAAAAAGAGCGGGGCATGCTGCAGCCAGCCGTACCTTTGACCTCCTGGGACGCATACATTCGGACCTCTTCTTCCAAGATAAACTGCTCATCAACGGAATTGATCTTAAAGTCAAGCTCAATCGTAACAAGGACTCATTCTGCCTCATCAACGGGGATGCAGAACAGTACAAGTTGAACATACTGTCTGCGAGCCTGTTTGTAAAGAGAGTGAAAGTGTCCCCGAGCGTCAGGTTAGCACACGCCGAAGCTTTGCAAATATCCAACGCCAAGTATGCTGTGGAAAGAGTAGCTCTGAAGGTATTCAGCATCCCTGCAGGTACCCGCTTAACACAACAGCAGAATTTATTTCTGGGACAACTACCAAAGCTCATCATCATAGGGTTTGTGGACAACACAGCTTTTAGTGGCACCTATGCCTCAAACCCCTTCAATTTTAAACACTACAACATCAACTACGCGGCGCTGGTCCATGAGGGCAATGTGATTCCTGCAAAGCCCTACACCCCCAGTTTTGCAGCCGGTCATTACATCAGGGAATATCAAGGACTGGTTTCGATAACAGGAAAGCATCAAAGGGACTGCGGTGTAGCGGTGTCAAGAGAAGGCTATGGCCGTGGATACACGCTGTTCGCATTTGACCTGACACCTGACATGGAAGATGGGGATCACTACAACCTGGTCAAAAATGGGAATCTAAAAGCTGAAATACGATTCGCAGATCCACTGGTGGCTAATGTGAACATGGTCGTATTCTCTGTATTCGACAGCATCATTCAGATCAACCACGCAAGGCAGATTTTGTTTGACTATCTTTAAAAACATTTGTGAAATGGATACTGTGCAGATACGTGACTTCTTAAGCAGACATAAATACGCTAGGAAATACTTTTTGGGTGTTTTCCCTAGCGACGGTTTACCAGCCGAAATAGGGGCAGAAAGACCATGCACCCTAGTCTTTAACACAGACCCGCATGACCAGGCTGGGACACATTGGGCAGCAATGTTTATAGATGTTGACAAGGTTACGGTGTTTGACAGTACCGCAGAGTTCCCTGAGCACAGACTCTATACACCCCCTATATTCAAGTTTGTGAAAAAAGCTGCAGCTGTGGTGGAGTATAACAAACTAAGGGTTCAGGATTCCATGGCCATCACATGCGGGGAACACTGTATTTATTTTATCAGTAAAATGTCACAGGGTCTTTCGTTTAGAAATTTCTTAAATCTATATCCGGGGGATCTTGTTAACAATGATATTATAGTTGCGAAATATGTAAAAGAAAACACCAGGGTATCGGTCAGACCTGTGAAAACAGAATATGTACCTTGTCAAAACTGTAAGGGTTTATAACAGTTGTATGTTTAATGTTGAACGTATAAAATAAAAGACATTATATTTTTTAAAAACATGTATTCAGACTTGTTATTTCAATATACATGCACCATAAAATGTTTTTTTGAAAGATGACTGAGACGGTTTGTAAAGTTATAACAAGGTGTTTATTACAAATATTTAGTTAACAAAACTTTATTGAAGAAACATAGGAATAAAAATCACACACAATTAATCATAAATCCATGCGAAGGGTGATTTAGGAGCTGTCTTTTTTTTTCGAGCTGGCACCGACGGTGCAGGAGTAGCCCATTTAGGGGATAGCCTTCGGACTTCAGAACCTGTAGGCGATGGCAGTAGGGGACTCTTCAAATTGTCTAGCAGTCTGCGGTGTTCATTATTACCAACGATCGTGGAGGGTATATTGAGTTCAGCAGCGGCCTGCAGAAACTGCTCCCAGCCTCGCGGTGCATTTTGAGGTGTCAGGATTTTGGGGTGTGTGAGACCTTTGACTAGATCGTACATATGCGACCCTGCAACAGGTTGGCCCTTGTAGAGAAACTCACCTAGCTCATTCCAAGAGACTAGGTCTTTAGAAGCGGCTAGTTTACTCATCAACATCTGCGCAGCCCCTCTGTGCCTTTGACCTATATTTTTTAGGAGGTCTCCAACAAAGGTATCTGAGGCTGTCGCATCATCGGGAGGCGGTTGTAGGGGCTGAGGGTCGGGGGCCTGAGCAGCTGGTTGTTCAGAGTCTGGGGTATATAGAGTCAACTTGTTCTTTTCGGTATTCCACTGGGTGTAGTAATTTAAGAATTTTTTGAGAGTGTTGTTGTAAAGGTTAGCCTTGTCGTAGGGGTTTAGATCAGTCCTGCTCAAAATGTCTTTAATTTCAGCATCCAGGCGTAAAGTCTCATTTCTACGGATATCCCATGCGTTGTCCGTGGTGGACCCCAGCTGCTCCATTTGCTGCCTAGGAACCAGATACATTTTTGTGGCATGCTCCATCACTGACCCGTAAGGAGGCTTGTAATTACAGGTATAGCTATCCCCAGCAAGTTACCTATAAAACCTCCAGACTGTTTCACCAGTTTCTTCTTTGTTATGAGTGAGGCCCTTTTATTACTGAGCTTCTTGATGAGCCCCTTCTTCTTCTTCAGAACCTGTAACTGACGCTTTGATATAGGGACGTTGCCTTTTAGGGTGTTTAGGGCTATTTCTGAAATGGCAGCCACTAAATCGTCAGAAGCGGTGCCCAGGATGGCCTTTCGGTGTTGGGGGCTGGCTGTAACAAGCATTTTCAGGAGAGCTAAATTGCGGCGTAGGTGTGTAGACATGGTCACCACTGAGCGTTATAAGGGCTGGTCTGTAAATGGTTCTAAAAGACATCACCGCTGCTTTTTATAGGGCCTGGTCTTGGGCTTTGGGGTGTAAACTACAGGTAGCTCTGGTGGAAAAATATCAGCCCTTAGTCTATAGTCTTCTAGAGTTTCATTTTTTAAGTCTACCAACAGGTACCCGTGGGGTTTTGCTGTAGCGTCGTTAAAGGCCTCCATGAAGAAGTGTGTGTTTCCAGGGTACATCTGTTTAGCTATGACAGCTATTTGCTGTTTGTCACGGGGGTTTTTAAATAAAACAAGGTATGAAGCGTTGAGAGCTATAGACCTACTGTTCTTGCCTTTGTAAAACAAATTCTGCACAATGTAGCAGATGCTTAGATTGCGATGATGTGAATATTGAGTAAAAGCTCTCTCTAACTCTGGATGATCACCACCTTCACGCATCAGATCATCAACAATTATCATATTTACAAGGGTTGGTGGTAGTAGCTCATCATCGTTGAGGTTATCCGGTATACCCTCTATAAATTTGATATGGGGGAACCGACGGCCCAAGTCTGTATAAAGAGGCTGCCAGCATGAATAAAGCCATACAATGTTGTTAGGGATTTGTGATAAAGCAGAGGCGGCATTTTCTAAGAGCTTTTTTATAAAATAGCTTTTACCACAGTTTGAGGGTCCTGCTAGCACGCAGGAGAACGGATGCTGCAACCTGGTGTCCATACTGTGGCGGCTGTCTCTCTAATGGACCTAATAACCATAAGGCAGTGTTTTATAGTCGGTGGTTAGGACCCTTTTATCAAAAACAACTCGCAATGTTTTATGTAGAGGCTGGGTTGTGATTTCCCACTTCTTTTTAGATCTGACTATGCAGGGCTGGTTCACAACTATGGTTTTAGCATTCTCAGAATCGTCTGCTGTAGCGTATTCGTGTACCAGATTCTTCAGACTATCAAAATTGATTTTTACAGTGTTGCTGACATTTAAGGTTATCCCTTTGACCTTCATACACACCTTGTTCTTGTTGGTCCGGTAACTGTATGTCTTAGGCCCTGAGGGGGTATATTCTTTTATATACTCATCCTTATCTAGCTCACTGGTTAGATTACCCAGATAATCTCCTAGAGGAGGGTCTTCATCCCCCGGTTTGCTCAGAAAAATCACAGAATCTGTATCGTGATACAAGCAGCGATCCTGGAGCTTATCCATAACCCCGTAAAGCTCTAGACGAGCGTGGGCTGTCGTGAAGCAGGCTATGAAAATGTTTATGTTGTTACTCGATGTGGGGTACTCTTGGGCGTATTTCCAACACAAAGCTGCGGTATCGTCATCGATAAACTCGCAGCTGGACACCTCGTAGCAGGGGGCAAACAGGTACTTGAACAGTTCATCAGGGTCTGATATTAAAGTGGTATTTGAAAGGTTTGTGCGCTGTGCAAATTTTCCCCATAAGGAGTTGAGACAGAGTTTGGCTAACTGTCGGCGTGCAGGATTGACCTCTATCAGATGGGGGCGTAAACTGATACCCTCGTGAGCGTAGTAGTCATCGATGTATTTCTGTTTTGCATCCTGACTAGTACACCATTCAGGATACCCTGAGGCCTCCTGTTTGTCTCTGAGAAACAAATTAATGTAGGGGGCAAAGAGTTGTGTTGTAGTGCTCTTAAAATGCCACACTTCGTGTACTCTACCGATCCTGTACCCTTTCTCTAAGGCAGCTTGTACCTCGATGCTACACCAGGTCCCTGTGAGCATCCTTTGTTCATCGGTGTGTCTGCAGCCATCAATCTCTTTAAGCATCGCACATGTTCGACATAGGGGGAACATCAGCTTGCCATCGACTCTGCATGGTAACACTGGGAAGTAAAGCTGCTTAGGAGGATAGATTTCACATTTGATAAGCCCAAAGTATTCGGATAGGGGCTTGAAATCTCTATAGATGATGGTGGGGTGACCCATTGGGTACAACTTCATCTTGTTCACAAAAGGGTACAGACTGGTGAAATCATAGTAGTGTATTTTCTCACCCTCACCAACGACCTTGTACAGTTGTATGGCATTTGTACGCCCCCCAAATAAGGCATCACGGGGCTCCAATGGTGTGGGTAAATCATGAGTCTTAAGAAAAGAGCAGAGGTCTGTGTCGGTTTTTAACATGTCTAACCACTCGTGCTCCCAAAGAACTCTCATAGCAAAGCCCTGGTTTTCAACATACTGGGCCTTTGTCAGAGTACGCCTGTATAAGTGTTCAAATTTGGCACCCAGCATTTTGTTATACTCGTGGGGTTTGTAACACTTGGGGCAGCCGTGGTAAAAACAGCCGTTGAATTCAAAGGCTGTCGGCACACCCTTAATTACAGAGTACCCGTCCAGGTAATAGGGGCCCAGGCGGTATTCACCACCCTGTAAGGCATGTTGAATTTGTATGTCTTCCTTCTCAGAGACGTGCATGAGCCACTGGATAGAGGGGGTTGAATAACGTTTCTGTTTACCGTTATAGAGGTCTGGCGGTACTAGAGCGATAGTTTCAGGCATTAAAAACATGTGTTTGTAGATGGACATACACATGGATGCCAGAGTGACGTTTTGAAATGGGTCTATGTATTCGACCGCTTGCTGTATTCCAGGGGTTTTGGATGTCAAGGCCTTGACTTTTTTAGGCAAGGTCTTAGGTTTCAAGTCCTTGACTTCTTTAGTCATAGACACCACAACATCTCTGAAGAGGTTACAAGCTTGCCGAAGGATCATTACATCAGCCTGACAATAAGCTTTCAACTCTGTTTGAAAGTGAAACTCCTTTTCACAGTTTTCAGAGTACCACTGTAGAAAGCTCACTTTCTCATCAGGCATCATGTATTCAACCCCATAGCTGTCAGGAGGCGGCATGGGTCCCACATAATTTTGGTTAGCCCCGGTGTTAAAAAAGTGTGGGAAATAACCTTTACACCCTGGGAACCCAAAGGCCTTTGGCAGCTTGCTCAATTTCATGGGTAGGAAATTCAGGGTGTCTATGAAGCGTATTTTTAAAGAGCATACTGTCATCAGCATCAGTTTAGACCCCTGGGTTATGAGCTCCACTTGTATCTTTTCACGAATCATGTCTCGTAGAATAAAGAAGGAGTCATAGGCTTTCGAGTTGTGGGCGAGCATGGTATATCCTTGGAATTTGGCTTGAATGAAAGTGCTCAGGAAATCACCAACGCATGTTCGTCCCTCAAACTCCCAACTGTCGTCGGAAGTTAGATGGTGTGCGTAAATGTAGTTAGGCTGGTGTACCCCTGTCTCTTGTGTGCACTCTATATCAAACACTATATAGTCTTCGGTCTTGGTCTGAGGTGGACCTTTAACCATATAACACTGATGGTTGGTGCCGGCCTCGTAAGACACATGGCAACGGGGGCATATCATACCTTTGCACTTGTGATCCGTTGCAACATACCGCCCACACTCGCTGCAGTCCTTTTTAGGGACACATTTGAAAGATTTCTCGTGTATGCTCAAGCAGTTTTGCGAGCGACAAAACAGCCTACACGTGCTGCACCTCACCTTCAGGGTAGCGTCTTCTATACAGCCAACCCTCTGACACATCTTACAACACATTTCACACTGGTGGTGTGTTTTATTGTTGTATATATGGTCGCAGTGGGCGCACACATACTTGGCCCCCAGAAAACCTTTTAGGTTCAAGATGCCGTAAAAATGATTTTCCATGTGGAGGACATATACGGTCTTGTTTCTCACAGGTTCCCCGGTTGTAAAGTACTTCCAGGAACCGCTGTGATAGAGAACTTTTACCGTCACGGCGAAATAGTTCTCAAAAAGACCTATATCGCCAAAGCCGACCATTCGGTCAGGAGGTATTTTAAGATCCTCATGGGCTTCAGCAGCTCTAGACATGATGACAGCGTCAGGGGTCTTGCGAGCCATCAGCAGACCCACGATGCTGGCCGCCAGACATGTATTGGCAGTGGCGTTGGTAAAATTGAGCAGCCACATCTGTTTCTTACCAATTATTTTACTGTATAGTACGCTCTTTAAGGGTCTGGAAACACCCCCCTCACGCCCCCGTACAATGAGGGCTATGACTCTAAAAGTGCCATAGGCGACTAGTTCCGCCTTACTCTGTAAAAGCCTTTGGAGGTTTTCTAAAAATTGCACAGCGTCAAAAACATCTCGGGTCTTACGCCTGGTGAACAACGGTGTGCCAAAACCCTGCCCCTGGAAGCGGAGTTGGAAAAAGTCATTAGGCCCCACATCGTGTAACAACCTTTCTATGAGCTCCTGCACAGCCTGATGTATAGCCAGAACACCATGAGTGGTTGATGTTATTTGGTGTAGGTTAACAAATCTAAACTCCTCATAGTGTTCTACGGCCCTAAACCTCTCTACATTGCGAGTGTAACTTCTAACACTCTCTAAAAACAAGGGCTCTGGGCCCTCATCAGTAGGAGTGTGATTTGTGGAGGTGTTCTCTGTTGTGTCATTTTGGGAGGTCATGGTGGGACCTGTCTCAGGGGTTCTTGTAAGCCTGCGGGTAGCGCAGATTCTCGCCTTCTTCAGCTTATTTATTAAAAGCCGGCGTTGCTTTGTACTATTAAGCCACTTTTGTTTTTTTTTACGGGCCCAGGCTTTTCGAGATACCAAGCCCCAGCCTATCTGAACAGGTAGGTCGCTGTCGTTGGTTGTCTTGTTCATGGAGGCCTCCGCTACAGTTCCACCCCAAGGTCCTTCTGAATGTTGGGGTGCTTGGAGTTTTAAAGCCAGCCCCCCGACCCCCTTCAAATGACCGACCCTAGGTATGTTAGACCCTGCCCCTATGTATTGTCGGCGGTGAAGTGTTGGATTATATGCTTCAGGCGTTGCTCTTGAAGCTGTGGTACCATGCTTGAAGGGTTCTAGGGAAACAGGTGTATCTTGTTTGAAGGGGTCTATGGAAACAGGGGTGTCTTGTTTGAGGGTATGTGGGGCCCCCGATGGTCGTTGCCTGAGTAGTTTTAAGAACCGTACAGCCTTTGTCACTAACCTCTGGACCTTACGGTTATATTTTGGGGTCCTCTTAGGAGTAACAATGGCTGTGGGGGTCTTTAGGGGCTGGTACTGACATAGTCATGAGTGTGTACCGTGTATATCGGCCACAGCCGCCTGACACATCTGTATGATCTCTTTTTTACACACCCCAACCCTTGCCACGACCAGATGTTGGGCCTCCCTCTTGTTCCTGAGATTGGAAAACCCCATATCCATTCTTATGATTGCACGGTTCGCCTGTCGCTTTAATTTGCGAACAGCCATCTGGATCTCTTTTACATGTGTCTTCAATGCCTCTTCAGTGTTTACAGACCCATCTTGTTCCTGCTTAGGGGGGCACACCTTGCGAGGTCTTATAAATGGTGACAACCCCTCAGACACATCTATACTGCCACCAGCTATGGCGGTACTGGACACAGGTCTGTACACGGGCATGTCCCAGGGGATGGACATGGCCCTGTACACAGGGATGGCAACGGTACTGGCCTCAGGGTTGGACACTGTACTGTACAAAGGGTTGGCAGCGGTGTTGGCCTCAGGGTTGGCCACTGTACTGTACAAGGGGTTGGCAGCGGTGTTGGCCTTAGGGTTGGACACTGTACTGTACATGGGGTTGGCAGCGGTGTTGGCCTCAGGGTTGGACACGGGCCTGTACACGGGGTTGGCAGAGGGGCTGGCCACGGGACTGGACACGGGACTGTACACGGGATTGGCAGCGGGGATGGCCACGGGACTGGCCACTGGACTGGACACGGGACTGTACATGGGATTGTCAGCTGGACTGTCCAAGGGCCTGTACGCGGGGCTGGCATCGGGGCTGGACACGGGGCTGTACATGTGGATGACCGTGGGGCTGGTAGGGTCGTATGCTCCTGGAGGGGTCCTCGGGGACAAAGGGTCTGAGGATTGTGAGGAGTTGTCATTGTAATCCTGGGGCCTAGCTGAAATGTATGTGTTAGGGTGTGGTGCATGGTTACCTGTGTTCTGTAAGCCATCTGTGTTCAAAGACCTCTGGTACACCGCTTCTGGGGTTCTACCAATGTTGTATACCATCCCCCTCAACTCCTCAAGAGCGTGGCTATTCATGCTAGAAGGACTTTCTAGGGGTTGCGCATTACCACCTGTTGATACCCTAGGCTGGGCCTGAACACTTACAACAGGCTTTGGGGGTTGCTCAGGGGCGTGCACCTCTACATGCACAGTTATTTTATTAGCCACTGTCTGGGGTTTCAGGACGCTTGGTGGATCCTGGCTTGTATTAGGGTTGCTGAGGGACTCTGGTAACGGGAACTTAGGGACCCCCGGTTTTAGCTTCAGATGTTTTCTTGAGAGGCGCGATGTTTTAGGGGGTTGTGGCGGCGCCGCCTCTTCTACAACCACCGGTACAACTACCACCTCCTTGGGGCTCAAGGTTGTATAGGCCTCATTCAAGGGCTTAGCATCCTTTTTTATAGATAAATCTAAGGGGTTAGCTTGGGGCTCAGGGGTGCTAGGGCTTTTCTTCTCAGGGCTTAAGAGCTTTGCAAGGCCCTCGTGGAGCACCGCCGTTGTCTTCTTTTGGTTTAAGGGCTCTGTTTGGGTGTCTGTGAACACCTTACAGACCTTCACCCTTTTTAAAGGGCTGGGGAGGTTCTCTGAGTCCCCCTGATTCTTCTTAAGGGTGGCAGGGCTTGTAAGCATACCGCCAGTGTTGGCCCCGCCCCTGTGCAGAATAGATTGTTGTAGATGGTTGTTGAGCGTGTTGCTTGGTGTGTAGTACGTAGATAGTTTTTCCTGGCGTACACGCCTACTCACGACTTTTGCGCCGCTTCTGTTGTTCTGGACGGATGTTATGTCCGTTAAGGGCGGCGCCGACCTCTCTTCAGCAGCATGTTTCTGAGCCGCTTCTAAAATATAAACAGAAAAAAATATATATATATATATTAGAGTAAGCATAAAAACAACACGTACAATCAACACCATCCTAAGTTCTACACAGGCACCTTTTTTATATAGGCCTTCCTACAACCAGCTGTACCCTTCTGCTTGAGAGTCTGTAACGCCTCTAGTACTTCTCACACCCTTTTATAAAAAACACACCTGAAAGAGGTCTTTTTGCAGCTCTTTTCTTTGACAGAGGTCCCACTTTAGAAGTTGAAGCTTTCCTCTTCAAAGGAATTTCTTTTGAACATTGCGCCGCCTCATGGACCGCAGCACCGTCCTGGCATAACATAGGGACACCTGTAAAGAAAAAAATAATACCCAACATTAGTCATCTTTCTGAGGATTACCTCTATACACCCTCAGGGTCAGGACGCTGTCCTACTCCGCCAACTCCCTAGCGCCTTAGACAGTTTAAATAACAACGGCATTTTTAATTACCTGTAGGAACTGTAGTGTTTTGCACATTGTTCATAGCGTCTTGAGCCTCGAGGTACAACATAAGATCGTCATAAGCTTCTTGTAGGTCGTGGTCATTAGCTGTAAAAGCATACAGACATGAGACCCACATTAGAAAAAAAGAGAACTTGTGCGTTGCTGGTGTACAAAACTACGTAGAACTACACAACTCTAAATATATATACCTGGCTGCGGGGCTGACAAGTGACCATCGCTGCTAGTTATTACAGCTGTGTCCAGCGCAGGGGGTACATTGGTGACGGTTGCATTTGCAGGGTCTTGCATCTGTATTAAATATTAAATAAAAGAACAGGATTTAAAGCACCTTTCATAAATAAAAGTATCACAACTTCAAACAATTCATGTATACATTTTAAAAAACTGTTAAGAGGGGTGCAACAACAGACATTTTTTAAAAAGGCGTTGTATGTGCGGCACTAAAACATATGTTGAAAACAACCTGCGCCATATCCTTTGCTTATGGGGTAAATAACTGTAGGTACACATAGTCCTTCTGACCTACAACCACTGCCCCTAGGTTCATGGTACTCTTTTGTAACACGTACATGCCACTTTTCTCTTGTAACACCTTGTTTGCGCCCTCTTACATTTTGCATGCTTTTGATAGTTGCGCCACTGCCAGAATTGCCTACATGACGCTTATTCTTGTGCTTGAGTGTCTACCATATATTACAGTATTATACCTCTAATTGTACTTTGTTTTCTCTTGTAACCTACACACTTATCACTTTATTTATTACTCATGTAGCTTTACGCTTGCTTTTGTAACCGGCACACATGTCACTTTTTTCCTCCTGTAATGCCCCGCTGGCTAGCACGTGTATTTTGTTTGCTCACAATTGAAATTTTTGCCCATGTAACTTAAAGCCTGCTCTTGTAATTTGCGCTACATTTACATTTTTTCTGTTTGCATCTTTTTTATGTAACTCATGTAATTCTTATGTTTTGCAACTGGTGCTTATGTAAAGCGCTGTGACACCATCGTGTTTGCGCTACATTAAAACATTTTTTTCTACTTCAGCTTGTAGTTCTTTTATGTAACTCCTGTAATTCTTATGTTTTGCAACTGGTGCTTATGTAAAGCGCTGTGACACCATCGTGTTTGCGCTACATTAAAACATTTTTTTCTACTTCAGCTTGTAGTTCTTTTATGTAACTCCTGTAATTCTTATGTTTTGCAACTGGTGCTTATGTAAAGCGCTGTGACACCAGCGTGTTTGCGCTACATTAAAACATTTTTTTTTTCTACTTCAGCTTGTAGTTCTTTTATGTAACGTCTGTAATCCTAAATCCTTATCTTTTGTAAATGGTTCTTATGTACAGCGCTGTAACACTATCGTGTTCGCGCTATCTCTCAATAAAATGTTTAAACAAAAAAAAAAAACACACACACTGGGCATGCAGGGGCTTGGTCCGCCCCTACAGTGATGCACTGGTGACATCATTGAGGGGGCGGACCTTGCCCCTGCAGGACCGATGAAGCGTCCATCCGCCATGATCCCGTATCCACGTGGGGACCGTGGGAAAATGCCCTCCCAGGACCCTCACAGCCACCCAAGGACACCGGAACCCTACACCCCCGCACCCTCGAGCCGCGCCTTGTGAAAGCGGACTCGGGGGCATTTACAAAAAAAAAAGCGGGACAACTCGGCACTCGGGCTCCGGCGCCCCTGCAGAGACACCCGGAGCCCGCCCTCAGAGCCCCCCCCCGAGCAGCGCCAGCCTCAAGCGGGCTCAGGGGGGATTAATTTTAAAAACAAACGCTGGATCGAGGCAGCATTCGGGACCCCGGAGCCCCCACCAGACACCCAGAACCCGGTCCCACAACACCCCCGAGCAGCGCCATCATCAAGCGGGCTCGGGGGATTAATTTTAAAAATAAGCGAGGGACCGAGGCAACCCCACAAGGACACCGGAGCCCTACACCCTCGAGCCGCGCCTTGTGAAAGCAGACTCGGGGGCATTTACAAAAAAAAAAAAGCGGGACAACTCGGCACTCGGGCTCCGGCGCCCCTGCAGAGACACCCGGAGCCCGCCCTCAGAGCCCCCCGAGCAGCGCCAGCCTCAAGCGGGCTCAGGGGGGATTAATTTTAAAAACAAACGCTGGATCGAGGCAGCATTCGGGACCCCGGAGCCCCCACCAGACACCCAGAACACGGTCCTACAACACCCCCAGAGCAGCGCCATCATCAAGCGGGCTCGGGGGGGTTAATTTTAAACACAAAAAAAAAGCGGCAATCGGGGCACTGAGCCCCCAGGGACACCCTGACCCTCACCCCCGACAGCACCCCGGAGAAGCGGACTCGGGGCGATTTTTAAACAAAAAAAAGCGGCAAGCGGGGCCCCAGAGCCCTGAAGACCCCTCACAGACCTCCCGTGACACCCCCCGAGCAGCGCCAGCCTCAAGAGGGCTCATGGGGGCTTATTTTTATTTTAAAAAGCGGCACAAGGGCACCGGAGCCCCCCAGGGACGCCCAGAGACCTCCCCATCCAGAACCCCAGTGCATCTCCAGAGGATTTTTTAAAACGATGCACTCAAGGACCCTGAACATCCTGGACCCCTCCAGCTCACACCTTATAGGCTCTCCTACACAGATACAGCCCCATACTTCTGATCCTCGAAAAGCCCCAAAACAGCAACTTGGTGAGTACAATAATGCATTTTATTTATTTTTATATGTATGCCATGTATTTTATTTAAAGAACCTCTGCCACCCCTGAAACAGTAGTAGCCTCTAACATTTTATTGATATTAAATGTACAGCAGCCTGGTAAAAATGTTTCTATTCTCTGTAAAATATACGTTTCCCCTCTACATGTACCCTCCTAAGGCCTATAACATTATGACCCCTTAAATACAAACCCTGCAAACTCTAACTTATGCCACCACCCTTATTAACATTAAATACACACACACACACACACACACACACACACAGCTTTAAACTCATTGCATCAGCAAAGCCTTTATTCACTTTAAGCACATTTACATTACAATTCACATCTTGTAAAAAAACTTCTTTGTCACCATTATTCACATTAAACACAGCACATAGACTTAAAGAGTAACAGTTTACAAGCCACACTATATAGTACTATTTTTTTTTAAAAGTACAACTTTTTTATTTTTTTTAAACTACATGTACACCCTAATACAACATTACACCATCCATTATTTACCTTCTTTACATGTTGGCAGGCTGCGTCAATCTGGGAGAAGTTGCTCTGGTCCATTCTTGCCTTAGGATCCAAGGGTTGGCTCTGTGCCTTCAAAACAATCCAGGCCAGTCACTCCCCAAGGTTTTGTAGGGCTTGATGGTGTAGAAATCCACAAAGGTTTTTTGACTTGGTTGCTGGTGCAGGAGTCCTCCAGGTACAGCAGAACAATCCACGCCAGTCACTCCTCAAAGGGGGGTTTTTGAATGGGTGTTTGGCAGTGTTCCTTGAGGGGCCTTTTATACCTGTCCAAGCATGCTAATTAGAAGCCCCCCACACCCTTTATGACTTTAGGGGGTTAGAACAATGCCCTGATGGCCTTTGGTTGGGATCCTTTTTTTTCTATCCTTGTTACTCAAACTCAAGGCCTATCCTGGGAAGAGTGGGGTTAGACAATGGGGGCCGGCGCAAAACTCTTCACACCTACGTGACACATTCTCCTGGGAAGTAGGGAGCCCGGGAACAGGATCTACCTTGGGACTCACATATTAAATTTCCTGCCAGCCATGTCAAGTTGGAACTAACCTGTCAAATTTGGGACCAGGGGCTTTGTGATGTGTGGGGCTATCCTGGGAAGAGTGGGGTTAGACAATGGGGGCCGGCGCAAAACTCTTCACACCTACGTGACACATTCTCCTGGGAAGTAGGGAGCCTGGGAACAGGATCTACCTTGGGACTCACATGAATTTCCTGCCAGCCATGTCAAGTTGGAACTAACCTGTCAAATTTGGGACCAGTGGCTTTGTGATGTGTGGGTCTATCCTGGGAAGAGTGGGGTTAGACAATGGGAAGCTTTGCTCTACTCTCTTTTTTCTTATCTCAAATCTCAGGGCTGGCTGGGGTTTATTATTTTATAAGGGGTTTGTAGTAACTTATTTTTTTAGAGAGAATTACCATTGGTAGGTTTCTGAGGCCCCTTTGCCACTTTGACACCTACATGACACATTCTTCTTCCCAGGCCCTGGGCTGGGGAACTCAGGACTGCCCCATCAGCTGTTCAAACAGCTGATGGGGCATTCTTCTTCCCAGGCCCTGGGCTGGGAACGCAGGACTGCCCCCACCAGCTGTTCAAACATCAGCTGGCTGCAAACCCCAGTTCTAAAAAATGCACAGACATTTCCAGCCTACAACCATGTAGTTTTTTTCTATCCACTTTTAACATATACACAATTACCTCATGTTTTGCAGCAGAGCAAAGCTGTCAAATTTAAGACTAGAAGTTTAAGACCAGACTGCTTAAGGTCAGGGCTGATCAAACCCTGGTCTTAAACAGTCCTGGCTTTAAACTGTCAAAAATAAGGCCAGAAGTTTAAAACCAGACATGTCAAAAGCTGTCAAAATTGCGACCAGCAGTTTGCGACCAGAGCTGTCACTTTTGCGACCAGGATTTTTTGATGGAAGGTATCCCTTCTTACTACTTGTAAGCATTTGCAAAGCTGAACCTACTGACTTCGCCAATTATTTTTTTGTTGATAACTGCTGTAGCGTATCTAGGGCTTTTGACACCCGGGCTATACCTCAGTGTGCCGCAGCCCAGTGCCGGTAAGGGAGGGGGGATGCGGGGCTGGTGAACGACCACGCCAAGCGGGGTGGCTGCGGGTGACAGGAGACAATGAGCGTGGAGGATTGTTTAGCAGCACCAAACTCTGAAGAGGGAGAATAACCTAAAAAATAAAACAAAATGTAACTTGCGCTCGTGGCTTGCTGCCGCCCCCTAATAACTGCCACCCACCGCGGACCGCACCTCCTATCGACGCCACTGAGTAACTGTTCTCCTCAGATCCCTACTGTTATCACTGAAGGAGAGCTACATTAGGTCACCCTTACAGAGTCCTTGCAGCTTCAGTATACGTCCTTTACATAGCTCCGAACAGCTATTGTGTCCATTAGGAGATCAAAGACTTTAAATGCTGCTCGCTACCACCAGGTCGTACATGCTAATAATTGGGCATGCAAGGCTTATGCTTAATGACATGCATAAAAAGAAGCAGATACCATTTGCGTACATTGTTTGCCTTTTATTGGAGCTCATATTTTAACTGGTCGCAAATAACATATACTGGTGCAAATATTATTTGCGTTGCTGTATGTTTGTAAAAGAGAAGAAATAGGTGACAACTTAAAAACATCTCTGAACTGTCATTGCGCAGTTGTTCCAAGACCCTTGACTAGAGAGTAGTCCCACGCCTTGAGAACCTCACGGGTGAGTAGTCCGCTCTAAAAAACCCTTATTGATTGATTGATGGATGATCAGGATAGCGCTCACATTTTTTGGTAAACAGGTTCAATATTTCTTCTATGATCTTCCTAAAACATTTCTTTTCTTAAATAGATAGTAATGTAAAATTGAACCATGAACTTGAATTTGAACTTTGAAAAATGTATATCTGCTCTATCAGGCTCTTGCACAGAGTGTTATCCCAACGACACTCAAATATGAAGCCGGAAATGCATGTAAAGATAATAAAGAGCTTTTCTGTTACATTTTGTCGAGATATACACAGCGGAGAATTTGCACATCTTTCAAGAGAGGATGTCAGGAAAGCCATTGGTACGTCTGCCTTTGCCGTGTGCACTATGGAAGCACTGGGCATTTTGTGCAAGAAAGGCCTTTGCACTGTATTCAGTTTTTCGGCCTTAGAAAAACTTGACGGATGGAATAGATTGCACTCATTCTGCTGTCCTCTCCCACAACATTTCGGCATCACACAAAGTGGGCTGGTGTTGGTAAAATTTTGCAAAAGAGACATTGACACTGAGTGATGAGTATGGAATAACTTTTTGCATAAGTTGGTTCAGCGAAATGTCAGTGCAAATATTCACTGGCACTGCTTCAATCTATGGAATCCCACCTCCGATGTTAAAGACATTATGGGCAAAGCCAATAGGTCTTGCTGTTTTTCAAGAGCACATTTGCATGCTCTTTCAAAGCTGCAATCGCCACTTGCAAGGTGAAAGCTCCAATACTTCAACCTCTTCCTGAATATCCCTTGACAAAGACACGTGTCTGTCGCAGCTGTAACTAGAGGTCCCTTGATTCAGATACATATACTTCCAGAGGCAGCAGGCAGTTCTTTAAATCTATACTACAGGTCCTTGCGTCAGATAAGTCACATAGACTTCAACTCAGCTCCCTCAATCTCAGGATTCCAAAGAATCATGAACAGATCAAATGCCCTTGAATGCCTCCTTTTGTTTAAACTGTAAAGGAACAATGTATTTGTATATTTGTATTTGTATTTGTATATTAGATTTATATAGTGCCTTATCACCCAGGGGTCTCTAAGCGCTTTGCAGAGAGTGAGCACCATGCTAGAGGGAAGAGAGCCAGGCAGTACCCCAAGCCTCCTGAAACAACACTGTTTTTAGCTTTTTTCTGAAAGATAAAAGATTTTTTTCTTTGCGCAGGCTCTCTGGCAGTTTGTTCCATGCACTGGGGATTGTATGGGAGAAAGTTCGCCCTCCAAAGGAGGAACGTTTGAAGCGCGAACAAATCAGTAAAGCAGCGTCTGCTGATCGTAAATTCCTGCTTGGGGCGTATGGAACTAGACGTTTCTTGATATATTTTGGGGCTTGTCCGTACAGTGCTTTATGCGTAATGCATAGGCCCTTGAATTTGGCCCGTTGTTTCACCGGCAGCCAATGGAGTTTATGGAGGAGGGGAGTAGCCTGAGTCCTCCTAGGTTTATTGAAGATCAGTCTGGCGGCATCGTTCATGACTATCTCAATGGCAAAAATCTTGATTCTTTTGGGGCAGGCAAAATACCAAGAATGCATGGATTCAACATTTAAATTTGCATATTCACTTTAGAAAGTCTAATTAATGTTCCAGGATTCAACTGCTTAAATGAATATCCCATTGCTGGATTATGATTGTGAAAGCCATTATCGAGCATCTGGTTGAGACCCTTGTATGCTTTTAAAGAAGCGACACAAATTTCGATAGGTAGCACCAATCACTTGTATGTATAAAATGTATATATTTGATACCCGGGGCAGAAGTTACGAGGGGAAAGAGTGATGAATACGCAGGCTTGAACACAAAGTGGCTCCTTTATGAGCGCTTACAACACTTTTGTGCTGCTGGTGCATAACTTTTTATGATGCACCGGAGGCGTAAGAAATGCGCCATGTTGCACCTATTATCAAAGTGACACATCTAGGCAGATGCGTCACTTTGTAAACACATACGCTACATTATACCTGTATCAGGTATAATGTATGCAGGGTGGGCGTACCCCCGCATCCAAGCCTCATAGAAGTGGCGCAGTGAAATCAAACAGATGTCACTGTGCCACTTCTAGGACACTACTGCGTCAATATCTTATACCTGCCTCACACCAGACGTAAGACTGATGCAGGCCCTTTCACATGGTGCTTGCCCCATGTGAAAGGACACATTGCTGGAGTTGCGTCTGTTTTACGACACACTCCAACGATGCGTCACTTTTGGGCCAACAGATACGTCAGTAATACTGACGTATCTGTCATTCTTTGCGACATGATGCGTCATACAGTAAATATGATGCATCCATCATGTCGCAAGGAGGGCGCAATGAAAAGTGTTGCATCTCTGTTTTTACGCATCATTGCATCCCTTTACATTAATTAGGCCCAAAGTTCTTTGAAAAAAGAAAAGGTGGAAACGATAAAGCATGACTGAAAGTGAGCAGAGAAATGAGTGCAGCATTAGGAGAGAGCAATGAAAAAGTGAAGGAGTGGAAACATCTTACCTTGGGAGAGAATTATGACAGCCGCCCTTAGGAGAAAGAAGAGAAGTGGTCAAGCAGTGGCGGCTGGCATGTAAGGAGGGTGAGGGTTGCAAAAAAAAAAGTAAAAAAACAAGTAAAACAATCCCACTTACCTTCCTGATGCAACGTCCTCCTCCTCCCTAGGGTCTTCTCCAGGCGGCAGGCTCCAGGAAACTACAGCAACCAATCATTGCGCAGCTCTCATGCTGCATGAGAGCAGCACCAGGATTGGCAGCAGCGACCTCTCTCGCCACTCCAGAGGACGCCCTATTCTCTCTCTAACCCAGTTGTCTCTCACCCAGCTGTCTAAGACAGCTGGGTTAGAGAAGAATAAAATGTGCATTTCTGGCTTGGCCGGCATAAGGCAGCCGGCCAAAAAGAAATGCTCATTTTAAACCTAAGTGCCCTGTATATCATTGCTTTCTGCTGCCGCCTTACAGGAAGAAGCAGAAATCAGAAAGCCCTGCACCCCCGTCCTGACACTCGGCTTGGGACAGGGATTTAAAAAATAACGTCTTAATAAATTATATTTTTTTACCATTTAATTTTTTCTTCCGGGGCAGTTCTTTTTGTGGGCCGACGCTCCTCCGCCTTCACGGAGCCGCCCCTGTGGTTTAGCACTGCTGTTGTGTGTTAAAGGCCAAATGGTGATGTCGGAGTGTGAGGATATACCACATCCAATCATACACTGTGAGACTAAAGCACTTCTAGAGCGGGACAATCTTAAGAAGAAGGGAAACCACAGAATCTGGATGAAGACGCTGAGCTGGACAAAAAAAGCGATCAACTTATGAGCATGTGCATTTCCAAAGCCCGCTCAAATGTCCTGATTGCAAGTCATATGTTAAATTCCGACATGTGCTGTAACTCCTGACGAGCATTGCAATAAATATAGTATCCATAGGATGAATTTCAGAATGTCACCCCTGCTGCTATTCATAGGTGGAAAAGTTCCGGTAAATACTGTGGAAAACCTTGTAGTCAGTGGTAATTTCCGTACCTGTTAGATCCCGACCTAGGTAAGTTGAATTTTATGGGATGAGATATATATCACAACACTTACTGGCCAACTCGTAAACAGGAACTAAGAATATATTATTTAATGAATACAATCGGCCTTTGACAGCCAAAACACCATGTAGTGAGACTTTGAAGTTGTCGTACCAAAACACGTGTTAAAAAGTAAAATTTAGTGTTTTATGACTTGAAAAGGATGTTGTTAGTTCATGTAATGCTCACTTCATAATGCAGTTAATGAGTTTTATTATTGCTTGCTGACAAAATTTGCTTAAGTGTATACCGAGGAAGGCAGAATAAATTACTAAAAGAATAGAGCCTTACAAGTTGTACATAACTAGTAAATTTTCCTTTTAATACATTTTTTACTAGCTTCTTTTTGAAGTCACTAAAAAATTCTAAACTATGGAAATTCAAATGTAACGAAATAATTGGATATTAAAAAAACAGTCTTGGATTTAGAGAATCATTCTTTTTATCACTGATCCCTCCTAGAAAATGGGGTATTTATTACTGCCGGCCCCCATCAGGTGCTTGGGCTAGCGCGGGGGAGGTGGCGGGCAGTGGCCAGTAATTCAGCCCACACCGGATCCTGAGTCGGAAGTGACCGCTAACCATTACATAATTCACCACTAATCTTCTTTGGATTCCGAAGTAGCAGGTTACTCGTCAAAAAAGTGCTTTGACGCCTCATCACTGTTAGTAAGTGCTATTTTAAATACAATTACAATTTAGTAAGCATGTAAGCATTTGCAAAGCTGAACCTATTGACTTCGCCAATTATTTTTTTGTTGATAACTGCTGTAGCGTAGCTAGGGCTTTTGCCGCCCGGGCTATACCTCAGTGTGCCGCAGCCCAGTGCCGGTAAGGGAGGGGGGATGCGGGGCTGGTGAACGACCACGCCAAGCGGGATGGCTGGGGGTGACAGGAGACAATGAGCGTGGAGGATTGTTTAGCAGCACCAAACGCCGAAGAGGGAGAATAACCTAAAAAATAAAACAAAACGTAACTTGCGCTCGTGGCTTGCTGCCGCCCCCTAATAACTGCCACCCGCGGCGGACCGCACCTCCTAGCGACGCCACTGAGTAACTGTTCTCCTCAGATGCCTACTGTTATCACTGAAGGCGAGCTACATTAGGTCACCCTTACAGAGTCCTTGCAGCTTCAGTATACGTGCTATACATAGCTCCGAACAGCTATTGTGTCCATTAGGAGATCAAAGATTTTAAATGCTGCTCGCTATCACCAGGTCGTACATGCTAATAATTGGCCATGCAAGGCGTATGCTTAATGACGCGCATTAAAAAGAAGCAGATACCATTTGCGTACATTGTTTGCCTTTTATTGGAGCTCATATTTTAACTGGTCGCAAATAACACATACTGGTGCAAATATTATTTGCGTTGCTGTATGTTTGTAGAAGAGAAGAAATAGGTGACAACTTAAAAACATCTCTGAACTGTCATTGCGCAGTTGTTCCAAGACCCTTGACTAGAGAGTAGTGCCACGCCTTGAGCACCTCACGGGTGAGTAGTCCGCTCTAAAAAACCCTTACTGATTGATTGATTGATGGATGATCAGGATAGCGCTCACATTTTTTTTGTAAACAGGTTCAATATTTCTTCTATGATCTTCCTAAAACATTTCTTTTCTTAAATAGATAGCAATGTAAAATTGAACCATGAACTTAAATTTGAACTTTGAAAAATGTATATCTGCTCTATCAGGCTCTTGCACTGAGTGTTATCACAACGACACTCAAATATGAAGCCGGAAATTCATGTAAAGATAATAAAGAGCTTTTCTGTTACATTTTGTCGAGATATAAACAGCGGTGAATTTGCACATCTTTCAAGAGATGATGTCAGGAAAGCCGTTGGTACGTCTGACTTTGCAGTGTGCACTATGGAAGCACTGGGCATTTTGTGCAAGAAAGGCCTTTGCATTGTATTCAGTTTTTCGGCCTTAGAAAAACTCGACGGATGGAATAGATTGCACTCATTCTGCTGTCCTCTCCCACAACATTTCGGCATCACACAAATTTGGCTGGTGTTGGTAAAATTTTGCAAAAGAGACATTGCCACTGAGTCATGAGTATGAAATAACTTTTTGCATAAGTTGGTTCAGCGAAAGGTCAGTGCAAATATTCACTGGCACTGCTTCAATATATGGAATCCCACCTCCGATGTTAAAAACATTATGGGCAAAGCCAATAGGTCTTGCTGTTTTTCAAGAGCACATTTGCATGCCCTTTCAAAGCTGCAACCGCCACTTGCAAGGTGAAAGCTCCAATACTTCAACCTCTTCCTAAATATCCCTTGACAAAGACACATGTCTGTCGCAGCTGTAACTAGAGTTCCCTTGAGTCAGATACATATACTTCCAGAGGCAGCAGGCATTTCTTTAAATCTATACTACAGGTCCTTGCGTCAGATAAGTCACATAGGGGCACATGCATCAACCTATTTAGGAAGTGCAAACAGTGCAAATCGGTAAATTCGGCCGTTTGCGCTTCCTAAATACGTTTTTGGGATGCATGAAACAATTTTTCAAAATTCGTTTTTTTTTGCATTTCCTAAAAATGCGAATGCATTTAAGGAATCGCATTTGTGCGATTCCTTAAATACAATGCATCAATTTAAAAAAAAATGCGAATTTTGAAATAGGAAGTGCAAATTACCACAAGGTTGACCCTCGTGTTAATTTGCGAAATTCTTTAAAAAAGCACAAAAATGCATTTTGGAAAGTGTCATGTTACAGACACACATGTCCTTAGGACATGTGTGTGTGAAACATGCACTTTAAAATACATTTCAGGGGTGCAGGGGGGGATCCTTTGGACCCCCCTCTGCACCCTTGCAATGCATCAACAAATTGCGAATTCCAAAAAATAGAAATACAACACGGCATTGATTCCTATGGGCCTCTAGGCCCATAGGAATCAATGTAATGCCATTCCTTAATTGCGATTCGCAATTAAGGAATCGCAAATTCCGAAAATTAAGAAATCCTAAAAAATTTTAGGATTTCTTGATGCATAGGATTTTGCAATTCCTAAATTGCGATTCCTTAATTTTCGCAATTTAGGAAATGCAAATTCCTACAATGATGCATGTGCCCAATAGACTTCCACTCAGCTCCCTCAATCTCAGGATTCCAAAGAATCATGAACAGATCAAATGCCCTTGAATGCCTTCTTTTGTTTAAACTGGAAAGGAACAATGGCAAAAATCTTGTGGGCACATGCATCATTGTGACCTGTTCTCAGGACACCCCCGCGCCGCGCGGCCACCCGCTGTAGCGTGTGCGTTGCTCCCCGCTGCTGCCCTCAGCCTCGCTGAGCCCGCCCCGACGACCCCGCCCCCCGCTGTAGTTGCGTGCTTGTGATTTATTTCGACTGCATTTTTCGTTCTTTGGCCTCATACTGTACTGTTCCCATATTATTTGTTTTGTTGGCTGTTTCTCATATTGTTTCCCATATTGTTTGTTTTGTTGGCTGTTTCTCACTGTGCCCCCCGCCCCGCTCCCCGCTTGCTGCCGTGCTTACGGCCACGCCCCCTTTTCCTTCTGTGCCCTCCCCGCCTCCCAGCTGCTCCTCCCTCCCTCCCACTTGGCCATAAATGGCGACCGCGCGGCGCAGGTGAGTGTGACCTGTTCTCAGGACACCCCCGCACCACGCGGCCACCAGCTGTAGCATGTGCGTTCCTCCCCGCTGCTGCCCTCAGCCTCGCTGAGCCCGACCCCACGACCCCACCCCCCGCTGTAGTTGCGTGCTCGTGATTTATTTTGACTGCATTTTTCGTTCTTTGGCCTCATACTGTACTGTTCCCATATTATTTGTTTTTTTGGCTGTTTCTCATATTGTTTCCCATATTGTTTGTTTTGTTGGCTGTTTCTCACTGTGCCCCCTGTGTCCTCCTCCCTGCTCCCCGCTTCCCGCCACTGTGCTTGCGACCACGCCCCCTTTTCCTTCTGTGCCCTCCCCGCTCACGCCTCCCAGCTGCTCCTCCCTCCCTCCCACTTCGCCATAAATGGCGATCGCGCGTACGAGCAGCGTTGACGCACAGCAGGCGCGCCGATTGTGCGCCAAAGGTAAGCCCGTCTGCGCCCGTCCGCGCCTGGACCGCGCCCAGCGCCCGAACCCCTGGCCCCCGCAGACACCAGCCCACCCGCCGGACCTACGACGCCACCGAACTCAATGCACTCAACCCCGGCCGGATCCCTGGATGCTACCGAGCCACCCCGAGACGCACCCAAGGACCCTTCAGCTGCCACTCCTGCAAGTTCTCCTGCATCCGGACCTGCACCGCACCCACCAAGCCGAGAACCAGCAGCAACCACCTGAAGTGCATCCTGCTCAACACCTGCTCCGTCCACAGACACGCCGTGGAGCTCTGGAACCTCCTCGACACAACATCACCAGATGTCGCCTTCCTCACGGAAACCTGGATGAACGCCTCCTCAGCGCCCGATATCGCCATCGCCATCCCAGACGGTTACAAGATCATCCGGAGGGACCGCGGCAACCAGACCGGAGGAGGCATCGCCATCATCCACAGGAACACCATCCGCATCACAAACAACTCCGACGACACCCTCACAACCGCCGAACACCTGCACTTCCAGATCCACACTGACCCCAAGACCACCCTCAGAGGCACCCTCATCTACAGACCCCCGGGACCATGCACACAATTCAGTGAAGACATCGCCGACCTAATCAGCCACACGCCCTACCCTCCGCTGACTACATCCTCCTCGGGGACCTCAACTTCCACCTGGAGAACAACAACGACCTCAATACCGCCACCCTGCTGGACAACCTCGCCACCCTCGGTCTCAAGCAGCTGGTGACCACCCCCACCCACTACGCCGGACACACACTCAACCCCGTCTTCTCCTCCAGCAAGGACATCACCTATTTAGGAAGTGCAAACGGTATGAATCTGTAAATTCGGCCGTTTGCGCTTCCTAAATACGTTTTTGGGATGCATGAAACAATTTTTCAAAATTCGTTTTTTTTTTGCATTTCCTAAAAATGCGAATGCATTTAAGGAATCGCATTTGTGCGATTCCTTAAATGCAATGCATCAATTTTTAAAAAAATGCGAATTTTGAAATAGAAAGTGCAAATTAACACGAGGTTGACCCTCGTGTTAATTTGCAAAATTCTTTAAAAAAGCACCAAAATGCATTTTGGAAAGTGTCATGTTACAGACACACATGTCCTTAGGACATGTGTGTGTGAAACATGCACTTTAAAATACATTTTAGGGGTGCAGGGGGGTCCTTTGGACCCCCCTCTGCACCCTTGCAATGCATCAACAAATTGCGAATTCCAAAAAATAGAAATGCAAAACGGCATTAATTCCTATGGGCCTCTAGGCCCGTAGGAATCAATGTAATGCCATTCCTTAATTGCGATTCGCAATTAAGGAATCGCAAATTCCGAAAATTAAGAAATTCAAAAAAAAATTAGGATTTCTTGATGCATAGGATTTTGCAATTCCTAAATTGCGATTCCTTAATTTTCGCAATTTAGGAAATGCAAATTCCTACAATGATGCTTGTGCTCAATAGACTTCCACTCAGCTCCCTCAATTCCAAAGAATCATGAACAGATCAAATGCCCTTGAATGCCTCCTTTTGTTTAAACTGGAAAGGAACAATGGCAAAAATCTTGTGGGCACATGCATCATTGTGACCTGTTCTCAGGACACCCCCGCGCCGCGCGGCCACCAGCTGTAGCGTGTGCGTTCCTCCCCGCTGCTGCCCTCAGCCTCGCTGAGCCCGCCCCGACGACCCCGTCCCCCCTTGTAGAAGCGTGCTTGAGATTTATTTCGACTGCATTTTTCGTTCTTTGGCCTCATACTGTACTGTTCCCATATTATTTGTTTTGTTGGCTGCTTCTCATATTGTTTCCCATATTGTTTGTTTTGTTGGCTGTTTCTCACTGTGCCCCCTGTGCCCCCCGCCCCGCTCCCCGCTTCCCGCCGCCGTGCTTGCAGCCACGCCCCCTTTTCCTTCTGTGCCCTCCCCGCTCCCACCTCCCAGCTGCTCCTCCCTCCCTCCCACTTCACCATAAATGGCGACCGCGCGTACGCGCAGCGGGCGCGCCGATTGTGCGCCGAAGGCACGCCAAAGGTAAGCCCATCTGCGCCCGTCCGCGCCTGAACCGCGCCCAGCACCCGAACCCCTGGCCCCCGCAGACACCAGCCCACCCGCCGGACCTACGACGCCACCGAACTCAACGCACTCAACCCCGGCCGGATCCCTGGATGCTACCGAGCCACCCCGAGACGCACCCACGGACCCTTCAGCTGCCACTCCTGCAAGTTCTCCTGCATCCGGACATGCACCGCACCCGCACCCACCAAGCCGAGACACAGCAGCAACCACCTGAAGTGCATCCTGCTCAACACCCGCTCCGTCCACAGACACGCCGTGGAGCTCTGGAACCTCCTCGACACAACATCACCAGACGTCGCCTTCCTCACGGAAACCTGGATGAACGCCTCCTCAGCGCCCGACATCGCCATCGCCATCCCAGACGGTTACAAGATCATCCGGAGGGACCGCGGCAACCAGACCGGAGGAGGCATCGCCTTCATCCACAGGAACACGATCCGCATCACAAGCAACTCCGACGACACCCTCACAACCGCCGAACACCTGCACTTCCAGATCCGCACCGACCCCAAGACCACCCTCTGAGGCACCCTCATCTACAGACCCCCGGGACCACGCACACAGTTCAGTGAAGACATTGCCGGCTTCATCAGCCCGCAAACCCTCCCCTCCGCTGACTACATCCTCCTCGGGGACCTCAACTTCCACCTGGAGAACAACAACAACCGCAACACCGCCACCCATGCTGGACAACCTCGCCACCCTCGGTCTCAAGCAGCTGGTGACCACCCCCACCCACTATGCCGGACACACACTCGACCCCGTCTTCTCCTCCAGCAAGGACATCACCTTCAGCCACGCCACCGGACTCCACTGGACAGACCACAGCTGCGTCCACTTCAGCTACAGAAAGAACACGATCCATCACCACCAGCAACAGGTTGCACGCAGAAGATGGACCAAGATCACCACCGACCAGCTCGCCGTTTCCTTGAGCCAGGACCCCCTGCCAGCTCAGCGAACCCCAGCCAGGCCGCCAACAACCTCAGGAAGTGGATCAGCAACTGCGCAGACAACCTCGCCCCACTGAGGACACCGCCCAGCAGACCCGGTAGCAAGAAAGCACCATGGTTCACCGACGAACTCAAGAGCTCCAAGAGGAACTGCCGAGCCCTCGAGAGAGCCTGGCGCAGAGACCCAACACCAGACAGCATGACCACCCTCAAGCTCGTCACTCGAAAACACCACCAACTGATCCACGCCACCAAGAAAACGGCATTCAAGGAACGACTGGACAACAACGTCCACAACAGCAAGGAACTCTTCAACATCGTCAAAGAGCTCTCCAACCCCAGCGTCGGAAACGACGAGATCACCCCTTCACAAGACCTCTGCAACTCCCTCGCCTCCTACTTCCACAACAAGATCGCGGACATTCACAACAGCTTCAGCACACAGCCAACGCACCCCACGACAGCACCTGCACCCCCCACCACCACCCTCCGCGCCTGGACCCCAATCAACACCGAGGAAACCCTACGCACGATGAACTCCATCCACTCCGGATCTCCAACCGACCCCTGCCCTCACCACGTCTTCAACAAGGCCGACTCCGTCATCGCGCCCCACCTGCGGGACATCATCAACACCTCCTTCGACACCGCGACCTTCCCGGAGAGCTGGAAGCATGCCGAACTCAGCGCTCTACTGAAGAAACCATCAGCGGACCCCACCAAACTCAAAAACTACCGCCCCACATTGCTCCTCCCGTTTCCGGCCAAAGTCATCGAGAAGACCGTCAACAAGCAGCTGACTGCCTTTTCCTCGAGACAAATGGATCCCTCGATTACTCGCAGTCCGGCTTCCGGGCCAACCACAGCACTGAGACCGCCCTCATCGCAGCCACTGATGACATCCGAGCCCTGCTCGACAACGGGGAAACAGCGGCCCTCATCCTCCTGGACCTTCCCGCGGCATTCAACACTGTCTGCCACCGCACCCTAGAGCAGCGCCTCAGCAACGTCGGAATCCAAGAGAAGGCACTAGAATGGATCATCTCCTTCCTCGCCGGAAGGACACACAGAGTCCGCCTCCCCCCGTTCAGATCAGAAGCCACCGAATTCATTTGCGGCGTTCCTCAAGGCTCCTCGCTCAGCCCCACCCTCTTCAATGTCTACATGAGCCCCCTTGCGGCAATTGCACGCCAACACAACCTCAACATCATCTCTTACGCCGACGACACCCAGCTGATCCTCTCCCTCACCAACGACCCCGCCACCGCCAGAGCCAGCCTACACGAGGGGATGAAAGACGTAGCCGAGTGGATGATGAACAGCCGCCTGAAACTGAACTCAGACAAGATGGAAGTCCTCATCCTGGGATCTTCGCCCTCCTCCTGGTGGCCCCCTGCCCTGGGCAGCGCACCCAAACCAACAGACCACGCACGCAACCTGGGCTTCATCCTGGACTCCTCCCTCTCCATGACCAGACAAGTCAACGCCATCTCCTCGTCATGCTTCAACATCCTGCGCATGCTATGTAAGATCTTCCGGTGGATCCCCACCGAGACCAGGAAGACGGTCACCCAGGCCCTCGTCACCAGCCGACTGGACTACGGCAACTCCCTCTATGCCCGAACCACTGCCAAACCCCAGAAGAGACTCCAGCGAATCCAGAACGCCTCAGCAAGACTCATCCTGGACATCCCCCGATACAGCCACATCTCCGGACACCTGAGAGACCTGCACTGGCTCCCGGTCAACAAGAGAATCACGTTCTGACTCCTCACCCACGCACACAAAGCCCTACACAACCAAGGCCCAAGATACTTCAACAACCGCCTCAACTTCTACACTCCCACACGCCAGCTTCGATCAACCAACCACGCCCTTGCCGCCGTCCCCCGCATCCGAAGAGCCACCACAGGAGGAAGGTCCTTCTCCTACCTGGCCGTCAAGACGTGGAACTCCCTCCCGACCCACCTCCACCTGACCCAAGACCACCTCACCTTCAGGAAGCAGCTCAAGACCTGGCTGTTCGAGCAGTAGCGGACCCCCCCTCCCCAAGCGCCTTGAGACCCTCTGGGTGAGTAGCGCGCTATATAAATGCTGTGATTGATTGTGATTGATTGAGCAAGTCTAATTAATGTTCCTGGATTCAACTGCTTAAATAAATATCCCATTGCTGGATTATGATTGTGAAAGCCATTATCGAGCATCCAGTTGAGACCCTTGTATGCTTTTAAAGAAGCGACACAAATTTCGATAGGTAGCACCAATCACTTGTATGTATAAAATGTATATATTTGATACCCGGGGCAGAAGTTACGAGGGGAAAGAGTGATGAATACGCAGGCTTGAACACAAAGGGGCTCCTTTATGAGCACTTGCAACACTATTGTGTTGCTGGTGCATCACTTTTTATGATGCACCGGAGGCGTAAGAAATGCACCATGTTGCACCCTATTATCAAAGTGACACATCTAGGCAGATGCGTCACTTTGTAAACACATGCGCTACATTATACCTGTATCAGGTATAATATATGCAGGGTGGGCGTACCCCCGCATCCAAGTCTCATAGAAGTGGCGCAGTGAAATCAAACAGATGTCACTGTGCCACTTCTAGGACAATACTGCGTCAATATCTTACACCTGCCTCACACCAGACGTAAGACTGATGCAGGCCCTTTCACATGGTGCTTGCCCCATGTGAAAGGACACATTGCTGGAGTTGCATCTGTTTTACGACACACCCCAACGATGCGTCACTTTTGGGCCAACAGATACGTCAATAATACTGACGTATCTGTCATTCTTTGCGACATGATGCGTCATACAGTAAATATGATGCATCCATCATGTCGCAAGGAGGGCGCAATGAAAAGTGACGCATCTCTGTTTTTACGCAGCATTGCATCTCTTTACATAAATTAGGCCCAAAGTTCTTTGAAAAAAGAAAAGGTGGAAATGATAAAGCATGAGTGAAAATGAGCAGAGACATGAGTGCAGTATTAGGAGAGAGCAGTGAAAAAGTGAAGGAGTGGAAACATCTTACCTTGGGAGAGAACTATGACAGCCGCCCTTAGGAGAAAGAAGAGCAGCGGTCAAGCAGTGGCGGCTGGCATGTAAGGAGAGTGAGGGTTGCAAAAAAAAAAGTAAAAAAACAAGTAAAAAAATCCCACTTACCTTCCTGATGCAACGTCCTCCTCCTCACTAGGGTCTTCTCCAGGCGTCAGGCTCCAGGAAACTACAGCAACCAATCATTGCGCAGCTCTCATCTCGCCACTCCAGAGGACACTGAAGCCCTATGCTGTCTCTAACCCAGTTGTCTCTCACCCAGCTGTCTAAGACAGCTGGGTTAAAGAAGTTTAAAATGTGCATTTCTGGCTTGGCCGGCACAAGACAGCCGGCCAAAAAGAAATGCTCATTTTAAACCTAAATGCCCTGTCTATCATTGCTTTCTGCTGCCGCCTTACAGGAAGAAGCAGAAATCAGAAAGCCCTGCACCCCCGTCCTGACACTCGGCTTGGGACAGGGTTTTAAAAAAATAACGCCTTAATAAATTTTATTTTATTACCATTTAATTTTTTCTTCTGGGGCATATCTTCTATGGGGCGACGCTGCTCCGCCTTCACGGAGGAGCCGCCCATGTGGTCTAGCACTGCTGTTGTGTGTTAAAGGCCAAATGGTGATGTCAGAGTGTGAGGATATACCATATCCAATCATACACAGTGAGACTAAAGCACTTCCAGAGCGGGACAATCTTAAGAAGAAGGGAAACCACTGAATCTGAATGAAGACGCTGAGCTGGATAAAAAAAGCAATCAACTTATGAGCATGTGCATTCCCAAAGCCCGCTCAAATATCCTGATTCCAAGTCATATGTTAAATTCTGACATGTGCTGTAACTCCTGACGAGCACTGCAATAAATATAGTATCCCTAGGATGAATTTCAGAATGTCACCCCTGCTGCTATTCATAGTTGGAAAAGGTCCGGTAAATACTGTGGGAAAACTTGTAAGATGATATGATCCTGATGATGGAAGTCTGGGGCAGTGGTCCAACATGCTTAAGGTATACTTCCCAGAAGTCAGTGGTTTGAAGAACTTGAGTGTGCCCAGCTCCTGCAGTCCATCACGTAGCTTTGACATCTGCCATGGTCTGGCTGACTTTTCTTTCTCATGCACTGGTATGAGTGGCATGACTTTAAAAACTATGACACCAAGTTGTTCAGGCTTGGGAACAAAATGGGTTTGAAAGTGCTGGGCCCATAGGTTCTGGATCTATTCTAAAATTATGATCCAATGGTTCTTTTTAATAGCATGAAAGCGTAGAGGGGAGAAATACTTTATGAATGACAATCGATTCAAATGGGATTTCTTAGGACACACAGTAACCACTGACAACTATGGAAGATTAGTTAGTTTATCACAAAGCCAAGAATAACTGGACATAAAGACACCTCAACACAAGAATGTAAAAATACATTGAAATTAGTGTAAGACCTAATATGTGTATCAGTCGGAGTCGTTGGAACAAAAGCAGAACAATCAGTTCAAGAAGTAGGATACAGAAGATCAAACATCATGAGTCCAGGTTTCCTTGCATCGAGTGTTGTTTTCTTTTTTTTTTGTCATTTACTACCCTGGTCATACAGGTAAAGTCTAAAAGGGAATGACACACTACCTCAGAGTTCTGGGGGACAGAGCCTTAGAGCAGAATAGGCTAAGCCAATAGTGACGTCATACCCACCAAGACCCTTGTACAGAGTCCAAAGGCAACAAAGGCAAGCTGCACTGTAAAGCTTTTAGCCCACATTCAGGCCACCACCTGCTATATCCGACAACCCTTGAGTGTGGGCGAGGGCAGCTTAATCATTGGACCGGGGGGGGGGGGGGGGGACCCGTCCAAAATCTCACTGTTGACCCCAATTCAAAAGATGCCAAAAAGCTCTCCTATTCTGATTGCCCGATCTGATTCAGTTCAGCCTAGAAACTTGCAATATTGATGTCTCTTCGGGCCAAAAGAATGGAATAAAACATAAGATTTTTAGCTGGACCCGTGACTCCATCTATCAGACCAAAGATTACAAGCACCAGATTTATAATAATTTGCCGATCTAAAGCAGTTGACAGTAGGGTGCTTATAGAATCCCAAAAAAGAGCTAAAATTGGGCAATCCAAAAGCATGTGTAAGTCCGACGCAGCAACTTCTCCGCACCTCATATTAGATACAGACTTTCCCTGTGAAAATTTAGATAGCCTCTGGGGGGAATAGTAGGCCCTATGTAATGTGAAGAGATGATTCCGTCACAACCATGTTGGTTTCACAATATCCTATAGCATCTTAAATGAATCGAGCCAAAGACTTGTCACATCATGAACTAACAGGGAAGTCCCCCAGAGATTATCGGCCAGTTAAAATTTGCCATCTATCTCCTCTAGAATTGTATGGTAGCAAAAGGAGATCTCCTTCTTAGCAGGGATTTTATTTAGCAATTGGAGCTCAAGATGGTTACCTCCTCCTACTGGGAATCTGCACTTGGTTATGGACTGTGACTGAGCCCAGCTAGCTATCTGCAGGTACTTGATCCTTGAAAGGTCTGAACCTGTCCTGTCTCTAAGAGATTCCCATGGTAAGAGAACCCCTTCACAAAACAAGTCGCCCCATTCCTTCACCCCTGCATCTCTCAAAGGCAAAGCGAGACTATCCTTAAGCCAGCTCGGGCTCCCCATTGAATCCCAAAGAGGTGCTTTACTGGAAAAATAACCCAACTGAACGGAACAACGCAATTTAAACCATGTTTTAGCCATACCGTGTCAAACTTTTAGTTTTAGTTTTTTAAAGAATTTGTGGTCCCTGAATTTGAACAAAAATCCCTCCTGTGAGAGGCTTGCCCCACTAAGCATAGCTCTAAACATGCAGCCTATCCTAGAAATGGAGGGCATCTTCAAAAGCATACGAGAATGGGTAAATTGAAATGGCCAAGCATACAATTGAAGATCAGGGGCTGCTAGGCCTCCTTTCTCCCTTCGATGCCTTAGTTTTTTCCAGGCAATCCTAGGTATGTGTTGTGCCCAGATAAATGAGCTAATGTCGCTCTGCCGTTTTAATAAAAGAGAAGATTCAAAATATAAAGGAATAGTGTTAAACAAAAAGGTGACTTTAGGCAAAATGGAAACTTTTATGAGGTTAACTCTACCCAAAATGGACAAAGGTAAAGTCGACCAAGTTCTCATAAGTTTCCTACAGTCTTTTGCTACTGCCAGAAAATTTCTTTCAGCGATTCTGTTAATATCTTGAACTATAGTGATACCTAGGTATCTCATTTTTGTGCTGGACTGCACTCCCTCCATTAAATCCTCATTGTTCCAGCCCATAATCTCTGTTTTAGAGACATTAATCTCATATCCAGAGATGTCTCCAAACTCCTGAGCAAGTTTAATCACTGACAATTCTGAGGAAAGGAACAAAATGTCATCCGCGTACAGGGCTACCTTTCTCTCCCACTCCCCATACTTGAAAGACTTAATGTTAACGTCATCCTTTAGTTTTTGGGAAAAAGGTTCAATGTATATATCAAATAGGAGAAGGGAGAGTGGGCAGCCCTGACGTGTTCCTCTTGTGATGTTAAAAGAGTCAGATAATACTCCATTTACTAAGAGGCAGGCTGAGGGGTTTTGATAAAGCAATCTCACGGCGCGACGAAATCCATCTCCGATGTTAAAGTTACCTAAGACCCCCGACAGGTATAACCAATTCACCCTGTCAAAGGCCTCAGTAGCATTGAGCGTGAGAACAGCCAATGGTATAAAGCAGATGGATGCCACGTCTATAGCACCTATCAGACCGCATGTTAATACAAACAGTTGTCGACCCTTAACAAAACCTCTTTGGTCTTGGTGCAAGATGTCCCCAGCAACTGACCCCAATCTATTCGCCAGGATGGAGGCAAAAATTTTATAATCGACATTAAGTATGGAAATTGGTCTATAAGACCCACAGTTTGATGCTGGTTTACCTGGCTTTAATATCAGAGTTATAGATGCCATATTACATGAAGCTGGAGGTGACATCCCATCCCAGAAAATTTGATTAAATAAGGTAGTTAGACAAGGAACCAATATTGGTTCCAAAGCTCTGTAAATCTCAGCAGGTAGGCCATCCGGACCTGCCGCTTTTCCCTTTTTACTGCCCATAATAGCAGCTTGAACCTAGTCCTGCGTAATAACTCGCTCTAAGGAGTCACGTTGATCCAAGGTAAGTGAAGGAAGTTGTATCTCCCTCAACCAGCCTTCAATATTACCTGTTTCGACAACTTTATTCTCCCTATAGATATCTTGAAAGAACTGTCTAAAAAGATTCCGGATATCTTCATCCTATGAATAGACCAAATCATCCTGGGTAATCGAACTAATGTTGTTACGTACTTGATCAGTCTTTGATTTCCAGGCTAAAAGTTTGCCTGCTCCTTCTCCATATTGGAAGTGGGCGATTTTACTAGCTTCCCATCTTTGCATGATACGAGCATTTAACACTGAGTCTAAATGCCCTTTAGCACGCAGAAGCTTATGTTGTAAGTCCTGTAAGAAGCTAACTGAGACGTCTGAGTGGAGATCTATTTCTCTTTGTATCTTTACAATGTCCGCCTCTTTAGAAGCTAGCTCTTCTCTATACAATTTTCTCTTGTACGTAACCCTACTAGTTATTTGTCCCCTTAAGAAGGCTTTATACGAGTCCCAGACACAACCCAAAGAGGCTGAGCCTAGGTTCACTTTCATGAATGATTCAGATTCTTTTACCAAAAAGGAAATCTGCTCATGTTCTAAAAGAAGGGAACGGTCGAATGACCAAATCCTGGGGGAAACTTTAGAAAAGCTGTCCATTCGCAAATTAACCGCAGAATGATCAGATAAATGTGAAGGGAGATAGGTAACATTTTTACCACACTTTTCAAGGTCTGACTAATCAGGATAAAATCAATCCTTGATTGATGATGATATTTATGATTATGGAATGAAACACCTGGCTATTTACCAGACCTTATTCTCCAAATATCCAAAAATCCATACTGCCTCATATTTTTCAATAGAAAAGCCCTGGTTTTAGAAGGGATTGATTTATCCAGGAGAGGATCAAAAACAATATTGAAGTCTCCTGCCAGGATAATAGGGCCCGAATAAAGTAATACATTTAAAAAAATAGATTTAAGGACAGAGGGGTCATCCTGGTTCAGACCATAATAACCCGCAATCGTTACTGATGTACCCGCAATGATCACTGTTACAATTACCCATCTGCCTTCAGGGTCTACCAACTTAGATACTAAGCGAGCTTTTACTGATTTTTTTAAACAGAATCTCTACTCCCCTAATATTCGCAGTCTGGGTAGTAACAATACAAAGATCTATCCATCTATTGTCCTTAACCAGAGGTAGCATCTCTGGTTCTGTCATGTGTGTCTCCTGGAGAACAACGACCTGCGCACCAGAATCACGAAGATACTGCAAAAATGTTTCCCTCCTGGGTTCTGGTTCAGGCCGTTAATATTCCAGGAGAGGATCTCCAGACTATTCAAAGAAAGAGTTGCTTCCTCCCTTTGCGCTCCCAGTACCTAACATAAGCACATAAAAGCTCTTGAACTCATACATCAATGCCATTTTTAAAAAAGTCACCCTTTCAAACACAACAATCATTACAGGGAAAGAAATGGGGGAATTTTTTAATTCTTTACCAAGCAACACCCACCCACCTTCCCAGTGCCCTACTCTAACCCACCACCCCCATGGGAAACCCTTGCCATATCAATCTGGACAAGTCCAGAGATAGCTTCTCATCAGACTCCCGCACACTAAAATATTACCCCACCAAGTTCAGCGAGGATGCCAAAGGTACCTACAGCATACATCATATGTTGGACTCAAAATATGTGATTCCTATATATGTGCATTTTTTTTTTTTTTTAGATTATAAGGCTATTCCATATTTCTACTTGAGTATCTCACTTAAGTGTCTTCTTAATACATGGAAGGAGCGAGGGAAAAAAACACCCAACCAAAGCTGACTATATGCTACTCGAAGGACAAAAGGGGAAGAAAGAAAGAGACCCTGCCAATATACCAGACATGGGCACAGGCTAACCAGAAAACCTCCCTTATTGCCCCATTCTAACAGGAGTTCATCTGCTGCTACTACAGATCTGACATTGTACATCTTGTTGTTGTACATTATTTGCAGTGCCGCTGGAAACTTAAGATGTGCCACCGCCCCTAACTGCCTGAAGGCATCTAGTCTTCTCCCCAACTCCCACTGCTTATCCAGGGTCGTCCTTGATAGGTCTGACTTGATCTGAAAAGTGAACCCCTGACTGCTCAAGGATTTTTGTTTTAAAGCTTCATTAAGGATGAGCTCTTTGATGGAGTAGGTAAGGAATTTAACTATGATTTTCCTAGGTTTTGTTCGTTGAGGGATTTTCCTAAGTCTTCTACCCCAACCCAGCCCTGGGTCCCACGACTAGAATCTTCCCCTGATAATACACCTTCCAGCTCCATGGTAGTAGTAACAGGGGAGGGGGGAAAAAAGGGAGAAATTTGCCCAAAAGATTTTACGCGCTCCTTTGCTAATTCCAAAACTTGAGGCACTGCTTTAAAATACGATCCGAAAGAAGGAGTCAGTTTTGAGGAAAAGGTAGGAACTGGCTTAACTGCTTTCGCAACTTTGGGACCTTTAGCACGTTTGGCTTTTACCTCTCCGTACAAAAATGTAGAGGCATTAGATTTTTTACTAGTGCTATGACTCAAACCTTGAGTCTGAGCCTTCGCAACTATTGTTGTGCCCGGTGAAAGACCTTTTTTCCCTCCCAAGTCTCCTGAATTAAGTTGCACCTTAATCCACTGTCTTCCCCTTTTCCGTACTGTGTTGTGATCAGGGGTATCTACTACCCTCGCCCCTGCAGGGGAATCTGTTACGGTGTCTATCGTGTCCCCTATCGTGCACCTCAAAGACTCACCACACTGCAGATTCTGTGTCTCCGCTTACTGAGCGTCCTCCACTACAACCGTCGTTTTAACCAGGGAGTCTCTGCACCGCTCGGAGATACCAACACCAATACCGCCACTCTTACTGCTGCACCCCCGCATAACTCGGAGGAGGCTCCAAAGCTTACGTCCCCTACGGAGCTCCAGGGCGGCTGACCTCCAGCGCGATAACCTTGGGGAGTGAGTGGTTGCTTCTGTGACAAACATACACAGCGGGAAAATAGAAACGGAAAAGCGCAACCACAGGGAAAAAAGCAAAATCCAGACACGCCTGTGTGAAGCCGGTATGAAGAACGCGGACGCTGCTTTTCCGGACGCCACCGAAAGCACGAAGGTAGGAACTCCTGGCTTTTTAGAAAATTATATCTCCGGAGCAGAAATAACAGTCAGCGCCTCATTCTTGCCTCATTTCTTGATTAAAATCGTGCTCGGAACCTCTGGCATATCTTTAACCCCTTCGACAGCTCATCATGAGGTACGCCTGTCGTACGCTGATGATGAGCTGAGCTCGTCATGTAACGCGGGTTTTTAAAAAACTCAGCGCACAGCGGGAAAACCGCTAGCGCGCATGAGGTTAAGGACAAGGCATTGCAAGAGCCCGGGACCGGAGCACTGCAGCAGCTCAACTCGCTGCCGCCATGTTTACCCCTCACTCTCTGGTCATAAATCTGCATCGAGTGTTGTTGTGTATAAAGCATAAATCTATCCCTACACTAGCACTATCATGACATCCCAACTGAAGCACCTTCCAGTGCAAGGCATAAAGGTGTCAGTCTGTGGAGTCTCCCAAAAATGTCTCTCTACCATCAATTGGTCGGATAGCATAAAGGCATCGAGACAGAGCTTGTTCTAAGATGCTGTTGAGAAATGGATGGAATCACACTTAAAGAGGGAAACACAGTGGAACAATCCTAGCACTAAAAATATGCAGCATCTTGGAAGAACCATTTTATGCCTTTCTTTTTTCTTTTTTTGTTTTATTGACATTTTTTTTTTTAAAATGACGTGTTACAACATAACAGGCTAGCATAGTATCAACGCAATGCAGGATTGATTATTAGTCACAATCTTTACAGCACACACCACTCCAAGGCTGGTGGAGGTTGTTAATCCTACCATTAACAGCATTATAAATTCATCGCTAGCCACAGCAGAAATCCCCAGTAAATGGAAGCTCGCAGCAGTTAAGCCCCTTCACAAAAAGGCCCTAGCTGACCCAACGACCCTCTCTAACATGCGGCCTATATCCCTGCTCCCATTGCTGTTCAAACTGGTGGAAAAGTTCGTTAACAGTCAACTTATGAGCTTTCTGGAGGAGAACAACATCCTACATCCCAACCAGTCAGGGTTTCGGTCGAAACACTCTACAGAATCTGCCCTGCTGTTCACAGCAGAGACCCTTCGAATGGCCATAGACCAGGGAAAGAAGGCTGTCCTGATTTTATTAGATTTGTCGGCAGCCTTCGACACGGTTTCACATAACATCTTAGTGGACCGGTTGGTGGCCGCAGGAATAGGAGGAACAGTCTTGGGTTGGCTTAGGAACTTTCTAAACAACAGACGCCAAATTACAGTTCTGGGCAAACTCCAGTCGGAAGCTAAGGTCATCAGCTCCGGGGTCCCTCAGGGCGCGAGGTTAAGCCCTGTCCTCTTTAATCTATACATGGTACCCGTGATTGAGCTAATTGCATCATTTCATATTAGTACAATATCATATGCAGAGACACTCAGCTTATCCTGGTACTGGATGGGGAACTGCCTGGGGCGGAGGAAAACCTGAAAAAATGCCTAACAGCCACATTTAAATGGATGACTGAGAACCACCTCAAATGCAATTCTGGCAAGACGGAGATCTTGCCTTTCGGAAATCAAAATCTGTTTTCCCCAAAAAACTGGTGGCCGGACAGTGCTGAAGCCCCCCCTGAGACCATCTTATCTGCTCGAAATCTTGGCATTAAATTTGATGACCAATTGTGCTTTAAACAGCAAGCGGTGGCCGTAGCTGGTATGTGTTTCCACATAATTAAATCTCTGAGGAAGTTTTTTGACCTTCTTCCTCTGTCAGCCAGAAAATCAGTCGCAGTTGCCTTAATAACTTCGAGGCTGGATTACTGTAATAGCCTATATGCTGGAGTCAATAAGTCTGTACTCCATAGGCTACAGATGGTCCAACATGCTGCTGCCCAGCTGGTGCTACGCTTTGCCCGCAAGTCATCTGCGTCAGCTGCGCTTAAAGCAATTGGCAAAAGGATCCTATTGTAGATCTTGCTGATCACATTTAGAGATTTTCAACAGCAAGGGCCCAAATATCTGTGTAACGGTTTTAAACGGTACCATCCCACCCGTTGCCTGAGGCCTGCTAGTCAGAACCTACTAATAATCCCCAGATTCAGACTGGCTACCAAAGGAGGAAAATCTCTCTTCGTCCTGGGTGCTAGGGCTTGGAATAAGCTTCCATCTTACCTTAGGTCATTGTCCCACGAAACTCAGTTCAGGAAAGCTTTAAAAACTTGGGTGTTTTCTCTTACAGATGTGGCCTGCAGAGCATTGGTGTAAAGTGTAAAGCATTCTCCATCGAGTTGATCTCTTTCCCTCAACCTTGTCATCTGGTTGTTTGAGCGCCAAGATACTCCTTGGAGTGATAGGTGCGCTATAAAAGTGTCCTTTATATTTACATTTACAAGGCAGAGAAGAAGTGGGGTACTTTCCCTACTTACAACTTTCAAATATTACAGGCATCTTCCCAAGAGTCCTTGCGGGTCACGCCATCCACTCCAAGCACGATCTCATAGGTAGCTTTCCATGGAATAGTGATGTTCTCGACGTGCAACATGCTGACCTTCATTCCCCGGCTTTCTCTGGTATGGAAGAAGACAATTTCTCTTATAGACTTTAGTCCACAATGTATCTCCTTCTCTCCTTGTTAAACTAATAATACAAAGGCTTTATTCTACCTAAGAAGAAGCTTCTTCCACCTGCATCACAAAACGTGAGAAAGAGCAAGATTCACAGCACACATGGAATTCAAACTTTCAATTCTAAAGCAAGAGCTTCCAGGGAAATAGTATTTGAGGCCTACAAGATTCAGCTAACATAAGAAAATGGCATACGAGCTTCACGGAGTTGCATCAGAAATAAGGCACGTTTAGTATATTTTCCTACCAACATATAAAATGACACGTTAATAAACACATTTAATTGATGAATAATTGTCAGTTGCACAACACAAGTTCTTCGCGTTAATGTTTTCTGCTGGTTACATTCTCTTCCTATGTTAACTCTCCGCGGTACCATTCAATTTCCAAAACGCATCACGATTCACGTTATAACATTTCACAATCTTAACTCTTCATGTTACTCAACAAAGGACTATAACTGAATGTGCTCTACATGTGTGATTATAAGGCACCCCTACAAAGAAAATGCAGTTTCCACTACATTAGGTGTATAATGTGATGGCTGGATCGCGCAGTGTGACAGATGGCACAGAACTAAGATATTGTCTATGTTAGTGCTTTGGGACCAAAATCCTGACTGAAAAAAGGGACAGATGTTGTTAACTGTTGTCCAGGCTTCTAGTTCTTTCAAAAGTATTGTGGATTATGCTTTCACATCAACATCTAATAAAGAAATAAGCCGGTAATTTTCAGGTTTTGTACTGTCCCATTTTGTTTATAAATAGGAAAAAGTATTGAACCTTTCCACAACGATGGAATGGTAGAAGTGGAGAAGGCATGCTTAAAAAGTGGTGTTAACTGTTCAGCCCCAAATCCATGTGAAGCTTTGAACACTGATGAGGGAACTCCATTGGGTCCTGGAGCACCATCTGTCCTCATTTTTAGGTCTCGCCTAGCGTATTGCGTAGCAATTGCTCTGCGAGAGATATGGAGAGCTGCTCCAGGAAAGCTAACCAAGGGGCTTTTCAATGCGGATTACCCACAGTACATGCGCTTCGTGCGCGCGCGCGCCATTTGCTCAACCCCCTATCCGACTTGAAAGGAAGCCTCTCGCACACCGCCATTCCACCATTTGTGCCTGAAAGCACTTCAAAGGCTCCCCCCCCATCAGACTTCAAAGGAATGTCTCGCCCGCCACGGCCACAGCAATGCCGAGAGCTTGTTTTTGGATCCATTTCAAGGTCGAAGCAACTAAACGCTGACGTCTTGTTCTTTTCTGTTCAGTCTCTGTGCGTGCACTTCTTGTTTTCTATTTGTATTCCGGTGTTTGTAGAACTTGGTTTAGAATGCAAAGTTTATGAACTCACTTTACCATCATCCTACCCCGCTACGTCTTTGTTTGCAGCTGTCTGCTTTTTCTTGCAGTTTTATTTCCCAAAAGTTCCTGTTTTTTCTTGCTCCGTTTTTTTCTTGCAGTTTTAGTCCCGATCTCCCACCATCACTCCTACCCGGCTCCATCTTTTCTTGCTCTGCTCCGTCTTTCTTTTGCAGCTCTGTCCACTTTTTCTTGCAGTTTTATTCCCCGATCTCCCACCATCACTCCTACCACGCTCCGTATTTCCTTGCTCCGTTTTTCTTGCACTTTTATTCCCCGATCTCCCACCGCGATCTCCCACCATCACTCCTACCCCACACATGGACCTCCCTGTGACTCTTCTGCCACCAGCTCTGTCTGCTCAGCGGGTCACCCAATACCATTCCAACCCCTCTTCCCCAATCTCCCACCATTACACGTACCCCGCTCCGTGTTTTCTTGCAGCTCTGTCCGCTCAGAGGGTCACCCAAAACCATTCCATCTCCTCTTCCATGATCTCCCACCATCACTCATACCCCGCTCTGTGTTTTCTTGCAATTTTATGTAGCACAAACTCGACCAGGAGGCATTGGAGCACTTTTACGGGGACCACTTACATTACACAAGGAATTAGTCTGCAGCTCTGGCCGTTATGCCTTATCTAACCCCTCTTTTTTCGCTTTCCCCTCCTTCGCAACCTTTGCTCTTCTCTCCCCTCTCTATTACTCTCCAACCTTTTAATAAAGCTTACAGCAGAGAGTATTCAATGCCCAGTATGTACAAGTTGAGAGTAAAACGATTTTACCTCTCTTCTTCTCTACGTCTTTTTCCTAACCTCTTCTCTGTGGCCTCTCCGCGCCATCTCTCTTCTCCCTCAGCCTCACCACCCTCACTCTTTCCACCCTCACTCTTCTCCCTCTTTTCCATCTCGGTTGTAGCCACTTTGCTCTCTCTTTCGCCTTCTTTCATACATTCCCTTTCTTTCTTCTCTTACCCACCCGTGTTCCTGTCCTGACGCTCTCAGTAGCGGTCGCTCCCCACGATCCCTGCTGGCCTGTGGTATCGTTGAACTGCGCTCTCTGCTTTGCGCCTTGTATAACTGCTGCCTGATTTTTAATAGAGCGCTGTGCCTCTCCTAACTGCTGCCTGCTTCATATTATAGCGCTGTGCCTCTCCTATACATTGAGCTTGCTTCATATTATAGCGCTGTGCCTCTCCTTTACATTGATCGATTATTTGTGCAGTCCTAGTCTGTATCGCTCGCTTTTACCTTAGACCTTTAATTATTGTTTGTACTGCTCGTTCCCCACAGCGTATCGCGACTTTGTGCCCCATCCTGTTCCGGTTTCGCTGCCATTTTGTTGTTGTTGTGCCTCGGAACCCGTCCTCTCCACCCCGCTCCCGCCTCCCAGCTGCTCCTCCCTCGCCCCACCCCCCTCCACTATCCACTTATGACGGATGCTTCTGCGCGCAGCGTTCACGTGCAGCGGTCGCGCCCCATGCGCGCCAAAGGTAAACCCGTCTGCGCCCTTCCGCGCCTGGACCGCACACAGCGCCAGACACCTGGCCCCTGCAAAATCCACTCCGCCCGCATTACATACGACACAACCCTCTCAGCTCTTAACCCCGGCCGCACACCACAATGCTACCAGGCTGCCCCAGTACTCACCCATGGACCCTTCACCTGCCACTCCTGCAAATTCGACTGCATCAGGACCCACACCAAATCCACAAACTCCAAACAGTGCTCCGACAACAACCACCTGAAGTGCATCCTGCTCAACACCCGCTCGATCCACAAACACTCCATTGAACTCCGGAATCTACTCAACACCACATCTCCGGACGTTGCCTTCCTTACAGAAACATGGATGAACGCCTCATCAGCTCCCGACATCGCCATAGCCATCCCGGACGGCTACAAGATCATCCGAAAGGACCGCACCAACCAATCAGGAGGAGGCATCGCCATCGTCCATAAGAACACATCACGACCAGCTCCGACGATAACCTCGCTACCGCCGAACACCTTCACTTCCAGATCCACACCGACCCCAAGACCACACTCAGAGGCACCCTCATCTACAGACCACCAGGACCCCGTACACAATTCAGCGAAGACATCACTGACTTCATCAGCCCACATGCCCTCCCCTCCGAGAACTACATCCTACTGGGAGACCTCAACTTCCACCTGGAAAAGAAAAACGACAGCAATACCACCAACCTTCTAGACAACCTAGCCAATCTCGGACTCAAACAACTTGTTGACACCCCCACCCACCTTGCCGGACACACGCTCAACCCTATCTTCACCTCCAGCAAGTACATCTCCTTCGATCACACCACAGCTCTCCATTGGACGGACCACAGCTGCATTCACTTCAACTACAAAAAGACCACGGCCCAGAACCCCCCACAGCCTATTCCCCGAAGAAACTGGAACAAAATTACCACCGACCAGCTCCTCACATCGCTTCACCAAAACCCTCCTGCAAAATCATCGGACCCAAACCAAGCAGCCACCAACATCTCACAATGGATCACCCACAGCGCAGACGAACTAGCACCCATGAAAAACCATCAAATCAAGCAAGGTAGCAAAAAAGTCCCCTGGCTCAACAACGACCTTAAGAAATCCAAGAAGCTCTGTCGTACCCTCGAGAAAGCCTGGAGAAAAAACCCAACCACTGACAACCTGGCCTCCTTCAAGAACGCCACCCGCAAACACCACCAACTCATCCGATCCACCAAGAAATCAGCATTCAAGGATCGACTTGACAACAACGCCCAAAACAGCAAGGAACTATTCAACATCGTCAAAGAATTTACCAACCCCACCGCCGGCACCAACGACATCACTCCCTCCCAAGACCTCTGCGACTCTCTATCCTCATTCTTCCACAACAAAATCGCCAACATACATAACAGCTTCAAAAACCACTCCGAAGACCAGCCCACTTCACCCACCCCGAACCAAAACCGCACTCTAACAACCTTTACGCCTGGAACCCAATTACCACTGAAGACATCATCCGCCTGATGAACTCCATCCACTCAGGATCGACAACCGACCCATGTCCCCACCACATTTTCAACAAAGCAGACTCGATCATCGCACCCCATCTCTGCGATGTCATCAATTGTTCCTTCAACTCCGCTACCTTCCCGGAAAGCTGGAAACATGCCGAACTCAGCGCCCTTCTGAAGAAACCCACAGCAGACCCCACTGAACTTAAGAACTACCGCCCCATCTCGCTCCTCCCATTCCCTGCCAAAGTCATTGAGAAAGCCGTCAACAGTCAGCTCGCGGCCTTCCTCGAATCCAACAAATCCCTCGACCCCTCACAGTCCGGCTTCCGAGCCAAACACAGCACCGAAATACGCCCTCATCGCAGCAACAGACGACATTCGAACACTACTGGACAACAGAGAAACGGTTGCCCTCATCCTACTTGACCTCTCCGCAGCCTTCGACACAGTCTGTCACAGCACCCTCATACAACGTCTCAACAACGTCGGAATACAAGGAAAAGCACTGGACTGGATCATCTCGTTCCTCGCCGGAAGAACCCAGAGAGTCCGCCTCCCCCCTTTCAGATCAGAGGCCACCGAAGTCATCTGCGGCGTACCACAAGGATCATCACTCAGCCCCACCCTCTTCAACGTATACATGAGCCCCCTCGCATCCATTGCACGCCAACACAACCTCAACATCATCTCCTATGCAGACGACACCCAGCTGATCCTCTCTCTCACCAAAGACCCAAATACCGCCAAAACCAACCTACACGAAGGAATGAAAGAAGTAGCCGAGTGGATGAAAAACAGCCGTTTAAAACTAAACTTGGACAAAACGGAAGTCCTCATCTTAGGTTCATCCCCCTCTGCCTGGGACAACTCTTGGTGGCCACTGGCCTTGGGAACCGCACCCATACCTACGGATCACGCACGTAACCTGGGCTTCATCCTAGACTCCTCCCTCTCGATGACCAGACAAGCCAACGCCGTCTCATCATCCTGCTTCAACATCCTACGCATGCACAAAAAAACATTCCATTGGATCCCCACCGAAACAAGAAAGACGGTCACCCACGCCCTGGTCACCAGCCGTCTGGATTACGGAAACACCCTTTACGCCGGAACCACAGCCAAACTACAGAAAAAACTCCAACGCATCCAAAATGCCTCAGCCAGACTCATACTGGACATCCCTCGTCAAGCTCACATTTCCGGTCACCTGAAAGACCTCCACTGGCTCCCCGTCAACAAGAGAATAATGTTTTGTCTCCTCACCCACGCACACAAAGCCCTCTACGACCTTGGACCCGAATGCCTCAACACGCGACTGTCCTTCTACACCCCCACCCGCCAACTACGATCATCCAATCAAGCCCTCGCCGCAATCCCACGCATCCATAGATCGACCATGGGGGGCAGATCCTTCTCCTACCTAGCGGCCAAGACCTGGAATTCTCTCCCCACCCACCTCCACCTTACTCAGAACCACCTCTCCTTCAGAAAACAACTAGAAACTTGGGTATTCGATAAGTAAATGCACCCCCCTCCCCCAAGCGCCTTGAGATCCTCTGGGTGAGTAGTGCGCTATATAAATTTTTGAACTTGAACTTCACTCTTCTTGCCCTTTCTCCTCTTCTTTCCACCCACTACCATTTCAATCCCTCTTCCCCGATCTCCCATCATCACTCCTACCCTGCTCCATCTTTTCTTGTTTTACAATGCTACATTCTTGAATGCTACGCATTTAACAGACAACAGTCGCCAATGGGCCTGAAGCCAGACAGAGTCATCCTGCCATCCGGCTTGATTAATGGATTTGCATTTGCACGTGAAAACATTAAACATGCCCGAGGTGCCAGCAGAGCTCAAGCCACACGGAGACATCCAGACATCCTCCTTACATGTTGTTTCCTCTGGGTGGCAAGTTATTTTACACGTAATTCCTAACATACAAAAGGTTCTCTTTTTTAGTAATATATAGTATCTTAAACATCAATGTGTTTGTGGTAAAATTGGAATGGCACTATGATGGGCGCATCTAAGTATTTCCCCCTGTTAGCAATATGTTAGGGCTTTTAGCCAATGTAAGTTTTTTTTTTCCCAAAAAACTTTATTTGTTAGTCACAGGCGAAGTCAAGGAGGTTTTGTATTATTTTGCTTAAACAACATTTGTACCTTATTTTAAGTTTACACAGTACACTAGATGATTTTCTCTTCCTTCTCTCTTTTTTTTTCTGTCACATTAGCGCAAAAGGTATATAACTTTCCATTATGTATCTTGAATGGAGATTAAAATTGCTCTCACATCTTTGGTCTCTTTGTCTCACACTCTATACTTTTATTTTACACTCGTTATTTTTGTTTCACACTTTTTCTTTGGCACACACATTACCAGCCGTCAGTGCACACTTTCGCCAGGCATACACCACCAGCCGTCAGTACACACTTCCACCAGGCAGACACACCACCAGCCGTTAGTGCACACTTTCACCAGGCACACACACCACCAGCCGTCAGTGCACGCTTTCACCAGGCAGACACACAATGGCAGCTGTCGGTGCACGTTTTAACCAACACACTTCTCCAACCGTCAGTGCACACTTTTGCCAGGCATACACCACCAGTCGTCAGTACACGCTTCCACCAAGCATACACACCACCAGCCATCAGTGCACGATTCCAACAGGCATACACACATCACCATCCATCAGTGCACGCTTCCACCAGGCACACACACCACTAGCCATTAGTGCACGCTTCCTATAGACACACACACCACCAGCTATCATCACAAGTCAGTGCATACTTCCATCATGTACACACACCACTAGCCGTTAGTGCACGCTTCCATCAGGCACACATCACCATCCGCTAGTGCACACTTTCACCAGACAGACACACAACACCAACTGTCATTGCACGTTTTAACAGGCACACTCCACCTGCCGTCAGTGCACATATTCACCAAACATACACACCACCAGCTATAATTGCATGCTTCCAAGAAACACACACACCACCAGCCGTCAGTGCCCACTTCCACTAGGCACACGCACACCACCAACTGTCAGTGCACATTTTAACAGGCACACTCCAGCAGTCAGTGCACGCTTTCACTAGGCAAACACACCACCAGCTATAATTGCACGCTTCCACCAGGCACACACACCTCCAGTTGTCAGTGCATGCTTCCACCAGGCACACACCACCATCCATCACTGCATACTTTCACCAGGCATACACACCCCCAGTTGTCAGTGCACACTTCCACTAGGCACACACGCCACCTGCCATCATCACCAGTCGTCAGTGCACACACAAATGCTATAGGTGTCACGTTTGCGAAAGTTAAAACTATTGGCATATTAAATGACAAAGCTATTAATTTCGCTATTTTCAAAACCAACACATAAATACATTTTTTTTTATTTACAATACCAATAGCTCAAACTTTCCGAATGCGAGACCTATTGCATTGCAAATTCTTGTTTTATTCAGGGTAGTTATCTCATCCACAGTGATGTTGGGGGTTTTGACGACTTTATCTGTTATTGGAGATTGTTGGTAAGGATAGGTGTTAATATATTTCTTAAAGTATCTCCAAAGTTCAATATGTCCCCTTTCTTTAAGGAAGGTGAATATTTTCAGCCATTCTGCCTTGATTTTCTTGGATCAAAACTCCCAAACGTTCTTTATGTTATTTCTTGAGTTTGGGGATTTTTGATCAATTTTCTTTTTGCCTTCAAGCCCCTTAAAAGACTGCGTTTTGTGTGAATTAGGTTCCCTGATTTGAGTTGTTGAGGGGGTCTCTGGGAGTGGGTATCCTGCACTTGGGTACCTCCAGTTCCTCCTCCTGGGGCTGCTTTTAACTCTACTAGGAGTGCTTCCCAGTGCTCCTGGGGAAGACCATGCTCATGACTATGGAATTTGAATCTTTATAATTTACCCACTCCTGGAGTTTTGGACTAAGATTGGTAGTCCATTTTATTCTACTCAGGACTTGGTGGCATTATTCGTCAGTTGAAACCCCCAGTGCTTCCAATTGTGTTGCAGTTTTCCCATTTAGCTGCAGGGTTATCCTCAGAGGCCTGTGATCACTCTCATCCCTGTTGTCCACTTCGAAGTTGTTAAAGTATGGTACTAGATGATCTAAAATAAAGATATAGTCTATTGTAGACTAATCCCTGAAGGTGGGGAGAGGGAGCCAGAGAGGAACCGCAGCTGTTTTGATAGTGTGAGCGGAGACCAAACTATGATTAAGAAAAAGCCGCTGCAATGGGGCGTCATCGATGTGCTGTAGGGTAAGCACTTTCAACTTCCCTAACTCCTGAGTATTCAGGTCGCTAGCGATAACGGGAAAGTGTGAAACATATTTATTTATAAGCTGGTGCATTTTTGTTGTCAGTTTTTTAATACTTGGTTTTTTTGCAGAGAGGCAGTGTTTAAATAGCAGTTGATTAGCAGGAGACAAATTGAGCTTTTCTTAGTTTTCAGTACGGTAATAAGTACCGCTTGCAAGTCTGGGGTGTTGGTTACAATAAAAGTTATATCTAGCCTGCAAGCTTGGTTTATAAAGATTGAAAGCCCACCAGAAGCTCTCAAGAAGATGTTGCGTTTTATAGCTGTAGTAGGTAATTTGTAAAAGCCTTGAAGAATTAAAGGTTCGGTGGCCCAGGTCTCTTGTAGGCACAAGACATCATTTTCATGAAAATAGTTACTCACTAAGCTAAACTCAAGAAGTCTTTTTAGGCCAGCTACATTCCAGGATATAATGGATAGCTGAGTGTAATTTCCCGGGGTTCTAGTGCTGAACAGATGGCGAACAGGCTTTTTGATATTAGAGGTGCTGTCGAAGTTGCTGATCTACTGGACGAGTCCTAATACCCTCCCTAAGTGTATGGCTTGGCCCACTTGCATGAACTGTCCTATGTTCAGAGGTACTTGTTATCCTGCATGTGTGGTACAGACTTGGCTCTGCAGCTAATGTTTTCGCTTGTAAGTTGCTCACTGTCCCCTTTAGGACTGAGTAAACTTCCTTCATAGGCGACGGTGTTTCTAGCACATGCATATATTTCTCTGGGACGGGAAAAGCAATATCAATGCCCCAGTCTGTCATTTGAGATATTTCTTCTGGTGTTAGCCCCAAACTGGTATGACGACTCAGCCCTATCAAGGTTGAGTCCCTATTCGTGTCAATGGAAAGGCAGACAAACGTAACCCAGGCTAGATCATTTGGAATGTGCTTGAATAGACGAAGTATATTGCCCCTATTTAAGATGTAATCTAGGCCTTTAATGAAATATCTAGGTGTAAGGATTACCTCATGGGTTATTTTGCAGACTTTACTTAGTTTACTGACTTGCTCTGCTTTTAGATGGATGTTTGAACTGGTTTGTAATGTACTTTGGTTGAAGCTAGGGCCTGCATCACATTGACAGGTCTCTAGGATAGTACTGGGGCTTTGTGTTGGCGGAGTGGTCCTCTGAGGAGCCAGTGGGGGAGGGCCTTGGATGGGGTAGACTCCGGTGGTGGATTCATGTTCCTTGGGTGAGCCTAGTTAACTTTTATACTCCAGTTTCTTGATGTTTAGTGAGGGAACTGATTGAGTATTTATTGCCGGACCTGGTAGGCTGTATGAATCCCCCATTCGGGGAATTGACTGTAGTAATCTTTCAGTCGCTTGTTTTGCATCTGATGAAGTTGATGCTGGGGATTTTCTCATCACTCGGGGCATGTTTTATAGTAGAAATTGGAAAATTCCGAATTTTTTCATTGTCAGCTTGTGATGTTTGATTATGAGTTGACAAGGAGAGGGCAACTTTTTTTGTGGCTTTGGCTTTTTTCTCTTGATTTCTTTTTTTTGGGGGGGGGGGGCCTTCTTGAGAGAGGCTCGTCCTTTCTGCCCTGGGTGGGATCATTGCTCTGAAGCTCATTGACTAGTTGCATAGATGCAGGGCTGGTGACTGAGACCTGATGAGCTGATGGAGACTTTGGTGGATATGGGTAAAACTTGACTGTAAGGCTTTGTTGTTGGATTACACAAGTTGATTGTAGCCGGATTGGCTTGAAAATCTACACTGTTTGCTGTGGTTGCCGTGTCACTGTTATTTAACTAGCGAATACTTCCTCCTTCAGTAGCACTGACAAAAGGTTTAAATGAAAGGGCATTATCTAGCTTCACCCCCAGATTTTTCACAGGGGTGGATGGCACCTAGGAAAGTCCCATTTCCCAGTGTCACAGATGGGTCAAATCCAGTACTGTAGGGGAACCAAATCTCAACATTTCTGGTTTTTCAGAGTTTAGGCAAAGGCAGCTTTTATGGATCCAGTCTGCTACTGCAGAGAGGCAGCTTGAGAATAAGCTGATACCGAAGCATCAATGTGTTTAAAGGCAAACATCAGCTGGGTGTTATCAGTGTAAGACACCACATGAAAACGAAATGCTTGAAAAGGGGGAATGAGAGCAATATAGATATTAAATAGCAACGGGCTTCCGGCTGAACCCTGAGGTATGCCACAGGTGATCTCACGAGCCCCGATATAAATGGGCGAAGGTAGTCTGTTTGCCAAAGCTATAACTATTGAGTTGTTAAAAACGTTTTATTTTATTTTATGAATGCCAGTAGCAGATTTTTAATGGGAATAACAAGTGTCAGCTGGTCCACTGGCAGGGATGTCTTTGTAAGGGACATAGCAACATATACTTTCACTGGTGAGAGAACAGCTTAATGTGGAGTTTATGATTATGATCATTGGACGCAATTTAAACGAACTACTAATTGCACGTAAGAAAACCAAACCTTTGTTGTCCACTTGCGTTAGATGCTTTAATAGTAGTAAATTTCATGTGCGAACTTGCCTGGAGCAGTGGAGAGGTCGTGTTATATATTCTCTTCTTTCTTCGTGACCACTGTTTGTTATGCTCTGTGGTACCTGGTTCTGGCCCTGGGGGACTGCTATACCCTGGTGCATAACCCAAAACTGATCAATTGCACAATTTTGGCTACGTTGGATTCCCAGGCCTGATTCAGTACCATTTAGCCATTCACACAGAATATCATTCTGGTCTGCTAAAACACTGTTCAGATGATGATTGCTTTTTCTTATGCATCCAAACGAAATTCACAATATGACATACTTGCCTATGATGTGATTGCCACAAGTGCTTAATTTTAGCCAGTGGTTTCCGGTGCTCAGCTCAGCACTTTATCAACACCAGCGCTTTTCATAAGCACCACTTAAGGACCCATTCACTTCCGGGAAGTTTAAGTGATTTTCCCAGAACCACAGGATGTTGAGCCAACGCCAAGACTCAAACCTGGTTCCCTAGCTCCGAAGTCTGCAGCTCTGCCATTACGCCGCATCCTCGCTCCACCTTCATGGTTAGTAGTTGTTTCTGTTTCAGGCAGAGGTAACACGAGAAATGGGCTGGTGCTTGCTGCCTCCTAACTAGAGCCCCTGATTTGCATTTAGCCATTGTCTGACCTAGGGTGGTGTGGAGCGCAAAGAAACGATGGATTTAGCCCCAGATCTTTGTACAGGGGTGAATGTAAGACATTGTTCTGCATTCTGTCCATCAACTGTGTTTTTTGCAATGTTCACCCCGAGTGGGCTGGGTATGCTCAGACGTGAGTCCCAGGCTTTCCACATCACTGGAGTCAAGCTATCCAGGCTGAGGAAGGCTGATAGCCAGAAACCGGTCCTTGGATGCTTTATTCCGGTCTAGGAAAGACATGGCTTGGTAGTTCGGGCTGGACTGTTCCCATGAGGCACAGGGTCAAGGCTGATTTGCATATAGCCAGTGTCTGACCTAGACCCAGATCTTTGTACTGGGGTGAATGTAAGACATTGTTCTGCATTCTGTCCATCAACTGTGTTTTTTGCACTAACTAGAGCCCCAGCATTTATTTTATTACAAATTAACCACTAGTCAAGCATCTGATGTTGACAATATTTTCATTCTCTTTTACAATACAAAATAAATATAAGGTCACATGTTTCCCGTTTTAATTTCATACCTCCTTCAATATGAACGGTCTAAACACTGTAGACAGCACCTTCTGAGGATCAAAGAGTTTTTCACTTTCTTTTTGTTTTTTCAACTACTGGGTACAGTTTGCTAATTTTCATCAATTACTGAACTACATTTGGACTGTGTTGCTGTATAGATACGCTGTGAGGAATTCATTGGATGGTGATGATAACAATAAGTCATTTTCTAAAGGAAAGTACTATTTCTTTTCATTTTTACATCTGGCCAGTCATCTGTTTTGGATATTGAATGGATATGGCTTAATCATACAAGCGCTGACAAAACTACTAGATGCCACACAAAGAGGCATATCCTTCATCCACACACTGTCATAGATCACGGTTAAGTGCACATAGAACAACACACCAACAATTGTGCCCACTCAAAAAACACACTTCCAGACCCCAATACACACTGACTACAATGTATACAGATTCACATGCATGTAAGACATATCGGCACCCATGAACACAACCCACTAGACTCACAGCCACACATGCACAGAGGTTGCATGAGGGCATCACCTATGTGCATTGACCAAAAGACATACAAATGCGCCTGCCTACAAACACAAAGAGGCCCACACTGCTCAACAGCACGCTTGAAGGCATGTCTACAGTACCACACAAAAACATAGCGGTTAAAGAGCACACAGGCATGCATACTTGGAGAAAAAACAGGGCTTGGAAAAGGCAGATAGATGGACAGTCAGATCGACGTGGCATGCTAAAGTCTATTTAATACTTGCCCACTCCTTTGAGAAAGCAGTTGTAGTGAAATGATCACATTTAAATATAGTGACCTCTTCCTGGCCATTCCATCCATGGCTGCAATGCAGTCCAGTGCATCCGTCTGGAACTGCTATCCTAAATTTAGGGTTGCTAGATTACTTTATGTATGCCAAACAACATTTATCCAGACGACATATTCTCTTTCATAAATGGGGATTTCCAACTCGGTGTAGAGAAAATATAAGATATGTTAAAAAACAAGAGAACAGATATCTCATGCCTCTCGATTAAATGTCGGATTCCTTAGCAACATCAGACATAAAAACTTCATACAGTATTTCACATATATAATACCACATTGCCAGATCAATGATAACAATCATTGCTGTTGAAAAATGGATGAACCACACTTGAAGAGGGAAACACAGTGGAACAATACCAACACTAAAAATATGCAGCATCTTGGAAGAACCATGTTATGCCTTATTTTTTTTATACTCTTATTTTATACGTGCGTTTCGGCACATGCACGGTGCAGGGACACCGCACCGTCCTCCACGGCGGCCGCACCCCAGCCTCCTTTTCCGATACTATCTCATTTAAAAATAATGCATCAGAATACTTAGACCACTGGGGATCTCTCAAACCAGAATTCCAGTCCCTATTAACCCTCGGGAGGTGAATACCTTAAACATGGCCACTACATTAACCAGATACCGGCACTTCATCTGTTCTATTACAGGTGTCGGACATCGGCAATCAGACCCATCCCCCTTAACCAATTACCACAGCTACTTAAACTCCCGCCCCGACCTCCATCCTCATTACCACGGAGGCCACGGACGGAGGAGGAAGTACATTGAGGCTGGGAGTTGAGTAAGTACGGCATAGCCGAATTGTAGGACTAGAAAATAGAGGCATATGAGGTGCCATTGTTAAACCTTTTAGGAACCTTCTACATATGCATCTCTGTGTTATTCTCTATCCCACCTGCAGCTGGACCCCCCCCACTACCCTTCCATCTACTGTTGGCCCATGAGGCATCGGTCCTCATCATAATAAGTATGTACAGCCAACCTCTCTCCACTACAAATGTATGGAATGTGTGATTTCTGTTTATGTGTATGACTACCCTTGAAAAAGTACAGATCCCTCCCTGGGTTTCTGCCTAGGGACGGAGAACAACTATTTGTTTGTTTGTCCTTTTCTTTACAGGTATTTAGTTAATAGCGCTTTGGGATCCGCGCTTCAGTAACTCTGTGCTCTTGTCTTTTTAGGCATACTACATGAGTATCTTGTTAGTAAGGGATGTGTATTAGAATATTAATTTTATATCCATACACATAGTTCCCTTTACCTTCACTTTTTTGTAAATACACCCATTGTGGCGACTTTCTAGTGAGTGACAGGGGGATCATTAACCCCGGTCCTGACGAAGGGGCATGGAGCCCCGAAACATGTCGACCCACAAAGGAAAGTAAGCACATAACCCCGCTTATCCTTTCCGACTTCACTTTTTTAACAATACCAGCCAGTGTTTATTAAATAGTTTTTGTATCACTAGGCCAGGTATTTTTTAACATCACCTTCCTATCACTCCTGACCTCACTGACACTCACTCCATTTCACTCACATAGCACCCACATTAAAAAGGTGCTCCAGCGTAGTCGCTTGTCGCAGCACTGCCCCGTCCGGCAGCCGGGCGGGAAGACCCCGATGATGAAGCATGACACCAAGGGCCCTTTTGGTGTGTGAGGGGTATTTTAAACAAATGTGTGTATTCCAGAAACACCAGGATACATACAAACAGACCCCCTTTTGAGGTGGACCCCTTTTTGATTAAAGTTACTTGTGTATGAGGAGGACGTGCCCACCTCAGTGCCACGCGGCACTACCTCTTCCTCCCTCTTGTTGATCTCCTTACTCTTTAGGCAGCGCGCAGCTGTGGGAGTACACTCTCTCTCAATCCTTGGATTGAGACTTTCCAGTAGTTCTGTTTTTTTTCACACAGGACCAACAAATTGTCGGTCTCTGTGTCACTTGTTCGTACACTCTGTATGTTTGTGCACATCACAGTTAGTCAACACACATAGTTACATCACACATTTAGTCAGTTTCTCACCATGGAGGACGCAGCAGGCCTCACCTTCGATGATGAAGAAGTGGACAGATTACTGGCTAACCTTCGCCCTTTTGAAGGACTTAGCAATTCAGAACCAGGCACCAATGACAGTGATTGGGATGAATTGGCTGCTCTGAGGGGAACACAGATAAAGACAGCCTTACATGGACTACTGATGTCAGAGTACCTAAAAACTAAAACTGCCCCTTCAGGCCTTATAGTAAAAAACGAACCATTCATTTTTACACATGACCTAGAATTCAAGAAGGATTGGTCATTGATAAGTTGGAGATGTACCAGAGACTGGCTAGTCTTGATTATTAAAACCGCCACCAAACTCACACAAGAATTAAAGATTGAGATAACCAAACTTGAGGTAAAGATTAAGAGTTACCTCTCTCCTGCAGCCCTCAAAAAAAGACTTGAGGAACTCAATCAAGAAATGACAGAATTTGAACTCACCCTAAAGAAAAGCAAATACAAGAAACACAAAAAAGACACGGAGGCATTCACACATGAACGCATATATCCGTATATCAAAAAAGACTATGTGTCCAAGGATCAAAGCAGTGATCAAGATATAGACAATTCTGACACTAGCTCCAACAGTTCAGGTTCAAGTAGGAACAGCAATCAGGGCGCTAGAGGTGGTGGGCGACCCTATAGAAGACCGTACCCACAAGGAGGGAGAGGATGGACTCCCTACCAAGGGCACCCTGGCTATATGCAATACCCTCCAATGCAACCCTATATGGACAACCAGTTCCAACCTTGGAACCAACAGGCACCCCCATTAAACTACTATGGCCCACCGCCTTTTTTAGGCCAGCGCCAAGGCCCCCGAAAGGGAAGAAACAGAAAGGGCACTCAGGTACATTGGAACCAACAACCAACAGTACCCCCAGGGGTATCAACCCGGAGCCAGACAGCATCAACCAGTCGAGGAACCTAGTGGTGAACCTCTCTGGATTACACCTAACAGAAGCCCAAGAAAAAGTCCTGTCCAAGGGATTGGGCTTTGTCCCAACGAATAAAATGGACAAATTTAAAATCTGCCAAGAGATGAAAGAGTTCATGCGAAAATTGAAACTACGGGCGTTCTTCCAGAACTCTGACAATACGCCTAATGATCAATCTGACACGGGACTTAAGAAAAAGTCCACATTTACCCCACCGGACTCCATGATACCGGTCGAACTCCTAGCATTTGAGAAAGCTGTCATGGAGGATCTGGAGAGACTGCCCACGGACGCAGGCAACAACTTCCAGAACATCTCCAGATTAGAGAGAATGGCACTACAGGAGCTGGCTAACAATCAGGAAATTGTGATCAAACCGGCCGATAAAGGCGGGGCCACAGTTATACAAACCTATGAGAACTACGATAGAGAATGTAGAAAACTGCTGGAGGACAGACGTAACTATGAAGTACTGAGAGATGACCCAACAGAGGAAACTAGAATCTGCGTCCAGATAATGATCGAGGAAGCGACAGCTTTTGACTGGATCTCTAAAAAAGAAAGTGAATTTCTGATTCAGGACAATCCAATTACACCGTATTTCTATATGATACCAAAAATTCATAAAGTGGCCCCATACCCACCTGGGCGCCCCATAGTATCTGGCATCAATTCAATCTTAGAACCATTATCGAAGTTCGCGGATGCTTTCCTCAGACCTATCGTACAAACTACCAGTACCTACTTAAAAGACACTAAAGCTGTCTTACAACTGGTGAAAGAGATACAGTTCGACCCAGAGCAACACCTTTTAGTAGGTTTGGATGTAGAGAGTCTCTACACGAGCCTCCCCCACAAAGAAACCTTGGAAATAATAGAGGAGGTTCTCTTCTCCACCGCCTGGCAATATCACACTCCCAGGCAGGTGGTACTTGAGTGTATTTCCCTCACATTGATGAAAAATTTCTTTCAGTACAAGAACACCCACTACCTACAGAAACATGGCACGAGCATGGGCAGCACCTGTGCGCCTAGTCTGGCAGGCTTGTACGTACACCACCTTGAGACGTCCAAGATCCTGAGCGATGTAAATCCCTACAGAGACCATGTAGTAATGTGGAAGAGGTACATCGACGATGTGCTGGTAATCTGGAAGGGCGATCATGACTCAGTCAATCTATTCATGGTCTGGCTCAATCAACAAGATCAGTTCCTGAAATGTACGCACACAGTTTCCAAAGACAACCTGGTGTTCCTTGATCTGAACATCTACCCGAGTGATGGGAGACTTAAAACCAGCACACATTTTAAACCCACAGCTAAGAATAGCTTGTTACTTTTTGACAGCTTCCACCCTCGACACCTACGCGAGAATTTACCATATGGGCAATTTCTCCGTTTGCGACGCAATTGTAGTGACATCAATGATTTTAAAACCCAAGCAGCAGACCTGGAGTGCAAACTACTCAGTAGAAACTATCCTAGGGCTATCATCAAAAAGGGCCAGAAGCGAGCCCGCAACAATAACAGAGAGGCCCTACTAGAAGAAACAGAGGCAAAAGAACCTGACCCTAGACCCATCTGTGTTACAACATATAACACCAACTCTAACAAAATCACGAAAATCATCAACAAACATTGGAGAATGCTAAATTGCGGGAAACTAGATTTTCCAAAACCAATGTTCTCGCACAGGAGAGGCAAGAATCTGAAAGATATATTGGTCCACACGAGACCCAGAACCACGGAGGGTAATGCCACTACCAGACTTTCGGAGATAGGAGGCCACCACCCATGCGGTTCATGTACTTCTTGTCAGTACACACAAAAGAGCCGCACCATCAGGTTCTCCAATCAAACCGTTTGGGAACAACGCGCCTTCACAAACTGTAATAGTCGCAACGTGGTATATCTAATCACGTGCCCCTGTGGTAAGGAATACGTAGGGATGACGAGCAGACCAGTAAAAGTTCGTATGAACGAACATCGCAGCAATGTACGCTGCAAGAAAACCACGACGAAAATGGCGACACACTTTGTCACTGAGGGTCATAGCATCCACGACCTGAAATGGACAGTCATTGAAGTGTTCAAAAATGACAGAAACTTACTAGAAAAGGAACAACGCTGGGTACATGGTCTAGGTACACATCGTACCGGACTGAATGATGATATACCCTGGTCTTGTTTGAATCCCTGAATGGCTGCACAAACAGCTGTCTCTGTCTGTATTTCTCCTTAAGAGCTGCCGCTGTATATTCTTTTAACCCTACTACTTTCACCCAACCTGGTGCCTTCTTTGTGTCTGGCAATAAGTTTTGCAACCTGATGAACCATATTATTTTATTGCTTCCATATTCCCTGTATCAGCAACCCAGCTTAAACGACCCCTTTTTTTAAACTGCATCACTATTAGATCATTTCCTAATGATCCTTATAACTCTGAATAATAATGTCAGCGCTGTATCACCAGACCGGCTCTTAAAAATCTGTGTGATTCTGAGTTTACAGTGTCACTAGGGAAACCGGGTGAAGCAGCGTCTATGTTCTGCACAGCGGGCCACACTGAGCATGCGCGGAGTCGGAACACGTTTCTCCGCGCATGCTCAGTCTTCACCGGGTTGCTCGCGCATGCGCGGTAAGCGCCGAGCGTTTCGGCGCATGCGCGGTGCAGGGACACCGCACCGTCCTCCACGGCGGCCGCACCCCAGCCTCCTTTTCCGATACTATCTCATTTAAAAATAATGCATCAGAATACTTAGACCACTGGGGATCTCTCAAACCAGAATTCCAGTCCCTATTAACCCTCGGGAGGTGAATACCTTAAACATGGCCACTACATTAACCAGATACCGGCACTTCATCTGTTCTATTACAGGTGTCGGACATCGGCAATCAGACCCACCCCCCTTAACCAATTACCACAGCTACTTAAACTCCCGCCCGACCTCCATCCTCATTACCACGGAGGCCACGGACGGAGGAGGAAGCACATTGAGGCTGGGAGTTGAGTAAGTACGGCATAGCCGAATTGTAGGACTAGAAAATAGAGGCATATGAGGTGCCATTGTTAAACCTTTTAGGAACCTTCTACATATGCATCTCTGTGTTATTCTCTATCCCACCTGCAGCTGGACCCCCCCCACTACCCTTCCATCTACTGTTGGCCCATGAGGCATCGGTCCTCATCATAATAAGTATGTACAGCCAACCTCTCTCCACTACAAATGTATGGAATGTGTGATTTCTGTTTATGTGTATGACTACCCTTGAAAAAGTACAGATCCCTCCCTGGGTTTCTGCCTAGGGATGGAGAACAACTATTTGTTTGTTTGTCCTTTTCTTTACAGGTATTTAGTTAATAGCGCTTTGGGATCCGCGCTTCAGTAACTCTGTGCTCTTGTCTTTTTAGGCATACTACATGAGTATCTTGTTAGTAAGGGATGTGTATTAGAATATTAATTTTATATCCATACACGTAGTTCCCTTTACCTTCACTTTTTTGTAAATACACCCATTGTGGCGACTTTCTAGTGAGTGACAGGGGGATCATTAACCCCGGTCCTGACGAAGGGGCATGGAGCCCCGAAACATGTCGACCCACAAAGGAAAGTAAGCACATAACCCCGCTTATCCTTTCCGACTTCACTTTTTTAACAATACCAGCCAGTGTTTATTAAATAGTTTTTGTATCACTAGGCCAGGTATTTTTTAACATCACCTTCCTATCACTCCTGACCTCACTGACACTCACTCCATTTCACTCACATAGCACCCACATTAAAAAGGTGCTCCAGCGTAGTCGCTTGTCGCAGCACTGCCCCGTCCGGCAGCCGGGCGGGAAGACCCCGATGATGAAGCATGACACCAAGGGCCCTTTTGGTGTGTGAGGGGTATTTTAAACAAATGTGTGTATTCCAGAAACACCAGGATACATACAAACAGACCCCCTTTTGAGGTGGACCCCTTTTTGATTAAAGTTACTTGTGTATGAGGAGGACGTGCCCACCTCAGTGCCACGCGGCACTACCTCTTCCTCCCTCTTGTTGATCTCCTTACTCTTTAGGCAGCGCGCAGCTGTGGGAGTACTCTCTCTCAATCCTTGGATTGAGACTTTCCAGTAGTTCTGGTTTTTTTCACACAGGACCAACAAATTGTCGGTCTCTGTGTCACTTGTTCGTACACTCTGTATGTTTGTGCACATCACAGTTAGTCAACACACATAGTTACATCACACATTTAGTCAGTTTCTCACCATGGAGGACGCAGCAGGCCTCACCTTCGATGATGAAGAAGTGGACAGATTACTGGCTAACCTTCGCCCTTTTGAAGGACTTAGCAATTCAGAACCAGGCACCAATGACAGCGATTGGGATGAATTGGCTGCTCTGAGGAGAACACAGATAAAGACAGCCTTACATGGACTACTGATGTCAGAGTACCTAAAAACTAAAACTGCCCCTTCAGGCCTTATAGTAAAAAACGAACCATTCATTTTTACACATGACCTAGAATTCAAGAAGGATTGGTCATTGATAAGTTGGAGATGTACCAGAGACTGGCTAGTCTTGATTATTAAAACCGCCACCAAACTCACACAAGAATTAAAGATTGAGATAACCAAACTTGAGGTAAAGATTAAGAGTTACCTCTCTCCTGCAGCCCTCAAAAAAAGACTTGAGGAACTCAATCAAGAAATGACAGAATTTGAACTCACCCTAAAGAAAAGCAAATTCAAGAAACACAAAAAAGACACGGAGGCATTCACACATGAACGCATATATCCGGATATCAAAAAAGACTATGTGTCCAAGGATCAAAGCAGTGATCAAGATATAGACAATTCTGACACTAGCTCCAACAGTTCAGGTTCAAGTAGGAACAGCAATCAGGGCGCTAGAGGTGGTGGGCGACCCTATAGAAGACCGTACCCACAAGGAGGGAGAGGATGGACCCCTACCAAGGGCACCCTGGCTATATGCAATACCCTCCAATGCAACCCTATATGGACAACCAGTTCCAACCTTGGAACCAACAGGCACCCCCATTAAACTACTATGGCCCACCGCCTTTTTTAGGCCAGCGCCAAGGCCCCCGAAAGGGAAGAAACAGAAAGGGCACTCAGGTACATTGGAACCAACAACCAACAGTACCCCCAGGGGTATCAACCCGGAGCCAGACAGCATCAACCAGTCGAGGAACCTAGTGGTGAACCTCTCTGGATTACACCTAACAGAAGCCCAAGAAAAAGTCCTGTCCAAGGGATTGGGCTTTGTCCCAACGAATAAAATGGACAAATTTAAAATCTGCCAAGAGATGAAAGAGTTCATGCGAAAATTGAAACTACGGGCGTTCTTCCAGAACTCTGACAATACGCCTAATGATCAATCTGACACGGGACTTAAGAAAAAGTCCACATTTACCCCACCGGACTCCATGATACCGGTCGAACTCCTAGCATTTGAGAAAGCTGTCATGGAGGATCTGGAGAGACTGCCCACGGACGCAGGCAACAACTTCCAGAACATCTCCAGATTAGAGAGAATGGCACTACAGGAGCTGGCTAACAATCAGGAAATTGTGATCAAACCGGCCGATAAAGGCGGGGCCACAGTTATACAAACCTATGAGAACTACGATAGAGAATGTAGAAAACTGCTGGAGGACAGACGTAACTATGAAGTACTGAGAGATGACCCAACAGAGGAAACTAGAATCTGCATCCAGATAATGATCTAGGAAGCGACAGCTTTTGACTGGATCTCTAAAAAAGAAAGTGAATTTCTGATTCAGGACAATCCAATTACACCGTATTTCTATACGATACCAAAAATTCATAAAGTGGCCCCATACCCACCTGGGCGCCCCATAGTATCTGGCATCAATTCAATCTTAGAACCATTATCGAAGTTCGCGGATGCTTTCCTCAGACCTATCGTACAAACTACCAGTACCTACTTAAAAGACACTAAAGCTGTCTTACAACTGGTGAAAGAGATACAGTTCGACCCAGAGCAACACCTTTTAGTAGGTTTGGATGTAGAGAGTCTCTACACGAGCCTCCCCCACAAAGAAACCTTGGAAATAATAGAGGAGGTTCTCTTCTCCACCGCCTGGCAATATCACACTCCCAGGCAGGTGGTACTTGAGTGTATTTCCCTCACATTGATGAAAAATTTCTTTCAGTACAAGAACACCCACTACCTACAGAAACATGGCACGAGCATGGGCAGCACCTGTGCGCCTAGTCTGGCAGGCTTGTACGTACACCACCTTGAGACGTCCAAGATCCTGAGCGATGTAAATCCCTACAGAGACCATGTAGTAATGTGGAAGAGGTACATCGACGATGTGCTGGTAATCTGGAAGGGCGATCATGACTCAGTCAATCTATTCATGGTCTGGCTCAATCAACAAGATCAGTTCCTGAAATGTACGCACACAGTTTCCAAAGACAACCTGGTGTTCCTTGATCTGAACATCTACCCGAGTGATGGGAGACTTAAAACCAGCACACATTTTAAACCCACAGCTAAGAATAGCTTGTTACTTTTTGACAGCTTCCACCCTCGACACCTACGCGAGAATTTACCATATGGGCAATTTCTCCGTTTGCGACGCAATTGTAGTGACATCAATGATTTTAAAACCCAAGCAGCAGACCTGGAGTGCAAACTACTCAGTAGAAACTATCCTAGGGCTATCATCAAAAAGGGCCAGAAGCGAGCCCGCAACAATAACAGAGAGGCCCTACTAGAAGAAACAGAGGCAAAAGAACCTGACCCTAGACCCATCTGTGTTACAACATATAACACCAACTCTAACAAAATCACGAAAATCATCAACAAACATTGGAGAATGCTAAATTGCGGGAAACTAGATTTTCCAAAACCAATGTTCTCGCACAGGAGAGGCAAGAATCTGAAAGATATATTGGCCCACACGAGACCCAGAACCACGGAGGGTAATGCCACTACCAGACTTTCGGAGATAGGAGGCCACCACCCATGCGGTTCATGTACTTCTTGTCAGTACACACAAAAGAGCCGCACCATCAGGTTCTCCAATCAAACCGTTTGGGAACAACGCGCCTTCACAAACTGTAATAGTCGCAACGTGGTATATCTAATCACGTGCCCCTGTGGTAAGGAATACGTAGGGATGACGAGCAGACCAGTAAAAGTTCGTATGAACGAACATCGCAGCAATGTACGCTGCAAGAAAACCACGACGAAAATGGCGACACACTTTGTCACTGAGGGTCATAGCATCCACGACCTGAAATGGACAGTCATTGAAGTGTTCAAAAATGACAGAAACTTACTAGAAAAGGAACAACGCTGGGTACATCGTCTAGGTACACATCGTACCGGACTGAATGATGATATACCCTGGTCTTGTTTGAATCCCTGAATGGCTGCACAAACAGCTGTCTCTGTCTGTATTTCTCCTTAAGAGCTGCCGCTGTATATTCTTTTAACCCTACTACTTTCACCCAACCTGGTGCCTTCTTTGTGTCTGGCAATAAGTTTTGCAACCTGATGAACCATATTATTTTATTGCTTCCATATTCCCTGTATCAGCAACCCAGCTTAAACGACCCCTTTTTTTAAACTGCATCACTATTAGATCATTTCCTAATGATCCTTATAACTCTGAATAATAATGTCAGCGCTGTATCACCAGACCGGCTCTTAAAAATCTGTGTGATTCTGAGTTTACAGTGTCACTAGGGAAACCGGGTGAAGCAGCGTCTATGTTCTGCACAGCGGGCCACACTGAGCATGCGCGGAGTCGGAACACGTTTCTCCGCGCATGCCAGTCTTCACCGGGCCTGCTCGCGCATGCGCGGTAAGCGCCGAGCGTTTCGGCGCATGCGCGGTGCAGGGACACCGCACCGTCCTCCACGGCGGCCGCACCCCAGCCTCCTTTTCCGATACTATCTCATTTAAAAATAGTGCATCAGAATACTTAGACCACTGGGGATCTCTCAAACCAGAATTCCAGTCCCTATTAACCCTCGGGAGGTGAATACCTTAAACATGGCCACTACATTAACCAGATACCGGCACTTCATCTGTTCTATTACAGGTGTCGGACATCGGCAATCAGACCCACCCCCCTTAACCAATTACCACAGCTACTTAAACTCCCGCCCCGACCTCCATCCTCATTACCACGGAGGCCACGGACGGAGGAGGAAGCACATTGAGGGTGGGAGTTGAGTAAATACGGCATAGCCGAATTGTAGGACTAGAAAATAGAGGCATATGAGGTGCCATTGTTAAACCTTTTAGGAACCTTCTACATATGCATCTCTGTGTTATTCTCTATCCCACCTGCAGCTGGACCCCCCCCACTACCCTTCCATCTACTGTTGGCCCATGAGGCATCGGTCCTCATCATAATAAGTATGTACAGCCAACCTCTCTCCACTACAAATGTATGGAATGTGTGATTTCTGTTTATGTGTATGACTACCCTTGAAAAAGTACAGATCCCTCCCTGGGTTTCTGCCTAGGGATGGAGAACAACTATTTGTTTGTTTGTCCTTTTCTTTACAGGTATTTAGTTAATAGCGCTTTGGGATCCGCGCTTCAGTAACTCTGTGCTCTTGTCTTTTTAGGCATACTACATGAGTATCTTGTTAGTAAGGGATGTGTATTAGAATATTAATTTCATATCCATACACATAGTTCCCTTTACCTTCACTTTTTTGTAAATACACCCATTGTGGCGACTTTCTAGTGAGTGACAGGGGGATCATTAACCCCGGTCCTGACGAAGGGGCATGGAGCCCCGAAACATGTCGACCCACAAAGGAAAGTAAGCACATAACCCCGCTTATCCTTTCCGACTTCACTTTTTTAACAATACCAGCCAGTGTTTATTAAATAGTTTTTGTATCACTAGGCCAGGTATTTTTTAACATCACCTTCCTATCACTCCTGACCTCACTGACACTCACTCCATTTCACTCACATAGCACCCACATTAAAAAGGTGCTCCAGCGTAGTCGCTTGTCGCAGCACTGCCCCGTCCGGCAGCCGGGCGGGAAGACCCCGATGATGAAGCATGACACCAAGGGCCCTTTTGGTGTGTGAGGGGTATTTTAAACAAATGTGTGTATTCCAGAAACACCAGGATACATACAAACAGACCCCCTTTTGAGGTGGACCCCTTTTTGATTAAAGTTACTTGTGTATGAGGAGGACGTGCCCACCTCAGTGCCACGCGGCACTACCTCTTCCTCCCTCTTGTTGATCTCATTATTTTTTTTATAGACATTTTTTTTTTAAATTGACGCGTTACACCATACACAGACATGTATAGTATCAATGCAATGCATGATTGAATATTAGTCACAATCTATACAGCACACACTACATCCACATTAGTGCCACCCCACTCGCCCTCATCCAATGACATAAGAAAAATACTTATTTGTCATACATACACAAAGTTGTAAGCATCAGCAGAAATAGATGAACAAATCAAGTCCACATTATACAATACAACATAGAGGGTACGATACATCACCGACTCAGCCTATGAATTCCATAAACTGAAGGGGTTTTTGAGGGAGGAATAAACGCAATAGCAGATGACCATCTACATCCTATCACTGTAGTGTCTCAGTCTGAGCCTCATCTGTTTGTGCCCCCTCCGTATCTTCTTGTTGTTGCTGCGCCCAGGTCAGGAATGTTTCCCATATATTTCGCGGCCAGAGCTCCCAAAATGTGCTAAGCTGTGTATGACCATACGTAACATCTGCAAGCCACCCCTTAATGGAGGGAACCCGTCTTCTGCCCCAGTGGACCGCGACTTGTCGTTTGGCAAATAATAAAAGAAGTGCATGTAGTTTACGTAATTTAGGCGGGGTATCCTTAACATACCCTAACAGGCCTACTGTAGGGGACGGGCGGTTGCCATGCCTATAATTTGATTCACTGAGATGAATACATGTGACCAGAATTCAGCGACTTTTTGGCAATCCCATGCTACATGTAAAAAGAAAGCGGGGGTGTACTTACAGAGCCAACAGCATTTATCGGCTTTGATGCCCATACGATAAAGATAATTTGGAGAGAGTACTGTAAGCTGCCCACAGCAGAATTCCCACTGGGCCTCAGTCAATGCAGTAGGGAGTTTGCTGTTCCAGTTCTGTAGTGACTTAGGTTTCACCAATGGGGCAGTATTTTGCATGGTTATATACAATTGTGTAATGAGTGTTCGGGAAATGGGGATCTCAACAGATTCTCCAGTGCGGGCAGTGACGGAGAGGCAAATGGGAAACCGTCCCAGAAGGCACACCAGGCTGCCCGCAGTTTATGATATAGGAAGAGCACAGCAAATGGCACTGATTGCTCCTCAGTCGTCCCTCGGGGAGATCTGAACATACCTCCCGGATGCAAATCGACGAATGTATGGAGTGACATTGTGCGTTTCAATGTTTTTCTGACCCCAGCCCGAAGACAAGGCAACATTGGGTTCTGTGCTAGGGGGATAGAGGAGGCATACAGTACCGGGATATCCGCCCTCTGACGTAGCTCATCCAAGCCCAACGCAGTGTCCCAGATGTATCTATAGCTCCACGTGGGCGACACGATTTTTAGTATACGGCTACCTTTAGCAGAATGGGAGCCATGGCATCAGTTTTGAAAGCAACATGTGGCTGAAAGGGCGTCTGGTGGACCCAATAGAGCAGAAATTGAGCTTGTGCGAACAGAGCATAAAGCTGCACGTGCGGTGTGCCCAAAACTCCCTGCTTCAGCGGAAGTGTCAACAAATCCCAGAAAGTTCTAGCCTGTCCGCGAATAAATATAAAAACTTTGTTAACACAACCATTTTGGCTAGTGCTATCTTCCCAGCCAGCAACAGCGGCAATCCAGCCCACACCTTAACCTTCTTCTCCAACCACATAACGGCACTCCCGTAATTTAAGTTCCACACCTCCTGCGTATCCCGACTTATCCAAACTCCCAGGTATTTAACCGTGTCTGCCTCCCATCGCAGAGGGAACTCAGATGTCATCTATGGCGTGCCATTTCTCAATGGAAAAATCACCCACTTGGCCCAATTTATAAAGATACCAGCCAAACCTTCGAATCGAATAAACTCTCTCAGAACAGGTTCTAAATTCTCCTCTGTATTGACAAGATAAAGAGTCACATCATCTCCATAGATGGAAATGAGTAAACTCTAGGAACTTAACGATTTTCGTCGGGCAGTGTGGTGTTGCCTGATCCTGGGAGCCAAGGGCTCCATCACAATTACGAAAAGCAGAGGAGAGGGGGCATCCCTGCCTAGTACCACACGTAAAAAGAAAGGGTTCTGAAAGTAGGCCATTTACCCGATCCAAGCACTGGGTAGGGTGTATAATAGCCTGATGCGGTTGATTAAGATCAGGCTAAACCCCATTCGACCTAAAATTGTGAACAAAAACGGCCACTCGAGTGAGTCGAATGCCTTGGTGGCATCCAAGAACACGGCTGCGGAGTGTACGTCTGGGTGCAATTAATGCATCACGGAAAAAATAGTCCATAAGTTATGAGAAGTTGACCTCTCGGGATAAAGCCCAACTGGTCCAGGAGTGCGACAATGGGGAGCAGGGACTGCAGCCTGTTTGCAATTAACTTAGCTAGAATTTTAACATCCATATTTATCATTGATAGGCGCTGATAAGAGTCTAATTCCAATTCGGACTTCCCAGGTTTTAAAAGGGTAATGATAATCGCTGCTCTCATGGTCTGGGGTAGCACACCCTCCTCCAAAGCCTCCTCGTATGTCGCCAGAAATCGTGGGCCAACTCCTCCACATACGTTTTATAAAAAGACGTGGTTAGGCCATCTGGCCCAGGGATTTTGTCTAACAGTAAACTTTTTATAAACTAGGCTACATCTTCCACAGTGAATGGGAGATCCATATACTCTCTGTGAGCGTGATTGAACCAGACCAGCGCCAGTGAGTCTAGGAAAGTTTGCAGTCCCTCGGGAGTCGCCTCTTGAGTAGTAGTGTATAGTTTAGAATAGACCGAGGGGAACACTTACAAGATTTCAGCCTGGCCTCTAACAACGTCCGCTTGCGGGGTTTGTATTTCATGGATAAAGGCCGTGGACTCGGAAGGTCGGATCACGCCAGCTATTGTGCGGCCCAGCCTATCCACTTCCCCATGGCTCGGCGCCTCAGCGTATTTTCCCAAGAATTTAACTTCGTGTTGGGCCTCTTCAACGAAGTCTAACAATTTACATTTTAGGAGAACCATGGTTTGGGAATCATTAGTGGAATAGAATCACTCCTCCAGTTCACTTATCTGAGTTTCCAGCAAAGCAATTGTGCCTCGAATAGCCTTTAACACTCCTGCCTTCCTGGCAATACACTGTCCCCTGATTACTGCATTGAATACCTCCCAAAGTGAGGCCTCAGTAGCAATTGAACCCACTTTGTGAGTGAAATAGTTGTTGATATCCGTATGGATTTCCTCTTTAAAGGCTTCATCAAACAGTGCAATCGGCGGGAGGTGCCATGAAAAAGCGCGGGGGAGAAAATTCTTGGAGTGACAATTTCAATAAGCATGGGGCATGGTCCGACAGAGTATGAGGTGGATGTATGCACTAGTCAGTTGTCCAGGCAGCTATGTCTCAGGAAACTAACCAAAAGTCCAGTCAGGCCCAGCCACTGTGATGATCTGAAATGCATGTACCTTCTCTATCTAATGGGTGCCGCCTATGCCATATGTCCACTCAGTCCCCATCTGAGACTATGACATTCAAGGTGTCACTTGCTGCTGGGTGTAGAGGGCGCGCTGCACCCTTTCTGTCCATATCATCATCTAGAATGGCATTAAAATCTCCTCTCCACTAGATTGTGCTGCAACCAGTCGCTCTGATCTTTGACCAAATATCCTGAAAGAATTTAGGGGGCCTACATTTGGGCCATATATTGCCACAATGATGAACAAAACTACTTCCAACACACCAGTCAAGAGGAGATACCTCCCTTCTGGATCCCCATGCATTTCACCTTCCCACCAATCCACTCCCCTCTTGACCATCACAGCCACTCCCCAGGCGTAGTTTGAATAAATAGAGGAGTACACATTCCCCCACCTGTTATGTCTTAACCTTTGTGAAGGTGTTACATTTCAGTGTGTCTCCTACAATATACATAAATCTATATTGTGTCTAGAAAGATAAGCATGGACGAGTCTAGACTTCCTTCCGTCATTCAACCCTCTGATGTTCCAAGTAAGCATATTCAATGTTGTAGCGTGACCCCGGGTATATCATCTGAACTTGAGCGATGTGAACTGTGGGGGTACGACATTTTCCAACAACAGATCATGCTTTCTGACCACAAAAATACAAAAATACTGGCAACGAACAATAAAACAATCCCACCCCCCACCCCTCCCACTCCAACCCCCAAACAGGTTATAGAATACCCACCCAAGACAAACTCAGTCTCACAAGCCCACAAAGTGGTACAGGGAAACTTACCATGGGGTGTAGCGGCACCGGCAGACTCCCCCGTTAGCACAGGGTGGCCGTAAGTACTGCAGAGAGAGGTGTATGCCTTATATCAAAACAAATCAAAGCACCCAGAGCATTGACATACTGCAAGAGCTCCGCAGCCCACAACATTGACACAATCAGCAGCGCCCCAATTCGGTAACATAGCATTACAGTCACTCAGGCTTGTGAACTATACAATACCCATATCAATCATTTTCATTAAGGTGTCCAGTATCCGACATCCCAGCTCCCCGGAGTTCTTTACTTTTCTTCCCTCCGATGTGTTGAGCAAATTTCAATGCAGATTTCGCATCAGTGAAGAAGTGAGCAGTGCCATCATACTAAACCTTTAATTTAGCTGGGTATAGCAGGGAATATAGAATCTGTGACTGCAGGAGGAAACGCTTGGCCTGGATTGGCAGGGGTGAAATCTGGATAGAAAGAGATGGTGTTACCCTTGTGTGAAATCTGACCCTTCTCTCTGGCCAGTCGCAAAACAAGATCCCTGTCTTGATAATTCAAGAGCTTCGCCAGGATGGGTGTAGGTGTCGCCCCAACTGGAGGTTTCGGCCCCAGGGTCCTATGTGCTCTCTCCACCACGAAGACCAAGGAAAGGTGTGGGTTGAAAAGTTTGTGTAGTAGATCCGTTACGAAGGACTCCATTTTGGATATGGCAGTTGTTTCCAGGAAATGTTAATGTTAATGTTATGGGTGTCTTATATAGCGCGCGGCTACTCCAAGGAGTGTCCCGGCGCTTTCTAACTCACAGCAGACTACAGAGGGCAGGCAGAAAAAAAAGAGAAGAAACAAGCAGATCACTGTCCATAGAGCCACGTCTTAAGACCCTTTCTGAAGGCCAACAAGTTCGAAGTACAGCGGAGCGACAGAGGGAAGGTGTTCCATAGCTGGGGAGCCAAGCGTTTAAAAGAGCGTCCCCCTACCCTTGCTTTCCTAACAGCAGGGACAATGGCAAGACCAAGAGATTCCGATCTAAGGGATTTAGTTGGTTTGTAGAAAGCAAGACATTTCTGAATATATTCAGCTCCCACAGCATGGAATGCCTTATGCGTCAGCGTAAGTGTTTTAAAAACAATCCGCTTCCGAATAGGGAGCCAGTGTAGGGAGTGTAGGAGATCCGAGGCTCTCGCTCGGCGAGGTAGGCCAAAAATCGCCCGTGCCGCCGAGTTTTGGACCACCTGAAGTTTTTGTAGTAGATAGTCAGGAAGACCCAAATATAGAACATTTGAGTAGTCCAGCCTAGAACAAATAAGAGTCTGGACCGTAGTCTTCCTATGCGCCAGCGGGAGCAGGGGAAGGAACTTGCGAAACATTTTGAGGAGACCATAGCAAGTGCCAGTCAGTCCAAGGATCTGGGATTTAAGCAATAGGCTGTTGTCAATTTTGACCCCCAAGTTCTTAGCAGCCAGAGAGGAGGACGCAGGAGGGAACATGTTCACAGGCCACCAATCCTGCCAGCTCGGGTCAGTCTGACATTCGAAGAAAAGCACCTCTGATTTATCTGGGTTGCACTTGAGGCTATTTCGCTGAAACCATTCGAAAACAGCCCCAAGACACCCACGGATGCTCTCTCCATCGAACTCAGCCCCCTTACCACAAATGAAAAGGAGCTGGGTGTCATCGGCATATGACACGATCTGAGCCCCAAAGGACTCAGCCAGCACCGCCAGAGGGGTCATAAAGATATTAAAGAGAACCGGGCTCAACACCGACCCCTGAGGGACTCTGACCTCCAAAGGCGGCACTTCGGCTGAGTATGGGGGGGCCCAGACCACCTGCCGGTGACCAGCTAAATAAGATCTAAACCAGCTCAACACCGTCCCTCTCAGACCGATCTCATGGAGTCTGCTGAGGAGACCCTCATGAGGGACGGTGTCGAAAGCCGCCGACAGGTCTAACATTACCTACATGGCCCTTCCTCCTGCGTCCAGCACTTCCTTAATGGCCTCATTGACCTCCAAAAGTGCAGTCTCGGTACTTAGGTTGGATCGAAAGCTCGACAGGCTGGGGTGCAGCAAGCTATGGGTTTCAATAAAAGTGGAGAGCACAGTATGAACATGCTTTTCCACTATCTTTGCGAGAGCAGGCAGGACGGAAATCGGCCTATAATTTGCATGGATCTCGGGGTCAAGGCCAGACTTTTTAAGGAGTGGGACAACCATCGCCTGTTTCCAAACCATAGGGACCACACCACTAGTCAGTGACAAATTCAGAATGGGATTAATCAGCGGGTTCAGAACCTCCGCTACCCTAGCCAGAAATCTAGCAGGGCAGGGGTCAGAGGGTGAGCCTGACTTGAGTTTGAACAGGAAGTCCTGAGAGATAGAGTCAGAGAGAGAAGGAAACTCAGAGAGAAAGGGTCCAGGTCCTGCTGTCGAATTCAGCTGGTCCCTCGGGATGGTAACAGCACTAGGGCCCAAGAGGGAGAAAGAGTCTTGAATCCGCGTAATTTTCATGGTGAAAAAGCTAGCTAACGAGATTACCCATGGCTCAGAGAACTCATGATGCGATGCATTAGCCTTGGGGTTTATAAACTCCTTCACAATAGTGAAGATTTCCCTGCAGGAACTTGAAGCCGTCTTGCAGAGAAATAGTTCTTCTTTTCAGCCGAAATGTTCGCATGATAGACCTTGATAGTAGCCCTATAAGCAGCCTTGGCCCCAGGATCGTACTGCTGGCGCCAGAGCCTCTCAGCTACCTTGCAGTTGCGCCGGGACAGTGCAAGAGCCTCCGTGAACCAAGGCGCAGAGGTCCGCCTTGCAGTTGTCCGGGGCGGAATCGGCGGAGCTAGTTCATCTAACCGCTCCACTAGCCACTTCTGTAGCAAAAGCAGTGATGCATAGGTTGTTTCTAAGTGATCTGCCTCCAAATCGTCATTCTTAGCTCAGATAATTCCAAGCAACTTATCCATATGTAGATGTTGTTCTTTAGTTTCCACCTGGAATTCGTGGAATTCACTGTGCCGGTTCTCTACAGCATCTAGTCGTGTCTCATGCACAGTAACCTGGGTTTTAACCAAGTCAAGTTGTGCAGTTAGGGTATCCAGCTTTGAATCTATATTGTGCAGACTAGAACGCATTTCCAACATGAGGGTGCATAAGTCTTCAACCTAATCTTCAATGTGTGAGTGTACTGTTGGCCTTCTGCCTGCGCATCAGGATCTGATTTAGAATGACGCGTGGCACGTTTGTGTTCAAAAGAGAGTTTTGATTGCTTAGCATCTTGTTTCCCCATGTTGAGGGATAATAGGTAGGCGCATACCACGTGCGTCGTCAGCCAGTATCTGGTAATGTCCGTCTGCAACAGTGCCCAACAAGAGCGACTTCAACTCTGTCTGCGTTTGTCCCTTCCTGAAGTACCTCGCAGGATCTCGCACATCACCTGTTACACACCAACTTGTCGTAACCTACCGACAGCTGCGCGGGAAGCCGGACCTCCACAGGTAAGCCCTTTAGGATCCTATCACAGAGGCTACCATCCTCCAGGGATCCACTCCACCTCAATGGGCATCACCAGTGCAACGCAGCACACCCAGTTCCGCTGAATCTAGACGGGCCCCATCCACCACCAGCTTCCAGGAGAGCAAATGAAGTGCAGAGCGCTGGCCCCAGTACCTTGCTAAATGGGCAGTCGGGTGACCCTTCACTGCCAACTGCAGCCAGAGGCTCTTCAATGCACCCCTCATCTGGCAAGCGCGCAGAGTTACACCTACACAGGATCTCCCCCACCGACCTCCAATCTTCCAATCTTAGCTTTCTCAGATTTAAAAGTCCTTCCTGCGGAGGACTCTCCCCAGTTGTATCTGGTCCGGTCTTTAAGGGACAGTCTCTCCAACTAGAGCTATATCTTTACTCAAGTGCTCCCCCCTCCAAGGCTAGCAACCTCGGCGAAGCTTCTATTCCTCTGTGTGGACTTGACCAAATAAACCATCCGGGGCCAATCAGCATATGCCAGTCCTCAACCCCCTCCTCCACTGCCGATCGTGGCAACAGGCCTACGCGGTTCTAAAATGGCGCCGCAGGGTTCAGAAGAGGTCGGCCTTCTTCTCCTCTCACGCAGCTGCAGTTAACCTCGGCCGCTGTGCAGAATGCCTCGGGCCCCTCAGCAGCCACAGTCCACACACATACCTCTAAGTCTCGGTGCACCCACGGCTGGGATGCTCAATCATCACCGGCAGTCCGCGGCTCACGATCCAGCAGCAGCCGCAGGCTCAGTTTTCAGGTTGTCCGCCACAGCTCCATCGAATGGCCCGATTACTGCGGGCGGCCGGCGATCACGCAAAGTTCTGTCTATCTCTGCTTCAGTACGACCACGGAGCCCAGGAAAGGCCGCTACGGGGTCCGATAATGTTCCGCTAGCCGTGGGCTGCAGTAGCTTTCTCACCAGCTCTCCGTATGTTCGGATAGATCAAGGATTAGGTTCCGGCCGACAAAGCTCACTCAAAGAGCAGCCATTCCGTTGTGCGGCAGACCAAGCCCCCACCATTTTATGTCTTTAGGTGGCACAAACCCTCGATGTCAAATATTGCCAATAAAAAACAACACTTACACACAAAAAAATGTTCATATGCATTTGAGCCGTCCGATTTCATGACATTGTTAGGAGTTATTGTTTGGTCTTACAAAATTGGTCAATTTCCTGTTATTTCAGGCTTAGTGTTATACACACTATTGTACCAGCATCAACCTTAACTAATCTTTATGCATATTATTAGAGAGCAAGAGGCACACCATTATGTTGCAAAACAACATACATAATCATAAATAATCATCTAAATAATTAATTTGTAGTTTTTAAAGATAGTCACAAAACCAGTAGTTCCAGAATACCAAAATAACATTAAAAAAACACTCACGTTCAAAATGGCTGAATGCTAACGGGTCAGGTCAATACATGATGGGAGGGAGATTTAACGAGAGGGAAATACCATTTTCAGTTGCTTATAACTCTAGCACCTTTTATGTATCTGCATGAAATATGGCAGGTTGTAAACAAGTTACGCCCATTGAGGTAGTTCAGGTTCTCTACAGATACAATGGAAGAAACACTTAAAGAGGGGTTGAAAACTTTTCTGATTTACTAATAACCATGGCACAGGCTGAGGGTTCTGCATCACATTTGGCAGAGATGTGGCATATTTAATCTACTCCTGGTTTTCTCTATTTCATGCAGGCACGTTAAGTGGGGAGGATTTCAAACAAGGGTGAAAGGAATGTTGGGCTGCTAATAAATAGTTAGCGCAGTTTGATTAAGCCATGCAAAATTTGTCAAATATTTAGTGGATTTAGATTACTCTGGGTATGGTAAGGTTTGAGCAAATCCGTCAAGGGAAAGGGGCAACGATAAATGGGAGGGCAATTAGAGATTTGTTAACTAATAACGTTGGAACTATTCAATTAATATGTGTGACATTTGGCAACTAGCAAACAAAGCCATTACAAGGCCAGGCAAGTCATGCAACAAACCCCCATTGCAGAGAAGAAGGCAGTTGACCACAGGTCCTGTTGAAGGATGTGCACAGCACAGATTGAATGCAAGTCAAGCCAAGCATAGTGAAATCTAGCTTCGCAGTCAACTCTGTAACGCACCAAAGGCTATGCGCATCATGGATTGAGCTCCTTCCCAGCAAGGGTTAAACAAATGAAGAAAAAACTGTAAAATTCACTAAAAGTCACAGTTAGTGAGCTATGATTCTGACTTAAATTTGTCAAATCACTGAAATTCACCAGTTATAGTTGGCAATGCACATAACATGCTATAACTCACAACACTTTTTTACTTTATTTTTTCCAGGGAAAGTATACAAGTACATTTGTATATCTATATATACACATGTATTATGTTATCCTAGTTCTTAATCAAAGCTCAAAACCTAAATACCCCTGATATTTTCCAGTTATGATCTGTTCCGAAAATCGAAAATGCATGACCCTGCTTGAAAAAAAAAAATTGCCCCTCAATGGACTGTCTGAAATATCCCAATATTTAATGTTGCTATTCATTGTCAAGAATGAGTTCTTCATTGCTATTTTTGATGGTATCTGCTGGATCATGAGTGAGGTATTTTTTTTTTTTTATCCTCATCTTGCGGTAGTATGGATAAGGAGGTTTAAGGAGTCAAATGTTCTTAGTTCCTAGTCCTTCACTGCCCCATTATCGAGTTCTCCTTGGGGAGTATACCCTTTTGAGTTGTGACCATTCATTTTGCTCCTGTAACCTTATATCGTTACCAATAATTCCATGGTTTGGGGAGGGAGCTAGCCTATTTGGCTACTCAGCAGTATTCAGTCCTGCTTGGATTTATTGTCTCCGCTTTAATCATTGGATTTTATTTATTGGTGTTATAAAGGAGTTAATGGCATCTCTAAAAATGTTGTTCCCAAATTTCCCAAAATGTTATTCTCTTGGTGTTTTTCCCTTTTCTATCAGGTTTATTTGTTTTTATTATGGAGTTTAGCCAGTTATCATGTGTAGGCGGTCCCGGTTTTATCCAATTTATGCAAATCTCTCTCAGCAGGATTAGCATGAACATCAAACTTTCTTGTCTTGTACTTAGTTTATCTTTACTGATAGCACTAATATTATGTATTCCAAAGATAATGAGGGAGGTACTTACAGTTATGTTGACTCCTAATACTGTAGTTAGTGTCTTACCGATCTCATTCCAGTATGCGTCAAGTGCGGGGCATTTCTGAAACAAATGGACGTCGTCTGCTTTTGTCTCTCCGCATTTTGGACATGATTTTATGTTCGTACCTTTAAATTTAGATAGCCTTTTTGGGGTCCAATACGCTCTATGAAGTGAGAAATAGTGGTTCCTTTTTAGTGAGGCAGGTTTTACACAGGACCAGCATTTTTCCATAGATTTCTTCCAGAGTAGTTTTAAATCCAAGTCTTGTTCTGGCATGTCTTTTCTCCATATGTTTTCCGGGGTTAAAAAATCTTCCTCACCTGCTTCGATAAGAACCCAATACCATTTCGCTATTTCTTTCTTTATTGGTGTTATTTTGGTCATTTCGCTTTCAAGATTATGATGGTTACTCTTATTTTTTGGTAAACTGTTTGTCCAACTGCTTAGTTGATAGAATTTAAATTTTGATAGTTTGCCTTCAGCAATTGAAAATAGGTGATCCCACGTTGTTAGAGTATTTTCTGTCAGTAGCTGTCCCCATCTTTCAATTCCTGCATTTTTTAGTGGAGTCGCTAAAGAGTCTTTTAAGCAGTCCGGTGTCCGGGCGAGTTCCATACTGGAGCTGTGTTACTGTAATACGAGATTTTTACTGAAACAAATCAGATGGGACGCGTACAAAGCTCTGATAAGAGGTAAACTACTTAGCTTAGGAGCACATAAAACAAAAACTAAAAAGCAGGATATCAAAAAAATTGAAGAAGAGATCAATACAATAGAGAAAAAACTGCTCTGTGGAAATTACTCAGAAACAAGGGAAGAGTTAACAGAAAAGATCTGTAATCTTAAGGAGGTTCTGAATGATTATTTGGAAAATATAGTTCAAGAAAAATGGGAAAACAGCAAATTGTCAAACTACGAATATGGGGAGGGATGCGGGAAAATGCTCGCCTGGAAAATGAAAACTGAACAGGTAAGGAACAATATCCCATGCATCCAGATTCAAAACCAAACCTAGCAAAGCTCGAATGATGATGTAATAAGACAAGAGTTTACAAAGTTTTTCTCCAACTTATACAAAGAAAGCTCAAACCCAACAAAAGAAGAAATTACGAACTACCTGAACACCATACCACTCCCAAGCTTAACAGAAGATGAAAAAGTAGAATTAAACAGGAAAATTGAACCTGAAGAAGTTAGAGCGGCAATAAAAGACCTAAAAAAAGGAAAAGCAGCGGGCCCTGACGCGTTACCAAACGAATTCTACATAACATTAAAAGAGTCCCTAATCAACCAACTAACAGAAATCATGAATAACACATATTTGGACCATGAAAAAATACCCGAATCATGGAATGATGCCACAATTAGCATTATTTTAAAGCCAGGTAAAAACACTAAAATTTGTGAGTCTTACAGACCTATATCACTACTCAATTGTGATTATAAGTTATTTTTGCAAGTCATCGCCAAAAGACTAGCCAAGATCATGCCAACTCTGATTAACCTGGACCAAAAGGTTTTATTAAAGGACAACAAATTCATGAAATCACCCATGAACTATTTGCAGCTGTTGATATTGCTATCTGTGAAAAACTACCCTTAACCATTATTACCTATGACGTGGCTAAAGCTTTTGATCGAGTTAAATGGTCCTTTTTAAATGAAATCATTGAAAAAAACAATCTGGGAGACTGCTTTGGTCATATGGTAAGGGAGGTCTATAAAAACCCAAGAGCAAAAATAATAGTAAACGGAAATCTAACTAACAATATCGATATTCAAAGAGGTACGAGGCAAGGCTGCCCCCTATCACCTTTACTCTTTAATCTCTACATTGAACCACTAGCCTGTTCGATCAGAAACCATCTCACAATAACACCTTTCAAATATCATACCTGGTCAAAAAAGTGGCACTTTACGCAGATGATTTAATGATATTCACAAATAACTATGAAGAAGCTAGTCAAGCAATAGAGGACACAATGACAAAATTCAGCAAAGTTTCAGGATACCTAACCAACAAAGAAAAAACAGAAGCAATGAGTTGGAATACTAACCCCAATACGCCCTTTTCCAGAGATAAAATAAAATATTTGGGAATCACAATAGTAAAAGAACTTGGAAATATCCCTCAACTTAATCTAAATATAGTAATGAAAGAAATGAGAAGACTTTTCAAGATTTGGGCAGGACTCCCCCTGAGGTTTCAAGGAAGATCTAATGCTGTAAAAATGACCATTATTCCTAAATTTACTTACCTTTTCAACACCATCCCACTAGAATTCAAAAAAGAAACTCTAAAGAAGATACAAGGAGACATAGCTAGTTTCATATGGGCAACGAAAAGCACAAGGATTGCTTGGAATAAACTTAGGAGAAGAAAAGAACAAGGCGGAATAGCAAGTCCGGATATATACGAATATTATAGATCTTTTCAATTTAAAAACTTTAGACCTCTCCTAAGAAAACATCAAACATATCCAAACTTCCTACAAACTATGACTGAAAAGAGAGACCACTTCCTATTTAAATTTGGCCATTCCAAATACTTAAAAAAAATAAAACTAAAGATTCTATTTAACGCAGCGAAACTTTGGAGCCAAATAAGAGCAACAGTAAAAATCCCGTATTACAGTATGAGTTAGGTAATAAGCAGTTCTTTTTGGGGGAGAGTTATGATTTCGCGCCAGACCATAGCTAGTGAATTCAGGAATATTTTTGTGCTGCTTTGGCAACCATACCTTATTTTGAACTCGATTTTCTTCAGTTAGTTTTTGTCTCGTGAATGCCACAGGGTTTGCACTAATTAAACTGTAACTTTATTTTAACTATTTTTTATTTTTATTTTATTTATGCTTTCACAGCAAATAGCACATAAAAAAAAAATTCATATACATTTACAACAACTTCGTTACCGCAGAAACAAATCAATAATGAGCAGTTCAATAATAATACAGCAACTAATCCTTCCCGCAATTCCTGAACCCCTGTCATAGATTCAATAATGATTCCATCAGTTAAACAATACAATTCATTGTTCACAATCAGTCCTCATAATAATCACGGAACTCGCTTCAAATTTTTATACCCAGTTTTTCCTTCCCAGGGCCTCCATAAGAAAAGAGACCTAACGTCAAATTAAATAGACTATTCATTTTAGCGCGCCATTGATGGAAATCGGGTGGTTTTTCCTGTAGCCACTCAGTAGCAATACATAACCGTGCAGTGGTCATAGCAAAGAAAATGAAATGTCGGTATTGAAATAGTGGCTCCACAGATTTATCCTTCGGTATCTTCCCCAGCAGCATCATCACCGGTATTATTTCTATAGGCATTTTTATTACATAAATAAGAAACTTTTCAATTCCTTTTATAAAACATTGAAGTTTACGACAGCTGAAGAAGATATGTACACTGTCTGCATCATCAGCCATACAACGAAAACATTTGCCTTCATTCCCACCTCCCCATTTTGACATTCGTAGCGGAGTGTAATATAAATCAAACAATGTCTTGAAGAATTGGGCTTTTAAATTTGCAGACATTAATGCCTGCTTAGACAACAAAAGCAAATCTTCTATAACTATTTCTGAGTCTTCCAATGCGCTCACCCATTTTAACCTAACTTTTTCTAAATCATCACTTCTCTCTGTGAGCAATAATTGATATAATGTTCAATTGGCTAGAATTCTAGAATAAATTTAGTTGTCAGCATTTAGCAATGATATTGGGCGATAAGATCCTACTGAATCCGGCTGCTTCCCCTTCTTGCAAAAGAAGCGCTATCGTAGCGTCTGACCATGAGCGAGGAGGAAAGCCCTTCTGGGCCAAATGCATAACGACAAGCAGCTCATTCTTAATATTATTATAAAACTGTCTGTAAACCTCACTAGGTATTCTATCAGGGCCTGCAGCCTTACCGAAAGCGAGACCCTTTACTGCTGTTTCCACCTCCTCCTCAGTTATTGGGGATTCCAATTCCTGAGCTACTATTGGATCTGGGGCCCGATGTAGGTAATTTTATTTTACCGCTTCTTAAATACCGAATGATACCAAATCAGTATTTAAGAAGTGGTAAAATAGAGGGGGGGGATGTAGGTAATTCAGACTTGGTAAATACCGACTCGTTAATGCCCTTTGATTCCAAAGGGCATTGAAGCCTATAGGAATCTATGGGCATTATCGAATCGGTATTTACCGATTTCAGCAAGGGTGCAGGGGGTGTCACTTTGACACCCTCTAGCACCCCAATTCTGGACTTGTGCCATGTGGCACACATACATGCCCTAAGGGCATGTCTGTGTGTCACATTGCACACATTGCACACATTGCACAGGTGTGCATGCACACCTGAATTCGGTATTTTACCACCCAATCGTATTTTACCGATTCGGTAAATTTACAGAATCGGTAAAACATATGCCCCCAAAATCTGAAAACCCATTTACCGGTCGGTAACGGTCGAATTTGCCCGTTACCGACCGGTAAATGGCCACCTTCTTGCTGTCCCACAAAGGGCTCCATGCCAATTGCAACGGTGCGCTATTCCTCAAAAATTGGCATGGCCCCGTTTGCTGTATCCAGTGTCGTATGACACTGAATCCCGAGTCCCCTATGGAAACATCTTCAGATTCCCCTACCTTACGGGGTGGATTAATTAACGCACGATCTCTACCCAAGAACGTCCAGAACATTTATGACCTTATTGTCGAAACTCATCTGGACTGGCTTTTGGTCACAGAAACATGGCTAAAACCTTGGTGTAATCCCGACCTAGCCATAGCCCTCCCACATAATTTCCTTATCCAACGTTTAGATAGACCTGAACAACGGGGAGGGGGCCTTGCCATCATTTACCGCAATACTCTTAAGTGTTCCACTCAAGAATTGACGGATATTAAGGGGGCAGAGGCGCTAGCATTCTCTTTGGAGATTCACAACACCTTTGTCTTCTCTGGGGCACTCTTTCTTCGCCCCCCGGGCCACCATCGAAATTCTTGGAAACAGTGGGCGACGCTTTGAGCGAACTAGCACTCAGATATTCCCATTTTTCAGTATTGGGCGATCTAAATCTGCACCTAGAGTGCCCTAATGAACCAGGAGTGGGCTGTTTTATGGACATTATTGATGTGCTAGGACTTACACTTGTGAATCAGGAACCCACCCATCAGGTGGGACATTTGTTGGATTGCATTTGTTCCAATTCTTCCAGCCCTCAGACATGGACTGATCACTTTTTTATTCCTTTTAATATTGTATGGAACTTGAAATCCATCGCCTACTCTATGATGCGCATAAACAAACCCAAAACCAAACCTATCCCTAATTGGAAATTACTAGCCAGTAGACCTGATGTGATTGATAAGTTAAAAGACAGTATACCAGCTTTAACCGACCTCACTTCGGCCGACAATCAGACTTTCTGTGACTGGATCGCAAGAGCGGGAACCCTGTTAAGCTCATCTAGAAACAACAACTCTAAAACCATCAAGACCAAAAAGAGTGCCCCTTGGTTCTCAATGACCCTGAAACTCGAGCTAGGCGAGGTCAGAGTACTGGAACGGAGGTGGTGTCAAAACTATGATGCCACCACCCGTAACATCTATAGGGCAGCGAGACGGAAGTACCACGCAGGAATAAAATCCACAAAAAAAAAACATTATCTACAGGCCTTATCCATGGCAGGCCAGGAACAAAAAGCAATCTTCAGGATTGTCAAGGATTTTATGAATCCATCAGCTCTATCGCAAGAGATTCCTCCATCTCAAGATCTCTGCAATGCGATATCTGACTATTTTGATAATAAGATCCTTACCATCGTGAAGACTTTTCCATCAGGAGCAACCGCGACTATGGCTGCTGAACAGATAGTGGAGATGAAGACCTCTCCCCGCCTCGAGGAATTTGCCCAAGTATCACTTGAAGAAACCTCCAAGGCTATTTTGGCTAGCAAATCGGGATACTCTTTTGACCCCTGTCCCCCTCCAGTGTTACATACCTTAGTAGAGATGGTTAATCCTATAATCAACAGGATTATCAATTCCTCTCTAACTACGGCAGACATTCCCAATGATTGGAAGCTTGCAGCTGTCAAGCCTCTCCAAAAAAAGGCACTTGCTGATCCCACTACCCTCTCCAACCTGCACCCTATTTCCATGTTACCTGTCCTGTTTAAACTGACTGAAAAGTTCGTCAACAGTCAACTGACTAACTTTTTGGTGAAGAACAACATTCTCCATCCTAATTAGTCAGGATTCCGGTCAGAACATTCTACCGAGACGGCCCTGCTTTTTACCGCAGAGACCTTACGGGCGGCGATGGATCAAGGAAAGAAGGCTGTCCTTATCCTACTTGACCTGTCGGCAGCCTTCGATACGGTCTCACATAACATCTTAGTGGACCGGTTGGGTGCCGCAGGGGTAGGAGGACAGGTCTTGGCATGGCTTAGGAATTTCCTTAGCAATAGACGCCAAGTCACAGTGCTGGGCCAATATCAGTCCGAGGCTAAAGTCGTCAGCTCAGGGGTCCCTCAGGGCTCAAGTTTGAGTCCTGTACTTTTTAACTTGTACATGGTACCCCTAGTGAAACTGATCGCGTCATTCCAGATCAGTTCTATCTCATACGCTGACGACACCCAACTCATACTGGTGCTGGACAGGGAACGGCCGGGTGCCGAGGAAGAGCTCAAGGAATGTCTAGCAGCAACTTTTAAATGGATGACCAACAACCATTTAAAATGTAACGCCGGAAAAACATAAATCCTACCAGTCGGGAGTCATAATTTGTTTTCCCCAAAAATGTGCTGGCCAGCGGAGACAGAAGCTCCTCCCAACACAATTACATCTGCCCGCAATTTGGGCATCAAATTTGATGATCAATTATCTTTTAAACCCCAAGCTGTGGCAGTAGCCGGGACGTGCTTTCAGATCATAAAAACACTGAGGAAGTTTTTTGATCTACTTCCGTTATCGGCGAGGAAAACAGTTGCAGTGGCCTTAATAAGTTCTAGGCTGGATTATTGTAACGGACTATATGCTGGAGCCAATAAAACCGGTCTCCACAGGTTACAAATGGTCCAAAATGCGGCTGCCCGCCTCGTACTGCGTTGGCCTCGTAGGTCTTCAGCTTCAGCAGCACTTAACATTCTTCATTGGCTGCCAATAGGCAAAAGAATTTTGTTTAAAGTTCTTCTAATTACCTTTAGAGAATTTCACCAACGAGGCCCAAAATACATATGCAATGGGTTCAAAAGATATCACTCGACGCGCTGTCTGAGGTCTGCCAGTCTGAATCTACTTACACCTCCCCGATTCAAGCTGGCTACAAAAGGTGGCAAGCCCCTCTTTGTACTGGGCACCAAGGCCTGGAATAAGCTTCCCCCCTTTTTACGTTCATTTTCCCAAGAAACTTCTTTCAGGAAGGCATTAAAAACTTGGATCTTTTCTTTGCACGATGCCACATGCAGGACTCTGGTGTAATTGTGGTGTAGAATGCAGGACATCCTTTTTTTTCCCTCCAACTCCTCCATCTGGGTTGGGTGAGCGCCAAGATACTCCTTGGAGTGAAAGTTGCGCGTTAGAAATGTCTTTTACATTACATTACATTACATCGGGCCCTTGGTCTTTTTAGGCCATCTTCCAACATTTCTAGCCAATCCGAACCCTGACCTATCCCATTTTGTTGTGCATATAGTTCAGAATAATACTGCTGAAAAATCTTAAGAATATGGTGAGGATCCGAATATGAGACTCCCGCTGCATCTTTCATTGCCTGGATATTTCTAGCTGACTCCTTCCTCCGTAGCTGAACAGCCAACCTCTTTCCAATTTTTTCCCCGTACTCGTGTTTCTCCATTCTTGATGTTAAATATTTTCTTGCATTCTCTGAGCTCCAGAAACCCAACACCTTTGCTCTATCTATTGCCACCTTATTCTCCAGATCTGTTAAATCATTCAGGCCTCTAACTACACCATTGTTAATAAAGTTTCAGGCTGAATTAAATGCCCATATAGTGTAGCAAGCTCTTTTTTAAATTTCTTTTGCTGCCAAAAAATAAAGCTCATACATTCACGGGGGAAGCCTGCTTTGAAGGTGTCCCATACTATACACACTGTGGCCGTCACTTTATTACTCTGAAAAAAAGACTGAATCCATCTTTCCATGTGAACCTTAAATTCGTTATTCAACCCCAATTTCCGCTCATACGTGTAACTTAAGCACTTAGGCCTATTTGAGCCTCCTTGTATCTCAAATACGATGGGTGCATGATCAGATGCGATCCTAGGATAAACACTGACAGTTGCTCCAACCAATAATGACACTGGGGCAAAGAAATAGTCCAGTCTGACCAATTTCTTGTGGGGATAAGAATAGAATGTGAACCCATTATCCTGTGTCCTCAAGTACCCCCACGCGTCCATTAGCCCTTAGTCACTCACTAAATCATGCAAAGCCTTAAATACTTGGTTTGCAGCCTTTATATTTGTCAGATCCCTCCTGCAGTGCTCTGTTCGTCAAGTTTATTTTAATATCTCCACATAGCAACACTGGTTGTGGCCAAGTGGTCAATTCCAGATTTACCTCATTTAGAACTTCTGGATCATCCACATTGGCTCCATACACTGAGCAAAGTGTCACATCCTTTCCTTCGAAACTACGAAACTAGACTCTGCTATCGCCCACCGTCCTTTTTTATCCATTAATTTCCGCCCAGTCTTAACATAGTTTTGTTTAACAAGAATAGCCACTTCTCTTATCATACTCGATTGTGCTGTCGCTACCACTAATGAGTATCCCAATTCTTTTAACACCTCCCTTTTTGACCATGGAATATGTGTTTCCTGTATGCAAAGTATCTCTGGAGAGATGTAACGTAATTCAGCTGCCACCTTTTGTCTCTTAATGAAATTATTAAGGCCAGACACGTTCATTGAGCAAATTCTTAATCCTTTAGTTGCCATTTTTAATCGTAATTTCAAAAAGCAAACATTTCCTCAAGGCCATTAACCTTTCAAATCCATAAAATATTCTTAAAAATCTCGATTCCAACTGATAATTTCTGCTACATAGTAATTTCCTCATTATTTGCATTATTTGCTGTGAACACTTTTTCCCCTTTTTCCCACACCCCCTCGTGCCCCCCGCCGCCCACTACCCCTTCCCCACCCAATCCCGCCCCCCTCCCCCTCCCCCATCCTAAATCGACGCTTTAGGACTTATGGTCCTGTTGATGCGAGCTTTCCCTCAACCCCCAGCCTTCACCCACGGGGGATTTAAATAGCATCTCCCACACAATCTAAGACAAAAACAAGAGAAAAACAGGTGCTACTCCAGAGAGGTACTCCTCAAAAAAAATACAAAAGAAAAGTAGGGCCGAGCACACTTAATGCTACCATCTTGCTTTATATTGTAACCAAAAATTCCCTAGCGGAAGCAGCAGTCATCTTAGCTGGGAAAATCAAGTAAGCCTGCGCATGCTTGGTTTGAAATTCAGAAATTAACTGTAGGTCAAGTGAATGCTTGCATAGATCAGGGCGAACAAAAAATTCACAGTCCAATCCACATCTTATCTTATCAGGTCGAGCTTTCAAAAAGATCTCCTCACGAGCCAAAAAACTGTTAAACGCAACTAATATAGCTCTTGGCTTCTGATCTCTTTGATTTCTGATAGAAAAAGGAAAACGATGTGCCCGTTCAACCTCCCGATCCCAGTCCCATCTTGTTGTTTCTGGGAATGCTTTTTTTTAAAAGCTCTACTATAAACCCTCGAGGATCCGACCCCTCCTTCCCCTCATGGATTTGCAAAAATCTCAAATTGTTTCTGCGGGATCAGTTTTCCAAATCAACGCATTTCCAGTTTATGTCCTCTTTGGTAGCCATTTGAGTCTCGATCGCCTTCTTCTATTGCGCTAATTCATCTTCTAAGGTGGATATGCGTACTACCGGTTCGTTAACTCTTTCCACGAACTCCGAATGCGACTTTACCAAACGTCTAACAGAGTTCTGTAATTTCCTGCAGAAATTCTGTACTCTTAAGCTATCTTCTCGATGCCGCATCATAGTCTGATATATCAAGCCTAGAGATATTTCTTCTGGCTCTGGCTCTGGCTCAATCTCTGTTCCAGGAAGGGCCACTCCTTTATTTACTACACCTTCTATGTCTCCCAGCTTCACTTCCCCACTTTGGTTTAATTAGAGTTTTCGAACAGTACCAGGGTCAGGGCCCTGATCCTCCTGATCAAAGCTGCTGTGGATACTTCCATCCTCCATGCTCATATATGTTGCATATTGCTGCACCAAATCCTCTGAAGAAGACATAGACTGTTCTGATAAAGAATAGAAATCAGCAGAGTCTGATTCAATAGCATGAGGTACCCCTCCTTGACTGTTAATGCTGCCGTTCTGGGTGCGCCCTCCTTAATAGCCACGGGTATCACAGGTCCTTGCATTAATATTGGTTTCGAAACTAGAGCTGAGCCTGTAGCAGAATCCTTCATCTTTTTGTGTACATTCTCCTGCAAGTTTGCCTCGTTACTCTCCTTCATATTAATGTCAATTGCGTTTCCCTCAGCCATGATTATCTCCCCCTGTACATCCACCACCTCACAGCCCAGTGACTCCTGTAGTGCAGAGCCTCCACTTTCCACAGGTACATCCCCAGGTGCGGCCTCCCCATTCACTACCGCCACCACGGGCAAGACAGAACCACTAGAACCACTAGAACCTTCCTCCGTAGTCTTAACAGCACTATGCTGCTTCTGCTTCTGCTTCTGCGATTCTTTAAGCGTTGAGGCAAAAAACAGTTCCAGTATTTTCTTTATATTATTTACCTCACCAGCGTTTTTATCTCACCCAACAGCGGACGCAGGTCCTATCTCCGCATCCTTGCCTCCTTTCGCTGAACGAGAAGCCGTTTGCATCATAACAGCAGGAGCAGGCTCAGACCCATCCTGTACCTCCGTGGCAGCGTTACCCTGTCCGCGTCCTCTACGGCCTTTCGCCATTCCCCTGACCGGCACACGCTGTCTTCCAATGCCCACAGGCACTCCACTAAATGGTGGTCAGGTAAGCCAGGTGAACCGCCTCCACAGGAACGCCCACCGACTTCGCCGCAAGATCTTCGTGATGGGCTGTGCGCTGGACCCGCTGCCGTTAACACTCGCAGCAACGGTGTTCAAGCTCTACAGAAGACGAGTCTCTCCCGTTTTTTCCGGTAAGCTACAAGTGGCCAACAGTTCAGCCCGGCAATTCTGTTTCCTTATCGCCCTCACTCGAGCAGCATCACTCCCCTGCGAGGTCCGGCTGGAACAGCTTGCTCATACGTCCATCCTGGACGCCATCTTAACTGTTTTAATTAGTGCACTTCTGAGGTTTTCATAAAAAAAGAACTTTAGCGGTTTGACTGTGCACTAGTCTTTGTGTGTGCTGTCCAGGCCACTCCCAGTTTACAAGGGGTGGCCTGACTATGCAAGTCATAACTGCACACCAAATGCAATGCTGGTGGTTTCAACCTTTACGGAACAGATGGCTTCACAGCGGACATAAGTAATCTCGCTAGTACCATTGATTTAGTACAATGTCTTTATTTTTAAAGTGTTGTAATTTAAAGATGTGTTGTGAGGAGGCCTTATTTATTGTCATTAATATTGTGAGGTCATAAGAACGGCATTTGATGTACAAGTTTTGGTGTACATGTCATTCACAGAATCAAACAAAGGACTTTGATTAAAGTTCTCTTGTACTGCACGTTTGGTGTAATTCTGTTTAGTGGTTTTGCTTTGGCATGATGCACGGTTTCCTGCGGGTGGTAAAATGGAAAATGCTAATTTTTTTACCTCTTTATTTTTTCTCCTTTTATAGATCTGCACCAAACATAACATGCTTAAACATTGCAATGTTCACTATTTGATTGGAGAGCATGCTTCCTTATGAGTTTAAAATGGCAAAACATTTTCTTTATATTTCTACCTTTTCTCTTTCTTTTCTCCTTTCTTTATTCTTTCTCTTCCTTTTTCTTTTCTCCTTTTCCTCCCCTGATCCCCGCTTCATTACAATTTTATCTAGTGTTATACAGGCCTGTAGGATTTATTCTATTCATATTCACATTGTGTTTTATTTTTTGGCTTATGCTCTGTATTTTGCAAAAAACTTTAATAAAAATGTCTTAAACAAAAAAAAAAAAGGCAAAAAAATATTTTTTGTCCACCCTTCAATTTTCCACTCCTGAATAATTCAGCATGAAACTTGCCATGCTGAAACCTATCCACTTTCGCTCTTTGAATGGAAAGCGTCATCCAGATACATCACATGTTGCAAAAGTCATAAGAAAAGCAAAAATGGAAACGAAGCCAAAGTTATAACTAGAGTTATTATCGCAGATTCCGTGTTACATTCTTCTGCTGCCTTTAGCTGCCGGTTCTCCAGTTACTATTCCATCGCAAATAAAAAGGTGCCTGCCTTCACTCATAAATCATATGTGCAATATTTTCTTTATTTCATTCATTGAGCCTGCTGTCAAATTGTTTTGACCTGGATGGTTTTGATCAACGGCAATAGTCCAAAAACATGTTTTATTAGCATAGTGAACAAGACCAGCCTGGTAGAAATGAGTCAGTAGCAGCCATTAGAAAAAAAAACCCATAAAGAACATTTTGCACATATGATTTATGAGTGCTGGCACCTTTTCGTTTGAGCGAGGAAAACATCTAGGTGTGTGCAAACGCAATTATATATACATTTATTTAATGTTACATTTTATATTTCTATCATATATATCTATATCATAGAGAGCTATTTTGAGAAATGTGGTTGTTGGTTAAGAGGAGTGAAACCCTTCTCAAGCAGCAACCACAATGTTTGTGGGGGTGAGGCACAACCAACCTCTAAATTGCCCTGCACTCAACCCTTTGGTAGTGTGGTACAGGGCAGTCAGGCTTAACTTAAAGGCAATGTGTAAAGTATTTAGGCAGCACTTCAAACTGAAACAAAACAACACAACGAAAATCCCACACCAATTTAGAAAAACAGATGACATTTTAATAAACAAATCAAGACAAAAATGACAAAAAAAATTCGGAGATATGCAATTTTAAAGATTTAAGTGAAAATCATGCCAAAAAAACAAAACACCAACTCTGGTTATTAGGTAATTTGGACCAGGACGAAGTCGTAAGTACAGGTTGGCTACAGGGACCCACTTAGGCCCGCTTAACACAGAACCTTAATCCTGGTTGCAAAGAGATGCAGATTACCTAGGCAAGGATGCATCACACAGATGAGCCGATGCAAGGTTCAGGCGGTTCCGACAGGCTGCGTTAGGCAAGGTGAAGTCCTTGCAGTGATGCATCAGCTCTGATTGGCTGCAACGAGAGATGCAAGATCCATGCAGCAGAGGCGATGTGTCAATTCGGAGGGCTATATGTTGAGTAGCAAAAGGCGTTGGACTGGTTCTGCTGGAGATGCGCTGAGCTGCAGAGTAGATGCATGGGTTCTGCTAGAACCACAGATGGACTAGCAGAGCATCTTCAGGCCCACTTCCAAGGGCCCATCACTGTGGTGGCCCTCCTTGGTAGGTTAGGACTCCCAGATGCTGGGTTCAAGGTTGAAGGAAGCCTGCTATGTCCCTGAGGCTTCTGATCAGGAGGTCAGCCAAGTAGCCCTTGGAGTCATTCAAGAGCCCTCGTTTCAAAGTTGCTGGTCCAGTCCTTGTCACCCAGGCAAGAAGGGACCAGACAGATGATCAGTACAGCAGGGCAGCAATCCTTCAGAGCAGCTGCCCAGAAGAGAGTCCATTCAGCAGCACAACAGCCACTCTTCCCAGCAGAGTCAACAGGTCCAGAAGTATACTGGACAGTTGGCGTCTGCGGTCCAGTATTTGTACCTGGTGCCTACTTTGAAATGGAGGAGCTTCTAGAGGTTTTAACCCCCCTGATGTCAACCTTTGTGATGTGCAAGTGTGGTAGATGGCAGCTCCTCCTCCTTGTTGACTCAGAGTGGCACATCCTACAAGCAGCTGTCTTTCTGTCTGGGAGCAAAACACACAGACCAGCTGCCAGCTACAGCTAGTCATGTGACCCAATATCAGGCTGCAAGCACCAAATGGTTAGGACAAAAAAATGCCAACTTCCTATAAGTTAAAAAGCAAGGGGAGTTAGGCCCAAAGGGACGAGGGTTAGGCAGGGCCGTTTTGAACTATAGTCACTGGGAAAATAACCTACACCTCAAATTATTCCAAAAAAGCTTACTCAATTTCTGCTGGAAGACAAACACTTTGCTTCTGTTTATCTCAGTATTTTTAATAATACCTTTTTTCTTTCTTTATCATTTGTAAATTTCATACGTTTGTGCACAGAGAATAAGAAACATCAATATTTCATAACAACATCTCAAAATGTTTCAATTAACAATCTTCAAAATCATATTTCTGCTCTACAAAAACATACAAACAATAATTGTGAATGAATGTTGTCAATAAACAAGATAGCAATCTTCTTATATCAAATCTCACTGTTCAATTTTTCCTTAAATAATCAATAAAGTTTAAACAAAAAGAGAAAGGAAAGGGAGAAGCAATTCCTTTAAATCCCTTGTTTTCACAGTAAAAAGTTACCTTCTGGAAGAACAAATGGGGGTGGGGTCGCACACTACTCACACACCGGCGGTGTCGCCCCTAAGGACTCTGGTCAATGTAGTAAAGTGTTCGCGATGCATCATCTTTCGATCTTCTGCTATCTTCGCTGTCTTCGCCATCCCTGGACACGTGTTTCGGGGTATTACCCCTCATCAGCAGGGATAGGCTGTGTACTGGGGTTGCCGATGGCTGCCAATATCTGCCAGGTACAGTACCACTCAGGCGCGTAGGTGCGGGATCCCAGGCTCGTCAGCCCACTGCTCACAGGAGCTTTAAAGTTACAAATGGGGGTGGGGTCGCACACTACTCACACACCGGCGGTGTCGCCCCTAAGGACTCTGGTCAATGTAGTAAAGTGTTCGCGATGCATCATCTTTCGATCTTCTGCTATCTTCGCTGTCTTCGCCATCCCTGGACACGTGTTTCGGGGTATTACCCCTCATCAGCAGGGATAGGCTGTGTACTGGGGTTGCCGATGGCTGCCAATATCTGCCAGGTACAGTACCACTCAGGCGCGTAGGTGCGGGATCCCAGGCTCGTCAGCCCACTGCTCACGGGAGCTTTAAAGTTACAAATGGGGGTGGGGTCGCACACTACTCACACACCGGCGGTGTCGCCCCTAAGGACTCTGGTCAATGTAGTAAAGTGTTCGCGGTGCATCATCTTTCGATCTTCTGCTATCTTCGCTGTCTTCGCCATCCCTGGACACGTGTTTCGGGGTATTACCCATCATCAGCAGGGATAGGCTGTGTACTGGGGTTGCCGATGGCTGCCAATATCTGCCAGGTACAGTACCACTCAGGCGCGTAGGTGCGGGATCCCAGGCTCGTCAGCCCACTGCTCACAGGAGCTTTAAAGTTACAAATGGGGGTGGGGTCGCACACTACTCACACACCGGCGGTGTCACCCCTAAGGACTCTGGTCAATGTAGTAAAGTGTTCGCGATGCATCATCTTTCGATCTTCTGCTATCTTCGCTGTCTTCGCCATCCCTGGACACGTGTTTCGGGGTATTACCCCTCATCAGCAGGGATAGGCTGTGTACTGGGGTTGCCGATGGCTGCCAATATCTGCCAGGTACAGTACCACTCAGGCGCGTAGGTGCGGGATCCCAGGCTCGTCAGCCCACTGCTCACGGGAGCTTTAAAGTTACAAATGGGGGTGGGGTCGCACACTACTCACACACCGGCGGTGTCGCCCCTAAGGACTCTGGTCAATGTAGTAAAGTGTTCGCGGTGCATCATCTTTCGATCTTCTGCTATCTTCGCTGTCTTCGCCATCCCTGGACACGTGTTTCGGGGTATTACCCATCATCAGCAGGGATAGGCTGTGTACTGGGGTTGCCGATGGCTGCCAATATCTGCCAGGTACAGTACCACTCAGGCGCGTAGGTGCGGGATCCCAGGCTCGTCAGCCCACTGCTCACGGGAGCTTTAAAGTTACAAATGGGGGTGGGGTCGCACACTACTCACACACCGGCGGTGTCACCCCTAAGGACTCTGGTCAATGTAGTAAAGTGTTCGCGATGCATCATCTTTCGATCTTCTGCTATCTTCGCTGTCTTCGCCATCCCTGGACACGTGTTTCGGGGTATTACCCCTCATCAGCAGGGATAGGCTGTGTACTGGGGTTGCCGATGGCTGCCAATATCTGCCAGGTACAGTACCACTCAGGCGCGTAGGTGCGGGATCCCAGGCTCGTCGGCCCACTGCTCACGGGAGCTTTAAAGTTACAAATGGGGGTGGGGTCGCACACTACTCACACACCGGCGGTGTCGCCCCTAAGGACTCTGGTCAATGTAGTAAAGTGTTCGCGATGCATCATCTTTCAATCTTCTGCTATCTTCGCTGTCTTCGCCATCCCTGGACACGTGTTTCGGGGTATTACCCCTCATCAGCAGGGATAGGCTGTGTACTGGGGTTGCCGATGGCTGCCAATATCTGCCAGGTACAGTACCACTCAGGCGCGTAGGTGCGGGATCCCAGGCTCGTCAGCCCACTGCTCACGGGAGCTTTAAAGTTACAAATGGGGGTGGGGTCGCACACTACTCACACACCGGCGGTGTCGCCCCTAAGGACTCTGGTCAATGTAGTAAAGTGTTCACGATGCATCATCTTTCGATCTTCTGCTATCTTCGCTGTCTTCGCCATCCCTGGACACGTGTTTCGGGGTATTACCCCTCATCAGCAGGGATAGGCTGTGTACTGGGGTTGCCGATGGCTGCCAATATCTGCCAGGTACAGTACCACTCAGGCGCGTAGGTGCAGGATCCCAGGCTCGTCAGCCCACTGCTCACGGGAGCTTTAAAGTTACAAATGGGGGTGGGGTCGCACACTACTCACACACCGGCGGTGTCGCCCCTAAGGACTCTGGTCAATGTAGTAAAGTGTTTGCGATGCATCATCTTTCGATCTTCTGCTATCTTCGCTGTCTTCGCCCTCCCTGGACACGTGTTTCGGGGTATTACCCCTCATCAGCAGGGATAGGCTGTGTACTGGGGTTGCCGATGGCTGCCAATATCTGTCAGGTACAGTACCACTCAGGCGCGTAGGTGCGGGATCCAAGGCTCGTCAGCCCACTGCTCACGGGAGCTTTAAAGTTACAAATGGGGGTGGGGTCGCACACTACTCACACACCGGCGGTGTCGCCCCTAATTACTCTGGTCAATGTAGTAAAGTGTTCGCGATGCATCATCTTTTGATCTTCTGCTATCTTCGCTGTCTTCGCCATCCCTGGACACGTGTTTCGGGGTATTACCCCTCATCAGCAGGGATAGGCTGTGTACTGGGGTTGCCGATGGCTGCCAATATCTGCCAGGTACAGTACCACTCAGGCGCGTAGGTGCGGGATCCCAGGCTCGTCAGCCCACTGCTCACGGGAGCTTTAAAGTTACAAATGGGGGTGGGGTCGCACACTACTCACACACCGGCGGTGTCGCCCCTAAGGACTCTGGTCAATGTAGTAAAGTGTTCGCGATGCATCATCTTTCGATCTTCTGCTATCTTCGCTGTCTTCGCCATCCCTGGACACGTGTTTCCGGGTTTTACCCCTCATCAGCAGGGATAGGCTGTGTACTGGGGTTGCCGATGGCTGCCAATATCTGCCAGGTACAGTACCACTCAGGCGCATAGGTGCGGGATCCAAGGCTCGTCAGCCCACTGCTCACGGGAGCTTTATAGTTACAAATGGGGGTGAGGTCGCACACTACTCACACACCGGCGGTGTCGCCCCACCCCCTTTTTGTAACTTAAAGCTCCCTTGATGAGCGGGCTGACGAGCCTGGGATCCCGCACCTACGCGCCGGAGTTGTACTATACCTGGCAGATATTGGCAGCCATCGGCGACCCCAGAACACTGCCTATCCCTGCTGACGAGGGTTGAAAACCCGAAACACGTGTCCAGGGATGGCGAAGACAGCGAAGATAGCAAGATCGAAAGATGATGCATCGCGAACACTCTACTACAATGACCAGAGTCCTTAGGGGCAACTTCCGCCGGTGTGTGAGTAGTGTGCGACCCCACCCCCTTTTTGTAACTTAAAGCTCCCTTAAGCAGCGGGCTGACGAGCCTGGGATCCCGCACCTACGCGCCGGAGTGGTACTATACCTGGCAGATATTGGCAGCCATCGGCGACCCCAGAACACTGCCTATCCCTGCTGACGAGGGTTGAAAACCCGAAACACGTGTCCAGGGATGGCAAAGACAGTGAAGATAGCAAGATCGAAAGATGATGCATCGCGAACACTCTACTACAATGACCAGAGTCCTTAGGGGCAACTTCCGCCGGTGTGTGAGTAGTGTGCGACCCCACCCCCTTTTTGTAACTTAAAGCTCCCTTGAGCAGCGGGCTGACGAGCCTGGGATCCCGCACCTACGCGCCGGAGTGGTACTATACCTGGCAGATATTGGCAGCCATCGGCGACCCCAGAACACTGCCTATCCCTGCTGACGAGGGTTGAAAACCCGAAACACGTGTCCAGGGATGGCGAAGACAGCGAAGATAGCAAGATCGAAAGATGATGCATCGCGAACACTCTACTACAATGACCAGAGTCCTTAAGGGCAACTTCCGCCGGTGTGTGAGTAGTGTGCGACCCCACCCCCTTTTTGTAACTTAAAGCTCCCTTGAGCAGCGGGCTGACGAGCCTGGGATCCCGCACCTACGCGCCGGAGTGGTACTATACCTGGCAGATATTGGCAGCCATCGGCGACCCCAGATCACTGCCTATCCCTGCTGACGAGGGTTGAAAACCCGAAACACGTGTCCAGGGATGGCGAAGACAGCGAAGATAGCAAGATCGAAAGATGATGCATCGCGAACACTCTACTACAATGACCAGAGTCCTTAGGGGCAACTTCCGCCGGTGTGTGAGTAGTGTGCGACCCCACCCCCTTTTTGTAACTTAAAGCTCCCTTGAGCAGCGGGCTGACGAGCCTGGGATCCCGCACCTACGCGTCGGAGTGGTACTATACCTGGCAGATATTGGCAGCCATCAGCGACCCCAGAACACTGCCTATCCCTGCTGACGAGGGTTGAAAACCCGAAACACGTGTCCAGGGATGGCGAAGACAGCGAAGATAGCAAGATCGAAAGATGATGCATCGCGAACACTCTACTACAATGACCAGAGTCCTTAGGGGCAACTTCCGCCGGTGTGTGAGTAGTGTGCGACCCCACCCCCTTTTTATAACCTTCTGGAAGAAACTTACGACCTTTAAGACCTTAACCGCGGCGGCAATTCCGCCGCGGTGCGGGCATTCTAATGAGTGGGCGGGGCTGCGTTAGCCGTTGGCCGTTCGCAGCACTGGGGAGGATATTGGCTGACGGGAGCACAGAACGGGTTAAAGAGGACTCCTGAGGCCCTGTTTCTCACAGAAACCTGGTTCACCCAGGACACTGTGGCGGAGCCAGGGCTTGCCCTTCTGGACAGTTACATGATATATAATGTCAATAGAGAGGGGGGCAGAGGGGGGGCATCGCAGTAATTGCTAAGGCAACAGTCACGGTTAATTTAGCAAAGGAAGACATCGTGGGCTGCGAGAGCACTCTCTTTCAATTAAAATTAAGCTGTAACCTGACTATGCTTGGCCTCTTAATTTATAGACCTCCCGGTCCTTCAGGGAACTTTTGAGAAGATCTAGTAAATAGAATTGGACGTATGGCTAGTAAAGCAGCCAACTTTACCATTCTAGGGAACCTCAATCTGCACCTCGAACTGGAGGACAAGGTAAAGATCTCTCATTTCTTAGCTGATTTAGAAGCCTTCCAGCTGCCTTAATTAGTCTCGGAGAGCACACATGTGGCTGAGCACTTGCTTGACCCCATTTTTTCCAATTTTGCCTGCCTAAATATCCCCCTCCCCCGGTCCCGCTGACGTGGACCGACCATTAAGTCATTCCATTTTCTCTACTGTGGCAGAGTAGAGTTGATGTGCTCCGCCCGGCTGCTGTGCTAAAACGGCCATGGCATAAGCTTGAGCAGGAGTAGCTCGCTAAGCGATTAGCTGAATTTAGATCTCAGCTTCCTTTAGACATCGAGGAAGCGCATGCGTGTTTTCAGGATTGTCTGATAGCCGATCTGGATATCTGCATCCCGGCCAAGCAGGGAGGGAAGGGTCGTGGACCTTCAAATCCTTGGTTCTCTGACCATTTAACGCATGCAAAGAAGGGGTGTAAGCAGTAGGAACACGCCTGGCATCGCTCCTATGAACCATCGGCTAAAGTTGTATACCGCAAGGCATTAAAGGATTACCATAAGCTTATCCGTAATATAAGGGCAGTATTTGTAGCTGACCAAATCTTGATAAACTCTAACCCCACTAAAACCATCTTTAAACTGCTTAAAAACCTGAAGACTGCTGGTCAGGCCAGGGCTTCCCCGGTAATCTCTAATCAGCAGTGTGAGGCGTTAGCACTCCACTTTGTGGGTAAAGCTGATCAGATTTATCAAAGCCTCTCCTCAGGGAATACCCACACGGAAAATGCCGGGTTAGCAGGGCCAGCTAATGCGATGAATAATGGTATGGTGACTCTGCCATTGCTGTCGCCGGAAGAATTTCAGATTATAAGCGCCATGATCAAATCTGGTTCACCGGCTGACCCGCTGGCAGAGAGTCATTTCCGCCAGATTCTACCTCTCATTTCCCCGGTGGCCTTGGAACTGATCAACCTCTTGCTGAAGTCAGCTTCTGTTCTCAGGGTGTGGAAGCATGCTAAGATCATTCCACTTTGAAAAAGCCATCCCTAGACCCAGACGACCCAGTCAGCTATCGCCCAATATCTCAGCTCCCTTTCATGGCGAAAGTGGTAGAGGCCTACGTAAATGCCATCCTATCCAACTACATTGATGAGCATAACAGATTTGACCGATCTCAACATGGGTTCCGCCCCTGCCATAGTGTGGAATCAGCTCTTTTGACGGTCACAGAATCCATTCGTAGTAGGTTGGATGAAGATGATTCAGCGGCCTTGATCCTATTGGATCTAAGTGCCGCATTTGATACAGTGTCCCATGAAATCCTCCTTCATCGTCTCTAGACGATTGGTATTAGGGATGCTGCCATGGAATGGTTCCGGTCCTTTTTGGCTAAGCGGTCGTTCCAAGTGTCTGGTCCGCCGTTCCACTCGCACAAACACACCCTAGGTAGAGGGGTTCCTCAAGGCTGCATCCTGAGCCCCCTTCTGTTTAATCTGTATGTGGGACCTTTGGCGAAGGTGGCCAGAGATAGGGGGCTGTCCTTGGTGTCGTATGCCGACGACACCCACCTGGTGATTGCCTTCTCCAAAAAATGCAGGACCAATCTGGAAAACTTCAAGGAGGATCTATCATCTATCTCGCCCTGGATGAAGGCTAATTACCTTCAATTAAATGCCAGCAAGTCCGAGATCTTGTTGTATGGGAAGGACCAGGGACTCTGATCTGAGCAATGGTGGCCTGATCATTTGAAGCCCGCACCGGTGCCGAAGGAGACGGTGAAGAACCTGGGCGTCTGGTTCGATACCGGTCTAACATTTGATAAGAACACAAAAGCTGTAGCCGCAGTGTGCTTTGGGCTTTTGAGAGGATTGAGACCCCTGCTTGGCTTCTTTCCTCCTAGAGTACGTCAGACCATCTTGCAGACTTCCATCTTGGCGAGGCTTGATTATGGCAATTCCTTATATCTTGGTGCTAACAAAGCCAGCATCAAGCGCTTGCAGAGGGTCCAGAATGCAGCCGAACATATGTTAGTGGCTCTCCCTAAATCGCACTATGTAGCCCAAGTTCTTGTGAAGCTGCACTGGTTACCAATTGAAGCACGTATACAGTTCAAGGTGCTCTGTATTGCGCACAAAATCTTGAGACTCCAAGCCCCAGAGGGGCTATCGGACCTACTGAAGCCTTACCTGCCTAGCCGAGTTTTACAATCGACTAATCAAGGTTTGGTCTGTGTCCCCCGTGTTAGGAAAGCAAGGGCAGGGGGCCGGTCGTTAGGCCTCATGGCGGCCAAACTGTGGAACTCTCTTCCAGTATATATTCTTGCCATGATCCATCCCCAACCTTCTAACATTTCGTAAGTCCTTGAAGACTTGGCTGTTCCTCACACTGTGATATCCTTCACTTGCTGCGCTCGCTTGCTCCGGTTATGTTTCTGGTTGCGCTGGGACGCCTCGTCGCTGAGGAAGCCATGCGCATTATAAATCCTGTACTAAATAAATTAATTAATTAATTGCAATTATTTAGACACCAATCTCCATCCCTCTATCTGTTCCTAATTCAACGCTAAAGCCAATTCAATTTAACAAGGAACTCCAATGTTATCCTTTGGGAGAGGTTGGCCTTGCTATAGTGGAAAACAAATTGAGGAATGTTTCCCTATCAGGAAATGTAAAACATAAAAGTACATGTCTTACTTTTTGAATACACTGCAACCAGCCCTCTGCTACGCTAGGGGTGACTTATTTGCAAAAAGGAATGTTTGGGCCAGTGAAATGGCAGTTTAAACCTGCACACACAGGCTGCCATTGCAGGTCTAAGAAATGTTGAAAAGGCTACTTACATGGGTGGCACAACCAGTGCTGCAGGGCTGCTAGTAACATTTAACATACAGGCCCTGGGTACAGGTAGTACCACTTTACTAAGGACTTACCAGTAAATTAAACGTGCCAATTGGGTGTAAGTAAATTCTACCCTTTTGAAGGACAGAGCATAAGCACTTTCATGCTGATTAGCTGTGGTAAAGTGTTATGTCATGTTAAAATCCTTGTAAAGCTCATGGTTACTCGATTCGGAGTTCCAAAAAACACAAAAGCCCAACAGCACATCACTGGGTCCTATTTAGGTTTTTCTGAAGAACCAGGTCGTACGTTTCTTCCAGAAGGTAACTTCAGAGCGTTCTTTTCTCAATTCAACCCGGAAGGTGTTCCAAAACTTTCGGCCAAGTAGCCGAATGAGCGACCTTCCATTTGTGCTCTAACTACCCTGGGGATCACAGTGAGTGCTGCCCCTGTAGATCTAAGACAAGCTAAGAATATAGGATCAGATCAAAGAGTGAAAGTAGAGGGGAGCTTTTCAATTCAGAATTTTATGGCAAAAACATAAGGCTTTAAAAGAGACTCTTTCCTTGAAAGGAAGACAATGGAGTTTGATGAGAGCAGCCCCTATTGAAGAGTATCTAGGACTGTTTAGCAACATCATTGCAGCCACATTCTTCTGCACTCTTTTTAGCATTTTTTATCTTCCCTGGTTGACCCAAAGGTAAAGCACTTTGCAGTAGTCCAATCAGGAAACCAGAAGTGCCTGGACCACCGTCTTCCTTGCTTCATCAGGTTGAAGAACCAAAATCTTTCTTAACGTTTTTAGAATCCCAAACCAGCCAGCAGCTAGACCGGCTATCTGACTACCACAGAATAGGTTGTTGTTGAACCAGAACTCAAGATTCCCAAATTTCAGTTTCAGAATAGGGGTCAATCCTAAGGCATCTGGCCACAAAGGAGTAGACCAGATTGTAGGTTGTTTTCCCACCACCATGACCTCCATTTTGTCAGCATTCAATCTGTAATCCATTCACTCAGCTAAGCGCAAAACTGACAAATTTAAACTGGCTGCTGAGCTACCCTCATCCTACGTCAGCATGATGATTACCTGAGTGTTATCAACATATGACACGATCTCAACACCATGACGCTCAATGATGTCAGTAAGGAGATGCATGTAAAGATTAAATAAAGTCAGGAAGAAATCAGAGCCCTGTGGCACTCCCTGATACAGAGGGTAAAGCTCAGATGTACATAGCCCATGAAACACCTGAAAGGTGTGCTTCTTTTAAGAAATCTGCCAGCCCCCCAAGAGAAAGGCCCCCGACACTGTGCTGCTACACCCATCCCAAAGGAAGGCCATGGGACACTGTCAAACGCCGCAATCAGGCCCAACATAACTAGTGTAGCTGTCTTGCACTCATCAGCAATGAGTCTCAAGGACTCTGAGGATAGCAGAAGCTTGGATTTGGTGCTGTATTGAGGACAAAACCCAGACTGCGTCTCATGTAAGAGAATCTTCTCCTCAATGTACCTCATCAACTGCTGATTGACATGTCTTTCTGCAATTTTTGCAAAAAAACTGCAGCAGGGATATAGGCCTGAAGTTCAATCCAAAGAAGGTTTCTTTAAAAGGTGTACAACCGTGGCATTTTATTTGTTTATTTATTTGAAAGTTTTATAAAGCGTGAACACGACCCTTACGGGTATCAGAGTGCTGTACGTAGTGGTGAACGCAAGAATAAAACAACACAATGGAACATATGCGGTCGTAAAATATTACACGGTCAAACAAAGGGTGGAACAATCAGGTCAATGGGGCAGGAGAGTCAGCCAGACAAGAGGGGCCAGTAGTTTCAGAAGGACGATAGAACGAGATAACAAGTTAACAGAAAGCATAACATTCAAACAAAACAGTATAAAAGAAGTATCAAATCCCGGTAGAGAGGAGTCTAGGGAAGGTAAGTTAGGTTAATGCTGTTGGTGTTCACTCAAGATTAGCCATTTGACCTGTTTCTTGAAAGATGCAGTGGTTGGTTTCCACTTGGAAGGAATCTGGCCAGTAGTAAAGGCCAGATGAATCGGTCCACATAGCACAGTTAGAATAACCTCCATTCCACACTCTAGTATAACAGGTGAGGCAGGGTCAGCCGGTGAACCAGACTTCACTTTAGATACAAGGTCACGTATCTATGTGACAGACAAAGTATTTACACTAAGAAAACCACCCGAAGAAGAGGGGGTAGAGGCCATGTGGCAAGAATTGGATACTCTCTAGGGGAGAGTGTGCAGAGTTCTAAAGTCAGCAAAATCGAAGTCAGCAAAACAGTAGGGTTGAAGTAAAAAACTTTAGGGAAGACCCACGCCAAGGATGCCAGGTCTAACAGATAGATAGATATTTAGATAGATAGATAGATAGATAGATAGATAGATAGATAGATAGATAGATTTAGTTGATGTGTGTGAGTGTGTGTGTGTGTTCAAGACACAAGGATTACCTTTGAAACATAGAGTGTATATATGCGCACCGTGAGGCAGGTCTTAGGGTTTAGATATGAGCACAGTGACCTCTCAAACGTTTCATAGAGACACACCACATACATTTCAGTGCTAGGATACCATCTTAGGTAATAGTGCTCGCTACAAACCTGCATATCACATCATACCTCCAACAAGCAGACCATATATCATTTATTAAACCAGAAAATGTTAATTTATCATATGTGAAAATGTGTATTTTTTTATGGAATTGGCATAAAATAAATGTGCATTTTGTTATAATTAGAAATGGAGTGAATGATCATTATATATAGCAGGGGTTCTGGTGGCATCATAAACCACAAGGCTGAAGGCTGGATGTTTGGAAATATCACAAGAACTACAGATGGCAACATAGGACTTTATTATACATAGTCCCAAATCAAGTATATTTTATATCAAAAAAGATGTTTACTTCAAAGTGCAGCTGACAATGGGCCCAGACTGTGATTGGAATGTTTAGGCTTTGTTCACTTTTCTTTACTACATTGTTAATAAAAACAATCAAGAATGTGTCAGGGTCAGTGGATTTAGGTGATTCTGTGACTGTACTATTGCAAGCATAATTATGAATGTACTGCATTTGGCACATAATTTGACATATATATTTTGTAAAATTTGCTGATTACACCAAACATAATGTTTCTATCTCAAATGGATCAAAATAGCACTGCCAGAGAATTACCACATAATTTACATTTTATTTCCGCATAGTTCATATAAACTTGCCACATAATTTGGTCCTCCTTTCCCGTATAACCCTATGTGGCCTGACAATGGTAAAGCTGTGTAAAGTTGTTTGGGGCTGTCAGTATGATGACAAAACCCATATTTCACAGAAATCATTAAATATGTTTCATATTGTGAGAGTCACTGTGAAATATGGATTTTTAAACTTCTGTGTCTTATTATATAATGTTATATAATATGCATCTTTAATGGATATATATGTGCACCCATAGGACAATAAGGGATTTCACTACATGCAGACAATGTTTTGACATTCATACACAAATTTTTAAATTGGTGAAAATGTCAGCCCCTGGAATCATTGGAGCATATCTAATTTATTCCACGATTGTGTATCTAACATGAAGCGCATACTTTGCTTGATTTTTCCGAGGGTACCTAGAAACATAAAATACCTTGGCAACATTATGAAAAACTTTAGCATATTTTTGTTTAAATCCTATCTATAAATGTGCTAGCGCATTTCTTGTATCAGGAGGGCACGCGAGTTGCCATGTTATGTTTTATTATGTTATGTTATTTCCATTTATAGAGTGCACATACACTACAAGGTTTCATTGTGCTAAGCAAATGTGAGTGAGCCAAGAGTTGTTAATGGTCAGCTTAGTTAAATAGCAGGAAATCAAAAAACGAGGAAAAAATAAAGGTGTGCTGGTAGAAAATTCCATTCCATAGGAGCCAAAGACTGAAGTGTTCCGGCTTCCATACTTCAGTTTACTAGATAGGACCTACTAGAAGATTTGCTGTAGAGCAGCAGTTCTTAATCCGTGGTCTGGGGCCACTGAGGGTCTGCAACTGCTTATAAAATGAATTTGTATTAGAAGATTAATAAAGTGTATATGAATTAGGAAGTAAAATGAAAATTTTAAAACATTCTGGAAAATAGGACGGAATTTAAAATTGGGGTCTAAAAATGAAGTTGGTATCCTCAGATTGATTCGTGGGAGCAGTACAAGTGAGTCAAGCAGAATATCGCATGGCCGATGTTTGGCTTCAATTCACTTTAGAAAAACTCCAAACTTCTCATTAAAATTAACATTTTGATTTTTGATATTTGTTTGTGAACTAAATCAAATATTTCATCATTTGTGTATTTGATGAATTCTTGTTTCTATATTTGTGTGTATCGCTTTTTCAGTCCAAATCATAGAATTGTCCTTGGCTTCCAGTAATGACTCAATGGGGGGGTCCCCGGATTCCCATACAGATCCAGTGGCTGTCCAGGGATTCCAGTAATGATTAAGTGGGAGTACACAGAATTCAAAAGGTTAAGAACCACTGCCTTAGAGGATTGGAGGCTCCATGATGGCGTGCATATAGAAATCCATTTGTTTACAAATTGAGGGGCCTTTCCATGTAATGCCCTAAAATCCAGGAAGCAAGTGTTAACTGGTATTCTTTCCATAATTGGCGGTCAGAGTAGTTATTTCAGAAAAGAAGTAATGTGTTCTAATAGATGCTTTGAAAATCAGTTTGACTGCTACATCTTGTACTGACTGCAGTCAAGATATATCGGCGTTAGAAAGTCCAAGTTAGATGGCATTAGCGTAATCCAAATGAGAGCCAATATTGACTCCCCTTACGGCTTTAGGTACTTCACATGGAAAACATGTCAATACTACTGAATTGATGTTAGGTTTCATTGAGAGCTGGTGATCAACCAGTATGTGCAATCTTTTTTGTGGATGTCTTAGTAGTGAGCAGTGGTCCTATTTCCTTGGGCCAATAATTTGGGGTCTGGAGATCAGGGTTCCTATTCATAACCATTATGTTAGTCTTGTCTGCAATCATTTTTATATGGTTATTCTTCCTCCAGCTACAATTGAATAGAATTGTGTATTGAAAGATGTTTTGGGAGATGTTGCTGCCATCCAGGGAGAGCAGGATTTGGGAATCACCTGTATAGTTGTAAAGCTGGTATCCTCTAGTGGGCAAAGCTCTACTCATGGGCCTAATGTAGATGTCCAATAAGTGTGGAGGGAGCGCAGAACCTTGGGTAACTGTGCAATTTACATGAACAACTTCAGCCTGAAAAGGGAAGACTTGAATTGCTTATGATATGATTTTTAAGTATGATTCGAGTGATACATAGGAGGCCTGTTATACCCACAGCTTGGGCATCATGAAGCAGAATGTTATGGTCTATTGTGTTGAAGTCTGTGGATAAGTCTTATAATATAAGGTGAGGGAGGAATATATAATTGAGAGGAATGGTGCCATCCATTTCATTGGTTCAGGTAGGCCTGGATCCTTAGGAGACTTTGATTTATTTTCAGCTAGTGAGCTCTGCAATATCTTCCTATCCAGGAATTTAGACTCAATATGTTCAATCTGATTCTGATAATAAATAGGACGACCGGCTACAATTAGTAGACTATTTGCAATGCTTTCTTTGATTGCTATTATCTTGTCAATAAAAATGTATTTAGTTTGTTACAACGCCTTTGACCCTGATTGTGAGTGATATTTATGGAGATGAAGTATTTTCTGCACCTGCAAACACAGCCACCACCATGTCAGGTATTTTTTGGGTTTGGCAAAGGCCTCCTATAGCATGTTTTCACTTGGACACAGGGCATAACATTGGCCATTCAGTGCCTATTACACCCAATTCTTCATGTATTGATATTTACCAGTACAATTTCAGCAGGTATGACCTGCCAACATTAAACTGGGGAAAATTTCAGTTGGTGCAGTAATGCTCCCATTAGTCAGAACTATATAATTGTTTGGTAACAGGAATTACTGAATATATCAGATTTTACCACTCCGTTCATTCTTCTGTCAAGGACATAACACTGAAAATATCTATTAAGTCTCTTTCTTGATTTCTCAAAAAAAGGGCAACTTCTGGTCAACGTCACCTTAAGAGGATCCCAGCTAAGATGAACAAATCACACTGTCGGTTGGAGCTTCCTCCAACTGACACTGTGACAGAAACGGGACTGACCGACCTTTGGTCGGCGGTCCCGACCACCAAAGTATGATGCAACCATCCATGGTGTGGTTGCATTTCCACATTTCCCTATAGGAGCGTGTGTTACAGTCCTAAACCGTCCATAGCACAAGCGCCTATAGGGAAATGGGAGGTTGTGTTAATCCCTGCACCCCATGGCGGGCACCTCAAGGTGACTGCCATGAAGTGCACGGATTAGCAGGGGGGCACAATAGGTGCCCCCTCCAACCCCAACCTGAAGCCGCAAGGAAAAGGGGCCCCATATAGGGACCACCAAACTCGCTTTCGGATAGGCTTTCCATGTCGGAAAGCCCGACAAGAAAAGCGTGTCGGAAACCAAGCATCATAATCCCAAAGGTGGACACACCTTCCTATGGGATTACGGGCCAGTCTCAGACTGGCCGACGTGCTCTCGGAGGTCGTTGGATGCCAGATGGAATGACCGGCTAAGCTTATTTGGACCGGGTCTATTGTAATCAGCCGGTCGGAATTAACACCAATGATTTCTGTCATAAAGCCTCCAAACAAAGGTTGGAAACTTTATGACTGAGATCGCAATAGGCCCTTTAATAGCAAAGCACCAAATTCCCCCTGACATCAGGAAAGATCCAAGCAAGCAAGACCATCACCTATGCACTCATCACAGCAGACTGGACTACGTAAATGCCCTCTATGCCGGAATCAGCAAAAAATTGCTCTGCAAAATCCAGATCGTCCAGAACGCTGCAGACGGACTTGTCCTTGACATTCCACAACATAACTCAACACCTCCGCTACCTCGACTGGCTCCCCATCAAAAAAACGAATAATGTTCAAACTGCTCACACACGCCTACAAAGCCCTCCATAACACCGGACCCCAATACATCAACAAAAGAATCTCCTTCCACGCCCCCAAGAAAAACCTCCGCTCTGCCGACCTAGCAATACCCATAGTCCCCCGCATCCACAGGGCCAGAGTGGGGTGGCAGATCCTTCTCCTGCCTCGTGGTCAAGACCTTGAACCAACTCTGCCTCCGCATCAGACGGACCTCAAGACCTGGCTCTTCGTATGACCTATGAAGCTGTTCATACACCCCCCGCACCCCCAGTGCCTTGAGACCCTCTTGGCTGAGAAGCATGCTTCAAAAACCCCGATTGATTGAGAATATATAGTCATAGATTGAGTAGACGTTTCAAATGCAAGACATAAACATAAGATGAGTGACACAATATCGGAAACACAAATATTGCGTGGATAGAATATCATGTCAGATTTATCAAGAACAAGAATATTTAAATGGTAAGTGCAAATAGATAAGTATAATTGTACTAAGCCTAACTCCAGATCTGCATGCCTTGGAGATATATATAATGCAAAGGTATATATATGTGGAGTTTACTATAGTAAAACTTTACTTACCTATAGAAAATGACCTTCAAGATATTCTTGTCCTCGATATTTTCGACATTATATCCTGCCCCACAAAATTTGCGTTTTCGATATTTTGTCCAAACACCTAAACATCTGGGCCAAAAGTGATGAAGATTAAATGAATGAACAAATTCTTGCTCACATGTAATGCCAACCAGAACTAATATTATAGGAAAACACTATACTTCATATTAGCAACCACAGATAAACTTTTCTGGACAATCTACCATCTTGGAATGGAGCCAGAGCCCTTCAATGAAACTCAAGGTGTAAATTTCCCACATGAAGTAAGTCCAAGTTTGACATATTTTGCCTAGTGTGGAACCTGACCATGTACTTGCATGATGCTCCGCACAGCTTTTTGGGACACCCTTATGGGTGGCGTTGAGAGTTCAAATGCCTGTGCGGTCTAATGTGTGACAATGCTTAACAATGTACTAAGCAAAGACCTGTCAAGTACAACGCCCTAGGATTTACTCTAACGCATTTCGGTGTGGTGGTCCACATAACTGCACTGAAATGCATTAATTACATAATATAGCGCTGCTCAGCTGTCACGCAGAGAGCTTCTATAATGCACAATCGTGACTGAGCTGCAGTAGTGAGGTATACGCTGTTCCCTAAAGGTAAAGGGAGCTAGGTCAAGATCTGCTCAGCTCGCAACTCTGAGAGTAATGCTCTCTCTGCCTCAATGTATGGAAGTTGTCGAACCCCAGGGCCAGACAAACAAGCATAAATGGCATCACAGTCAGTGCCCAATCATGGCTTGACTAGAAAATCTGACTTTGTGAGTGAGAGACAGAGTTATAGGCTTAGGTCGGATGGGGGGATAAGTCACGGGTCTGTCCTGCTAAGCTGCAACCTCCGGTGCAAGCGGGTGTCATAAGCTTTTGTAGCACTTTTAAGTTGTGGAAAAGTTTGAATGCACGCTGCAGCTCCTTAACCTCGCTGCTCAAACCGTTGCTGGGGCGATGGAGATTGATCATCGTCAGGTGACCTCCAATGCTGGGTTGCAGGGCAAGGCAGAGTCAGCAGCTGCAGAGCCGCCACGATAATATGCCAGATGTGACCCCGCAAGTGTAAATCAACCTTAGACCCACCAGCACCAGCTGCTCAAGTCAGTGTGAGGCACACCAGTGTCAATACAGTGAAGTCAGTGCAGCAATATAGCAGCTCAGCGATGATGGTATCACTGACTGCACATCTCACAGGCGGGAGGGACCTGACCTGAGCACAGCCCACTGGGCCGCGTTGCTGGCAGCCAGGCTCAGGTGCAGTGATAAGTCTGCATGTTGCATGATACTTAAGTACCTGAGAGAGTGAGCGTCTGTATTTGTCCTAATAAAAGTAAACCTTGTGCTGTAATGTTAATTGCTTAGACTATTTATTTACGAGTTTTTATAGCGCTAGAATCGACTCCAGCAGGAGTATCTCTGCGCCTTTGGGCCGGCTGACATACACAGAGGAATGAGTAGAGCTGGAACTAGATCTCATTTTTAAACAGCAGGGTTTTAAGTTGTTTTCTGAATTTCAGATGTTCGGAGCATAGTCTGAGAGTTAGAGGGAGTCTGTTCCACAGTGTGGGTCATACTACTGATAGGGCTTTGCCTCCGTGCCTAGCCTTCTTGGCGCGAGGCACTACCAGTAGATGGCTTTTGCTGGATCTGAGCGATCTGGGGGGGATGTAAGGAGTACATTTCTGTTCCAGGTAGGTAGGGCCTTGTCCATTTATGCTCTTGTGAATCAGACAGCATATTTTAAATTTTGTCCTTTGTCAAATAGAGAGCCAGTGCAGTTTGTCTAGGAGTTGCTTTGATGCTGTTCTTGGAGGGGCATTGAGGACTAGGCGAGCCGCTGTGTTTTGAATTACCTGGAGTCTAGCCAACACTCTCTCATTGGCGGAAAGAAGCAAGCCGTTGCAGTAGTCGAATCGACTCAAGATAAGGGCCTGCACTAGGGTTTTCCTGAATGAGTCGGGCAGCAGGGGAAAGACTTTGCGCAGCAGGCTAATGGTGTGAAAGCATGAGCCTGCAACGTGGTTGCAGTGTTGTTTGAGCGATAATTCCTGGTCAAGGCGGATCCCCAGATTTTTGACGACCTGTTTGGGTTCTGGGACCGTACCAAGATCAGGTGGCCACCAATCAGGGGTCGACAGTATTTTGGCCTCTCCGAACAGCATAACTTCAGTCTTGCTGACGTTGCACTGTAGATAGTTGGTGGACATCCATTGTGCTACGGCCTTCATGCCTGCTGAGAAGGAGTTCCTTAATTCAGCGGTGAGGGTTTTGAAGGGAAAGAGGAGCTGCGTGTCATCCGCATATGACACAGGGATGAAACCAAATTTGCGCATCACTCTTCAGAGTGAAAGAGTTATCGACCCAGGAAGGATTTGCATCTGACTGCAATACTAGGCAACTGATTGTCCAGTGGAGACTGGGCGTAAACCAACATAGAGAGGACTTTGCAGATCACCAGGATCACCTCATCTTCTTCATGGACCGAAGAGTAGTTGCAGCAAGACCAGCCCTGCAACTTACTCTCAGCCTCAGGATAGTAATAAATAGCGGGCGGCGCCGTGCGCCGGAACCTGGGACAGTAAATTCATTTTTATTATATTGCTCAGTGTATGTCTTTTTTGAATAAATAATAGCCTGCGGCGGGGTTGCGAACCCCAGGCTGTGTGTGCCCTTCCATTTCTGGTGCTTTGCCGCAGTTGTAAGATTTTCTATGTTTCGCATTGCTCATATGGGTGTAATACTGATATTTATATGTTTCCATCGTCTTTATTACTTGATTTTGCTCAGGAGAAAGTGTCACTCATAGTCGTTGAAATGTCACTGATGATTCTATCGAAATTATGAAAATGTTACACATAGAAATCTGAAACCTTGGCAGCTGTGTAAGCAAAGCATCCAGTAACATGCTGCCTGACTGTGCAATGAGTGCACTGTCTTCTTCAGAATGCTTGCAATCTCCGGAAACATCTTGGAGCCTTTGTGTGCACTTCAGAACAGCATTAGTAAATGTGATTAATATAGCTATCTACCGTCCAATTTGAAAGAGGCCAAAGTAACCCCCCTGCTAATAAAACCAGGAGCGGATGACACCAATCTAAAGAACTACAGGCCTATCTCACAACTGCCATTTTTAGCAAAGGTCATAAAACAACACGTTCTGAAAACACTCTCAACCTTCTTGGAGGACAACCAGCTACTCCAAGCACAACAGGCGGGTTTCTGAGCCCACCACATCATGGAGTTGGTGATGCTGTCTGTACTCGATGACCTCAGAACTATGGCCGACAACAAAACACAGAGTGCCCTGATTTTATTAGACCTATCAGTGGCATTCAACATGATCAGCCTTAAACAACTACTGACTCGTATCACAAACCTGGGCATAGGTGGAGAAGCACACAAATGGCTAGAATCATTCCTGTCAGGTCGGTCACAGAGGACGCAGCTGGAGGAGCAGGTATCGGACAGGGGCTTTCTCACTTGCGGAGTCCCCCAGGGTTCTGCACTATCCCTGCTCCGATTCAATATATACTTACAGCCCCTGGTGGCAGCCCTAGCCCGCATGGACTGCCATATCTTCAATTACGAGGATGACACCCAATTCATCCTGAGGATCAACAACTCCACCCTACCCAGGAACTGGCGCAAAACATCCTTAGATTTATAGTGAATTGGATGACAACCAATTCACAAAAAAACAACCCTGATAAAACTGAAATCCTTGTGATCCCAACAAAAAACAACCCTTTGACCGATCTCTTCTGGCCCTAAAATCTGGGCAACACCCCCACACCAGCACCAGTCGTGAAAAGTCTGGGCATTAAAATAAACTCCCAACTGTCCATGGCCAACAAAGTCACCACAGTGGTCGGAACCTGTATAGGGCTCATGAGACAGCTGCGGAAGCTTGTCCCTTTCCTCTCAATGACATCACTTCAGATGACTGTATCAGCAATAATTATCTCCTGACTGGACTACGGAAAAGCCCTTTATATCGGTCTTCCCCAGAGCCTAATCCATAAGCTACAAGTGGTGCTGAACGACACAGCCAGGATGATATTTAGGCCCCCCAGAAGTGCTCATGCCACCCTTCTTCTATGTGAGCTACACTGGCTTCCCATTAAACAGAGAGCGTAGTTTAAAGACCTCTGTATTGCCCATAAGGCAATCTGTGGAAATGCCCTTACCTATATGAAAGACCGCCTCAAGAACTATGTTCCAGGCTGTACACTGCGATCATCACACGCCTGCCACCTGTGTATTCCACCTTGCAACACTGTATCCAAAGGGGGCAGAGCCTTCTCTGTCCTACTCCCACAGCTTTGGAATCAACTGCTGGATCACCTTCGTATGGAACCTGCACTCCTCCCATTCAGGAAGCAACTCAAGACTGTCCTCTTTAAGGAGGCCTTGAATATCGTTTAACTATCCCCTCCCTCCGCTGCCATTGATGCAACAGTCAACTGGCCTGGCCTCTCCCTCTCTAAAAGCGCTTGGGGACCTGCCGGTGATTTAGCGCTATATAAAAATAAACTAACATAACAGTTTCTCCATGCTGTTGCTAATGCATCTTCCATCTTTCCTGTAGAGTTCTTAGGCAAACTCTTCCCTGTGATAAAAATGTTATCATGGGTTTACACATCTGAGAACACTTTGAGCTGCTCAATAGGAGAAGAAAGTATTGAAATCCATTATTTGTACACTTCAAGAATTTGTTTCTTCCCAATTAAACCATGTGGTAAATCTTAGAGAAAATGGATCCTCGTGTATGCATCCATAGAGTGCTAAACACCACATCTAACACTCTTTAAAGCTTTACCTCTTCTAATGAATATGTATCACAGTATAACGTGCCTGTGGGATGCATGTATGTTAAATCCTTTGAATCATGGGGGTTACTCTGTGCACCATTCTGAGGGTAACATTCGAAACACTGTTCTGGATCCTCATGTGCTGATACGTCACTCTTATTTGGGTAGTGTGAGGCTGGCATCTGCACAAAAGGCAACCACTTCCCTTAAAATTAGTAAATAATTGCTTCTGAATTACATAGCAAATGAGGCAAAGTTCCAATTGTAAATTTAAAACATGCTTACTATGTTCAACAATCATATGAAGAGAGCTATTATAAAATGCACAAAGTGCATGAAAGAACAACTACCATACATTTAACATATCTCATTAGATGCAATAGGGACAGTCCCTAACCCAATCAAACTGCACCTAACATACCACTCCTCTACCAGTGAACTACAAAGTCTTCACAGATCTTTGAATTTGTTATAGTCATGAATTCAAATCAGACAACAACTTAGGGAGTTCAGTATTCAATGAGGTGGCCGTTCACACTATACAGTATTGATTCGTTCAGCTTACCTAGAATACAATGATCTCAGCCAACTGTGCTCGAGTGCAGAACATGTTATGAGTGCTACACTAGACCTGATTATTACATAAAGTTAAACAAACAGAAAATACTCCATTCTACTAGTGGATTGTTCAGACCACTCTCATTTTCTTTTCCAGTACATCTGCCTGAACCTCCACTAATGCTCAATCTACTAGAACGAACATATGAGAGATATTAGATTTTTTTTTTTTTTAAGTTCAAATAAAATTTTATTAGGATAAACAAAATTGTCATTACAAAAAGTGACACGGAATACAACAGTAGCAATAAGAATAATAAACTAGGATACAACAATAAATTTCATCAAATTAAAGAATGTAGGGGGAGAAAGAGGAAAAGAAAAGGGAAATGAAAAATAAATGAGGCTTGGAAAATAAAGTGTACACTCGATGAGGCTTATATACTACGGGAAACAATGCAAATATATGCGGGAAGTTAAATATTAAAGAAAAAGAAGGAGCAAAAGGTAATTCATGGGGGTTTCGAAACCTCTTGCTGCAATGGGGGAAGGTGAGATGAGCGTTTGGCGCAAACATCCAAGTAGAGGGTAACAGGAAGCCACAACGCATGTCTTTTCGGGGCCAGGGTAATGGGATAAACAAATGCAGTATCTAATCTATGATTATAACATACATTGAACAACCACGCTTTGAAAGTAATACCCTCAGAATTCTTCCAGTTAACAGTAATCTGTTGAAACGCAACAGCTAATAACAAATCAATAATATGAATATTCATTTCAACTTCGGTCCAGGAAGAGGATAATGAGCCAAGGAAAATGTCAGTGATAGAGAAAGGGATAGAAGTGTGGAAGATAGAGTTGATTTGATCCCATACTTTGATCCAGAATGCTTGCGTGAGAGGACAGAGGAAAAGCATATGAAAAAGCGTGGCATTGGGGGCGGAGCAGGACCAGCAAAGGTCCGGAGTTGTAGGGAATCTTTTGTGAAGGAGAGATGGCGTGTAAAGGAGTCGATTGTAGAGAAAGAAAAGTGTTTGTGTAAGAGAAGCAGCTCTGGAAGACTTGCGAAGCTTAATCCAAATTTTATCCCATAAAGAGGTGGACCAAGAGACGGCGAGTTCAGATTCCCACTGCATCTCCACCGTAGTTTTAGGCCGAGGTGATGGAGGATTGTGAAAGGAATGATAAATGGAAGACGCTGAAGAGTTGGAGCGTAGTTGGGAGTGTAAAGAGGAAATCGGAGAGGTAGAGATCGTAGGTGGAGAAGAATGAGAAAGGGAATCATATGCGGACATGACTGCAGTCTTGAGTAAGGTATATTTGTGGGCAAAAGAGGAGGGGAGAGAGAAATTCCTACGTAGATCAGGGAAAGGTGTGAAGACAGATCCAGTAAAAAGTTGGGAGACCCAGATTAAACCACGTTGCCTCCATGATTTCCAGTAGAAGGGTTTTAGTTTGATAAGAATGCTGCTATTATACCAAATCGTGGTGGTGAGAAGTTCAGCGGTGGAAGAGGGAGGAGGTGGGGAAAAGGCTAAAAGTAGTTTCGCAGTGTATTTGTGAATTGGAGTGGATACGAATTGGGGTTTGCGGGAAAAGGAGAGATACTCGGCAAAGGAGAAGGGAGAGAGAGAAAGGTGTTCAAGTTTAGCCCAAAGGGGAAGAGGTTCAGTAGGATCTTTAAGCCAGATAGCGGCCTGTTTTAAAAGGAAGGCTTTATGATAAGCGGGAAAGTTTGGAAAATTAACCCCACCTTCCGCTTTAGGGAGACGTAATCTTGATAAAGACATGCGCGGTTTTTTTCCAGACCATAAAAAGGAGGATAAGGTGGTATTGATTTTGGCAAAAAATTTGGCAGGGATGGGAAGAGGGATATTAGAAATGGTGTAGAGGACAATTGGGGATAGCATCATCTTAATGGTATCAAGGCGGCCCCACCAGGAAAGATATAAGGGATGCCACCTGGAGGTGAGGTCAGATAACTTCTGAGTACATTTAGTAAGGCATAGGGAGATAGTATCCGAGACAGAAGGGGTAATATACAAACCAAGGTACTTTATATGGGATGGGCTCCATTTGAAGTTAGAAGCTGCAAAGTCAGGCTCGAAGGTGAATTTGGTGAGGGGTAAAATTTCGCACTTGTCGTTGTTCAATTTATAACCGGAAAGATGGGAATATACATTAACTTCGGCTAAAAAGGCTGGGATGGATACCGAAGGGTTTGAAATGAAAAGTAGAATGTCGTCAGCATAGGCAGCTAATTTGATTTGCGAATGGGATAGAGGGAATCCATGAATGTTCGGGTTTTGACGTAATTTAGATAGGAAAGGTTCTAGAGCAAGGTTGAAAAGAAAGGGGGAGAGGGGGCAACCCTGTCTTACGCCTCTGCCAAGGTTGAAAAAGGAGGAAATTAAACCATTAGCACAGACCGCTGCTCTAGGGTTTGCGTAAAGAAAGGAGATGAGGGAAATAAAATTAGGGCCAAACCCAAACCATTTTAATGCGGAGAACAGGAATGACCATTCAACTCTATCGAATGCCTTCTCTGCGTCAAGAGCAATTGCGGCTAGGGAATTACTGAAGCGTGATGACTTAGACAAGACATTGAAGAGGAGTCTAGTGTTGTCTGAAATGAAGCGACCTTTAACAAATCCTGATTGTTCAGGGCCAAGGAGGTCTGGGAGAAAGGAGTCCAATCTAATGGCTAAAGATTTGGCATAAATCTTGTAATCGATGTTGACCAGTGATATCGGTCTGTAATTCTTACAGTGTTGAGTGTCTTTCCCCTCTTTTGGTATAATACAAATATAAGCATCAGAAAAAGTGCCTGAAGAGGCCCCGCTAGTTTTAAAAGACTCCAAAAGATGAAGTAGTTTGGGCAGCAAAAGAGTGGCAAAATGTTGATAAAATTCGACGGCGAAGCCATCTGGACCCGGGGCTTTGTCTTTCTTAAGGGAGTGAAGTGCCGTATGTAATTCCCGAACAGTGAGGGGAGTTTCAAGGGAGGTTAGGTCAACGGGAAAGTTGGAGGGGGGTTGAATGCTTGTAAAGAAAGTGGAAAGGGAGTGATCAGAAGGCTGAGTGCCAGAAGAGTAAAGTGTAGAGTAAAAGCGGGAGAATTCCTCCAGGATATCCGCATCTTTATGTTGCAAAACTAAATTAGCATCAAAAAAAGATTCAATATTCAGTTTGTTTTGTTTAACCTTCAAGTAGTTAGCGAGTACTTTTCCCGCCTTATTCTTCCCACCATAAAATTTCGAGCTGGATTTCAATAAGTACAATGATGCATCATCAGTAGACTGTTTGTTATAGTTCATTTTCGCATTAACAAGAGCTGTTAGACTTTCCTGTGTGTGAGAGGTATAAAAGGCATGTTCCAAAGCTTTGATCTGAGATAAAAGATCACTGGTGCGTTTACGGGCAAGGCTGCGGTTTGTAGCAACATGTCTGAGGATAAAGTCTCTAGCTGCAGCTTTATAAGCGTCCCATATAGTGTGAGTAGCTAAGGAGGGGGTGTCATTTATAACAAAAATAAATACATTGAGTAATACGAGAGGCAAACGCACTCCAGAAAGTAGGATTCCCACCTGTGGGGGCATAGACATTAAGTAAGGAAAAAGGGACACCTTTAGAGGAAAGTTTAACAAATAACCATCTGCCTTCGGGATCAGATTCGGAGTGCAATACAGAGTGAGAAAGGGACTTTCGAACCAACAAAACAACACCATTTCTTTTGCCATCACCAGGAGCTGAAAAAACCCTTCCCACCCAACCTCTTTGGAGCTTAGCAGCCTCAATATCAGATAAATGGGTTTCTTGAAGAAAGGCAACATCTACATTCACTTTAGCTAAATGGGAAAGGATCTTTTGCCTCTTGATAGGTGAATTTAAACCTTTAACGTTCCAAGAAACAATGCGCACTGACATCAAGAACAATTAGAAAGGGAGAATGTAAATAAGAAATGGAAGAAAGCCTCATAGAAATCGAGAAAGACGGGACAAGAGAGAAAAGAATAAGAATGCTTGAAGAAGGGAAGAACAGATAGAAGAGAATGAGAGAAGACGTTGAAGAAGAAGAGCGTTATGAGATAATAAAGAAGTCGTGATAAGAGGATAATAGTCAACTGAGCAGAAGAGAACAGAAGGCTAGAAGATAAGTAAGCAATAAGATTTGGAAAGACAAGAGAAATTGGAGAGAGCCATAGAGTATTACATAAGAGTAAAGAGGGTATAGCAGAAAATTGCAGAGTAAAACTAGATAAAGGGAGAAGAAGCAGAATAGCAATAAGAGAATCAAACAGTAAGATCAAAAAGAAGAAGAGGAACAGTCTGTAAGAGAGTGATATCAAAGGATCGAACAGTAACCGAGTAAAAATCAAGACGAGAACATGTAAAACAATAGGGAGCATGTCAACAATAGAAGAGAAAAAACAGAGCAATACTTACAAGGGATGATGGGGAGTGGATACGTTCAGAGGGCAGGACACAAGGGGAAAAATGGAGATGAGAGGAGGGGGGAAAGACCAACCAATGGCAGGTAGGTAAACGGGGCCACAAGACGTCCAACCGGAGAGACGTGACGGAACACAGGGAAGTATTCTGTGAAAGATAAGGAAAACAATATTATTAGAGCCAGGCGAACGACGTATTTCCAGGTACATAAAGAAGGGGGAACGAGAAAACAAGATGAAACAGTTGAGTAACAGGAAACGGACCAACACGGGCAATGAACATGAAAGTTATGCAATAGCTGAGAAACCTGTGGAAAAAGAACATAACAATATATGGAGAACTAGGAACCATGAGTATCAAGGTAATCCAAAAATATTAGTGATAAGAGTCAGGGTGGAAATGAAGAGGAAGGGCCAGAAAACTCCATGTCAGCTGTACCACAGGAATTCAGAAAACTTCGGAGTCGAAGAGGATCCTCAAAAGTCATAGTCTTGTTGTTATGAGTGACTTTGAATAAGCATGGATGAAAAAGTCCATATCTGGCTCCAATGGACCGCAGTTCCGCTCTCATATCAAGAAATGCTTTGCGACGTGAAGCAGTAGCCTTGGCATAATCTTGGGCGAAGAATAAGGTGGAATCCGACCATTTAAGATGAGGTATAGCTTTAGCCGCTAGTAGAACCTTCAGCAAGTCTGTGTATTCAAGAAAATACATAATTACACCTCTAGGCTTTGTCACAGGGGAGATGGTGGAAGGAGCTCGCCCTAGCCTATGTGCTTGTTGAATGTTGAGAGAGGTGCCTTCAGGAAGGTGCAGAAGCTTGGGCAGGAAGGAGGTAAAGAAGGCAATGGGATCATTCCCCTCGCAACCTTCCTTCAGGCCGTAGAGGCGTAGGTTATTGCGCCTGTTTCTATTTTCAAGGTCCTCCACCTGCTTCTGGAGTGACGAGATTTGCGTTTCCATATGGACAACCTTGGTGGTAGCTTCCTGGAAAGATGAGACAGATTTTTCCACCTTGGAGACCCTAGTGTCCATTAAGGACCAATTGTCGGTCAAAGTTTGCAGCTTGGAATTTGTCTCCTCCATGAATGGGCGTAATGCTCATATTTCCTCGAGGAGTAATTCTATAGAAATGGCTGGTGTTGACTTTGGGGGAGACGGTGGATTTTCTTTCAGCCTCTTGGTAGTGTTTTTCGACCCTGGTTGAGGAGGGACTTCCATGGTAGGAGATGGTTCACCAAAGGAGGACTCTGCAGAAGCGTCTAAATTAGCCAACGCAGTAAAAAGTTTTGAATTTTTGATGAAATTCAGTTTAGGGGTCTTACCAGGGCCCTCCGCCATGAGAACACTGAGAGAAAGAGTCAGCAATACGAGCCAGTGAGCACTACAATTGTTAGGAAAACGCAGCAAAGTCAGCAGAAGGAGAAGCCAACACCAAATGCAATAAAATCTTGAAGGAGTCGATAAATTATGGCAGTAAGACTGATGAAAGTCAAGTTGTAGTAGAAGCAGTTCACAGCTGAGGTAACAGGGAACCTAAAATGGCTGCCAAAGCCGATACTGATGAGAAGGCAGCAATATGAGTAAATTTAGAAAAAAAACGGTTCCAAAAAAAAAAGAATAGAGTCACCTGTGAGGGTTCTGGTAATTTGTCCTCATTTCCTGGTGAATTGCGCCATTTTCGGTGAAGCGCCGGTGTCAGGAGGCTGCAACCGTCGCAGACTCGCTCCTCAGACGAGCGCCGTCTGAAGGGACAAAATGGCGGTCGTGGCTGAAGCAAAGCCGCGACCGAAAGAAAACGGGAGCTGCTGGGCGAGGCTGAGGGAGTCTGGAGGCGGTGAACAGCTTAGTAGGAGCGCGGAGTGTTCCGACGTCGTTCGGTGCAGGGCATTGTCGTCTTCGAGGGGTAGAACCTCCACGAATCTCCGGTTTGGACGGAGCTCTACCCCGGGACCTCCATCCGCATCGGGCGCTAAGCCACGCCCCCCGAGATATTAGAATCTAACTAACCTCGTATAGCTTTCACCACCATAGATTTCAGATGCCAAAATTGATGCACTATATGTCATATACAGGGCACCACAGCGGTGCTTGTTATGCTTAGGTCAGTACGTATAACTAGTCAAATTCAGTGTTTTCTTGGTTTTAAAGCAGTAGTTCTTTTATTATTGGTAATGACCCAGAGGAGAGTATTGTCAGCCCCCAGATGCCCAGAAGAGCTGGGTGGGGCGACTGCCCAGGGCACCCTGAAACATCAGATGATTGGGGATTGCTCTTAAATGGAGAGTTTGGAGGCACAGCTGGAGAGTTAGGGGGAGGAGGTGGAGGAAACCCACAGTGGGAGGACAAGTGGTCCAAGGCTACCCGCTCTGAGGGAAAAGCACCCCAAGACTGACCTTGGTGAGCCACTTCTAACATGGAAGTGCTACCTGTGCTGTCACAGAGTTAGAAGACTGGATACCTTTAACAGGCAAACTCCTGCAAAACAAAGAGACACTATTAAATGGGTGGGGGTTCACCTCAGGGAATCACGGCTTTCCAGGCACCTGTTCAGTCTTAGGGTATAGACCCTAGGCTGCGAGGCCAGTCTCAGGATACCACCCCTGGGATGGCAGGAGAAAGAGTGGGAGTAGGGTGCTTATCACACAGAGCTGTTATCCCCCACTCTGAGAAATCTATGCAACCAGAGATACCCTTGAGGTAAGTGGATGACTCCTTGCCACCCATAATTTTGGAAGATAGGCCTGTCTAGCGATGTATGACGTTACAATGCATACATTTACAATGCATACCTTTACAACGCCTTTTTTTACAACGCAACATCCATTACCACGCATTCCATTGCAACGCATGCCATTACAACGAATTTTTAAAAACTACCTTTACAACGCATTCCATTACAACACATACTACCTTTACAACGCATACCATTACAACGCATACCATTACATTGCATGTATGGTAAGTATTGGATAGCGTAGGGGTAAACATTACTATTCTCACTCCAGGGGGTGCAACAGTAGGGTAAGTGTTAGATAGTGTAGGGGTAAAAATTACTATTCTAACTCCAGGGGGTGCAACAGTAGGGTAAATGTTGGATAGTGTAAGGGTACTATGCGTTGTGATGGTATGCGTTGTAATGTTATGCGTTGTAATGACATGCGTTGTAGTGTAATGCTTTGTAATGGTTGGGTTGTAATAGCATGCAATGTAATGGATCTTGCGTTGTAAACGTTTTGTTGTAATGGTAGTGCGTTGTAAAAGTTCCATTGTAAAGGTTGTTTCCCCCTGCCTAAGGCCCAAGACTGGAACCTCCATCTGGCAGTAGATGGCCAGTGGCCTGGCTCCTGACACTGACAGCTGTCAGTGGGCTCAGTTAGTTGTTATCCTCATGAGTGAATGAGGGAATGAATGAACATGTTTCTAGAGCACATAGCTATTCCGAGGGATTTGCCTAGTCCAGTCTTGTAGCAATAAGTGCATGGACAACGGTTTTCCAGGAGTTGAGCGGTAAAAGAAAAATACATTTTGTTAGGGCTTGTAACAGTGCAATGTAAGAATATATTGGCAGAACCTTTCCTCGGTTGGTAACAAGTATGATCCAGGGGGTGGCGGGGAATGAGCCACATCTCCTTGTTAGCCATGGTGGTACTGGCTGCCAACTGGGATGTATCTGTGAGCAAGCTAAAGGCAGGACCCTCACAGATTGGGTCTGCAGATGAGGAGAAGGGTTGCTCAAGAGGCAGTGCATTAACTTAGGAGGGTGGTGACAGAGGGGTGAGCTAGGTTCATAAGCGCATAGGACAGCAAATGCCACGGCAGAGAAAGCAAATTGTTCACATTCTATGAGCAGGGAACACCAACCAGGTATTGATTAGCCTACCCTAGCTTTTGGCTGGCAGGAAGTTTTGTTGGAAATGTGCCCTTTCTGCAGGGCACATTTCCAACACAGGGCAGTTTTTTGTGTTCTTTTACTAAGTCTGTTTTTGTTAGCCATATGAATTTGCACACTTTACCCTTGCAAACCAGTTGTAAATTGCTTGTGCTTACCATTTTAAGCATTTGAAAACTGGTATATACCTAATTAGCACATTTAATTTACTTATAAGTCCCTAGTATATGGCTCTACATTCACCAAGGGGCTATACCTTAAATGTTTTAGTGCGCTGCCGCACTCTTTGTGCCAGCCACTAAAGTAACACTGTGAAGCATGCACCCATGCCTGCCCTTGCCACCACAATTTGCAGTTTTAAACTGCCGTTTTGACCTGGCAAAACAAACGTTCTCTTTTACTACCTAGAAGTCACACCCAATGTGGCCTTAAAAGCCCATAGGGTATTTGAAAAGTAAGATATGTCTATTTAATTCACTATATGCCCTTCAAGTAAACCCCCTCCAAAGCCAGTTTACACTGTTACATGTCTGGCTCTCCCACTGGATCACAGAATAAGTATTTATAGTACATAATTGCAGTTTGGGAGCTGCTAGAAAAACTCATTTTATTAACATTTGAAATAATAATCATAGGATTTTACATTGTCATTTTGAAAATGAAAATTTTTAGAAAGTTGTCATTTTTTGGTAGTGATGAGATGTGGATTTCTCTATGAATGTGGACATGGGCTTGGGTGTGGAGAGGTGTTTTTCTTTCATGATCAGGATAGTGTGCCCCGGCCCTTCCTGAGCTTCAAAGGATGCCTACTCTGTTACTGGCAAATGTAGCTCACACCCAGGCCTGTCTCCCTTTTGTCTTGCTAGTCAGCTTGGCACCAAACCCAGTTGGAGGGGAAGGTGCCCCAGAACTAGTTTGAAGTGACTACAAGGGAGGGGTTTGCCCATTGTTATAGCCAATCCTCTGGGTGGGCACTGGGAGCTCTGGCAAGGGAAAGAAAGAGCATCTAGGAGAGAGTGAGAAGATCTGTGGAATAGTTTACAGTAAAGCACACAGGAAGTGCTGTAAAAGTGGGTAGGGTCACCCCTGTGAACTTTCACCCCATTGTTCAGAGACTGGCCACGAGTGTCTTCTCGCATGGGCTGGCACTAGGCGTAAATGTGTAATCCCCACTAACCTCCTCAAAACATTTCTGAACCTGTGAAGAAACGGGAGAGGGACTGCTTTGCCGTCTGAAGAATCTGAAGGAGGTCTGTAACTGCTTGCTATGAACCCAGGCCCCAGAAGTGATTTCAATGGTCAGCTGGCTGACATACTTGTTGATATACAGTGATACAGCAAGCTTCCAGCGGCCTTTCCCTGCAACTGCCTGGATGAACAGTACCTTGACCTTTCTTGTTGCCTCTGTTGGAGTAAGTTCTAACCCCCAAGTGGTGTCCTCAGGTCCTGGACCCTTAGCTGATGTTAAAGAGTACTCTTTCAGCCCCCCAAACTGTAAGATCTGGGGGTAAAGCACTTTTTTCAACTCTCTGCCTAGAGAACCAATAGAGACCAAGATTGTTGTCAAAAACACAGTCTTTGACTCACCAGTTGGCCTCAGCTTGCTGGTTGGCCCCATTGATAGAGATCTCACTACCAAAAAAGTTTCTAAATCCGAACGTAGGTGGATTCACTGAGCAGAATCTGATCATGTTGAGGCCTTCTTGGCACAGGCTCTGGACTTCACCTGCTCAGACGTCTCTGCATTCAGCTACCACCACACGGCACTGCGCCCTTCAGCAACCCGCCATTGTCGAGCCCTGATTTGGCTCAAGCTTGCCTCTCCAACAACTAGCCGGTGACCCCTTAATCATCTATAAATGTTTTGAGTCAGAAGGTAAGCTTTCCGCTAGGACAAAACTAGTCTCTGTATCTGACAGGCAATCCAGTGTTGGCCTTAACATTTGACCAAGTCTAGAATGGCCAGATATCTATGGTTGTCCCTTTGTGTTTTTTTAATTAAAACTGAAAAAAAAAACAGAATTCCAGTTTTTCTTACTGGATCTTTGCTGTGCTGTAATTTTACTCTATTTTCCTAATTTGGCTTGAGAGTTTTCTTGTGTTTTGTTTTCAGTTTATTAATATTTGAGTGCTTCATAAATACTTTACACATTGCCTCTGAGTTAAACCTGACTGCTTTAACGTCAACCTACCAGAGGGTTAAACACATATTTATTTAGTGACTTTTGTGGTTCACCCAGACAAGGTTAAGGATTATTGTTTAAGTCGAGTTCTCAAACACCCCCCCAACTATGACTTACATTTCTTAGAGTTAAAATGAGCAAAAGAAGATAATATGGTATCAACCTCAAAATATTCTAACTATGAAAGAAAAAACAAGCTGTCATAGGGACTGCTCAATAAGATTAAGAGGAAAAAAACACCCCAAATAGCCCATGTTATACATTCACAGGAGTAGAGAATCATGCCCCTGACTAGGTAGTAAGATAGGCTGAACCAATAAACTTACCTTGACAGAAACCATTAACATTGTAGAAATTGTGTTACCTAAAATAGGCTCACTCTGGGAACCCACCTAAATGTATTAATATATAAAACGCTTTTACCACTTTTTTTGACACTTCCGTGGCCTAGCTCCACTTTCAATATTTACAAGGTGTCGCTAAGTCACTTCACCTGGCTTAACGCCACCTTGTAAATATGCCCCTTCGTTTCCTCAGCCTTCAGTGCAAGCAGATTAGAGGCCCAGTAAAAAAGTCTTCGGACCTACTTGTGCACACTTAGGCACACACAAATAAAGATTAATCTTTACCAGTAAATGTGCTCTAATACCTACAAAGGTGAAATACAAAGATATGTCCCATTTCACCCCTTCGCTGCTGATGACGAGCTCAGCTCGTCATCAGCTACGGTGCTCGTAAGCTGATGACGAGCTGAGCTCGTCATGTAAAGTGGGTTTTTTAAATCTTCAGCGCACCACGGTAAATCGTACCGCAGTTAAGGTGTTAAAAGAACTGCTCAATTGCAGAAGGACACCGACTCCTTTGCAAAATTGGATCACACAAAGCAAAGTCACTTCCTTTGCGGAATGGATTTTATTTTGCCATCACAAACTTTAAATAGACCTGGTTCAATTTCTGTATTTAATATTAACTGTGGTTGCTCCCATCCTCATCTTTTGACTCCCTGGACAACTTCCCGAATTACAAGGTGCACAATTCCTGAAGAAGTTGGGATGACAAGAAGCTCTTCCTCTTCGACTTCGCTTCCTGAAAGTGCTCCACTACACAGCATACTTTTTCGCACAATATAGTACTGTACTGCAAGTGAGAGCATAAAAGGTTCCCTCTCTCAAAACACTAGTGGAGCACACCTTTTTTCCTCTAGAGTTCAGTCCCGGTTTTTAATTAGTAGTAAGTATTTTATTCGGTTAGAAATATTACCATAAAAGCTTAAACATAATGTTACATTCACAAAAAAATTGAATTTTCAAAGATTTCAAGTACAAAACCCAGTTCCCTGATCACAAACTGTGCAAAACATTCAAGCTAATTGATTGACATAATATGAAAACGAGAAGAATATATATAGTTCATTAGAGGTTAGAATTTACATATGAATAATATCAGTGTCTATACAATTTAATCCATCAGGGTTCAACCCGAGAGTAAGTGAAAATGATTAGAAGTGGGGATGGTGTAACCACTCGGTACGAGGGCACTTCTGCCCGTCAGATGATTGCTCTCAGGTCTTTGACTTGGTGATGGAACGTATGACGTTCTAGGGTAGAAATCACTTAGGCCCCAGATAGATATAGGGCCATCTCCTATTTGTGGGTGCCGTGATTGGAGATGTGGGACGACGTATTTATTTCTAAATTTTACAAGTACCAAGTCACCAGCTATATCTTTTGAAAGAGGTCCTAGCCAGCCCACCCTTCTAACACTTAGTATACTTCCATCGATGTTGGGAGGGAGAGGTCTATTTTTAGTTAACCAGAAGACAACCTTGTTCCTAAGGTCCTGTTGTCTTTCGTTTTTCCCCTTTGTAAGTTCTGGTACTCCCGAGAGGACACACACAAAGGGAGCGGCCTCCGGTGGCAAGTGTAAATGATTGGTTTTATGTACAATATTGCCATAATTGGTAGCTGTCCCCTTTTGTGATATAGATTCTTTGTTCGGCCCTGCTCTAGGGTAAGAACTCCGTGCTGCAATAGCTGCTTTCGGGGTGTTTGAAGATGTTATATGAGAGGTTACTGATTGGTTATGGGCGATTTTACTTAGTGCAGTATTTTTAGGCACTTCTATGGGGGCTGGAAGCTGTGGTTGAAAAGGTCCTGCCAAACTTTTTATATATGACGAGTTGGCCTTGATCGCTTCCTCAACACCCGTGAGCCTTTCCCCAAAACTATTCATTTTTTCCATCAGCGGTGATATTATTGATGTGATCATGTTTTCGATCTGGGCAATAAAGTAGCCTGAATAGGTGCTTTAAGGGTGGCAGTGTTGGGAAGTGGGGGACTTGGATTCGGTTTTTGTATCTTAGCATGTTTCCCCATTTGTTTAACCCCATCTCTCTTCCTTTTAGCAGAAAAGACCTGAGGGGGCAGTGTAGGTTGAGAATTTACTTTTGCCTGTGCTAAGAGGGGAGTACCCTGCAAGCTTTCAGTTAGTTGGGATGATCTAGTGGACTGGGGACTAGTGGTTGTTGAGGGGCAGGTAGGAGCGCTAGTTTGCATACTTCCTAAATCAACAGGAGTGTACTTGGATTTACATAGTTTGTTTAACTCCTCCAGGAGTGATGAATCTAGGGCTGCTTTGGCTGTCTGGAAGGGAGAACATGTACTGGAAGAACTACCCATGTCCAGGCATCGTTCTATTCCCTCTAGGTCACTGGTAGTGGGGGAGGTCACCCTCTTTAAGTAGTTGTCCATCGTTCCCTTACGCAAGTCACTCTGGGAAGGAAAGTTTCTAGTGGCCCCCTGCAGGTCATGACTTAATTGTCTTGTATGAATTTAAACGAACAACAACCACCAGGAATTGATTCAAGTGTCACGCTGTGGTTGCACTTAGAAAGGACTTGTATGGGACTGAACGCTGGTTTTCTTTACCTTTGTGTGCCAAGGGGGGTGTCCCGTCTCAGCCTCCTCTGGCCTCTGATGGCCGCAGATGGCTCGCCCTCTGCCCGGGCTCAGCCCGGCGTCGCCCGCGCGCGTCCCGCGGGACGCAAGGCGTTCCCCTCTTTGTTTGCGCCTCCGCGTGCTGCCTATGACGCCCCAGGTGCGCCTCTGCCACTGGGGCACCTGGGAAATGGAGTTTCCACTGGCCGTTCCCCTCACGGCACTCAGCGGACTGGTGCAGGAGTGGTGTGCAGGTTACGGGGCTATGCCATTGCCGTCACGGCGCTGTCTCTGCCTGATGCTCAGATCCCAACAAACGCCCCCGTTTTTCATTGCCCAGAGGCAGCAAATAATTAAATTCCAACTTCAACCTTCTATAAATCACCTCTGACACATCTATTCAATCTTCTGATAGATGTATTTGAACAAAGACTGCATACATATTCCAGGATTGCATTTACTATTATGCTGGCTCGGCATGCAGGGATTACAGACAGGGTAGGATGTAAAATGGCATCCCTCAGAAGGAAGGGCACTTCCAAAGTAGACAGAGACACCAGAGTCTCAAACAGTAAATACACTGCCATCATTGTAGTTTGGAGTGGAAAGTTGAAGTCGGAATCATCAAGTTGCAGTGAAATGAGTGTCACCAGCTGTTCACCTTTAGTGAAGCAATATTCAGTGTCCCTTTTCTAGAAGATGCATGTAAGTATTGTGGGAGTCGAACCCCAATATTTACCTGCACCTCAATATTTTGATCACTCTAAAATTTGCCTGTTGCAGCTTGCCTCCAGCTCCCTTGATCTAGCGATGAGAGTCATCACCCTCCTTGATATTTGGCCAAACAAACCAGCAGAGAAATATTAAAATTCCTGGGACAACTGAATTTCTGATTACCATTGCATATCCAAACAATTCAAAACAGAAACAGAAATCCATTTTTTAAACACATACTTCAACATGTAGCACAAATACGTAAACCACACACAAATCAATTACCTCTATTAATACTTACACTCCAAATTGTTCCGGAACGTTCAGCAAGTTACTTCTCTGAAGTCTCTGGCTCCAGACTTTTGGCAGAGTTTCAAAAATGTCTTTTTCCCTCGGACTGGGCATTAAGGACTCAACATCTATGGGAAAATCTTAGGGAATCTCTACAATCATCCTCTCCTATTATTTTTCTGGGTTCCGAAATGCACCCCAATTTTTTGATCACCGCAATATTTACCTTAGGTTGCTCTTCTGCAGCACCCTTGGTCCACCCTTTTTGACATCAGGCCCAACAAAATAGCAGAGTTATATAATAATGATTGGGACCAATCAATAATTGAATTCTAGATCAGTGAAAGGTTAAATGGTGGTATTACAAAATCACGAAATAGACAATGCAGAAATTTTGAAATACCACGAAGGCTCGAATACACTGTACATAGTCTGAAACCAAAATTATTGTAAGTCTCAACAAGCAGCAACAAATCATAAATGGGCTTGACAGAGACCCTGGTAGCAAATGGGAAGTTATATGGCTCACACATAGAACCAAGGTTTTTTTTACACATTTAATGAATGCAAAATAAGCAAAAACTACAAATTCAGCATGGCATGACTAGTGATAACACTTATTGAGCGAAGAATGATAACACTCACCCACTTCTAAGGCACAGGAAATCTTTCATTAACTTCCACAGCAATAACACAGTTCAGAGATGTGCAACATCATATTAAACATTTTCAAAGAAAGGTTCATACACCAGTGTTCCAGCAGTACTACATCAGATTTTCCAGGGAAGTGTACTTCAGAACGTTACTTTAGATACATGAAGAAAGCTTCATTTACAATACTCGCTCTGTAAGGAAAATAACCAGCTACGGTACATTGTCCTGTGCTCTGTGAAGACTGTAGAGAGAGAAGGCTGATACTGAGTGGGAGGGGAAACAGCAGAAGCAAGATGAACAGTCACCAAAAGAGCATTTGCTTTATTAAAATTGTGTTACTACAGAAATGTCACACTAATAAACTATGTTAATAAGCACACTTTTAAACCTTTGAATAAAATCATTTCAAGTGCAATATTAATAATTTAGCAGTCATCACTATATTAGTCATATAAATCCTAAATATTAAAATATAATTTGTCACACAATATTGCACATTAGGTAAAAGTTTTAACAAACGGTGCCTTCTGATTATTTTTATAATAAGCACTTATAAACCATTAATAAACTTTATTAATCAGCCATTAATTCACAGACCTTGCCATCTTTGGTTGCTTCACATAATTTTCCTCCACCATCTTTAACTGGTAGTAGACATGATCCTTCAAACTCTCTATTTTTGCAATCTTTTCCTTTTCTTCAACCGATTTTTACCATTGCCTTAATTGGTATATCTACTAATAAAACACTTTGAAAGGTTTAGCAACAGAAACAGAACAATTGCACAAAGCATTATGATTTATACAGGTGTTAGTATAGCCTGGAAAGCATTTCCTCCTATGTTGCTTAGCCCTTTCTCCAACCTTACGGAACCTCTTCCCTAACTTCCTAAACCACGAACCTACAGTTTCCCAAAAGCCATGTTCCTCAAAAGACGTAATCACATGTGAAACATTACTTAGATTAATAATAAATGAATCAATAATTCTACTATTATCAGGTATGAATGTACACCACCTCCTTGCCTATAGCACCTTACCAACATCACCCTATTTCATTATAAGAATATGTAATGCAAGAGGATTTTGCATCACCTTGGCCATAGTAGCTACCATTTCTATATTTACTAGCTTAAAGTACCCTGGTGTATCTATTGCAAGCCTATCTACAGCTGTAGACACCTGCCTAGTTTTCATACCTTTTATTGTTGCACCTACAAAAGGAATTTCGTTTTCATACCTTTTATTGTTACTACTACAGAAGGAATTATAGCACCTAATTTATCTAAAACTACTTGTCCAAAACTACTTCTCACTCGAATCAAACCATGCTCATCATCTAATTCATCTATAAGATAAACTATTAAACACTAAGCTATATAACAGGAGCCAACCCAATTTCTCGGCAAACTAAGATAATTAAATTTCCCACAAACAAATTAAATTGCCCTTAAAATAGGTTCTCAATCCAAGCAAATAGTCTCCACTAACTTCATAGGTTCTATCACACACACTGTTTCCTACTAATTCTATCTTACCTTCTTTCAAGAAACTAAATACAATTTCCATACACAACTCCCCTCTGCTTTCCTGTTCCAACAATAATCTCGGATGTAAATCTGGCATTCTAAATTCCCCTTCAACTTGTTCTGTTGTTTCGTATTTCTCACATCATTTACTCCTTCAGCATTGTATTGTCTAATAAAATTATGCTTCTCATTACTCAGAAGGCACAAATATCCCAAACACTGTTTATATCATACCTGTTTTTTGCAATCACTCTAAAAAATGTGCCATATTTATATTTCTAGTATCTTTTCTAAACGACCAATCATTTAAAAACACATTAAAATCCCTTAAATGAGGAAAAAGAAATGCATCATTTTTAAAATTAGCAACATATATGTTACATGACAATGATCAAGAAATAGGTAACTGTACATATCAAAGGTCTTTATTTCGATGATGAATCATAAAAGACACAATAATTATACAAAATTCTAACAAAATTAAAATAATACAATGTGGTCATACATATATAGTACTTGGTTACAAACTCCAATATAAATAGAATATCCCCGGGCATTACAGCAAAACTATCGGTCCTACAAAGCTAAAAAAATAATTTAGAATCAATTAAGAATAAAGTATTATACATTCCAACTGTCATAACACACTTTAGACTAAAGTTAAAATCGATATTAATTAAAAAAAAGCTGCATTAATATATGTGTACAGTGGGTGGCTAAAATGATCATCTTGGGCATGTTTTGCTAATACAAATTCTCCAAGACCAATGTAAAAACTTAGCCACTGCAATAGCAACAGACTGGGTAGTGTCAGTTTTAAGAATTCTTAGGGCCTCACAACCTGTTTGCAGTCTAAGCTGTAAACAGATAGGTTTCTACCAGATCGGTCTCGGAACTTTATACTCAGGGCAAATGAACAGAATGTGTCCAATAGTCTCATTCTGAGTGGGGCAGAAAGGACAGGTGGGAGCAGATCCTTCTCTCCATTTAGAAGCGAAGGAATTTGCTGGGAGGCTTCCCTCCCTAAACTGGTGATATCTCTTTCTAGCCTCCGCGACAGTTACATAATCCCAATAACCCTCATACACTGGTGAGTGTTTAAGTTCCAAAAAATCCACAGTCAATGACGGGCCAATGTTGGAACCGAATCTCTTCAGTGCGACCAGGCTCCAATAGAGTTCTGTTAGGGTTTTTCTGGGGGAAAGGCGTTTACTGTAGGATCCTGCCATAAGCTGGCCAGGCCCATGGCAGAATAGATAACCCTCACCTCCCTCATCCCTTCGATTTTATGAGCCTTGTCCGCATCTCTAACATCCAGGAAGGCCCTCGCATACTTGGAAAGTTCTGAGGTAACCCACAGCCTCCTCCAGTATGCCACTGGTCTATAATGCGCCTTATCCTCCAAACGCTGAGTGCCTAAGTCATAGTAATGGGGAGTCAGCAGGGTCGATACTGGGAGGTCCTTTACCCCTCTGAGAAACTTATTTTGGGACCTAGTCAAGTGAGCAAGATTGCTGAAGCCCCATAATTCAGCCCCATATAGAACTTCTGTGGATATTTTAGCATCATAAATTTTCAACAAAAGTGATATAGGCTTTGTGTGGGAAAGGCAAAATTCCTTAATTAAAGCTCCTGTTAGCTGAGCGTGCTTTGTAACCAACTGAGTAATGTGTGCTTTCCAATCTAATTTGGATGATAAAGTAATACCGAGGTACGAAAACACCTGAGTCTAATCTAATCTGGCCCCATCCATTTCCACATTGCCGCTAACATGTTTGGACTTGTGAAGTACCATGAACTTGGTCTTACTTACATTTACTACAAGTCTGTGATCCTTGCAGAAGACCTCAAACACATCAATGGCGCGTTCAAGGCCCTGCTGCGTTTTAGAGATCAGAAGAGTGTCATGGGCAAACATCAACAGGGGGATCAGCTTACCATCCAACTTCGGAGCGTTGGTCGGTACATGAAATAGCTGATCACCCTGTTGATATATAGTGAGAAGATGATTGGGGCTAGTACGCACCCTTGGCGTACTCTCCTCTGTATTGGAAATTTATCTGTAACATTACCCACATTAAAATCACTTAAATGAGGAAAAAGAAATGCATCATTTTTAAAATTAGCAACATATACGTTACATGACTATGATCAAGAAATAGGTAACTGTACATAAGTAGACCCCCTTCCAGCTGACGTAGGAAGGTAGATGCAAACTTAGCACCGACTACCCTTCATTGTATCTACATTTGCTCTAAACCTTTTAGTATACACCTTACCCTTAATTCCACTAAGTATTCTCTATGCACTGGTGCATCATGTTTTAGCTCATTTCATTTAGTAGTGAACTCTACATTAGCATTATTAACCTGATCTGAAGCATATACCACAGGAGTCAATAAGCACAACACAAGTCCCACTAAAACTGCTAATATTATTATTAGTGTAACCGACCCTACAATTCTGCTGCATTTGCTGTATTCCATCTTCTTTTGAGAGAACATTTCTTGTTGTGGTAAAATCCAAAAATCAACACAGATATTCTTTAAAACAAATTAATTTTACTAAAATAATGTTCAAAACAAAAAATTCAAAATAATCTTCTCAGTTTCATTTGTTTCATGTTTCAGTACTGTTTGTTGAACAGCCTTGTCAGAAAATATTCTCCAAAAGGTTCGTTATTCAATTCAAGGAGTCTCTTTTTTTTATTTCAAACTCAGTCTCTGATTCACTCTCAAACTTGTACTGGCATTGATATCCAAAGTATAGTCATCCAACTCTGTTTCATCTTCTTCTTCTGCGGAAACTGTAGCTAAGTGTACCCTTTCTGGTGAGGCATATTTCAGATTTAGAAGTCTCTTTCTTGTTGATCTCTTGGCAATTGGTGAGTCACTTCCACTACTTTCAGAATCTCTTTGTCTTTCAGGTTTCTCTTCTGGTTCACAGTGTTGTCTTTTGCCTGTTCTCTTCCTTGGAATACCTCTGTCAATTCTTTATCCCTCAGCAAAAATCTTTCCCAGAGTTTCTTTACTCTTCAAGAAACTTTGGCTTGAGCTCAGACTCAAACTAGAACTCAAACAAACTTGAACTCTGATCAATTATGTCTTAGCTCTGTTCACAGTGAACTTATTTCCTTTGAAGGTCTTTGTAACTTTTATCTTCAACTATAACTTTTCACTACAAATATCAGAGATGACTTTTTGCACTGTAGCAGCTCTTTACTCTGATCTATGTCTTGAAACTGGACTTTAGGAATTTAAGGTTCTTCATCAGAGCTCCCACTAACCTGAAGCTTTGCTTTTCGTCATTGTCTTCACCAGTTTAAAAATCCAAATTTTCACTCCCTCTGGATGCACACTGAGAATTTGGGCTTGAATTTGAGCTTGACTTTGCACTGATGTCTGTGCGCTTGGCTCTGGACCACTCGTCTCATCCTCTGCTTCAGCTACTCTCATTCTCCTTGTGTGATCAGCATTGATCCCCTGTGGCAACCCTGCACATTTCACAGCAGGGTTTGTCAACAGGATCACCTGAAAAGGTCCACGTCACCTCTCCATAAGACAGTTTTTACTGATGTGCTTTGGCATTGTTATCCAGTCCCCCTGATTCAAAGTATGACATGGAACAGCCTCTTTTTCTTCTGTTGTCAAAGTTACTTGATGAAAGACTGATTTCACCATATAAGCCAGACCCTTGAAATAATTTTCCACATTATCATCATTTATCAAACCTAGACCAGCTGAAGGAAAATATGGAAACCTCATTGCTCTTCATATAATAATCTCACAGGGCAATAATTCGATCTTTCCTGTCAGCAGTACTTCTCATGCTCCCTAGAAGAGGAATGGGCACCAGGCTACTTTAAACCAGTTGTAGCACAGACGTTTGCCAGTTTGTTTTTGAGAGTGTCATTCACTAAACTCCACTATTCCTGAAGATTGTGGATGATAACTAAATGAAAACGCTGGTTGATCTCAAATGCTGTGCAGGTTATTTGCAAAACATCATTTTTAAAATGAGTTACATGATCAGTCTCAAATGAAGTTGGAAGTCCAAATCTCGTTATTAACTCCTTCAACAACAATTTGGCCACTGTAAGGCTATCTGCTTTCCTTGTGGGAAATGCCTTCACTCATTTAGAAAACAAGCAGATAATTACTAAAACGTACTTCACGCCATTACATTTTGGCACCTCTTTAAAATCTGACTGGAGTCTTGTAAATGGACCTTCTGATTTACAAATTTAATTCATAACAGTAACTGTTCTTTTACCTCAATTATTTGCATGGCACACAAGTCATCAACTGCAAACATCTCCAGCAGCATTTCGAAATCCTTTATTTTCATAGTACTTTTTGAAAAGTTCTAAACAGACTAACTCTCCCTTCATGCGTCTGTTTGTGTAAATACTTAAACAGAGGATATAACATCAAATCAGGTAAGACATATTTATGCTCAGTATTTGCATACAAACGCTGATAATTTTCCTTGTAGCCTCATCTCTCCCATTTTCTTTACTCATTTTCTGGGGGATCTTCCTGTACATCTCTTAGTTCACTCAGATAAGTCTGCATTGAATCCAAAAAGAAATAAATAGCATTTTCTTTATTTTGCACTGAATTATTTCTCAAATCTTCATTTTCACTCTACTGTACAAGTGTTGTATCCTGTAATGTACAATATTTTGCCACCTGGGCCGCATATTTGTTTACAAGTATGACGATGTTGTTCCCAGCTGTCTGAGCTGTAGATTTTACAACTGCAATTTCTTTTGGTTTTTCTATTCAATAAACAAAGTTTATAGACATAATTTCTTATAGCGGCTTCTGAGGAGGTCATACAACCCCTGTGTGGCCATAGTTCACGATTATCATAGGCAACTCCAAAATCATAATGGGTGTGTGTAAAACTCATCACATACAAATGGTCTGTTAAATAACAAGCTCTCATTCAGGTAACCAGTTCTGACACTTGTCCTGAAATGACATGTGGTAGAGATGATGCTTCTAAAGTCTCAGAAATGGAATATACCGCATAGGCAGACGTCAATTCTCAATACTGGTCTCTTAACACCTTGGCTGCTGTGACTTTTCCCCTCCTGTGCCAAAATTGCTTGAATACTATGGTTTCATGACGAGCTCAGCTTGTCATAAGCACAGCTCAACTGTGCCTCATGACGAGCTGAGCTCGTCATGAGCATCGAAAGGGTTAAGCAAGAACCATCAAGAAACAATGTTGGTTCAGGCATTTCCCTAGGTGTTTCTTTAATATCAGGTCTTTGTTTTGTACATAATGTAGTCTCTTCTATACAGTCGTGATCTGCTTCATCATCAATCTCATCAAAATTTTCCTTCTCTTGACAACACTTGTCTCAAATAGGAAGCAGTATCTTTGGATTCAATACATTGCACCTCCTAATAGAGATGTTTTCTGCTGCAAGTATGATCTGCTTGTAACGAGGCAGTCTACTTTTCATTATATGTTTGGCTCTCTTTCTTTTCAAAAGAATTTTGAATGAATGTAGGACATATGCAAATGAAGTATGGCCCATGACAAGTCCTTCCATTTGTTCAATGGCAATGCAAACAGCTGCAAACGACTTCAAACAACCTGGAAGACTTACAGTTACTGGATCCAATGCAACAGAGATATATCCCACTGGGTGTATTAAACCTCCATGTTTCTGTGTAAGAATCGAAAGTCCGGAACCATTTCCCTTATGAGAAGACAGAAAAAACATCAAAATATAATCAGGCATCCCGAGTTCAGGCTCATGACACAAACTCTCTTTCAATTTCTTAAATGCGTCAATATAGTCATCATCAATCTTACTAAAGCCTAATGGAAACTGTAAAATTTCATCATGTCCAGTATACCTATACCAGTCTGAAATTGAAGTACACATATAATACTCAATCTCTTCCATCATCTCATAAACTGGTGTGCCCTCTGTCGGTAATCTATGACCCTCCCTAAATTCTATAGTGACCTTAGGCTTTACTAATACACGTCCCATTGTTTCTCCTTGAAACGGACCCGAAAATCAGATAAAAAATCACAACAAACGAACTAGTGAGCAACAATCAAGCATAGCGCTGCTCTGTCAAAGGTCAACCTATCACAACATGGCTTCATCAGCATCCATTCAATCAGAGGACTGCTTTGTGATGATGCGTCTCCAACCCCATCCTGGATCCCTGGCTGACTAACCAATCAGTGCAGGCTTATCAGTAAACAGGAAAATAATTGCAAACCCTCTTTTTTTAAAAAAAAAGGCTAAATAAACTCTTTTCTTTTTACCTTATAAAGGAAGAGAAAGTCAGTAAATTAAGTAAGACAACTCAATCACAAACTATGGAAGCTCAGAAATAAGTTTAAAATATAAAATTAAGAATGGAAAAACCAAAGTACGATTCACAAATTATTGCAATTCACACTATACAGACTCCCATTTAGCAATCATTCACCCTAGTCAGTACGCTTGCTCCTGTGCACTCAAGAGCTAGAATCATCAACCAATTCAGGCACACAACCTATAAAAGAGTAACTCATTAGTCCATAATCCCTATCAACAAGTTTGTGGCTCCTTGCTCTACACATTACAATTGCCGAAAGTAAAACAAATATATTAACTAACAAAATTAAACCAACCAATAAAACCTCAAATGCGTTACAAATATGAACAATACATCATTACTACAGTCATCCTGCAATTGAACCTATGATAACCGTCACATATCCTAACAATTCAAAACAGAAACAGGAAAAAAAAGTTTTAACACATACTTCAACATGTAGCACAAATATGCAAACTACACTCAGATCAATTCACTCTGTTCATAATTACATTCCAAATTGTTCAGGAACACTCAGCAAATAACTTTTCGGGAGTCTCTGGCACCAGACTTTTGGCAGAGTTCCAAAAACTCATTTCTCCCAGGGACTGGGCATTAAAGACTCAACAAGTATCAGAAAATTATAGCGAACCTCTACCAAATAGGAGGTGCTCTTGCAGAACCATCCTCTGCAATAATTTTTCTCGGAACCGAACTGCAATGCAATATTTTGATTACCTCAATATTTACGATTGGTGGCCCAGCTCCAGCACTCTTGATCTACCCTTCTTGACTTCAGGCACAACAACATAGCATAGTAATATAATAATGACTGGGATCACTCAATAACTGAGTTCTAGATCAATTAAAGGTCATAGGGTTATTTTTGCAAAATCTCAAAATAGACAATACAGAATAATTGAAAGGACTTGAAGGATCAGATACAGAGTATAGAGTCTGAAATTAAAATTACTCTAAGTCCCTATAAACAGCAAAAATGATAATTGCAATGACAGAGGTCCTGGTAGAAATAGGGAAATCATCTGGCTCACTCCCAAAACCAATAGTTTTTTTTGCAAAATTTATGAATAGGAAATAAGCAAAAACTGCAAATTCAGCATGGCATGACTAGTGATCACACATTGAGCAAATAAAAATGATGATCGTCATAATGATAATCATAACTTTCTCCCATTTTTCAAGGGTGGATTGCATATTTAGAAAAAAGTTAACATTTTATTGCTTCAGAATAGGACTTATATTATAATTATTCATGAATTTTGTTCTGTTTGTGACAAAAGTCATTAAGCCCTGGATTCAGAATCAACTTCCAGGTATCAAGTGGTGCCTTGCTGCAGTTTGGCACATCATTGAGCATTCCCTTAACATCGAACTCTGACATAATAAGGAGTGCCGTCTGAAAACCATGTGATTGCTGAAAACCAAGTGATTGCTGAGTAGCATATAATACTGGCAATAGCCAAAGTAGAGAGCTTACGTAAGCATGTGGATAGCAAGAATCCTAGACTTCTTCTCGTATAGTGCTAGAAGAGTAACACTTTGATTTATACTTTTACCGTAAGTGAGCTAGCCCGACCTACCCTAGAGGAATTACCTTCACCCTTCCATCCATCCATTCATGCTTTCAACCTACCATTCATTCATCCTTTCACCATCCACCAATTTACCCAACCATCTATCTTATTGTCTCAACCATCCACCTGTTTAACCAAACATTCATTCAACCATCCTTTCATTGTTCTTCTGTTCACCCAATTGTCATTTTAGTATGCTATCTTTCCTTTCATTTATCCAAACGTTCCACCCATCCATTCATCCACCATTCACCCATTCACACATCTGTCTATTAAACCATGCACCCTTCAGACGATACATATATCCTTTTACCCATTCATCCATCTGTTCACCCATAGACCATTTTATCACTCTACCTACATTTTCATGCATCATTCTGGCCTTAAAGCGTTCTATCATTCCCTTGATTAACCCATCATTTCACCTTTGCATACATCCATCGATTCTGTCACCCTTACATGGTCCTTTCATTCTTCCATCCAACCATCCTTTTGCCCTTCTTTCTTTCACATCTCTTCCTTTCACCTGTACTACATGTCACTATTTCTTTGAACCTTTCTTCCTTTCACTGATACACTCTTAATTGCACTCCTTCTTTCCTTCATATTTTCCTCCTTCTTTTCATAGTCTTTTCCATTCACCCGTTTCTTATTACCTTCATTCGCTCCCTTTACCTACCTACCCATTTTTCCCTCCCCTGCTTACTTTTCCCCATTACTTTTCTTTTTTTCGGTATTTCTTTTTCTCTCTCTGCCCTTCTCGCTCCCATTTTCATCAGTTCTCTTTCCTAGTCTACTTCACTGTGCTTGCTCCGCGCCACCACTCTGTCATGATTCTCGCTTACATTGTAACGTATGAGCTTTTATCCGCTGATTTGCTGGTCAAATAATCCGATAACTAACTAGGAAGCATTGTTTAAACCCAGCTTACCAACCCATAGCGCCCAGTAACAACACCACTACCCAATTTAGCTGCTAAACCGGGGATTCACAACACTACTACATCCTACATTCCTCAACAGGATCGTCAGACACAGACAGTGCCAATCTTAACCAAAACTGTACTTCACTAGGGTGGAAAGTGGAAACCAAGAAACAAAGACTGCCCAGAAGATGAATAGAGCAGAAAACCATCTGGAAAGATGGCTCTCTACAGAGCCAGATCGAAATCAGAGTCCTATATTTTTTCACTTTTGATAAAAACAGTGTTTTGGGGTTGATATTAAAATCAAAAGGCGCTCCAATCATATACATTTTGGAAGGAAGCCATGCTGGACAACATTTAAACTCACTGTTGTAGTACTAAACTTGGACCCTATTAATGTCATACACATTCTCAGTTTATTTAGTAAAATATACTCTTTGATTAATTTCCTTTTTGTTTTTATTTCCAAACAACACATTAATTATACCAAAGAGCAAGAGTTGTGCTATTGAGTATGTCAATTACAGTTATGGGGCGCACAAATTGTCCGAACACTCCTGTATGTGGTCTCTCAGTCCACTTGCCCATTAGACCACGATATAGCAGTAACTTCTAGCAACCCATACTATTGATGTAATGCTGTAACTATCACTACAGTTATTCCTTACTATCTTGTCCTATCATTACATTTTGTACTCATCCCATGTCATAACAAAAGTGGGTGTGTCTCTCGGGGGAATGGCTAGGGGTGGGAAGGTTGGGAGGCAAGCAAAGGATGGTTAAGGTAGAATGAAGAGCAAGGAGTGAGGGGATATATATATATATATATATATATATATATATATTGTCGCTCCAGGTTGTCCACCTCTTGAGTAGCACGCGAGCAGCAGCTTTATATATGTGTAGGTGAGGACGGGGATCCGCTTGTAGACGCCGCTCCGTAGTGGATCTGCCCGACGCGTTTCGAAGCTCCATCTGCTTCTCTTCAGGGGCTTTAACGGAAGCGGTGTGCGCACCCGCTACACTTCTCCAATTTCATATAACTCACCCGCCGATGGGAGGCTCCAATGAGACTTCTGGGAAGTGTAGTACGGAAAGCACACAATCAAGTCCTGTATGGACTCCACAAGTGGGCCCGTCCTCGATCCCATGTACGCGTGCTACTCAAAGGTGGACAACCTGGGAGCGAGAATCTATATGCGGCAGTCCAGCCGCAGAGTATGCACCACCCCGTTAACGTGGGGGTCACGGCAGTGAAGTAGCAGCCGTACATGGGATCGAGGACGGGCCCACTTGTGGAGTCCATACAGGACTTGATTGTGTGCTTTCCGCACTACACTTCCCAGAAGTCTCATTGGAGCCTCCCATCGGCGGGTGAGTTATATGAAATTGGAGAAGTGTAGCGGGTGCGCACACCGCTTCCGTTAAAGCCCCTGAAGAGAAGCAGATGGAGCTTCGAAACGCGTCGGGCAGATCCATTACTGAGCGGCGTCTACAAGCGGATCCCCGTCCTCACCTACACATAAATAAAGCTGCTGCTCGCGTGCTACTCAAAGGTGGACAACCTGGGAGCGAGAATCTATATGCGGCAGTCCAGCCGCAGAGTATGCACCACCCCGTTAACGTGGGGGTCACGGCAGTGAAGTAGCAGCCGTACATGGGATCGAGGACGGGCCCACTTGTGGAGTCCATACAGGACTTGATTGTGTGCTTTCCGCACTACACTTCCCAGAAGTCTCATTGGAGCCTCCCATCGGCGGGTGAGTTATATGAAATTGGAGAAGTGTAGCGGGTGCGCACACCGCTTCCGTTAAAGCCCCTGAAGAGAAGCAGATGGAGCTTCGAAACGCGTCGGGCAGATCCATTACGGAGCGGCGTCTACAAGCGGATCCCCGTCCTCACCTACACATAAATAAAGCTGCTGCTCGCGTGCTACTCAAAGGTGGACAACCTGGGAGCGAGAATCTATATGCGGCAGTCCAGCCGCAGAGTATGCACCACCCCGTTAACGTGGGGGTCACGGCAGTGAAGTAGCAGCCGTACATGGGATCGAGGACGGGCCCACTTGTGGAGTCCATACAGGACTTGATTGTGTGCTTTCCGCACTACACTTCCCAGAAGTCTCATTGGAGCCTCCCATCGGCGGGTGAGTTATATGAAATTGGAGAAGTGTAGCGGGTGCGCACACCGCTTCCGTTAAAGCCCCTGAAGAGAAGCAGATGGAGCTTCGAAACGCGTCGGGCAGATCCATTACGGAGCGGCGTCTACAAGCGGATCCCCGTCCTCACCTACACATAAATAAAGCTGCTGCTCGCGTGCTACTCAAAGGTGGACAACCTGGGAGCGAGAATCTATATGCGGCAGTCCAGCCGCAGAGTATGCACCACCCCGTTAACGTGGGGGTCACGGCAGTAAAGTAGCAGCCGTACATGGGATCGAGGACGGGCCCACTTGTGGAGTCCATACAGGACTTGATTGTGTGCTTTCCGCACTACACTTCCCAGAAGTCTCATTGGAGCCTCCCATCGGCGGGTGAGTTATATGAAATTGGAGAAGTGTAGCGGGTGCGCACACCGCTTCCGTTAAAGCCCCTGAAGAGAAGCAGATAGAGCTTCGAAACGCGTCGGGCAGATCCATTACGGAGCGGCGTCTACAAGCGGATCCCCGTCCTCACCTACACATAAATAAAGCTGCTGCTCGCGTGCTACTCAAAGGTGGACAACCTGGGAGCGAGAATATATATATATATATATATATATATATATATATATATATATATATATATATATATATATATATATATATATATATATATATATATATATTTATATATATTCTTGCATATTCATACATACATTATAACATGGAGCAGTCACTAGGCCTTGATCTTGCCTGTTTTTATTGGCATGCATATAAAAAGTGGGGTTTGGAGCTATTCCCATGAACCACTGATCGGCTCGTAGATGGTAGTTGGTCCTGGAGTCTAAATATGCGTTTCTCATTTGTGGCCAGTCCGAAGAGGTCACTGGATCATTCGAAAAGTGTGTGAGGTGCACCAGTGCAAAATACACATTTTGACCACCATTATGGCCTTGGCCTCCAATTGCATCATTGTGTGGTAGCTTTGTCAGTGACTGATGTGTCATGCAATGACGTCATTTTGGTTGACTCGACAAAGGGCAGAGACTAGTAGTGTATGCTAACCGTGGGCATAGTTCGCGAAGTAGCGCTACGCGTAGCTACGCAAAGTGCACTTCCCACTGCGTAGTGCGCTGTTCGCGATGATTGCACAGTGCCGGATGCTTGTCTGCACTGTGTAATCATTGAAAACAACATCTTGCACAGTGCGAGCTGTCGTTTTCTGCCCCTCAATTAGATTTTTACTCGAGCGGCAGCTTTCTAAAAGCAAACTGATAGTTTCTCATTGTGAGTGGTTGCTGTCATACGCGACCACTCGCAATGAAAAACCTGACCTCCCCGCGTTGAGAATCTCGCCGGGAGGTTTATTTTCCACTCTTGCGATCGCCAACTTGATGTTGCTGATCGCGAACGAAGAAAAAGTCTCGCCGGGATGTCATTTTGCTCGCTCGCTGTTGACAACTTGACGTTGATGACCGCAAGCGAGCTAAAAATGCCAACTACGCTACGCTACGCATTTTTGCACTGTGCTACATGCAATTCGCATAGCGCGAAGTAGCACAAACTACGCACACTACGCGAGCATAGCGTAATTGTCCACCCGGGGTTAGTGAATGCCAAACTGGTGCCCAGTAAGTCTGAAGTCGTGAGCAGCACCTTAAAACGCATGCAATGTTACATTCTTGAGAATTAAATTTCCAGCCGCAGTCATCAGGAATCAGTCTTTCAGTCGTTTAGATGTAGCCTTTTTGCAGTATTTTAAAATATGTGCATTTTAGCCTGGATTGTCCAGTTCACCTGTTTAGTTCAGGCCCAGGCATTTTTGCCACCACTCTTCCATGGAGTGTTTTGGGTGTTGAATATAATCCCGAGCCCATCCCTCTATTATCTATCGGTAGTGTAAACAGTTTTGTATGTGAGGGGCCCAACCCACTATGTAAGTAGTGCTGTAACGTCTGCACTGCTACTGTTGTGACTGTGGTAATCCAAATTCCGACAGGAAACCATCTAATTTTTTTTAATATATTTCTTCTTTTACTGTGAAAACATATGTATTAATACAATGTCATTTTATCAATTTTGATCAATGTATTGATGATTTTTTATCATTTCTCTTTATCGTATTAAAAATGTATTTTCGTAAATCGAACTAGTTGATTATTATTAAGTACAGTTTGTTTGCCAAGTTTAGTGTGCCAATATCTTGTTTGTGTGCCTGGGAGTGTTACTTTGCATATATTGTTTACCCTGTCCCAGGATTTTTATCCATATCAGGGGGTCCTTGTTGTTAACAAAGTAATCCAAATTCCGCACATTAATAAAAAACATTTTTTGGGTCCTTCATTACTGTCAAAGTCAACTACCAACTTTATCCCACAGTCCACCCACAGCAGCAAATGTATAGCTGTATGTCCTTTCCTGAAGTCACTGTTGTACTACACTGGTGCCTCTGAGTGCAAAAAGTGAATCCTTTTATGTCTTTTTCATGGCTGTTGTCAAGGGTGGTAAAGGCAGAACTGGCGGATCTTTCTTCAAGTAAAGGATGCCAAGATCTGGTCGTGCTTGTGGTCGGTATCTTTCTATGGACACCTTTAAAGGCTGTTCTCTGTATCCATCATTGTAACTGAGACAATTTGTGCGCATGTCTGGTAAACATAATCTCCCAGCCCTATATCTGCATGTGATTTTGAAAGTTTTAGTGTAGGATTCCTGCCTTCCCAAATAAAGTATTTTTATGCGGTAGTTGATGAAATGTAGTATTGCTGTGTAAATAGGTAGAAGTAGCATCTTAAATACACAGTTAAATCTCGGGGCAGTCACCTGAAACCTGCACCAGATTGCAAGTTGTAGGGAGCAACATTGTTGGAAATCTGAGTTAGCTTTATTCACGAAGTGTCAGGACAATGTCATCACCGTATAGCATTATTTTGATTTGTCCTGCTGCAGTCTCTATGCTTCATATTTGCTCTGCCTGTGGCTCTAGAGCCAGCAAAAAGAGAAGCGAAGGCACATTCGTCTCATTTCCCGGCGTCCCTGAAATTGTGTTTGACTTGTGTCTTCCACAGTCTAACTGGACAGTTAGTTCTCTATAGAGCCAACATATTTTGCCAATAAAGTCTTGGCCTATTTTTTCGAGTGTTTGCAATTAGTACCCCCATTCTACCCTAACAAAAGCTTTTTCAGCATCTAATGGTGGCATTATTTTATTGTTAATAGCCCTCTTCATGAGCAAGACTATGGTGGATAATACATATATGATTTGTGGAGGAGCGGCTTACTTAGAATTCATATATTGGGCTTGGCACTACTTTTTTTAGCTGATTTGCTAGCCCTTTGACCCGAATCTTTTATATTTGTGTGAAATGGTGTGAATTTTGACATGCACAGCATGCTGGGTTTTTACCCTCCTTCAAAATCAGATTGATGTTTTCCTTGTTATATTCTGCCCTAAGTTCACCCACCTATTCTGCTTCCTTAAAGATGTTATAGATTAGTGGCACCATAAGTATCTTGTTTTGCTATAGTGTAAACATCCTTTCCAGGGGACATATTGTATGGCCGTAATTTCCTCAACTGTTATTTCCCCACTAGAAGCCATCGAATGTTATTGGAAACAATGGGTGAGTGGAACTTTTTCCAGGAACCTTATCTCACCAAGGGTACACTTGGGGCTTTCAGGACTATACAAGTCCCTTAGAACTGAGCATACATCTCAGCTATTACAACTGGATGGGTCACCAGACATTCTTGCTGGATTCTAATGGCTGATATAGCTTGGTAGACTTCCCTCCGGCACAGTAGTGTTGCCAGCAATCTGCCTGTGTATTCGCCTTGTTCGTAATGTCTCTACACTTTAGGCGAAGCAAGGCATATTCTGCCTGATGGGTAAAATAAGTGTGTAAGTCAAATGTAGCCTTTTCTAAGCATTGGAATAGTTGCAATATGGTACTATGATCATATTGCCCATTCATGGTGTGTATTTTCATCTGCAATTGTTTTTGGTCCCCCTGCAATTTCTTCCTCTCCGTTTTGGAGTCTTATCATCAGCAAACCCTGCATTGAAGCCTTATGGGTCACTGCTTGGGATTGAGATGATGAGACATAAGTATTCCCTCAAACCTTTTTTCTTGGCTGGCAGCTAATATCTGTTCACATTCATCTATTGTTGTGTGAAGGCAGGGAAATATGTCCAAGGTCAAGTTCTAATAGTATTGAGGCATGGTCTGAGATTCCTCCCTCATGTATTGTACGATCTCGTAGCATTGGTAATACAGGGTGGATTGGGTAAGGAAAAAATACTCTATTCATGAACCTGAGCCATGTGCACATAAAATTAATGTTTACTCGCTGTCCCTTTGTTACTGCTTTTTGGTTATTGTTTTCCCTTTATCCTCCCCCACTCCCCTCCTTTTCTGCCTTTCTCTTTTTCGTGCTCGGTCAAAATCTGATAATAAAAATAAGTCCCATTGCTTAAAAATGACTGCAACAATTAAGCATTGATCATCCGTCATTTTGTTTAAATGTGCACTATTAAGATTAAACATGTTATATACAAATCAGGAGACAGTACTGTAAAATGTTTTAGTTTGCACTCTATTGATGATTAACATCACCTGTGTTCTTCTTCAGGGTTTACTCTTATTCACTGCGTAAATGATGGATTCAGCCGAGTTCCGAAAGAGGGGAAGGGAAATGGTGGATTACATTGCGGATTACCTGGAGGACATTGAAAAGAGGCAGGTGTATCCTGGAGTGAATCCAGGGTATCTGAGACCCATGCTTCCTGCATCCGCCCCCGAGGACCCTGACACATTCGAAGATGTCATGAAAGATGTTGAGAGAGTTATTATGCCTGGAGTAAGTAGACACGTGTTTATCCCTCCCGTGCTCATGACGAGCTCAGCTCGTCATGAGGCACGGTTGCGCTGTGCTGATGACGAGCTGTGCTCGTCATGACCCGCGCAGCGCTCACACGCGGGGATAATTCCCCTGCTGTGCTGAGTGTTCCACGAAAATGGGCGTGGTCATGACGAGCTCAGCGCCACCGTGCAGCATGACAAGCTGAGCTCGTCAGAAGCACCATGGCACTGCACGCGCCCCCCCCACCGACCCCAGCGCCGCAGGGGAATTAGCCCTGCAGCGAAGGGGTTAAAGTATGTTCATTAAGAGGTTGGTTACTTCTGGCTTTCTTCTCTATTGAAGGTTTTTCATGTCAAGTTTGAAAGCGCCAGAGGATAAAGAAGGTGGCTTATCCATGCAGACTTTTGTGTGGGATAAAAAGGCAAGACACCCATAATACTGGTGACCAGTTATTTTTTTAAATTCCACATAGGACCTCATTCCCAGGGGTCCCGTAACCACTATGGAATCAGTAACAGGAATATTAGACCTATAGAGATTACCAGATTCACAGTAACTATGAGGATCAGAAGAATTCCCGCTCAATCCCCTACTAGAATTACTGTTGTCCAAGTAATGTCAACTAGGGGTGAGGTGAGAAATCCTAGCCAGAAAAATGCACAGTTTTGAATTGGCCCTAGAGTGACAAGCGATGAAGTACCCAAGTCATAAATTCTTTAAACAACCATACACATGCGTTTAGAAATCAAATTGTAACTGACTGAATGTGAATGGCAAAACGTACCCACAAATATCAAAGAATTCTGATCATACAAGCAGATTACCCACAAGTACATTATTCAGAATATCACAGTTTAAAGCAGAAACAAGTGCAAGCTCAGGATGTGTTTGAAACATATCACTTGCCAACTTCCATAGGTCTTGGTTGCAGGAAAAGACAAATTAACAATTGTGCGTTTTTTGCAGAAATTCAGTGCGTTAAAGGATAACGTTTTGGCACTATCGCTGCTTGTTTATTGCATGTGAATGTATGTGATCCCCTGCATTTCTGGGAGCGTTTATAAAATAATTTTTACTTCTGATTCATGAATAATGCGCATTGTGTGCTTGGGTTATAGGAACAGCGGAATTATGTCTGAATCCTACTATACCGTAGTTTTAAATAGCACTGAGTGATGCAGTTTTGTCAATTTGTAATGCTTTAAATAACAAGTATTGCTAGTACCTAACTCATTGGTGTTGCATTGTTTGACTTTGGAAGGATGACTGACTGAGGCAGGACATATTTAGCCAGATACTATTCAGATATGTGATTGCACCTGCACAGTCAAGCCGACATCAGACTGTGATTCCACTGAACAAATTTAGAAGTTTCTTTGAAAGACAGGGTCCTTTCTTTCATGTCACTGGAGTGATATGCTCATAAACAAGAGGAATCCATTCGGAAGGGGGTAGAAGGGGTCCCTACTGTGGTTGGGAACACACTAGTTGTTTTTGAGTACCCCTCACACACCAACCGGCCCCTTGGTATCATGCTTCATCATTGGGGTCCTAGCACCCCTCTACACAAATCCCCACCTTACTCACGTTTTTAGGTCTCGTGGTGTTGCAGTGCAAAGCACTGCCGCCACGAGTCTTATAGCTGCTGTCTGTGCCTCCAAGGGAGGCAGAGCTAGCTAAAGAACTGTGCACGAGCCGATTCTACTATGGGCACGAGCCGATTCAGGTCTGTGAACGCGCTTCACAGTGGATCAGCTCGCGCTCCACAGTAGATCAGCTTGTGCGCGTTAATGAATGTGGAGCACGTCAGGCGCCCAAGGAACAATTATCACAGCATGAGACCCCACTTATCACAGCAGGTCAACAGGCGCCCCAGGCTGCTGGAGCACTCAACTATAATTTATGCGCAGTTGAGTGCTCCAGCAGCGTGGGGGCCTCTCGGCATGCTGTGATAATTAGTTTACTTTTGGGCCTCATGCTGTGATAATGCTCACTTTCAGTGTTGTGATCGGGAGCAGGGTATTACTGGTTGGACTAGCGACTGCTAATTTATTTTATATAATGGGGTCCAGCCTACCCCATATGAACCTAACTCCTTAGTTTTATAAAATTACTACCAGGAAACAACATCCCAACTGAGAGATGGACTATTTGGCCGATTCAGAAGCTCAAGAAACAAGGTTGAGTCTGGCACGAGGAGGCTCAAAGCTTCAAATGTTTTTTTGTTTTTTTAAAGGATGCATTTCAACGTAGACATTTGAACGTGCACAGGACTTCACCACTTGTCATGTAGGTTCGCGCCAAGGGGATGCTCCCTTACTGTGCATTGCCTGTTGGCTCCTCGGCTCTGGGTTGTGTTCTTGCTGCATCCAGTGAGGACTGTGAGCTGTTTCATTCCAGTGTTGCAGTATGGCAGGTTGTGAAACAAGATTGCAGCCTCCCCGGGCTGCTGTACACCAGTGGAGGTGGTGCCAGGAGGCTTCATTGGTGTCTGGTTTAACCTATGTTGCCCAGATTCCGCGTCTCTGCTTGGCGGGTGCAGCGATGGCGAGGCAAGCTGTGGCTATCTCTAGGGGTGGTTTGGTACCTGCAGGTGTGATGTCCAATTGTATGTGTGCAGCAGATGCGAGCAGCCAGGAGCTTTGCTCACTGGTGCAGGCGCTTGTTGACTTTTATTACAGTGTACAATTTACTTTCCTTGCGTTATTTAAGGCAGTGAGATGGGCTCCAGGCGTGTGTTCTCCAAATATTATCTTGATGAGCTGAGATCTGACAGGGGGCGATGACATAGGATTGGACGAGTGCACTGAACTGTCTGATTTTAGGATTGGGAGGGGGCAGGAGATGGATCTTCTTAATGAGTTTTTCAGTGCTACATCTATGAAAAGTTTCAGCAGGTAAAATAGGAAGATGCTGCATTTGCATATTTTTTCCTGTTAGCAGATGTTGGTTCATTATTAAGGTGTAGATACTGGATTCATTGAAAAGTCGAGTTTTTTTGCACCCTGCGAGCAAGAGGAATTGGTGACATGAGGACGTGTGTATCGGTTGAACAAGTCACATTTGCATAGAACATGTGCTAAACAAGTGCACTTAGTCGAACGTAATGGGACAAAAAATTATCTAGTGGTGAACATATCATTTGGCGCCTTATTTGCACACTATGGAACTAAGAGACATGAGCTCTGATCCTGAGTTCCCCGCTCAAACAAAATGTGTGATCTTGAGAATAACGTCGGCTAAGAGGCATAAGGTGAGCACTAGAAGAATATTGCTTTTTCATGGATACTACCAGGAAATATAACAGTGAAGAAAAAGTAAGAAGAATGATCATTTGGGAAAATTTGCCCGCGTGTTGGAACCTTGCTGGAACTTGCACTGGTTGGCTGTGGACCTACTGATGCCATGGGCATGGATGCTTTGGTCAAGGGTCCATCAGAGAGATTGCGTGTGGTCTGTCCTATCTCCTCCACCACTACTTCCCCTGGCATCTCCTGACTGTTCTTTGTGTCATGCCCCTTGTGAGGGTTGCGCCTTCAGATTTTTTGAGGGTCCTGCTTTGTTACAGACTCCGCTTAAAATTCAGATACGAAAAGCACTGTTATGAGTCAATTTTACTGCACTAATCTATCACCATTTTGTCAAGGAGTGTCACACGTGGTGATTTACGAATAGGACACACATTAATTTAGAAGAAGAGTATGGTACCCTAATGTATGCAGCGAGAGGTGTGTGCCGCATTGCAGTGTTTGGTACCACATATCGTTCTTAATCTTCATTACCATCACTTTGTTTATCTACCGAAAAGACTGGAAGTGTGCTAACAAATGTTAAGCAAAACATACACAATGTTCCTGCATTTGCCTGAACACACATTTTCAAGGCGATGATGAGATATGCTCAATTAAACAGAAATCTGGTTAACTTAAAATATGTACTATGAAATACTTTAGTTTTCATCACCTTTGTGCACTGCAGACAAGGGTAAACAAGGACTGCCAAAGCCAATAGGTAAGGCTTGCATTTTGAGTCCTGAATAAAACTTTTTAAAAAAACGTTAAAATAGATAAAACACATTTTCTTTGTTTTCTGTAAACCAGAGGTCCCAAACTTTTTCTGTAGTAAGAGCTAACCAAATATGGATATCCCCGGCTACAAACTTTGCCAATAATCCAATTAAGGGTGTGACAACGATAGTATATAGAGGGCCCTTTTGCAAACACCCCGGCACAACCAACGGAGCCGGCGTAAGGGGCAGCGGAGAGGGATTCTCCTCATAGACCCGTGAGTAACACCACCATAAAACGAAAGAACTTACCACCTCTACAAATATGTAAGTACCAAGACAAACAGCAGTATTTGTATTTCTCCCTCACAGGCAGCAAGGAAGCACGGGTAACCCCTACATTAGTACGGTCTCATGGAGTAATAAACCCCTAACAAAACAGTATGTTATGCCCACTGTGAGCTTCACAGAATTTCCTTAATATTTACAATAAGTTTATGACTTAACAAGTATCACATGGGCTGACTACAACCCGATAATTAGAGTGTGTTTTATGTTACATGTGTGTCTGTCTTGTATGTGCCTTTTTCGATATGCTAAATAATTTTCACCATGGGCAAGTTCCTTATGTGTAGAATGACACTAACGTGTCTTGACAATTTCGAACCGCACTGCCTTTTTTTGTGACTGTATCCACAGTAGGCATGAGCGGGAAATCCGTTACGCCTGTGGATTTTGCAGATTTTTGGGAAATCCGCAATCTGTGAATTTTGCGGATTTCCCGCAAAATCCGCAAAAAAACATCAGCGGACGTAACGGGTTCAAAAGTTGAACCCCCACTCATGTAACTATTTTACAATGGCGCCAGCAAGCTGCCAGCGCCGTTGTAAAATAGTTACAAAGTTAGCTTGCACAGGAACCACTAGATAAAACGAAGCAGGTGCTGCTTTATTTTATCTAAGTGCTTCCTGTGCAAGCTAACTTTGTAACTATTTTACAACGGCGCTGGCAGCTTGCTGGAGCCATTGTAAAATAGTTACATCATACATGCCAACATTTCAGAAGAGCAAAGTGGGAGATTTAAAAAAAAAATCGGGAGAGGGGCGATGTCAACTAGAGTTCTTTATTGACAAACAAACACTATAAATCAGAACAATCAAGGATAGTTGTTGTATCCACATTCTCCAATTTAAGCCACCAATAGAAAAGGATCATAAACAAACATTGGGCGCACACACAGCCGGCATGTCTGTTACATGAGTAGGCTGGGCACATTGTGTTCGCACGGGTTTCTGCAAGTTCGCGAGGGTTTTGTACAATTTCGCAATTTGCGAAATTGTACAAAACACTCGCGAACTTGCAGAAACCCGTGCGAACACACAAAAAAAATCTGCAAAAATCTGCGAGAATTCGCGGATTTTGCGGATTTTCGCAATCCGCAAATTAGCAAATCCGCAAATTCGTGGATTGCCAATCCGCAAAATCCGCCCATGCCTAATCCACAGGTAAACATACCTATTGTTTTTCAAGGAATGGACCACCTGAAAAACATTTTTTGTCCTTCTCCTTACAGGTCAGCTAAATAGCGGTTGTTCAGTAGGTACATTGATAAACCTGCACTTGTAAATTCCACTTTTTTAGAAATAAAAAGCTACAAAATAGAAAAACGTGAGTAAGGTGGGGATTTGTGTACCCCAGTCCTGAAAATGTTTTTACATCGAAACATGTTGACACACACATAGGAGGTGGCGCACATAGGTCATGCCAATACCTCCCCCTTCACCCTTTTTACTAGTACCAGCCCCGGGGCCAATTAAAGTTTTTTTGCTACCCCACGAGCCAGGCACTTTTTAAACTCCACTCACTATTTAAACCCCACCACAGCACTCACTTATAAATTCCCTCACCAACACCACACATAGTCAAAATAAGTGCTCCCACGCAACCGTCGGTCGCAGCATGCCGCATCCCATAGCGGGGTTCGAGGACCCCAATGATGAAGCATGACACCAAGGGGCCTGTTGGTGTGTGAGGGGTACCCAAAAACAACTAGTGTGTTCCCAACCACAGTAGGGACACCTTCTACCCCCTTCCGAATGGATTCCTCTTGTTTATGAATGTAACTCAGGGAGAACGAATCTATTTCAAGGTAATATTCTCTCTCTCCCCCTTTTTGTTAAAACTGGAGTGATATGCTGCATCTCAGTTTGGACCTCCCATACCTCTCTTAAACTGTGTGTAGTTATTGACAAAGAGCCACAGAGACTCTATGTATAATAATATCTTCATATAGGTGAGGAAGGGGTGTAAATGTAATTCGTATTCCTTTCAAGTCATGGAGAACTGGTGCAATGTTGCACCCTGTTTCACACAAAATGTGGACAAAAACAAAGGGACAGATTCCACGCAACGCAGCAAAGCAGCTTTCTGAGTGGGAGAGAACACAAATGCGCCATATCTACTAAGATATAGCACTCTTCTGCACCATGGGGCGCAGATGTCTGGGTTACAGGCAGTATTATTTTTGTACAGGGATACTTTCATGCACAAAACAGTCCTTAGAGGCATATTTCCATAGCACAAATCAAAAGAAGATAACAAGGAGAAATAAAGATATTTCTCCTTGTTATGCCCCTGTCATGTAGGCACACTATTTTTGCACATAGCTAAGTTCATATGTTTTTGTAAATCTGGGCTTGGGTCAAAATACATGGGGTGGATGCAGGAGAATGCCCCTGCTTCACCCATGTAACGCGTACCCCATGCAAAGTAAGACAAGATAGCACAATGTTCTGTGTTGCATTTCTTTGTATTTACTAAGCCACACTATAGTAAATGCCAAAAAGGATTTTGCATTGGTCTGTGTCACAAGAGTGGCACAACCTCATCAGAAAATCAAAGTACATCTAAGCCAAAATGTATACTTACTATCTGGAGCCGCATTACGTATGCAGTACATTTTCCTTGTGAGCATTGAGCGCACTTTTGATAGGGTGAGCCCCACGCTAACCAGGAAACTGCACCACATTATAGTGAATGCACTGCCCCGAGGGTAGCCACGAACGCATTCAGGTGAAAAACAGAGCGGCTGCTTTGAAGCCATTCAGTGTTTCACTGTGCAGGCAGCAACCCGCCTGCACTTTGAAAGGGGACTAGAGATCCCCTTGCAGGTGGGTGCAGAGAGGGACTGCACCTGCCTGCAAGGGGATGGATCAGGGGTCAATGGGACTACTTTTCACCCCCATAGGGCTGCCATTAGGGGGCGCACTGACAGTGCACCTCCTGACAGCTTCTTTGCCTCTGCGCCCCATCTGTAATACTGCACAGGCTCAGATGCAAAGGGATCCGCTCACTTGCATGGGGCCACACCCCATGCAAATGAGGAACCGTCCTCTGATGAGTGCAATAGCCCTTTATGTGCACCAGTGCTATCAGTATTACAGAAGTGGACACCCAAGCATCTGGGACCCCTTCTCTAAAACCAAAGTGCCCCAGGGAAGTGCAAAGCGGGTGCAAATGCCCATTGCACCACCCCCCCCCTCCCCCCCCCACGGGCTCTCGGGTAATAATGCCCCTGTTGCAAATGTTCTTGTTTGTAAAGGTCAATCAGTAAAAATGTAATTTCTGCAACTGTTGGTTTGTGCAAATGATAAAGCGTAGATTTTGTGATATTTGCCCCCCCATTCCATAGACTCAGAGATTGTACTGCCTAAATAAAAAAATGACGACACTCTCTCAAGGGGTTTGCCATTTAGGGTCGGGTTAGGGGGTGTGCTTTTTGGGCAATTGAAAGCCATAAATTTGTTTTTTTGTAGATTTATTTCCAGACCTCTGGCTCTACAAAATAACTCAAATTTGTCCAATACCCTCTGAATTCCCATGGGCGATTTAGAGACCAGTAGGGTGTCATCAGCAAACATCATTGCCGAAATGCTACGGGAGGCTAGCTTGGGGGAATCCAAATCTTTTTCCGTAAGGAGGGCATCAATCAGGCCATTAATGTAGAGGCTTAATAAGGTTGGTGTGAGTACGCACCCCTGAAATACGCCACGGTTAATAGGTATTGGTGGTGTGAGATTGCCATCCTTACCATACCTAATTTGTGCGTAATTGCCTTCATGTAAACGTCTAAAAAGTTGAATTAAATATGCAGGGGCCCCCATCTCACCCAAAACTGACCATAATTTCCCCTGGGTACTAGATCAAAGGCAGATCTCAGATCTACAAAGATCAAGAGACTGCCCCCCTGCAGGCTTACAGTCTTCCAGTACAACAATTGTAGTCGGAGTACTTGGTCCAGGGTAGACAATTTTTCCCTAAACCCAGCCTGCAGGACGGACAGTACCCCCTCCCCTTCCATCCAAGACTGCAATCTGAGAAGTAGGACCCATGCAAAAAATTTCTGGGATATATCTACTAAACTTATGGGTCTATAGCTAGTTGGAAGGAGTGGGGAGCACAATGATAATGATAAAGCAAACTTGCACTGATACCAGCCAAAAACAATCAACAATAGTGCAATCTTAGTAACATGGTCCTAAGACTGATACTTGGTGAAGTATTAAAAAGGAGAACAGTGGGAAAAAAAGGAAATCTGCAACTCCTGCAGTATCCCAGCACAGAAAAATGAGGTGTTGTCATTTGGTACGGTTATTGCAGTGAACCATTGCTTTTAATGGAATAACAGTAAAAGTGCAGTAAGCGTAGACAGAGCCCATAGGTCTGGCCTTGTTAATCAGATGCTCATAGTTTTTATTTTTAATGAAAGTAGATCCCACAAAGTAAAAAAAACAATGTTTTAAAGAGCCATCCCTTTGTCTAAATGTTGCCGCCATACGCTTGCAATAAAAATGTAATTTAAACAGAAATGAACAATCACAGAGATTCACTGCGCCCACCACGGCCTGGTCGCCCCCACGCCCCCTGCCTGCTCCTCCTTACCTACTGCCAGTAGCCTGATGCCAGAAGACGAGCCCACGCCCCAGCCGCCGCAGGGCCGCCCCAGCGCCCCAGCCGCCGCAGGGCCGCCAGCCGAGCCCCCAGCTTTTCCCGTCGTCTCAGACTCGAACCTGCCCCCCCCCGTCTGCCGATTGGTCCCCGTGCTACCCGCCTCCCAGCGGACCCTCCCTCCCGCCTCCCTTCTTATGACGCCCCCAGAGCGACCGCGCAGCGGACGCGTGCAGCGGGAGCACCGATTGCCGTGCCTGGACCGCGCCCAGTGCCAGGACCCCTGGCCCCCGCCGGACGTACGCCGCCGCCACCCTCAGCGCACTCAACACCGGCCGAATCCCGGGATGCTACCGAGCCACCCCAAGACGAACCCATGGACCCTTCAGCTGTCACGCCTGCAAGTTCTCCTGCATCCAGACCTGCCCCGCACCAGCACCCGCCAAGCCGAACACCAACAGTAACCACCTCAAGTGCATCCTACTCAACACCCGCTCCGTCCACAGACACACCATCGAACTCTGGAACCTCCTCGACACCACAACTCCTGACGTCGCCTTCCTCACGGAAACCTGGATGAACGACTCCTCAGCGCCCGACATCGCCATCGCCATCCCAGAGGGCTACAAGAGCACCGGAAGAGACCGCGGCAACCAGACTGGAGGAGGCATCGCCTTCATCCACAGGGACACCATCCGCATCACGACCAACACCGACGACACCCTGACAACCGCCGAACACCTGCACTTCCAGATCCACACGGACCCCAAGACCACCCTCAGAGGCACCCTCATGTACCGACCCCCGGGACCACGCACACAATTCAGCGAAGACATCGCCGACTTCATCAGCCCGCACGCCCTCCCCTCCGCTGACTACATCCTCCTGGGGGACATCAACTTCCACCTGGAGAACAACAACGACCGCAACACCACCACCCTGCTCGACAACCTCGCCAACCTCGGACTCAAGCAGCTGGTGACCACCCCCACCCACCTCGCCGGACACACACTCGACGCGGTCTTCTATTCCAGCAAGGACATCGCCTTCAGCCACGCCACCGGACTCCCCTGGACGGACCACAGCTGCGTCCACTTCACCTTCAGAAGATCCACGATCCACCACCACCAGCAACAGGTTGCTCGAAGAAACTGGAACAAGATCACAGCAGACCAGCTCACCGCTTCCCTGAGCCAGCACCCTCCCGCCAGCTCAGCGAACCCCAGCCAGGCCACCGACAACCTCACGAAGTGGTCCAGCAACTGCGCAGACGACCTCGCCCCACTGAGGACCCCGCCTAGCAGACCCGGCAGCAAGAAGGCCCCATGGTTCACCGACGAACTCAAGAACTCCAAGAAGAACTGACGAGCCCTCGAGAAAACCTGGAGAAGGGAGCCAACACCGGACAACATGACCACCCTCAAGCTCGCCACCCGGAAGCACCATCAACTAATCCGCGCCACCAAGAAAACAGCATTCAAGGACCGGCTGGACAACAACGCACACAACTGCAAGGAACTCTTCAACATCGTGAAAGAGCTCTCCAACCCCACCGCCGGAAACAACAACATCACCCCGTCGCAAGACCTCTGCAACTCCCTCGCCTCCTACTTCCACAACAAGATCGCTGACATACACAACAGCTTCAGCCCACAAACAACGCTCCCCACAACCGCACCAACGCCCCCCACCACCACCCTCAGCGCCTGGACCCAGATCAACACAGAAGACACCATCCGCACGATGAACTCTATCCACTCCGGATCCCCGACCGACCCCTGCCCCCACCACGTCTTCAACAAGGCCGACGCTGTCATCGCACCCCACCTGCGGGACATCATCAACACCTCCTTCGACACCGCCACCTTCCCTGAGAGCTGGAAGCACGCCGAACTCAGCGCTCTACTAAAGAAACCAACAGCGGACCCCACCGAACTCAAGAATTACCGCCCCATCTCGCTCCTCCCGTTCCCAGCCAAAGTCATCGAGAAGACCGTCAACAAGCAGCTGGCCTCCTTCCTCGAGACGAATGGATCCCTCGACCCCTCACAGTCTGGCTTCCGAGCCAACCACAGCACCAAGACCGCCCTCATCGCTGCCACCGATGACATCCGAGCCCTGATGGACAACGGTGAAACAGCGGCCCTCATCCTCCTAGACCTCTCCGCGGCGTTCGACACTGTCTGCCACCGCACCCTAGTGCAGCACCTCAGCAACATCGGAATCCAGGAGAAGGCACTGGAGTGGATCATCTCCTTCCTCACTGGAAGGACACAGAGAGTCCGCCTACCACCGTTCAGATCTGCAGCCACGGAAGTCATCTGCGGCGTTCCTCAGGGCTCCTCGCTCAGCCCCACCCTCTTCAACGTCTACATGAGCCCCCTTGCGGCCATCGCACGCCAACACAACCTCAACATCATCTCCTATGCCGACGACACCCAGCTGATCCTCTCCCTGACCAACGACCCTGCCGCCGCCAGAACCAACCTCCACGAAGGGATGAAAGACGAAGCCGAGTGGATGACGACCACCCGCCTGAAACTGAACTCAGACAAGATGGAAGTCCTCATCCTGGGTTCCTCGCCCTCCGCCTGGGACGACTCCTGGTGGCCCCCTGCCCTGGGCACCGCACCCAAACCGACAGACCACGCACGCAACCTGGGCTTCATCCTGGACTCCTCCCTCTCCATGACCAGACAAGTCAACACCGTCTCCGTGTCCTGTTTCAACATCCTGCGCATGCTACGTAAGATCTTCCGGTGGATCCCCACCGAGACCAGGAAGACGGTCACCCAGGCCCTCGTCACCAGCCGACTGGACTACGGCAACGCCCTCTACGCCGTAACCACCGCCAAGCTCCAGAAGAGACTCCAGCGGATCCAGAGCGCCTCAGCCAGACTCATCCTCGACATCCCCCAACGAAGCCACATCTCCGGACATCTGAGAGACCTGCACTGGCTCCCCGTCAACAAGAGAATCACCTTCCGTCTCCTCACCCACGCACACAAAGCCCTACACGACCAAGGCCCGAGCTACCTCAACAACCGCCTCAACTTCTACGCTCCCAAACGCCACCTCCGATCGACCAACCACGCCCTCGCCGCCGTCCCCCGCATCCGAAGAGCGAGAACAGGAGGAAGGTCCTTCTCCTACCTGGCCGCCAAGACCTGGAACACCCTCCCGACCGACCTTCGCCTGACCCAAGACCACCTCTCCTTCAGGAAGAAGCTCAAGACCTGGCTGTTCGAGCAGTAGCGACACCCCACCCCCCCCCCCCAAGCGCCTTGGTACCCTCCGGGTGAGTAGTGCGCTATATAAATGCCTTGATTGATTGATTGATTAATAGAACAGTTTGGGTGTTTCCAAGCAGGCAGTTGTACTTAAGACAGAAATAGAAATCATTTAAGCTTTAATGCACATCACAGGAAAATATGATTCTTCTTGGTGAAAAAAAAATTCACAGTTGGCTTTAAATTACTGCAACCCGAATAAATAGAATTCACACAAAAGTATCAATAACATTGTAAAAAAGCATAAAAAGAAGAAGAAAAAACACACTGGCACAGTAATCCCTAGCACTGAAGGGCACTTTTCTTTTTTAGGTGGATAGCGCTAATTTAATCTGACAAAGTACCAACTGTCGCAATGCAAGAAAGTCAATGGCTGAAGTAGGCTGAGCCATTGCCCATGATGTATGCATTGTTGGGTGGAATTAAAATATGAATGACGGGCCAACAGATCAATGGATTAACAAGGATGACCCAAAGCCCCTCTATGTAGGTACATAAATTAAGTAAATGAAGTATACTTGTAAAGCGCACTGTTACTCCATCTCAGAGTGTCCTGGCGCTGTATACCACTGGGGAACCCGTCCTGGCTTTCCCTGTGAGAAGGTCCCTCCTGGTCACCCCCAAAGTGAGACCAGGCATCCCCGGCGTTAAAGGGGCCATTGTGAAGATTAAGCAAGCTACTGCCCAGAGTTGCCGAGCGGAGCCCAAGGTTAGAGTAGGCGCCGAGGCGAGAATTATCTAGTCCGCGGACATTGACCCAAGACCCTCCCGCGTTGGGAATTGAACCCTGGTCCCGGGCCGATCTCAGCTTCCGGGTCTGCCGCCTCTAACCACTGAGCCACACTTCTCCATATGTATGCTTTATTTTAGGATATGGACCAGCACTAAAAAAGAGAATGTTACTGATCTGCTTTGAGAGGGCCCAGAGGTCCATGAGGGGAACCATGACATCTTCAGATAAATTAGTGCATATGAAAGGTACTGCCAGAGACTTTAGGAGCAGTGGCGGGCCTGTAGCAGCCCTAACGGACTCCATGTATCTGCTGCTACAAGAGACAGCCACAAGCTATTATAAATACATGGGTTCCTGCACTCCCAGCTGCTTCTCTGGTAGAATATGGTTCAGAAGATAGATCAATATATGATATTCTGTATGGAATAGGCTGTTAAAGGAATCAACAGACTCAACCTTGTTTTCATGCCAGGAAGATCAAGATTTCTGAAGCACTTCAGACCAATTTCCAACTGGATGGGAAACAAAAGTAGTAATATATACAATAAAGGCATTCCATACAATCAAGACTTCCCTTGCCTCCTGAAGTCTTACCTCAATTTCCGATTTTACTTTATCTTCACAGGTGTGCAGCTAAAGGGTGATTTTATCTGGATGCTACCTCACTCTAATGGAGGAACTCCAATCTAAACACTTATGGTTTTCCTTGAGGGAATACTAGCAGACAACTCTAGGGAAAACCTGTAAGGAAGAAGACTTGGACATGCTGTTGGAGACATATGGTAGAGGGCTCAGAAAAGAAAAGCTGACATTCAGTTAATTCAAGCTGGTATATAACTGGCACTGATCCAGAAAAGGGAGAGCCTTGCAAACTTCTCTCAATCCTCCGATTGATGGAGATGTGGAGATCCTGGAGGGGATATGTTGCATTTGCTCAAATGATGTCCTACTAAACTTTTATCTTGCATAGGTCATTTACACAGTGACAATGACCTCCTAAATGTGTCCAACAACATAGGAAGAGGTGGAGAGACACAGCATTGGCTGTGGTGAAAATGTTTATTCTGAGTTGTTGGGGACAAGCCAGTCCCCACTCACGCTGATATGACTTGGCTCTATGGTAGGGCAACAACAGCACTCCATGAAAAAATAATTTAGCATTTAACTGATCAGTTTCGAATATATGAGGCTATGTCATCCCTTCCTTTTTATCATCCTAATCTTGGAGCCGAAACTGCTCCATTAGTCCTAATATGGTGCTTGCTAAATATTAGGAAATTGTGAACTGGAACATGTACAGTACCTACTCCTTTATACACCACTACCATAATGCACACTAACTCCATAACTGGCTGTTTAGTAGACCTTGCTTTAGCTGACTACTCTATATTAGGTAATATATTACCATAGTTTTTAAAATTATGTTGTATTTTCAATATTACTGCCTGGAGTGCGGACTTTTATTTGGCGTCCATATTTCTTTCCTCCCCTTCTCCCCTGTTTTCATTTTACTTGTTCTTCTGTAATGGAAAGTAAACATGCATCATTGCAATAAACCGAATAATGATAAAAATAACAACAAAAGAAAAAACTTTACATATCGTTGAAGATGACTCGGAAACACACTCCTGCTGAACCTGGAGCAACAGTGATGCTCAATCAACAATTGTCCACTCAGTCCTTTCTTCCAACTCCCAAAGGCCCAAAATTGTGGGCAATGACTTCACTTTGGAATTGACCGATACGTGAAGTCCTGTTTCCCTCCACCTCTGTGGACAGTGTCCCGTTTCCCAGCTGGTGACTGTGGCAGACAGACTGAGGCCACTGGTGAGAGAGTTAGATAAACATAGGCACAGGCGAGCAGCCCTGGGTAAACAGTGACACTGGCACATAGACCTATTGCGGCAAGTGCAAGGGGCAGAAGGGAAGTCTTCAGCAGTGGCAGGCAGAGAGGGAGCTGGGTTGGCAACACAATGTAGGCAGGGAGGCTGTAGGGGGGCACAATGTTAAAATCCAATGAGGATGCACATAGATAAGGAAATGGAGGGCACAAAGCAAAGGAAATGCATTAGGGTGTTCCCTAGTGCAACATTAGTAATTTATGGAGGAATAGGGAAATTAGCAGATAAACTCTATGGGAAGATTGTAAAAAGACTGCTGCGGGAGGACAACGACAAGCAGTAGGCTGATTCAAACACATAATGCAGACTCTTAAAGTTCAGCTAGTACCAGTCAAAAGTTCCAAAACAAACACTCACATTTCCTAGTCCTTTTTCATACTGCAGAACTTCAGGCTGCGCATGTCCAGAGCATTTATCTACTGGAAACCTTCATTGCACATACTCCAAAATTTGTTCTAAAAGCATATCGTCAATTCATCGTGCCACAGGGCTATGCCATCCTGCAACTTAATTGAGAAGTACTAGGAGTTGTCTCGGCCAGGGACCACTGCACACACAAAGAGATTAAACACTCTTTCTCTCTCCCCCCCCTTAGTGTGGGAACGCGAATCCTAGTGACTGTCGACCCCAAATCCAACACCAAAAACTATGCTCTGACCTAGGATCTGTACACCCCCCAAAGAATTGTACTCTACTGCATACCTGTTAGAATATGAACCCTTCGTCACTATTTGCAACAAAACCACACCTCTCCCAAAGATAAATGTGATCATTTAGATGGTATGGCACATGCTCTATGTTAGGGACAAGAGTCGCAAGTGTCATATCACACATTTGCCTGCATTGCCATAGTCTCCATTCACTCCTTACTGCTAGTGCTGTAGCTGGCAGCTGCCAAGACTTCTCCTTGTACTAGCCTGCTGACAGCTAGTGTGCTTTGCATATGCACAAAGGAAAACAGAGTTTAGTGGATGAACTTCAAACTTCAATGGCCAAATCAATAAAGTTAAACATTACATAATTACACCCAGAAAAGGTTAAGCACTGCAGAGCAAACACTCACATCATTAGTAGTGATTGACCACTGCTCCACACCCGCTCACAAATGGGGGCAGACTAAGAAACTAGGGGCCGGATGTGCAAAGCTAATTTTAGGTCGCAAATGGCCTGATTCTCGGAATCGGGCTGTTTGCGACTGCAAAACAGCATTTGTAAATGTACATAGGCTCAGTATGCGATAGAAGATAGCTGGGATGTGGGGTTAGCCAGTACCTCTGTGTTAGCCAATGTGGTTAATAGCACTTCCACCGCAAATGAAAACTTGGCAGTGTTGCTGTTAAGACACATATAAAAACATATCCTCCCTGATAATATACATATCCCTGCCTTCTGGCTCCATAGGCCTTCCTTAGGGAACACTTACATAAATTGCTAAGGGAAGTGTGGGCTTTGCCCTAGTTTAAATGGTAAATTCGAACTAGCTGTGTTACCACTGCACTTACAGTCTGCAGTGGCAGGCTGGGACCCATGTTTGTAAATTGTCACACACAGCGTAGTACAAGCAGTGACGCAGCTCTGGGTGGACACTCTGCCTTACATGCCCTAGATTCCATGGGTACAATATTAGGGACTTATAAGTAAGTCAGCCTGTGCCAATCGGGGATAGCCAGTTTGACATACTTTGTAATGGGTTTGAACACTGGCACTGAAGTCTGGTTAGTCAGACTCAGTGCACTCTCAGTCCATAAACCAGCAGCATAAGTCTAAAAATGGGGGGGTGAACATGCAAAAAGAGACATTTCCATACAGTACTCTTTCTAGCACCTTTATTTACAAGAAAAGCCATAAGGCCACCTCTCACAGAAGTCCATAGTATAACCAGGAAAACCAGTGTTTTCTCTCAAGGATGCACAGTATGTCAGACTGAGAGATTGCTAAAAATCCCATCCTCTTCCTGCCCCACTCTGCAACAAAGAGGTACACACCCAACTCTCTTCATCTCTTGAATACAATCACCCTACCAGAGATACATGGGCAACATGTGAAGAATTGTACACCAAACCATCTCCCCATCTGCTGCCATGGTTTTGGCACTTCCATTATCCGCTCCCATAGTCACAGACTATGAAAGCCAATTCTGCTCCTCTCCCATACACCTACCCATGGTAGATTTACTTGGGCCCCAAAGAACATGCACTTTAGGTTGACCTTGCAGAGCTAGGGAGAACAGAAAGAAAGTCATGCCTAATCTGTTTGTGGACTCAGTAGAAAAAGTTAAGTAAATAAAAGATTTGTCAGTGTAAATGTACATATATAGCGCAAATCACCGACCCGGTATCTAAGCGCTTGCTTAGGTAACCCGTCCTGGTATTCCCCTGTGAGATAACCCCGGCAGGGTATCCACAAGGTGAAAGCCAGGCATCCCACCGCAAGGGGCCGTTGTGGAGATTAAGCAAGCTATTGCCCAGAGTCACAGAGTGTGAACCCGTGAATCGAGTAGGCACCAGAGCGAGAATTGTTGATGCTGTGGACATTTTAGGACTCAAGACCCGCCGAGCCAGGAATTGAACCCTGGTCCCGGGCTGACCTCTGCTTCCAGGTCTGCCTCCTCTAACCAGTGAGCCACACTTCTCCACTCTCAGTAAGTCATATGATTATTTTTGATAGGTTCTAAATAGGCTCTGTGTCACACATTGCTCAATGTTTGTTACTCACTACATTTGTTTAAATAGAATAACAAAGTATAATAAGAATGGTTATTACAAAACTCATTTTCTAGACAAAATATTGGTGAAAAAATAATGTGTGGGCAAAATATTGTGTCAAGAATATTTGGGACAAAAATACTGAATGTACAGGTAAGCAAAGATTTACTATAAATTAGCCTTTTACTATATGTTTATCTTAGTGGTACATAGATGTGGAGTTAAGAATTGTAATTTCTATATTTACATACTACCTTCTTAATATTTGTTTCCTCAATATTTTTGACACATTATTATGTCCATACAATATTTTTATTTGCAATATTCTATCGGTGATCCAGACTATCACAGGGGAAACATTAAAAGACTATTTTTGCTTCTAAAATGGCACTGCTCTAAAGTCTAAACTAAAATTCTAAATAACTTTAAGAAATGTATCTATTAGTTAAGGGGGGTGATGATTGACCTTAAACAATAATCACAGCCCCTGTCAAGGTGAAGAAGTAAAGTACCTAAATTAACCTGACCTCAATGCCCGATAGCTATGGCACAGAACAGACAGGCATGACTTAGAGGAAATGTGTAAATTATTTTTACGCAACAGTAATAATGCCAAAAAACAAAACACAAACAATCCCAAAAGAATTTTCAAAAATAGATTACATTCTAATAAATAAAATGACACCAAAATAACAATAACCCAATACTGGGAACCTGATATATGATTTTTGTAAGTTTATTGTTGAAAATAGCACCATAATGCATTAAGCACCAACTGAGGTCATCTGGTTGATATTGACTGGTACCTGAGCGCTAGTTAAGGATGGCCACGATGAAGCACTGGTGAATACAGAAACAAGCATCGACCCAAGAAGTTTTACCTTCAGACTTAGACTCTGAAATGGAAGTCAAAACTCCTCAGCAGGGTAAGGTTTGCGGCTGTGGCTGAAGAGGACTCCACATTGTCAGATAATCGCTGGAAGAGGGCTCGGTGAAGCAGTTAACTTATGGCAGGAAAGAGAATTGAAGTCAGGAGTGGAAGAAATGTGCACTTCAGACCCAGGACGGTCCCTTGCTGGCAGGACACTTTAGGCACCTTCGCCCGGTGAAGATTTCTACGTTGCGAGTTAGTTACTTTTTTTAGAGCTTTGATTTTTTCAGTGGGGCAAGGGAGCAGGCTGTAGCCGAAGAGGGTTCCACAAAGCCAGATGATTTTCTGTGAGATGAAGCTGAATCGGATTTGCTGCTGCAGAAAAACAATGCGCTTTTCATTCCAGGGGCAACGCAACCTTGTCAAATCTGCTTGGCAGGTTAGTCCTGGTCTTCTCTAGGTCTTTAGAGTCAGAAAGTTTCTTAGGATTCATGATTTGTTAGGAGGAGTACACTTTGATACCAGCCAAGGGTTCAGGACCTTGAAGACAGCTGTTGGGGGTTAAGACTCCCTCCTGCAGAGGCCAGCAGCAGAATCCAATGCAGGTGCAATTGGAATTGGTCAGCTGGGCAGAAGTAGAAATAGCCTCTTGTAGTTTATTGTGTCCTGTAGCTAGAGCCGATGATCAGTCTTATGACCCTCGGAGTCCACTTCTTTGTTCTGGGTAGAAGAGCTAAAAGAGATTCATTCTTCTAGGTGCTTCTCAGGTAACAGACAATAGGCCCTGCTCTCTTCTGCTCTTCCACAGATCCAGAAAGATTACTGAAAAGAGTACTTTGGGTGAAACATGTACGACTGTCACCCACCTGTGGGTGTGAGTGAGTCCTGGCACATCCCTAATAAATAGTATTTGTTAGGCCTGTCATTCTTAGAATTGTCTTCCCCCAACGTTTTGCCTACTTCCCTTCACTTTTTGCTGTATCTTTTTGTGTCAAAGGCGGTTTAGCGATTTATGTAGCAGCCACTAGTTTTGTCAGGACAGAAGAAATTGGTCCTTCTTCAGTAGCTATTCTTGCAATTAAGTTGGCCATAGCACCCCAAGGTTCAGGCAAAGCCAATACTGACTGCATTCTTATCACCGCTTATATCCACCCTAAAAGGAAAAAAAAGCAGCAAAGGAATTACACAACTTCTTGGAGGAATGCATTACGGGAAGAACAACAACTAATATTGTGCTTACAGGGGATTTCAACCTTAACCTCATGGGTACGCCACAAGAAGAGGCAATTTTAGCTCAAAATACATCTTGGGACTTTCCACTTCAAGAGAAACTCCAAACAACCAAACAAACAAAATTGGGAGCACAGACACTCGAAGAACTGGAATACTTCAATATCAAGCCCTAAACAGTAGATTTGCGGGAGATAGCCCGCCAGCTCCAACTTATCACTCTACAAGGGCAAACAGCATATTAGATTATACTTTTATCTCTTAGCACTTAGCCTTGATCACAAAACGAAGATCTTTATCCTCGACCCAATATTTTATCTCTACCTTAAAACCTTTAACACTATTCCAAGAGCCATACTAATGTTTTATCTTCTCCTGAATATGTATACCTTTTTGACAAACTTTACCCTGCATATCATCACAGATGTTTCAAACTATGTGTTTGGTAAGCTAGCTTGGATTGATAACACAAATGGAAAGAGTTCTTTAAATGCCATAATTGGAAATATCATGTGTGGTGTGCTGTGGTAGGCCCATAATTTCTCTTGAACAAAATCCCTGACATTCATCTTATTAGCCAAAGACAAGTCTATACCTTCATATACAATTATGTTGACTTTTTCAGTTATGTCATTGCATTGAGGGGAATACAAGGAAGTGAATGATATTTTAAGCCAACATTTCCTTCACTTTATCAGATAGAAATTGCACTCCATTTTCTGTGGTGATTGAACATTGAAACCCTCCCTGAAATAACATTATTTAAGAAACTTAAAAACATCTTCAGTTCACATAACATAACGTGTATGTGTAAAGAAGAACAACATAATGCAACATGATGTGTCCTACTACTTAATGATTGATAAGGACATAAGAATTCCATGCTTAAGTGCTGCAATTGTCTTCATAAAAGAGAATTTGAATCAAAGACATCTTGCAAAATGTAAGTTACTTAATGGCATTTGTGCATTACATACATACATTGACTTACTTTGAAATCCTATCATAAACATTTTTTGTGGCACACTCTCCCAAATGTACTTTGTGCGCAACCTTGGAAAAGTCTTACTTCGAACTTTCAGGAAGAACAAGCCTATCTTCCCTCAAAAAACACTCAAATGCCAACTCATATTTAACCATCCAAAATACTTGTAATATCTCTGTTTAATGACCCTTCACGAGACCTGCTATTAATAACAACATTTTAAACTCACCTCAATGTTCAATCTGCATGTCTTTCATTCAATTAAATTCACCAGAAACCGAAGCAACAGCACATTCCTCCAAACATAATTAATTTCACTTTCATCCTCACTGCCTAGTAACCAAAAAAGACATTCTGCCCTTTAGTACTGTTTACTTGCTATATATTTAACATTAACATTAAATTAGATGATGCATTACCAATACCTTTACTTTAAAGGATGAAACAAAAGTTTTAGAATCTATCTTCAGTGTAAAACGCTTACTTTAAAGAAAGATCCTGATATGCTCCACACCCACATGCATCCCAGTGCATATCTCTCCCTCTGTTGTGAAGTATCTCCTTCTCATAGGGTTTTAGAACCAAAAAGAATTATATTATCCGTTAGACTTCTCTTTTTGAAATTCTGTTCTAAACCTGCTCCATGGCCTATACCATTGGCAATCACAGTAACAGTGCATTCTTTCTTCTGCTGAAATGATGTTAAAGGTGGAGACTTAACAGTACTATTATTTATTTCATGAAAATCATCAGTCATCCGTTGTGTCCACTAATAATTGATGTTCTTCTTCATGCGTATTCTCATACTCACACTATCCTAGTAAAGAGGCTAACTGATCCTTGTATGTAGGAATTGCATGTCCTTTATGACCGTGACCGGAGATAATTTTGGTTTAATTACCTATGAATGAAATACTGTGTCAGAAATTGTTTACATAGTGTTTGCACTTTTACTTCTGTCGGGTCATTCACCTACTTTGAATTATCTAAAAAATGCGGCACAACATACTTTTATGTTCTTCAAGCGAATATACAAATGCCAAGATGTCATTCAGAATGTAGTGACCCCTTCCATGATTCCAAATAACTTGTCCATAAGTCTTTGAAAACACAGAGGGGCGCTGATGCTAGGCCAAAAGTTAAGCACAGATAGCAAAAGGCCCAATTAAGAGGTATAGAGTAGTTAAATCTTTGCAACTTTCTGTCAATTGAAGTGAAAAGTAGTCAGACCGTAATTCTAATATTGAAAAGTATTTTGCTGTACCCATGATGAAAATCTTTTAAGTTTGGAGGAGGATGGCAGTCAATTAAAATGTGTTTAAGGATTGGCACATCTTATATCTCCAAACATCTTTCCCCATGTTCTGGTTTCGGATTAAAAAATTATTAATTGGGACAGAGTGGGCCCCCAGCCCTATGAACCCCACTACCACTGTACCTTCTGCAATATTCATAGCTACGCCCCTGCCTCTTATGCAAACGAACGAGTGGTGACACCCATTTAGAAGAGCAGATGGATTCAATAAATCCATCTGTGTACGTGTTTTAAGCATATTTGCTCCTGCCCAATGATAAAAGGAACATTGTAAAATGTAGGCTTTGCAGGAAAAGGATTCTCTGTTCTTCTGACTTCATGTTGAAAACTTCTGCATTGCCCAAACAATTGCAAAATATTTCTTTACATTGTGAGAGAATCTGGTCAATATTATGGTTCACATCTAAAACAAAGGAAACGGGTGTTGTCCTTCCAGGTTTCGTGGTCATCTGCAAAATTCCCTGTTATTACTGTTCCAATGATTGTTGTTCTTTTATCACTAAACATATGTTTTCTATTATTTAACTCAATTAAATTGAATGTCAGCAATAACAAACCCAACATACTAATTGAATTTTCACAGCACGACAAGCTTTTCACACTCATATCATACATAACATTGTTGGACCACTTTTGTTTTTTCATTGACCATGTAATTTAAGCCAGAGTCTCCTAGAACATCCACAGACACTTTGTCAATGGAAATATCACAAACTGGTGGTACAGATGGTTTCTCATCAATATCCAAAGAAGTTGAGGCTTAGTGGATGTTGTATTGAGATTCTGAAGAATCTAAATAATTTCCTTATGCCAGGAATCATGATTACTCTGAAATTTGATGACTCAACTCTGTCACTCTGAGTTAGATTGATCTTCTAATTCAATAGAGTAGCCCCATGCTACTATTTTTCAGAAAGGTGCTGAAAGCCTGGCTCGTTTCCAATTAACAGGATCAACACACCATTCTGGCAACCTAACTTGACCCACCTATCTGTAGTGTCAAGATGCCCCTGGGCAATCGTGCCCTTTAGAAATGCACAAATCAAATCAATATGTTGCACACACTAGAAAAGTGGCTCCTTTCTGTACTTGGAGCATTATTTTCTTATAGCTGGGCAAGTTTTATAGTTGGCCGAGTGTGAAATTGAACCACAATAGCTTTAGCACTGTAAAGAGCAGTTGAGCTGATTTATTACCTGCTTTTTGTAGTATATTTATTAGTACCACAATAGCACTAGTCACATTCTACAAAATGCTATTCAGACACCTACATGTGGAATTGTACTTCTCTCCCTTTTATGTGCGGAATTCTCTACCCAGTTGCGGAGATCTCTAAACATTCATTTCTATGGTTTAGTGGTAAATGTGGGCGGGACAGGGGAGTGGCTGGAAAATGAGGAATACTTAGTGCTAAATAGGAGGGGTTCTGGAAGGAGTAAGGTTTGGTTACAGAAGGAAAGAGGTACATGCACCTACCCACAGAGGTAAGGCCACTAATATTAAAAACAACTGCACTTCTAAAGCTACTACAGACTAGAAGGACCAACAACAGCAGTACAAGTATTCCAGATAACAGACCTGGAGTAAGTCCAGCACCACACATGACCAATCACTGGTGCTGCAACACATTATCCTAGAAAATAATGCAGGTGTAGACTCAAAATAGCGAATAAAGGTAAAATAAACAGATTCATTTGACATCTAAAAAAACATATGTATATACGGTTAATTAAATGTTATTAAATGTTTATATGCATTATATACATATAAAAATAATTATTAGTTTACTTTAAAATATTTTAATAACGTGTTTTATCTAACAAATAAATATAACTTTAATTTTGTTTTGAATTAATTACATTGATTTAAATGAATTCTAAACATAACTTGTGATATTTTTTATACATTAAAATAAATATAGAAATGTTACCTTCGGTGATAAAAAAAAAAAATCTACGATGTCTAAAATCTAGATTTTAAATAAATGTACTTTATCTAATATATTTAAAATACTTAAACGTTAATTTGAGCATTACGTTAACAGAGCTGCAGTATTTTTATTTGTGTAGATTTAAATTAAATGTATGAAACTAATTTACATTACTATTTATCTTATTTACACATATTTTGTAAAACATCAATACATTTTCCCATACTTTACCACAAGGAGATCTCAACCCCAGTGGCAGAGATCCCTCATACGTGGGAAAAGTTTCAAGTAGTAACTTTACACTCATATTAGGCACCACATCATCGTTTCAGGGGGTGGAGACATGTAATACCTTGTAGTAACATTACACGCATAAATGATGACTAGCAAAAAGTAGTACATTTACTATAAAGTGTAACATAAACGTAAACATGTGGATTTACTCATATGTAAGTTTACCTTTCTGATTAGCCCCTCTTTCTTTATCTTTCAATTTGTCTTTAGTCCTACTTTCTCGTTTTGCCTTCATAAGTGTTCTCTTGATGGTACATACTTCGTTTGTAAACTGTTGTGCATCAACTAATTCCCTGACAGGAAGGATAGATAGCTCCACACACTGGAAAGTATGAACTGTTTCATAAGAGAGCACCACCGCTGCCTAAATACTTTTTCTTGAATATTTTTATTTAAGCAATGAACTAATATTTGTTCTCTAATATATAAACCCAGTGTGCCATCAAATTTGCATTGTGACTCTAGAAAGCATATGTCTGCTACATATGCATCGATTGGTTCACTGGGAAGTTAAACACTTCTTTAAAATGTAAGTATTTCCTATGCAATGTGAGGTTCATTCGTAAAAATATGCATTAGAACAATCAACAGCTTCAGCAAATCCATCATAATCTAGCAGTTATGCTGGTAGGTGTGGGATGGTTAGGTAAGTGTTTAAGGATGGTTTGTGCCCCTTTCCGAAGCAGATTGAGCAGCAAAGCATTCTTTCAATATTAGTTTATTCTACCCATTGCTGTAATACAGTTGGTATACATTTTAAACCATCCATCTCACTTTATCGATGACTTTCCAAGACAGTCTAAAAACATTGGCAATGCCTTGCATTACATATTGGCTAAATAGCACACATTTAGCATTGTCATTGTGTCGAGAAAAGCCTAGGTTAGAAACCCCCTCAAATAAGTGATCATTGCAAAAACACACTGACTACAAGCCCCACCCATTTCAAAGGAACTTGAGGAGGAAGGTAGGTCCAAAAAATCACCTAAAGTATGCCGAGCAAACTGGAGGAGGCTGAGCAGCTGAGGTTGAACAATGGTGCAGTTGCGCCACAGCATGGAAAATGCGTCGTGTGATGGTTGTCCTTTAATGGTGTCAGGAGGAGCAGTGATCCATCAGGACCAGAATTGGAGGCTGAGAAAAACATTGGTGCAGGCTAAAATAAGCCGGATGCTCCCAAGACTTTGGTGCAGAGATGTCAGAGAGATCCCATGGCTTCGAACGCAGGTAAATAGCAATGGGGGCAGAAAGCAGAGCAGCTCGTCACATAGTTAAACGATGAGATGGGGTAAGTACAGTAAGAAATTGGGTTGCTGGCTGACTGGGGGGTGAACCCTGGTCAGGCAGCAACCAGCATTCTTGTCAGGGTGAGACATACGCCAACCCTAAATTAACCAGTGAGCAGCCCTCTGGTAGCTTGGCCTCTAAAAACTTAGAGGCAACTTACAAAGCTTTTGTGCAACACTTCAACAGTAATAAAGTGATAAACGGCACACAAAAAGGATCCCACACCAAGTCAGAAAAATAAAGTGTTCTTTTATCGATTGATTGATTGATAGGCTTTATTTCAATATAAAAATATCATAAAAGCTTGTACAACAAGTATAAAACACAACATTTGTAACAATCACTTCCTAATTACACAAAAAGGGAAGACAGGGAAGAAAATGTTAAAACAGTTAAAAAAGAATTAAATTGACAAAGAGAGCCTTGGTGCACGAATCAACCATGACCACTTTAAAAATTTTGACACAGCACAAACAGTCAACGAGGATGTGTCAGACATTAAAATACGTAATGCCACTTTGTGTTGGCGGGTACCTAGGAGTCTACATAAGGGTTTAAGCCAGCGGCTCCTAGGTGCACAGTAATCCGGACATTCGAAAAGAATGTGGGCTACCGACTCTACTCGAGTGGGACAACGAGCGCAAAAGGGGGAAAACTGGTAAGAGGATTTCCAACGGGCAACTAGTTCCCCTACTGGTAGGGTCCCCACTCTGAACTTAAAATACAAGGTGCGGTCGAAAGGGATGGAAATCATGTCTAAGTAAGGTTCATAGGCCACCACATCTTTAATCCTCACAAAGGCTACAGTGGAATTACAATGACATGGATCTGAAAATAGTTTGAAGGTGACCCAGTTCCAGTACAATTTCTTTTATGGTGCATAGGTATGTAAGGGCCCTGTGGGGTATCAACACCTGTGCATAACCCTTGGTGTCCTTAAATACCTTTGTAAGGGCACTAAGGGGCATGTGCACTGCAGTGACTACTGGAAGTGCTGGTTGAGGGAGGAGTCCCTCTATGTTTAAAAATCAATGGATTTTAAAAATAGGGAGACTGTTCCCTCTCAGCCCTGGCCTAGTACCATTATAATTCCACCCACTCCTACTTAAATCTTGGTTTGAGGAGCATTGCGAGGATGTGTTGCGTAGCTGAAGTGATGCATTGGTTCTGAGAAGCAGCGAGGCTGCGGTGCGAGGTCCTGTGTCATCATTGGGGATCCTGTCGACGAGAGCTTGCGATGGGAAGGCCGGCATCGCACAGCCAAGGCGATGATTCAGTTCCATGGAGCTACGAGGCTACAATGCAGAGTCTGGAGTCATTGTCAATGCTACTAACAATGCAGGATTAAAGGGCCTGCACCAAGAATGCATTGCACAGTGGCAGTTCGGATGGGTTACAATGCAATACGAGTCTTTGTGATGGGTCCAACACATGGGGCAGTAGTGATGTGTCGGTTCTGCTCGAGTTTGCGCCATGCAGCAGAGGAAATGTGTCTGTTCTGCTGGAAGCACAGAGGCTTGCAGAGCCCACATCCAAGGGGCCAGGACAGTGGCAGCACATCTTGGCAGAGTAGTCTCACAGATGGTAGAGTCCGCATGCAGGTGCAAGGTTGTTGGAAGCATGTTGAGTCTCTGAGGCTTCAGACCAGGAGGCAAGCCAACTAGCCATTGGAGTCACTCTGGGGTCAGGAGATACAGGTCCACTCCTACTCACCCAGGCAAGAGGACAGCAGGCAGCAGGTCAGTAGGTATGCAGTTATTCAGAGTAGCAGTCCATCACAGTTGTAATCCTTTTATCAGCACAGCAGTGCTTCTTCCTGGCAGAGCATCCACCGGCCCAGAAGTGAAGTGAAGAGTTGGTAGCTGAGTTCCAGTATTTATACCTAGTTGTGCCTTTGAAGTGAGGAGAAACTTCCTGAGGCATGCCTTTGAAGTGCATAGGTGCCCTTCCACCTGGCCCTTGCTACAAACTAACTACAGGGGACCTGCTGCCCTTTGTCTGGAGTGCAAAAACAACAGTTGATGGACAGAATGCAGAACAATGTCATACATTCACCCCAGTACAGAGATTTGGGCCTAAATCCATCGTTTTTTTTGCACTTCACATTACCCCAGTTCAGACATGGCCATATGCAAATCAGCCTTCACCCTGTGCATCATGGGAACAGTCCAGCCCGAACTGCCAAGCCATGTCTTTCCTGGACCTGAATAAAGCATCCTAGGACCGGTTTCTGGCTAGTGGGATGGGTATGCTCAGACGTGAGTCCCATGCTCTCCACACCACTGGAGTCAAGCTATCCTGGCTGAAGACGGCTGATAGCCAGAAACCGGTCCTAGGATGCTTGATTCCGGTCCAGGAAAGACATGGCTTGGCAGTTCGGGCTGGACTGTTCCCATGAAGCACAGGGTCAAGGCCGATTTGCCTATGGCCATGTCTGAACTGGGGTGGTGTGGAGTGCAAAAAAACAATGGATTTAGGCCCAGATCTCTGTACTGGGGTGAATGTATGACATTGTTCTGCATTCTGACCATCAATTTTTGTTTTGCATTTGTCACCCTGAGTGGGATGGGTATGCTCAGAAGTGAGTCCCATGCTCTTCACACCACTGGAGTCAAGCTTTCCTGGCTGAAGACGACTGATAGCCAGAAACCGGTCCTAGGATGCTTGATTCCGGTCCAGGAAAGACATGGCTTGGCAGTTTGGGCTGGACTGTTCCCATGAGGCACAGGGTCAAGGCTGATTTGCATATGGCCATGTCTGAACTGGGGTGGTGTGGAATGCAAAAAAATTATGGATTTAGGCCCATAACTCTGTACTGGGTGAATGTATGACATTGTTCTGCATTTTGTCCAACAATTGTTGTTTTGCCCTTTGTCTGGAGGCAGGACACAGCCTATTCGAGTGTAAGTGGGGCTCTGCCCAGCTCCTCCCTCCCATCCTTCCAGTGATGTGTGGCTCTCTAAGAGAAATACACAAAACCCAACTGTCAACTACACCCAGTCAAGTAACCCAGGGACAGGCTGTAGGCATTAAATAGCTAAGGCAGGAAAATGGCAACTTTCTAAAAGTGGCATTTTCAAAATTGTAATTTAAAATCTGACTTCACCACAAGTTAGGATTTTTCATTACAATTCCAAAGACACTAAACATAAACTGCCTACCTGTTCCCATTTGGGAATTACACCTTATTAAATGTAATGAGGTAACATCAATGCTAGTGTATGGTAGAGGTAGGCCTTGCAGTAGTGAAAAAGTAAATTAAGAATGTTTCACTACCAGGAAATGTAGGACGGAAACGTCTCTGTCCAACTTTTTAAATACATTGCACCCTGCCCTCTTGGCTGTCCAGTGCCTACCCTAGGGGTGACACATTCATTAGAAATCAAGGTTTGAGCCAGGTCAAAATGGCAGTTTATAACTGCACACACACAACTGCAATGGCAGACCTGAGACATGCTTAAAGTGTTACTTAATGGGTGGCGCAATCAGTGCTGTAGGCCCACTAGTAGCATTTCATTTACAGGCCCTGAGAACAGGTAGTTCAACATTACTAGGAATTTACAAGTTAATTAAATATTTCAATTGGGTATAAGCCAATTCTATCATGTTTAAAGAAGAGAGCACAATCACTATAGCACTGGTCAGCAATGGTAAAGTGCACAGAGTACTAAGGCCAGAAAAACGAAGTCCGCAAACAGGAGAGCTGAACGCAAAATGTTAGGGTTTGACCCTGCAAAACGTGCACATTCTTTGTTTAACATCCAGCAATTTCAATCAACCTCAACCAACAACAGAATCACTCTAATAGATCTGTGGGGATAGTACTTATGCACAAGGGCAGTGGAAGTGAAGCTAGTTAAGAGGAGGAGATTGTGAGAAGGATTCAGACACAAGGCAACAAAAAGACAAAAGCAAGGAAAAATATGGTGAAACGACAACTAATGAAAAATGCAGATAACTCTACAATATTATCCTAGTTCCTTGCCTGCTGTGTCTCTGCATGCAATGTACTCTTTGCCAATCTAAACCACCTTGTGTGGCGTAATGGCCAGAGCTGCTGACTTTGGAGCTGGGGAACCTGGTTCAAGGCTCGGCGTTGGCTCAACATCTTGTGATTCTGGGCAAATCATTTAGGGCCTAATTATGAGTTGTGGAGCTGAAGTAGTTGTAGGGAACGCTGCCCAATGGTCCAACGACCATCTTACAACTATGGCGGTGGGATCGCCATAGGACCGCTGAACTGCCAGGGATCCATGATCCCTGCTGGTGGCATGTTGGTTAGAGGCCCCAATATGCTTGGCCATGCTGCTGGGGTACCACAAAGCATATTTGGAGTTTCTTCACCGCCACAGTTTTCATGACAGTGAGACCGTCATGAAAACTCCGGCAGTGAGGATCATGGGATGCATGCATGGGGTACAGGGTGTGCCCTCCTGTCTGCATGACTCCCTTTCCTGCATGGCATGGACTGCACATTCCATGCCATACAGGAACAGGCTTTGGCGCTCACATTGCGGTGCCTTTTTAATAGACACTGCTGTGAGAACACCAAAGAACCACCTGCCAGACCACAAGGTAACTCGTATTCTGGGGGGCAGGTGGCAGTGAGGATTGGCAGAGTGGGAGCAGGGAGAGGGCATGGGGGCAGTTCCCACACTGCAAAATTCATAATCAGGTCCTTAATCCACTTGTGCCTACCAAAAATGAATGTGTCCTTGTGTAATGGAGCTAGCGCTCATGTAAAGAGCTCCAATGCCTTCGGGTCGAGTTCGCACTATATATAACTGCACCAAAAAAAATGTTCTTGTGCTATGTTCAATATGAGCTGCTCAACTTTCACCTCACTCTCAATATTGAAACTTTCCTCACAGCTAACCTTCTCCAACTCAATGCTCAAAAGCAACTTACAACTACCCACTATATTTTGGAGTACTGCAATCTTACAGACATCAATCTTCCCAGAGAAGTCCGCAAACTTCTAAAATATTGCCACATCTAGAATCTGTGCATCCTCATATCAGTAATTCTTGCGAAAACGTCACAGTTTATTCAATATAAGAAACATTCCTATTAAACAAACAGTTGTCAGTGTTATTAATACTGCTTCATCTCTAAACGTTAAAGATAAGTCTTTAAAGAAGAAAACCTACTAGTTTTTAATACTGGGATAACACCTTTCCAGCAAGAGACTGCAGGAATGTAAACGATAGTAGACAAGCATGAACTAAACATTAAGGGCAGATTTACAAGAAAGTGACACATCTCTAGAGATGTGGCACTTTCCCTGCGCCACCATGCAAAACCCTTGCGACACCATGGATGCCCCGTATTTACAATACGTAGCACCATGGCACAAGGATTGACAGATGCGTCAGAAATCCTGATGCATCTGTTGACGGAAAAGTCATGCATTGCTGGAGTCGTGTCGCAAGCACAACGCAACTCCAGCAATGTGTGTAGCGGTCTATTCCCAATACACTGCATCACTCCTTATGCCTGCGTCAAGCAGGCGTAAGGTTTTGATGCAGTGGCATCCTAAATGTCACGCAGTGAAATCTTGTACATTTCACTGCGCCACTTTTACAAGGCTTTCCTGCATAGGAACGCCTACCCTGCATACATTATACCTGACGCAGGTCTAATGTCACACAGAGCTTTACAACGTGACGCATCTCCCTAGATGCATCACGTTGTAAATGGGCCGCAACTTTTACTCGACTGCTGCATCACAAAAATGACGCAACAACGGCGCAAAAGTGACGCAAGGGGCTTGTAAATCTGCCCCAAAATTTGTAAACAGTATAACACCAAAACCCTCACACTACTTTAAAAAGCAGGTGTGGAGGAACTTGCGAAATCACTCCTCTTGCCTTCTTAATTTACAGCGAAAACATATTCCGCACCATTGGGCCCAAGAATAGTACAGTATCTGTCTGTTGTATAACATTTTAGGACCCTATTGTAATTTTCCCGATTCATGCCCTAATATAGGTATAAATCACCATATCCTTATATAGGCATAGAAATCATAACCATATTTAGACATAGCTCATGCAGTCCAAATATGACAGGGCTACTTCCACTAGTTCCGAAAATCTACAACGATTTTTTTGAAAACTCGGCTTCAGCAGCTAGGGACTTCCCCTTGCTCGAAAACTGGCTTGTCCAAGAATTCATGGAGTTTTCAAAGAACTGAGACTCTTTGATGACATTATTATGTCCACCTTTACGTCAAACTCAGAACCTTCAAGGTATAAATATGCCCACACTTGCCATAGCAAACAGACGGTGGTTTGGAGGAGTTGGATTATCTACTTGCCCGACTCGCCCTGCTACTCCAAGTGCCGAAGGAAGCTGACCCTCCAGCAGATGCACTGGGAGAGACGCTGTCTTTCCTCCTGCTGAGAAATCCAGCTCCAGTGTTTCCAAGCTACCCTTGCGGGTTGTTGGGGAATCGAGTTCTGAGCCTGACCTTCCTCATTCCAAATCAATGAACGGAGCTGATTAGCCCATAAGAGAAATCTTGGACAGATTCTTGGCAAAGAATACTAAATTTATGACACACCTCAATTACTTCTTCCCTCCTACTAAGCTTAGGTTAGGTACATCGGGGTAGGCGTATTTTAGAACCACCAGTTGAGTACTTTTTAGCCTTTGTTATTTTTGTACGTATTTATCTATGGTTTAAGAACCATACAATGCTCTTACAGTATTATTTTATTCTACTCTTTTTACTGTATGCATTATATTTTGCAACCAGCTTTATGATTGTAGCAGTTCATTTCTTATGCTTGAGAAAGAAGACTGTTCAATAAATCCTTTTATTGAAATCGCCCATCTCTCTATTTCTCTGCACCTCTGGTGAAACGAAGCATGCATGATTGACTGAGTGAAATATCTATCTATTGTTTCCAAGACTCTGAAGATCACATGTATCTTGGGGAAACAAAGTTGTCATCTTCATGCGGTTGTCAGAAACTAAATCCCTTCTTGTGAACTCAAGAAAGTTTCTAGTGACCTCTGAGCTAGCTGGCACTCACAATTAAGTCTAATATATTCGATAGTGAGCTATTAGACATAAGTCCTACGTCACATCTATAGGATATATTATTCCAATGCGCAGAGCCTATTGGGAATATAGGAACTACACTACATGGTGCCCAACGTTTGGTAAGGCACTAATTTAATGCTAGATACTAAAGTAACTCAGTCGTGCTTTTCACAGAGACCCCTTTATCCTGTAAAATACTCCAATAGACGTCTGGAGTGGGTTAAAGGATAAAAAGTCCGCCATAACTGAGTAGGACGAAAAATCCTATGTATTAGTTTTTGGTTAAATCAACGTTGAAGGGTACAGTGTTCCAAAATATTGTGCACCTAATCTTTGTTTCCTTGAAACTTGCTCTGCAACTTTCATTAAACAATGTCACTTAACGGCGACAACAACGCAACCGGTGGTGCTGCAGTAAATGCAAACTAACCAGGCTTTGATGTTACAGGGTTTAATGAAGACGACGATGCTGCTATAATCATACCGGAAAACTTAAGAAAACCCATATCTATAAAGCTTATAGAAAATGGCCTATCACCGAGTGGTGGTAGCGTAATGTTTGTCATAGAGGCACACGAATATCGGCAGACGGAGGTATTCTATTCATGGATTATCTTTCCGCAAGCAAATCCAACAACACATGTGTTCTACTTCTACAAGATAGAGGAACCTCCAGCGGAATACGTTCCTTTTGAGGACGTTGAAATTCCACTAACTTACCAAGAGCATCAGCTCTGGTTTAAAGGGGCCCTACAACATCAAAATCACATTACCAGGCTCGGTCCCTTAGGTAGACCAGGAGCAACAATGGCCAGTACTAGCCAGCTATACACCACATCCTGCCATTGAACAAATGACAGGTCCAGAACTATTAGCTCAGCTGAAACAATTAATAAAAATACATAGACAATTGGTACAATATGTCATGCGGACTCTAACAGTCCAACCTGCTATAAGAATTCCACAGCACACACCTCATCAGGGGAACACAAACAAAATCACACCACAGACTATACAATCAGTCATTGGTAAATTGGCCGCAAAAAGGGAACAAATTCCATTCTGGTTAGCTCCAAAATTTACTCAAATAGAGGCAGTATTTCCCGATAGTACACCTCATGAGAAACATAGGATTCTAACTAAGTATGGGCGAATTTTGCGGATCTGCGGTCCACGTAATCGCGCAAAATCGCAAAAAATCTGCGAATTCGTAGATTTTCCAGTGAACTCGTGGATTTTTTTGCGATTTGCACTCCACTCAACTGGAGTACTTTCTATCAGTAAGTGCTATCTCGTTGGGTAAATGTATAGTGCTTTTCCTACACAGCAGCTGCGAAAAGGGCCAGAAGATTTGTCTCCACTGACCATGTGTGCCTGTAACTTTGCCACCACGCCAAAAGGCGCCAAGGTCCCTTGAGTGAGCTGTCCATCATAGTTGGGAAAGGGCGGGAAGACGTTTGATACTGCTAGTGTGTGGTGCAGGGCCAAACAAGTGGGGCTTATATGCATGTCAACATGCCTCTTGTGTATAAAGGGTCAGAGAACGAGCAGGGCAGCAGGTGAGGAGAAAGCAACCTCCTGGTCACGGGAACTACACGGGGGTTGCACTTGAGAAACCCAGGGATTCAAAGACCTCCCTCGAGTATTACAGCTAATTTTCGACGGCAGATATGGGGTTAAAGCACACTTGCCCAGCCTCGACCGTGCTCACTAGTGTTTTGGACTGATTAAAACGTTATTGAATTTGAGCTTCAACTCGGGCACCTGGCTTATCTGTAAGTGCTTCCTGTTGAGGTTTAATTTTCGTGACAGGGGCCTCATGCCAGAATGAATCCTGCCATGCATAGTTATCCACGAAGATGCCACCGTTTTGTGCAATACCACTACTCAACTGGAGTACTTTCTACTGGCTAATCCAGTAAGTGCTACCTCGTTGGGTAAATGTAAAGTGCTTTTCCTACACTGCAGCTGCGTAAAGGGACAGAAGATTTGTCTCCACTGACCATGTGTGCCGGTAACTTTGCCACCGCACCAAAAAGCGCTGAGGTCCCTTCAGTGGGCTGTTCATCATAGTTGGGAAAGGGCAGGAAGACGTTTGATACAGCTACTGTGTGGTGCGGGGCCAAATGAGATGGGCTTCTATGCGTGTCAATATGCCTCTTGTGTATAAAGGGTCAGAGAGCGAGCAGGGCAGCAGGTGAGGAGAAAGCATCCTCCTGGTCACAGGAACTACAGGGGGTTGCGCTCGAGAAACTCAGGGATTCAAAGACCTCCCTTGAGTATTACAGCTAATTTTCGACTGCAGATATGGGGTTAAAGCACACTTGCCCAGCCTCGACCGTGCTCACTAATGTTATGGGCTGATTAAAACCTTACTGAATTTGAGATTCAACTCGGACACCTGCTTTATTTATATCTGTAAGTGCTTCCTGTTGAGGTTTAATTTTTGGCCCATAGGAAGCACTTACAGAGTTAAGGCAGGTGTCCAAGTTGAAGCTAACTTTGTAACCATTTTAGAGTGGTGCCAGAGTTGAAGTTGCAACTTGCAAGTAAGCAACTTCAACTCTGGCAGCTTGCCGGCACCATTCTAAAATGGTTACAAAGTTAGCTTCAACTCGAGCACCTGCCTTAACTGGAAGTGCTTCCTGTGGGCCCAAAAACAAATCCGCCCGAGATCGGATTTGCTGATCTTTCGGCAATTTCGCGAGATTCGCGGACCGTGAAATCGCCAAAAATCCACAAATTCCGCGAGCAGAACGGATTTTTGGCCCACAGTTAATTCTAACGATCTGTTTACCAATGGGGATAGCACCACATGTGGAGGACTGTGACACTTGGGGTACTGTCTTTGTTTCAATCTACACAAAAACATATGGGGCCTCATTTACGAGAAATGACGCATTGCTGCGTGAATGCAGAGATGCATCACTTCTCAGTGCGCAATCCTTACGTCATGATTGATGCGTTATATTTATATTATGACGCATCATGTCGCAAGGAGTTACGGATACGTCAGTAATTCTGCTGTATCTGTAGGCGCAAAACTGACACATGGAGTGTGTCACAAAAGTGACGCAACTCCAGCAATGTGTACTTTCACATGGCAAAGTCCCATGATGTTAGTGCCTGCGTCAGTCTTACGCCTGCCATTAAGCAGGCGTAAGATTTTGACGCATTAGGGGCCAAGAAATGGCACAGTGAAATCTTATGGATTTCACTGCCTCACTTCCATGACCCTTGCATGCATATCTGGCGCAGGGATAATGTGGCGCAGGAGTTTACACTTTGTAAATATTGCGCAACAAGGCGCATTTTTTACGCCACTGGTGAGTCACAAAAAGTGACGCACCGGCGGCATAAAAGTGACGTACAGCCTCATAAATGAGGCCCTTGGTGTTCTGTCTATGGCGGTAATACCAGATGTCCTGAAAAAGATTCAAAATGAATACGGACCAGAACCTGCCTTGAATCTTGGTATGGAACTACTAAAAGATTACAAACAGGTCTCGGCTATATTATTAGCTAACATTAAAGGTGAAGCAGCATCCGTGGCAATACACCAAAAATTAAAAGAACTAGATGTAACTGAGTAACCGTATGAACTTGCCAGGTAATAGGAAAATCCTATGAAGAGCTAGGTAGAGATAGTTTGGGAGGGAAACCAGTAAAGCCCGAACTAACAGAAAATCCTGAAAAGGTTTTTATTAAAAACAATCTTGCCACTCCTAAAAAGAAGTAGGAAAATACTAGACAGACACTACTTAAAAAGAAGCGTTCCCAATCAAGAGGTAGGTCTCCTCAAAGGGAGCCCTCTGAAAAGAGATATAACCTCAGAAATAGGGATAATTTGAGAAAACCTGATAGATATCAAGATACTGATAAACGTTCCTCTCGTACCTTTCAGACTTCCTCGTAGAAATCCCAAAGAAGAAGATGATCAGAACACAAGGAAGAACGCTTAAAGTCCAAAGATGATCAACAAGTTCCAAATAATAAGAAAACTCAATTCACCAAAAAGAAAGTAGCAAGTCTTAAAATCAGACATGCCGAGGATCTTGAGGACACAACTCAAGAACAGGGAGTAGGCCCAGACAAGTCTGGACAGCGCAGCAGAGGTTGCCGTAGCTCCTAAGATCCTGAAGGATCCTCTGGAGACAGTGGACCCAAATGAATGCATTCTGGTTGAAACTGCAGATACCAGGGTTAGTGTACCACATAAGTTATATGAAGTCACACTCCGGATAGAGGGGGACATAACTAGGAAAATAAAAGCACTCTTTTGGGAAAAACTATCTAAGGGTTATAACATCCTTCTGGCTGAAAAAGACTGGCCACATGAATTTGTCAGGGAGTGCCCACATGGCGAAGAAATCATTATGCCAGCCTTCTCAAATCACATTCCTATTTATAAAAATAAACCTATGCCAGAAAATGGGCTGTGGCCCAGGCTCCAGCATTATATAAAAATCATGTGGGATGGGATGAGGATTCTCCTCACCACAAAATCCAGTTAAAAAATCACCAAATGCTCAGAAGCAGTAGCCAGTTAAACAAGAATCAAAGAAACAAGTCAGGGAGATCCTAGATCAACTTGAATACCAAGGGGAGATTGAAACATGCACCTCGTCCATGAACAATCCTTTGTTTCCAGTCTTCAAACCAGACAATACATATCGTCTAGTTTTGGACTACAGACATTTAAATTCCTGTTGTAAAACATTTGCAGTACAAAATGCACACAGTGCAGCACTGATGAATAACATCGTGCGCAAAAAATATAAAACGACATTCGATATTTCAAACGGTTTCTTCTGTCAAAACATTGCACTTGAAAGTAGGTATTTGACCGCTTTCTCAATAATGGGGACCCAACAACACTTTTGTCGTCTCCCCCAGGGATTCAAGAACAGTCCTGGGTTATTTTCAGCCAGAGTAACAGAGTTACTACAAACGTATGATGATGAGGCATTATCTTATGTCGATGACATCTATCTTACAGATGATGACTTGGACAGGCACTTGACCAGGGTGAACACAATAAGACTTGGATTCGCCTCTGAAGGGTATGAATTCAACTTTAAAAAATCAGGATTTGCCCACCTCATCGTCCTATTCTTAGGATATGAACTTTCAAGTGAAGGCAAAAACCTAGCCGCAAACTTTTTAGAAAAAATGTGCGCTGCTTCAACCTCCAAAAACACTGAAAGAATTGCAGCCAGTTCTAGGATTCCTGATTTTCGGAAGAAATTACATTCTAAATTATGCAGAAAAGGTTAAACCTCTCTACAAATTAATCAAACCTGATTTCAGACCTACTAATTGGACTCAAAAACACACAGAAATGTTACGTTCAGTGCAAACAGACATGTTGGCAACAACTCATTTACAGACACGTGTAAATGAACGCAACCTTATAATCCGAATCATCCCAGGGAGATGCTGATTCACATACCTAACCTTTAAGGAAGATGAAAAGGTACCAATAGCTTACAAATCACACTTGTACACGCAAGCTGAAATGAAATTCACTTCAACAGAAAATGTTCTGGCAGCGGTTCAAACTGCAGTAGCGAAAGAGAGAGCCCTCGCGCAGGGAATACGCATAAAAGTCGTTACTCCTGTACCTGCCCTAGAGGCAGTGACGAAAGCAAGCATTCCAAATGCAAATGCTCTACATCCGAGATGGATACAATGGGTTAATTCTCTTGCTGCAACAGACGTTGAATACGTTTTTGACCATTACTTGAAGACACAAGAATTTCTCCAATACGAACAAGAATGTCCTCTGCCCACTGAGATTCTGCTTCTAGAACATTATGGCTGTATAATATATACAGACGGATCAGCACAACCCCCAATTGGGGGTAAACAAGCTTACAGTGCTGCATGTGCGATTGTTAAAGGTCGCTGGCGCGATGGTAAATTCAGAGCTATGGTCACAAAAACACAATCCCTAGGAGACTGTACAGCTCAGCTAGCTGAACTACAGGCTTTCAAGATGGCGCTTGAAAATACCGATCGCGAATTCCCCACACATATAGTGTGCAATTGATAATACTGCGTCCAGTCTTACAATCTTACAATGAATATCTGCAGAACTGGGTTCAAAATGGATTTAAAGACGCAAAAGGTGGCAAAATCTAGCACAAAATGCTTTGGGAAAAAGTAGTTCTTTTGCAGAAAGAACTTCAAAAGACTCATGTGATCCATACACTGAGTAATGAGCATGATGGCGTTCACGTTGAAGGGAATTCATTGGCTGTTGAAGCCGCGAAGGCAGCTGTGCAAACGGCTTCCGTAGCTGCAATCACTCGTTCAAAAAGAAAAATAGACAGTGAAACCTTGCTCGCTGTCAATGCCAAAAGCAAAGGCAGTGGAGCTGCGTTACCTCTAAACTACCCACTCAAGTATACATACATAATTGACGCTAACTCCATTCCCTTTGCTCGAATCCCTGGAGTGTGGGATACGGTAATCCGAAACAGGAATAGGAGAAGTGCTCTGATTCACGAGGCACATATGGGAGAGGGTCTGATACATCAAGGGATCTCAAAATCTCTATTAGAATTACTAGAGATGTACTGGTGGCCAGGGATGAAAGCTCACATTTACGAATTCGGAATTAATTGCGATGACTGTTACAGAGATCACAGCTTGGAGCGCCACCAGATTCCTGACTACAGAGTAGCCAGCCCAGTACAGACACCATTGTTAGATATCATTAGACTATCCATGCTCAAACCTCCCTATGGACAAAAGCGGTCCCACAAATACTAGGACAAGATTCATTTGGATGTGGCCTCAATGTTCGGCTGACACTCGAACGGTTATAGAAGATTTGTAAGTCTTTATCGGCACATACGCAATTGGCTCGGTACATTCTGACCAGGGTCCTGCTTTCAGCTCTCGGGCTTATAAGTAGGCCATGGCCAGTTTGGGCGTTGCATTGCGGTTTTTGAGTCCATTCCATTCTGAGGGAAATTCGGTTGTGGAGAGAAAAAAACGTGACATAAAACAATCTATAACAGCTTGGGTATTAGGTTCTGGTGACGGCTGGGTTAAACATCTAATAAGTGTCCAACGTAGTCTTAATAACCTACCAAGAAATTCTCTGGGTGGAATCACTCCATATTAAATCCTTTTTGGTAATAGAATGATGGTTGAAGACCTCGATTGTCATACTTCAGTGGTAGAACAAAAACCATTTGCTATCAAAGATCGTGTGGCTGTTTTACAGGACTTAAATGAATAAAGAAAAAGTCTAAGCAACACCATACATAAGCCAACGACCACTGAAGAAAAACCACCTGTTCCAGCAAGACCTGTCTGGATTCCAAAGATTGGGGTTCTGGTCAGAGAGAAAATAGCGGATAAGAAGGCATTTGGGCTTCTTACAGAAAACCAGTACCTGAACTAGCAGTCCACGGATCAAGAAAAGTGTTACTGCTGCCCCTTGTTTGAAGAAAGGAGTATCAATTGACATGGTAAAACCACATCATGTGGCCAATAAAAAGTAGTAGGCCCAGTGGACTCCCAAGATGTGGCAGACAACCAAATCTTGCTACTAACCAAGAGGTTCAAACTGAAAGACTCATCATCATTGAAGATTCTGCAGTGAGAAAAGAAGGACTATGCAATAAAGCCATGGAACTTGTGCCTCTTGAAACCCAAATAACAGTTCGTAAAGAAACTCCCGTCTAAAATTATGTAGCATCTGACTATACAAACATGTCAATGGAACAAGCAGCTCCTGCGTTTTCAGATAATCCGGATGCAATACCAACTATTGATTGAACTGCCTCCCGCTATTTCATCAACTTCAATAACTTTTCCGAGGATCCCAGTGAGCCTGAAACAATGCCAACAAACAAAACTTTCAAGAAACAAATAACGGAACTTGGTCACCAGCTTGCAAATACATATCTGGTTTCACCATGGGTTGAATTTTGGATTGGGTTAGGTGTATTTTATCTCCTAATATGGCTCATTCTTGTTTTAAGTTTGGGAAAGCTGATAGATGGAAGACATATTAAAATGGACACAGCAAGTAAGAACATCAACTTGCTCCTGAACCCGCACAAATTATCTCATCGTGGACAAAGAGACCTGTCATCAGTGAACATCACAGCCGTTCCTCTACCTGGTGTTGTAGCTTGGGATAGAATTGATTATGACATTCATGGCCCTGTTGAGCTGCTGAAGATTCCACACCAATTTAAGGTTTCCTTCAGTGATTTTGTTTCACCAAGTACATTTTCTGATGATTGGGACTTTGAAACTGTTAATAACATGATGGCAGACTTAGAAATGTCAGCAACACTTGCAAACATTGAATACTTAGATGGTTCATCAAGTATGAAGGAATGTATTGTTTTAATCATTTTGGTTATCATTATTTGCATAAATCAGCAAACCCCAGAAATGTTTTAACTTATAATCAATGGGAACATTGTCCAAGACCTCCAAAAGGTAGCTCTAAAACATTCTATAGAAAATGTCCATATTTTACAGGTTTTAATGTCACAAACCCATAAAGTTTTTACAGGCATGAAAAGTATGTTGACGAATACTAAACAGATTTATTCTACGGCCTTTTATGCTCAAGTGTCCACATTAGGCTTTGACTTTTGGAAAGACAACATTGAGACAAAAACTGTTTGGGGCACAAAAGACTGGCAGGTACAAGGTTTAGAAGCATTGTTCAGAGCCTGCATCATCCCAGAAAAAATACTGTTTTTAAATGAAACTATTCATCAGACATCTTGTCTTGGTCTGGCTAAGATAAAAGATTTAAACAAACCGTCCATACCAAAGCCCACACCTGATAGTAATAGAACTACAGATGAGGAGGTAGACATACATTATATCTTACAACAAAACAGAACTAATCCTGATTGGAAAAAAATGGTTAATCTGGCCAACAGACATGAATAACTGTCAAGATAGATTCCTGAATAATACACAAGTGTTTACAGTAACTCTGCCAGATCCAAGATATATCCGGAGACAACATCCGGGGATAATAACAACTTACAGTGTAGGAAAAATGTGCCTTGAATGGCTGCAGAAAACCACACTCCCAGATATAAAAAAACACTTAACTTTACTTAAAGATGGCGTTGACTTACGAGAATTCTCACTTGGACCACGTCATGAACGTTTCATATAAGCCGGTAAATACGCTGCTTACAACGAAGCTTGGAAAGTCACGCAAATGGAAACAGCTGAACGAATACGAGAAATTGATTGTATTAATTTAGAGAGCGCTCTCTCTGTGGTTGACAATGGGTTAACAACTCTGTCATTCAGAATGTATTCCTTGGACAGCATCGTATCCTCTGCCATTGAAATAATGGAACAGGACTTGCTAATGTTACAACATGGCCAGTCTCAATTACGTTCTATAATGCTGTTAGGCTGGACGTTACAAAACCTTCGTTCTGGCTATGTGCCTAGGCGTCTAATCAACACTACGTCATTGTTTTCTGTATTTAACCTTACAGATAAACAAATCTCTTTGGCACACAGAGGAGCAGACTATACGATGCTGAGCATAGAAAAACTGGAGAGATTACCTTTGACCGTTTCTGAGAAACCATCAGTTGAACGGATAATACATGGCACCATCACGATACCAGTGATGATTTTCCAGTTTCAATATTGCTTAAAACACATACCAGCAGGCCTGTATGAAAGGGTGGGTAAGGAATACATAAAGTCGATCAGGGATTAACCATACACACACACAGGTTGGAGTGGGGAAAAGGAGGTATTTCTTAGTAGTAGAAACTGTAAAACCACATTAAGCGGTACACTTCTGTGTCAAGGTATTAATTTACATGGAGCCTGTGAGGGTTCTTCAAACAGCTTATCATACCACCTGCAGGGTTCGCCCGGCAGCAGTGATAGATCCAATCTTTAGGCAGCTTTCCAATGGAAGCTACATAATGCTGAATGATCACAGCTGTTGTGGAATGATGCCAGGGACAGCCTATCTGGTTAGTGTGTCAGCCAGCCAGGGTCACTTGTTGTATGCAAGTATTGTTTCCTAAAACTAAGACAGACGGTAAGTCGCCACTTTGGCCTTCACTGAACATCTCTTCTATACGAATTGATACTTTAAGCAGAATGAAAGCCATTCTTTTACAAAAAACTGTGCCACTGACCTTGTCCAGAGAGACATATGAACTGCAAGTTGCAAGGTCCTCTGTGGAGATACATGCATTATTATCAACAAACTGCCCCATACATTTCGCAGAAATGTTAGGTTGTATCTTAAACATGTCTGATACCAGCGGTATTGTACATGTATTTTTTCGGGACTGTTAGCACCCTTTGAAGCATTCCTAGATATTTTTCCTAACTTTGTGCACTCTGTGTTTGGCGGCCTGCCTCTCATCTTGGGACTCGTAGCAGAGATCTTATTTTTATTCCTCCTGCTCCGTTATGGCAAGTCCGGCCACCAGCGATACCCAAATTACCATGGAGAATGCTCTTCTGGCCATGCAGTATCGTGAACGCATAGCACAGATCCTTGGCTTGGCTTGTTTGAGAGATCTGAATACCACATGGTTCCTGTCATTCAGACCAATCTGGAAAGATTGCATCTTACCTGTTCTACGATGCCTGCTTTGTGGAGAGGAATGCGTGTTGGATATCTGTCTAACACTTCCATCTGCGATGCCAACGGATGTTGACACTTTATTTGGTCAGGTAACAGCTAATGTATTATATTGCACCCAACGGCTACCAATCCTGATGACGGCATTCATTGAGATCTCACCGGCAATTTCAGCTGAAGGTGAGATATGCGGACCAACAGGCACACCGGTACCATCTGCTGCGAACATTGCTAATACGACTGACGCTGACGGCGATGTTTCACATCTGTGTACGATAGACCTTCTTAATGAAGTGGTTCAACTCTCATCTACTGTGGTAGACGATTTCTTTGCCAGCCTAGACGACTTAATGTTTTCTCCTGACACCGAGAATAACCTTTGAAGTGAGCACACAGCGTTTTTTAAAATCTGAAGTTCGACCTTCACTTTTTCAAAACATAGAAACTTCTAACTTTGGAAGTCTATTATTTTTTTTTCCTTCTTCTACGATTTGATTAGATTTTTTTTTTCCAAAACAAAATTAACTTTGGCACAAAAGCAATCTGCTTAAAGTAGAACTATTCTTAGAGAACAAGGATTCTTTGAATACTTCCTAGGAACAATATTAACCTAATACGCATACCAAAACCGAAACCGTTTATATATTCTGCTATGGGATGTTCTCGACTTTTTCTTCTGTAACTAAGAGCCTTTTCATAAATGTAATTTTCGTGATTCATTCGGCTAGCATTACAAATATCATATCATATGCTGATAATTAAATCATTGCTTTTAAAATGTGTACTGTACAAATGCTCATTTTATGTGTACAACCATTTTCGAATGCATTTTTTTTAATTTTTGGGTGGGATTGTAAACACATGTTCTAGATTATGTGTTTAAGTGCTTGAACTTAGTTGAACATGATAACGTGGAGTGGGTGTTGTATAACATTTTAGGACCCTATTGTAATTTTCCCGATTCATGCCCCTATATAGGTATAAATCACCATATCCTTATTTAGGCATAGAAATCATAACCATATTTAGACACAGCTCATGCAGTACAAATACGGCAGGGCTACTTTCACTAGTTCCGAAAATCTACAATGATTTTTTTCAGCAGCTAGGTACTTCCCCTTGCTCGAAAACTGACTTTTCCAAGAACTCATGGAGTTATCAAAGAACTGAGACTCTTTGATGACGTTATTATGTCCACCTTTACGTCAAATTCAGTACCTTCAAGGAATAAATATGCCCACACTTTCCATAGCAAACACACAGTGGTTTGGAGCTGTTCAACTATCTACATGCCCGACGCGCCCTGCTATTGCAAGTGCCAAAGGAAGCCGACCCTCCAGCAGATGCACTGAGAGAGACGCTGTTTTTTCTCCTGCCGAGAAATCCAGCTCCAGTGTTTCCAAGCTACCCTTGTGGGATGTTGGGAAATCGAGTCCTGAGCCTGACCTTCTTCATTCCAAATCAAGGTACGGAGCTGATTAGACCCTAAGAGAAATCTTGGACAGATTTTTTGCAAAGAATACTAAATTTATGCTACACTTCACTTACTTCTTCCCTCGTACTAAGCTTAGGTTAGGTACATCGGGGTAGGCGTATTTTAGAAGCACCAGTTGAGTACTTTTTAGCCTTTGTTATTTATGTATGTATTTATCTATGGTTTAAGAACCATACAATGCTCTTACAGTATTATTTTATTCTACTCTTTTTACTGTATGCATTATATTTTGCAACCAGCTTTACGATTGTAGCAGTTCATTTCTTATGCTTGAGAAAGAAGACTGTTCAATAAATCCTTTTATTGAAAATGCCCGTCTCTCCATTTCTCTGCACCTCTGGTTAAACGAAGCATGCACGGTTGACTGAGTGAAATATCTATCTATTGTTTCCAAGACTCTGAAGATCAGTTGTATCTTGGGGAAACAAAGTTATCATGTTCACGCGGTTGTTAGAAACTAAATAGCTAAATCCCTTCTTGTGAACTCGAGAACATTTCTAGTGACCTCTGAGCTAGCTGGCACTCACAATTAAGTCTAATATATTCGATAGCAAGCTATTAGACATAAGTCCTACGTCACATCTATAGGATATATTATTCCAATGTGCAGTGCCTATTGGGAATATAGGAACTACACTACATGTCCTCTCGACTAACAACATGCTGATAATATTGTATGTAGTTTTTTTCATTATTGCATTTATCTGTATAAAATAACAGGGATCTCACAGCTATATTTTTTCATTTGCAGGTCACCCACTGGCAGAGCCCCTACTTCTTTGCCTATTTCCCTAACGCCAGTTCATATCCAGCTTTACTAGCAGACATGCTGAGTGGCGCTATTGGGTGTCTTGGGTTCTCTTGGGTGAGTTTACTGTGATTCACCCCACCTGTTGCACCGGGGAATTAAGAAGTATCCATAATTGCGGATTTCTTACAGTGAGGTCTATGTGTAATGTATAATGTCTATGTGTAAAATGAAGGGAGTGGTTCTAAACTAAAAGGCATGATTCAAATGATGGTGAACCCATGGGTCTGTCTTTAACAGCAATGTCTTTAATGGCAACAGGGACAGTTGACTCATTCTCAACGTGTTCAATGGTATTCCGGACCCAAAAAGTACCAATTCAACAAGAATCTGTACTGATTCTGAAATTGCCCCTAAGAAATGGGAAGTAAAAGTTGGAACCAGTGTTTCTGCGTCAATTCCGGCATGTAATTACTTATTTGCTGATCATTTTTACCTCCCACTGTTGGAAGTAGAAAACATTAGCTATATGATATTCCTGTATGATTTTTAACTTCAAAGTCTGCAAGAAATATGGACAAATTATCAATTGCAAGGCCCTTTCAGTGGGGCCCAAAGAATGGTCAAACACGCATTTCATATAGACCTGCTCATATCACAACTGTGTATCCCAACCAGTGCTTAATTTGAACCTGTGGTTTCTGAGCACTAGCACTTAATCATCAACATGGGTGCTTTTCATGAGCACCAGTTAAACACATTTAAGGTTAGGCATGGGGAGATTGAGTGATTTGCCCAGAATCACAGGATTTTGAGCCAATGCCGAGACTCAAAAGTGGTTTCCCAGCTCCAACGTCTGCAGCTTTGGCCGTTATGACAAATCATCTACCTACTTTCATGGTTAGTTGTTAGTTCTGTTTTGGACAGCACTAACAGGAGAAAAGGGCTGATGCAAGCTGCCTCCTGACAAAAGCCCAATACTTTTTTTTCCCACAAATTAACCACTGACCCTCAACATTGCTTTAACATTCCCTATTCATTTCAGCCTAGTAACTAAAGAATGCACATGTGGGCGTGTTCCCGGACTAAACACACAAGCCTTACTCAGAAAATCATTTAAATGTGTAAGCCTGGCTTCAATATTTGAATGAATGAATGAATGAATGAAATTATTTGTAAAGCGCACGATGGCCAAAACGGCTTCCTGGCGCTGAGAGCTCTAAGGAACAGAACAGACAGGGCCAGGAGTTTAGCGGGGGTAGGCCAGGGCGAACAGAAATGTTTTGAGCGCTTTACGGAAGTGTGAAAAGATAGGAATGGAACGCATAGAAAGAGGAAGGGAGTTCCAAAACCGGGGTGCAAGAACAGAAAATCTAGTTCCACCAGTGCGAGTTTTACGGAAACGGGGAACTGTGAGGAGGGCAAAGGAAGATGAGCGGAGAGTGCGGGCAGGGGTGTGGAAAGAGATCAGAGAGTTGATGAACGCCGGTGCAGAGCGATCAAGAGCCCGATAGACAAGACAACCTAGTTTGAACAAGGATCTCTGCAGGATGGGTAACCAGTGAAGGGATTTGAGGACAGGAGTGATGTGATGAGTTTTGGGCAAGTGAAAAATGAGACGGGCAGCCTGATTTTGGATTGCTTGAAGGCGGCGGGTTTCGTAGGCAGGAATACCCACGAACAAGCTGTTACCATAATCAAGGCGGGAAGTGATAAGGGCAGAAATGATGATTTTAAGAGAGTCAAGAGAAAAGAAACGAGAAATTTTTCGGATCAGCCGGAGGGAGAGGAAGCAGGAGGACACTACAGCGCTGACCTGGCCATGCATGGACAGGTCCTGGCTGACCTTAATGCCCAAAGTTTTGACAGAGGGAACCGGGGTGGGAGGGGGGCCAAGAATAGGGGGCCAAAAAGCAGAGGACCAGGGGCTGGATGAGCCGCCAGTCAGGACAAGCTCAGTCTTATCTGGATTGAGCTTGAGGTGATTGGCGCTCATCCACCCAGAAATAAAGACCATGGTGGAGCGAAAAAAAGATAGGGAGTGAGAAGGAGAAGAAAGATCAAAGACGAGCTGGAGGTCGTCTGCGTAGTTATACACAGAGACCCCCAGCTCAAGAAGAGAAGAAATGAGTGGGTGAATGTAAAGATTGAAAAGAAGAGGAGAGAGGGAGGAACCTTGGGGAACCCCACAGGACACCGGGAGGGGAGGAGCAGAGAAGCCGGGGAGGTGGACAGCTTGTGAGCGTCCTGTTAGAAAGGACGTGATCCAGGAGAGGGCAGGGCCTCGTATGCCCGCTGCGCTGACACGGTCCAAAAGAATGTTATGGTCGACCGTGTCAAACGCAGCGGACAGGTCGAGGAGAACCAAAGCTTGGGGGGAGTTGGTGTCAGCCTTGGCTTTCAGCTCGTCAAGAAGGGCGAGCACCACAGATTCGGTCGAATGACCCGAACGAAAACCTGCTTGGTGAGAAGCAAGAAGTTGGTTCTGTTCGACATAAGTAGAAAGGCAGGAAGTGACGTAGGATTCCAGAATTTTGGCAAGATAGGGAAGAAGAGAAATGGGCCTGAAGTTAGAAGGGAGAGAGGAATCAAGACCAGGTTTTTTAAGAATGGGGGAAACAATGGCAGATTTAAATGAAGAGGGGACCAGTCCAGTAGAACGAGAAGCATTAAGGAGGGAAAGAGGGGTAGCAGGGCAAGAGGAGAAGAGAGTTTTAAGAATGCGAGCGGGGGCACAATCGGTGGGAGAGCCAGACTTGATTTTTGTGAGCAGGGCTAAGAAGGAATCCAGGGAAAGGGGCGGGAAAGAGGAAAAGGAAGAATTAGACACGAAGGGGGCAGAATGAAGAGGAGTAAAAGGAGTGAGAGAAATGTTGGATTTAATTTTAATGATCTTCTCGATGAAGAAGTCATTTAAAGAAGAGCAGAGGGCCTGGGAAGGAATAAAGTTGGGACAAGCACGATCAGAGGTGGCCAAGTTGTTGACCAAGGAGAAGATCTCTTTAGATTTATTAGCCGAGAGGATTACTTGTTCGGAGAAGTACTTGGTCTTTGTCACCAGAATGGCTTTCTTGTACTCTTTAAGAAGAGATTTGTATTTGGCCTTGAGGTCGGGGCAGTAGCTACGGCGCCAAAGGCGCTCAGAGCAGCTAAGTTCCAATTTGAGGGTCTTGAGCTCAGAGTTAAACCAACGGTGAGCCTCATGTGGACGAATGGACTTAACTAGCTTGAGAGGGGCTACTAGATCGCAAGCGGAAGATAACCAGTTGCCAACTGCAGCGGCCTGAGAATCAAGGGAGATGCCATTAAGATCGGGAGGGGAAGAAGCAAGGGAATGAGAGAGGGAGAGCAAGTCAGCGCGATTCCAGCTACGGGTAAAAACATTCTTAGGACGAGGGGGTTTGTGAGGGGAACCAATGTTGATAGAGAAGAAGATGAGAGATTGGTCGGACCAGGTACAAGGGAGGATGCTAGGGGGGGAAACTATGTCCTGGGATGACCAGACTTGGTCCAAAATATGTCCAAGATTGTGTGTAGGGATCGATACATGGGACTTAAGATTGAGACATAAGAGAGTAGCCGTGAAGTCCTTGGACGCTAAGTCCTCCCTGGGGTCACCAGGCCAGTAATTAAAGTCCCCTAGCAGGAGAACAGAAGAGTTGTTAACTACGAGCGTAGCGAGGAGTTCCTGCAGGGAGGCCACAAACAGAGGCATGCTCAGGGGGGGGCGATAGACAAGGACGACAGTAAGAGGCGCGGAAAGATTAGTGGAGCGAGCGACCAGAAAATCCACCCCAGCTATAGACGGTTGGGAGAAAAGCTGGAATTGAAGAGTGGATCGAGCGATCATGGCAACACCCCCCCCCGGTCTTGCCGTCGGGGCGATCAGCCCGGAGGGCATAATAAGAATCGGGGAGGATGGCTAGAATGTCAGGGAGAGAAGCCTCAGAGAACCAAGTTTCCGTTAAGAACAGGATATCAGGGGAGTCTGTGGTTAGAAGGTTGAACAATTCTAGTTGATGCTTGCCTGCCGAGCGAGTGTTGAGGAGGTAGGCAGAGGCAGTGTGAGGTGGTGAGGATGTAATGGGGGGAGGTCTGGTGTCCAAGGTGGGTAAGGGAAGCGTGGAGCGCGGAGAAGTGACACAGTGTAAGTGGGGGACATAGATACCTAGAGAGACGAGGTGCTGCATGAGGGAGTGGGAAAGGGGCACATCAGCAGTGCAGGAGAGGAGTTGTGCAGGTGTATAAGCCAATGATGAGGCAAGGGGTGTGGCCCCTGGTCCCGGCCCGTCGTGGGCGGGCGCAGACGGGCTTAACTTAGGCGCAACTTCGGCACGCCTTCGTCGCGCCCGCTGCGCTCGTCCGCTGCGCGGCCGGGATAGAAGTGCCATAAGTAGGCGACCGGTAATAGTAGGGGCGTGGCAGGGGGTGGAGGGACAGAGGAGCTGCCCGGCCAACCAGAGAGCAGCCCAAGGTAGTAGCCACGCCCGTCCCCGCCCTCGTGACCTGCCCGTCAGAGGGGGAGGGAACGCTCAGCGTGGGGCGCTCTGGCGGCGGCAGGCAAGGGGATCCGAGGATGACAAGGGGTGCGCGATGTCCACAGCGCAGCCCCTGAACCAGTGAGGCAGGTAAGTAAGAAGTGTCCAAGCACTATAAAAACAAAGTTGCGCCGTGCCTCAGCGGCGTTGTTGCTCCCGGCGAAGCCTCGGGAGGTCTGGGCATATTTGAATTAATAAGTGCAGGATTTCAAAATGTGTTCTCACTGGCATAAAACCTCCTGCTCGTGTGCTATATTTCACCACAAACACATACTGTTATGCATGACTAATTTCCATTTAAGGGGTAGGAAAATGTGATTCAGAGCATGGCTTCCAAAGAATGTTTGGGAGCACCTACAAACCTGAGAGTTTGTTTGTATTTTAAAATTCATCACTGACTTTTTCCCAACCTCAATCAATCACAATTCTGTTTATATAGACCAATGCCCTTTAAACAGCACACCATTGAGATATAATACAAATACATATATAAAAATACATTTCATCTAATAAGACCATGTAGAAACTGCCATATAAAATGTGTTCCAATAGAATTTCCAGGTGCCCATTAAAGGTATATCACCCCTCCTCCTAGTTCTCCATAAACAATGCTGTGGTAATTGAAAGGACCTTCGAGCAAGGTGTATAAAATAGGTTAATCCCACCAGGGGCAGCCTCTCTGCTACTCTGCCTGCCTGCCTTCAACTGACACTCCACACACAAGCCAGGCACTCAAACATTCCATGAGGTCATCCGGCATTCTAACACTCAAACCAGCTGAGCAGCAGGGAAGATACAGCTAGAGCAAGTAAATACATAAGTCAAATATAACAGATGCCCTTAATGCTCTCATGAATCTTTCAATGGCACATACTACATCTAAAAAACACATATAGGTTAAAAATTCTGCAGCATACCCTCAAGACACAATTCCCTATTTCAGGAATATTGGGCGTAACCACATTCTTCGCTGTTGTTTGATTGTTAGGCAGTCCAACAAAATATGCAACATATTACATTTAGTGTTCAACCCACGAGAATAATTCCCTCCTAAACTGACCATTTAAAGCTTTTATCATATAATTTATCTTGCAAGGGTTAAGAACAATTCTTACAGTTCTTTCCTTATCGCTTTTAGCTCACTTTTTGAAATTTCAATCTGTAGGGCTTGCTGAAGCAACTTTACTTTCATATCTTTACATACAGCAACCATGTTGGTCCTAACCCTTCTAGCCCAGTTGAGTTCACTTTGAACAACTTCATTCTCGCACCATTGAGAAACTTTCTGTCCTTCCTCCCCATTCAATTTTCCACGGAACCTTATTAAGGCTTTTGCAGCCAAAATATTCAAGGAAATCATGCCAGTTTCCAATCTTATTGCTTGTATCATGGCAAAGCTGGGAAGTGAAAGCAAATATTTCAAGCCGTTCTCCTCCTCTGCATCCCATGTGCATTTTTCCTCTAATGTGTAGCAATTCAGCTCCATATTGCAGTTGCGGGGGATCATTGCTACGTAGACTTTTAGGGCTGGTCTACATGACCTTATTAAATGTTTTCAGCCCACTCATCGAGCCAATAGCCCTGGTCTTCAAGGCCTCTATATGAATTTTCTATTTCAAGGACCGTTCAAACCAGACACCAAGATATTTATGTTCATCAACAAGTTCCAATCTATCCGCGCCTAGGTCCCAATTAAATTCGCTTTTAGATTTTCCAAATCAAAGTATCCTAGTTTTATCCATATTAACACTAGTTTTATTCCACCTACAATAATCCTAAAACTTGTCTAATTTTCTTTGCAGGCCTATTTCTGTCTGGTCTAAAATCACAAGATCGTCTGCATACAAGAGACACGCCACCTGTTTACCATTCATCTTAGGGCTAAACCAATTTGCGGCAGCTAAGGTCATTGGTAGATCGGCAACAAATAAAGAAAAGAGTAAAGGGGCTAAAACACATCCCTGTCTTAACCCATTATTCCCTTGTATTTTTTGTGTTAATTTACCCCCAGTATCCATAATCACCTGGGCCTAGTTGCTCCTACGTAGTTCCTGAATCAGTCTTATTCAGTCTTTTGGGATATCTAATTTTTCCAAAGTCTCCCAAAGGCATTTTCTATCTACCAGATCAAAAGCTGCACAAAAGTCAACAAAGCAGCAGAATAAGCTCCCATTCTGCTCCACATACTTGCATGCAATAGACGAAACCAAAAACAGCGGTCAATTGTCGAGTGCCGTTCCTTAAAACCCCCCTGTTCAGGTTGTACTATGTCATTAAGGTCTGCCCAATCTTTTAACATTCCTAGGATTACTTTTGCAAACACATTTCCGGCCACATCCATGAGATTTATCAGCCTATACATTTTGGGGCTTTTATATCTCCCTTTTTATGTATTACCCTGATAATTGCACCTCTCCAGCTTTCAGGTATAATCCCTGTATCCAAAATTCTATCATACGACCTATACAATAACTCCGCCCACCAATCTGGGTGAGTTTTTATAATTATTGTGGCATATTGTCTGGTCCAGCAGCTCAGGTGAGGCTTAATCTTGCGATAATATCTCTAATGTTACTTAATGTAAACATAGATCTTATAATCTTCCTCGCTCACCTTCTCCCAAGGAGTTACTTGTTTTCTCCCTCTTCTCCACCTTTTTACCATATATCTCCTCCAAGTGGTCCACCTAAGCCTCTTAGTCACCGAAGCCAAAAAAGGCCACTGTAATTTGGGGCTTCTACGTCTAGTATATTTTACCCAAAGTGAGGAAAACATTATGGCAGAAGGGCCTTGTTTAACATACATCGTATGGCTAGGGGTCCCTTCTGGAGGGAGCGGACAAGCCGCCTCCAGCTGGGAGTCCTGTGTACACATACAACAACATAATTTCTTGAACTTACTACTGACTGGCATGCTTAAGAACAGATATCAGACACCAGCGGGTTTTTTTTAAAACACACCTCGTTTGCTTGATTCTTTGCAAAAAATCAATATTCATACAGGACCATACAGAACAGACACCCTCAAATTCTTTAAAAAAATTTTTATCTCACTTGCTTGGCTTTGGCAAAAGTCAATATACATACAGAACCATACAGACCAGACACCAGCGGGTTTTAAAATTTACCTTGCATGCTTGGCTTTTGCGAAAGTTAATAATAGAACAGACAGACTTGGTGGATGATCAGTCCACCCTCACCTTACAGGGGTAGTTCTCTTCTGCAGATGTAGGGCTGTGTCCTGTTCCAGAAATTATTTGCTAGGGGACTCCAGCGAGAAAGCGGTCAAGTGGCCCAGACCGGGTTAGGAGGAGCAGTGGGTGAACCGTTCGGTCTACCGGAATACAAGAATCCTTCGGGTAGGGCGTCTCCGTCGGAGTCTCTCCGTGCTCCTTCTCACATCCACCGGGCCTGACCACCGAACTCATGGAGTACCTGTTCGGGCGCCATTTGAAGAACCGGATTAACCCACTCACTGAGTCTCGGCGACGGGGGGACCGTGCTAGTCTTCCATACCTTGCATACTTAAATGAAATGGAGACACAGGAGCCTTCGTCGGCAGGAGGAACCCAGATTTATTGCAATAGCCCGGGCTATGGAACAGAGTCCCAAGCGAGTCAAGCGCCAGTGCAAAAAAGGCTGCTACTTCACTTGGTAGCTTACATGCCTTTTATACATTTCTTATTACATTCATTTGGCTGTTAGTCCATTGTTCGATCAGGGCAGTGTTTGTTGTTGATTAGCTGTATCCAGGTGATGTTTGTAGTTAGCGACCTGGTCAAGGCAAGGTACACAGTCAAATATTAGTTTTCTGTCAGGTTTCTTTGCCCAGTTGCCTTGATCAAAAAGCCCCGGCTTTACGAGCCATTCTCCGATTGTCTGGATGAAAGTTCAGAAGGCAGACCATTGTCCAGATAACCCGATAATGGTGTCAAGGATGTTTTTATCAGGCTGGGAGCAGGAGAGGAAGAATCCTTTACGCAAGGCATGATTGTCTTGTAGCCTTCCTGTGAACTATTATGAACTGGGGGTTGGGTGCACAACAGTTTCCGGGCAGAAATTCAGGCTGCAAGAATGGATTTTTTTTGTTGTGTTGATAGAATTTTCTCGTACATCAGAGAAAACGACCAGATGGGTCCTGTGAAAGTGTTTGCCACAAAATGGCAATGCAAAAGACCAATGGAGTCCTGGTAAAAATGATTGTCGATCGAAAAATACTTTTCCTCATTGCTGTTGATCTAACAAACTGACTTTTTTACTTTACCTTTTGAGGATGCCTTTGCTTCATCAACTGGGTCATTTCTCATGGAGTCTGTTGACTGGCTAGTGTCTTTCCACAATTTGCCTCTGCCGGGTGCCATCGCACCTACTTGCAACACTTTTTCTTTATACTTCTCTAAGGGCACCTACCACACTTTTGCATTGTCTAGATTAGCTTACTCTGCTTGGTTACGGCTCAAATGACACTGAAATTTTTTTACTTAAAGAACACACTTCCACTTACTTCTGCTGTGCCTGTTTGCCTATACGCCTGTATGTTTTCTCCGATGCTAAAATTCTAGGCTTTTTAATCCAAGATTTTGTAGGCAGTCATTGGCAATTATGGGAGCTTATGGCTGATTTACCGTTTTTTTCAGGTAATCCAGTCTCTAATGGCATACTTCGGACGTAGATGCTGTTTTTTGCCTGCTCTACCTCATAGCCCCCTCAGGGGAGCTGAGGGATATTGCGCTGCCCTGCCTACAGCGTTCGCTCTATGCCTTTCCCAAAAATCTTTTCCTCGGGCTTCCCGGGGCTTGGGGTCGACAACAGATGCAGATTTAGAATCTTTCTTTTCTTAGGTTGATTCTGGAATATACATCAATTTCAGTTTACAGAACGCCGGCGTCCACGTTCAATGCTGCAGGTGGACGGGAACAAGCATGACAAGGCATATATGCATGGTGCACGTCAGGCTACAGCTTGGCAACAGGGGAGGTTCGGCTTCCCAACCTGAAATTGACCAGAGATTTACTCATGTCAAGGGTAGAGGGAGTTCTATTTGTAGTATCGGACGGGGATAGAAAATAAATCCAGACACTAAAATAAAAGTGACCTTGATTATCAACTGAAGTCGTATCTTTAAAAAGTGGCCTAAATTTCCAAATGACAGCCATTTTGAACTTGTAAGACCAGATTTTATATGTGTTTTGCAAGATTTGTATGACTGCATGAATTTGTGTTTGAAGTAGCTTGAGATAGCCAATGTTTGTGGCAATACCAGAGAAACAAATCGGCTCACCAGATCATAAAACAGGCCCACAAGAAACCTGAAAGACTGCTAGATTGTCATGTAGGCCAATCTGTCCCTGTCCATTTCAGAGTTGAGGAAGGAAAGGGAACAACCAAAAATTGGTGTAGATGTAGGAAAAGGGGGTTCTCCACACTGGAATGTTTTTTCCAATGGAAGAAAGGCATTTAAATATAACGGTGCCATTGCACAAATGTACTGGAATTTCACCATGTTTCGTTATGCAAAGCATACAAATATGCATTGGGTAAAATGCCTCTGCCAAAGAGAAAATGGGAATTCCCATGATGTTTCCAGGATTACGCCTGAAAGCTGCAACTGGGAGAAGTTTCCAAACATAAACCAGAAAGGTTTGGAGAATTCCAAAAGTCTTACATCTCCATTCATGCTAGGTCACAGACTTGTGGGAGCGATATACAACTTTACTTTATGAACTGGGTCACAAATATTTTTTTCACATTCACCTGTGATGAATAGTGTGGGCAAGCACGTTCCTAATTAATTTTGAGTCCTTTGGTGTACACGCTCTTTGCATTAAAGCAGTTGTGCACTCTATATTTTAGTTACAGGGGCCAGCCTTTTAATGAGGTATCTAAAAAGCAAATAGTGGTAACCACCATACAAAGACCTAAGAGTATGTATTATTGAGTTAGTCTATCATGAAACTGAGTTTGTTTTAGATATTTAAATTCGACTTGAGCAAACCTACTTAGAACAGATGTGGTTCAAAATGTACAGACTTTCAGGAGCCAAATGTTTCTTTGTTAACAGGTAGGGCTTTAAAAGGTACTTCAAAACACAAAAATGTTTCTACCCTCTGTGGTTAATCAAATGGCTCGGTTAGAGTCCTTTCATAGAAGAGAGACAGAAATGAGCTCGCTGTCACCAGAAAGAATACCTCACATAATCAAAGTCACACCGAGTTTAGAAAAATATCAAAATAATTTTATTCATTTTCTTTAATGGCCATATATCATTTCATTTAGAAACAGGGTACCAACATATGGATGATGTGGTACTAAAAATCAAAAAATGTTTTTTACATACACCCCAAACCACAGACACAAACAACACACTCATTCACAAAAGTCACACCTTCAATACTTGCAGGCATAATCACACAATCCAAATACATTCAAAACTCTTCAAGCTTCAAGAGTCGGATGTTGCACAATAAATCTGTCCGAAACAATTTTTTCCCCGGCACAGAGATGGAGACAAGGTGGCCTGGAGACAGGACAGATAGCCAAACACCAACGTGCGTTTCGGTGCAAGGCCAGATCTATGGCCACACCTTCATCAGGTCAATCAGAGTAGGGGTTTGGAGAGAAAGGGAATACAGCATTCAAATCTGCAATAAAAACAACATCACATGTTCTTTTTAAAATACAACCGTTGCTTAGTGTGAACATTTTACTTTATACTTTTTAAACAACCAGCATATTTATGCTACCCAATTTCATATACATTCTGGTAGAAACAGCGAGCCCAAAAACTGTAGAGACAGGTCTCATAATAAAGATTACTTAGTCAAACTACACCCATGCGGATCCAATCAAGCCACACAATAGAAGACTTAATACACAAATGGTCTTCTCAACCGATTAGGAGGCATCCTATAGCCATATAGTACTCATAGAGGCTGGTAGAGAAGCTAAAATATGGGGAGTCCCCGCAATCTAATAGAGAATCTATCAATAAATTCATGCAGAGAGCTAAATCTCATTCAACTTACCAGCCAATAGATAACGGTATCTGGTGTTTGGTGTGACAAGGTCACCAAAGATTCCACTTCATTCAGTAAGAAACTGGGGCTGGGGGAAATAACAAGGCCTAGCATGAGTCTCATACTCTAGCGAACAGGAAAACCTAGCGTTTTAGGGTCCTCGGCTGCAAGAGACTAAGCGATGCTAAACAGCTTAACCTTACCCAAAGACAGATAGAGGCTTTCTATTAATGGAAGATCAGCTGCTGGTCCATTCAGGAATCGACAGAAGCGCAAAGTTCGATCAGGCACACGGCAGAAAAGGTGTAAGAACACGAATCCCGTGTTAGCATTTTCCGCGCATCACAATCTAAAGGGAAAAAGAGGCAGATGAAAACAAACCACAGCTTCGGGTCCCGGTTCGAATTAAAGACCCACAGAATTAAAAACAACTGATGCCATAATTTAAGCCTGCACCTCTACGGTATGGCAATTACAGACTGGGGATCCATACTTGCTCCATAATCAGAGCGATACATGGCCCAGAAACACCCTCAGCAATGGAATTGTTACCTGGTTGAGACTGAGAGGTTCGTCAATCTGGGGTTCCAGATAACGGGACAATAAAGTTCTTTAACTCAAAACCTACGCAGGGAGGAATTGAACACTGGGTCAAAAAAGTCAGGTAACTAATGAAGGTGTTTCATAAGAAAAAACATTCAAAGGCAGTCCCAGATGTCAATAAAGTAAGAGGAAAGTTTACAACAGAGGCCACTTTAATCATTTCCTCCGACAGATAACGAAGTCTCAGAACAAGATAGGCAAAACGGACCCAATTAGTTGCACACTGAGAACTCCGAGATGTATATACGGGGCCAGGCAATAAACAATAAAAAAAAGATGGCTCCGAATCGTAATACATTCCCCCGTCCATGAAAACAAACGGAGATAATGTCACGAAACGCGGGTCAGCAAATAGGTTCCCCCTGAGCCCCACGGTCCATTCAGGCATAGCGACATTTAATAAGGCTAGAGATGGGGTGGCTTCCAGGGCCAACCTACCTGAAGGAACCAGGATAGGAGGCAATCCAATGGCATCAACTACGCGCACAGCCCGAACGGCCCTCGGATGAACCCGGAATTACGCGTAGCAGAAGCCCGCGAGATTTAAATCGGGCATCAAGAAAATGAACGGCCAATGGGAACAAACCAACAGGGTATGGCAAGTGTAAAGCAACGGAATGGAACCACACACGCATGTTTAAACATTCGATCGTGCATATGACTGAAAGGCTGCCAACCTGAAAGAAAAAACGGCACTGGAACATAAATACCCAGAGCACACTTACAGATTTAAATCGCCTCAAACTAGTGCCGAAAAAACTAAGGCGAGCTGGGGGACAGGGGCAAAGAAGTTCATACAGATTTACTCGTGTTAGCCCACAATAGAACCCTTCACCAAAAAAGGGGGACTCAAGAATTTCCCGATAGAGACAGGTCGCAGTATAACACCAATGGGGAACAAGGCCCAGATCTCATAGAGACTTGCCCCGTAAATTTAGTCAAAAGATCATCGCCAGACAACCCGAGGAAGAGTACAAACGAAAAAACTGGGCCAATGCTCTCAGAAATCAACTCCATTGAAAAATGGCATTCTCCCAAGGGCAGTGCTCGTTTAGGCCCTTCTTAACTGAATTTAATAGGAAAATCCAAAACACTTCCCTTTTCTTCCTGAGGGAGGAACTGTCCTTGCCGGCTATTGTACATACCCTCTCCAGGATCGATCATTCCAGGTCAAGCTTGGAATGATTGGCTTTCATCCAGTGTTGCACAAGTGGAGCCCCACTTTTCATGTTTCTAATACTAGATTTATGCTCACATGTTCTTTTTAAAATACAACCGTTGCTTAGTGTGAACATTTTACTTTATACTTTTTAAACAATTCGCATAATTATGCTACCCAATTTCATATACATTCTGGTAAAAACAGCGAGCCCAAAAACTGTACAGAGAGGTCTCATAATAAAGATTACTTAGTCAAACTACACCCATGCGGATCCAATCAAGCCACACAACACATGGTCAGTGACGGCTACCGCCCCTCTCCCTGTATGCCCACTTTAACCCAGAACACAATGAAACGGAACAGGATTTGTCTTTGGAAGGCGGGGGGTCACAAGACCACCCTGCCGTATTTATTAAGATACAAAATAATAAAATTGTTAAACAAAATATACAATTTTTATGCAAAAATATTCAGAAACATTTAGATACATTCATATCAACAATTGTGATCGGCTAGCCTTAACAAGATTCTAATACAGCTTGTTTCCCAACCGAATCTAACTTCCTCATCTGAAAATTCTTGCATACTAACATTTATGGCGATATGGCAAGGTCGTTAACCGGTGTCAGGTCTTACAACCTGCGCCCTTACGCAGGTGCGCATGCGCAGCCGGGCCTGTTAATTACCCGGTCCACCCCTGCAGCCGAGCCCGTTAATTACTCGGTCCACCCTTGCAGCCGAGCCCGTTAATTACTCGGTCCACCCATGCAGCTGAGCCCGTTAATTACTCGGTCCACCCATGCAGCCGAGCCCGTTAATTACTCGGTCCACCCCGTGAACTTCATTTAACCAGTGAAGGAGGGCCCTAACTTGCGTTACCAGATGCCCCTGAAGTTCTAGGAGGGGCCAGTGACCCCTCCTCCCCCTGGGCGGACACCTCCAAAGGATGATGCCGTCCCCTAAGACCTTAAAATAGCTGCTTACCGGTCATGACCTTACCGCCACAGGCCAACATTCTTACGGACGATCTGGCCTCCCCCCTTCCTATTCCTCAGAAAGGTCATGTTCCCTTCGCATATCCCTCTAGCCATGCTAATATGTTGTTCGACCACAGAACGTTCCCAGCCTCAGTCAAGTGCACCCCGTCCCGCAGGTAGAAATGCTCCCCCCAAATACACCTGTGAGGAATCGTCTGCAACCGGGGGGCTCGAAACAATTTGTCCAACTGTGTGTTGATCCTCTTTACCGAGTGATTCAACGCCTTAACCGAGTCCCCCCCTCGCCACTGCCAACAAGGAATAAGTTGCGACCAGACTACCGTGCAACCCGCGCATGTTCTAGACACCCACCCCGCAGTGGATATGATTTAATCTATCAGGATGTGTCTCCCCAGTTTGGTCAAATCATTCTCCCCCAGGCGAAGTATCACCACTGACGGGGGGGCGGGTTGCTGAGATAATATTTCCAAAAAGTAGTCCTTGATCTGCCTAATGCCCAAGCCTCCCCTCCCGAAGAAGGAGACGAAGAACCCCTCTTCGTCAGCCTTTCTCATTCTGTCACCTGCAAGAAATACATTTTTCGCATGCCGAACATAAGAGTGGCCCACGATCCAAATCACCATTGTCCGACGATCTTCTTGTTGCTTGTGTTGCGATGCTGATGTTTCCTGCCGACATTCGGCAAGTTCCTCTCCCGCGTGACAGGTTCGAGAAACTGCAAAACCAAGAGATACCAAGCGTGAGTCATCTGGCTATGTCACAACATGTCAACACGTACATACCGTTTGTAACACTCAGAAGACCACCTCCCAATCCTTTTAACCTTTTCGTCTGGGAGTCCCCCTACAACTGCCTCAGTTGCTGCCCCGATTCTGAAAGAGTGGGAGCCAAATTCCGTGGGATCCAGGCCCGCTTTTGCGACAGTCGGGTCCAGGACTTTCTTAAACTGATATCTGGTCAAAGGAGTACCATCCATGTGACACAATAGTGCCCCCCCAGCGTACCGTCCCGCTGCCTTCTAAAAGCCTCTACATGCGAGACTGGGCAACAAGGGTTGGTCCGAGCCCGGTGAAGCACTTTGGTATCCCCCCTTCCCTCCTGGTCAGTCTTCGATCTTTGAATCGTTACCCACATGGTATCATCATGGATCACCACACAGCCCACTTGCAGGCCGCCTATTTTGTCAAATTTTGATGCAGCTACTAGCTCACCTATTCTTAGGGCCCCATAAAATGCTAGTGTGAACGCCGCTTTGAAAAGCAGCACCTCCCATGACGAACTACAGACACCCTGGAGTGCTAACAACAGGGCTGTGAGCCTTACACGCCCAATCGGCTTTCTCGGATCTGTCGAGTGTCCCTGCATACGACGCCAGCCCCTCAAAGCCTTGCGCACTACAAACGTGTTCCTAGGGTCCCTTACGCCCCTAGCTTGTGCGAAAAAGGAAACTGCCGCCCTGTGCCTGTTTGCGGCGGCCACCAAACGCCCTTCTTTATGCATCAACTCTAGGTATGCAACAAAACTGTCCTCCTGTGCCCAACTAGCCTCCCAACTGTGCCCTAAGAAAGTACAGTAAGACAAGAACTCCCCTTCGTATGCTGTCTTGGTCCTGGGAGCTAAGCTAGATGCCACGAGGTACGGTAGTCTAGGGCACCAATCCGCCAGAGAGCAACCGGGAAAGGTGCTGGCGATGGGTCTGCTGCTTGAAGCTGCTCCCTGAACACCTGCATTTTAAAGCGGGAAAGGGCATCAGCTGCATTATTGAGAACGCCTGGCACATGTTTGGCCCTGAAAGTCACATTCCATTTTAAACATTGTAGCACAATCTCCTTTACCAAGCGCAGTATGAATGGACACCGTGCCGCTTGCTGGTTAATGCATTCTACCACGCTCATGTTGTCCGACCAGAACACCAATGACTGATTGCTAAGGTGCTCCGGCCAGACCATCAGTGCTACCCATATCGGGAATAGTTCCAGGAATCCGATGTTGTTGGTCAATCCCCACGTCCCCCATTCCTCAGGCCACTTCTGGGCGACCCACTTGGTTCCCAGGATGGCGCAGATGCCCACGCTACCAGCAGCGTCTGTCCATAAACCCAACTCTGCTGATGTCGTGGGGGGGCCAGGCCACACTACACTGCCATTAAAATCCTCCAGGAATGCCGTCCTTATCCTCATATCCTGGCGGACCTCAGCTGACAGCTCAGTGCGGTGATGTTTCTCTCTCAAACCCTTCATAGCTTGGGCAATCGACCGAGAGAAGGGGCGTGCCATTGGGATAACTCGCAATGCAAAGTTCAATTGACCCAGCGTCTCCTGTAGCTGCTGCAAGTTAACCTTCTCCTTGAGGAGGCACTGGCGCAAGGCCGCCCTAAACTTCAATACCTTGTCTTTGGGTAACCTGAAGCACCCTTCCAATGAATCAATCTCGATGCCCAAGAACTCTAAACAGGTGCTCGGGCCGACCGTCTTCCCGGGCGCTAGCGGAACCTCGAAAGTCCGCATGAGCACGCAAAATTCCTGCAATGCCCAGGCACACTCCTGAGTCCCCGCCGCTCCCAGGAAAAGGAAGTCGTCCAAATAATGCATGACCTGTTGGTGGCCCGTGGCCTGTCTCATGACCCACTCCAAAAAAGAGCTAAAAGTCTCAAAGTACGCACAAGAAATCGAGCAACCCATAGGCATGCATTTGTCCATGTAAAACCTTTCCTCAAAAGTGAAACCAAGTAAGTGGTGGTCCAAAGGATGCACCGGCAACAGATGAAAGGCGGATTCAATATCCGATTTGGCCATGAGAGTGCCCCGCCCCAACCCCCGCAATAGCTCCACTGCTTGGTCAAAGGAAGCATACTTCACACAACAAATTCCTTTGTCTATCGCATCATTCAAGGACGCCCCTCTCGGTGCGGATAAGTTGTGGATCAGTCTAAACTCGCCCTTCTCTTTCTTGGGGACTACGCCCAATGGTGAACACACAAAATCGTGGACTGGGACTTCCTGGAATGGCCCGCTATCCTGCCCAGAGAAAGTTCCTTTTGGATCTTAGCCCTAACTACCGCAGGATTATGTTGTACTGATAACTGATTCCTACAGTGCGCACTGCCTGTGTATCCCCCAGCCGGGATCCGGAAACCTTGGGAGAAACCTTCCTGTAGTAAAGCAGCTGCAGCGTTGTCTGGGTATCTATTCAACCATGGGATCATTGCCAGGACATTAATGGGGGAGGGGCTAACCGTGCACCCAGCGCTACTCTGGTTTCTTTCCCCCTCTCTGACTCTGGTTACCACTTCTAGATCTGCATGTTGTCTCAGGATGGGAGGTGTGACCACAGATTGCGCATGCATGTCTGAATCGACATGTGCCGGCCGTCCTTGTACAGGAACGCTTATTAAAGTCCCAACACACACCCTTCCTTTCCCCGCCGCTTCCCCTATTCTTCCCTGGGAACTCATTCCCCGGCGCCGCACGAAAGGGCTGCTGGGTTTTAGCGGGGAACACACTGGCTACGGTCGCGGGCTGGGCAGGGGCCATGCTCCCTGCGAACTGTTTATGCCACGACAGCGAGTCCACCTTGTCCCTTGTTAACGACAAGTCGAACTCCTTCGATTTCCTGAAATTAACATCATATTCCTTCCATGCGTCCCCAGTATACTGTTAGCTCCAACCCACAATCCTGCTTTGATAGCAAGCCATTGCCGCATGCACATTTGGAGGGCGTTCAACACTGATAGCCGTAAGGATGGAGAAGGCCCTGATCGAATTGCGCAGAGTTTCCTCCACCCTAAACTTCGCACACTGTACTCTCCATTCACTAGGATGCATCCATTCCTTTAGCATTTTGGCATTTTCCATTTCCCTATTGTCTAATAGCAAAGAGAAAATATATATGTACTTTCCCGCCCAAATAATTTCTTTCACTGCCCGAGAAACATGTTGCGCTAAATCTTCGCTCCTAGACGGGATCGTACCGTCCCCTAAAAGAGGCAGGGCTACCTCCTTACCATTACCGGACACCGGGGCCAGTCCTGCGTCGCTTCCATTCGGTCGAGCGGCATCCAAACCTGCAGAAGAAGGAGAAACAGAGGCCGCAGCCGCACTCGCAACTGTTCCCGCCCTAATCTTTTCCACCATCTTGGCCGCCTCAGCGGCATGGTCTAGTGTTGAGGGCATCATACCCCCCTTCTGCAGCCAGGGAAGTATAGCCGCTATCTGCGCCGTTAACTCGGGAGGGATCTGAGGTTCGGAATCGGGTACTGCTGCCGGCACCACCGGCGGGGGAGGCGCCATGGGTGCCGGCACGGGAGGCCACGGAAGTGGGCCTACTGGGGCAGGCGGCGACGGCCTGACAGGAGTGGCCCCTGTTGGCAAGGCGGGAGCCGGTGCCATGGGAGTCGGGAGTACCGGCTCTGGGGTAGCGGGCACCGCCACTGGTGCATGAGCAGGTGCACCATGCCTTGGTCTTTTAGACTTGCTCCTTTTAGGTGAGGAGTCGGAAGCCCCCTCCAGCAAAGGCGCATCAATCTGCCGCTTGGGTCTACCGCGTGGGCCTGCGATATCATCCATCCTTTGCATCATACGTGCCTCTAGGCCGTCAACCTTATTCAATCTCTTATCCATGGCATTCATCTTACGCATCATGGCCTGCAACATCAACTCCATTTTTGACCCCTTAGCGCCCTTGGCTCCCGGCATTTTTGACTATTGATCGATTCGCTTACTGCTCGGTTTCTCAACCTGTGCGCCCTGTACCTTCACGAGATGGAGGATGCGCAGGGGGCTATGAGCACCACGCAACTGCGACCGCAACACCGGCTTTCCAAGTGTTAGGGGTGGCCAAACTCTAACGTAGACACACCCGGCGGCCACAGGAAGCGATAAAATGCAAACCCCGCTTTTCTCTTACTGTCGATGCCTTGCGTGTCCTGTACTCTACAGAGCCACTGTACACCGGTATACCGCGTGAACGCTTCGGTCTTTACGATCAACTCTCCGTCTGTCTGCTTCCAACGTCACGCTACCACACACTCCTAGCAGCAATCCTTGACCTGAAAGATAAAACAGAAAATTAGGAGGCCCCGAGCGCGGGGCACGACCAGTGTGGGGGAGCGTCAGGCGACAAGAAGGGCCAACTGAGCGCTCCCCCCTCCTTGTTTCCCAGGGACGCGGGGAGGGGGCGGGCCGCCCCCTCCCCTCACCCCTCGACGCCCGCCCCCTTGACCCAGAAGACTGCACCATGCCTCCCGGGTCAGGGATTGGGCGTCGGCCGTCTGGTGGTGTGGCGCACACCTCCCGCGTATCCATTGGGCGCCAGGAGATCACGCCCCCACACCACCGGGAGGCAAGGGGAGAGGAGATCGCCGCACCGCCATGCAGGTGGGGGGCCAAGGGCCCCCCCTTTGCAAAAGACATAATACACAAATGGTCTTCTCAACCGATTAGGAGGCGTCCTATAACCATATAGTACTCATAGAGGCTGGTAGAGAAGCTAAAATATGGAGAGCCCCCGCAATCTAATAGGGAATCTATCAATAAATTCATGCAGAGAGTTAAATCTCATTCAACTTACCGACCAATAGATAACGGTATCTGGTTTCGGTGTGACAAGGTCACCAAAAGATTCCACGTCACTCAGTAAGAAACTGGGGCTGAGGGAAATACCAAGGCCTAGCATGAGTCTCATACTCTAGCGAGCAGGAAAACCTAGCATTTTAGGGTCCTCGGCTGCAAGAGACTAGGCGATGCTAAACAGCGTACACTTGCCCAAAGTCAGATAGAGGCTTTCTATTAATGGAAGATCAGCTGCTGGTCCATTCAGGAATCGACAGAAGAGCAAACTTCGGTCGGGCAAATGGCAGAAAAGGTGTAAGAACACGAATCCCTTGTTAGCATTTCCCGCGCATCACGATCTAAAGGGAAAAAGAGGCCGATGAACACAAACCACAGCTTCGGGTCCCGGTTTGAATTAAAGACCCACAGAATCAAAATCAACCGATGCCTTATTTTAAGCCTGCACCTTTACGGTATGGCAATTACAGACTGGGGATCCATACTTGCTCCATAATCAGAGCGATACATGGCCCAGAAAGACCCTCAGCAATGGAATTATTACCTGGTTGCGACTGAGAGGTTCGTCAATCTGGGGTTCCGGAAAACGGGACAATAAAGTTCTTTATTTCAAAATCTACGCAGGGAGGAATTAAACACTGGGTCAAAAACGACCGGTAACTAATTAAGGTGTTTCGTAGGAAAAAATATTCAAAGACAGTCCCAGATGTCAATAAAGTAAGAGGACAGTTTACGACAGAGGCCACTTTAATCATTTCCTCCGACAGATAACGGAGTCTCAGAACAAGATAGGCAAAACGGACCCAATTAGTCGCACACTGAGAACTGCGAAATGTATATACGGGGCCAGGCAATAAACAATGAAAAAATATGGCTCCCAATCGTAATACATTCACCTGTCCATGAAAACAGAGATTATGTCACGAAACACGGGTCAGCAAATAGGTTCCCCCTGAGCCCCAAGGTCCATTCAGGCATAGCGACAATTAATAAGGTTAGAGATAGGGAGGCTTCCATGGCCAACCTACCTGAAGGAACCAGGATACGAGGCAATCCAATGGCATCAACTACGTGCTCAGACCGAACGGCCCTCGGATGAACCCGGAAGTACGCGTAGCAGAAGCCGGCGAGATTTAAATCGGGCGTCAAGAAAATGAACAGCCAATGGGAACTAACCAACAGGGTATGGCAAGAGTAAAGCAACGGAATGGAACCACACACGCATGTTTAAACATTTGATCGCGCATATGAATAAAAGGCTGCCAACCTGAAAAAAAAACTGCACTGGAAAAAAAATTACCCAGAGCACACTTACAGATTCAAATCGCCTCAAACTAGTGCCGAAAAAACTAAGGCGAGCTAGGTAAGGGACAAAGAAGTTCATACAGATTTACTCGTGTCAGCCCACAATAGAACACTTCACCAAAAAAGGGGGACTCAAGAATTTCCAAATAGAGACAGGTCGCAGTATAACACAAATGGGGAACAAGGCCCAGATCTCATAGAGACTTGCCCCGTAAATTTAGTCAAAAGATCATTGCCAGACATCCCGAGGAAGGGTACAAACAAACACAACGGGCGAATGCTCTCAGAAAGCAACTCCATTAAACAATGGCATTCTCCCAAGGGCAGTGCTCGTTTAGGCCCTTCCTAACTGAATTTAATGGGAAAATCCAAAACACTTCCCTTTTCTTCCTAAGGGAGGAACTGTCCTTGCCGGCTATGGTACGTACCCTCTCCAAGATCCACCATTTCAGGTCAAGCTCGGAATGATTGGCTTTCATCCAGTGTTGCACAAGTGGAGCCCCACTTTTCATGTTTCTAATACTAGATTTATGCTCACATGTTCCTTTTAAAATACAACCGTTGCTTAGTGTGAACATTTTACTTTATACTTTTTAAACAATTCGCATAATTATGCTACCCAATTTCATATACATTCTGGTAAAAACAGCGAGCCCAAACTCATTCCCCGGCGCCGCACGAAAGGGCTGCTGGGTTTTAGCGGGGAACACACTGGCTACGGTCGCGGGCTGGGCAGGGGCCATGCTCCCTGCGAACTGTTTATGCCACAACAGCAAGTCCACCTTGTCCCATGTTAACGACAAGTCGAACTCCTTCGATTTCCTGAAATTAACATCATATTCCTTCCATGCGTCCCCAGTATACTGTTAGCTCCAACCCACAATCCTGCTCTGATAGCAAGCCATTGCCGCATGCACATTTGGAGGGCGTTCAACACTGATAGCCGTAAGGATGGAGAAGGCCCTGATCGAATTGCGCAGAGTTTCCTCCACCCTAAACTTCGCACACTGTACTCTCCATTCACTAGGATGCATCCATTCCTTTAGCATTTTGGCATTTTCCATTTCCCTATTGTCTAATAGCAAAGAGAAAATATATATGTACTTTCCCGCCCAAATAATTTCTTTCACTGCCCGAGAAACATGTTGCGCTAAATCTTCGCTCCTAGACGGGATCGTACCGTCCCCTAAAAGAGGCAGGGCTACCTCCTTACCATTACCGGACACCGGGGCCAGTCCTGCGTCGCTTCCATTCGGTCGAGCGGCATCCAAACCTGCAGAAGAAGGAGAAACAGAGGCCGCAGCCGCACTCGCAACTGTTCCCGCCCTAATCTTTTCCACCATCTTGGCCGCCTCAGCGGCATGGTCTAGTGTTGAGGGCATCATACCCCCCTTCTGCAGCCAGGGAAGTATAGCCGCTATCTGCGCCGTTAACTCGGGAGGGATCTGAGGTTCGGAATCGGGTACTGCTGCCGGCACCACCGGCGGGGGGGGGCACCATGGGTGCCGGCACGGGAGGCCACGGAAGTGGGCCTACTGGGGCAGGCGGCGACGGCCTGACAGGAGTGGCCCCTGTTGGCAAGGCGGGAGCCGGTGCCATGGGAGTCGGGAGTACCGGCTCTGGGGTAGTGGGCACCGCCACTGGTGCATGAGCAGGTGCACCATGCCTTGGTCTTTTAGACTTGCTCCTTTTAGGCAAAGAGTCGGAAGCCCCCTCCAGCAAAGGCGCATCAATCTGCCGCTTGGGTCTACCGCGTGGGCCTGCGATATCATCCATCCTTTCCATCATACGTGCCTCTAGGCCGTGAACCTTATTCAATCTCTTATCCATGGCATTCATCTTACGCATCATGGCCTGCAACATCAACTCCATTTTTGACCCCTTAGCGCCCTTGGCTCCCGGCATTTTTGACTATTGATCGATTCGCTTACTGCTCGGTTTCGCAACCTGTGCGCCCTGTACCTTCACGAGATGGAGGATGCGCAGGGGGCTATGAGCACCACGCAACTGCGACCGCAACACCGGCTTTCCAAGTGTTAGGGGTGGCCAAACTCTAACGTAGACACACCCGGCGGCCACAGGAAGCGATAAAATGCAAACCCCGCTTTTCTCTTACTGTCGATGCCTTGCGTGTCCTGTACTCTACAGAGCCACTGTACACCGGTATACCGCGTGAACGCTTCGGTCTTTACGATCAACTCTCCGTCTGTCTGCTTCCAACGTCACGCTACCACACACTCCTAGCAGCAATCCTTGACCTGAAAGATAAAACAGAAAATTAGGAGGCCCCGAGCGCGGGGCACGACCAGTGTGGGGGAGCGTCAGGCGACAAGAAGGGCCAACTGAGCGCTCCCCCCTCCTTGTTTCCCAGGGACGCGGGGAGGGGGCGGGCCGCCCCCTCCCCTCACCCCTCGACGCCCGCCCCCTTGACCCAGAAGACTGCACCATGCCTCCCGGGTCAGGGATTGGGCGTCGGCCGTCCGGTGGTGTGGCGCACACCTCCCGCGTATCCATTGGGCGCCAGGAGATCACGCCCCCACACCACCGGGAGGCAAGGGGAGAGGAGATCGCCGCACCGCCATGCAGGTGGGGGGCCAAGGGCCCCCCCTTTGCAAAAGACATAATACACAAATGGTCTTCTCAACCGATTAGGAGGCGTCCTATAACCATATAGTACTCATAGAGGCTGGTAGAGAAGCTAAAATATGGAGAGCCCCCGCAATCTAATAGGGAATCTATCAATAAATTCATGCAGAGAGTTAAATCTCATTCAACTTACCGACCAATAGATAACGGTATCTGGTTTCGGTGTGACAAGGTCACCAAAAGATTCCACGTCACTCAGTAAGAAACTGGGGCTGAGGGAAATACCAAGGCCTAGCATGAGTCTCATACTCTAGCGAGCAGGAAAACCTAGCGTTTTAGGGTCCTCGGCTGCAAGAGACTAGGCGATGCTAAACAGCGTACACTTGCCCAAAGTCAGATAGAGGCTTTCTATTAATGGAAGATCAGCTGCTGGTCCATTCAGGAATCGACAGAAGAGCAAACTTCGGTCGGGCAAATGGCAGAAAAGGTGTAAGAACACGAATCCCTTGTTAGCATTTCCCGCGCATCACGATCTAAAGGGAAAAAGAGGCCGATGAACACAAACCACAGCTTCGGGTCCCGGTTTGAATTAAAGACCCACAGAATCAAAATCAACCGATGCCTTATTTTAAGCCTGCACCTTTACGGTATGGCAATTACAGACTGGGGATGCATACTTGCTCCATAATCAGAGCGATACATGGCCCAGAAAGACCCTCAGCAATGGAATTGTTACCTGGTTGCGACTGAGAGGTTCGTCAATCTGGGGTTCCGGAAAACGGGACAATAAAGTTCTTTATTTCAAAATCTACGCAGGGAGGAATTAAACACTGGGTCAAAAACGACCGGTAACTAATTAAGGTGTTTCGTATGAAAAAATATTCAAAGAAAGTCCCAGATGTCAATAAAGTAAGAGGACAGTTTACGACAGAGGCCACTTTAATTATTTCCTCCGACAGATAACGGAGTCTCAGAACAAGATAGGCAAAACGGACCCAATTAGTCGCACACTGAGAACTCCGAAATGTATATACGGGGCCAGGCAATAAACAATGAAAAAATATGGCTCCCAATCGTAATACATTCACCTGTCCATGAAAACAAACGGAGATTATGTCACGAAACACGGGTCAGCAAATAGGTTCCCCCTGAGCCCCAAGGTCCATTCAGGCATAGCGACAATTAATAAGGTTGGAGATAGGGAGGCTTCCATGGCCAACCTACCTGAAGGAACCAGGATACGAGGCAATCCAATGGCATCAACTACTTGCTCAGACCGAACGGCCCTCGGATGAACCCGGAAGTACGCGTAGCAGAAGCCGGCGAGATTTAAATCGGGCGTCAAGAAAATGAACAGCCAATGGGAACTAACCAACAGGGTATGGCAAGAGTAAAGCAACGGAATGGAACCACACACGCATGTTTAAACATTTGATCGCGCATATGAATAAAAGGCTGCCAACCTGAAAAAAAAACTGCACTGGAAAAAAAATTACCCAGAGCACACTTACAGATTCAAATCGCCTCAAACTAGTGCCGAAAAAACTAAGGCGAGCTAGGTAAGGGACAAAGAAGTTCATACAGATTTACTCGTGTCAGCCCACAATAGAACACTTCACCAAAAAAGGGGGACTCAAGAATTTCCAAATAGAGACAGGTCGTAGTATAACACCAATGGGGAACAAGGCCCAGATCTCATAGAGACTTGCCCCGTAAATTTAGTCAAAAGATCATTGCCAGACATCCCGAGGAAGGGTACAAACAAACACAACGGGCGAATGCTCTCAGAAAGCAACTCCATTAAACAATGGCATTCTCCCAAGGGCAGTGCTCGTTTAGGCCCTTCCTAACTGAATTTAATGGGAAAATCCAAAACACTTCCCTTTTCTTCCTAAGGGAGGAACTGTCCTTGCCGGCTATGGTACGTACCCTCTCCAAGATCCACCATTTCAGGTCAAGCTCGGAATGATTGGCTTTCATCCAGTGTTGCACAAGTGGAACCCCACTTTACATATTTCTAAAACTATATTTATGCTCACCAATCAGGTCTCTACATTCACGCCCTGTCTCCCCAACATTGGGCAATCCACACGGACAGATGACAACGTACACTACGTTAGACGAGCGACAATTACTCATTCCATTTAATTTAATGGTGTAGTTATTGATTGTAAGGGTATTACCCACCAGAACATGTGGGCATGCTTGGCATGTACCACAACGGTGGTGGCCCTCGACAGGAGGAAGTCCGAGGACTTCCGTCTGTTTACTCTTAACGGGTACCGACACCACACCACGTACCAAATGGTTGCGTAAATTTTGGTTTCTGCTGAAAGCAAAGAGTGGTTTCGGTATCGCTTTTTCTTGATATCCAATGTTCAGAAGATACCATAGGGAGTTCACAGCTTGTCTGAGTTTGTGATTGATGGTCGAATGTCTTGTGAAACACACCAAACGATCTTGGGTCCCGGATGTGCACTCTTGAAACATGCTTTCCCTATTTTAGTATTGTGTGCGCTTGAAAGAATCACGAATGAGTCTTGATGGATATCCACGCAGGGCCAATTTGGTTTTTAAAATATCGGCCTGAAGGAGGAATTCCTTAGTCTCAGTACAATTCGTCCGGAGACGGAGGAATTGGCTGAATGGAATAGAGTCCCGCTGACAACGTGGGTGGAAACTCCCATACTCAAGAAGGGTGTTTTCAGCTGTAGGCTTGGTGTACAACAATACCAATAATTCGCCTTTAGCGTGTTTAACCCACACATCGAGGAATTCCACTTTGGTATCACTTGAATTAGCGGAAAGTTTCAAGTTAGGATCAGCTGAATTAATCCATAATACAAAGTCATTCAGGGATTCTTGGTCGCCACTCCATACGAAAAAAATGTCGTCAATGAAACACGACCATGCTCGCACGTTTTTAAAAAAGAGGGCCATTTCATTGTATATGTTAACATCCTCGAATTTGCCCATGTACAGACAGGCGGCGCTGGGGGCACAAGAGGCCCCCATGCTGATTCCTTGTACCTGGTGGAAATAATCTATATTGAACTAAAAACAATTCTCACCCAATACAATTCTGAGGGATCACTGAAATAATATCGAGGGACAAAATATCGACTTGCAAAAATATCGTGGACAAAATATAGACAGTCAAAATATCGAGTTTGTATCTACAAACAGGTAAGTACAAAAATATTGAGTACAAAATATCGTTTACAATAATATAGATGTAAAAAATATCGACTTTATTAAAAACAGTGTTAAATTAAATTAATATTAAAATTTAATTATTAAAATATACTTAAAAATACTTACATTAACTTTAAATAATAAATGAAAATAATAAAATAAAATGTTTACAATCTTATTTGTTAAAACATATATATATAGTAACATACTATAATTAAATAAGATACTATTATATTACCGTACGATACCAGAAGTGTAAAAAATACTATTCCCACTCCAAAGAGTGCAAGCGTAGGGAAAGCGTTGGATAGCGTAGGGGTTAAAATTACTATTCCCACTCCAGTGGGTGCAACAGTAGGGAAAACTGACCCTGGACCCAAAAAATACCCCTTTACCCAAAAACCCAAAACTGACCCTGATCCCTAAAAATACCCCTTTACCCAAAAACCCAAAACTGACCCTGAACCCTAAAAATACCCCTTTACCCAAAAACTGAAAACTGACCCTGAACCCTAAAAATACCCCTTTACCCAAAAACTGAAAACTGACCCTGAACCCTAAAAATACCCCTTTACCCAAAAACTGAAAACTGACCCTGAACCCTAAAAATACCCCTTTACCCAAAAACTGAAAACTGACCCTGAACCCTAAAAATACTCCTTTACCCAAAATTAATTAATATTATTTAATTACCAATTAATTATTAATTAACAATAACAATAAAGTAAATATATTAGCACATTAGCTGTAATTAATTTAATGTAATAATTAATATTATTTTTTACCAATTAATTAATTAACAATAACTAAAAAATATATATATAAATAAATTACTCTAATTAATGTAAATAACTAATAAATATTATTTAATTACCAATTAATTACTAATTAAAAATATGTACTAAATTATATTAATTAATTAACTAATTAATATTAATTAATTACCAATTAATTAATAATTAAAAATATTTACAAACATATATTAATTAATTAATTATTATTAAATTACTCCCCACCCTTATCCCCTATTAACCCAACATCCCGCTCCTAAACATTAACTACAATTTATATTACTATTAATAATTTTTTTTTATTTTTTTAACCTTTTTTCAACATATTATTGAAATTTTTTACTTTGACTATTTATATATATTTTGTCGATATTTTTGTACTCGATATTTTTTTAACATTAATTTAATCGATATTTTGACCAACAATATTTTTGTTATCGATATTTTATTATTATCGATATTTTTTACTCGATATTTTGTCCATTCGATATTTTTGAGTCGATATTTTGTCTGTGCACCAATTCTGAGGCAATCAAGAATCAGGGGAGCATTGGGGAGATCGTTCTGATTCAGCAGGATTTCTTCAAGGACCCGAATGGCACCATCCTGGGGTATGTTAGAATACAACAATTCTAAGTCCATGGTTACCAGCAATTCTGATCTATGGTCGAAGGGCATTTTCTCCGCTTTAGAAATAAAGTGACCAGTATCTTTAACAAAAGATTTTAGTTGGCTAACCAACGGTTTCAAGAACCGGTCAGCATATTTCGAAAGGGGCTCCATGGCCGCCCCTATCGTGGATACGATGGGTCGCATCAGAGGGTCCATGATGTCCTTATGGACCTTGGGAAGGCCATAAATGATCGGCATTCTGCTGTAAGTAGGGGTTAGATACTCTGCTTCTTTTGTGCAGATGTATCCCTGTGCTACCGCCGAGTTCACCAAAGTGAGAATGCGATGTTTTAAGGCTTCCTCCGGACACATCATGATTCGCCGGTAGTGTTTGGTGGATGCCAGAAGTTTGTTCATTTTTTCCACATAGGTGGTAGTGTTGAACATCACAATCCCACCACCTTTATCACAAGGTTTAATAATGAGATTCTGATTGTCTCAGAGCTCCTTCAGAGCGGCACGCTCTGTACTCTGTAGATTGTACATTGGTTTGGGGACATGCACCATCATTTTTTCAATTTTCTTCATGACAGCCTTTTCTAAGATCTCAACCTCAGGGCTAAGTACATCAAGACTCGGTGTGAAGTTGGAAGGCGGTCTAAGACCAGGGACATTATTTGATTCAAAAAGAGTCGGACGGGTAATGAAAAATTTCTTTAAACGAATTTTCCTAAAAAAAGAATGAAGGTCCTTGGTGAACTCAAACCGATCTAACTGAGTCGAGGGAACAAATGAGAGACCTCTAGAAAGTAAGGTCATGGTTTCATTCGACATAAAGGCATCAGACAGATTGAATACTGGGATGGAATTTAGGTCCTCCAATACTGTGTGTGTCTTGTTCGAATATACCTCTGGGGTCGGGCCTGGCCCTGACCCTGATCGAACTGCCTCACTCGGGGTGTCCGATTCCTTGATTTGAAGTTGCCCCTGCGGTTCCCTAAAAAATGGTCCTATCAAAGGAATCTTGGCATTGCTTGTAGTTGCTATTATAATTCGGATCATAATTCGGAGTACATTCACCCTCCGAATCCGTTGTATCAGAAAAGGTATTAACTCTTCTATTGCTCCAACGGGAAGGTCCCGAATTCTGATCAGAACTATCTGAACTGGCATAGAATTGGGGTGTTAGATACGGATATGCTCTTCCCTGTGAAAATAGCCTGACAACCTTTCTAAACTTCTCGGTTTTGCGTTTCAATAAATATTCCGAAAAGGAATCAATTTCCAGGCTAATTTCCTCCAGTTTCTTTTTTCCCAACTTAACCAAGTTGTCCTTCTTGAGCTTCTCTTCAAGCCCCTCGATTTCTTTCGCCAGCAGCGCCAATACTTCACGTGCTGTCTCAATGATCAGCATCATGTAGTCTCTCGAACATCTGTTCGAGATTAAGGCCCATTTTTCTAGGAAGTGGCGCAGTTCAACAAAAAGACCCGGGATGTTCCTGACTCTTAGGCCAATCGAAATCGTCCCTGTTTTCAGGTAATCTAACATGAACTTAGCATGAGCTTCAGTCGGAAGTGATTTCTTTTTTAGATTGATGAGTTTGTTCCATTCCCCCTCTATACCCTTCGACAAGGTAAATTGATTGCTAGCCCCCTCAGTAGCACCTATCATGCGTGCAAAGTCCTCGTCGGTAAAACCGAAGGTCTTAATGCTCTCCATGATGGCAAAAGAAGCCAGATGATCAACAATTCAGAACACACCAATCAGGAGAAGACACACTACAAATAAATGAAAACTAACTTAACGATTACAGGACAAGAACAGTACAATGCAGTAACTGCAAGAAAAGAATCACAGCAATTTAAGGGATCCGCACACCCACACACACATATACACCATAGCACAGGGCTGGGAAATATCACCAATATATAAAGGGGCCCCCTGAGAGGAAAAATGAAGGGCAGACACGCAGGGGAAATAACAGATACTTCAAAACACAAAAATGTGTCTACCCTCTGTGGATAATCAAATGGCTCGGTTAGAGCCCAATCATAGAAGAGAGGCAGAAATGAGCTCGCTGTCACCAGAAAGAATACCTCACATAATCAGATCACAATCTAAAGGGAAAAAGAGGCCAATGAACACAAACCACAGCTTTGGGTCCCTGTTCGAAGGATTATTTCCACCAGGTACAAGGAGTCAGCATGGGGGCCTCTTGTGCCCCCAGCGTCGCCTGTCTGTACATGGGCAAATTCGAGGATGTTAACATATACAATGAAATTGCGTGAGCATGGTCGCGCTTCATTGACAACATTTTTTTCGTATGGAGTGGCGACCAAGAATCCCTGAATGACTTTGTATTATGGATTAATTCAGCTGATCCTAACTTGAAATTTATCGCTAATTCAAGTGATACCAAAGTGCAATTCCTCGATATATGGGTTAAATACGCCAAAGGTGAATTATTGGTATCGTAATACACCAAGCCTACAGCTAAAAACACCCTTCTTGAGTATGGGAGTTTCCAACCACGTTGTCAGCGGGACTCTATTCCGTTCAACCAATTCCTCCGTCTCCGGAGGAATTATACTGAGACTAAGGAATTCCTCCTTCAGGCCGATATTTTAAAAACCAAATTGGCCCTACGTGGATATCCATCAAGACTCATTCGTGATTCTTTTAAGCGCGCACGATTCTACAATGGGAAAGCATGTTTCAAGAGTGCACATTAGAGACCCAAGATCGTTTGGTGTGTTTCACAAAACATTCGACCATCAATCACAAACTCAGACAAGCTGTGAACTCCCTATGGTATCTTCTGAACATGGGAGATCAGGAAAAAGTGATACCAAAATCACTCTTTGCTTTCCGCAGAAACAAAAATTTACGCAACCATTTGGTATATGGTGTGGTGTCGGTACCCGTTAAGAATAAACAGACGGGAGTCCTCGGCCTTCCTCTTGTCGAGGGCCACCACCGTTGTGGTACATACAATCAATAACCACACCATTAAAGTAAATGGAATGAGTAATTATCGCTCATCTAACGTAGTGTACGTTGTCATCTGTCCGTGTGGATCGCCCTATGTTGGGGAGACAGGGCGTGAATGTAGACACCGGATTGGTGAGCATAAATCTAGTATTAGAAATATGAAAAGTGGGGCTCCACTTGTGCAACACTGGATGAAAGCCAATCATTCCGAGCTTGACCTGAAATGGTCGATCCTGGAGAGGGTACGTACCATAGCCGGCAAGGACTTAGGAAGAAAAGGGAAGTGTTTTGGATTTTCCTATTAAATTCAGTTAAGAGTGGCCTAAACGAGCACTGCCCTTGGGAGAATGCCATTGTTTAATGGAGTTGCTTTCTTAGATCATTGGCCCGTTTTTTTTGTTTGTACCCTTCATCTGGTTGTCTGGCGATGATCTTTTGACTAAACTTACGGGGCAAGTCTCTATGAGATCTGGGCCTTGTTCCCCATTGGTGTTATACTGCGACCTGTCTCTATCAGGAAATTCTTGAGTCCCCCTTTTTTGGTGAAGTGTTCTATTGTGGGCTGACACAAGTAAATCTTTATGAACTTCTTTGCCCCTTCCCCCAGCTCGCCTTAGTTTTTTCGGCACAAGTTTGAGGTGATTTGAAAAAGTGTGCTCTGGGTATTTTTGTTCCAGTGCCGTTTTTTCTTTCAGGTTGGCAGCCTTTTAGTCAAATGCGCGATCGAATGTTTAAACATGCGTGTGTGGTTCCATTCCGTTGCTTTACACTTGCCATACCCTGTTGGTTTGTTCCCATTGGCGTTCATTTTCTTGACACCTGATTTAAATCTTGTGGGCTTCTGCTACGCGTACTTCCGGGTTCATCCGAGGGCTGTTCGGGCTGTGCGCGTAGTTGATGCCATTGGATTGCCTCGTATCCTGGTTCCTTCAGGTAGGTTGGCCATGGAAGCCTCCCTATCTCTAACCTTATTAAATGTCGCTATGCCTGAATGGACCGTGGGGCTCAGGGGGAACCTATTTGCTGACCCGTGTTTCGTGACATAATCTCCATTTGTTTTCATGGACGGGGGAATGTATTACGATTGGGAGCCATCTTTTTTCATTGTTTATTGCCTGGCCCCGTATACACATCTCGGAGTTCTCAGTGTGTGACTAATTGGGTCCGTTTTGCCTATCTTGTTCTGAGACTCCGTTATCTGTCGGAGGAAATGATTAAAGTGGCCTCTGTCGTAAACTGTCCTCTTACTTTATTGACATCTGGGACTGTCTTTGAATGTTTTTTCCTACGAAACACCTTAATTAGTTACCGGTCTTTTTTGACCCAGTGTTCAATTCCTCCCTGTGTAGGTTTTGAATTAAAGAACTTTATTGTACTGTTATCTGGAGCCCCAGATTGACAAACCTCTCAGTCGCAACCAGGTAACAATTCCATTGCTGAGGGTGTTTCTGGGCCATGTATCGCTCTGATTATGGAGCGAGTATGGATCCCAGTCTGTAATTGCCATGCCATAAAGGTGCAGGCTTGAATTATGGCATCGGTTGTTTTTGATTCTGTGGGTCTTTAATTCGAACCGGTACCCGAAGCTGTGGTGTGTGTTCATCGGCCTCTTTTTCCCTTTAGATTGTGATATGCGGGAAATGCTAAGAAGGGATTCGTGTTCTTACGCCTTTTCTGCCGTGTTCCTGACCGAACTTTGCGCTTCTGTCGATTCCTGAATGGACCAGCAGCTATGTTATGTTATAATTTTATTTGTATAGCGCACGGCTACTCAGAGAGAGTGTCCCGGCGCTTTATATAGGCAGCTTAGTGTGAAAGAAAAAAACATAACACCATAAAACAGAGACAGATAAGGAAAGGAAAGACATCCTAAAGGTTAAAAAGCCAGGTCTTGGGGCTCTTCCTAAACAGGAGCAGATTGGGAGTACGCCGCAAGGCCAGAGGTAAAGTGTTCCACAACTGAGGGGCCCTAAGACCAAAGGAGCGACCCCCGGTGCGGGCCTTCCTTACTCGAGGGACCACGGCCAGGAACAGAGATTCCCACCGAAGAGATCGAACCGGGCGATAAAAGGCGAGCCTTCGCTGTAGGTACCTTGCACCCGAGCCAAAAAGTGCTTTGTGAGCCAGAGTCAGAGCTTTAAACATGATCCGCTTCCGGATGGGCAGCCAGTGAAGTGACTGCACCAACCCGGACGCTCTAGCTCGCCTATGAAGGCCGAAGATGGCGCGAGCCGCAGAGTTCTGCACCACCTGCAGCCGCTGAACAAGATAGTCCGGAAGCCCTAAATATAGGACATTGGCATAGTCCAGTCTGGAGCCTATTAAGGCTTGCACAGTGATCTTTCTATGCTCTTCTGTAAGCAGGGGTAAGAACTTCCGGAGCATCTTCAGAATACCAAAGCAAGTGCCTGTCAAACCGAGAATATGTGATCTCAGCGTAAGGTTATTGTCAAACTTAACTCCCAGATTTTTTGCCACCTGAGATGACTGAGCAGGGGGACACATATCCGTTGCCCACCATTCCCGCCATTCAGGGTCCGAGGCACAGCCAAAGAACAGTACCTCCGATTTGTTGGAATTAGCTTTGAGGCTGTTCCGCTGAAACCAGTTAAAGACCATCCCTAGGCACCCCCGAATGCTCTCTCCATCAAAAACCTGATCTTTCCTACACGTGAAGAGCAGTTGAGTGTCATCCGCGTAGGACACGATCTGGGCCCCAAAAGACTCCACCAGTGCCGCCAGAGGGGTCATAAAGATGTTAAAAAGAGTCGGGCTCAACACAGAGCACTGCGGAACTCCGACTCCCAAAGGCGGCATCTCAGCGGAGCTCGGGGAGGCCCAGACCGTTTGTCGGCGACACTTAAGGAAAGATGTAAACCATTTGAACACCGTCCCCCCCAAACAGATGTCATAGAGTCTGGCGAGAAGCGCCTCATGGGGAACGGTGTCGAGGGCCGCCGACAGTTCAAGCATGACAAGCATGGCCTTGCCACCTGAGTCAAGTGTCTCCCGAATAACCTCTGACACCTCCAGGAGTGCCGTCTTCGTACTTAAATTAGGACGGAATCCGGATTGCGAGGGGTGCAATAGGTCATTCGATTCTAGAAAGCTAGAAAGAACGCCGTGCACATGCTTCTCCGTGATCTTAGCCAGCACCGGGAGGAGGGAGATCGGCCTGTAGTTGTCCAGAACCTCGGCGTCTAATCCAGGCTTCTTGAGGAGGGGGATCACCATAGCCCTTTTCCAGGACCGCGGGACCCTCCCCTCCCTCAAAGACAAGTTCAAGAGAGGGTTGACCAATGGGTTCACCACAGGCGCCATCCTGGCCAAAAATTTGGCCGGACAGGGGTCTAACGGCGAGCCCGATTTAAGATTGGCCAGAAGTGCAAGGGAAGCATCGGTAGAAACAAAGGGGAACTCCGCCAAAACTGCACCCCGCGTGGACGATGGAACGAGTCCAGCCCCAATGCTAGGAGACCCTTCAGCAGACCTCTCTGTAAAGGAGTCCTGGATCGATTTAATCTTGTCCGTAAAGAACTTGGCAAGATCACAGACCCACGACTCAGATGACACTATTTGAGGCAAGTTGGATCTAGGGGCCGTAAACTCTCTCACCACAGTAAAGATCTCCTTACATGAGTTGGAGGCCGCCTCTATCCTTCTGGCAAGATATTCCTTTTCCGCGCAGAGAATGTCCCGATGGTAGGCTTTGACCGCTATCCTGTAGGCAAGTCTGGCCTCCCCGTCATACTGAAAGCGCCACACCCTCTCAGCCACCTTACACTGGCTTCGAGCGATACGCAGAGCCTCCGTGAACCACGGCGCAGAAACCCGCTTGGCCATGGACCGAGAGACCATTACGGGGGCTAAATCATTCAGCCTCTGCGACAGCCACAACTGCATGGCCTCTACGTCCAGCTCCAAGTCACCCGAGAGGGGGCACGGATGGTCCACAAACGCCTGAGCTAACATCTCAGGCGTCACTCTGTGCAGTGCCCCCTGAGGCAGATCCATACTGTGTAGGGGCGCTACTGGACAGTTGCTCACTCCCCAGTATGGAGAACCTGACCAACCTATGGTCGGACCAAAGCACCGGGAGAAGCTCAATATCCACTAAAGGGACCGACGAAAAAACCTGATCCAGGGTGTGTCCCTTGTCGTGTGTGGGGCCCACCAGAAAAGGAACAAGGCCAAGAGGGGCAGTAATGTCAAACAATTTGTTTGAGTCCGAATCCTCAACCACATCCAAATGAAAGTTAAAATCTCCCGCCAGCAGACAATGCTGCGCAGACAAAGCCAGTCCGGAGATGGCAGCCTGGAGGTCCTCAAAAAAAGAACCCACTGGTCCTGGAGGTCTATATACCAGCAGCCCTTTCAAGGCTTGATGCGGGGTCAGCCTGATGGTGAAGGCCCGGAGGGCCTTAGAAGAATAGCAGATCATCCTCCCTGCGGAAAAGGAGCCTTGTAAAGCCAGGCTCTCCCGCCGCTCCGCCGCCTCCGGGACGCTGACGGGCGCAGACAGGCAGGACTCTGGCAAGTCTCCGGCAAAGAGACGGCAAACCCGCTGCGCGATCCCGCTGTGCTAGGGGGACTGGTTTAAATAGGGCCTCCAGGTGAGGTGCAAACCGACCCACCAGGGGAAAATAAACAGAACAAACAAAGATAAAAAAACGGGCAATTTTAAAAGCGATACGCGCTAGCCACACAGCGCTAAAAGCAATGCAGAGCTGCCAAACCTGGCATACGATTCCAACAGGGCGGGGTAGTCCAAGAGACCGCCTTAAATAGGGCCTCCAGGTGAGGTGCAAACCGACCCACCAGGACGCTCAATATGGTGCTAAAAAAGCGCCAAAGCCCTTCCCAAGATGGCGCCCGAATAACAGAAGACAGCCGAGGCAAAACCCCACCAACCCCAGAACCGGACCCGCTAGAAACAGCGGTGTAATACCTATTATGGTGCAAGTAAAGGGACAGCTCCCAGGTAAAACCAGGGGAAAATAAACAAAACAAACAAAGATAAAAAAACGGGCAATTTTAAAAGCGATATGCGCTAGCCACGCAGCGCTAAAAGCAATGCAGAGCTGCCAAACCTGGCATACGATTCCAACAGGGCGGGGTAGTCCAAGAGACTGCCTTAAATAGGGCCTCCAGGTGAGGTGCAAACCGACCCACCAGGACGCTCAATATGGCGCTAAAAAAGCGTCAAAGCCCTTCCCAAGATGGCGCCCGAATAACAGAAGACAGGCAAGGCAAAACCCCACCAACCCCAGAACAGGACCCGCTAGAAACAGCGGTGTAATACCTATTATGGTGCAAGTAAAGGGACAGCTCCCAGGTAAAACCAGGGGATAATAAACAAAACAAACAAAGATAAAAAAACGGGCAATTTTAAAAGCGATACGCGCTAGCCACGCAGCGCTAAAAGCAATGCAGAGCTGCCAAACTTGGCATACGATTCCAACAGCTGATCTTCCATTAATAAAAAGGCTCTATCTGACTTTGTGTAAGTGTCCGCTGTTTAGCATGGCCTAGTCTCTTGCAGCCGAGGACCCTAAAACGCTAGGTTTACCTGCTCGCTGGAGTATGAGACTCATGCTAGGCCTTGTTATTTCCCTCAGCCCCAGTTTCTTACTGAATGACGTGGAATCTTTGGTGACCTTGTCACACCGAACACCAGATACCGTTATCTATTGGCTGGTAAGTTGAATGAGATTTAGCTCTCTTCATATTGATAGATTCCCTATTAGATTGCGGGTACTCTCCATATTTTTAGTTTCTCTACCAGCCTCTATGAGTACTATAAGGTTATAGGACGCCTCCTAATCGGTTGAGAAGACCATTTGTGTATTATGTCTTCTGTTGTGTGGCTTGATTGGATCCGCATGGGTGTAGTTTGACTTATTATGAGACCTCTCTGTACAGTTTTTGGGTTTGCTGTTTCTACCAGAATGTATCTGAAATTGGGTAGCATAATTATGCTGGTTGTTTAAAAGTATAAAGTAAAATGTTCACACTTAGCAACAGTTGTATTTTAAAAAGAATATGTGATGTTTTTATTGCAGATTTGAATGCTGTATTCCCTTTCTCACCAAACCCCTACTCTGATTGCCCTGATGAAGGTGTGGCCATAGATCTGGCCTTGCACCAAAACGCGCTTTGGCCTTTGTCTATCTGTCCTGTCTCCAGGCCACCTTGTCTCCATCTCTGTGCCGGGGGAAAAATTGTTTCGGACAGATTTATTGTGCAACATCCGACTCGTGAAGCTTGAAGAGTTTGGAATGTATTTGGATTGTGTGATTATGCCTGCAAGTATGGAAGGTGTGACTTTTGTGAATGATGTGTTGTTTGTGTCTGTGGTTTGGGGTGTATGTAAAACATTTTTTTTATTTCTAGTACCACATCATCCATATGTTGGTACTCTGTTTCTAAATGAAATAATATATTTCCATTAAAGAAAATGAATACAATTATTTTTATATTTTTTTAAACTTGGTGTGACTTTGATTATGTGAGGTATTCTTTCTGGTGACAGCGAGCTCATTTCTGTTTCTCTTCTATGATTGGACTGTAACCGAGCCATTTGATTATCCACAGAGGGTAGACACATTTTTGTGTTTTAAAGTATCTGTTATTTCCCCTGCATGTCTACCCTTCATTTTTCCTCTCAGGGGCCCCTTGATACAAGGGCTTTAAAAGGTCCCTGCACATAGCCTAACAAAATACGTCTTCTTTTGGCTGACACTCAATATGTCACACAGAATGAAATGATCACTCCACCTCCATCTCCATAAGCATACATTTAAATGTGGCTATGCACAACTCTCGGATTAAACATGTTTTACAGGTTCATGTGAACACCAGGGCTATTTGATAAGAGGTTATGGTGAAAAATTGCTCCACCATGAGCAAGGAGAGACCCACCCAGTAAGAGTGAATTACACGGAAGTCAATATATAACAAGCTTACATTTTTGTACCAGAGAATTATTATTATATCATAGTTTGTTTTGTTATGTTCTGTTACGATATTTCATCGGCATTTACATAATGCTTATCATTTGTATGCCACACTAACATTTTCTGAATGTGAGCATTCCTTGTGTTCTGGGATATTCATCGAGTCAAAGTGGTCTGCTGTCATTTCATTTGGTTGCCTTTCTTATTGTTTAGTGAGCCATAGTAGAATGAGGTCACAGTAGACTACTGAAGTTTTTAACCACTGACTAAATTATTTAGTGGCTCTGCGAACTTAAGCCTGAGAAATTGTCTCATTGCCACAGCCTCCACCAAAGAACAATTACTACTAGTCCCCACAGTCATCCTTCAATAGTGTGACCCTTTGACAGATAACTTCAGAATTACCCACGAAGACCCAAAGAATCCACAGGGTGGGAAATAGGGTTTCAGGTATGTTGACCCCTCCCTCAATCATCATGATGCGCCCAGTAATAGAAAGCAGTGGCGCTACACATCAGAGGCCATACGCCACAGACCTGATGCCTCCTTTCACAAGGGGTCAACTCCATCAGGATTTCCAGTGCTATGACTTTAACTTCTAGGCCTCAGCAATGCCCACTGCCGCTTTGGCTCCCAGCTCTAGGGAAGCACATAAGCTACATTAGTAAAACCATTGGCATGTGTAAGTCTGACTTCTATGGTTGAATTTATAAAAAGCAATATTTCTGAACAGCGCTACACCCACCCTCTTCCAACTGAACACAACAACAGGAGCCTCCCTCTCTAAGGCAAAGGAGAGAATTCTACAAAAGCAAGCCCCAGCTAAAAGTTATGAGTGATAAAACTGGAAAACCCAAGTGCCTGACCAAGACACCAGGCCTGATTGCCAAAGTACCAGCAAATAAAGGGCTGTAAAGGGCTGTGAATGCAGGGGAACACAAATTGCAGCCACAGAAGGACACAGTTCAGTGCCAGCATGGAGGAGGGCCGCAACCAGGGCTGTGAGGTTCCGTGATAATTGTAAGTGATGTTTATACCTCGCTTGAATATGGTCGAGTTTGGATCTATGAACCGCAAATGACGAGTTTAGTGGGTATACGCGTTTTCGCTGTGCTGACCTAAACCGTTCGTCTGTTTCGTGGGTTTCTTCATCTGAACCCACGGATTCCATTTTAGATACGACATCCATTTTGTTTCTTGCCCTCAAGTAGCCAGCGAACGGACACTGTCCGCTCCGTGACCCTGGGATTCCCAAACTCTTGCGGAAGACACGTGTTCCTTTGAGGGTGTCTTTATGACGAGGGGATGACACTTCAGAGGCAGATGGCCTCGCTCAAGGCTCATCTTGCTGTGCCGGTCTATTGTTGCAGCCGTGCATTCATTAGGCGCGTCTCCTTTGATCCTGCAATCGTGTTTCTAATATCACCCCCTTACACTCTTTTCAATCTGTTGACTATCTTTGTCTTCCTCTGCACCTGTTTCTGACTCTTCCTTAATTCGTTTACAGCCGGAATGGAATGCAGTAATGGTGGGAAGATGTACTTTTACAGTTGGGAACCGGCGATGCTACTGTAATTATGTTCCGGGACCCTGAATACATGAAAGCGACCCCCTATGAAATTTACTGTGGGAACTCGGTTGTAACCTTTTGTTTGCCATGTTGTTCTATGACGAAAAACTGTATACAAGGAGCGATCCACAGATGCAATTTGAAGCAGTCTCCTAGAACCTACATACGTTGTACTTCTTGTGACTTCTGTGTTCCCTGCAGTAAATAAACCCTGATCTTTGACGCCGAAGGAAGTGTCCCGTGTCTCTGTCATTTGTACGCCGGAACAGGTAACCCACGAAGGTTTCAGGTGTTGTCCCCTGGCACCGCTGGGTCTTAGAAAAACTGAGTCCTTCAGTTGGCGCCCAACGTGGGGCGACATTAGTAGTACCAGCCCAAAGCCCGACGATCGTGAGGAACTTCGTGTGAAATCTCCGAGGGAAGGTGCACCCCGCTTCATCGATCCTGTTGTCGAAATAAGTGGCCCGAAGACTTTTCCCGCGAAGATCCCCGCCTCCTGACGGCTGCGACAGACTGATGCCCTGACTGTTGACCTGTTTTGGCCCCTGGCGTAGACCTTGGTACAGCGAGACGATTGACGGGCCTTCCTGGTGACGCCATTGTTCTTTGAGTTAAGTATTTGTGGGTTGCTCCCAGAATCCTTAGTTGTTGTGGGTGCTTAGTTGTTGCATGGTTCCATTGCATTTGTGGTTCTTCGTATTTTGTTCTTAGTTGTTCTATTTTGACGATTGCAGTCGCCAAAACCGAGGGTTTTGCATTTTTGCGAGGACATTGTAATCCAATAACCCTTGACGTTTGTGAAACTCGGTTAGTGTGCACGATGCCTGGCCGTAGTACTTTGTTTAGCTGCTTTAGAGGTTGTGGTGCGGATTCCCGATTGGAGAACTCATGTCCGATACCTCCAGTTGGTACTCCAGTCTATGAATTATATAGTCGCCATGGTGTGGGGCCTATCACATTTAATGATTGCTGGGTTCGCTACACTAAAGATGACGGTGTTCTTAGTTGGCCACCTCATGGTAGTTTCGAAACAGCGATCTTGGATAATTTAGAAGCAAAATTGTTCAAAAAGAAAGCAAGGCCGGCCATGTTCGATTCCTTTCGGTTATGACGTAAAGAAGCCAAGCAGAAAGAAATCAAACAGCTTAAACGTAATAAGAGAGAAGGTATCGTTACGACGATGAGAAATGCAGAGCAGTTTCAGCGAGATAAAGATGAGAAGGAAAAGGAAGTTTTTGATAGATTGCAACGTATGACGGTGGATAAATGTTATCCCGCTTTACCGACGGGTACTGATAAGAAGGGAGAGGAAGCAGTAGAGGATCCTTTGTTATCATACCTATTGAAGTCGCAGCCTCCATATGCACAGGATACTACAGTGCCCGTAGTTCCCCCTGTTCCTCAACCTGTTGCCCCGGCGGCTGCTGGTCAGGCTGTCGTTGGTCCTGTTCCTGCGAATCCTTTTGTTCCTATTCCTTTACCTGCTCCTGTTCCTACTGCTCCGCTGCCTATGTCTTCTCATCTTACTGTTCCCGCCACTTCTGCTCTTGTGGCTACTCCTACCGCTCCTACTGCTCCTGTATTTAGTCCTCATATTGTTGCTCCTGTACTTTTTTCCTCTTCTCCTTCTGTCCGAAGACGCATTCCTAATGCTGTTGCTAACCTTTATTCTCCTTTTGGACCGATTCTTGGGTCCGATGCAGCTGATGTTCCCCAACCACGAAGTCAGCTTCCTGGTGGTAGGGAACGTGATACGTTAACTCGGATGGCGCGTAATTGGATTAGGTATCCCATTAAAAAACCCCGCGCATAATTTTTGAGACTTTCTCTCAATTCAATGAGCCAACACAGAGATTTGTGTTTGATGAAATGTGCAAATTTTTACGTGAAGCGATATCAAATGATGAAGTAAACGAAGTACCGATCGACGTAACTGAACTTCAGCTTCAGTTTTCGAGTGGTATACTTGTGGGTAGCAATGTTCGACGTGCTATAGAACATCTTCTATCCTTTCGTCCCACTATAATACCTCGAGCATTGTTTAAAGATGAATCTGAGGAGTGGATGGCAACGCCTGGTCAGTATCCCATGCGTGAAGTTCCCCCAGTGTATATGCCAGGTAACCCTAATGCTGCCCCTCCAGTTTTGCCACACTTCCAGAGAGTTTGGATACACCTCCCATGGAAGCGATCGGAAGTCTTGCAGGTGAAGCAATCTTTGCCAGACCCTCGTAAAAATCCTGCAGGGTACTATAAAGAGTTGTCCCAATTAGTGGACGCTACGATCATAAACCTTGCCGACATCGACATGTTGTTCGGCAATGTCGTACCTCAACCGGTTTGGGCGAAAATACGTCGCGAAGATCACGCAGTTGAGTTAGGTGGTGATAGGGCTGCGCTTACAGCGGCTGACGGATGGCAGGTTGGTGGGGCTAAGCCTGAGCAGTTAATTACGGCTCTGCCTCAGAGAATTATTGCTCTAATGAAGACACTTATGCCATCAATGAAAGTTAATTGGGATAAACTGTCTGCCTGTAAGCAAAAGAAGGACGAGAGTGTCTCCGATTTCTTTACGAGATTTGAGGAGGCATTCATCGATCACAGTGGTCAAGATATGAGCACTGAGGGAGGTCAGAGGCTGTTCGTAGATAAATTTGTATCGAATTTGTTGCCCGACCTTAGCAACAAATTGAAAAATTCAGAGAGTTTGTGGGCTGTTTCTACCTCTGCTCAGATATTGGCCACGGCTCAATACTATGAAAATAGAGAGAAGGAGGAAAATGATCGTGCGGAGAGAAAGACGAAAGATTTCAAAACAAAAGTTCTGTTACAGCAAGCATATCCTCCGCGCTCAAATCAGAATGACTCTCAGCAGCGGAATAGATCGCAATCGCAATCCACTAGGTCGCAACCGCGGAATGACTCTTCTTCGCAGAGATCTATGCTTGGATACAATCAATGTGCCTATTGCAGAGGTGAGTGTCATTTGAAGTTTGATTGTCCGGTTTTGCTCGATCGAAATAATGGTAATTCAACTAGAGGAGGTCGTAGTGGTCCTCAACAGGCTTCGCGAGGTAGAGGTTGTGGTGTTACTCAGAATCAAATTGAGCGTTCTAACAATTCATCTGATTCCAATAATTGTTTTGATCAGCGTGGTTCATCGTCAGGTAGATCTGCGCAGTACCATGTGGACGATTTTTATATCGAGCAGGGTATTGATGACGGTAACTACTAGGACAGCCACAGACAAAGAGAGGGAGTAGTATCAGTTCCGGTTGATCAGAGAGGGCCTTACGTCGCAGTTGCCACATCGGGCGTAGTTGAGCCTTTTCTGTTGGACACTGGTGCAGCGAAAAGTTCCATCATGCATTCGAAACTCCCTGGGGCACCTTTGTCTGGCTTAACGAATGTTTCCGTTGGATTCTCTGGCGCCCCTGTTAGCAATCCGGTCTCTAGCCCTTTGCCCCTTGTAATTGGGCCTTGTGAGCTGAAAGCTCCTTTGATTTTGACTACTGGTTGTGGTGAAAATCTTTTGGGCCTGGATTTGCTGAAACGGTTATATGCGACTTTGTATTGTTCTCCTGCGGGAGTGGAGCTTACGTTGGGTCAGAGAGAGATCTCTCCCGTGTACTTGTCATCTGATAAGCTCCCACCGGAATTGAGTTCTCTTCCTGCATCTTTGTGGGCAACAGGTCCCAATGACATGGGCCTGCTTGACATCTCCCCTTATGTTGTTCAATTGAAATTGAATGTGCGATTGCCACGTATTCCCCAGTATCGTATCTCCCTTGATGGAGAGCGAGCGTTGTTAGCGATCATCTATGATTTGATCGAGAAAGATGTTATCGAGGAGACTCGGGGAAACGTGTGCAATAGTCCTGTGTTACCTATCTTAAAACGCACTGATCCATCCAAGCCTCCTGTTTACCGTTTTGTTATTGATTTACGGGAGGTGAACAAAATTGTGATTCCTCCGTTTCCTGTGGTGCCTGACATTACGGCTTTACTGACTCTGATTCCAGCATCTGCTTCTTGGTTCTCAGTGATCGATCTGAAGAATGCTTTCTTTAGCATTCCGATTGCTGAGGAAAGCAGAGATCTATTCGGTTTCTCATTAGCTGGTCGCAGCTTTAGGTTTCAACGCGCTCCTCAGGGCTATTGTGAGAGTCCATCGATATACAGCCAAGCCCTGAAGAGTCAACTCGATGCGTTTGTGTTACCGGCTGGTGCGGCCTTGATTCAATATGTCGATGACTTGCTGGTGGCTGCCGACACAAAAGACATCTGCAAAACTGCTACGGTGTCTCTGTTACAGCATCTCTGTGACTTACATCACAAGGTGTCACCTTCTAAACTGCAATATTGTTGCCAAGAAGTAACCTATCTAGGTCACTTATTGTCAAAGGAGGGAAGAAGGTTGACCCCAGAGAGAATTGCAGCGATCGCTCGAATGACTGTGCCAACAACTCAGAGAGATGTGCGTGCCTTTCTAGGTATCACGTCATACTGCAGGCAATGGATTCCGAATTTTTCATTGCTAGCGAAACCATTGGTAGCCCTCACGTGCAAGGATGTTTCAACTCCTTTGCCACGGACGGACGAGTGTCAGAAAAGTTTTTCTGAACTGCGTGATGCGTTGTGTTCGGCTTCTGTGTTAGGTACCCCTGACTACAGCAAGCCGTTTACACTATACGTTCACGAGAGAGAGGGTTGTGCGTTGAGTGTTTTGACACAGCAATTTGGCGGTAAGCAGCGTCCATGTGCATATTTTTCCTCGACCTTGGACCCAGTAGCTAGAGCGTTGCCGAGTTGTCTAAGAGCGACAGCGGCAGCTGCGGTGTCCATCCGACAATCTGCAGGATTGGTCATGGATAATATGCTTACGGTGATGGTTCCACATGCAGTTGGCACTCTCTTAAATCGTACGAAAACCCAACACTTGACAAGCGCAAGGTTGTCTGGTTACGAGTTGACGCTTTTGGCAAGTCATATTCAAATAAAGCGCTGTAATGTCCTAAACCCGGCGACTTTGTTGCCAATCAATATGGAATCAGACGACGTACCACCACATGATTGCTATTTGCGAACTGAGGAAGAAACGAAGGGTCGTGTTGACCTAAAAAACACTCCATTGGCAGACCCCGATGGTACTTTGTATGTGGACGGTTCGTGTTTTAAGTTGCCGAATGGTGATGTGACGACTGCGTATGCTGTGGTAACGTTGAGTACGGTTGTGGAAACTGCGAGATTGAATCAGAATTCTGCGCAGGCGGCAGAGTTGATTGCGTTGACGAGAGCGTGTGTTTTGTCGAAGGGAAAGCGAGTGAATGTGTTTACTGACAGTCAGTATGCTTTTGGTGTTGCGCATAGTTTTGGTCGATTGTGGCGAGAGAGAGGCTTTATGACATTGCATGGCACGAAGATCCAGCACGGACAGCTTGTGAACGAACTTTTGGATGCACTTACATTGCCCAAGCAGGTGGCGATTATTAAATGCAGTGCGCACCGTAAGGTGATGGATGATGTTGGTCGTGGTAATGCGTTTGCGGATGAGATTGCTAAAGAAACTGCTAGAAACCTTGCGACTAGAATGTATGTGACGAGTTCGGTAAGGTGGCCTGCAGAAACTGGTATGTGTGAGGATACTGTTGAAAGTGTGAAAGCGATTCAGAACGAGGCCACCGAAACTGAAAAGACTAAGTGGAAGGAGAGCACAGGAAAGTTGGATGCGAACGGATGTTGGATTGATTTGTCAGAAAGTCAGAGGTGGATGCTGCCGGATGCATATGTGCTAGCTGTTGTGACTATGGCGCACGGCTTGTCACATATTAGCGCGAAAGGTATTTGCAAGTTGTTGTCCCCTGTATGGAAGAATGATGGTATCGCTAAGTGTGCTGAGAGAGTGGTTAAGAATTGCATGGTATGTATGATGTACAATCCTGGCAAAGGCACTCCTACACCCCCTGGCCACTTTGCTCCTCCTACATGTCCCTTTGAAGTTATCCAGCTAGACTTCATCCATATGGAGAGATGTAATAACCTGAAGTACGTTTTAGTTGTGGTTTGCGCATTCTCCCGATGGATCGAAGCCTACCCTCTCAAAGACAATACTGCCCTGTCCACAGCGAAAGTCCTACTGAAGGAATACTTTCCTCGGTATGGAATGCCACGGATTGTATGGTCTGATAACGGAAGTGAGTTTGTGGGGAGTGTGATGAAGAGTGTGTGTAAGGGCCTTGGAATTACACAAAAATTCCACAGCGCCAATCATCCCCAGTCAGCAGGTTTGGTTGAAGGGTACAATGGTACTCTAAAATTAAAACTCGCAAAGATTCAGGCTACGACTGGTCTGTCGTGGCCTGATGCCTTGCCTGTGGCTCTTTTGTCGACTAGGTCGACTGTACACTCTCGAGTAGGGCTCAGCCCATATGAGATTGTGTTCGGCCGTCCTGCAAATATTTGGGGGGTTCCTAGACCCAGGTCTTTCGACAGTCTTGAGTACCCAATGTTAATTGATTACCTTCATGATCTGACTGCTAAACTGAGGTTAATTCATCAACAGGTCTTTGAAGCACTGCCAGCACAGACGGAGGGTCCTGGCCATCGGCTCCAACCAGGAGATTGGGTGGTGACCAGAAACTTTGGTTGGAGGTGAAACCTGGAGCCAAGGTTTGTAGGACCCTTCCAGGTTCTACTCGCCACGAGAACTGCAGTTCGTTTGGAGGGCCGCAAAAATTGGGTGCATGCCACCCATACAAAGAAGGTACCAATACCTTAACCAGCAGACTCGTGAGTGAGGACCGGTATCGCCGCATCGGAAACAGAAGCTCCGGCGAAATTTGTGCCGTTCAGTGACGCTCAGCCTGTGGGAGATACTTCAGTGCAATCAGATAACTTTGTTGAACCTTTGCCATTGGAGAACTCAAGACTTGAACTATCGTCTGACCGACAGGACTCTGTTCCGCAACCTGAACAATTATTTGAAGAGCAGACTCGTCCTGGAAGAAGCAGATATTTTCTTCGTTCCCATACCAAAGACTAATAAAATCTTTTTGTTTTCTTCTCCTTTTGAAAATTCACGTTACCCCCCATTATCATCTTGAACATTTCTGAACAATTGTGGTTTCTATTTAATTTCTGAGTTCTTTTCCACGTGTGTGTTTTTCTACAGCTACGAGATTTTGTATTATATTGTTTAATTAAAAGAACCTTACATCTGGGTTGACCGTAGGGCCGTGCGGGTACTTCCTTCTGTTTAGCAGGTTCCTGACACTAGGTCGGAGGCCGTCGATTCCTAGGAACTCCTGGGGATTGATAATCGCTACTCAGAACGAAGTGCGTCAAGAACGTTGCGGACAGTTTTTAGAGGATGGAATTCTCAAAGTTGTCGGAAGTGGAGAAGACTCTTGCGCAAAGATCCATACTGCACAGGGTTGTACGTACCAAATGCTTTCTGTTTCAGGTGTTCCTGCTGTTCCTAACTGTTTCCATGTTATTGGTGAGTGGAGTATATTTTGGAATACAAACATTATTGCCTTCTGCTTCACCTACTCTTTCCTCTGAATCAAAACCTACCCCCACTGTTTCTCCTCATTCTTTTCACCCTCTACCTCAACACGAGCAGGTTAGACGTGCGGAATTCATGAACAACTCCTTTGTCCAACTTCTTCATCAACATCAGTTGGTGATGAACACTACCAATTGTTGGGTGTGTGGTTTAATGCCACATACCATGGATAGGGGAATTCCGTACTTGGTCCTTCCTTACAGTTCCCAGGGTTCAGCTTGAGCATTCCAAACTATGTTTCGTAGCGCACTAGATTCCTACCCCCATCGAGAGCCACGCACTGCAGATCATGGTCCTGGCCCGTACCACAAGCCTTTGGCAAGAGCGATTGCCGATTTAGATAGGGATGTCTTCGACGCATCGCTTATCCCAGAGGAAGAGGTGCGAGCATACAGAGATCTGAGTGAGGCTGAGTATAGCATGTCAGTGGGTGATCGGCAGCTTAAAAGCTCGTCTCCGATCTGGATCGTACCCCATCTCGGTAATTTCTGTTTGAAAGGTCTTGGCCGAAGCTCGCAAGCTCAGTTCGGGAGGAGTGCCTGTACTGAAACGTATGTTTTACCGATGGCCTCTTCCCCTGTTCTTTTGACTGCCAAGGGTACATACTTTGTTTGTTATGACCGCGCATATACATGGTTGCCTCGTGACTTCTCAGGCACCTGCTATATTGCGAATCTGTTGCCGCCGACCTTTACTGTTGGGTCGGATTATCACAAGACCAGAGTTGTGAGAGGCGTAATTATCGAAGAAGACACTGCCGGTCAAGAAGCAGGAGACTTCTTTAAGGGTTTCTTGCCGTTTTGGGGACCTATGATCAATAGTAGGAACCTGAGACATTTGACTCGAGTGGTGGAATCGACTGCTAATATCACTGCAAGTGCCCTTGGTAATCTTACAGCAGAGCTTCAGGCGGACAGGCTTATGACGTTACAAAACCGTATGGTTTTAGACGTTGTTCTTGCAGATAGAGGTGGAGTATGTAAGTTGATCCATTCGAGTTGCTGCATTTTCATTCCTGATAACGCTCCAACTGTCTATCAAGCCATCTCGAAGTTGCATAAGATCTCCGAGTCCATACACGTGGACGTAGGTGATTGGACGCTACTAGGATGGTTTTGGGGCCTGATCTCGACGTGGGGTTGGAAGATTCTGATGATCATTGGGGTTGTTGTAGCATTTCTATTCACGTGTTGTCTTTGTGTGCAGTGTGGTCCTGCCTTATGTGGCATCTGTGCTACGACGTGTATAAGACGGCCACCTGTTACCAAAGAAACATTGATGGATAGAATGATGTTGCAGCAACATCTGGATGGTCTGATGAATATCGAGATCGATTCTGATATCGACTAGTGCTTGCCTACATGAGGTTCCGTGATAATTGTAAGTGGTGTTTTCGCCTCGCTCGAATATGGTCGAGTTTGGTATCTATGAACCGCAAATGACGAGTTTAGTGGGTATACGCGTTTTCGCTATGCTGACCTAAACCGTTCGTCTGTTTCGTGGGTTTCTTCATCTGAACCCACGGATTCCATTTTAGATACGACATCCATTTTGTTTCTTGCCCTCAAGTAGCCAGCGAACGGACACTGTCCGCTCCGTGACCCTGGGATTCCCAAACTCTTGCGGAAGACACGTGTTCCTTTGAGGGTGTCTTTATGACGAGGGGGATGACACTTCAGAGGCAGATGGCCTCGCTCGAGCCTCATCTTGCCGTGCCGGTCTATTGTTGCAGCCGTGCATTCATTAGGCGCGTCTCCTTTGATCCTGCAATCGTGTTTCTAATATCACCCCCTTACACTCTTTTCAATCTGTTGACTATCTTTGTCTTCCTCTGCACCTGTTTCTGACTCTTCCTTAACTCGTTTACAGCCGGAATGGAATGCACTACTGGTGGGAAGATGTACTTTTACAGTTGGGAACCGGCGATGCTACTGTAATTATGTTCCGGAACCCTGAATACATGAAAGCGACCCCCTATGAAATTTACTGTGGGAACTGGGTTGTAACCTTTTGTTTGCCATGTTGTTCTATGACGAAAAACTGTATAAAAGGAGCGATCCACAGATGCAATTTGAAGCAGTCTCCTAGAACCTACATACGTTGTACTTCTTGTGACTTCTGTGTTCCCTGCAGTAAATAAACCCTGATCTTTGACGCCGAAGGAAGTGTCCTGTGTCTCTGTCATTTGTACGCCGGTACAGGTAACCCACGAAGGTTTCAGGTGTTGTCCCCTGGCACCGCTGGGTCTTAGAAAAACCCAGTCCTTCAGCTGGTTTTAGGGGGTTGCGACCAGTGACACAGCTGCTGGCGCTGTGCTACGGGGTGTAGTGTTTAGAAATTTCGCATGAGTTTGTAAGCATTTGCTGCAGAGTTCCTTGTGTGTCCAGCAGTTTTCATGCATCAATAAAAATATCAAGATAACTCTGTTGATTAATGCTCATGATGGAGGGAGATGCAGTTTTAAATTGGCTTATAATTAATAGCAATCTGTTCTCTACAGATTTCGTCCAGGAGGGAACTGCCTACCTTCCGACATTTATAGGCAATGGGAATAGCAGTATATCTGACTTCATACTGTTATCCTCAGACCACGCACCTTTTTATTATAGACTCCAAGGATCTAACCAACTCCATAAGTAGTCACAACCTCTTGTTAATTAGCTCCAATTATGATTTGCATGGCAACAAAGATACCAATGTGTTTAAAAATCTAAGCTATTCTTCAAACAAGGGAGTACGAATTAAATGGGATAAAGTTGATCCAACTAAATATTTTACTAAACTTATAGTAGCAAATAGAGACAAGGTCAATACTTGGTTATGAGCTGATGCCCGTCATGGGGAAGTACTGAGTAGCTCTGAGGAGATCTGCCACTCTTTCTCTAGTATGCTGACATCCAACAAAACCCCAAAGGCCACCCCTATTCACAGATGGCTTAATACTGTATGCTCGACTGCACATAGACACCTTAGATCTATCATAAAAACTTCACTCCGTAACAGAGAGGCCTTTAGAATAGCTAGACACACATATATGCTGATATTAGAGCAGCCCAAGGAAGAATGAAAAGGGGTGATTTGGGAAGATGTGAAGCCAACGACTCAAACTAGGGACCTAAAGGTTTTTTCGGAAATTGTTTATCAACCGTACTTCAATGAGCACAGCAGGCCAAAGATAGAGTGTCATATCTATTCTTATCAGTGGGTAAATCATTTTCCTACCGTGTTTGACCAAGAGAGTGTTACCCTGACCCAGACTGACCTTACAAATTCTCCTATCTTCAACCCTGATAATGCCTTTAGTGTAAGTAAAACGACTGAAATCATTGACATGTCAAACGTTATACCAAAATGAGTGGTAGGCAAAGCACCCGACCTGGTGGTGTCCCTATCGATATTTTTAGGCAGAACTCTGCGCTCCGGGCACTGTTAATAACTAATGTTTTCTGTGCTGCAATAAACGGAGATCTGCCAAAGTCATGGAGGGAATCCATAATAGTAGCCATCTTCAAAGAGGGAGATAGGAGCCAGCCAAGTTTCTATCACCATATATAGCTTTCGGATTCCACCACAAAAAAGTAGGGAGGGTTATCCTCCAAAAATTAGAGGACTGGGCAGATCACAATATTTTTTTTTAACAGTTCAATACAGCTTCTATCCTGGCATTATGATAGTAGAACAACCTTTAAACGTATCCCTATTAATCGAGATATTTGTTAAACTCAGGAGAGGTTCATTGACATGGTGAATCGTGGAAAATTGTGAAACTTGATGGAAAAATGGGAGTTGACAGCTCTCTCGAGGACCTACTTAGGCATTTGCACTAGGTGACATTAGTGAAAGTACATTACGGCCTGGATGGGGAATGTTCTTTTCTGATTAGGTCGGAATCAGAGCATTAGACAAGGATGTATTTTCGCACCTTTTTATTCCTTTTTTTATAGATGATCTGGGCAGGGAGCTATTTTGAAAAGGGAAAGATCAGCCTCAAGTAGGTAATTGCCCTGTTTCCATTCTTTCATATACTGTTGAGGCAGTTCTTATTGTAAAAACTTCAAATTGCCTTCAAATTTTACAAAAATGTTGTTATCACTTTTATGAATGATCTTTAGTTAAAAGTTAATCACTTGAAATCCTTTGTTATGACAAGTAGCCCAAAAAATAATATATCTAAATTGCAGGTGATAGAGGGGCCCACAGTTGCCAAAGTCAAACATTTGAACTATTTACGCATCATCTTTGACCTTAATTTAAAGTGGGGTAACCTAATAAATCAAAGAGCACAGAACCTCTCAAGGGCAATGGGAGGAATATTTAGGTTTGCAAAAAGGTTAGGCCATAAGTCTATTGAAGAGATGATCCAGATTTACAAAAGTAAATGGGATCCTCAGGGATGAGAATGTGAGTTTCATCAATACAGGGATCCTGCAAAGCCTAGATAACAGTTTTTTATGCATGTTGATTTCAGTCCCCAATAGTGTTACAAGTTATAGCATTTACTATGAATTGGGGATTTCCTATATCAAGAAAACCTTGAATAACACCTTTTCTTCTCTGGCTCAAGATTGTGTATACTCCTGGGACAGTTTTTCACAATTAATTCTCTGAATTGTATTGGCTTGGACAAAATTTACAAGCTTCCATGGCGATCTTACTTTAAGCAAGTTTTTTTGTGCTGAGGATATCAAACCTTTTTTTATACCCCTGACATAATAAATAAAAATTCCAAAGCACATGCCAAATACTTGTTTTTTTAGTCCTGAAGTCCTGGTGATCCACTTACAATCGATGGATACGATCAGCAAATATTCTTTAATTTCTACAACTGTAGGGCTGGAACCATGTTAAGTTTGAATATCAAATCAACAACATAGATTTTTTCTCAGTCATTTCTGGCTATCTACAGTGCACTTTTAGTAGCTTTCCCTGTCCTGCCCAGCTGTCATTGTGACAGTATGTGCCCCCAGTCTACTGCACATTTCATGATTTTTTATAGGCTTTTCCGAATGCCTAGAATTTAATTTTTGTTCCAATTTTGTGAGCAGAAAATATTAGGTCTTACAATTGAGCTTAACAGTTTTTACAGCATCTAGAGTTTTGTTCTATCTGTTGGGCACTTATTAGTTTCATACGCTGGGCACTAACAATTAGAAAAAAAAAGTATGCTGCTTAGAACTAAATGAACGTATGCTGCAATTGAGGTCCTGGGTGTATGTATCAGATGGAATATTATGATTATGTTTTTTTTAACATTTCTATCATTTTTCAAACTTTGTATGCATTATTGTAATTGAGGCTTATCTAGAACATGTATAAAATGAATTGTGATGATGGCATGTGCGTGAATCATTGCCGCTTTTACCTATTCTTTTTAAATTGTTGACGTGCACTTTTATGGCAATAGCTAAATAGAGGTATTAGACTTAATGGTGTGTCTGCTGCAAAGAATGTGTATCCTGCAGATCAAAGAGCTGTATTTTATGTGGATAGCTCAATGGGTAACTGAGATCGTTTTGTTACTTGCAGTTCATAAGTTACAATCCTTATTAAACCCAGTGAACTATGAACTGTTGTCAGAGAGCTCCATGCAAATCGCATGGTAGAGGTTAGAGCATGGGTAGTCGCAAACATATCCCCGGGGGCTATAAAGTACTGTCTGTGGCATGCTTGAGGGTCACTATGATGCCAGAAGAGCCGGGTCGGGGAGATGAAAGATGGGCATAGGGGTACGTGAATCAGAAACATGGTGTGGACTACAAACCAAGCCTTTACGTTACTTCTGTCAGCCACCAACGCTCTATTCTCATGCATCAAAAATGAAAGTCAAAACATTAACTTCTAATGTAAAATGTGAGAGGGAAAGAGATACTCATCTGGTGACTAAATTACAAAATTTTAAACCAGAAAACCTGGTATCAGTCCTGGCTTTCCCACTTGACCGAACAAATTGTGTGATCCTGGGAAATCGGTTAATATCCCCTTGCCTGCCTCTTTTTTCTTCATTACCACATATGAAAGCCCCTTGAAATACAGTAGTTGAAGATGTGTGCTATACAAAACCTTCTTCTGTTTTATGCAATAAACTATAATGCTGTTCCAATTATATAACAAGCAAGGCTACACACAAGGTGCATCTGACAAATGACTTGTCTCTTGGTTCACTTATGGCATTGCTTTCAGAATGGGGGCAGCATGAATGGTTCCAAGATCTTGTTTGAAAACTATCACTGCTAATAAAGGCCTCTCAATGCAGTGTTGCAGTGATGTAATCTGATCCACTAAGTTAAAACTCTCATGCATGTTAATAAAAAAAGACTGAAGTTTGCAGAGTTTATCGTGTTTTTTTCATGTTTAGTGCAAGATGTTTCTAAAGTTGTCTAGGACACCTTCTTTGCCGTTACTTTAGTTTATGAGCAAATAATATATGCCCGTTTTACAGGCCCCCTGCCGTACCGTTTAAATTCTGAGTGCCATGACACTCTACGCTGATATAAGTAGTGCTAAATATAACAAATGAAATGCTTTTAACAGAGGGGCTATGGCGAGCTAAGGGGCACTGTTGGCGGATGGTAGTGAGGAAATCCATAGATTGAGGTCCAGAAGGGGTGACAAAAAAGATTGTCGCACCAGGGACCACATGCACTTAATCCGGCACAGGCCACAACAAGTAACACGGGCAACAGGAGAGAGCACATAAAAGTGATCATGGGTTGAGAGACAGCCTGGGAAGTGAATACAAAAAGAGCAATCTAGCAATAGGAATAAGGAAGAGTAAAACACAGAGCTGTACACAAGAAGAGAGGATGGGCATTGAGCAACTGAGAGTGTAGACTTATGTCCACTGGATCCCAGGAGAGGCCCAATTCCAACCATATTGAAAATGGCCATATTGGGAGAGAATAAAACGAACATGCTTTAAACATTGTGAGAAATGTTCAAACTGTGTCATTTTCCAAAGGTTGGCCCAATATGCACTCTGCCCCAATATGCACTTCGCCCCAAAATGTGATGTTCCATTGTCAAACCAATTAGATGGTCTTCATAATGGTGTTTACCACACCAGTGTCAAAAGTGCAATACCGTTTAGTAATGGCAGGGAAATGTGAAATCCAGCCGGGCAATACATGTGGAAATATATACTTTTATTTTTTTTAATAGGTCACCACAAGCCAGTCCACAAATAGCCCCCAAAAGCCAAAATCCAGTATATACAGTGCAGCTGCAGTGCACAAAATTCCTATCTATATATTGACTGTCAATTGGATTGTCAATCAAAGCTCATTTAAATTAAAGGGCAATTGTAGAGGTTTTGCTTCTACAGATTTTTAACTATGCAGGGGAATGGTCACATATATTGTATTTATAAAAATGTATTCATATAGGAGGATGTAGTCTTTAAGTGTAATGTGTGCAGGTTGAATATTAGACTCTTCATCAGCATTGGCTCAGCAAGGCTGCTATGGGCTCCAGCTCAAGCTAGGAAATGAGTCCCTCTCCTCTTTTGCTGGGTAGTAAGATATAGCGATAATTAGGGAGTATTGGCATCTTCTGATTCCTTTCCCTTGGTGCCACTGCACCTGCTGCACTAATATTAGCTGCACTCTTGTTTGTTAGACCTCAAAAATATTTAAATCTTGTTGTAGCCTGTTCACCCACTTCGTTGAATGCGCGATCAGAGCACTCTTTACCGACATCATTAAGGTGTCTCATAATTGAAAAAAACTACTGATTATTTTATGGGTTGATATGCTACGAAATGGCTTGAAAAAGTGCTTGGAATATATTTAATGTACTTTTGACAGATGAATTAATTCTTCCATATGAATAATTACAATACATTGACAATGGCCAGTTGGCTGATGAATAATGAATATATTTAATTAGAACCCACATCATAAATTATTAAACTTTTGATGGTCTGGTCTTGCATCTTGTTTTGACTCTAAGCACGATCATGACTTTAGCTCATATTTCTAAACTATCAATATGGACAGAACTGCAATAAAAAGAAAAGTAAAATGGCTGCAGTGCAAGTAAGTCCCCATCATGGGGTTCCACAGAGTTCATCGAGGAACCAGTGCTTTGAATTTTAATTTTAATTTAAAAACATTTGTACAGCGCTCGTTTACCCAGCGGTTTCATGGCGCTAGTGGTGAACAGTGGACGGCAGCAACTAGAGGGATTTAAGTCAGGTAGGCTTGCGTAAAGAGGAAAGTTTTAAGATTCTTCCGAAACAGGAGGTAGGAAGGTGAGGTGCGCAGGGTAGCCGGGAGGGAGTTCCAAAAGGTTGGAGCCAAGACAGCGAATCTCGCTCCACCCGCCCTCTGTTTTTTAATGCGAGGAATGGTGAGGAGGGCCAAATGAGCGGAACGAAGTTCTTTGCCGGGGCAGTAGGGCTTAATAGCAGAACAGATGAATTCAGGAGCAGTGCCCGATCTGGCCTGGTAAGTGAGACAGCCGAGTTTGAAAAGGGCACGCTCTTTCACTGGGAGCCAATGTAATGTTTTGAGCAGTGGGGTAACCCGATGATAATTGGGTAGGCCATGAATCAGGCGAGCCGCCTGATTCTGCACCAATTGCAAACGATGGATCGCGTAGGCGGGGGCCCCATTATAGACTATGTTACCATAGTCTATACGAGACAGTACCATGGCCAACACAATTACTTTTAAAGCAGAAGGAGAAAAAAAACGGGAAACTTTCCTGATTATTCTGAGGGAAAAAAAACAAGAGGAAACCACAGAACTAACTTGTGAATGGACAGTGAGTTGAGAATTAAGAAGGATCCCCAGTGTTTTTACTTTGGACACAGGGAGTGGGGGAACACCAAGGGAAGGGGGCCAAAAAGAGGGGGACCATGGACTGCAACCACCTCCGGTCAGGACCAACTCGGTCTTGTCCGGGTTGAGTTTGAGGTGGTTGCAGTTCATCCAATCTTGAATGAACGTCATTACTGTCTGGACGTTCAGGGCGGATGAAGATGGATGAGACAGGTTGAAGATTAACTGGAGGTCATCCGCGTAATTGAACACGGTGACCTCCAGTTGCTGTAACATAAAAATGAGGGGAAAGATGTATAGGTTAAACAAAAGAGGGGAAAGTGATGAGCCCTGGGGGACCCCGCACTCTACCTTGCGGGAGGCCGCAGCGAAGCCAGTCAAGCGGACCGCTTGAGTTCTCCCAGCGAGAAAAGACTCAAGCCATGAGAAGGCCAAGCCTTCTATGCCCGCCGCCCTGACACGGTTGAGGAGGATGGGGTGGTCCACCGTGTCAAAAGCGGCGGACAGGTCTAGGAGTATCAAGGCTTGCAGAAGGTTGGTGTCGATACCTTCACGCAATTTGTCCATTACTGAGATGACCACTTTCTCTGTAGAGTGCAGGGGACGGAAACCGGCTTGACAGGGGGAGAGGCAATGATTTGCCTCAATGTGGGTGCTCAGAGTGGTGGTGATATGGGTTTCGAGAACTTTAGCAAGGTAAGGCAGGAGTGAAATGGGGCGGTAATTAAAGGGGGAGGATGAGTCGGCGTCCGTTTTTAAAAAAATTTGAATAACAATCGCGGATTTGTGTGGACTGGGGACAGAACCGTGTGTAAGTGAGTCATTAAGAAGGGTCAGAGGTGGTGTGGGGCAGGCTGAGTAAATTTCCTTAAGGATACGAGCAGGGGCAAAATCCAGGGGAGAGCCTGATTTGACCCGGTGAAGCAGAGGAAGGAGAGTGTCATTGGTTAAAAGTGGAAAGTTAGTCAATTTAGCGGTAGTAGTGGGTGGAGACGGGTTGACAAAAGTGGGGGAGGGCAGGGGAATGTTGTGTTTAATTTTGGCCACCTTGTCTATAAAGAACTCATTGAGCGAGTCACAGAGGGGCTGGGAAGGGGGGATGGTAACCGTGGCTCTGCTGGAAGATGCTAGTTCGTGGACAGTGGAGAAAATTTCCTTCGATTGGGACTCAGCTGTCATTATCCTGTTGGTATAATATTCGGTTTTTGCTTCAAGAATGCCCTTTTTATAAGTTTGCAAGACAGACAGATAAGTTGCCTTTTGTGCGGGGTCGTAAGTACTTCTCCAGACTCGCTCGGCCCTCCTTGCAGCTAGTTTCATCACTTTGAGTTCGGGAGTGAACCAGCGATTGGCTGCGTGGGCCCGTTTGACTGTAAGCCGCCTTAAGGGGGTGAATTCATCACCCGCCTCAGTAAGTCAGTTGTTAATAGTGGCCAGCTGAGAGGTAGCTGCAAGGCCGGATAAATCAGGGCTGGTTTTGGCCAGGGCTGAGCAGAGAGAAGGCATGTCTGTTTTGCCCCATTTCCGAACCCAGGTGTTTTTGGGGAGCGGGGGTTTGGCCAGAGGCGCTAGAGCAAGGGAGAACGTGATGGTAGAGTGATCTGACCACGAGCAAGGGGATATAATGGGGGGTGTGGATGGAACATTCAGTGACCAGATTTGGTCTAGCGTATGACCATGTATATGGGTGGGGCTATGAATAAGCGGCAAGAAGTTAAAACTATTCATAAGGCTGGTAAACTCTCCTTGAACTTTCCTTCACCTCACTTTTCATCTCTGCATGCACTCTCTTTTGCTTCATATGGGAATCCTCACACCTGTCTTTAGGAGTATGCAACTTATTTATGACATTAAACCTTCTACACATTGCTGATATGGGCTGGGATGGAGCTCTTTCTGGTGGATTTGGGCTGGCCCCTTATCTGCACCCTTGCTCACTGGCATCTCAAGTGAGATGAGATATTCTAAAAGAAAGACGTCTGAAAGGGTCCTCAAAGATTATTTTCATCCTTTCCGCATATCATTGTTTGGGGATGAGTTGTAACCTCCTTGTTGAGAGGTGGTTGTAAAAAAGTTCATTGGCACTCCTTTTACCACCTGTCAATTCAGTCTTCGGGTATAGTAAAATGGTAGTAAGGAGGGCTCATCCACGTGTATATCGGTGGTGCAGCACCTAATCTTCCCCCACTTTTCATTGCAACAGTTTGTTATACCCACAGACCAAATTTCTCTGAGATTCGTTAATGCATTTCGCCTCTTTCCTCCCCTTGTTCAGCCTACAAGAGTAACTGAAATAACTGTTTGATTCAAAGCCCTGTTGCTACCTTCTTCTTCTAAGTTTGATGTTATGGATCTTTAAGTTGTAAGAGAATCTATAAAGGCATCCAAACTGCACCTGGGTTTGACAGTCTTCTGCCCTCTGATGTCTAGACTTTTGGTCAGACAGCACAATAGCAGGTCTCTGCTTTTGAAGGTGCACTTGTCCAAATGGTATGGCAACATCACAGTAACTGCTGCGGGAGTGCAACAGGAGTAGACAGTGGTGTTTTTTGCCTTCCAGGAACTTTGGTATAACAGGAGATGCAGATGCTTGTGCAGCAGCTTCTGTAATACAGACTGTGCTGGTCCACGTGTAGCACAAGGAGTCCTAAAAAAGGTGTACTATAGAATCCCCAGAATTCCACCAGTCACTCATTGAACCCTACTGCAAGTGAATCTTTGCCCCGAATTTAAATGCAGACCACGTTTCTGCCTCGCCAGGGAAAGTCGAACTGGTGGTTTCAAACAGCTGGTCTCCCTTTCATTAATGCAATGCCACCAGGGCCTTATTACAGTTAATAGGCTGCATTGGGGTAGCACATAACTGTATTAAAGTTACTGTTGCTGTCTGTGCCAGGCACATTCATTTGAAGTTGTGACAGTGCACCTTTATATGTAATGCCAGCCAAGGTATCAGGGGGCATAGAGCACTCAGGGATACCGGTATTCCTCACAAGATGTCACCTCCTTATAGAAGCAGGAAAAGAAGCATGTAAACAGTTTCTGTAAATGCCCTGTGACAATAAGTTGTTAAACCATAACATCTTAGCTGGACACGGTTTTTGAAGGCCCTTCTGTCCAATCAGAAGTTAGGAGGCACGGTGCTCTTCCAGCCTGGCTACTTGATTGAGAGTGGCGAGTGTGTGTTACTGGTGGCGTAGGTTTTATTTATTTATTTAATTGTTCCTATTCCGTCATCTGTCGACTTTCCCCCCTCCCACCCTCTCCCAGTGACCCACCGTGCTTACCTGCACCGGCCATGACTGATTTTAAGAGGGGTGGAGCCCAAATGTTATCACCTCTCGCAACATACAATGTAAAGGCATAAAGTAGCACTGTGTTTGGTGCTGAACTCTGGGGAATGGTAAACCTTAAAATTATACCAAAATGTACCCCACCTTTACCCCTTATGAGGGAAACTGGGACTGTGAGAATTAAACGTTGGCAGCCATGAAGTCATTGTTGTTTTGGGTCAACCTATGGGCAAACCATAGCATTAGGTTTTTTCCAGGTGTGGTGCTGCCCCAAATCTATTTTATTTGAAATAACTTAATTGGAATTAGGGCTACGTTAGTTTTGGGCTCAATCAGAGAGGTTAACAAAGTCATCCCGAACGTAAAGAAACGCTTTGTCGAAATGTGCCCATTTGGAGGACGGTCAGTAAGATGTTGGGTTCCACACCAGGCCAGACTACTGTAAACATTACATGTGAGTAGAAAACAACAAATTTCCTTGACTGAACCAATCCTCAACTTCTATGCTTCTTTTACATCAAGAAAAACTTTTCCGATGATAAGCAGGGTCTTGAGGATGAGAGTCACTTCATTTGATTTTGGCTACTCTATCTACATCTAATGACAAAAGGGTTAGAGCAACTTCTTTGTGAATTTGGGGCTTGAGCCATGTTCAAGCATTATTGTTGCACAAGGATAACACTGCAGTACCTCTGCAACATGCCGTGACACATTACTTATGGAGGGCAGGGCCGTGAAGGAGCTGAAGGCTGCAGTAAAAATGAAAATCATGTGGTGGGCATGGTGTTTTGGTCAGATTTTTTGGGGATATTTTAGCCATGGTCTTTGTAATAAAGATATTTATTTTTTTTAATTTTATTTTATTTCTTTATTTCGGCCGCCTTGGCCATAAAAGACACATACATAAAAACACAAGATCATAACAATGTACACATTCAGGTCTTAAAAAAAGAAGTTAAAAGGATTATATCTTTAAGTACAAAATTCATTATAAACATCCTCATAAAAACATTAACAGAGACACCAAAGCTTCATCTCAGTTTTTTGTCTAGTTGCTAGACATGTACCGGGTTAGGAGGGATATTTCGAGGAACAGCAAGGATTTAACTGCTCAAAGTAATTGGCCAAACTTCCTGCGAACAATGTACACAGAATGAAGAAATCTACTAATGCTAAATACAATGGATTGGGAAGTATTGGTTTTAATAATTCTATATGCCATGATACAAGATCTTGTTCCTAAGAGGGTGCACAGGGGTTTGATCCACCTTTTTCATGCTTTGGAGTATGCTTGGCAAATAAACAATATATGGACCTCATCCTCCGTGCAAGAACCTAAGCACATTGAACACTTCCCATGTGTGACGTTTGGACATTCCGGTTTTCCCTTAGACCAACGTTCCAAATTAGAATTTAGCATAAGATTCCCATACCTGAATTTCAGAAATAGAGACTTCGCAAGGGGAGGCTCTATTTCATCTAAAAAAACCTCAAAGGAGGGTTCATCTTTAAAGATGAGGAACTTTTGGGTTAGAGACCCGATTCTATTTTCATTCACTAACTGATTAATTGTGAAGGACCAGAAGGCTCGTTTCACCATGGACTTGGCAAAGGGTGGTTGATTTTCCGGACTCTCCCATAACTGAGACAAGCCCAGGATTGAGAACCATTTTTTAATGTGTCTGAGCCATAAAACAGAATGAAGAGAATCTAGACCCAATATCTCCTGGAGACCTTTCCTATAGTCGATCAATTCTGGGGTAGACCATATCCTTACCCAGAACATTAGTGGTCTAATGGTTATATGGTTGTCAGTTCTCTTAAGGTTCAGATCAAATTGGAGAGGAATCAACGGTGCACTAGTGGGTACCCTTACAATTGATCTCATAAATTTGTTATCCAGACCATGGAAACTATCCCTTGCCCAGGGTCCCCATATCTCAGCCCCATAAAGGGCAGCAGATTGAATTTTAAATTTAAAAAGCTCAAGCACAGGGGTCACACTTTTACTTGTACTGGCATTAAGTTTGCTAATAACTGACTTGACGTTGTGGGCATAAGACACCTTGTTTTTCTCAATTTGGGCCTTCCATGTCAGGTTTGAATCTAGCACCACCCCCAAATAGGAAAAGTTATCAACGGTTTCTAAAACTTGACCATTCAGATTTAGAGCCCCCTATCCGGCTTACAGGGATTCAGTGCCATACACTTAGTTTTGTCAACGTTTATCTCTAATCCTTTCTTTACACAATAAATACTAAAGGAGTTCAGGAGCGCCTGGAGGCCTTTCTTGGTTTGGGATATTAAGATGGTGTCGTCCACGAAAAGCAACGCAGGCACCCTTTCTCCATTTAGTTGTGGTGAATCATTAGCACAGCCGTTCAAATGATCAGGGATATCGTTAACAAATAATGAAAATAAGGTGGGGGCCAAAACGCATCCTTGACGGACACCACATTCTATTGGGATATTATGCGTCAGTTCACCATTTGGACCCCACCTGATGTTGGCATGATTCCTGGCGTGCAACTCAACTATTCGAACCAGGAGGCACCCTGGCAATCCAGCTTCACTTAGGGATCTCCAGAGTAAGTTGCGGGGGACAAGGTCAAATGCCGCTCTCAAGTCTACGAAAGCGACATACAAGTGACCTTTCCTAATGTGTACATATTTACAGTATATACAACAGAATCTAAAGACCTGGTCTATGGTGCTGATCTTACCCCTAAACCCAGCTTGAAATTTGTTAAGTATTGCTTTTTCCTCCAGCCAGTCATTTATCCGAAATAGTAAATGCTTGGCGTAGAGTTTTTGCAGGGTGTCCATTAAACTAATTGGTCTATAGTTTGATGGGACAGATCTACTTCCCTTTTTGAAAATTAAAACAACTTCTGCTGCACGCCAGCTATCTGGAAATTGGCAGTTGCTAGATAAAGCATTAAACAAGCGGTTTATGTATGGAGCCCAGACTTCAACCTCATGCTTGTACAGGTCACCCGGTATTTTGTCGGGACCAGGAGCTTTACTGTTTTTTAGTTCAGTGATTGCCCTTTTCGTTTCACCTAATGTGAAGTCAAGACACTCTATCGGAAGTGGCAACCATAAAGTCTCATCAGAACCACATATTGTTTATAAAGAGTTGTGAAGTGCGTCACCCAGGTCAGTTCGTCTAAGAAGGTATCCTTCACAGCTCTACCTGCATGGCCCTCATTTGCAACCAGCCTCCAGAACCCAACATTGTCCTTAGATTTAGCAGCGGCCAACATATCCGCCCAATTCGACTCCTCCCATAACTTTTTTGAAGTCCTTTGTGTGTGCTCGTATGTTTCCCTTGCGACTCTGACATCATCTTTCGATTTGTTTTTGATAGCAAACAGGAGCTCCCTCTTAGCCATCCTACATGAATGGTCATACCATAGTTTACCATGACACCCAACTCTTACATTTTGCTGCTTTTTTTTTGGCATTTTGGTCAAACATGTTTTTAGCTCCTCAAAAAACGTCTTATGTAGTGCAATGAATTGGTCATAGTGATCCGGTAAAAAGAAATGTCCAGCTATAGGCCTGAACATTGTGTCAAAAAGTGAGTATACCGTTGCTAGGGCATTTCCTTGTGCAAGGACGTGCGACCATTTTAATGCACGTCTGTTGTTACTGACATGTACCTGATCACACAAATCGGGGTTGGAAGTCTCAGTGGAAAATAAAAAAGAGGGGTCATTAAACATAGTTGCGTCAATATAAAGTTCTAGGGGATAGTGGTCACTCTCATCCCTGTTTGCCACCTTGAGATCAGCCATAAAGTGCCAGATACTCAGTGAGACGAGTATGAAATCCAGGTTACTTTCGGACTTCGCGAAAGTTGGATGTTTTGTTAAGTCAGAAGGGAGTCGGCCGTTACATGCTCTAAGACCATAATCTGAAGTTAACCTCATTAATTGCACAACCAAAGCCGAACATTTAACACAATTTGAAGTCTCAAGCTGAGGGATGTTATAAGCTTGATCTTCATCCTCAAAAACATCAGCAAGTCCTAGAACGGGTCAAAGTTGCAATTTAAGTCGCCGCCCAGGATCACTGGGGCATCACTAACCACCCTTTTCAAAAAGCTATCCAAAGTTTCGAGAGTGGGAGAAACTTTAAAGTGTGCAAGGGGTCTATTATAGACATTAATAATGTAGCATTCTACCCCATTCGGATTTATAAGTTTTAAAGCCAAAATATCAGGCGTGCCTGTTTCTATTAGTTCGACCTTAATCTTCAGTGTGATTTTAACCCATATGATGAGTCCCCCCGAGGGCCTTCCCCTATTAGACTGTACTGCCCCGTTGCAAAAAGTTTTGTACCCTATCCTGTGGGGAATGTCTATCACCCATGTTTCTTGCAGTAGGCAAAAGTCGCTAGAGTCAATATAATCAGCCCAGTCTGGGTCCCTCAGATTTTTGTTGACCCCTGCGATGTTCCAGGACAATACGAGCAATAATGGATTTGCCCCACTACCAGAACAGGTGGACTTAGTAGTGGCCAATACTGGTGCCACTGATAGTGTCACACTATCTTGCATCGTAACACCTACAGAGTGTTGTTTTGATTGAGTAACCAGACCCCCTGCTACATTGTCGGTTTCATCACCATGACAACCCTCTTCCTCTCCAAAACATGCTAAGTTCGCTACTAGAATACATTTCTTATTCAGGAAGTCCCCGGTTTTACAGTAATTATTGCCTCCCTCTCCCCCTACCCTTGATGCCTCACTGTTTTCATATTTGGTAAGGATGTTCGCGTCACCAGGTGAGTGGTAAGTACCATAGGAATTAATGGTGCGGTTTGGCGAGGTCTCAAGTCAGTCAACTCCATCTAAGCTACTAAACCTGTTGAAAGTAGGGACTACATTCCACACATTTCGAATACCCTGCCTACCCAATTCGGGGCCAAATCCGGAATGGTGATTTATTGTGGTCCAATTACCCCCATAGTTAGGGCGCCTCAGTGGGGGGTAAAAAAAAGTTAGGGGCCTAGCTTCAATAGATGATATGCCTGCATAGTTTTCCAAGTACATATCTGTTGGGCACTATGGGGTTCCTCAAATGAGATAACAATACAGTCACCCGGAATTGATTTGACTATAGGACCAATCCAAGGTACCCTGCGAACCATGAGAATTCTACTTTTCATGTGGTTGGGAACAGGTTTATTTGAGTTTAGCCAGTGGATCACCTTGTTTTTTAAGGACAAAAAAGTTTCTTCGTGTTGGTTATCTAGTTCAGGGACCCCAGTAAGTACAACTACAAAAGGACTTGCATCAGGGGGGAGGTCTATATATCCTCCCTTAAAATTGTCACAAGCATAAGGTGTTTGAAGGTTGTGATTGTAAGCTTTGTTTACGGAGGATCTATAGACCGAGGACTTATTTGGACCAGAAGCAGTGTGTACAGGAGGAAGTGTATCGACAGAGGACTTTTTTGGGCCAGAAGCAGTGTGTGCAGGAGTATGTGTATCGGCAACACTCACTATCTGAGGTTTCTTATTTGGTACAGAACCCTTCAAAAGTGGTTTGCTAGCGGAATTACCTTTAGAAGGATTCAATGGGGTTGCAATAGAATTATCTGCAACACTCACAATCTGATTTGTGTTATTTGCTACGTCCGTCTTTGAATGCTGTGTATTAGAGGGATTTATTTTCAAAGGTACCAAAGGGGCCGTAGTGGGGGCCGATGTGGGAATTGCAGATACATCACTGCCATTGAGACTTAAACTGGACAGGGTGATAATGCTTTTTTCCACCTCAAGGAGCTGATTTTCAATGCAAGTTAACCTAACTTCTAACGGCCTAAGAAGTTTCTTTAGTGTCTCCCACACAAGTTTCAAAAACTCTTCTTTGCCCCCCTCTGACTCGACCATGGATGTGGTGATTTTCTCATCCCCCACAACAGGGGGCCCGACTATTGTATCTAGGTTTAACACTTCCATTTTATCACTACTATTAGGCGTTTGCATAATTGGGAGCGTCTGATGTGGCATGCTATTTACAATAACCGGTTGAGTGGCCCCCCCTGTGAAACACTGACTTGTGGCTACTTTAGCCTTTTTCCTGGCATACACAGACATGTTTTTTCGTTTTCTCTTTTGTTTGGGTTTTGCCTTGTTATCGCCCTGGTTACTCTTGGACTCTTCTTTCCCTGAGGCTTTCTCCCCCGTAACATCCTCCAGCAGTGTGTCCACTTTGGTTGTATTTTCAGATAGATTACTAATAACTGATTTGTGTATGGGGTCTAAGCTAACGTCAACAGAGGTAGCTATTTCCTCAGGAACAGAATGCACCTCGGCCAGTATAATAATGGGTGTGGGGCCGGTAGTGCGCTCAGGAGTTTTCGATGAGGCAATGCTGCCTAAGGAAGATTTTTTCCTTAGTGCTATGTCTAAAGACTGTCTTCTAGCTGCCTCCAACTCCAGGGACACTCTATGCTGCAGTTTAGTGATCTCAATGTCAATGTTTGTATTAGTCCTTTGTGATAAAATCATCCAGGGTCCCTGTAGCCTTTTTCACAGATTTTGCAGTCTTACTCCGACTTTCACGCAAGGACGCCATTTTACGATTACCCGGGGCTGGAGAGAACACAAATAAAGCTTGTTACCGTAGCTATGTCACACAGCCAAACAACCAAGAGGGGTGGCCCGGTCCGGTCTTGCTCGGTCTGTGACGGGCTAGAACGGGCCCGCCCTTGTCCCGGGCTTCTCCCGGTCGCACTCCCGCGCGCTCCCGCGCAGCGGGTACACTGTGGTCTTTTATTAGCGTGGGAGGTGATTGGCGGGGGGGGCGGGCCGGCAGGGAGAGCAGCCCAGCTGATGATTTTCTGGCACGCAGGGACTCCTGGTCCACGGAGTCCCTGCCTTGTGCTCGCAGCCCTGCTGGTCGATTACAAAGAAAGAAGCCCCACCTGCAGCAGCTCCCGCGGTTACAGCCGCGTGAGGCACCTGCGAAGCGGGTCCGGCGAGTTGCTGCCGTCAGCCCCGGTGATAAAAGCACGTAGGATGTGGTAGCAGCAGGCGGGTAGGTTTGTTTGCAGAGTCCTGGTCAGAAGAGTCCGGCTGGCAGATTTCCCGGGCCCCCGTTTAACTCCGTGGGCGGGGGGGGCGGGGCCGGCAGGGAGAGCAGCCCAGCTGATGATTTTCTGGCACGCAGGGACTCCTGGTCCACAGAGTCCCTGCCTTGTGCTCGCAGCCCTGCCGGTCGATTACAAAGAAAGAAGCCCCACCTGCAGCAGTTCCCGCGGTTACAGCCGCGCTGCGGGACCCGCGAAGCGGATCCGGCGAGTTGCTGCCGTCAGTCCCGGTGATAAAAGCACGTAGGATGTGGTAGCAGCAGGCGGGTAGGTTTGTTTGCAGAGTCCTGGTCAGAAGAGTCCCGATGAATAAAGATATTAAATTATGATGCATTTATCACTTTATCGTGGAATATAATGGTATCTTTTTAAGGCTTGAGTTGTTTTATTAAGCTTGGAATCATGATTTATGTGTCAGTACCGATTGTAAATATTTGTATTGTAAATGTACATGATCTACTGGCTTACTAATCTAAATAAAGTTTATTTGTATAAATGAAGGAATTACAGTCAACACATTCTTCTGGAAGGGACTAGGATTGAGGTGGGTATTGACCTGTGTGGGCCATTCGTAGACTGGGATTCACCATCAAACTTGCCCTTATGTGTTGTTTATCATTTCGTACTTCCTGAAAGGGTGATGCAGTGAATGGTGAATTTTGAAACATTCCTCAAAAAATTGCTAAACTATAAATCGGTCATAAATGTATATCTAGGTTTTTTGTAATTATAAGAATATAGACGTGAATATCTTGATGGCCTTGAGATTCGTTGGCAGTGTGTTTTAGTAATAAGATGAATTACAGCATATTACCAGAACTACAAGAGAGTAGATCAAGTCTGATGCACAAAACAGTTTTGCTCATCTCCATAACATTTGGATCATGGCACTATTCCAATTTTGTTTAACTGGAGCGGGAAGCTCTGGTGTGATATTAGATACTATTTGTTCATGGAAGGACATTCAAGTATAAATGATGGAAACTAAAACAATGACTGAATCACAAAGTAGCTGCTTGAAACACTTCATTGATTAAAGAAGGCATGAGCCAGTACAATACAAGCAAGCAAAAGAAAAGGTTTTATTTGTATTTTTTCTTTTTTTTTTTAAAATGATGTATGATGTTTTTTTCCCTTCTGCAGACTGCCAGCCCGGCTTGCACAGAGCTCGAGATAGTCATGTTGGACTGGCTGGCGAAGATGATCCATTTACCCAAAGAGTTTTTAGCTGGGGGTGACGGAGATGGTGGCGGAGTGATTCAGGTAGGTAGAAACAACAAAGAAGTAATATAAAAGAAACCCACAGGTCACTCATTAATGGCTTACTCCAAACTAACAGGCACCCGAAACAATAAACAGCAATTAGGGGGTAAATATGTTTTAATCAACCAAGTTCAAGTGAAAATTGGTCATGCTGTCAATCTTCTTCCTACTTACAATGTTCGTGTGGAGCACCCGCTTGCATGATGAAGCCAAATCTAGAGTTGTGTCTGTTTGCTTCAATTTAATGTAAACATGTATAAAAGTAAGATTGCATCAATTGAGGGGGTGCAGCATATGGGACTATGTCTTTCTTGAAAGAGGCTAGAACGGACTTAGCAATAAAGTTTTGCCATGTATCTTTTCCGTATTTATTTAGACCCTGTGATTACCTAACTAATTTATTATTCCATAAATGAAGATAAGCAGATCAGTCTTTGCTGGAACTCAAATCTGTGTCCTGCAATTTTAACACAACTGACGAGGAAGCCTTGACCCATAAAACTTTTGTAACTGGCCCAGACAGCCGGTTAAATAGTATTTATCGTCCAATCTTCAATTTTCGTGGGATATATCTATGGAGAAACTTCCTCCCGAAGCATTATGGTACGTGTGAACTTGTGTATGTCATATCTCTAATTATTTTGGCCTTGAATTACAAGTTTTCCTTCGTGGGTTCTGTAAATTCATTGTTATCAATGGGTAGTGTAATGCTGGCAACGGTCTAGTTGCCGCACGCACACACGCACTCCCACACCCGCAGGCCAGGCGTGGCCTGCGGGGCTAAATAAAAGGAGGACGGGCGCTCAAGCACGTCACTTCCGACAGTGACACTGGTGTCTGCCTGATTGCTGTAGCCGCTGCGCGACCTGCCCCTGCGCACCAGTGCAAGCCCCTCTAGGCCTGAGGTGGCCCCAAATTGCTACGCACAACAGGTGGGATATGCTGCTTTGTGCGACTTAGGAATGTACTTGTGTAGCCCTACATCCCTATGCTCAAATCAAGTTAGTAAGGTAGTAGTACTCCCCGCTTTTACTTCAGTCAGTCTCTCACCATGGTGAGGTGCTGAGAATACCACTTCCTGGTTCGCAGACCTGAAGCCTTAGTCTAGACTCAGCAGCGTTAAGTTGCTCTTTTTCTTATAATTAAAAGTGCTTTCTTTCACTCCTCCTATTTGTAGGTATATGCTGTATACCTATTCACTGTATCAGTATGAATCAATACTGTCTATAATAGGTTAAACATTTGCTCTTTCAGTGGGCAATCAAACATGGAGTTTGTTTCGATTCAATATCATATAGTTCTAAGCCGATGACTCCCAGCGCCTGGATACCCTTGGAGGTGATAAGTTGTGCATTACAAATCTGGATTTAATTATTAATTAGTTGATTGATTAAGTGCTAGCCCTGTCAGTAGAACAATTCACTCCAGTGGATTGATAACAGTAACTGGGGGTTGATCCCACTTATCCCCTCTCAGATATCCAACAAATTTGTACGGCATTATTCATAATCTCTTTCATGCCAGATACTTACCTCTAATATCATACCTCACCCATAATCGGTGGATGATAAATTACCCATCAGGTTAGGTCAACCTTTCTAGTTGAAAGCATAGATGGCGCGCACACTGTCATGCAAGTTGCATCTGATTATTATATCCTCTACATTGATTTTCCCTCTGTTGCAGAGTCATGGTAGTCCCCTGAGGCTAAGTAAAACCTCCCCTAGAGCATAATGAAACATACCTTCATTTCAATTTCTTCCTACATCCTTAATGTCTGGTTTTAGCATTTTGACACTCAGTACACGAGTGGCTTTGGAGATAACATCTTTCATCTGTCCCACTCTCACAGTAATTTACCCCGTCTAAATAGTGACTATTGCACTGCAACCAAAGAAGTATGCTGCTACATTGCTCCCATGTAGGAACAGAGTTGCATGTTGAAATACAGACTTTAAAAATAAACATCACAAGAATAAATATTCAGCAATATAGACTGCTAAAATAAGCACCATGCAAACATACATACCTACAAAAAGTTCGACTGGTTACAAATTCCTTATTCTTGCCAAGTCAAACTTCTCAAGGACTGGGTTAAATTGATATTTTAATTCTAATCGCAGCATATTCGGAAACAATTGCAACACTCTGTTTCCAGAAGGGAATGAGAGACTTAGCCGCCTGGATGAAAATCAGCTGGCTGAAGCTCAACTTGGAGAAGACCGAGGCATCCTCAGGCCCTCAACCTCTGCCTAGGACAACACCTGGTGGCCCTCTGCCCTCGGGAGTCCGCCTACCCCGACAGACCATGCACGGAACCTCTACATCATCCTCGACTCCTCCGTCACCATGACTCGCCAGATCACCTCCATCGCCTCCACCAGCTTCAACTGCCTCCAGATCCTCTGCAAGACCTTCAAATGGATACCCTCAGAATGCAGAAAAACCATCACCCACAGACTCATAACACACAGATTGGACTACAGCAACGCCCTCTACACCGGAATCATCATAGCTCTCCTACAAAGGCTACAGACTATCTAGAACGCCGCAGCTAGCAAGTGGTAATTATATGCTGTTTAAACGTGTTGGGAAAATTGCCCTGTAATTGTAAGTGAAAGCTGGAATCGTTACTAACAGAAAGATGGACGGAAGTTCGGCCATGAGTATGCGGGGCACAAGCCATTGGTGATAATGCCTCTCCAGCGGGGTCACCATCGCAACCAATGTCCATCTTGCAAGAGATGAGGATGTATTATAACATGCACGGCCCGGGGCGAAAAGTGGAGCAAATAGAGAGCAACGTGATCCCTTTGTGGAAATGCAAAGAAGCTGAGCTTCGATGCCTGCCATACGTGCTTTTCTATGAAGAACAGAAGGATTGCTTGTTTTTGAGTTTATGATCCTTGGCCATCTGGTAAATTAAAATGTCACAACAAAATGTATGCTTAAATCAACGAGAGAGAGAGGACTAGATAGGCTAGACCGTATCCCCTGGATTATGTATATATATCAATAAGGACTAGCTAGCTCGGTGCCACTGTGGTGGGCCCGATGATGAAGCATGCCACCGTCTAGGTCGGTGGGTGAGGGCTTTATAAGGAAAACAGTGCTTTTCCTTATTTGTTGACGTACCTACCTGAGTCTCCTAATCTCCTTAAACTAGCTAGTCCTTATTGATATATATACAACAAAATGTATATCATATTTATATAAGTTTTGAGCACATGTTTTGAAACAAAGAGGTTGATTTGAAATGCTACTATGGCCTATCTCGTAATTTTTTTTTTTTTTTTTGCTCAATAAATTTATTGGTTATAGAGGAACATATAAATAGTTAAAATACCATAAAAGGTGATACAAGTGATGAAAATTGAAGAAGGACAAAATAGCAATCATAAAATAGTTATAAGCAAATTGATCCTAAAATAAGTCTTAAATGGATTATAAAAGAAGAAAAGTTGAAGCATAGGGACCGTAGTAAACATCACAGGTATCACCATGGGAGGAGAAAGATACACACAAGAGAAAAGGAAAGAAGAAAAAAATAAAAAAAATAAAAAGGAAGATAGAAGAAGGGAAGAAAAGGAAGAGGAAGGAAGGATCTTCTGAGGGACTACATAAACATACAATGACAACACTCAGCTAAACAAGACGAAGGGATATTGATCAACTAAACCCTTTGATGCTAAATTCATATATGAGTCTAAAGTTCTCCAAACACTATTAGAAATCGAAGGAGAAAGATGAGCCTCATCAACCGAAGTATGAACACTTCTCAAAAAGGAGACTCTTGCCCACCAAGTGCGATATGATGAGAAAGAGGAAAAAGATTTCCATTCCATAAGAATCACTTTTACCGCAACAGTCAGCAAAAGGTCCATTAATTGTGAGTCTAAGGTATCCAAGGGCAGGGGAACCCTGGAAGCAGTGGGCCCAACATAATAATGGGAAAGGAGAGCTGGCATCGAAGATTACAAATCAACTGAAGATGTTTATGTATTGAATCCCAGAAGGATTGAAGAAGCGAACACTCAAAAAACATATGTGAATAGTAACCAGCAGACAAACCACAACTCCAACAGAGATCATCTTCCTTCAAGTAAAGAGAGTGTAAGAGTACCTGAGTCCAATGAAGAAGATTGATAGAGAAAAATTTAGACTGGATTAAAGAAGGGGCAACTTTATTGCGGAGAGAAAGCTTCCCAATCAGCTGCCAAGAATCTGAAGAAATATGATTAGAAACTTCCTGATTAAAATGAGATAACCATTTCTTCTGGGTAACAGTACACAAGGCAGAGGAAGTGGAGGACAGAAATTTTAAATTTTGGAAGCCACATGACCCGATCTAAGCCACAATTGGAATAACGTAATGGTAGGAGAGTTTGGATCCAGACGCAGTTTAGCTATAGGAACTTTTATTTTCAGGAAGGTGTAAAAGTCCAAATTAGTGAGGGAAAATTGTTGAGGTAGGGAAGAAAAAAACAATGGATCATTGTTTAAGTCATAGAGATGACGTACTAGTGTAATCCCTTTAGTAGCCCAAAAAGAGATCAACTAGGGATCAATAATAAATTTAATTCTAGGATTACGCCATAGAGAAGACCATCTCGATTTATGAATTGGAATGGAAACTCTCTTATCGACTGTCTTGACTGCTGCAATGGTATCTAAGATGATCGAGCGAGAAAAAGGAATAGATATGGTAGAGGTAGTTAAAAATGAAGAAGGCGGTAAGGGAGAGGAAAGATCTTGTTCAATCAAGAACCAAGAGGGAATATGATCAGGGGCAGAGGAGAACCAGAGAGCTCCCTGAGAGGCTAAAAAAGCAGTTTGATATTTCTCCCAATCAGGAAAATTACAGCCATCCATATCATAAGGTTTCCGTAGATATTTTTACAAACTATATTTTTGTAAACAATATTTTTTACTCTATATTTTAGTACTTACCTGTTTGTAGATACAAAGTCAATATTCTGTCTGTCGATATTTTTTCGCCTATATTTCTGGTAGTCGATATTATGTCCTTCGATATTATGTCAGTGATCCCCCAGAGACACCAGAGAAAAGAGAGACAGTTTCTGAAATCGCGGGAATGGCACGCTCAATATCATCTGAGAAAATAAGAACATCATCCGCATAGGCGGCAGTTTTTATACAATGTGGACCAAAAGTAAACCCTTTAATATCCGGATGGAGGTCAAGTAATGTAAGGTGCGGATCAATAGATAGTAAAAACAAAAGCGGAGACAGGGGACAACCTTGCCTGGTGCCTTGGCGAAGATAAAAAAACGAAGACGTAGCTCCATTAACCCTAATGTTTGCTCCAGGCTGAGAATATAAAGACATAGTCATATTTATAAAAGAATCACCAAGATTATGCACACAAAGTGTAGCATGTAAGAAAGGTCAAGAAACCTTGTCAAAAGCCTTCTCTGCATCATGGGCTAGAGCAGCCGCTGGAAGGTGCAATCTCTTAGCCGTACCCAAAATATGACAAAATGTACGAATGTTGTCCCTCACCAAACGACCCTTGACAAAACCCGTATCAGAAGGGTGAACGAGTTTAGGAATATATAATTCCAACTGCTTGGCTAATATCTTGGCAAAAATCTTTGCTTCCATATTAAGAAGGGAAATAGGGCGATAATTTTTGGGATCCGAGTGATCTTCACCTCTTTCGGGATCACCACTATGGTGGCATCAGCTGCCAAACCCGAGACTGCTCCCCCTTTGAATGAAAGCTTCAAAGACAGACTTAAAGCGAGGAACAACAGAGGAAAGAAAGGTTTTATAAAACATAATGGGAAAACCATCAGGCCCGAGAGCCTTTCCAGAACGAGTAGCTTTTATTGCAGACAGGGCCGGCTCTAGGCTCATGGTGGCCCTGGGCAGGGAGCGTAGGTAGGGGGCCCGGAAGAGGGGGTCCGGGCGGGGCGGAGCGCGCAGGCCAGTAAAGAGGGGAGGGGGCCAGGGAGTTTAGAAGTGGAACAGAGCCGGAGGCCGCCGAATCCCTGCCAGGGGCCACCACGCAAATATGTATCCATCCTCAGAGGATTAATATATTAAGGATATATATTGGCGTGGTGGCCCCTGGGGTTTGGTGGCCCTGTGCAGGTGCACAGCTTGCACATGCCTAGAGCCGGCCCTGTTGCAGATATAATTTCCTCAGAAGTAATCGGACCACCTAGTTTCTGACCGTCTTCCGCCGATACAGATTGAATAGGAATTGTCTTTAAAAACGCTTGACATAGCTCAAAAGAGGGTTGGTTAGTGGGAGTATAAAGCTTACTATAAAAATCCCGAAAGACGTCAAGAATTTCTTTGGTTTGAAGTTTGTTGACCCCAGAGCTGTCCTTAATGGAGGATATTTGAGAAGATTTAAAATGCCAAAATTCGACCTGCATGATTTTTTAATAGTAAGCATTTGGATTTTTGGGCCTGAACCCCAATGTGAGCTCTCTTAGTAACACTAGTGTTGTAGGAATATTTTAAATTCTTAATAGTTTGTAAGCACTTTTGGTCTTTAGAGCCACGATAAAGAATCTCTTGACATTTGATCTTATCTGATAAATCCGTTTTTTGATGTCAGCATTTCTCTTCGCCATACATTTAATAATATGGCCCGAAGAGTACATTGAAAAGCATCCCACAAAACTACTGGGGAACTAACCGAACCATCATTAACGGCAAAGAAATTTTCAATTTCTTTAGATAAAGCTAGAACCTGAGATTCTTCATGAAGGATTTCTGTATTCAGTCTCCAAGAGCGAGGTCCTTGCTTAGGAGCAAAGGACAAGAGAGAGAAGGAAATAGCAGCATGATCAGAGACGAGAATAGGATGAATGTGAGGGGAGGAAGAAGACTGAACAAGAGACGAATGAACCAAAAGATAATCAACACGAGAGAATGTAGAATGAGGCAAGGAAAAGAAAGTAAAGTCACTTCTGTGGGGTTATAAAGGCGCCAAATATCTTGAAGCTGAACAAAGGAACACATATTCAACATTTGTTTATGCACTCTAGGAGGACGGTAAGTAAAAGCAGAATTCCTATCCAGCAAGGGATCCATTGGTAAATTGAAATCACCACCAGCAATTAGATTACCTTGATGCGGTGTATCAACCCACTTTTTAGTAATCGTTCACCAGAACGAGGGGTCATCATCATTTGGAGCATATTTATTTAAAACATAGAGATCATTAGTACCATCAGAAAGCCTGGACAATAACCAACGGGCCTCTGAGTCATGTTCAGCAGAGACCACTGATAAACCAGAATTTTTAGAAATTAATGTTATTACACCATTCTTTTTGCCTAAGGCATCAGAGCATACAACATCAATAACCCATTCTTTCCTTAGACATAAGGCCTCCTTGTAAGAAACTTTTGTTTCCTGTAATAAAACCAAATCAGAAGATAAAGATTTACAGTAATCCAGAATTTTCGATCTTTTTACCGGATGGTTTAAGCCCTTAACGTTAAGGGACAAAACATTCAAACCAGCCATACTGCTGCAAAAGCAAAACACCCATAATACACCAATAATAAAGGAAGAAAGAAAAATACAAAATCAAACAAAAAAAGATCCACCATTCACAACAGACAAGGGGAGTGACAACAGAAGATCCAAAAAAAGAGAGAAAAAGAGAGAGAAGAAAAAGGAGAGAAAGAAAAGGAAGAAAAGGTAAGCAAAAAGGAGAATAGAGAGGCGAGAAGAAAAAGATCGAACATGGGAGGTCTAAAAAGGATCAAGTTCATACCAGAGGGGACATGGAGAGGCACAGGAGGGAACCACCAGTGGAGGAAGATAAACAATTCATGAAAGTCGATAGAAAAACTAGGCGTATAGGGCTGACTGAGAGCAACTCGAAAAAATAGCATAAGTAAATCAATATAAGCATATTATGAAAATAAATACAAGCCAACCAGGCCAAGCGCATGTTATAAAAATCTTAGTTAAAAAGTGTAACAAGAATCAACCGGAGCAATAAATATGCAATAAATACAAAATCATCACATGTAGGAAGATGAACAGCAAAACATGTAGAATATACTTATGAACTATGTATCTATCATTTATAAGAGGAAGATGAAGCGTAACATAACTTGAGTGCTATAACCACTGCAGATGAATACAGAGCATAACAAATTCAAAATGCATTGTAACATATAAATCATGCTGCATAAGACAAGAAACAAAAAGAAAAAAGAAACCAAAAAAATATAAAACAATACAGCACTAACATGGAACATGGAACAACATGAAAAATATCAGCCAAGATAATGAAGATCAACACGGGAGGGACGTAAGAGGAAATGGAGAGAAGACAGAAACAACAATATATAAAAGAAAAGAGAAACAAACCAAAGGCTATAGTATAACAATTTACAACATATTAACTATAAATAATGACAGAAAAACGTGTGTATACAAGGGAAAGTTAAGAAGAAAAACCAAGCATTGATCACAGGAACATAGCAAACAACAAATAGAATGCAGTAGAACATCATAGAAAAACAAAAATGAGTCAAGATCCAGAAGGACCAGGAACAGGAGAGGAATCCATCTGAGACTCCATCTGATTATCCAGGAAGGAAGAGAGATCAGCAGGCTCGTCGAAGATTCTAGACCGGCCCTTAAAAGTGATCCGGAATTTTGAAGGACCAGCAAAGGAAAATGGGATGTTCATGTCCGTCAGACATTTCCGCAAGTTAAGAAAACCCTTCCTTCTAATGACCGTATCTCTGGCAAAGTCTTGTGATATTGAAATACGATGACCTTCCCAATGAACTACCTTGACCTTCCTCATGTGAGCCAAAATTTGTTCCGATTGTTGATGACGTAATGGTTTAAACATTATCGCCCTAGGGTGAGACGAGGACTTGGGTTGAAAGGAAGGAACACGGTGAGGGCCGTTCAATCTCAAAATCTTTCTGAAACGAAATCTGCAAAGTAGAAGGAAGCCATTGGTACAGGAAGTCTATCATAGAGGGGGCTGACTTTTCCGCATCCTCCTGTAGGCCAAAAATTCGCAAGTTACTTCTACGATTCCGATCTTCCTGTTCCGTGAGGTCTCTCCGTAATGCCGCCATTGAGCGTTCCATTTGTAATAATGACCTAGAGTGCTGTTGCGCATTATCCTCAACACCACTTATGCGTGTCTCCACAGTCGAAACACGAAGGGATAAGGCTTTGAAGTCATTCCTAATAGCCGTCACTTCAACTTGTAATAAGTCAGTATTGGTCTTGGTAGATTGCGCAATATCGTGAACAGCATTCAGGCATGACAGAATGGTATCCAACGTAGAATTTGTGTCTTTTTGATTGGTTTCAGGAGTAGGAGAATTTTGTTTTGATCTCTTCAGAGAACCCTTGAAGTCCTTGGAATCCTTGACATTCGGAGATAGACCCATATTGGCTGCCATAGGGTACAAGAGGCCAAAAAAACTGCAAAGGTCACTCCAAAGATATTGTGCACTGGTAGAAAAATGAGGACCACTAAGTAAATATAATACTGACACAAAAAGACTCAGTAATATCTTCAGAGGGTCAATGAAAAAGAGCAATATCCAGAGGCCCAGATCTTTGTACTGGGGTGAATGTAAGATATTGTTCTGCATTCTGTCCATCAACTGTGTTTTTTGCAATTTTCACCCTGAGGGGGCTGGGTATTCTCAGACGTGAGTCCCAGGCTCTCCACATCACTGGAGTCAAGCTATCCAGGCTGAAGAAGGCTAATAGCCAGAAACCGGTCCTTGGATGCTTGATTCCGGTCTGGGAAAGACATGGCTTGGTAGTTCGGGATGGACTGTTCCCATGAGGCACAGGGTCAAGGCTGATTTGCATATAGCCATTGTCTGACCTAGGGTGGTGTGGAGTGCAAATAAACGATGGATTTAGGCCCAGATCTTTGTACTGGGGTGAATGTAAGACATTGTTCTGCATTCTGTCCATCAACTGTGTGTTTTGCAATGTCCAGTGGAAGCGACATCAGCAGACAAAATGGCGGTCGTTAGCAAAAAGATAGGGAAAACTATATTTAAAGAGGGAAAAAGCGAAGAAAAAGGGAGTGCACAGGCCCCAAATAGCAGATGTGGCAGAGTAAGCAACTCATGACGTAAAAATGGGCCATCACCTATGGGCGAATATCAATAGAAGGCAAAGACAACAACCCTTAAGTCCAAAAGATGAAAATGTTCCATATTGTTGCCCAAAAACACAGGAAAAGGCTGTTTAGGAACAAGAAAGGGGCAATTGTGGCCAGAGTACCTGAAATCCAGCGTAAACAGCTAATTCTGAGGAGCTGTTGCAGGTTTGCTGAGGAGAAACGCTATCGGCGCAAAAAAAAAAAATGGCGGCCGCGACGTGAAATCCAGTGAGCAAAGCCTCAATTGTCCAAAAATCTGGTTCCTGCCGCCAAAGGAGGAAAAGAAGCGCTTGGAAATAGGCACAGCATATTCCGAAATCAGAAATGCCTATTTCAGTTCCCAGATGTCGTCTATGGGACGCAGAAATCCACCAGGTAGCCTCCAATGCCTCAGAGCTAAAGCGCAAACCGCCATCTCGCAGCGGTGCGCAAGCCACACCCCGCCTATCTCGTAATTTAAGAATTTTCTGCTTTAAAACAATGAGGTTTGAAAGCAGATAAGATATGAAAGAAAAATTCCATTTGAACTTTTAAATTCACAAACCGGCTCTTTGATCTGAGAAAGTAAATTGCCCGCTGACATGGATAACTTCACTATCACCAGAAGTAGTTCCATAAACGTTAGAGCTTGTAAACGACTGTATTTAGTACAATAAGTGGTGGTCAGGCTGACGTAGAACACAGCAGTGGAAGTACGCTGCACTACATGTGTGGTGTAGTAAGGGTGCCTTTGGTTCTAATGCAAACTTAAAGCCCATTTGCCACAGATTGGCTAGTACAAAATAGCCATAATATAGTTTATTGGCCTCCTTATTCAACTGCAACTGGTTGCACTCCATGCATTGCACTAATGGTAACTACTGCCCCTGGATTAGATAATCAGCTACGAACTAGCCCATGGGGTCCTTCTGCATTAACTGACTTTCTATGGCTGTGTGCCCTGCTCTGCTCAGTGATAACTAGCCTTGCTCCCTTGACATCTCCTGGTGTACATTATGTCAAAGATAGTAAATAATTCTGAAGCATGCTCAGCTCCAATGCAAGTTTATATAGTACTAATGCATGTTGTAGGAGTTACACATGACATCAGCTGAGGGATCGTCATCAACATAAAATGACTAATCCAAGAACCAGAAGGACATCTACTAATCTAAAAGGCTGGCATGGGAATGACTATCTTTAAAATTAATTTGCTCTACAGAGTACCTCAAAGGCCCATGTTGATTACACTTGCTGCCCCCTATGAAAACTGTGCAATTGCAGCTCATGAATATTTCTTCAGAGAAGGCAGAAAGAAGAAAAAACGCGTTGAAGTGAAGGTAGGCATGACCAGTTGGTTCAATTCATTTCTGAAATAAGACAGAGTGGCCCATCCCAGTCTTTGCCGTGCTCTCAACCTGCCACGGAGATCTCATAAACCTTGCTCTATGTGTTCCCTTTTCCATCAAATGTGGTCTGCTGATTACATCTCGTCGATCTAGTGAAGTGAAGCAGTGGCAATACATTGGAAATCACAACTTATAGGAGTCATTAGACCAAAACCACAGTATGAGTGACTTGGCTACAGGATGCATATGGAACCTCTCACCTCCTGAAGCATTTCTGCGTGCTGGTAGTGTACCAGTCTTAAAATGGGAAGAGTGGAGGGACTATTTCCTCAACTACATTTCAACAATTGACGAGTATGCAGAGTTGAAGCCCGAAAAAAAGTACAAGATGTTAATGCATAACTTAGGTGCAGGAGGAATAAAAGTGTATAACTCCATAAACAAAAAACTAGGGGCGGAAATGATGCTGACGTGTTCACCAACGCAATCGAAGACCTGAACGCATAGTATAAGCCTACAGTTTGTGTGGGGGTAGACAGATACAAATTTTTCCATAGGAGACAAGGAAAGGAGGAGACAATAGATGACTACGTATCTGCCCTTAAGGATCTAGCGATTAACTGTCGTTTTGGAGGACTACATGATGAACTAATAAGGGATCAAATAGTGATGCAGGGCTCAAATGAGAACATTCAAGACAATCTTTGAGCCAAGGGGGAGTACCCACTGCAGAACATAATTGATATAGCGAGGAAAGCGGAACTTACTGGACGATGTGCCAAAGCGATGTTAAAAGACGAAGAAATAAAGAAAGAATCTGGCCAGGTCACTAAGGTTTCCGATCAAAAAAGTTGGAAAGTCAGCAAGCAAACGGCAAGAAAGGAAGACAATACACAACCAGAAAGAAGACAAGAGAAACGGGGTAAGGGATATTGTTACCGATGCCTGAGCACTGCACATATGGCTTATGATTTTAGATGTCCCGCCCGTGAAGCAAGGTGCACATTCTGTGGCCTAATTGGTCATTTCAACAAGGCATGTAACAGGAAGAAACCACAACATGCAAAAGCTGTGGTCGACGAAGAAGATGAGTTGGATGATGACAAGGATGAAGACATCAACATGTACATCCTCAACATAGACGATGAACAAGAAGAAGAAATGGAAACAAGAAAAGGAGCAAAGACAAGAAAACCGATGTGTACCATGATGATTGGTGGGGTGGAAGTAAACATAGCTGCGGATTCAGGCTCGCCGTACACCATTGTGAATGAAAAGGTGTGGAAATTCAAGTTCAAGAAGGTGATCGGTGATAGACTAAATAAACCGGACATAATTATCAGATCATTTGAGGAAAAACCTATTGAAATAATAGGGTACAGGACTCTCAGGTTCATGTTCAAGAGTAGAGAGGCCCAATGTAAAATCTATGTATCGAAGGTAGGACCATCTGTACTTGGGTGGATGGACCAAGGAAGTCTTGGAATCAAGCTGGATCCCAACAGCCGTGAACCAGTGCTCGGTATGGCAGACGCTGACAACAACGTAAAATCTCAAAGCAGAATGCCTTTCAGCACCGACAATGACACTAAGACAAATGGAATGGTTGAGTCACGCATGTCTAATGTAAGAGAGTCTTCCAGCAAGACAGCAAGGAATGAATGGTTGGAGGAACAAATGAAGAACAAAGACATAGGAATACCATCCATGCCTTGGGAGATGATTGGCATCGACGTGATTGGACCGGTGTCTGATGGAAATGAATTACAATATATAATGGTTATAATTGACCACTACACGAAATGGCCAGAAATAAGGGTCAATAAAAAAGCTGATTCTCTGCACGTGGTCCAATTCTTGGAAGATACATTTGCGCATGAGGGATTACCAAAAAAGTTAGTAAGTGGTAACAGGGTACAATTCACCTCAGACATTTTCAAAGGATACATGAAGAAGCGCCACATCAAACACATAACAACATCTATATACAACCCGACGGCCAAGGGAGCCGTAGAGAAATTTAACAGGGTACTTGAAGGTAACATTCTGATAACCACGTCAGACCAACAGGACTGGAAGAGGGAAATATTTAAAACAGTGTGGGCTTACAGGATAACGCCGTGCAAGTCCACTGGCACCAGCCCATTTGAACTCATGGGCGGACAGACTCCACTTGCTAAGGACAGTGTGGGTTGGGTTGAGGCTGCCCGCAGGGTACACTGGTCTTCAGAGATGGTGAAAGAAAGACTAGCTCAAGCACAATCTAGGAGCAAGAGTCATGACGACAAGGAACCCGGGTGCAGAGTAGTGGAAACCCAAGCAAGTGATGCGGCAAAGGCAAGAAGAAGCAGACATGTCGGCATGGGTCAAGAGAGATACACCAAGCCTCTTCCCGTTCGCAAGGAGTACTGCAATTCTGCACGCCGGAGTGATGGTAAAGCCTGGCGTTTCTCGGCATTGACAACTCGCAAACATCCCGCAAACAATACAGTGGGTAACACACTGTTTAATACTACTCCAGGGAAATCCGGAACGTGGAAGGGTAGGACGGCAAGACAATACGTTTCTGACACTGAATCTGACATTGAACTTCCTGCAACCCTGGGGCGGAGAAGTGATGATGGTGAGCACAAAGGTATCCGACCAGAGGACTGTTTGGCCTCTTTATCCAGACCTGCAGGCCCGAGCCGCAGGCTACCTGCCATCCCGGTCTGTGACCTGGCGCAACCTATGGACAGAAGCAGGGCTGGTAGAATGTTGGGACCGCCAGCCAAACTTAATGACTTTACAGAAGGGTAGCGGAGCCCGACGCTTCCTTCCTGTTGTTGTGGTTCCGGTTCTCCCCAAGGAAGGGGGATGTGTTGTGTTCATCATACGTATGTCCCTCTTGGGACACCTTACCCTGCGTGCGCGTTAGTGTCCCTGTGAGGACACCGTACCGGCAGTGAGGTCACCAGCTGATAACTGTCAGAACTGACAGTTACCAGCTGATCGCCGAGCTGACTGCAGCTGCGCTCCACTTTAAGGAGCATGCGTGTTGGCCTTTTAATAAAGAAGTTAAGAACTTACTTCGTGTCCTTGTGTTCTTAACAGTGTAGCGGTGCACAAAATGTGCAAATCTAACTTTTACAAATCTCGTAATAAAGACTTTGATGATGAACATACCTGCCAACTTGAAGATCACGGTGTGAGGAGGGGCGGGTCTCATGCCGAGAAGTACCTACGAGACACTTTTGAACCCACCCTGCCCCCAAGCCCCCTCCTCCCAAAAAGAAACCTTTCTGCGGCTGATGTCAAGGGGTGTTTTCACACCCCTTAATGGACATCAACAGTTCAAAGTTTCTGAAAACGAGCTGGAAAACTATTATTGACAGTGGTTTTTATCTTGTTTTCCCTGCCACCGTGTGATATCGGCTCCTCACTAGGTGACCGTCTGATGAGAGTTGATGTTGTGTGTCACACTGTGGCACTGTTTGAGGTCGTATGTATGGAAGACAATAGTGGTTGCTTCAAAGCACAAATGGAACAGTGATCCTGAATGGCGTAGCGCAGCTTATACAGTGAGAAAATTGCCATTTTCCTGAAATGCAAAATCATTGTGGATTAATAAACTAAGACTGAAAGGGAAAGGTCTCCTATGGTGAACCATGAGAGCAGACTTGCACCATTATTACAGAAACACAAGGGCCATGCTATTGTGCTACGTCTTTAGGAGTGATGCACAGAGCTAGGTTTCCATGCAACATCTTTAGAAGAGATATGCACTTTGTTCTGCCATGTCACCTCATAAGCAAATTTGAAGACCGGTCAGGGTTTTCTGCATGTCATCATGAGCAATGCGCATTAACGGTGCCTTAGCTCTAGGAACATAGCATAGACAGTGCTATCAAGAATTGAATTCAGTAAAGAAAAATATTGAAAGCGCAGCTTTATCAGGAGGGATGCATAGAGGTTGACCTGCCATCCATAGCAGACCAGCCAGCTTACAGAAATGTTTCACCCTGTGAGGGTGAAGTGTTGCCTTGAAGGGGGCAGTGCTTAGCAGGTGCGCAGGAGACACTACATTTCTGCGGGGTGGGAGGGGGACAAGGACAACCTTTTGGACTTTCTAGTGACTTATACAAATCACTCATTGTCTGCGAGCCGTACGCTCCATTAACCGAATACAATGGCATAGTTTTGTAGTGAAACATCAATAAAGGCAGGCATGTAGTCACAGTTTGCAAATATGCTTTAATTGTTATTAACATTCGCAAAGTAATTAGACCAAATGTGAAAAATAATGCTTTTGAATCTTACAACTTCATGCACCAAGAAAACAAAGGTGGGATTAAAAAAAGGAAGAATAAACTGAATGCTCTTCGTGACATTCCTAAACCTCAAAATGCAATTGGGCTAATAATGGAGTGTACTGGAGACAGGCTGCAGGCACACAGAGCTGTAAAAGAAGAGAAATGTCCACTTACTAAAAGTGGCATATCTAAAATAGTAACGTGAAATCCAACCTTACCAGTAAAGAGGTTTTATCATTTCCATTCCAAAGATATAAAACATGACACAGCTACTCCTTCCTAAGCTGGAATTACAGCTTAAAGGAGTGTATTAAGGCATTCCCATTGGTAATCAAGGAGAGAAGTAGGCCTCATAGTAGGGAAAATGAGAGTCAGTGTTTTCACTACAAGGACATGCAAAACGTAAAAGTCCTACCTTTTAGTAACATACCTCACTGCCCTATGGGCTACCTAAGGGTGACTAAAATCGAAGTTTAAGGCTTGGGAAGGGGAGTTTTAATACTGAGCAGACACGACAGTAACATTGCACAAACAGGTTCTGCAGTAGCAGGCTTGAGACACATTTAAAGGGCTACTTGTTTGGGTGGCACAATCAGTGCTGCAGACCCATTAGACACATTTAATTTACAGGCCCTGGGTATATGGTATACCACTGTACCAGGTACTTACAAGTAAATTAAATATGCTAGTTGTGTATACACCAAAGTTACAATGTTTAGGGGAGACACACATGCACTTTAGCACTGGTCAGCAATGGTAAAGTGCTCAGAGTCCTAAGCCCAACTAAAAAAATCAGCAAAAAGTGGAGGTAAGCTGGCACAAAGTTTGGCGGTAGACCACTCTAAGGCTGGCAGGTCTAATAGTATTGTATAGGATTCTGTCTGTCTGTTTGAGTATTGCAATCAGTCAGATCCCTGTAAGAAACCCCTGATTTAGCAGGGCACAAGAAGGAGAGAGAGAACACTGAAAGTTTATCGCCTGCATTCCTGTGGCTGGAGGGTGAAGAAACCCTTAATGCATCACAAAGTATACAACACAATAAAGAAACTTTTGTTGTCTAATCTATGAGAAGGTTTATTGCATTTAGATGATATGAGTGTAGAGTGCACTCAAACGCATTATCTTGCACAAAAAAAATAAGAAGTCCCATGAGCTAAATTTGCAAAAATAATTAGCCTTGTTTGGGATGTTCACTAAAATGAAATGTACAATGTTTGTGTGGAAGAGAGATGCTTGCCAATTTAGAAAGTTACCTAGAAGGGTAAACCCAAATAGTGTCACTGGAACCTGGGTATAGAACAGCACATAGGAACAGTGGTCCCAGTAAACAATTTATGAACACACAAAATGTACCATAATTACAAAAATGAAATGGAAGAACTGTGGTATGCTTCATGTACAGTGTTATTTAATCACACTGAACAGACATTCATAACATTTATTTCCACAATGTCAAACAAATACAGTGCCCCAGGAGGAAAAGAAGGAGAGGGTGAGGGTATTGTGGTTAAAGTGAGGATGAAAGGGTGAATGGAACAAAGTGCGAATTACAAAATCTGTTGTTTAAAAAGCCAGATTATTCACAATATATCCAAATGTTAAATAGCTATGGTTTAAAACAGTAGCACAGTGATTAATCACTGTTGGTCAAACTGGCTAGTATTACAGATGTCAATGTTTCTACCCCTAGAGAGTAGTAGGTTGTTGGGTCCCTTATGCCGGGGTCTTCCTCAGGACAGGAGTGAAGGCGAAGGTTTTTTTTCTAGGGGTAGAACATACAGAACGTTAAAAACTACAAATATCCATATAGGATGTGAGGTAAACCTAAACAGAGGGCCTGGGCCCAAGCGTTTACCATGAAGAGCGGGTAAATGAGGCCTGAAGGGGGAGTATGGGCACGTAGGCTCCCGAGTTGCGAGCAAGAACAGACACCTGCAAAAGTAAGGTGCAAAATCAGATTTGGAATCAAGAGGCCTACCTATGTAGGAAGGACGGGGTTGGACCGAATCCGTAAACTTACTTGAGAGGATATCAATCCAAGAACTAGGGAAGAAAGACCATTACAGATTAGTCAGCTGGGACTTGAAATTGGTTCAGTTCTAAAAACAATAGTGAAGAAAGTGCTTGTCAGGATCCAAAATTGAATAGTCCACCTTAGGTGCTGGAAACAAGATTATGTTGTCTTCCAACTCAAGATTAAAATACCTGATATAATCGCTGAGTCGGGCAAAGAATTCTCAGTTAGTTAAAAGTCTCTAAAAGTAAAAAAAAACAAAGGTTCTGGTTAGTAAACCGAACCCAAGCACTGTGAAAGTGTTAAATATTGAAGTTTATGGCTAAGTGCATAGCAAAGGCTTACTGCTGCTCACAGTTCTCGTCTCCGTTCGCGATGGGGAACTGGAGCAATCATTCCTGCTGTTTAAATAGGCAGGCTTGGGGAGGTCAAGTGTACGCGCGTGTTGTCACCGAGAAGGTGCTCACTGCATGTCAACCCATGACAGATGCAGAAGTAAGGGAAAACAAACTGTCTATGGGTGCGCCCATCCTTGACCTATCAAGAGGCTGATAATTACCGTTCTAATTTTGGAGAAATATTGCGATGTATAGTATTATTGTCATCCTGGCAAAGGACTGGACAGAATAGAGAGAAAAGGGATTCTGTTCACTGTTTACAGGAAAAGTATTGTAACACTCCTACAAGGGAAGAACAATAGTAAGTAAGTATTTATTATTAGCACAGTTAATTAAAACCAATGCAATACAAAAGCAGAATATATAAAAACAAGAATATAAAATGACATGTATTTTAAAACCGACATAACATGGACATTGCTGTTCTATTTGTGCTGGTAATAAGGTGTATTGTCCTTTCATGTTTCACGCAAAAAGTACTTTGGCAGTGGAATTAGTTTTTATTTTAAAAGGGGTTTAAAAATCGGTTCTGGGCATTTTTTTTCCACTGCCTTTATACATTTTACCAGGCTGCAGCTCAGCTGGGGGTCCTGAGATAAAAAACAGGTGAGAACTGCACTCCTTCGTGTGCGTGTCCCGTATCGGATGAAATGGCGCTTCAGCAGGAGTTTCCGCTCATCTAGCAGTTTCTCGCAGGAGCATAGCAAGTGTAGCATGTCCTCTTGCATAACGCCACATAGCCGGCATAGCGGGCCTGCTTTCTCTTTTAACCAGTGTGGAAAATGCTGAATGTAGGGTAGCAGACCTAACCGGTACCTTAGGAAGCACATTTTGGTAGTTTTGGCATCGCCCAGGCCAAGATAGTCCTGAGGAGCTTTTGCCGAATACGAGTTCAGAATCATCCAGGCGTGCGTTCTTTTTGAGAAGTCAGCTTTGTCTTGAACCCATGACAGTTGTTTGATTGACTTCTTGACCAAATATTTAAGCGTTGTGTGGTTTGCGGAGGTGGCCTGGAGCTGTTCCAACACAGTGTTTACACGACTGTATGCCAAATACTTGGCTGCTGGTGAGGTTGGTTGATGCTCTAACTCCTTCCATAGATAGTCGTTCAGTGTTCCTTGTGCGGATTTCCTCACTTTGTCCCAGGTGCAAATGTAGGCCCCCTGTCTTGCTAGGAGCTGTCGTTGAATGCCAAACTCCAGCCTAATCTGCGACAGAGAGGTTCGCTTGGGAAGACTGAAGATGATTCTATATGCAGCTGTGATCGTGCTATCAAGTGTTGTTGCGTCTCTGCTTTGCTGCACCTCGCTCCCGTAGGTAATTGTTGGCAACAATTTGGTGCGGATAACTTGTACCAGAGGTATTAGAGAAGGGCCAGAAAGTTTGTTGTTCAGTGCTTTTAGAGAGATTGCCAGTGCGAGTCCTTTTCCTCTGATGTTTGATCTTTGCACACTGAATCGACCACCATCGTCAATCTTCACGCCTAGGTATTTGTATATCGACGTATCTTTGATACGAAATTTGTTCCAGAACCACGAGAGGGATTTCTTTTTACTTTTGCTAATTGTCATCGTTTGGGTTTTCCCAAGGTTTATTGTTAGGTCGTTTGACTTGGAGTAGCTCTGCATCATGTTCACAAGATTTTGAAGCCCTACCTTGGTGTGGCTAATTAGGACTATATTGTCTGCGTATAAGAGACATGGTAGGTGCAGCCCTCCTAATTTGGGAGCATGAGAGTTACAGTTGTTCAAGATTGGTACCAGGTCATCTAGGTACAGGTTGAACAGAGTGGGGCCCAGGACGCAGCCCTGCTTGAGACCCTTGTTGGTCTGTACGCGCCTCGACAGCAGTGAGCCGCCCCCACTTTTATCTGAACCCAAGTCTCCGTATGCAGATTTATCAACAAGTCCAATAGTGGTTTTGAGATCCCCCAGCCATTTAGTTTTGACCATAAGAAATTCCGGTTAATCTGGTCAAAAGCAGCTTTGTCATCTATGTAACAGAAGTGTAGGGGCATGTTTTTGTTTCTGCCTTGTCTATTAACATGCCCATAGTTAGGATGTTGGTCATTGTGTCCACTGATTTGACAAAGCCTGTCCGATTGACCGGTATTAAAGATTTATTTACGGCCCATGCCTGTAGCTCCTCCAGCAATATGCCTGCGAAGTACTTCGCCTCATTGTCAATTAGGGCCAGTAGTCGTAGTTTTGTAGGTGGGCCCTGTCACGTGCCTTATATATTGGGGCGATGATAGAGCCCTTCCTGGAGCCTGTCAAGATGTTGAAGTTCTTGATCTCCAGGAAAAGGGGTTCGAGTGCTGCTGCCCAGCTATCCACGTCTTGTTTGTAAAGGATTGGCGGGATCCCGTTTGGTCCCGAGGCTCCTTCCCTTCTGCCTTTTTTGATTTGGCGTTTGATATTATGTTGCAGTTTTGGGGGATTGATTAGTTCATGACTGTCTTTGATATTTTTGTGCAGTTGCGTTAATTTTGCATTGTCGGTTTGTAGTCTGTTGTCATGTTAGTCTTTGATAGGTCCTGGTTATTTGGCGAGTCTTGATTGAATGATTGCCACGGTAGAATGCCCATGTTTCCTCTGTGATGTTAGATGAAACCCCGATATTTGCTGGTCTTGTAAGGGAATTAATGGTTTTCCAGAACCTTGCCCCGTCTTTCTGTTTGATGTCTGAGTTGAGTCTTGCCCACAAGTTGTCCTCCATTGTTTTGTTTGCTTCCCATTTCAGCTTTTTTAATGATGTTTTCAGTATTCGTAGATCGTTTTGCTTTGCAAACAATAGGAAATCAGAGGCCTTGTTTATGCAGAATGCCACTTAATTCAGGTATGGATTTACTGCATCAGGCCTTGTACCTAAATGCTCGAAAAGCTGTCATAAGTCATATTTGAACGGCGGGTTACCTGAAGTAATTCAGGCATGTAATTCGGGGCCCGATCACAATTATGTGTCAAACAGCTCCGTTGTGCTGCTATATTGCTTGGGTACATGGCCTACAGAACATCATAACAATAGGACCACCGTATTCATAAATCCGTGCATATATGCATATACACACCGCCAAAACCAACCTCCATGAGGGAATGAAGGCCGTCGCCGACTGGATGAGGAACAGCCATCTGAAACTGATCTCAGACAAGACGGAGGTCCTCATCCTAGGTTCCACCCCCTCTGCTTGGGATGACTCTTGGTGGCCGACCGCACTGGGAGTAGCTCCAACACCCACGAACCACGCATGCAACCTAGGATTCATCCTAGATTCCTCCCACTCCATGTAGAAGCAGGTCAACAACATCTCCTCCTCCTGCTACAACACCCTCCACATGCTTCGCAGGATCTACAAGTGGATCCCGACCGAAACAAGAAGAGCAGTGACCCAAGCCCTCGTCAGCAGCAGGCTAGACTACGGCAATGCACTCTAAGCAGGAATCCCGGCCAAACACCTGCAATGACTACAACGCATTCAGAACGCCTCAGCCCGACTGATCCTCAATGTCCCCCGCCGCAGCCACATCTCTCCCCACCTCAGAGACCTGCACTGGCTCCCCATCAACAAGAGGATAACCTTCAAACTCCTCACCCACGCACACAAAGCACTCCACAACACTGGATCAGCATACCTGAACGACAGACTCAACTTCTACACCCCCGCCTGCCAGCTCCACTGCGCCAGCCTGGCCCTTGCTGCCATCCCGCGCATCCAATGAACGACCTCCGGCAGCAGATCCTTCTCCTTCCTCGCTGCAAAAACCTGGAACACCCTCCCCACCCATCTACGGCAGACACAGGACCTGCTCACCTTCAGAAGGCTCCTCAAGACCTGGCTCTTCGAGCAGTAGAAGCACCCCCTCAGCGCCTTGAGACCCTCACGGGTAAATAGCGCGCTTTACAAATTCACTGATTGATTGATTATGTCAGATAATGATTGCTGTTACAAAAATGCCTTTGTTCACAAAGAAAAACATAGGAAGTCTCACATCATGTTACTATCGAGCATAGTAAAACGAAAACATTGTATGGGCGCAATGGTAAACATATATGGGTTAGGGTTCCAGTATATTTACAAGACATCAGGGCAGAAGTATTGTACCTTTATCATAGAGTCAGAGGTTCTGCTTCCCACAGTGAGCAAGGATTTGGTAACATATCTATATTAGGTATCATGTATGAATATCAGTGCACACAGATATGTGTGAGACAGGCTAATTGAGCATGACTCACTTTGGATTCATTCAAACCGTTCTGGAAGGAGTCTAAAAGAGACATCCATTTACACTCCCTTACATTGAGGATCGTTCCATGTTACCTCCCCTAGGGCCAAGGGAGGCCATCTCTAGAACCACCCATTTTAGTTCATCTAGGCTTTGATCTGCAGTTCTAAAGTGTTCAACCAAAGGTGTGCCCCGCACCCCACATCTTATTGAACTGCAATGCTGGAGAATCTGTGCCTTTATTTTCTGTTGAGTTTGGCCTACATATATAATGTTGCATGGGCACCACAATGCCCTAGATCACATTGTTCAAGTTGCAGTTCGTAAAGGACTTCAAAGCAATCACATGATGTTTGTATATGAATTCTTTGGTTTGAATAGTTGTTTGGCATGCCTTGTACTGACTGCACTTGAAGTGCCCAAGTGTTGGTGGTAGATTCCACATAGATTGGATAGATGGCGCCTCAGGGGTCTCCAGGAAGGAGCATACTATGTGGTCCTTGACACTTTTGGCTTTCTTATATAAGTGCATGGGAAGGTTGCTTTGTTCTATATCCTCTGATATCAGGCCCCAGTATCTGTTAACCACCTTTTTAATGGCATGACTTTATGTCGAAAAAGTGGTAACGCATATCATCCTTTGTAAGGACCCCTCTACCTTGTCTTTGGGTGCTAGCAGGTTCTCACAAGAGCTGTACCATGCCCTTTTCTATCCCCTTTTGATCAACTTCCTTTGGTAGCCTCTCTCCGTCAGTCATTGGTTCAGATCATCTGATTGAGCAAAATAATCAGTTTTTTTGGAACAGTTCCTGCAGACCCGCAGGAACTGTCCAAAGGGTGTATTGTGTCTGAGTTCTCTCGGATGATAACTGTTGTACCTTAAAAGGGAGTTTCTCTCAGCAGGCTTTCGATACAGAGTTGTGTATAGATGACTTTCTTCACCCTTGATGGGGATGTCCAAGAAGTCGATTCTTTTGGATCCGAATGTATGGTAAATTGGATGTCTGGACTTCTTTCATTGAGCCAGGAGTGGAAGCTGCCCAATTCCATAAAGTCACCAGTCCAAATCATGAGTATATCGTCTATATACTGTTGCAACAGAGACACATTCGTGATGTAGGGGTTTAGTTCACTGATTACAAAAGATTTTTCAAAATGGTCCATATAAATAATGGACAGGTCAGGGGCAAAGGCAGCCCCCATCTTTAATCCTTTGGTTTGAAAGTTTGAAATGGCCATTGGAAAAGAAAAAGTTTCTCATCATCGCTATACGTAGTAGGTCAATGATGAATTCAGTCGGGACTGCTGTAGGTGCCGGTCGTTGATCCAGTACCTCTCCCATTACATCAAGAACAGCTTGTTGTGGTATGCTGGGATGTAAGGATACGATATCACAGGTCACCAGAAGTTGATTGCTTGGATCAAAAGGGCGCTGGTCAACCAGGTTTATAGTTGCATCGTGTCTCTCAAATATGCCTGAGTTGCCTCCGCAATGGGTTTGAGGAAATGGTCTATGTATCTGCATGGTGGTTCGAGCATGGATCCACATCCAGAGGCTATTGGACATCCACGTGGTTTTTGTGGATCCATGTGGATATTCAGTAAGGTGTACAGGGTGGGAAGCAGAGGGTGTTTTTCTTTGAGATACTGGAATTCAAGGTTGGTCAGAAAGCCTTGTTCAAGGTCGTACGTGGTGAGGGTGAGAATTTCCTCGGTGAGGTCCTTGGAAGGATCTGATCTCAATCTTCATATAGCTGACTCTGTCCTGTAGCTGATACTGAATCTCTGTCTTGTAATTTGTAACATCTTGTATGACGATGGCACCACCCTTATCAGAGTGCTTAATCACAATGTCCTTATTATTTTTCAAGGATGCCAGCGCTTCCTTTTCCATCGTTGTGATATTGTATTTTGTGTGCTTATATTTCTTCAGTATTTTAGACACATCCCCCAAGACAGCGCTCTCATAGGCTAGGATTTTGTTAGTCATTTTGTGAACTGGTGGAACAAAGATTAAAGGAATCCGTAATCCTGTCTGTGAAGCTACCAGTGATGGAGGAGAATGTTTGAAGAAATATCTGAGACGGATTCTCCTAAAAAAAGATGTAATTTGGTTTTAAGTGCAAATTTGTTGGGGCGTGCTGTGGGCACGAAAGAGAGGCCCTTACTGAGGACACTGGTTTCTTCATCTTTCAGTATGTAAGAGGAAATGTTGACTAAAGGGTTCTGTGGTCTTCTCACAACCTGTAGGTCCTGCGCCGGGTCTGGACTTCTCCATGGTTTTCCGGTTGGAAGCAGACCTGTTTCTGTATTTTGCCGCATCCTCTCTCTCAGTTGCTGCTGGTCACTGGCTGTCCCCGCTGTAATCCTCTGGGCCAAGGTCCACCTTGGCCCTGGGTGGTCTCCATTGGCCATCTCCTAAAAAAGGCATATAAGATCCTTGGGGTTGATGCCAGGTATCCTGATAGCTATATTCTCCACTGGGTCCAGACTGCTCGTTGTCGCTATCTGAACTGTAGGATGAATCCAAAAAGGTAGTGTAGTCCCTACATCCTGGTATCCTCCTCTGCCCCTGTTGTTGAATTGTCCCTGGCTGTCTTGCTTGTAGTAGTCCTCTTGTATAAACGGTTATGTTTTTTTCTTCTTGTAATATTGAATGTCCGTTGCTAGTTTCTCCAATTTCCTAGTCTGGGGGTTTGTCTCAAAATCTTTCAACGTTTTTCCCAAATGTTCCAAGGCGTCTTTTGCGTTGGTGAGTGTGGCATCTCCTGAGATTTCAATTTTCAGGGCAGCAATTTGTATTATGAGAATCTGTACTTTTTCTGCTGCTGTCTTCACCCCCAGCACCAGAAGCGAGCATTTGTTGGCAACAAAGCTAAATCCCTCTTTAAACTTCAGTATATCCACAAAAATGGTTGATTCGTTACGTACTTGTAGTCCAACTACGATAATGTTTGCCTGCAAATACTTGGTCAACAGGTGGCCATGCAGGCATGTCCTTACCAGTTTCTTTTCAAGATGCTCGAGTCATGTAATTTTATCATTAAGAGTAAATTCAATGTTTGGGGGTGAAAGAAAGAAAGTTATGGGAAGGGACCTGTAATAGTTGATTGATATTCTCTTCTATATACAACAGGGTCTCGCTCTCTACCATGTTCAATTTTGAATTATTCAATAATATACCTTGCAGGTATGCACCTGCTCATAGATAGTTACCTAGATGGGTAAACCCAAATAGCGTCACTGGGACCTCGGTATAGAACAGTACATAGGAACAGTGGTCCCAGTAAACAATTTATGAGGTTTTTAGAATTGAACGAATTTCAAGGCCCAGCTGACTAATCTGGCATGGCCTTTCTTCCCTCCTTTATGGATTGATATCCTCTCAAGTAAATTTACGGATTTGGCCCAACCCCCTCATTACTACATAGGCGGGCCTCTCGATTCCAAATCTGATTTTGCACCTTACTTTTGCAGGTGTCTGTTCTTGCTCATCACCCAGGAGCCTACGCGCCCATACTCCCCCTTCAGGCCTCAGTTACGGGCTTTTCATCATAAACGCTTGCGCCCAGACCCTCTGTTTAGTGTTATCTCAAGTCCTATATGGATATTTTAGTTTTTAACCCCTTCGATGCTGATGACGAGCTCAGCTCGTCATCAGCCACGGGGGGCATGTGCGGATGACGAGCTGAGCTCGTCATCTAACGCGGCTTTTAGAAAAAAGCCGCGTAGCGCGAAAATAACCGCTGCAGCGATGCGGTTAAGGTTCTTTATGTTCTATCCCAAGGAAACCCCTTCTTCTCCTTCACTTCTGTCCTGAGGAAGACCCCGGCGAAAAGAACCCAATAACCTACTACTCTCTAGTGGTCGAAAGGTCGACATATGTAATACTAGCCAGTTTAACCAAAAGCGATTAATTACTGTGCTCATTTTTTAAACCATAGCTATTCAACGTTTGGATACATTGTAAATATTCTGGCTTTAGATACTAGCCCTCTTGCTTTTTAAACAACAGATTTTGTGATTAGCACTTTGTTTCATTCACTCTTTTATCCACACTTCAACCACAATACCTTCATCCTCCCCTCCTTTTCCTCTTGGGGCACTGTATTTGTTTGACATTGTAGAAACAAATGTTATGAACTAATGTCTGTTCAGAGTGATTAAATAATACTGTACATAAAGCATACCAAAGTTCTTCCATTTAATTTTTTTAATTATTGTGTATTTTGTGTGTTCATAAGTTGTTTACTGGAACCACTGTTCCTATGTACTGTACCAATGTAGAAAAGCCTGCTGTGAGAGACACAAGTGAGCTGCTCACAGAAGATGGGTATTCTGAGATGTGCAGAATGAGGTATGTGGCAAAGCTCAAGCGTAAGGTGTTAGTGATGAACACCAGATACATAGTGTTTAAGTGTGAAGCTTACAAATGAATACAGTTGGTGGAACGTCAAAAATGAGCAGTGCGTACAATGGACTAAAGCACAAAAAACTTCCGAATGCCATACACTGTGCACCCTCTACTTTCAGGTTCTTCTCTCAAGAACCAATCTTGGATTCCCCGAAATCCTTCACAGTCTCCTCCAGAGGCATCTTCTTCGAAGTCTTCCATTGTCGTCTATGGCTGGTTCCGATGCCACTTCACCCCCATGCACCAGGCCACCTTGGTGCAGGTAGCCTGGTTTAAGGGTCATCCATGGTAGGGGTGGCACTCCAACCTCCCGTTTTCCAAAGTGTTTTTTTGGGGTCCTCTGGGAATGGTCCTTCTTCTTTAAAACTGCCCTGCGACTACTCCATTGATTTCCATTGGGGACGTGGCTGTGTTTGCACTCTTCACACAGCCTCCTTGGGGTTCCTGGGTACTTACCTTGGGTGGTTCCATGTGTCCCGAGCTCTACTGAGTCTTCTGGTCCAAGTCCTGTTCTCCTTTGCAGTTAGCCTTCTACTTTCTTGTATATGGTTTGGTCTCCACCTGTAGACCCGTGTATATTTGTGCTTCTCACCTGAATATTTTAAAGTATTCTTGTGTATTGTTGATACCTCTGGGTAGAAGATATATTAATGTGTTAGTGATTGTGTTGCATAATAAAGAGACTTATTTTCATAAACACAGTGTGGTTCTTTTTCACTAAAAGCTGCTGCACATTCCTTCAAGATAAGCCTGAAAGCTGCTTTCCACAGCTACCACTTTGAGAGCTTTCTATGGTTATCAAAGACCACCACCAATACCAGTTCTCCATTATACTTGTCCCACCAGGAATGTAAGTGACATCACAGCACATGATATCCCACGTGACACCACAACCCATGACCTCACAAAAGATGACATCAGATTCCAAAACCTCACATATGTTAAGCAGGTCCATCATGAGCACATTTGAATGCATTACAAAATTCAACAAATTTGATTTTGCGTCAGAGATGTACCAAAAAAGTAATGCAACCCTGGCGCAAGATCTGGGCCTCCATTCATACATTTATTTATTAAACCTCTGCCAGGAAGAATTTGGCAACAAGGAGAAACGTGGCAGAATATCTGTTCTGTTTAATTGGTTGTGAAGTCTGCACTTATATTTTATGGGGTTAAGGCATCAGCTACATAGCTCTTGCTGTACCCAATAAATCTCAGGAAATAATAATAACTTTAAGATAACTCTAGTGGTTAATGCACTTGCTGGAGAAACAGGTGTTTTGTCTAGTCCCAGCTTTGAATTAAAGTAGCATAGAGGGTTAATATGTCTCCTGCAAAGTACATCATGTGACACACAGATGTCGTATTTTTATGTCATGTGTAAGTGGGCTAATGCTTTTAATACAGAGCTTTTTTAGTTACTTGCAGTTCATACATTGTAATCCTTCTAATATAGCACATTGAACTATGAAGGAAAGGACATGTAACTCTTACGCCTTGTAACCCTCACTTTCTTATGTAATACATCCTGTAAATTGATATACAAACACATGATTTATTGTCAATGTATAAAGTGTATGTGTGATGTAAAGTGCTCCAACACCCTGGATTGGGTTGAGTAGTGCTATAAAAGGCAGAAGTAAAAATATTGGTATTTAAATTGTTATTTGTGCCGCTCACAGCGTGTAGCTGACCGGGAGGACGACGAGGGATTCCTGCGCTCTGATAGCGCTTCTGATTTTGTGTGGGGTTCTGAGAGGGGAAAGGACAAAGTCTGCAGCACACGCCGAGGGACTGCAAGGTCCAGCAGTCTCTCAGATCCACAGCTGCTGCCTCTTCCCTCTGCGTTCCCGCCCCCCCCGCCTGTAGTGTATAAATCTCGCGCATAATCCCGCGACGCGGGACACGTGCCGGACATAGCCCGGGGCGAAGCCCGGGCAAAGGGCGGGCCCTCTGTGGCCCTCCGTGGACCGAAGGGGACAGGACAGGCCTCCCCCTTGTTACTTCTGCTAAAGGAGGTAGAGTGCACACACATTAAATTGACTATATTTGTAATACTACTATCTCTACTCTGATCATGTCCTGTAAGGGGGAATCAAGCCCAGTTGCGCAGGGGTGCCCAGGTCAAGCGGTGCAAAAGCACCAAACGATTAGCACAAGCTTACTGCCTACTGTTCATGTGATAGACATAAATTGTCCTTGCTACTCTCCATCTAGTACGCTATCTCCTCCACTATTCTCCCCAAGAGTGCATATCCTGTCCCTGTGGGATGAACTAAACAGTCTATGCAAAACCAAGTATGTCAGTGTGGAATCACCCTCTCTCGCCAAAGGCCCCTGTACTACCAGTACTAAAGGCAGTACACAGGAATCCCCCTTTTTTTTAACAAAGTACCAGTCAAAAGAAAGCATGTTGAGGACAATACCGAAGGGAATCAATCAAAATTCCATAAACCATCTGTAACCCCCGCACTGTCTGTTAATAACCTCCCTATCACCTTGGAGACTGATGCCAAACTGGATGAATCAATATCTTATTCCCAGATTCCTCTACTGACTCAGATTGAACAACTTGTTAAAAACATCATTTCCCCACTAGCAGAAAAAAACAACGCTATAGGGGAAAGGCTTTCGGGTCTAGAGAATAAAATCACGGCTATCCTGAAACCCATCAATAATTCAGTAATATTGAACCGACCCCAGACATCTACTAATTTCCCAACAGCTAAGCTAACTCCCAACCACAAAAGCGCTCAAGCCACTATACAATCCCCCAAAATCCCAGATTCAACCACTTCCAAAGCTCCCTTCAAATCTGCTCTATCAAGGCCTTTAGAGGTTAAATCAGTACGTAAACTACCACACATACACCTCCCGCCAGAAGCCACGCCATATGTGTCCGTCCTCTCAGGAGTACCAGCACTTGCGATGGGAAAAGCTGAAAGTCAGCAGGACCTATTGAACAAAGTCATATTCTGGATGGGAAGAAATAGACCCCTACTACCGGACAAAGATGGCGGAATCTTGAGTGTGAGAAGGGTGGGCTGGTTGGGCTCACTACCAAAAAACATTTCTGGGGACTTGGTACTGGTTAGATTCAGGACCCAGAACATCGCTCCATACTTAAGATCTTGTCTGCCCCAAAAAGGGGATGGCCCAATTCATATTTGGGATCTACTTGACTTTTATCCCTGTATGCCTAATATCCCCCGGTTAGGACCAACAATAGCCTACCACCATTCGCTGGGTGGGGGAGTCCAGGTACCCAGTGGTATTATTTTCTCTGTTTCCAAAAGATTTGATCCATTGTACAACTGTCGCAACTCTTGAGTCTACTTACCTTAAGGGACAACTCTGTATACCTTTACCCCTGATAGGGACAAACCCCTTGATTAACATGTCATACCACTGAACTTTGAGGTTGGGGATATGTCTTTTGTATTTGAAGTTACGTTGTTCTTGAATGTACACATCTATTTTTAATGACTGTCTTTTTTGTACGCTTTTATGATTTTAAAAAACAAAATCGAATAAAGCATTTTCAAGTTCAAGTTCAAATTGTTATTTGTGTAAATATTAGGACAGACCAATACATCTGACACACCATAACACAAGATGTGTGCTTAGACTAAGTTTGATGCTAATTGTTCTCCAGGGCGAGGTTCAACTGCTCAAAATAAACATGTCAACAAAGCATTATCCTTTGAGTGTCTAAATTGAGCAGTGCGAAACAGTCAAATAAAGTAGGGTCCAGGCGGAGGAGGAGCAGGATGCAGACAGCAATCAACAAACTACCACTCTTCCTTTGTCCTGGAAGTGCAGACTTCAGACAGCTGTGGTGGTGAGAAAAAAATCCTAAAGGAGAGCAGCACAACAAAAGAGAAGTTCACAGGTCATTTGCAAGGCCATTGGCACATCAAAACAATTTGGCTTTGGCATTCCAATGGCCCTGCGACTGAAAGGAGAGAGAGGGAAAATGAGTTTGTCCCTTTGTCTCCCACACCCTTGTCCCCACTGCAAAATCTGGGGGGGGGGGGAGGTATAACCCAGCACTTCCCCCACACTTCTTAGGCCCATGGTGCTTAGTACTCAGGACACGCTGTGACACTTTAGATTCTCTGTCTTGCCTATATAACACCAAATAACAAAGCTTCTGAGGCTTCCGATGATGGACTGGGATGTATACCCGTAATAGATATTGGCAGCGCAGAATTTCAAAACAATTAGCATAAAACCTGAAACCTGCTCTCTGCAGGCTTTTTACACCATGTGATATCAACTTCTCACTGGGTGACCGTGTGATGGGGGGCTAAATCGTGTTACACGCTGTGGCTCCGCGTGAGTTGGAAGGTCTGCATCAGACACATGGTTATCATTCAGCCACAATCTCAGTAAAGAACAAGTTACTTACCTTCGGTAACGCTTTTTCTGGTAGATACTATATCTGCCTGTGGATTCCTCACCTTGTGAATATCCCCCTTGCGTCAGCAACGTTCGGAAATTTTTCTTCGTAGCACGCCGTCGTGGGCGACGTCACAGGAGCACGGCATCGCGCGCGACTCCGTCTGACGTCACCGACCCATAATAGGCCCACGCCGGCGTGATGACGTCAGTTCCGCCCTTTTTTCCGTGCCTTCGAGGCACACGGACGGACCAACGATAGCAAATATGCAAATATACAGTGTACACAGTACAAATAGAACCAAAACAATACAACAGTATTATAATCATATATACAGAAAGACCAGGTATAGCAGAGTAGACAAACGGGGAGGCGGGTGGGTCAGTGAGGAATCCACAGGCAGATATAGTATCTACCAGAAAAAGCGTTACCGAAGGTAAGTAACTTGTTCTTCTGATAGATACATCTGCCGTGTGGATTCCTCACCTTGTGAATAGATTCCCACAGCAGTCCCCACTCCCGGAGGAGGGTGTCCACTCTGCTACACCAGGAAGTCTTGGAGGACAGAACGCGCGAAGTGGCCATCCCTCCTCACCTCGGTATCTAAGCAGTAATGCTTCGCGAAAGTGTGGAGGGAGGCCCAAGTCGCGGCCCTGCAAATATCCTCAACAGGCACACCCCTAGACAAAGCAGATGTTGCAGACTTTGCTCTAGTTGAATGAGCTCTAATACCCTCAGGAGGGTCCTTACCCGCAAGGGAGTAGCAGATCTTGATGCACAGGATTATCCATCTGGAAAGAGTGCGCTTGTGCACCGCTCTGCCCTTCTTGCAGCCAGCAAAGCCAACAAACAGCTGGTCGTCCATCCGGAAGTCCTTAGTCCTGTCCAGATAGAAGGACACCGCCCGCTTAGGGTCCAGGCGATGCAGTCTCTCTTCCTCCTTAGACGGGTGAGGGGGAGGACAGAAGGTAGGAAGGGTAATGGACTGCCCAAGATGGAAAGGAGTCACCACCTTAGGCAGAAAAGCAGCCCTGGTCCTAAGAACCATCCTTTCTGCATGAATGGTCAGGAACGGGGGTTTGGAACTTAGAGCTTGAAGCTCACTTACCCTCCTTGCCGAGGTGATTGCAACGAGGAAAATAGTTTTAAAAGAGAGAAGCCTCAATGGACACTTGTGCAAGGGTTCGAAGGGAGAACCCATTAAAAAGGTCAGCACAAGATTCAAATCCCACTGAGGAATAATAAAAGGGGTAGGAGGAAACATATTCACAAGACCCCTCAAGAATCTCACAACCACCGGAGACTTAAAGAGAGAAGGCTGATCCGGCAAACAAAGAAACGCCGATAAGGCCGAAAGATAGCCCTTGACCGTGGACACAGCCAAACCTTGCCGCGCCAGATAAAGGGCAAACTGTAAAATATTAGACAAATGAGCCCTCAAAGGGTCAATATCCCTCTCCCTGCACCAAGAAACAAATTTTGTCCACCTATAGGAGTAAATGGACTTAGTGGTGTCACGCCTGGCAGAGAGAATGACATCCACCACCTCGTGCGGGAGAGAAAAAGAACTCAAGTTGCCCCGTTCAATCTCCAGGCATGAAGGTGTAATGTCTGGAGGTGGGGGTGTAGAACCTGCCCCTCCAACTGAGAGAGGAGGTCTGCCCTGTGAGGGAGACGGAGCGGCTGGTGAGAGGATAGGTGGAGTAGGTCCGAATACCACACCCTTCTCGGCCAATCCGGGGCGACCAAAATGACTTGGGCCCGGTCTTGACGAATCTTCCTCAGAACCCGAGGAATCAAAGGTATGGGGGGAAACGCGTAAAGGAGTCGATCTCCCCAACTCAACTGAAACGCGTCCCCCAAAGCTCCTTGCATCGGATACTGGAGACTGCAGAATGAAGGGCAGTGAGCATTCTCGCGAGTGGCGAAAAGATCCACCCGAGGAGTCCCCCACATCCGAAAGATGTCGAGAACAACCTCCGGGTGAAGCCTCCACTCGTGGTCGGCAGAAAACTGCCGACTGAGACTGTCCGCACGCACGTTCAGAACCCCGGCCAGATGATTTGCCACCAGACAAATCTGATGGTCCTGAACCCAGGACCAGAGACGCAGAGCCTCTCTGCAGAGACACTGCGACCCTACTCCTCCCTGCTTGTTGATGTACCACATCGCAGTCGTGTTGTCCGTTAGGACCTGGACCGAACGACCGCGAAGGGAAGGGAGGAAGGCCTTGAGCGCCAAACGTATCGCCCTCAATTCCAGAAGGTTGATGTGAAACAACCTTTCTTCCGGAGACCAAAGACCCTTGATCTCCAGGTCCCCCAGATGAGCACCCCACCCGAGAGTGGATGCATCCGATATCACTGTGGCCACTGATGGAGGTAGCTGAAAAGGCTTTCCCTGTGACAGATTGCCTTCCACGCCCCACCAGGACAGGTCCGCTGCAGTTTCTCTGGAGATCCTCACAGACTCCCTGAGATCTCCGTTGTGCTGATACCACTGCCTGCGGAGGCACCACTGGAGCGCCCTCATGTGCCAGCGTGCATGACTGACCCACAGAATGCAAGAAGCCATCAGACCGAGCAGACGAAGGACCTTCAGGACTGGAACGACCGCTCCAGGGTAAAACAAAGGAATCATATCCTGTATGTCGCGAATCCTTTGAGGTGGAGGGAATGCACGACATACAGACGTGTCCAGTACTGCACCTATGAACAGGTTGCGCTGGGAGGGCACCAGGTGAGATTTGGGTACGTTTATCGAAAAACCCAACCTGTGTAACAACTGAGTTGTCTCCTGCAGATGATGGAGCACCACCTCCGGCGACTCTGCTTTGATCAGCCAGTCGTCTAGATAAGGGAATACAGGAATCCCTGACCTCCTGAGATGCGCCGCCACCACTGCCATCACCTTGGTGAAAACTCGAGGCGCAGTAGTAAGTCCAAACGGGAGGACCGCAAACTGATAGTGCTGCGATCCCACCGTAAAACGGAGATACTTCCTGTGCGACTTCAGGATTGGGATGTGAAAATACGCATCCTGCAAGTCGATCGACACCATCCAGTCTTCTTCCATCAGCGCCAGAAGAACCTGAGCAAGGGTGAGCATTTTGAACTTCTCCTGTTTGAGATAGAGGTTCAAAATCCTGAGATCCAGGATAGGCCGAAGCCTGCCATCCTTCTTGGGAATCAAGAAATACCGGGAGTAGCACCCTTGACCCCTCTCCTGCTCTGGAACCACCTCTATCGCTCCCTTTCGAAACAGAGCCAGGACTTCCTCCTGCAGGAGAAGCAGGTGGTCCTCCGAGCAAAAACCTTGGCAAGGAGGGTAATTGGGAGGGAACTCCTGAAAAGGAAGTGCATACCCATTCTCCACGAGATTGAGAACCCAAAGATCTGATGTAACCGATTCCCAATCTCGTAGAAAGTGAGTAAGCCGACCCCCTACTGGCCCTACATGATCCAGAATGGTGGATCTAGGGCTGCTTTGCTGATGCGGGTGGGGGTTGGGCATTATTGGAGGAAGTGGAGGAAGAGGAGACTTGACGTCCACGACCACGACCCCTCTGTCTACCTCTATAGGACTTGTATAGAGGGTTCTGCTGCTGCTGCTGTTGTTGGCCCTGCTTGAAGGGACGAAAGGAAGATTTTCCAAAACCCTTGAATTTTCTGGCTGCAGACCCTCTCATCTGCAGACCCAACGACCTCGCAGTGGCACGGCTGTCTTTAAACCTTTCCAAGGCCACATCTGCCTTCTTACCAAAAAGGCCAGATCCTTCAAAGGGTAAGTCCAACAAAGTAGATTGTACATCCGCTGAGAAGTCAGATGACTTTAACCATGCGGCTCTCCTAGTTGCAATGGATGAGCCCATAATTCTGGCAACTGAATCCACAGTGTCCATGCCGCTTTGGATGACCATGCGAGCCGCAGCCTGAGTGTCAGAGATGACTTCATTAAAGTTCTTTCTATCCTCCTCAGGAAGTTTTGGTGACAGCTGCTTCACTGAGTCCATCAGCGCGTGCACATATCTACCCAGAAGGCAAGTGGCATTTGACGACTTTAGAGCCATGCTCCCAGAAGAGAAAGTCTTCTTCGCAGCCTGATCCACTTTTTTTGACTCTTTGTCAGCAGGCACTTGAGGGAAGGAGCCTGCCGCCCTATTAGAACAAGCCGCCTGAACCACAAGACTTTCCGGAGACGGATGTGTAGAAAGAAATGCAGGGTCATCAGGAGCCACCCTATAGCGCCTTGCAATAACCCTTGAAACTGCAGGAGCAGACAACGGCCTCTTCCAAATTTCCCTAATTGGATCTGACAAGGCATCAGTAAACGGCAAAGTTGGCTCCACAATAGAGGATGGAGAATGCAGGACTTCCGTGAGAATGTTGGGCTTGTACTCCACCGTGGGCAGCTTTAAGTTAAGAAGCTCAGCAGCCTTCCTAATAACCACGTGATAAGGAGCCACGTCCCTTGATGGTGCATCAGAAGTCGAAGGCAGACCCCACTCGGGAGAGAGTTCCAGACCACTAGCATCCCGAAGCTCTTCGAAGTCATCACCATGATCAGGAAGCTCGCCTTCCTCCACATCTGAACTCTCATCATCCTTTTGCTCGAGGAGACGCTGAGCTCTTCGCCTCGACCACTCCATTCGAATCGAAGTCGACGGATCCGGTAACGACTCCGACGGAGCCGGTTCCGACGTCGCTCGAGGAACTGAAGCAGAAGGACGAGAGTCAAGAACAGGAGTAGCACCTCGATCTCGACTGCGAGGTCGATCCGGAGTCGGCGAAGCCGCACGCGGAGTCGTGGACCTCGGTGGAGCCGTACCGAGCCAAGGTGAAACAGGCGCCGGCATGAAAGGCATAAACGGAGCAGGGGCATACGACTGAGGAATACCCAGGTTGTATGATAACGGACCCATGGGGCCACCAGGCGCTCCAGCGGGGTACATCGCCCTAGAATACACTCCAAACATCGCATTGAGAAAATGCGAGGGATCCTGCCCAGGACCAGGGAAGGAAGGGTACGGACCTACCGGATGTTGCAATGGAGGCCGACCCGACACATCCTCACCCTGACCTTCTGGATTCACAGGAGTCTCCGCCGAAGCCGGTTCTTGGGTCACCTCCTCTTCTTCATGCTCCGAGGAAACCGGCTCCGGGTCCGGCTCCGGCTCCGGCGCCGGAGAACCCACTCTCGACAAAGCAGGTGAAGGAGAGACAAAGTCCTTACGGTGCCTGTGAGACTTTCTCTTCGAGTCAGAGGAATCCTTCCCCGAATGATGTCTCGAGCTGTGCTTCCTCCTCTTATGTTTTCTCCTCGAAGAGCTCGAAGCATGCCCGGAAGCCGACTTAGATCTAGACCTAGATCTTTCCCTGGACTTCGACTTCGCCTTGGACCTCGAGTCGTCACCAGACCTCGAACCTGCTCTGGACCTCGACGCCGATCTCGACCTCGACCTCGACCTCTGCTTCGACTTCGATCTCCGAGACGTAGATCTCGCAAGCCGCCCAGAGTCCTTTTTCACCTTCGCCAAGAGCAACTTTGCTTCACGCTCTCGAAGCGCCTTCGGATTCATCTTGAAACAGGACTCACAGTTCTTGACGTCGTGGCCTGATCCAAGACACCACAAACAATCCTTATGCGGGTCCGTGATCGACATCATGCGGACACAAGACCTACATGGCTTAAAGCCTGTTTTCCTCGACGACATCTCCGGAGAGGAACAAAGTCGCAAGAGAGAAAACAGTGACAAATACTAGTTAGAAAGATACTAGGTATCGCTGAAGATCCCGAAAACCGTTAGCGTCGGAGACGCGGAAAAAAGGGAACTGACGTCATCACGCCGGCGTGGGCCTATTATGGGTCGGTGACGTCAGACGGAGTCGCGCGCGATGCCGTGCTCCTGTGACGTCGCCCACGACGGCGTGCTACGAAGAAAAATTTCCGAACGTTGCTGACGCAAGGGGGATATTCACAAGGTGAGGAATCCACACGGCAGATGTATCTATCAGAATGCACATGTATGATATGCTGCTTCTGAACACCATAGAAAAGAGCATACTCATATCTGACTGTACTAAATTCTGGCGCCCCTCTGCCAGAAAAACAGCACTCACTTTGAAAAACAAAGGGCAGTCTCCAAAATGCAAGCTCAGTTTTTGGGAGATTGATGACCTCCTTTAAACTCTTGCCAGCTGATCATGCTTTGCCATGCAAGTAGGTTTCAGGTTTCAGGTTTCAGGTTTTTATTAACTGTACAATTAATTAAAATCTTTACAGTAAAAAGAGAAGGTACAGAGAACAGTAATTCTAAAAAAAAAAAAAGAAAAAAAAAGAAAACTTCTTTGCTTGTTTAAAAAAAAAAGTGTACGCCTGTGGTAATTAAAAGAATGGTATAAAAAAACTAAATGAGAAAGAAGGATACAGCTCCCACAGTCTTAGTCCCATTGATTGGCGTTTCCCGGGATTGTATGCGTTGGGACAAGTCATTACTTTCTTCCATATGGGGGCGTGCAAGTGGCACTGTCAATGAAACTGCGTGACGAGTGCACTTCAACTCTGATCAGTTGCTTTTGAGGTGAGCCTCCAGAATGATGAAATAATCTCATTATGGGTTTTTAGTGCTAAACTAATTTGGTGAACGAATTTCGCTAATCTCGCTAGGAACATAGTGTTGGTGGTGGACAAACACAGGGCTGATGCTTCCGAGCATGTTGTTATGCTCCGATTGAGGCAGATCGGGCGCAACAGTCGCCGGCGTTCATTCTTGAAGTACGGACAGCAACAGAGAAGGTGCAGCCAGGATTCCCTTTTGCACGTACATAGCCTGCAGGATATGGAGTTCCCTCTTTGGGCCCAAGCGGGGTTGAAATCTGCTATCTCGAGCGTGATCAGCCTCATGGATAGAATTTTGCTTCGGGCCTGTGTTGTGATGGCCTCGCTTAGATATGATTGTGCTTTGCCCACAGTGTAAGAATTGTTTAGGGGTTCCAAATTGGGGCTACGACGAAGGGATTTATAATCAAGTTCAAAGGAGATTTCGTTCACTTGTTTGTTAATGGCTCTCTTCCAAACGTTCAGCGGGATGTCCTGCCTCACAAGATTTTCTTCCACTATCTTAAGAGCTTTGGTTGCAATTCCCAGCCTAGTGTGCCATGTCGATGCTGGGTCTTCAAAGATGTATCTCAAGTGGTGTTTTAGGGAGTTAGCCGGGGCCTTTAATATACTCAGGTACAACTTGATAAGGTCCCCCTGGCCGATCACGTCAGGCCTTGCTAGGCCAAGCTCCAGTCTCAGCCTGGTTCTTCTTGCAGACCTAGGTATATGTAACACCGACTTGTAAGCCTTAACTTGGGCAGAGTTGAGAAGTGCGTCCAGCTTCCCAGGAAATGCCAGATGTCCGTAGGAGATTGCAGGAAGAAGCTTTGCTCTTAAGGCTATCAGAATTGGGCTAGCGGAAGGGCTGATCAGATTCTGGCTTAGTTGTCTTAGCAAATGTGTTACCTTGTTGGCTTTCAAAGTCAGCTGATTAAGGTGGACATTTGCTTTGGCCCATTCCGAAAACCAGACCCCCTGGTAGTTGTAAGAGGCCACAGAATGTATTTGAGCATTTCCCAGCTGCCACTGTGCTTGCCGTTTCTGATGGTAGGATCCGAAGATGATGACCTTAGTTTTCCCTTTGTTGACTGTCAGGCTATTGGCGATGTTAAAGCTGTTTAGGGCTGTTAAAGCTCTTTGTAGGCCTATCCTCGTGTGATCCATTATGGCTGTGTCATCAGCGTACTGTAAAACTGGTAGCCTCACTCTTCCTAGTCTGGGGGCTACTAGACTGGCACCTTTTAGGGCCTCACCCAAATCCGCGGTGTATAGATTAAATAGGATGGGGGCCAGCACGCACCCTTGCTTCAGCCCGTTTACTGTGGCTATTTTGCGAGTGATAGTGTGAGTGCTTGTTTTAACCCGCACCCAGGTGGCCTCATATAGTGACCTAATAGCCTTTAAAAGTTTCGGTGATATCCCCCATTTTTCTAATTTCCACCATAGGCGTTTTCTGTCCACTTTGTCAAATGCTGTGCTGTAATCCACAAAGCAGCAGAATAGTGGGGGATGGTTCTTCAAGGTTGCGTTGGCTGAAAGATGTGCTAGTGCCAGGACGTTGTCCATTGTAGATGCCTTGGCCCTAAAACCAGTCTGATACGTTGGTATTATATTTGCCTCTTCAGCCCATTTTTCTAGGTCACTGAGTAATAGGTGTGCATATGCCTTGGCCTCCAAGTCGAGCAGGGCGATGAGCCTGTAGTTCGAAGGCTCTGAGCGGTCACCTTTTTTAAAGATGGGAAACAGTGTAGAGCCCCTCCAAGTGTCGGGGATTGTAGCGGTCAGGTAGGTGTGATTAAAGAGCGGAGTTAAGAGGGATGCCCAAAACTCTGGTGCCTGTTTAAAGACTGGCGCTGGAATTCCATTGGGCCCCGGCGCACCATCATTCCTCATCCGCTTGATGGTATTGATGACCTGTCTGGTGTTTGTCCAGGTAGGAGTAGTAACATCAACGTCGGTCTGGGAGGTACTACCCCTTGTGTTGTTGCCTGGGCTTGAGGTGGCTGCTTCTGGCTGGAAGCGGGACTGTTGGACATCCTCAGTTAGCTCCGCCTTGTCCGTTGTCGAAGGTTCATGACTGGGGGCTGTTTCGTAAAGCTGTTTCACGTGTTGGATCCAATCTTTTTCAGCTACCCCGTTTTCTCTCATTGGCCCTCGGTTGCTCAGCTGATTGATGAATCTCCAGAGTCGTGCCAGGTTCTTTTGTTTGAGAAGGAAGAAAACCTTTAGCCATTTCTTTTCCTTTCTGTTTTTTTAAGTTCCCATAGCTTCTTCCTTAGTGAGGCCCTCAGTTCAGATGTTGAAGGCCCTACTGTTTGGCAGCACCCTCTTTTCTTTGTTGCGCGAGCCTTGCGCAGGAGTCGTTTAAGTTTCTGTATTTCCTGAGGGCAGGTGTTCCGGTTCTTGAGAGGTGCTTTTATCATTGTGTTTTGTGGTTTGGGATTTCCGAGTTTGTTTTGTAAATCCGCAATGATTTGCACCCACCCTGTTGTGGGGGGATCAAATGCAGGCAGACTCTCTTGCTGTGTCTGACCCAGCCATGATTGAAGTTTCCCCTCTGTCTTGTCTGTCCACTTGATTCTCCGCAGGACGGTGTGTGTCTCCTCCCCACTTGACTCCCCAATGGGTTGGTGGAGGGTAGCGGCCGGTATGACCAGCTGGAATGATGCTCTTAATGGCCTATGGTCGCTATCCTGCCGGTTCACAACTTCAAAATCAGTCATTCTATACGCCAGTACTCCACTTATCAAGATGTAATCGATTCTGGACACGTTCCGAAAAGTGGGCTGAGGCTGCCAGGCACTTGAGCGAGATGTTTTCTGTGCATGAGTTGATGCCAGATTGTGGCTGAGGAAAAGGTCGCGCAAGGGAGCCGCCCTTCCTGATCCTCGGAGAAGGGTTTCCAAATTGTCTAGATTTTTTAGGTTGAAGTCCCCTGCTAAGATGACCTGGTGTGTTTTATATTTATTTAGCAAGTCCTCCAGATTTCATGCCAGTGCCTTCAGATGGTCTTTCATTAGAGTCTGTGCGGGGTTAATGTAGCGGTTTAGTACTAGCAGATGGATTGGATCTTTGATGAAACTCGGACCCCTTATCTGTAGCGCTTGTAGACCGAGCGTGTTCACGTTGATGGTAGTAGCATTGAGGGCACAATCATGTTTTATGAAAATTGATAGTCCGCCTGCTGGACGACCAAAGATGTTCCTTTTCGTTGCTGGTACTTGGAATTCGTAATATCCGGCCAGAGGGGTGTGGGTCAAGACCCAGGTTTCTTGGAGACAAATTAGGTCTCCACATTCCAGGAACTGCTTCAGGTTTTCATTGTTGCGGATTTTGCTAATCCCTGCTATATTCCAGGAGATTACTGTTAGATGGGACTTTGCAGTGGTGCCGAGCCTGACGTCCCCGGCAGGGGGGCAGATTTTTGTTGCGGCTAGGAGTACTGTGTCCTCCTGCTTCCGAGTCCCTTTTGCTCAGGGGTGGGAGAGATGTTGTGTATGACTCGTTGGTCATTTTCGCATAGGATTCTGATTCCTGTGGGTGCCCTATGGCCCGTCTTGCTTCTGTTTGGGGGACCCAAACTGGCTGTCCCTTTCAGGACAGATTGGGTGGCCTTTCTCCCGCTGTCTGGGACCAGAACGAATGGATATTTTGGGAGCGATAGTATCTGAACTTCGATGCCCCACTCCGCAAGTAGGGTGGAGTTTTGCTTGATGGCTTGCTGTATTTCTTTAATCTTCAAACCCACCACGGTGGAGTCTCCGTGTGTGTTCCCTTTCAAACTCACGAATTTCACCCATTCTATATCCCCTGATTGTGTCTTGTCCAGGGTGTCCAGATGTTTGAAAAGACGTAGGAGGTTGCTCCGGTTCAGGATGTCATGGTGTCCTGTGCTGGAAAATCTTGGAGTAAGAACCACCTCATAGACGGCAGCGAGTGCATTCAAATTTTGGGCCCCACCTCCCTTTTTTGTTGCTGGTTCTACTGGAGTGGGCGCTGACCTATGACTACCTTGGAGGAATGAGGGCAGGCCTCCTTGCGGCCTCTTGTTTTGTTTGTCGTTGATCCTAGTTGAGAGCTGGGGGCTTGTTTGAGGTTGATGCAGAATCGCTCCTTGTGGCATGGATATTGACGGAGTTGGCTGCAAGGGCCATGTTGGCGCTCGTAGGCTTGTTCCGGCCATTGGTTGATTTACCGAGGGGGTAGTTTGCGTTACTGGTGCCTTTTCATCCTTTGAGCTGGGGGGACTTGATGGTGTGGTTTGTTTGGGTTGCTCTCCCTTCGGTGGGGAGACCTTGAGAGTCCTTTTGCCCCAGTTTTTATCTGTAAATATTGGATACAACTGAGTTGCTTTTGCATTTGTCCCCTCCTTCAAAGGTGGGTACTTGAGCTTCAATAGCTGTGGTTGTCTCACTTTTAGCTTTGATTTTTTCTGTATCTTTTTTAGCTTCTTTTTTGCTCTCCTTGACAATGGGGGGTTCTGCATGTCTGTTGTACCTGCCGAATCTTCCGGCCTAGCTGTTCCGGTGTCTTCACTGTCCCTGTGGTTTGGGCTTTGGGCGGTTATGGATTCTGGTGAGCTGCTGACTGACTTTATGGTTGTGTGCTCTACACTTTTGCAGTTGTCAGCTGTGTCATTCTTCCCCGTTGGGGCCTGTGGTGTCTGTGTCGCCTTCGGGGTGTGTCTGTTGTGCTTTGCCCACTCTTCTTTGTCGTTCGACGTTGGTGCCGCAGTTCTCCCTTTCGCTACATCCATTATTTCAGCTAGTACCTCAGGCAGAGAAGCCCACTTCTCAATGAGGTCTGAGCAGCGGCAAGAGCAGGCCCCCCAGTTGGACAGCTCGTGCTGGGAGATCCTATTAGCCAGGGCCTCCACCTTGAAGCTTATATCTGCTAATCGCCCCGCTATTGCCTGTAGGAGGTCTATCTGTAGTTCCATCTTAGTGGATTGCCACAGGAGAGCTTTGTTGGTGACACTGGTTGTCTCCAGCTGAGATGGGGTGTCTGTACTCGTATCTGTACTGCTATTGCGAGCTGGATTCTCAGCTTTCGTTTTGTCGGGCCAAGGAGATTCTTGGGGCCACGATGGAATTGGGGTTAGATTGAGGGTTCTTTTCGATCTTTTGTTCGAGGTTGTAAAGAAAGGAGCCTGTGAGCTCCCCGGCGGCTGGCAGCACTGGAACAGGGGAATCCGGTTGAAGGAACGTTAAATTAAGATTCTTAAACTCGTCTTCATGATCGTGCTGGAAGATGCTTGGACCCGGATTCTGAAAAGATGGGCCAGAGGCTTTTAACTGGTGGATTTGCACTATTGTGGTTGCGGTAGGGCCACTTTCGGTCGAGGCTGTAGCTATGATCTTGTCAGTCGTAATGTCCTGTGTCTCATCTGTGGACTGGGGGGAAAAGCTGGCCCAAAGTTGTCCTGCTGTTAGCCTTGGGTGTAATTGACCATGGGCTATACCGGCCTGTTCCTGGGCGGCCCTGGGTTCCTCGCAGAGGGGCGTCACAACTTTAGGAGTGCAGTTAAAGTTGGACAATCGTCCACTGTGAGTGAGTGTGCTGTAGTCTTGAGCCAGGTCTTGGGTGCCAGAGGTAGTAGCCTCGCTGCAGCCATGGTTGCTATTTGGGGGATCCCATTTCTTGAAAAAGTTTGTAATCGTCCCTCTTTGGGCTGCCTCTTGTGGCCTTTCATTTGGGCTGACAGTTAGTGATTTACTCCTTGTCATCCGCGTTGTCTTACTGGTCGGTGAATGAGTCGTGGGGCTTTTTTCCCATGACCAAGTGTCCTCCTGGTATTTGCCTTGCCACTGGTCAACAACATTACTCCGTGGCTTTGCCTTCGCTGCGGTATGGCCTTGCCTTGCCACGATGGAAGAGCAGATGAGGCAGCGTGTGGGCGTGGAGGTAGGGGCGACTGCTACTGCTACTGTTACAGTTACTGCTTGGCAGCCGAGGCTGGTCTCTCCTGCGCCGTGCTCGTTCACTCCTTCACTTCTTCTGCGCCTTCTTTGCGCCTTGAGCATGGGGAGGGGCGCTTGGTTGCAGCCTCCTGCCCCCTCAGTGCCTCGTGAGGTGGTCCGCAGGGTAGACTGAGGTGGGACTGAGGTGGATACAATGAGTGCGACGGCCTTCTAGCCTCCGGACTCTGCCAGGTCGTTACTGCGGGACCCGCTGTGGCTCTCACTGCGCCAGCTCTCACCTCCAGCTCCAGCTCTCACCTCCTATGAGTCTAGCAGCTCTCACGCCATTCAATGCTGCCGCTCTTCTGGAAGGAGGTGAGTTGAGGTGAGATAAGGTAGGGAGGCTGAGGGGGATCACCTCCGCTCCGCTCCGCTCCGTTCACCGTCTCTCTAGCTCCCTCAGACGCTCTGCTTTGCACTGCTCCGGCAGCTTCGGCTGTGCTCCGGCTGTGGTCAATTGGCGGTCGACAAGCGGGCAGGGCTCCCCCCAGTCCTAGGGGCCCGCACGCTAATGCACCGCACGCCCCCGGCGCAGCTTCGGCTCCGGTGCAGCTTCTGCTCTGCTCTGCTGCTCAGCTCTGGAGCCGCGCAGTTGGATAAAAGATCTCCGCCAAAGAGCCCCTCTTTGAGGTGTTGCCCGTTGGGTATTGCACCGTCGACCCAACGAGGAGCAAGCCCAGATGATGAAGCATGACACCTGAAAGGGTGTGTGAGGGCATTACATCCAACAAAATGGATGCCCAATCGTAGGACTCCACGAGACCCTACAACATCCCACACATTTAGAGTTTTGTACATTCCTGATAACCTTTAGGAACAGCACAGCCTTTTTGTAATTACTCTTCAGCTGAGGGCGCAAGCTGTGGCTGGACCTACCACTCGCTAGGAGTGGAAATTGCCCTTCTCATAGAAGATCTCTCCCTCTTGTTGTAAACTAGAACCTGTGAGTGGTCATGTGTGGTCTAAACGTATTCCAAGGCTGTGCTGGAGTTCATTTATAAATGTGTAGGCCTCTTACAGGCTGTGGTAACAACTGGCTTACTCTTTAGTGGATCGGGGTGTGTATTTGCATGTCCCTCCTTAAACCCTCCTTACCCCTCCCTAAACCCTTCCTTAACCTTCTCTAATGCCCTCCCATTTACTATTAAGTATTTATCATTTTCCAGCCACACACCCTGGCACCTCCAACATTTAACACTAAAACATATGCCTACATGTGCAGATAATAGCACAATCTGAGCAGAGACCTTTGTATAAAAAAGGTTAGAGATGTGTAGGACTCTGCATTTTGGTTTAGGAATAGCATCTTGTGCGCATAAGTAGTGCTATGGTAGTACTGCTAAAAGTACTAAAAAAGTACAGTTTGTAAATAGGACCCTTTGACTCTTCTTAAAATGTATTATGGGTCTTTCTAGACAGACACATGGTCATGTTAATTTATTTTCACTTTAAGCCAAAAAGCTTGATGTAATGATTATTAAATGTTGTGACAAAGGCAGTAGCCCTTTCATTTATTGAATGACTTGGCAAAGCCTGCAGGTTTAACCTTTTTGATTGTGAAAAGCCTTGTGTTTTACCATAGCCTTTTACAATAGGCCTTACAGGAGCATTGCTGTTTAGGAATAAACTCTTCTGGTGTCATGATCCTGACCCTACTGTGCAGAAGACATTTGGGCGCAACAGTGTCAATACCTGTTTGTAAGATAATGGGCCCTTTTCATACGCTGCAGCGCTAATGCTTGTTTTGATCAAGAAAACTTTGGAAACTGTAAAGAAAGGCAGCACAAAACCTCTGTGCCATTTTGGATGGTAGAATGTAAATGCTTCCCCCACAGTTGATACATTTTGCAAGACATGTTTTGAGGAGATAGATTTATCTGATCTGCTGTGTGTCCAGGATTGACAAGTGTCGGCAGCGGTGTAACCACTCTCCTAAGATCCATGTTCCTGAAACAAAAGAAATTAGAAAGAAAACCAGAACAAGTTCAGATAAGTTAGAAAACAAAATTTTTAACAAACGACTACTGCACAATGATTGGAAACTATACAAGGAAACTGCACGTCTACTGTTTAGACTGCGTTCTCTCACAGCCTGTGAAGATAGATTTAACAAAGTGAATCAGTAGAGGATATAAAGCAAGTTCTGAATATCAAAAAGGAGAACTTCTTTGTACCAACTGCAGTAGGTAGATTTTCCTTTGACAAACCACATAGGGATAATGTTAGACCACTCCTTGGAGTGGGATTCTCCCAAATAGTTTGCCTTGACTTCCTCAAATTGCTGAACTCGCTTTTTTGGCATCAGGAGTATGTGCACTTTTCCCATACTATGCAGTATTAATGTGTTTGTGCTCTCTCCTTTGAACATGGTAAGATTTCCCCACACCTAATTGGCACATTCAATTTACTTATATGTCCCTTGTAAATAGTACTATCTATACCCTGGCCCTGTGAATTAATTTCTGCTGGTGCCAAGCAGTACTCATTGTGCTGCCAACTAAAATAGCACTGAAAAATAACTTAGGCCTACCACTGCAGCCTGTAGTGCAGTTTCAAATTGCTTTTGCGACCTGTCAAAAAAACACCTTTCGCCAGGCCTACACTTTCCTTTTAAATACTTATAAGTCACCTCTAAGCTAAGCCATAAAGGTTCATAGTGAAATAAGTGAGTATAAGGGTGTTCAGGTGCTATACATGATATGAGTTGTATATGGAGAGTGGCTGATAAGGATGCAATAGTGTTTAATACACACTATGGGACAGAGTGAAGGACTCAAAATCCCATTAAAAATAGTACGTTAATATGGTGTCAATGTATCGACCCCATATATTTATTCATGGACGGTCATCATCAGAACGAAGAGAAAAGATGGGAAGCACCTGATGGATGGTATTCTTGGGGTGGATGTCCGACAGTACAATGCAGAAGGGATCCACCACGACAGTCTGAAACACTTCAATGAGGCAATTTTTATTTTTAGGTATAGGGAGAACGTTCATGAAAATTCACTTTCCAAGGTTTGCCTAAATGGGGTGAAATCTAGGAAAGTGATGACTCCAGAAAAAAAGTAACACTGTTAGGGAACTGTGTTTTTTGGGAGACGCTGGGTCTCTGGGAAAAACAACACAAGCAATGGGCAATTAACCCCTGCTGCTTGGGGACACCATCAAGGATCAGTGTAGGAGCGCACTGGAAATGTGTCTCATAAGCAGGGGGCACCCTGCTTATGAGACAGATTTCAAGCACTCGCCTACACCACCGAAAGGTTCACGTGGCACGATGCATTGTATTTAAAAAGTAGGACATGAGTGTTTAAGTTGTACATGTCCTAGCAGTTATAAAACCCTTAAGTCATTTTTGACTGTTGGTGGGCTAGCTCTTCCATAGACTGGGCTACTATATAACAGTTAATAAGGTCTAACATTAGATTGGGACCAGGTAGAGAAATAATGTTTACACTCAAATTAATTGCAGTTTCAAATCCTTTTTTAATGGTATAAATGCCACTTTTCTGCCCAACTATGCCTTCTTGCTAGTGTCCTGAGTTACATGACTGTGAATGACTCTCCTATGGTGGGTTGTATGTTGCTTCCAGAAAGGGGAACAAAGAATGCTTGGTCATGAGGGTAGTGGGTCTTCCTGACAAGAAGATTGGGGAGGAGCTGTACCCTGCCATGATTACAAATTCAAGGTCCCCGCCTACAGCATACACAAAGGAACCTGGCTGAAAGCCTGCTCCTGCCTTTATCACCTTAGCCATTTTGGATCCAACATAAGGGGAAGGGGAAGAACTTACCAGAACCGGTTTTGGAGGTAGGTCTGGGAATTCCCCCACACAAGTGGGACCTTGAGAACACTCCTGAATCTGTGGAAGATTCAAAAGAAGGACTGCCCTGCTGTTTAAGGAAGAGGGACTGCCTTTCCAACTAAAGAAGGAAGATGGGACCAGCTTACCTTGAACCCAGGCTACCCAGATTGTCTCGAAGGGTCAGTTGGTTGACCACCTTTTTGAGTTACAGCAACACAACAAACTTCCAGAGGCCCCCTTGAAGCTTCCCATCTGACCAGCACCAAATGGACATGTTTGGACCTGCTGCTTGAGACCTGCTTCTAGCCTCTGCTGGAGTGAGTCCTGATCCCCAAGATGTGCCCCCCTGGTACTGGACCCTTGATTGGCATTAGTGTGAACACCTCCAGGAGAAAAGAAGATGATACAAACTTTTTGGGCTCCTCACAATCGTGAAGTTACCTCCATGTTCTTGGACTCGACCACCATTGATGACCGCCAATGCAAAGCTCAAGCAGGACCTGCTCTTTGCACTGACAGTTACCGTCCACAGCAACTGCTAAAGCAAAAAGCTAAAGCAAAAATGCAAAGAGACTTGCTCTTCACATTGACAGTCACCGCCTGCCTCTACCATCAATGTCAATCTTCAGAGACAACCAGCTCTTCATGCTACAACCGCGACCATCCACAATTCCTTACGTGATCCGCACACTAACAGCCTCAGAACTCATTTCCCAGACTTCAGAGTGTAAAGGGACTAACCTGGTCCTTGTAGCTACCCGAACACAGTTTGCCTGAACTTGTGACATTTCCTTGGTTCAAAACAAGCAGATAACTGTGACGGGCACTTTGTGCTTCCTGGCACTATTTTTACTTAAAGATTTTTAAAAACTCATATCTCTGGTTCTACTGATTAAATTTTTGTCATGTTGGTGTCAAGTTACTTGTTGAAATGAATGAAATTAAATTAAGTGAAAAGCACATTTGTAAAGTGCATATAACTTGAAGGTGTCAAAGCGCTAAGCCAGTGAAAAAGAAGCACCTGCAGTTGAGCGAAGCTATCCAGGGGTAGGAGATTAAGAAGAAAAGAGCCAGGTCCTAAGGTATTTTCGTAAAAGACTCAGCTTCTGAAACATGAGCTAGCAGAGTTTTCCAGAGTTTTGCCACAACCACCGAGAAGGAGTGACCTCCCCATCTGGCTTTGACCAGTCTCGGAACAATCACCTTCCTGCTAAATTCTGATCTGAGTGGTCTACGTGGTGCATACCACTGAAAAGATGATCTGATGTACTATGGCCCCATATGGCATAAAGCAAAAAAGACTGTGTAGAGAACTTTGAAGACCACTCGTTTTCTGACTGGTAGCAGTTGAGGAGCCAGAAGACCTCTCTGACCCAGAAATGTTTTGGGATGTTTAGAATGAGACATGCAGCAGCGTTTTGAATAATCTAAAGTTTATTCAAAGACGAGTTATTGTTGTTGAGGTATTGTGCATTGCAGTAGCCGGAACATGATGTAATCAGAGCAATGACTACTAGTTTGCGAAGTTCAACAGTAATAAAAGGAAGTTTTTTTTTCAGAGTTCTAATGTTGTGAAAGCAGGTGCTGGTAGTACGACTAACCTGCAGATCAAAATTTAGGACGTTTTCAAAGAAAACTCCAAGATTTGTGGCTGACTACACAAGGATAGGTAGCGAGCCACATGCTTCTGGCCACCACAGTTCAGACCAGGATTTCTGGGCCCGAACAGTTTTGTCTGAGTTTAACTTGATGAAGTTGTCTTTCATCCAGATACTAATGCTGGCCATATAGTGTTTTCATTTATTTACCATCAAAAGAATGTTGTCAGTAATGGACACGATGATTTGCCTGTCCTCCCCGTGTAACAGAACTTGGAAACTGAAGGATCACACAAGTTCCACAGGGGGGAAGCATGAAGGTTAAACACGGTGGGACTAACGAGATGATCCCACCCCAGAATGCTGTAATCATTGAACCAGGTAGATTGGCAAGACCATATTGAAAGACGTTGATAAGTCCATCACAATTAGGATAGTCACTGCGCCCTGATCCACCTGGCATTGGATACAGTTTGCTGCCACAATAAGCACAACTTCAGTGCTATGTTCATTCCTAAATCCATCTTGAGACATGTCCAGGAGGTCTTGGTTGTCAATAAATCTAAACAATTCCAGGTTGATCGACTTCTCAGGAATTCTAGGAGGAGTGTGCAGGAGAGAGATAGGTCGAATATTTTTCAGGTCCTTAAGGTCAGCATTAGGTTCCTTAGACGAAGGGATGACAATGGCTTCTTTCCATGGTGTAGGAAACATTCCTGTTTCCTATATTTGATTGAAAAACGTCTGCAGATATTCTGCAACTCGAGCAGGGGCAGGTTAGAAATTCTGGGAAAACAGGGATCGGATGGAGAAGCATATTTGTATGCTCATCAGGCACTTCTTGATCTGGAAATCTGAGATGAGAGCAAAGACAGAGAGCATAGTGGGATGAGAGGAAGCATGCTGAACCTCAATAAAGCCCGTTAGGACAACCAAATGACTGAATTCTGAATATATATTTAAAATATTGTCTCTAAAATCATTGGCTAATTCATCACAGAAAGCTTGTGAAGCATCTGTACATTGCAGAGCAGTCAGACTGGAGATTTACTTGATTTCTTTAAATAGCTCATTAGAAGAGTTACTGGCTGATCTGATTTCATTTGTATAAAAGATAGATTTGGCAACAAAGATTGAACGCTTTAAATGAGTAAAAGAGCTTTATGCTTATCTTGCTCAGCAGAATCCAAATTAACTTGCAATTTTATTGAGAGAACGTGCATTATTTAAAGTGCAAGTAATCTTCATCTGGAACCCGTACATCAAGTAGCTGCCCATCAGTTTAACATGTGCAGCTCATTTGGGACAACTGATCTCTCTCTCTTCGTTGACATTGACTGTAATAAACCTCTCATTCTTACCTTTAGGATGCAAATCTAATCATTGCATTTGTAAATACAATCTAGTAAATAGGTCTTTGGGATCTGCCTCCACACCTGCAGCATCACTAGCACTCTCCGGGTGAGAAGGGGCGCCGATGGGTTTGCCCTAAGTTGGCAGGGTATGCCCAGACGTTGGTCCCTTGCTCACTTTGCCACTGGATTCAAGCTCGCCTGGCTGACGACAGCTGATTAGCCAGAAACCGGTCCCAGGATGCTTGTTTCCGGTCCAGGGAAGACATGGCTTGGCAGTTCGGGCTGGACTGTTCCCATGAGGCACAGGGTCAGACTGATTTGCATTTGGCCATGTCTGAACTGGGTTGGCGGAGTGATCTAAAGAATGATGATGGATTAAACCCAGATCAGTTGACTGGGGCTCAGTGCTTGCAATGCTCAACACTCTGTCCATCATCCCCTTTGGTTGTGATTTGTTCGCCCTAAGTTGGCAGGGTATGCCCAGACGTGGGCCCCTTTCTCTCTTTGCCACTGGATTCAAGCTAGCCTGGCTGATGACGACTGATTAGCCAGAAACCGGTCCCAGGATGCTTGTTTCCGGTCCAGGGAAGACAAGGCTTGGCAGTTCGGGCTGGACTGTGACACTGTTCCCATGAGGCACAGGGTCAGACTGATTTGCATATGGCCATGTCTGAACTGGGGTGTAGGTACACTCTGTCCAGATGCGTGCAGGGTGACCCGTGTACCTGTGGCAGTGCAGGGCGCAGCCCATTATCACCAGATCTATTGTTATCAAAGCTTACTTCACTTTCTTTGAATTGTAAGGAATTTTAAAATATGAAAAGTTAGTATTTTGGAAAAGTTAGTATTTTGGGAAAGTGCAATAAAGAGTAGTGGGACAGATCTATGCTTTACAAATTAAAACTGTGACAAAGGCCTGAGAAGTTAAAGTTCATTAACTGAATTGATAAAAAATTAAATCAGAGCATAAAAATATGATAAAATACAGTAGAAATATGCATTAAAAATCCCACCGATCATATCCCAGCCTCATTACATAAGCAAACACGTCCTTTATTCACAGGATAGCAAAGGTGCAGATACTTAGGAATAATTTTGTAGAGGAAAAGAATAGGTGTATAAGAACATGCTCAGCTCTGGACATTCGCAAGCCTGAAACTTATTACAGACGTATATACTTCATAAAACCATTTAATAATTGAATATAATGAATATATGACACTAGCACAATTTTAGATTTGGAGCCTAAGGAAAAAGGTTGCAAGAAACGACGTTCTGCGATGAACCGGAACAAAAGACAACAGGAGAGATGGTTTTCTGTTTATGGTTGTAGAATCTACTGCAGAACAAAGAACATGAGATTTCCAGAATTGTTTAACATTACCCACTGATGTCAGACCTTTTCTAAGCCTGAGACAACTAATCTTAGTGTCTGAGGGATGGGTTTAAACGGCAGATGTTAGGTATGTTGTCTATATGGGAGCCCTGAAGTAGTTTGGAAAGTCTCAAAGGACAAATGCCAGTAAGGTCAATAGGGATTACAAAGGGGTTGGGGTAAGATTGTCAGTTCCAGTTCAAATTCTACTCCAGTATGACAGCCTCGTGTGGTGATTGACTATAAAGGGTTTTCGGAGTGCAGAAACGTGCACCTTGCCACATAGTATCATGATGCACTCATGGTTCTTGGTGTCGGGTTCTCGTCTAATGTCCACCACATCAATTCATCTTTTTTTAAACTCTGTTTTAATTTTACAGATGTCACACCTTCACAGAACATATTTTGGAACAATATATATCATTCTCAATCACATTTGAGGTTTCAACTCAATTTGTTGCTTTTCCCTTTTACAGAATCATGTTTACGGCTATGTACTGCTGTTGCCTTTTATGTGTTTATTGTGTATCATCTTTCGGTCCCAGTATGCTTTATCCCCTTTGTATGCTAATATCTGGGGAATGAGTAGTGATATGTTCTCTGACTGGATTGTAGCCAGAGCCTTAAAATAAACACCTTCTGTAAATTATTAGCAAGCATAATACTATCGGGTCTCTTACTCGGATGTTTGCGTGTATAATCTGGCACATGTGTCAGAGACGGCTTGTTTCTGTAATTTCTGGTAGTAGCTGTGCTTCGTGAGTGTCATCTCGGGAAAGATGGAAGGAAGGTTTCATTTGTACATCAGGTGTTAATTTCTCTCATTAGTTTATAGGGGCATTATCTAAATTAATGTGCGCAACATAGGCAAATAAAAATAAAATGTTTCTTCAAGGAGTATACTTAACAACCCAGAAGCCTAACATTCGACTCAACTTAAACACTCTCGGCACCATAATCAGCACACTCTCCACACACCTTCAAACGAAACCTAAAAAAGTACAGCTGTGACCTGCACAGCGCAACGTCAACCCAGACCTGAAGTAAATAGACTGGAACAGGCTACGTGGATGGTGAAAAAAGACCTGCACTTTCATTGCAATATATTCACAGATATCCCTAAAAACATCTCCATTCTCACGTGTGTTTGGAATGCCATACACCCTCTTCGAAAGACAACCACAGGGAAAACCCTGTGTCCAACACAACACCGTTCCCTATATTAAGCATGGTTTGCCCAAATATAACCCTCCTGATGACCTTCCATGGGCAACTGTAGAAAGATACATTTTCAAACAAAAGTATTGGACAGCAATATGTTCACAAACGTATGTATTATAAAAATCTATAATACAATATATCATTGCCAGAAAAGAATTAGTGTTGATAAAATATGCCCTTTGGTCAAACAGGAAACTCCGTTAATCAATTACAATGATGTTGGGGCCCAAGCCTGCGAAATAGAGCAGTCACTTCTGTCAGAAAACCTGAATTGCCCAGGTGGGATCTTTTAATTATTTGGGTGTTTTATTTGATGATAAATCCTTCTGGGCTACCTCTGTTTATTAACAGAAATCAACACTGGCTAGGTTGTGTGGAGAAGTAATGGAATTTAGCTTGTGGATGGGTAAGAAACCTGTGAATGCCTTGATTGAGGTATATAAGGCCAAGTGTGTCTCAGTGGTTAGTTATGGTACTGACCTGTTGCGCTACCGGGACTGTGACCCGATTAAGCAGGAAGAGAACAAATTCCTCAGGAGGCTTTTGGGGGTTTCCCGGGGCACATTCACATTTGCGGTACATGAGGAGTTGGGTATCTGTTATATCTCAGACCAGCTCAAACTAAGGTTTTTATTGAGCTGAATTTTTATCTCGTTTAAGAATGAGCTCATTTTAAATAAGTTGATGATTCAGGACTGTCTTTCCCTTGATAACCATAAGACAATCAGTTGGCTGAAATACCTAAAATCTGCATTTTTTACCTTGGGTCGTCCCAGCCTGTTTACGCACCCAGAGGAATAACTAAAACAGATTATCAATGCATTTAACAACATCTGTTACTGCAGCTACTATTTTTTCAATCATTAGGAACTTGAATCTCGTAAACCATCAGTAATGGCTTATTTCCTGACACAGACAGTTAGCTATATGGAACCATATTTAACCCAGGGTGAATAATATTTATCCTCAACATCTCTTATCCAGATTTAGGTTGAATGCATATCTGCCATTGGTCAGTTTTCCCATAGGATGGCCAGCAGGTGGCCGTTTAGGCCTCTGTGGGTGGGACGATTCCTCAGAGCAGACTCTGCTGCATGTGGTCATGTTTTGTAGTTACTACTCTCTACCAAGGAAAAAGTATTTGAGCCTGATTTTGAAGGAAGCTCATTTTTTTTAACAGATTTTATTGATTGCATAGTAAACACATATTATGTAATGCTCGGACATCCAGAGACAATCACCAGAATCAAGTTATCAATTACAAAATGTATGCAGTTTCTGTCAAGGGGCAAACATACAAGTAAAGGAAAAACAGTGAAACTGAGGTACCACCCCACCCCCCCCCGTCCACTCACAACCCCCCTCCCCCCTCCCCCCCACGCGCGCCGCTGCCTGCTCCGCCTGTATCATGTTTGCTAAGTATAACGCCTGCCTTATGCGCCAGAGTGTCTGTATCACAATCTTGGATGTTGAGCTGTCAAGGGGGTTGGATAGCATTGTCCTCAGGTGGCGGATCCAACTCCAGGCCCCGATAGTCTGCCCACCTCTTCCATATCTTGTAGTGCTTTCGAGGACAGCCCCTGGCTACGTAAATGGGCTGCTCCAACCCCATACAAAAGTCCATCCCATCTTTCCAGGCTATGAGCGATGGGGCCTGGGGCGCCTTCCATGATCATGCAATGTCTCTCTTAGCCAGCATGAGCCCCAGTAACAGTAAGTGGCGCTTATACCTCTTGCCCCCTACCCCAGCCATAACGTGAAGGAGTGCCAGCTTAGGATCCCTCTGAAGCACCCAGGCCAGGACCTCATGTAGGCACCGAAACACCCCATTCCAGAACTTCCTTAAGACCCTGCAGTCCCATACTGTATGCATCAGCGTGCCCTCCTCCGACCCACACCTAAGGCAATCTGTGGATGCAATCAAGCCTGCCCTCCACAGGCACTGTCTGGTGTAGTATGTACGATGAAGGTATCTAAATTGGAGGAGTCACAGGCGCGTGGAAATAGCTGCTTCCCTGGGTCCCTCTAGTGCCTCCACCCAGTCCTCCTCATCTAGCTCCCCAACATCCTGCTCCCATGTGGTCCTAAGTCGTAGCAGGTCCGTGGAGCAGTGCTGCACCAAAGTTTGGTAGATGCGGGACAATTTCTTATCGGGCAACTCCCCCATGAAAACTTTAGCTTCAATGGGGCTAAACTCAGGCAGATCCTCCACCCCACAAGGTATGGTGTGAGAGCATGTCGAAATGGGAGATATTTATAAAATTGGGTACGTGGCATTTCAAATTCTTCCCGCAGAGCATCAAAGGATTTGAGTACACACCCCGACATAACGTCTCCTAGGGTAGAGATGCCAATCACATCCCAGCCCCGGAAGCCCACCAGGGCAGCCAGCTGAGGCAGCCTACCATTTCGCCACAGTGGGGTTTCTTGAGTTAGGACATTTCACCATCCCATCCTTCGCAGATCCTGTCGCCATATCTGGAATACCACCTGCGTAGCGGACGGCAGGGACCTTCTGAGGGGTGCAGAATATAGCAGAGTGTGGACAGATGCAGTGCCCATCAAGGGCCGCTCCACAGCATAAGCGGGATCCCTCCTGTCTGCATACCACCATTCATTCAATACTAAGAGGTGGGACGCCAGGTAATATGACAAGACATCTGACGTGGCCAAGCCCCCAGTGTATGTTGACCGAAAGCAAGTTCGCAAGGCAACACGCACGGCACCCCCCTCCCACAGGAATCCACTCAGTGCCGTGTTAAGGAGCCGAAACCAACCTTGTGGGATCAACACCGGATGATTTTGTAATTGGTATATCAGGCGTGGGAGCGCTACCATCTTAAAGATGGCAGATCTACCAAGAATGGAAAGCGGCATTCTAGACCACACCTTCAAATCTTCCCGAGTGCGCTCCCAGACCGGGGCAATGTTTCGCTCCCGGGCCACGGTCGCGTCCTCAGTGAGAAACACTCCCAGATACTTCACTCCATCCGTGGCCAGCTGGATCCCCTCTGCCCATTCCTCAACCGGCTGCGGACCTCCCAGGATCCAGAGAGTAGACTTCCCAGGGTTCATGTAGAGGCCCGAGGTTTCACAAAAGATTTGCAGGATTCGCATAAGGCGACGCTCCGATCGCTCCAAGTCTGTGAGGAAAAACAGCACGTCGTCTGCGTAGAGGGCTATTCTATCGGTTACGTCGGGCAACCACCGAAATCCCTTCAGCTGAGCGTCGATTCGCACCCATGCCGCGAGGGGTTCCATTGCAAGTGCAATGAAGGAAGCTCATTTTAGCCAATATAGGCTGGGTATGCTCTTCTTTGTCATGTTGGGAGAAGTCCGCACATGTGTCTGTATGGGGCAGTTTTTGTGTGGTAAAGCTACAAGGGGCTTGCCCGTGATGTATGGGCCTCACTAAAATCCTTCTTCTGTTTTTAAGTGTTCAGAGAAGTATCCTTTATTCATTGTTAAATGGTATGGGAGGATGGTTCGACACGTTTTTATGTATTTTGTATAATGGATCAAGATTTTATGATTGTATGGATTGGTTTTTGTATGATTATCATGTTTTATATCTTTATGGTTAAGTATTTAACCGAATAAAAAGATGTATCTATCTAATAGCATTATAGCCCTTCTGCCTTGGAACATAAATGTTCTTGTTAGTGAAACTCACTGCCATGGGCAAGATCTTTATCTGTTTCGGCCAAAGGAACAGTAAGGAGAGTTAAAAATTTGCGAATATACGTGACAAGAATTTTCAATTCTATTAAGGACACCGAGGCGAGGATTATGCTTTCTCCTTTCTTTACTATGAAATGCTCAGCAGCCAATCAGATAACAGTATAGAAAAATAACACTAAAATACCCATGAATACTCTGGGTATCACCTGACAACCATAGAGTCATTACTATGAAATGTCCCCTAGAGAATATCACATCCTCTTTCTTTGGTAACGTAGAACAGTTGAAGTGAAGAAAACATTAGTCCAACATGAAGAACTTGGAGGAAAAGAGAAGCAGAGATAAACAGCAGTCCACAGGTCTGGAACAGAAGATGCGACGCTTGCATCGGTAGAAAACTGGAACTTGTAGGTCGTCATCAGACATGTCGAAGAAACCGGAAAGGGAGCTTCATTTAGGATCAGAACCTGAAAAGGATATAAAGACGTAATATACCATTCCCCCATGGTAGAAAAAAGTACAGTAAAATAGGGGGGGGGGGGAGAAAACAAGAAGTATATATATGGAATATACAATAGAAGAAGAATATTTATTCGATCAATCACTTGATCATTGCAAAAAGGAATACAGTTTAAAATAATAAAAACTTCTCATAAAACAACAATTTAAAAATACTAGTTAAAAAACATTGGATCCCAAGACCGTTTAGCAGCAAACTTAATTTTGAACAAATCAGATAACAGTCATAATTCATATGTCAGTGTGTTCTTATGTGGGCATAGTCAGATTCAAAAAACAGTTACAATACATCAGAGTCAATACAGACTTATATATTCAATATCGAGATCATAATCTATTCCCCAGAGCAGATTTGATTATCTTGGATCTCCTCCACCAAGCAAATAACAAATATCTGGAAAAAGCAAAAGCCAACCACCTCGTAGTGTCAGAAGAAAATATTCTAAATGCTTCGACAGGCCTACTAGAAGACAGTAGCCTACAAACTGGTACAATCCATTGTCTCCTATGGTCATCGTATGCATGACAATGAAAAAGAAAATGTATATTGGACTCAGGTGTCGAAAGGCACGCAGGGCTTAATGAAGTTAAGCCAGTGTTTCTCCAACTTGATCTCCAACTATTAAGGGGCAAAGTCCCATATCTAAATTGGAGAAACAATAATCTAGCTTGGGGTGGCTCGATATCATCCAGACATACCTCAAAATCGTAACAAGCCTTCACATTTAAAAAGCTGGATGTCAAGGAGCCATGTACATTGCATTCAAGAATAGATCGATCTTGGAATTCCCAGTTCCTTTTTGTTAATGTAGGAACCATACTTCTTTTGATCAAGCCAGGATCCTCCCATAGGGAACCCAGATTTAATCTGAGTAGCCAGTCCATGATCAAATGTAGCCATTTTATATGCCCTGATTGTTTGTGAAGAGCAATCAGCTCTATCAAGGCTTCCTTTATGGGAACTTGTGTATTACTATCCCAGATCCTGATCCAAAAAATCAGGGCTCTAAGGATAGCAAAGTGGCCAATCAATCTGAGCCCCAGGTCCAATCTCAATGGTAACAAGGGAGTATTTTTTGGCAGATTCAGAATGGCCCTGATAAATTTATTCTCAGCGAGATTTTCGAGGCCCCACAGCTCCGCTCCATATAGTACCGCTCCCAGACCCTTGGCCCTGTGCAACTTAAGTAGCTGAGAAATGGGTCTAAACGGGGATGTTCTGGATCTCTTGGCAATCGCGCTATGTATATGTTGGAGGCGAATGGTACTCTTTTCAATTTGATAGGAGCATGCTAGATTCTCACTGATACGGACCCCAAGATCATCGAACACCTTAACCCGCTCTAGGACTTGGGAATCCAACATTAATGTCCCCTTATCATGTTTATATGGGTTAAACACCATATACTTAGTTTTCTTACAATTAATCGTAAGTCCCCAAGCTCAACAAGCCCTTTCGAAACTACTTAGTAGATTCTGAATTCCCCTTGGGGTTCTAGCCATTAGGAGTGTATGATCCACAAAGAGCAAGCAGGGTACCACCCTACCCGCCATTTTAGGAGGATCACCACCACAGTTGAAGAGATCACCTATAATCCCATTAATAAAGAGTGAAAACAGGGTGGGGGGTTAAGACACACCCTTGTCTGACACCTTTTTGGATCGGGATCTTTCCTGTTAGGCCACCATCACTGTTCCATCTAACTCTGGCAAAAGTATTAAAATGCAGACAGATCAAGATGTCAACTAAATATGAGGGTAGGCCCATATCTCTCAGAACAGACCACAGGATGGATCGATCAATAGAATCGAAAGCAGTCTTAAGGTCCACGAACACAACATACAGGTGGCCTCTAGAGATGGTAACTTCTTTTGAGACTAGCATCAGAAATCTGAACACCTGATCAGTTGTGCTCATGGACATCCTGAAGCCTGCCTGGAGATCGGAAAGGATGTTATGTTCCTCGATCCATAGATGAATTCTGGCTAGGACAACGTTGCCAAAGATTTTCTGAGGGACATCTATGAGGCTAATTGGCCTATAATTTTCCGGGGACCCCTTTCGCCTTTCTTGTATATTGGGATGATTTTGACGCCTTTCCATGACCCCAGAATCTCACCTCCTCCCATGATGGCATTAAAGACTGAAGTAAGTAAGGGACCCCAGATTTCCGATTCCGCCCCATACATGTCTCCTGGTAGCTTGTCCAAGCCAGGTGCCTTCCCTTTCTTGAGTGTTTTTATACCCAATATGTTCTCATCCACCGTGATCAGCCTATCGTCCTCCGAGGTCAAACTGGATGGATTTACCCTCTGGGGCAAAACAGACTGATCACTCTGATCTAAGTACAGGTTCTGAAAATACTCCTCCCAAATTTGAGGTTGCAGATGGAAATTTTCCACAATTTTGGGATTTGCCATCTGTTTAGCTACGAGACGCCAAAAGACTTGACTATTTCTCTCTTTAGATGCCACCAGAAGTGGCCTCCACTTTTCACCCTACCAATCTCTTTTTGCCTCCCCTTGCGCAGCCTTATACCTCTTCCTGCTTTCTTTAATGGCTTGTGGTGATATATTTTTAACTGCAGTTATCAAGTTAGTTCTGGCTTGTTCACAGTTCCTGTTAAACCAGGGAGCATTGTGTCTTACAGGAATAATTTGTCCATATTCCCTAGAGAAGTGGGCTCTGAGCCTGGCATTTAGACGTGAGAAGATTGATATAGTGTCTGCCACTCCACCATTAATCAGCATAAGGTCATAAGGAGCTAGCTCAACCTTTTGGTATATCTTAGGGAGGGACTCCTCATCAGATAGTATCATCGGTCACCTTAACCTTTTCTCAATATTACTTGCTATCATGGGAGCACTTTTTAGAAAGGTTTCCCTTTGCCACGCTACTAGGTTAGACATTGTTAATACAAGGGCATTATGGTCGCTATCAGACCTATTCTGGACCATCATATCCTTTACACTTGTCCATAGATCGATATCGACCAAGATGTAGTCTATTCTGGATCTGCTTGACCCTCTCTGGAATGTATGGCACACAGTTCTGTCAGATGTTGTTCTGCCATTACAGGCCGAACACCAGAATCAATAGTCAGGGATATGACCTGTTGTGCAACCCTTGTACTCTTTTTGATTTGTGGGATTTCTAGTTTCTTAATGCCTCTTGCTTCATCTTCCTCAGCAATCAGTTCCTGAATATAATCTACCTGCTCAAACGAGACATTAAAATTGCCAGGAACTATCAATTGATGGTTTCCTCTATCTAGTTCTAGATGGTTTGACAATGTAGTTATAGTGTCAGAAAGTTTGTGTGGAATATACAGCAATTATATAAATGTATTACCTTTAATGGGGGTTTCCCTTTTGCAAGCCCTAATGACAGCCCCAAAATATCCACCGAGCCTAAATCGAGAACTTTGAGTTTGCAGGCTATTGTGTTTTTAAATCAAATCAGAAGGCCACCTACAGGTCGACCCATTTGCCCATTTTTTAGCTTCAATACTAAAAGTAGTATAGCCAACCATGTACACCTTTTCTACTGCCCAGGTTTCTTGCAGAAGGCAAATGTGAAATTTATCCATCATGGAACACCAGTCTGGATCATGTAGTTTTGGTGTAATACCTGCCACATTCCAGGAGATGATTTCCAGATCCTGGTCGTTTTTCCCCATGGCCCGGGGATTCCTTTCAGAGAGGGATGCCCTCCCCTCACCCCCACCATCTGGCTGTGACAGCGAAAGGTTACATAATACAGTAGGGGATTTAGGGATGACAGCTACCTTTCTGGGCCAGACAATCAATTTTGTCAGGTCTATGCCTCTCGCGCCCTCTGACTCAGGAGGTAGCATGTCCCTGCTCGTATCTAGTCAGTCTAGATCATCCAGGCCTGACAACAGTTGGAATCTGTTTCTTAATTCAGGTGCATGAGCTGGCTAAGGGTTAGGTTCATGTTGTGGGAGAGCCCTACCTCCCTTAATCTGCCGAACTTCCTGTACAAAGTGCCTATAAAAGTAAGCAAGGTGTAATAGCTTAGGTCCTCTTCCATCCCTAAGTGCTTCCAGCTGGGGGCCCCAACTTAGAAGCCACAAGGCCATATGTGGGGATCTGCAATTTATAACTATGCAATCCCCAGCAACAGGCTTCACAGAAACACCAATCCAGTTCCCCTGCCTTACATACAGGATATCCTGAAAAAATACACCTAAGAAGTTCATTTGCTGGGATAGCCAATGGCATACTTTGTTCTTTAGTTCAATAAAAGATTCCCATTTGTTTTCCATGAGGGGAACGACATTTGAAAGCACAACCAAATACGGGGAACATTCAGGAGTAAGATGTAGTATTGTTTTAGCGCCATTGGAATTTCCAATAGGCCTGGGATGTGGGTTGGGTTTAGGTGGTTCATTAGAGCCCCTTTCCCCCCTATTGCCCGATACATTACATAGGTTGGTACTAATGCCTGTTGGTCTAGATAAAGTATTTACCTGGTCTTGTACTCCACTAGGGATAAAACCTCCCTGTGTTGGGTGTGTTACACTGGGAGGTGTAGTGGGTTGCTCTAGTATGAACTTACTGCTTGATTTATCCATATGCCCTGTTTTATCCTTGGCCCTTATAGGGGCTGCTCGGACACCTTGCTCCCTACCTAAACTGACCTCTATACCGCTTCCCCCATTATTACGCTTGCCTCCCTCATGCCCTGAAATTCCTTTGACACATTTATACATTAGGTCTACAGATGCCTCAAGTTTCTCCAGTCTCGAAATTATTGGAAGAAGGATTTTTGACATCGATTGATCAAGGCGCACAATTAGCGCGTCCACTATACAAGCCACGGAGGCATTAAAGTTGCCTGGGGTAAGTATGCCATTTGTCACCGGACATTCATCACTTGTGTCAACCTCATCAGATGCTAGTTCTTTTGCCTTATGCCTTGATCTAGTACGGATATAACAAGCTTGACCAGTATGTTTCAATTTCCTCTTTTTGTTTGCACCACCACCATGATCTACTGTCGCCTCCACCCTTGAGCTCAGCTGATCCAAGATTAAAATTGTGTCATCTACTGGGCACAAGTTTAAATTACATGATTAGCTCTCAATGTTTATATCAATATCAATGTCTTTTGGCGTAGGGGATTGGGTAAGGTTCATAGTACCTGGGGTTGCTTAATTGTTTGCCACCCCTCCTCCAACTGACATCCATCGCTCAGTCGACTCAATTTCTTTTTCAATTGCTTTTGTTGCTTTGAGTAATAACCAATATACAATATACATCTGCAATAAATGGTAATAATAATGTAAACACATGTGGAATACTGAAAAACTGGGTGGGATAATCCTCGCCTCTGTGTCCCTAATGGAATTGGAAATTCTTGTCACGTTTGTTCACAAATTGTGAATTCTATGTCAGGACCGGAGGCTTTGATTATGCTTGTTCAAAGCTGATCCGCCGCAACAGATGCAATATCTACAATCGGCTTATAATAAAAAGTTTTAAACATAGAATCAGTCGACCAAACCGCTACCTTCATAATGTCAATTAAACTTACTCCCATTGAAAAAGCTTTGGAAGCCAAAGCTCCACGTGCCGAATGTGCCTCAAACTTGGAAACATCAATCCCAGCTTCATTCATGAGCCATCGTACTCATCTCTCCCCAGTGTAGCTGGGGTCACAGAACGAAAAGGCTTTTGCTAATCAATCAACAATTGACCATGCATATCATGTCAAAATGGAGCAGTATTCACCTCATAATCCTTGATACATTTGGCTACACAAAGTTTTGGATTATTGGGAAAAGACGGGTAAGTAACGGAGGTCATATTACACTTAGTGCGCCTTGACAGAACAAAAGTAACTCCTTCAGGAGAAAAACTACGACCAGCAAGATCCAGAGCAAGAACATCAGAAACGCGCTTGCAAGAACCCATACATAATAGCATAGTCAGGTTTGCCGAAAGTTGTTTACGGGATAAAGAAACATTGGAGGGCCAAGACTCATCCCATAAATCAACATACTTTGGACAAGGTGGTTTTACCAACCTAATAGCCCTGAGCAACTCAGAAACCAAAGGATGTTCACCAGCAGGTTTGCCATTGATGGTGATATGACCTGTAAAAATTGCAGAACGAAAATTATTAACTGTCCGATAAGCTAGACCGGAAGAAGCAAGAGATGCCAGAAAATGTTAAATTAAAGAGACATCTGCCGAAGCGGGATCCACCTCCCGTTGATCGCACCACCTACACCATCGTTTCCAAGCTGCAGCATAACGTTTGTGTGTGTGCCTGGGATTTGCCAGAGATCCCTGAAACCGGCCATGCGATCAGAAGGAGTTGACCCAACTCTATGAGTGGATGCGGGTGGTTGAGAGGGTCCAGCAACAGATTCCACCGCTGGGGAAGAAGGAGCAGCACTTCACAACTCATCTCCAGAAGAACTGGGAACCAAGCCTGAGCCCTCCACAGAGGAGTGATCAGAATCAGTTCTGACTGATAATGCTTTGTGCGAGCCAAGACTCTGGGAATCATGACAAATGGGGGAAAGGCATAACACAGGTGAGGGGGCCAGATTTGCAGAAAAGCATCTGTGGTCAGGGCTTCCGGATCCGGATGCCAACTGAAGAACAGGGGAAGCTAAGTGTTGAGGCGCAAGGCAAACAGATTGATCTGGCACTGACCCCAGAATCGGGCTAGGGATCTGAACACCAGAGGATGAAGCCTACAGTCGCTGAAATCTCTGGGGTGACGAGAATTCCAGCCCGCAATCAGATTGTGGTGACCTGGAAGATACTCTGCAATAATTGTGAAGTTCCTTTGAAGACAAAAATGCCAAAAATATTTGGCAATTTCCACTAGAATCCTGGACCTTGTTGCCCCTAGTTTGTTGACATAACAGACTTCTGACACATTGTCCAGGCAGAGGAGTATGCAACACTTCGTCATGCGCGGAGACAAGCAAGGAATCATAAAGAAACCCGTAGAAGCTCCAGACAATTTATGTGGAGAGACAATTCCTCCTGAGACCACCGGCCTCCCGTGGACATTGGACCGCAACTGGCTCCCCATCCCCACCAACTGGCGTCGGATTCTATCACCACTTCTGGGGACACTCCGAACAGGGCTCGCCCATTCCAACACTCCATGTGTTCCAACCACCACAACATCTCCCACCTCACCTCCTCTGAATCTGATCCGAATACTGGAGGCCTTTCTGGAGATGACAGATTTTTAAACGCTGAAGTGCTCGATAATGGAGAGGACCCGGGAAGATGGCTTGGATCGAGGAAGCTAATAGACCGACAATCTGTGCTATAGATCTCAAAAACACAACCTGTTTGCATAAAATCAGTCTCACTCCCTCTTGATAGATCTGATATTCTGATTGGGCAAGAGGAGGTTGCAAGATAGAGAACTGACCAGGAAACCCAGAAATTCCATCGAATGAGAGGGAACGAAAACAGACTTCTGAGGATTCCCCAGAAAGCCGAGTGACTGTAATTGAGATAGTGCATATTCCAAATTAGTCATCGACAACTGAGGGCAATGAGCCATGAAGAGAATGTCGATCAGATATATTATAAGACGAACACCCCGGGCTCACAGATACTCCACGACAGGCCTCAGAAGTTTCGTGAAGCACCAGGGTGCTGACGTGGGTTTGTACTCGAACCAGACTCCCTGCCATTGGAATTGCAGAAACCGACGATGAGGACCATAAAAGGGAATCAACAAGTAGGCATCCTTCAGATCGAGACAGACCATTCAGTCCCCTTCTTGAAGAAGGTCTCTGAGAAGATGAATGCCCTCCATCTTGAAGTGTGGGCACACAACCCAGCCGTTGAAGTCTTTGAGGTTGAGAACCAGTCTGGAACTGCCCCCTTTATTCTGAACCAGAAAAACATTGCTGGAGAAGCCCTGAGGATGACGAGAAGTCTGAACTATGGCACCCTTTCTCAGAAGAGAATCTATTTCCGCTGAAATGACCGCCTGATCCTGAAGGGAAAAAACTAGGTGCGAAGGCGAATGGGGTTGATTCGGACAACTGAAAAACTCTATCTTGTAACCCCTGACAGTCTTTAATACTCATGCATCGTGCGAGATCAATTGCCAGTTTGGAAGAAAAAATTGAATTCTGCCCCCCCAACAACACCTCGGAAGCAGAGACCAGGCTCACCTGAAGTTGAGGAATCCTGATGTCCTCCTTGGTTTCCACCGTAGCGTCCCTTCTTGAATTGGTTTCTGCCTTTGCGGGAGGGATAATTCTGCCCCCCAACAACACCTCTGAAGCGGAGACCAGGCTCACCTGAAGTTGAGGAATCCTGATGTCCTCCTTGGTTTCCACCGTAGCGTCCCTTCTTGAATTGGTTTCTGCCTTTGCGGGAGGGATAAAAGAACGACTTATTGGAGTAGTTGGAATCTTGACCTCCTCCATGATGGGACTGATAGCCACGTTGGTTATTTTGGTTGGACCCACGGCAGTACGATCATCCCCCATATCGTCCGGCCCACCCAAAAACCAGACGAAAGGCCTGTTTGAGGAAGGATTGAGCTTTGTCCAGGCCACTAAACATAGCAACAAATTTGGTCAACTCTTTAAGGAAAGGTTGACCAAATAGCAATCCCTGAGCCAAAGAACCCAACTCAGAAGAGGACAAGTACGCCGATTTCGGGTCCAATTTTAACAGAATAGAGAGTCTATGCTCACAGGACAAAGCACAATTGGCGTTTCCTAATTGACAAATGGACCTCTGAGACCATCCAATTAACTCATCCGGATCAACTGAGGAAGAAGAGGCCTTCGCACGGAAACCTAAATCCAAATTTTGTGAGGAGACCCAATAAATTCAACAACTTATCCTGACAAGAGCACCATGCTCTGTCAATACCTTTTTTAGGGTCTTTTGCATATTTCCTAAGGTATGTGACCATAGTTGGATCAGCCTCCGGAGTTTCAGCCAACTTATCGGTCAGATCCGGACGTGGACACTCAGACTGGAGGCGGGCATGCACCTCCTTATCAAAAGGCTGATGGATATGTGACTGGAAATACTCCGCTATGTCTGGTGAAGGAAGCCAAGAAGAGGAATTGGGATTAATAATATCAGAAGGGTCGAAGGTGAAGAGTTGTGGATGAGAAGGCGCGTCTACATAATGCTCCTTATGAGCTTTTTTAGCAGGAGGAGGAGAGGCGTCATGATCAGAGGACGTGGTCCAGGAAGTGTCACCATCGTCTGTCTGGTGCACCTGCGAAGTACGAGCCTCTTTGGAAGGACCATAGGAATTCTCCTCAGACAAAGATTTAGCCAATTTAAGGAAGTCAGACTTGTGAGGATTAACCTTGGAAGTCTGAGAGGAAGAACAGCCAGAGGAGGCAGGCAACCAGCCCTGATGTAAAGCATAATTGGAAAGATGATGTTTAAGGGGTTCAATTGCGCGAACTAGCGCCTTATTGACAGAGTGCTGAACACCCACGTCTAGAGCCTCCACTAAATCCTGCTCCATGGAACCTGAAGCCCCTTCATCGTAATAGTACTCCTCCTCATCATAATATTCTGCCATAATTACACACAAAGTGTGAATAATGCCACACTGGCAGTCCAATAATACAAAGTCCATTGAAAGGGGGAGTGGCAACAAACCCCAAAGCAAGCCAACAAATACACAGGCACCAAGGAACCTGAATAGAAATGCAATACAATGTGGAGGGAGGGCTTGCCAGAAATGACACCACTCTAGGCAGGGCCTATGCACAATTCTGCAGCCCAAACTGAGTATTTGCGACAGTTGGGTGTAAATTGGGGCTCGTAGCAGACTGTCAGCATAGAGCATTGAAAGCGCTTCTCTGGCGCTGTAATTTCTGAATTGCATCGGAAAGTAAACAAATAAAAATGGCAGCCGCACATGCGCGGTACAGCCGCCTGCCAACAAAAGAGTTAAAAGACTACGCGACCAACGCGTGTAGTCCTAGAATTCCCGATCTCCCGTTCCACAAACCACAAGTGCGGGCGCCAAGCGCCCGAACCGGGGAGGTGGGTGCGCACCCTCCAGCTGCACGAAGGAGAGAAACCTAAAATCGGGAAATAAGTGAAAATGAAATGCGCGAATTGCGCCCGCAGCACAAACAAAGGGAAAACAGAAGCTCGCAAGGCGCAAAGCCCCACATAAGCGTCAGAGCGCTGACCAAAGCAGGTGCAAGGAACAAACCCAACAAAGTATAAGCAATCACAGCAAATAATGGAATGAAAATAGTCTTAAGGCATAAGAGTAAAAGGGAAGCACTTACCTGGCAGCGGAGCAGCAAAGAAAGAGGATGTGATATTCTCCAGACCAGAGACCAGAGGAAGTCCAGTCCACGTTTTTCCAGCAGCACCAGCAGCGAGGTGGAGGAGGTGTGCGAGCGAGCAGGCGGCATGAAAGCAGTGAGTGGCTAATCGACTGAATCGGCTAATCGGCTGAAACCCGGCTGGGAAATCTATCGAGCCGAAGCCGGAGCCGAGCCTGCAATTACGGAAGCGGTAGTTCTCACAAGCCGTGAGCCCCCCCGCCGTGTCCCGCCACGCAGCCACACAACAGCCACATATCGGCCGCCATACCGGAGAGTCACACCGGGGAGCCAGGGACCGGGCTCCCTTTTAGCATCATTTGCTGCAGCGGTAAGCCCTTGGTCTTCCTGCGCCGCAGTTAGACAACACACGCCTTGCTCATTGTAAGTGCGTATCGAGAAGGGGAGGGGAGAGAGGGCTGCCAGCGGCCGTTAGCTGCCCAAGGGAAAGACTAGCCCAGCCTTCTATCTGGCCTCCACCACCCCCCCCCCTACCCCAGAGAGTTGCTGAGAGTCACTGAGAGTTGAAAGTTGTTGATAGTTGCTGAGAGTTGCGGAGACCCGCGGACAGCCGGAGAGTGAAGCCTTAAGGCGTTTGGGAGATTGATTTGGGAATCCGTTGCACCTCTTGACTGCTGTGGACCCTTGAGTGAGAAAGGTCTTCGCCGAAGGAATTGAAAGGGACTGAGCCCACACTTCGCCGCACCCGCTGTGCGGGTGCCGCTTCAGAAGGAAAGACATCGGGGGCAGCTTTGGGAGTACGGGCGCTGTGCTGTGGGCTGCGGAAGGGGGCTGAGCCGGCGACTGTGAGCGCTGCAGGGACTCCAACATCCAGGAGTCCCTGTGTGACCTGTAACACCTGGTCAGCGTTCCCCAGCTCGGACCCGCTCACCACGCTCACTACATAATTGACAGAAGCTCCCGCAGCGCGGGAGCGCCGGGCGAAGCCCGGACAAAGGGCGGGCCGTCTATGGCCGTCTAGGGGCTGCAGGAGGCTGGGCTGGGCCTAGTCCCTAACGCCTATTCTTTGGTGTTGTAGTTCGCAGTGAGTTAGGGGTGTGGGATGTTGATGCTTTCATTCTTGTTTGAAATATACTAGCAATGTGGCTGTGGCGCTCTCTTTCAGATTGAGAACACGCTCTGTAGATCCGAGTCCACAGTCTAGGGAGCGGTTTATTGCTTAGTATCAGTATAAGTGTCAAAGATGGCTACAGAGGTACCAAACTCACTACCCGCCGCTGTTGGGGTTTCCATACTGGGTCCCTTAGACAAATATTTCGCAAGGGCAACCAAAGAAATAGATAAAGAACTTATGTTAGCGGAGAAACGCGCGGAGCGCCGGTTCTCAGTTGACTTACTTAAAAAGAAACCATTACTTTCCCCCCACGAAGGTATCTATGCAGTCACTACCTGATAATACAAGCAACCAGGGTGAAGATGCAGAGTTATTCAGCACCGATAATATTCCTCTTATTTTTCAAGATCACAATTCCTCGCCTATATATCTATTGATATTACTAATGATGGTACTGTAAATGGCCCATCGGCCACTCCTAGTTGTTTAATAGACTTGAATTCTCCCGTAGTCTTGGACCTTGTTTCTCAACCACACTCAATTTCCCCTAATCAACTACCTAATGCTGACATTCCTATAGAGACACTTCCATCAGCTACTGTTAGTGTGAATAAAGTCAACTCTAAGAAACGTCTAAGGGCACATTTCTCTCCACCAAGGAAAAGAAGGAGAAAAGGTGGGGTTAAAAAAGGGGAAATTATCTCACGTGTTATTCGGCCTCCGGTTGACTCTATTGATAAACCATCTGGTCAATCAGAGAAGGATGCTTTAGAAGGGCCTCAAATACCACCAATCTCAGGGGAACAAATTTAGTTGACTAAAGAGACTATGGAGATGTTTGAACATCTCCTAAAATCTCTTTTGCTCCCACTTACGGAGAGAGTCAAAAGGTTGGGGGAAAAAATGGATTGCATCTTGGCAGCTTCCAACCTTACTGTGAACTCCAACACTGGTAAACTCAAGGAACACTCCATAATAAATAACCAGCCAACCTCTAACAAGGTGAATTTAAATATCTTACAGAAAGAAAACCCTACATTGAAAAATAAAACAAATTCTATTACCCCAACAGCTGTACATGCTACAAATAAAGAGAAGGTAATGCCGGCTTCCAAAAAACCGCTTCCTCCTATAAATACTCCAAGCACGGAGCCGGTGACAACAACAAAGCAGAGAGCAAATTTAAATTCTAGGAATATAGTGCAATTGCCCCCAGAGTCAGCCAATTTTGTGATAGTTCTTAATGTAGTCCCAACCGTTCCAAACGGAAACATTGAATATAACGCAAATCTTAAAATCAAAGTTATTTTTTGGTTGGGAAAAAATAGGCCCCTTCCTTCACATCTAAACGGAGATATAATCTCCGTTAGACGATGCAAGTGGGTGGGCCCTAGACCCAAAGATATCGAGGGGGATCTCGTGATAGTTAATTTTAGGGATCACAGAGTGGTCACGCACATTAGTGATTGGTTTCCAGGAAGAACTGAGGGGGGGTTTTCTACTCGCAATCTGAGTTATTTTTACTCTGAAGCTCTGTTAATACCCCCTAACCAACCACCAAACCGTCGAAACTTCAACCCCCTAAATGTAGTACACCGTGTTTCACATCCTTTAAATTTGGTACACCATGTTCCACATCCTTCTTTTTCTGCTAATTATACAAATAATTTTTCCCCTTTTCTTGGACGTCAGTTTCCCCCTAGATATTTTCCTCCGAATACTAATTTTGGCCACCCTGTTAATCCTAATGAGTTCTGGAACATCCCGCTACAAAACCTATATGAACCACTCTCTGGGCTCAACTCAAATGAATGACTCGATATGCCAACTCTCGATATAGAGGTTACCCGAGATTGCCTGAGTGTTTCTGTTACATTAGATGAAGTCAACAAAACTGGCCCTTCTTCTGTTACTTTTCCATTAAGAAGTAGTTCTGCTGAGTTAGAAATCAGTATGTGGGAGAAAGGCTGTGTACCTTTAGCGGAGAAGAGTGGGACCTGTAATGGTGTCACTCTTTGTTCGCTGAATTTGTATGACATGGAGATCATTTCCACTCCCAGTGAAACAAAGGATGATTGGGCTGGGGCGGAGGGTTCATTGCATGATGCCACACTTGTAATGTCTAATTGTATGCATTCGGATAGTGGAAAGTGTTTAACTTTTCCTACTAATTATCCAGAAAGTGATATGGAGGGTATCGGTGGGAACGTACAATTTGTTGATATTGCATCCCTGTCTGAAAAATGTATCCCTGGTGGTCAGATAAATCTAGACGCCCTCTCCAACACCTTCATTCCTACCCCTGCTTATATTGTACATTCCATACTTAGTTGGAATGTGGCTGGCCTTGCGACAAAAACTGCATCGCAATCGTGGTTGGATATGGTGAATACTCATTCAATCCTATGTTTTCAAGAAACCTGGGCCTTAAACCCAGTGCATTTACTAGGGTACCAGACCTTCCATGCTCCGGCCTTGGTGACTAATCATGGCAGAAACAAGGGTGGTTTGGTAACATATCTCAGTATCAATAGTGGCCTAACTGTTCTGACACACATTCCCAAAGACTCCTACCAGATAGTTATGATTGGATGGGGTAGCTTCCTCAATCTTATTATAATACATTTTTACAATAATTTAGCTCCTGAAGCTTTAACCCAAGTATTAAATGACCTAACTCATGCAGTTGTTACATTAAAAGAACATACTACTAAGGAATGCATGATTGCCTGGTTGGGTGATTTTTATTGCAATATTTGCCAGTATGGGCCAAAGGAACTTTGTGGCCTAGATTGTTCAATGGATGATACCCTGAACCATTTTAACCATTCAAAACTAGGGGATAGTTTAAATAGTTTTCTTTTTTATTTTAACTTAGATTTTGTAAATGAACTGTGCTCACCGTCACTACCTTTTCAAACTACTTTCCATGGAAGAGGCTCAAATACTGTGATTGATTTTACCCTCTTTTCTAAATCACATGCCACTTTGCTCTCCCTATCGAAAACATTGGACGGGGTGTATGGAGACCATTATGCCTTAATGTTTAATATAAGAAAACATATAGAGAGGTCACAAATTAATACAAATACCATAAACTATCAACCCCATATATCCATGGGACGGACAAATGGCTATACTATTAAATTTGACAAAGTGATCCCTGAAACACTTTTTAGAAATGTATTATTCGAAAGACGTCCGGAGATTAACATATGTTTATCTCCATTAGAAGACCCGCAAAAAATATTAGGCTCTTTTAACAAAATTCAGCAGACCCTAAAATCCTTATTGACACGGCAACCTAAATCTGGAACTAATAAAAAGAGAGGTTGGTTTGACAAACATTGTACCTCTGCTCTAAAAATTTTGAAAAAGGCGTTACATACTACCCGCGATCTTTAGAGGCCATTAGACAGACAAGATGTAATTATTGCAAGGCTATTAAGAACAGAGAAAAAGCCTTGAAACAAAAGGCCTGGGAAACTTTAATCTCTGCCTCAAGAAATAAAGATGCCACGGCCTTTTGGAAGGCAGCAAACGCCTCCTTTTGGCGAGGCAACCAACCGAAAATGATAGATATTGCCATCAACGGGGACACTTGGGTCACTCATTTTAAAAATGTGTATGATGGACAGGAGCTACAATCTACTGCTCCTGAAGGTGGTACTATACTTCCTCCCATCTCCGAACCTCATGTGAAAAAATTTCCGTTGGATCTTGTTTTTTCATGTGAAGAGGTGAGTCTGGCTATTAGAGAAAGCCCGCCTAGTAAGGCACCGGGTCCAGACTCTATACCAGTAGATGTTTTTAAAGCTAAATCAGATTTTTGGGCCCCATTGTTAGCCTTAGTGATGAACTGTGCTAATACCCATGGTCTAATACAAACATGGTCAGAAGCTATAGTGGTCCCCATTTTTAAAAAAGGGGACAGGCATGACCCGTCCTGCTACCGTCTAATTTCTCTTATTGATGCTTTAATGAAAGTAGTGGGGCGCATCATTTTAAAACGTATGCAAAATTGGATTGAGGAAGCTAATATCCTCTCGATTTTTCAGTATGGTTTTCGCCAAGGTATGGGGACGGTTGAGCAGAGTCTTAATTTACATCTTTTAATTTCTAAATACACTATAGCAAAAAAAGGGAACCTTTTTATTACTTTTATAGATTTAAGTTCAGCATTTGATTGTGTTGAACACAAACAACTGTGGGCTACCCTAAAAAGTCTCGATCTGGATTCTTCCATTTTAAATTTTATTAAAGAGTTATACAAAGATGCTGGAGCGAAGGTTCGCTTTGGACAACAGGGAGAGTGCTCATCAAGATTTTCGATCAGGAGGGGAGTAAGACACGGGTGCATCTTTGCACCCCTACTCTTTTCACTCTATATTAATAAAATTGGTGATCACCTTAACAGCTTTCCTTATGACTACCCTGCAGTACAAGGCTGCCCTGTTCCCATCCTCTTATATGCAGATGATGCCGCAATTTTATCGCAGACCAGCCTGGGCCTTCAAAGGGCAGTCTCTAAGTTCACTCTTTTTATGAGGGAAAAGGGACTGAAGGTCAACATTAGAAAAACTTTCTCTATGTCCTGCCGACAGGGAACAAAGACAATACCCTGCCCTATCTTCATAGAGAATAAAAAAATAGAGATTACAGATCGATTCCCGTACTTGGGGATTTGTTTTCATAGGAAATCCACTTGGAAACAAGCTATCTTAGCGAGAAAATTAGCTTTCTCTAAGGCCATTGGTGCCTTGCAGAATTTTGCAATTAAAATTGGTGGAAGACCTGTTAAAGAGTTGATTGTCAATTATAAAGCCAAATGTGTGTCTACGGCCATTTGTGGTTCAGGGGTGTGGGGAATCGATTCCGTACTTTGTATACAACAGACTGAGAATCGTTTTCTCCGGTACCTCTTAGGGGTACCAAAATCCACTCCTAACTACTTTATACATATAGAACTCGGCCTTCCATAGATTTCGGATATTATTATGACGGAACCCATCCTTCTATGGCACAAGCTCTGGTTGACCGCTGAAACTGCCTTTAACCGCAACATCATATCCGACTGTTTACAATTGGATGGCGTTAAGCGCGTTAAGTGGTTGTCGACAGTAGAAAATATGATGAGTGACATTGGCCATCCAGAGTTTTTTAAGAACCCCTCTACCATGGAATTAATATCAAGGAAAGGGCTACGCAAAATGGTTATGGACCATGTAGAGAATAAAAGGTGGAAGACGGAGAAACTAAAAAAGTCTGTCCTAGCCTATCAACACATTACTCCTGAACGGGGTCCCCAATTTTATCTTAATAGTGATACTAATAGTTATGCTAGAATGCTTTTATCCAGTTTTAGAATGGGTTCCTTTTTCCGATTGATCACATTCCCATCCTGTAATGATTGGTCGAGACAAATGTTGCCCTGTTCCTGTGATGATGTGGCCCTCCAATCAAATTTGCACTGCACTTCATTATGTAAATTTGATCATGTTCCCAGAAAAATTTTGCTAAGACCAATTCTCAAGGAGTGGGGGATCCGTTCTTGTAGAGAGGCGTTTTTTAAACTACAAAGGAAGGAATCCCCGAAATTAATTTTTACTCTAATCACATTTTTGAAATTATTGGTGAAATTTAGAAATTCAATGAATTGACTGTATATATTTTTTTTAAATTGTTTTAATCCATAGGGCTCTCTGAACCGTATAATTTAAAAAAGAATTAAGTATTTATTGTATTCTTTGTGTATGAATATGATTATTATTTCCCCTTTTTTCATCCAATACTGAAATGGTACTGGCTTTTTGTGATATATAGTGAAATGTGTATTGTGCTTTTGATGTATTTTAAAATGTATGCTTTTATGATATGAAAATTTATATCGAAATAAAGCTTTATTTGAATTTGAATTTGGATATTCTCCAGGGGACATTTTATAGTAGTGACTCTATGGTTGTCAGGTGATACCCTGAGTATTCATGGGTATTGTTATTTTTCTATACTGTTATCTGATTGGCTGCTGAGCATTTCCAAAAAAAAAAAAGAAATGAGAAAGCATAATCGGAGCCTCCGGTCCTGACATAGAATTCAAAATTTGCAAACATACGTGACAAGAATTTTCAATTCTATTAAGGACTAGGAGGTGAGGATTATGCTTTCTCATTTCTTTAATGAAATGCTCAGCAGCCAATAAAAATAACCAAAAAACTACATTTCCCATGAACACTAGGGAATGACCATATATAGTATAGTATACAAGGTCCCAACATTAGTCCTTCTCCCTTTTTCTTTGTGGAAACAGTTCCAGTCCAAAATGCAATCCCATGTATATCAACAATAACAGCTCCAAACACGCTGCAGAAATCCAAAGGATCTTGAAGCAGAAGTCAGAAGAACACTGGGTCTGTGAACTAGGAGTCAAATGAAACCCTGGGGGAAGATGGCCAACATCACTTCGGATCTGAACCTGAAAGAGACACATAGCCGTAACATCCAAATAATGCAAGAGAGTCAAAAGCAATCCAGGGGGGCAAAGAACAAGGATTAATAGATCTGTAATAGCAGTCAAAAAGTGTACAGTACATAACAATGCAAATGAAGTACAAAGGGTGGGATAATCCTCGCCTCCTAGTCCTTAATTGAATTGAAAATTCTTGTCACGTATGTTTGCAAATTTTGAATTCTATGTCAGGACAGGAGGCTCCGATTATGCTTTTTCAAAGCTGATCCACCACCACAGAAGCAACACTATCAATAGGTTTGTAATAAAACGTTTTGAAAACTGAATCAGAAGACCAATCTGCGGCCTTCATAATGTCAAAAAGCGTGACACCCATGGAAAAAGCCTTAGAAGCCATTGCCCCTCGTGCAGAATGTGCACCAAACACAGACACATCAATGCCCACCTCGGACATAAGCCAACGCACCCAGCGCGCCAGAGTAGCTGGAGTGACAGGGCGAAATGGTTTCTGTAAGGCAATTAACAATTGACCCTGCATGTCTGAACGTAAAGAACCAGTACTCACCTCATAATCTTTAAGGCACTGCACAACACAAAGGTTGGGATGAGCGGGAAAAGAAGGATACGTAATGGAAGTAGTATTAGACTTAGGCCGCCTAGAAAGACGAAAAGTAACACCCTCAGGAGTGAAACTGCGACCCGCAAGATCTAATGCGCGGACATCTGACACACGTTTGCAAGATACAAGGCACAACAACATTGTCAATTTAGCAGACAACTTTTTACGGGATAACAAGAGATTGGAAGGCCAAGCCTCCAAGAACCTCAGAACAATGGAAACATCCCATAAAGAGACATACTTAGGAGTGGGAGGCTTCGAAAGACGAATCCCTTTAAGCAATTTGGAAATGAAGGGGTGCTCACCCGCAGGGTTGCCATCAATCTGGATGTGGCCAGCTGAAATAGCGGAACGAAAACTATTAACCGTCCTATAAGCCAGACCTGAGGTGGCCAGGGACGCCAAAAAGTTAATGATCAAACTGATATCCGCTGAAACGGGATCAACTTCCCGTTGAGCACACCAATCACACCACCGCTTCCAAGCACCTTTATATCGTTTGTGAGTATTGGGAGACCAGGCCTCACTAATGAATTTGGAAGCGTCGCTAGAAATGCCCGGGATCGTCCAGCGATCCCCGAGATCCGCCACGCCAGCAGCTGAAGAGAGCCGGACAGAATTAGGGGATGTGGATCTCCGAGAGGATCCAGTAAAAGATTCCACTTCTGGGGAAGAAGGAGAGGTGGCTCGCAACACATTTCCAGGAGAACCGGGAACCACGCCTGAGCCCTCCAGAGAGGAGCAATCAGAATCAGATCCGCTCGAAATCGTTTGGTGTAAGCCAGAATTCTGGGGAGCATCATGAATGGGGGAAACGCATAGCACAGAGTCGATGGCCACTGCTGAAGAAAAGCATCCGTGGCCAGGGCTAGTGGATCCGGTCTCCAACTGTAAAATTGAGGGAGTTGCGCGTTGAGGCGAGAGGCAAACAGATCTAAGTGACACTGGCCCCACCGCCGAAGAATGGCACGGAATACTCGAGGGTGAAGCCTCCAGTCGCTGAAATCCCGAAGATGTCTGGAGTGCCAATCCGCAACTTGATTTTTGCGACCCGGAAGATACTCCGCAATAACAGTGATCTTCCGTTGCAGGCAAAAATGCCAAAAACCCTTGGCTATCTCCGCTAACACCTTGGACCGAGTCCCGCCTAGCTTGTTGATATAGCGGACTGCGGAAACGTTGTCCATCCGGAGAAGAATGCAGCAACTTGTTTGAAGGGGAGAAAAACACTTGATCGCAAACGAACCCGCTAGGAGTTCCAGACAGTTTATGTGGAGAGACAACTCCTGAGGGGACCAACAACCCCCAGTCAAGACAGACCCGCAACGGGCTCCCCAACCCCACCGACTGGCATCGGGTTCTATCCCTAGTTCCGGCGACGCACCGAATAGGGCTCGACCATTCCAGGCCTCCATGTGGTCTAGCCACCATTGCCTCTCCCACCTCACTTCCTCGGTAAGAGGAATCTGGTCCGAATATCTGAGGCCTTTCCGGAGATGCTGGATTTTTAGCCGTTGCATCGCTCTGTAATGTAGAGGGCCTGGAAAGATCGTCTGAAGGGAAGACACCAACAGACCTACTACACGTGCCAACGATCTCAATGACACAGTCGGTCTGGAAATAACAGATGTCAATTCCCTCTTGATGTAACGCATCTTCTGGCTGGGCAAGAGAAGTTGGCAAGCAACCAAGTCTATCTGGAAACCCAGAAAATCTATAGATTGAGTTGGAGTCAAAACCGATTTCGGAATGTTGATCAGAAAACCGAGAGACTGCAAAAGACCGATGGACCACTCCAGATGTTGCAGAAGCCTGAGTGGACAATCCACCATAAGGAGAATATCGTCCAGATAAATAATCAATCTGACCCCCCGAGATCTCAGATGTTCCACAACCGGTCTCAGTAGTTTCGTGAAGCACCATGGTGCTGACGAAAGGCCGAACGGGAGAACCTGATATTCGTACCAAACTCCCTGCCACTGAAACTGGAGAAACCGACGATGGGGCCCGTAGATCGGCACCGATAGATACGCGTCCTTGAGATCTAGGCGGACCATCCAGTCCCCTTTGCGCAGGAGATCTCGCAAAAGATGGATGCCCTCCATCTTGAAGTGCCGATAGACTACCCCTGCGTTGAAGTCTTTCAGGTTGAGAACCAGGCGAGACCGCCTCCTTTCTTCTCGACCAGAAAGACTGAGCTGGCAAACCCCGTCGGATGACGGACGGTTCGAAGAATCGCCCCCTTCTGGAGAAGAGCGTCGATTTCCTCGGAGAGACAAGCCTGATCTCGAAGGTAAAAACTCAAACAAGGGGGAGGACGGGTCTGATGCATAGGGTGATAGAACTCTATCTTGAACCCCTGTACGGTTTCTAGCACCCATGCATCGCTGAAGATCATGCGCCAATTTTTGAGAAAACATTGTATTCGACCCCCCAACATCACATCGCATACATGAATCAGGCTCACCTGCAGAGTTGGAATCCTGGAATTGTCCTTGCTGTCCTCCGGAACGTCCCTTGCCATACTGTCCCTTCCCCTTGCGGGAGGGATAAAAGTTGGCTCTAGTGGAGTATCCGGTGTCGTATGCTCCTCCTCGATGAGAGGTGTTACCTCGCTGGGACTGGTGAGTGGAACCACGGCGGAACGAGCGTCCCCGATGTCGTCCGGCCTTTGCAAAAACCGGACGCATAGCCCGGCGCAAGGAGGCCTGCGCCTTGTCAATTCCACTGAAGGTGGAGACAAACCTCGTAAGCTCTTTTAAGAAAGGCTGACCAAATAAGAGACCTTGTGCATCAGGACCAGACTCCGAAGTCGCCAGCTCGGACAGCTTAGGATCTCATTTCAAAAGAATCGACCTGCGCCATTCAGCAGACATAGCACAATTGGCGTTCCCCAATTGGCAGATCGCCCTTTGGGCCCATTCAATCAACTCGTCCGGGTCCACAAGGGCTGAGGCCTCCTTCGCCTTAAAGCCTAGATCCAGAATCTTGGTAAGAGGCCCAAGCATGTCCAGCAACTTGTCTTGATAAGACCGCCAAGACCGGTCAAGGCCCTTCTTCGGGTCCTTTGCATATTTCTTCAAATATGTGACCATCATGGGGTCGACCTCCGGTGTATCAGCCAAATGGTCAGCCAGGTCAGGCCTTGGACATTCTGAACGTAGCCTAGCACGAACCGAAGCCTCAAAGGGTTGCCGAATGTGTGCCTGAATATAGGCGGCAACAGCAGGCGAAGGTAACCAGGAAGATGAATTCGGATGAAATATATCCGCAGGTTCAAAATTGAGCACTGGAGGACGTTCTGGAGCGTCCACAAAATGTTCTTTACAGACACGCTTTTTTGGCGGGGGTGAAGTATGGTCTGAAGATGTTGAGGAATGAGCATTGTCCGAATCGGTATCCTGAGATGCAGAAGCTGTGGAAGGCACAGCCGCCAAGGTCTTAGCCAGTCTCTGGAAATCAGATTTATGGGGATTAACCGGCGACTTCGTGGATTTTTTAGATGCAGGCAGCCATCCTTGTTGCTGCGCATACATATTTAAATGACACTTGAGAGGATTAATTGCATGTACCAGTACTTTATTAACCGACTGTTGGACACATTTATCCAATTCTTCCACCAAATTATGCTCCAAAGAGCCTTCATCCTCATCCCCATAATAGTAGTCATCATCTGCGTCATAGTATTCTGCCATTCTACACAAGTGTAGTAATTAGAGCCCACAAGACGACTACAGGAATATGGAGTGTCAAAACACAAGATAAGGGGGAGTGAGAGAACCCCACAGCAGGCTTTGAAAATGAGCAGGCACAAACCTGACTCCAAAAGAATTCAAACGTGGAGGGAGCAAAAGCCTGCGCAGTCCAAAAACACTCTAGGCAGAGCCTATGCTACAAAGTTACAACCGAAGCCTTCACCAGACTCCAGCGTCACACGGGGTTAAAATTGAGACAGGCTGTGGGCATGGGTGTAGAAACGACCTCGTCACTCAACCGGCACTAAGGAAAAATCCCCAGAATCCGGAAATAAAGCGACCACCGCCTGTCACCAATAACCGGCTCGAGAGCGCTCGTGCTCTCCTAACGAGACGGAAACCCCTGCTCCCCCTGCACAAAGGTCCGCAAGCAGCAAGCAAGCGCCCGGACCGAGAAGCGGAAGTGAACACACGCTCCAGAACAAAAGACGCCGAACGGACGTCAGAAATGAAATCACGCAACAACAGTCGGAGTCGGGAGAGCTCCAATGAAGCGTAAACACAGCGCGCTACTGAAAGATGCCAAATACAAGCAAGCAATAACAATAGCACAGTAAGCAGTCAACAAAAGTAAGCACAAATAGATAAAGCACTTAACTGGCTGCGGAGCAGCAAAGAAAGAGGAAGAAGGACTAATGTTGGGACCTTTTATACTATACTCTCTATGGCAGGGTCGGATTGGGATCACACTTCGGCCCGGGCACTGACGAAAAAAGTGGCCCACATTCAAGAGGCGTGGCCCATATTTAAGGGGCGTGGCCCACATTCAAGGGGCGTGCCCTTTCATGAAACACCATTTGCACAGACAAGGAATGAAAGTGGGAGGATACTGTTCTTGCACACGACACAGGGCCAAGGTGACAATGGCCTACATGCTGAGCAACTAAAAAAAATAGCAAGGCCCATTTTTGTCACAAAATTATTCCAGCCCTCCAGCACAGGAGCACCTGAAAAGCAGCAAAGCCCCTGCTATTACTAACCTACTCAGCCCTCCCCAGACCTTCAGCTCAGGAGCACATGAACAGAGGTAAGGCCCCTGCAATTAGTAAATTAATCAACCCTCCAGGCCTTGGGGAAATGTCCTGGCAGGGGAGCACAAAACACAACTTTCTGGGTCATCCCAGGTAGCCAGGTAGCCACGGGGGAGGCTGAGGTGAAGCTGGTGCATGGGAAGTGCCTTCCCAGTGTGTTCTGGCAGTTTGAGTGTGTACCATTTACTGTAGTATTACCCTTGTACCTGTGTATGGTACCCTCTTGTAACTTGCACAAGTCACTTTTCTCTTGTAACACACTGTTTGCTACCTCTCACTTTTGTTTGCTTTAGATACTTGCACAAGTGCCACCATTGCCTACGTAACGTTTGTTCTTGTGCTGGAGTGTCTGCCATTAATTGCAGTATTATACCTCTACTTGTACTTTGTATGCTTTTGTAACCTGCACACATGTCACTTTTTCCTCCTATAATGTATCGTTTGCTCCTCTTGTATTTTGGTTGCTGACTATTGTCACTTTTGATTCATGAAACTTAACGTTTGCTTTTGTAATTTGTCCACTTATAATTTTCTCCTCATGTATTATTGCTGTTCCTAGTGTGAAGCGCTCCGACACCTTTGGTAAAGTCCGCGCTATATAAAATCGCATAAGTAAATAAATAAAACAAAAAAATTCCAAACATCACCGGGCCCCCACAGCAAGACCCATTCTTCCTCGCCCACTATGCCCTGAATGTGAAGGGCTGTGGGCGAGGTGTTAAAACTAACACCGTTTCTGGGCTGCATGGGCGCCAGGGGGCCGAGGTGCAAATGGCTCAAAGGCCTGAGAAACACCTGCCCCCCAGGGATGCCGATTATTGCAAACAATCACCCCTCCCCAGCCCAGCCTCAGCTTGATTGCTTGACAGGGTAGGGGTGAAGGAGCTGACAATCGCTGTCCGGCCGCACAGCAAGGCTGCTTTCATTTTCTCAGTCTCTGTCTCTGCGCACTCTGTGGGCCGTTTTTTTTCTCCCCTTTCCTAGTCCACTCTCTGTGGACTGGGACAGGGGAGAAAAAAAACGGCCCACAGAGGGCACTGAGGCACCGGCCCTTCGGCCCATTCCCGAATGCCCGCCTTGCCTATCCGCCCCTGCTCTATGGTCATTCCCTAGTGTTCATGGGAAATTTAGTTTTTTGGTTATTTTTATTGGCTGCTGAGCATTTCATTAAAGAAATGAGAAAGCATAATCGGAGCCTCCTGTCCTGACATAGAATTCAAACTGACACTGCTGACAAGAGGGAACAGTTTTCTCAAACGAAGCTCCTTGCAGTAATATAGAGCATAGGAGCTCTGCAATGTGTGTTATCAGAGACTCAGACCATATCTCAGTCTCCACCTTCACCAACAGGAAATTAAAATCGCTACTGCCTCCCCTTTGTTATCAAATTCAACAAAAACTTCTAATGAAAGTATCTGACCCTGGTTAGCTATCACCATTGTATTTAATTGAACATGATTCAAATTCAGTTATACATTTGCAAACAGCTCATAATTCGTTGGCAGCCTTGCTTCTAACTCATAGAAAGTAACAGCGTTCTGTCCCTTTGTCATACAAGCATCTCATGCCTGTGGCGGTACGTCACGAGATGCTTCATTGGCAACAAATACTTTGCGGGGCAGAATGATTTACAAAACAGTTTTATGGAAATATCTTGAAATGATCTGGTCTCCTTAGTACTTTGCAGGGTAAACTCCCTCTCTCGCTCAACTCAAGCACTCTTTTTTTAAATTATTTTACGCAGTACTGTTTTGAAATTGTCCCTTTGTCTCTAAAACTCTCCCAGGACATATTCTAAATGCCGTGAACCCCAGAACACTGTGATACACAGGAACCCATGATTATATCCCGGATACGCAAATTACATTAACAACGCCATGCTCCGTGATGTATTCTTTGAGTTGTGCTGTCTTATCTCTGTAGCAGGTTGCTCTACGGCGGAGATGTTTGTGTGTTTAGAGAGCCCACACAATCCAACATTATCTGTGTTGTCACAGAGTAGGTAAGCAGTGGTCTTTCATGGACAATTACAGGGAGGCAAACCAGTTACACAAATGCCACGCCGTGTTTTTGTGTCGCATTATTTAATCAGTGCGGATTTCTGGTTTCTTATGCTAATGTGCGTCATTACGTTCGTGATGGTGCATGCGTGCCCTGGAGGAGAAGGAAAAGCGCAGAATGTCCCCAATCACCGTTTGTGGAGGTCAGCTCAAATGATATAATACACCTTCACTGACATCACTGAAGTGAGTCATTTTAAAGAGCCTCTTATTTGAAGAATTCGATTTTGTTTTCCTACCTCAGACAGCCATAACCAATGTTAAAGAGTGCATCAGTCACTGAAGAAGGCAAGAGTTGATTTTTAGACCAGGAAGCCTTAAAATAAACGACATAGTTGCATTGCCATAGTTTTAACTGTAGCAGATGTTAACTGGTAATAATAGCCTGCTCCTACGAGAACGAGTATAACACTGAGTGAAGTAAAAGCAAATTCATTTGAAAACGCCTGTTGTAAATAGGGAGATATTCTCTTAAACCTGAATTTTCGAGAAAAAAAGCAGAATACTTTGCTCACCGGTTGAAAAGGGCTAAACGTTATACTTTGTATTTGTCGTTTTTGTTATGCAAGCACTCTGAGGCATATGTACAAGCAAACTATTCAGGCGCGGCGGTAAGCCAAGATAGCTAACGCCACGCGCTGACTGTTTCCAAACGCAGGGATGTGCCCTATGTTTGCTGCTTAAGAGCAACAGCAACATAAGTGAGATACATTAATTATTCAGAAATGGGGAGGCAGGTCAGATATTTCTATGCTGATTTTCTGCTCTAGTTCTCATATTTGCTATAACAGATTTTGTTATTATTTATTTCAGGGAACCGCTAGTGAGGCCTGCCTAATGGTGATGCTTGCTGCCAGAACAAAAGTGTTACAACAACTACAAATTAAACACCCAGAGCTATCGAGGGGCGAAATCATGGACAAGCTTGTGGGATATTCTTCCGACCAAGTGAGTGAATATGTGACCTCTGTGCAAGAAGTAACATTTGGAATTCTTTTTCTAAGTATAAAGAAAGATTGTGAACCTTTTTCTATTTCTTTCTATTTCCTTTAAAGAGTGAAGTCCTGTTCCATAAGCTGTAATAGTAAAACGCTGAGCAGGCTGTCACTCAAGGCAGTTGTCAGTGTGTGTTATTTGTGAGCAAGTATTCATCTTCAAGCTTGGAGCACAGACAGAATGTACTACATATATACATTTAGGCATGTATAGCACAAACTGTGTTCTAAGCCAGGGTTCTCCAACATTGGTCCTGGAAGGCCGGATCCATGCCCGATTTTTAAGATAAATACATTTATCTAAATGTGGATATGCTAATATTCTGGCATGGATCTGCCCACCCAGGACACACATTAGACAATAATACATTTAATCTCTTAATGAAATAATTTATCTTCATAGGGATGAGATACTTCTTCGTTTTAACTGAATTCAGGAGGGTGCATCTGAACCCCTTTCTTATCCATCTCCCTCATGTGTATTTGTGAGTTTTACAGTATATCATGAAGAGTGACATTGAATAATGAAACAGTATAAACGAGCATGGTCTCATGAGATGAACATAATATAGATCAAGCATATTCTCATTAGATTAAATAATGGTAGATCGAGAAGCTAATATGGTTTAGGGAAGACACAGAAGAGACTGTTCAGTTAACACTAGCTGACTATATGTAAAGAAAAAAACGTAAGTAATAAGGCACTCTGTGGGAACAGTGGGTACTGGAGAGGGACTCGTAGGATCAGGTGACTAGATGGCAACAGGATGTAGTGTGAACGTGCAGGGAATAAGAGCTCAAACCACATGTGAGATTCACGACAAAACAGGCGTCAAGAGGATACCAGGGTCTGACCAGAAGGAAAAGTGAGAGGAAGCTTACAGGGAAAGTGAGATGGTAATTACCAGCCTATTTCACTGCTCCCAATTCCAATGAAAATTTTCAGAAAAACATGTAAATTCTATTTTAGTAGGCCATCTCTAGAGTAATGCGAACAGGATCTGGCTCTGTCCAGCTTAAGCCCAATGAAGGGAACAGAGACATATTGGTATCTGTTCTGGATGATCTGAGTATCTGAGGATGGCAATTGACAAAGGTAACTTTGTTGCCTCACATTATTAAATTTGTCAGCTTCATTCGATACAGTCTGCCATGATTTACTGGTTGCGAGACTATCAGATATCTATATAAAGTATAAAGCTTTAAAATGTCATGTGTCTTATTTGATGGACAGAACTCAGGCGGTTTATCCCCCAATACCAGTCGGAACTCAAAGCTATAGTACTGTGGGTGCCCCAGGGGTCATCACTGCGCCACACCCTATTTAGTGTCTTTCTGAGCCCATTGGCTGAGTTGCTTCACCAAAGGTGGGGTAGTCTTCATGAGTTCTGTCAGTGACACCCAGCTTATAATATTGGTTGACCAAAAATACCCACACCGTAGGATAGTTCCCATCAATGTATGCAGGAGGTTACTAGTTGGCTGACATCGAATTTCCAATTTTCTCAAATGTAACAAAGATAAGACAGAGATGCTCTGTTGAGTGCCAAATAAGATCTCATGACGACTACTGGTAGATTTTTGGCCACCTCAGACTATTACTCCGCAGGTGTCCTCTTTTGTGGTCAGAATCCTTGGGGACTATTTTATGACAGTGATATACTGGTGACTTCTCTTGTTAACCACATCCATGCTGGTGACGGAACCACTCCGTCACCAGCCACGGACGCGCTGTGCTGGTGACGGAGTGGTTCTGTCACGGCCTGGCCGCTGCGCCTGCGCTGCAGTGATTTCGCACCTGCGCGGCGTGTTTCTATTGAGCGGGCGGGGCCGAGACGGAACCACTCCGTCACAAGCACAGCGTGCCCGAGGCTCGTGACGGAGTGGTTCTGTCACGAGCATGGCGGCGCCTCACGGCCCCCCTCCTCCCTAGCGCTGCAGCGGAATTACCGCCGCAGCCAAGGGGTTAATCAGCAGAAGCTGGCTTTATGATACAAAGTAAATACATACCGACTCTCTCAGGATGGAGGTCGAGCATTCCCTGTTCAAGCTGTCTACCTCTGGAACAAACTACCAATTTTGTTTGTGAAGGTTGCCAAATCTTGGTCAGTTTAGGAAATCTCGTAAAACATGGCTGGTTACAATATAATGGTGGGTGATATTGTGATTGACCATAACAGTCTGTCTAGTGCTAGGATGCATTTTAGGTGAGTGTGCGCTTTATAAATAACATTATTAATAATAATAATAATAATTATAATAATGGAGAGAGTAGCACGATGTAGGAAAAAAAGCGAAAGCAAGTAGCAATTGGTGTAGGAATTAGGGTGCACCGTGCAACTGAAAGCCAACGTAAATGGAGTAACAATGGGTCAATAGGAAGACGGAGGAGAATAAAGTTTGAAAGGAATCTGGAACCTGGAGGGTTCCAGTGGGTTATGAGCAGAGGATGTGTGGGAAACTAAGAGAGAGTAACAAGGAATAAATAAGGCGAGAGGCAGACACGTGCAGACAGAGCAACCATGGTGAATATCTAGAGCAGGTGGTCACAGTTAGTCAAGATATGAGTTAAATACAGTTGGAAATGATGCATCTTTAGATGTTGACAAGAAGATGGTTTTAATCCCGAGGTTGACATAGAAATGATTCCATAGAGGAGAAGCAGCTCCTAAGAGCGATTGTTGCTATGTGTGAAGTTTTGAAGCTCTGGGTTTTGAGTGAAAGCTTATTTTGCTTCCGAGACCTCTCATATCACCAGATAATTTGAGGAGGTTAAAACGGTAGGGTGGATAGTTGGAGTGGGCTGCTTTGTAGGCTAGGCACCCAATTCTAAATGTAATTCAAGGCTCAATCTGACACCTTTGCAACTCAATAAGAACGAGAGTTATATGATCAAAATATTTAGTGTGGCCGTATTCGTTTGATGTTGCTTTCAGGGATTGGATGGGTTGAGCCACTTCACCCATGTAGACGGTGTTCAATGTTGCTAGATTATCATGAATACATTGTTGGTTTCTGTACATGTCTCCTACAAATGAGTGATAAATGGACTGGTATGGGGATTTGGACAGCACTTAACAGCTTAGAACATTAAAATGCGTCTGTCAAAACCTTGCTTATGATGGCCTTGATGTAGGCTGGCTTTGGTACAGTGCTAACTGGCAGCACAAACTGCAGAGGGATTTTTTTAGGATCGTCAGGTCTTCCTCTGCGGAATTCTGTTTAACCATTCTTCCTGTCGTCTGATGCACAATTTGTTGTCAACAACTGCCTTGTTTTAAAATGGTGCACACTGAGTGGTGCATGGGCATTGCCTATTGCCTGTGGGATGAAGTTGAAGCCCTGGGCAGGGCCTGTACTTTCGTTTTGTTATATGATGTAGCTGCCAAGGATGTCAGGTTAACAGGGGAATTGAACATAACTTTTTGGGGGAAAGCTGCCAAACCTACCTGCCCTCCACTGTGCTTGCTGGTCTTCTTGCTCCCCCCTCCCGCCGCCGCAGCTCCATTCTTCGCGGCCGCCGAGCGGAGGAAGGGGACTACGACTCCCAGGACCCTTAGCGGCGGAAGCACACGCCATTTCTGCGCCTGGATGCGCACTTAACTGCAGTCAGCCCCCGCGTTGTGGGACCGCGCGCGGGCCACGCCGGACGAAGCCCAGGCAAAGGGCGGGCCCTCTGAGGCCCTCAGAGGTCAAGGAGGCCGGGCCGGGCGCACCCCCCTAACATCAACATCATAAGCACCCCAAGGTATGTTGCTTTCCAACAATTCTTGACTCTTTGACACATTTGGACGCTTTGCTGGACACTCCTATAATTAACAAGAAGGATAAAATGCTGCCCTGCATCTCTTTACTATTCTCCTTGCGAACTTCATCGTGCTGTACGACGCACAGCTTATTGCTTCTCACATTCGCCAAGCCCAATATTAGCCCCACTGTCTTTTGTTCTGACTGATCAGAGTATCATTTATATTGTGATTCTATTAATACCTACACTATGTCTACTAGGGGCACCAGAAGTAAAACAGCAGCTGGGGGAGCACCAGTGATAGGCCCTATAGATAATTTTATAACAAGGGCCAATGATGCCATTGATCAGGGCATTTTACTCCTGGAGCGAAGGGTCTCGCAAGACCTAGCCCTAGCTAAACGATCATCCCTTGGAACCATAGCATCTGCAATAACACCCATCCAGGCTAGAACTAGCAACATCAGACCCATAACCGATGTTCGTGCCGATATTCATAGTATACCAAATGAGGTAAATTTATCAGCATCAATCCCTCTGGTAGACTCTGATTCAGAACTCAGTATGGATTTGGAAAGAACTCCTAACCTATCCATTAATCCTACTCCCGAAGAAGCAACCACAGACAGTATGAGGCAATTAAGGGGCAGGCGGGAGGGTGCCATACAAAAACAAGCAAAACACACAACAAAGCATAGTATCTCTAAGGTTAGGAAACACAGTGCACCCAAACGAAAACCTAGGAAGGGCATTTATCCACACTTAAACACAGGTGGAACAAACGCAACCATAGAGATAGAAAGCGAGGAGCCCCAGGGGAGGTTGCCGGGCACAGTGGACAAATCCGATGCAAACACTGTAAATGACCAACTGCTGGAAAGAATGGGTGAACTTCTTAGCATTTATCTGTCCCCGATAGAATGCAGGCTCACACGCATTGAAAAACAACTAGCTGAATTAAGCGTCCCCATTAAGAACATCTCCAGAGATGGGAGCTAAATTAAGCTCCTCAAAACCCATAGGCCCCAAATCTAAGAATCCCCCAGCTCCAATCACAACCACAACGTTCAAAACCCCACAGGTCGCAGGTAAAGGGACTACTGCCAATCTCTTGGCATCAAATTCTAGCACTTATCACATGGCTACCCCTCATACTACCAATGTAGCGACAGAGCTAGGGAAGGGCCAAAATATCGAACAGAGCAAGGGGATTCCAATGTGTCAAACTCACAACCCTGCTCAAAATCCCCCCACGGCCCAGCCCGCCCTAAACATAGCAACTAACACGAGTCAGGTCCCCCCCATGTATTAACCTGCCACCTGAATGTGGGGCGTACGTGTTGGTCCTAGTTAATGTTTCCAAACTCAGGAAGGACCAAGAGGAAACCCCTACATCCCTCAAAAACAAGACTTTACATTGGCTAATTGCTAATTGCAACTTCCCTATGGAAGGGGCTAGGGAGATTATTCACACCCAGAGAATGGGCCGGATAGGCCCACTGAGGAAAAAGTTTGAGGGGGACTGTATAACTATAAATTTTAGGAACCCCCATTGGGCCGAAAAAACATTGGCTCCACTACCCTCACCATAGGAATTTAACACCACCCTGCTCCCACTGGGCTACTTTTACAGGCACCTGATTTCCCCTAAGCCAAACATGGCGAACAATTTTGCCGCACCTCACCGGGATCCAAACTTTAGTTCTAGGATCAAGTCCCCACTTTTTTCCCAGAACCAAGATTTTAATTACCTGAATGGTCCCGTCCGGCACCATCAGGCCCCAATGCCAGAGCCCCTTTGTACTACCCCCAATTCTCAAACAATACCCCATTACGACCATAGGGAAAGGTCTTATCCAGCATTCACCCCAAATCAGTATATGCAGCTGAATGAAGTCAGGCCACTATTTTATATCCCAACCCACAATCACTTTGAATATGCTTTTTCAAACCTAGATGAGCAGGACTGACTGAATAAAATGGATGGTAGTAACACCTGAAGCTCAGACATAAGTAATGGAAACAAGGGATACCCACTATTAGCTGAAGAAAGATCAACTCAGAACAGACCAGCTGATGACTTGATTGCCAATGGTGGCCGTCCAGTAATTGGCAATACTAATGAGGAATGACCACCCGTAATGTCAGCCGATGCCACCTGGGATTTACTAACATACGACCATGCTGCTACCCCTCTGGCCACATATGAACATAAAACCCCCACACTACCAGAACATGATGCGAATATAGCGAGGAGTGCTGGGAGCAAGTCCACCAGACATCGTAGCCATTGTGGGTTATCAATTCTCAGCTGGAACGTGGCGGGCTGGAATCCAGGCTTTCAGACCCCCTATGGGCTAAGATAATTGATGGCATAGACATTGTTATGTTTCAGGAAACGTGGGCTGTTGGTAACCTACACATAGAGGGTTACCACTGTTTCAGTATAACATCACCCAAACCTAGCTTTGGCCGAGCAGTGGGCGGTTTGTTCATTGGGATCAAGATTTTGGCTGGTGGTTCAATCAGGGATTTGTCTAATGGGAATCCGAACATTCAAATTCTTGAATACAAGCTAAAGTCAAAGACCAGGATTTATTTAATCAATTTTTATAATAATGATTTTTATTGTGTACCAAACAAGAACTTTGAGGCATTGTCAAAGGTTTTACATAACCTGGAATTCAGCCCACAAACTGATGCTGGGTCAGGAATTTTAATTGGGGGTGACTTTAATGCAAAGTTAACAAAGAATCATGGGACTGAGGATAGGACCCATTTAGAAAAATAACAACAGAAGGGAGGTAGAGTGAAGAGTTAGGATTCTTACTCCACGGGCACTGTTACATAAACAAAAAGAATCCTACTCCCAATGGACAGGGGGAATGTAGACCACAAATGTGGGGACATTCAGTGTCTTGTAAAATACCCCTCACACACCAACAGGCCCCTTGGTGTCATGCTTCATCATTGGGGTCTTCGCACCCCGCTAATGGGATGCGGCGTGCTGTGACCTACGACTACGCGGGAGCACTTGTAGTAGAGACTATGTGTGGTGCGTGTGGTGGAAGTGGTTGGGTATTTTATAAAGATGTGAGTGGTGGGATATAGTGAAGGTTAAAAAGTACCTGGCTCGTAGGTATCAGAGAACATTTTTATTCAACCTTGGGCTGGTACTAGTAAAAGAAGTACAGGTTGAGGTAGTTAGCTGTCGTGACTATGGACAGTACCTTTGGTGTGCGTCAACATGTTTCGGAGCTGGTGCTCCTTCTTCAGGACGGGGGCACAACTTCCCCACCTTACTCACGTTTTTCTAAATGGTGTATAATTAACCAAAGAGTGAAAGACTATTTACAGTGTTTTAAAGGAAAACTAAGGCTATAGTGTGCCTACAGCGGTGAAGGAACATGCATTTGCATGACCTATTGTATAAAGTTTTCTTGCTTCATGAGCATCAAAAGAAAGCTGGGGGTGTTGTTGCTAAATTTGCAACAGGCTCCGGATAGAATTACCTCCGTGTTCCCCCTACGCTGCTCCGCTGATACTGCATGTTCCTTCACTCTCTGGAGTGGGAATAGCAATTTTTACCCCTACGCTATCCAACGCTTTCCCTACTGTTGCACTTGCTGGAGTGGGAATAGTAATTCTTACCCCTACGCTATCCAATGCTTTCCCTACTGTTGTACTCACTGGAGTGGGAATAGTAATTTTTACCCTCCTGCTGTCAGATAAGTACCTGGAATTTTCTAATATCCGCGGGAATGCCAGGCCGAAGATGATGCTAGCTCCCAACTCCCCCACACCACTGCGCCAGATTTCTCTTGCCTCAGTGACGCGGGGGAAAGGGGAAGTGGAAGAGAAAAACAGAGAGACTGCCCACACAGGAATCTTCACCTCGATAGTTCAGATGAGATGAATGTTCTTCCCACAAGATTAAACAAACATTACTAAGTTCATGCACATTTTAGTTTTACAATTATATCCAAACTCTCTCTCTCTCTCTTTCTTTACCTGACTTAGTGTGGGGGTTAGCCTCTCTCTAGTAAGTCTCTAAAGGGAACTCTACTGCAATGAACAACAAGCCAAAGAGAATACTTTGTAGAATTGGAGTCAGAAGATAACGGTGGTACACAAGAATATATATATATATATTGTTATCTACTTGAAGAAACTGTCTCTAGAAGAAGAGTTCACAGATGACTGTACTCCAACAATATTCCAATGGCAAATGACTAAATGTTCAGTTCCAAATGTGGCGCCTATTAACGTCTGCAGAGGGCGCTCTTGGTTGGCAAAGTAACTGCTCTAACTCCTTGAAAGTCTATACTGCTGAAGTTCATAATTGTGAATGACTTCTCTGGAAACTCATTTCGTCACGAGCGAAAACCTTCATGCCGGAGACTTTAATATGGGAGCTTTAAGTCTTTCAACTGATGAGGAAAAAACTATAAACTATGCTCTGCAATGAAAAGTCTCTGGACGCTATGTAGAAAATGAGACCAGAAACCCCCTATGCATTTTGTGTGCAAAAACAAGGAAATGTCTCACCAATGTTCGGTGAATGCTGCCTCTTGAATATGGAGCCAGGAGGAAATGAGCTGTCACTGCTGCTGGGCTTCCGCTGAATGTCAATAAAACTTTGTTGAGACACTGCAGCTGGGAACACACAGGAAGACTGAGGAGAAACACTGCGCGAGACTAATGCAGAGCCTCAGCTGCCGCCTGTTCCGAGAGTCACAGCAGCGAGCTGGCAAATACTTCCGTGAACAGAAGGCTAACGAGAGAAGCCGTCTCTGCAACTGGGTAGCAGGGAAACGAGATATGCCAGAAATTCAGTGGGTTTCAAGTTCTCTGGCCTCACGAGAAAAGGAGAGTATGAACAAACATCCGCCTCCCGAAAATGAACGTTTGAAGTGCAACGTTTGGTAAACGCTCGGGCTTAACGTTCAGCTGTGCCAGAATTCTATGGGGCCACTAGAGCGCTAACCGCTAGAGCTAACTGCGGCAACAGGGAAGTGCCTGGCCTGACTCAATCGAAATTTAGAGACCAAAGCGCTCCAACTTGTTAAGGAGCTTGGAGTCTTTGCAAACAATGAAAACTTGTTTATGGGGGAAACTACCTGCGAATGCCCTGCCGAGAAGCCACTCCTGACAGTACCACCCACCAAAACCCCCTCCCTAGGTTTTTGTGGATAAATCTTGTGAAACTCCCTCACCAATCTTGGAGCGTGGATATTAGAACTAGGCTCCCAAGATCGTTCTTCAGGATCATAACTCTTCCAGTCAACCAAGTAGAAAACTTGACCCCTCCTGATCTTGGAGTCCAGAATTCTCTTTACTTCAAATTCCTCAATGGAATCCACCAGCAATGGTGCGGGTGGAAGAACCTTACGTAGATTAGGAGGATGTTTCCTGATTAATGAGACATGGAAGGTTGGGTGAATCTTTAAGGTTTTAGGTAAAAGTAATCTGACACTCACTGGATTTACCATTCTGTCCACAGGATAAGGACCCACAAACTTTGGTTGAAACTTTCGATTTCCTCGCAAGCGCATATGGCGCGTGGAGACCCAAACTTGATCCCCAGGTTCAAAAACTGGACTCTCCTTATGACCCTTATCAGCCTGTCTTTCGAAAGCAGCCTTTGCCTTTACCAGATTAGAAGAGGCAACTTATTAAGCATGTTGTAACTTCTGAATGACCTCCCCAGCTGCTGGAACGTCCACAACTACTCTGCCCACCAACATGTTAGGATGCCTAGCAGAATTCAAGAAGAAAGGGGTAAATCCTGTGGCTGAATGTACAGAGTTATTGTATGCAAATTCTGCTGGACTAAGCAATGAAGGCCAATCTCCCTCCTGTTCCTTGAGATACAAACAAAGGTACTGCTCTAAATCCTGATTTACTCTCTCCGTCTGTCCGTCGGTTTCTGGGTGATAGATAACCAGTGGACAGACGATTGTCAACCCCAAAACCTTTAAGAAAGGATCGCCAGAATCGAGACACAAATTGGGGGCCTCTATCTGAAATGACAATCTTTGGAATTCCATGCAGTTTAACTACATGTTGCACAAACAAAGAGGCTAATTCTGTAGCATTAGGAAGATTTTTGAGAGGGACAAAGTGACTCATCTTGGAAAATTGATCAACCACCACCCAAATGACCGAATTCCCCATACAAGATGGTAACTCAACAATGAAATCCATCAACACAGTGTGCCAAGGATAGGGAGGTACTGGTAATGGCATAAGGAGGCCCTGTGGAGATTGTCTGAGACTTTTACCTTTCAAACACTGTTCGCAAGTGGCAACATACTGTCGAACCTGAGCTTCCATGCCGGGCCAAAGAAAATTTCGCTTCACCAACTCCAAGGTCTTTACTACTCCCTTATGTCCAGCCAACGGCTGATCATGGAACATTCAAATGGTTTCTTCTTGAAGCTTTTCCCCAGGAACGAACATCTTTTCTTGAAAAAACGGTTTCCCATCTTTCACAGAACGATTAGGACCTTCAGATTCCCAATTCAAATAGTCTCCTTTCTGAAATTCCAGTACAATCTTTTCTTCCAACTCATCTACTACAGAGACTGCCACTATCTTCTCCTTAGGGATGAGGTATTCTTCTTGTCTTGCTTTTGGATTTTCTCCCACATTTAAACGAGAAAGAGCATCAGCTTTACCATTTATCACTCCTGGTTTGTAAGTGAGTACAAAATCAAAATCAGCAAAAAACAGTGACCACCGAAGTTGTCGCGTTGTCAAGGTTCGAGCAGATTTAAGGAATTGCAAATTCCTATGGTCGGTAAACACTGTGACCATATGTCTGGCCCTCAGTAAATAATGTCGCCACTCTAGGAATGCATCTTTGACTGCTAACAATTCCTTGTCAGCATTGGCATAGTTGAGCTCTGCGGAGGACAGTTTTCGAGCATAATAAGCAACTGGATGAAGCTGTCCTGTCTTCTTATTGCGTTGAGACACTACTCCCCCAATAGCCAGATTGGAAGCATTTGTCTCCCCAAAAAATAATTCCAAAGGGTCGGGGTGTTGCAAAATTGGAGCTGTGATGAAAGATTCTTTGAGAAATTGAAAAGCCTTCTCTGCCTCGAGTCCCCACACAAACATTTCATTTTTTTGAAGCAAACGGGTGATTGGACTCACCTTCTCAGAAAATTTTTGGATGAAACGCCGATAAAAATTGGCGAATCCCAAAAAACTTTGGATTTCTTTCACAGTGCTTGGAGCAGGCCAATCACGGATTGCCTTAAGCTTAGATTCATCCATAGAAACACCATCTGGGGAAAGAATGAACCCCAAAAATTCAACCTTGGTTGTATGAAACACACATTTCTCCAATTTTACGTAGAGTTGATTCTTCAAGAGACATTCCAAAATGGTTCGAACATGCAGAACATGCTCCTCAATATTCTTGGAAAAAATAAGAATAACATCTATATAGACGACTGCAAATCGATCCAAAAACTCCCGAAGGATATCATTTGCAAAGTGCTGAAAAGCCGCAGGAGCATTGCACAACCCAAAGGGCATCACCTGGTACTCAAAAAGCCCGAATCGGGTTCGAAACGCCGTTTTCCACTCATCCCCTTCTGCCATCCGAACCAGGTGGTAAGCACCCCTTAGATCTAATTTGGTGTAGACATGGGCCTCCTTCACCTGGTCTAAAAGTTCAGAGATGAGTGGCAACGGGTATCGATTTTTTCTAGTCACCAAGTTCAAGGCTCTGTAGTCTATGCAAGTCCTCAAGCTCTTGTCCTTCTTGGGAATAAAAAAAAGAGGGGAGGAAACTGGAGACTGAGAAGGTCTTATGAATCCGTTTGCCAAGTTCTTGTCAAGATATTCTTTCAAATGCTAATTTTCTGATTCTGAAAGAGAATAAATATGACTGCAAGGCAGTGATGCTCCAGGCTCCAATTCAATAGTGTAATCATACTCCCGATGGGGGGGAGCTTTTGCGCTTCTTGTTCATCAAAAACGGATTTCAAATCTTGGTACTGCGCAGGTACATCTGGAAGTTCCACCAAACAAATCATCTGAGGTTGATTAGCCAAACAATAAGATTCACTTGATTCCTTCTCCTGGGGAAGAGGAAGGAAACAATGTTCCAAACAATATTTAGAATTCAAATCTACAGTTCTCTTGGGCTAATCAATCTTCGGGTTGTGTTCGGTTAACCATTGCAAGCCCAAAATTAGCTGGAATTGAGGGGTGTCAATTAAACTGAAGCAAATGAAACTGCAATGTTTTCCAGGACCACAAACCAAAATTACTTCGGTATCAAATGCAATCGGACCGGAGGATAACGGAGTACCATCTACTGCTCGCACAGGCTCTGGTTTGACCTTTCTTACAAAATTAATTCCCAAACTTTTTGCAAATAAAATATCACAAAAATTTCCGGTGGCTCCAGAGTCAATCATTATTGCTACAGTTGCACGTTGATCTTTTCCAAAATGAATTTGACAGGAAAGAATGAGATGAGGAGCGGAGAACTGCATAGTATTGGACAAAGACTGTACAAGAGGAGTTGACTTAGGTTCTGCGTCCACCAGAGCAACTCCGTCTACTGGTCGAGCTTGTCTTTTACCCATGACGACGTCTTGGGTCTTCGAGGACAATCCTTGACAAAATGGCCTGAACCACCACAATACATACATAATTTCCCGACTCTTCTCTTTTCACATTCTTCCTTACTCAGTGGACCACGGACCGTTCCTATTTGCATTGGTTCTTCAACGGTAGCTTCTTCCTTAGGTTTTACTCCTTCAGAACGAATCCGATCAAACCTGGGGGGAATAGGTCGATTTTCCTTTCGTCGCTCTGAACACCTCTCAGATTGTCTCTGGTCAATCTGAAGAACCAGGCCGATCAATTCTGAAACATCTGTGCGTCTTTTGGGAATCTGAGATAGGCCATCCTTTAATTTGTCTATCAGACCTCTGTAGAAGATCGCCGCTCTTTTTTCTGATGGCCATTTCGTCTCCACAATAAGTTTGTTGAACTGTGCTAAGTACGCCACTAATTCGCGATTCCCATGTTTCAAATCAAGAAGCTCATTGTCTGTAGTTTGAGAGATTGCTCTCCGATCAAAAATTCGTAAAAATTCCGTCTTGCACTCTTCAAATTTGTATAACACGGGATCATTGGTAGACACCAGAGGTAAAGACCAAGCCGCGGCATCCCCACTCAGGTACGACAGCATGAACGCCACCTGGGATTGATCCTCCTTGAAAATTATAGGTTTGCAAAGGAAATGCAATGAACACTGCGTGACAAATACCTGTGCCTTATTTGGATCACCCATAAACCTTTCTGGTGGGGCTAGCGGGGTAGTAGGGGACATAGCATGCACCACCTGAGTAGTAAGCTCTGTGGAGGATGGAGAAGGATTAAAGGTTTGAGATTTTTGACCCCCAAAATCAAGTCTAGGGCTGACTGTGAGTTCATTTAAACGTTGACGAAGGAAACTAGTCTCTTGATTTGATTTCCTAACTTCTTCTCTGGTCTCTATCAACTGCTTCTGTAAGTCTTCCAAAATAGACCCCAGGGCCTTTACATCGAATCCTTCTGCCATGGCACCCAGGCGGAAAGCAACTGCTGGCACTTCAATCTGTCAGATAAGTACCTGGAATTTCCTGATATCCGCGGGAATGCCAGGCCGAAGATGATGCTAGCTCCCAACTCCCCCACACCACTGCGCCAGATTTCTCTTGCCTCAGTGATGCGGGGGAAAGGGGAAGTGGAAGAGAAAAACAGAGAGACTGCCCACACAGGAATCTTCACCTCGATAGTTCAGATGAGATGAATGTTCTTCCTACAAGATTTAACAAACATTACTAAGTTCATGCACATTTTAGTTTTACAATTATATCCAAACTCTCTCTCTCTCTCTTTCTTTACCTGACTTAGAGTGGGGGTTAGCCTCTATCTAGTAAGTCTCTAAAGGGAACTCTACTGCAATGAACAACAAGCCAAAGAGAATACTTTGTAGAATTGGAGTCAGAAGATAAAGGTGGTACACAAGAATATATGTATATATTGTTATCTACTTGAAGAAACTGTCTCTAGAAGAAGAGTTCACAGATGACTGTACTCCAACAATATTCCAATGGCAAATGACTAAATGTTCAGTTCCAAATGTGGCGCCTATTAACTTCTGCAGAGGGCGCTCTTGGTTGGCAAAGTAACTGCTCTAACTCCTTGAAAGTCTATACTGTTGAAGTTCATAATTGTGAATGACGTCTCTGGAAACTCATTTCGTCATGAGCGAAAACCTTCATGCCGGAGACTTTAATATGGGAGCTTACAGTCTTTCAACTGATTAGGAAAAAACTATAAACTAAGCTCTGCAATGAAAAGTCTCTGGACGCTATGTAGAAAATGAGACCAGAAACCCCCTATGCATTTCGTGTACAAAAACGAAGGAAAGGTCTCACCAATGTTCGGTGAATGCTGCCTCTTGAATATGGAGCCAGAAGGAAATGAGCTGTCACTGCTGCTGGGCTTCCGCTGAATGTCAATAAAACTTTGTCGAGACACTGCAGCTGAGAACACACAGGAAGGCTGAGGAGAAACACTGCGCAAGACTAATGCAGAGCCTCAGCTGCCACCTGTTCCGAGAGTCACAGCAGCGAGCTGACAAATACTTCCGTGAACTGAAGGCTAACGAGAGAAGCCGTCTCTGGAACTGGGTAGCAGGGAAACGAGATATGCCAGAAATTCAGCGGGTTTCAAGTTCTCTGGCCTCACGAGAAAAGGAGAGCGCGAACAAACATCCGCCTCCCGAAAATGAACGGTTGAAGTGCGACGTTTGGTAAACGCTCGCGCTTAACGTTCAGCTGTGCCAGAATTCTATGGGGCCACTAGAGCGCTAACCGCTAGAGCTAACTGCGGCAACAGGGAAGTGCCTGGCCTGACTCAAACGAAATTTAGAGACCAAAGCGCTCCAACTTGTTAAGGAGCTTGGAGTCCTTGCAAACAATGAAAACTTGTTTATGGGGGAAACTACCTGCGAATGCCCTGCCGAGAAGCCACTCCTGACACCCGCTATCCAATGCTTTCCCTACTGTTCCACTCACTGGAGTGGGAAAAGTAATTTTCACCTACCCGCTATCCAACACTTTCCATACTGTTGCACTCACTGGAATGGGAATAGTCATTTTTACCCACCCGCTATCCAACACTTTACCTACTGTTCCACTCACTGGAGTGTGAATAGTAATTTGTACCCACCCGCTATCCAACAAAATCTCAAGTTTTGCACTTGTTGGAGTGTGAATACTAGTTTTATTCCTTTAGCTATGCAATGTTTTTAATTATGTTATGTTTAATGTACTGTAAGTTATTAATTAACATAAAAAGTATTACTTTAATTATTTAAAATATTATATATTATTTATGTTTATATTTATATAATAGGTTTATTTATATAAATGTAAATATATTTTTAGAAATGTTTTAAATATTTTATAATTAGGATTAATAATTATTTTATGATATTAATAGGTAAATATATATGTTGAGAAAAAAAGTATGTTTTTTTACATTACATTTATTATTTTTACATTTTAAGCTATTTTACATTATTTTAACTATGTTTTATTTAAGTGTGTTTATTATTTAATTACTTTTATATTACCTTTTAATACATTAAAAACAATTGATATTTTAGTTAACTATATTTTAAACACCGATATTTTGTACTCAATATTTTAGTACTTACCTGTTTATAGATAAGGACTCGATATTCTGTCCCTCAATATTTTGCATTGATATTCTGGACAGTCGATATTCTGTCACTCGATATTTAGTCACTGATCCATGGGCCTGGTCAGCAAGAGACAATGCTGTGTCCACCTCCTGCCAGGAAGCTAGACCATAGAGGACAGTACTGGTTTTGCTGAGCACAGGCACTCTGCCTCCAGAGAGCAAAGGCTTTGGTGCTATTGAAAGTGAGGCCGAGACCCCTAAAACTTCAGATCCCTTTTGGACTTCAAGAGGAACCTCTGCCGATGGAAAAGAGCGAAAGACACTGAAGGAGGAGTACTGCCCCTTTGCTGTGTGCTATCTGGAGTTGGCCTGCAGTAGCTGTTTCTGCCAAGGAGAGGAACAGTGTGTGTATCCTGCTTGAGAAAGTATCTGTAAGGGTTTTGGAAGTACAGTGTGCCCCCTGTTCAAGGAGTTTCAGGAACAGAAAAAACTTCACCATCCTTCTGGGCACCATCTCTAGAACCTCTGGTTTTAGTCGCCGCAGAAGAAAAGAGCAACCGACTCTGTCACTGACTCTGTCTCTGGTTCAGTGTCCGGAAGGCATCGCAAAAGGCACCTACGCACTTTGCACCACAGCCTTGATCTTACTAATGCCGCTGGGTGACCATCACAAAGCCGTTGCTTGCACCACGTCCTGTAGGCACCGCACTCCGCACCCCCTCGCCTCACTCTGCCTGGACATCACCAACACTGTCGCTGCCTGACTCAAACACCGAACAGCTCCGTCACCTGCTTTGTGACCAGCCAGCACTGCATCGAGCACTGCCTCACTTTGCATCGCACGCCTTGGCCTCACTGACCGTCACCGATCCGCTGCCTGCACAGCACCATAAGAGCACTGCACCCAGCACTGTTCCACTTCACAGCAACCGCGACGGTTGCCCCAACCGGCCCATACTAACGTGTCAGCCGCTACGAGAAAGGTACTGTCTATGAGTCTTTTGACTCTTTATCTGGCCCGGACCGACGCGGTTGGCTTGAACTGTTAGACTTTGTTGTTTTCAGCATCGAGGTAGCCGCGGACAGAAATACCAACTCGGAAGAACTGAGTTTTGCAGCTACTTTTGCATTTTAAAGGTTATCTTGCAAAGTAATTATTTTTACAGTATTGTATGTTGGATTTTTTGTCCATTTGTAGGCATGCACAAATGCTTTACACACTGCCTCAGAGATAAGCCTGCTTTCACGTGCCAAGCTACCAAGGGGGTGAGCAGTTTTTTTTTAGAAGTGTATCCCCCTTACCCTGACTAGGAAGAAGGGTCCATACTTGCACAAAGGTGCAAACAATTGCCAACTAGAAGCCCCCTTTTCTAACAGAGGAATTGTGCAAACGACAATAACATGTGTGGAGCAAATCTATAAAGTGTTGCATGCTGATAATAATGCGAGCACTTGCAGCAGGTTTAGTGTAGTTTTGCAAGAATTGTGTGCAAAGCAGTGGTGTAACTTGAGAGGTCCCCCTACTGGGAGGAGAACAATCCGGTGCACAGCGTTAGGACCGTAGTCTTATTCCATGAGCCAATTAATCAAAAGTCTGCATATGTGTTTTAACACTTTTAATCTTCAGTTAGTGAATATTCCTGCATATTCAACAGTGTTGTGGTTGTATAAGCCACTGCAAAGTCTATAATTCAAACATTGTAATCCTTAACACAAGATCCCGATGCATTTCGGGCGAAAGCCCTTTCTCAAGGGAATGCTCTACAAGAAAAAACAAATGTAACCAGAATGAATGTTGTGAAATCAAAGTAAATGCGCGATCGAATTCACTCATACATTAGCCGGCTCTTAAGTGGCTAAAGAGAGGGTGACGCAAACTAAAACTGAAACCGTGTAGTGAATTGCAACACACCATGCGGCGGTATCTGAGGAAGTGGGACCAAGAATCCAAAGAAAAAACGGAGTCAACGTGTGACGACAAGCAAACAGTGATAAAAAATGAGGCGTTTAGAGCCGTTTCAAGCTCGTGCTAAAGTAAAGAGACACGCGAGCGTTCCACAGTGCCATGGAAAGTGCTCCCGCTATTACTCACGTGAAGAGGTTTCCCGGGTGCCTCGCGGCATGCCAGAATGTAGATACAGTGACGGGAGGGTCTAACGCGGGTATACAAACATTACAGAAAACAAACAAGGGACTCAGTGTGGAGAATTAGTAAACAGTGAAAAGAGACCAAAACGTAAAAGACAAGCTACTGGTAAATGAGTGGAAAAAAATCGCCATATTGAAAGAGACAAAAATAGTGCATGAGGGTGATTAGAAGGGTGATATATGCATATAAAGACAAAACATAATCATAGGTAACAGAGAAATTCCATTCGATCGTTCAGCCCGTTGGGCGCCATCGTGGATAGGAAACGGATCCAAAAGTTCTCGCGTTTCAGTAAAGTGTTCTTGTTGTTGTGGGTTACTGGTACTTGTTCCAAAATCTGGAATTTGAGTTGGGCTACGGTATGTCTGGATTCAGCAAAGTGGGAGGCTACGGTGGATTTTAGATTGTTGGTACGGATGTTACTTTTGTGTTCTAAAATCCGAGTGCGGATTTTTCTTTCAGTGTGCCCCACATAACATTTGCCGCACGGACACTTCAGGAGGTAAATGACGTTGTTCGAGTTGCATGTAGCATTCACTTTAAGTTTGAAGGAAAGCCCTTTCATAGGGTGGCTGATGACATTGCCAGTGATACAGTTGTTACAGTTGGAACAGTTATAACAAGGTCTGAGTCCTTTGTATACCATCTGTGTATCATCCTTGTTGGGTTTCGAAAGGATTTCTTTAAGATTCCTGCCCCGTGTGAATGCGAAGATGGGAGGTCTGTTGAACAAGCCCCTTAAATCAGGTTCCAGGGTGAGGATGGACCAGTGTTTTCTGATGATGGCCTGAAAACGGTTAGATGTTTTGGATTATTTGGATACAACAACCAAACGTTCTGTTTTGTCTTTTGGTTTTGGTTGCAACAAGGCAGACCTGCTTTTTTTATCACATCTTGCCATGGCGAGATCCAATATGGGTGTAGGATATCCTCTTGCTTTTAGTCTGTCAAGGGTATTTTTCATTTGTATCTTGCATTCATCTTTGTTAGAAACTATGCGTTTTATCCGCAGGAGTTGTGCATATGGTAAATTATTCTTGAGGTTGGGACGATGGAAGCTGCTGTAATGCAGAGTGGAGTTTCTGTCTGTGGGCTTCCTATATACAGTGGTGGACCAATCTCCTCATTCCACTCATTTACCAGTAGCTTGTCTTTTACGTTTTGGTCTCTTTTCACTGTTTACTAATTCTCCACACTGAGTCCCTTGTTTGTTTTCTGTAATGTTTGTATACCCGCGTTAGACCCTCCCGTCACTGTATCTACATTCTGGCATGCCGCGAGGCACCCGGGAAACCTCTTCACGTGAGTAATAGCGGGAGCACTTTCCATGGCACTGTGGCACGCTCGCGTGTCTCTTTACTTTAACACGAGCTTGAAACGGCTCTAAACGCCTCATTTTTTATCACTGTTTGCTTGTCGTCACACGTTGACTCCGTTTTTTCTTTGGATTCTTGGTCCCACTTCCTCAGATACCGCCGCATGGTGTGTTGCAATTCACTACACGGTTTCAGTTTTAGTTTGCGTCACCCTCTCTTTAGCCACTTAAGAGCCGGCTAATGTATGAGTGAATTCGATCGCGCATTTACTTTGATTTCACAACATTCATTCTGGTTACATTTGTTTTTTCTTGTAGAGCATTCCCTTGAGAAAGGGCTTTCGCCCGAAATGCATCGGGATCTTGTGTTAAGGATTACAATGTTTGAATTATAGACTTTGCAGTGGCTTATACAACCACAACACTGTTGAATATGCAGGAATATTCACTAACTGAAGATTAAAAGTGTTAAAACACATATGCAGACTTTTGATTAATTGGCTCATGGAATAAGACTACGGTCCTAACGCTGTGCACCGGATTGTTCTCCTCCCAGTAGGGGGACCTCTCAAGTTACTAGCCTCGTGCTCACACTGTTGGGTCAGACAGTGCATCATCCGATTGCACGCCACAATCCATTACCTATATTCAAAGCTGTTTATCTACGCTGTGCGAGATCCCACTCATCAAAGCAGTGGTGTCTCAGGTGGAACATGTACTCAATATACACTGTCAAGTGATGTTAGACCTGGCATCATTGGTGTGGGTCTCCCTTCCTCTCTCCTCTTCCTATGTTTTATATTGGCTGGATTTGATGCTCCCTGTGTAAATATGACTGTATGAATTAGGCTAACCATAATACTTAGATCTGTGTAGCTTATTCTAATAACGAGTTACCCTCCATTTCACGGATACTACTGTGAAATGCTCCGTTCTCGAAGGCCAGTATAGGCAAGTTGAGGATTACCTTCTATAATCCTATCTGACCCCAGGAACCTGATAAGAACTTCAAGTTTAATATGTTTAACGTCAGGACCTCGAGATACAAATTTTAGTAAGGACCATTTATAGATCTCATGTTTGGAAATGCCTCTTCTGAAATGCGGTACTTGATTGACTAAGCTTTACTGTAGACTTCGTTAGTATGTGTATTGGCCTTCTGGATTTGGAGCAGCAGGGCCAGCTGGGTCAGACCTGGCTGGAGAGAGAGATTGGTATTACGTGCATGGGGAGGGATGACTCTTTGTTCTGAGCAAGGCCATGCCTGGCAAGGTGAATGATGGCACCACTTCGCACGTGGCTCTTATAGCACACCCCCTCATTCTAAATGGGCAGGATGTTGCCTCATAGGCCAAATGCTCCCCTACCACACCAAACTGGTTCTGACTAAACTTTAGAGAACATAGACTTTTTAGGTATAAAACGCTTAGCTGGTACTTTGTTTGGTGTGTTCCTTCTGGAGATCAAGATAAAACTCTATCTGAGTGACAGAGGAAAGGACTTTGAAAACTTTCACCAAACTTGCTGAAGAAACTACCCGAGGGCCTGAACTGAGAGCGCCTCCTGCTGAAGTCTCAGGGACATTAGACTTCAGCCCCGTCAGCCGTCGGAATTCCTGTGTGGGGAATTCTGCTTGCAGGTGAGGTCTCCGTTGAGTAAACCAGTGCCTCTGGTTTAACTGTGAGTAACGCTGAATTTGAACCACTGCAACTTAGCTGAATCTGTGTGGGCCTCTACAGCTAAGAGAGAGCTGCCGCACCTGAGAGCCTGCCTGAATTGGAACCTTTGCCACTTCGAAGAATCTGTGCGGGACGCTACAGCTAAGAGAGAGCTGCCACCACTGAGAGGACGCCTTAATTTGAACCTCTGCAACTTTGCTGAATCTGTGTGGGCCTCTGCAGCAAAGAGAGAGCTGCCGCCGCTGAGAGCCCACCTGAATTTGAACTGAGGGCCCCGCACCTTTGCCAACTTTGCATCACCCTTTGTCCTGTGGGCCACCGCAGCTAAGAGAGAGCTGCTGCCGCTGAGTGCCCGCACTGTTGCCAACTTGGTATTATCATGATCTGTCCTGTAGGCCGCCGTATCTAAGAGAGAGCTGCTGCCGATGAGTGCCCACACTTTTGCCGACTTTGTATCATTGTGATTTGTCCTGTGGGCCGCCGCAGCTGAGAGAAAGCTGATGCCTCTGAGTGCCTGCACCCTTGCTAAATTTGCCTCATAGAGTTTTGTCCTGTGGTCCGTCACAGCTAATAGAGAGCAACTGCCACTGAGTGCCCGCAGCTTGTTCCGCATTGTCAAGGATTGCCGCTATCATCTTGTAGGCCACCACAGCAAAGAGAGAGCTGCTGTCGCTGTGAGCCCACCACCAGCTGCAAAACGCGAGTCATTGCCCCCACCAGCCCGGGCCTCCGCTGCTGCGTGCTGCTGCGTGCTGCTGCCACTGAGAGCCCGCCTGTCCCCGAGTGCCCCAATGATTGTGGGTGCACGCTGCGGGCCCCTGTAACCAAGACTTGTGGTCACTGGGAGTCCGCCTGTCACCGTCTTTGCTTTTTCGAGAAGCTGCATGCTGTGTCCCTAGTCTACTCCCTCCAGGTGGGAGATTTCAACATGTTCTGCTAGCTGGGAGCAGAATTTACTTCTGTATCCCTGCACATACTCCTGCAGGCAGGGAAAAAAGTACACACTGCAGTGAAAACGCATAGATGGCTGCTCACACTGGGCAAAAGCAATACCGGCTCCCGCACAATGTGGGGAGCCAGCTGGAGTCAAGGGGCCTTCCCCATGCCCCCCAGAGTGTGGTTTATAGGTGTCTCGGGTGGACACTGGAGCACCCAACTAATAAAAAGAAAGACCCTCGGGGATGGGGTCTCCTGGGCCCAAGAAGGTTCAGAAGGGGCACGTGGCCCCTGCCCCTTTTAAATAAGATACAGCCCTGGGGAAGTAGGATCCATGGGGTCCATGGGGCCTTATTGGGCTTGGAGAGTCGAGCCACATGGCCCCACCCCCTTTTTTTGTTGAATTTAGCCCCAGGGGGTGGGGTTTCCAGGCCTAATGATGCTCGGGAAAGGGGGTTCCTGCAGCCCTCTCTCGATTTTGAATTGAATTTGGCCCCGGATGATGGGGCCCCAACACCTTATGGGACGATCTGGGAAGGTGCCCCGAATCGTCAGAAAAAGTGAAAACATGGGCATCATTCTAGACACCAATCTCTCATTCGATGCCCAAGCCAGTAAGCTGGCATCATCACTTTGGTACATCCTAAAAATGATCAAAAAAATCCTACCTTACCTACCACATGACTCGCGCAAGACAGTGGTGACAGCATTGGCCTTGTCCAGACTGGACTACGGGAACGGCCTATACGCCAGAGCCAGGAAGAAAATCCTACTCAAACTTCAACGCCTGCAGAATGCAGCAGCCAGGCTGATACTCGGAATACCAAAGTTTGAAACAATTAGCCACAAACTAAAAAATCTGCACTGGCTACCAATTACAAAAAGGATACAATTTAAATCACTATGCCTAGCATACAAAGCAATCAACGGAACTGGATCACAATTTCTAAAAACCCATTTAAAACAATATGAGCCAAATAGCCTTCTCAGATCCAGCCAAATGAAAATCATCAGGGTCCCGAGATTCAAGAGAGCTAACTGGGGCAGAAGAAGCTTCCTGGTACACACAGCAAGAATCTGGAACTAACTACCGCTAGACATAAAAATCAGCCCATCCTTGAAATCCTTTAGAAAGGAAGTTAAAACCTGGCTTTTCTCTGCACAGCTCTAATCAACATCTTCAAGAGCCAGTAGTACATCTCAGCGCCAAGACACCCTTGGGCATTCGCGCGCTCTACAAATAGATAAATCAAATCAAATCAAATTATGAGGCTCAGGGAGGGAGGAGGGAGCCCCACGCCCCCTCCCCTTTTGTATTAAATTTGGCCCTGGGAGGATGGGGTGCCCGGGGCCAAATGAGGTGCAAAGAAGGGGACTGCGTGCCCCCTCCCTTTTATCTAAGTGTTGTTTGATGGGTGCCCTGGATGGGCACCAGGGCACCCACCTATAATTTAGAGAGACCCTGGGGATGATTTCACAGGTTCTGCAATAGGGTTGGGGAGGAGGGCCTCCCCTTTTTAATGGAATTCGACCCAGGGAATGGTGGATGAGGTCCCCAGGATCCGGAGGCCACAGGGCCTGGCTTGCGGCCCTACAGTCTACCTCTTGCATGCACGGCCAAAGGCGGTTTGCAGTGTTGGGTTGTTTGCCTCTGTGTGACTTGGCCACAGGCCCTCCTCTCATTGTGCATAACTGAAAGCAGTTTGCACCATGAGCTTGGCTGTCTGCAGAGGGGTTGACCCGTGGCCAACCTTGTAGCATGGGATTAACTGCTACGGGGGTTTGGAAGCAGGCCAAACCCTGCAGACAACCCGCTTTGGCCATGCTTGGCAGAGATTTAGCTTGACGTATTGTTAAAAAAAAAAAGAATTATGTTAAAAATAACTAGAAATTTACTTAAAAGGCTAAAGTAACATTATAGTTAGGTGAAATGTTCAGCATCAATGCAACATTTTAAACTAAAATTAAAGACAGAAATTCACACGTTTGAGTTATAGTTATCTCAAATAACTAGAATTTGAATTTGTGCCCTAAGGTAACTACATCTTGCCATGAAACCCCAGTTCTAACCCCAGTTTAACCACTTCACGCCTGCAGGGAACCCAGTTCAGGAGGTTCAGGGCAATCAGAAGTTCACCACAGGGAGTGCGGATTGCCCCAATAATAGTCCTGGAGACAGCGGAGCGCAGGTTCCACACCAGTTTGTAGCCTGGTTCCTCCACAGTTCTGTTCTGAAAAAATGGGACACCTTGAGCAATTCAGACCATGACCCCTCTTGCAAACGCGGAGTATCCAGAGCCAAACTCCAGGCCACTCCAGCGTCTGGACACTTTATCTAATTCTGTGGTGCTAAGGTGCATCTCCTGCAGACATGCTATGAGGATGTGTCTCCAGCTGAAGTATGCGTATACCTTGTGAAGTCGTACAGGCACTGCTATACCCCTGATGTTTCATGTCAGAGGGTTGTACGTGAAGCTTGTTTCCGGTCCAGGGAAGGCATGGCTTGGCAGTTCGAGCTGGACTGTTCCCATGAGGCACAGGGTCAGACTGATTTGCATATGGCCATGTCTGAACTCGGGTGGTGTGGAGTGTGGAGTGCAAAAGAACGATGGATTTAGGCCCAGATCTCTGTACTGGGGTGAATGTATGACATTGTTCTGCATTCTGTCCATCAACTGTGGTTTTTGCATTTGTCAACCCGAGTGGGATGGGTATGCTCAAACGTGAGTCCCATGCCCTCCACACCACTGGATTCAAGCAAGCCGGGCTGAAGACGGCTGGAATGCCAGAAACCGGTCCTCGGAAGCATGTTTCCGGTCCAGGGAACGCATGGCTTGGCAGTTCGGGCTGGACTGTTCCCATGAGGCACAGGGTCAGACTGATTTGCATATGGCCATGTCTGAACTGGGGTGGTGTGGAGTGCACAAAAACGATGGATTTAGGCCCAGATCTCTGTACTGGGGTGAATGTATGACATTGTTCTGCATTCTGTCCATCAACTGTGGTTTTTGCCCTTTCCCTGGCAGGTACCTGGTGCACAACAGGTCGCATAGGCCCCGGCCTTGAACTCAGTCATTGTCACGTTCTCCGGAATACGTTATTGCCTTTTTGAGTCCCTACTAGTTTATGTGCATTGTAGCTTGTTGAAGCGCCTTGAGAGTCTTGAGTTGAACGTTAGATAAAGATATTATTTTTCTATACCTACTCGAGTTGTGTCCTTTTGTGGTGTCATTACTGCCTTATTGTGCATGGTCATAAATTCTTCACACGCTGCCTCTGAGGTAGACCTAACTGCTCGTGCTACGTTACCACAGGGTTGCGCAAGGGTTGTCAAATTGGGTAGCCCACTTGCCCTGACTTAGGAAGAAAGGTCCCTATTTGGACATTGGCGCCAGCCATTGCCAACTAGAGACCCCCATTTGTAACAAGTGAAAATTTATATTTAATAAATATCCGCATGATGGTAAACTGCATAAATGAGTAATTGTGCCTAAATTACACATGATGCATGTGAGTATGGCACAATATTCTCTTCACCAATTGCTTGCTCCTGGTTTGATTTGGCATTAGGATTCCATGCCATTTTTAGTTTAAACCTAGGATTGATCGGGCTGTCAATTCCCAGTTATACGATCTTTGCATATTTTATCAGAGAGGTTTGATCTGCACGACACAAGAAATTTTTTGGCAAGGCAGTCACCTCAACTTTTTCTATGCAAAAGTTAACTGTTTCTGCTGTTTTGTGCTGTTTTGCGCCATTTGTCCAAGCTTCAAGGTGCAATTGTCTGTACTGGGATATAGTAAATTTGGGTCATGAAGCCTTAGTGCACTAAAGCTGAATCATGGACAATGAAAGTATAATGCCCTCAAAACACTTAGGGAACTTGCAAATTGAAAGAGGAACCATCAATAGTACATCAAAAATATGATCTTGGTTAACCATTGGACTACTTGATGAGCTTAAGTTGTGTTTCTGACCCGGGTGTAGCAAGAAGACGGCGATATTACAAAGAGTGGTGACATGCTGAAAATATTGGATCTTGGAACTGTTGCGTTCGAACAAAACTTTTGGATTCGTCCCAGTCAAGCATGACCAGATAGCCCCAGTTGGAGCTATAGATTTCTAAGTACTGCATCTTGATTAAATCTTACAAAATTCATATCTTGACTTGTATATGTTGTATTTTCGTTATTTTGGTCTAGTTTTACTCAGAAAAAGATTGGCTATCTGTTCTAAACTGGTGTGGAATACTTTTGTGGTGTTTTGTGTGTGTGTGTGTGTGCACACATATTTTACACAATGCCTCTTTAGTTTAGCCTGGCTGCTCTGAGCCAAGTAACCAGAGGGTGGACACAGGTAAACTTATTGTCTGTGCTGCATTTATCCTCACTAGACTGGTGGTCCTTACTGCCAGCTAGAAACCTCATTTCTAACATTGTATACCATTTTCTGTTTATAATGTTTGTGGAACATCATACCTTCATATTAAGTGACCTTCTAGCCTTGTGGTCCTGGTAGGTGCAATAGAAAACTGCAAAAATCCCTAAATCGCAGAGATAATATGCAATTGATATGTTCTAGTCCAGTTAATGCAAGATCCCTTATGCATCTATAAATCGATGAACCATAGACTCTGTGCCAGTTTTCGACACAAGGAAGACTGGCACATAACTTTCTGTTGAACTCAACCAATTTATTCGGCTCCTACTCGCTACTCATTGCAACCACACGGTCTTTGTCATGGCCTTCTACAAAATCAATGTGCCCAATCACCATTTAAAACAAAATCAAATCATAAATAAAGAAGATACTTTTGCATGATTGTCCAGAATGCTGTAAATCAGTGCACAAAGCCTTTTTAGTTTAAAACAACATCCAAATCATATTATGTCGCATAACCTGTATTTTCCTGCACATTGGCTGTAATATTGAAGAGAACTCACTTTAAATTAAAAACAAAATGAGTTTTTCGTTAATGGGGAAAATGCTGTCCACGCATGAGAAATATTGCTCTGATGCGAGACAACGTTATTTTGGGTTGCACTCTGAGTGTTTAACCATATTGCACTCAATTACGAATATAAGGGCCATTTTATCAAGAACGGCGATATCATTATCGCCGTTTTAGCGGTCGGAAACTGCCATTAAACCAGCGATAATGGGCTTGATATTATGCCCTTGAGAATTCCAATAGAAGCCCAGGTTTGATGTTCTTCACACCAGAACCTGGGCTTCTATTGTAATTCTCAAGGGCATGTTATCAAGCCCCTTATCACCCCTTTATCAGCAGTTTCCTTCCCCTAAATCAGCGATAACGTTATCGCCGTTCTTGATAATATGGCCCACATGTTTTCCCAATTAACAGAAAAGAAAATGCGCTCTTCGTAAACAAGGGAAGTGCTTTCTGTTATTGCATGGTATTGCATTAATGCACGCAGGCGTGATTGCGGGTTATGCTACTTTTTTTGACACACCCTTATCAGCAGCAGACAGTTTCTCCAACTGGGTCAAGTCTGCAGTAGACTTGCTGGCACCGGAAAAAAGCGTTACCAGCAAGCGCACAAAGAAATCTGAACCCTAGTTCTGTGATGCCTTGCGCAAACAGAAGCAGATCTGTGAAAAAACCGAGCGGCGCTGGAGAAGAACCTACACTATAGCCGAAAAAGAAATATATTCCCATTCATTGAACACTTATAAAAAGATGATAATGGACAAGAAAAGTAAATACTTCTCAGAAAAAATACAACAAGCAGGCAACTCCAGTAAAGAACTATTTTCAGCACTGAAAAAACTTGTTAAACTTCCAGAACCACAAAAAAAAGACACTAGGGCAGCATTCTGCAATCAACTCGCAGGCTACTTTAAGGACAAAGTGCTCACCATTTTCAAATCCCTCACATACTGGGATGACGACACGACAGCCACTCCCGCTACAAACATCCCATGTCCCATCAGTGTCCTAGACTCCTTTGATCCACCTAGCATTGAACTAATAACACAAACTTTCAAATCCATAAAATCTGGAGCACCCTTGGACCCTTGCGCACCCATGATATTCCACATGGCACCAGACATAATCAGGGAACAACTTAGTACACTCTACAAAGAAGTTGTAACATCAGGTGTCTTTCCAGGCACCTGGAAAACAGTGTTAATTTTGCCTCTACTAATAAAAACGAATTCAGATCCCACTGATCACAATAATTACAGACGTATAGGCAAGATTCCTTTCCCGGCCAAAGCACTGGAAAAAATCCTCAACTCCAAACTAACGACCTTCATCTCCTCGGCAGACCTACTGGATCCCTTCCAGTACGGTTTCTGACAAGGGCACAGCAGAGAAACTGCCTTGATTAAGGCAGCAGAGGAGATCCAGACAATACTGGAGACGGGAGCCAGGGCCGCCTTAATCCTGTTGGATCTGTCGGCGGCTTTTGACACCGTGAACCATGACATACTAATCAAGCGGATCGAAGAAGCAGGAGTCAAGAACACTGCCCTAAAACTGGTCAAATCCTATCTGAACAGCAGATATCAATACGCTCAGGTTGGCAACTCCCGCTCAGACCAGTTTACTCTCCCATGTGGAGTGCCGCAGGGCTCCTCGCTGAGCCCCACCCTGCTCAATCTTTACGTGACTCCTCTGGCCAACATCATCCGGAAATATGGATTCACAATAATATCTTATGTGGATAACACCCAAATTGTGGTGTCAATTTCAAGCAGCCCTGAAGACACTGCAGATAGCTTTAAACAATGTATGTACCACGTAAACCAATGTATGCGGTTGAACTGTTTGAAGCTTAATGGCACAAAAACAGAGGTCCTCCTATTCGGATCAGATACCTCTTTTTGGTCTCAAAACTGGTGGCCCCCCAGTATGGACGTGTACCCCACCCCAGTTCAAAAAGTGAGGAATTTGGGCATCATCTTTGATGACAAAATGTCCTTTCAACATAAGGTCAACAAAGTTGTATCAATGACATTCCTGACTTTAAAATCGATCCGTAAAATATGCACTTTCATTCCCCCTGAAGCAGTAAAAACTCTAGTCACAGTCCTAGCCCTGGCCAGACTGGACTATGGAAATGCCCTATACTTAGGCATCCAAAAACAACACATGGCCAAGCTCCAGGGAACACAAAACGCAGCCCCCAGAGCAATATTGAACATCCCCAAATGTCAGTCCATATCAGAAGGCCTTAAGAAACCCCACTGGCTCCCCATGAAAAAGAGAATAGATTTTAAGGCCCACTGTCTAGCATACAAGGCATTACATGGAAATGGACCAACATTCCTGAAACAACATCTCACCTGGTACCATCCTCCAAGACACCTTCGCTCAGCACAGAGCAAACTTCTCCGGACTCTAAAATTTAGAAAAGTCAACTGGGGTGGAAGAAGCTTTATCCTGGGCACAGTAAAACTATGGAACTCGCTCCCAGTAAACATCAAAAGCTGTACAACGCTACTCGGATTTAGAAAGGTTATAAAGACATGGCTTTTCTCAAATTAATTTAACTTAAATTATCCACAACTGGAACTCAGGCTCTTTTCTCCGCTATGAGCACTTAGACAGCTACGGGCATTCGACCGCTATATAAATCTCTCTCACAATCACTATCACAATCAGATTCCGTTTACAAGCCCATGATCAAGCACTTGTCATAAGGTTAAACATATATGCGAAAGCTGAAGTTCTATATATATGAGGTTCCAGGATATTTATCTCTATTATTTTATTGTACACCATTTGTTATTCATTTAAGAAATACAATAACATATTTAAATATAGGTTTATCTTTGTTGCAGGCCCACTTGTCGGTGGAGAGGGCTGGTTTGATTGCTGGTGTGAAAATGAGGACGATCCCTTCTGATGAAAAGTTTGCAGCCCGTGGACCAGCCCTGAAAAAAGCTCTGGAAGAAGACAAAGCTGCTGGCCTAGTTCCATTCTTTGTGAGTGTATTTAAGTATTTCCACCCAAAAATATTTTTCTTATGATTTCAATCAATCAATCAGTCATATCATTTGTAAAGCGCACTACTCACCCGTGAGGGTCTCAAGGCTGGGGTGGGGAATGCTCCACTGCTCGAAAAGCCAAGTCTTGAGGAGTTTTCTGAAGGTCAGCAGGTCTTGGATCTGGCTTAGGTGGATGGAGAGGGTTTTCCAGGTCTTGGCTGCGAGGGTGGAGAACAATCTGCCGCCGAAGGTCGCTCTTCAGAGGCGGGGGACTGTGGCGAGGGCGGAGTCGGCAAGCAAAGCTGGTGGGTGGGGGTGTAGACGCTGAGTCATCTGTTGAGGTACGTTGGTCCGGTGTTGTGAGTGCCTTGTGTGCGTGGTTGAAGAGCTTGAAGGGTATCCTCTTGTTGACTGGGAGCGAGTGCAGGTCTCTCAGGTGGGGTGTGATGTGGCTGCGGCGAGGGGTGTTTTGGATCAGGCGTGCAGAGGCATTCTGAATGTGTTGGAGCCGTCTCAGGAGTTTGGCCGAGGCTCCTGCGTTGAGGGCGTTTCCGTAGTCCAACCTGCTGCTGACGAGGGTCTGGGTGACCGTTCTTCTGGTTTCAGTGGGGATCCACTTGTAGATCCTGCGGAGCATGCAGAGGGTGTTGAAGCAGGAGCAGGAGACAACGTCAACCTTCTTAGTCATGGAGAGGGTGGAGTCGAGGATGACCTTTAGGTTGCGTGCATGGTCGGAGGGTGTTGGAGCGGTTCCCAGTGCGGTCGGCCACCAGGAGTCGTCCCAAGCCGAAGGGGTGGATTCGAGGATGAGGACCTCCGTCTTGTCCGAGTTCAGCTATAGTCGGCTGTTCCTCATCCATTCAGCAACGGCCTTCATTCCTTTGTGAAGGTTGGTTTTGGCGGTGTGGGGGTCCTTGGTGAGGGAGAGGATCAGCTGGGTGTCATTGGCGTAGGAGATGATGTTCAGGTTGTGCCGATGGGTGACGTCGGCGAGCGGTGCCAAGTAGATGTTAAACAGAGTTAGGCTGAGGGATGAGCCTTGGGGTATGCCGCAGATGATCTTGGTAGCTTCGGAGCAGAAGGAGGGAAGGCGGATGCTCTGTGTTCTGCCAGAGAGGAAGGAGGTGGTCCAGTCCAGGCCCTTCTCTTGGATCCCGGCGGTGTGGAAGCGTGTTCGTAGTGTGTGGTGGCAGACCGTGTCGAAGGCGGCTGACAGGTCCAGGAGGACGAGGGCCGCCATTTCTCCGTTGTCCTGCAGGGACTTGATGTCATCGGTGGCGGCAATGAGGGCAGTCTCTGTGCTGTGGTTGCTGCAGAACCCGGACTGGGAATGGTCCAGGATGTTGTTCTCCTCGAGGTAGCGGGTCAGTTGTTCTTTGACGGTCTTCTCGGTGACCTTTGCCGGGAACGGGAGCAGGGAGATGGGCAGGAAGTTCTTGAGGTTCTTGAGGTCCTTGGGGTCCGCCTTGAGTTTCTTGAGTAAGGCATTGATCTTGGCGTGCTTCCAGCTCTCCGGGAAGGTTGCTGTCTCAAAGGAGGTGGTAATGACATTTCGGAGATGGGGTGCAATGGATGTGCTGGCTTTGTTGAAGACGTGGTGTAGGCATGGGTCTGATGGAGATCCGGAGTGGATGGTGTTCATGATTTTGATGGTGTCGTCGTCGTTGATGTTGGTCCAGCGGTGCAGGCGGTTGGCGTAGATGGTGGTCTTGGGGGCGGAGATCTCAGTGGTTGTCGGAGCGGTCGTGGCGTTGAAACTGTTGTGGATGTCTGCAATCTTGTGGTGGAAGAAGGTGGCCAGTGAGTCGCACAGGTCTTGTGAGGGTGCAATGTCGTTGGTGTTGGAGCTGAGGTTGGAGAGTTCCTTCACGATGTTGAAGAGCTGTTTTGCGCATTGTTGTCTAGGTGGTTTTTGAAGGAGGCCCTTTTGACGGATCTGATGAGGTGATGGTGTCTGCAGGTGGCGTTCTTGTGGGCTGCATGGCTGTCTGGTGCTCATTCACAGAGCCAGATCTTCTCCAGTTTTCAGCAGGTGTGCTTGGAGGCCCGGAGGTCTTCAGTGAACCAGTTGGCTTTCTTGTTGGTGTGACTGTTGGAGGGTTTCTTGATCGGGGCGAGAGTGCTGGCGCAGTCATTGATCCACTGTCTGAGGTTGCGGGCGGCACTGTCGGTGGGGTCGGTGGGTGGGCTCTGAGCGATGGTGGTGGTTAGCTGGTCTTCGGTGACTTTGCTCCAGCAGCGGCGAGGTATCTGTTGGGTGCAGTGGTGTGTGGTGGGTTTCTTGAAGGTGAAGTGGATGCAGCGATGGTCAGTCCAGTGGAGTTCGGTGGTGTGGTTGAAGGAGACGTGGGGGCTTGCGGAGAAGATGGAGTCAAGCGTGTGACCTGCAGAGTGGGTGGGTGTTGTGACGAGTTGTCGGAGCCCAAGGTTGGCTAGGTTGGCGGTCAGGGTGGTGGAGTTGGTGTCGTTGTTATTCTCCAGGTGGAAGTTCAGGTCCCTGAGGAGGATGTAGTCCTTGGAGGCGAGGGCATGCGTGCTGACGAAGTCGGCGATGGAGTCACTGAACAGTGGTCGGGGTCCAGGGGAGTCTGTAGATGAGGGTTCCTCTGAGGGTGGTGTTGGGGTTGGTGTAGATCTGGAAATGCAGGTGTTCGGTGGTGCTGCGGGTGTCGTCGGTATTGGTCGAGACTCAGAGTGTTCCTGTGGGTATTCCTACTCCTGCTCTGTTGGTGCGGTCCCTGTGAGTGATCTTATAGCCTTATGGGACGGCTATGGCTATGTCGGGTGCCGAGGCGGGGTTCAGCCAGGTCTCCGCCAGGAAGGGGATGTCTGAGGAGGTTGAGTCGAGTAGGTCCCAGAGTTCAACGGCGTGTATGCGGGCGGGGCGGGTGTTGAGAAGGATGCATCTGAGGTGACTGGGTTCTTTCCTGGTCGGCAGCATGGTGAGGTGGATGCTTGTGAAGCTGCAGTTCCGGCAGGTGAATAGTCCGTGGGTGCGCTTTGGGGCAGCCAGGAAGCAGGTGTGTGATTGTCCGGTGTTGAGTGCGTGGAGGGTTCTGGCATTGCAGCGGGATCGGGCATCGTTGTAATCACTGGGTCCAGGGGGCCAGGCGCTGAGCGCCGTCCAGGCGCGGACGGACGCAGACGGGCTTGCTTCAGGCACGCCTTTGGCGGGCCAGCGGCACAGCCCCTGCCCGGCCACCATATGACGGGATGTGGGAGGGAGGGGCAGAATATGCAAACACAACAGGTGATGGACCGAATGTGGATCAATGTCACACACTCACCCCAGTCCAAAGATCTGGGCCCAAATCCATCGTTATTTTGCACTCCACACCACCCTGGGTTAGACAATGGCGATATGCAAATCAGCTCTGACCCTGTGGGAGGGAGGGGCAGCTGAGAGGCTGGAGCGGGGTGGCGAATGGGATTGCAGGGGGGCGGGGATGCAGCGGTGGGAAAAACAGGCGGGGCCGCGAGAGAACCGGGCACAGGAAGGAAAAACAAGTTTAGGCAAGAAAACACGTACAGGCACAAAGGATTAAAAACAAGTCTGGGCAAGAAAGCAAGTAAAGGCACAGGGGAATAAAAACAAGTCTGGGCAAAAAAGCAAGTTAGGCACAGGGGAAAAAAACAAATCTGGGCAAGAAAGCAAGTACAGGCACAAGGGAATAAAAACAAGTCTGGGCAAGAAACCAAGTTAGGCACAGGGGGAAAAAACAAGTCTGGGCAAAAAAGCAAGTTAGGTACAGGGGAAAAAAACAAGTCTGGGCAATAAAGCAAGTACAGGCACAGGGGAAAAAACAAGTCTGGGCATGAAAGCAAGTTAGGCACAGCAGAAAAATACAAGATTAGGCAAAAACAATGCAGGCAGAGCCGTGCAGCAGCGTGGGGAGCGACCTGCCTGTTAGTGATTTGAACCTGTGGTGAACCCGGCATTGCTCCAGAAGTTCCAAAGCCCTACAGTGGATGTGGGGTATATGTTCCCTGGTGAAAATAACCTGGAGAGTTCACTGTACCCATTAAGGGTTGGTAATCCCTTAAACAACAAAAAAAACGACAACTATGCTTTTAGGCGTGGCAGGGCAGCTAAAGGGCCTGCTTTTAACACTGGTTGAACCCACCCAAAAGCCATCCACAAATGTTGTTTAATGCTTGGTGAATTTGATGCAGGTAATTTTGGTACAGGTCCCCACTACAGGCCAAGCTCAGCAGTCAATCCTCATATTAAGACACCGTCATTGGCTCAGTTTTCATGAACTATCAGCCTGTACTTAAGTTCCATTTTGCTCACTGACCTTTCACTGAGATTCCAACACTTTTATAAATTATTGGTTTTTCAGTATAATATATAAATAAATAAATATATATATATAATATATATATATATATATATATATATTCACTGAAAAAACCATAGGTTATAGACCATATATAGTTAGGAATTAGCATTTACAAAACCTTGAAAATTCACTGAAAAAACCATAGGTTATAGACCATATATAGTTAGGAATTCGCATTTACAAAACCTTATTTTACTCACACAAAACCATTGAAATTCCATATATAGTTAGTTGCACTAACTATATATCGCGCACCCGCAATCCACTGCTGATGATGTCACATATTACATCATTCATGACATGGTCAGTGACATCACTGATGACATCACTGATGACATCTCAAATGACATCACTGATGACATCTCAAATGACATCACTGATGACATCACTGATGACATCTCATTTGACATTACTGATCACATCACTGATGATATCATTCATGTGATAATACGATGAACCTCTTCAGACTCTAATATAACCTTAGATACAATCAGTGTAAACAGACACTCACAGACTGTCACTCATCCCTGGAGTTACTCACACACCTAGTCAGTCATGCAAAGAATCAATCACACCTCCATTTCCTCAACTATACAGTTATACAAACTTTACTTATTCAAACATATACTAACACATATTTACTCTCTTATACAATCCCTGATACAAGTTCACAATGATCCATACAGCCACTCACACATTCACTGGCTCTTATGCACAGTTATTTATATATGTCAACTCTCACATGTACTGTGTTTTACATATGTACTTACTTTGACATGTAGCACTGAGATATCCATTCACTCACCAATACACTCATGCACACAGTCAACCGCCCATACAGCTGTTTCCACATGCACTTTTGAAACCATACATCTAGTGAATCAACTGCTCACACATCTATGCACAGAGTCATACACCTCCCAGCGACCCACACACACACTCAGTCTCCCATACAAATACTTGGGCAACCAATCAATAACCCATATAGTTACTCATATAGCTACTTATCAACACATGCAACAGTTTACAGAACAACAGACATAATGATGCACAAATTAAGACAGTTTAGTCACTAACCCATGCACTCAGTGAGACACATTTAATCACTCACTCATACAGTCAGTCATGCACCTACTAAATCCTTCATCCAGACACTTATACATCCACTCATTCTTCAATATGTAAGACATATTTTAACTTTACAGAAACATACAGTCACTGGATGTTGTCATCAGTGATGTCATCAGTGATGTCATTTGAGATGTCATCAGTGATGTCATCAGTGATGTCACTGACCATGTCATGAATGATGTAATATGTGACATCATCAGCAGTGGATTGCGGGTGCGCGATATATAGTTAGTGCAACTAACTATATATGGAATTTCAATGGTTTTGTGTGAGTAAAATAAGGTTTTGTAAATGCGAATTCCTAACTATATATGGTCTATAACCTATGGTTTTTTCAGTGAATTTTCAAGGTTTTGTAAATGCTAATTCCTAACTATATATGGTCTATAACCTATGGTTTTTTCAGTGAATTTTCAAGGTTTTGTAAATGCTAATTCCTAACTATATATGGTCTATAGCCTATGGTTTTTTTCAGTGAATATATATATATATACATACATATATAAACATATATCATCTGTATATCTATATAAATACAAACCTAAATGCATGCATACATATACTTATATGCATACAGATGCATGTTATTTACATGAAAGTTGAAAAAACACTAATAAAAGCAAAGCTAAAAAGCCACCTCATTACAAACAGAATGGCTTTAACTTAAACGAGGGCGAGATCTATTGCATTTTCAATGCTTGTTTACTTTGGTTCCATCAAGAAGGCATTCAGATGTGTCACACATTTGCCATAAATTCTGAATGTTAGCACTCTAGTTGCACATTAGATCACTGTAGTAAAGCTACTGCTCACCATCGACGTCTGCTGCTGGTTTTCAAAGTGCATGTTTCAGTCTGCATGTCAGAATTTTTTTAATGAAATAGAAGAGGATTTGAGAAGTCACTCAAAATGATCCCTAATTTTTCTTTCTGAAGCACTAATCATACTTTCTTTGGCAAAATTAACCCCCTCATGTTGTTCCTTTTTAAATTGAGTGTTTTCAGACTTACCACTTCATTCCAATCAAGATGGCTTCTGGTGTGCCATACTTTTGTCATAAGTAAGACTGTTAGCGCTCTAGTTGTTCTTTAGAACACTCTGGGACATTCTGTAATTGGGCTATACTTGGGGTACATCTGGGTGATATTTGGGCTACATTTAGGCTCTTTTGTCTCTGGTGGCCATCTTGGGAGACTGTATGTCAGAATTTTTTAATGAAATTGAAGAGGGTTTGAGAAGTCACTCAAAATGTGCCCTAATTTTTCTTTCTGCAGCACTAATCATAATTCATATGGCAAAATATACCCCCTCATTTTGTTCCTTTTTAAATTAAATGTTTTAAGAGTTACCACTTTATTCCAATCAAGATGGCTTCAGGTGTGCCATACCTTTGTAATAAGTAGGACTGTTAGCGCTCTAGTTGTTCTTTAGAACACTCTGGGACATTCTGTCATTGGGCTATACTTGGGCTACATCTGGGTGATATTTGGGCTACATTTGGGCTCTTTTGTCTCTGGTGGCCATTTTGGGAGACTGCATGTCAGAATTTTTTAATGAAATAGAAGAGGATTTGAAAAGTCACTCAAAATGTGCCCTAATTTTTCTTTCTGCAGCACTAATAATACCTTCTATTGCATAACATACCCCCTCATTTTGTTCCTTTTTAAATTAAATGTTTTAAGAGTTACCACTTTATTCCCATCACGATGGCTCCAGGTGTGCTATACCTTTGTAATAAGTAGGACTGTTAGCGCTCTAGTTGTTCTTTAGAACACTCTGGGACATTCTGTCATTGGGCTATACTTGGGCTACATCTGGGTGATATTTGGGCTACATTTGGGCTCTTTTGTCTCTGGTGGCCATTTTGGGAGACTGCATGTCAGAATGTTTTAATGAAATAGAAAAGGATTTGAGAAGTCACTCAAAATGTGCCCTAATTTTTCATTCTGCAGCACTAATCATACTTTCTATGGCAAAATATTCCCCCTCATGTTGTTTCTTTTTAAATTAAATGTTTTAAGAGTTACCACTTTATTCCAATCAAGATGGCTTCAGGTGTGCCATACCTTTGTAATAAGTAGGACTGTTAGCGCTCTAGTTGTTCTTTAGAACACTCTGGGACATTCTGTCATTGGGCTATACTTGGGCTACATCTGGGTGATATTTGGGCTACATTTGGGCTCTTTTGTCTCTGGTGGCCATTTTGGGAGACTGCATGTCAGAATGTTTTAATTAAATAGAAAAGGATTTGTGAAGTCACTCAAAATGTGCCCTAATTTTTCATTCTGCAGCACTAATCATACTTTCTATGGCAAAATATACCCCCTCATGTTGTTTCTTTTTAAATTAAATGTTTTAAGAGTTACCACTTTATTCCAATCAAGATGGCTTCAGGTGTGCCATACCTTTGTAATAAGTAGGACTGTTAGCGCTCTAGTTGTTCTTTAGAACACTCTAGGAGGCTGCAGTAGAACACAAAGGAATCAACTGACAGTCTCTGTCCTTGTTGGATGTACATGTTTACTGAGAATGTCAGACTTCATTTTCACATGACTGAGAAAGATAATGTGAATTTACAGAAAATATGCTTTCAGTTTAGCTTATAGATCCCCTTCCAAACCACTGTGGGAAAATCATGAGATATTAGTTTTCTTTCAAACAATATTCATGATATCACAGCAGAAGGTTTTTTCACATGGTAAAATCACCTTAGAACCCACCACAATTCCTAAAACGAGTATGGTACCATCAACAAATGATTTATAATGTAACTAAAGTCCTAAAACCCTCTATTAACTACAATGCTTTTTAATGAGGTGCTATCATGTATATTGGTCCCAAGATGGCTGCCAACACTTCTTGGATGAAGTGCTGACAGCCAATCAGATCAGATGTGTGGTTAGGCTCCGCCCAGATATATATCTTTTTTTGAACCTAAATTACTCAAAATCCACTGGAGCACATATATTGAGACCTAGCAAAGGCACATCGGGCTAACAGTCCCTACAATTTTGTCAAGTTTCGTGCAAATCCATTCAGCCGTTCGAGATAAAAGTGAGGCCAACCGCCCTATGGAAATTAACATGGGAAAAACGCGTTTTGGGACCCCCCCTTTTTCTCGGCCCCCCCTTGATGAAACCCCCCCAAATTGTCAGGGGCTGCTCAGAAACAAAATGTTCCATTTTCCTGAAACTTTCAGCCAATTCCGTCCACAAACGCCAAAGTTATTAGACATAGAATTTTCAAAAATCCCATAGAGAAAAAATCCTAACTATATATACCTACTGGCGACCGCCAGTAGGTAATATATATATATATATATATATATATATATATATATATATATATATATATATTACCTACTGGCTATCGCCAGTAGGTATATATAGTTAGGATTAATTCCCTATGGGATTTCTGAAAATTCTATGTCTAATAACTTTGGCGTTTGAGGACGGAATCGGCTGAAATTTTCAGGAAAATGGCACATTTTGTTTCCGAGCAGCCCCTGAAAATTTGGTGGAGTTTCGTCAAGGGGGGGCTGAGAAAAAAGGGGGGTCCCAAAACGCGTTTTTTCCATTCATTTTTCCATAGGGCGGTTGGACTCACTTTTAGCTCGAACGGCTGAATGGATTTGCACGAAACTTGGCAAAATTGTAGGGACTGTTAGCCCGATGTGCCTTTGCTAGGTCTCAATATTTGTGCTGCAGTAGTTTTTGAGAAATTAACGTTCAAACCAAGATATATATCTGTAACAGCGTTCTGGGCAGCGATCCGGTCCGCTTACTTTTCGCGAAACGGAACTTTGCGCGCAGAAAGCTGATTGGCTCTCCGGTGTCTGTCAACATTCTAAACAGTCCGGAGCGGCCGCCATCTTATCTCTCGGTAGGATCGAGAGAGAAGAGGTGAAAAACGAAGGGGGAATTTATTGAAAGGGTGCAAGGTATACCCCTTTTGACCCCCTAGGATTGTTGTTGGGGTTATTAAAGGGTCCCGTGGGGAAAATAAAAAAAAATGATTTTTCATGGTAGAAGCGTTTCCCGGGCCGCGAACTGGGCCGCAAACTGGTAGCGAAACGGGAATTCGCCATTTTGTGCTTCGTTTTAATTGTTTAGAGACAAAAATTATCGCCGCACATCGGCCACAATGCATGAATATCGCTGAAAAGTCAGCGATATTCATGCATTATCCAGCAAATGCTCTTAGCCATGTTATCCACCTTCCATTGGATAACAGAAAGCTGATTGGCTCTCCGGTGTCTGTCACATTCTAAATAGTCCGGAGCGGCCGCCATCTTATCTCTCGGTAGGATCGAGAGAGAAGAAGAGGTGAAAAACGAAGGGGGAATTTATTGAAAGGGGGCAAGGTATACCCCTCTTGACCCCCTAGGAATGTTGTTGGGGTTATTAAAGGGTCCCGTGGGGAAAATAAAAAAAACATTATTTTTCACGGTAGAAGCGCTTCACGGGCCGCGAACTGGGCCGCAAACTGGTAGCGAAACGGGAATTCGCCATTTTGTGCTTCGTTTTAATTGTTTAGAGACAAAAATTATCGCCGCACATCGGCCACAATGCATGAATATCGCTGAAAAGTCAGCGATATTCATGCATTATCCAGCAAATGCTCTTAGCCATGTTATCCACCTTCCATTGGATAACATGGCTAAAAACCGCTCTGTGCGTGAGCTTTTTTTTTTTTTTTTTTTTTTTTGCTGCGTGACGTTTGTTAACGTTCGATTCGATGGAAATCAGGAAGTGTTGAACACCATTTTGTCACTGCGAGTAAATATTTTGTTATAAATGAATCCTTATTGATAAACATTGTCTGCGCCATCTTGCGTTTTAGTCCAATGCCACAATTTTGTCGTGCACGGCAGCCATTTTAGATGACTTGACCAGGGCCACTCTCTGCACGCCGTCGATTCTCAGCATGGCTCCCCACCCTCGCACGCATCTCCCCCACGCAATGGTCACCCCCGCTCTCTCTCTCATGCATGGGCCATATACTTCCCCCATCTGCGCTGCTCTTCTCTGAGAATCACACCCTGTGCCCGTTCGACACCTCCCTTTCACCCTATTCACTACCGCACCCTCTGACACTTCTCTTCCTCTGTGTCCGATTGTCCAGGCCGGACCTAGGCTATCACCTAGCCCTGCGTATGTAGTTTATGGCCCCAGCTGTAGAGTATCCAGACATGCCAACCCTCCCGATTCAGGTGTGAGACTACTGATTTCAGTGCTAGTCTTTCGTTTCCCGATTCCTGCAAGGAAAAACCCGGGGGCATATTTCCAACAACTAGCGGTAATTTTTGTCTCTAACTTGTTTAGAGACAATAATTATCGCCGCACTTCGGCGAATTTTATCGCACATAAACCTTGCTATTAGCAAGGTTTATCGCAAATGCGATAAAAAACGGCCGCAATGCATGAATATCGCTGAAAAGTCAGCGATATTCATGCATTAGTCAGCAAATGCTCTTAGCCATGTTATCCACTTCCCATTGAACAAGCGCATGGTCTTTTAAAGATTTGTGAAGTACTCGGGGCGGCGGTGTGTGTGTGTCCTCTTTCAGGAGCGGGCGGGGGGGCACTGGCAGCAATTTGCAGGCCAGGCAGTGTTCAACACGTGCATCACCCTTTCTCTGCCTGCTATTGCGCTCCATGCTTCGGAAAGGTAAGAAAAAGAACGTGCATTTGAGTTTGAAATGTCCGATCTTGTAGCAGTACACTTGCAAAGCCCACACATGACAATAACCCGATTCAAGGCCCCATTCACCCGATTTTTAAAAAAAATATAGTACTCCAAGACAGTTACATTTTAAAACTTTATTAATATTTAAATATAACGAACGCAACAAAAACTGTAAATATATTTAACCATTTTTTGAAATTAACCAGAACTATAACGATAACAACAACAACAACAACAATATAACTTTTATGCCTAAATTACGCAAACATTTAGCTAATCTGCTAAAGGGGGGAGTCGCCATTTCTTTACAATAATCAATAATGAAAAATCCACATCAATAGGGTTGCCCGTTTTCTCGATGCAGCACTATAGTGCAATATACACAGCACCTGGGGTGTCAAGAGTGAACAGGTCTTTCTTTGTTCCTTAAGATTCTCCGAGAATGCTGATGCATTGGTGTCTGTACACTTCTTTGTCAATTCTGTCAAGATGATAACTGCTTTATAAACAGACGATATCTTTGTTTCGTCATTAGTGTTAAGTGTGTCTGAAACTACAGTGCCCTTCTGTTTTTTTTTCTTCAGGCTCTACAGAGTTTTGTGTGTTGTTCTTTTGAGCGACAATTATTCCAGAGGTTTCAGGTTCACTTGTTTTGTTCTGCAGTGAGTTAACAGCTTTAGAGAGTTCATGTTTATTTGCTATGTCCTGCTGTTCGTGAACTGCTTCAGAGACGTCAGCCTCATTTTTTATGTTTCAGTAGATCCTGGACCTGCCCGGCCGCGCCCAAAATGGCGCCGGTGTAAATGGGACTCGTAACTGCTTGTTCTGTACTGGTTGCCCAACCTTGATATCACGAGATACATATGCAGTTTTGAAGCACATGGCGGAGGCTTGTCTGCTGTAGTGGGGCGCCCCTTTATCGTTTCAGTCGCCATTCCGCCCGCTTTTGCTACACTGTGCCTCATCCGCCATTCAGCTGTTTACCGCCCGCTCTTACGGCTACAGCGTCTCGCTCACCATGTAGTTGAGTTGCTCCCACTCTTGCGGTGCAGCGGTAGGCGGCTTCCACAGGACTCTTAAAATGGCGGCCGGCTCTTCGGATTTGGGCCTGGTCCAGTAAAATGGCCCTGGGACACCTTGGAACTCGGACGCTTGTCTGCCAGGGCTTGGGTTCCATTCTCGAAAGCGTCCCCTCAGCCTTGAAGATTGTACAAAAGTCTTGGGGGCCCTCGATTCCCGCAGGCTTCCGGTGGGGAGCGGCTGCCATGATTGCTTGCGGAATGGCCACGACGGAGCTACGAGATGGTGGTGCTCTCATGGTGACGCCAGCTTCAGTCTGAAACATCCAGAAACAAGGTGGGGCTTTCATCGTTTGGGGAAAAAACATTTTTTAATCCAATGAAAAGTGTTATTTTTAGGTCACATGACCTAGTCTTACATAATTAGGAAAAGAAAAGTAAAATGAACCAATGAAAAGTTTTATTAACAAGTCACATGACCTGTTATGCTTACGTTACGCGCTGCGCGGCGCGCTCTGGATCGTTTCCGGGAAGCTGCGCCTTGCGCACCGGAGCACATCCGGGTGCGCTAACGCGTCGCGTCATATGACGCATTACGCGACAATGCAGGTGCAGAATATAGTCAAAATGTCTCCACCAACCAGCGGTCGGAATTCCACCGCTTTCAGCAGTCCAAAAAGTTCGGTCAAATCTTAAGAGCGGGAGCAACTCAACTACATGGTGAGCGAGACGTTGTAGTCGCAAGAGCGAGCGGTAAACAGCTGAATGGCGGAAGAGGCACAGAGTACCAAAAGCGGGCGGAATGGCAACTAAAACGGTAAAGGGGCGCCCTACGACAGCGTGTCTTCAGGTGAAACGGATTGTGGGACAAGGTCCAGAATGAAAGATTCTTCAAAAGGGAAAAAATTCCGCCGGACCCCGGGAGCCGGCCACCTATGCCGGGGGCGATATCAGGCCTCACCAGGGCAACACGACTTGGGGAGGGGGCAGGAGCCAAGCGCCCCCTCTCAGTCCGCGCCATCTCACCGCCCCTCGGGAGCCTCCGTCAAGCGGTTTAGGGAGGCACCGTATCACATTGTTTTCCAATGCAGTCAGGTCCACAAATGGACCCCACTACTTTGAATAGTGAAGCTGCAGCAGGTGCAAATAAGGTTTAAACAGTGTTACAAGAACTGCTTAGAACTCTGAAGTATGGCACTCAATAACCAGGACTTATGCCATTTATGTAAGGCAGTGACATGGAAGCAACTTAGGGACAAAAAGCATGAACGAACATTCACGTATGAAAATCTTATTTGGAGAAGGGGTAGAATCCAAACGCCCCCTGCCAGTTCGCGCCACTACACTGTATGTGGAAAATCTGAAGCCATCATTCTACAAACTCTCAACGCTTGTTATCAGTGCATGACTTTCATGCTCGATCGATTGAGCTAGCCGGATCGGGCAATAAAAAGTATAAAATAGTTATGTAAATAGTTATTTAATAAAATGTTTTATTCTGTTTCTTTGGTGGTGTGTTGTGTATATTTATAATATTTGCATAGGGTTTGCCGTTATTTTGGGCGGTGTGGGTGGCGGAGTCGAGCTGTTTTGCAGCCCTCATGGTGTGGAGCTCAATTCATTTCACTATTTTCGTATTTCTCATGAAGGGTTGTTCCTAATGTTTGTATTTTACCGAGGTTAAAAAGAGATCGAATTAGTGGTCTACTGATTTTGCTCGATTACTTTTATTTTTTTACACGATTTTTCACTATCTGCAAAGACTAAACAGAGGATTGCGACTTTGTGCTTGTTTGTAAATAGAGAATGATCCAAAGAGAACCAATTGTAAAACAGTAAATGCTTGGATAATAATCAATCAAATGGAGAGACAAGCAGGTACGACGGATTACAACAGGGGTAAAGGTCTGCGTTAACTACCGTTCACTATCTGCAAAGAGAGAGTACTACTAAGAGAAAAGAGGGGAGTGGGGGGGGGGGGCAGCGTTCAAAGCACATCAGCGTGCATAAACACGAAAACGTTTTTACCTATCACGTACTTGACATTTGACAGCTTTTGATGTTTGCTATTAAAAAACCATTGAAATTCACAGAAAAAACCATAGGTTATACTCCATATATAGTTAGGAATTTGCATTTACAAAACCTTGAAAATTCAATGAAAAAACCATTGGTTTTAGGCCATATATAGTTAGGGATTTGCATTTACAAAACCTTGAAAATTCAATGAAAAAACCATAGGTTATACTCCATATATAGTTAGGAATTAGCATTTACAAAACCTTATTTTACTCGCATAAAACCATTGAAATTCCATATATAGTTAGATGCGCTAACTATATAACGCGCACCCGCAATCCACTGCTGATGATGTCACATATTACATCATTCATGACATGGTCAGTGACATCACTGATGACATCACTGATGACATCTCAAATGACATCACTGATGACATCACTGATGACATCTCATTTGACATGACTGATCACATCACTGATGATATCATTCATGTGATAATACGATGAACCTCTTCAGACTCTAATATAACCTTAGATACAATCAGTGTAAACAGACACTCAGAGACTGCCACTCATCCATGGAGTTACTCACACACCTAGTCAGTCATGCAAAGAATCAATCACACCTCCATTTCCTCAACTATACAGTTATACAAACTTTACTTATTCAAACATATACTAACACATATTTACTCTCTTATACAATCCCTGATACAAGTTCACAATGATCCATACAGCCACTCACACATTCACTGGCTCTTATGCACAGTTATTTATATATGTCAACTCTCACATGTACTGTGTTTTACATATGTACTTACTTTGACATGTAGCACTGAGATATCCATTCACTCACCAATACACTCATGCACACAGTCAACCGCCCATACAGCTGTTTCCACATGCACTTTTGAACCCATACATCTAGTGTATCAACTGCTCACACATCTATGCACAGAGTCACACACCTCCCAGCCACCCACACACACACTCAGTCTCCCATACATATACTTGGGCAACCAATCAATAATCCATATAGTTACTCATATAGCTACTGATCAACACATGGAACAGTTTACAGAACAACAGACATAATGATGCACAAATTGAGACAGTTTAGTCATTAACCCATGCACTCAGTGAGACACATTTAATCACTCACTCATATAGTCAGTCATGCACCTACTAAATCCTTCATCCAGACACTTATATATCCACTCATTCTTCAATATGTAAGAGATATTTTAACTTTACAGAAACATACAGTCACTGGATGATGTCATTTGAGATGTCATCAGTGATGTCATCAGTGATGTCACTGACCATGTCATGAATGATGTAATATGTGACATCATCAGCAGTGGATTGCGGGTGCGTGATATATAGTTAGCGCATCTAACTATATATGGAATTTCAATGGTTTTATGCGAGTAAAATAAGGTTTTGTAAATGCTAATTCCTAACTATATATGGAGTATAACCTATGGTTTTTTCATTGAATATATATATATATATATATATATATATATATATATATATATATATATATATATATATATATATATATATATATATATATATATATATATATATATATATATATATATATATATATATATATATATATATATATATATATATATATATACATATATATATAGTCACAAAGGTTTCCCAGTTAACCTTTCTCCAGGACAACAAATGGCTGGCACTCCAGGGTCCGTGTTTCACTGTATGTGTTTATTGGCAACGCGTTTCGACCGGACGGTCTTTTTCACTATATATATATAAATTACCTACTGGCGGTTGCCAGTAGGTAGTTAGAGTTAGAACCTAACTTCAGCGTTGTTTGACGAATCTCTGCGAAATTCACCCCAAAAAAGTCTATTCAGGTCTGCTCCTATCCTGAAAGTTTGGGGGTGATTCATCAAGTGTGGTCTGAGAAAAAAGGGGGGTCCCAAAACAAGTTTTCCCAAAGTTAATTTCCCTAGGGAATTTTGTGATGAGCTACAGCCCGAAGTGCTGAACGGAATTACCCCAAATTTGGCAGAAAGGTAGAGTTTGGTTCAGAAAGCGACCTTTTTTTTTAAAATTGTGTAAATCCGCTCAGTAGGTTTTGAGAAATTCAAAAAATAAGAGTCAAAAAATCTTTTTCCCGTAGGAAACTTTGTGCAAGGCTTCAGCCGAAACTACTGAATGGATTTACCCCAAATTTGTCAGGAAGGTAGTGCTTGGATGAGAAAGCGAATTTCTTTTGAAATGGTGAAAATCCGTTGAGTAGTTGCTGAGAAATTAGAAAAATAAAAATTTCTATATCTGGCGGAGCCTAGGTCGCGTGCGCGAGCTTTACTGTGATTGGCTGCCAACACTCCAAACCAGGAAGTGTTGGCAGTCATCTTGTGACTCGGTAGTAGCGAGTCACCATAAAACAGAGAAACAAAGACATAAAACAAGAGAAGGGGGCAGTATAGAAACACCCTGACCCTCTAGACCTGCTCAAGGGGTCGTAGAAGGACTCTCAGGGCCCAAAAGAGAATTTTCTTTAAAAAAAAAAAATTGGCGCAATTCGCGCTGGGGTCCCGGGTTCCCGCGTTTTATTTTAATAAGACCCTGGGGTGGGCTAGGTTCCGGGGGTATTTCTAAAAAAATAATAGCAGGGGCTCACTGGGGCTGCGGGGGCCCGCTGTTGTACACGCAGCCCCAGGGCTTCACTCATGTTGGGCGGGGTGTTGCGTGGCTCCCTCCTGGAGCCCTCCATGTGCCTATATCTTTGGCCTCGTTTGACAAATCTTTACAAAATTATCCAAAAAGTTTCTCCTTTTTTGATCAGCTCCTTTATTGAAAGTTTGGGGGTGATTGGTCAAAATGGGGCTGAGAAAAAGGGGGTCCCAAAACGTGTTTTCTCAATGCATTTTCCATAGGAAACTTTAGACAAGGCTACAGGTCAAACTGCTGAACGGAATTACTCCAAATTTGGCAGGGAAAAAGGTCTTGGTCCAGAAAGTACTCTTTTGTTTAAATGGTGTAAATTCGTTCAGTAGTTTTTGAGAAAAATCTAATTTGACAGATATTGATTTTTGGGAATTGTGCCGTGTGATTGAGGGGTTACGAGCTTGAGCTTGCAGTTGATTGGCTGTGAACGGTTGAAACTAGGAAGGGTTGCTAGCCATTTTGTGATTCAGTCTGTGAGTTGGCATCTCTCCCTCTATCGGGCCGTTGTTCTACCTCTGTTAGGCAACACTCCAAATATATCGCAGCTCCGTCTGTGCGAGATACCCCTTTCACTGTCCCTCTCCCCACATCACCGGCTTGCCTCTCGCTCCCCACGTCACAGGAAACCAGGACCTCGGTATGTTGTGTTGTACCAAAAACACCCTCAGTGCACAGAAACCTCTATCCGACTAGCTATAGTATGTAATTCGTATTCTGTACTACAGTGGAGCTACCAATGATTAGATATCCTAGAACAATGCGACTCAGGTCCTCTCAGAATTTGTGGGAACAAGACACTCTTTCGGTTAGACACTCATACCTATTCAGAATGTGAGTAAACAGAGACTTTCAATGGTTTAAAATGTTTATTTCAACTAACGGGCTCTGTAATGTAGTACACGTGTTAAGATGAGGAAAGAAATGCATGTAAACAATAGAATCAGCATAGTTACAATTGCAAATAGCGCTTAACACACTCCGTATGCTACGAGTTATGTTCATTATATTAGTGAAAGACCTCTGGCTGATTCGTTCTCCGTACTACAGTGGAGCTACCAATGATTAGATATCCTAGAACAATGTGACTAATGTTCTCTCAGAGTTCGTGGGAACAAGACAGTCTTTCACTTAGACACTGATACCTGTTCACAATGTGAGTAAATAGAGACTTTGTATAGTTTCAAATGTTTATTTCAACTAATGAGCTCTGTAAAATAGTAGTACACGTGCTAGGGTGAGCAAAGTAATGCATGTAAACAATGTAATCAGCATAGTTACGAATGCATAAAGTATGAATGGGGAAAGTATATTATAATGTCAGTAGATAAAGCCAAATAGTGCTTACCACCCTCCCTGTGCTACAAGCCATGCTTATTATATCAGTGGAAGACCTCTGGGTTTGGACAGCAAAACCCCCTACCTCAAGTCTTATATGATAGGATTTAAATCTCTGGAAAAGCACAGCTCTTTCTCAGGAAAGATTGTTCTCTAAGTGTGTGTCATTTGCATCCTGTGCAACATTGAAACCACTCCAAATTTCAGAGGCGTATGTTTGTTCCATGTTATGTCTATATGTGCGTGGGACGGGGCAAAGCTGAATACCCAGCAATGTTGTTATCTGCTCTTGAATACTTTGCACAGACGAGAACTCAGTGCACAGCAGAAATAGTGAAAGGCAGACAGTTCCCATGCGAGGTTATGAACTTCTGTTGTCGTGTTGGCCATCCGCAGGACAGAAGTCTCAAGGTCAGAAGTGAAAGAAAGTTGTTTCTGGGACAATAAGGCTCTTATTCGTCTCAACTTGTGGAAGTCTGCCTTCAAGGTCGGAATGGGAGGCTAAATCTAGATATCGAAACTGCCCTGTGAGAGAGGAAACAGTATGTTTTTACAGCAAACTATACGTTGTGACACAGTCATAATGTATGGATAACCTTGTAAGATGCAGCAGCATTTTTCATTATTCCTGAGTAAATAAGTGCCATTACACAACATTGTTTTGTGTGTTGTTGATATTGTAGAGGATGATGTATATGTGTTATATCATGGTCAGAATCAATTGCGGCTCGCGGCTATGCCTTTAGAAACCAGTGCATCGGCTCGCAGATGTGCGCCAGTGACCTGTCAGGCCGACTGCTCTACCTCTGTGAGCCATCCGGTTAGCTCGTAGATGTGTCTCTGCTAGCAGACCCGACGGCCCCTAGCTCTCCCTCTGCAAGCCGATATGTATATTCACTGAAAAAAACATAGGTTTTACAGACTTCATAGTTAGAAATTACCATTTTATAAAACATTCAAATTCTCTGAAAAAAACATAGGTTTCATGCATGTTATAGTTAGAAATTAGCATTTAATGTAAAGAGCCCCCTAATTCTGACACCTGGGCGTTTGATAGGGATGTAGTCACCTTCCAAAAAACAGGAAGATGTTTCTGGGATTATAAAGCTATGAAGGGTTTGGAACCTCTTCTTGAAAAAACACTATCCAATTTAAGCAACTGGCAGGGGGTGGAACAGTCCTCTTTTGATGCTTTCATAAAGGAGATCATCTCTGCCGTTAAAAAATCGAATTTAATTAGGAAAAAAAACACCCTCCCTAAGGCAGTTGTTTCCCTTAATAAGGAAATAAATAAATTGGCGAGGGAACAATACATATGTGGTGCAGTAGAAAGATCTCAGAAAATATCTCTCCTTAAAAGGAGGAGAAGCCGGATAAAGAAAAAAATGAAAAGAGAAAAAGAGGACCTGTTATGGATTGGATTACGGGAAGCCGCTGTTCATGGGAATTCTAGACAATTCTGGACCCTTATTGGGGAGGGATGTGGTTCTAGAGTGCGTCCACTTCCAATCCCTATCTCCGAACAAACCTGGGTCCATTACATCTTAAGTCTGTATGCTAAGAATGATCTGCATGTGAAACTTAGGGGAATTGAGGAAGATACTATTTCTATAACTGAATACCCCTCAGAACTATCTATAGAATTGGCTATAAGGGACATGCGTCCATCAGGTGCCATGGGTCCTGATGGAATCCCGATATCAGTCTTGAAACAAAATCCAGTATCCTGGAGTAAAATCCTATTTCCCCTTTTTAGGATTTGCTACATTAAAAAATGTATTCCAGCATCCTGGAAGGGGAATATTTTGGTTCCTATGTTCAAATAGGGCGATAGAAACTTACCTATTAACTATCGCCAAATAGCTCTCCTAGACGCTATTGGGAAAGTGTTCTGTAAATGTTTATTATCCCTAATTAATGATTGGGTGGCGCAAAAACAAATCTTACCCCTAGAACAAGTAGGCTTTCGTAAGGGTCACGGAACGCTGGATAACCTTTCCGCTCTTCAGACAATTATAGATGAATATATAAGGGTACGTGGCGGAAGAGTTTATGTGGCCTTTATAGACTTCTCCACAGCATTTGACAAGGTTGACCGTCCACTGCTGTGGAGAAAGCTCTCTGCTATGGGAATGCCGCCTTATCTTCTAGATATGATCCAGTTGCTACATACAGACACCTGGTGCCAGGTCCTGCAAGGAGGAGATAGGGGGCTCTCCAAGATTATCCCCTCATGTAATGGCCTTAAGCAAGGTTGTCTTCTCGCCCCGTTACTTTTTTCGTTATATATTGCTGATTTACCTGCTTCTCTCTCCTCCTGCGATGGTATAGCTCCAATCTTGGGCGGAAAACACATTTCATGTATGTTATATGCGGATGACATTATAATAATGGATCTCATGCCCAAAGGTCTCGCCAAACGCCTCCTTGCTCTACATCAGTATGCAGTCGCTCATTTTTTAAAAATTAATGCATCCAAGAGCAAAATTATGTGCATCACAGGCCGGAAAAAACATAAATTTAGGAATTTTACCTGGTCTGTGGGAAATGACAAACTGGAGGTAGTAAAGAGTTATGTTTTCCTCGGAAAATTAATTTGTGATAATCTAAGCGCTAAACCCCATACCGATAGCAGTGCCCGGAAGGCCTTAGCTCAAGGGAGAAGCTTAAGTGCACTGTACTCGGCATTGGGAAGAAGGCATTTTTCACATTTATTGGAGGTCTTTAGGGCAAAAGTCCCTTCCACCCTTCTATATGGTTTAGAACTAATTGAGATTAAGCACTGGGATTTCTTAAATAAGGTGGAGGGAAAATTGCTAAGAAGCATATCCACCGTCAGTTCTGCCTGCTCCGTGGCAGCTTGCAGACTTGAGTTTGGCTTGCGCAGCAGCTGGGTGCAGGGCCTGGCAGCTGTGGTACGTTGGGTCGCAAGCATAGCCAGGGGAGAAGAGGGGACTATGAGGTTCCTCCTAAAGACTGAACTACTGGGAAGTCTAGGGGAACACTCCCTAATTGTTAACAACTTTAGAAAAGCTATATCCCTCTTGCAGCTGGAAGAGAGTACTCTCTTTTCTCTTCCTGTATCCCAGCTAAAGTCTGTCCTGAAAGAAGCTACTTGGGATCTTAGCTATAGACTAGACTTTACTTCAATCTTTGCTAAGAAGGGTGTTAATTTTCTTACCGATTCATTCGCAAGAAAATCCGTCCAACCCTACGTTACTTGGAATTTACCTCATGGTATTCGGAGATTTTGGTTTTTATTGAGACAAGACTTGTTACCCCTAAATAATCTTTTGTTTAAATGGTATGGAGTATCTGCAATTTGCAATTTCTGTCATCAATCTATTCAAGATCGAATACATGTACTCTTTATATGCCCAGCGCTGCGTCCTTATCGCAGCAAATGGTTAAGACAAATATGTCTGCAAATGGGCATTGTAAATGTGAATTCTTTTATGAGTGCCTTACATAGTCCCCCTAATGAGAGATTTTGCTTCTATATTTATAATTTTTTTAAATGTTTTTTAGAAATTGTTTGAATATTGGCATGCCTATCAATGTGTCACTTTGTGTTCTAGTAATTGTTATGATTTGTCTATCCTCACTGTGAATGGTATTTTTGTATTGTACTCTTTTCTTATGTGGACCTCTAAGGAGTTCCAAAACATAATAAAGATTGAATTGTGAATTGTGAATTGTAATGTATAATGTGATTATAATGTAATTTAAAAAATAAAATATCAAAAAATAAATAGTGTAAAAAAATGTAGTAAATCAATATAAAAAATAAATATAACAATTAATACATTTGAAATTAGTCATTTACAAAACCTTTGAAATTCACTGAAAAAAAAACATAGGTTTCAGAAATAATATAGTTAGGAATCAGCATTTAAAAAACCTTGGAAATTCACTGAAAAAACATATGTTTGAGGCCTGATATAGTTAGGAATTAGCATTTAAAAAACCTTTGAAATTCACTGAAAAAATCATAGGTTTTAGGAACGTTATAGTTAGTTGGACCCCGTCACCCACTCTATGCGAAAACATCTCCGAGTTCTTCAACCAAAAAATCAAACAAGTTTACGATTCCTTTGGGCCAGAAACAAAAACGGTGAAATCGGACCTAGCTATCAAAGATGAGATGGGTGAAACCCTAGCTCATTTCCAGACTATACCTCTGAGTGCGGTGAGGCAAGAACTTATCTGCTGCAAATCCGGTTCGCCGGACGACCCATGTCCATCCAAACTATGGGGCACCATAGCTGATTTTGTGGCCCCCACAGTACAACAAATCTGGAACTCGTCCATCGTCTCGGGGGTATTCCCGAACATCTGGAAACATGCAACCCTCCTCCTGCTTAAAAAAAACCTAACGGGGTTCCAGAAGACCTCAGCAATCTTCGCCCAATCTCTCTGTTAGCTGCTCCGGGAAAAATGTTCGAGAAAATAATACAGCGCCAGCTGAGTGAATTCATCGAAGAAAACAAGATCCTACATGAGACGCAATCAGGCTTTCGTCCCGGTTTTAGCATGGAGACAGCACTAATTGAGGTGGCAGAGTCAGGAAGGTGGTCGATGGATGCAGGAAGCTCAGCGATGCTGGTACTCCTGGATCTGTCGGCCGCCTTCGACACGGTTGATCACGCTAGACTCTTGATGCGACTGGCCGAGATAGGCATCCGTGACAAAGCATTGGGGTGGATACATTCGTATCTGTCTCAGAGAACACAAAAGGTGGCACTAGGGACTGTCTCTTCAACACCAAAAGTCCTCAGCTGTGGCGTCCCGCAAGGGTCGGCACTCAGCCCCCTCTTGTTCAACATCTACCTCGCTCCTCTCGTTATGTTGATTGCCAATTGGGGTGTCAAGGCAATCTCTTACACCGATGACACCCAGTTGGTATTTCCGTATTCAGAGGTGTCGCAGGAGTCCTTCTCATGCTTCAAGGGCTGTCTCCAAGATGTGGCCTGCTGGATGAATACGAACAATTTAAAACTAAACGCTAATAAAACGGAATTGATCTTTTTTGGTAAAGGCCCCCTTCCTCCCTCAGAGCTATGGTGGCCAGCGGAGATGGGCCAAGCCCCCTCTCCTAGCCTCACGGCAAAAAATCTTGGAGTGCGGTGGGATGACAGCCTATCCTTTTCCTCGCATATTCAACAAGTAGTCGGTTGTTGTTTGAGTAAGCTGAGGAATCGCCGTAAGATTCTGAGACTTCTCCCTGAGAGTTGTTGGAAAACAGTAATCCATGCCACAGTAACATCTAGGCTGGATTACGCCAACGGACTCTATCTGGGTTTGCCTAAATACCTGACTCAAAAACTTCATTTGGTTCAAAATGCGGCTGCGAGACTGCTATTGCGGATTCCTTTTAAGCATTCAGTCTCTCCGTATCTTTGATCACTGCACTGGATACCAGTTGCCAACAGAATCAAATTTAAGGCACTTACGTTGGCCTTTAGAGCTCTGTTTGGCACCTGTCCTAAGTATTTGAAAACCCGGCTCCCGAGATACTCCCAGGCCCGTGCTCTTCGCTCCAATTGCCGTGTTCAACTTGTCATCCCACGAGCAAAAAGGGCTCGATTGGGGGGTCAAACTTTTTCGGCAAATGTTGCAAAGCTATGGAACACCCTGCCCCCAGCAATTCAACAAGCCCCCTCTGAACCTTGCTTCAAGTGGTTGCTAAAGACTTGACTCTTTACCCAACCACGCTAAGCTCCTGCACTTCAACTCTCCAGGTCAAATGTGTTCTTTCTAGCGCCGGGACACCTCCTCCTGAGGTAGCTGTTCGCGCTTTACAAAATGCTGTATTATTATTATTATTATTAATTCACTTGTACAAAGCCATAGAAATTCCGCCGTTATAGTTAGTTCAGCTAACTATAACTCGCACCCCCGCAATGCACTGCTGGACCCTCAGGATTGACAAGGAATTAATTTTCCAACTTGAACCGCGCCACTGGGTGTGTTTACACACATGTGAACTCAGGCCCCGCCCCCTCCCTTGACCACTGTGCAAATGTGCCCAGTGGCGCGTTTTAAGTTGGGGAATAAACTCCCCTTGAATACTGAGGGTCCCTGGGATGCAACTAGCCCACCAGCTACCTCCAGTAAGCACCACAGAGCTGCATTGCAGAGAGGTGTAAAAATGGGCATGGCCTCAGAAAGCCTCTCTGGAACACAGCTCCCTGACACATATCGGAGGTACCTGGTGGGGTAGTTTGCCCCCAGGGACCCTCAAGATTGAAGAGGAATTCATTCCTCAACCTAAAACGCACCACAGGGCAGTGGTGTTTGGGTAGTGTAGGGGGTCTTGCCGGGGTAGTGTTTTAGGGTTTAGGTTAGCGCAGTGGTGTTTGGGTAGTGTAGGGGATCGTGCCGAGGGGTAGTGTTTTAGGGTTTAGGGTAGCGCAGTAGTGTTTGGGTAGTGAAGGGGGCCGTAACGGGGATAGTGTTTAGGGTTTAGGGTAGCACAGTGGTGTTTGGGAAGTGTAGGGGGTTGTGCTGGGGGTAGTGATTTAGGGCCCGATTCACAGAATGAACTTAAGACTCAATCCTAAACTTACTACTGTTTTGGTATTCACAGATTGCACTTACTACTTTTGGTATTCACAGAATGAACTTACTACTTTTGGCATTCACAGAATGCACTTACAACTTTTGGTATTCACAGAATGAACTTACTCATTTCGGTATTCACAGAAGTTAGGACTCCTAACTTTAAGACTCCTAAATGCTTTCTGTGAATACCAAAAGTCTTAAAATTACGATTTTTCTCACGTTAGTAGTAGTAAAGTTAGGACTACTAACTTTAGGACGCCTAAATGTCTTCTGTGAATACCAAAAGTCTTAAAATTAGGATTTTTCTGTATTTAGTAGTAGTAAGGTGAGGAGTCCTAACTTTACTACTACTAAATTGAGAAAAATCCTAATTTTAAGACTTTCGGTATTCACAGAAGGCATTTAGGAGTCCTAAAGTTAGGAGTCCTAACTTTACTACTACTAAATTGAGAAAAATCCTAATTTTAAGACTTTCGGTATTCACAGAAGGCATTTAGGAGTCCTAAAGTTAGTAGTCCTAACTTCTGTGAATACCGAAATGAGTAAGTTCATTCTGTGAATTCCAAAAGTAGTAAGTGCATTCTGTGAATGCCAAAAGTAGTAAGTGCAATCTGTGAATACCGAAATAGTAGTAAGTTTAGGATTGAGTCTTAAGTTCATTCTGTGAATCGGGCCCTTAGGGTTTAGGGTCGCGCAGTGGTGTTTGGGTAGTGTAGGGGGTTGTGCTGGGGTAGATTTAAGGTTTAGGGTAGTCCAATGGTGTTTGGGTAGTGTAGGGGGTCATGCTGGGGTAGTGTTTTAGTGTTTAGGGTAGTGCAGTCGTGAATGGATAGCGTAGGGGGTCGTGCTGGGGGTAGAATTAGGGTTTAGGGTAGTGCAGTGGTGTTTGTGTAGTGTAGGGCGTCATGCTGGGGTTAGTGTTTTAGGGTTTATGGTAGTGCAGTGGTGTTTGGGTAGTGTAGGGGTTCGTGCTGGGGTAGATTTAGGGTATAGGGCAGTGCAGTGGTGTTTGGGAAGTGTAGGGTGTCATGCGGGGGTAGTGTTTTAGGGTCATGCAGTGGTGTTTGTGTAGTGTAGGGGTCGTGCTGGGGGTAGTGTTTTAGGGTTTAGAGTAGTGCACCGGTGTTTGTGTAGTATAGGGGGTCGTGCTGGGGGTAGAGTTAGTGTTTAGGGTGGTGCAGTGGTGTTTGTGTAGTGTAGGGGGTCATGCTCGGGTAGTGTTTTTGGTTTTAGGGTAGTGAAGTGGTGTTTGGGTAGTGTAGGGGTCATGCTTGGGGTAGGTTTAGGGTTTAGGGTAGTGCAGTGGTGTTTGTGTAGTGTTTGTGGGTTTGTGCTGGGGTAGTGTTTTTGGGTTTAGGAGGTACAGTGGTGTTTGTGTAGTGTAGGGGTCATGCTGGGGGTTGTGTTTAAGGTTTAGGGTAGTGTAGTGGTAATTGTGTAGTGTAGGGGGTAGTGTTTTATTGTTTAGGGTAGTGCAGTGGTGTTTGTGTAATGTAGGGGGTAGTGTTTTAGGGTTTAGTTTAGCGCAGTGGTGTTTGGGTAGTGTAGGGGGTCGTGCTGGGGGTAGATTTAGGGTTTAGGGTAGTGCAGTGGTGTTTGGGTAGTATAGGGGGACATGCTGGGGGTAGTGTTTTAGGGTTCAGGAAAGCACAGTGGTGTTTGACTACTGTTGGGGATAGTGTTTATGGTTTAGGGTAGTGCAGTGGTGTTTTTGAGTGTAGGGGCTCATGTTGGGGGTAGTGCTTTAGGGATTAGGGTAGTGCAGTAGTGTTTGAGTAGTGTAGGGGTAGTGCTCACCAGGGAGTTAACTGGAAGTCTACTGCTGGTATTGAAAGTGAATGTTCAGTCTGCATGTCAGAATTTTCAAATTAAATAGAAGAGGATTTGAGATCTTTCCTAAAACATGCCCTTATTTTTCTTTCTACAACACTAACTATAATTTCTATGACAAAATGAACCCCCTCATTTTGTTTGTTTTTAAGTTAAATGTTTTAAGTGTTACCAGTTTATTCCAATCAAGATGGCTTCAGGTGTGCCATAATTTTGTCATAAGTAAGACTGTTAGCGCTCTAGTTGTACTTTAGAACACTCTGAGTAGCTGCAGTAGAATACAAAGGAATCAACTGCAAGGCTGCTCCTGTTGAAATATAACAGGGAAGATATTTGAGATCTCACTTAAAACATGTCCTAATGTTTCTTCCTACAGCACTAACCATAATTTCTAGGCAAAAATGAACCCCCTCATGTTTTTCTCTTTTAAATTAAATGTTTTAAGTGATACCAGTTTATTCCAATAAAGATGGCTTCAGGTGTGCCATACTTTTGTCATTAGTAAGGCTGTTAGCGCTGTAGTTGTTCTTTAGAACACTCTGGGAAGCTGCAGTACAACACAAAGCAATCAACTGACAGGCTGCTCCCCCCGAGACTTTCAGGATAGGAGCGGAATGGACCTGGCCATTAGTTTTGAAGATTTCGCAAAGATTCGTCAACCTGTGGCAAGTTATTCCAAATAGAATGTTGCGGATTTCCTATGGAAAATAGGTCCTAAATATATCTACCTACTGGCGACTGCCAATAGGTTATATATATATATATATATATATATATATATATATATATATATATATATATATATATATATATATATATATATATATATATATATATATATATATATATATATATATATATATATATATATATATATATATATGTGTTATAGACCATATATAGTTAGGAATTAGCATTTACAAAACCTTAATTTACTCGCACAAAACCATAGAAATTCGAATATATAGTTAGTTGCAATAACTATATATCGCGCACCCGCAATCCACTGCTGATGATGTCACATATTACATCATTCATGACATGGTCAGTGACATCACTGATGACATCACTGATGACATCTTAAATGACATCACTGATGACATCTCAAATGACATCACGGATGACATCTCAAATGGCATCACTGATGACATCACTGATGACAACATCCAGTGACTGTTGGTTTCTGTAAAGTTAAAATATGTCTTACATATTGAAGAATGAGTGGATGTATAAGTGTCTGGATGAAGGATTCAGTAGGTGCATGACTGACTGTATGAGTGAGTGATTAAATGTGTCTCACTGAGTGCATGGGTAGTGACTAAACTGTCTTAATTTGTGCATCATTATGCCTGTTGTTCTGTAAACTGCTGCTTGTGTTGATCAATAGCTATATAAGTAACTATTTGGGTTATTGATTGGTTGCCCAATTATTTGTATGGGAGACTGAGTGTGTGTGTGTGGGTGTCTGGGAGGTGTGTGACTCTGTGCATAGATGTGTGACCAGTTGATTCACTAGATGTATGGGTTCAAAAGTGCATGTGGAAACAGCTGTATGGGCGGTTGACTGTGTGCATGAGTGTATTGGTGAGTGAATGGATATCTCAGTGCTACATGTCAAAGTAAGTACATATGTAAAACACAGTACATGTGAGAGTTGACATATATAAATAACTGTGCATAAGAGCCAGTGAATGTGTGAGTGGCTGTATGGATCATTGTGAACTTGTATCAGGGATTGTATAAGAGAGTAAATATGTGTTAGTATATGTTTGAATAAGTAAGGTGTGTATAACTATATAGTTGAGGAAATGGAGGTGTGATTGATTCTTTGCATGACTGACTAGGTGTGTGAGTAACTCCATGGATGAGTGACAGTCTGTGAGTGTCTGTTTACACTGATTGTATCTAAGGTTATATTAGAGTCTGAAGAGGTTCATCATATTATCACATGAATAATATTATCAGTGATGTGATCAGTAATGTCAAATGAGATGTCATCAGTGATGTCATCAGTGATGCCATTTGAGATGTCATCCGTGATGTCATTTGAGATGTCGCAAACAAAACAGGTGATGGACCGAATGTGGATCAATGTCACACATTCATCCCAGTCAAAAGATCTGGGCCCAAATCCATCGTTTTTTTGCACTCCACACCACCCTGGGTTAGACAATGGCGATATGCAAATCAGCTCTGACCCTGTGCCCCATGGGAACAGTCCAGTCCGAACTACAAAAGCCATGTCCTTCCCAGAACGGAATCAAGCATCCGAGGACCGGACCGGTTTCGAGGTAACACCTCTCATCAGCCCGGCTAGCTTGACTCCAGTGGTGTGGAGTGCCTGGGACCCACGTCTGAGCATCCCCAGCGCACTTATGGCTGTATTGCAAACAAAACAGGTGATGGACCGAATGTGGATCAATGTCACACATTCATCCCAGTCAAAAGATCTGGGCCCAAATCCATCGTTTTTTTGCACTCCACACCACCCTGGGTTAGACAATGGCGATATGCAAATCAGCTCTGACCCTGTGCCCCATGGGAACAGTCCAGTCCGAACTACAAAAGCCATGTCCTTCCCAGAACGGAATCAAGCATCCGAGGACCGGACCGGTTTCGAGGTAACATCTCTCATCAGCCCGGCTAGCTTGACTCCAGTGGTGTGGAGTGCCTGGGACCCACGTCTGAGCATCCCCAGCGCACTTATGGCGGTATTGCAAACAAAACAGGTGATGGACCGAATGTGGATCAATGTCACACATTCATCCCAGTCAAAAGATCTGGGCCCAAATCCATCGTTTTTTTGCACTCCACACCACCCTGGGTTAGACAATGGGGATATGCAAATCAGCTCTGACCCTGTGCCCCATGGGAACAGTCCAGTCCGAACTACAAAAGCCATGTCCTTCCCAGAACGGAATCAAGCATCCGAGGACCGGACCGGTTTCGAGGTAACACCTCTCATCAGCCCGGCTAGCTTGACTCCAGTGGTGTGGAGTGCCTGGGACCCACGTCTGAGCATCCCTAGCGCACTTATGGCGGTATTGCAAACAAAACAGGTGATGGACCGAATGTGGATCAATGTCACACATTCATCCCAGCCAAAAGATCTGGGCCCAAATCCATCGTTTTTTTGCACTCCACACCACCCTGGGTTAGACAATGGCGATATGCAAATCAGCTCTGACCCTGTGCCCCATGGGAACAGTCCAGTCCGAACTACAAAAGCCATGTCCTTCCCAGAACGGAATCAAGCATCCGAGGACCGGACCGGTTTTGAGGTAACACTTCTCATCAGCCCGGCTAGCTTGACTCCAGTGGTGTGGAGTGCCTGGGACATTTGAGATGTCATCAGTGATGTCATTTAAGATGTCATCAGTGATGTCACTGACCATGTCATGAATGATGTAATATGTGACATCATCAGCAGTGGATTGTGGGTGCTATATGTACTATATATTCGAATTTCTATGGTTTTGTGCGAGTAAATTAAGGTTTTGTAAATGCTAATTCCTAACTATATATGGTCTATAACCTATGGTTTTTTCAGTGAATTTCAATGTTTTTTTAATAGCAAATATAAAAAGCTGTAAAATGTCAAGTTTGTGGTAAGTAAAAACATTTTCGTATTTATGCACGCTGATGATTCTTGGAAGAGGTTGACACAGATGACATCTTAAGGAACAAAGAAAGACAAATTAAGGATGAGGAAGTTGTCACTTTAGTTTTTTCATCAGCTAGCGACAGCAACAAACACATTGTAATGGAGATTAGAGAGGCTACGGATGGGTGAATAAATTTTTTAAAGAAATGGCGACTCCCCCCTTTAGCAGATTAGCTAAATCTTTGCGTAATTTGGGCATAAAAGTTATATTATTGGAAGTAGATGGTTAGAGTTCTGGTTAATTTCCATTCAGAGTGTCCTACACAGCACCACTCTAGGTAAACACTACTTTATGTAAAACCTGGGACATAGCACTCATTGGAATGTTTGTGATCTTTCCTGTTAAGATGCATCATAAGTTATTTTAACCACTCCATATAAAGTCATGCATAAAAATGAATACACAGACACAAGTAACTTGTGTATCCAAAAACAAAATACAGATTTCGGCCTTATTTATTGCCTCTAGTTTTCAAAGGCAAATTTTTGTGGAAAACATGCACATTAAGGGTTGCCTTTCCTTAAACCTTTGTTTTTTTTAAAAAATTGGTGGAAACTTAAAGTCTTCCCTTCCATAAATAACCCAAGACTTCTTTTTTGTTATGGCAAGGTAACGAAATAGAGAATAAACTATACCTGTAAACACTGAGCAGACATGTGAATGTGACATTCTGATTATTGCTATGCCCGAATATGTATATAACTGCTCCAATCACTATACTAATAAACAGATTTTCAAAAAAAAAAAAAAAAAAGAAGGGATGGTTCTTCACCAGATTAGATATTTACCCAGACCCTCATTCTCCAATGTGATGAACTAGGCTAAAATTCTTCTGGTGCCTGCACCCTGTCACAGAATATCACCCCAAAACATGGAAGCGCCCAACACCAGATTGAGTTGAACCCCACAGTAAGCCTTATTTCTTCAGGGCCTCAGAATTTCTTTTGGTTTGCTCATGGAAATTGTGGAATATAGGAGAGATAAGGTGTCACCATTAAGAAAGGGTAGTATTTAAATTTGCATATCAATTATGTTTAACCTTTTAGACATATGATATGCTAGCTTGAACTTATGCTTTACATTTGAAGCCGAATTCAACAGCTTAAGTAAGTAGGTTTTCGTAGTTGTAACTTTAAAGGGTGATCTAGCAAGCTGTAAAGATTTTCTAAAACAGTGGAGCGTATTTAGTTTTTTAATGTACATGTTTATAAAACGATTACACAAATGAAACATTTGTGAGTTTTAAATTTCCGGAGAAGTATAATTCACCAATAGTTTTCTCTGTAGATGTTTTTCCATTAACAAACCCAGTTCCATCACCCGCCCAGGATATCACTACTGTTCCCCATGCCATAAAACCTTAGGATGTTCAATAACTGAAACAGCTAATATGGGTTTACTTACAGGGGACATCTTTTGTTCTGTTTTGTAAAGTAAAACTATTGTGAACGCAAGTATTATACATAGTAAGTGTTTAATATAGCATTTGTCAGTCATTGGTTAAGCAGCTAGGACCTGTTCACTCTTGACACCCCAGGTGCTGTGTATGTTGCACTATAGTGCTGAATCAGGTACATTTTTCTATTTTTTTCTACAGCACCCTCAGTGCATGAACAACTATAGCAAGAGTAGAAAATATGATCATTGCCTTTTAGTCTAGACTTCATTTTATGTGTTTTGAGTGGGAGAAACGCCGTCTTTCGCCATTTTATGTTTTTTGAGTGGGAGACACGCCGTCTTTCGCCATTTTATATGTTTTGAGTGGGAGACACGCCGTCTTTCGCGATTTTATGTATTTTGAGTGGGAGACACGCCGTCTTTCGGCGCAGCATTGTAGGATGGCCACACCAGTGCGGCAACTTGCTGGACACCACCTCGGTGCCATCCGGATCTCGGCGTGTTGTGCTGCCTTCGGCCTATTTGCACATCGGTCCGCTACTGACGCCGCCTCATGGGCCAACGAGTTTTGTATGCTTTTTATAACCCAAAGCCGCATAACAGGCCATGTGACTTGTTTATAAAACTTTTCATGGGTTCATTTTACTTTTGGTTTCCTAATGATGGAAGGCTTGATCATATGACCTAAAAATAACACTTTTCATTGGATTAAAACATTTTTTTTTCCCAAACGATGAAAGACCCACCTTTTTTTTCTCACTCGGCAATCAAAAAAGGTTCCGTTAGATGACAACAGAGGGGACAGGCAACAAGAACCATCACTCAAAAAAGGGGAGGGCAAGTTCTTCCCTACCGGGTCACGTTGGGGCTCCACCGGAACTCATCGAATTGATAGTCTACAGTGTTTCTGGATGTTTCAGACTGAAGCTGGCGTCAGCATGAGAGCACCACCATCTCGTAGCTCCGTCGTGGCCATTCCGCAAGCAATCATGGCAGCGGCTCCCCACCGGAAGCCTGCGGGAGTCGGGGGACCCCAAGACTTTTATAGAATCTTCAAGGCTGAGGGGACGCTTTCAGGAATGGGGCCCATGCCCTAGCAGACAAGCGTCCGAGTTCCAAGGTGTCCCAGGGCCATTTTAGTGGACCACGTCCAAATCTGAAGAGCCGGCCGCCATTTTAAGAGTCCTGTGGCAGCCACCTATCGCTGCACCGCAAGAGTGGGAGCAACTCAACTACATGGTGAGCAAGACGCTGTAGCTGCAAGAGCGGGCGGTAAACCGCTGAATGGCGGAAGAGGCACAGTGTAGCAAAAGCGGGCGGAATGGCAACTGAAACGGTAAAGGGGCGCCCCACTACAGCAGACGAGCTTCCACCTGGGGAGGCCCATTCACGCCGCCTTCCCCCCCGGGGCGCCCCACGCCGTTTTTCGGAACAGCATTGTAGGATACCAAAACCAGTGCGGCAACTTACTGGACATGACCTGGGTGCCGTCCAGATCTCAGCGCGTTCTGCTGCCTTGGGACTATTCGCACAACAGACCGCTACTGACGAGGCACAGTGCAGCAAAACTGGGCGGAAAACCGCTGAATGGCAAGTGAAACGCTAGAACAGCGCTAGAATAACATCTGGAATAATTGTCGCTCAGAAGAACAACACACAAAACTCTGTAGTGTCTGAGGAAAGTAAAACAGAGAAGGTCACTGTAGTTTCAGACACACTTAACACTAATGACTTAACAAAGATATCGTCTGTCTATGAAGCAGCTGTCATGTTCACAGAATTGACAAAGAAGTGTGCAGACACCAATGCTATTAAGAAACACAAGGAAATCCCTAACGCATCTGCATTCTCGGAAGAGGTTGACACAGATGACATCTTAAGGAACAAAGAAAGACAAATTAAGGATGAGGAAGTTGTCACTTTAGTTTTTTCAATAATGGAAAATATGCAGTCATTGGCTATGAAGGATGTCTAGTGAAGCAGAAAAAAGGCCATTTGATTAATCATCGAAAATTGAGTAATTGCATAATTTGGGCATAAAAGTTATATTATTGGAAGTAGATGGTTATAGTTCTGGTTAATTTCCATTCAGAGTGTCCTACACAGCACCACTCTAGGTAAACACTACTTTATGTAAAACCTGGGACATAGCACTCATTGGAATGTTTGTGATCTTTCCTGTTAAGTTGCATCATAAGTTATTTTAACCATTCCATATAAAGTCATGCATAAAAATGAATACACAGACACAAATAACATGTGTATCCAAAAACAAAATACAGATACCGGCCTTATTTATTGCCTCTAGTTTTCAAAGGCAAATTTCTGTGGAAAACATGCACATTAAGGGTTGCCTTTCCTTAAACCTTTGTTTTTTAAAAAAAATTGGAAGAAACAAAAAGTCTTCCCTTCCATGAATAACCCAAGACTTTTATTTTGTTATGGCAAGGAAACGAAATAGAGAATAAACTATAGTTGGTCACCATGGGGTTTAAAAAAGGGATGGTTCTTCACCAGATTAGATATTTACCCAGACCCTCATTCTCCAATGTGATGAACTAGGCTAAAATTCTTCTGGTGCCTGCACCCTGTCACAGAATATCACCCCAAAACATGAAAGTGCCCAAACACCAGATTGAGTTGAACCCCACAGTAAGCCTTATTTCTTCAGGGCCTCAGAATTTCTTTTGCTTTGCTCATGGAAATTGTGGGATATAGGACAGATAAGGTGTCACCATTAAGAAAGGGTAGTATTTAAATTTGCATATCAATTATGTTTAACCTTTTAAAAATATGATATGCTAGCTTGAACTTATGCTTTACATTTGAAGCCGAATTCAACAGCTTAAGTAAGTAGGTTTTCGTAGTTGTAACTTTAAAGGGTGATGTAGCAAACTGTAAAGATTTTCTAAAACAGTGGAGCGTATTTAGTTTTTTAATGTACATGTTTATGAAACGATTACACAAATGAAACATTTGTGAGTTTTAAATTTCCGGAGAAGTATAATTTACCAATAGTTTTCTCTGTAGATGTTTTTCCACTAACAAACCCAGTTCCATCACCCGCCCAGGATATCACTACTGTTCCCCATGTCATAAAACCTTAGGATGTTCAATAACTGAAACAGCTAATATGGGTTTACTTACAGGGGACATCTTTTGTTCTGTTTTGTAAAGTAAAACTATTGTGAACGCAAGTATTATACATAGTAAGTGTTTAATATAGCATTTGTCAGTCATTGGTTAAGCAGCTAGGACCTGTTCACTCTTGACACCCCAGGTGCTGTGTATGTTGCACTATAGTGCTGCATCGGGAATACGGACAACCCTATTGATGTCGATTTTTCATTATTGATTATTGTAAAGAAATGGCGACTCCCCCCTTTAGCAGATTAGCTAAATCTTTGCGTAATTTGGGCATAAAAGTTATATTATTGAAAGTAGATGGTTATAGTTCTGGTTAATTTCCATTCAGAATGTCCTACACAGCAGCACTCTAGGTAAATATGCTGCCTTGGGACTATTCGCACAACAGACCGCTACTGACCATTGTTGCTTCTGTTTTAATAAAAAATGTTTTAAGGTGTTTACTGTTTTTGTTGCGATGTATATATTTATAAGTTATTAAAGTGTTATAATCCTACTACTTTGTTGGAGTGCTATATATTTTTAATGTGACACATATTGTGAAGACTTTGATGTACAAAAAGGCATACCTGGAATCTTCCGCTTCAGGCTCGGTCCCACACACCCTCACAGTGAGAATCCCCTCCCCAATCACAATTTGTAGTACACTGTCCTTTAACCCTCAGTGGGGCTGCTTCTTCAATCTTGCAATTTGAAACCAATGTTCTCCCAGTGAAGCGAGGAGGACAGTGTACTACAAAGCCCAGGATGCAGTGTGCCTGAGACACGCCCATAGAGGCAGGTGAGAGCTATTTGAGTAGACACTACCAGAAACTGTTTGATTGACCTTCACGAACATTGCCTCTGAGGAAAGGGTCATCCCTGAAACGCTTCAGGCTTTTATGTTCGAAGGAGACTCTGAAATCTGCTGGGGAGCGAGCAGTGAAATGGATTCAAATAAATGTGCTCATTGAAAAAGTTTGTGTGGCAGTGCTTCGCTTAAGGCTACCTGTTATGATTGAATATATATATATATATATATATATATATATATATATATATTCACTGAAAAAACCATAGGTTATAGACCATATATAGTTAGGAATTCGCATTTACAAAACCTTATTTTACTCACACAAAACCATTGAAATTCCATATATAGTTAGTTGCACTAACTATATATCGCGCACCCGCAATCCACTGCTGATGATGTCACATATTACATCATTCATGACATGGTCAGTGACATCACTGATGACATCACTGATGACATCTCAAATGACATCACTGATGACATCTCAAATTACATCACTGATGACATCACTGATGACATCTCATTTGACATTACTGATCACATCACTGATGATATCCTTCATGTGATAATACGATGAACCTCTTCAGACTCTAATATAACCTTAGATACAATCAGTGTAAACAGACACTCACAGACTGTCACTCATCCATGGAGTTACTCACACACCTAGTCAGTCATGCAAAGAATCAATCACACCTCCATTTCCTCAACTATACAGTTATACAAACTTTACTTATTCAAACATATACTAACACATATTTACTCTCTTATACAATCCCTGATACAAGTTCACAATGATCCATACAGCCACTCACACATTCACTGGCTCTTATGAACAGTTATTTATATATGTCAACTCTCACATGAAGTATGCGGGGGGCTCTCCTACATTCTTCGGGGAACGTCACCTACCTGGGGCAGTAATATTTAAAATAGGGGGGTCCGTGATGGCGCATATTTCCCAGATCCGTGGACTTCCACTTCTCTGGCCATTTTAATGTTGGGAGGGGGGTCGCGCGGCTTTCTTACTGGAACCCTTGATGGCCCTGGGGACCATCATTTCCCAGGGCCGGGTCTTGCAGTGTCCCGGGACACTGCTGTTTGCTATGGTAGGGCGGGAGCGCCGCAGCTCTCACTTTAGCACAGCAACCCGGTTTACTATTTGAAAGAGAGAGCAAGTTAATATGCTGTCTCTTTCAAGTTGGAAAGCAGATTGCTTTTTGTTAGAGAGAGCAATGCCGGCTCTCGAAGGATGCGGGGAGCCGGCTGGGATCGTCGGGGCATTAGCATTCTCCCCACGATCCCCAATGTTATTTTTTGAGTCCCGGGGGATTGGGTCCCTTTGAAGCTCCTCAAACATTTGTACATATAACTTCTGCAAAATCTTTTTTTGTGTTGTGGAACAGAGTATTACTCCAGTGACTTTGTCATCCATGTATCTTTTTTACTTTTTCTTTATTTGAATTCCCCTTTATTTGCAGTATGTTTCTACCTTTCTTCACAATGAGTTCCACAGCGTAGCGTCCGTTATAGTGTTCTTAGCCTTTTTGTTCTTTTGGTGACTTACCAGTTTGTGTTCAAGATTTGGTGACCTATTTGTGTTGCTTTCCTTTGTGTATCTTTTATGCAGCTTTTTTGTGTATGTTCTTTTGTATCTACCTTTATTTATTGAGTGCTTCATCCAGTGTTCTAAATATAGGAGTATATCTGTAGACATGTAATTTACTCCTTTCCTTTGCCTCCCTCAACCCTAATTGAGAACGTAATGGGGTGAGTCAAACTAAGGCAGTGCTGTCGTCATTGTTTTAAGTTTGCAAAACAGTAGGTAGTATAAATAAATAAATAAAGCACTTGACACAATGCAGAGTGACACTGTATTTATTGTATTTAATTTTAGAATATTTTGAAAATAATATACACTCATGTAGAAAATGCTGTTGCTTTCATTGTAAGATATATTTTTAAGACATTTCATATGAATCACTACATATGCTGATATTAATTTACAGTGAAGATAAAATTAAGGGTTTATGTTTTTGTACAAGGACCTACAACATAAGAAATTCAGTATGGAAAATCAATAAAACAATTTGGAAGGCGGTTTCGAAATTAGTAACAGTGTCATAGAAGAGCTAAACATAATTTTTATAAGTAGGGAGAATGAAGAGCAAGATATAAATGCTGTAGATATCAGCTGTGATTTCCTAGACTAAACTTTAGATGCTGATTTTGTGGAAGTATTAGATGACATCGAGTATGATGATATGAGTTTTGAAATAGATAATGAGAAATATGAAATACATGATGACATTATTTTAGAAGCTCTATTCAGTTATGAAGGGTTATATTCTTCAGTCTTCAAACCACTTTATTTGATTAATAAAAATCATAATAGTTTAAATACAAAACACGAGACAATTCAATACATATAGGCGATATAAAACTGTAGATCATTAGTACACAGATATATATAAATGATTTAAAACTAGAAAGATATATCAATTAAAAGAAATTCATGGCATTTAAAAATTTAGGAGGAATACACAGTTCAATCATCAGTGGGAATCTTTGTTTCCTAAGGCGAACGGCAGCAATAAGAAAACGAGCAATGTTAAAAATGTTCCAGGTACTGTTTAACAATTGAAGGTACATTAGTGCTGGTCTAACCTGAAGAAAGCCCTTGCCCCTCAAAAGCGGAATTAAAGGCTTCTTCCTAATTTCAGTATAAAAATCAGAGAACATTATAAAGTGGATAGTGTTTTGATTTGAGAAACTATCACAGTTGTGTTGTGTTTGGCTGGGGTAGTAGCTATAATAAAAAGGCTTTATAAAGGGCATTGACTTTGAATGAAAATATGAAATTCAGGAATAATTAATAACTCCAGTCAAAAAAGGCAGCAAGTAGGTGTGTATATTTGTGGATGATGTGTTGATTGAGTGGAAGATGAAAAAGGTGAAAATTAAGAAAGGCAGCAGACGTTGAAACTATGCACTGCCTTGTAAAAGAAGTGGGTGGTTTGGTTTTCAGGCCATTATAGACTGTGAGTCGGATTCCATAGTGGGACCCTGAGAAACTGTCAGTACATCTATGGAGGGAAGCAACTGTTTAAATTACATACACTGTGCAGTAGAAAGGGCGCAATAAAGGACGTAAGTGTGTAAATTATGCACTGTCATTCATCGGTAGTAGTGACCACGAATGCTCAATAAAGGGTCTGCACTTTGAATTTGTATTACAAGAAGAATTGATAACCGCAGCCAAGAAAGGCAGCCATTGTGCAAATTTTGTACTGCTTTTGGTGTAGCTACAACAAAAAGGCTTGAGAAAGGGCCTTGACTTTGAATCAGAATATGAAATTAAAGAAGAATTGATAACCCCAGCTAAGAAAAGCAGCACGTCTGTAAATTTCTCCGTGCTGTTCGCTGGGGTAGTTTATTACAACAAAAAGGCTTGATAAAGGGCTTGCACTTTGAATACGGATATGATATAGAACAATAGTTAATAACCACAGCCAAGAAAGGCAGCAAGTAGATGTGTGTATGTTTAGATGATGTGTTGATTGGTTGGAAGATGAATAATGTAAAAAGTAAGAAAGGCTGCAAGTGTGGAAATTACCTACTGCCTTTAGGCGAGGTAGTGGGTACAACAAAAAGGCTTGTTAAAGGGTCTTGACTTTGAATCAGAATATGAAATTGAAGAGTAATTGATACCTTCAGCCAAGAAAGGCAGCAAGTAATTGTGTGTATGTGTGGATGATGTATTTATTGAATGGAATATGAAAAAGTTAAAAAGTAAGAAAGGGTGCAGACGTGCAAAATAACCACTGTCTTATTAGGGAAGTAAATTATAGGATTCCCAGCTCATTACACATACTGTGCGTTGGAAGAAAGGATGCAAGTGTGGAAATTACCCACTGCTATTCACGGGAAGTAGTTATCAAGAAGGCTGAATAAAGGGCCTGTACTTTGAATTTGTATTACAAGAAGAATAATTGATAACCGCAGTCAAGAAAGGCAGCAAGTGTGCATCTAAAGCAATAAAGTTCTGTGGAGTGTGTGATGATGTGTGGTCCAAGCCGGACGCATTGGTAGCAAAATCTTTAAAATCAAGCTTTCTAATATATATTGGTTGTCCATTCACAGAAGTAAGTTGAAGTATATCTTCAAAAATTATGATGTATGTTTTTCTAAATAAGTTATCTCATTCAATATGGTCACATGGTGATGATTTGTGGTGCACTGATTTAGTAATACCTTTGGTGCTGAGCTTGAACGTATCCTGTGATGATGCGTGGTCGGGAGGGAGGTACAGTAATTGAAGTAATGTCTTTTGTTGATTGAATTCTGCATCAATTCCATTTAACAGGGACAGTATGTCTCACTGTGACATAAAAGTGTTCACTCTTGACGATTTATAGTGCGCTGAGTAAGTAGTATCTTTGGCGTGAGCTTGTATGTGCCCTGTGCAGTGTAGATTGAAGGTAGTTGTTAACAGACATAGACAAATGTTTTTTGTCACTTATTTAAACAAAATGTGAAACACATATAGTAGAATTTTGTCTGCATTAAATAAATGAAGGCTGAAAATGTGAGGATATTGTGCAATTGTCTGTGTTTTAAGTAAATCAAGATTGTATTGAATGTTTTCTGTAGTTCTGGGGCTCTTGGTATCTAGTTTTGAACTCTACTGAGCGCAGAATTGATTGAAGCCACTTGTCTCCTTTCTGGTGAAGAATTGGCTTGGTAGTTTAGTCTGCCCTGTTCCCATGATGCACTGGGCCAGGGACAGACTGATTTGCATATAGCCAGGTTCTGAGCTGGGATGGGGCAGTGAGATAAATAACGGTGATGGATCAAGCCCTGATCTTTGGACTGGGTAAGAGTGGTCTGTTTAACTCAGACACTCTGTTCATCACCACCCCCTTTTTGTAAATCGTTTTTGGCCACTATAGGTGTGGCAGGGTATACTCAGACATGAGTCCCTTTCTCACTGCTCCATCAGGATTCAAGCAAGCCGGGCCGAAGAAGGCTGAAATGCCAGAAACCGGTCCCCGGTAGCTTGTCTCCTTTCTGGTGAAGAATTGGCTTGGTAGTTTAGTCTGCCCTGTTCCCATGATGCACTGGGCCAGGGACAGACTGATTTGCATATAGCCAGGTTCTGAGCTGGGATGGGGCAGTGAGATAAATAACGGTGATGGATCAAGCCCTGATCTTTGGACTGGGTAAGAGTGGTCTGTTTAACTCAGACACTCTGTTCATCACCACCCCCTTTTTGTAAATCGTTTTTGGCCACTATAGGTGTGGCAGGGTATACTCAGACATGAGTCCCTTTCTCACTGCTCCATCAGTATTCAAGCAAGCCGGGCCGAAGAAGGCTGAAATGCCAGAAACCGGTCCCCGGTAGCTTGTCTCCTTTCTGGTGAAGAATTGGCTTGGTAGTTTAGTCTGCCCTGTTCCCATGATGCACTGGGCCAGGGACAGACTGATTTGCATATAGCCAGGTTCTGAGCTGGGATGGGGCAGTGAGATAAATAACGGTGATGGATCAAGCCCTGATCTTTGGACTGGGTAAGAGTGGTCTGTTTAACTCAGACACTCTGTTCATCACCACCCCCTTTTTGTAAATCGTTTTTGGCCACTATAGGTGTGGCAGGGTATACTCAGACATGAGTCCCTTTCTCACTGCTCCATCAGGATTCAAGCAAGCCGGGCCGAAGAAGGCTGAAATGCCAGAAACCGGTCCCCGGTAGCTTGTCTCCTTTCTGGTGAAGAATTGGCTTGGTAGTTTAGTCTGCCCTGTTCCCATGATGCACTGGGCCAGGGACAGACTGATTTGCATATAGCCAGGTTCTGAGCTGGGATGGGGCAGTGAGATAAATAACGGTGATGGATCAAGCCCTGATCTTTGGACTGGGTAAGAGTGGTCTGTTTAACTCAGACACTCTGTTCATCACCACCCCCTTTTTGTAAATCGTTTTTGGCCACTATAGGTGTGGCAGGGTATACTCAGACATGAGTCCCTTTCTCACTGCTCCATCAGGATTCAAGCAAGCCGGGCCGAAGAAGGCTGAAATGCCAGAAACCGGTCCCCGGTAGCTTGTCTCCTTTCTGGTGAAGAATTGGCTTGGTAGTTTAGTCTGCCCTGTTCCCATGATGCACTGGGCCAGGGACAGACTGATTTGCATATAGCCAGGTTCTGAGCTGGGATGGGGCAGTGAGATAAATAACGGTGATGGATCAAGCCCTGATCTTTGGACTGGGTAAGAGTGGTCTGTTTAACTCAGACACTCTGTTCATCACCACCCCCTTTTTGTAAATCGTTTTTGGCCACTATAGGTGTGGCAGGGTATACTCAGACATGAGTCCCTTTCTCACTGCTCCATCAGGATTCAAGCAAGCCGGGCCGAAGAAGGCTGAAATGCCAGAAACCGGTCCCCGGTAGCTTGTCTCCTTTCTGGTGAAGAATTGGCTTGGTAGTTTAGTCTGCCCTGTTCCCATGATGCACTGGGCCAGGGACAGACTGATTTGCATATAGCCAGGTTCTGAGCTGGGATGGGGCAGTGAGATAAATAACGGTGATGGATCAAGCCCTGATCTTTGGACTGGGTAAGAGTGGTCTGTTTAACTCAGACACTCTGTTCATCACCACCCCCTTTTTGTAAATCGTTTTTGGCCACTATAGGTGTGGCAGGGTATACTCAGACATGAGTCCCTTTCTCACTGCTCCATCAGGATTCAAGCAAGCCGGGCCGAAGAAGGCTGAAATGCCAGAAACCGGTCCCCGGTAGCTTGTCTCCTTTCTGGTGAAGAATTGGCTTGGTAGTTTAGTCTGCCCTGTTCCCATGATGCACTGGGCCAGGGACAGACTGATTTGCATATAGCCAGGTTCTGAGCTGGGATGGGGCAGTGAGATAAATAACGGTGATGGATCAAGCCCTGATCTTTGGACTGGGTAAGAGTGGTCTGTTTAACTCAGACACTCTGTTCATCACCACCCCCTTTTTGTAAATCGTTTTTGGCCACTATAGGTGTGGCAGGGTATACTCAGACATGAGTCCCTTTCTCACTGCTCCATCAGGATTCAAGCAAGCCAGGCCGAAGAAGGCTGAAATGCCAGAAACCGGTCCCCGGTAGCTTGTCTCCTTTCTGGTGAAGAATTGGCTTGGTAGTTTAGTCTGCCCTGTTCCCATGATGCACTGGGCCAGGGACAGACTGATTTGCATATAGCCAGGTTCTGAGCTGGGATGGGGCAGTGAGATAAATAACGGTGATGGATCAAGCCCTGATCTTTGGACTGGGTAAGAGTGGTCTGTTTAACTCAGACACTCTGTTCATCACCACCCCCTTTTTGTAAATCGTTTTTGGCCACTATAGGTGTGGCAGGGTATACTCAGACATGAGTCCCTTTCTCACTGCTCCATCAGGATTCAAGCAAGCTGGGCCGAAGAAGGCTGAAATGCCAGAAACCGGTCCCCGGTAGCTTGTCTCCTTTCTGGTGAAGAATTGGCTTGGTAGTTTAGTCTGCCCTGTTCCCATGATGCACTGGGCCAGGGACAGACTGATTTGCATATAGCCAGGTTCTGAGCTGGGATGGGGCAGTGAGATAAATAACGGTGATGGATCAAGCCCTGATCTTTGGACTGGGTAAGAGTGGTCTGTTTAACTCAGACACTCTGTTCATCACCACCCCCTTTTTGTAAATCGTTTTTGGCCACTATAGGTGTGGCAGGGTATACTCAGACATGAGTCCCTTTCTCACTGCTCCATCAGGATTCAAGCAAGCCGGGCCGAAGAAGGCTGAAATGCCAGAAACCGGTCCCCGGTAGCTTGTCTCCTTTCTGGTGAAGAATTGGCTTGGTAGTTTAGTCTGCCCTGTTCCCATGATGCACTGGGCCAGGGACAGACTGATTTGCATATAGCCAGGTTCTGAGCTGGGATGGGGCAGTGAGATAAATAACGGTGATGGATCAAGCCCTGATCTTTGGACTGGGTAAGAGTGGTCTGTTTAACTCAGACACTCTGTTCATCACCACCCCTTTTTTGTAAATCGTGAAGCCACTTCTCAGCACACATAGTTAAGAGAAATTTACATAGAAAACTAAATTGAAGTTGTGAACCCTGCTGTCTGTAATGTAGATCGAAGGTACTAATTGGTAGAAACATTGATGAATGGTTTTTTGTACAGTTAACAGAATCGTAGGACAGAGTAGAATTGTATCTGCGTTAAGGAAAACAATGTTGAATGTAATGCTGTCCTTAATGTAGAATGAAAGCGGAATAGAAGTTGTGAACCCAGCTCTCCGCTGTGTAGATTGAAGGTAGTTGTTGACAAAAAGATTGGTCAATGAAAGTTGTGAACCCAGCTGTCTGCAGTGTAGATTGAAGGCAGTTGTTGACACAAAGATCGATGATTGCTATTTTGTCACAGTTAAGAGAATCGGGGGACACAGTATAATTGTCTCTGCCTTAAGGAAAGCAAGGCTGATTGCAATGCTATCCTTAATGTAGAAGGAAAGCTGAATTGAAGTTGTGAATACAGCTGTCCCCAGTGTAGATTGAACGCAGTTGTTGACACAAAGATCGATGAATGCTATTTTATCTTAGTTAACAGAGTCTGAGGACACAGTATAATTGTCTCTGCGTTAAGGAAAGCAAGGCTGAATATAATGCTGTTCTTAATCTAGAAGGAAAGCTGATTTGAAGTTGTGAAGTGAGCTGTCTGCAATGTAGATTGAGGGCAGTTGTTGACACAAAGATTGATGAATGCTATTTTGTGAAAGTTAACAGTATCTAAGGACGCAGTATAATTGTGTCATCTTAAGGAAAGTAAAGCTCAATACAATGGTGTCCTTAATGTAGAAGGAAAGCTGAATTGAAGTTGTGAACTGAGCTGTCCGTAGTGTAGATTGAAAGCTCTAGTGAGCAGTTATAGATGAATACTATTTGTGACATTCTTTTACAAAATCGGAAGACATGAAATCCATTCGTTTCTACCTTAAATAAAGCGAGGCTGAATTCAATGTTTTCTGTAGTAGTGGAGCTCTTGCTATGAAGTTTTAATTTTTACTGACTGCAGAATATATTTTGAAGTTTGTTGTAAGGACAGATATTGAAGATAATTTTAGTTCTAAAGCTGAGTTGAAGTTGTGAACCCTTCTGTCCGCAGTGTAGATTGAAGGCAGTTGTTGACACAAAGGTCGATGAATGCCATTTAGTCACAGATAATAGAATCTCAGGATACAGTATAATTGTGTGTGCCTTAAGGAAAGCAAGGCTAAATACAATGCTGTCCTTAATGTAGAAGAAAAGTTGAATTCAAGTTGTGAACTCGGCTGTCCAGAGTGTAGATCGAAGGTAGTTGTTGACAGAAAGATCGGTCAATGCAAGTTGTGAACCCAGCTGTCCGCAGTGTAGATTGAAGGTAGTTGTTGACAGAAAGATCAATGAATGCTATTTTGTCACAGTTAACAGAATGTGAGGATACAGTACAATTCATGTATTTATTTATTTATTCAAGAGTTTTATATAGCGCTGGCTAGACCCGGAGGTTATAGAGCGCTTCACATGAGCATCAGATCATAGTTACAAGTTACATCACTACAAAGGTTACACAGTTCTTAGAGCATGGCAACATAGTTACATGTAAGGTCAAGATACACACTAAGCACAAATATGAAAGGGGAAAAGCAGGCAAGGTGAGAGATTCAGGGGAGGGGGGGTTGGAGCACGGGAAGTAGACAGATAATGAGGGCGGGAAAGGGGAGGGGAGGGTGAGAGACACAGCATGGGAAGAGGAGGGGAAGGGTGATGGGGACACAAACCGGTAGACGAGTCAAGGCAATGTCCAAGGTTCAGTAAGCTGTGATCCCAGGGCAGACAAGGGGAGAGATTCAGGGTAGAGAGGATAGGGGCTAGGGAAGAGACAATAAGGAGAGACAAAAAAAAGTCTGCCTAAAGACCGACTGGGTAGGTGACGACCAAGGAGGAAATCCTCGGCCCATCTCCCCTATAGCTAAGCAATTGTCTCTGCCTTAAGGAAACCAAGGCTGAATACAATGCTGTCCTTAATGTAGAGTGAACGCTGAATTCAAGTTGTGAACCCAGCTGTCCGCAGTGTTGATTGAAGGCAGTTGTTGAGACAAAGGTCGATGAAAGCTCTTTTGTCACTGTTTGCATAACCTGAGGACACAGTATAATTGTCTCTGCCTTTAGGAAAGAAAGGCTGAATACAATGCTGTCCTTAATGTAGACGGAAAGCTGAATTCAAGTTGTGAACTCGGCTGTCCACAGTGTAGATCGAAGGTACTAATTGACACAAACATTGATGAATGCTATTTTGTACAGTTAACAGAATGTGATGACAGAGTAAAATTGTCTCTGCCGTAAGTAAAGCAAGGCTGGATTCAATGCTGTCATTAAAGTAGAAGGAAAGCTGAATTGAAGTTGTAAACCCTGATGTCTGCAATGTATATTGAAGGTGCTACTCGACACAAACATTGATGAATGTTATTTTGTACAGTTAACAGAATCTGAGAACATAGTACAATTGTCTGTGCCTTAAATAAATTGAGACTAATATGTCGTACTCTGTTTTAACACCTTGACTGCTGCTCAGATTTATCACCAGTGCTGGGCCCCAATGTTAATGGGTGTGGTCATGACGGAATGGTTCCGTCATGAGCACAGCTCAACCGATGCTCATGACGGAACCATTCCGTCATGAGCATCGAAGGGGTTAAGAGTTTGCAGCATTCTTAAATGCACAAAGGCAAGAATTAAGTTTAATACCATGCTTATGTCATCAATAATGAGAAGTTTCATTTACTTCAAGAGTCTTCACAACAAGCTTCTCCAGATATCTTGTGGTATTGTAATTTGTTGTTATGTTCCATAGGTAGTATAAGTAAATAATGTAATGTAAAATTGGTAATGTTAACATTTGGTTATATTTTTAATATAAGGAAGTTATTACAAATATGCAATAGGGAAATTATGCTGAATATGGAACTATTCTACAAGAAATAAGAATTGGAGAAATGACTGAACATGTCAAAGAAGTTTTGCAAAGACGATTAGTTTGAAATGTGTTTCCAAAAGAAAATATTGTTGCTAAGCTTGTAGGTACTTTTAAAATAATTGACAATCCCAGTGAAGAAAAGCAGCAAGTGTGAAAATATCCTACTTCATTCGGCCGGGGTACTAGGTACAATAAAAAGGTTCGATAAAGGTCCTTGACTTTGAATCAGAAAATGAGATTGAACAATAATTGATAACCCCTAGCCAAGAAAGGCAGTTAGTGTGCAAATGTTCACTGCCTTCGGCCGGAGTCGTAGGTACAACAAAAAGCCTCAATAAAGGGCCACGAGTTTGTATCAGAATATGAAATTCACGAACAATTGATAACCCCAGCCACGAAAAGTAGCAAGTGTACAAATTTCCTACTGCCTTCTGTCAGTGCAGTATCTATATGAAAAAGGCTTGATAAAGGACCTTGACTTTGAATCAGCACATTCGCCACATTCTCATGAAAGATATCAATTCTCGTCTCTCAGCAGTATAGTATTGACAGTGGACTTCGGTTTGAAAGCAGTGGGGGTTGCTATTGTCACCTTGGTAGAACTTTCAAATGTGTTTGCTTGGCCGGTCCCGAATGGATTTAGACCTTCCTGATTTACATTGTAAGTGCCCTCTTCCCACATGTCCTGTAGTTCACTGATTAAATTCATGTTGGATTGTGTTTGACCGGGTGCCTGATCCTCCGATATGATTTCACGTTTTGATTCACTGTTGTCATCATCTTTTATGGGATTTAGAATGAAACATTTTTTCAATTTCAGATTTCTCACTGCCTTGTATATATCTAGTCTTAAGTTTGGATAGGTAAAGTTCTTAGCCAGACAGTAGGAAAGGCCCAGGCTCAGTATTTGCTTGTCATCCTCATTGAGTTCAACATTTGTAAAGTTCATAATTGTTGGGTTTTTTTGTCCTCATTTGTGCGATCTTTATAGTTTTTTGCAAGCCAGGTCACCCCATTGAGGAAAGTGGACTGACCAGGTAAGAGAGGCATGACCATGTCTAAAAGACCTACAAATTCTTTCGAATCCACCTTCATGTAGCCACCCTGATGAATCCTCCAAAATTGAATGATCGCGTTTAGTAAAATCATTGGACATCCCTTGCTACCCTATGCCATATTCTTGTCCCAAAGGTCCAAGTATTTTGTACATTTGCACACCCCCCTAATTGTATCTAGTTTTTTAAACTTATTGACTTGGGAAAGCCAGTCATCCTCTTTAGGAGGGGATGGAAGAATCCAATGTCTGCACACCTTGCGTCTAGCCAATTACATTCAGGTAAATAAGAGGCATTTCTGATTTTTGTTTAAAGCAATACCAGGATCATTACTATCTAAAATGCCGAAGATAACATTAAAAGAGCTTACCCTCATATCAATGTTCAAGGCTTTAAAAACTGTCTTACCGATCTCCTTCCAGTAGGTATCTAGATGTGCACACAGATGAAACATGTGGATGACATTTGCCTTCATTTTGCCATATTTGGGGCATTTTCTCATCACCTGGTTATTTATTTTTGTTAACCTCTCCGGCGTCCATGAAGATCTGTGCACAGTAAAGAGATGGTTTCTCCAAAGGGGTGCAGAAACTATAATAAACCATAAAAAAGTGCAGGATACTTCTCTTAGTTGTTGTAAGTCTTGAGCTGGGAAGATCTTCTTCCAAGTGTCATCCAGTGTGTTAAAGTCTGTCTTATCCCTTTGGATCAAGTACCAGTACCATTTCAAAACTTCTTTTGGAGCTGGGTCTTTTAGTATGTCTTCCTCTAATTCTTCAGTATTGTCTGACATTTTCTCTTGTTCCTTGCACCAGCTAGCCAGCTGATAGTATTTAAACTTTGAAATAGTAGCATTGGTCCTTTCCAGTAATGCATTCCAGCTTATTAAATTACTGTGTTCTATGAGCTCCACCATCTCGATATCCCAGCTTTTTTTAAAGGGTCTGCGAGGGAATCCTTCAAGCATTCTGGTGTACCCAGGAAGTTCCATATTGGTGCATACATGCTGTCGTATGGGAGCATCCATGTTTTCCTTAGTTCGTAACATACTTTGTACGCTGACTTTAAAACCTCGGGGTGACCAAACGCATACAGACAAAAATCATTGTTGGTTACGGCTTTCCAATAGGCAGTATAGAGATTTTGCGATTTAAAAAGTATCCTGATATTTTTGAAGTTGAAGGCTTTATAGTATGTCAAGAGGTCTGAGCTAGCTATCCCCTCTCGGTTTTTCTTTTGACATAGTTTTTACCATGCTATCCTAACACTTCTGGAGGCCCAAATGAAGGTGTTTATTGCACTCTAAATCTTTCTTAACTTCTGTGGTTTAATTTCCAAAGGAATTGCATTGAAAAGAAACATAAACTTTGGCAAAATGGCCATTTTAATAACATTTGTTTTCCATATAAACGTGAGAGATAAACTGCTCCATGCCTTTAATAGTTTCCTCACCTCCTTGACTTTTAGCTCCAGATTCATTTGGGCAATCTCATCGAGGTTATTTAAAACTTCTATTCCCAAATATTTGATTTTAATATTTGATTTTAATACTGGTGTCATGGTGTTCCAGTGCAACACCTCGGTCTTCTGGTAATTAATTTGATACCCAGAAATACTCCCAAAATCAGTTATAAAGGCTGTTATGCTATTGAGAGAGTTGTTGAAGTTGCTTGTATATATCATTAGATCATCAGCGTATAATGCAACTTTCAAATTCCATCCATTAAAACAAAAGGAAATAATGTAATGGGAGCTCCTTATCTTGTCAGCCAAGGGTTCTATATATAGATTGAAGAGGTGGGGAGAGAGTGGGCTTCCCTGCCTTGTGCCTCTTTAAATCTGGAAGCTTTTTGACAATCGGCCGTTAATGAGTATTCTTACCACGGGACTTGAATAGATGTTTCTAATAGCTCTTAAAAAATTATTCCCTAGGCCATAGTAAAGAATGACTTCTTGTAGAAAGGACCAATTCACACGGTCAAATGCTTTGGCAGTGTCAAAAGTGAGGAAAGCCCTTCTGGTTATCATGAATAGTATTGTTTGATAGAGAGCCCAGCCTTCTTGCCAAGATCTGCATAAATATTTTATAGTCATTTTTAAGGAGCGATATCGGCCTGTACGATTCGCAATTGAGGGGATCTTTGCCCGGTTTTAAAATTAAGCTGATAGTTGCCTCATTCCAGGTTAATGGGGGTAAGGAGCCTTCCAAGTAAATAGTAATAAACAAATCAGATGGTACAGTGGCTAAAGAGTCTTTTAAACTAAATAAAGTTCATTTGGGATAGCATCTGGACCAGCGGCCTTTCCTTTTTTCAGTTTACTTATCACCTCCATAACCTCCTCTGTTGTAATAGCTGCATTTAGCGAGTCACATAAATCTATGTCTAATTTTGGGAGTTGTGATTTCCTAAAATAGGTGCTTATAGCTGAAGGTGAGGGCACGAGATCTTCATCATACAATGACTGAAAGAAGTCTACAAATGCATCTTCTATACCTGCCATGTCTTCTACTCTTCTTCCATTGGTGCCCTTATTTATTGCCATGATTTTAATCCTATTAGAATCAGTCTTACGGTTCCAAGCTAACAGTTTCCCACTGTTTTCTCCATATTCATAATTTGATAGGCAACTAGCTTGCTACTTATTCCTAACTCTTTCCTCCAAAAACAGTGCTAAGTCATTCTTCTTCTCTATTAGCTCTCCCTTAATTTACCTTTTTTCTTCCTCCAAGGTTTCTGTTTCTAACTTCTCCTGTTTTTTTAATATTTCAGACTCTAGCTGGGAGATTTTCTGAATCCTTTCCTTATTACTGCTTATTGCCAAGTCAATTAGAACCCCTGTAAGCACCGCTTTGTATCCATCCCAAGTTACATTAGATGGAACTTCCCCATTTTTGTTATCCTTAAAGTAGTTTACAGTTGAAGTTTTTATTTTTTCTATTACTTCAGGATCCAATAAGAGAGTACGATCAAGCGTCTATCTTTACTCACCCTGCATTTGATTAAGACATACATCTAGCTGGACTAACAAGTGATCAGTGACAGGTGTGCAGGAGGGTGTAAAACTTTTTTTAACAAGTTTGTTAAGAAGTTTATCAATTAAGAAGGAATCAATTCTAGAGGCATGACCGTATTTATGGTTCCTATAAGTAAATCTGTTGTTAAAATCTCCTTTAGTTTCCGAAATATCAACCAGCCCCAAATTCTCTCTTAGTCTGCTTACCCACTCTCTCATTTTAGGAAGATTTAATGCCCTGTTTGGTGGATGTCTATCCTTTATGGGATTTAATAATATATTAAAGTCGCCGCCTATTATAATCAGAATGGACATTGTTATTAATTGCATATATAAAGATAGAAGAGGTGTGGGGTCGTCTGTGTTAGGGTCATAGTACCCTACAACAGCTAGAGAGATGTCACCTAGCTTGATTTTGGCTATAGCACATCTGCCTTTTGAGTCTGTGCTACTTTCTGTTAAAGTTATATTTGAAGGATTTTTAATAATGATTGAGACACCTTCAATATTACATGACTGGGCTGTACAGACACTATTCCCAATCCACTTCTCATGTTTTATCATTTCATACCACTCTTCTTTAAGGAGGTGGTTTTCTTGTATTATTATTTATGTTATGTCGATCCTTACTAGCTTAAGATATTCAAAGATATTTTGTTGCCTTTTCCTTGTTCTCAGCCCACTAACATTCCATGACATGATTTAAAATCTTTTTTCCCAAATGCTCCCCACCCAAAAAAACGTATTTAAAGCTTGTTAAAAAAAATACAATAAACCCTTGCCCCTACCCCCACCCTGGAGAACCCTCCCTGCAGTCATCGGGCAAGCTTGTTACCCTGTTTGAGGTTCGCTATTGTGAGGTATTACATTAAATTACATTATTTTTGCGCTTACAACTTCCCATTATGGGTTCTTTTTAGCTTTTATTCTTTCTAAGACTGATTCTGCATCTTTCGGCTCCCTAATATTATAGGTTTGGTTGTTCCACATTATGTGCAGGACGGCCGGAAATTTCATTTTTACTGTTGAGCCTTCACTTCTCAAGTCTGGCATGTACTTTCTGTGGAAAAAGATTATTTCTCGTAGTTTACGTCCCATCATACACCCTCTCAGTCACGTCCCCGAGCCCATCATGTCGGAAAACAAGCAAACGAGAACACGAGCAAACCTGATCACGCGCACACAAAAGTTGCACATGCACTCTCCTTCCTCTAAAATTCAAAGGTACATTCTTAAGGCTAAGGCGATGTCGAGAAACAGCTTCCTCACTCAAACTGTACATTCCTATGGTTAAGCCGATTCCGAGAACAAGACCCCCCATTTGTAACCATTTCCCTATAATCGGGCCGATTCCGAGAAATAGGCACCCGTTTTGCTAAACCACGACAGCCAATTCCGAGAAGAAGAGCCCCCGTTTGCTGAAAGACACGACACCAGACATCCTGTCAATGACCAGTTCTCCCTTTTCTCTCTCTCTCTCTCTCTCTCTCTCTCTCTCTCTCTCTCTCTTATCTAAGGAACTAGCCTAGGATTATTTCTCAATGCTAGCTTCTGCCGTGACTTCCTCATGATTAAAGACACAATCACGCTTCTTCCTGTCATGACTTCTGTATGATTTTGACACAGTAACGTTGCTATGATTTCTGTAAAATGACGACACGGCTATCCGAGTTTTACTGACTTCTGTATTGTTACAAACGCAGCTATCCGAGTTTTGCTCAAGGGAAGCTCCTTCCTCTTTTCTGTGTATAAATACCATGTCCTCTTAGATGAAAGTTAGAGATTCTTCCGACCCTCCTTAGGTGACGGAGCTCTCCCTTAACTCGAGTTACTGAATAAAGACCCTTTATTCAACCCACCACGGACTCTGCTCTTCATACTTGATCTTATTGATATTATAGAAATTCCGATCAAGGTAAATTACTAAAATATTTACCAGAGCAAATTGGCACCTGAACAGGTACTTCCCTTTCTCCCCACACGCCGGTGATGCGGACCCAAACCGGTCTCTTCAAGACATCGACGGACTTCAAAAGAGTGCATGCTGCAGGGTGTTCCTGCATGAACTCCTTCATGTCCGAGAGAGGCTGTACCGAGGTCTGAGCATCCATACGAGGCGGTGAGGACGACAGCGGAAGTCTCGACCCAGAGCCCGAAACCTGTGAAGATTGCCGAGTCCGAGGTCTTCAGTATCCCGCCAAGTCCCCCGATCAAGAGCGCAGCGCAACTAGGCCAGTGTCCAGATCTTCAAGATCTTCAAGTTCTCTGCACCTCGGTGAGTACTGCTGGGGGTGTATCAAGACCGGTTCTGATTTTTCAGAGCACGGTCAAGACGGGTTCTGATTTTTCAGAGCACGGTCAAGACGGGTTCTAGGTTTCTAGAAAACGGTATGTTTGTATTCTGATACTCAGGATATATCAAGTTATCAAGTGTAAGTTTTTGTTGTTTGTTGCTTGTTGTCACTATGCCTTTGTTTTCAAAGTTATGTAAACTGGGTACCCGGAGGGGGTTACTGGAACAAGATGTACCAGTCCCCCCAAATGATACTCCTGGTTTCCTTATGTACACCAAGTATGGCATAGGTGCCGTTTTGTACTTGGATTTGTGGAAAGAGTACACTCAAGATTTAGAAATTGCGATTAGATGGCCAAAGAGTGGAACATGGGATTTGAATTGTATCATGGCAGATGAAAAGAAATGTTGGGAAAAGAAAGCAAGACCCTCGATGTTAGAAAGTATTAAATTATGGCGAAAGGAAGCACATCAAAGGGAACAGAAAGAGCAAAGGAAAGTAGAGAAAGCAAATAGAATGTCAGAAGAAAGTAAGATGAGAAAGTTACGAGAACAAAATGCGGATATTAATTTTGAACAAATAAAGAGGGAGGCCTCGGCCTCCGTAACAGGAATGTATCCCGTCCTTTCACAAAAGACAGAGTCCGATGATAACCCTAGTATTCCCACAGCACCCCCATGTCCTAAAACTCCTTCTGCTCCTAAAGACTTCATTACCACCTACTTAATGGAACCTCCATTTCCCTTTTTGTATCTACAGGTTGAGTTGCTTCACTTGACTCACCACATTCTCATGAAAGATATCAATTGAGCCTCTCAGCAATATAGGATTGAAGGTGGACTTCGGTTTAAAAGCAGTGAGGGTTGCTATTGTCACCCTGGTAGAACTTTCAAGTGTGTTTGCTTGGCCGATCCCGATTGGATTTACACCTTCCTGATTTACATTGTTAGTGCTCTCTTCCCACATGTCCTGTAGTTCACTGATAAAATTCATGTTGGATTGTGTTAGAGTGGGTGCCTGATACTCCAATATGATTTCACGATTCGATTCACTGTTGTCATCATCTTTTTTGGGATGTAGAATGAAATATTTTTTCAATTTCAGCTTCCTCACTGCCATGTATATATCTAGTCTTAAATTTGGATAGTTAAAGTTCTTAGCCGGTCAGTAGGAAAGGCCCAGGCTCAGTATTTGCTTGTCATCCTCACTGAGTTCAACATTTGTCAAGTTCATCATCATTTTGTTGTTGTTGGTATTAGGGTGGATACTTATCTTCTCTTTCGCCAGCCCAAATTTCCCCTTTTCCGCTGTGTTGACTCTTTTCTTTGGGGCTTGTCGTTTCTTTCTGTTCCAGTTTTGGATGCTGCTTGATTGTTTCTGTTTGTGCGTGGTCGGAGAGTTTGTCTCCGGTCGGTCACTAAAAAACCCACCTCATCTCTTAGCGAAATCTTTAGGCCCCCCAATGTTTGAGCTTGTCGTGCCGTACTGGTTTCTCTTTCAGACTCGCTGTCAATAGCTAAATTTATTCCAGATTGTGATGAGTCCGAATTAGGTATTGGGTTTTTAGAAGTGCTGGCTGTTGATTTTTTAGATTTTTTGTATTTGGATGATCTCAATGCTTCGTACTTGCGTGCAAATGTAAGGATTCGCCCTTGCTCATAATCACACTTATCCCTGTGAAATGTAAATGTCTTTCTTTGTTTTATTTTTTCCTCTTCTTTTTTCAATCGTAGCATCATATCGTGTCTGAGTTTGCTTTTTTCATCAGTGTCAATAGTTGATTGCAAATCTTCATTGATTTTATCTATTTCCTCTAACAAGGTAGCTCTATCGATGTCGGCATACCTAATAAGTATGAGTACAAGGCGTTTGGATGATTCTAGATTGGATTCTGCCCACTCCTTCATCATAAGTGGGTTTGGGTTCTCATAGTTGGGTGCCATGAGAATCCTTAACCGACGAGGGATTTGGTTTGCTCACTGCGCATTTTTTTCTTCAAGGTTTTAATTTTTTTTTCTTTTAAGGTGTTATCATTAGGGGTTGTGAGTTGGTTCTTGTGGCACTTAAAATACTTGTTGGGCAGTTATTAAACATTTAAAGAGCTGCCGTTTTTCGGTTGTGTATCATGTCAGCCGACACACACATACACACAGACACATGTCCCATAATAATGTAATTTGGAGCAAAAGTACTTCTCAATGCCCATTGACACATTTCTTATTATAGTGCAAACTTCAAAAACCTCAAATGCTGTATTATTACTACAGTATAGCAAAGTTGCCATAAAAACCTCACATATTGCATATTACAATGACTTTGCATAGGGAAATACCTCTGATAATAGTCTCAAGGTCTCTTTAATGTAATTTTTCTCCATAGCTCTAATTTAACCTCTTGCACCCTAGTTTATGTTAAATATATTCTTTTAAAACAACTATATATTTATGAATAAAAATCATGGCATAAACAATGTATGCAGATATGCAGGGTGTAGTTACCCATATTCAACGGTACATAAACGGTCCCTACTTGGTAGGGTTCATAAACCCGTAGTGAGTGGTGAATCATGGGTAATTTTGAAGGCATGGAGATACGTATTGCTTAGTAAGGGTCACGTGAGTAGTTTTGCTGGTTGCTCTGCCTTCACTCTGGAAGCAGAAACACCAGCAGACACCAAAGAGCGATCGAATTTCGCTCTGAGGCGCAGCTTCCCGCTCTCACCCGTTTCAAATGCAATTATGCTGTTGTAAATTGGGCTTCACATGAGGTTACTTCATTGTTTGTTTTCTGTCAGTGTAAACAGAGCAATGAAAAGAGCAGGTGCTTCTAAATGGTCCTCTGTGTTTCAGGAAATCATCTCTCGGCCTCAGACTTACAAAGCAGACTCTCATCATGCTTTATTTCAATACATTCTCAGCGTATATTGCCTTTGATCAGCTGTGCAATACACAGAAAGTCATGCATGTGCATTAATTGACCCGTATTCACACAACAGCCTCCTCTCAACTACGTTGAATGTTTCTTACTACAAACCAATAAAGCTAGAAAACAGACTGTTATAGTATAGTCCCTTTTCTGCATCCCCCCATCTCTTGCTATATTCATCATAAAAATACAATTTAAAGTGTCACCGAATTTATGGTATGGAGTGGTGGGAGTACCCCACAACAGATTTCACTGCATAAATAAAGCAGTGGAGAGGGTGAAATATTTAGGGTCAGGAAATAATTTCTGGAGCAGGCAATATGATTCGAAGTGGGGCTACTATTTGCAATCTACACAGTCCTGGGAGCTGTTGTCCATGGGGTCTATCGAATTACAGCTGCGAGCCCTCACTCTATCAGTGGAGGAATTTGTAACTGGAAAAGTTAAGAATGTAATTATTTTGAAAATGTTTAAATATGAATTACAAATGTTGCTAGTTAGTTCTTGAAGTAATAGGCTGGGGTTTGGTGTTCAAAATGATATCCGAAATACAAAATACAGCACGCAAGGCCAGCTTTCGTTATGACAAAAAATTATTCCATAACTTAACCGCATTCGGGTTCAATGTTTGTGGTCCTATACATGGAAAAAACTTCACTCTTATTTCATAATGTTTCATGAGCATAAAATGGGGAGATTTCTTTTCTATTTTAGAGGTGTCCGTTTACTATTAAGATTTAGTATTTGCCCCTCTCTGCAATTTGTTTGACAGAAATGCTTGAGTGGAATGTTTATTCAAAGACTGTAAAAACATTAGATGATTACCTTTTGTAGTGTTGAATTATTATTGTGTTTTTATTTTTTGATCTTCTTACATTTGTATTTAGTATTTTTATCATTTCAATGATAACATGCCATATTTGTTTTAGATGTGTAAATTGCTTTGCTCTCCGATGGAATCAGTGAACATACGCTAAATTAACTGAGCTGAATGTGGGTGTGGATGAGTGTATGGACGACTGTGTTTTTATGAGACTACATGCAGACAAGGTGGAGAGGGTGAAGACTGTCCACATGGGTCTCTGTCAAGTAAACTTGTCTCTTATTTTGTTGCTTTTGCGAGGATGCATCAGACAAAACTATTTTATTTTAGCAAAGTCTTTCTTACATAAAGGGTCAGTGAAGGAGGAGCTGCCACAACAGCATACGCCTCCTTACTTTTCCTCAAACAGTCAACATCCTGGGAATGTGTTATTTAGAACAGCCTTAACCCTATTGGAATGGTGCATTTTTTTCCCAAAGTAGCATTTGTGAGTTCCCCCAGTACTGAAAGAAACAACTCAATAGGTGTTAGGCGAAGAGTAGTAGCAGCTTTGCTGTGTACTTTGTAATTTTCTGTCTCTTGGTAAAACCAACTGACCGCTGTGGATAGTGCAGTTTAGTAAAGAAGACAGTGGCGGCCTCCACAAAACTCCAGTGGTGAACATGGGGGTAAGGGAGATACAATAATAAAAAAAATCTTATATGTCTTGCCACTGATATATGTCGGTGCTCTTCTTCACTCCTGATGGTGTCCCCACTGTCCCTGGGACACCAGCAGAGGCTCCCCACCCAATACAGACGCTGCTGTTATAGAAAGAGAGCAGCACCAGGATTGGTCTGAGGTGCCTCATTTGCCGATCAGACAGTGTGTTAGTGCTGTAGTGTCCTGCAGGACACGTTCTAGTGTTCAGCAGGAAGTTGTATCCCTAGCCACTCCCTCGAGGGCTGGACACACTTGCACCCCCACACCCATCCATCACGGGTGACATGAGTGACGTGGCCCCGCCAATAAAAGGGCCAGAGTGCACGTGCTCGTGGCCAGTTATCCCATCATGCTACCGGCTGTCTGTGTCCATCCTTTCTCACCATTTGGGCCGGAGGCCCAACACCACATTGGCAACGAGGTGGGTAGCTAACCCTGCATGCCTGCCGCTCTGCTTTATTGTTCCTCGTGGGGGAGGAAATTAACTTGGCAAGCTATACCCCCGGTGAGCCGTCTACAGCCACCTCTGTCTGCAGAGGGGACTGAGCCCCTCGTGTCACTCGGTTGCCGCCTCCTAAACTCGAGAGGATTAGCGGTGCCTGCACGGGCTGCTCACACACACCCATTGCCAGCACGAGAGCCGTGGCCATGCTGAGGGGGAGGAACTGCCTGAATCGCCGCCCACTGCCTGAATTGGTGTTACGGGGAAGGTCTGGGCAGACGCCTGCAGGCACCCACACACTGCCGCTGCAGCCCAGATGCTGGCCAGCCAGAGGAAGGTCAGTGGCCAAGAAAGCAGACAGAATCAAAGAAACTTGCTTCTGCCAGCGCTGCATGAGAGCACCTGGGGCTCAGACCCTCTGAGTACTCATGCCCTGAGGCGTCCACAGGCTCTTGTTGCACCTACAACAGAGGGAGAAGGGACGCGACCAACCACCGCACCGACAGCAGCAGCCTGCGACCAGAGCCGTTTGCTTCATCGGAGAACGGGGAGCAGCTGCACAGCATAAATGTCCCATTATCCTGTTCTCACACCCCTGCATCTCAGCCGCCGGGATCAAGTGAACAACGGCGTACCAAGTAGCACGATGCAGAGCCATCCCTGTCCTGGCATCCCACATGAGGCTAGCAATCATACACAACCACCCGATATGAGCGAGCCCCGCCCGCCAGTTGGTCTGACTCCCAGCCTCAAGTAAAGCCGCAGTACTCCCTCGGACACACCCGGACAGTAGCACCAAGGAAAATAAAGAGACAGACACTTACTGCCACCGCCGTGCCCCACCTCGCACCAGCATTTGTCTCTACAGTGCCCACGGGACAGCAAGGCCTACAGCAGGTGAGAGGATACCCCAGCCGTGTGGGACACGTCTGCGAGGGAAAGTGCTGAGCGAATGCGACCCCATGCCGATATTCCCTGGACCCGCAGCACACTATACGAACTCACGAGGGACACCAGCAGCACTACCTCAGTGTTCCCCGCATAAGCTACAAAGTCCTGGTGAAAGAGAAAGGGACCACGGTGAGGAGCCTACAGCGCCGCCCAGTTTGCCACCCACACCTTGGCCAGCAACCCCTGCCTCTACCTGTGGCAAACGGTTCCACCTACCTCCACAGACAACCTACAGCCCACAGGGTGGCCTCACCACATCGCAGGCAGGTAGGACGTCAGGACCGGCACAAACAGAGTGCTACACTGACACCCGGTGGCCACCTGCGGTACTGCAACCACCGTAACACAGAACACATTGGAGAAACAGCCTACAGTGCAAAACCAACAGGACAGTAAATGCACCAGGGCAGGGGGATCGAAGCCCACGCACCCACAGAACCGCTGCAACCAGGAACAAGGCTGAGCTACAGCAAATACCTCAGACCCCCACATGAGTAGCGGGGCCAGCTCACTTTCCCCTGGTGCCAAGTGCACCACACGGTATTCCCAGCTCCCACACTGTGGCAACCGACAGCTATGCACTGAGGGATAGGCGTACTGCCTGGCCAGTGCGGATAGCCAGCGCACCCCGCGATCGTCAGTCCTAGAACCACCATAGGCCGGAGGAGAAGCCCTGACACTCCTCTACCTTTCAGGAAGTAGCGGGATCAGCAAGAGGAAATTGCTAAGTGAGTGAGCCACGCAAGAGGATCCACACAGGCATATCTTAAGAGTGGTCCAGCACTGACTGACTGCCCACCGCGATCGACGTCAGCAGATCAACGTCAGCAGATCAGCGTCAAGTGTGGCTACACTGCACCCTACAGACCAACAGTACTAGAGATCAACACAGCACTCAGCTAACCAGCCGGCAAAAGCAGTCAACAGACCCCAGAGAGCACGCCACCATTAGGAGAGACAATGCCTGTTCACTCCCAGTCTCTGAGACAGACTGCACCAGGCACAGCAAGATATGCCTCAGAGGGGAGTACTCAGAGAGTGGCTCTCTGCACCCTGCAAGCGAAAGGCAAAGTGAGCATGGGACTCATGTCTGAGCATACCCTACCAACTTATGGCAAACAAAGTGGTACAAAAGGGGGTGGTGATGGACGGAGCATCTAAACCAATCAAACACTCACACCCAGTCCACAGATCTGGATTTAATCCATCACCGTTCTTTAGCCCACTCCAGTTCAGGCATGGTGTTTGCCCCTGGATTCAAGCAAGCCTGGTTGAAGATGGATGGAATGCCATAACCCGGTCCTAGGAAGCTTGTTTCCGGTCCAGGGAAGGCATGGCTTGGCAGTTCGGGCTGGACTGTTCCCATGAGGCACAGGGTCGAACTGATTTGCATATGGCCATGTCTGAACTGGGGTGGCAGAGTGGGCTAAAGAACGGTGATGGATTAAACCCAGATCTGTTGACTGGGTGTGAGTGTTTGATTGGTTCAGATGCTCCGTTCATCACCACCCCCTTTTGTACCGCTTTGTTCGCCATAAGTTGGCAGGCTATGCTCAGACGGGAGTCCCTTGCTCACTTTGCCACTGGATTCAAGCAAGCCTGGCTGAAGACGGCTAGAATGCCAGAAACTGGTCCTAGGAAGCTTGTTTCCGGTCCAGGGAAGGCATGGCTTGGCAGTTCGGGCTGGACTGTTCCCATGAGGCACAGGGTCAGACTGATTTGCATATGGCCATGTCTGAACTGGGGTTGCAGAATGGGCTAAAGAACGCTGATGGATTAAACCCAGATCTGTTGACTGGGTGTGAGTGTTTGATTGGTTCAGAGGCTCCGTCCATCACCACCCCCTTTTGTACCACTTTGTTCGCCATAAGTTGGCAGAGTATGCTCAGACGGGAGTCCCTTGCTCACTTTGCCACTGGATTCAAGCAAGCCTGGCTGAAGACGGCTGGAATGCCAGAAACCAGTCCTAGGAAGCTTGTTTCCGGTTCAGGGAAGGCATGGCTTGGCAGTTCAGGCTGGACTGTTCCCATGATGCACAGGGTCAGACTGATTTGCATATGGCCATGTCTGAACTGGGGTGGCAGAGTGGGCTAAAGAACGGTGATGTATTAAATACAGATCTGTTGACTGGGTGTGAGTGTTTGATTGGTTCAGATGCTCTGTCCATCACTACCCCCCTTTTGTACCCCCTGGTGTACAGGCATCACCGCGCACTACACCCCAGGCAAACCACGTGCCAGAAAAAAGTAACCCAGAAGAAGACAGAGCACACTACGTCAGATGAGCGCAGAAGGCAGCACCAGTGAACCTGATGCACTGGCGAGAGCCCAGTAGACAGAGACATCTCCACAAGGAAGCACTGCTAAATGCAGGTAGGAAAGAATCCATGTCTCCATCGCCCCAGCGAAGCCCTGCAGTGGGCTGAAAGAAACAGAGTGCCCTGCCTCACACTGCCTCAAGACGGAGTCGGCGGTGACCCAAGACAGACAAGAGAGGAGTTGCACACTCCGCGTGGCAGGCCGCCACAGCAACATGAGCTTGAACAACCAGCGACACGCGACCAGACGTCACATCGCCTAGCAAGCAGAGAGTGTGCCAGAGCGAAGGCAGAAGCCGGCGCCATGACAGTACCGCCTCGAGGTCCAAGCGCAATGCCTTCGAAGAAAGAAGAGTGACAGCCCTGTCACCCCAAAAACCAGAGGAACACAGGTGGGCTGAACAGACCAACAAAGGGAGAAGACGGAGGACTCACACAGCAAGCCAAGAGCACACTCTGACAAACCAGACAGTCACCAAGGCGGACCGACATCCTTGGATACAGCCTCACGGGTGATCCAAACATAAGCCACAGCAAGCCCAAACCGCGTCTTATCCCAACGCTTCCCCAGGCGACCGTCCATCCCCGAGCGTCGGCAGTCTGAGTCAAGCAGCATCCCAGCTCCTGTCCACAGATGCCACGGGTGAGGATCAGCACTTAGTGTCCACCCGCACACCGCCTCAGGATGGAGCCGGCAGTGGCCCCAAGACAGGCAAGAGAGGATTTGTACAATCTACGTGTCAAGCCGCCACCGAAGATCAACCTCAGCCAGGCGGAGACATTGTGCTGCTAGGAGGATCCTGACACCCGACTCTCCCAGCAAGTCAACATCACCGGTCATCCCGACTTACCACATGGCTGGTAACTGCCATCACGCTAGGCCTCAGCACATGCGTCAAACACCACTACCAGAGTACAGATGGACTGGATTCCTACACCGTTTCCACACCAGCTGATTAAAGAAATCAGAAGCTACCTGTGAACCTGGCGTACACCAGAACCGCTGCAACAAGAGCAAGTCTTGGCCAAGACTCATCCCCCCGTGAGGGTTGTGCAAGCGACTAACTAATTGCTCCTTGGCAGTCCTGCAGCTGCCCCCGAGTCGGCACACAAGCGCCCCCAGCGCAGACCTTCTGCAGTCCTGCAGCAACCCCGACAACAGGCCTCCCCAGGCGGGAGAGGGAGAAGAGACTTTGCCCCACCGACAGGTTATCGGTTACAGCCAAGCGGTTCAACAGAGGCATTTGATCAGGCAACACTTCTGTGATCTCTCACATGGGAGTCCATCCATATCCATGATGCAACCCACTATAAGGAACTGTTAGAACTCACCACAGGCCATCACCAAAGTCAGCAATGTGGGAGCCATGCAAGACAGCAAGACATGCCATCATCAGTGAACTGACGGTATGCAGCGGACATCTCCAAGCCAGCAGGAGTGTCCTGAACCCCTCAGGTTAAACTACGGGTGCCCCGCCGAGAAGGTCCTGCTGCAAGCAAAGTCACCAGCTCATGTCTGACATCGCCCTGCCACCTGACTCAGAAGACTGATGGATTCTGTGGTATTTAGTTAGCTGTTTGTTTTGTCCTCTACAGGTTGGACAAAAGTTTTGTTTGTTCTTCAATATAGTTGGGAAGGAATGTAGTGTCCTGAAGGACACACGTTTTTGTGTTCAGCAGGAAGTTGTATCCCCAGTCACTCCCTTGAGGGCTGGACACCCTCGCACCCCCACACCCATCCATCACGGGTGTCACGAGTGACGTGGCCCCACCAATAAAAGGGCCCAAGTGCAGGTGCTCGTAGCCAGTTATCGCATCATGCTACCAGCTGTCTGTGTCCATCCTTTCTCACCATGTGGACCTGAGGCCAAACACCACAAGTGGCTGTGGCATTTCTCCAACGAAATCGAAGTGAGAATGTCTGTTTAGTGGCCAGTCAGTCGGTGGGAAAAAATATAATAATGCTATATCATTTTATTTTCCACTGACTGACTCAGTGGGGCGACGCTCCCCTACCATTAAGGAGGTGCCGCTGCTAAAAAAGATTGTGTCAGGTGAACCCTTTCCATCTTACACATTGCTTCTCCCACTGTACCTGTGTGATACAGCCTGATGCTTTTTACATATCTACTGATCTTAATTTACATTGGTGAGTTTTTGTCTGCGTTTACTGATGGCATGTAGCCTGTCACTCCTGCTGTTGAACATGCATTCGGAGACATCATTGTCCTTGACCTAGAACCTTGTTTCATGTGTAAAACCTGAGTTTCAGCATCAATTCTGTCATCTAGCAATGCATTCCACAATTTTTTTTAATAACTCCCCCTGCTCAGTATTTCAGATGACACAAGTAAATAGAACTCAAAGCAAAATTGTAAAAGAACTCGTTCATCTAGAGATTACTGTTCCGTGGTCAAATATATATTCAATCCAACTTTCAACAACATGAGGAAATATTCCTTTTTCAAGAGTAAATCCTGATTCATAGGCTGTGGATATTCTGGCAATATGGTGGAATTTCTGCAATCACTAACATAAGTCTGGGGACCGGATTGTGGGTGCTTGTGGGTCGGTCTGCTTGTACAAGTATGTGAACACTCACATACTCGTATTTTTTTGTGTATTCTCATACCTTTTGCAGTTTACCACCCTGCTAAGATACCTAAAGTTGCTCCTGTCTAAGGTAACAGTAGTGGTTTCGGGGTAGGACTGGTGTGGGAACACCCATATATTTAATATGTGAGGCGTTCTTAAAAAAAATCTACAGATTGCAGTTTATCTGCATAAAAAAAGTTCTTCCCCAGGAGGAAAAAAAGAAAAGAACTGTGATTTTGTTAAATTAAAGAAGAAGAACATTTATTTTGGAATAACAATTTTCTGCCTATGGACTGGTTATTGAAAAGATTCCAAATATTGGCAGATTTTGTTTTCAGAGATTGTTGGGCGTTCCTCTTGAGTGAATTGTTTATTAGATTGCACAGTTTATCTGCATAAAAAAGTTCTTCCCCAGGAGTAAAAAAAGAAAAACAAAAGATAAATGCTCGAATTCACATTAGATTCGTGTCTAAAGAAGCATAATTTTCCACGTGGAAAAACTCATCAAGACAATATCATTAAAACATGATGTAAAACAACTGTAATAAATTATATCAGCTGTATACTTTTCCATACAATGGATTTCATCCAAAATAAATGGCAGTGACCCAAACATTCCAACCGTTGCAGAACCGTTGATCAGATTTAGTGTGACATAGGCTTTTCTTGACAAAGTTTAGACAGAGACCCTATAAGGTACAATAAGAAAGATCATTCTGTACGAAGTAGTCCATGCCTGTGGTTTGCTGAATGGGCCTCTTGGAATATAAGACTGTTGGACCTCCCTGCAGAGGACTTGGGAACGAGGAGAGTTGGAGGTTCCTTGATTGAGCCTTTACTTTATGGCGAAACAGTTACAACATGCAGTACAGTGGCTAGACAACAATGATAATTGGGAAAAGTGGCTGCTGGATGGAACTCATGGTAGGACTCCTTTACCAGATCTCCTTATGATGGGTTCAAGGGTACCTGCGCAATTTCCCCATCTTATTAGACACGTAGCTGCGATTTGGGAGACGGCGGTGACAACAGTAATAAAACGAGCTCCATATGATCCGGAGGTCCCGTTATGGGCAGTGGTACCGTTCAAACGAATAAGTCAAACTATGACTTTTACTAAATAGACGGAGGGAGGTTTCTGTAGGATGGCAGAACCACTTACAGTTCAGGCCAAATGGGACAGGCTACTAGAGGATCCCTTGACGGAATCAGAATGGAAACGGATACACAAAGGGGTCAAACAAATTAGTTCCAATGTGAGATTCGAGCTTAACACATTTAATATCGTTCATCAAACACACCTGACTCCATATATACCACATAAAATATACTCAGCCCGCTCTGCTCAATGCCCAAGTGTGACCAGTATGAAGCCCAGTTCCTACATATGACTTGGGAATGTACCGAATTGAAATTATACTGGGGATTAATACTAGAAAGCTTGAGGTTGGTGAAGAGGAGGACGCTGCCCTATTCTATCAAGGAGGTACTCCTGGGACTTCTTCCCAGACCTAAAGATTCCTAGAGTTGGGGCTGGTGCTAGCTAAAAGAAGGATTGTAATTAAGTGGATGAGCTCACAGCCCCCCCCCAAAAAAAGCTGGGCTAAAGATTTTACATTAATGCTGGTATCATGTTACACTGTTTCTTTACAACTGGATATTCAATAACAACATTTTAAAAAAGACTGTTGGATCTGATCTCCTCTACAGGGTCACTCCCAAACCTTTTGCCTTTTACCCTCCCCTTTTTGCTGAACTCATTTTTTGGCATTAAGCTCTCGTGCACTTTACCACAGCTTCAATAGGCCATCTGCTGGCAGGATGGGGAGGGGGCAGAGCTAAGCACAGCCCAATGTACACCTGCTGAATAGCAGGTTCTCTGCCTTCACACAAAGGGCCTAATGACCTTATATTGTCACTGGCGCTAGTTTGTAGCCAGGGCAGGGTTGCTGAAGATGGACTCCGAATTATGAAATAATGACCTTCAGGTCTACTCTTTAGTTCACTACTGGTTGTGTGGAAGGACTCCCAGAGAACTGCATGCTGCTGCGACCTGCTGTGCACTCTGCCAAACTTCTGCTGTACCTTTAAGAACTGTCTTGTTGTCTGGAGCCTGCATTGAACCCTCACAGGCCAGCCCTGCTTTTGAGCCCTGCATCTTCACCTGCAACCAGGACTACCAGAAGTGACTCCAAGGGCTAGCTTGCTGGTCTCCTGTTCAGAGTTACAGGAACATAAAAGAATCCCACTATCTTGAACCTGTACCTAGGCCCAGAATGAGTGAGTCCTGAACCCCCAAGAGCTGTACCACCAGTCCTAGCCCCTTGGTTGCGGTGCTAAACGTGCACAGATGGCCAAATCACACAACTCAGAACTGAGGAAAGTTTATGGCTAAAAACTACACTAAGACCAGGGGGAGACCAGGACAAACCTGTTCGCCTATCTGCCCATGGTGCATCGACAGTTGGATGAACCTTTCTGCTACTACGTTCTTCTCCGCAGTATTGAATCCTTTTCAGCAGTCCTTTGTCAAATGGGGCATCAAGCCTTGAGGTATTGCCTTCGGCTACAACCCTCTGCCTCATCCTGCTGGGGATTTATGACTTCCATTTCGGCAACTATGTCCAAATGTAGAAATCTTCACTGCGGTTTCAACCAAAGGCTCTACCTGGTGATGACGCTTTCTCATCAGACATTCCCTGCAGCCTTGCCCCACTGAACTTTACCTTCTCAGAACATTTTCTCAAGAATCTTTCTAAGTCCGAAGGTAAGCGCTATCCGGGCCCAATCCACTTCTTATATCCAAACTAGGCTCTATTGTGGTTGGCCATATCATTTGACTTTGACCCGGTCTCTCACGACTAGATGTCCACAGTTTGTGCTTTGATATTTTAGGTAATAGTTTTTTTCTAAAAATTTTAAAAATGCATGCCTCCAGTTCTGCTGGTTGGAGTTTTGTCATTTTGATGTGAAATAATGTAATAAAATGTATTATTGTTTATGTGCTCCATAAATACTTCACACATTGCCTCTAAGTGAAGTCTGACTGCTTTTTTTGCCAAGCTACCCAAGCTTCAGCACAAGTTAATTTAATGGATTTTTGTGGCTCACACTGCAAGGTATTGTTACTGTTACATGAAGAGGGATCACACCCCAGCCAACCAACAATCCAATTTCATACAATTGCTATACAAAGACCTAGATTTAAAATCATAGCCATAAAATTAGCTTGATAATGACTAATATTAGATTGGATGAGAGGTCTATATATGTCACATAGCTTAGCTTTTAATAGTTTGTCCCTGGCTTAGACTCTGTTATTAAGGGACAGTCTAGGAGAATCTTTACACTATATTGTCCTCATGGTACTGCAAATTACACAAGGAGACTGTCCTCTGGACTTACCTCTTTCTCCAGCAAACAAAGGATATTTTAGTAACTCCCTAGTTTAGTGCAGTGAAATGGAAGGGCCTTCAAAGAATTCTACTTTAATAAAACCATATCTAAGATATCACTATAAATCTGCTTGACTGTATTTTGTCTATAATAGGCAGAGAAAAAAAGAAACCTCAGATCCTTATATCCATACTAGCTATTTGGTAGCTGTGTAACAGTGAATATAGAAAGAAAAATATCCTGCAGTATGCTGCAATGTTTTGTGCATATAAACACTACTGACTGATTTTGTGCCTAATGACTTAAGCGTGAAGCCACCAGTGGTCTTGATGGAATGAAACAATTTGCAAGTCTATTGGTTGAGAATATAATAAATGCATTAAAAACATGAACTGCAATTGGCATTACATTTACATTATGTTTCCTTTTATTTTAATCCATAGTTTTGTGCAACGCTTGGGACCACCCCCTCCTGTGCCTTCGACAACCTTTTAGAACTTGGTCCAATTTGTAAGTCTTCATCTCCTTTCCTTATTCTATTGTATTCATGTTAAACATTCTGCCCCATGTTTGCTCACATCTGATTCATTGCCACATCACTTTCAAATAAAAAGTCCATGTGGTGTGTGCCACTTCACAAACACAAAATCTCCATTTGGGGTCATATCTTTAGGCTATGATGGTTAATGTAATTAGGATGAAAACGAATCTGATTTATCTACATGTGTATTCTATCTTAGCCATGATGTGGTGCACGTTGCCAGGGCTGGCCTCTGCACTAAAAGTATGCAAAGCAAACATGTTAATGCCAGCACACATTGCACTGAGCATCAAGCATAGCCAGCAAGCCTGGTGATCTTCGGGGAATTGTTTGGATCTGGGAATGTCCCTGCAAGAAACTTTTGAAAGCGTGAGGACTCAAAAGTCCAAGTACGCTCTTGTCTAATCAGTTTTGTACCTTTGAAGTTAAGATTATCGTGCTACGGTCAGAAATAATTCGGGGGAGTTTCTCCATCGGACTCCTTAACAATAAATAATTAGAAATAAAAAAATAATCCAACCTAACACAAATCCTGTGTGGGGCGGAGTAATAAATACTACCAGGGTCCTTAGGCTTCAGTTTGGCCCAAACATCTACTAAGGAATTATTCCGGGCCAAACTAAGAATTGCTCTACTTGTCCTTTTCCTGCCCAGGTATTGATCTCCTGGATCTAAACATAGTCCCTCGGCACCATTCATATTAAAATCTCCGCAGAGGATAATTGGTACAAGCCATGAAGCCAACTCTAAATCTAAAAATTCGAAAATGTCTGGGTCTTCCTCAGTGGATCCATAAATTGAACTCAACGTAACTCATGCACCACCAATCATACACTCTGCCAGGACCCATCTACCCAATTGATCTTCCAAATTTTTCCTAACTGTAACATCATTTCTCCTAGAGAGTATTGCCACCCCTCTAGTTTTTGCACCCTGTTTAGAATGAGCTATGAGATGAAACCCTAATTGCTCCAACAGACACCCCTTCTCCCCCTGATGTGCATCTCTTACAAGCACACAAAGTCTACGCACATTTCCCACTAGGATTACTGAGACTCGTTACCTTTTAAGAAGATCATTTAGCCCACAAACATTCAATGAGTCTATTTGTACACTCATTAAAACACATCAAATTGTTGCCCCAAGAGAATAACCAACCAATTTCCACTTAACTTCCTGTTTCTACCTCCTAGCTTCCCAAAATCTTTATTTTTACTGAGTTTACTTAACTTGCACCACCACTCATATTCACTACCGCTATCCAAACCCAAAACTATGCTGTGCCCCCCATCCCTCCAAGCCCCTCCCTCAGGACCTTCCCCATTTACAGGCAAATAGGTCAATCATGACCTTTGTGTGACAGCTTGACCCCTCCCACATACCTAGATCAGTGCTTATATTGCACTAGTGCATTGTAAAATATTTATATAAGAAAATGTATCGGTGCTTCCTATCTTAATTACATCAAAAACTAGATACTCATTTCCCCTTCTGCTCCCTCAACTCTGTTAAATACTCTTGAGCTTTAATCTCTGAAAAGAACATTCTAACATGCCCATTTACTAGCCCTTTAAGGTGCGCTGGGTACAGCAAATAAGCCTCGAAATCCAAACCCTGAAATGAGGCAATCAACTGCCTTAGTCACCATCTCCTTTCCATTGTAGCATGGCAGAAGTCTGGGCAGGTGAAAAATGTGATACCATCAAACGACCGTCTGGCCTCAGGCCTTGCCTTATCCATAATCTCCTGCCTAAGGAGATAGTTTCCAACATAGACAAGAATGTCTCTCGGTCTGTCAGATTGAGATGTTACGTAACCTTTACTTTGGGTCAAGGAGCGCTCGCTGCACCTCTTTCTCCCAATCCCATGCAACCAGTCAAGGAAAGACCCCCTTCAGCAAGGCAACAACAAAAGCCTGTACATACTGCCCTTCGACACCTTCCACCACCCCTAACAGCCTAATATTGTTCAGTCTTTGGCGGTTCTTGAAGTCCTCCAACTTTCACTAGACATCATCCACCACCTTCTCTTGTGCTTCCTTAAATGTCTGCCATTTATTCACATCATCCTCAAGTCTTCCAAGTCCTTTCCTCCACATGAGTTACTTTGTCCGCCATTTCCTCATACAATTTGCTCATCTTCCTGAGGGAACCCTGGATCTTATTTGTTGCCTGCTTTGCCCTTCGGCTCTCCAACCTGGCTTCCCCCTGTATCTGCTTCAAAGTGGCATATAACAAGTCCATTATGGAGACCTGTGGCGGACTATCATTCTGCTGGTTTTGGGTATTCATTGTGCCCTCATCTTGGTACAACTGAGATGTGGCAGAGTAATCCCAAACAAGTTTTTTGGCAGCATTAGTATGAGATGGGCTCAGCACCGGTTTAGATTTAGAATGGGATCTGGACTTATTTTCCTGGTGCTTATGTCTAGAGGGAGCAGGCGCCCTTAGCACTGAGGAGTTTTTAGCTGATTCAGCTGGATCTGAGTCTGTATCAGACAAACTGCTCCCACTTGAAACTGATGAGCCTGTATCTTCATTGAGGGAAAAAAAGCAGTCCCCCTCGGGTGACCCGGGGGCTGCCCAGGTCTGTACTGGGCACGGCAGTGAGTAGTGCATCTGCCTTTGAGTTGTAGCCCGGGGGATTACTGAGTGTGCTCCTGGTGGGTCTACTTTCCGAGTTTTGTCTGTAGTACAGTCCGGAGATGGTCCCCCAGATCCATTTAACACAGACCCGTTGCCACTTCTACCCTTGACGGTCAGGGTGCTAGAGACTGCGGTACATACATCTGGCGGGAGTGCTGCAGACTGTAGTGCTGGTTACAAACCCACCTTAGCATTCGGATCCTGTTGCTCATCCATGAGCTCGCTGTTCGGCTTCCTTTGGCTTTCCACCAGCTCCGCATCTGGGTACACCAATCCCTCGCGTGCCTCATCGCTTCAGACCTCACCCGCTTAAAAGACTCCCAGTGTCGCCACCTGCGCTACAGTGAAAGCCTCGAGCAAGGTAGGTTGTTTCATTCTGCTGCCACCCTAGAGCCGATTTTTAGCTCCTTTCTGACCGGGTCCAGGAGCTGCCGTAGCCTTATCGCCAACTTTAGAGTTATTATTAGAAACATTGTTGCCTCATCAGACCCTTCCGTGTTCTTAGCGGCCAACCTTCACAATTGTCCCGCACTTCGCAAAGAGGGAGCTGGTGCCGATTATGCTATTTCTTTCTGCGCATCCCTGGGGTCAGTAGAATCCTTCGTCTCCTTCTGGGATTTCGGTCCCTTTGGCGCCATTCTGCTCCTGCACTTCCGCCTGCACCAGCTCAATACCGATTGTCGGGGTAACCAATACAGTGGTAGTTCGCGCCCCAGAGCTCCGTTAATCCAATGCTTTATCCATAATACGATATCCCACATTCTACATCACCAAGCAATTCATGTAGGAAGGGGAGAGAAAAGCTTGCTGCTACCTGTTACGGGAAGTCAGCAGCAATCTTGCCCCCCAGAAAATGCTTCACTTCAAATCTGTTACATATATGAATAACCCCATGAATGTAGAAAGAATAATAAACTCTTAATAAACAAATGTATAGATACTTTTTTTTCAATTAATCAATTTTCACAATCACTATTAATAAAATAATTAATAAATAAATGTTATTCAATTAATAATTAATTAACTTCCCACCCTACAAGCCCAGCAGTCCACAACTAAAATATAACAATAAAAATAACTATCCAACAACTATTAAGTAATTCCTACCTTAGACCCCTACAAACCCAGCCCTCCCCAACTAAAATGTATCTCAAATAAATCAGTAAATTAAAATGTACATAATTGTTAATCAACTAAATAGATTAAGAATTGTGAATTAATGATTACTTAATTAACATCCCACCCTGTACCCCAACAAGCCTAGCAACCCACACCTTTAATACAACTAAAATAAATCTGTATTACATAATTGACATAATAAAAATCACATTATTAAAATATATTACTTAATTATTATTAGTTTCTGCATCATTAACTTCCCATCCTATCCCCTACAAACCCTACAATGACACTATAAATTACTATTAATAATTAAATTAAAATTCTAAATTGTTTAAAACTAAAAAACTATATTTACAAAATGTATAGCAACTACACAAACGATAGTTACACAGAAATAATATATGAACTAAAACATATTAAAATAATTAAAAACATTTTTTTACAACTATATTATTGAAAATGATTTTAAAAACAACAATATTCTTAAAAAACTATATTACTTACTGAAAAAAACGATATTATTGACAGCCATATTTTTGCTTAACAATATTTTTATGTCACAATATTTTTTTCTGATATTTTTGACTCCTGATACTTACAACTCGATATTTCATCCAAACACCTTTATTTTGACTAATCAAATAGGTCAGTAAGATATCAAGGCTTTTCTTGCATATGATTGTTATATATTGGTTTGACAAAACAGTTGAATGAAAATGCCAAAACTAATATAAGATCTGTTTAAAATTGATTTACTAGCTAGAATTTTATACCATTCTGACCTACCATTTGTACTTGGATTTGATGCAAATAATGGTACTTAAAAAGTTTATGAAGATGATATTAACTGTGGCTTGTCATATATATTCCATCATTTCAAGAAATAGTTGTCTTGAGTCAGTACACAAAGCATCCACAATTCACAACAACTAAGATCATGCTTTTAAAATGAAGAAAGGTGCGTTTTGTTGCTTATACAATCAGAAACGTAATCAACACATCCAAATGTATCATGATGGAATAGAACTATCAAAGAGGTGTGCACATTCACAGGAGCCAATATTAACCTGATGGGATTTTCTGCTATTGTTCCCTGTAGGGAAGCACGTTTTTTCATTTGCATTGTGCCTCTTGGATTTCCTCGGGCCAGATTTGAATTGAAATACCATAAATTAATGAAAAGTCAAATAATCTAAATGTATTTGTTTTCATTACTATGTTTTAAATGTATTGAACCAGGATAATGTCATATAGGAAGCAAAAAACATCTGTTGTTCTCTGATTCATAATTTGTAAGCATACAGTGTGACTTCTGACCTTTTAGAGGTAGGCACAGTAAGGCCAGAATGCTAAACTGAACTGTGTCAAACATAGGAGAAGCAGCTAATAAAAGAGAGATACAAAATTCCTGTCATATCTGGCAGGTCATACCCACCCCACTATATATCACACAATTTCTCTATGCTCAGATCTAATCAATAATGCAAGTTTGACCATTGTCAGCTCCATCAGAATAATGCAGGTTGGACTCTTCATAATGGGGTTTTGATATCGCAGTCAAAAACAAATTCGAACATTTTGTTCAATAGTGATTGGCAAGACAAATGTGCTTTCAGTTGACAGTGTAGGCAAGGTTTGCAGCAGAGTTATCTTAACTGGACAAGATAGAATGGAGCAACAAAGAATACAGCAGATCAACTAAAAAATGACATATTTCACAAGCTTAACTGATATATATTTATTATATTGCAGGCAAAGAAGAGAATATTTGGTTGCATATTGATGCTGCATATGCTGGGAGTGCCTTTGTGTGCCCAGAGTTCAGGCATTTTATGAAAGGAGTTGAGGTAAGCAAGGTTTTCTGAAACTCAGAATATTGAAAATGCCTCAACAGACTATTATAGAGGCCTCTTCCACTTTTAAATCATAGTAATAGTAAAACTATTGATAGAAATCTTGTGCTTCCAAGCACACCTGTATATTGTAAGAATTAAAATAGTAAACTACTTCTAACCTTCCCAGTACTGCTTTATTTTATAGCCTTGTTGTGTAAAGAATCTGGGATTTCGTTTTACAGAGCAGACTCAATATACTCACGCCTTATAAGGTCCTAATGAAAATTCGAACACTTATACATAGTTGATGATAATTGTCATTTTTTGTGATAGGGCCACATAGAGCCTAATAAAAGGATGCATGGGTTATATTTTCTCTACCGAATAGTCACGCAGCTGATCATGTTTCAAACACATTTGAATAAGTGCATCTCTAGACAGTTGCTCTAGAATATTTCTCAGTTTAAATATATGGAGTTAATTTCTGAAGTTCATAAAGTACTATCAACTTCCATGGACAAAGAAAAGACATACAATTGTAGATAAGTAGGTATAAATAACAGGTTTATTTTCCAGGAGGGTTTCAATTGACATCATTGACATCTACAGTAAAGCTTGAGTAGTGTTTGATGTCACTTGGAAACCAGAGATCTTAACAACCATTTGGTGACACCCACACATGTATCGTATCATGGTATTTCCCCATCTCCATTGCCCTGCCTTTTAATTGATCCCAGGGACTAGCTTTGGAGGGTGATGGGAGCCAGGAAGCACTCATATAACATATATTCCTTTCTTTACATCTGTAGCCTTCTGGTAACCTTCCGGAGTTCCCAAGTCATAACTTTCACCTCCCTCATGGCTACCCTTCTTGACCACACCTCCAAAACATACCTGTCTTCTAAAGTACCTACTCTAGCTCTAGCCTTCTCCCTACAACTGCACTGCTTCAAGAGGCACTGTGTTTGGCAAATGGATGTCACACATATCTACTTCCGAGCAGAGCAAATATCTCATGGAAGAAGACATGGTGTTAGATATGGAATTTTTGGTTGGCTGGAGTATGTACCAAAGCCAGGCAGGAACTACCACTCTAGTAAGTATAAGATAAGTAACACTAAAAGATAACCTGTGCATATCCTCTAGTAGCTTGGCACAGAGCAGTCAGGCTTTTCTAAAGAGGCAATGTGTAACATATTTGTGCAACACGCACACAGAGTAGCACAGTGAATACACCACAATAAGACTCCACATGAGTTTATAAAAATAGTTGTCTTTATTATTAGCAAAATTAGACCAAAACTCTAAAAATATCATATATATTTCTCAAGATATGCACAATTAAAGAATACCCAAAATCACGGTATTCAATAGTACTTGAGTGTCGAAAAAACACTCATGTTCAAAGCGTTTTGTTTAAGGTAGGCAAAAATTCAAGATTAGCAAACTCTGCAATGCCAAAACAACACTTACGTTGGATCAGTCAGTCACTGTATCTCTGACAGGTTTACAATTCCCAGCACAAACAACAGAGGAGCTGGAACAACACGGCCCGCTACTGAGGCAGACTCGCCACCTGTCAGTGGGAACATGGAAGCTATTGGGACCGCCAAGGTCTGCTGTGAATCCATAACTGCTCTGGGTGCTGAGAAGAAGGGAAGCTGGTCACTGGCGTCGGATGGCTCAAGGTGGCTGGAGCTGGAATGATGTAGTTGCTGCACTTCACGTTGCCGAAGCAAAGCTGTAGTGTAGTTCCTATTTTCCCAATAGACCCTGCGCATTGGAATAACATAAACAGCAGTGTAGACGAAGAAGTGCGGTCTTCCAGGTCTCTACTGACTATACTAAACTTAATTGGGTTTGTTACCAACTAGCTCAGAGGTCACTGGAAACTTTCTTGACTGAATAGGGAGTGATCAGCTCCCCTGGCTCAGACAAGAAGGGATTCAGTTTTCCAACAACCGCATAAACATGACAACTTTGCTCCTTAGAATAAGAGTCAATCTCTAGATTCGTGTGAAACAATAGACAGTTATTTTACTCAGTCAGTTGTGCAGATTACTTTCACCAAGATGCAGAGAATAGAGAGACGGGCGTTTTCAATAAAAGGTATTATTTATTGAACAGTCTTTCTTCTCATGCAAGAGAAATGAATTGCCACAATTGCAAGACTTGTTATTATAAAAAGTGCGTACAGTAAAATGAGGATTGCGAAATAATACTGTAAAAGCATTGATATGGTTTCTTAGCCATACAATGGTTAAAAGGAATAAAATATATACATTCATATATACATTTAGCTAACGTACTCAACTGGTCCTTCTAACTACGCCTACCCCAGTGTACCTGACCTAAGCCTAATACTTGGGAGGGAGTAAGTAAGTAGCAGTTTAAGTTAAGTTGGTTTTGCCAAGGTTTGCTTCAAGATTTCTCTCTAAGGGTTTAGTCAACACCATACCTCTGGAATAGAATGTTGGAGGTCTTGTATCTCCTTTCAGGGCTCAATATCCCAGTTACTCGCAAGAGTAGGCTGGAAACGCCGGAGCTGGATTTTCTCGGCAAGAGAAAAGACAGCGTCTTTCTCAGCGCGTCAAGGAGAAGGAGGGGCAGCGTCCATGGGCTGCTTGCATCTGCTGGGCTCTGCAAGGGACAGCTGTTCTGCTCCTGTATTCACCACACCATCATTATCGGCATCGGGCTTGCTTAAGGCAACGTTGGTAATATTTATACCTAAAAGGTGCCTTGTTTGACGTAAGTTTTTGGACATAAGACGTCAATAAAGATGTCACTAGGAAGTGATCGTCCTTTCAGTGCTCATTAGAGTTCTATTACTAATCAAAACATAGCAAGCGGGGCTTTCCCAGGTTGCTGAGTTTTATCTTGTTGAAGAACTCGGAGTGTAATCTAGGAATCTTAGATAGTGGCTTCTGCTGTGTCATTTACTTTAATGAGCTGCAGAGGCGAGTTTCTGAAATATGGCTGAAATATGGCTCTGATCGTTTATGCCATTATATGGGTATGAATGGATTATAGCCGTATAGGGGCATAAGGTCACAGTATTGATCGGGGTCCTAGATTAGAACACGACACCCACTCCACGAATTTATGTCTATCAAATTACAAAAAATTAAAGCAATAAGATGCATGTGTAACATTACCCACCCCAAAATACATATTTGCATTTGAAATGGCGTATTTGAAAAATACATGGAATTATAGGTACTGTACGTCTTTTAAGCATAGAAATCATTCAAAAATTATAGCATATGTAATCAGTGAACGATTTTGCGAAAAAATTAGACATGAAATATCTCTTTATACTGAAAAGAAGGGCGAGATTATTTCATCACATATAAATGCAATGGCTGTAACATGTGCTAGAGGCTGATGTAAATTGATTATGTCTCTAGATCTACCTAAAAATAGAAGTTCTGTTCTTTATGAATAGTTCTACTTTAAGCAAAGGGTTTCGTGCCAGAAAAAGTTAAATATTTTGAAAAAATGTTCAATTCAAAAAAACTTTTCATTGTGAACGGGAGAATAGAATTCCAACGCTTTTCATTAGTTTTTGTTGATCAAAACTGAAGGCCGAATTCAGATTTCACGGGAACGCTGTATGTCAGAATGCTTTTCAAAAATTATTGTTTGTGTTCAGGGGAGAACATTATATCAGACAGGCTCTCAAAGAATTGGTCTACAAAATCAGGTGACAGTTCGACCAAGTTCAATAATGCTGTAACTTGGCAGGTGTGAGAATGATTGCTATCATCGGTGTCTGGATCAGCAATGCTCACAGAAGGTCGTACCTGGGTGATGTTGCTTTTATTTCTCGCTCCACTGTCACCACCTAGTCGTAGCACAGGAGTCTCAACGAATGCCGTCATCAGGATTGGTAGCCGCTGGGGACAACACAATGCGTGAGCCGTTACAGGACTTAGCAAAGTATCGATATCCATTGGTACTGCTGATGGAAGTGCAAGACAGGTGTCCAACACGCATTCATCTCCGCATAGCATACATCGAAGCACAGGTAAGATGCAGGTCTGCCATATAGGTCTGAATGAAAGAAACCAGGTCATGTTCAGATCTCTCAGCCTGGCCAATCCAAGGACTCTAGTTAATCTGTCCCGGTAGTGTATTGCTAGGATCGCTTCTTCCATCCTTGCTGGAGTCATGTCTGTATTTTGGCTTGCCATATCGGAGCAGGAGGGTCAAAAATAAAATGCCTGCTACAAGTCCCAAAATCAGGGGTATGCCGCCAAAGACTGAATGGACAAAATTGGGAATGATTCCCAGAATTGCTTTGAATGGTGTTAACAGTCCCAAAAAAATGGTCTTAAATACGCCTGGGATGCCTATGGCATTCAACATATTTAGAATTTGGCTAAGCATTTCTGTGAAATGCACGGGGCAATTTGTTGATAAAAGGTCATGAATCTCCGATGTTGTCCTTGCAACTTGGAGATCATACGTCTCTTTTGATAACGTGATGGGCACTGTTGTCTGCAAAAAGCACAGACTTCATTCTGCTTAAAGTATCAATTCTTATAGAAGAGACATTTAAACAAGGCCAAATGGGAGTCTCGGAGTCTCCAGGGCCGTTTGGAAACAATGCTTGCATACAGCATTTGACCATGGAAGTTACGCTTACGAGATATGCTTTCCCTGGCAAAAGGCCACAACAGCTGTGATCCGTTGTTCGAATGTAACTCCAGTTCGAGAGCTGCTTAAAGAAAGGCTCTATCTGCGTTGCAGGTGTGACATGTTGGTGGCATGAAAGGTTGTTCGAATTTCCTTCACAGGCCCCGTGTAAATTAATACCTTGGCACAAAAGTATACCGCTTAGTGAATGTTTACAGTTTTCACCACTAAGAAATACATTTTTGTTGCTGTCACTATAGCATGTGTGTGTATATGGTAATTTCCATGCTGACTTAATGTACCCTTTACCCAAACGTTCATACTGGCCAGTCGGTATGTATTCAAGGCAATTTTTAAATCGGAAAGTTGTTATCGGAATTGTGATAATTCCGTGTATTATCCATTCAATGACAGTACTTTCTGACATTAAAATGGTAATCTCTCAAGTTTTTCGATGCTCAGGATTGTATAGCTTGCTCCTTTCTGTGCCAAGCTGATTTGTTTATCAGTAAGGTTAAAGATGGAAAACAATGATGTTGTGTTGATTAAACGCCATGGCACATAGCCTGAACAAAGATTTTGCAGCGTCCAGCCTAACTGTACAATAGAACGCAATTGCGACTGGCCATGCTGTAACATTAGCAAGTCTTTGTCTATTATATCTATGGCAGATGATACAATACTGTCCAGTAAATATATTCTGGAAGACAGAGTCATTAACCCATTGTCCACAACAGAAAGCGATTTTTCCAAATTAATACGATCAATTTCTCGTATTTTTTCAGCTGTTTCAATTTGTGTTACTTTCCAGGCCTCGTTGTAAGCTGCATATATACTGGTCGCTGTGAAACGCTTTTGACGCTGTTTGCAAGGTCCCAGAATGAAATCGTGCAAATCAGCACCATCTTTAAGTAAAGATAAGTGTTGCTTAATTTCTGCCAGTGTGGATGATTCTAGCCATTCAAGGCACAGCTTCCCTACACTGTATGTTGTTACTATCCCTGGATGTTGTCTCTGGGAGTATCTAGGTTCTTGTCTGGTCATTGTTAACCCCTGTGTTTTGTTCAGGAATCTATCTTGACAGTTATTCGTGTCAGTAGGCCAGATTAACCACTTTTTCCAATCAGGATGTGTTCTGTTTAGATGTAAAAATTTTGATACGTCTATCTCAATCTCTGTAGTTGCATTATCAGGTATTGGCTTTGGTATAGACGGTTTGTTAAGGTCTTTAATCTTAGCTAGGCCAATACAGGTTGTTTGGTGAATTGTGTCATTTAAGAACATTATTTGTTCTGGGATCATGCAGGCTCGAAATAATGCTTGTAGGCCTTGTACCTGCCAATCTTTTGTACCCCAGATGGTTTTTGTTTCAATGTTATTTTTCCAAAAATCAAAACCAAATGTCATAATTTTTTCATAAAATGCTTCTGAATATATCAATTTAGTATTTGTCAGCATTGTTTTCAATCCTGTTTTATCCAACAGTTTATAATAAAATGTTTCTGCTTCACTTGTGTTACACCCTGAGAAGTACTGGAATTTCTCATAGAATGTTTTCGAACTACTTTTAGGTGGAGTAGCACAATGTTCCCATTGGTTATATTTAAAAACATTTCTAGGTTGTGCAGATTTATGCAAGTAATGGTCACCGTAATGTGAGAAGCAATACATTTGTTCATAATTAGACGAACCTTGTAAATAATCATGTTCTGCAAATCTTGCTGACAACACTAAATCAGACATCATATTATTAATACTTTCAAAATCCCAATCATCAGAAAATGTACTTGGTTTTACAAAGTCACTTAAGGAAACCTTGAACTGGTGAGGATATTTCAGGATTTCGACCGGACCATATACTTCATAGTCAGTTTTGTCCCATACTACCCCCCCGGGTATTGGAATGGCTGTGACATTTACTGTTGATAGTTCTCTTTTCTTCACGTGGGATGATCTGTGTGGTTTGAGGACTAAGTTGATGTTCTGACTTGCTGTGTCCATTGAACTGTAGTTTCCCTCAATGAATTTTCCCAAACAAAGTACCATGATGAGCCAAAGCAGGAGGAAAAATACACCTAGTCCAAACCAGAACTCTAACCATGGAGAAATAAGGTAAATTTCCTTGAGTTGATGAAAGAGTTCAGTTGCTTTTTCTTTAAAAGTCTTTGTTTTTGACATCACTTCGGTGTCGTTTTGATCTTCAGAAAAGGTATCGAAGTTAATGAAGTAGCCGGAGGCAGTTCTGTCAATTGTTGAAATTGTATTTTTAATTTGTCTTGCGGTAGCACTTTCTGATGCCACATCATTGTAGACTGGTGTTTCTTGACAAACTGATTCAATCTGTGTTTCAAGTGGCACGAGTTCCATGGCATTATTGCATAGTCCCTCTCTGTGCACTGCAGGTTTATCAAATGTGATTAGTCTTTCAGTTTGAACCTCTTGAATTGTTGCAAATTTGGGTATTCTGTTGTTTCTCGGGAGTCCACTGGGCCTACTGTTGATTATAGGCCACATGATTGTGGTTTTACCAGGTCGATTGATACAACTCTGTTCTCCTTTTTACCAGCGATGGGCGGTAGTACTACTGATCTTGTTCCGTTGATTGCCAAGACAGGTACTGCTTTTCTGTAAGAAGGCCCAAATTCCTTCTTCACCACTATTTTTTCTCTGACTAGATCCCCAATCTTTGGAATCCAGACAGGTCTTGCTGGGGCTGGTGGTGCCTCTTCAGTGGTAGTTGGCTGTTGCTTTAACTTTATGTTGCTTAAGGATTTTCTTGTTTCATTCAAGTCCTGTAAAACAGCCAAACGATCTTTGATGTCAAAGCCTTTATTCTTATCTTCTACCACTGATACCTGACTATCTAAGTCCTGAATGTGCATTCTAGTTCCGAACAATAGTTCGTATGGGCTGAAACCTTTTATAGAATTTCTTGGCAAATTATTTAGACTGAGCTGGACACTTAATAAATGTTTGACCCACCCATCACCCGAACCTAATACCTTCGCTGGTATAGATTGCTTTATGTCCCGGTTTTTTCTTTCCACTACACAGTTCCCTTTGGGGTGTGATGGACAAGAGTATCGCAACCCAACGTCCATACTGGCCATGGCCTCCTTATAAGCTCAAGAGCTGAAAGCAGGACCCTGGTCAGAATGGAACATGGCAATTGCGTATGTGCCGATAAAGACTCGCAGATCTTTTATAACAGTTTTGGCGTCAGCCGAGCGCTGGGGCCACTTTTTTTTAAGTGTATGTAGTTTTAACCTGTGTTCCATGTTTGGAAATACTCTATCCCCCACTCCAGGGATTCGAGCAAAAGGAACATTATTCGTATCTGTTAAATATAAGTACTTTTCTGGAAAAGCCTTTTGGGAGTGTTTTACTATCATCTTTTACTGACGCACTGACAGCTTGTAGAATGTCGCTGTCTGTTTTTGTTCGTGACCGAGTAATCGCAGCTACGGAAGCCGTTTGCACAGCTGCCTTCGCGGCTTCATCAGCCAATGAATTCACTGCAACGTGAACGCCATCACGTTGATGACTCAGAGTATGTATCACGTGAGTCTTTTGTAGTTCCTTCTGTAAAAGAACTACTTGTTCCCAAAGCATTTTATGCTTGATTGTGCCACCTTTTGCATCTTTGAAACCATTTTCCACCCAATTCTGCAAGTATTCATCATAAGATTGCACGCAATAATATGAATCGCACACTATGAGTGTGGGGAATTCGCGATCGATATTTTCTTGCGCCATCTTAAATGCTACCAATTCAGCTTGTAGAGCTGAACAATCTCCTAGAGATTGTGTTTTAGTGACCATTTGTCTAAATTTTCCTTTGTGCCAACGACCTTTAACAATCGCACATGCAGCACTGTAAGCTTGTTTGCCCCCAACTGCGTGTTGTGCTGATCAGTCAGTATATATGATACTTCCGTATTCTTCTAGAGGCAGAATTTCAATTGGCAGAGGACATTCATATTCATATTGTAAAAATTCCTGTGTCTTTAAGTTAGGATCAAATTCGTAAACTACGTCTGTTGCAGCAAGAGAATGAACCCACCGGATCCATCTCGGATGCAAAGCTTTTGCATTAGGAATGCTCGCTTTAGTTACCGCTTCTGAAGCCGGTATGGGTGTAACGATTATTATTCGTTTACCTTGTGCTAGGGCCCTTTTTTTGCTACAGCAGTCTGAACCGCAGTTAGGATTTTTTCTGTTGAACTGAATTTTATTTCAGCCTTTGTGTACAAATGTGATTTGTAAGCAATTGGTACCGTGTCTCCCTCATTAGAGGTCAGGTACGTGAATCTGCATCTTCCTGGGATGACTCGGATTACAAGGTTGCATGTATTGTCACATGTATCTAATTTTGTTTTTGCTAACATGTCTGTTTGCAGTGATCTCAAAATTTCTGTGTGTTTTTGAGTCCAGTTGATTGGTTTAAAATCAGGTTTAATTAGTTCGTAGAGAGGTTTAACCCTCTCCGCGTAATTTAGAATGTAAGTTCTTCTGAAATTCAGGAAGCCTAGAATCGATTGTAAGTTCTTCAGCGTTTTTGGAGCTTGAAGTACACCGCACTTCTCTAAGAAGTTGTCCGCTAGGCTTTTTCCTTCACTTGATAATTTGTATCCTAAAAATAATACTGTCAGATGGGCAATTCGAGACTTTTTAAAGTTGAATTTGTAACCCTCTGCTGCGAACCCAAGTATTATGGTGTTCACTCTTTTCAAGTGAGTCTCCAAGTCGTCGTCTGTGAGATAGATATCATCTACATAAGATAATGCCTCATCATCATATATTTGTAGTAACTCTGTTACTCTGGCTGAGAATAGTCCTGGGCTGTTCTTGAATCCCTGTGGGAGCCTACAGAAATTTTTCTGAGACCCCATTACTGAGAAAGCGGTCAAGTATCTGCTTTCTGGTGCAATGTTTTGACAAAAGAAACCATTAGATATGTCTAATGTCGTTTTATATTTTTTACGAACTATGTTATTCATTAGTGCAGCACTATGCGAATTTTGTACTGCAAATGTTTTGCAACATGAGTTTAGGTGTCTGTAGTCCAAGACTAGACGATATGAATCCTCCGGTTTGGAGACAGGGAACAAAGGATTGTTCATTTGAGAGGTGCATGTTTCAATCACCCCCTGGTATTCAAGTTGATCTAAAATCTCCCTGACCTGTTTTTTAGCTTCTTGCTTAATTGGATACTGCCTTTGTGCAGTCGGTTGACTTTTTAACTGGATTTTGTGAGGAGGAGAGTCCTCATCCCATCCTACATGATTTTTATATAATGCTGGTGCCTGGGCTACTGCCCATTTCCTTGCGTATATATATTTAGTGTGAATCGGAATGTGATTCGAGAAGGCAGGCATAATCATTTCTTCGCCACGAGGGCGCTCCCTGACAAACTCTTGGGGCCAATCTTTTTCAGCTAACAGGATGTCATAACCTTCTGAGAGTTTATCCCAAAACAGACCCCTTATTTTCCTAGTCTTATCTCCCTCTATGCGCAGTGTTATTTCGAATATCTTATGAGGTTCGCTCACTCTGGTGTCGGCAGCTTTCACTTGAATGTATTCATTCGTGTCCACTGTCTTCAGATGACTCATCAGGATCTTGCGAGCTATGGTGATTTCTGCTGCACTGTCTAGCTTTGTCTGTGCCCACTCCCCGTTTTTCAACTGTGTCCTCAGTATTCTCGGCATGTTCGATGACTCTAATACTGGCTACCTTCTTTCTCAGAAATTGTGATTTTTTACTTTGAACAGGTTCCTTGTCTTTGGACTTGGTGTGCTCTCCTGGGTCTGACCGTCCTCTTCTTTCCGATTTCTGCGAAAAAGATCGAGAGGGACGTGTATCAATACTTTGATATCTATCAGGCTTCTTCAAATTATCCCTATTTCTAAGGTTATATCTTTTCTCAGAGGGCTCCCTCTGGGGAGACTGGTGTTCTCGAGTCGGAGTTCTTTCCCTCCGTCGAGGAGACCTTCCTCTGGACTGGAAAACTTTTTCCTTGGGAGTGGATGGTTTATTTCCATCCCAGCTCTTTTTTGGAGTATTAGAATTATTTTTAATAAATAATTTTTCAGGATTTTCGAGTAGTTGGGGTTTCACTGGTTTCCTACCCAAGCTATCTCTACCTAATTCTTCATAACATTTTTCTATATTTCTGGCAAGCTCAATTGGTCGATCTGTTATATCTGTTTCCTTCAATTCTGGCGGATCGCCACAGATGCTGCTTCTCCTTTTATATTGGCTAGTAATATAGCCGAGACCTGCTTGAAGTCTTTCAGTAATTTCATACCAAGAGTTGAAGCAGGTTCTGGACCGTATTCATTCTGAATCTGTTTTAGCACATCAGGTATTACCGCCATGGACGAAACACCATGTATTTTTGTGTAAATGGAAGCAAAGACTGTACCCAAGTGTCACAGTCCTCCACGTGTGGTGCGACCCCCATTGGAAGGCAGATGGTCAGGATTCTGTGTTTCTCAATAGGGCTAGTATTCAGAAATACTGCCTCTATTTGAGTAATTTTCTGCGCTAACCAGAAAGGAATTTGTTCCCGTTTTATGGGTGTTTTACCAAGACATGATTGTATGTTCTGTGGTGTAATTTAGTTTGTGGTCCCCGATGAGGGGTCAGCTGTGGAATATTAACAGCTGTTTCGACTGTTGCAGTCCGCATTACATATTGGACTAATTGTCTATGTATTTTAATTAATGTTTTTAGCTGTACTAACAGCTCTTCTTTTGACATTTTTGCAATGTCCGGATGTGGTGTGTAGCTGGCTAGAACCGTCCACGTTGCTCCTGGTCTACCTAGTGGACCGAGCCTGGTAATATGATCATTGTGTTTTAGGGCGCCTTTAAACCAGAGCAAATGCTCTTGGCATTTTAATGGGATTTCAATCTCCTCGAAAGGAGCGTACTCATCCGGTGGTTCCCCTATTTTGTAATAGTGGAACTCGTTTGTTGCAGCGTTTGCCGCTGGACATTTTATCCATGAATAGAATACCTCTGTCTGCTGATATTCGTGTGCCTCTATCACAAAGACGACTGTGCCACCTTGTGTGGTCAGTCCATTTTCCATAAGTTTTAACGTTATAGTTTTTCTTATGTTGACCGGGATGATTATCGCTCCCGGTTCATTAATTCCTGTAACATCGGGACCCTGCTGAGTCGCATTTACTGTGGCATCAATGGTTCCGTTTTCTAGATATGACATTTTACTGTCAGGAAGGTCTTTTGTTGCAGATCAGGTTTCAAGGAAACAAAGATTAGGTGCACAATATTTTGGAACACTGTATCCTTCAACGTTGAATAAACCAGAGCTTTACATAGGAATCTCTTCCTACTAAGTTCGGGCGGATTTTAACCTTTCACCCACTTCAGACGTCAATTGGAGTATTTACGGGAGAAAGGGTCTGTCTGAAAAATGCACAACTGAGTTACTCTAACATCTTGCGTTAGTTTTATCGCCTTACCAAACGTTGGGCGCCATGTAGTGTAGTTCCTATTTTCCCAATAGGCCCTGCGCATTGGAATAACATAAACAGCAGTGTAGACGTAGAAGTGCGGTCTTCCAGGTCTCTACTGACTATTCTAAACTTAATTGGGTTTGTTACCAACTAGCTCAGAGGTCACTGGAAACTTTCTTGACTGAATAGGGAGTGATCAGCTCCCCTGGCTCAGACAAGAAGGGATTCAGTTTTCCAACAACCGCATAAACATTACAACTTTGCTCCTTAGAATAAGAGTCAATCTCTAGAGTTGTGTGAAACAATAGACAGTTATTTTACTCAGTCAGTTGGGCAGATTACTTTCACCAAGATGCAGAGAATAGAGAGAAGGGCATTTTCAATAAAAGGTATTATTTATTGAACAGTCTTTCTTCTCATGCAAGAGAAATGAATTGCCACAATTCCAAGACTTGTTATTATAAAAAGTGCGTACAGTAAAATGAGGATTGCGAAATAATACAGTAAAAGCATTGATATGGTTTCTTAGCCATACAATGGTTAAAAGGAATAAAATATATACATTCATATATACATTTAGCTAACGTACTCAACTGGTGCTTCTAACTACGCCTACCCCAGTGTACCTGACCTAAGCCTAATACTTGGGAGTAAGTAAGTAGCAGTTTAAGTTAAGTTGGTTTTGCCAAGGTTTGCTTCAAGAATTCTCTCTAAGGATTTAGTCAACACCATACCTCTGGAATAGAATGTTGGAGGTCTTGTATCTCCTTTCAGGGCTCGATATCCCAGTTACTCGCAAGAGTAGGCTGGAAACGCCGGAGCTGGATTTTTTCGGCAAGAGAAAAGACAGCGTCTCTCTCAGCGCGTCAAGGAGGAGGAGGGGCAGCGTCCGTGGGCTGCTTGCATCTGCTGGGCTCTGCAAGGGACAGCTGTTCTGCTCCTGTATTCACCACACCATCATTATCGGCATTGCGCTTGCTTAAGGCAACGTTGGTAATATTTATACCTGAAAGTTGCCTTGTTTGACGTAAGTTTTTGGACATAAGACGTCAATAAAGATGTCACTAGGAAGTGATCGTCCTTTCATTGCTCATTAGAGTTCTATTACTAATCAAAACATAGCAAGCGGGGCTTTCCCAGGTTGCTGAGTTTTATCTTGTTGAAGAACTCGGAGTGTAATCTAGGAATCTTAGATAGTGGCTTCTGCTGGGTCATTTACTTTAATGAGCTGCAGAGGCGAGTTTCTGAAATATGGCTGAAATATGGCTCTGATCGTTTATGCCATTATAGGGGTATGAATGGATTATAGCCGTGTAGGGGCATAAGGTCACAGTATTGATCGGGGTCCTAGATTAGAACACGACAAAGCGTTCAAAGATAATACAGCTGATCCACTAAACACCCAAGTGGAGGCGCCACTCTCATCTGGAGTCTCCACTTACAGGGCACGAACATGGTGGGCATGGAGCGTCAGACTCACAAGGTGGAGCGCTCGTATTTAGAGAAGTAAAGCACAGAGTATGAATATGTTTTATTTGCTGGACTCAGAGTTCCCTGGCAGCACCAGTATCGGAAAATATCGTTGGTGACCCTGAGACATTAAGGAACAGGAGCCAAGCCAACAAGCCCCTGGAGAACAATTGTAGCACAACAAAAGTTAGCAACAAGCAGGCCAGCACACAAAAGCAGGTCACACAGTGGCAGTCCCTACTGCTAGCACATCAGTCCTTCTGACAATGTGCAAATGTAGAGCCAGCAGGCTCTAGTTAAAAAGTCCTATGCATGATCTCACTTCATCCTGTCAGAGCCACAGTACTTATACCCAAAGTGAATTTGATGTAGTGAGTGGATTCAAAGCAGTTCTATGAATTGAACAAGGATCCCTTTCAACCCAGTCCTGTTTGCTAGCCCATAGTGGGGGGTTATCAGTACCTTGTGTGTAGTCAGGACACTACCTATTCAAGTGGGGTGTGAGCTCCTTCCACCCATCCCAGCTCAGCAAGACCCATCCAAATGCAGATTAATGCAGATGCAGTTGAGTGACCTGTGTGGTAGCTGTCACCCTGCCCAACCCAGGTCAGGCAAGCTGTCAGGCATATAGAGCAGTAAGTGCAGTGAAATGTCCAATTTCTAAGAGTGGCATTTCTAAAAGAGTAAAGTTAAATCCAAACTCACCTAGGATTTATCGATTCCCCTCCAAATATATGAAACATCAAAAAGCTACTCCTCTCTGATCAGGAATTACCACTTAAAAAGGTATATGAAATTCCCAATGCTAGCCTTTAAGAAGAGTAGACCTCACAGTAGAGAAAAATGAAAAAGCCTCTTTGTCACTACCAGGAAATACAAACTACAACAGTGCATGTCCTACCTTTTACTTACATAGCACCCTGCCCTCCCCTTAGGGCTACCTACGACCTCCCATAGGGGTAACTTAAGCGTATTAAAGGGAGAATTTAAGGCTTTGCAAGTAGTTTTAAATGCCAAGTCGAAGTGTCAGTAAACTGCATGAAAAGGCACTGCAATGACAGGTCTGAGAAAGGTTTGAAATGCTACTTCCATAGGGGCTCCAATCAGTGCTTTAGCTCACTAGTAGAATTTAATTTACAGGCCCTGGGTATATGATATACCACTTGAGAAGGGACTTGCAAGTAAATGTATAATGTCAATCAAGTATACACCAATTACACACATGTTTAGAGAAGAAGCACATGCACTTTAGCACTGATTAGCAGTGGTATAGTGCTCAGAGTCCTAAGGTCAACAAGAAGATACAGCAAAATGGGGAGGTAAAAAGCTAAAAGATTGTGGGAAGACCACACTACGGCTCCCAGATCTAGCACATGGGTAGCAGCCATTGAACTTCTTCCACATATTTTCGTTCCACATCAATGAAAATGGTTTCTTTTTTCACTCCTTGCAGTGATGTAACAGCAATTACAACAATGGAAAAAAGATGTATCTGTTCTCACTGAATAACTTCTATGAAAGCGGTTGAATGCCTATAAAAATTTAAATGAGGCGGTTTCAAAAAGTGGGTTATATTCTACCCACTCAACTCAGGTAATGATGTATACAACTGAAGGAAAGTTTGAGTTGTGGGTGGTGTCATTTGAAAGGTCAAGGTGGTGTCTGAAATAGCCATATTTTGTGCAGTACACCCCGAGATTTCTTACTTTCACTGTTTTTGCTGTCTATAGGACTGTGAACCAGTGGTAAAGAGGCTTTGCTCCCCCTTTTAACATAATAAAATTGCTCATACTTATTGGCATAATTCACTTACCTATAGGACATGGTACAGGATCTCCAATTTAAATATCAAGAGTGGACTGCAGCGCCAATTGTGCCAACCACTACAAAGACAGTGTAACCATGCCTGCAAGCCTACCATTTGTAGCCTGGCTGTGAAGTCTTAAACTGCAAATTTTACCTGTCAAAATAACTCCTTCTGACAGGTCTAAACCTTCCTTTTAAATATTAGTAAGTCAGTCATAAGTAGGCCTTAGTGCCCATAAAGCAGAGTGCAAGGCATTTAAATCTAGGGCATGTAAATGTTTATGGTAAACCTTTACAGAGAAAAGAACTCCAAGCTACTTTCACTGTATCAGGGTTGACTATACCATCTATCTAGGAATCATCTACAAATGTGATTATTACATTTTTTGAAATGTTTACAAGTCCAATTCACTTGTGAAGTTGGATTTGTAATAAATGTTTTGGAAAAGGCACCTTTTGACAGTTAATTATTCCCTGCCTTACGCCTCAGGAGACCTCGTTGGCTTGGCTCCAACTGCCATGTGGCAGCTGAATAGCCCCCTCCTTGATGATGTGTCTTGGGCAATGCCCAGGAACATATTTGGGGTTTTGGCAGGACTAGCATCTGGGTTGTGCCTCGAAACTTGATTAACTTCACAGAGGCCTATCCTGTCACAAGCACATTTTAGCTGACATCTGGGCAGGGCCCTCATTTGTTCCCGCAATCAGACCGGCATCAGTCCCAGGGAGAGAGGAACTGTTCACAGAATTGAGCAAGAGAGACCACGGTGGAGGGGTTTTTCATTTCACTGGATACGCCACTAGGGTGGGCAAGCAAGTTCTGCACAGGACAGGAAGGGTTCTGCTTGCTGCTTGTAGGCTGAGAAGGGCATTGTGTGATTGTTTGCAGCAGAACATACAGTAAATGGTGACCTCCTAAACAAGCTACTGGGACACAATAATCTACAATAGGCCCTTCCTTCAGCTGCCTAGCAGACTAGTTCCAACTGAACCTGCCCTGGACTATGCTGCTGGCCTCTGATGGAGTGAGTCTTGACTGCCAAGTGCTGTTCCCCAGGTCCTGAACCCTTGGCTGGTGTCCAGGTCTACACTTCCTGAAACCTGAGACTTGAAACCTTTTGGCTCAAAGACCCCTAGAAGACCATTAACAAACTGACAAGGCTATCTGAAAAACGTGCATCTCTGCTAGGCCAAAGATTCAGGTTTCTTCACATCTGAACTTTTCTGCAACACCAAATCCAATTCAGCTGGACCTCACAGAGATGGTATCAGGCCTCATGGAGTCCATCTTATCTACAGCAGCCTTGCCCCGCTGGAAGAATCTGAGTTCCAGAAAAAGTAACTAAGTCCAACCATAGATATATTAATGGAGAGAAGGTGCCAAAAGTGGCCTAGACAGAAACATTTTAACAAAAACCACAAAAGTGAAAGTCAGGGGAAGATGAGGCAACACTACTGCCCCCACGACAAAACAATAAACAAAAAATAAGTAGGTTGCCAATATTAATACAATAAGCAATGAAAATATGGTTGATTGTGGAGATCTAGATCCTGTAAGCCATGTGAAGTCTCAGTAGGTCTAAAAGGCTATACTTAGTGGAAGAGGATGCCTCACACAGAATATTTTTTCATGCTTTATTTGAGGCATCCTCTCCCTACCATGGAAAGATGGTACTACCAAAGAAGATTCAACTTCTGCGAAGACTACTGGTGAAAGGAGGGAGTTCTTACATAAAACTTACTTAACAAAAATCTGGATCCCGTTCAATTAAAAATACCTTCACGTGCCTCAGTTATCACCTTTAATAGTGAGGACCTGAGGTACGGTAAAAACACATACGTTGATGCCCCTAAAAAGAGTCATGTTTCTAATCCATCTCACAATAGGCCGATATGTTTCTGCCCACACAAAGAGCCAAAAAGTTCTGGGGCATTTGTCAGGGCTGTCATATTACTACAAGAACAGAATAATGTGTCCCCTATCTCCCTACAAGCTAAAGTGGGGGAGGACACCTACAGTGTGCCCATGTGAATCCTACCTGGGATACTCTCATGCATAAATCATCATGTACCCTAGATTACAGGGGATACTATAGATTCAGTCAGAAGGAGGGGTCATAGTCACAAATTCATCAGAAGGACTGCCACACGAAAGTACCAACTCCCTCAGCTCCTTGCCTATTAGTTCTTAACCACACCTATGTTTACATCTTTATTTTTAAAGTTCTATATTGTGTATAGATGTACATCTGTCCCCCACTATGCTAGTACCATGATCAAGCTCTGAGGAGGGATTGGAGATGGAGGGCACCCATACAAAATATGTTAGGCTATACTGTTTCAGATTTAAATCTGTAATAACTGAAAGAAAACAAATCAAAAGGGAAACTACCCTAATCGGTGTTAACATATAAACACTGAGAAGCACTTGTGCAACCACAAACTAAAATGTTGTTCAACGAAAGGAAAGTGAGAAAGAATCATTTTAATTTGTATCTGAAAGGGCTAACAACATAACTTTGTTATGCAAGTTAGTAGCAAGAGAGACATGTTTAAGATTCTTCTTCTTGAGTTTTCTTGTTTAATGAGGTCACTAAAATATTGCTCCTTTCCTGCATGTAATAAAAGTGCAAAATTTAGAAACATGGTTCAGATCTGATCTTTTTATTTTATGCACAGTACAGAATCTGGGAATATTAAAATTACATATTATCTTTCGGCAGCGTTTAATTAATTCACTAATTGGTGAAATGGATGACTCATAAGAATCTTGGTCAATATATACCATTATGTTTAAACACAGCAATGGTAAAAGCCTTTGATATATCAGACTCCATTCCTAACAAGGCAGTATTGATAGCAGATCTTCCGCGAAATGCCCTAGGCTTTAATCATTTAATGCAAGCAATGTGTAGTTATAAGTACCCGTGCTGTCACTGTGCTCATGGAATAGTGCTGAAAACATGGCAAAAGACTTTCCACATGCCAACAAAATTCATAGCAGTAAGGTGTCCCCTTATTATGTGTGATACATTCAACTAATCCTGGCTTTGTATCAAACTAAACTTTACTGCTGGGGTTTTGGGCCCATAGTTACATTCTTAACAGCAAAGTCTAAGAACACAATGTGATGCCTGATAAAAGGTCAGCACTGGATTAAATTTAAACATTTACTATGGAGACACTTGGCACCTATGAATTATGTCCACATAACAGCAGCACCACCTTAAAACAGCCGGTCAAAGAGTGCAGAAAAACAGTGGCAAATATGCTTAGTTTCAGGTGCCTCAGAATGTGGGGCTACAAAGTAATCCAGAGTAATTAAAAAGTCTAAATGTTTCTCAAGGTACTATGCTGCTCCCTGGGTTGACCACCAGTAGAATGTCATAATGTTCAGTAAGAAGTAGGTGAATGACCACAACAATGCCCATGAATTTGCTTATTACAACATTTGAATATGGCACTCTTACTTTTGAAACACATTAATAGCCCTGTCAACCAGACAGAGTGCTGACAGAGAGTAAGTGAGAGGTAATGAAATGGGAGGGGTTAATGAGATGTGAAAGTTAGTGGGAGTGCAATCCACAGACTTTCTATGTGTAAAACAGTCTAACATAAGCCTATTGGACACACTGCTAATGGAAATATGAAATTAAATATGTGCTTTATAGCAATCACTGCAAACAGCAACATGTTTGCAAACACTGACAAAACAGTTTTTGTCCATTTTGGCTGTTAGGAAATGTAATAAATACTGATTAGCATTTTTTTCAAAAGAGTTAGAAAACACTGAGAAAACACCATAGAAATACACAAACATTAAACACTGAAAACAGGACAGCTTAAAATATGCCAGTATCTCAAAACTGATTGACTCTGGGTACACTTTCCAAGATCATCATACCAACCCCACTAATTTTGTATAAAATATGCCTAGTGTCATTCCATTCTCCTCTGCCGATCACTGGGATTCAATTCCTACTTTCCTAACAATGCATAATATAATTCTCAGTGTCCTGCCAAACTCCATTACGTCCCTCAGCAGTTCCTCTTTCATTGTCTTTCACTAAGACTACCTTGTGTCTTAATAACCTCAACTACCTCCCTCTCACCTTCTTCCCTAATGTGCTGCTCCCGCAACCACTGGACACAACATCCGCGCTAACAGAAACTCTGCCAAGTACAGCAGACATCCGCTGCTTTATTGGGTGTATGCAGACCGGCAGGAGTCAACAAGGATGGAACGCGGTGAATACATAGTGTGATTTGCCAATTCTATATTTTCTTTAGGACAAAGAGGAAGCATTAGAACATGGGGGAGGCGGCTAAATTCTATCAATCATTCAACAACTTTGTTGTCTAAGAATCTGCCAATATTGTGGTTACAGCATTCTTTGTATATCAGTAAAGTAATGGTGGTATATGCTTGTAAAAAGGCTCTGCTAATTAATGGTAGACCTATACCTGGGGTTTAGTTGCAGTTCCTTCACAGAGGCTCAAGAGACTGGTCATGTGGTCATTTGGCACTGGCCACTTGATCTTCCTAGTCCCAGTACAGCTTATCCTGGTCTGGTACTACGGACCATTGCTATCCTGGCTCTGATCTCCATAGTTCTCTTCAATCGGTCCTGATCCTCCTAGCCCTAGTTCTTCTGCTCCTTTCCATCTTGGTTCTGCAATAACCTGGTCCACCACAGATCATCCTAGCCTTTTTTTTAGTTCTGATGTTCATTCAGCTCCAGTTCATGCTAGCCATAGAATTTCCTGGTCCTGAAGTTCATAGTTTTGGTTTGTCTTCTCATCCTTTCCATATACACCTGCCCCTAGTCCTCTGGATCCTGAGTCTCCTGTTGCATAGGTTCCCCGTCCTGGATCCTTACATCCACCTCTCCCAAATTCTCACCCATCAGTCCTCTTTGTCGTGCTCCCCTAGTTTTTTAGTCCCCTGTTTGCCTGTTCCTGATCCTGATCCTTCTATTCCTTGTCCTCATGATGTATGAAGTCTGTTTTTACTTATGGTGCTCCTATGTCTGTTTTTCTTGTATCTGATCTTCTGGTGCTCGTCCCTTTGGTTTCCCCAGTTCTACTAGTCCCCCAGTTCTCCTACCTCATCCTAATTCTGGTAGACCTCATGGTATCTTGGTTTGCCACCTTGGTTTTGTCCATTTGACCCTTGTCCTCTCTATCATGGTCCTCCTAGCAATGGTTCTCCTTGGCCTGGTATTTCTCATCTTTGTGGTACTGGATCCTATGTTTAAGGTCTTCCTGGTTTATGTAGTCATTGTCACCCAGGTTTAGGGTCCTCCTGACCCTTAAGAACCTTCTGATTCCACTGGGCCTGGCCTTTCTGTTCCTTTATATTTCTACCGATCCTTATGATCTAGGGTTCACTGGTCTTGCTAGCTCTGATCCTTTCTGGCTGTAGTCTTCCTAGTTCTGGTCCATTTGTTTCTGGCCCTTTGGCCCTCATTGATCTGTTCTTTCTTTGTCTAGGTTCTCCTGTCTCTGGTCTATCTTTGTATTGGTCTCCTAGTACTAGTCCTCTTTGGTCTGTTCACCTGGGTCAGCTACTCCTGGTCTTGGTCTCCCTTGTCCCTCTGGTCCTTGTTAGTATGCTTGGGATCTCCTAGCCCTCCCTGTCAAAGTAGGAGAAGGCCTTCTGTTCCTTCTACCCCTGATTCTCCTGTTCCTTCGAGCCCTTGTTCACTGGGCCCTGATCTCTCTGTTCTGCGTCCTTCTGGACATCATGACCTTTCTCACCCTGTCCCAGTACTAAGCCCGGGCGGAGAAATTCACTCACTTGTATGCAGTATGAATGCATACGAGAAATACGTATGCATTTCTCACACTTCTGCGCGGGATTCCTCATAGTAGGCCCATCATGATAACCCTGCTGAAATATGCATGCATATCTGTTTATTCGCCTTACTTGCTGCAGTAGTGTTCTTTCTTTATGAAATACAAAAATCAATTTTCCTAGTATAATACATTCACAAGCGACTACTGGGTGTCACTGTCAGGCAATGATGACGTTCAGCGGAAGTGGCTGAGCCGGGCTTCCCCTTATGCGTGCGAGAGTCAGAGCAGGATTTCTGATTATATTTGCGACAAGATGGCATTTGCAGGGCTGCCCTGCAGGATCATCAAGGTGAGGGTCGGCACACAGCAAAGAGGAATTGTTGGGGTGTATGGGCCTTGGGACTGGCTCAGGCTTAGAATTCTACATTGCATAGGGGTGAGTAACACATGGCTGTCACTTTTTGTGTCTCCGTGTAAGTGGTGGAATACTCACCTTAGGAATTGAACTCTGTCTAGAGAAATTAGGCTATTGGTATTTAAAAGTATTATAGGGAGTGAAACGGAGGAGAGCAGTAGACAGCACACCCAGGAGCAGACTAATCTCGCTGATTAGGGTCGCCTGAGTGACATGTTTGTCGGATCAAGGTATAGGCGGAGCTCCGAGGAATCTCACAGAGTTTTTATTCAACTCCGCGCGAATCCCCGTAGTACAATTCTGTGAGCTTCACCCACCCTTACCCAGTACCCCAGTCCTGTTTTCCTTGTTTATGTGTTCCTGTTCCTGTCTGAAATTTCTCATAAATCAATTCTCGTGGATTAAGTCTCACTGGGTCTGGTTCATCTTGTCCATGTCCTCATGGTTCTGGTCATCCTAATTGTCCAGGTGGTTGTATTCCAAGTTTCCTGTTGCTAAGACAGCTCTGACAATGACCTTGCCCAATTAAAACAGTGCTTAAAATGTTAAACACTAAGCTAGCAGTCACAAGATACTTTTGTCAGATGACTAAAATGTAATTGTGGCTGAAGGGGCCACTCATGACACAGGAGCAAGAAGAATCTTTGTCTGAAACTCACTATGCTGGTGAAATAGTACATGTCCTACGGGGTCAGCAGGCAGCGCAACTACTCAGGAGCACATGCGGTCACTCACCCAGATGGGTGTTATTGCATCATCATAGGGCTTTTGCTCCATGTCGGGCCGGAATTGCAATACCCGACCAGCACCCTCAAGGGGGGCGCTTTAGTGGAGAAATTTTATTATGCCGTCTGTGAAGGCTGGGTGTATGGCTAGCAGTGTAGATTGGTATACTTAGTGAACAAGTGTTGGTGCAATCTCAGAATAGGACAGGGGATCCTCTCAACCAAGACTTTTTAATTACTCTTATTATTATTAATCATTTGTAAAGCGGGGCTTTCATCTTGCCGGCATCTTGGCTCGATCAGTGTTTAACAGTGAGACCGAGGCTGGGGCCACAATGGTATTCTTATGGAGGTGGCAGACTTTGGCCTAATTTATTTAGGAAAGAGCCAGGTTTTTAGGCTATTCCTAAAACTAAGCACATTTCCATTTGTTCTAAGAGAGATAGGCTGCTTTTTCCATAATTGTGTTGCCTTGACACATGGGTACACATACAAGATTGGCTGAAGACGATCTCAATTTCCTTGTCGGTTTTTAGTAGGTGAATTTCTTCTGTAGGAGTGTTGGTCCTAGACCATTCATGGCAATATGTACTATGCACATAGCTATAAAAATGCCTCTCTCTTTTACTGATAACCAGTGGAGTTCTTTTAGGGTATTGATTGCGGAATCAACCATGATCTATTAAGTTCTAGGTTAGCTTCCATTACCTGAATTCTATGAAGTCTTTTAAGCATATAATCTGGGATTACCAGTAGGAGGGCATTGCATCGGTCAATTCCGCTTAGTATTGCACTCTGTACAACCATCTTTCATGCAGGTTGTGGAAGCAAAGGAGCAATTGTCCTCAAATGTCTCATATGTCCATGGCAAGTGGTTACTGTCCTATTAACCTGAACTTACATGGAAAGTTTTTTATCAATCTGTTCTCCCAGATCTTATACTGATAGAATTAAAATCAAATCCACATCTTTTGTCAATGGCCAGAACTTAATTGGAAGTAGGCGTGGTATTTTGCTGGGGGTATAGAATAGGAACTCTGTTTTACTTCCATTAAATGTTAATGTGTGATAGCTGAGCCTCTGCCATTTTTGATAGGCATATGTGGAATTCATCCAGCTGGCTTGGACCATAATTATCCAGGGATATTATTAATTGGGTGTCATCTGCATAGTTTACAAAAGACATCCCAGATGATTTGATTAGTGTTAGTAGTGGTCATAGGTATACATTGGACAAAATAGGGTTTAACATGAACCCCTGTGGCACTTTAGGCAACATGTCTTTAAACTCTGATCTGAAAGGGGGAAGAGATTGCTTGATATCTCTCAGATAGGTAGGATTCATTCCAATTTAGAAAAATATCACCCCTATCTCCTTTAATCTGTTTAGTAGGATTCAGTGGTTGACGGTGTCAAACACCACTGCCAAATCCAGTAAATTCAAGACTACAGTTTGTCCACTGTCAACCTGTATCCTCAACTCTCCTGTAGCCATAATTAAGGCTGATTCTGTGCCATAGACTTGTCTAAAGCCCATCTGTTCAGGTTCGAGTAGTGCCTTAGATTCTAAGAAATTTGCCAGTCTTTTAATGGTATGGTTTTCAACTACCTTGAACTGATATGGGAGCTGAGAGATTGACCTGAAATTACTAGGATCCTGTATATCAGCTTGTGGTTTCTTCACTATAGGTGTAACTAACACTTTACTTTCTTCCAAGCTGATAGTACCGTCCCTGTGGACTTATGATTGATTACAGATTTTTCTTAGGTCTGGGAATAGCTCACTCCCTCTTTCTTTCCAGGTATTATGTGGTACTGGGTCTCGTATTGAGCCGGATGAAATTGACATGCCTAACACACTCAATTCTTCCTCATTTAGCAGGTCTATTTTGGCCAACTTCCCATCAAGCTCTTCTTGCTGTATGTCAACCATGGGGGGTTAGTTCATAGTTTTAGGATTTTCCCCTTATTGCGGTAAATTCTTTCTGCTAATATCTTTTAAAATGAAATCCACTTTATTATGAAAGAAGTGCAAACGTTTACTGCCCAATTCCTGCAATATTTGCTTTGTGCAATCTGTGTGAGCAAGCTTTTTTACAATATCAAAAACGTTTTTGTGCTTTCTTAACTGCATTGAAAATAGTAGTAGAATAGTAGCTTTCTTTAGCTTTTTTGATTTCTATTTTATAATTTGTCAACACAACTTTCAGTAGTAGCTTATCTTTGCCTCTTATCTTTTCCTATATATGTTTTCCGCCATTGTTTTTCCTGTTTTCTACATAAAAATTTTCTTTCCTTCGGGGTTTCTGAATACCATGAAGGTTTTTGTTTTGGGATTAGCATTTTTATTGCAGTAAGTTTGTCTAAAATGTCGCTGTGATAAAAGTCTGTAAGTATTCATAGTTAGTGCCTACTGTCTCTTCTTCCTGAAAGCAATGTAATGTGAAGTCTAGGCAAGTTCCCAATCACAAGTTACCTATTACAGGGCAACCTACCCTCGCTCAGCTTTATGGAAGTAGCTGAGAAACATGGTGCCGGAGTTAAGGGAGCTGCGTCACGTCACGCCATAGAGCTTAAGTTCGAATGAAGTCCTACTAAGGACTACATGCGGAGCGTTCAGTGTTATCAAGCTCTGTTTCGAACAGAGGTGTATTAAGGACTCCTTGGCGAACTGACAGCATTCGTTTTATTGTGTCCGGGACTGCTTAAATGAAACATGTTATTTTTTTAACCTACAGCTTTTATCTTACTTACCAATGAGTTTACGAGAGGATACATTTGAGGAATCTGATTTATTATGAATGGTTCACCGGATTAGGAGCTAATACCACACTGTGATAAAGTGGCTAGCTATTTCCGATTTAACAAAGAGATTTTTCTTACAAACTCCTATTGATTGAATTTTGGAGTTCATTTCTTTGGACAGTAAGATAGCTATGTGTGACAGACAGTGATACCTGGATTATATATTTGTCGAGCTGCCTTGAAAAAGTCTTGTGAGTAAGATGAAACACGTGTCGGCTGATTGTTGTGAAAAAAGGAATAAAAACGACAGTGGGAACTCACTATTCATCTGGACTTACATACTTATTTCAGCTAAGAGAAGAGAGAATTTCAACCTTGTAATGTGGTCTTCAGTTGGAATTTTGAACTAATCATAACTATATTTGTACTGTCAGTGAACTTTTGTTTGATGACTTAATGGTCTATCAATGTACTTAAGAGAGTGCTGTACTAAGGTTCTAGTAGTTCATACTGTGAAAATTGACAGTGGACACTCACACAAATTGGCGTGCTATTTCGCTTATCTTCCTTGGAGTCACTACTGATACCTGGAAAGGGTCATTTTTATGAACTATTTTAGAAAAACCTATACAAACCCCAGAGAGGTAACGTGTGGTTGGGAACTTACCTAGACTTTGCATACCAAATCGCCAATCACTGTGTAGATTAGCTTACATAGGTCCCGAAGAATAGCTGCTAGATCATTTTTGTGACAGACTCTGGCTTGAAACATGCTGATCCACTTGCTATCTTAGATGATTATTTCTAATGGGTAGCACCCCTATTTTTATCATAGGCTACTAATCTAATGTAAAGTAAGTAGCATTTCTATAGCGCGGCTGCCACCCAATGGGTATCCTGGCACTGATATTACCAGGAAAGGGACACTGTCCGTAACTGAAATTCATAAGAATCAGGCCGAGGGGACAGAAAAATGATTCTCTGGGACAAAGTTTGGTTTTCAATTCCTTCCTAAACCGCAGCAGGGTGTTAATTGTCTGAGCTCGATTGGCAGTGCATTCCAAAGTCTGGAAGCTACAAGACTAAATGATCTACCACCCAGTTGAGCTTTGTTAAAATGTGGAATACATATCAAATTGGATGAAGAAAAACAGAGGCTTCTAGCTGTGGAATACTGGAGGAATTTCCTCAGTGGGAGCTTAGGCCCCATTTTATGTACTGCCCTATAAACAATACAGAGTGCCTTAAGCTGAACTCTCTGCGCGATGGGTAACCAGTGAAGATCTTTTAGAGCAAGTGAGGTAGAGGATCTGCAATGTCTGTTTAATGCAAGCTTAGCTGCAATTACTTGTATCCTTTGTAGCTTTTTTAGTAAGGAGACTTGAGCTCCCAGGAGTAGGGCATTACAGTAATCTAATCTGCTCATAATAATACTCCTTACTACTTGAGGTCTAGCTAAAGCTGGTAAAAAAGAGAGTATTTTTCGAAGCGCTCGGAGCAGAGATATGCAAGTGCTCACTGTTTTATTCACTTGGGAGTCCCGTTGTAGATTACTATCTAGTAGTACTCCTAGATTATGGGCTGGTTTAACAGGCAACAGGGGTTTATTTGCAGGGACTGGCCAGAAATACGCTGACTGAGGACAGGGAACTTTACTTGCAGCACATCTTACTTCCATCTTGTCGCCAATGAATTGCAGAGCATTATCTCTGAGCCAGCCTGCTGTTTCCTGCATGCAGCGATGACATTTTTCCAAGGGGATGGCATTGTTGCCCTCAAATGAGAAGACAAATTATCATGTGCTTAATTTATAACTTCAATACCGAAGGATTTTATAAGGAAGCTAAGTGGGCGCAGATAAAGATTTAAAAGGATTGGACTTATAGCAGAACCCTGCGGAACCCAATATTTTATGGGGCTATTCTGAGACAGGAATGGCATCATAGTCACTGCCTACTGCCGGTTTAGAAGATAGGACTGCAGCCAGTCCAATGCCTTGCCCACAATACCATTCTCCTCAAGTCTCTTGATCAGGATCTTATGATTGACTGTGTTGAATGCGGCTGACATATCTAGTAACACTAGAATGGCTGCCATTGTCAGGCCACGTTCTAAGGTCATCAAGGACTGTCACGAGGGCAGTTTTGGTGCCATGTCCCGGGCGGAACCCACATTGAACTTCATCTAGGAGATGGTTTTCTTCTGCATATTTTGAGAGGGACCTACTCACTACTCTTTCTAGAATCTTTATCGGGTAAGGTATCAGGGAGATAGGTCTATAATTAGAGGGACATTGGAGGTCTAGCGTAGCTTTCTTCAATAAAGAAGACACAACTGCCTTTTTCCAGCAGTTTGAGACTGTGCCATTAGTTAGAGACTGTATACAAACTGGGAAACCCAATAAACCCTTGGAGGCTTGGGCGATTTAACCATGAAAGGTACAGGGTGCCTACAAGGGGTTTTGTTTACACAAAACTTATATTAATTTAGATTTACTCTGGGGGTGAGTCATAAGGGAACATTCACCAAAGTCTCATTAGACAACAACAATAAATGCAAGTTGAGAGCACAAAAACACAGGAATATCCTATTTGTTTGAAAATATCAATATATTTATATAGCAGAGATTAAAAAGGAGTACAAAAACATGAACAAATCAGCAATAAGTCATGAAAGGAAGTAACATCAAATTAATCCAACAGTTCATGACAAACATCTATTCCAAACAAATCAAAGGTGACATATCTCCTAATGAGAATAAAAATCACTGGAGATCAACAAGTATCTCAGGAACAGATGGTGGAGTTGACGTTTCGGTCTCAGTGGCATCAGTCCGTCAGACGATCTTCAGGACAGTAGATATTGCTTAAAAAAGAGCCCCTATACAAACATAGTACAATGCGTTACAAAGATTGCAAACATGATTGTACTGTACACATATTACAATAGTTAAAATAAGATATCTGTGTGCAAGAAAAAGTATATCACGTGACATTTCATTATTATCATCACATAGTGCCAAAATCAAATTTGTGCACATTCCAGGTGAAAACATACTAAATATATATCACCACCTTCACCTAAGTTGGTACTGCTAAAGGATACCAAGCTTACTTCTATAGTCAGTATATCCACGATTAAGCCTTAACATGGATCTATGGTCGGAGCTGCATAAGTTGATGGTGGGAATTTCACTATAAGAAGAATATGCAAATGTCATCCGATCAGATGTATATTCTACATTATATACTTATGGTGTGTTCATAAATTAGTTACAAACATACCTGAACTACAAGAAAAGAAAGTCAGGTTGATGACGATAATTAAAGGAATCCAACAGTGGCATCAATGTCAAAGGAAAGGGAACACTCTTCCAGTCACCACTTGTTGATAGTATCTGTAACACGTAAGACAACATCATATGCTAGGCAATATTGTCTACGCACATAATGTATCTGAAGACTCTCACTATGATTCATGCCAGACTACTTTGTTTTTCAACCACCTCTCTGTGTATTGAATGGACTACCCAAAAAGTAAGGGATAGTTGTAGTAGCACGGCTTCCTTGGATGTCAAACGTCACTGTTATATTTAACTCACTAAAGGTCATCACAGTATCAAGATTAAAGACAGTGGACCTCACCATATTATACGGAGCTAAATCGCTGTATGATTTGTGAATCTACAGAAGTGATTGCATTTATATTAGGAATGTGATATGCTTTGACGCTATTAAGCATGAGCATCTAAAATAGTTGATGTATGATATTATGATATTGAATTAGCACTCCCCCCGGTAAGGGTGGACACGGCGCCTCACGCAAAGTGGAATGAATATAAAATACTGAGGGCTATATCAGTATGTCGTCATAACGAACTTTCAAACATTGAAAGTGTCCAGTTAAAACATTGTCCTAGTGCCTGTATGCAGCAAAAGGAAAGCTTGACATAATGGTACATTCAACCAATGGTATTGAAGGACAAAAATGCCCTATCTATACGTAGCCCAAATGTTTAGCAATGGTTACTAAAGAAACAGGAAAGTCATTAAGTGTCCAAGTTTCTGTAAGAAACAGAACATCCATATTCTGGTGCTTTACAAGGGATCTCACGTTAACCAAACCACAGTTAAGAACCTTTGACATAGCGTCTTTAAGGATATCATTACCGCAAGTCTGTCCCCATCTGTCAAGGGCCGTATGCTTCTGTTCTCCTATGGCAATAAGTTCATCTCTAGAATAGGTGAGACAGGAGGTAAAAGATGTAGCATGGCTGGCGTTGAGCGTGACTAGTGTATGGACGGGTGCAGACAGGCTGTGTGTGCGTGCTGCATGATTTCATATAGTCTCCTTAAGTAGGGAGGAGTGCAGCTAACAACTAGAGCGCTAACCAAGATGGCGTGGCTTCCGGTGACCCGCTTTCATAGGCGGGGTACACCAGCACACCTTGGTAGCGCTAGGAAAACTAAAGTGCTGGTGCGAGCTGGTAACGCAAAAGTGACTAAGTGCAGGTATGACGTTTGTAATGTTGCTTCCTTACCCCAGAATAACGACAGGACACTTGCTGGGCTTATACGTTATTTAATTCAATATCTTCACCAGAGAGCGCCAAGCCGGCAACCTCCGTGCGCCGTTTTCCTTAGGGTGTGCGGCAATCCTAAAGATGGCAGCCGGCACGTCGTGTCGTGACGCGACGTGCATACACTAGAGCGCAACTCTACATATCTCCCTTTTTTCTAAACAATAGAAACTAATAACTTACAGTCCGCTGCTCATATCAAATTCTTGGAACCTGGCCAGTCTCATCACAGTTCTCCCCCTTCGAGTCAGTCTTACCGGAGTAGCCATGGCCTCTCTTCCGGGAGTCTCTGCGCTGCCTCCTCTGTTGCTCAGCACCGCCTGGCTCTCCACCTGTCTCCCCATGTCCATCTCCTGCTCCACTCTGGGGCTACCTCCGTCACCGCTCAGGATGGATTTTGGAATGCCCGCTCTCCCAAACGTATCACTCAAAAACTTCATGATGGTCTCTGTGTCCATTACTTCCTCCACCTTCATTTCAGGCCATTTAGAGTATCTGTTGATGAGGACACACACATACTTTTGGACTACTTGTCCGTCTAGGATTGGGCCCAAAATGTCTATGGACAACTCCTCCCACGGGTTCTTTTGGGGGTCAAATTTCCCTAGCGCTGGGCGCAAAGGCTTAAGAGTTTTGTCTGCTCCTTGGCACTGTGGGCAATTTCTGACATGGCATTCTGCTCATAAGTCCATACCTGGCCACCAGTACCCTTCTTTAGTCCTCAATTTCATCTTGCCTATCCCTAAGTGGCCTTCGTGGAGTAAGGCCAGTAGTTTGGGGAATATGCCAGCTGGGGGGATAACCTTGTCTCCCCTGAACACAAACACACCTTGGTCGTCCATTGACAACTCTTCTCTGACCTCACAGTACATTCTCAGGGTGTCGCTGGTGTGTTTCTTCTCCGGCCATTCCCTGTACTATGAAATTCTTCACCTCTTGTATCGTTTGGTCTTTACTGTAGGCTTCCTTCCACTCCTGGTTGCTGATGACTTTCTCCTGGTCATCTGTCACGGCCACCATCTCTTCCCCACTCGTCAATTCTTCTTCTCCAGGTTCCATGGCCGCCGCCCTACTTAGATAGTCTGCGACTTTGTTCCGACTGCCTGGAATATACTCCACATCATATCTAAATTCTAGCAGCTTCAATGTCATTTTTGAGATCCTGGGGTTGGCACTCGCGTGCCCACTAGAGGTGAGTACCTTCACCAAGGGTTTATGATCTGTCTTTAGCTAAAATTGCGTACCCCACAGGAATTGTCTGAACGTGGTCATTGCCTACACTACTGCGAGCATCTCCTTTTCGATGATGCTGTATTTCTTTTCCCTGTCACTCAGGGTGCGAGAAGCGAAGCTTAGTGTGTCCATCACCCCTTGTCCCCGGTCTTGCATTAACACAGCGCCCAAGCCTTTGTCGCTGGCGTCTGTCGTAAGCACAGTCCTTCCATGGGGGTCATATCCTTGCAGGGGTATGGCTCTCACCACGTCTTCCTTTACCCTCACGAATTACTTGTTTTAGCTCTTCTTCCGTCCAGCAAAACACTGAGCTCTCTCTCGTTAGCTTCCTCATGTGGTGGGTCTTTGTTGCGAAATGCTGCACGAATTTACTATAGTATTCGGACATTCCTAAGAAGGACCTGACATCCTCCTTACTGGTGGGTGGTGGTGCATCGTTGATCGCCTTCACATCTTCCTCCTTGGGGGTGATCCCTTGCACTCCGATTTCGTGCCCTAGGTAGGTCACCGATTCCATGCCCAGGCGGCACTTTTCCCACTCCGCTGTGAGGCCCTTGCCTTCTAATACTATCAACACCTTGGCCAGTTTGGCATCGTGGTCTAATCTGTCGCGGCCCATCACAAGGATGTCATCTTGGAAATACTGGATGCCATCCATGTCCTTAAACAGTTGGTGCATCAACTTCTGGAAAACCGCTGCCGCCGATGCCAGTCCAAACGGCATGCGGCGGAACTAGTAGCACCCGAAGGGGGTAATGAATGAAGTTAATCTCCTGCTCTCCGGGTGCAATGCGATTTGATGGTGCGCGGAGGTTAGGTCGATGGTAGAGTACCACTTAATCCCTCTCATCTTGGCTAGCATCTCCTCAATCCTTGGTAGGGGAAACTTCTCTACCACAATGTTCTTATTCAATTCACGCAGGTCCACACACAATCTGACCTTTTCACTGGGTTTCATGACTACCACCAATGGTTCCAGCCACTCTGCGCACGTGATCGGTTCGATGATTCCCCTTCTCTCCAATTCTTGCAGTTCTTCTTGTACTGCCTCTCTTACTGCGAGAGGTACGTTTCTCACCTTGTGAGTCACCGGTATGGCGCCTGCCTTGAGCACAATTTTGTGTGCAAACTTCGCGAGCCTCCCCACCGTGCCTCCAAACACCTTGGGGTACTCCTTCTTCCATTTGTCCAGGTTCGGCCATTCTTCCGGTTCCGTGAGGAGGATCTGTTCTTTTCCTCCGGGGTCTAGTTTGATGCCCAGGTCCCCTTGGTCTAGCCAACCTAGCACCGATAGTCCTTTTTCAGAAATCTACAGTTTGCAGTAGGCACTGCGCCCTCTGAATTCAAACCTTAACGGTCGGAATCCTAACATGGGTATGCGGTCTCCGTTGTATGTGACCGGCCTTATGTCTAATTTCTCCAAGTCTGGGCCCAAGTGTGGGCTGAAGGTTTCATTCGACACCGTTCTCTGTACAATGGTGTAGGGTGATCCGGTGTCCGCCATATTTATCGGCAGTCCTCCGATCATCATGTCCAGTACTGGCTTGGTCGACCTTTTGTTATCCACACTCAGTACTTGGTCGTAGATGCAGAGTACCGTGTCCTCGTCTTCATGGTCACTCCCTTCCTTGTCCTCTTGTCCATGGTCAATGTATTTAACCATAGTTCTGGATGACTTCCTGCGGCATACTTTCTCATAGTGCCCTATGATTCCACAATACATACATTTGGCGCGAAACAGCGGGCACTTCCTGTCATGGGCCTCATGTGCCCAACTTCCGCATCTGTAGCAGTCCTTTTTGTTGTTCCCAGTTTGCTTTCCCGGTGGCCCTGGATTCCCTTGCCAACTATTCGGTCCGTTCGATTTGACCCATTGCTCCTGTTGTCCCTGCGGGGTTCTTCGTCTTCAATCCTGTTCACCACAGGTGTTGTTGCGGCCTCTCTTTTTGCCTCCTCTGCACATCTTCGCGCCAGCTCAGCTCTCTTGACGATTATCATCACTTCTTATAACGTGGCGTCGCCGCTGGCCCACAGCTTGTCTTGCTCTGCGGTGCTCGTAGTGTGCAATACGATTTGATCCTTGATGAATTTGTCTTGGAATGTATCGTATCTACACGTTGAGACCAATTTTTTTAACGCTGCCACGTACTCTTCCACTGATTCTCCAGGTCGTTGTTTCCTTTGCTGGAAGTTATACCTGTCAATCGAAACACACACCGCCGTTTTGTAGTGTTCGTTCAGTTCTTCTATTGCGTGGGCGTATACATCGTCATCTGTACTTCCCCGTTGTTTGGGTATTAGAGTCTTGAAGATCCTGATCCCCTCCGGGCCTAGATTGTGTAATATTATTCGCCTCTCCCTCTTGCTTGAGAACTTTTCTTCATTTTCATCTTCTAGCACTTCGATGAAGTTGTCAATATAGTCTCTCCAATCTTCCCACCTCATCAGTGGTTCTCCAGGCTTGGGCAAAAATTGTACAGGGGCCGTCGCAGACGCTGCTTGCGCACACATTCTTTCGCGCTTTTCCGTGGGCGGGGTACCACTGTGACTTTTGGGGCTGCCCGGTGCACTGTTTTCCTCTATCTTCTCTGTTTTCAGTTGGGGAGTCTCTGTGTCTGCCCCTTCGCTCGCCAGTGCTCCTGCCCTTGGTCGTGCTGCGTCGTGGGGTTCCCTGGGTGGTCTTCCCTGTGCGCACCCTGTATTTCTTCCCCTGTGCACAGTTCTAGCTCCCCTCGCGTCACTGTGGGCTCTGCCGCGCTCTCTGGTGATTTCTGGTCTGTGGGGTGTTACTTACAGGCCACTTGTAGATGCTTCGGATGTCTGGTCCCTAGCCGTGGTCCTTCTCCTGTCTAGGTTGTTTTCTTTTCTTTTTTTTTTTTTTTTTTTTGACTGGTGCGCCTCCTTAGGTCTTTATCCCGACCTCGTCGCCATTGTAATGTTGCTTCCTTACCCCAGAATAACAACAGGACACTTGCTGGGCTTATACGTTATTTAATTAAATATCTTCACTAGAGAGCGCCGAGCCGGCAACCTCCGTGCTCAGACACTTGCGCCGTTTTCCTTTGGGTGCGCGGACATCCTAAAGATGGCCGCCGGCACGTCGCGCCGTGACGCGACGTGCATACACTAGAGTGCAGCTCTACAACTTTCACATGCATTTTTAAAACAAGTGGACTCTATCATTAAAATTTTGTTTTTTTAGAGGACCCCTTGTTTTATTTCAGATTGCACCAAAACGTATTCACTAATTCGACCAATCTACACCAATAGCCACACACCCAGCCTTCACAGACAGCATGAAAAAGGATCTTCGGTAAAGTGCCCTCTTGAGGGTGCCCATCGGGCATTGAAGTGTCAGCCCGACTTGGAGCAAAAGCCCCATGATGAAGCGTAATACCCATCTGGGTGTGTGAGGGCACTTGCTCCTAAGGGGGTGTGCTCCCTGCTGACCCCTTAGGACATATCGACCTGTAGTAGAGAGCTTCTCTTTAGCTTTCAATAGGAACTGCATACCCCCTTTAGAATGTTCACTCAATTTACTACCTGGAAATGTTCCAAAGCACTGAGTGCTCACACACCAATTTTCTACTGTGAATGTCCCTAACTTCATAGTCCAGATATCATCGATCTTGCTGCATTACCTGTTTGCTGGTGCTTGTTGACGGTAGCCCAAAATGAGCCCAGCACTAAAAATTCAATAACATCATTAGAAGATCATGAACATTAAAAATACAATGTTTTCTCAGTGGAGAAAATATTTATGTAACATGCTTTAAGACCACACTCAAGCTACTACTACACAGTGTAAAAGATTTGTGTGCCAAATCCTGAAGCCCCTAAAACACATGCTTTAATTCCTACATCTTATATTAATATTAACATAACATAGATTTATTTATTTAAATGTATTTTACTTTTTTGGATCTGTAAACAACGTAATTCATGCACTTACCTTTGTACATGCTATTGTATATTTGCGTATGCATTTAGTTTCAAATGCTTCACTTATGTTGCATCCCCAGTACAAGATAATCACTACCCTATCATTGCCTGAAGTCCCCTTTTTCTTTATGTCTGGCTGAATAAAGACCTCATTTGCACTAGTTATATCCGGAAGGTAGTCAATAGCACATCATCTCTACTATTTAGCATGTGACCAGATAAACAGTGATATTTCAGTTATTTAGCTCTAGCTTAATTGTATCGATTATGTAATATTTCGCTGGCCATTTGACTAATAGCAGAAATGATGTCCAATTTGGCTGGCGGACAAATAAATAGCCACATCCTATTAGAAAAGCTCTGTTGTGCACTGTAATAAAAAGAGGGTGTTGTGTGTTTTGCAGCAACCTTTCTCCCTTTAAAACTAGTGTATGTAAAACATCTGCCATTGGGAACAGCATTGATTAATACATGAACAGATTAATGTTCAGGAAGGACCTGGTTCTCGTCCTGGTGAATAGAGCGCACACTTGTATGCCAGCTAAATCTGCTGCAATATCCGGAGGATACACCAGACCAAAAGATAAGGCCTCCATTTTTGTCTCACCGGTCTCATTGAGGGGAATATATAAGGCTGTTTGCATCCGGCAGACGTTCAAACATTGCAACCTGATAATTGGAAGATAGGTCGGAGGCTCATACAGCCTGATTCATGTACATGCCGTTTTGCGTGTCCCTAATAGCGAATAATAGCGACTCGCAATTGAGGAAACGCAAAACGGCATTCATGTACTTTTCGTGGAAAAAATAGCGACTCGCACGCGGGCGCTAAAGCCGTTAGCGACCTACAAAAAACGCAGAATAATCGCAATTTCCGGCCACCAGCGATCGGGATTGCGACACGCAATCCCGATCGCACGGGATTGCGACTCACAATCCCGTGCGATCGGGATTGCGAGTCGCATTCTCGCGGGATCCGGAAATACAGGAAGACGCATTCCGAGCACCGTGATGACATCACAACCAGGAAGCAGCCAAATCCCACCCCCAAACACCACAGTGACGCTACCATACGAGTGAAGACGCCGGAAAGCTGACGCAAAACCACCGTAAGCGACTCTCGACCCGGGCGAAATAGCGACCGCCATGTCAGACGAACCTGAACCTCAGCCTGGCCCCAGCAACAGCGCTGGCCGCAAGCGCAAATTAAAGTTCTCCGAACAGGAGCTGGAGAACCTAATAGAGGGGGTGGTGCCAAACACGACCAGCTTTTTGGTGCCAACTCCAAGAGGGTCCCAGAACAGGAGAAGCGGAGGATCTGGGTGGGGATTGCCTCCAGCGTGAACTCAGTGGGCGTTGCGGACAGGTCGTTGGGGGAGCTCAAAAAGCGCTGGTACGACCTCCGAGGGCGTGCAAAGGAGAAGGTGGCGGCGCGCCTTGGTGAGTCATCAGGCACTGGAGGTGGTGGACCGACTGTCCCACCCAACACCCCACTGGAGGACCAGGTAGAGGACACCTTGGAGAGGGAGGCGTGTGTTGGCGTGACCACTCTGGACTCCTCCCGCCCCACACAAGACACCCAAGGTAAGTGGCATGCGACTGCGACCCTGTCCCCTATGACCGTCCCTGACCAAATAGGCTCACTCATTGGCCCTTAATCATGCCTATGTTGTGCATCAGGAAATGCCCTGAGGCATTGTGGGAGACGTAGTATGTCCACAATGTAGTAGTACCACAATGCGGCCAGAAAGGTTCCTAAGTGCGCACATCCACAGCCATCCAGGGAATGTCACCCAGCATGCATGTAACATCTGCACGTCTGACAGTCACATGCACCTAATGAGTATCCACTTACCCTCACAGGTGCAGATGATAGCAGTGACAGTGAGAGGCTGGTGATCAACGAGGAGGCCCAGGAGGAGGAATCCCTACCCGCTACCCAGCCACCAGCCCCTGCCGCAGCGCCAACAGCAGCAGCCAAATCTGCAGGCCCACCGGCGGCCAAGGGCAGGCCCCCCACCGTACCTGCTGCAAAATCTGCAGGCCCACCGGCTGCCAAGGCCAGGCCCCCCACCAATGTGCCTCCAGTGCCAGCCGCACCTGCTACACCAGCTGCAACAACACCTGCAGCTCGTGCTACACGATCTGGCCCAGCCACATCCGCCACACAGCGGCGCAACAGCAGGAGGGGCAATGGGCATCTCTATGCCTGCATGAGCGTGGAGCGGCGAATGCTCCGTCTACACCACCGCCAGTCGCAGCAGCAAGGTGCCATCCACCTCCAGCTGCAGAAGATCGGCCGCAATGTGGCGGGAGTCGGCGAGCGGGTGGACCGCATGACGGCGGCCATGGAGCGCATGACGGCGGCAATGGAGGCCAATACTGCAGCGCTGGGGAAGCAGCGCAGTGTTGCACGCAGGCGCCACCACCAACTGGTGAGCCAGCTGTCGACCTATAGTCGATCAAATTATGTGGCAGCAAATGCCACCACCCAGCTGTCGCGGCGCTCTATGACCCAGCAGCACCAACTGGTCCAGTGCTGCGAGGAGATTACCCGGGTGCTGGAGCACTTGACCACCGCCGTGATCCCACTGCTTGCACCTGTCCTACCGGCCATCGTAGGGGGAGATGATGCGAGTGAGGCTGCCTCCAGCGTGAGCAGCAACTCTGCCACGCAGGCCCCCCCACCTAGGCGCAGCACCAGGGCTACGCCTGCTCCAGCTGCCCAGGATGAGGAAGAGCCTCACAGGCGCCTGGGAAATGTGCGCCGGAAGCACCAATGACATTGTGTCAGGGACACAGGCGCAGGCTGATGCTAAGCCTGCCATGAACCTTTCAAAGCAGTATGCTGGAATACTGGATTTTGTAAATAGTTGGTACCATGAGCCTTTTATATTGTGACTGAAACAAATACATTTATTTTGCTGCACACATTCGCCTTGTGTAATCATTACATTCTGCATGCTATTGTGATATGTGGGGTGGGGGAAGGGGGTGGGCTAGAAACTGTTCACTGTGATGTGGTTGCGACGTCTGTGGCCTTCAGCTGGGTTCTCCCCGCGTGCATGGTGCGCATGTGCTGGTGGCCGGTCGTCCCCCTCAGATTCACTGCCTGAGATGTCAACTGGTATCCGGCGCTTGGTTGCGATGTTATGAAGCATTGCACAGACAGCCACAATGCGGCAGCACACTGCAGGACTGTAATACATGGCCCCACCTGTCTTGTGCAGTATACGGAACCTGCTCTTGAGCAGGCCAAATGTCCTTTCTATACAGTTCCTTGTACGGATGTGCGCAACATTGTATCGCCGTTGCTGAGGTGTGGCAGGGTTGAGGTAAGGGATCAGGAGGTATTCCCGTAGGGCGTAGCCACTGTCACCTGAATGAGAGGAGCAGATGCTGATTGCCTGTGCTGCGCAGTTACTTCATAGCAATGTGACATTGTCGACAAAGTGTACTTACCAAGTAGGTGTCCTTCCCCAAACTCTCCCCTGATCAGTCGTGTGTGGAGTCCGCTGTGCCTGAAGATAAAGGAGTCATGGGTACTCCCTGGGTACTGGGCCACAATGTCAGTGATGATGGTCTTGGCATTGCAGACCATCTGTATGTTGAGGGAGTGGTAGCACTTCCTGTTGCGGTACATATACTCCGTGCCAGCTGGTGGGCAGATGGCGACGTGGGTACAGTCTATGCAGCCGAGGACATGGGGAAAATGGGCAACATTATAAAATTGTAGTTTAGTGAGGTCCAATTCCTGTTGGCTCGTGGGGAATGTGATGTGCCGGTGGAGCTGGCTGAGCATGGCGTCAACAAAAGTGTGGAGGCAGCGTGACATGGTGGGCTGGGATATCCCCCCAGCAGCGGCTGCTATGCCCTGGAAACTGCCGGAGGCCAGGAGGTGCAGGCTGCACAATACCTGCACATGTGTGGGCACAGAATTGTTTCGCCTTGTTGGGTGCTGCATGATGGGGTCGAGTTCTTGTATCAGCCAGGTGATCATTTCCCCATTCAGCCTGTATTTTGCATAAATCTGTTCTCTGGTTTGGCCCAGCAAGGTGACCCGCTGCCGGTAAATCCTTCCCTGCCTCATGCGTCTCCTCCGTGCTGCTCGCTGTAGCCTTCGCCGCCTCACCACCATGTACATCCCAGGCATTGTGGAACGCCTAATGCTGCTGCTGAATGTCCTTATGTGTGATTGGTCAGGCCTGGACCTGTTGGTGATTGGCTAACAGTTTTTCAAATTTGGCTTCATCATGGCTTTTATGGTTACCACCTGCTTTGAGTTGTCCTTAAATTGCGCCGCGCAAACGTGCGATTTTGCGCTTTTTCGCTAATGTATTTCTTTCATGAATGCCGATTGCGACAATATTGCGTTTCGCTAATCATTTCGCAGATTCCGTGGTTGGTCGCTATTTCCGTGTCGCTAATGCTCGACTTCCCGGAGTCTGCGACTATTACTGCGTAATCGCTATTCCAATCGCTATTATTTTTTAGCGATTTCGCTATTTCGTACTTGAATGCCGATTCCGTGTTTTGCACCCGCAATTGCGTTGTCGCAGCCATTGCGGGCGCTATTGCGCTCCATGAATCGGGCGGATAAAGGCTGAAAAGCTTAATTTATGGGCGAGCAAAAAAAGATATAATTTCCTCTGCCTGAATTTCTTTATTTTCTTTGATTCCTGAAGGGAAATGAGGCGGTTTGGCTGCATCTGTCCGTGTATTTATCCGTAGTTTAAAAAAAGGGGGTTATAAGTCCTGACAACTCGCACGGTTGCCACCATGTGTAACAGAAATGCGGCTCCCTTCACATGGTCACCCAGTGAGGAGCCGCAATTACAAGGTGGCAGGGAAAACCAGCAGAAAATCACTGTAAACAGAGAGTAATATGTCCTTTAAAGGGTGTGAAAACACCCTAGGACATCGGCCATAGATTTGATAACCTTTTTTTTGGGGGGGGGGGAGCTAGGTGAGTGCTTCCTAGGTAGCTCTCAGCGCACACTATGAAATTAGGTTGTAAGCTGGCAGATATGGGCTTGGTAGAGGTAAAGGGGAGCACTACATTCAAATACTTATCACATCAAATTAGGAGTTTTGCTTAGGGGCAATGAACACTAACCATCATAGAATAATAACTTTGAGTCCTGGGGGTGAATCGAAGATGAGTTGATACCTGTTGATTTTATTGATCAGTCTCACATAAAGCAATATTCACCCGTTACAATGTATATGTGTTTCTGATCAATAAAATCATCGTGTCAACAAAACAGATCCAAAGAGCCAATCTTATTATTCCATAGTAGAGAATGTTCACTGCCCCTCTCTGAATCTCATTGAGTATCAGCCTTGGGTGGAAGGGTCAACCCCCAAGGGCATAACTATCAATAGCGCAGCAGATGCAGTCTACCGGTGCTTAGGGGCTTATATTCTACAAAAAGATTGGACTGGGTACACATTTTCCTCGTTTTATTAGGGCCCACAGCATTCTAGTAACACCACTGGCATGAGTAGGGAGCAAAACACATCTCAACTACAAGAGAATTGGAAAAACAAAAGTCTATAGCAGTTCCAACTAAACTTTTACCTAGAGGCCCGCAGCCCAGACACCCTAGTAGAGTAAACCAAATTACTAATACTATGCATTCTCTCTATCCTTTCCCCCACCTCTGGAATCTTTGGACAGGAATTTGAGGCTGCCAAAAAAGTCGTGAATGTGGACTTTTATTTTAGATCTATCACTTAGCACTTAGATATTTGCAGTAGTGAGTAGCTGCTGTCACCTCATCCTTAAAGAGAGACCCATCCTTCCATAGTTGTTACTGGAGCAGAAATCTAGGATGGTTGGTGCCACTATTAACGTGTGACTAGACAACTATAATGCCCTCTAGTCAGATCTTCCTTTATACCTCATCACTAGGTTGCAAAGTGTACAAAATGCTGTGGTGTGACTGGTCAAAGGATCTTCCAAATAAGCCCATGTCTCTTCTGCACTTCATTGGCTACAAGTGCAGGACACCTATATGTGTTTGGAAAATGTGGCTGAGAAGTTGAAGAAACAAAATACGGCTATACTACTGGTAGAGACTGCCACAACAGTGCTTTTGGCTTCCCAGCAAACACTTTCCTCAAACCTGGTCCAAAGGGGATGCAGCATTTGGACATCAAAAAGAACAAGTGATGGACGCTCACCCCCAGTACAGAGATCTAGGCCTAAATTCATTGTTTTTTTGCTCACCCCGCCATCCAGTTTGGATTCTGCCATATGCAAATCAGCCTTGACCCTGCTCCCTATGGAAACAGTCCAGCCCGAACTGCCAGGCATTTGGATATCAGGCCAGCTGTTTTGGGACTCTCTTACCACTAAACTTAGCTTCTCTGAGTCACTCCAACTTTTCAAAAATGCTCTGAAAAAAACATCTGTTCAAAGCTAGAAGGGGATGTTTCAAGACTCATACAGAGAGAATAGTGAGCTAGTTATAAGAACAGTCAGTTTTCATTTCAGTTTTGTATTTGAGAGTGCAACTGTGAATGTTTCTGGGGTTCGAATGTAGATCTCCTCCTCCTTGGCAGTTTAGGGTGGGAGTGGATAAGGCAGGGTGTATGTCTGAGAAGGCATGCGCCCTCCAAGGTCTCAGGTGAAATATTCATTGTGTTTGTGTGGTGGAACAGAGAGTGGCCCTCAGCGGGTTGGACCTCAGTGATATAGATGCTTACTGTCACGTAACACAAACCAAAGTACATTGGTGGTCGTTTGTTGAAATCATATGGTCACCCACATGGGGCCTGATCTATGAAGCTCTGTCTTGAACGTCAGAAATGTACTTCTGTAAGATTACTCCTACATTTGGAACACATATCTGTGGGACTATGTAGTAACCAGGTCCACGCTGATTGTGATTTTTCATGAGGATTTATTCAGGTTGGTTACAGCATAGAAGTACAGAAGTAATTAGCCCCACCAGGAGCAGCCAGCAAGGCGCTCAGCCCTTCTCCAACTGTCTGCTTCATACACCAACATTCTAAGTGACATCAACACTAGAGCGTTCTACATATGGAGGAGAGGAAAGCATGTAAAACATTATAACCAGGATATTACATATCCTCTTTTCTTCCAAAGGAAAACAAAAGAGAAGAAAATATATTCAGGTGTATTAGCTAGTAGACAGAAATAGAGAGAAGAGTACTAGAGAAAAAAAAGCAAAAGTAGAGACAAAGAAAGCAGCAAAAGATTTAAAAAGAAACAGATAGACGTATCCTCCTTTCTGATAAATATAAGAAAGAAATAAAGCGAAGAAAAAGAAATAAGAAAGAAACCATCAATGATTACTTTCTGCACACCAACTGGCCAGGAAAGCATGCGAGTGAGCAATCCACATCAGGAGAAAAGAAGGTGACAGAGAAAGAGAAGTACAATATAAAACTCCTTCTCCATACAGTTTTAAACATTTGAGTTATAAATAAAATAGAAAAGTACTGGGCTACAGTGTACTGAAGTTTAAGAAAACAAAATAGAGATACGCCCAGTCTTAAATGGACCAACGCAGTATAGTTAAAATAAAATAAAAACCCAGTCATGTCTGTAAGGACGCACCTCGACAAGAGGTACCCTGGATGACCAAACAAACATACCTCCGGAGAGGTCACGAGCTTGTGCATTGTAGATGCGAGATAGAAACCACGCAACGTGCGAACCTAGATAGGTGTGCACAGACTTTAAACAAGCATAAGGGACCAAAACCCATGAACAAAAAGAAATGTTAAGCGAAAAGGACTGTAACCCATCACTCAACCATATAAGCAATGTAGCAATATGCGAGTACAGTGAAACAAGAGAAGAGGGGCTAAAACCCAAATTTCTGCTCCCAATGTAGGAATAAACTAAATGTAAAAACCAGGATAATGGGACACTAACCCAAATCCTGCCCCTCAAACCAGGGACGGTGAGGATGCTTCCCATGTAGGGAGAAACTCCATGTAAAAACAAGGATAATGGGACTATAACCCAAACCCTGCCCTTCAAACCCAGGGTCTATGAGTGTAAAGTTAAGTATAATGGGACTCTAACCCAAATCCTGTCCCAAAAACCAGGGACAGTGAGTGCAAAACTAAAGATAATGGGACTATAACACATATCCAGCCGGCAGTCGTGCTACCTCTTAAGAAAAAACCCCACATCAGTGCGTCCCAGCTTAGCAACCTGCGCCCCATTTCGCTTTTACCTTTCTTTTCAAAACTGGCGGAAAAGCTGGTCAACCAACAACTCTCAGCACACATAGAGTCCAGAGGCCTCCTGCATACTAACCAATCGGGCTTCCGGGCCCGCCATTCCACAGAATCAGCCCTCCTTTTTTCGACTGAGGAAGCACGTGGACGCCGGGCATGTGGCGGCACTAGTGCTCCTGGACCTCAGCGCAGCCTTCGACACTAGGTGAATGTTGAGATAACACTGCATTAATGTGACTGTGTGATAAAACAATTGAAATTCATTCAACTGCTCCATAAAACAAGTAAAATGTTATAGTTACTGGTCTGCCTGTCGCCGTGAAATGTGGCAGGCGAATGCGCTGAAAAAAATAAAGTTCATTAGAGAGATATGCAGATTTAAATGCAAAATGACAGTGAAAGTATAACACAGCAGTAAGAATAAATTCCATCGATTTTAGAAAAATGTCACTAGATGGCAGCAAAATATAAGACAGAAAAAACTGCTATGTGTACTGTCAATTGAGTTACCAGAGGAATTCTGAAGTTCTGTTAAGGAATATAACAAGGCCGGCAGCTAAAAGTAGATTATCTGCAACTTTAATGAAGAAGTCTGTACCTTATGAATCAGGGCGCTTTAAACTTGACAGAAGCAGCATCATCTGAAAGATGAACCATTCGAATAAAACACACTGGGGTGCAATAAATAAAGATGAGCTTCTCCGTAATTAAATGATGTAAACAAGAGAGTGCCTCGCACTCCTGACAAGCTTCAACAAACTTAACACAAGAAGGTCAAAACTGCCGATAAGACGGAAGGCAGAACGGAGAAAGCACCTAAAGCTGCCCTGAAAAAAATCCCGATTCACAAAATGGCAGCGCGTTGATCACGTCGCGCCGGATGGATCTCGGCGTGCAGGAGCTCCTCATAATCAAGCAGCATCCAAGGATTCTATTACACGACCAGAGGCTTCAGAATATGCTTCTCTTTCTTTACTGTAATTTTCACAGCATCCAATAAACATACAGTTTAGTAAAAATAAACTGCAAAGACCATGATGCTTAGCCTTAGCCACGCCTCCATGACCCCTATAAGAGTCCTGGTAACATTCCCAGCGTCCTCTTTCTTTGCTGCTCACAGCAAGAGATAAGTGCCATGCTCCTTATTCTGTTTATTCACTGGGCTTTTTAATGATGTATGTACTATGATTAGCAGCACTTTGCGCCTTGTTTAGACAGCTTACTCGCTGTGAGATTATGTGCTTGTACTCTTGGTATGCTTGTTTTTCCTGCACTTTTAATAGTAAATCGCGCTGTTTCCTGCGTTGAGAGAGCCGCCTGACGCGGCATTTCACACGGCGCTCAGCGCGCTTAGACGTAGCCCCGCTCCGATTGGCAGTCTCCTGCTTTGGTGAAGCAAGCGCCTCAGCACGCGCCAGTACCTGACCGCGTTGCGGTCTTCTCCTTCCTCTGGTGGCGTTACGATCACTGGCAGGCAGCGCAAGGGCTTTCCCTAATCGCCCAGCCGCTTTGTGGAGCCGCAATCCTCCCGGCCAGCGTGTGCAGAGTAACCGCGCGCCCACTGGGCTATTTTTTGGTGGGATTTGGGTGCGCGTTCGGCTGCACACGCTGTTCTTTGCCATTCCACCGTTTCTGACCGCGTTTTCACGACTATCTGGTGGAGAGTGACACCTGACCTGGTTGTAATAACAGTTTTGCCTTTTTTTGGAGTGAGCACACGCTCCTTATATGCCTTCTTGGCTCCTACTCCCTGCTGGGCTGCAAGAACCTGACTACAGCATCTGCTGAGGGGGTCTGGTACTGGTTATTTCAGGGTTGGACTGTGTGCATTGGGCTGACCCCCCCACCCCCGACTCCCCTCGTGCCTGCCTCTTGTGAACTTTGCATTCAATCTCTAAACTTACCCCACTGTTGTTGGATATGGAGGAGTGGGTGTATTTTGATGAGGAGGCTGGGGAAGAAACTTATGAGGAGTAGCCTGCTGCTGCTGTGCAGGACAAGATTGTGGAGGCTTTGGATACATCGGTCCAGGCCTCAGTCAGCAAGGCAGTGGAAAGCGCAGTTCCTGCGACTGTGCATCAAGCATTGGCGGCTGCACTTAAACCACTTACCAAGCAGCTGGAGAACTTTGCAAAGCGCCATGGCTTTACAAAGGACAAGCCCGCTAAAAAGACTCCACTCACTCCCACAACAGGTGCTACGGATCAATGGTCACACTCGGGCACTCTAGATTCTCTCCCTTCTGCATCTGGGCAGGATCATGCCTATCAGACCGGTGCCAAGTCTAAAAGTAAGAAACACTATGCAGACACAGACACCACTACTACCACTGGCACGGACACCACGGATACAGATGAGGAGCAGCCACCGAAGAAGAAGGCTAAGAAGGACGTCGCTTCGGCGTCTACCCCTCCTCCGAATACCCCCTTTACATTCAATACCACTGACATTGCTCATCCCCTATCGCAAGATTGGGTTCCAGCCCCGGCAGTGGCGGAGTACCTTCAACAGAATATTAGGAAGGGGTTTGATAAGGAGGTGCGTAACCGACTTAGATCAAAATGCCCTCGTCCCGACCTTCCCCACAAGTTGGCGGAGACTCCTGAAATAGATCCTAGCCTGCTTACCTTCTTGAAGAAGTTTGCTAAGGACCCTAAGAAAGGGTTGGACAGAGTCTGGCGCGGATGTCAGGACAAGATGCTTGATGTTGTAGGCCCTCTGGCGAAAATCCTGGAGATGGCCTTACAGGCAAAGGAGTCCAATGTGCCGGTTGACCCCGACATCTTGGCAGGCTGGACCCAACGTGCCATTTGTTTATTAGGCAACACTAATTGCACAGTGTCCACAGAGCAACGCAAGTCCCTCTTGATGAGAATGGACTCTAATCTCACGGAGCTTGCAACGGCGGAACCTGGTCCCCTAGCGGAGGGAAATCTTTTTGGCGACCGTTTCGTGAAGGATGTTTTCAAATATGTGGGCACCTTCACTTCGCTGGACAAGGCTCAATCCGGCATTAAGCGTGTGCTGCAGCAACACCTTTTTAACAGGGCCGGACGAGGTCGGGGACGCTCGCCAGGCTGTTTCGCCAATCAAGGTCCCCCCAGAGGTGACTTCGGACGAGGTCGAGGAGACTGGGACTCGACCAGAGGTGGCACATTCTACCCCACTCGACGTCCGTACTCTAAAGGCAGATACCAAGGAGGAGGCAACAGAGCAGGGTTCCATGCTCAGAATTCATCAGGTGAGCGCAATAGATTGTTTCCATATGCCATTGGGGGGTCGCACCACTCACTTCCTTCACAATTGGAGTCTTCTGACTCAGGACGCATGGGTCTTACAAACCATTTAGGGGTTTTGACTGGAGTTTTACGAGACGCCAAGTCAAACACATCACCCCAGGGTTCTCCATTTTTCCCAACCAGAGAGGATTTGTATAGACAAAGAGATAGAAGAATTGCTTCGAAAACAAGCCATAACCGCATGCGAGTACAGTCCACATGGGTTTTGCAGCAATATCTTCCTAGTGCAGAAAAGGGGTGGTGGCCACAGGCTAGTGTTGAATTTAAGAGACTTCAATTATTTTCTGGTCTACAATCATTTCAAGATGGAGGGGATCCATCTGTTGACGGATCTTTTACAACCAAACGATTGGATGGTGCAAAGCGCCGCTAATCATAGTACATACATCATTAAAAAGCCCAGTGAATAAACAGAATAAGGAGCATGGCACTTATCTCTTGCTGTGAGCAGCAAAGAAAGAGGACGCTGGGAATGTTACCAGGACTCTTATAGGGCTCATGGAGGCATGGCTAAGGCTAAATATCATGGTCTTTGTAGTTTATTTTTACTAAACTGTATGTTTATTGGCTGCTGTGAAAATTACAGTAAAGAAAGAGAAGCATAATCCCCGCCTCCGTGTCCCTAATAGAATTGAAAATTCTTGGCGGGAATGCTAGCTAATTTTTGATTCTCCGTGGAAAACATCACGTCACAAGCACTCCCTGGAAGGCAGAGAAGACAAGTAAGTCCATTCACAGGGTGAGACACGTGCTGCATTTTTAAATATAAATTGAGCAGTTAAACTGACGATGTCAAAAATATGCGTGAAAAAAAATGTAAGATACTCACCTTGGTTTCCTTGTTTTCAATGGTAGATAATCAAGGAGAAAACTCAACAAAAAGTCAAAATTAAATTAAGCGTGCCTCACACAAAAAAAATGCTTACACCCAAGAAGTTCCGTGTATCTTCTGGAGCAATGCTTCACGAGGATGACGATTTCATAATGTAGACCTTCACGAAGGAGCCTTACTGACAGAGATAAATTTCACTCGAGGCAAAAGCTAGTTATATGGAATCATGTAGTTATTTAATAAGGCACACTAGACGTTTGTAGTTGCACAATGTACTCAAGCTGTGCTGAACTAGGATAGAGGCAGTCTCAAATTACCTCGGCTGAAGCAGCCACAATAGCACTAGACTGTAATTGTAAATCGCAGTAGGAACTGGTTTGTGAACAAGTTTGAATAAATGGCACATTGGGATTGACAAAGACTTGTAACTCCTTGTTTCATTTAAGTAAGGAGCGCTGTGAAGGCACACAAACTGTATCAAGTGACGCTTGAGGTGCTGCCTGCATTGCTAAGAAAGTCTTTTACACACACTGTAGGAACAGCAGGCAAAGTGTGTAGGCATGTAGCTGGCAAACTGATCACACAAGACGCATACCGGCATGCTTACCCTCACTGAATAAACTGGAACAGGCACTCTAGCGTTGAGGGCGACCGGTAGGAGGTCACTGGTGGGGCTGATGTGCCAGATGAAGAGTTGGAGCAGTTGAAATTTCAAAACTTGCTAGAGGTTGAGAGTAGGAACTCAGGATGTCCACATCGGTCCTCAGAGGTAGCAGATGCAGGTTCTTAGGTTAAAATAGTCGCCATAAATAATGTAGTAACCAGGTCCACGCTGATTGTGATATTTCATGAGGATTTATTCAGGTTGGTTACAGCATAGAAGTACAAAAGTAATTAGCCCCACCAGGAGCAGCCATCAAGGCGCTCAGCCCTTCTCCAACTGTCTGCTTCATACACCAACATTCTAAGTGACATCAACATTAGAGTGTTCTACAGATGGAGGAGTGGAAAGCATGTAAAACGTTATAACCAGGATATTACAGACTCCCTAAACATCCCAGCATTTCTCACGGTAATCCATGATGGTTGTAGATTTCCTTGACTGATCGAATGGGTAAAGTTTATAGAGATGGGTTATTCAACAGGTGAACAATTCATGTGTAAATCTGTAGAAAATGAGTATTTGAGCTAGTAACATTGATTATTTTAGGTTCTCTATCGAGTAAACATTTTTCATTATCGAGACACTCCATCCCCTGTGCACATTCTCCATACCATTGCTGGAATCTAGCTTACGCCTGCCTTTCACAGGAGTAAATTGGAGGTTGCTCCTAGGATGGGAAACTATTTACCAAAGATACTTTTGTAGCTAGGCCCACCAAGTCACCCTTACATTCTGCCTCTAGCTCAAAATTTGAAATTGCTGGTTAGACCGGTGGAATTTCAACATTCACAAATGAATGTTGTGCACGTATGAGTAAAGCTAACAATATACTACCTCCCACATATATATGAATTACTGTTAAGCCCTTTTAAGAAATGTAAAATGAAAGGAGAGATTGGGCCACTTGCCCAGGAACTGAAGTGCACTACTTTTTAGGGTGATGTGCCCACATGATCAGATAAAATGCCATCACTAACAGCGCAAGAGAGCCACTGCCCTTCCTCACTACCCTATGCTGTGTGCAGCGGTGTGCGGAAGCAAAAATGTGAATAACAATTTAACAGAGCAGTTGATGAACAGGGCTGAACCTGTCTACGTAGGTATGTATCTCTGTCTGTATTTCTTGATGGAGGGGGCCATCAGACACCTTCATCTTGTCACCATATTAAAGTATCTTGCTTGAGCGGTCAATTTTCTAATACATATACATGCAGCTTTCAGAGTTGGTATCTTGGCATGAGCAGTCAAGGCTATTCAGGAGGCAATGTGTAAAGTATTTGTACCAACACTCACAGCAACACAGTGAAAACACCACAAACTGACTCCACAACAGTTTAGAAAAATAAAGGTATTTATTCTAAACTACACAAGAACAAAACGACAAAAATCCAACATACACAGTTCAAGAATATGGTTTCAAAAGAGTTCTTAAGGTTGTAATAGAAAGTTCCACAGTTGCGTGAAAAGTTCACAGTTGCGTCACGTTTCAGACACAGTACCTTTAGTTGCAACAAAGTTCCAAAAGCAGAAGCTGGTGCGGTGGAAAACAAGCGATGCGTTGCTCCTGAGACCCTGGGGAGGCGATGCGACAGCCCCACTGCAGCAGCGGGCATGTTGCGACGAATCCGGTCTGTATGGGGAGGAAGGCCACTTGTATGGATTCCGGTGCGTAGGTTCCGTAGGAAGTTTGTTCTCACAAAGGTACGATGCGGCGATCTCTGGAGTTGCGACGATCTCCGGAGCGACGATGCGCGAACCAGCGGTGATCGTCTCTCTCGCAGCTCTTCGATGCGATGGCTTCTGCGACAACACTCGCAGTGACGTGATGCGGTCCGCAAACAAGCAGTGCGGCGATCTCACCCAGTGACAACAGGCTCTGAGACGACACTCGCAGCGATGTTAGACTTTCCCGCACCGGTCTGGTGTGTCCCGCAAACGAAGGATGCGATGGCTCTGGCAGCGGCAACAGGCGCTGCGACGATCTCGGCCTTCATAGAGGCAAGAATTTCCTAGCACTGTCAGGGATGCGCTCCGCAGCGAGCGATGCAATACTTTTCAATTTCAAAAAGTCTCTCAAGCTTAGTTTCAAGCTTCCCAGCACAGGTACAACTTCCAGAGGCCCCACAACTAGATCAAGCACTCTAGGAAGGACATAACTCTCTCAGCAGAGTTCAGGGAAGTTGGGGGTGAAGTCCTTTTATTCCTGGGACTTCAGAACAGGGAGCCAGCTCTTCTCAGGCCCTTGGAGATTCCTTCAAGACAGGGGATACAGCACAACAGCAAAGTCCTTCCCCTCTCCTTGGCAGCAAAGCAACAGGTCAGTCCAGCAGAGCAACAGCAGGACAGTCTTCCTTCTTCAGACTCAGCTTTCTCCTTGACAGAGGTTCCTTCTTGATTCCAGGATGATCTAATTTTCTGTTGTCAGGGGTCCTGTACTTATACCCCTTAAAGTCTTTGTTTTCTCTGTGCATATGGGCCCTGAGCCCGGTCTGAACCAGTTCTGGGTGTTACTTGAGTACTTTGTTTTCCTGGCTTCTCCTTTCCTTTCAGAGTGAGGGGCAGAGTCGTCAGACGCCCAGCAGGAGGTGGAGCCAGCATTGTGGCAGGCAGGCACAGCCCTATTCAGGCCCAGGTGCTAACTCCTCCCACCACTCAGATTGCAAATGCAGTCATTCAGCCTAGGGCTGACTCGGCCAGCCTCCCGGGGAATCCCAAGCCCATGTCACTCTCAAACCAGACAGTCAATACAAAAACAGGTCAATGGAAAACAGAAGGGTCAAACAAGGGAACAGCAACTTTCTAAAAGTGCTGTTCTCAAACACAGGATTTTAAAACAACCTTTCCTAAAAGATGTGTTATTAAATTCTGAGTTCAGGGATACTAGACTCTCATGTCTGATCTTGTTCCTATGGGAAGAAATGCTGGTAGCCACTGTAGTCGGCATCCCCCATGTTAACCTATAAAGCAAGATAACCTTACAATAGTGAAAAACCAAAATGGCTGCCTTTCATTACCAGAGCATTTCACCTGCACCAGTAAATCCTCTACGTTTCACATACACTGCACACTGCCCAGGGGGGTACCTTGGGCCTTCCATAGGGGGGACTTATGTGCACAAAAAGGGAAGGGTTAGGCCTGATCAGTGCGGACACTGACCAGGAGGACACAGCAGTTCCTAGACTGCACACAGGCACTGCAGTGGCAGGCCCGAGACACCATGTTAGAGCTACTCATGTGGGTGGCACAATCAGTGCTGCAGGCCCACTAGTAGTATTTGTCATCACCAGACCTGTCACACCCAGTGCACTTTACTAGGGACTTCGTGGTGATACAAATATGCCAATCATGTATATCCAATCATGATAACAATTTACATAGGAGCACTTACACTCTGGCACTGATCAGCAGTGGCAGAGTGTCCAAAGCATCTAAACCAGCAAAACACAATCCAGCACAGCATCAAAAATACAGGAGGTAGAGGTAAAAAGATAGGGGGAAACCACGCCAAAGATGCCAGGTCTAACAGGTGTCCCCTCCAGCTGAAAGTGGGGAGAACTACCCACCCTCTTGGGGGTTCTCTTCACTAAGGCGGAAAAACCTGGACAGACCATCAGCGTTGGCGTGCTCTGTACCAGGGCGGTGTTCCACCGTAAAGTCTATTCCCTGTAGGGAGTTGGACCACCTCAACAGTTTTGGGTTCTCACCCCTCATTTGCATTAACCACCTGAGGGGCCTGTGGTGGGTCTGAACACGGAAGTGAGTCCCAAACAGGTAGGGCCTCAACTTCTTCAGAGCCCAGACCACAGCAAAAGCTTCCCTTTCAATCGCACTCCACCTCCGTTCCCTGGGGAGTAGCCTCCTACTAATGAAAGCTACGGGCTGGTCTCCATTCTCCTCAGTGACTTGTGCGAGCACTGCTCCCACACCATGCTCTGAAGCGTCTGTCTTCACTATGAACTCACTGGAAAAATCAGGTGCCTTGATCACCGGTGCTGTGCGCATGGCAGTTTTCAGGGTTTCAAAAGCAGTCTGGCAGGCTTCAGTCCAGTCCACTCTCTTGGGCAACTTCCTAGAAGTGAGTTCTGTCAAGGGGGCGACAATGGTGCCATATCCCTTGACAAACCGTCTGTAATACCTGGTGAGTCCTAAAAAGGCTTTCACCTCTGTCTGGGTTTTGGGGGGCTCCCAAGCCAGAATGGTATCAATATTTGCCTGTAGGGGCGCCACCTGGCCGCTCCCCACCTTTTGTCCCAAATACACCACAGATCCCTGCCCTATCTGGCACTTGCTGGCCTTGATAGTGAGGCCTGCCCTTTGCAGAGCCTTCAACACTTCACAGAGGTGTTGCAAGTGTTCCTCCCACGTGGAGCCGAACACTGCAATGTCATCCAGGAATGCTGCGCTGAATTCCTCCAGCCCGGTCAGTACCTGGTTATTCAGTCTCTGGAAGGTGGCAGGGGCATTCTTCAACCCAAAGGGCATGACTCGGAACTGGAAGTGCCCCTCTGGCGTTGAGAATGCAGACCTCTCTTTGGCCCCATCAATTAAGGCAATCTGCCAGAGGTCAAATTAAGGTACTGAGGTACTGGGCAGCTCCCAACTGGTCCATGAGCTCATCAGCTCTGGGGATGGGGTGTGCGTCAGTCTTCGTGACGGCATTGAGCCCACGGTAGTCCACACAAAACCGGAGTTCTGGAGTGGCACCGGGCGCAGCAGCTTTGGGTACCAAGACCACTAGGCTAGCCCAGGGGCTGCTGGAGGGCTCAATCACCCCTAGCGCCAACATCTTGGAAACTTCTTCCTTGATGCTGGCCCTGACCTTGTCAGCTACCCTGTAAAATTTCTGTTTCACAGACAGACTATCTCCAGTTTCCACATCATGGACGCACCAATTGATGACACCTGGGGTCAGGGAGAACAGAGAGGAGAACTGACCCAACACTTGGCGACAGTCTGTTTGCCGTTCTGGGGTCAGGGTGGGCGAGAGGACCACACCATCCACTGACCCGTCTTGCTCCTTAGCTGCCAGGAGGTCAGGGAGAGGATCACTATCCTCCTCCCCTCCAGCATCTGTAGCCAGGAGCCTTGTCACTTCAGACCTCTCAAAGTGTGGTTTGAGGCGGTTCACATGCAAGACTCTCAGGGGTTGCCTGGGGGTCCTCAGGTTAACCAGGTAGGTTACCTCACTTTTCCTTTCCAACACCTCATATGGCCCAGTCCACTTGTCTTGGAGCGCACAAGGCTCCACTGGTGCCATCACCCACACTTTCTGCCTAGGTTGAAATTCGACCAGAGTGGTATTCTGGTCGTACCATCTTTTCATTTCTTCCTGGCTAGCTTCCAGGTTCTCCTGAGCGAGCTTCCTGAAGCGTTGTGTCTGGTTGCGAATGGCCAGCACATAGCTAAACACATCCTGGGGGGTTTTCCCACAGGATTTTTCCCACCCCTACTTCACCACTGTGAGAGGTCCTCTAACAGGGTGGCCATACAGGAGCTCAAAGGGACTGAACCCTAAGGACTTCTGAGGCACCTCCCTGTAGGCAAACAACAGGCATGGTAACAAGACGTCCCACTTCCGTCTCATGGGCTCCGCTAGGCCCATAATCATACCTTTTAGGGTCCGGTTGAATCTTTCAACCAACCCATTTCCTTGAGGGTGGTAAGGAGTGGTGAACTTATAAGTTACCCCACACTCCTCCCACAGAGACATCATGTACCTAGAGATGAAGTTGGTACCCCGGTCGGAGACCACCTCTCTGGGGAACCCCACACGGGAAAAGATCCCCATCAATGCACGGCCCACCACTGGGGCTGTGATTGTCCTGAGAGGGACTGCTTCCGGGTACCGGGTGGCATGGTCCACCAAGACCAGGATGAACCTGTTCCCTAAGGCTGTCTTGGGGTCCAGGGGCCCTACAATGTCTATGCCAACCCGCTCGAAAGGGGTGCTCACCACTGAGAAGTGTTGGAGGGGTGCCTTCAACTTCATTCCAGTCTTGCCACTGGCTTGACAGGTTTGGCAAGACCTACAAAAGGAACAAACGTGCTTCTTCATCTGGGGCAAGTGGAAGTGGGTGACAAGCCTGTTTAGGGTTTTGTCTTGCCCCAGATGTCCTGCAAGAGGCACGTCATGAGCCAGACCCATTAGGAAGTTTCTGAAGCGCTCGGGTACCACCAGCACACGGGCTGCACCGGGCTCAGCAAACTTAGGATCACTATACAATAAGTCATCTTCCCAGTAGATAAAGTGATCTCTGGCTGCTCCACCTGCTGATCTGCAGCCTGTTGCCGCAGACCAATGAGGGAAGGGCATTCCTTCTGCACCTGGCAGAATTCCTCCCTGGAGGGACCACCTTTCTGCTGCCAATGGGTCAGCTCGTGGAGGTCCCCCAGTTCGGCCACCTGTTCCCCTGTAGGTTCCAGGGCATCCCCCTCAGGTTCTGCTCCTTCCTGGACCGTGGAAACTGCTGGGGCAGGTTTCCCGCGCCTTCTGCCTCTTCCTCTCCTGGCAGGTCTCTGGGCCACTATTTCAGGCTCCAGCTCTGCTGAGTCACCCTTACTGGCTGCCATAGCACGCGTGGTCACACAGATTCACGCAGGCAACCCCAACATCTCCAAGTGAGTTCTGTGTTCTACATCCTTCCATGGAGAACTCTCCAGGTCATTACCTAGCAGACAGTCTACAGGCAAGGCATCACTAACAACAACTTCCAAAAGACCAGAGACTCCCCCCCATTCAAAGGGAACACGCGCCAACTTGCAGAGGCGCACTGAGCTGTCAGCTGCCACTACAGGGCGTAGTACATCAGGGATGATTTGCTCTTCAGACACCCACTGACACCTCACGGATGTCACGCTGGCGCCGGTGTCTCTCAGAACCTCTACCTCCCTCCCATTGATGGTCACCTTCTGCCCATATTTCTTAGTGTTCAGGGGCAGTAAGGTTTCCTGGACCATCTCTTGGTCTCCTAGAGAGACAAGGGACATAACTGCTAAGCCCTCTTCCCCACTGGAAATCTAATACTTGCCCAAAGCTATACTCGCTAACCCTAGGGCTTGAGCACCAGTGGGTTCTGTGTTCTTTTTGGGACAGTTGAGGGCAATGTGGCCCATCTCGTTGCAGTGATAGCAGGTAGGTGGACCCCTGTTGTTTCTGTTATCTCTATTGTCCCGCCTGCCCTTCGGGGGCCATGGCTGTCCAGGTCTGGGGGGTTGGGATTCCTTTCCCTGGGAACTATTTTGGGGCCCTTGTGAGAACTCCTTTTGGTTACCCTTGTCCCCCCCCCACTCTTCTGCTGGGGACCCTGCCCACCTTTGTCTGTGGTACCCACAATTCCTCTGTGGACCCTGGTACTGGTCCAGCGGTCCGCCTCCTTAGCAAGCTCAATGGGGTCTGTTAGCTTGCTGTCTAAAAGATGCTGGCGCAGCTCAGGAACACAAAGACTACTCAAGTGCTCCCAACTGATTAAATGCAACAACCCCTTAAAATCAGTTACTTTACTGCCCTTCATCCAACCTTCCAGTGCACGCGAGTACAAACTCACACACTCCATCCAAGTCTCAGACTCTCTCTTCGTATAGTTTCTAAACTGCAGTCTATACTGCTCTGGAGTAAGGCCATACCTGAGACATAAGGCCTCCTTCATATTGGGGTAGGTCATGGCACCTGCCATCTCTAAGGGCTCTAGAGCACTCCTCCCAGAAACCTCAAAATGTTTCCACAGGCCCGCCCCCCAATGGTCTTCAGGCACACCATTCATTCTCAAAGCAATCTCATTGGACGTAAACCATGCATAAATATCCTCACTCCTATTATAATTCTGTACCAGATCCTTGGGAATATATACTTTACCTCCATATACTGGCTGTGCGCTGCCACCATTTGAACTGGCATCCACCTCCTTGGCTTTAAGATCCAGTTCTCTCATGCTCAACTCATGAGCCAAAAGCAATTTCTTTTCCTCCAAGGCGCGGGCACTTTTGCTCTCCTCCGCCGCCTTTTCTCTCTCTTTATCCATTTCCAATTGCTTCATTTTCATTTTCATGACTTCCAAGTCATATTCTCTTACTCTCTGATTTTCTTGTAACTCTTCAGGGGTGAGGCCCCTACCGGAATGGTTGCTGCCAGCTCCTGAGCCTACTCTGCCCACTGGCAGATCTGTGACTTGAAAACCATTCTCTCCATTCACATCATCATTTCCCTCTTGTGCCTCCCAATGGGCCTTCAAGATTCTCTGCAGCTCCTCCTTTCTGTAGGCGCTCTTTATGGGGCACTCAAACTCAAGGCAGAATTTCCTAAGTTGCTCAACTTTGTATGAATACAAATCTCCAATGGCAAACTCCAATTTTACTTCTGCCCCCTCACTGAGTGCCTTTCCTTTCGCAGACATGATGCTTTGAAGAGTTACTCAAAATTAGATTCAAAAATCAAAAACCAGTAGTATGTGGTGGCTTAGTGGTCTGCACTCACTAGTGATGTACACCAATAACTGTGGGTCTAGTACAAATACAAGTTCAAATCCACACCGCTGACCAACAATGTTAGAACTGGAGGTCCCTAGTTGGCAGAGGTAGGTACCACTGTCCAAATAGGGACCCTTGATTCTAGTCAGGGTAAGGAGGAAACCCTCTGAGATAACCCCTGCTCACCCTCTAGGTAGCTTGGCACGAGCAGTCAAGGCTATTCAGGAGGCAATGTGTTAAGTATTTGTACCAACACTCACAGCAACACAGTGAAAACACCACAAACTGACTCCACAACAGTTTAGAAAAATAAAGGTATTTATTCTAAACTACACAAGACCAAAATGACAAAAATCCAACATACACAGTTCAAGAATATGGTTTCAAAAGAGTTCTTAAGGTTGTAATAGAAAGTTCCACAGTTGCGTGAAAAGTTCACAGTTGCGTCACGTTTCAGACTCAGTACCTTTAGTTGCGACAAAGTTCCAAAAGCAGAAGCTGGTGCGGTGGAAAACAAGCGATGCGTTGCTCCTGAGACCCTGGGGAGGCGATGCGACAGCCTGCTTCAGCAGTGGGCCTGTTGCGACAAATCCGGTCTGTATGGGGAGGAAGGCCACTTGTATGGATTCCGGTGCGAAGGTTCCGTAGGAAGTTTGTTCTCACAAAGGTACGATGCGGCGATCTCCGGAGTTGCAACGATCTCCAGGGCGACGATGTGCGATCCAGCGGTGATCCTCTCTCTCGCAGCTCTTAGATGCGATGGCTTCTGCGACGACACTTGCAGCAACGTGATGCGGTCCACAAGCAAGCAGTGCGGCGATTTCACCAAGCGACGACAGGCTCTACGACGACACTCGCAGCGATGTTAGACTTTCCCGCACCGGTCTGGTGCGTCCCGCAAACGAAGGATGCAACGGCTCTGGCAGCGGCAAACAGGCGCTGCGACGTTCTCGGCCTTCGTAGCGGCGGGAATTTCCTCGCACTGTCGGGGATGCGCTCCGCAGCGTGCGATGCAATACTTTTCAATTGCAAAAAGTCCCTCTAGCTTAGTTTCAAGCTTCCCAGCACAGGTACAACTTCCAGAGGCCCCACAACTGGACCAAGCACTCTAGGAAGGACAGAACTCTCTCAGCAGAGCTCAGGGAAGTTGGGGGTGAAGTCCTTTTGTTCCTGGGACTTCAGAACAGGGAGCCAGCTCTTCTCAGGCCCTTGGAGATTCCTTCAAGACAGGGGACACAGCACAACCGCAAAGTCCTTCCCCTCTCCTTGGCAGCAAAGCAACAGGTCAGTCCAGCAGAGCAACAGCAGGACAGTCTTCCTTCTTCAGACTCAGCTTTCTCCTTGGCAGAGGTTCCTTCTTGATTCCACGATGATCTAATTTTCTGTTGTCAGGGATCCTCTACTTATACCCCCTAAAGTCTTTGTTCTCTTTGTGCATGTGGGCCCTGAGCCCGGTCTGAACCAGTTCTGGGTGTTTCTTGAGTACTTTGTTTTCCTGGCTTCTCCTTTCCTTTCAGAGTGAGGGGCAGGGTCGTCAGACTCCCAGCAGGAGGTGGACCCAGCATTGTGGCAGGCAGGTACAGCCCTATTCAGGCCCAGGTGCTAACTCCTCCCACCACTCAGGTTGCAAATGCAGTCATTCAGCCTAGGGCTGACTCAGCCAGCCTCCTGGGGAATCCCCAGCCCCTGTCACTCTCAAACCAGACAGTCAATACACAAACAGGCCAAGGCACACAGAAGGGTCAGACAAGAGAACAGCAACTTTCTAAAAGTGCTGTTCTCAAACACAGGATTTAAAAACAACCTTTCCTAAAAGATGTGTTATTAAATTCTGAGTTCAGGGATACTAGACTCTTATGTCCGATCTTGTTCCTATGGGAAGAAATGCTGGTAGCCACTGTTGCCGGCATCCCCCTTGTTAACCTATAGAGCAAGATAGCCTTACAATACTGAAAAACGAAAATGGCTGCCTTTCACTACCAGAGCTTGTTACCTGCACCAGTACATGCTCTACCTTTCACATACACTGCACCGTGCCCAGGGGGGTACCTTGGGCCTTCCATAGGGGTGACTAATGTGCACAAAAAGGGAAGGGTTAGGCCTGATCAGTGGGGACACTGACCAGGAGGACACGGCAGTTCCTAGACTGCACACAGGCACTGCAGTGGCAGGCCCGAGACACCATTTTAGAGCTACTCATGTGGGTGGCACAATCAGTGCTGCAGGCCCACTATTAGTATTTGTCAGCACCAGCCCTGGCACACCCAGTGCACTTTACTAGGGACTTCGTGGTGATACAAATATGCCAATCATGTATATCCAATCATGATAACAATTTACATTCCGAGCACTTACACTCTGGCACTGATCAGCAGTGGCAGAGTGTCCAAAGTATCTAAATCAGCAAAACACAATCCAGCACAGCATAAAAAATACAGGAGGTAGAGGTAAAAAGATAGGGGGAAACCACGCCAAAGATGCCAGGTCTAACAGTGAGGTCAGAGTCACAACATGGTCGGAGGAATATTGACCTGCAACAATGTCAAGTCCACAGTGTCGACTACCATTACATCACCCTGAGAATCAGATGTGTGAGTCAAGAATAGTATACTGCCACTGTAGACACTTACCTTGACAAAATAGAGGCTGTCGTTATTGTGATCTCGATATTGTGGAATGCCAATATTATTGTAGTTTATATTGTGACATACAACAATTGGAGAAGGGTAGACATTATTTTAAGCATTTTGTAGCCATAAAGAGCCCAGTCTGAAAGCGGGTAGCGGTAAAGCTTTGGCAAAGCCAATATGTCTCGCCTGTGCCTTTTGTGGGTGAACATGTATATGTGGATGCCCCTTTTAAATACGTTTTCTTATGTTTACTCTTTAAGAAAATCCTCTCTTAAGTGGCCACTGAAGATGCGTGTGCACCAATGCAAGCCATATTTCGACGGGTATACTGAAGCATAAATAAATTCCTTTAAAGATGGCTACGTCATGCATGCACTTCGGCAGTGACCCTCTGTGGGTGTGTTTTTTGTTTATGCCTCAAGAAAAACTATTCAGGGATGGCTGCTACGCACGCACGTTGATGAGACCTAAACATTTTATGCAAAATGTATTGTTCAGCAAAGTAACGCAACAATTACAGATCTATCTTACCAATTGGTCTTTCCTGTGATTAAAACCCCGTGGAAGGCTATCCCTATTTTTCGTCACAAGATGGAACTGTTGCTGCCTTCCTTTCTGAATTATCATGTAGTAAAATAGGGTTGGGGAATGTTGATATATGAATAGATGAGTATAAACTATGCCTCGCATCACTCTTTCTCTGTCATGGATTGTTCGTTGAAAATGTTCACACTTTTTGAAAATAATTTTTTTGCTGTAATGTCCCTTTCTGAGTTTTAATCAAATTTCCTGAATACCCGATGCTTTTTGAAAACCAAAAAAAAAAAGAAAGTAAAAAAAAACAATAAAAGGTGCCTTCAATTCATGCCTTGGGCACTAATGTGCTTTGGAAGTAATTGCACTGAGGTAAACTCCCATGTTCCCTATGGTTCATTTTAGTGAAAGAAGTATGTGTTTGACTTGACCGTATAGAATGTTGCCTGATGCAGTGAAACCAGAGCGGCAGAAAGGGTGTCTGATGTTGTTAAGTCAGAGTTGTGGAATGCTGCAGGTGCAGTCAGATCAGCACACAGGCCTGAAACAGTGCTTGGAAATGAACAATTGTATCATGGCCAAATTTGATAAAGGAGCTAGATGAGGGGACTCCGCACTCAAATATATAGTCAATAAACCATGGACATACATTCTGAAAGTATATAAACAAGAATACATGTTGGACATGGCCCTTTCTGCAGGGTCACCCCCAAAATGTTTGCTTTCCTCCTCCTGTTTTATGAACTTATTTTTGTTGGCCTTTAGGACTCTGCCAACTTAGCACTGACAACCAGTGCTAAACGGCTTTTGCTCTCTCTTTAAACATGATTAATTTATGAATAAGACCCTAATAAAGTGATAATACATGTACTAAGAGCATGTGAATTAAATGCTACTAGCGGGTCTGCAGAACTTATTGTGCCACCCACTTAAGTAGCCCTTTAAACATGACTCTTGCCTGCCATTGCAGCCTGTGTGAGCAGTTTTAAACTGCCATTTCAACCTGGACAAGATAAACCTCCTACCAGGCCCAAAAACCCCCTTACACAGCCCAGAGGGCAAGGTGAAGTGTACACAAGTTTTACATCTCCTGGTAGTGAAAAACTCCTACATGTATTTTTTACTACTGTGAGACCTACCTCTCCAATAGGATAACATTGGATTACCTTATTAAATTCAATAAGTGATAGATTTCAATTGAGAGCTGGTATCCAGGTGTAGTATGGTGTCAATGTAATTGTGATTAAAAGCCCTCTTTACTGGTAAAGTCAGATTTTTTGTCACAGTTCTGGAAATGCCATTTTTATAAAGTTGGCATTTGTTGTCCTAAATAGTGATGCCTGCAGTTGATCCTGGATCACAATACTAGTTGTAGCTGGCAGTTGGTCTTTGTGTATTGCAGCCAGACAGGGAGACAAAGGGAAGCTAGGTGTTGGCAGGATGGGCCCCTCTGAGCTAGCGAGGATGCGGAGCTGTCACCTACCAAACTTGCACATCAAAAAGGCTCTGCCTGAGCACTCTCACAAAGGGGTTTGACACTAGTCTGTTGTGTCACCAACTCGCTAGGGCTAGGGCAGGGAGCTAGGAAATTCCCGGCACCTCTAGGTGTGGAAATATCCAGAAGCTTCTCCTACTTCAGAGTGGGCACCCAGTATACATATTGGACCTCAGACCCCAAAGTTATGGACCTGAAGAAGAACCGCTGTGCTACTCTGCTGCAAGAGGGACTGCCACTATACTGACCTACTATGCTGCCCTTACGCCTGAGTGAGAATGACTGGACTTTCATCTTGAACCCAGGACCACCAGAGTGGCTCCAAGGGCTAATTGGCCAAAAGACTTGGCCACCCAGTGACCTAACAGAACCCTCCATTAGGCACTGCCTAATTGCCCTATTGCCTAGTTCTACGCTGCAATAGATGGAAAGTCTCATCAAATTATCAAGTGTGCAATTCTGGGTGATTGAGTGGGTGCTCCTGAAGGCAGAACGAAATGAGGAGTTAAGAGTACTTACTTTGAGCCTGTGACTGTAGGTGGGGTCCACTGTAACTCATTGTTGAGAATAAACACTTAATTTTTCTCTTCACACTTTGATCCAAAGCGAGAAAAAAATCACAATAGAGAAAAATAAGGTGGAAAAGAAAAAAAACAGTGACAAAGAAAGAAAGCAGGGATGAAAAAGAATCAGGAAGGGCAAGATAAACTGGCAGGGAGTGTCTGTAAAGTATGGAAGAGGCATGAGGTGGAATCTGCAGTACCTTACCTTGGCACTCAGCAACCACAATATTCAATTACATGAGCCATGGGCTTTGAGCAATTCTTTGGGCCCCAGCACTACCTCTTTAACAAATTAAGTGATGTGGGGACACAGTGAAATACAGCCAGATGTGCAAAATTTGAGGGTGCAAAGCAGTTGGTGTGTTGGCACACAGGCTGCATTGTGCTACAACCTTCTTTTTTTGCAGTGACAGATGTACAGATTTGTTGCAGAGAAAAATTACCATTTTGTAGAATTTACAGAACCCTGCCCCATAAAACAAAATGAGGCAAGATTGTTTATGAAAATTCTTCTGTATTGGTAGCAACTGCATGAATGGAGGCCTGCAAAGTGAAAGCATAACTCAATCCCAGCTTTTTAATTCTCAGAATCGCAACTTTTTTTAATGTTTCCCATTTCACTTAAAGGGACAGGGACTGATTTAAGAATAAATGTGGGATTTCGTGAATGGCATTCAGAGGCAGACAGTGGTCTCCTGGACCACCATCTGCTTCCCTCTGCCCTTCACAGCCCAGATTCACAAGATGAAAACTGTCCAGCAAAGATAGGGGTATATTACCAAGGGCCTTATCGCCGCTTTAGCGGGAATTTTTCCCGATAAAGCGACGATAATTTTATCTCCCTATTACCTAGCTGTCGCTAACACCAGTTAGCGACAGCTAGTAGGAGATGCCACGTCTTTGTTCAGACAGGTAGCAGTGCGAGGCAGGAGCAGAAGGAGGAGGAAGCAAGTGGGAGGACGCCGAAACTGCTGACGGCCCCGGCCCCCGCTCTCCTTCTGATTTCCCGGCTGACTTCCGCCCTGCTCCCCGGCTGATTTCCCCACCGGCTCTCAGCTTCTCAGCAGTTTTCAGCGCACCAGGGGCCCTACGACAGAAGGGGGCCGTGGACCACCACATCCGAGCCGAGCGTGACCGCCATTCCTCTAATCTGCCTAATCACCTAAATTAGCCACTCGGAGATTGCAAGCTGAGCGGAGGAACCCCTGACTTTTGTGCCTGACCTCCATGCTCCGCAGCTGCCATCACCACTTCACCACCTCGCTACCCAAGGCTTTCTTCCTGCAGCCTAAACACTCCTGGTACCTGGGGTCACACACTTCGGACCGACGGACTACCGGACTACAGGAGGTGTAGGGTAGCAGTAGCATAAAAGCAGGAGCAGTAAGCGGGGCTGTCGTTCTGTGGGTCTGAGGGTCTGCCCTTTGCCACTTGGCCATTTAGTCATTTAGCCATTCAGCCACTGCAGTGACCGCAGTCCATCAGCAGTGTGGCCTGTCTTGTTCCTGTTGCAGAGTTGTGCTGCTTTGCTAAAAGCTCTCCTCACCCTGTTGCTGCCGTTGTTGCCTGTTGCAGCGCCTGTCACCATTTGCCAAAACCTGCCTGATATTGCTTGTCACTTGCCGCCTTTACGCTTTGACACTTCTCCGCTGCCTCCATTTTCACCATTTACCACCTATGGTGAGGGGGCAGTGGCAGCCCTCTCAGCCCTTTCACCAGCACTTTCATCAGCACCAGCACTTTCATCAGCCTTTCATCCACCTTTTGGCCCCCCTGGTCTGGAGTACAGGTAGGACTGCGAGGACCAGCAGCCGGGCTAAACCGTTCAGCTGTGGTCCTCTTCCCGCCCCTTGCCTGATTGATTCAGAGACTATTTTACCTCTTGCGGCCCCTGTTTCACGAGAGCCGCTCGCAGAGGTTGTTTTTAAACATTCAGCCTTCCTGGAACGGATAAACATTTTACTGGGCTCGTTCACCTTTGGATTGGAATTTTGCCGTGCTGAGAGGCCCGACGGGTTGGGATTGCGAGGACCAGCAGCCCGGCTAAACCGTTCAGCTGTGGTCCTCTTCCCGCCCCCTGCCTGACGATATTTATCTAACTTTGACTCCCCCTTCGCGGTACGCGCCGGGTGCGAGCCGGGAGAAGCCCGGGACAAGGGCGAGACCGTCTGCGGCCGTCCGAGGCCGATTGAGGCCGGGCTGGGCCACCCCCTAACATCTTGGATCTGGGTTGTGAGACTCTTTATGTTATTGTTCAATATCTTGTGTAAATATTTCGTGTACCTCACCTGTATTTTAGCAGGGGTTGCCAGAGCATCTATTTAAATGGTGTTACGCTCTGGGAAAGGAAGAAAAGTAACTCTTTCAACTACAGGGGGGTTAGTTACTGGGACGATTGACCAGTTTATCACCAGGGCTGCTGTGGTTCTGGAAAAAGAGATTGCCTTAACAGAGAAACGTCTGTCTTTAGACCTTCTTTCAGGGAAGCGCTCATCACTGGGTACTATTGGAACTGCAGTTACTCCAGAACAAATACGATCTAATGAACTTCCAGGAGTTCTGAGCCCGAGTCCCAGCCTATTGTTGGTAGGATCTGATGGCTCAGTGTCAGGTTCCCCATTAAATGCAACCACTGGCAGTCTTACTTCTAGTGGAGCTAGGCAAAGGGATTCCATATCGCCATTTCAACACAGCCTCCCCAGCACAAACCCAACTCCTGAAATACTACTTAGTAAAGACTCTACTGCTAAACAGTTAGCAGGGGAAAGGAAAACAGGAGGGCCCCCCAAAAGGGTAGCTCAGCGAAAGTTCGAAAAACAGTTAGAGCAAACCCCGTCCCATTAGTTATTAAGCACCTCCCTGCCCCAGTTACTAGTACCTTACACCAAATTGAAATGCCAATCCATTGCGTTGACAAGGAGGGGCTCCTAGTGGAAATGAAAAACTTGCGAAATCCTTGATGTTACTACTATTGGAGAGAACCAAATTAATGAACGCAAAATTGGAGAAACTTGAAAAGTTAGTATTAGCAAATTCTAGTATGATGGATAAGGTTGTGAAAGGTATAGAGGGTTCCCTCCTTAAGGTCCCAGATTACCTGGCCTCGGGGCCCAGGACCCTTGGTAAGGACTCTGAGCCAGAATTAATTGGGAGGGCTAAAAATCATAACACTATGCCCTGCGCCAAGAAGCACCCCGAACAGAGCGAACCTCGAGGTAATGTAAGGGAGGGTGATAAAGAGGTGGGTAAGGAGGCTAGAAGCCAGAATGTACCACATGTCCAGACAGCAGAGAGGCGGACATATGGGAGATCCCAACAGGGCATTGAGGGTGACAAACAGCGGTTGCCCTGTATTAACCTTCCCCCAGAGTCTGTACCTTACACGGTAATCTTAGCAGGAGTTCCTGGGATTAGTTAAGAAAAACTAGAATCTCATAGGGAACTGAAGAACAAGGTCACTCACTGGCTCAATAGGCACAGAACGCTCCCAGTATGTACAAATGCAGAAATCTTACATGTTAGAAGGGTGAGCTGGGTGGGGTGTAGACAAAAGGATATAGAGGGCGATTACATTATCGTAAACTTCAGGGACCCATGGGTAGTTGAGCACATATGCTATGAACCAAGGACTGGTGGAATGGGAGATATTCAGTCCTTAGGTTTGAATTATTTTTAAGTTTGTGCCCCCATATGTCCATCGAAGTGCATACACAATAGTCACATAAATAGACCATGTAACTTAAATTCCCGAGTCTTACCCCACCCTGGCAAACTGCTTTGACCCATCAATGGGTCTAGAGGGGGTGGATTGACATGAGAACAGCCCCTATGGTTCTATTATGGCCCAACCACTGAGTAGGGCAAAAGAAGGTGGAGGTATAACTAGGGAGTCAGGTCCCACAGTAGGAGAGCGGAATTCCAACAGAGATTGCCCAGGGAGTGGGTTGGGTGGTTGCCTTCCCCCCAGGGTAAGCCCAGTGTATTCTGGTGTGACTAATCTTGAGACGAAAATGGTAGGAGGGACTGATGGACAATTGCGGGTAGGGGGAAACTGGGATAAAATCGATGGTTAGTGTACAAAAACAGCCTAACAAAATGGATACATCCAATCTGCTTAAAATTGTCTCCTGGAACATTGCAGGGTTAATGAGCAAAATCTCTATAGTAGAGTGTTTGGATTTCGTGGAAGCTCACGATATCCTGATTTTTCTGGAGAGCTGGGCTGTAGACCCTATCTACTGTAATGGGTTTTTAAACTTTTATTAGCCAGCGATAAGAGGGAAAAAAGGTAGACCTTCTGGAGGCCTAACTATTTGGGTTAGGCAATCTCTTAATTATCGACCTATTGAAGTAATGGTGGAAAGCCTTGATATACTTGCTCTAAAGCTGATACGCCCAAATCAATTGGAGCTTTTTATTGTTATTATCTATGTTAGAGGCCAGCCGGGAGGTCCGAGCTCGGGAATCAAAAACGAGCTGGACTCTCTTTTTAATTCTGTTGCGCTGGATAGATATGTGATCTTGGCAAGGGACTTCAACTGCACATTCGAGCCCTTAAATATTGAGGGGGATGATATCTTTGCAGAGGAAGACGCCCTATGGAACATCCCCCACCTCAATTTAAATCCCCTAAAGAAGTGGACAGATGCTGCCCTTCAGTGGTTGGGCTTCTGCCTTGAGTGGGGTTTGGGAGCAGTAAATGGGCGTTCAAATTCAGACAAAACTGGACGGGTAACATTTGACAATGGCACCAACTCAAGCCGTATTGATTATATTCTCATAAAGGTCGAGTATTGGTCCTCTCTTGAGGATATGACAATATCTGCTCATCCTGAGAGTGACCACAACCCGCTTTTAATGAGCTTAAATATTGGAGGTGGCCCAGAGAGGGAAAAAGCTACAGAGATAGCAACCGTGGAGGCTCTGCTTACTAATGATATGCGCAGGGTCCGATGGGCTAGGGTAGTTGATGACCTCTTAACCCTAGAGAAGATCTCCCATGAGGTTTCCTGTACGTTGGGAGCACTTCAGGCACTGTCCAATCTGGAAGAAATCGTTGAGAAGTCAACTGCTCTCCACGAACAGCTATTTAGGGAGTTGAAATTGTACTTCTCCAAAAGTGGCATTCCCACCAAGCTACAATCTAAAACCCCAGGAAAATCATGGTACAATAAATCTTGCCGGGTTGCCTATGGTGTTTTGGTGTCAGCTATAAAGGCACGAAACACCAAGGACATCAGGATGGCAAGGCTTGCCTATCGTAAAATCCAAAGGCAGGCCAAAAAGGATTGGGATGACCAGCACTGGCAGGAGTTGTATGAGGCTAGTAGGTTGAAAGACCAGACTAAGTTCTGGTATATAGTCAAATGGGGAAATAAAGTCTAACAACAAGTACCGGCAAACCACATAACTGTGGAGGATTGGGTCGATCACTTCGAGTCTCAGTTTAGGGGACTGGAAGTATTAACAGATACTGATCCTGCCGACTACTTACCAAGGCCTTTGACTCCCTGTCAACCCTTAGTGTTCGTCAGGAAAGATGTAGAGTATGCCCTAGGGAAGGTCCAAGGTGGAAAAGCACCAGGAATGGAATGCATTCCGGCAGACCTTTTCAAATATGATCTGACCAATTGGGTACCATATATTACCTTTTTAGCTAAGGGCGCATCCATCCCGGATTCTTGGCATGGAGCTGAGATCCTGCCCATATTAAAAAAGGGGGATCGTTCCATCCCGGGGAACTACCGCCCTATTAGCTTAATAGACGCTGTCCAAAAAATTGTTGCCAGGATGGTGCTAGCTAATATCCAGAGTTGGATAGAATCAGAGGAGGTTTTATCCCCATTACAAGCAGGTTTTGGAGCTCGTGTTAGTACGATTGAACAGTTCTTTAGGTTTATATTAATTTATTGGAAGGTTGTTACTCTGGGTGGAGGTACCATCTATGCAGCCTTCGTAGACCTAAAGTCTGCTTTCGATTTAGTTCCAAGAGCCAAGTTATGGGAAGCACTAAGAACTATGGGGATGCCTCATGAACTACTTGAAATGGTAATTAGGCTATATGAAGCAAACTTTGCACAGGTTAGATGGGGCAAACAAGGGCAGGCTACGAAGAGATTCCCGATGTCCTGTGGTGTACGCCAAGGGTGTGTACTTGCACCGACCCTGTTTTTGTTGTTCATTAACATGGTCGTGCAGTACTTTGCAGGATTTCCAACAGATGCACCTGCCCTAGGGGGCACTAAGTTTCCACTACTTATCTTTGTGGATGACACACTGATATTATCAAAAACCCAGAAGGGACTTTAAACCGCCCTAAACAAATTTGAGGATTTTGCCAAATTAATGACCTCCAGGTCAATGTTACCAAAACAAAATTTATGGCTTTAACAAAAAATAGTCCTCTGGTTAATCATGTTACTATGAATGACTCCAATTTGGAACAGGTAAAAGTCATGACATACTTAGGGGTTGTGTTGGAAAATAGGCTCAGCTGGAAACCCCAGCTCGACATTCTTTCCCTTAAGTTTGCACAGTTAACAGGGTGTCTAATTAAAGAACAGAGAACATCACTCACGAAAAGGATAGGTCCTGCTTTCAAAATTAATAATGCCAAGATCAGTTCAGCGATCTTGTACGGCGCGTACCTCTGGGCTTTTGCGGATCTATCGCCAATCGTGAGAATCCAAAATAAATTTTTCAAAAAACTTGTTGGCCTTCCTCATTCCAGCCCCTTGAAGCCTTTGTTACTGGATTTAGGCTGTCATGCAATCAATGATGTGGCACGCTTTAAACCAGTGGCCCTGTGGAGGAGAATTTGGTCCACCCCTGAACTGGCACTTTTTGCTCACGAAATTATGGATGTCAGATCAGTGTTGGGCTTGGGGAATATTCTCTGGTTTAAAAAAGTAAGAATGCTTTTAGAGAACATGGGCTTGAGCCATCTGTGGACTGACCCGGTTAATAATGTTTTTTCCTCTAAAAAGGTATTTAAAGCTTTATACTGGTCTACCACAAGGCAACATCATATTGACCAGATAAATACTTCATCCTTATCTGGCAGGTTCCTGGAACATAAACTCGAACCATCCCTAGAAGAATACTGGGATATCATTACTAAGAGTGGGGATAGGAAGCTCTATCACCAGTTTAGGGTTGGGTCGCTTCCAGTAAGAACGTTCACAAAAAATGGAAAGGTCAAGAGAACGAGTTCTGCCCCTTGTGTAAGGACCAGAAGGATTCCTTTGGTCATCTATTCTTTGTATGCCCAGCATACTCAGCCCTCCTGAATAAATGGCTTAAACCAATTTGCAAAAATATGGGAACGCAGGTGGGGCTGGAGGCTCTGCCGATTATGAGGGTTGATACAACGGAACCTGTGGTAATCGCAGTAGCAAAGTTTCTGGGCTGGTCATGGATTATTAGAGCTAATAACATAGATAGAGGTTAAATATTAGTTATTAATTCCGATGTTATATATGCTCTTGTCTGCCACCAAAACTACACACATTTTATTTGTTGTATTTTTCTGTGGTTTTAGAGTGATATGAATTGCTATGTAATCATCTTGTTTTATGCTCAAGTATCTAATGTAATGCCAGAATGGCTTTTAACTTTTATAATCAGGGTAAGATGAGTTTTAGGATGATGGTTGTGTTTACGGCTTCTAAGGTTGTCTTTTATGATGAAATATTCGAATAAAGACGTATGAAACTGAAACTGAGATAGCGATCATCTTGGGGCCCACTTTGCATGTCAGCGATAATTATCACTAATGACATGCGAAGTGGGCGTGCCAAGATGTTAGCGACTGGAAACAGTTGCTAACATCGCTATCTCCTATTACCTACTTTTGGAAATATTAGCGCTAAGCGCGAATATCTCCAATAGCTAACGCCTGCCCAGAGCAGTTCTTAGCCATGTTATCCAATGGTAGGTGGATAACATATGGAAAACACAAATGGCAGATTTTGCTAAATACGATCAGCACATCATAGTATTCCTCCCTTGTTATGTTCTTAATATATACCAGTTATGCTTCTCTGTTGGAGTGCAAGTCAGATGTAGTGCTTATCCACCTTAGGCACAAATCCACGATAAACCACCCACTGAAAGTGTGATAGAATATCATACACATATCACAAAAACATCCGTGCACATCCCTGTTCAGTCTCTATTATCCAATAGGCAATCTGCCTTTTGATCCAAAAAGTCTCTTGTTTCTATATCTCCAATGTTCTTTCAATCCAAAATAGTGATACACAATGTACGATAATCCACAGTTTTCTTTATTAGTTCTTTCTCTTGTCACAGCCGACGCGCGTTTCGCCCTACACGGGCTTTTTCAAGGCTGCAATTTACATACAAGAAATAATGCGATATCACAATCACATTCTTGGGACCACCTTCAATTTGTATAATACATTGATCTGTTCACCATGATACCAAAGTGCCACCATCACCTATATGATTTCGATGTGCACCTCCTATCACTGTACATCGTACATATGTTTGTGCCCTTTCAGTTAGAAAAAATATTTTTCTCATTTTTAAAAGTCTGTGCAATCACCTTCACCAATATATTCGCAAAAGATCTTAAGAAATCCATATACACCCACAGTTGTGCTTACTAACAAAGTAATATCAATTAGTTTCAAGTGCCTATCCAACACTATGCCAATCAATGCATAATGTTAATCCCTATTTCCAATTAAAACCTCTCTATTCCACTTACCAAAAACAAATGTAATCAGTTAGAGCAGCATGTGTTCTGGACGTATTCTAAAAACAAGTTGGCATTGAACCTGTGAGAGATTATAATAAAAGTATCACCATACAGCCACATGTATATGCATATATGGTTGAACTGTGTTCAGTCATTTCAAGTCCCACTGAAACACAGGCTTACCTCCAAGCCTTTCTTTTTCTTAGAGATGCATGTATACGCTCTAGTATCATCCACAGGTGGTGTGTTATTGGATCCACACAGCGATTGGAGCCTTGATAAGTCCCATCTAAAGTATGTTAAATATGTTGCTATTAGTTTTTAATTGATCGCTAGTTCGTAAATTAATCCATTATATCTAATCTGTATACAATTTAGTTATTTTGTTCCAGTATAAAATCAAGTCATAGGGCTCAGGGAGCCGCCGTACTGGCTTTCATGTATCTAATCAAATCATCTCTCGTGTCAAAGCCGAATGCCAAATTCATTTAAAACCACACGTTTTAATTTCGACTAGCACTTAAAACTGGGAAAACTGCCGAAGAAAACCTTATGTGCGCCAAGCGCTTTCAAAAATATCCTTTTCGGTTCCCACGTTGTGTTAAAACGGGTGTAGCCAAGCTTTTAAATATACCGGGTATAGTCCGCTCCCTCCCGCAGGCAAGCCTCAATACATGCATTATAAACCCAGGTCCTATTTCGAAGAACCAACAACGGTATTACTCTTCTTACATAATTTATAAACCCCGCGTTGGCGTTTATATATTTTCTTTGGATATTTACCGTTATGTCCTATGTGCTGCCGAGATGTCTGTTTCGTTCCGCGTCTACTATTCCACACGATGACCCTCTCGCCTCCTCTCGCTATAAATGGAGATAGAAAAGGGGCCAGTATCCAAAGTGTGTTCTAAGTCTCATGCAAACCTCGCGGCCATTTTAAGATGTCTATTGGCGCGTTCGTTAGCATTGGTGTTACCCATTTGAGAACAACTTTGTATAGGAAAATGATATTTGTGTATCTATACAGTCTACGGGAGGTTCCTTTCCGAATATATGTTTGAAGCTGTTGCACTTGGCTAACGTTTTTTTGGTTATTCAGAACTATTTTAAAAAAAACACATTTAAACGTAAAAAGTCCAATTCCATCTCTACATTATGCAATTTCCAAATTCGACAATGTTTTCTCACATTGGTTTAGTTGGTAGACAACTGTATATGGGAACCAAACATGTTCAAGCTGACTACATGTACATTGCTTCATGGGCACATGACATTAAGCCTATAACTGCACTAGTCATATTATGTTTTGATCATCTCATATAAATCCATATCCAGTACTGATATCCTCATAAGAATTCATACATCTCTTTGTCTATGTTTGCTCCCTTCTCCACTGCACGCAGGGAAATGATCCACTTACTTTCCAGCTGACGCAATTTGCGTACACGATCACCTCCTCTATTTCCTAAGGTAGCCACATCCACCCCATGGAATCTGATTTTATGCAGTTCATTATGGTTATGTGTAGTATTGAAGTGCACTGCAAATGGATACTGCATGTTGTTGTTACGTATTGCTCTGATGTGCTCCTGCACTCTTTCTTTTAAAGGTCTGATAGAGCTGCCGATATAGATCAGATCACATATGCATATGAGACAATAAACTGCATGTGTTGTGTTGCAGTTTATGAACTGACGTATGCTATGTTGTTTTTTGCTGTTATATTTGAAGTTGGTTGTTTTATTCAGTGCAAAACAGCATACACAGCAATTACCACATTTGTAAAATCCACTTGGTGCAATGGGCATCCATATACGTGTTTTCTGTGGGGGAATATAGCTAGGACATAACTCCTGTCTCAAGGTTTTGCCCCTGCTGAACGTAATGGCAGGCTTCATACCCACTGTGGTATGTAGGCTCATGTCCTCCAATAATAGGTGCCAATGTTTATTTAGTATTTTATATAAATCCGTACTTACTGTGCTATAAGGCGTTATGAACCTTATGTTCTTCTTTTTCTTGACGGATCTATGTTGTTTATACTGGAGTAGTGAGTCTCTGTGTATTTTATCTATTTTATTTCTTTATTGATCTGATTTGTGAAATGGGGTGAGCACTCCGTGCATGCAGCACTGAATTGCATGCAGTTTCTTTTCTGTATGGAACAGTGTGTAATTTAATACACATTTGGCGTGAATGCCCGGTGAATTTGACAGAAAGAATCTTATATCTAGGTAGATATATAGACGACTTACTAATGTTCTGGTCAGGAACTAAGGATGAATTGGATATGTTTTTCGTACATCTGAACGACAATCCCTTCAATTTAAAATTCACAATGGAACAAAGTGTATCAAAAATCAACTTCTTGGACATTACCATCATAGTCAAAAGAGACAAATTACACACTGTTCCATACAGAAAAGAAACTGCATGCAATTCAGTGCTGCATGCACGGAGTGCTCACCCCATTTCACAAATCAGATCAATCCCCTTTAGAGAAATGTTACGAACTAAAAGAAACTGTAGTGACATAGACAGAATAGATGCAGAGCTATTACTAGTAGAAAAAAGGTTTCTGTCTAGGGGGTATGACAAGGAAGTGATAACAAGTGCTAGAAATAAAATAGATAAAATACACAGAGACTCACTACTCCAGTATAAACAACATAGATCCGTCAAGAAAAAGAAGAACATAAGGTTCATAACGCCTTATAGCACAGTAAGTACGGATTTATATAAAATACTAAATAAACATTGGCACCTATTATGGGAGGACATGAGCCTACATACCACAGTGGGTATGAAGCCTGCCATTACGTTCAGCAGGGGCAAAACCTTGAGACAGGAGTTATGTCCTAGCTATATTCCCCCACAGAAAACACGTATATGGATGCCCATTGCACCAAGTGGATTTTACAAATGTGGTAATTGCTGTGTATGCTGTTTTGCACTGAATAAAACAACCAACTTCAAATATAACAGCAAAAAACAACATAGCATACGTCAGTTCATAAACTGCAACACAACACATGCAGTTTATTGTCTCATATGCATATGTGATCTGATCTATATCGGCAGCTCTATCAGACCTTTAAAAGAAAGAGTGCAGGAGCACATCAGAGCAATACGTAACAACAACATGCAGTATCCATTTGCAGTGCACTTCAATACTACACATAACCATAATGAACTGCATAAAATCAGATTCCATGGGGTGGATGTGGCTACCTTAGGAAATAGAGGAGGTGACCGTGTACGCAAATTGCGTCAGCTGGAAAGTAAGTGGATCATTTTCCTGCGTGCAGTGGAGAAGGGAGCAAACATAGACAAAGAGATGTATGAATTCTTATGAGGATATCAGTACTGGATATGGATTTATATGAGATGATCAAAACATAATATGACTAGTGCAGTTATAGGCTTAATGTCATGTGCCCATGAAGCAATGTACATGTAGTCAGCTTGAACATGTTTGGTTCCCATATACAGTTGTCTACCAACTAAACCAATGTGAGAAAACATTGTCGAATTTGGAAATTGCATAATGTAGAGATGGAATTGGACTTTTTACGTTTAAATGTGGTTTTTTTAAAATTGTTCTGAATAACCAAAAAAACGTTAGCCAAGTGCAACAGCTTCAAACATATATTCGGAAAGGAACCTCCCGTAGACTATATAGATACATAAATATCATTTTCCTATACAAAGTTGTTCTCAAATGGGTAACACCAATGCTAACGAACGCGCCAATAGACATCTTAAAATGGCCGCGAGGTTTGCATGAGACTTAGAATACACTTTGGATACTGGCCCCTTTTCTATCTCCATTTATAGCGAGAGGAGGCGAGAGGGTCAGCGTGTGGAATAGTAGACGCGGAACGAAACAGACATCTCGGCAGCACATAGGACATAACGGTAAATATCCAAAGAAAATATATAAACGCCAACGCGGGGTTTATAAATTATGTAAGAAGAGTAATACCATTGTTGGTTCTTCGAAATAGGACCTGGGTTTATAATGCATGTATTGAGGCTTGCCTGCGGGAGGGAGCGCACTATACCCGGTATATTTAAAAGCTTGGCTACACCCGTTTTAACACAACGTGGGAACCGAAAAGGATATTTTTGAAAGCGCTTGGCGCACATAAGGTTTTCTTCGGCAGTTTTCCCAATTTTAAGTGCTAGTCGAAATTAAAACGTGTGGTTTTAAATGAATTTGGTATTCGGCTTTGACACGAGAGATGATTTGATTAGATACATGAAAGCCAGTACGGCGGCTCCCTGAGCCCTATGACTTGATTTTATACTGGAACAAAATAACTAAATTGTATACAGATTAGATATAATGGATTAATTTACGAACTAGCGATCAATTAAAAACTAATAGCAACATATTTAACATACTTTAGATGGGACTTATCAAGGCTCCAATCGCTGTGTGGATCCAATAACACACCACCTGTGGATGATACTAGAGCGTATACATGCATCTCTAAGAAAAAGAAAGGCTTGGAGGTAAGCCTGTGTTTCAGTGGGACTTGAAATGACTGAACACAGTTCAACCATATATGCATATACATGTGGCTGTATGGTGATACTTTTATTATAATCTCTCACAGGTTCAATGCCAACTTGTTTTTAGAATACGTCCAGAACACATGCTGCTCTAACTGATTACATTTGTTTTTGGTAAGTGGAATAGAGAGGTTTTAATTGGAAATAGGGATTAACATTATGCATTGATTGGCATAGTGTTGGATAGGCACTTGAAACTAATTGATATTACTTTGTTAGTAAGCACAACTGTGGGTGTATATGGATTTCTTAAGATCTTTTGCGAATATATTGGTGAAGGTGATTGCACAGGCTTTTAAAAATGAGAAAAATATTTTTTCTAACTGAAAGGGCACAAACATATGTACGATGTACAGTGATAGGAGGTGCACATCGAAATCATATAGGTGATGGTGGCACTTTGGTATCATGGTGAACAGATCAATGTATTATACAAATTGAAGGTGGTCCCAAGAATGTGATTGTGATATCGCATTATTTCTTGTATTTAAATTGCAGCCTTGAAAAAGCCCGTGTAGGGCGAAACGCGCGTCGGCTGTGACAAGAGAAAGAACTAATAAAGAAAACTGTGGATTATCGTACATTGTGTATCACTATTTTGGATTGAAAGAACATTGGAGATATAGAAACAAGAGACTTTTTGGATCAAAGGGCAGATTGCCTATTGGATAATAGAGACTGAACAGGGATGTGCACGGATGTTTTTGTGGTAGGTGGATAACATGGCTAAGAGCATTAGCTCGTTAATGCATGAATATCGCTGACTTTTCAGCGATATTCATGCATTTCGGCCGATTTTTATCGCTTAGGAGATAAACCTTGATAATAGCAAGGCTTCTAAGTGATAAAAATAGGCGAAGCACAGCGATAAAATTATAGCCGCTAACCAAGCTTAGCGATAATTATCGCTTATTCTTGGTAATATGCCCCATAGTTTCCACTTTGCAAATATTAGTACCCAACCAATGGTTTGTGACCCTATTGCTATTGGGACCCAATGATATGTTCCATAGTGAATCATCCACACCCCTTTTCCTTGTGATTTGTTATAGTTCGCAAACTGTACAATGTGACATGAAAAATTATTTGCAAATCAAACTTTATTTAGCATTGATACTACAAAGTAGGATTTTGCAGTAGCAAAGCTTGTAATTTTTGTGAATCGCTTACTTTACAACTGTAAAATCTTGTGGGGAGCCAGCTGGAGTCAAAGGGGCTTCCCCATGCCCCCCAGAGTGTTGTTTATATGTGTCTCGGGTGGACACTGGAGCACCCAACTAATAAAAAGAAAGACCCTGGGGATGGGGGTCCCCTGGGCCCGAGAAGGTTCAGAAGGGGCACGTGGCCCCCCACCCCTTTTACATAAGGTACAGCCCTGGAGGAGTGGGGTCCATGGGGCCTTATTGGGCTTGGAGAGCTGAGCCACATGGCCCATCCCCCTTTTTATTGAATTTAGCCCCAGGGGATGGGGTTTCCCAGGCCTAATGATGCTCGGAAAAGGGGGTTCCTGAGCCCTCTCTCAATTTTTAATTGGATTTGGCCCCGGATGATGGGGCCCCAAGACCTAATGAGGGTCAGGGAGGAGGGAGCCCACTCCCCCTCCCCTTTTGTATTGAATTTGGCCCTGGGAGGATGGGGTGCCCGGGGCCATATGAGATGCAAAGAAGGGGACTGCGTGCCCCCTCCCTTTTATCTAAGTGTTGCTTGATGGGTGCCATGGGTGAGCACCAGGGCACCCACCTATAATTTAGAGAGACCCTGGAGATGAGGTCACAGGTTCTGCAATAGGATTGGGGAGGAGAGCCTCCCCTTTTTAATGGAATTGGACCCAGGGAATGGTGTCCCCGGGCCCTATTAAGGGTTGCAGAGGGGGCTATATGCCCATTCCCTCAAACATATATATGTTTTGGCCCCGGTGGATGAGGTCCCCAGGATCCGGAGGCCAACCCAACACCACGCACTACAGGTGCTGTGCATGGCATGGGGTGGCTGCCTGCAAGGCAGTTGGTTGTCTTCAGGTGAGTTAGGCAGGTCCTATCGCCACCCTCCTGATGTGCTTAACCAAGTTGTGAGTGGGGTTGACCACAGGGCCTGGCTTGCGGCCCTACAGTCTATCTCTTGCAGGCACGGCCAAAGGAGGTTTGCAGTGTTGGGTTGGTTGCCTCTGTGTGACTTAGCCACAGGCCCTCCTCTCGTTGTGCATAACTGAAAGCAGTGTGCAGCATGGGCTTGGCTGTCTGCAGAGGGGCTGACCTGTGGCCAACCTTGTGGTATGGGATTAACTGCTGCGGGGGTTTAGAAGCAGGCCAAGCCCTTCAGCCACCCCGCTTTGGCCATGCTTGGCAGAGATTTAGCTTTATCTATCGTTAAAAAAAATTCTGTTAACAATAACTAGAAATTTACTTAAAAGGCTAAAAAAACATTATAGTTAGGATGAAATCTTCAGCAACAATGCAACATTTTAAACTAAAAATAAAGACAGAAATTCACCGGTTTGAGTTATAGTTATCTCTAGTAACTAGAATTTGAATTTGTGCCCTAAGGTAACTACATCTTGCACCTTTGCCATTCAATGCTAATTACCCCACTTATTACATCACTCATGACATCTTCTATTACATCATTGATAATATCACTGCAACATTTGCAATTAAATTATTAATAAGAAAACTGTGCATTGCGGGGGCTCCAATATGACAGGGTAGTGTGCTGCAGGGAACATTTGGCTGATCCTGGAGCCATGAACCCCAGTTCTGACCCCAGCTTAACCACTTCACGCCTGCAGGGAACCCAGTGCAGGAGGTTCAGGGCAATCAGAAGTTCACCACAGGGAGTGCAGATTGCCCCAATAATAGTCCTGGAGACAGCAGAGCGCAGGTTCCACACCAGTGTGTAGCCTGGTTCCTCCACAGTTCTGTTCTGAAAAAAATTGGACACCTTGAGCAATTCAGATCATGATGCCCCTTCAAACACGGAGTATCCAGAGCCAAACTCCAGGCCACTCCAGCATCTGGACATCTATCTAATTCTGTGGTGCTAAGGTTCATCGCCTGCAGACATGCTATGAGGATGTGTCTCCAGCTGAAGTATTAGTATACCTTGTGAAGTCGTACAGGCACTGCTGTCCCCTGATGTTTCATGTCAGCGGGTTGTCTGTGATAGCCTTAGAGCATGTAAAACGCCCCACCATGGAGGCTTGTTAACCTCTTGGCTGCTAGGCGTTTTCCCGCTGTGTGCTGGAAAATGCCATTTTAGTGGCACTATGACGAGCTCAGCTCGTCATCAGCACACGACACCCGTGGGTGATGACGAGCTGAGCTCGTCATCAGCATCGAAAGGGTTAATACCTTTATGTAGCACAAAGAACACATCGCCCATGTATACCCCTACCGCCCTGCTCAGCCCCAGTTAAAAACAAAGTACAAAACATTAACACCCACTCCTTTGGCTTGGACACCAACACGCATCATGCCACAATTTCCCCAAATAGGCATTTAGTAACTAAAACATGACTTTAATGCTGAACAGTCCTTGAGAAAGTGCTAGAGGGTCGGGCTAATAGGCATGTGAGGTAAGGTTCAAAGTGGCCAGGACCATTCGTGATAACCAATCTTTGAGAGAGAGTTCCACATTAGGGCCCTCAGCTCTTTTGGCAAAGCCTAGGAAGTGAACATTGTTACACCTCGAGCGGCCCTCAGCATCCTCCATTGTAGCTTCGAGGTCTTGCACCTCTGTCGTAGCTTTAGTTGAACTTGTATGATTATTAGGGAGGGTCGCATAGAGGTCAGGGTGGACTCTACCTTGTACACTCCCTCCATGAGCTTGGCGTGAACTGCTCGCAGAATCAGTTTCCATCTGGACATTCCACAGTTGAGCCACCATAACACTTGTCCAGGATAGCCTGCAGCACCCTGTTGAACATTCCAGTGTGTTTTTAAGAGTACTTTCCAGATGGTGGATTGGGTCCACCGGCATGGGGGAGGCAGCCAGCGTAGCCATTATTGATATCTAAGGGGGGGGGGGGGGGGAGATATGGAGGTTTTTGGCCTAACCATGCCCCGATGGCTGCCATACACGGCAACCGGGCATCCAAGTTGAGGAAACACAGTCTCTAGGCGCTATGCCTGAGGCCCCCTTAAAAGATCAGGCAGGTGGAGGGGGTGGAAAGCACTCAGCACTACCTGGCAAACCCAGGCTGTCACAGCGAAACCACATCAGTTTCCTGTACACACTTCAGGGAAGAAGCTCTCAGTGCAGAGCAAGGTCAGGCGCAGTATGTGCTGGTACCCCAGTGCTACGCTGTGTGCAACTAATCACGGTCTCCTCCTAACTAGCCACATGACATGCATCCTGTTGGGGGCCATACCTCTCCAGGCAGCCCTCACCTGCTCAAGTTGATTATCACTCTGGCCTCCGATGGGACCGAGGCTGCAATCCCTCACCTTTGGATCAACTAGAGGTCCCAGGTGTCAGCTCTATTCCCCCTTTGATGCTCCCCCCAGATAAGGCTCGAGTGAATCTGCACTGTCCTCTTGAGCATGGGCCGTTTTCATCTTGCAGGCCGTGGCTGCTTCTAGTCCCGCCCCCGGCCAACACACTGGGCCGCAGCTCCTGTTACCCTGGGTGGCATGCAGCGGTAAGCTCAACTTTCCTTATATGTGAGAACAGTGTCAACAGGCCTCGGAGTAGGGGCGGAGGTAGGCTTTGAAGGGCAGTAACCCACTCTCTTAGCGGGCCACTGGACCGACACCAGAAGCACTGCGTTGCAGTCGCTACATGGCCGTACAGCAGCTGGGGTAACAGCTGCTCGAAATCTTTATGGGCCTGGCTCTCCAACAATGCCATCCAAGTGTGGAAACAAAAGATTTTGAGGGTCTCTGGAACTGATGGGGAAACACTGCAGGCACCCAGCATTCAGCAGGCCCCAGCCTTGTGGTGCTCCAGGGTTGCCAGTCCCAGCATACAGCAGCTACTGCACCTCCCACTAAGCAATAGTCGCAGAGGTTCTATGTCTATATTTTGCAGGTTCATATGGGTCAGATGCATATAAGATGGTGAGAGATGAACCCAAGTTCTGGCAGAGCCTTGCAGGAATGCACCCGCTCGCAACACCTTCTTGTCCATGCCCCTGTAGATTTGTCATGACAAGGGAAATCATTCCCCAAACAAAGTTACTTATTTTGTTATCAGAAGCTAGGGTGACCAGGTACATCTGACTTACCAGAACACACCCTGTTTTTCACCACCTTTTCTGGCAAATGTTTACTAAATTTCACACATGATTTATCTTTCAAAGTAGGCTGACTGAACACAGAGGGAGAACACGTTTTCAAGTGTTGCAGTAGCAGTGCAAAATTAATTAGCAGCCGTTAGAAGAAAGCAATAAAGTAAACACAAATGGAATTGTGTTTAAAAGTTTAACATAATTCCCCTTAGTGCCTAATTCTCTATGTTGGTGAGTGCTGCCAGTTAGGTCTCTATGCCTTACCATTAATGCAAAACTGAGGATCTTCCTCTATGTTTCCGGAATGTTCATTTTTTGGGCTTCAAAATCAAGTCACCCTACCTTCAGAAGGATGAAAGGCTTGAATTTATTTGGGCAGGGAGAGTCTAACATAACACTTCCTGTGGTCACAAGTCCCAATAAAAAGGTTCTTTTGGCTTGACCTACATCACCAAATGTCATTCACGATGCAATGTAAATAAAAAGGATACACTGTTCCCCAAAAGTGGGTGAGAATAGGAGAACCAAGCAAAGGAGGGAAAGGGAGGGGAATCCCCCTTTCAGAACTAAAACCCTCACACACCCTGCAAGCTAGGTGTCAGGCTTCATCATCTGGGTTTTGCCTCTCATCAGACTGGTGGTGCAATGTCTAACGGGCACCCATAATGGGGCTCTTTATCAGAGATCTTTTGTTCCTGCCAGTTGGTTCATATGGGTGTGAGGGCTTCAGGGGAAGTGTAGACGTAGGAGGTAGGTGACAATTAAAAAAGGTTAGGTAATCCACAAACTATTTTTAATGGTGTGGTTAACTACCTTAATAAAAACAGTGAGGGGAAAATACACACTGGTGCAATGATCCAGCGATGTATGTTCTACCTAGTGGTCGACATGTTTCATGCTCTTATAGCAATTCATCAGGACCTAGAAAAGAAAAACTGTGCTACACGAAGTGGTAGGGGCAAATACTACCTTCCACTGGAAACTTAGGGGCAGGCCGCAGGGTCCTGCTATAACCTAGTGGGACCTAGAGAGGGATGATAGAAAACACGGGTGAAACCCTAGTGAATGTCAACAGTAGTGTAGATCACCAGTGCTTGGTTCCTAATTCAACATGCATGCTATAAACAGCAAGTGTGAGGTGGACCTTGTCAGAAGGTCATCAATTTAAAAAGGAAAGTTTTTAGGAAATATAAAAGCTATAAAAACGACTAAGGCTGGGTCACAGAATGATCACACAAACAAACAAAAAAATGAGTACAAGTCTCACCCTACTAAGACCGATAGCCGGCGTCAACGGTCTTCTCCCGTGTAATGCACCCTAGTTGCAGGTACCCTGGTGGTAAGGGAGAGAGGAAATTGCCCTATATCACCAACATTACAACATGGTGGCCTACTAGCGCTAACAAGCCCATGAGAGGACACCGTGTCCGACAGTGGCAAGGTGTACCAAAAGTCCACCATCATGCCGGGGAGGATAACGGCAAATCACTGCCGGAAAACCTGGAGCCTTCACAATCATTCTCATGGTATCGTGTAGGCCTGGGTGGAGAACTACGCTCCGTTCGTGGAGTTTGCGAAGTTTCGGCAACTTCGCACTTTGCGGAGCGCACAAAGCTGTCGCCTACCTCGCAATCTACAGCGTAGCGTAGTAGTTTTTCTTCCTCGCACGCTCAATAGCATTCTCGCGTGCGCGGTAATGACTTACCGTGGTTCTGCGTTCGCTTTCTCGCTTTTCTCTCCCGGTCGCGTTCGCTACGATGTTTGGAATCCGGCCGCACAATCCAACCCGACTGTGAGAACGCGGTAACGTCATTTGGACGCGCGAACAAGTGAACAAGTAGTTGTGTTCCCGAACAAGACGTGCACCGCGCGAACGCGTTATTCGCGACCCGGAAGAGGAAGTAGGGGACGCGGGCGGGCGGGACAATTGAAAAAAAAGATGGCCGCGCCCATAGCCCACCACATGGGTAAGGTCGCACGCTACAATCCCCCGAACACGCAAACAGCGCCCCGAACACGCACTACGCGCTCCCGAGCAAGAAAAACGGCTCGCGAACAGGACCAGCAAGCTACTACACAAGCTCGCGAAGCTACGCAAAGCTTGCGTAGTGTGAGAACGGCTTCGCGTAGCTTCGCCGAGTGCGGCTACGTGAACTACACCCACCCTTAGTATTGTGCCGAAATGAGGGTAAATGCATAGTAGCTTCACCGGGCCCGTTTAGTAACTGGTCCACAGTAAAACTAAAGCATAAAGCCCATGATCCTGCACGGGCCCCAGGAGATGGTTATGGCTTGGATTCCATGCAGCAAAACGCGGGTTTTAGGGGTCAGAGGAGGCAGGTAGACACCGGCGCACTCATCCCACAAAACTACCTCACACGGGCTTGCGGCGGGGAGGGCTGTTTAAATTAAGGTGGCTGCCACAACATACTAGACACCCCGGGGTTACACTTACCTGTCCGCAGGATGGACATAGACCGGAGACCTGCCCACACATGGGTGGGAGGCAAGAGAAGCCAGAGCGGCGTACGAACCATCTCCCCTGCGTTTTAACCATTCTGAAGCAGTTCCTGTGCAACCCCTATCACGTGCTAGGGGTCTCGGAATAGCCACGCATGCGCAAGGAGGCACACCAAGGCGGCTGTATCACAGTGGAGTGCGTCACCGGCAGCACAAATCAGGTGGCCATCTTGAATTGTATGGCATTTAAAGTGTATTATTTGGGGAATAAGTCTACCATTTATGTATATCCGAACCAGGGGACAGTGAATAGGCTCTAGGTGCAGGGATATATAAATGTCAACAATGTTGGTTCACAGGGTAACACAATTGACCTGCCAGATTATCATCAATACATCAAGGGCTGTGCACTGAATCAGGGAAGTGTGGTGATCACTGTCAAAACCCGGGGGCGACTAATATGGGACAAGGTGTGGTGGCTCCCATAATGAATATAGTAGAATTATATATCCAGTTGGATTTTACATAGAGGTTATAAACATGGTACAGTTGGTCACATGGGTAAGTAACCACTGACATCGCCAAGTGAAAGTCTTAAAATAACACTCAGTGTCGACATCATAGCAGGGGTATGTAGTGATCAGTGGTCTAGCAAATCGGCGGGCATGGGGAGCATAGTGTGACAAAATTGTTTCTCAAGGAACTGTAACATGTGTTGCCGGGAGACCATTACATTATGTCCTAGCCAGGGAACCCCATGGGAAAGAGTCATTCAAGCCCTCAATGTCTGTCGCAAGGCGGTGGACCCATCTTTGCTCTATTCTAAAAAGCACCTGATGTGTAATCTGCTGGTGTGCTTCAAGCACTGTCTACCTAAGACTGTTTACAGAGTGATTAATTTCCTTGCAATGGTTGTATAACCTAGTATGTGTTTTGTGGCACGTAATGTTGCTTCTGTGTTCGGTGATTCGTAGCTTGACCTGTCTCATGGTCATAGCCGCATATCTTTTTTCGCAAGGGCATATTAAGAGGTAGATACACCTAGCAGTATTGCAGTTGGTGTGTCGCTTATAGCGCCAAGTAAAAGTCTCTGAGAGTTTGATCTCTTTGTAAGGACTGGTCTGGTTACAAACAGAGCACCCGCCACAAGGGTAATGACCGGTCACTGGGGAAAGGTCCCATAGGGTTCTTTGGACACTCCCTTCCCTTGTCTTGGGTCTTGTATGTATCAGTTCATCTTCAGGATACTGAGATTGCCCGAGTTGACGATGCCCAAGTGTTTATTGTTCTTTTTTATGTGAGAAGAATTCTTAGTAAAGGACATCACACAGGTTATTGTGTCAGTTGGCTCTTTGATTTTAGTATCAAGTAATGCCTCTCAGGGGTTATTCATTGCCCTTTTGTAAGTGTTGCAGATTTGTCTAGATGGATAAACCCTATCTTGTAGTTTATGTTGTAGTAGTTGTGCCTCCTTTTTGTAGTCTGACATGCTCGAGCAGTTGCTCCGTATTCTGAGGAACTGCTCGAAGGGGAGGTTATCCCTGAGGGATTTGGAGTGGTGGCTTTCATAGAGGAGGAGACTATTCCTGCCTGTTTCTTTCCTATGTAGGTTAGTACTCAACCCACTCTCAGAGAGCCAGATCCTTATGTCAAGAAAAGGGATATTAGTGTCTAAGATGGTACTCGTGAACTTCAGGAAGGGGTTCTGTGTGTTGATCCAGACACAAAAGGCTTCACAGATGTTAAGGTTGCTCTTCCATAGTATCAGAATGTCATCAATGTACCTGCGCCATAAGGTGAGGTTATCCCTGCATGGATTGTTCAGACCCCTAATGACAGTTTCCTCAAAGGTAGCCATGTAAATACAGGCTAGACTAGGGGCAAAGGTGCTGCTCATTGATGTCCCCTGTATTTGATGGAACAATTGGGTCTCGTATTCAAAAGTTCTCTGTGAGAGCAACCGAAGAGCACTCCATGATGAAGGTAATAGGTGAAGACCAGTCTTCTTTGAGCAGAATGGATTCTACTGCCTCCAGGGTCGCCTGTTGTGGGCTATTGGTGTAAAACGCTTCCAAGTCGAGGGTCACCAAAAGGTCCACCCCCTTCCTCCCCTCAATGTTGTCAATGAGGCGGAAAACATCCCTAGTGTCCTGTAGAAAGGAAGGAATTTTCTTCACTAGGGGCTGCAGAAACTTGTCGCAAAATGTGGACAGTGGTTCTAGCAGTGACCCTATTCCCGATACAATAGGTCTACCAGGGACTGGTGTGGTGTTTTTGTGGATCTTCGGGAGGGTATAGAAATAAGGTGTCTTAGGGCTGGTGGTCATAAGGAAAAGTGCCTCATTTTTACTAATCCACCCGTTCGTCTCACCCTCCATGACCAAGGAGGTAATCCGGGCTGATAATTATCGATGGGTCATTGGCAAGTGACTGGATGGCCTCTCTCTCACGGTACCTACTGGACAACAATTGGCTTGATCACTCTCAATTTGGATTCCGGGAAGGACACGGAACGGAATCAGCCCTCCTCACGGCCACCGAGGAACTTAGAAGTATACTGGACAGAGGAGAAAAGGCCGCCTTGGTGCTATTGGATCTCTCGGCGGCCTTTGATACGGTCAGCCACGAGATACTAATAAAACGCATTAGGGAAACCGGATCCAGTGACCACGTGTGCAACCTCATCGCATCCTACCTCCATGAGAGAAATTTCACAGTTGAAATAGGAGAAGCAAAGTCAGATTCCTTTAAAGTACCATGCGGCGTCCCACAGGGTTCGTCATTAAGCCCAACACTTTTTAATTTATATGTGGCCCCCCTTGCCGAATTAATAAGAGAAAATGGATTTACACCAATATCCTACGCTGACGATACCCAAATCGTCATTTCTATAGGCAAAGACAGTAAAGTAACAGCCAAGAATTTTCAGCTATGCATGCTAAAAGTTAGTCAATGGATGCAACAAAATTGCCTCAAACTCAACGGAGAAAAGAGTGAGGTAATGATTCTAGGAGGTAACACCGATATCTGGTCCCCAGACTGGTGGTCCCCTGAACTGGGAACAAGACCAGAACCCTCAGAGAAAGCTAAAAACTTGGGAGTCATGATAGACACCAAACTAACTTACGAAGCCCAAGTAAACAAACTGGCATCGTCTTTCTGGCTGATACTAAAAATGATTAGAAAAATACTCCCATACCTGCCTCTAGACACACGCAGAACGGTAGTGACAGCCCTAGCATTGTCTCGACTGGACTACGGTAACGCACTGTATGCCGGAGCCAGAGTAAAAATCATGGAAAAAATGCAGCGACTCCAGAACGCAGCGGCACGACTGATACTGGAAATCCCAAAGTTTCAGCCTATCAGTCATAAACTACAGACACTCCACTGGCTACCTGTAGCCAAAAGAGTCAAGTTTAAATCACTATGCTTGACCTACAAGGCACTGCAGGGCAAAGGCCCTCATTTTCTGAAAACTCACCTGAAGCACTACGAACCAGCAAGGCCTCTCAGATCAGGTGATAAAACACTGATAGTGATACCCAAGTTTAAACGAGCAAACTGGGGAGGAAGAAGCTTCCTCGTGCATGCAGCACGGACATGGAACTCACTACCTCTTGACATAAAAAACAGCCCAACCCTGGAGATTTTCAGAAAGAGAATCAAGACCTGGCTATTCACCGCATAAATTTTACTAACTCCAGACTTGCTCCGGAATCTGGACAATTCATAGCGCCAAGACACCTTCGGGCATTCGTGCGCTTTAGAAATGGACAAATCAAATCAAATCAAATCTCTCTAAGTTATGGTTGGTGGGAGTACGTGGTCTGTTCTCTAGACCCTTTAACACTGCCCTCTCAAAAGCCAGAATCTCAGGCAGGACCATATTATTGGTAGAGCTAAAAGTGGAGGGGTTACGCAGCCCTGTATCGTCTTGTTCAGGTTCCGGTCTGTCCTGGAAGAACGTTCTCAAGCGTACCTTCCTAAAGAATTGTTTCAGTTTACAGATTTCACTCAATTCATCTGGAATTGGAGTGGGGACAAATTCCAGTCCCTTCTCCAGGACAATGGTCTCAGTTTGGGTAAGGGTTCTTGTGGAGAGATTGACCACTAGGCTCGATTTCTTCTAGTGGTGCTCCTCGTCTTTACAGTGGGAGTTGACTGGTCCTGCCATTGCACACCCTTCTGTCCTCCTCTTCTGCGCCCTCTTCCTCTGCCCCAACCTCTGCCTAAAAAAGGGGGGTTATTCATTGGGTAGAATTGTGGAAGGCCTTGGGGATACATAGGGTAATGCTAAGGTGGGGGGAGTTGCGGAGGACCATGGTATATTTGGCCATTGTCATAGCCCTGGATCGCATTGTTCCTACGTTGGTTCCGAATGCCACAGCTACACCCACTTGAATCAGTATTGGTAGAACCGCTTCTACTTCCTGTCTCTGAACTCTTGTCAGAGGAGTAGCTATTATTAGATGTAGTGAAATTGTCTTTGAGATAGAGGTACACCTTCTCTTTGTCAAACTTTGCCTCATCTTTCTGAAGTTTAGTGATTTTCTGTTTCAACAGGTATTCTTTGTTGTCGGAGATCTTGTTATTAATCTCAGCCAGCTTAGTAGAAAAGGCCGTTTTAGGTATAGACCCTTTCAGAGGCTACAGCTCCTCCAGCCCCGAAGAGGGAGGGTGCAGATCTCAGGGCCTCGGCTATAGCTTCTTCATCGAAGCTAAGTCCAGGGATGTCCACCATTCCTGGTAGGAGATCCTGCTATCAACAGTTATGAAAGTGTCTGTATAGCTCGTGAACGAGAGTATGGGCCAAGCAGTGTGGAGTGTACTGTTGGTAACCTAAATGGTCCCATGGGGGTAACCCGTGCTAGAGCTAATCAACAAAAAGAGGAACCGCATTATTAAAATTAAATAAATACAATTGAACAGCCCGCCAGGTAAACCCCATTATATTGCCAGGAGGAATGCCCTCATCAAAGATGGGCACTTCAGCAGTATGGTCACATGGCGGCCATCTTAGATAATGGGATTCTCCTCACAGTCCATTGGCCATGTGGCTTTTATGATAAGGACTTTAATTTGTTTTCAGTGCTTATCGCTTATCTTCCCCACCATTGCTTATAGAGTATGTTTGTGTGCTGTATTTTGGCCTTATCAAAATATTGAATCACATTCCAAGAAGAAACAGACTCTGCAGCTCCCCGTTTTGTCATCCTTGCAGTGTACTACAGATGACTGTCTCAGCCGCTCAAATGAGATGGTTTCCTTTGCCAAGCATCCGTGCAAAATTTACATCTGCATGGCGCTCGCAGGCTGATCTAAAATGCAGTGGGAGCTCGCAAAGGTAATGCTGTGGGGCAGTGAGGTGGGGCAGGGGCAGGACAGGGTGGGGGGGGGGGTTGTGGAGTCTAACATACAACGGCAAAGATTAAAGTAAAGAAATAAAAAGATAAAGCTACTTGCCTTGCGCTCTCCACATTGCTGAGTCGGTAAAAAGTCAGAAAGATGGGTAATTTTGAATCAGCGCCTGGCCTATACATGTTTGTGTTCAAAATATTTTATTCAATTTTCAGAATAAGTAATAAATACAGAAAAATACAACAAAAAAGAAATATTACATAGTCAATAATACCTTATCAACTACGAAAAAATATAAAAACATCAAGTAAATGTACAAGATATCGAAATGTCTTATACTAAGAAGAGGAAAAAGGGGGAGCAACAAAAAGGTGAGAGAAAGGAGGGAAGGGAGTATGAATACACCTTATAACATCATAATATAAAAGAGTTACTGACAACATACAAGCAATGTAGTATTATGATGCAAGAAAAAAATATAATAGGTGGAAAAATACAAATATGATAACAAATAAGCATCTATAGGAGACCAAAAAGATTGATAATAATGAGATTTATGATTAATCCCAGTTAAAGATAATTGTGCACCTCTTCTTGTAAAAATAACCCAAGACCACCAAGCATGAACTGATACACTAGAAACATCTTTCCAACAGAAAGTAATTGACTTTAAAGCAGCCAACATCAAGAAATTAAACAGTTTACCTTCTAAATCAGTAAGATTATGTACAAGACCAACCGATTTACAAATTACTAATTTATAAGAAAGAACATCTTGAACAGGTAATATTTTTAGTATAATATCCCAAACAGCACACCAAAATTTAGAAATCAAAGGGCACTCAAATAGCATATGATGTAAGGATCCAACATGTAATTTACAATGCCAACATATTTCAGATTGTAGCAATTTAGCACGAAATAAACATTGCAGAGTCCATAAACAATTAAATAAGATATAAGAGTTGGTTTGATAAAGCGGAACAGGTAGCCATCCAGAAATACTGTTAAGCCAAATACTTTTCCAAGTGTCACTAGATAAAGAAAGGGAAAGTTCATTATTCCAAAATGTCGAAATTATATTGAGGTCATTGCCTAAAGAGGTAGCCAGTTTTTTATACAAAATAGAGACTACATGTGACAATGAAGATACAGCTTGAATATAAATTACTAAATCTGTTGAAATAGTAGATGGAATACCATGAGGAAAAGAGTCTAAAATTGAATTACATAAAGACTCATATGTAATCAAATCAGAATTAGGCAAATTAAATTTCGATTGTAAAGTATCAAATGGAATAAAATCATTATTACTGTATAAGTCTTTAAGGTAGAAGATACCAGCTTTAATCCATGAATTTCAAAATTTTACATTTGTATTTAATTTAATAGCATTACTATGCCATAATGATAAATCCACAGTTTGGCTAATAGGAGCTGAAAAATTAGAATCTAAATCACTAAAAATTAGTTTTGAGGATCTAATAATAACTGAGTGGTGTAGGACTGTAGATTTATTGGACATGGTAAACAAGGCGGAAAATGGGAAAGGGTTAACAAGAGATTTCTCTATAGTGAACCAAATAGGAGGGTGAATTATAGGAGATGAGCAAAGCCATATAGAACTTTGATTCAATATAAATGCTTTATGATACAGAAAAAAATCAGGTAATCCAAAACCAGCATTACATTTAGGAAATTTTAGTTTCTTATAACCAATTCGAGGTGATTTATTAATCCATAGAAATTTGGATAACATTTTATCAACATCATTATAAAATTTTAATGGAAACTGAGTAGGAATCATAGCAAGGGTATAACATATTTTAGGAGCAATATTAATTTTAATAGAATCCATTCTACCCCACCATGAGAGATGAAGTGAGGACCATTTAGATGTTTTGTCTTTAAAATAATTTAGGATAAAATCACTATTCAAAGTCAATGTTGTTTTTATGGAAGACGAAAACAAAATACCAAGATATTTCAATTGATGTTTTTGCTAAATAATATCATTCATAGGTAACATATCAGGAGTACAGAAAACATTTAAGAGAAAAAAATCTGTTTTTATTCATGTTACGTTAATAACCAGAAACTGTGGAATAATTTTTAATGGTTTCTAATAAGAAAGGGATCGAAGAGATAGGGTCACTAATAAATAAAAGAACATCATCAGCATAGTCTAGGGTTTTGATAGTAACATTCTTTAATATGATGCCTTTAATTTTAGCACAGTTTCTTATATGGTGAAGGAAATGTTCAATTCCAAGTAAAAATAAAAGTGGTGAAAGAGGACAACCTTGTCGTGTGACTCTAAAAAGGGAAAATTGAGTCGATATGTGGCCATTGATAAATAACCTTGCAGTAGGAGCAGAATACAAGGCTGAAATCATATGAATACACAATTGACCAAAATTAAATGACAAAGTCCGAAATAAAAATTGCCAATGGAGTTTATCAAAGGCTTTTTCTGCATCCAAAGCCATAATTCCTGACTGAGCAATTAAAGTATGACTTTGTTCAATTACATGCATCTGTTATTTGCAGAATATCTATTCTTCATAAAGCCTGATTGATCAGGGTGAATAATGGAATCAAGAACAGGAGCTAATCGAGAAGCGAGGGTTTTAGCATATAATTTACAATCTTGGTTAATTGAAGAAATAGGACCATAACTCGGAACAAGGGTAGGATATTTATCAGATTTAGGAAGTACAACAATTAAAGCTTCCGTAAAAGTACCAGAAACGGTACCAGAAGAACCAAAAAAAGTAAAAAGTTAGAATAAATAAGGTAGAAGTTGGGATTAGAATTCTTTATAGAATTCAGCTGGAATACCATCAGGGCCAGGGGATTTATTTTTTGGGAGAGATTTTATGTCAGCTGAAATTTCCTTAACAGTAATGGGTAAATCCAATCCAATCTTATCTGATTGTGAGATTTTAGGCAAAGCATAAGTATTCAAGAAAGAATCAATTAATGAGGTATAAAGACAATCTGTCTTATTATATGCATTAGAGTAAAAGTCTAATAATTCTTTAACAATATCATTGTGAGATAATGCAACTTTACCATTAGGACCTTGAATAGAAGTAATCTGTGTCTTATCTTTTTTATTACGCAGATAATTTGCTAAGAGCTTCCCATATCTATTGTCATTAAAACGAAATTTAGCATTGGATTTAGAGATTTGGATACCAGCTCTTTTACTGAGGATTGAGGTATATCCATATCGCAGTTTTTGCAATTTGAGTCGAATTTGAAGATCATTGGACCTAATAAATAGCCGTTCAAATTTCGCTATCTGTTTTTTCAAATGTTTGATTGGAGCATTAAAAGTTTTATTTTCATAGGCCATGACAGAAATAGTAACACCCCTGATATATGCTTTAAAGGTATCCCATCTATTAACCATAGAAGTGGAGTCTTCAGGGTTAAACAAAAAATAATCTTGAATGGCCTGCAAGATTTCGGTTTAATATGGTCATTAAGAACAATGTTAGTATTCATACGCCATCTAGTTTGTTTTGTAAACATGGAGGCCAGATTTAAAACCAACTAAATCAAGGCATGATCGGATATGTCTACATTACCAATCATAGGATTCGTTGTAGATTGAATAAGTTGTTTAGGAATTAGAAAATAATCAATCCTAGAATGAGAAATGTGGGGATTGGAGAAAAATCTAAAACATTTGTCAGTAGGAAAATGCAAACGCCATATGTCTGACAATTTGGTGGTATGGATAAAGGATTTAAAAACATGAAACACCTTAGGAGGACGACATTCGGTACTATATAATCTGTCTAAAAGTGGGTCAGCAATAACATTAAAATCCCCACCAACAATTAATGGAACATTGCCCAACTGTAAGACTTCAGTGGTAATATTAGACCAAAAAAAGGGTCATCAGCTGTATGACCATAAATATTAAGTAAAAATAAGACTGAATCATAAAGCTTAATTTTAACTATAACGTATCTGCCTTTCCGAATCTGAGGTTTTACTTAAAACCTGGCAATGTAATTTTTTTGCAAAGAAAATAGCAACACCATTTTTCTTACCATTAGCAGAAGATGAAACAATAGTATCAACCCATATTTTTTTTCATATAATTTAATATTTTATCATCAATATGAGTCTCTTGAATGAAACAAATATCAGCGTTACAACTACCTAAATAATCTAAAATGTTGGTACGTTTTACAGGATGACATATTGAAGAAATGAAAGAGGGAATAAAAGTAAGGAATCAAGAAGAGGCGAAGAGAACAGCAATAATAAAGAGAAGAAAACAGTAACTATAGCTGTGGAAAAGAGACAGGAAGAAAAGATAAGAGGGAGAAAAGGACAAACAAAGTACATTAATATCAAGAAAGAAACGCACATGCATTCTACAAGGATGACCGGAACCGTTGGAGCCCATAGTATATAAGCAATTATCATGTCAGAACATAGGAATCTTTTCTTCTGAACTGAAATCAAATATTAGAGTCAAAGATATCCATCGAATGGTGCGATTGTTGTTCTAAAAAGCGACCAAAATCATTAGGACGCTGAAAGGATTTTGAAAAACTTGTCTTTTCAAATACCTATAGTAGACGGGTCAAAAAGACCATATTTGTACCCAAGAATTCTCAATTGAGGACGCACTTCAGAAAACTCTTTGCGTGTTGCTACAGTCTCTTTAGCGAAATCCGGATGAATGAAAATGTTTTTACCATTAACCATCAAAGAAGGAATCTCCCTCACAGCTTTTTGAGGCAGGACTAAATGGTGATGTCAAAGAACTTTGAAAATCATTTGACGCAGCTTAGAGTGCTTAGGATTGCGATGTGAAGGAATCCTATGAGCCTTATCAATCTCGAATTTTTCTGGAAATTTAATTTGTAGAGGACCTGGAATCAAATTTTCTAAATACAACCTTTAATTATTACCCTCAACCTTTTCTGGCAAATTAAAAATGCGTAAGTTGTATTGCCTGATACGATTTTCCATGTTTAAAAGTTGTGTGGACATTGGCAATATTTTAGCAACTAGAGGGTTAAAAGAGTCAAGCTTAGTTTTATTGTCCTGAATTTTAATGGCATTATCAGAGATTTTCATTGATAAACTTGCCATTTCTTTACACACATTTTTTATTTCAGACGCAATATAGTCTGTATTAATGCGAAGGGCTTGTATTTCCTCTAAAATCAGAGTTAATAAAGGTTCTGATGATTCAACCGCCTTTTATTTAATTGGTGGAGGAGAAACTTGCTGCCTTCTTTTTGAATTAATAGGATTTTTATTTTCCATTTCAAATATGGGATAAAATGCAATAATTTAAGTGAAAAAAACGAAAAATAGAAGCAGAGTTATAATGTAGCAAAAAAAAATCTGAAGTAAAGCCGGTGCAGCAGCTTTAATAGACTCTGGGAGTGGCTAGGCCCAATCCAGGCCCTTTCCTGGAGAGTTATTCCGCCCCCCTGACTGACTGACCTGGCTGAGCTGGAGAGCAGTGTCAGGTTTACCTCCACGGGATCCAGTTGCTGCACTAATGGTTCCACCTCCAAATGTCACCAACACCCTGATGTATTTATACAAGGTGTTCGAGCCATTAGGTGAGGGAAAATAAGAGAAGAAAATGAAAAAAAGGAAGGGAAAGGAAGGGGTCAGCAGGGAAGGGAAACCTGAAACGACAAAAGACACCTTCAATAAACACTAAGTTCACACACAAAGCTACTCTCATGAATTCTCGCTTAAACATGCACCATTGTATACCTGCTTAAAGAAAAGAAAAAGACCCTCCATAATGAGCCTCTCTTCACACTTTACTACTGCCTTTGGATCTCCACATGGCAGCCCAGAGGGCATAATGTATTTGGGGTCTGTATGAACAAAATAAAGAAAGAACTTCCGTGAGCTCCAAACCAATATCCCAGACAATGAGCTGAGGATACGGAAGTGTGTAGGAAGCAAGAACCACAACACTCCGCTCCTCACAGCCCTGTCGATGGTTCAACTTGGCAAGAATTAAGGCAATCCACAACCAAAGAAATTAAACAGTAACGCGTAGTTGCGTCCACCACTGCGTTCTGTTCCCTCAATTACACGTGTCAAAAATCTATACACGGTAGCGCGTAGTTAAACTCACCACCGCGCTCTGCTACTTAGTTTAGGATCTTTGGGCGGCTGATGAGCCAGAAAACAGGGTAACGCATAGTTTCGACCACCACCACGCTCCACGACTAAAACAACAGCCTTCAAACTCCTTTGTAAATGAACTATAGTTCCAAAAATGAATACATGCCTCCTTTAACAGAAGAAGGAAGAATGGCACGGAAACACGCAGCAGCCAGCTACGGTATACCGTGTACCCGGTCAAAGTACAGAGATGTCGGGAGAATAGTCAACCCGCTGCCGGGAAACAGCGCGCCCCAACAAACACCTCGACTAAGGAATCCTACCTTGGATTCAAGTTTCTCCGGCGAGCCCCGAGGCAAAGGAATCGGGAACCGGCATGCTGAGAGTCCGCTCTCACGCCGAAGACGTAATCATGAATACCACGCAACTGGAAGCGTGTCTCTCCCACTAAAGTACTTCCTGAGGAGATCCAGGGGGGAATCATGGGAAATGTAGTTTCACGGCGTGGTAGGCGCATCACGGCGAAATCTGACAAGCAGAGCTGGAAGCAGAAGCTTAGTGAAGAAAAAGCGCTGCAAACTGCACCAAAATCGTCAAAAAGCACCAACTCCAACAGGTACTACTTTTAAAATATAAGGGACCTCATTTTCACCAAGTTACTGTCGCGAATTCGGCGTTTTTAGGCAAAAAAACGGTCCGACGCTCCGGAGCTCACTCTGGGGCGGCCATCTTGCGTTGAGCGCTCGCGCGTCTCCCTGGGCTATATATGTTTGATGCATGAGTGCACGTGGATATATGCTGCTCTGGGTATTGTTCTGGTTCCAAAAATTTATTTTGGGATTTTCTCTCAAGCTTCACCACTAGAATGGGTCACTAAAATAATTCAATCAATCAAGACTCTTGTCACTTGTTCTGCAACTATTTTTGTGTTAAGGCAGCCTGAGCAGCTGCCGGGCATTCAGATCTTGTAGTGTGCGTTAGTGAAACTTGATAATCAACTTTTTACTATAAAAACAAACAGAATTGTTAGTTGACCCTGGTTGTTTGGATCCTGTTGCAAACAGGTTAGTTTTTGTGTGGCAGTAAATTTACAGGAACAAGAGCATGTGACATCATTTTATAGTTTGACTTAAATAATAGTTGTGTTGATTGCATTGTTCTATGTGATGTCGCCATAGACAAGTGACTACTTATCCGCTTTGACTGTTTACGTTTTGAAAAATCCTATTCCGAAATACTTAAAACAGAGTATTTTTTTCCAGATCCTGGCTGTTGATATTCTTTAGGGGTAATCAGTGGTCGAAGTGCATTAAAAAAGTATGAGAACTATCATGGTGCATGCAGTGGTGCAGGGTGAGTGATCCTGGGGACGTGGTCAAAGGCATGGCTAAAAAAAAAATGTTCTGTAACTTTTTTTTCAACTTTCATCTTCAGGTTACTACATGTAAAATTACAAACAGCTTAAATAAAAATTCAATGCAAGTTATCGTAATCAGTGGAAAAGGCACTATCGTATGGTATGAAACCTCAATCAGTTAATTCTGTGTATCCAGTGCTGAATTTGTGCCAGTGGTTTCCGGTGCTCAGCACTATTTGCCTGATTTAGAGATCAGAACAACAACAGTTGTTTCTAAATTCAAAATACATACCAAGTGACTAATAGCTGCAGTCCAAGCTGTTCTTATAGCTTGGGGCCTGGACGAGTCTGAATTGTCACACTTGTAGAAATATGATTGTTAGAAGTTGTTTTGGAACTGTCGTTAACAGCCCTGACAGGAACAATGGGTACTGAGAGCTGTGGTAGCCTCCTGATGAGGGCCCTGGCACCTATTGTTTTGCAAATCAAGCACTGACTGTACCAGAATTCAATCCTGGTTGGTTAAGTGGAGAATTGTGACTTGTGTATGTTTAGCACTACAAGATCCCAATCAGTGAGCGAAAGCACTGTGAACATCTAAGCCATTATGTGAAACTTGCATTACACACAGTATAAGAAAGGCTGATACAAAATGTGCAAAAAGGTTTAAGATAAAAAAAAAGTTCTTGCAAAATATAGATTTTAGCAGTACCCAGACTGTGGGCAAGATGTAGGACCGTGGAAATAGCGCCTCGCAAATTGCGATTTTTGTGCAACTCGCAAATTGCGAAGCGCTATTTCCAATGTACAACAGTGTTTTTCACAGTGTTAACGATTCCCAATGGGGTCGCAAATTGAGAGGCTCATGAATATTAGTAAGCCTCTCGCAATTTGCGACACCATTGGAAATGGCAGGCCCTCCTAGGTATGGTGGCCTGCTGGGCTCAGCAGACCACCATGTCTGGGACTACTTTTAGGTTTAAAGTATTTTATTCGACATAACATGTTGGGAAAAGACATATCTTCAAAGAGCAATACGACAGGGCGGATGTAACCCACAAAGCTCAAGTGCGCCCTCAGCCAAGATTATCTTGACGGGTTACGCCCCCACAGAAATATACATCATGTTCTGTCACAGCATGAAATGACTTTCCCCGCACAACCCTACCCCGAACCCCAACGACCCAACTCCCTTCCCCCAACCCCCCTTCCCCCTCCCTCCCCACCCCTCGTCCAGTGTACAGTCCCCAACCAGAAGGAAAATACATCAAGCTATGCCTCACTTGGAGAAAAAGTTCAGTAACAAATCATTGAGCAGGCCCCATCGGGCTTGGAAGCCGCAGAAGGCGGAGGTACCTAGGGCAGGTGAGTTCTCTAAATTCCGTGAGCAATAGGGAATGAAATGGCTGCCAGAGCTCCCTGAATTGTTCCACATCTCCAGCCACCGTGAGGGACATTCTCTCCATCCCCAACACATGCCATAGCCTATGGAGCCAACCTGTGGTGGATGGTATCGTAGCAGTGTGCCAGTGTATTAAAATGTTTTGGACTGCAGAGCCTAGAGCTATCGCTATCTGTCTGCCCCTACGGGATCTAAGGGGGTACATCAATCCGTTTGGAAGCCCCAACAAGGTGTAAGCAGGGAAGCGTTGTAATTTAATGTTGAAGTGCATATCAATATTATCCAACACTTCCTTCCAGCAAGGCTCCAGCAACGGGCAGTCCCATAGAATGTGTGTGAGTGTCCCTCGGTGCCCGCACCCCCTCCAACATGTGTCCTCCTTGCTATGATCAAATTCGTGGACTCGTTCAGGTGTGTAATACCAGTAGGTGGAGACCTTGGTCAGAGTATCAGTGAGCCCCATGTGGTATGCCGAGTGCCGTGCCCTATAAGATATGTGCTCCCATTCCCTAGGGCTTAGTGTCCTCCCCAATTCCCTTTCCCAGCGCTCCCTCCCGGGGTGATAACTGTGTGTTGCAGGTGGTTGCAGAAGCTTGTAGAGATCTGTGATCAATTTGGCATCCGATGTGCGCGATAAGAGCCACTTTTCATAAGGAAGAAAAAGCCTATCGGCCGACTCCCTCACTTGCGGCTGGAGGGCCCAGTGGCGAGCCTGCATATAGTGGTGTCGGTCGCTCTTCGGTAGTGAAAACTCCTGACGAAGTTGGGAGAAGGGGACAACCCCTTCAGGGCTATACAAATGGCACAGGGCTCGACACCCCGCCTGCCTCCAATGCGTGAACGCCCCTCTCTCCAGTCCTGGTGTGAAATCTGGGTTGTCTACTAGCGGTGTGAGCGGGGACGGGAACGTGGTGAGACCGTGTGGAAAGTTAGTAGCGTCCCATACCCGTAGGGGGACCCTCATAATAAACGAAGCGTAGAGGTTTTTAGGCCTATGGGGACGACGCAAGAAAGGAATCTCCTGCAAAGGTCTCCCCGCCACCGCCTGGTCCTGGAAGAGCCAATGTTTATCGGACTCCCATCTACTCAATTCCACTAGGTAACGGAGCTGCGCAGCCTGGAAGTATTTGCGGAAATCTGGTATCCCCAAACCGCCCGCTTCGGGGGCCAGCAGCGAGAGGGCTCTGCGCATTCTAGGCTTCTTACCCTGCCAAACAAAGCGTGAAACATCTGCCTGTAGTTGTGGTATCCACCCAACCGGCGGTTGGAGAGGCAAGGCCCCGAAAAGATAAAGTACTTGTGGCAAAATCGTCATTTTGACAGCAGCTATCCTGCCCAGCCAAGGGAGCGTCCCGCGTTTCCATCGCCCTAATTCCACCCTAATTTTTGCTCCTAGGGCTCGATAATTGGCCGATACCATGGCCGACAAAGTGGGCGCAATCTGAATCCCCAGGTAAGGTACTGCACCCAAAGACCAAAGCATAGGAAACCTGTGTTGCAATTAGGCTCTGGTAGCCGGCTTGAGGGAGATGTCTAAAGCCACCGACTTCCCCATATTCATTTTAAACCCCGCTACCGTGCTGAAGGAGTCCAATTCCTCTATACACGCCGGAAGGGCCGTCCGGGGTCCGCCAATGGACAGGATGACATCATCTGCATAGAGGCTGATAGCGTGCGTGAAGCCCCCCATCCGGATTCCGGTCACCGCAGGATTATCACGCACCCATTGAGCGAACGGCTCCATATAAAGAGCAAAGAGTAAGGGCGAGAGCGGGCAGCCCTGCCGGGTACCGCGTTCAATGTCAAAGGTCGCAGACGTAAACCCGTTAACCCGGACTACAGGAGTTGGTTGTTTGTAACAGTTAAGAATCATGGATCGGAACTTATCCCCTATCCCCGCTTTCAATAAAACGCGCTCCAGAAAGGGCCAGTGGACTCGGTCAAAAGCCTTCTCGGTGTCTACCACCAGCATCATTCGTTCTCCCGGAATCCGGGAAGAATTCTCTAAAAGGTGGGCAATCTGTTTCGTATTGTCCACTGTCTGTCTCCCAGGGACAAAACCTGCTTGGTCAGGGTCGATGAGACCGGGCAAGTGAAGAGCTAGACATGCGGCCAAAATCCCAGTGTACAGCTTCAATTAATATTTAAAAGAGAAATCGGTCGGTAAGACCCACAGTGTTTCGGATCCTTCCCAGGCTTAGGGATAACCGTAACAGAGGCTCGAAGTAGATCAGATGTAATAGCTCCGGGATCAGCAAAGGAATTGAAGAGATGCGTGAGTACGGGGGCTAGAGATGTGCAGAAAGTTTTATAATAGAGGGCCGTGAAGCCATCCGGACCAGGCGCCTTGCCATGTTTAAGTCTGGCAATAGCAGAGATCACCTCCTCTATCCAGATGTCTCTATCCAAATACTCCGCCTGCAAAGGATCCAGGGACGGCAACGTAACCGAATCCAAATAGGTAGTCATAGCCATCTCGTCCGGGGGCTCTTCAGTGTAGAGGCCCTTGTAAAACTCGCAGAAAACGGCCGCGATCCGAGCGTCCTCCGTCTCCACGTTCCCTGCCTGATCAGAAATTTCCTTAACTAGCTGGTTCTGACGTGTCACCCGAAGCTTGTGGGCCAGCAATTTACCACAGTGGTCTCTTCCAGTATAAAAGGTGTGACGCAGCCGGAGTGCCGCATAATCCGCCCGATCGAGATCCAAGGCTGCCAGAAGCTTCCTCGCTTCCTTAAGCTGCCTCCAAATCCGGGGAGCCCCAGTCCTACGATGTATCTGCTCCAATTCTCTAACCCGACCAGTGAGTTCATCTCTCTTGGCCTGCCGCTCTTTGTTGTCAGCCGCGGAAATTGCCAAGAATTCCCCCCGAATCACCGCCTTTAGCGCCGCCCATTGCGTGGCCCGGCTAGTGTCGGCGTTGTCATTATGGGATTGATAGTCCCGGATCGCCTCCTCAATACGGACCACCACCTCCTTCCTATGTAACAGCGTGTCACGTAGACGCCATGTTCTGGGCCGAGAAACGGCCGGCGGCAAACACAACGTAGCCTCAACTGGGGCATGGTCCGAAAGGGAGATCACACCTATCTCTGACCCCGAGGTTAGCGCCTCCACCGGGGAGGTAACCAAAAGATGGTCCAATCTCGCGTACGTCTTGTGCGCATGGGAATAGTACGAGTAGTCCCTGTCTGCGGGGTGCATGTATCGCCACAAATCAAGGAGGTCAACCTCCTCCAGCTGAGCCTTACGGTCCGCGGAGAGTTCCCCTACCTGCGGGGAGCGTTGCGCCGATCTATCCATTGCAGAGTTAAAGACCATGTTGAAATCACCGCCGAGTATAATATGACGGTCCTGGGAGGAAGTGACATCCTCGATCGCGGTCTGCAAGAAGTGGTCTTGCCTTTCATTAGGGCTATATAGGGACCCGATCGTAAACAGGAGCCCCCCAATCTTGAACCGATATGCAAGGAGCCTGCCTTTTTGTTCGGTGAACTTGTGGAGGACCTCTCCCATAAAGTGTCTGGCTACTAGTATCGCCACCCCAGCCGTTTTAGTAGTACAAGAGGAGAAGAACTGTGAAGGGAACTTATGAGAACGGAGTCTGTGTGTGTCTTGCGATAGGAGGTGCGTCTACTGGAGAAGACAAATGTCTGCCTGGGTATTCTCCAGAAGCGAGAGCACAGCCCGTCTCTTGACTGGATTATTCAGCCCCCGCACATTCAGAGTCACTACCTTGCAAGTATCAGGAGGCATGCAAAGGGGTGTAACAGGAAGCAATGGGGCCCCATAGTACCAGTGCAGCAAGGGCACAAATGCTGTCGTGTGATAGAGGTGACACAATAGGGAACAGAGCACTATCACATGTGGGGCAGAAGTGATCGATCAAAACCAGAGGCCCAGTAAATGTCCGGATAGCCATAGGCAACAACAAGCACTGGACAGCCCACCTCATTCCCCCCCCTCTCTTCAGCAAATCAAATAGAAAGTCAAAACTGTAATTGCGGCAGTCAAGTCCGAGCAAACCAAGAAGCATATGCATTGCTTGAATAACAAGGAACCCCATTTTGCACTGGATGACCCTCCTCCACCCCCGCCAACACCCAGATCCCTCCCCCTTGCCTGTCCCCCCCCCTTCCAATCCCCCAAGATCTGTTCCCCCCCCTTCCAACTTCCAAACTGACCCCAGTCCCCACCCGCAACTGGGACTGTCCCAACAACCCCGACCCCACCCACCGGACCCCCCAACAACCCACCAGAAACCATTGTCCAAGTCCGGTCTGTAGCGGACAAGCCTGTGGAAAGTCAAAAAAGTGGACGTCCAGCCACTACGCACTACCCCGTCCCCCCGCCCCCCGAGCCCCCAAACCTGCGTTACAGTCATGGCGATGCCAATCGCCCCCCGGAGTTCATTCAAGCTGTCAGCGCAACTTCACTTGTCGCAGCGTCGGTGACTATAGCTTGTGGTGCAGCATCCAGGTTCGCAGCTGCAGTAGGCGAACCCGGTCTCGTCGAGGAGGCCGATGACCGCCGGCCAGGGATCGTCTGCCAGCCATCCCAGGTGATACGGCGCTGGCGAGGTGTGAATGTTCCGTCGTCCGTATCAGTGATACCCAGCACCCCTCGCCGTCTGGAGGTATAGGCCAAAGCCACGGCCTCGCGTAATGCCTAGCCCCGCGGCTCCCTCCGTTGATGCCCCGCCTCCGGGCACCAAGCCGCTCAACTCCTCGGGATTCACCGCAGGGTAGGGTGCTGTGGTGAAGGTCGGTGTCAGACGAGAAGCAACGGCGGCTCCTCTGCAGTCACCAAGGCGGACGGTCTCCCAAACCAAGCCTCGGCTCCACTTCCGCTCCGGGCCAAAGGCCCTCTTCCTACCCGGCAAGGACTCCATGACCGTTCAACCTCCAATTCCGGCGATTTCCGCCCTCACAGCCTCAACTCCGACATCCTCCGCCTATACCTCGCTAAATGCACGGTCCCGGGGGGGAGACCAGTGCTAAATTAGTAGGTGAAGGGCTCAGGTCCGGCGGAGCTCACAGCGAGTGCGACCACTCAGCCCGCCATCTTGGCCACGCTCCCTCTGGGACTATTTTTAAATAACACAGTTTATTATTTTGTAGGCAGCCTGTTTTCGGGTTGCATTTTTTAAGGGCAGGTAGTGTTCCCTGGGGCCACTGCCTCCCCTTAAAAAATATTTTTCCCTGCATTTGCAAAGGAGAAAGAGTCCCTGGGGACCCTTGCCCTTTGCGAGTGCATTGCCAGAGCGTGGTAATTTGTCAGTGTTTTTCAACCGCAATTGCGTTTGCAAAACTTTTGTACATGGGGTTACGCTCACTATTAGGGAGGGAACGCCCCTTCCTAATATTGACTCGCAATTCCAAAGTAGCAAGTCACAAATAAATTGCGACTCGCTATTTTGGAATAGTGCATATCCCTATAGGTTTTCGCATGCACAAACGGGTTCCCAAATCCATTTGGCCATGCAAAAACCATTGTACATCTGTCCCTGTATGTATTGCAAATTGTTTTTATACTTATCTTTTAAAGGCAATCACTTAACAGCTTAGCTTGAAGCTCCCTTACAGTGTAGCACATTTACATTTCTTTCAGGGAAGCAGGCACCCTGGCAAGGAGGCTTGTTCACTTTTGTCCCTCTCTCGGTTTCACAGCACTGGAAACTCCCTGACTTACATTGTCGGAATTAACCGTCTTGGGATGGCTTTCTTTTCATAAAAAGTAGGGATACTGTTTTACGGAAATTAAAAAAGTATGGACATGTCATGCCCCACAGTACCCCCCCCCCCTTCCGAATGCTGGGGGTAGTCAACTTCGGCTTCTGAAATTTCAGACTCTTGTGATGAGAAGAAGCTTGATCTCACACTCTCACACAGAGAGGTCATACAAACTTGCCTAGCAAAGAAGGCTTCAAATTTAGTTTAAGTGAGGGAAGAATTAGGACATTATTTTTGCCAAGTCAAGACACAAAGTGATGCCACAGCAGTAATTAAATGAAATGGTAAGATTTCAGTACAGAGATATGGCACCTAGTCAGGTTCAGACTTCCTTTCTGAAGGGCCTCAGATTTTAACTTAAACTTTGAAATGTTATCTTTTGTAGTCGATTTTAAGAGATGCACAATCACTTTTATCAATTAATTAACACAATAAAGAACATATGGCATTACTTATCTGTCGAATGTTTTCATTGTACCTACAGTTTGCGAATTCCTTCAATTTTAACCCTCACAAATGGCTCTTGGTGAACTTCGACTGCTCAACACTTTGGTAAGTTATTATTTTCTTAATATTTTATTTGTTTTTCTTGGTATACACTATTTCCTAAGGGGGGGTAAAAAGCGCTTGGACTGAACAGTTTAATGCCATCTTCATTTGGTTACATAGGAAATGCTCTATATGTGGTTGCTTTCAGATTAAGTGTTTGTCCTTCCTGAGAAAGACTTCACATACAAATGGTTAGCATTATTTAAAGGCATAAGGGAGAATCCAGAAACACTGAGGTAGTGGGTTTGAGGATGCTACTTGTAGTAGCACGCAAATGCTTGCAGGCGCATTAAGATGAATGTTCTCTTTAAAAAAGTCCATTCCAAGATGGTAGCAGATGCACATGTGTTGGGAAATGTGCACATGCTTACAGAAAGACATGAATGGATGCAGCTGTTGTGATGCGTGCATGCATGTGCATCATGATGCTTGGTGGCCATTTTTAATGTACCTTTCTAATGTGGCAGAAAGCCATGTTAAATTGATAAATTAAAATTAAAATGATTACAACTGAAGCGGGAAAAAGGCAGTAAACAACACCTTAGAGCTGCAATGTCTCAAAAAAATAAATTAATAAATAAATAAGATAAACAATGATATGGGAAGCAGGATGGCGAAATAGATGAGGAGTGAACTAGTGAGCTTGGGATCATCGAGGAGCTGGGGAAAGTTAAAGGAGACCATGCAGTTGTACCTTCCAGATGGAACTCATATAAGAAAACAACAATTTTGAGAGATTGAAGAACTAAAACTTAACATCTGCTCAAAAAAGAGTTACACTGTTCTATGAAACAAAAAAGAGGGGGTCGAACGTGCACGTGTGGCTGCTCGCAGACATCTATATTCTCAAGCAATGATCTCAGTTGGGTAAACACTTTTTAAATGATATAGCAACTTTTTTCAGAAGTTTGACATGTCCCCAAATATTTAGCATGCAAATGCTCCATGCTGAGCAGACTGCAATTGTTTCAGGAGTACGCATTGGATGGAGGTTTTAGCTATTTTAATTCACGTCTGATTCCTCCGTTTTAGGAAGTGTTAATAGGAGAATATCGGACATTTCTTTTTCAGTCGAAGCATAGCGTGAGCGGCGCACCTGCGCAGTCTCATTGGCGAGATTTAATGATTTAGAGGGAGCTTCAGTATCGGGCTTTAAGCCCCGCCCCTCTTTCCCATTGGCCGGCGTCACGATTTATGCTAAACGGTGGCCAGCCATTGGGAAAGATGATGAGGTAAAAGCTTTGCAATACAAAAGGGGATGATGGACGGAGCGTTTGAGCAAATCAAAGGTAAAAAAGCGTTGTTATCTTTATAGGGCCATGGGTTTCAAACACATGGCCCAATAAAGACAAGCTCCGGCGCCATCCTGTGACAGGGAAGGGATGTGGGGTTGGTTTATGGGTCTTCTCCGCTGCCTTTGACGGCATCCAGAGCACCACAGCAGGAAGTACAGCCGAGAGGAGGGCACCGCGATCACTGCTTCCTGCTGCTGCAGAGTGGAGTCAGTTCTTCTTCACTGCACACCTGGACAGCAGACATTCTACGAAGGTGGCGTGCCTCATGTAGACTTTGTTATAGTATTGTTTCTCATCCGTGTGCACAGATCTCTATTAACCACCAGCCGTTTGCTATCTCTTGTATTTTATTTGCTTTTGATACATGCACAATTGCCACTGTTGCCTTATGTTACGTAACGTTTGTTCTTGTGTTTTGAGTGTCTGCCATTTATTGCAGTATTATACTTGTACTTTGTACGCTTTTGTAACATGCAAACGTCACTTTGTCCTCCTGTAACATATCGTTTGCTACCTCTTGTATTTTGTTTGCTCTCGATACATGCACAATTGTCACTATTGCCTCATGTAACGTAACTTTCGCTTTTGTAACATGCTCACTTGTCATTTTCTCCTCATGTATCATTACTGTTCCTATTCTGAAGTGCTCTGACACCTTCGGGTAAAGTCTGCGCTATATAAAAACGCATACAATAACTAAAAAAAAAAATCAAACCCCTTGCCTTGCCTGTGATAGGAGGACAGGCGGTGTGCACCGACCTCCAGCCTGGCTTCTGATAGCAGCGCAGGCGGTGTGAGCAGTTTGCGGGACTCACCAGACTTCTGCTTAATTTTTGCACCTCTCTGCCAGATCTTTGCCCATGCGGATCTCCCATCTCTGGAACCCGCAGTGAACAGTCCTGTGCCCTTGAGGATGCCTCATGGTTTCACTGATGGTTCGACTCGCCCTATTTTTGTCCAGTCCCAGGTCGCCCTCCTGCTCTCTTTCCCTCCAAGCCGCACATGGCATCTTTAGCTCTGCCCACATTTATGTTTCTATTTCAGCTGAAGGTGAATGTTTCCAACTGTGGTGAAAAAGTGCAAATGTTTCACCGCTCTGTGACAGACTCCATGAGAGATTCACGCTCTTACCTGAGAATCTAACTTTTCAGTCAACTCCTTCCTCTCCATTCCACAGCATGTTTGCCCTGAAACACCTGGCATCAAGGATCTCTCTTCCTGGTTTGCCTAAAGGTGACAGCTACGTGCGGCCTCTAGTCGCTGCACTCTTGATATCAATGTTGGCAAACAGTCTGCACTGTGTGTGTCATGCAGGCTGTGCTTGTCCACAAGTGCACTGTTCTTAGCAACATGGATGAAGAAGGGGCTGTGGTCCTTTGGGCTCGCCTACCATCACTAGCGCTTGTGCACAAAGAAGACGCCATTTTAAAGTATAATTTTTATACCAGATCAACGCAGAGTAAGAAAGATGAAAACCCGTGTTGGGTGAATGGGCCACTGGGTAGATGGACAGATGCATGGGGATGGGTGACCAGAAGGATGAATGGATGGGTGAAATAAAGGATAAATAGATAAATGGACAGATGCATAGATGGGTGGCCGGGAGGATGAATGGATGGGTGAAGTAAATATGGATTGGCAGTTTTTGGTTGGGTGTATGGATGGTTTGTTTGGAATGGATGAGTGAATGAATGAAGAAAAGGAGGGACGGATGTGTGCATTATCGGATGAGGGGAGAGAACAGTGATTAGAGAAGCTTCGGGTGAGTCGGTGACGGGGGATACATCTGACGGGGCATGTCTTGACCAGACCACGCTCACCTCCATCCCGTCCCCTCTCCCTACAGCCCCCACAGCCTCCTCCTCCCCCCCTCTCCCACCATGGCCACGTCCACACTGCCCTTCCTCTTGGCATGCCCCGTAGAAACAATAATGCAGACATGCATGGTGTTAGTTTCAACGAGGGCAGACACTGAAGCATTGGGGCATAGATAGCGTGCACAATGCGAGCTTTAAATTGTCAAACCTGGATCCCTTAATTGAAAACACGGCGCCAGTTGGCTGGGGAAGAAGGCTTCCGGGGTCATGAGAGGATGAGGGGGCCGGGGTAGGTAGAGGCGCAAATGTGCTTATGTTTCTGCAGTTATCATATTTTATTTTCTTCTTCTGCGAGGACAGTAAGCCCCGGATACGGTGACCCGGCGGAATTCAAGGCTCGGGAGCAGGTGCGGGCAAGCACCAGTCCCAGGTCCGCCTCCACTGCTGGAACTTGGGGTAAACAGCCCCCGTAGCAACGGCTGCAGTCATCTTTTATCATCCCAACTTCTGAGGGTGCCTCGGGGCTGACGGGAGTGCACTGTCATTTGGTAATGTTTTAAAGCCGGCTTTGTTGTGGGAAGGGATTTCTTAGTACTGTTTATAACTTTTTCTTGGCATGCACCTATCTTTTGGACTCACTCTACTACACACTCTCTACTACACACTCAATTCAATTCAATTCATGAAGCTTTATTCGGAACATGTAAAATGACCATAAAAGCACATATTAAAAAAATACATGAATCAATAATTTATAAAAAGAATGTCATGGAATACGGACCAAGTACATTAAAATATCATGCCTTTTTGCACACTGATAGACTTGTTTAGAAACACAGCAGTATAAAAACAGATATCAGCGGACTTCATATTAAAAATAAGACTCATTGCCTCATCAACTGTACGTACACCATATTTGACAAACATAGGTTTTAAATACGGTTCATGTACAGTTTACATATTAGTAGAAAGTGCAGGGTGCTCTGTTTAGATATGCCGTCACACAAACATGGACCTTTGGGATGTTGCTTAAGGTTAGGTAAGGCCACTAGATGATGTACTATTCCAAACCTTAGTCTGGTTAGGACAAACTTGTGGGTTTGCCTAGTCACCAAGGCTAGGTAGGGTGGAAAACCTTTAGTGAGGGAATATCTACTGAAAAACGTGACAGTTAACATGGATACACTGGCAAAAGCTCCCTTCCTTGCCAAATTATCCAGGAGTTTTACTTTCAGCTCAGCTTTTGGTATCGCCGAAGCACCCCTAGGGTCAGTCAGAACATTAAGGTTGAATATTTGCAAGAAACAATCAGCGGCATATTTAATCCAGGGGATTTTCCTGTACATGTCCAATGAAAGACAATCCCCAATTATTGGTCTATTAAAGGACTTTTTGTCCTGGAGCCATATGGAGCGCCATAACATAAGTGGTCTTAAAGATAATAGATCAATCAGGAAGTTGATGTCTAATTCCCGGTGGATCAGCACAGTGGTGGCAGAGGTGGGTAAACACAAGAGCCTTTTTAAGAAGAAATTTTCCTCCAGCTGTAATTTATAGTCACAGCTGCAACCCCAAATAGCCGTCCCATACAGTGCAATTGTAGCGCATCTAGCTTGATAGATTTGCAACTTGTCCCTGGTTCGCCTATCCCCAACTTTGGCTGCAAATCTGAAGATACCATGGGCGCTTTTTGCCATTTTATTACTAATATTATTAAATTCAATGGTCCATTTTCTGTCATTAGAAAAAGTAATTCAAAGATAGCAAAATGTATCAGCTGGTTGCACCTTATTACAATCAATAAAAATGGCATTAGATTTACAATTGGCCCCATAAGTCATGGTTTGCGTTTTTTCCTTATTGATGAGCAGTTTCCTGTTCTTAATAAACAATGAAAATCTGTCCATCAAACGTTGGAGACCCAAAGGGGTTCTGGAAAGAAGCACGGCGTCGTCGGCATATAATAACACCGGTCCAGATACACCTTTTAACCTAAGGGCATTCAGCTTGGACACTCTTTAAAATTACATCAATTTCATTTATGAATAAAATAAACAGCAACGGGGCTAGTACACAGCCTTGTCTAATGCCTCGTCGAACACTAAATTTGGGGATACATTCTCCCCTGCTTCCATAACGCACACTGGTTTGCAGCTTTTGGTACAGCCTGGCAAGGAAGAACATAATACCCTCAGGGGCTCCCATACACTCTACTACACACTCTCTATTACCCACTCTCTACTACTCTCTACTATTCTCTACTACTCACTCTATATTGCACACTCTCTGCTACACTCTCTCCTACACACTCTCTACTACACACTCTCCACTACACACTCTACTACACAGTCTACAACACGCTCTCTACTACACACTCTCTACTACTCTACTACTCAGTAGGGGAGCGCACTGTCATTTGGTAATGTTTTAAAGCCAGCTTTGTTGTGGGAAGGGATTTCTTAGTACTGTTTGTAACTTTTTTCTTGGCATGCGCCTATCTTTTGGACTCTCTCTACTACACACTCTCTACTACACACTCTACTACACTCTCTACTACACACTCTCTACTATTCTCTATTACTCACTCTATATTAAAAACTCTCTACTACACACTCTTGCCTACACACTCTCTACTACACTCTCTACTACACACTATACTACATATACATACATACATTTAGAAACATATCTATACATCTGCATATCTATATAAATACATGCATACATATACATATATGCATACATATGCATGTTATATACATGAAAGTTTGAAAAACATTAATAAAAGCAAAGCTAAAAAACCACCTAATTACAAACAGAATTGCTGTGACTTAAACGAGGGCGAGACCTATTGCATTTTCAATGCTTGTAGAAAAATACATCGGTGAAAGGAATCCGGTGAGAAACTTTATACACCACATACGGAAATGGGTCGATTTTTGGAGTTTATGATTGCTAGAAAAGAATGCAAAACAAAGATTGTGAAAACTGAAACAGTTTGAGTTTGCACTCAACTCCTGCTAGGCGCCAATGCTAGCACTGCCAAAGCTGGGATTTAACGCTGCTGCATGACGTCTGTTCAAGTAACAAATCTGCCAGAATATATTAGATTTTCTCCAGAATTTTCCAATAAAAAAAAGTGAAAGCATACAAAACGATTGGCAGTGAAGAGCTGCATGGACGTGGGCAAATCGACATAGTATTTACACACAGTATTTTCAAACAGAGCTTCGGCTGTCACATCTGTGGCAGACAAAGGGAGAGGAGCAAACATCATTCAGCAGTGCCCTATTGTACGTGCACCGACTTATAATTAAGCCTCCATTGACTTGTTGTACCAGGGATATCCTCTTTCCACCTCCGCACTTTCAAAGGATACCGTTCAAACATCAAACTGACTCATATTTGTGCAGCAGATTAGCAATGTATTGGTTTTCATGAGGCAGATATTGAATGTAGACAGTGTCTGCGTTTCTCTGTCCATGCTTGGTCTGAATTGATAACTGTTAATGAGAGGTATAGCCCGCAACCTAATGTTCTCAATTTCACTTGAATCTGAAGGAAGGCCCGAGCAAGTCTGGGCTTCAGCTCTGGTGGCACCCAGTGCAACAATTGCATTTTTGCCCCCCACACCGTCTATTTTAAAATTGGATTTGTGATTCTTTTGTGCTTTTAAAATTACCAGTAACTCACCCAAGCCTCTCCCACTGCAAGCGGACCCTCCGCAGCCCAGAAACCGGCGTGCCAAGCGCTGACAGAGCCTCGGCCGATTGACAGGCCACGCCCCCATCGGAGGCCACGCCCACCGACCCAGAGCTTAAAAGAGACGCTGCTCACCAGCCTCTCCACCTACAAACGCTGCTCCTGAGGCGAAAAGCCGGGAGAGCGCACCGTCTATTTTAAAATTGGATTTGTGATTCTTTTGTGCTTTTAAAATTACCAGTAACTCACCCAAGCCTCTCCCACTGCAAGCGGACCCTCCGCAGCCCAGAAACCGGCGTGCCAAACGCTGACAGAGCCTCGGCCGATCGACAGGCCACGCCCCCATCGGAGGCCACGCCCACCGCCGATCTACTCATCAACCCATAAGTATGTGCCTCCCAAGGAAGCGCAGCGGACGAGCGCAGCGGGCGCGCCGATTGCGCGCCGAAGGCGCGCTTAAGGCAAGCTCGTCTGCGCTCGTCCGCGAGCGTCCGGGACAAGGGGCTAAGGACTCTGTATGTTATCATACTTATACATCTGCTGAACTACTAGCGCTGCGCCCAACTACCACGATGTGTCCACCTGTTCCCTACAACGCGGCGAAACGTATATCTTACTTGGGCATAGGCAATCCCGCCACCCTTACAAACGCCCCTGCTCCTGAGTACTCTATGCTCACGACCACACCCAGCTCCACTTACATGTTCAGGTGTATATACCTTAACACCCGCTCCATGATTAAACACCAGTCAGATATTTTTCTGCTACTTATGGATAACCAACCTGACATGCTGCTATTGACAGAGACCTGGCTCACCCCGGACTCATTACCAGATATTTTAGCTGCCCTACCTGCAAACTACTATATCCTATCAGCATTACGCTCAGGTGGAAAAATCGGGGGAGGAGCAGCTATAATTGTCAATAAGAAATTCCAACTTAGACAGCTCCCATCTCTGCCTCTACCTAACACTGAAAACATAGTCGCCAAAATAGATACTCCCAACGGCTCACTTGTACTGGCTCTACTATATCGCCCTCCCCAAACCATGGCCACGTTCCCTTCCACTCTAGCTCAGCTACTGGCACCGTTGGTCACAAATCACCCTAAACTACTTTTGGTTGGGGATTTAAACTTCTGGTTTGACAATACATCATTGGATCCCCAAGCTGCAGAGATGAGTAAACTCTTCTGTGATCTCAACCTGACACAACACATCTACACTGAGACTCACCAAAAGGGCCATAGTCTTGACCAAATCTGGTCTCTGAACTTGCCACTATCCTCAATAGACATAAAACCCTGCTGTTGGTCTGATCACCACAGCATAAGTTTCTCCTTTCAGTTAGACCAGACTACCCATTTCAAGTTACAAACCAGCAAAACCACTAGGAAATGGACTTCTATGGACTTGCCTGCCTTTCTCAACTTTCTAGGTGACTCCCTTCCCCTTGACAGCACTAACGTGGAGGAGGCCGATGCTCGGTTCAATGAATGGCTTACTGCAGCGACTAACATCTATGCTCCTCCTACGCGTCTTTGCAGCTCTAGGAGCCCGGACGCACATAAATGGTTTACACCTGAGCTAAAACAACTGAAATTGGAAGTGAGGCAAAAGGAAAGAACATGGCGCTCCCAGTATTGCCCTCTAGCCAGGGCCACATACTGCTCAGCTAGGAAGACATACCAAAAATCTCTACAAAACCATAAAACTACCTATTACTCATCCAAAATCCTAAACTCCACCAATAAGTCAAAAGAAATCTTCAGAATAGTAAACGATCTTTGCAATAACGATAGAACTTCCCCTCCGGTAGTTCCCACACAAGCGCTATGCAATTCCCTGAATGACTTTTTCCGCGATAAGATTTTATTGATTAAACAGAACATCTCCACACTTCCAGCCTCCGCCCCAGTGGACGACATCTATTTTAATCCCTCAACTTTACATTCTTTCCCCCTCATTGATTTGAAAACTTTTTTGGAATTATTGTCTAGAGTCAAATCAGGCTCGCCTATGGATGCCTGCCCCCCCCAAATCATGAAAGAAATCGGTCGAGCCATGCCCAACAGCATGATACCCCTGCTCAACGACTCTCTCACTTCAGGGATAGTGCCTAGTAGCTTCAAGCAGGCCTTACTGATTCCCCTCACCAAGAAACCTGGTATTGACCCGCTGGACCTCACGAATTACCGGCCTATATCCTTGCTGCCCTTTCTATCCAAAATGTTGGAGGCGAATGTCACCAACTGTCTCTCTAATTTCGTGGAGGAATCGGACTATCTCCAACCCAACCAAGCAGGATTCCGGCCTGGTCACTCCACTGAGGCAGTAATATTGGCCGTTCAGAACACCTTGAGGTCCAACGCTGACAAAAACCTTCACCAAGCCCTGGTACTTCTTGACTTGTCCGCCGCATTCGACACGGTTGACTATTCTATCCTGGTCAACCGTGTCGAACAGGCGGGCCTTAGAGACTCTGCCCTAGCCTGGTTGAAATCGTTCATTTCTGAACGTACTCAGTCTGTCCGCTTGGGCTCCTTTTCTGCTGCCAAGGTCAAGTCTTTCTGTGGGGTGCCTCAAGGCTCTTTGTTATCTCCCCTATTGTTCAACCTGTACATGCGGCCCCTTCTTTTTGCCCTGAGAAAGCATAAAGTCACTGTATACAATTATGCAGACGACTTGCAGCTAGTTTTCGTTCTTAATTCCCCAAATGCTGTGGAGGACTTCCAAGCCACTATGACTTTAATCCAGAGTTGGATGTCCTCTAATCATCTTAAATTAAACCCAGGGAAAACTGAGCTGATCCTGCCCGGCAAGAGCGAAATCAGTTGGAGCCCTAACTTCTGGCCTGCTGATATGGGCCTTCCCCCTAAGAAATCTTTGACTGTAAAAAGTCTGGGGATAACCATCAACGAGGACCTCTCGCTAAAATCCCAAATTGGAACCGTGGTTTCCTCTGGATTTTTCCAATTGAGGAAAATTAGGAAGATCGCCCATTTCCTCACTCCTTCCGCCTTAATCCAGGTGGTCATTGCCCTAGTCCTCTCCCATATCGACTTCTCAAACAGCCTATACCTTGGCCTACCTGTAGGACAACTTAGAAGATTGCAGTACTTGCAGAATCAGGCCGCCAGGCTGATCTGCAATGTACCCAAATGGGAATCGATCAAATCAGACCTAGAGTCCCTGCACTGGCTACCAGTGGCTCAAAGAGCCGAATTTAAAGCCGGGTGCATCATCTTCAAGGCTTTGCAAGGCAAGGGACCTCTATTCATCAGGCAGCTGATTGGAAGATATGTTCCCTCACGTAACCTGAGATCAGCCTACAAAGACCTACTTGAAGTACCTCGCTTCAAGAAAAAACGACAAGGTGGCAGCAGCTTCCACTTCTTAGCAGCTACCCTATGGAATTCTCTGCCACTAGCCCTTAGACAGAGTAAGGACCTCCTTGCCTTCAGGAAGGCTTTCAAGACTCACCTCTTCACTCAGGCTTACTTGAAATAAAGATCCCTGCAGACTCACCCCTTGTTATGTTTTTTTATTTCTTTCCAGCGCCAAGAAGCCTTCGGGCGTATGCGCGCTTTATAAGTTTTTAATAACATAACATAACATAACACACCAATGACCTCCCCCAATGATTCCCTCACTACCACCCTTCAACAGTGCCCTCATAGCTCCATAGACCCTCTCTCACATGCATTTCATTTGTTTAAAAGCTCAGGTTGGGTTAGCTTAACTAATAACAATGTATATCTACCGTAATGGATCCTTTTTTAGAAACATTACGAGTAGGTTATGAAAGACTGGGGGAAAAATATAAAGTTCTAACCTATATTCTGCAATTTACATGCTACTCTTTTATGGCAGTTAATAAGTCACTGTTCTATTTTAGGATTGTAACTTATGAACTGCTGTGATAAAAGCAGTAACTCACTGAGCTATCTACATAAAATACATTCTGTGAGCTGCGTTGTATAAGTCATATTATCCATCTGCACCACTTTATGAGGAGTTAGATTGCCACTAAACAAAAAGTTGATCTCTCTCCAGCAGGAACATTAATCACTAGAGTTATATAGACATTTCTATTGCTGCCTAAAAACTGCTGGGCTCACAAGGAACTTAGCAGCAAGTGTGTGAGAAATTGGGTTGTTGCTTGACTGGGTAGTGAGCTTGTTCAAGCAGCAACCACAATCCTTGTCATGATTGATGAGGCACAAGTCAATCCTAAATTAACCTGTGCTCAACCCTCTGGTACCTTGGCACAGAGCAGTCAGGTTGAACTTAGAGGCAATGAGTAAAATATTTGTGCAACACTTCAAACCGTAATAAAGTGAAAAACACCACTCAAAAAGGATCTCACACCAACTTAGAAAAATAGAGTAAAATGTATTAAGTAAAACAAGACCAAAATGACAAAATCCAATCACTAGAACTGGAATATGATTTTTAAAAGATGTATAGTGAAAATAGTGCCTAAAAGCACAATGCGCAAACTAGGAATATCTGGCCATGCTAGATAGGGTCAGAGCCACACTTTGGTTAACTGTGATGGGGCAACAGTTGTCTGCAGTCACTAGGTTAGGCCTGCTGATGTTTACCTTCTCAAATCTGCACCATTCGTGATGAAGGGGGAGGGGGCCGCGAGGCGCACGGAGTGGATTGCGGGTATGCTGCCGGAGCAGCCCGAAAAAGGATGGTTGTCTCTGCCAGGTTTTTCTGAAGCTTTGCAATGGCAGTCCCAGCTAGCGGTCGATGCAGTTGGGTCAGGAGGCGGCTGTCAGAGCTTCACGTTAAATTGTGGTGTGAGCAGTGAGGTCTCAGTGCAAAAAGGCTTGTTCACGGTTGCAAAGAGCCCACACGCTTCAAGACAGCTCACTCACCCACACCAAAGGTCCAGGACCTGAATGGCACCACTTGGAGGTGAGGAACCCACTTCAGCTGGGTACAGGGGCAGGTGCAGTGTAATGATGTATAAATGACATCATAATGTGAGATGTAAAAGAATGTCAAGAATAAAGAATGTTGAGGGAACATTCATGGGACATACCAGGACAGATATGGAAGCTGATTTACAAGCTCCATTAAAGATATATTAATTAATTATATTTATTGTGTCTAATGGATTTCTTTACATTGGCGACGAGGATTATATTGATTGTGTCTAATGGATTTCTTTACATGCAGGATGTATGAAAGCTTTTTATATCCCTGAAGCTTAGATCAGGAAGGTAGCAGGCTAGCCCTTGGAGTCCCTCTGGTGTCCTGGGTTCAAGGGAGAAGTTGCAGGTCCAGTAATCTTTTCACCCAGGCAAGAGAGCAACCAGCAGCAGGCTAGCAAAGTAGGGCCGCAGTTCATTCAGAGCAGCAGTCCAGCAGGGTGACAATCCTTCCAGTAGTACAGCAGTCCTTTCTTCCTGGCAGAGTATCCACTGGTCCAGAGAGTACTGAAGAGTTGGTGTCTGAGGTCAAGTATTTATACCCATTTCTGCCTTTTAAGTGGGGAGAAGCTTCTAGAGGCATGCCTTTGAAGTGCATAGGTGATTTGCCTTCTTGGCCCTGGCTCCATCTTAACTACAGACGGTATGCAGCCCTTTGTGTGGCAACAGGACAAAACCTATTTAAGAGTAAGTGGGCCTGGGCCCAGCTCCTACCTCCCATCCTGCCAGTGATGGCCCATTCAATCCCACCTAAGCTCCAGATTGTATGTGAAGAAATACGCAAAGCCCACTGTCAACTACACGCAGTAATGTGATCCAGAGACGGGTTGCAGGCATCAAAGGACTAAGGCTATAAAATGGCAACTTTCAAAAGGTTAATATAAAATTCAACTTCATCATAAGTTAGGATTTTTCATTACAATTCCAGCGACACCAAACATGAAGGGGTTACCTGGCCCCATGTGGAAATTACACTAATTAAATGTAATAAAGTATCACCAGTGTTATCCTACTGTCTCATATAATACATTGGAGTTACCATTTTATTAGTGTAAGTTTATAGGTAGGCCTTGCAGTAGTAAAAAAACAAATATAAGTGTTTTTCACTACCAGGACACGTAAAACCTAACATTACATGTCCTACTTTTTATATACATTGCACCCTCTCCCCTGGGCTATCCAGGGCTTTACGATCTATATTTAGTAAAAAGGAAGGTTTGGGCCTGACTAAAGGTTTATTTGCCATGTCGAAATGACATTTTAAAACTGCACACACAGGTTGCAATGGCAGGCCGGAGACATGGTTAAAGTGCTACTTAAATGGATGGCACAATCAGTGCTGCAGGCCCACTAGAAGCATTCTATCTACAGGCCCCGGGCACAGGTAGTGCCACTTTACTAGGGTCTTACAAGTAAACTAAATATGCCAATGTAATATGAGCCAGCTCACATATTTCAAGGAGAGAGCACAAACGTTTAACCCTTTTTACCAGTGGTAGAGAGTGCAGAGTCCTAAGGCCTGCAAAAAAAAATTCAGCAAAAAGTGAAAGGCAAATAAAAAGAAGTTTAGGGACGACCCTGCAAAAAGGCCAAGTCCAACAAAGTGCTTTTCAACCATAAGGTATTTCTGAACACAGCGTCCCTCCAGCTCAGAACCAATTGCAGCAGCACCGGTCGCACCGCACTAAAGTCAGCCCTAGGCCCGAGCCACCAAAAGACACACAATTGATGAATTGAATGCAGAACAAATCAAAACATTCACCCCCAGTCAAGAGATCTGGGTTAAATCCATCATTCTTTTGCTCACCTTGCCACCTTCGTTTAGTCCTGGCCATATGCAAATCAGTCTTGACCCTGTGCCTCATGCGAACAATCCAGCCCGAACTGCTAAGCCAGGTCCTCCCTGGACTGGAAACAGCATCCTAGGACCTGTTTCGGAGTTTCACCCCTCTTCAGCCAGGATACCTTAATTCCAGTGGCACAGTGAGCCCAGGACCCACATCTACCTGGGGCACTTAGGGCGAGAAAGCAAAAGACACAATTGATGGACGAAATGCAGAACAAATCAAAACATTCACCCCCAGTCAAGAGATCTGGGTTAAATACATCATTCTTTTGCTCACCATGCCACCCCAGTTTAGACCTGTCCATATGCAAATCAGTCTTGACCCCGGCCCGAGCCAGGCAGTTCAATAATGATTTTTATCTTGAAACATAGCAAAGATTCAAGTCTGTCACCCATTCTGGTGGTCATAAAAGACTTGCACCGCCTTCTTAATCACTGTGGTCTTCTATGAGGAAACATTCACATTACTACGCTATTTTGCTTCTCATAGCAGGAACAAAGCATGCAAATATAACAATAGTGTTAAATGAGGCTATCAGCATTTGTACTGCATGTTTCCACAATTTATAAGGTCTGGAATCATTTGTGGAATTTGCGTGCCTTTCTGCGCTGCCCTGTGGTTTCTTGTTGACCTTAATCATTGTGTGAAAGTGTCATCGTGTGAGGCTTTTGTAACAATGGCTTTGTTCAGTAATGTGTGTAGTGATGATTTCCACTAGTTTACAGCAATAAATACAGTGTGGTTTAGGTTGTATTTTCAATGTATTATTGTGTTACTGAAAGTGTGCTGGAGGAGTTTGCCATGAGTTCTATTTCATTAGGGTAAGTGAATAGTAGTTGATTGACTAATTGGTTGTGTTGGATCACAAAACTTGAAGAAGTCAACGATTTGTGCTGTGGCAGGGACAACCAAGCACTACCTGAGGTGGAGGTCTCCTAATCTCCACTAACTAAGACACTGGATACTCAGGGGCTTATTTAGAGAGTTCTGCATCACTTTTGCAACAAGTAACACGGTACATGTGTGACACAGTACTATCATAAAGATTTATGAAGCCTTTGAGGTGGCCTCATAAATCATGAGTAAGGCGATGCAGCGCAAATGCCTGCGTCGCCAGACTCTGTACCTGGGAGGTGTTCCATGGGCATTGCAGTGGGTTTTCCATGCAACATCCATGGAATGTGACGCTGCCCCAGGTTTACAAAGTGAGAGAAACCTGTGGGAGTGTCAATTCCATTTGGCTCCTGAGGTGAGGCAAAATGAGGAGAAATATGTTAATTTCTCCTAGTTTTTTCCTCTTTCCATGTGTGCTGCATTCTGCAGCAATATACAATAGGTGGGCAACCCAATATACCCTTGAGGGTTCGGGCAAACAAGTGAACGGGTAGAAGTACCTTCAAGGGATTTTACTAATAATTTTTATATATTGATTTTAAATATAAACTTCCAGACCCCAGTCAATGTTGGTCTAAATCCAAATAGTTGTTATTCATATAAACTTTAAACAGTCACACTGCGTGATCGAACCAAAAAAGAAAAGAACGGGTGTATGTAGAAAAATATAGATATTATTATTCAAAAATAGGGTACTCAAATAGTATATCAACAATGTTACAAGAAGCACATAATTTCAGAAATAAAAAAACTTCATTGTAGCAATTGTGTAAGCCTTTCTTTTGTTATAAAAAATACAGGGAAAAGAAAAGGCGTAGGTCGACGTTTCGGTCTCTAGAAATTGATTGCCGAGACCATCTTCAGGACAAAACGTAGATATACAATAAGACCCCTTTTACACTATGTAGAGGGCTGATTATTGATTGTCACAGTTCCAAGCAGCGATTTTCAAATGGTCATTAATATATTAGTCTTGGTGTAGTAAAAGATTGTGAAAGGCGGACTGTCTTTGTGCGTATTTGTTCAGGATATCTGAATTTTTTAGGTTATTCGCCGCACTTAGCGTCCAATTTGCAAATGATCCCTCGCTTAAGTCGAGTATTTTCAATGTATCCTCCGCGACACAAAGTTGCAAGTTCTGCAGCACACATGGAAAGAGGAAAAGCCTGATAGGAATGTTTTTGTGCAGGAAGGTGCCCCTTCCTCCCCTAAAACAATCCTGCCTGCAATGAGGCACTCTTGCACCATGGTGCAAGGATACCTACTTTAGCCGTATGCTGCCAAAATGTCACCAGTGCAAGCAGAAAGAACAGGAATGCACATATTGCTTAAATATGGTGCATTCCTGTCCATTCACTTTGGTGTAGGGCAGCGCAGCAAGGTGCCTTGCTGCGCTGCCCTATGCCAACATGCAATAAATGAGGCCCTTAGTTTGTGATGAAACAGTAGCCCCTCAAGTTTTCTTAACTTGCTTTGTAGACTTGGATGTGAAGCCAAAATGTAGCTCAAAGATGATTGTGTAAGTTCAATGCAAGTACATTCAATTGCGAGTATGTCCAGCTGTGAGTTAGTGTAAAGACACAACACTTTTGTCATTTCTCAGTATATGAATATATGTAGAAATGAAGGTCAATATAAAGCAATAAACAAGACTGCAATCCAATAGAAAGAGAAAATCTGGGTCCGTGGAGAAAAATGGGACTGCCGTACAATGGAAAGAGAAAACCTCAGTCCCTGAGCAATATAAACCACTGACAGTTGCTAAATGCTCAAGAACATGGACCACAACTGCAAGTGAGAAATACAAAATAATGTAAGGAAGTTGCTGTGAAATTGCAAAAAAGTGTAAGCACTGTTTGCCAACATGTACTGTTCGGGACAACAACCAGATGCCTAATAGCTCATTGTAAAATGGAACACATCATTCTTCATGCAAAAATCTTTTACTTTGTTATGAGTACACAGTTCTTTACTGGTAGTTATCCTGGGGAATGTAAGAGCAGCAGCAAGAGCACAGATCCAACATTACCTCTACAGTACCTTTGAAATGGAAAACTGAGTATCTTGGAGTTTGGGAAAGTGAGCTAAATCATCAAGACCATAAGCATGTCTCCCGGTTGAAGGCTAACATTTTCTAGTTCCATAAAGTGTGTTAACTAGTAACCTGGGGTCTGAACTTCTCCATCCAACCTTGATGATAAATGGTGGCAGACCACATTCATCCCAAAATGACAACTGTGTATGAGCTAAACAGGGCAGGAAGGGCACAAGTTGAGATCACTTAGGCTATTCATGATTGGCCTAGCACAAAGGCCAACTATTTGCCGAACTTCTGCAACAAAGAAGGGTCTTAGGCTCAACAAAACATTAAGAGGTTGTGCAGAGAGTGCTGCAGAGCTCCTTGCTTTGCCTGACACTTTTCAATCTTTATGTCACCCCTCTCTGCTCTCTCATGAAGTCCTTCTCAGGGGATTCAGCGGATACTGCACTGAGATCTCATGACTGTCTGCGCAAAGTTGGAAATTGGATGTCCCAAAATTGCCTGAAACTAAACACAGGGGAAATTGAGGTAATTCTGTTTGGGCGCGATACCTCTTTTTGGCACCCAATCTGGTGGACACAGGAAATGGTAGAAATACCAACCCCAATCTCTAAGTTGAAAAACCAAGGACTTTACTTTGACACCAAGCTGTCCTTTGAGGGGCAAATCAACACAATCATCCCACATGTTTCTACATGATCAAAACTATCAGGAAAATTATCCGTTTCATCCTGCTAGAACCCCTAGAAGGCGGTGGTAACAGCTCTTATCCTGTCTAGAATAGATTATGGAAGTGGCCTTTTTCTCAACATACAATCACGCCTTCTCAATAAAATGCAGGTCCTCCAAAAAAAAGCAGATTGCCTACTACTCGCTATTCCAAAACATCAATCACTGGCTCATGTCCTCCCAATATTACATTGGCTATTAGTTAAAAGAAGGATCGAATTTAAGGCCCTCTGCATCACTTTCAAAGGACTACATGGTCTTGGCCCTGAACACTTCCCAAAAAGGTTCAAGTGGTACTTCCCAGAGAGGCAGCTCCGCTTAGCGACATCCCCAAATCTGATAATTCCCAGGGCCAAAACGGCCTCATGGGGGAGAAGCTTCATTACAGGCACACCAGATTGTGGAATGCACTCCCACTGGCACTTAAGGCGGAAAACAATCTCTTGGTATTTGGTAAACTTTTAAGAACTCAGCTCTTTACCAACTAGACTGGTCACTCCTTCCCTAACACCATACTCTGGCTAGCAAATTATGGTGAGCTGCCGCGCCTAGAGACCTCCGGGTATTAGCGCATGTTACAAATTGAATTTCATTTCATGCTCGCCCGCCTGAGTTATCACTTACCCACTTGAACTTATAGTAGTAGATTCTCGAGCCATCCTTCTCTCAAGTGGGACATGGCAGGCTTTTTGACACTGTGTCCACATCATGTCTGGGTACTTTCAGAAAAGCAAGGTCCCAGCAGAGCAGAGAAGTAGAGCTTCTGCAGTTCTTTATATTGTCTTTCCTGCCATGAGGATGCAGCCCTCATTCAGCTTCACGTTCTGGAAAAACAGCAGCAGGAGGGTCTATGAAGGTCAATGGCCATGCTGAAGGTGTTTACATGCTGAGTGAAAGCTGCAGCTGGCAGTTGAGAGCTAACCCTCTTCCAGTGAGTGTCTGCATCCCCTATGGTAAAAAAAATCTGCCCAACCTGGATTGTGCAAAGTTTCCAACCTCAGAGAAGCTGTTGGGAACTGTACTCCTTCCCACATCACAGAGTTCACTGTGGTGGGTACCTGCTACCTGAAACTGGTCATATACAATCTACAGAAACATGCTCTGGAGGAACACGTGCTGTATTTCTTTGTGGTTTGTGCCCTTGTTTTGTTGTGGGTAGCATTTATCCTCCATCCTACAATGACCATTCTGAGAAACCTGAAGATGTTCACGATCAGCTAATAGTAAGCTTAAAGAGTGACATACTGCATGCAATTGCACACTATCGCCGATGTGCAAACACTGCGATGAGACCAAGGAAATCCCACTGGTTTGTTCATTCATGGGGCACATGAAATGCATTTGTTGACAAAAACTGGGACAATACTAATCTACCTGAAAAGCATAATATCAGTTACAATTCCCCGATGCAGCGCATGAATCCAAAGCAAACAGAAATCAGAGTAAAATGATGGCTTAACCTACCAAGTGACAACTTAGAGGTGCTACAGCTCCTGCACCACCTTGCTCACCTGTGTGCTGGTAACAGTTCCCCAGGGTTTTTGTGAGACTTTTAGTATACCAATGGCATTCTGTTTACCCTTTGGTGCCCTTTTAGTAACAATAATGGCATTAGTCAAGATTGAGACCTCAGGTACTGATAATTAGAGAGGAGAAGATGGCTGAGGTTTGCAAGCAACATAACAGAGAGATAACATAATCTGTATTGGACTGTCTTCTGCAATGCAAAATATAGCACTTCCATTTTGTCTTTAGTACAGTAGATGTTATACAAGTACTATCACATGCATTTATGTGGACAAACTTCAGTTATGAGCGATATAGGTATATATGTGTATATATATATATATATATTACCTACTGGCGGTCGCCAGTAGGTATATATAGTTAGGATTTTTTCTCTATGGAACTTTTGAAAATTCTATGTCTAATAACTTTGGCGTTTGTGGACGGAATCGGCTGCAAATTTCAGGAAAATGGCACATTTTGTTTCTGAGCAGCCCCTGAAAATTTGGGGGGGGTTCCGTCAAGGCGGGGCCGAGAAAAAAGGGGGGTCCCAAAACGCGTTTTTCCCATTCATTTTTCCATAGGGCCTTTGGCCTCACTTTTAGCTCGAACGGCTGAATGGATTTGCACGAAACTTGGCAAAATTATAGGGACTGTTAGCCCAATGTGCCTTTGCTGGGTCTCAATATATGTGCTCCAGTGGATTTTGAGAAATTAACGTTTAAAAAAACAGATATATCTGTGACAGCGTCCTAGATAGCGCACCAGATCGCGTACTTTTCGCGTAACGGAGCTTTGCGTAGCGAAGCTGATTGGCTCTCCGGTGTCTGTCAACATTCTAAACAGTCCGTTGCGGCCGCCATCTTGTCTCTCGGTAGGATCGAGAGACAAGAGGAGGAGAAAAACGAAGGGGGAATTTAATGAAAGGGGGCAAGGTATATCCTTCTTGACCCCCTAGGAATGATGTTGGGATTATTAAAGGGTCCCGTGGGGCAAATAATAAAAATTAGATTTTTCGCGGTAGAAGCGCTTCTCGGTTCGCGAACCGGGTCGCAAACTGGTAGCGAAACGTGAATTCGCCATTTTGTGTTTCGATTTAATTAAATTACTAGGTATAAGGGGGTACGGGAGACGTATCCTGACCCCTTATGTTTTCTGAGGGTGGCTGAGGAGACTCATATATGTTGATACATGTCTTCCAGCGGCTGTGCGTGAGCGTTTTTTTTTTTTGCCGCTTGACTTCTGTTAACGTTCGATTCAATGGAAATCAGGAGCTGTTGACTGCCATTTTGTCACTGCGAGTAAATATTTTGTTAAAAATAATTGTTATAAATTAATCCTTATTGATAAACATTGTCTGCGCCATCTTGCCTTTTTTGCAATGCCACACTTTTGTTGAGCACGGCAGCCATTTTAGATGCCTTGACCAGACCCACTCTCTGAACGCCGCCGATCCTCAGCATGGCTCCCCACCCTTGCAAGCATCTCCCCCACGCACTGGTCACCCCCGCTCTCTCTCTCATGCATGGGCCATAAACCTCCCCCCATTTGCGCTGCTCTTTCCTGAGAATCACACTCTGTGCCCGCCCGACACCTCCCTTTCACCCTATTCACTACCGCACCCTCTGACACTCCTCTTCCTCTGTGTCCGATTGTCCAGGCCGGTCCCAGGCTATCACCTAGCCCTGCAGATGTAGTTTATGGCCCCAGCTGTAGAGAATCACCCCTCTTCAAAGGAGTTACAGTAGATCAAGGCCCCCACCCGATGAGATCCGTCACACCACACACGTTCCTACTATCTGATAACCATCCTGTATTGTGCTTGGGGAGGGGATTCTCACTGTGAGGGTGTGTGGGTCCGAGCCTGAAGCGGAAGATTCCAGGGATGCCTTTATGTACATCAAAGTCTTCACAATTATGTGTCACATTAAAAATATATAGCACTCCAACAAAGTTGTAGGATTATAACACTTTAATAACTTATAAATATATACAACGCTCCAACAAAGTAAACACTTTAAAAAAAACTTTTTAAACAACTATTTACATGACATTGCTTTAACCAGGATAGACAAAGAAATGACACAGTGATGTAAAAGTTTCTGAAAGAAATGCCAAGAACGTCCCATGTGAAAGTGAATTTTTTTCTCTTTTCCTTCTCATGAAAAGAAAGTTAATGCCAGGTTCGTTACCTGCCTCATCTGTAAAAAAAAAACTCTTGAGAGGGACCGAAAAAAAATATAGCTATGGTAATCATACCATGCATCGGCACATGGAGAGGTGGCACTCTCTTAATTATTCTAAAGCACAACTTCGAGATTTGGTGGATAATCCCCGACCGGCAAAAACATCCACCAATGACTTAGCAATAAGTGAGTCAGAGGCAAGGGAAACGGTCCCAAATCTGTAAAAGAACTTTAGGCAGATGAGATTGACTTGTGTAGCATGTGGAAAATTAATTTCATGCGGAGAGATGAGTATTACTTTAATACATAGATCATATGAAAATCATCAATGTCCAAAACGTTCTAGAAAGTAATTTTTGTCATTTTTGAGGAAGAGAGATAACCTACAGTGGTACGGGGTCGTTTTCGTTCGTACTAGGGGGGCCAGGTTACATTCGTTCGGGGTGGCTTAGGGCATTTAAAACAACTTCCCTGATACAGGTAGCATATAAAGTAGAGGCTAAATACCAGGATCTTTATCGATTGCTTTATGCTGTAGAAAAATGAAAAACACACAACAAACCTGGACCATTCATATTTTCAATGTTTCTGCGTACTATACTTTTTAACCCTTAACTAATTAAACTGCTTCATTTCACCTGCTTTTTTTTTTTAAAAAAAAAAATCGGAAACAGTGGCCATTTCTTCGAAACTTACCAATCTACGCGTTACAACTACGTTTGCTTTTTCAAAAACCTTTAATAAAAATGTTGGTGCCCAAATACGGGCTTACAACCCCGTGGGCCGGCCACGGAGCAGGCTGGAACTGAAAATGGGGGGGGGGGGGTATTTATTTGTGGAAAACATAACAGAGTAAGTGGTCGTTGATCTCATAGTAAAAAGTGCGTCAAGTGCAACAAAATCATATCGATAATTCATTGTGAGCAAGTACCAAAAGTGTCGACAATTCGAACCTTCAATAATAAATACAGTAATCAATGATGCATTAGAAGTTAATATCAATTCATTGTTCGAACGTGTAATCATTACCCGTCCCATGTCAATTCATTGTTCGAACGTATAATCAATACCCATCCTGGATCAATTCATTGTCCGAACATATAATCAGTCTTATCCCATATCAATTCATGTGCTAAAAACTGCATACATATCTCATGATATCAAGGCTGAGCAATCGGGGCACAACAAGGAGTTAAGAGTTTCATTTGTACCGGCGCCATTTTGGGTGAGGTCAGGAAGGTCTAAGTATAGTCAAAATGTCTCCACCAACTCGTGGTTGGACCGGGACCTCTTTCGGCAGTCCAAAAGTTTTCGTTGAAGGGTAGCAGAGGGGACTGGTGAAATGAACCATCAGTGAAAGTGGGGTGGGAGGAAACAATCTCTCCTACCGGGTCATACTGGTGTCCCACCGGAACTGATCAAGTTGGTAGTCTTGCAGGATTTTGGTGATTTCAAGACTGAGGCCGGCGCCGGCATGAGCGCGCCGACGTTCCGCGGCTACGTCGTGGTCGTTCCGTGGGTGATCATGGCAGTCATTCCCCATCGGGGGTCGGGGGCCCCCGTGGCTCTTATAGAATCTTCAAAGTTGAGGAGAACGTTTCTGGTCGCAGGAAACTAGAAGCGTCGTTGCACCGCAACAGTGGACGAGACCCCCGCTGGGTGAGCGGAGCATCATTGCCTCGCAATAGTGGACGAGACCTTTTGTCGGGTCAGTGGAGCGCCGCTGCATCGCAAGAGTGGAGGAACCCTTGTCGGGTGAGTGGAGCGTTGGGGGTGCAGCTGAGGGGCCCCCACCTGTGGGGGTGGGAGAGGCTCGTTCGCGCCGCCTCTCCCTCCCAGCGCACCCCACGCCGACACCTGGCGTTGATATCCGTGATGTCCGGACCAGGCGATAAGAGGGGGGGGGGGTCGGAGGCAGAGGCAAGACATCCCCCCCCGTGGCCTGCAGGGCGCCGCTTCAGGACCGAACGGGGAGCTCATATCAAGCCGGGGCCAGACCAGGAGATACGAGGGGAGAGGGGGGGGGTCGGTGGCATGTGCAAGACATCCCCCCCTGTGTGGTCCTAGCCATTATTGAAAAAAGAAGAAGATACCTTCGGCCTCGGCTCCTCTCCTGGTCCACCTTATGCGACGACCCTTTTGTTGGGTGAGTGGAGCGTTGGGGGTGCAGCTGAGGGGCCCCCACCTGGGGGGGTGGGAGAGGTTCGTTCGCGCCGCCTCTCCCTCCCAGCGCACCCCACGCCGACACCTGGCATTGATATTCGTGATGTCCGGACCAGGCGATAAGAGGGGGGGGGGTCGGAGGCAGAGGCAAGACATCCCCCCGTGGCCTGCAAGGCGGCAGAAGAAGGGAATCGGGAGACCAGTACATTTCGGGCCATCCAACCCATGGCTGCCCTGCACGTGTCGAGGCCTCATCTTCCGGATGGGCGTAACCGTGGCCCTGTTGCACTTCGGGAGTTTCCGGAATGGGGTAGGTATCTGCTGATTTGTATCTATTTCATGTTACCGTTAATGGGCGTGGAGGGCGGTGGGACAGACATGCTTGGAGCAGTGGGGGGGTGGCGGAGCCTAGCTACCTCGTGGCTGCCGTAACGTCAAGCTTGGCTTTTTTCACCACTTCCATGTTTCTTAAGGTATTGGTGAATTATACTTCTCCGGAAATTTAAAAGTCACAAATGTTTTATTTGTGTAATCGTTTCAGGTCAAACGGATTGTGGGACAATGTTCAGAATGGAAGAGTCACCAAAAGGTGAAATTGTTTTTGATGTAAAATGATGTGACTCCTGCAATGTGTCGCTTTTGCGGAACAGATATATGATGTAATTGTGTTGTTAATGTTACGGTGTACATGTAAAAAATGATGCATAAGTGTTGCACGGGCATTGTAGATACTCTCCTATGTGTGCTTAGCAATTTCAAGTCACTTCCCCCGGGTTCAAGGGCCTTGTAAATATGTCCCCATGTGTGTCTGGTCATTTGAAGTCATTTTCCTTGTAGTGTAAGGCCCTTGTAAATACGCCCCATGTGTAAAATTAATTATTTGCCCTTAAATGTTGCGTTTTCGGTAATTTTATCGAATCAGTAATTTTACCGATTCGGTAATTTTACCGAAAATGCAAGATTGAAATGTGGGTAGCCAATTTTCCAGTGGCACATGGCTTTCAGAATCGGTATTTTACCATGGAATACAAATCCATGGTAAAATACTGATTCCTGTGTACATGCACATCTGTGCATGTACACATATGCCATGTGACAGACAGACGTGTCCTTAGGGCATGTCTGTGTGCCACATTGCACACATGCCCGTTTTGGGGGTGCTAGATGGTGTCAAAGTGATACCCCCTGCTCCCTTGACAAATTCGGTATTTACCGATTCGGTAAATACTGAATCGGTATTTTAATTGAATCCTATGGGCTTCAAGGCCCATAGGATTCAATAGCAAATACCGATTCGGTATTTACCGAATCGGTAAATACCGAATTTTTAAGCAATCGGTAATAAATCAGATGTTGGTACTTACATCCCATTTACCGATTTTGAAATACCGAATCGGTAAAATTCAGGAATATTCGGTATTTCAAAATCGGTAAATGTGATTTACCTACATCTGGCACTAGGTGTATTGTTGTTTTACATAAAATGTTTTAAAACTTTGTTTGAAATCAAATCCATGCACACTTAGGGCCAGATGTAGGTGGTCGTTTCAGGCCATTTACCGACCGGTTACGGCCGTTTTCGGCCGTTTCCGATCGTTAAATGGCAAATCGGTATGTAGGGGCTTAAATCCAAGGCCACGTGTAGGTAAATCTACATTTATAGAATCGGAAAAATTATTTGTTCGGTAAAATACCGAATCGGTAATTTTACCGATTCTGTTAATTTGTTATGTAGGGGGGAGTCTTCTGAGTCCCAAAGACCTTAACGAATTGGTATTTTAGCATGAAATCAAACTTCATGGTAAAATACCGATTCCGGTGTGCATGCACATGTGTGCTCGCACACCTATGTCATGTGAAAGGCAGACCTGCCCTTAGGGCTGGTTTGCTTGCCACATGGCACCTGTGTCTGTTTTGAGGGTGTCAGAGGGTGTCAAAGTGATACCCCCTGCCCCCTTGTGCATACTTTTTTTTTTTTATAGCATTGTCGAATCTAGTTCTTACTGTTATTGATTTACTGTTTGGTAATAGTGGTTAATAACATTTTTTATTATATTTCCCCATAGATTCAACTGCAGATTATTTGGGAATTAGACAATGCCGTCTAAGGATAGAATTCGAAAGGCTACAAAACGTCAAAGACAGCTTGAACCCGGGAGCCGGCCACCTATGTCGGGTGCGATCTCAGGCTACACCAGGGCTATAAGACTTGGGGAGGGGGTCGGAGCCAAGCGTCTTCTCCGAGTCCGTGCCATGACACCGCCCCTCGGGGGCCTCCGTCAAGCGGTTTAGGAAGGTACCGTATCATATTGTTTTCAAATGCAGTCAGGTCTACAAACGGCCCCCACTTACTTTGAGAATAGTGAAGCTGCAGCAGGTGCAAATAAGCTTTAGACAGTGTTACAAGCGCTGCTCAGAACTCTGAACTATGGCACCCAACATCCAGGACTTATGCCATTTGTGCAAGGCAGTGAAATCGAAGCAACTCAGGGACCAAAACCATGAACGAACACTCATGTATTAAAATTTTACTATTGATGCTTGACTGAGGCAAAGGAGATCAGAGTGCATGAGTCTCATGCTCGATCGATTGAGCTAGCTGGATCGGGCAACTAAAAGTATAAAATAGTTATGTAAATAGTTATTTAATAAAATATTTTACCTTCTTACTTTGCTGGTGTGTTGTATATATTTATAATATTTGCATAGGGTTTGTCGTTATTTTGGGTGGGGTGGGTGGCGGAGCCGAGCTGTCTTGTAGCCATCATCGTGTGGAGCTCAGTTCATCTCACTAGTTTCGTATTTCTCATGAGGGGTTGTTTTTAATGTTTCTATTTTAGCTAGGTCAAAAAGAGATCCCATTAGTGGCCTACTGATTTTGCTCGATTCCTTTTGCTTTTTAAAACGATTTTTCACTATCTGCAAAGACTAAACAGAGTATTGCGACTCTGTGCTTGTTTGTAAATAGAGAATGAACCAAAGAGAACCAATTCTAAAACAGTAAATGCTTGGATAACAATCAATCAAATGGAGAGAGAAGCAGACACGACGGATTAGACCGGGGGCAAAGGCCTGCGTTAACTACCCTTCACTATCTGCAAAGAGAGAGTACTGCTAAGAGAAAAGCGAGGGGGGGGGAAGGGGGGGGCAGCGTTCAAAGTACATCAGCGTGCATAAATACGAAAATGTTTTTACCTATCACGTACTTCACATTTGACAGCTTTTGATATTTGCTATTAAAAAACCATTGAAATTCACTGAAAAAAACATAGGTTTTAGGCCATATATAGTTAGGGGTTAGCATTTACAAAACCTTAATTTACTCGCACAAAACCATAGAAATTCGCATATATAGTTAGATGCAATAACTATATATCGCGCACCCGCAATCCACTGCTGATGATGCCACATATTACATCATTAATGACATGGTCAGTGACATCACTGATGACATCACTGATGACATCTCAAATGACATCACTGATGACATCACTGATGACATCTCAAATGACAACATCCAGTGACTGTATGTTTCTGAAAAGTCAAAATATGTCTTACATATTGAAGAATGAGTGGATGTATAAGTGTCTGGATGAACGATTTAGTAGGTGCATGACTGACTGTATGAGAGAGTGAATAAATGTGTCTCACTGAGTGCATGGGTTAGTGACTAAACTGTCTTAATTTGTGCATCATTATATCTGTTGTTCTATGAAGTGCTGCATGTGTTAATCAGTAGCGATATGAGTAACTATATGGGTTATTGATTGGTTGCCTAAGTATTTCTATGGGAGAGTAAGTGTGTGTGGGGGTGGCTGGGAGGTGTGTGACTCTGTGTATACATGTGTGAACAGTTGATTCACTCGATCTATGGGTTCAAAACTGCATGTTGAAACAGCTGTATGGGTGGTTGACTGTGTACGAGTGTATTGGTGAGTGAATGGATATCTCAGTGCTACATGTCAAAGTAAGTAAATATGTAAAACACAGTACATGTGAGAGTTCACATATATAAATTACTGTGTATAAGAGCCAGTGAATGTGTGAGTGGCTGAATAGATCATTGAAAACTTGTATCAGGAATTGTATAAGAGAGTAAATATGTGTTAGTATATGTTTGAATAAGTAAGGTGTGTATAACTGTATAGTTGATGAAATGGAGGTGTGATTGATTCAGTGCATGACTGACTAGGTGTGTGAGTAGCTCCATGGATGAGTGACAGTCTGTGAGTGTCTGTTTACTCTGAGTGTATCTAAGGTTATATTAGAGTCTGAAGAGGTTGATCGTATTATCACATGATTGATGTCATCAGTGATGTTGTCAGTGATGTCATCAGTGATGAAATCAGTAATGTCATTTGAGATGTCATTTGAGATGTCATCAGTGATGTCATCAGTGATGTCATTTGAGATGTCATCAGTGATGTCATCAGTGATGTCACTGACCATGTCATTAACGATGTAATATGTGACATCATCAGCAGTGGATTGCGGGTGCGCGATATATAGTTATTGCATCTAACTATATATGCGAATTTCTACGGTTTTGTGCGAGTAAATTAAGGTTTTGTAAATGCTAACCCCTAACTATATATGGCCTAAAACCTATGGTTTTTTCAGTGAATATATATATATATATATATATATATATATATATATATATATATATATATACATTCACTGAAAAAACAAAGGTTACAGGGACGTTATAGTTAGGAAATGGAATGCAAAAAAAACTGAATTTCACTGAAACAAATATAAGGTTACAGAGACATTATAGTTAGGCTCACATTACACTCGTACAAAACCAGAGAAATTCAGCCATTATAGTTAGTGAGCTAACTATAACTCGTCCCCCCACAATGCACTGCTTATGACCTCACATATTTCATCACTCATGACATGGTCATTGACTTCACTCATGGCATTGCTGATGACATCTCAATGACATCACTCATGACCTAATCCAGTGACTGAGTGTTTTAAAAAAATGTGGGGTGTATTGGTGAATCTGTGAGTGTATAAGTGCCTGTATGGGTGATTTATTAGGTATGTGACTGGTTGTATAAGTAAGTGATTAGGTGTCTCAGTGAATGTATAAGTGAATAACTAGGTTGTGTAAATGTCTATATCATTCTTTCAGTTGGTGTCAAATTGGCTGTATGCATTGGTGAGTTGGTACGTGAGTGGCTGTATGGGTGATTGGTTTACTGAGTACCTATATTGGTATTTCAGTGTCTGTAAGAGTGGGTGAGGGTGTGTGTGACTACCTGCATAGATAAGTGAGTGTCTGGGTTAGTGGTTGTGTGGGTTACTGAGTGGGTGTGTGTGTGAGGGGTTGTATGGGTGAATGAGTATGAGTATGGCTGTGTCAGTGAGTGAGTGCTTGTGTCAATGTTATATGGGTGAGTTACTGGGTGTGTGAAAGGCAGTATAGGTGAGTGATGGGTATGTGTGTAGCTGAATGGGTAAGGGAGTGAAGGTGAGAGTGGCTGTATGGGTGAGTATGTGCTTGTGTCAGTGACTGTATAGGTAAGTGAGTACATGTTAGTATATTTATGAGTAAGTAAGTGGGTGTGTGAGTGCCTTTGTGATTGACTGTATGGGTGATTGAGTGGGTATGTGCGTAGCTCTTTGGGTGATTGACTCAGTGTGACTGGTTGTATGAGTGTATGATTGGACATGTCAGTTGCTGTATTAGTGAGTGAGTAGGTGTGTGAGTGGCTGTATGGGTGGGTGAGTGGAGATGTGTGTTGATCTATGAATCAGTGACTGGCTGTGTAAGTACTGGTATGTGTGTGTGAATGAGTTTAAGAATGGTAGTGTGGCAGTTGGAGTGGGTGTCTGAATGATTACATAGGTGTGTGAGTGTGTGCATCAGAAATTCTCTGGATGATGTCATCAGTGATGGCATTTGAGATGTCTTCAGCGATGTCACTGACCATGTCATGAGTGATGTTAAATGTGAGGTCATAAGCAGTGCACTGCAGGGGCATGAGTTATAGTTAGCTCACTAACTATAACGGCTGTTTTCTTCTGGTTTTGTAAGTGAAATGTTAGCCTAACTATAACAAGTCTGTAACCTTTGGATTTTTCAGTGAATTTGAAAGGTTTTGTAAATGGTAATTCCTGACTACAACGTCCCTGTAATCTTTGGATTTTCAGTGAATTTCTAAGGTTTTGTAACTTTACAGAGTGGTGGAGAAAGGGGGCTGGGCCTCCGACACCTCTCAGGAATTCCATACAGCTACTCATACAAGCAGTCACTCACCCATTCAAATGCTCACACACTCACTCACACACCCACAGAAACACTTATATACCCATTCATACAGCTACACAATCACTTCCACATCTGCTCACTTAGCCATGCAGCCATTCACATACCCAGTCACTCATTCATACAACCATTCAGACAACCCCTTACTCACCCAGTCACTTACACACCCACTCATACAGCTACTCACTTACCCATACAGCCACTGACATACCCACTCACTCTACAATACAGCCACTCACACAGCCACTCATTAACCCATACAGCTACTCACACACCCACATTTATACCCATACAGTTACCCACACAACCATACAGCACACCCACTTATACACCCATACAACTCACACACCCATACAGCCACTCACACACCTACTCACGTAGAGATACAGACAGTCACACAACCACTCAGGTCACATATGTTAGAAATAGTATTACTAATTTTTAGTATAGAAAGAATAGTAATTTAACTTAAGCACTAGCATAGTATATATTTTTAAATCTCAGAAAAGGTTACAAAACTCCTACACTCAGTGGCTTCTGTAATCAGCGATGTCACTGAGCATGTCACTATGTCATGATTGGTGTAAAATGTGAGGTCATAAGCAGTGCATTGTAGGGCATTAGTTATAGTTAGCTCAAGTAACTATAACTGCTGAATTTCACTGGTTTTGTATGAGTGAAATCTGAACCTAACTATAACGTCTCTGTAACATTTTGTTTTTTCAGTGACTTTCGAAGGTTTTTTTAATTCTATTTCCTAATTATAATATCCCTGTAACCTTTGTTTTTTCAGTGAATTTCTATGATTTTTTATGTTATTTCTTAACTATAACGTCCCTGTAACCTTTGTTTTTTAAGTGATTTCTAAGGTTTTTAAATGGTATTTGCTAACTGTAACCTTTGAGAGTAAGTGTGAGAGTGCACAGGTGTCTTAGTGGGTCTGTGTGTGGGTATGAGAGTGTCTGAGTAGGTCTGCCAGTGCGTTTGGTGAGTGAGTAGGTCTCAGAGGTACTAAAAATAAATATCCCACTGGGTGTGTAATTGGATGCATGAGTGTCTGAGTGGGTCTGTGGGTGGGTGCGGTGAGTGTCTGAGTGGGTCTGTGAGTGGGTGTCAGAGTGTCTGAGTAGGTTTATGAGTGTCTACATTAGTGTGTGAGTCAGTCTGTGAGTGAGTGCATGAGACTCTCATTGGGCTTGTGAGGTGGTGCATGAGTGTCTGAATGGGTCTGTGACTGGGTGCATGAGTGCCGGAGTGGGTTTGTGTGTATCTGAGTGTATCTGTGAGTGGGTGCATGAGTGTTTGAGTGGGTCTATGAGTGCATGTGAGAGTGCCTGAGTAGGTCTGTGAGTGGGTATGTGAGTAGGTGTGTGACTGAGTGGGTCTGTGAATGGGTGTGTGTAGCAGTGTCTGAGTGGGTTTGTCAGTGGTTGTGTGAGTGCCTGATTGTGTGAGTAGGTGTTAATGTGGGTGTGTCAGTAGCTGCATGAGTGAGTGGTCCACAAAGGAACCACACCTGCCCCTTTATCCAACAAGAGTCCAGAGTTTTACACAAAATATCTACCCAAGTGGAGTACTTTCTACTGGTTAATTACTAAGGGCTACCATCTTGGGTAAGTGTCCAGTAAGTATTCTAAACTAGAGCTGCATAATGGAGCATGAGGAAATGTCACCAATGACCTTGTGTGCATTTTGGCAATGTGATTGTTCCTGGTACATCATTTTTCTAGAAATATTTGATAACATAAATCCTCCTATAGAGAAGACAACAAGATCACAAAGAGGTAAATCACCACCAAACAAGGGTCTTTCTTCTTAACAATATGTAGTAAGTGCTTCTTTGGGGGATATGTCCTCATATTCCTCGTCATAAACAATGCCTCATCAAAATCAGCAGGAAAACAGGAAAAACGCTGGGGGATGCTTGTTAAGCTGCCCATCATCCTGGCAAAAGGCGGAAAACCTTTGCATACGGCTATGGTGGGCAGTGCCAAACAGCGAAAACCCCACGGCCACCAGAAAGACCAAGGTTAACTTATTTTTAAAACTTCAGCGCTCCTAAGTAACTAAAGGGGCACGTAGCACCCTAAAACATATGCACATTTTTTATTCTAACTGATCTAGAACAGGATCTATGCAAAGACAGTCTTTAGAATTCAAATTGTAGATGAACAACAACCACGAAGACTATAACTATTCTGAGCCAGGTGACATCTAGGCACATGGTTAGGGCTCCTGAAGGGAAAACTCATGGGTCCAAATGACAGAAGTGAATTGCGAGGCTGAACACTAGCACAGATGAGAGGTGGGATATGTCAATCCCTGCTGGGCCTTGAGATGCTGTTCCAGTTCTGTCAGAGAGAAGACTGTTTGGGAACGACGGGTGTAAACCTGAGAATGCCGCTGAATCATGAGGTTTCATTCAGGCTGTTACTACCTGCCTTTAAAGCACATGCTCACCACATTACCTTTATGGTTCTGTTTGCTAACAAGCTGCTTATGTGCAGCCTTTTATAGCAACAAGCTTACGTCACATTGTATTGTAGCTCTGAGCCACGTGACGGGAACTGGGTCAAAAATGACCTTACCATTATAGAAAAAATCCTTTTATACAAACAGGATGTGTAAGGGGAGACCCCATAACAGACCTCATACAAAGGCTGCTAACATTTGGAAAAAACAGATTATGTTATGTTATATGGGTACTTATTACGCGCACAATTACTCTTGAGTATCCTGGCGCGAAAACCACAAAGAGATCACATACAGAAGCACAGCATAATTTTTAGTAAGCTTGGTTGAAGAGATGAGTTTTCAGAAGCTTTTTGAAGCAGCTAAGGTCTCTGGTGTCCCTGAGATTGAACGGGAGGGCATTACAGAGGGTAGCTGCTTTGACTGAGAATGATTGGCCGCCCAATCTGGTGCGCCTAAAGCATGGTGTTACCAGCACCTGAGGTGTCTGCTAGGTTCATGGAACGTCATTCTTTCCCTAAGATAGGCTGGGCCAGTATTGTGTAGTGCTCGATGAGTGAGAACCAGAGCCTTGAATTGAACTCTTTGGGCCACCGGCAGCCAAGGAAGTGAGGCCATTTGAGATCTTATGCTAATGCGTCTGGGAATACCCAGCAGAAGTCTCGCCGCCGCATTTTGGATGAGCTGCAGCCTGTTTAACAAAAAGGAGGGGCAGCCCAGATAGAGAGCGTTGGCGTAGTCTAGACGGGACAATATAAGGGCTCTGGCGACCGTTTCTTTGGCCGATTGGGGCAATAAGGGAAAGAATCTGCCCAGGGATTTAAGAGTCCCAAAGCAGGCACCCGTCAGTCTTTTTATCTGCTCTGAGAACCTCAAATCTTCATTGAACCAGATGCCCAGATTCTTGGCCGGGCCCCCCTCGGAGAGGGGACGGGGAAAATCGGGAGGCCAAATCAGCTCAGTAAATTGGTTAGGAAAGTGGCCATAGAGTATAATCTCCGATTTTCCCTCGTTGCATTTAAGCTTGGCCTGTGCCAAAATATATATATATGTGTTTTTCTCCATCCCTCTCTTCCCCCTTCTTCTTGTTTTGCTTCAGGCCATGTATATCCCATGAGCCCTAGAAACAGTCCGGGACACCTTCTCCATGACTAATCACACTGCTGGGCTCATATCGGATGTTTCTTTCTGGATAAATTATTGAGGCCCTCCTCTGCTCATGCCCATACTCAGTATTATTCACTTGTCTATAACATAGCCATCTTTCAAACTGTTTGATGTTGTGAAAAGTTCTGTTGCAAATTGTTAAAGATTTCACAAAGTTTTCATGTATGTCTGTAAAACTGTGGCACACACTGTCTCCAGCTTGCTGCCCAGCTCCAAACATATGAAGTGCCCACACTCACTCACCTATATTTAGAAAGAACCTTAAAAGCAAAGAAATTAATTCACTGTCCATTAACCTTTTTGGAAAGATTCTTAGATATACATCAAAAGGGGCCAACGTTATTAGGAACACAAACATCGCTTTTGCTATGGAACAGCTGACCTAACTACAACTATTCAATGGAGGGTGATTCATGGTTTGGCAAATAGTTCATGCTGCCCTAGGCTTATTGTCACGCATTCAAATTTTGAACTAATCTGAATCAAGGTAAAACAGAGAGGAGTACATCATTACTTCAGTTCCAGGTATAACTCACAGAATGGCCCCATAATTGCACAGCCACTAAATAACACAACTCACGGCATCAGTATTCTGATGGGTGTACACTTACCACCCAGGATTGTGTGGTACCTGTAATGAGTACCTAGGTAATTTTCTCAGATATTGGCACTGGATAAAAATACATATTTAGAAACAGGAAACAGGACTGGAGAAACCAGGGAATAGTAACTCCGTAGTACAATTTTTAGTAGATAATATGGGTGAGGGTTGTAGTCAATATCCAACAAGAGACAGATCCAATACCCCCAGGGTACCCAAACACACATCTAGCGGCCCAATCATATCAACCACCTAGCCCGGATGGGGAAGGTGGATATGCGTTCACAGGGCCCGATGTTAACACAGGGATCCCCGAGAGGATGTCAAGGATGGCATTAAAATTCTGTCCTGGAACATCGCGGGCCTTGCGTCCAAACTTGACCTCCCAGACTGGGGAGATTTCATTGACTTACATGGAATCTGCCTACTCCAAGAGACCTGGAGTATAACACCAGTACATAGAGTGTAAGTAAGTAATATATTTATTGTGCAGTTAATTAAAACCGTTACAAAAAGATTGAATATCATTTATAAACAGTAAAACATCAATTTAAAATATGTTTGTGACCACCGTTAAGAGGCACACTTTAAGATCACAGAACGTGTCCATTCCTCCTGCCTTGACAACCCGTAGTATTGTTTCTTTGTTTTTATCATTTGAGGTTCGCAACAGTTCATGAGGCAGAATTGCCCCGCTAGTAATGCGGCGATGTTAGTAGCAGTGCCCATATCTCTACAAAATCCAGTTTGATTATAAGGTATTGCTTTAATTTCTGTGGCCCATGTTGTTAATTCCTGTAAGAGTACCCCGGCATAGTATTTAGCCTCATTGTCCAAAAGACCAGCCGGTAGCTCTTTGGGTCACTCCTGTTACCTTTTTTATAAATGGGTGAGATTATTGAGCCCCTCCACGACGATGGTATTATTAATGTCTGCAGGATTTTATCGAAAACCGGTTTTAGGGCTATGGCCCAAAATTCGGGATCTTGTTTTAATAGTATAGGTGGGATCCTGTTAGGGCCAGGAGCTCCCTCTCACCTGCCCTTCAAAATTCTCTTGTAAACTTGTTTTTTTGTGAACATGAGGTTCTGACCATGTTCTGCCTTGAGGTTTTGCTGATGCAGGTGGGTTTCCGTGCTGGGCGCGGTGTCGTTTAAGCCAATTTGGAGAGTCTCTTTTTTGTTAGATTGGGACTCGAGGTAACTTATCCAAGCCTCTTCTGTGACATGGGAGCTAATGTGTCGACCTTGCAAATTAGATAAGGCATTAATCTTTTTCCAGAACTATGCACTGTTGTTGCATTTGATATCGTGCAGAGGAGACGCCCAAAGAGATTCCTCTGCTTCCTTTTTTCCTTGCCATATAAGTTTTTTCCGGGTGGCTTTTAACTGCCGCAGTTCTTGCAGTGCTGAGTGATCGGTCTTCATTCTCCGCAGTGTATAGTTTATCCGTACTTTTAGCTGTTTTAGTTTGACGGTATTACGTAGGATGGGGCCTGACCGTAGGTTTTGGTAGCACTTTATTCTCCTGTTTCGAGAATGGCCTTTTAGATCTCCGTAGCTATTACGTAGGGCATTTGTGAATGCCTCCCAGCCTACAATTATATCGGGTTGACTGCTTTCCCTTCTTCCCAGATTTGTTTTGCTAAGGAGAGGAATCCCTCGGGGTCATTGGCTCTACATTTTACTCTTCTTTCGTTGTTGGTGTATTCTGAGCAGATTGTGTTTGCAGGGGGCAATTTGTATAATGATTGATCTTCTATCGTGATTTCTTGGGGTAAGTGGTCACTGAATTCTACGCTTCTAATACAATAGTTTTTTACTCTTGTGAACATATGGCAAGAGCAGAATGTGAAGTCAATAGTGGACCGTCTTGATGCATTGTTAAATGTTGCTGTTTGTGGGCGATCCCCAGGAAATCTGCCATTTAATGCACGTAAGCCCAGTTGTTCTAAGAACGACAACAGATTTTTCAAGGTGTTTGTGAGTCTTCCATCTGCGCTAATGTCTTGGGGCATTTCCTCCCATGCAAATGGATCCTCCTTTGAATTGATGTCAACAACTAGTTTCCTCATCATGTATAGGTTGAAGTCCCCAGTAATTATCCAGTTATTTGTTTTCTCCTCTGTTATGAGTTTCACCAGCTCCTCCTTTAATTGTTGACTCCTTTTATTTTTGTCGCGTGGGTGCAGATAGAGGTTCACAAGTATTATATGTTCTTTTCCTATCTTCCCCTGAGGAGTGATTTGAGTTACTTGTATTTTGTTTGGTGACGCTAGGTTGTATAGTAAGGGTTCTGCTGCATAAATACTGCTTATGGAGCTGTATGTAGCTAAACCTCCCTTTTTGTGTCCGAATTTAGCGTTTCTAGTTGCCCGTAGGTGAAGCATGTTGAAGCCATGCAATGCCGTCGGTGCTTCACTCCACGTTTCTTGGAGTGAGATTATATCAAATTTTTGCAGGTAAGATTGCAGTTCCGGGTCCGAGGTCTTATCTTCCAGCCCATTGATATTCCAGGAGCAGATTTTCAGTGTATTTTTTTTGAGTGGGAGTGCATGCCTTTCAGAATGTCACTGTCTTCCGGTTTTTATGTTTATTGTCCTGGTAACCATGCTCCACTCTGGTGTTGGTCTGCTTCTGTCCGCATATGCCCTAAGTGCAATGTGTTCTCTATTCCCCCTGTGCTCTGTGCTGTTGCTACGCGCCCCTCGCAGCACTGAGAATGATCGTGGGCTCGGTTGTCCAGAGCCGGGGTTTTCTTCTTGGTACTCAGGTTTGGCCAACAAGGGGTCAGGATACCTCGGTTTTTCGAGTGGCTGGAGTTTTATGCCCCAGTCATTAAACCTATTTGTTTCCTTTAGGATTTGGACAACTAGGTGTGGTGTAACCCAGACTGTTTTCGTTGACTCTGTGCATGGGCGGTCAGGCGATTCATGAAACTCAACTGACTCCAGGTTAGTGGTTTTTATGTTCTTTAAAGAGTTGATGGACTTTAATAAGGGCAAAATGTTGCCTCTGTTTAATATGTCAACCCGTCCCTTTGATATATACTCTGGGTAAAACATAATTGTAGTTGTTGTACCAGACTGTCCTGTTTGTGAGACCTGAGTATTCTCTGTCTCTACTGAGACCTCTGTTAATGGTGATGGCCTCCGCACTGGTATAGTCAGGTCGGGAAGCTGGCTGTTTGCTGAAGCTTTCTCCATGCTCTGCCCTGTTGTTTTAGTTGTCTCCCCCTTCCTGCAAGTGCTTCTTTGTTAGACTATTTTCTCTCCTACTAGCTCCGGCGGTCCATTTGTTGGTAATGTTGTAGTTATCTATGGTTCCCCTTTCATGCTCCTGCTGTTGGTTCCCAGTTTGTGTGCCAGACCATCAGTAATTGAGTCATTGACAATTGTATGCACAGTTATTTCCAGTGCCTTATCCTGGATTGAACTCTTTTCCTCTTCCCGACCCGGGGCCGCGTTTGCTTCTACAAAGATTGATTATTTGATCGTCCGTAGGTTCGGCCCAGGGACTGTATATTTCATCCTTGCTGTGTGGCAGTGCCTGGATGGGTTTTTGGTTTCGCCCCTTCCTCCTTTGTTTTCTCCGCTGTTTGGACGATAACTGCGCACCTTCTGTCGGTTCTTGATCTTCCGGGGATTTACTGGATTGAGTGATATTACTCGTCGAGGCTGCTGCTGTTCCTTCGGCTAATACACCGCTGTTTGGCCCTGAAGTGGGTAATGTGGTAAATGAATGATGCACAGTCCACTGTGTAAGTTAAGATCCTTTATTGCAAGTTCCTTCCAGGTCAGGTAGACAGGTTAAGATCATAAGTAAAACCTAAGGAAGACCCCACCAGGAGCCAGCTGTTAGCAGCTCAGCCTGAGATGACCAACTGCCACAGTAAGTTAGAAAGAGGCACTGTGAGCCAGAGGGACACCCAGGCATTCTATGATGTCACAGATATCATAATACAGTCTATCCAGAGAAGAACAGTGGAGAGGACATTTACTACACATCCTCTTCCCTTATGGAGTAAGAACAGAATAAAGAAACAATCGTCAAAATACCTTAAATGCAACATCAACAGGAAAGTACACAATTGAGATGAACCAAAAGTAATAATGTACGACCTGAGACGACGCTAGCATGAGGTATCATTAGCAGAGAAAAGAACAAAGAAACAACATTATGTCACAATATGCCTCATCCCCCTCCCTTAACGAAACAGCATGGTTTCGAAAAAACAAGACGAACAGCTAAGTTAGCTGGTGACACTCATAACCTCCCCACACTTGGGTACACCACAGGGTAAACACCCTAGAAATAAAAATGAGTGTAGACTGGGCGAGACACAATAGGGGTAAGATACACTTAAGATAAACCAAGAGATCAAACCCCTTTAACAAGAATTCACCAAAGAAAAAAAAAACTACCCCTGATAAAGATATGCTGACACTAACGTATGGTAAATTCACAGCAAAAAATCTTACCAAATTGAAGCCCTGGCCAGTAGCTGCAAGAAGGTAGACTTCGACAAGAACATAGTGCACAAACAATCTCCACCAAAAGCAGGGGACAGCGCATAGTATGGAGAATGGACTTCCCGCAAACACTGAACCTCCCCTGAAAAGGGTACACCGCAGGATAGTAACCCTGGGAACAAAAATGGGGCATGGACTACCCTCAAACAGTCATCCTCCCCTGAAAAGGGTACACCGCAGGACAATAACCCTGGGAACAAAAATGGGGCATGGACTACCCGCAAACACCAACCTCCCCTGAAAGGGTACACCGCAGGACAGTAATCCTGGGAACGAAAAATGGGGCTTGGACTTCCCGCAAACACCCAACCTCCCCTGAGAAGGATACACCGCAGGACAGTGATCCTGGGAACAAAAATGGGGCATGGACTACCCGCAAATACCCAACCTGCCCTGAAAAGGGTACACCACAGGGTAAGGACAATAACCCTGGGAAGAAAGATGGGGCATGGACTACCCGCAAGCAGACAATCTACCTTAAACAGGGTACGCCAAAAGACATAACATCCCCCTATAGGCAAAATTGGGCAAAAACTACACACATGCACACAACAATAGGGCATGGACAACCCCCAAAGACATCACCCTAGGAAACAGAAATGGGCGTTGACTACCCACAAGCACACAACCTCCCTTAGATAGGGTAAACCTACACTGGATATACAACAAAACTAGAAAACTAACTGTCCGCAAATGACACTATGTTATACACTGAACACACCCCACCAAATTAAAGTACAGTGGTATACAGGACATGAATGATGAGAACAAACGTAGTAATCACAAAGCACTAGTTCAGCACCGGCGAGTGGTTTCTCACCCGGGATCCTTACACACAGACCATACACCAAACAGGACATGTATTAAGTCAACTTGCTATGTCCCGGTAGAAGACTTGCGGGTCGATGCATTGTTGGTACTGCTGCCCGCACAGCCATCACAGCTCCTGGAGCAATGTTCTTGACTCTCCTCGTGAACTTCGTCAGGAGCATGGTGAACAACAGCAGGCAAGACCAGGAAGGCCAGACTAAGCACCTCAGCGAATACGAAGTTATGCTCTTGGTGCTGGTCAAGTAATGCACTAGACCGTACAATAACGCTGGTAAGCTGGAAGGCATTACTCCATGTGGACATCTCCGACAGTGGAGAGGACATTTACTACAGGTAAGTCCCCCTCCTCTGCAGCCTGCCTCCCATCTGTTGTCTGGGCCGCACTTGCTGTTAGCTTAACCGGGGCCGTTGGACCCTGGGCTTTTCTTGGCTTTGTTGTTAGGTGATTACTATTGCTGGTGTAGGCCACACCAGGCTCTGTTCGGGCTGGCACTGCTTTCCTAATGTTGGCAGGGAGGTTGTCCAGTGCTAATGGTAATGTTGCTAGCTTGTCGACAATTGTTACACAGGTGCAGCTAGCCTGGGCGAATTTTGTCTCTGACAGAGCCCTCTTGATCAGGTTGTTAAGGTCTGCCAACTTGTCGTCTATACCGTCGACAAAAATGGAGAGTGTATTGAGGACTGACAGCTGGAGGTCCATCTTGTCTGAATGGTACTGCAGTGCATTCACAGACATTTGCATTGTTCGCAATAAAGTACACCAGACGTCGTCTTTGCTTTGTCTCTTAGCTTTTTCACTGTCGGATATTGGATATTGTTATTTCTTATTTCTGACTTGCCTCCAGAGGCTATGGGGTAGGACGCAACCAATTCCTCCAGTCTTCAGGAGTAAGATATGATAGCTCAGGTTCAGTTCCGTGAGACGTTACTGATCCTATTGGAGCTTGATTTGTGTTACAGACTAGTTGGGCTGTTTGAGCTGGTTGAGCTGAGATAGAGAGAGAGACTAGACCCGTTTGGATTTTCCATGGCCATCATGTGTTGACGGTATTTCCCCGACGTTGGTATTTTTTTGTATATTGTAGGAGACTTTACTGTCTCCTGTGCTCATGTTTACTTTGCACGCCTCCTTGTGCTTATGTGACCCCAGACTTTCCGATGAGTCTGGCTCAAAGGTGCCCAGGGTGAGGCGATTTTCATTACAGTTATCCTCTGTTCTAGCCTTTAGTAGCTTATCCCGTCGCTGTAGGGAACCATGAGAAGCAATGCTAAGCTCCTGGTTTCCATCAATTTCCACGTTTCCTTCCTGCACTTGTGGGAAGATTGTGTTTGAGGATCCATCCTTGACGTGCTTGTCAGAGATGCTGTTATGGTTATAGGGGACGCAGGGGATGCAGTTATTGGTCGTTTCCTCCTTTTTTTCCTCCGTACCTTCTTCTCCACCCTCTGTTGTTGATACTCTGTGGCTGGCTGCCAGTCCGGGCGTGTTTTGCTTGCACTCATTGTCTATTACAGTGGTGGTAAGGGAGGGCTTCACCGGATGGATCAGGGCATCGTGTCCCAAGTGATCGCCTTTCTCAGGTCCCTGGAGTTTTACCTTCTTAGTTGTGGCTGAAGCGACCTCTCCCTCCTTAGCGCTCAAGTCTCCGCTAGCGCTACCATAGCTTTTGCCGCAGACTGCTAAATTTCTGAAGTCTAGCCCCCGCTGCTGCCATTGCTGTTGCTCTACCAACTGTTGTTCCATTTGATGTGCATATAGAGGTTGGAGTGGCTCGGAGAGATTAGTTACTTTGCTGCTGTTTATACACAATACCAGGCCGGCATCTTTTAGGAACGAAAACTTTGTGTAGATTTTGGGTTGGTAGCATGGCTTAGTCAGACTTGGGTCTCTGCATGTACTGCTTACTGTCCCGCTTGTCGAGGTATCGGAATTGGAGTTGGTAATGAATGGAGAAATTAGATTGAAGACTTCACCGTTTATCCTTGCATCTGCCTCGGTGCCTCCCTTATTTAGTGACTTATTTAGTGACTGTTTGGCTGCTCTCTTCATTCTTTTGGCAGGGTTTGCTTGAGCTGGCTGCCTTGTCTTTCCAGACCGCATTATTGCGATGCTGTAAGCTCTTAGATTGAGGTAGCTGTCTTGACTATCTATTGCCTGTCTGTTGACTGTCTATATGGCCACCGTCTTCCTAGTGTCAAGTTTTTTTTTTTCCATTGCTGGTGTCAATGCTGATGTCAATGCTGGTGTCAATGCTGGTGTCAAGCCTCCCGTTTGCTCATACGCTTGTTTTTAAGTCTCTCTGGGTACTTTCTGGCCGCTTCTCATTACTGAGCCAGACGGGGAGAAGGGGACAGCTGAAGCACAACTGGAATGGCACCCAAACTCCTTGCAGGCTGACTTCAGGGGTGTCTCCCGCAACTCTGTCCTGCTCGTGCCCCGGCCAGGTATCTCAGCTGCTGTGTGGAGGCTGTTTGCTGGCTGTGTGGGGGCTGTATGGGTGCCCGCAACCGCTGTCACGCCAAACAACCCCCCCACCAAGGTCCTGCTTTCTCTGCCTCAACCTCAGCTGACAGAGACTGGGCAGAAAAGTAACCACGGGCCTCACCTCTGAGCTTCTGTTGCCGATCCTGCCCAGCCGGTTCCTTTCCTCCTCGCTGTTCTTTACGATCGGGCTAAGCTCAGCTTTAGTGGCAGCCGCGACCCACTGCCACAGCCCCCGCTTCAGTCACTGCTTCAGTCACGGAGTCACGGAAGCAGGGCCAGGAGCGTTCGTGGGTTCAGGCAGGCAGGCAGGGAAGCAGAAGTGCTGGTGGGCAGGCCAAACCGTCGAGTGCCGAAGCTGCCGCTAGCCTTTGATGCACCCTTCCTCCGTGCAGCCCGTGCGGTCCTTTGCCTCTCACTTCGCCACAATCAGCTCGCTTGCCGGTGCCGGTGCCGGTGCCGGTGCGAACTGCTCCTCTCCTCTCCACTCTGCTGCTGTTTGCTCCGCCGCCAATCTGCGCTGAGCTCTCGGCTCATGTGAAAACCTGTACTGGAATCAGTGGATTTGACAGCAATCTGGCCCAGTACATAGAGTGGGATATGTTACTTACCACGTCCCAGCTGTCAAGGGACCAAAAGGCAGACCATCAGGGGGATTATGTATATGGATGGGAACCCATCTTGGTTTGGGGGTCAGGAGGATGGACACACATTGCCCCGATATTATCTGTATTCTCTTGTCAACTGGAAACGTTGTAAAATTGGCACTTATTAATATCTACTCTCGCCCAGTACAATACGGAGGGACCTCTCCGACTCTGGAATCCTTAAGTAGTTTTTTGACAAGACTTCCAGGTAATGTTGATCTCCTAATCGGTGGGGATTTCAATTGTCATTATGAACCCCTCAATGGCATTTCACAATCCATCACTGCAGATGAGGACGCAGTTTGGTCAGTTCCACCTCCAAATATAAGGGATGGACCCCAGTGGTGCTCCAAATGATCTCCCTCACACTAACATTCTCTATAAGGGCTTGTAACGGGCGTTTCCCTAAAGATAACCCATGCCAACCGACGTTTGAAAGAGCAGGCCAGACTTCGACAATTGATTATTTTTTAATTAGCACAGATCTCTGGCAAAAAGTTCGAGATTTTAGCATTGTGAAACGCATTGAAAGCGATCACAACCCTTTGGTTACCCTTCTAGATATTTGCCCAAGTGACGTAGATCAAGGCTCTGAAAACACCTATGGTAGCGAGCTCAGAGTCGGGCCGGAGGAAGACGTATTCGCTGGGCCAAAATCACCCAATCTACCGAAACAATGGCAAGAATGTACAAAAGTATAATTCCATTGTTAGAAAAGGTAAGCCTTGTTTCAGAAAATTCCCCTAATAACGCCAGCTTGGAGGAATTGGGAGAAATCCACCAGGAAATGGTTCTAATTCTGGCTGATTTCTTTTTTAACTCTAGGCCTAATAAGAGTAAACAACATGGCGATAAGAATCCATGGTTTAATAGGGGATGCAGAGCAGCGAAGAATTCTCTTTTATTATCTCTCAAGGAGGATAATCGTCCACGTATTAAGGAAGCTAGAGCAGCTTTTAAAAAAATTCTTTTATATACAAAAAAAGAGTGGGAAGCAGAAAGATGGCAGAGTATCAAGTCTGCGTTAGAGGAAAAGGATGCCAAAACTTTCTGGAACTTGGTACACACCGGGAAGCCTGAGGGCAAATCTACCATTGATCCAAATATCTCTGAAGAAGCATGGCGCTTATACTTCAAAGACTAATATTCAAACCACTCAGTGGAAGCAAGTGAGCCCCCAGCTATTATTTTAAACCCCGATCCCACATGGCATATACCACCCTGTACAATTGCTGAGGTACAGCAGGCCCTAGCTAAGGTTCAAAGGAATAAAGCGCCCGGCTTGGACAGGATTCCCGGTGATTTGTATAGAGAGGAACAAGGAGTGTGGGCGCCTTATTTACAACTTTTATTTAACGCAATTTTAAGGGGTCTCCCGGCCCCCTGCACTTGGGCGGGGCTGAGATTATCCCTATTTATAAAAAGGGCTCGCCTCTGGACCCGGCAAATTATAGGCCAATTAGCCTTATTGATGTATCTCAAAAGATCTACGTCAGGGTCCTACTTCAACGGTTGCAAGATTGGATGGGTGAGCAAGATATTTTGACCCCGCTTCAAGCAAGCTTTAAGGCCAAGACATCAACAATAGACCAGCTATTCCGCCTACAACTAATTCATTGGAAGCAAGTAGTGCTGGGAGGCAGAAGTCTATACCTAACCTTCGTAGACTTAAAATTGGCATTTGATATGGTGAACCGTAGCCAGCTTTGGAGTATTTTGCTGGCTATGGGGGTTCCACCATATCGTTGTCACCAGCTTAAATTACTACATGATGGTGCCTTTGCGAGGGTAAGGTATGGAAGGAATGGCCAATTGACGGTCCCATTTCCTGTAGAAAAGGGGGTTAGGCAGGGTTGTGTGCTCGCGCTGACCCTCTTTTCTCTTTTTTTAAACGGGCTGGTGGGTGACCTTCTTGCCAGCGAGGATATAGACTACCCGAAACTGGCATCTCGCAGTTTTCCCGCACTTATGTTTGCGGATGACACGCTGCTGCTCTCAAAGTCACCTATGGGCATGCAGCGTGTCCTAAACGCATTTTGCCAGTTTTGCAAAAAAATAAATCTTGTGGTCAATATCAATAAAACCAATTATATGGTGTTTAATGCCAGTTCCATTAACTGCTGCCATCCAATAATGGAGGATAGACCCCTGGAGAGGGTTTCCGTCTTTGAATATTTAGGACTCACGTTCAATGACAAAATGGGGTGGGGCCCGCAGATTGAAAAGGCTAATTTGAGACTGAAGCAGGCTATGGGGGGAATCCTGAAAGTTCAAAAGAATTGTTTTGTTAAAACCATCCGCCCACCTATGGAAATCTATAAAGTGCAAGCCACGGCAGCATCGCTCTATGGGGCGGAACTGTGGGGGCATAGATCTGTTAGCACCCTCACACTAGCAGAAAATAATTTTCTAAGGCAAATTTTAACCCTGCCAAAAAATACTCCATTAGTACCGCTTAGAATGGACCTTAACATCCTACCAATTGTTGATGTTATTGCAACACGCCCATTGCTCTATTGGCGATGGCTGTGGTCCACTCCCGAGCTAGGTAGCTATAGGGAAGAATTGAGAGCGGTAATGGCAACATTAGGAGCAGGTAGCTTACCTTGGTTAGCCTTTATAAGACACTCTTTCTGTGCAATAGGTATGGAAAACCTCTGGACAGATCCGGAAGGCTCACGTCGGGAGATATAAAAAAAAAACTGAAAATTTCACTCAAAGAGTTTAGGCTGATGGAAATGTTTAGGACTGTTAAATCCACAAGTCTTACATATGGGTTCCTTGATTTCAAGTCCCATCATGAATTCGAACAGGTGATTGATACTATTCAGCCGACTTTGGACAAACAGCTTTTTCTTCAGTTAAGATATGGCACTCTCCCACTCCTTGCAATAACTGGCAAGTGGGCGAGTACCCCAAATTACCTCTGCCCTGGATGCCTATTAGAAGAGGAAACAGTAGTTCACGTAGTACTCTTCTGTGTGGCATATAAAAAACCTAGGCAGAAATGGTTAATACAATTGTGTAGGAGCATGGATATCAGGCACTATCCTGATTTTTTCAGGATCCTAACAACAGATACCAATCCAGTTTATGTGGCTTCTATAGCAAAGTTTCTGCACTCCATGTGGCTAATTCGTAGAAATTTGCAAAAATTGGACCAGGTTCATTAGTGGTATTACTTACCCGCTATCCTGTAACAGATCTACTGAGTATCAAATATATGGTGTAGCAGGGTCTAGAACAAGTACTAACTAGCATGGGATCGGAAGATTAGGGTGACGATTATAAATTCCTAGGTAACTTACTTATATTTTAAGATGTTTTACTAATATTAATGATTTTTATATAACTCTTAATGATTTTTATATAATTTTTTAATATGGTTGTATTATGCCCGAAACTCCAAATGTACGTAAAAAATATCTTTTTGCTGGTAACCATGATATGATCTGTATAGTAGTTTTTTTAATGAAATGTGCTTTTATGGTTCTAAATCAACCACAATAAAGTTTTTTTGAATGAATTGAATGAAACAGGACCTTTTTTTCTACAATCTTTGGAATACAATTAGCAAATGGTGATTTTTTTTTAAATGTTATCTTTATTAGACTGACCACTAGACAACTGCCAAGAAACTGGAAATGGAATAATGTTGTAGTTGATGTAGGAGCCATCTCCTTTTAGTTATGCCAAATAGAGATCTAATAATGGATCCACTTTAAATTTAGAGGGAGAAAGCAGACACGTTGTGCCACCTACAAACCTCCATGTTGAATCAGTCAGCTTTAAAAACAGACTGATTTTCAACATGTTAGCCAATGACCTTGGATGAGATATGAGAAGCCACCTCAAGCTGCCAGCTGAAAGATATTCTCCTTGCCTTCCTCCTCAGGTCAGGAAGAATCATTGGCGTTTCCACTGGGCATTTCCCCAAGCCTGGGAAGGTGTAAATGTGTTTGTATTTATATAGCGCCTTCTACCCAGAGGTCTCTGTGTAAAGTGAGCCCTCATTGTAGAGTGACGTTACGGGAAATCCCAGTGATTTCTTTAACTGGAATCCCAACAATTGCTGCTGGCTGCCTCTACATGTATCATTAGGCAACCAAGCAGGGCCACCTAGCGTCCTGTAAATGAGCCTGGTGGTAACTCTGTGACAACTCTGATCTCTGCCATTGTGCTGCCATCGTTCCGCCATCTGAATTAACAGGCGGTCCTACCTGTGCTGAATATGGTGAGACTTACTTCTTTTAGGATTTAAATCTGGGCATAATCTTAATACTGTAGGAAAGGCACAATAGCCTTAGTATCTTCATCCTCCCTTATTATGAAATAAAGAGCTTTAGCATAAACTAGTTATTCTGGTCGTTAGTTACTGTTTTATATGTTGTGCTTCAACATTCATTAACTATTAACACATTTGTGATGTTGCTTTCTCAGGGTCAAGGAGAGAACAGATTTAACAGAGGCCTTCAAACTGAATCCAGTCTACCTCCAACATAATCACCAAGAATGCGGTAATTATTTACATTTTGTGAAATCGTGTCAGTTCATCCAGATACAATCCATTTTTGTTTTTACCATTTTTCGAGCACATATAATGACATAAAAGTTTCAGGGAGCTAGAAATGCTAAACAAACCAAATCAATTCCATACGAATCGAAAAATACGAAACCTTACAGGAAAAAAACATCGGCCATCAAATAAAAAGAACATAGAATCTGGAAATCCATCCCAGGGTCATTCAATAAAAACAAAAACAACTTAAATACTGAAAGTGTCATGAGATACTTCTCAAGACATAAATCAACATGCATTTCAGAAACATGAAAAACTGCAATAAATTCGAGCAGTTTCTGAAAACCTTTCCATAAAAGCGCACACACAACTATGAAGTATTTGCCACCCAGACTCTCAAGAGTCTTTTGTGAGATTTTCAAATGTCTGTTTGAATTGCTCTAACTCTGCCACGTAGGAGGGGGGTTGGGCCCACAATCACTGTCCACATCACACCTTGGGATGAATTCTCTTTTTGGGGTTTAGCTTTCTTAGCCCCCTGCAAAATATAGAAAAGAATGTCACGGGGAAATTGAGGTAAATATTTGGAACAGTTTGGGGCCTGCACAGCATTTCTCTGACATTTTAAAGTATACACACACGTACACATAAAATTGCTTCTGAGAAATAAATATGGCTTGGACAGGTGAGTGTGCCAGCGCCACCACAACATTGACCGGAGGTTTTAGGGTGTGACCACTGTCAAAGATTACACCCAGATTCCTAAATGACTTCACGGATGGGTGCTTTGCTAAAATATACCTGTCAATATAATAGGAGAGTGCTGAGTCAGCTCTACTCAAGTACACGACCTCTGTGTAATCACTATTCTGCTAATGACCATTCCCCTGCATCCAGTTCTGGTGGGGCCAGCACCCTCAACAGTTTCAATAGAACCCAAAGTAGGGTGAGCACGAACTGGGATTTGCCAACACGCCGATGGCACTGAAGACCATGGTCTTCGATCACTTGGGCTAGAAGGAACACATAGGGAGGAATTAAGAGCGGGGAAAGGGATGATCCTTGAGCTAATCCAAAGTACAGAATCCTTTTGAGCCCTGCCTGTAAGGAAAGTGTGAATCCGGTCCAAAACCTGCCTCTCAATTTCTATAGAACAGACCTTGCATCGAAGGAGGTTTGTATGGTCAATGGTATCAAAAGCTGCTAACAAACAGATCCAGCAGAATCAACACAGCTCTCTCAGTTCCATAAAATGGGCAAACCCCAAATAAAAGCAAAAGGTGGTTTATTACTTTTCTAAATAATGCTGGAGTTGGGCAGTGGCTTCAAGGCCCATCATTTAAAAAAAATAGAAGTGAGTCTTTGTCTGTGGTGCATAACTTTCACTGGATAGAGGTCAGCAGATAATAAAAGGTGAAAAACAATAACTGGTTTAAGAATATTGGGTTGGATGCCCGCCTTACAAAAAGCAATAGAAAAAGCAACTTGATCCTTGGTTGAACATTCAAACTTTTAGTTAAATAAAGTTATAGGAAATACAACCAAATGGTAATTGGAAGATTACTTATCCATGTTACGCTATGTCATGTTATGGATCACTTGAATAGCACATATTCACCATATCAGTATCTCCTATCTCTGTTGAAAGGGATGCAAGTATAACAATTATTATCCCACTTGGCCTTAGGGAAGGGAAACAATGACGGGTAGGACTGTGGTCAAAAAGAATGATCTTTAGTATTCTTTCCAGGATGTAAAAAATGTGGATTTCATTAAAGGAAATAGGAAGTGCACGCAGAAGAGTGGGTGCTAAGGCAGAGAAGAGCAGCTGTGAATCTGGGCCTTCCTGATTTGACCTATTTTTAGTTCAATTGAATATGAGGAGTGTATGAACTGATTACTCACATTTCTCACTAGTCAGAATGCAGAAAGGGGTAAGATTTTGCATAGGTTAACAGTACATTAGGCACTATTTATTAATGTTAAAAAATAAATTTGGGGGTAGATAACTTAATATTAGCGGCCTTATTATGCAAAATATGAAGGAGGATTCCATAGGGATTTGTGTATGTTTTTTTAAGTTCAAGAAAAAAATTATTTGATATAAAAAGGAAAACAAGGTGTCAATACAAAATACAGAAAAAGTATAAAATATTGAAAACTGTGGTAAACAATGCGAGCAATAAAGTTATAAATAGTAGCAAGAGGAAAATCCGGGAAATAGAGCTAAAAAAAAAGAAAAAAGGAAAGAAAAACATTAGTTATATAAACATGGAAATACGTAGGAGGAGTATAAAAATAGTACAATAAAGAAAAGATGGAATGTAATGAGCATTTAAGGAGGTTTAAGGACTTCTTGCTGCGAAGGCAGTGGGCGAAACAATCGATTAGCACAAACATCTAAGTAAAGCGTGATAGGGAGCCATAAGTCCATACGTTTTGTAGCCATGTGAGCCAGGAAAACAAAAGCAGTATCTAGTCTGTGATTATGGCAAACGTTAAACCACCACACCTTAAAGGAGATGTTGGAAAAGTGCTTCCAATTGGCCGTTATCTATTGAAATGCAGCAGCTAACAATAAATCAATAATCTGAGGCTTTAGTTCAACATCGTCCCAACAAGGGGAGAGACTGCCTAAAAAAACGTTAGCACGAGAGAAAGGAATACCTATATGGTGTGCTACGACACCTGACTACAGTGGAGCGGGATATTGTTTTTTTGTTATATGTGCTAAATATAAATGAGTGAAGGTATATTAAAAAGGGCCAGTACTACTCCGTTCAAGACTTTATTCCTGAGCGTCTGAACCCTAAATAAAACAAATGTGGCACCTATGCCCAATTAGGAAGGCTTTGGTGTCTCAAGAAGTGTGATATATTAATATTATTTTAAAAAAAGTGTGCTATGTGAAAGAAATTATAAAGTAAACTAGGTCTACATGTTTCAACCAATATATAAAAATTCTTTGGTTTTCGTCAGGACCGTGTGATTTACAAGGGGAGGTACGTACACGCTAAGGCGCGCCCTGCCCACATGTAATTTGCAGACCACAAATAAGGGTCTGAATGTAAAAGTGTGTTCAATCCTGGATTCAGGAAAAAACCTGTGGAAAGGAAAGAAAAAAAGGGGAAACGGGATTGGGATTACGTACTTGGGGAGACTTAACAAGGATACACAAAACATTTATAGTGCTTGCTGTGATCACTCCATCGGGTAGCTGTCTATAGTGCTTAGTCACATAGGCAGTAATAGTTTACAGTGGGTTTAAGTTAAAAGTTTGCGCATCAATTGGTACCTTGTATGGGAGACATTGTCTATGAGGTACCAATCAGTTTGAAGTTGGTGTGAAAAGTGAGTGAACTTAATTAGATAAAGAAGACATGGTGAACTACTAGTGAACTCAGCGGTCATGCATCATATTTGTGCTGGGAGCATAAACGTTAGGTTTCTTAAGATTAACTGGCAAGCTGGTCATTAATCGGTCAGTTATCTAGGTGAGTGTAAACATAATGTTTATTTTCACATTGCTTACACTTAAAGCGGTTACTGTCGCATCCTGGGCTTCGGATGAACCAAGACGGCGATTCTCCGTCACCTAAGTAATTTAAAAAATGAGCATGAGTTGAATGAGATCCCATAGGCAATAAGCGTGCTTGTCCAAGTCCAAAGAACTCGGGATCGGTGCATTAACACAGCGCTTTGCCCAGGAGTTCCCACCTCACATTTGTACTTGTAAATTCTCTTACTCTCCCTCCTGTTATAACCATAACGAAATTGGCCAGGACGTGGTGAGATCATGTTCCGGATTTGTGTATGTTAATGGCAAAATAAAGAGTTCCACATTCGTCAAGCTTGCATTCATTTGATGCAAACATCCCAAATGAGCACATATACGCTGTGAGATAGAGTAGGAGCCTTCAAAGCTTTTAAATTTGATAAGTACAGGGGAGGACATCTCCTGAGATCTAATCACCCAGTATCAGTTCTAAATCGATTTTAACTTCATTGTCTTTGTCTACTTCTGAGCGAAATGGATTTGTTTTATTTCTGTGGGCCTGCATGCAGGATTTCAGAGGCCTGCACTCTTGCCTGCTACGATATGGTTTGCCTTATCGGTAGAAAGCTTCAGCCACTAATCACACAATCACACCTTGATTCCCAGTATACACAGAAAAAGGTTGCAGCTTTTATGTCCAAAGAAGTATCATCAACTTTGGGGACGAACTGTAAGCCACAAGCAAATGAAAGTTGCACTAAGTGCCACATAAATATTAAACAAACCTAGCAATAGAACAGACCCTGGTAGCAACCAACACATGCTGTTCAATCTCTGAGGCTTAAAGGAACCCAGAGTGAGTGCTTGTGGCTTCACTAAGAAAAACAAAAATCAGGCCACCTAGTTTAAATGAATACCTCCTTGGTAAGTGTTGATAGTGTCAAATATGACTTACACAGCTTATAAGAAACAAGATCAGAGTATTCACATTGTTCTTGACCATCTCCACCGAAGAACACCCACAAAGATAAAACCCAATGGCTTCTGTGCCCTGGATGGGATGAAAGGCCACCTATCTGTCATTGAGGATGTTCAAAAATTCTAGAGTCATCAACACCACCGCATTTGGAAACACTTCATTAATATTATAGTAGAGGGAGCAACAAATGTTTGATAACAGCATATCAGCATTTTTTTATTCTTTGACCGTGCTGTGCTTTACTTCAAGCCTAGTTTCCAGATATCGTAGTGCTTGCCTCCCAACATGTCCAGTCAATGCACATTCTCTTTCTTGCTTATTCCTACATTATAAAATAAAAGTGGATGGTTTTACTGGCAAAGTGAAAGTGCCATTCTCAGTTTTATTTTATCTGCCATCACAAGTATGTAATGTTCATGAGGTCCGTGTGGGGCCCAAAGCGTGCCATCCAAGCAGCCATGAGTTGTTAGAGTGAAAGCCCAGCCACATACCCCATTAAAGCATTGACTACATTTGTTCAGTCTCCACTTTATTTACAATAATCAAGGAAAGGGAATAAAACTGTGACCTGCAAACCATCACTGGATACTAGTAATCCAATGGAAGTGTTATAATAGTTCACATTTTTATCACATACTTCCACTACATAGTTAATGTATCCCTCTAACTGTACTGGGCCCTCTCCAGTAAGACGGATCAAAGCAGTACCTTTACCACAGAAACAAATGGTCCTCCGATGGCTCTTTCTCTGGCAATAGGAGTGGTGGGAATTAGGGTGTCCAAAACACAATGCTAGCCATCCAATGATGACCATTAATTGGTGACCAACTCTCAAGTTTAGGATCAGGTTCAAATAACCACTCTCGGGACCATGCAATAGAAATAAAGTATTGCAATGGGAAATCAAACCTCCCAAAGAAGTAGTCTAACTGAAATTATGCACACTAGGAGCTCTGCTACAGCAAAACAGAATTAAAAATGAAGCAGAACTTGATACTCTGAAAAGATTCCCTGAATCCCCCTACACCGCTTTTAAATGTATGTAAAAAATGGCACAGTTCAATGAGAGAACATCCGAAAGCAATAATAGTCTTAGATTATTTAGATAGTTTGGTTAATGTATTAATGATCTGAAATCAATACCGATAAGTAATCTCTTAAGTGTTTCAGTCAGGAATATTACTGCCTGTAGTACAAGACTACACAATGAGTCAGAAACTCAAATCCAAAGATGTTGGTTCATAACAGTCATTAGATACAAGGTTACAGATTCCTACCACCATTAAAGGCAGAATGATGGTTCATTTCTCTAAAAGCACCCAAAGGTTCTAAAGCATAAGGCATCATAGGAATCAAATTAAAGTCCACTAAGGGCGAGTCAATTAGCAAAAAGGGGGAATAAGGCAAAATCAATTAGTTAGGAAACGAATGATTCCAGCTCAACTGCTTAAGGAAACAGTATCGGCAAAAGACAGTCCAAAAGAAGAGATACGGGTGGTTTATACAATCATAGGAAAACCGTTCTGTCCACCGACATAGGAAAATGTATCACCTGTAGCTCTTTCAAAGGAAAGAAAAAGCATGGTATGAAGTATGTCTTTAATGGAAAAAATGGCATAGCCTCATAAAAAAAAGGAAAAGAAAAGGTATAGTGTTTGTTGTTGCCCTTCCTATGGGTTTCTTCTTTTATAGCCTTTATGTTGCTTAAGTGATGTAGCATCACTCCAATAGTCAGTCCATTGCATGATTAGTTTATGTATGAAAACACCAAATGCAATTTAGTTGTTCATGCTTACTTTCCCATATTGATCATGAGAAAGAACTGGTTTTCCGAGTCTTACAGGTTTGTCAACGGTAAGAAGTTTACATTGGATCAGTCCATAACATTGAGCTATAGTTTACTTTCCCATCAGACTATTTCACAATGAACTCTAAAAGAATGTCCTTTAAACGTGAGATGATGCATGTACTGAGCAAAGAAGGCAATATTTGCTGAAATGCCAAGGGGCCATTGTACTTGGCTATGGGGGAAAATGCAGTTTAGGAAAGAACACATTTGAGAAGCCCTTAAATGCATATGTCAACTTCAAATGAATTAAGTTTTATTCGAACAAATAAAATCCATTAAATCATCTTTTCATAATTAGAGAAAAATAGTAATACTTCATCAATGTATTATTACACAAAATTGATTAACGTTAACTATGGCCTACTGCCACAATTTTCAACATCTCTACATGTAAATTATTCTTAAAAATCTTTTCTTCTTTTTTATGATCATTGTGGTCTCTACTATCACATTTATAAATTTCAGATTCCTAACAAATGTTGTTACATAATTGCACCACAATCTATTCATGATGCATTTCAATGTAAGGCTATAGAAATGCTAAGCCGCATCATTAGAATAATTAGTTTAATCAGTAAATGAACAATAAAACATCTTTTTCATAAGTCATCTTGTTATGGGAGCCTGTTAATAAGCATTATAATCATTTTCCAATTAATTTCTCTTGTTCTAACACTTTCAAACACGCTTTACCGGTGCTCTTACTTCACTTGTCTCAACTGCTGTGTCACTTCATTTAACATGTGCAATGTGCATGTTCCTCTCACTAGAATCAGTAAATGTGTTATGTAATATGTTTTGAAATATTTCACGTCATCACTAGATAACAGTAATAGATGTAGTTTAGTGACTAAGGGCCTGATGAAGAGTTTGTCAGACAAGGTACTCCCCGCAAATGTGACAGAATAACCTGTCTGCCAAATCCTAGGTCCAACTGCTCTATTTTGAGTTGGGCAGACCGTCAGTTTTTCTGCAATATACAAAACCCAACTATCACAACAAAACAAATCTTTAGGACCATTGAATTCTGAAATGCACTGTACCCAGCTCAAAGAAGAGGCTAAGACAAATCAAAAGATCTGGCGTTATCTGTTTTGCACCACATACTCAGAGCATGGCCAGCACTGCCATCAAATAAGACAAGGCAGTTTCTTTACGGCAATATAAGCAAGGAGATACATAGAGTTACAGATTGCAGCTCGGAGTTATAGATATAGCTTTTTATAGGATCAAGAGACACAACATGTTCCAAATTTCCTTTTGCATATGGAACTGAAATTCCTTGAACAATTCCTGGCTTCAAGTGTGCCACTAGCTACAGATCTTCCAATTCACGCTATGCCACAGTGTCACACAATATCGGCTCTCATCACAGCACTACCCGGTGGTGAGCCAATATTTCGCGGTGGGCTCACAATTCGCTAGAAACCCCTGCAGGGAGCAGATTTCCAGCTTATTGTTTGCTAATTGTAATCAGCTGATGTTCATTACGAGGTCTGAAACCTTCCCCGGACATTGATGCAGAGAATGGAAAAAGTGGCCTCTGGCCCAGGACCCCCGCCTTTCAGCGGGCCTCCTTACGGAGCTGAATATGTTCTTACCCTGATAACTCTGAATAATTGTTAAAAAGATTGTTTGACAAACGCGTTTCCTTTAATGTAATTTTAATGTGGATGTTGTGTGAGTCTATTACAGACATTTTGCAGACAAATGTTGCCTTTATCTTTCATTCGGGATCCATAAAAAAGGTTATTTTAGATCAAAACTGGACCTCACATGTTTATATGTCACAGAGATTATTTGCAGTAATAGCAGTGAGCTGCTGTTGTGTTACAATTTTGAAAACACACCTCTCTAACCCTAAATATTAGATGTAAACACATTTAGAATTTGGACCAGTGTGGCTGTGTGCGAAAGAGCTGAAACTGTATCATATATTCGAAGCCGTTCCGAAAACGGCACCCCAAAATAGTTTGGCCCAGGGCCCCCTAAAATCCTTAAAATATCCCTGCTTCAAAGGCAACCTCAAAAGCTTTGATTTGGTTTTGGAGGGACAGTGAGGCCTTGGAAGCAGCTAATTTAAAAGTGTCTTGCGCTGTGCTCAGCATTAAGCCACACCCCTTCCTCACAAGTAAAACAATTTCACAACTTGGCAGTTCTACAGACATAGAAGCCTACACTGGGATTATAACTCTTGTGGTAATCTGTAGGGTGTGATTCTTTATAAAATGTGATTTCCCGTCTAAATCATGAATGTTGGTATGTATCACTTGGCCTGCATTAAGCATGATACTCCATTGTTTCCCTGCTCTTCCAAAAGGTATTTCTTTGGCTGCATGGAGACTTACAAGTTTCTTTTAATGTATTTTTGGAAAATTATGCTTAAGGCAGTAACATTTTATACTTAGAGTTTTGTGAAAAACACTTAAGTTGATAATACTAAACAGTGTTTTAAATAAAAAAAACATATCTCATCCAAATGTCACCCTCCATTCAGTGGAGCTACAGGTCAGTCAGCGATATGTGAGTATGTTATGTCATGTTAGGCACATTTATAAAGTGCGTGGCTGCCCCAACAATGGGGCGTCCCAGCGCTAGCAGACAGGTGGCCTGAGAGAAGGGCTAGATGGAAGAAAAAAGACAGGTTTTAATACATTTCTTAAATGCCCAGTGATCTTGTGTGCTCCGGGCGGCAAGTGGAATGGAGTTCCGCAGGGCAGGCGCCAGAGCCTTGAAAGAGTGCCCCCCTGCTCTGCACCTGTGCACACAAGGAGTACAAGCCAGATGCAGGTCAGCAGAGCGCAGAGCTTGCAATGGAGCATATGGTGTGCAAAGCCCCTGCAGAATGTGAGGACCCTGGCCATGTAGGATCTTATGTGTGGTGCAGAGAGTTTTAAACTGGACTCTCTGTTCACTTAGCAGTCAATGAAGACAGAAGACAAGATTGGAGGCATGACAGTACTTTGATAGGGCAAAAAAGGATGTGAGACACCGCATTCTGTGCCCATTGGAGTCTTTTAATTACAGTTTCATTCGCACCAAGTAGGAGCCCATTACAATAATCTAGGCACCACTGAACTACAGATTAAACATTCAGTTGGCGGGTGGATGTATTGAAGATCCTCAGATTGGGTTTTAGGCCACGTAAGAGGCCAAAACAAGTGGCTGCCACTTTTTAGCGTGAAGGTCAAATGAGAGGGCCTTATCCATCAGGTCCCCTAGGTACTTGACTGCAATTTTCAGTTGGGGAGTGCTGCCCAAAGCCGTGTGCCACCATTGGTAGTCCCATTTATGGGTGTCACGGCCTACCAAGAGCACCTCAGTCTTAGAAGAGTTAAGTTGTTGACAGTTGTTTGCCATCCAATCCGAAATGGCCAGGACATCTTCACAGAATTTCAGTTAATCTTGATCAGGGTTGTTGGAAAAGATGAATGCCAACTGGGTATCTTTGGAGTAAGATACCATATTAATATTCTCTTTTAAACAACATGGGGCTCAAGGCAGAGCCCTGGGGGACACCACAGCTGAGGGGGTAGATGCTGGACAAGTAGGGGGGGCCACAGACCTGAAATGAGCGCTTGGATAGAAAGGACGCAAACCAAGCCAAGGCCTTGCCTTTGACACCGATCTCTCCCAGCCATTGAAGCAAAATCATGCTGCAGCAGAAGTCTTTTCAGCACATATGATCAAATTGACAGAATAGTATTATTTTGACAAACATCCTTGGTTCACTTCAACTAGAGGGGCAAGATACAAGACAATAAGAAATCTCAAGGGTGGAAAGGCCACATTGTTCCCGCCAGGCAAAGCAAAGAGAAGGGAGTGCGTGGAGGCCATCTAACACAGAAAAGCAAATGCTTGCTAGTGGCATTACTGGGCTCCTGAAGTGGAACTTCCCCAGGGAGCTTCATGTTCTGTTGGCAGTGACAAAATCTGCTCGCAGCTGGCCATACGAATGGTAAATGTAATTATACAATATTGTCCTATTTTTTAAAAAAGATTATAAGTTCCATTTAAGTGGATGGAGCTGATGCACTAGATGCATTGCATCTGTGTGCCTGGCAGTGCGCGGTAAAAGGTCACAGTGTAATGCTCATGTTTAGAGTTGTCTTTCCATCGTCTGATGACGACCAGGCCAGTGTCATGCACGTTCCATTCCCATCGGTTAAATACAGCTACCACAACCAGGGGTATATTCATGCTGGTAGGATGGAAGATGAAACCCATTGTGCCTAAATGAAAGTGGCAATGAGAATTGAAGGGTCATTATGTGCAGTCCACTTCCAACCGTGTGCAATTACAGCTAATTGGCAAGACGTGCACAGTTGTGTCGCCAGGCCTTACTATGCAATTAAAATCATCGCTGACATGCTTGAAAAGGAAAGCTCTCTCCAAACATTTGCCCTGACTCCAGAGCAAACTAGGTGTCATGGCCAAAAAAAGCTATACTGTGTTTTATGGAAGGTAGCTGTGTTTTCCCAAAAAAGGTCCATCTATTATTTTTGCTAGCCTTTTGCTGAGAAAAGTGCTCCATAAATGAGGGTTAAACACTGTCATGTTGTTATGTTATATAAGTTCATAACTCGTATAGCTACTCATGAGTATCCCGGCACGGTGCCTTGTGGGGGAGGGACGGGATACTTTCAGGAGAATAGGTGTGTTTTCAATTTCCTCTTGAACACAACTGGGTCTTGAATGGTATGTAGGGCAAGGGGAAGGGCGTTCCAGGAAGCCAATGCCTTCACTGCAAAAGAGCTATCCCCTATTCTCTGAAACTTGAAACGAGGGACCTGAGCGTAACAAAGGGACAAGGACCGCAGGGGGCGTGCAGGAACAGAAAAAGAAAAACACCTATGCAAGTAAAGAGGACCACAACCATGAAGAGCACGGTGGGCTAAAGTCAATGATTTAAATTTAACTCTATCCACCATGGGGAGCCAGTGGAGAGAACGCAGCTGTGGACAGACCCCTTTCCTAGCCAAAATGCCCAATAAGAGTCTGGCTGCCACAACTAGGGGTTTATTCATGGTGGCAGGATGGAAGATGAAACTCATTGTGCGTAAATGAAAATGGCAATGAGAAATGCGGGGTCATTATGTGCAGTCCACTTCCAACCGTATGCAATTACTGCAAATTGTCAAGACGTGCACTGTTGTTTTGCCATGCCTTACTATGCAATTAAAATCATCGCTGACGTGTTTGAAAAGGAAAGCACTCTCTAAATTATTTGCTCTGACTCCAGAGCAAACTAGAGGTGTCATGGGCAAAAAAAGCTATACTGTGTTTTATGGAAGGTAGCTGTGTTTCCCAAAAAAGGTCCATCTATTGTTTTTGATAGCCTTTTCCTGAGAAAAGTGCACCATAAATGAGGGTTAGACACTGTTATGTTGTTATGTTATATAAGTTCATAACACGCACAGCTACTCATGGGTTTCTCGGGGTGGTGCCTAGTGTGGAAGGGACAGGGTACTTTCAGGTGAATAGGTTTGTTTTCAATTTCCTCTTGAAGTAACTGGGTCTTGAATGGTACGTAGGGCAAGGGGAAGGGCGTTCCAGGCAGGCACCGCCTTCACTATAAAAGAGCTACCCCCTATTCTCTGAAACTTGAAACGAGGGACCTGAGCATAACAAAGGGACAAGGACCGCAGGGGGTGTGCAGGAATATAAAAAAAAACCCTCTGCAAGTAAAGAGGACCACAACCATGAAGAGCACAGTGGGCCAAAGTCAATGATTTAAATTTAACTCTATCCACCACAGGGAGCCAGTGGAGAGAAGACAGCTGTTGACGGACACTGTTGCTAGCCAAAATGCCCAATAAAAGTCTGGCTGCCGTATTTTGAACCACCTGCAACTTCTTCAGCAGGTACCCAGGGATACCAGCTTAAAGGGCATTGGCATAGTCCAGACGTGACAGAATCAGTGCACAAGTAACCGTTTTCCTCGCTGCCTGAGGTAGGAGGGGGGAAAAACTTCTGAGAGTTTTAAGCAGACCAAAGTAGCATCCAGCCAGCTTCTTGATGTGCGTCGAGAAGGAAAGATATTCATTAAACCATACCCCCAGGTTTTTCTCTGGCTTCCCTGAATAAGTAGGTGATGGAAACTCAGGAGACCAGAGCTGCTCTCTAAAGTTGAGGGGGAATTTGCCAAATAGCAGGATCTCTGACTTTTCTTCATTAAACTTAAGCTGCGCCTCTACCAGCCATTCAAAGATGGAAGATAGATAGTGTTGAACCAATAGTACAGAATCAGCATCTTTGTCCCAGGTAAAAAACAACTTAGTGTCATCAGCGTATGCCATCACCTTAGCCCCCAGCTCCACCGCTAAGTATATCAGCAGAGTAACATAAATGTTAAAAAGAAGGGGGCTAAGGGAGGATCCCTGGGGGACACCCATTGTTACCGGCTGAGGGGAAGAGGAGGATGGTGGAATCCAGATCTGCTCAACCTGCCCTTCCAAAAAGGAGCGGAACCAGCCCCGCACGGCGCCCGACAGACCAATCTTCGCCAGACGTGACAGGAGGAGTGAGAGTGGGACTGTATCGAACACCGCTGAGAGGTCGAGCAGAAATAATGCTCCTCTCCCACCGGCGTCCAAGCACTCCCGGATGGCTTCCTCCACCAGCACTGTTTTTGTACTATGGGATGCCCTGAACCTTGATTGGGTAGGGTGCAGGAGCGCCTCCCTTTCCACAAAGTCTGTAAGCTGTTTATATACCACCTTCTCACACACCTTCGCCAGAGCAGGAAGGAGGGAGATGGGCTGGTAATTCCCTGGGCAGAGGAGGTCCAACAACGGCTTTTTTAGGAGAGAAAACATCTTAGCCTCCTTCCAAGCCTGTGGTACCCATCCTTTCTGGAAGGACATAATAATGGTGGTATTCTTCTCTGTATTTGCGACCTCGGAAACTACTGCCAGTGTACTCCCAGGACATGGCTCCAAGGGTGAGCATGACTTTAGACACTCCAAAGGTATCTCCATAATGATGTCACAGGGGGTAAATGCCACTTGGATAGCCCAAATCTTATCCCTAAAGCAGCAAGAGAGAGTGTTACACCAAGAAGGTGAGGATGAAGACATACTTGCTTGGGACACCAGGGACGTGAAGGTCTGAACAATAGCAAAAATGTCCTTAGAGTTGTTACTGGCTAATTCGATGCGGGCTGAGTAAAAGTGATCTTTAGCCAGTGTAATAGCTGCATAGTATAATTTTTGCTGATCTCTGAGCTTCCGCTTGTCTGCCGGGCAATAGCCGCTCCTCCGTCATGCCCGCTCAAGGGTCTTAAAATCATGCTTCAAGACTTTAAGGGTGGGATTGAACCAGGGCTTGGACGGTGACTCACTAGCCGCCCTAGTTGGGCGACAAGGGGCCACCCTATCTACCGCATTGGATACCCAGCTAGAAAACCCTGTCAAGTGTTCCTCAAGTTCGCCCAACAGGCTAGGTCTAGAAGCTACCAACGCTGTATTAAGTTCACATGGGTCAATTTTGCCATAGGCTGATTTATAGCCTGAGCGCAGTAAAGTTTCAACATTCAACACCACCCACGAGAAGTGAGTTAAAAAATGATCTGGCCATGTGACAGGGCAAGGGTCGAGTATATGTCCAGCTTAATGAGTGGAAAGGCTGACATGCTGGTCAAGCTTAGCTAGGTGTAGCATATGCAGCCGGCCACGTGTATCCTTGCTGTCCGCTTGGTCCAAATGGATGTTAATGTATGTATGTATTTTGGTATTTATTAAGCACAAATATCACCCATAGATCTCATAGCGCTCACTAATACTCAGAACGGAAAGCCAACAAGACAACAAAGCGGGATGGACTGTGATAGAATAGCCAGGGTATAAGAGATCTACGGAATTTCTTGTGGGCAGTTTCCAGGCGGAGGGGTAGAGGCAGCTTGTTCCAGGTTTCGGGCGCTATCCTGGAAAAGGATCTGCCACCATTCCTGATAGTGCAGACCTTGGGCACTGTTAGGAGGTGTTTGCTAGTCGACCTAAGGGTTCTTACCGGTCGGTGTATTGTAAGTTTTTTGGCTAGGTATTGTGGTCCTTTGTTATGGAGAGTCTTATGTACCAGACAGCAGAGTTTAAAATGTATCCTTTTTTTTGCCTGGGAGCCAGTGTAGGGTCCCTAAAGTGGGCGCAGAGGGTGATCTTGGGGCAGGTTTAAGACCAGCCTGGTCGACGTGTTCTGCATGACTTGGAGTTTGGCCAGAAGCTCTACATTAGTGGAGGCAAGAAGTGAGTTACCATATGCCAGGTGACTAATAATTAGTCCCTGTACTAGGGGCATGCTGGAGGAGAGTGGAATCTACTTTAATATTTTCCTGAGACTGCTCATTAGACCGTAGCTGGTACGGACCAGGTTGTTGATGTGGTCTGACATGGAGAGTTTGGAATCTAATATTACACCAAGATTGCGCACAGCTGTCTTGGGTGGAGGGCAGGGTCCTTGGTTGGAGGGCCACCAGTCGTTCCATAGTTTAGATGCGTCCCCAAAGAGCAAAATCTCAGTTTTGCTGGCATTGCGAAGTAGGTGGTTGTTAGTCATCCCGTCATTTAAGGCTGCCATGCAATGTTTGAACCGTTTTTTGGTCTCAGGACGTCCTGTCCACAGGTGATTAATAGCTGTGTGTCATCAGCGTAAGACACTGTTTGGAAAGCAAAAGCTTTGATAGCTTGGCTAATGGTGACACATACAGATTAAACAGCATTGGGCTCAAGATGGAAACTTTTGGGACACCTTTGTCGATTGGCTGGCTTTCAGGGGAAAAATATCCTAGTTGGACCTTGGAGGAGCGGTCCGTCAAATAGCTCTTGAGCCAGTTCAGTGCAGTGCCCTCGACACCAGATACTCATAGGCGGTCGAGAAGGATGCCATGCGAAATGGTGTTGAAGGCAGCCGACAGGCCAAGTAGGACCAGTATGGCGGATTGTCTGGCATGCAAGGAAAGTCTGATATTATCAACAATCTCAAGTAGGGCCATTTCGGTACTGTGAAATGCTCAGAATCCTGACTGGGATGTATCCAGCAGTTTATTGTTTTCCAGGTGGTAAGTAAGTTGGTTATTAACCAAAGACTCCAGAACTTTGCCGACTAGGGGTAGGAGGGATATTGGTTAGTAGTTGGCTAGCTGATTGGGATCCGCTGTTGGTTTTTTCAGGATGGGTCTGATGATGGCCTCTTCCCAGAGAGTGGGTACTGTGGATTGCGACAGAGAGTGGTGAATAATGAGGTCAAGTTGGAAAGGAGGACAGGGCCGATTTTGGATAGGACTTGGGCAGAGGCGGTGTCGGTTGGTGATCCTGATTTAGTACGGTTAAGTGTGGACAGTACTTCCTCTTCTGAGACTGCGCGGAACTCTACTGAGGGGGACTGTGTGTTGAAGTGGAGAGTCGATGTGTCTCGCAATCGGTATTGTGTCGGTCAGTTGAGGGAAGAGCTTAAGGATGTCATTGATCTTTTTTACAAAGAAGGTGGAGAGGGAGGTCACCCACTCCTGGGACGCAATGAGCGATTGTTGACAGGAGGTGGGCTTGGTGAATTCCTTCACGATTTTGTATAGTTCTTTCTGCAAATTAGCTGCTTGGGTGATTCTGTTTCCTAAATATTCTTTTTTGGCTGAGGCTAAATGGTTCATATAGAGCCGGTGAGTTGTTTTATAGTGCTGTTTGTCGATACTATCTTTAGTATGCCACCCTTTTTGTTCTGCCTTCCTGACAGCGAGTTTGTCAATTTTGAGTTTAGGGAAGAACCAGGGAGAGAGTTTGTTGAGGCATTTGGTTTGTTTCTTGGGGGCGATGAGATCTAGAGTGGTGCAAATAGATGACCACTAGCCGCTTTATTAGGATTGGCCAGTTCAGATGGGGGGATAGGGAGAAATTTGCAGCAAGGGACTCTATATTGATCTTGTTCCAGGGTCTACTTAATTTGGTTTTATTCGTGAAGAGAGGTACGGTTGATATACCCTGCACGAGGAACCTTATCACATAATGATCCAACCACAGGACAGGGAATGGTTGGTCAATTTCTAATAGGGGGGAATTGGTAAAAAAGTAGGTCTCTGGTGTGTCCAGTCGAGTGGGTGGGGCCAACTACCAGTTGTTTGAGTCCTAAGGTATTTAGACTGGTGAGAAGATCATTTGAGTGAGGGTTGATAGAAACTCCGCATAATAGTTAAAGTCCCCTAATAGGAGGAAGTTAAGGTCACCCAAGACCTAATAGTGAGCGAATTTTACCACCCTAGTGATAACAGCATCTCCCCAAGCATGGAGAACAGGTCCCACTGGGCCGGAGGCCTATAGATCAAAGAGTCTCCTACAGTGAAATGGGCAGAGAAAAGGATACTGAAGTCGAGGGCCTCGCATCCGCCCCACAGAGTGACATCTCCCCTGCGGAGATCCCACTTATTTTTATAGAAAATGGCAACGACGCCCCCTCTCCCCTCCGAGCGATCAGCTCTAGAAATCCTATAGCCCATAGGTGTAGCAAGGGTTACAATTGGATCGGAGGAGGGATCCAGCCAGGTTTCAGTTAAAAACAACAGATCAATTGAGTTGTTCTCTAAAAGCTTGAAGACATCAGCATAGTGTTTCCTTAGAGAGCGAGCGTTAATAATGGCAGCCCAAATAAAAGGGGGCCTGGCCAACTAGCCAGTGGGGCTACCATTATTATCCAATGAAGCAGGGCCCTGGGACAGCTTAAGCCCACAAGATTGACAATCCTCCTTTTGAACCCGATCCACATCCCAGTTCCCAGACTGGCAATGGGGAGTGTGGTCAAGGGCCCATAAAGCAGTCGCTATGAAGCTCCGTCTAATAGCAAAGGGCTCATGGGCAGATTGGCTGGGCTTGCCGCTTCCAGGATGCTGACGGGCGCAGACGGGCTTGCCTTAGTCGCGCCATTGTCGCGTCTGCGCAGCGCCCATTAAAATAGCCCAGTGTGCCAGAGGAGCTAGAACATCAGGTCCCCAAGATGGCGGTTCCTTGTGGCACCACGGGTGACCAGGAAGTGAGCAGCAACAGTAGCAGTTTTAAGTAGCAGCCCCAGACAAGGTAAGAAATGTGCAAAATAGCTGAGTAACAGGTATGTGGGCAGAAGGAGAGATCATTGCATGGACCACATATTAGCAGCTAAACAGTATGAAAATCGTAGCATGAACCTAAGGACCCCTAAGGCGCTCACCTCCGTGCAGCGTGTGTTAAAATAGCTCTGTTTGCCAGAAGAGCTAAAACGCCAACTCTCCAAGATGGCGGTTTCTCGTGGCACCACGGGTGACCACGAAGGGAGTAACAACAGCAGCAGTTTTAAGTAGCAACCCCAGACAAGTTTAGAAATGTGAAAAATAGCCGACTAACATTTTTAAAATGCAGGAATGTTGGCAGAAGGAGAGATCAATGCAAGGACCACACATTAGCAGCCAAACAGTATGAAATCGTATCGCAAAGCTGGAAACCCCTAAGGCGCTCACCTCCATGAAGTGCACGTTAAAATAGCCCATGTGCCAGAGGAGCAAGAATGCCAACTCCCCAAGATGGCAGTTGCTAGTGGCACCACGGGTGACCAGGAAGTTAGTAGCAACGGCAGCAGTTTTAAGTAGCAGCCCCACACAAGGTAGGAAATGTGCAAAATAGCCAAGTAGAATTCTAAAAATTCAGGTATGTGGGCAGAAGGAGCGATCAATGCAAGGACCACATATTAGCAGCCAAACAGTATGAAAATCACGGAGCGAAGCTAAGAACCCCTAAGGCCTGTCATTATCAAATGGCATCTTGTACAACTAGAACTGTAGGGTGAAAGGAAAACAGACATGTATGAAGAAGATGAAAACATCAGACACAATTCAAACATATTTCGCAATGACTAACTCTTGTAGTACTTCTGGCTTAAGCTTGGGTTACTAGAGGAGTATGCGAGTATTATCGTTAATTCCTTGCTTATTCCCATTTTACAAGAGAATTAGGCAGATTATTCCTGCACACTCCTGGGCTATAAAAGTTAGACTTAAAGATAGAAAAATCTTTTGAATCGAAATCACAATACAGGCAAGCAACATGCCCATGCACAAGAAATAAATAAAAAAAGCATTTTAGGTTTGAATCTTTTTTTATTGACACCACAAAGCCAAGTTGCTCTGATGTTATCCTTGCATAGTAACAGTTTTCACTGGTAAGTATGTGAATTAAGACACTATACCAACAATACTAACTTGTTGCAGTCAGAGGCTCAAAGGGATGAGGGGTGGGGAGGGAGTGGAGACAGTGGACTGACACAAAAAATAATTCCTTCCCAGTTTCAGACTCAAAACTCCACAGCACCTTCCCAAGGGAAGTAATCCCCAACCATAGGTGAGTAAATCAGCATACCTCTAACCACTGGAAAGTTGCAAACACTCACATTAATAGTTCCTCAGCACCCTCATTTGCAAACCCCCTCCAGCCTTTCCTGAAACACCTTTTGGGAGAATATGTATGTCTTGCCCACTTTAGACTACTATACACCAATGCACACAGCCATGCACTGTAGTACACCACAGGTGTTTGCATTCTATCAAGCATAGATTCCGGCCTTGAGGGGACTGTTCCAGTAAAAAAAAATATGCTTTATTACTAATTTGTATGTGGGCTGCACTGTATGCAAAGTTAGAAAAATGTGGAGAGTTTTGAAACTTGCTCCACAGCTTTGCCTGCATTTGGAGGTGAACATTTTTTGGCACAAATTCCTGTCTCCCTATATTAGTAGATGTGAATTAGCTGCAAAACCTATGGGTGGTTGCATGAGAACACCCATGTGCCACCCATGATACACCCCCTTGATGCAAAGAAGCACACAGTAGTGCATAGAGCTACATTGCAATACGTTGGCCAACTTTCCAATGCCAAGTCTAATTTATGTTGGAAAGTAAATTCCACCACAGCACTTTGTGCTGAGTTTGCATTACAAAAGCAATGCAAACCAGGTGCAAAGCGTTAATCAATCTGGGCAATTTAGTAGCTGCAAAAAAAAGTAAATGAATATTTCCTTACAAATATTTCATACAAGCAAGAAAAAATAAAACTTTGTGACAGCATTTTCAACAAGAACTTTAGTTGCACAATATGAAAACAAGGTATTAGAACTATACATAGATTACAGGTAGAAAAACTCAAAAGTAGGTATCTCAGTCATCATTACATTAGCAAATAATAGTATATGTATTACAATCCATTTAAATTAGATTTTGTAAATGAGTGGGTTTTAAAGGAACACTCTCTTCTAACCAGTGCAGGTGGAGAGCTACTCGTCTTCACACTCACAATGACATCTCAGGTACAAACCGTTGCTGCAGTTGAATGACAGCAAAAGCTGTGGAATCTACTCTGTTTAGGAATGTCCCCGAGAAGTCTTGTGTTTGTGAGCTTGGTTAACATAGGTTATACATTTGTGAAATGATCAGGTGACAGGTTGTTGTACATAAATAAGTTTTTTTTTTTAAGTGTCATAAATACGGTCCTCTGGTGAGAAAGAAGAAGCACGTCCATCAAACACCAGCACCCCACAGTCTCTAGCCCATCATTCCACATTACCTCAACATGAACAACCTGCATTCCATATTCCAATACATAGAATACATACCATTCCACACAACCTACGTACAATACTATACAACATGTCTTTTTATTTATTTTTAAATAAATATATCTGTGATTATACCTAGGACAGTAAAATTAAATGAAGTTAAAATAAAATCCTCTAACTTCCTAGACTTAAATATAAGTATATAAAAACAAAACAAAACAAACCCAAAGAGATATTCTAAAATAAAATCCTCTAATTTCTTAGGTAATTTGATCACCCTTATTGTCTGAAAGGCATCCGTAACCACCTCTGTATCAGCTGCTTCTTGATCAAAGGAAAAACATATTTCCTGGCATTGTACACGCAAATCACGTGAATCTGGATGCAACTATTTGTATTGGTATCCTCCTGTGTAAGATACTTAAACATACCAGCAGGCTCAGGGCCTAGTCCAGAAGACTCTAGACATAGCCATTGTAGATTATCAATCTTCTGAGATTGATTGTCCTGCTCATGTATGGATCCTTGCACATGTAGGGACCGTTAACCATTATCAAAGAATGAATCATCTTCATCCAACCCTACAAACATTCCCTCTTGCCCAAGTTTAAGAGCCCACAACAGCACTCTTATTCCACCATCCTATCCATTTTCTCGCAGTAGTACTACACTTTCAGTCGATCGTTCAACGTTGGCAGGCTCATAGAACTTAGAAAATCCCTTACGCCGCAAACCAGGTTTGACAATCCGCATCCAATCTTCTGCATTGATAATTTTGTCTGAACCTATGCACTTCATCATGATAATTTTTTCCTTTTATTTGCTCTTCATCCAAGTTCCCTCTGACATCTTTCAATATTTTTTCCCTATTTCTGTTGAATCTAAAGTTCTCAAAAGAGGGAGTTAACAAAGTACACAGTTTTCTTCCTCTCATCTATATAAATAAAAATATAAATGTTTGTTTGTTCAAAATCACAAATCTCCGAAAGTTCTTCACCAATTTCTTTGAAATTTTGACACAACTTCGGATTCGAATACGCGTGTGTTTTTGTATACAAAACCTTGGATTCCAATACGCGCGTGTCGAATACGCACGTGTTTTTAATCGAAATCCCGAACAGGCACATAAAAATGTCAATGTTTGTTTGTTCAAAATCTTAAATCTCCGAAAGTTCTTCACCAAGTGATTTGAAATTTTGACACAACATTGGATTAGATTAAGTGCGTGTTTATATATAAACAACTTTGGATTCGAATACGCGCTTGTCTAATACGCACATGTTTTTAATCGAAAGGCCGAACAGTCACTGTCGATTTGGTTGCTGCTCAACAACTACAAGGGACGCATAGAGACAATAGTCTACACATATTAGGATGGACAGTTAGTGTCAGGAAGGCAGACCGGGGAGTGGGTGGAGGGAGGAGGGAGGAGTTGGTTCACTTTGCAACATTAAGAAAGGACGCATATAGACAATAGTCAACATATATTAGGAGGAACAGTTGGTGTCAAGATGGCAGACCGGGAAGTGGGTGGAGGGAGGGGGTAGGAGTTGGTTCACTTTGCAACATTAGCGCGTGTTTATATATACACACAACGTTGGTTTCGCAAATGCGTGTGTCCAATACTCGCGTGTTTTTAATCGAAAGGTCGAACAGACCCTATCGATTTGGTTGCTGCGCAACAACTACAAGGGACGCATAGAGACAATAGTCTACATATATTAGGATGGACAGTGATGGACAGTTGGTGACAGGATGGCAGACCGGGAAGTGGGTAGAGGGAGGGGGGAGGAGTTGGTTCACTTTGTAATATTAAGAAAGAATGCATAGAGACAATAGGCTACATATATTAGGATGGACAATTGGTGTCAGGATGGCAGACCGGGAAGTGGGTAGAGGGAGCGGGGAGGAGTTGGTTCACTTTGCAACATTAGCACATGTTTATATATACACACAATGTTGGATTCGAATACGCATGGGTACAATACGCACGTGTTTTTAATCGAAAGGCTGAACAGACCCTATTGATTTGCTTTCTGCGCAACAACTACAAGGAACGCATAGAGACAATAGTCGCAAAAACATATTGTGTACCCACAAGCATTGTGAAATTAATCATATTAGAAACATGCGCTTACTTTTTTCTTTCTCTTCCATTTAACCTGACTGAGCCACAGCAACGCGTGGCCGGGTAGAGCTAGTTGAAAAATAAGCAGATACTCCAGAATTTGTTGTGTTATAACTCCACAATTTTTCTTTCAAAAAAACATCCTGTTTATTCTCAAAGTAGATTGTATACCTTCTTTTATAAACCTGTTAGCCTTTATACTTGTATATTAAACAAGAATAGAGTGTCATATGGTTTGACAAGACCACACGAAGGAGCAAAAGGAAAATTTAACCGGCCTCACTCAGGTCAGTTAGGAAAGCCCTCCCTCACCACCTGGTGATGACATGCTTCATCATTGGGCCCCACTAAAGAGGCCGAGTGCCTCTTCAGTGTGCTTCGACGTCAGATCTACTGCGGAGCAGGATTTGTGAGTTCAGGCGTGCAGTGAAAATTAAATTAAAAGGTGGTGAAAGGGTTAGAAAATGTCTTTAGTGTATCCAAAAAATGATTTATTATTTGATCACTTGGGACATATACTTAAAATTAAGTGTAGGAAAGTAGTCCACAATTAATTGGTGGTTATTTCCAAAATAAGTTAATCGTCAGTCAACATGTTTCTGCCTTTGAAACGGTGTGAATTTACCAAGCATTCGTCAGGACTATATAAGTGTACTAAACCCTGCCGGTATGGACACGCTAAGGCCCACCCTTACCTAGGGACGTGAAAGTGAAAAGGAAAGTGAAAAAAGTGAAAAAAAGGAAGAGAAAATGTCTTCCTAATAACTCCTGGTTTAGGAGGCTTTCTATGGTAGGTTTCTGCACTTTTATGGTGTAACAGGGGTACACCATGGGTCACGGGAGGGGTCTACCTGCGATACCCTACCGGACCTCGTCGGGTCTGGTCAGAGGGTATCGCAGGTAGACTGAGGGTGCCTAGCGTTGAGGGCGGTGTGGTAATTACGCTACCACCCCCCTCCCGTGACCCATGGTAATCACCTTTTCCCAACAATTTTCTTATAGCTCAACATCAATAGCATACTCTGTTGCATTATTAAGTGCTTTAATAAGGAACCCCTTGGGGGAAATTCCTTCACTTGAGATTCTGTGACCTAAGAACTTTCTCCGATGTATCCCCCCTAAGGGTCAAAGGAAGGGAGTTCCATCTTTTTGCTGCTAAGTAATTGAAGGAGCGTGCTCCCATTCGTGCCTGCCTGATTCTTAGGACTTTCACCAAATGTGTCCCGGTGGATCATTACATCAATTAACTTTTGAAAACACTACCTGCCGAGGCCAAACCAAAGAGCACCCTTAAACACCTGTACACCCAAAACAGAGTTACAAAAGCTGTTAAGTCCTTGGAAGTGTCATCCAGCTTTAACTGGTGATATGCCAACTTGAGATCAATTATCAAAAAATATTTGGCCCCATTGACTGCTGCCAGCAGTTCTTGAATCCTAGGCAATGGATGACTGTCAACCACGATATTCTTGTTAAGGGAACTGAAGTCAACACACATCCATAAATTGCCAATTTTAAAAAAAATTATATCCATGGCAGAAACCCACTTCGAACTATCAGTGTTCTCAATAATGCCTTCATTATACAAAGCATCAAGATGGTTTTTAAGTAGGTGATATACACCCCACGCTACCATCCTTACCGTGTACTGAACAGGTAAAGCACAATGTTTTGGTTTAATGTGATGGGTGAAACCGTTCACTTGCCCAGCTTTGTCTAAAACATTAGGTTTAGCTAAAATCATTTCCACATTAGGATCCTGAATATCAATTTGATTCACAGTCAAGTACCTCAGAACAATGGGGGAATCAGTCCCTGGACATAACATTATACCCAGTTTCCCTAAATCAAACCACCCAATAACATCTTTTCCATCAACGGCAACATAAATTCTTGTGCACATGCTACACCCTTTGAACTTCAATTTATCTTCCAAGTACCCCAACATAGTAATATCAAAAGTACCAAAAGCTTTCATATTAACGTACGTCTCCAATCTTTGTTAATGTAATTTCAGACACAATAGTAATCAGGGAGCCTGAATCTGCCATCATCTCCAGCACAACAGTTCCCCACCCCCATGCACACTTTCCCAATGGTGCTTTAAAACCTGTACCAATCATGTTCACATCAAAAGATGTATATGGATCATATTTCCCAAATTATTGCTAACACCACTTATTGTGCTTACACTCACACCAGCCCCAGACTTCAGGCTACTATCTATAATCTAGAAATGTCTAAATTTGTTGCACTTGTTACATCTTCTCCTTGTTGCAGGGCAATCAGCACTATTTCCAAGATGAAACTTTGAACCACATCTAAAAGAACTAGGCTTAGTCTCCTTGACTTCACCTGACTTAAATGATTTTTTCTCTATTTGAACAATACAAACAGGAGTGTTATTAGCATTCACCACATCAGTAAATAATGCATTAGATGATATAATGGATCTTTCAAGCCCTTTGGCAATGTCTTGAACCTCATCTCATCAGGAGTTGGATTCCGAAACGCAAATAACCTCTCATGAATTGTTTTTGATTCACAGTTAAAAACAATTTGGAAGTATTCACACCAGCCCCAAATTCAAAATTGGCAGCAAGTACCCTCAAAGCAGCGACATACTCTTCAACTGACTCTCCCCCAAATTGCTTACTTTTCAAAAAGCAATGCCGCTCAATCATTACATTGGGTTCACCTACAAATTCCTTTTCAAGGCTCGTCACTGCCTCCTTGAATACATCCCAACTGTCTCCTTCTCCAACTGGTGGCAGTACTGGTTGTAAATTTTCAAAAATTTCAATTGCTGTAGTCTGCAAAAAACTGAATAACAATATTCTTTTCCTTTCTGATTTCAATCCAACTCCATCAATTGCAACAGTATAATTTTTAAAAGTCCTGAACCATTTCTTCTGAATAAGCAGAGGTTTTCCAGGTAACAGCAAAAAATAACTAATTAAGAGTGAGAGGTAGCCATGGTAATGCAAACAATAAGTAATTTACAATCATTATAACATTTTGAACCTCAAAATAATTTCCCAAAAAGGTGTGCATATCCCCGAAATATACTCCACAGATATGCTGCCTTAAACGATTGCCAGTTCCAGAAGAGTAGAAATCACTGACAATGTGATGCGCTGTTACAATTCTGTGTGCATCACAGTATTCGAAAAAGAACCAGATAAGCAGTTGCACTGTAACAGCAGGAAGTGGAAATCATAACCACATAGTAAATTCAAGATGGCCACCACGTCCAACAACTACATGATGACGTCCATCCTTCCACTACAGTAGCCGTTCTAAACACAATTCATTATATCCAGGCAATCCAACACCTACATGATGACGTCTCCTCACATTAATCTCCGCCGCAGCTCCCCACACAATTCATGCAGTGAAGATTCAAGTGCAGCGAAGCCATGCACCAATTCAGTTAGACGTCTCACTCTGAAGGCCTACCCACACGCATTCCACGTGCACGATTCATTGGTTAATGGTTAGTTTCAGCACACTGTGCAAGCACACAAGGTGATTCAAAATAACAAAGAGCCTTATTTATGAAAACTGTTGCATCGCTGCGAGAAAACAGCGATGCAACATTTTTCAGTGCACAATCCTTGTGACATGATTGATGCATAATAGTTACTGTATGTTTCATCATGTCACAAGGAAAGACAGATATGCCAGTATTACTTACGCATCTGTCGGAGCAAAACTGACAAATTCCTGGAGTTGTGTTAGAACCGTGACGCAACTCCAGCAATACAGGGGGAGGGCTATGAATATAGCACTGCGTCAGTCTTACGCCTGCTGTGAGGCAGGCATAAAATATTGACGCAATGGCGTCCTAGAAGTGGCGCACTGAAATCTCATAGATTTCAATGCACCACTCCTGTGAGGCTTTTTAAGGGGATCACCCACCCAGCATACATTATACCTGGGCAGGTATAATGTGGCGAAGGGATTTACAAAGTGGTGCATGTGCCTAGATGTGTCACTTTGTGAGTATGGCGCAACATGGTGCATTTTTTATACCGCCTGTGCATCACAAAAAGTATTATTAGGAGCAGAGATATACATAAATTTGAGTGCTATGAAGACAGTTGTTCTTAGTGTAACTATTGTAAGGATCAGAGCTCTGAGTAAGTATCAGTTTTACGTAGAGTTTTGAGTACAGGACTTATGATTATCAATGAAAATCATCCTGACTAACTAAATATAGCTTTTTTATTACCAACAACAAGAGAGTGTTAATACAAACATCCAACACAGTAGGCAAGTAATGAATTAAACAAGCACTACTGAACTTTTAAGAAAAGAAAATTATAAGAAAAGAAAATGATTATCAGTAGGAAAAGATAGGGTGCGCGTGCTCAAAGTCTTAGCTAAAAAGAACCCTCAGGCCCCAGTGAAACACTGGTAGCCAGTTGTCTTCATTGGGCTCTCTTTGTTAGCTAAGAGAAGTGACAGTGAATTAAAAAGAGTGTGGGCTACTCCTCGACATTATTTTAATAGGAGGGTAGCTCTAACTCTATTAAAAACAGTGTTTTGGAAAACGTAATAATTTTCCTGGACTAATGAAAGGTTGTGCAAATTGGAACCAATCAGTCCCTTAACAAAGTGCAAAAAGAAAAACTAAAAAGAGGTCAACATGTTTCTGCTTTACGAGCGCTACTCTGCTCAGCATTCGTCAGGACCAAAGGATTGATACCACTCACTGATCAGAGCACGCTAAAGCGCTCGGAACCAGTGGTGGTTGTATGAAACAATACGACCTGTGAGTGTTGATGCTCTATGAGGACAGTCTTCCTCAATTTGAAATTCACTCCTTATTGTAGGAGCAGCTGTAGTAATCTGTAGGGATGGATAGAGAGAGGTCTAAGTTGTAAGCCCTTAAAGATTACATATATATTGATACAATCCAAGCATGTGCACACCACTACCTCAAACAATATGCATGCAAGCGTAAGCCTTTCTTCTCAGTATTGCAATTCTAGACCTGAATTTATTGATTGTTTCTAAATACAAACCACGCTGTATCATTGTCTGTGGTGTTTTTTAAATATAATGAGTTAATTAACAGGGGTAAAAATTAGCAAACAAACAGTGCTCGAGTTCATATAGATGAAAAACGAATTAGGAGTAGTAGCTCCTTAGCACACCTCTACATGAAGCACACAGGGCGCAGTACACTGACAGAGAGGAGGAGTCCGTTAAAAACTTACTTAGGATTCTAAGGTAAAGTGCCCCATGGGCATAGCGGCAGGAGGAAAATCTTCATGTTCGGAGTTCTGCCAATTACATAGCAACACAAACGAGCGTTTCAGTAACAGTGCCACAATAACGCTATTGTTGCCCAAACGCGTTGTCAAAGAAACATTACTTACGTGTCACCAAACGCCTCTCCGCTTGTTCACCTATAGACGGCCACGTCCGCCGCCCGAAATGACAAGCGCAAAGCCGGAGCCGTCGTTAATAAAAACGAAGCAGGATGGCGTGTGACGCGGCACGTCTTGATCACGTGTTCAGAGTGATCGCGTCAAATTTTTAAAGGCGCCCGTCTGTTTACAGATCTACTAGGGCGCATTTGAAGCGAGCAAATGTTCAATAAAAAGAACAAAGAAAAAGGGGGGAAAGGAACTTGATTACGGGAATACCTCAAAGGACACTATGGCTATGGTTCAAATATGGGCAGTGGCAAAAATAATGCTGTGAGAAATAGGCAGATGCAGTAATTTGCCCACAGTGGCCCATATATTAGAAGTGTGTATTTCCCTCATAGTTAATCAAAACCTGAGTATTGTGGAATTATTAGTTCTTATCTCAGTATTCATAGGTTAAGGCTATGGTTCAAATATGGGCAGTGGCAAAAATAATGCTGTGAGAAATAGGCAGATGCAGTAATATGCCCATAGCGGCCCATATATTAGAAGTGTATATTTCCCTCATAGTTATTTAAAACCTGAGTATTGTGGAATTATTAGTTCTTATCTCAGTATTCATAGGTTAGGACACCATGAGATATGGATGGGCACTTAATTGACAGTGGTGGTATTTATTAAACTATCTGCGCATAACTGATCCCCATGGGATATCATCGTTCAAGCCATTTTTATGGGTAGAAAGACGATAAACCCATCGTTGCTCCCTCTCATATAAAGTACCCTCGTCCTTACTGCTCAACTGTTCGATTATGACCCATTTGACATCATTAGGACAGTGGCCTTGCTCAAGAAAATGAGTAGTCATTTTAGTGGTGTTCCTGCCACATCGGATGTTGCTGCGATGTTCTCCTATTCTGGTCTTAATTTTTCTAGTGGTCATCCCTACATATCGGAGACCACACGGACATGTAATTAAGTAGATGACGTTACTTGAATTACAGTTAGTGTGGCCTCGTAGGTACCATGTTTTACCCTCTTCCAATTGTAACGTTTTTGTGGATGGCGTAAGATGGCATACGCTATACCCCCCACAGGGGTAATGGCCGGTGATAGAAGGCAAACCCCAAGCATTCAAAACAGAAGCGTCATGTGTGGGTTGATTAGTTCTAGGGCGAGTGTGTACTAGAACATCATGCAGACTCCTATCTCTTTTATATGAAAAGAGTGGTTTTCGCCAATTTCTTCCATTGCTGGTCAGAATCTGCCAGTGTTTGCCAATACAGCGACTTACAAAGTTGGAAATATTATTGTAAGTGGTTACACAGGTCAGGGGGACCTCCGATTCACCATGTTTCTCATTGTCTTCCAAAAGAGCTTCCCTGTTATTATTTCTTGCTCTTTTACGGCTCTTTCGTAAGATTTTCCTGGGATAGCCTCTTTGTTCTAATTTAGTTGTGAGGTCATCTGCTTGTCTGTTGAAATCCGTGATGTTACTACAATTTCTTCGGACACGTAAATATTGGCCGAATGGGAGATTTTCACGTAGTGAGCGCGGGTGAAAACTCGAGAAATGCAAGAGATTATTCCTACTAGTGGGTTTGTAGTAGGTTTTGCTCGTTAGTCGATTTCCAGTTTTGGTGAGTGTGTAACTAAATATAGCTCCTATATGTTGTGCAGTATTTTTGGTTGCAACAATGTTCATATGGGCACATTACTACTGTATTCAAGGAGGACATCAATTCCCCTGGCATTGTATTTAAGTCAGGTGGTACTCATGCTGTTGCTTAATGCGTCGAAGAGAAAAACGCTTTGACTGCCACCAGGACAGGCTTTAGCACTGGTGTGACCCAGCGTGACAATAATTTTTGGCGCTGCCACTCCACATGACAGCCTCCTTGGATTCCCTTACTATCTCCAGGCAAAGGGCTCCTCATCTTTCCAGTCATAAGTTATTACTAAACACAGCGCTTCCCCATCCCCCCTCCCTCCCCCCCAAAGGGCAGCACCTCTCCGCACCTGTCACACTGCCCTAAAGCCGACCCAGGCTGCCACACAATTTACTTTTCAGGGATCAATCTAGTAACAAAGGGCCTGTTGCAGAAAGGGCCTCTGCAATCATGTCGCAGGCCTCGCAGTAGTGGGGGAGTCTCCGAACTTGGAACGGAATCTCTGCAGTGAGAATACTAATTACAGAGATTCTGCCCCGATTGAGGAGACTCCCCCACGACTGCAGGGCCTCTGCCACCAATGCAGAGGATCTTTGTGAATCAGGCCCATTATGTTTCTAACGGGAATACCAAAGGTTTTCAGCAGCTGAGGGATAATACACTAGGTTGGTTGAAAAGTATTTATTTTAGGTGAATTTACAAGGTTGACATCAGATCTATCTTTAAATAAGACCGTTCCTGGACTGTCCCCCAAAATAAGAGTAAGAAGAGGCAATGGCATTCAGGGAGTGTGACCCTACACAGTACATGGAGGGGGTTCCCAATGCTCTGGACCCAGTCAGGAGCACTCAGGCCAGGGGCCAGCTAGTAGTGCATAGTCCGGGTGTGAAGGTTTGGCCCTAGAGATAGCCTCCCCCCAACACCACTGGGACTGTGGAGGCTATTGCTATGTCACTGGGAAGAGGGTGTTCGGAGTTTGTTTCCAGTGATTCGTTAATAGCACAAAGAAATATTTTCTGTGGAGAAATATGATCATAGCATCTGACTATACATTACATTATTACCACTCCTATACCACACTGCATCAATACATTCAGAAATATGCATATCATAATGTCATGAAAAACCGTGCTTTTCTCCCAGTTTCCTAATTTTGCTTCTGCTTGGAGGGTGTTCCTTATTTGCTACTCTTTGCTGTAAATTGCAATCAATGAGGATGTCATAATGTGCACCTGTCAGGCAAGATTTCCTGTACACAGCCTTTCACAATTAGCTCCTCTTAAACACTCTAAAGAATAAATAACATAAATTGAACTTTTAATATGATCCCATATGCCCTCCAATAACATCCAGTATCCAGTAACTGTGTTGTCATTTTATTGCAGGTCTTATCACCGATTACAGGGTACGTATCGTGGTGTGAACAAAGTGCATATGTGTAAGTTATATTAACAATTTTCAATTGTGTGCCCTGGTTGTCACATCAAAATAATTTACCATCAACCAATCAAAAAGTGTTTTTTTATGTCTAAGTGTTTAATGGATCTTATATGTAAGCCAGGGTGATAGATAACTGTCTGTCTAATGCGATTGTATGACTGTTTAGTGGGCGCAAATACCTGAACATAGAATGTATGCATCAGCCGGTTTAATAAAGATTTAAGTGTTTGGTCCAGGATCGCAGGATTTTGAGCAGAAGCAGGGTCTCAAACTTTGTTCCCCATTTTCAAAGTCATTAGGCCGCATCTCCTTCCATAATTCAAGAGGAAAAAACGAAACGGAAGCATCGGAATGCTGAAACAGCCACTTTCTCTCTTCTGCCACTCCATTGCCTTCATGGAGCGCCCAATATTTCAACATTCTAAAACTGAATTCTAATTGTATGTTCACTGGTATTGTCTACAGGTTAGAGCATCTGTTGTTCCACCAATAGAAGGAAAGATGTTATGTTATGTTATGTTATAAAAAACGTATAGAGCGCAAATACACCAAAAGGTTTCAAAGCGCTACTCTAGAACCAGCCATAATCAAAAGAATGTGTAATTCTTGTGCCTGCACAAACAGCCACGTTTTGAGCAGCTTTCTGAACCTCCGAATCTCCAGGGGAAACGAGCTCCATAATCTTGGGGCCAGAGATGCAAAACGGCAGCCTCCCTGTCGTTCCCGTTTGAAGGCAAGGGTAGTCAATAACTGGAGATACCTTGAACGGAGGTTACTGGAGGGAATATACTGAGACAAAAAAGTAATCATTAAATTGGGGCTCTGGCTGTGTAAAGATTTGAAAACTAGACATCCTGTCCTAAAGGCAGTCCATTGAGAGATGGGAAGCCAGTGTAGTTTTTTTAAAAGAGGACTAGAGATCATGGTATCTCCTGTTGTTCTCCCAATAGAAGGGAGATAGTGGTATCTCATGCAGATTAGGGAGTCAGTATATGTGGTGCAGCTTGCCAAGTTACGAAGCATATTACCAACAACTAGTGATATTTATTGCTAAATAGGCTTAGCGACAATTTTTCTATTGCCAAGCATCGCCAGATTTTATCGCTGAGATAACGTGCTATTAGCAACGTTTATCTCAAAAGCGATAAAATTCCCTGCGATAGCAGCGAAATCCGTGAATATCGCTGAGAATGCAGCGATATTCACGCATTATCGCTAACAGGGTCGGAGCCATTATATCCACCTCCCATTGGATATAATGGCTAAGAACTGGTCTGAGCAAGCGTTAGTTTTTGGAGATATTCGCCCTTAGAGAAACTATTTCCATCGCTACGCTTGCCTTGCTAATAGGCGATAGCGATGTTAGCAACTGTTTTCAGTCGCTAACAGGTTAGGTACGCCCACTTTGCATGTCATTAGCGATAAATATCGCTGACATGCAAAGCGGGCCCCAAACCGCTCGCTATCGCCTCAAAGCTGTCGCTAACATCAGTTAGCGACAGCTTGCTAATAGGGTGATGTAATTATCGCCGCTTAGCAGCTGTAAACGGCCGCTAAAGCAGTGATAATGTCATTTCGCCAGGCTTGGTAATATGCCCATACGTTCTTTGGTTCTTCCCTGCCTGCTACCATGTCCTGTCGTCCACTGTTGCTGATCTGTTGAACTTTGTGAATGTGTAGGAGAAAAGTCTGTACCATTATTTATTTTTGTGCTGTGCTGAAGAGTGGGACAGTTCAAAGGGAAAAGCAAGTATAAGTGAGGAAAATAGTGCTGAAGAAAAACTCCTTTCCAGTGATGTCATATAGCAAGTGTTGGCTGGCTTGTACTCCGGGTAGTAGGGCACGGGACACAAAAATAAAAAAAATAAAAAAAATAGACTTACCCAACTTGCAGTGCAACGTCCTTCTCCCTCGGGTGTCTTCTCGAAGCTCCAGATGCAGAAAACTGTACTACCCATTCATGGAGCTGAACTCACAGCATGAGAGCATCTGCAGGATTGGATAGAGCAGACTCTCTGAGCTTTGCTAAGAGCACTGGAGGCCTGTGACTTCTCTAACCAAGCTGACTAAGACAGCTATGTTAGAGTACTTTAAAATGCTCATATCTGGCTGGCCACCCCAAGATGGCTGGCCAAAGAGACATTCACATTTTAAAGCGCACAGCTCCCTGCTGGCGATGCCCCATCCTGACACTTAGGGCCTCATTAGGATGGCGGTGAATACACATCCTCCGGGCCGGGGGAAGCCACCGCTGGCCCGGAGGATGCGGATTCACTGCCGCGGCCACGTAAAACACCCACCGCCAGATTAGGATGGCGGTGGGAATGCGGTGGGACAAACGTCCGCAGATGATCCGCGGGTTTTGGAGGGCTATTTGGTGGCGGTGTCTGCAAGACAACGTCAGCCAAATTAGGAAGCATGTGTAAACATGCTTTTCCGTGGCGGTTCTTCCGCCGTGGAAAAGCATGTGGACCTTTGCTTCTGGGGGCCCTCGCGGGCCCCCAGGGTGAAGGGGGGTGGGGGTGCACATGGGGGGTACCCCCCTGCATTTGCATGCACAAAGCAGCAGGCACCGTGCGGTGCCTGCCGCTTTGTGCATGCAAATGCAATGCATGCATTTTTAACATTGCGGCGGGTGCTGCTTGAAGCACTCATTATCATTTTATTCTTCAGCTCTGGGGCTTGTGGGGCAACGCTCCTCCGCTCAAATGGTGCAACGGCCCGCCTATAGCACCCGTCACCTCCCATCCTTTCCTTGAGAAAAAAGCTTGAGGAACCACACTGGTGACTTGATACCTTGTTATTTCAGTCATTCATAATTCCTTTATTTGACACACACGTAAAAAAAGAACATAATACATCAATCGACAAACTAAAAAAAAAACTAGGCTCAGTAGGAGCATTGCAATCTTAAAACTATTATCTGGCCAGTAGAATGACCGTGTTACATAATAAAATTCTCCTACGAGATACGATGTAACTAATAACATAAATACTTAAGAAGCATCAAAGGACTCATACAGCTTCAAAATACTTAGGGCAGCTCTAATGAAGTTTAAAATGGCAAAACAAACTTCAAGGGTTAACTAACTGTTGTAAAAACACTAAAGCAAGGTGGTGTTGTCTAATATTTACGGCAAGTAAGTGAGGAACTAAATGTGCTTTCGGAGATGAGTATAGAGCGTGCAAAACATTAAAAGTGACTAATGCTTTGGTGCTGAGACCAGTCACAGAGGCAGATAGGAAATTGGTCAACAGAGTCAGGGGGAGTGTTTGGGGTGTTATACCCCCCTAATAAATGTTTTTTCTGATAAAGAGTTCGGTACATGTGCTTTTGTTCGGGTATAATAGAGATCTCTGTTGGATTTCATCTGTAATTTTTACATACACACAGACAAAAATGCCACACTCTGTCCTCTGTTTTGAACGTCCTCAAAAATATAGGTTATCTTACAAAATATTGTGCTTTCTCTCTTAGTGGTTCTATTAATCTGTACTCCTCTCCCTTTCCACAGCCCTTAGGCCCCACTCATGCAAACGGCTTTTCTTATAATGTATAAAACGTTATATGTGATCCAGCGGGACACCAACCTGCGGACAAGTATCTCTAAAACGCACACATTCGGGCCCATAAACCACACTCACTTACAATATCCGGTCAATGAAACCTCGCTGGAGATCAATTTTAGGGCTTTTCGATATTTCCGACCTGTCAAACGAATTGAGCTTATTTAATTACTAAGCCCTTTATTAACCATGGATCTATTTTAGTTGATTAGATATAGGTAATTTATCACAGAAATATTCACCTGGTTTCTTCATTAAATGACCACAGACTCAGTTTCGATTTAAAGTTTTATCTGAAACATTATAGTGATTTTAATACAAATAACAGTGTTAACTCCATTATTCTGAAGAGGTAAGATTTGGTTACCTAAATTAGACAACACATTTTAACGACGAGTACCTCACGAAAAAGAGGAAAAAGAGAAAAGGCACATTGACGAAATACACAGATTATATTTATCTAGGATGTTGCAAGTTCAGACCCCTCTGGCCAAGAGTTTGGGCCCCTCGGGAAATACCTGGTAATAGATTCAGGACAGGATTAGGGCAGGACAGATCACCTCCTTTGGATTTATTGCCAGCATCAAACCCCTCTCAGATGCTAGTTTCCCTCCTCCATTCTTCAGCAAAACTCCTTCCTATTTCCCTCGCCTCTCGATTCTTCCGCAAAACTCCTTCCTATTTTTTATTTATGGAAAAATTCTAAGTCGGCTTCAGTTATTTTGATCAGCTTTAGGACAGCATCTCTATCTCTCAGCGTTCTGCGAGCGAACAGGCTACTTCATCTAACTAACTACCTCAATTATCACTTTTGATGGCATGTTCCACCTACAAATGTTTCAACTTTCAAACTTGTGCAAATTCCCGTATTTTTAGCGCCCATTTTAGTCTCATTCAGGTTACTTGTTAGTAGATACATAGGCAAGCTTCCCCTTCTTCCACATTGTGAACGAATTGTGTGTAAATTAGTATTACAAACACTTATTAGTAATTTATTATGATTTTATGAGAAGATTCATCCAGCAAGTTACTTACGTGCAAATTCTTGCTCCATCATATGCCAGCCTGATTAAGTGAAAATCTGAAGCTCACCTCCCCCAATCCTAATGACCTAAATCCCTATTGGTCAAATCAGGTGCGCTGAGAGAGAAAAGCAAACAAAAATGCAGGGTACTTAATCTAAACTGGTAAGATAAAACCTTTGCTGATGCCTAGAAATAAGCATCTATTTGGGTTCAATTCTCTGGGATATTCAATCAACGAAATGAACATTAAGATTCTCCATTGTAAGCCATCATCAAAGAGTATAACTAAATAGTTAAAATGTTTGTCCCTGTTTGTTATTCCATTCTGACAAGTTATGTAATGTAACTGAGGGAGCCTGTGAAATAATTTGTGAAATATTGTGGAAAACCCTCTTAGGGTCATAGCCTTAAGATCAATTGGAGTTTTTTTAGGACGTTTCTTGAGCCAGTTGCTTGCTGTTTTCTGTTTCCAGTTCTGAGTGCCACCAAACAGTGCATAATACAAAATCAGTGCAGAGTAAACTATGGAATAAATAGGTAAGTAGGAAGATGCAGGGGATTTACTTACCCCAACCAAACTTTTGGTCCCATTGTGCATTCACTCTTCCAACTCCTCCACTTTGATATGATGAGATTACTTACAGGCTATCGGGAACACCAATTTCTGTCCATTGAAAAGCCCTGTTGCTAAATGAAACCTCTACCTTAAGGAGCTTACCAGCTGCCTCCTACTGCTTGAGGTTGACATTATCCAGAAAAAGGTCAATTGTAGTTGACAGGACTGTTGAGTTTAATAAAAATTCAATGGGCAGGAAAAGACAGGCTCCAGTAGGAATTTGAAATAGAGAATAAGTCTACCCATTTGAACACAACCTCAACTGCAAAAATATATCATGGGCTTCCTTTTCTACTTAAATCATTCTAACTCACTAAAGAAACTCACAAAAGAAAGTCATTTCTCACAAAGAGATACTCCAAAAGTTGTATCTCAGTTCCTGACCACAGGCAGATAATATCGTCAATTTACCTCCCCAAAAACATGATGTAATCTGTCCAGGGGGAAGCACATCTGTTCCAGGCATGTCCCCTCTCGTACCACCCCAGGAAGAGGCAGGCGTATGAGGGGGCAAATTTGGATTCCATGGCTGTGCCCCTCTTCTGATGATACCACGTGCCATCATGTAGAAAATTATTTCTTGTGAGGACCAATTTAATCATTTCAAGTAGCATAAGGTTTTGATCTAGAAGATCTGCTCCATCCTTATCTAAATAGAATTCGGTAGCTTTGAGCCCAAATTCATGTTGGATGCACGTTTATAGGCTTGTTACATCCAGTGTCACAAGGAACAGCTCGTCTGACCATTAAAAATCCTGGAATTTGGACAGGATATCTTTACTGTCTTGGATATATGAAGGTAAATCCAAGACATGTCTATTGAGCTTCAGGTCAATAAATTCAGAGAGCCCTTCTGTGGCATACCCCATCCTTGAAATTATAGGTCTTCCTGGGGGAAAGGTCCCTTGTTTGTGAATTCTAGGGAGGATGTAAATACAAGGGAACCACGGGTTTTCAATCTTGGGATATCTGTATTCAAGATCACTTAGTAGACCCATATCTCTCCACTGAATCAGCTTAGAATTGATCTCAATAGTTAACTCTTAACATTCAAAATCACCCAACTGATGTTCAATTTTCCTCTTTTAGTCAATGATGTTCAGAACAACGACGTTCCCGCCATTGTCTGCCTCCCTTATGACAATTTCCTTGTCATTCCTAAGTCTTTTCAGGGCCTCTCTCTCTCTCCTGGTGTGAGATTGTATTGTAAGTTGGGATTGCCTCTACTCTGTTTTTCTAGTTTATAAAGGCCATCACTCACAAGCTCAGTAAACAAGTCAATTTAGCGATGGCACGTGCTCGGGTGTAAATTTAGAATTTGGACGTAACCCACTATCAGTCACAGTATTTTCATTTATATTTAGTTCCTCTAGAATTGTATGTAATACAATTTCAGCTTCATCACTCAAAGACACAAGACATTGTAAATTCTTGACTTCAGCTATGCTCATGTTCACATTACCCATAGCCCCCCAAGTAACCATATTGTTTGGCACCTTATCAATGAAATAATCTATTAATTTCAGTAGTCTAAAAAATTTGTAGAGGTCCACATGTACATTGGCAACATCACCCTCCTTGGTAGGGCAAAAGCCAAAACCCCTACAAAGTAGGCTTGTTTCATCCAAATCAAATGCCCTATTCGACAGATTGACAACCCTCAATTCAGCATTTTCCATGTCCCCCTCCAAATTCTCCTCCCTCTTTACCTCATCTATTGATTCGGTTTGTTCTTTGCCTTTTCTGATCTCAATTGGTCCTCAGCTGTATCTCCTGTTGCACCCTTGTTTCCTGTGGCCCCCTCTCCTTGTCTTTTTTACTGTTGCCCCTTTTTTAACTGACTCCCACTTATTCTGAGTCGGGCCATCTCTTTCTGAAAAGTGGTGGAGCCCTCTCCTAAAGGGTGTCCTCCAGTGGCAGTGTTTGAGGATATACTGTCCAGAGAAGATAAAGAAGTACTACTGGCTATTCATACCTCCTCACTATCTTCTCTGTGTCTTTTCTTATTATCTTCAGACCCAGTGATGTTATCAAACCTCTTCGCAAAGTGTAAATACGTGCCTCCTTATAATCCTTGTTGTCGCGTTTAATCTTATGCAGTTCTTTCTCCCTCATATAATTCTGGTGATCCTCTATTATTTCTGTAAGGATATCAAAATTCTTATCCACCAAGGCCTTGTTTTCACAGGACTTGATGTCTTTTTCTATGGACTCAATTTCAGACAGAAGTTTTGCCTCCTTCGAATTGCATGTCTTATTAATATTTGCATCATAATAAGAGATGCACCCTCTAGATTTACCTCCAACTCCTTGAGAAGCTTGTCACTTAAGTCCTCAAACGTGGGAAAGATTAGGATGGGTAAGTCTCTGGGGACCTTCTTGTTGTCAATGTATTGTTGGAGGGTTACGCCATTCACAACCTAGACAGCTCTTGTTTTTTCAGGCGTTCATGTTTCATAAAAAGAGCACGTAGTATCGAAGTATTTTGTTCTGCTTGTCCCAGTTGTGGTGTATTCACATTCCTTCCGAACAAATCTTGTGCCAACAACAGCGGACCTTCTGTGCCGCCTTTGGCGGCTAAACGTTCTCAAGGACTAGTCAAACATTAGGGAGAAATTGGATGCATCTGACCTGGAATTATCAGTTTTATCAATTTTTCCTCATTACATTACTCATGGAAACGTTGGGGCTGTTCAGGTTTGGATATATACCCATGATCCGCGGCCTGGGCTTTTTGCCATCTGAGGTATGGGTGACTATTTCCAGAAGCCACAATGTTACCACACAGTGTAAAATGTGGTAGGCAAGTACCTTTGGGAAGCTGCCATCTCCTCCTGAGATACAATTCAAAGTTATAAAACTCCATACTGGATGAAGGCTTCAATTGACAGAAGAAAAACAAGAACCTGGAGTCCAAGAGTGGATTTATTCAGGAAAAAGATTCAGGATCATCAAGAGGAGGGAGCAAGGAAACAAGCTAAGAAGCACAGCTTTGCTGCAATGGGAACCATCCTTTACAACAAAACTTTTTCCACGCAGTACCTTTACAATGCAGGATTTACAACGCAAGTCGTTACAACAACTTGCGCTGGAGGGCGCTGTAGGATAGGGGATAATTTACTATCCAAAACCTTCCCTACTATCCATGGGGACTGGAGTTGGAATAGTAAATTAAACTATTCACTATCCAGCGCCCCACAACGCAAGTTGTTGTAGCGACTTGCGTTGTAAAACCTGTGTTGTAAAGGCATGCGTGGAAAAAGCATGCGTTGTAACGACATACATCCGCTGCAATGCACCCCCAGCCAGAATGAAGACTTTATATAAAAAGGAAGAGGAAAAGAAAACAACATAAACACATCACATGGCAGGAAACATAAAGGATTGTGAAAATCAGACATATACAAGAAAGAAACTGCCATGAGGGAAAAATAGATAATGGAAACCTTAAGTGGACTAGGTGCTTTAAAATCACCTGCAAACCCTCAGACAGGTGGCATGCCATTTGGTATGAGCACGAATCAACAGCTTCTAGCCTAGGAGAATGTGAAAGGCAGTCCCAGGTGAGTGAAAAACAGCTTGGCAGTGCAAACTTTATGCAGTGCCTTCTGAGCCCCAGGAACCATGTAACTATACAAGATTGTATGGGCCACAGAAAAGTTGCAACTGCAACTGTATATTCCTTCACAGGCCCCAGGTTTGTTAGGACAGGCAGAAAAAGTTAACAGACCAATCTGGGCTATGGACAGGAGAGGCAAGAGCCCATTAACACTCACTAGCAACAATGCCTCTTCAGTGAACAAAATACTGCAACTGAAATATGGAAATTCAGGAATCCCAGATCTTGCTAATTTCATATTCTGGGTCTCCATCCACCATAACAGTTGGGGGAGAAGAAAGCAGACAAAAAGGATCAGTTACAAAAAAGCTGTAACTGGGAAACATGAAAGGCAGGGTGAATTTTCTAATAGAAAACAAAGCCTAAAAGTAATAGGATTGATTTGTTTTTGGTTATTCTAAAGGGACAAAAAAATTGGCGACAAAACCGGGCTTGAAAAGTTGGAGTGGGCAAGCACCTGGAAAGACAGCCAAACCTTCTCTCCCACCTTAAAGTTTGGGGCTGGTTTTCTTAATTTATCAGTTTTAGCTTTCATAACAGTTTTGGAATCTTGCAATCATTTTGCCGATTGGATTGGGGATGGTAACCAGAGAACAGGGCTTAATGACTACCCAGGGTAGAGAAAATTTACAACCAGGACCTAGAAATGTACTGAGAGTCTTTTTGTTAGAGAGTATGATGTAGGGCACCCTATGAAAGGGGAATATATTAGCTGAAGATTTCCTTGATATCATGGTGGCAGATGGAAACCTCCAGAACAGGGAAAATTAGCCATTTAGGAAAAGAGGTCTATTGGGGCCATGATTAAAAGGTTTTGTGCTGAAAAGGAGAAGTCACCAATAAAGTGAATGGAAAGCGTGTGCAGTGAATGAGGTGGGACAGGCAAAGTCTAGAGAAAACCAAAAGTCTTATTGTGGACTTCCTGACATTCCCAGAAACTCATTTTGAAGGACTTTATTAGGCATCAATTCCACCTGCTTCAAAAAATATTGATTCTGGTGGCAGACCAAAGGAACTTGACTCTGCCGAAGATCAAAGTCTTCCAAAGCGATCTCAACCTGAAAGTCTCTCACATTCTATAAAGAGGTCTGTGCCAGACAGACAACTTTGTCAGGAAGCAAAGGGACAGGTGTCTCAGAATCCTCAACCACAATATCCTGTCAGACAAGGTATCAGCAAGAATGTTTTGTGCACCAGGGATGTGAGTAACATAGAAATCATGCTGAAACATTACAGGCTCTGCAGAAACTGGAGGTTTGAATGTTCTACCCAAACCCCAAAACGTTTGACTGCTCACATTAAAAGATGTTGCCACTCCATGCAAACATGCCTCAGGGACAAGAGATTGTGTTCCAGAACTGAATACAGATGCTTACATGAATTCAGGACATGGGAGAGAAAACAAATTGGGATGCTCTGTGTTGTCCACTTATTGGAGCTGAAATAACACTCCTCCAACCACAAAATTTGAAGCATCAAATTTAATTGAATAGAATATGAATTGTCTGGGCAGATCTTTGTATTTGAGAATTTGAAAATGGGTGAAAGCCTTCTTGAGATTGACAAAGGCCTGTTGTACTTTAGGGGTTCAAGAAAATATTTTAGTTAAGTTCTCCTTTTCCAAAGTGGCATATATATAGCTACTGACGTTGGGACAGCACTTAAAGTTAGCCAACCCTAAAAACTCTGGGTCTCCAGTCCAGGATTACAGAGATCTGAAGAGGGTCCATAGAAAATCCACTACCAGACAGGCCATTTTCCACATACTCAACTTCTGTTCTTTCAAATTCACACTTCTCAGCTTAGTGGTGGTCAATTAGGGGTTTTCCCTGAGACAAAGAAAAATCAACAAAGATGGTTTTGATGTTCAAGAAAGGAAGCAGAAAAGATTGTGATGTTGACTAGATACACCACAATTAATTGGTTCAGGACACCAGATAATTTCCCATTAATCTCTGGAAGACTGCTGGAGCATTGGGAAGCCCAATATTCCTGATATTCATGGTGCCCAAAGGAAGTCCACCTATCACCCTTCTTTATCCAGAGCAGATAGTAAGCTCAATCTAACTTTGTGAAATATTTTGCACACTGATCGGACTCAGGGATGTCTTTGATGAGTGAAAGTGGGTAATGCTCCTTAATGGTGACCCTATTCTATCTGTGGTAATCAATACAAGGTCTTAGCACTAAAACGTCTTTAGGACAAAGAAGAGATGCTCTCCACCAGGGGATGTTGACCAGACAATCTTGCCATTCTGAAGGTTTTCATCTAGATATTCCTGCAGAACCAGCTTCTCAAGTTGGGAACAAAAAAATATCCTACCATATGGAATTAAGGCCCCAGGTATGGTCTGAATGGCACATTCTAAAGCCCTACGAGAAGAGAGAGAAACACAGAAATAGGCTTCTGGGAGACATCAAGAAACTCATGATAAGCCATAGGAATTGGCAAAGTCTGGATTATAATGGAATGAGACTGCACTTCGGAAAGTTCTTGGGATACTGGGGCACAATAGTTCCTGCTCAAGAAACAATTATCTCTACAGAACACAGAGGTAAGAGAGGCAACCCATCTCCCAACTGGTGTAGGGGTTTTGTCGTTCCAGCTAGGATATTCCAAGCATGGTGTAGGGCTTTTGTCGTTCCAGCTAGGATATTCCAAGCATGTTGGCATAGGTAGGAGATGTGATTAAATGAAAGGCAACCATCTCTTCATGATTCCACAACAAAGAGACAATTAACAATACCATTTTTGGAGGCGGACAAAAAGCACATTGCAATTGTAAATGTCACCCCCTGAATTACTGAATAAACATTTGGTAGATGTCATAATACAAACATATGTTTAAAATGGTGGACAATCGATTACTGTTGAATATTTATAGGAAAGCTTTTGGAATTCACTGTGATTTCAATAAAGGTCAGTACTCCACTCAAAACTTTAATGAAGCATGTGATGTATTTTGGTTTCAGTTTTATTGGTACTCTATCACTCTTTATGTGGTGTTTTTATTGTCTAAAACAAATTTCTTTTTAAATAAAATTAAGGCTATGTTTTGCAAACTTACTTGGTTTAATTTGCACAATATTGTTTTATTATAAAACTAATTTGACTTTAAAAGACCTCACACAGAACACCTTAGTGCAAACCATGCAAGTAAAAATCATTATGTAATTACTGGCAATACTACACTAACAGGAAGTTAACACACATAATATCATTTGGACTAACCAATGTGGTTTATGTAATCTAACACAGGACGAATATTGGATCCATTGGGCCATCATATTACTTTCATCAGGACACATTTGCTATTCTATCTTCGGTTCTAGCACTTAAATTGCAAGCACCAGTTTGGGGTAGAAAGATGAAATGGTCATGTGAGTGTAATGGCAGCCCCCTGAAGTTGACAGACTCCTAGAGAGAGAGTTAACAATTCCACATTCCCATTGCTTTTGCATATATTTTTAACTTTTTATCGACTGATTTTAATGCATGCAAATGTTCTAAACAAACTATTATAACTTTTTAAAACTCCATAAATAAATGTGTATCTATGTTCAGCTCGTTAAAAAATCCACAAAGTATTTGAAAACATGTTAACATGTAGCACCATGCTGATTACATTCATAATTCTTTAGAAAAACTTAACAAATGTTTTAAACTATAGCCAAATATGTTCAAAATAAATTGGAGCTATAATACTATTACAGTAAAAATTCTAAGTTTTGACTGTATAGGAAATGTTTTAGAACATGATAACTAGCAGGTGTAAAACTTATAAAATTAACTGTAACATAATTTGACACATTTTAAATATATCTGAAAGAAATTGTTAGGCAGTTTAACCAACAAAGCCAATCATAACAATGTTAACCTGGTGTTCAACTACAATCACCTATTGAAGTGCAACCAATATGTTAGAACGTATAAAACTAGAAAGTTCAACTTTGTAACACTCGTACGTACTGTTTGAAAGTACTCTTTTTCAAAATATTAGTATTTCTATTATTTGACCAGCAATTATAATTTAGAAAAATATTTTAAACTTTTTTTGAGTCCAACAGTATAATTCCGATAATGAATAAGACTCCTCCATGCTAACTAGTTTCGCGACCCCCAGCCTTCTGCAACAATTTTGGAATAAAAATTGGAATATTTTATGGAACTTGACCTGCTGACTGTTTGCTGAAGAAATACAATAATAAATTGTTGATATGAACATTACTATAAGATGTTCCTTTCCATTTTTGTTATTTCATTTTGAGGATTGTGGCCAGGAGCTGTGGGCTATGGAGAGTTGAACGTCTTCTTTGGAAACTCTGAAGAAAAGTACTGAACAATGACCATAGTGCACACTTTTTTTGTCCTCACCGCCTAGCTTTTGGTGCTAAGTATAATACAATAACTTTAACTGGCAGTTCAACACTTGCTTAAAACTCAATACCCATTTCATTGAATTCTTATATTTTGAATATAAGATATTTTTTGTGTTGTGTCAAAACCAATAAATGATACAAAAGATGAAAATATAGTCTGGCACTTCCACAGCCAAATATCACAATCTGACCAGTCTCTAACTTAGACATAGGATGGATAGTACCAGCAGATAGTTTAGGTTGAAATGATTAAAGCCATTTGCTAGTCACAAAATACCTATTACATTTTGTAGAAATATTTTCACGTTTTTTAAAAAAAAATTAAAAAGAATTAAATATTATTTTGGTAACCCCATTGTGTTAAAGTTTCCCCGGTCACTATTACAATTGTTTATCCAAACATTCCGGCTTAAAAAAGAAATTATTTTTTCAAATGTTAACCTTTTTAAAATCTCTACAATTGTTTAAGGAATGTCGGACTACTCCTGTTATATCATAAATGTGAGCTGTAGTAATCAGTTTTCAATTTCAAACAATAAACCTTAAAAAACACAAAAAACAAAGGTGGAATTTGGGCAATGGTAAAAGGAAATTAGATAAGGAAAAGGAGGGAGCAGGGATATGAACAAGGTATGGAAAGAGGTTGGCAGAAGAGTGTGGGAGGGAGAAATGGCAAGACATGTACAGGAAAATATGTCACCATTTGTATATTGAAAAAAGAAACACAAAAATTGTGGCAATAGATTTGGAGACACTGAAGAGAAAAAAATAAGGGATAATACGACGTATTAGGAAATATGACTTTGGACTGTCTACTCCACTGCCCCCAGAACTGCCTTGAGTAAATATAGAAAAAAGGCAGAATGGAGAAATGGGAGACAAACTGAATGAGCAAAAAGGAGCAGTAGTAAAAAGGGAAGTTAATTAAGTAGCTACGTTTTGAAAAATATGTTCCCAAGTAGGTCAAGAGCATACTTGAGAACAACAGTGCAGTGGAAGAGATGGGACAGGGTCAAAAAGTAAAAGGGCAAATGTTTAAGCCTTTAAACAAACTGTGTCAAATGCAAGTGCAAAATAAAAGATATTGCTTGAATTGGTTGCAAGCAAATTGTCAAGCCATTGATCATAAACATTCTATTAAGCATTTTAGGGTAAATCGATTTTCTCAATTGGAATTCTAAAAATGTATTTTGCTCATACAACCACCCTACTGCCTGGAATACTGTAAGGGACTTGATCCGGTCGTGGCGAAGCAAGAGCCCCACCGTAGTCTGGTATCATAAACCTAAGACGTAGTGGCCCATCTGCTACAAAGCCACTGGATCAAGGCTTTGAAAGCCTCACCTTAGATAAGGAGGTCCAAGGCAAACATTTCCACCTTTTGGATCATATTTCCTTGCCTGGTGGTCTCAGGTAGGACACATAAATAGTATGCCACACATTCAGGGACAACTCATTCTGTGCATTGTGTTTTGAGGAAATAAACCTCTGTGTTTGGGGCTTAATTATGCAAAACAATAATGAAATCCCAACTGAGTGCCAAGTAGGGTGGGCAGCAGTGATACATGATTGAAAGAAAATGCTCACACTGCAACTGAGGGAGCACATTTGTCAAAGTCATCCCCAACATCATGGGAGAGGGCTCTAACTATAGCAGGTTCTTCCCCACTTGTGGGTGGAGGCGAGAGCCTCTACCAATTCAGTGGGCATTCCACCAATGCATAAATGCTCGCTTGTATTTTTCTTTATTTGTCAGAATGAGGTCTGCAATTATCCTACCTCATTAGACTCTGTTATTATTTGTTGGCGTAGCACTTCATATTTTAGTGGCAAAATATTCCTTATGACTAATTGACAATCAGCATGAGGGTCTGTGAAACGCAGAAAGAGCCAATAGAAATGATACAGTCGGTCTTTTTCAACCTCTGACATAGGTGTGTGAAAACTGGAATTCTCTTGTGATTACTGATTCATATTTTAAACTTACATTGATTGAACAGCTGATACAGCTGAGCATTATAAGAAGAACATATGTTCTCAATTCAATCTGAACTAAAACGTACAGATTGCGGTGCGTTTACAGCTGGAATGAGCACATGGTGAATGTTAAAATCCATGGAGGAATCCAGAGGATAGGGATAACTAGGTAAGTCAAACCTACTCATTGCAAAATCTTTGATACTTGGAACTGGATCTCAAAAGGCTGCCAGTGCTCCTTGGGCACATCTCAAAGAATAATGCAAAATGCTTTACTGTTATGTGTGTGGAGTCTACACTTTAATTGGAAAACAGGCTACTGGTGGACAGGTGGTGTTTATAATTTCTGTAGGGGATGACCCATTGCAAGTGAAGTCTATTGTGATGGATGGACATCCAACTGCATGCCCCGTAAACAGATTTTAACTGCCAGTTTAGCAGATGGCTTAGGAACAGTTGGTCTGTCTGTCATGGGAGGTCAGTAACAACAAGCAGTAACAATGGCTACCACCTGCCAGAACTGCACCATCCTTTCTGAGATATGTGCCAAATTGATCATGTCATTGTGTCAATAGAAACAATCTGCATCACTGTGCAATGTAAAACTATAACATTTTTTATATCTGAAACTATAACATTATATAACATCATCAAATGCAGCCATTGGAATGTGTGTTCAAATGATCTGTAAGATTATTTTGCAGCACAGGCATATGGATAAACTAAGAATTGTCATTTGCATCTGAAAATATCATCTCTCTAAAACCAGCCGTTAGTATTGACTCAAAGTTCAATAATGTTATTTTGCAGCATTGGCAGATCCCCATGGGAAGCAGGTTCCGTTCCCTGAAATTGTGGTTTGTGTTCAGGCTGTATGGTGTGAAAGGACTACAGGAGTTCATACGTAAGGTAAATACATTTCATTATTGGTAATTATTTTAATAATCTTTAAACTCCAATGAATGGTTATAAAACGTGCCGTCACAATAAAAATCTTGTTTTGCTCTCTCAGCAGAGCAATGAAAGAATGTGGTTTGTTAGTGTTCCTCATTTGTCTCCAGCACTCAAACAACGTAAAAGATATTTATTGGCTCAAAAGAGGCCACAATGTCATGCCCTATTGGTGAAATAAAGTGTCACTATTAGAGGGCTGTCTTAAGTAAACTATGTATGGCAATGAAGATTCTACAACGAGTCCCACTTTTCTTGAATATAAAATTGCATATGTTATATCCTATGACTATTTCTAAAACAGTTTAGTTTTTTTTGAAGAAATCATAAAAATATGTGGGATTATATTGTGCCAGACAAGTTTACATTTAGCAAGGGTTTTTTATGGTCTGGCTTGGCAGCGCATTTGTCGCCATACAATTTGGGGAAAATTACCAGGAGAGGGGTGTAAACTCCGCCCCCAAGTGTGAATATTTTGTTTAGTTATCCAACTGCCTGAGCTTGAACTAGTTTGAGGTTTCTTGTGAAGATGGGGCGCAATGTTGTCTGTCTGAGTTGGAACAGAAGGGCATTCCAGGCCCTGGCTGTGGGGAAGGAGGAGGAGCTGCCTCTCGATCTGGTCTTTCTAGTGCGGGGAACACAGCGTAGGAGTGCTGGGCTGATCGTAGGGTCCTTGGGGTGCGCGGAATTTGAGTCAGCTGTTCAGGTATTCTGGTCTGTGTCATGGAGGGCCTTGTGTGCGTGGGTGAGCCTTGAAGGTGACTCTAGCCTCAATGGGGAGCCAGTAGAGTGTGTGCAGTTGCTGGGAGATGTGGCAGTGCCTTGACAGGTTGAGGACCAGTGTTGCGGCGGCGTTTTGGATGTTCTTTAGCTGGCGGGTGAGGTTTTTGTTTATTCTGGCATAGAGTACTTTGCTGTTGTCGAGTATGCTGGTGACCAGGGTGTGAGTGATGGTCTTCCTGTGTTCAAGGGGGATCCATTTAAAGGTTTTACGTAGGAGGCAGAGGGTGTGGAAGCAGGAGATCAAGATAGAGTTGATCTGGCAGTCCCTTTTGTGCTCGGAGTCCAGGATGATTCCCAGGTGGCGTGTGTGGTCCGTGGGGGTGGGTGGGCTTCGGAAGGGTGGGGGACCACCAGGTGTCGTTTCAGGCATTGGGGTTTGAGCCTATGATGAGAATTTCTGTTTTGTTGGTGTTTAGTTGTAGGCAGCTGTTTTTCATCCATTTGGCCACGGCTACATTGCCTTCTTGAAAGCTGTGTCTGGCGGTGTTGGGTTCGTTGGATAGGGAGAGGATGAGTTGGGTGTCGTCTGCGTATGACCCAATGTTGAGTCCATACGTTCTGACGATTGGGGCGAGCAGAGCCATGTAGACGTTGAAGAGCGTAGGGCTGAGGGAGGACCCTGGAGGACTCTCCAGGTGGTTGGAGCAGAGTCCGAGGGGAAAGGGGAACTCTGACCCGCTGCGTTCTGCCAGAGAGGAAGGAGCGGATCCAGTCGAGGGCCTTGTCCTGGATCTCTGCGTTGTAGAGTCTGCATATTAGGGTGCAGTGAAAGACTGTGTGGAACACCGCTGAGAGGTTTAGGGGGATGAGGGCTACTGTTTCTCCTTTGTCCAGTTGGCTGCAGATATTGTCTGTTGCATCGAGGAGGGTGGTGTTCTGTGTTTTTTTCTGAAGCCGGATTGGGAAGAGTCGATGATCTTGTGCTCTTTGATGAATGTGGCGAGTTGGCTTTCTCTGGGAATGGAAGCAGGGAGATGGGTCTGTAGTTTTTGAGGTCGGTGGGGTCTGCCAAGGGCTTCTTGAGGAGGGGAATAACCTCGGCGTGTTTCTAGTCATCGGGGAATAAGGCGGTTCCCAGGGAGTGGTTGATGGTGTGGCAGACCATGGGTGTGATGGTGCAGGCGGCTCTGTTGAAGATGTGGTGGGGCAGGGGTCTGTGGGGGCCCCAAAGTGGATTGACTTCATTGTCTTCAGTGTGTCTTCGGTGGTGAGGGCTGTCCAGTTGTCAGTCGCTGGCTTCAGGCTGTGAGTGGGTAGTTGATGAATTTTCAGTGTGTTGGTTGTCTTCGTTGAAGTTGTCGTAGATTCTCTTGATTTTGTGGTGGAAAAAGGTGCTGAGTTTTTTGCAGAGGTCTTGTGAGGGAAGTATGTCAGTACACTCGCTGATGGGTTGGGCGAGCTCCGTGATGATGTTGAAGAATTCTTTGCTGTTGTGCGCATGTGTGGAGATTCTGTCTTCAATTGCTTTTTTCCTCATTTTTGGTGGTAAACCATCTGGCTTTCTTGGCGTGGGTGTTGTTGTTTTTCTTGAGAGGGGCTATTGTGTTGGCACTGTCAGAGATCCATCTGTGCAGGGTACTGGCTGTGGTGTTGGGGTCGTCGTTTTCCACGATGGTTGGGGTGGAGTTGCTGAGTGAGGAGGTGAGCTGGTCATTGCTGATCCTGGTCCAGTTTCTTCATGGGAGCAGGTGCCTGTGTCTGTGGATAGTGGGTGTTCTGAAGGTGAAGTGGAAGCATTGATAATCAGTCCATGGGAGTTCGGTGGTGTGGCTGAAGGTGATGGAGTTTCCTGTGGTGAAGAGGGGGTCAAGGGTGTGTCCTTCTGAGTGCGTGAAATTGGTCACGATCTGGCGTAGTCCAATGTTCTGGAGGTTGTCCAGGAGGGATGTGGTGTTGGGGTCCAGTTGGTTGTCGAGCGAGGTAGAAGTTGAGGTATCCCAGCAGGGTATAGTAGGTGGATGCAATGCAATGGCATGCAGAGAGAGGATATCATGATGGATTTGGTGAAAGGTCTGCAGGGTCCAGGTGGTCAGTAGATGAAGATTCCTCAGAGGGTGGTGGTAGGGCTGGCCAGTATCTTGAACTGAAGGTGTGCCATCAGGGTTGTGGGCTCGTCAGACAGTGTGCTCAGGCGGAGGGTGGATTTGTGGATGATGGCGATTCCTCCTCCTGGGCTTATGGGGTGGTCCTTCATAGAGATTTTGTATCCTTGGGGGATGGCGATGACGATGACCGGTCCTGTGGTGGTGTTGGTCAAGGATTCGGTCAAGAACACTATGTCCGGGGTTGTGCTGTCGACAAGTTCCCAGATTTTGGTTTCGAGCTTGTGGATGGATCTGATGTTAAGGAGGATGCATTGCAGGTTCTATGGCTTGGTTGTGTTCTTGTGGGGGAAAAATTAGTGAAAACGGAGGAAAGGCACAGAAGGAGAGTGAAAGGGGGAGATTCAAATGAGGGACAACTGAGAGAAAAAGTGGAGCGAGAGAAAGGAGACTGAGGTCCACTGGACCACCAGGGATGAGGCTCAGGTAAAACCTGCAGGTGGAGGAGGGCCTCAAACACCAACATTCGAGAAAGCATGGCCTCACTTAATGGTGGAGATGCAACGGAGGGAGAGCAGTGGTCTTACTGTCATCTGACAGTGCAACTGTGCAATTGTCAGATGACATTTTAAGCTACACTAAAATTAATCAACAGTTCTTTGCTTCCACACAAATACAAATCCATTTCGATGTAATGCTTCACATAACCATAGAACATTCTTTCAGAGCCAGACCTATTGGCATTGCCTATGCTTGTTGAAATGAGGCTAATGAGCACACAGCTACTGGGCAATTAATTGAACTAACACAGTTTGAGAAATTTAAAAGAAATACGACCTAAAATGCACAATCAAACACTATCTAACTTGGGAGATTTTAATTTTGAGAAGGTCAATGGGAAATCGTAGGCAGAGAGAACTGAAGAAAAAAAACAGTTGACTAAAGGCCCGCAACTTTAAATGACATAGAAAGTAACACGCACCTTAAGTTGAGCATTTTGTATGCATAGATCCCAATGTCGTTTACATTTGCTCTGGTTTAGTAGCTGTATAGTTGAATGATTGCATATCTGACAGGCTGTACGTCAGTCAATACTAGTGCAAAATTGACAACTATGTTTAACAAATCTGTATTTAGGACACTCTATGCCCTTCCTTGAGAGTTAGACACTCAGATTCTTTGATTTTGAGTGGATTAAATATGGTTCCCTAAGAGAAAGTCTCCCCATAGAAAAAAGTCCCTATTTGCATTTTTGCATATTAACCATCTTTGACTCCCTTTCTATCGTAACCAATGTATAGTTCTTCCACCCAAAACCCAAAGGAAGCCCAAAATACTGTTTAAAACAAAACCATAGAAATAATTCTCAATCAAGAAATATGCAACCATGGATTTCAAAGATGCTTTCGTTCCATATTTTAACACCTTCACTGCTAGGCCTCCCCCCGCACCCCCCTGTGCTAAGCTTTTATTTGGCTATTTGGGGTAGTTTGCGCTTAGACCCCTGTAATATTTTGACGCCATAAGGTCTCCACGCCATGGGGATTCTAAAGGTACCCAGGGATTGAGGATTCAGAAATTAGCCAAAATACAGCAAAAAAATGTTTGTTGGGAAAAAAGTGCTGCAAATGAAAGCTTCTGGGTTTTTCTCTGAAAATGGTATGAAAAAGGGGCTGTGGGGCTGATATCACAATTTTCCTAGCTTTTTGGGAATGACATACTTTTGTCAGAAAACCAAAATATTTCACACAGTTTTGGTATTTTTCTAGGACATAGCCTATTTTTGCTATTTTTTGCACTTTCCACCTCCTTCCAGTTAATGGTAGGAATGGGTATGAAATCAATAATGGATCCTGGGAAGCTATACATTTTAATAAGGTAGAGAAAATCACGAATTCAGCAAGGGGTCATTTTGTGAAGATCCTTCAAGGTTTCTTTATAGAAACTAACTGTTAAAAATAGAAAATGTTTAAATTAGTTGAAGAAAATAGCCTTTTGTGTTAACGTTTTCACCTGTAACTTCTGCTAATTATGACAACTCTTTGCGAGCAATATACCGTTACATCCGCAGGACCTTACTGCTTGTGGGGATATATTGGACTTGTAGGTTCACCAATAACCCGACGAACCCAGAGCCAAAAACTGAGCAGCGACTTCCAATGGTTTTTTATTATGTACCGGGTATATAGCAATTATTCTGGCAAAATGTATACATGAAAAAATTGGTATGAAAGGCACCTATGTATTTCTGAAATGTGAACAAAATATAGAGTTTAGAAACAGTAGATATTTGCACATTTCCAAAATTGGGAATATTCACACTAGCATGAGAATTATATGTCATTTTTCAAAATGACTTCTTTTTTACATGTTGTCCTTCATTTGGAAGGCAGAAATGCATTGAAAGTCAATAGGTAATAACAGTTGCTGTTCAAATCTGATAAAAAAAATGGAACCTCACTTGTGTGGGTAGGCATAGTGCCCACAACAGGAAACGGCTCAAAACGCAACGTGAACACACCACATTTTCACAATGAAATATTACCCTTTTTTGGCAAACTGCCTAGCTGTAGTTTTTGAACCCTAGCTCTGCCGGCATCTGGGGAAACTAAGAAAACCTATACATTTTTGAAAACTAGACACCCAGGGGAATCCACGATGGAGTGACTTGACTGCCTCCCACCAGGTTCTGTTACCCAGCATCCCTTGCAAACCTAAAAAATTGTCCACTAAAACACATTTTCCTCACATTTCTGTGGTGGAAAGTTCTGGAATCTGCACGAATCCACAAATGTTTACCCACCCCATGTCCCCAATGTCTTCCAAGAAAAATGGTACCTCACTTGTGTGGGTAGGCCTAGTGCCCGCGACAGGAAACGGCATAAAACACAACATGGACACACGACAATTTCACAGTGAAAAATTACCCTTTTATGGCAAAGTGCCTAGCTGTCGTTTTTGAACCCTAGCTCTGCCTGCACCTATTGAAACCTAGCAAACCTATACATTTTTAAAAACTAGACACCCAGGCAAATCCAGGATGTGGTGACTTGACTGCCTCTCACCAGTTTCTGTTACCCAGAATCCCTTGCAAACCTAAAGAATTTTCCCCCAAAACATATTTCCCTCACATTTCTGTGGGGGAAAGTTTTGGAATATGCGTGGATCCACAAATGTCTACCCACCCCGTGATTCCCAAAGTCTTCCAAGAAAAATTGTACCTCACTTGTGCGGGTAAAACTAGTGCCCGTGACAAGAAACGGCGCAAAACGCAATGCTGACACACCACAATTTCACAGTGAAAAATGACTCTTTTTTGGCAAAGTGCCTAGCTGTAGTTTTGTAACCCTAGCTCTGCCGGCATCTAGGGAAACTGAGCAAACCTATACATTTTTGATAACTAGACACATGTAGTATTCCAGGGAGGTGTGACTTGCGTTAATCCCCTAACGTTTCCTTACCCAGAATCCCCTGCAAACCTTAAATTTAGCTGAAAAAATCACTTTTTTTCGTACATTTTTGTGTGTGAAAGTTGTGGCATCACCGGGCTGACACAAATTTCCTACCACCCAGCGTCCTCCAGGTCTCCCGATTAAAAAAAAAGGTTCCTCACTCGTGTTGGAGGCCCAAGTACCCGCGACAGGCAAGGGCCCAAAAGGTATTGAGGCAACGTCAAAATTGCCTCTAACAAAACAACCTGGTTTTGCAAAGGGGGTCACCTGGGTTTTTGGCCCGTGCTCGGTGGCCAGCTAGGGAAATATACCAAACCCACACACCCGGAGAATTCCAGTGAGGTGTGGCTTGCGTGGCTCTCTCAAAATTTTCTCAACCAGAATCCCCTGCAAACCTAAAAATGTAGCTGAAAAAATCCCTTTTCCCACATATTGTTGTGTGGGAAAGTTGTTGCATCACTGGTCCGACATAAATTTCCTACCACCGAGTGGTAAACGTAAATGTAGTGAGGCAACATCAAAATTGCATATCACAAAATGTTTTGGGCCCTTGCTTGTCGCGGGTTCTTGGGCCTCCCACACGAGTGAAACACCATTTTTATTGGGAGACCCGGGGGAACGCTGGGTGGTAGAAAATTTGTGTCAGCCCGGTGATGCCACAACTTTCCCGCACAAAAATGTGCAAAAAAAGTGAATTTTTCAGATGTAAAGCCACGGCAAGGCACCAACCACTTTGCAGGCCATTCATACACCTTTCATACGTGATACACACAAGACCATTCACACCACCAGGCACGAAACCAACACATTATAACATTAAAAAAAAGGACAAGGTACACCCTGTTTGAGAAAGACGGAAAAGACAAATATTTCTGCACAACCACCTATTCTTCAAGCACACAGACATACTGGTTGGATTTGGTGGGTGATGGTTCAGTATATACAGTTGTATGAAACAGATTTCCCAAAAATGAAATGCACTGTTAATAATTGAAAGGATGAGAAACTGAAACTTTGACTCACAGCTCGTGAGCTGTAAAGCTACGACAAGGCACCAACCGCTTTACAGTTCATTCATACACCTTTCATATGTGTGACACATACAAAACCATTCACACCGGTAGCCTCGGGCCCAGCACATTACAACAGTCACACTGGCAGACAGCGCCATTCAAGGGCCCATCACTTTCACACGCCCACATTCCTGACACACCAACCACACCAGCTCACGGATTGCGTGGAGTGGCGTTTAGGTAGCAGTGTGTGTAGTGACCAGCAGCAAGTCACTAATCACACATCGCCAGCCAAGCACCAATCCACACATACCACAAGCCAAATGGCAATCCACGCACACTGCCAGACAAGCGCCAGTCCACTGACCACCAGCCAAGCACCAGTCCATGCACACTGCCAGCCAAGCGCCAATCCACGCACACCGCCAGCCAAGCGCCTATCCATGCACACCGCCAGCCAAGCGCCAGTCCACCCACCGCCAGCCAAGCACCAGTCCATGCACACCGCCACCCAAGCGCCAGTCCGCTCACCTCCAGCCAAGCGCCAATCCACGCACACCGCCAGCCAAGCACAATTCCACGCACACCACCAGCTAAGCGCCAATACACGCACACCGCCAGTCAAGCGCCAGTCCACTCACCGCCAGCCAAGTTCCAGTCCACTCACCACCAGCCAATCACCAGTCCACACACACCGTCATACATTGTTTTTAAGCAAGAAAGAAAACACAAACAAATTGCAACTAAATACAAAACTATAACTACAAAAACAACAGCAGTAACTAAAGACATCATTCTATTGCCAAACAATAAACTGAACAACAACATAAAACCATACAGACCAGGCAGTACACTATTAGACTCTTAGTTGCTCCCAAAAACTCTTTTGAGTGTGATGCAATCTGAAACATGAGGGCACACACAGCCCAGGATTAGAAGGACAATCGGCACAATGCATACGACTCTCCTTCCGCACACCTCTTCGCAAGCAGATTCTACATCTATTACCGGGATTGGTTATTTGAGCTTTCAATCTAGCCACATCCTCCACCACTCCAACTGTACGAACACTTGCCTGTTCCACAACAAAAAGGCTGCCTATCACAGACTCCTGAAACTGAACAAAAGTCAACTTTGAAGCTGGAGAACATCCTTGAACACAACAAAAGCATTGAAAGTTGCTAAATTGAAGAGATGGATGGCCAACTTCTCATAACAAATGTAAGCCTTATGAATAGCAGTGTAAAGTTCCAAACTCTGATCTACTCTATCAACAGCACCCATGTGCTTATTGTAGTCTAAAATGCACACAGGTTTGCGCACTTCAGCAATTTAACCCCAAACAGCTACAGGTGAATTACTCTCATCATGGATGGTAGTCAGCATGTACACATCCCTCCAGTCCACAAATTTCACAGCTAGTAGTTCATCACTATGCAAGGAACTGCACGGTCCCCTCTGAAGTTTTTTTGCAAAGAAGGTCTTTTGGATAACCTTTATGGTTAGAGCAGAATGTGCCACAAGCAAAAGTGTTCACGTTGAACAATTCCTTACACAATGGCACAGCAGTGTAAAAGTTATCAAGGTACAAATGGTGGCCTCTGTTAAACAGTACTCCAGCAAGATCCCACACAATTTTCTCTGAGGCTCCAAAAGTGGACAGACAAGCAGGGGGTCAATAGTGGAATCCTTACCAGTGTACACACTGAAATTAAAAACATATCCTGTCCTACTCTCAGACAACATATACAGCTTAATTCCATAACGTGCCCTCTTGCTAGAAATGTACTGCCTCAAAATCAAACAGACCTTGAACAGGACCAAAAACTCATCAATAGATATTTCTTTCCCTGGAGTATAGATCTCTGAAAATCGATCTACAGAGTGATCAAGAACATGCTGAATCCTAAAAAGACAGTCACAGTCAGGGTGATCTCGTGGCAACGCCAAACCACTATGAACAAAATGCGGCATCTGAAGCAAAAGTAAATACCGATCACAAGTCATAATTGCAGGAAATATGGCTGATGCCATCAAGGGACTGGTAGACCAATATGAAGCCATGGACGGCTTCCTTATCAAGCCCATAAATAAACCGAAAAACTTCTTCATCTCTTCCAGATTTGTTGGAAGTCAACCGGTTAGTTCTAGAGTAGGGCCTAAATCTGGCACTGTTGTTCCACAAAAACTGTTCAGCATACAAATTATTCTGCTCAACAATCTCACCCAAAAATACATCATCCATAAACAACTAATTAAACTGTATAGGCAAAAAAAATCACAATCCACTCTACACCCTGCATCACCACTAAAGGCAGGCAACACAGGCTGCACCATGTTTGGATCAACCCAGAGTCTAGCACTTCCAAGGGGAAGCCTTAAAGCCCCAGGCTTCAATCCAGATGACTCTTGCACTATCGGCACAGCAGTGTTCCCCTCTAAAACAGGCACTCCGTCCACAATGAGAGTAGCTTCTTCCGCACTAAGAGTATCCAATGATTCTAGAGAGAAAACTCACTGCCTGAATCTTCCCCTCCCTCCTCTCTCTCACTCAGAAGCACTGTCAGTCTCATAATCCTGCTCAGAGGAAGAGTCAAGAAGCATACCAACCACCTGCTGAGCAGTAATTCTACGGCTAGCCATAATGCTTACACATGTCAAACAAGTCAACAACAACAAACCCTTTGTAAAAAAACAGAAATAAACAAGACCTATATACTCCAACACTATACCACTCACTTGCCAGAAGCTGCTAGACTCACCACCACTTACTCTGGACAGACACAGTAAGGACCAAAAGTATCCCACCAAAACAGAAAAAAAGTACACTGAAGACAACCCAAAACCGATCGCAAACAATTTCATGCACAAAACACTAACAAAATATGCAGCTTTTATGACACCACTTACAAAAACTTCATTAATGCATGACATTGTGGAACAGAAAAAGCCAAAACATTCACCATCATAAAGGGGGAGAGACCCTTGCCCAAGGAGTCACTCCCCAACATCAACATTTATAAAGCTCTGGTGACTAGTGGCATCTGCCCCCCAGGAGACAGAGGCCTGAAAACATATGGCCAAGCTGCCCCCAAAGGGGACATAAACAGCCACAATATTCACCCCATAAAGGGGAGTGACCCTTGTCCAAGGGGCCGCTCCCAACAACACTAAAACAAACCCTGGTGGCCTAGTGGACATACAATAAAATTAATTGTGTATTTGGGTCGATCTGCCCATCCAGGGGATCAGAAACAGCCTAAATAAATGGTTCCCAAAGGGGAGCGACACGTGCTGAAGGGCGGCTCCCCAAAAATATATTTCTCCCCCAAAGGAAGGGAGCGACCCTTGCCTAAGGGGCCGCTCCCTGACACACAAATTACATTTAAAAAAAGAAATCCCTGGTGGCCCAGTGGGCATACACATACTTTTTTTTTAATTACCACATCTGCCCCCTACACACATTGTCCCCCCCCCCCTCAGGGGGTCAACCCTTGCCTAAGGGGCGGCTCACCGACAAGGGGCATAAAAATAACTCTGGTGGCCCAGTGGGCCCTTAATAATTATTTCTTTTTAAGATCTAGGCATCTGCCCCCCCCAAGAACCAACTAAATACATTTCACCCCCAAGGGGAGTGACTCTTGCCCAAGGGGCCGCACCCCGAAACAAAATGGCCATTGAAAAAAAAATGATGTTAGTCTAGTGGGCACAAATAAACATATAATAAACATATAATTTTTTTTTTTTCTCCGATCTGCCCCCCCAAGGGGGGCAGATCAAAGTACATACATTTGATACCCAAGGGGAGCGACCCTTGCCCAAGGAGCCTCTAACGAAATAGGCATTAAAAAGGGCATTCCTGCGCCACAATCGCGCCCCAGGCACGATCGTGCAGCAGGAATGATTTTTTAAAAGACATCGGAGAAAAGGAAAACCCTTCCTTTCCTCTGATGCCTTTTAAAATGTGGCCCTCCCCTCCACAAGGACAAATTCACCTCCTCTTACACCGATGAACTAGAAGCAAATGGCTTCCTGTGCATCCGGAATCCTCAATGGCGTGGAGGTGGGGGCGGGAGGGCAGGGGAAGGGCTTTCCCTGTCTTCCCTTGTGGGGGCATGTTAAAGGGCGTCCCACAGGAAGAGTGACAGCGCTTCCCCCGTGGGTGGGTGCCGGGACGTGCGGGAGCCGTTGTGAGCACATGCCCACTGTGTCTCAGGACGTCTCCCGGCCATCCTGAGCATGGAAGGGGTTAAGACAAGGGTGGTCCTTTGTAGTGGTTCCATTAACATTATATTTATATATATATATATATATATATATATATATATATATATATATATATATATATATATATATATATATATATATATATATATATATATATATATATATATATATATATATATATATATATATATATATATATATATATATATATATATTCGGTATGAAAACGTCCAAAAGACCAGCAGCTGGATAGACGAAGCAAGACCCATAGATAGTGCAGAATTTCTTTATTTAGAGACCCAACACCAGTCCGCCATGACGCGTTTCGGCTTCACCAACCCTTGATCACATGACACTGACATGGGGGCTGATGACCCATTTTAAAGTGCACAGTGTTAATTTACATAATGGAAATAGAAGAAATACTTTCACAGTTTTAGTCGCGTATTGCACAACATACAGACTTAACCCAGTTCAGGCAATCTAAACCATGCATCAGCATAAAATGTTTATATGCAAATATTACGTTCTATAAAGATTACCCTCAAATTTGCACAATATTATACAAATAAGAAAGTAGTTGGAGGCAATTACGAATAATGTTAAAAACACCTACTCTAGTAATCTGTTTTAAAACAATAAATATTCACAATCATTGCCCCAACTACTAAAATGTGTGTACATTTCCACAGTGTGCTTAAGTATGTGCAACAGTAAAAATCTAAACTCACATATTAGTGCCAGAACATTTAAAAAACTATGTGATAAGTATTTTAAAACTGGCAAAGACTCAGCCCAAGTGGGCATAAAGTGCAAAGATGGGTTAAGTCCATGTGCAAAGTTGCATTTGTAAACAAAGGCAAGAGGAGCGGTACCGCCCAAGTGGACAGAAACCACTGTGCAAAATACGCTATAATCATTGTGCAAAATTGCAAACAGAACTCCATTATATAATACATTTAAAGTGCTACCAATGAATTTAAAATCATCGAACAGATGTTAAATATCATGTAATTACATTTGTGTGGAGGATTATAAGTGGGGTAGTTCAAGGATATTTTATACTCTTTACTATATAGTATGAGCACAACACTATTGGTTGCTGTCTGAACAATACATTATCAGAAAATTTTACTTGAAACTAACTGTTTATAAGTAAGTGTAACAATCATCATTGGTGTTGAGCCCGTTAGGTGTTTTGGTGTCTAGTAGGATGATATGCCTAGTCTCCAATTTCCTTAGCAAGGCCTCCCTGTCACCACCTCTCCTTTGTGGGGGTACGGTGTCTATTACAAAGTAGATTAAGAGTGAAGCATTTCTAGCGGGAACCTTGTCAAAATGCCTCGCAACCAGATCCGCTGGATCCGCATTGATGATAGCTCTCAGGTGTTGTAGGATCCTTTTGTACACCTGTGGTCTGGTACTCCCCACGTACCTCAGACCACAGGGACATTCTAGTACATAAACTGCGTATTCCGATCTACAGTTCAACTTCTCTTTAATCTTAAAAGGAGTAGGAAAAAGTGGAGACAGGTATTCTGATCTGCTGACCCCGTTTTTGCAGGCTTTACAGGTGGAACAGCGCAAGAAACCCCTACTACCGGACAACCACGATCCTGTGGTTACTTCAGGGCTACTTGAAACTCGGCTGTCTTGCATGGACCTGGCCTTTCTGTAGGTAATGTTAGGGGATTTATTGAGCAATTCTCCTATTATCGGATCACTTTTGATCAGAGGACAATGTTCTTTTATGATTTTATGTATGGCCTGATGTTGATTACTGTATCCAATAATTAAGCGAACTACATTGTGTGTTGTTTGTTTGTGGACTCTGACAGTGCTAGTTGTTGAGTCCAACAGAGTCTTCCTGTCACAACTGTTTGCTCTTTTCATTGCGCTATCAATGCAGGAGTTGGTATAGCCCCTATCCAGGAATCTGGCCTTGCATGCATTTTGTGCTATCTCACAGTCAGTGCTACTCAGTGCTATTGCTACAGATTCTCCTGATGCGGAGCATTTCCCCATAGGGGATGCTCCTTATCAGGTGCGCAGGGTGATGACTACTGGCATGCAGTAAGGAGTTGCCTGCCGTGGGTTTACGGTAAAGCCTGCTTTCTAACTGACCTTTGTTGACAAAGAATTCAACATCTAGGAACACAACAGCTTCCTCACTCATATTGCTTGTAAACTTTAAGTTTAGTGTATTAGTATTGAGTTCCTCTATAAATGATGTTGCCTCCTCAATAGAGCCCTCCCAGATTAAAAAGAGGTCATCTATATATCTCCACCAAGTTTTTACCTTGGTGGTCATGGTCAAGTTGTAATCCACCATGAGGACCTGCTCCTCCCAGTAACCCATGTGGAGACATGCGTAACTGGGAGAGAAGCTGGCGCCCATAGCTACTCCCCTGATTTGCAAGAACAGCTGATTTGAGAAAAGGAACACATTATTTTGAAGACAGAGTGCAATCATAGCCAATAACATTTTGGAATGTTCCTGGTAACAGGGGGGTCTTCTCTTGAGGAAATGTTCAACTGCCCTAATACCATCCCTGTTTACAATGCTGGTATATAGGGACGACACGTCGATAGCCACTAACAGATACCCCTGTTGCCATTTGAAGTTGGCCATTTTTTTAAGCAGATCACCCGTATCCAGGACAAAAGATGGCAATGTTTTGACTTGTTCCTGCAGGAAGAAGTCTATACACCTACTCACATTTTCCAATATGCTATTTCGTGCAGATATAATGGGGCGCCCGGGTGGACGTTGGTGGTCCTTGTGGATTTTCGGAATAAAATATATAACAGGAGTGGTTGGGCAATCAACTTTTACATATTTATATTCCTCTATGGTAAGCAGGCCCATGCTTCTCCAAGCAATCAGTTTGGAGTAGATGTCCATATGTGCCTGCTGTACTTCCTTAACACCAATTCTCTTGTAACAATCCCGGTCTGTCAGTTGGCTCAACGCTGTTTCCATATACTGTTTGCTTGCCCAAAGGACAACATTGCCACCCTTGTCCGATTGGCGTATGATCACATTTTTACTTGCCTTAAGTTTTTTAATCAGTTTGTAGTACTGCATGTCTTTGTAGTTTCTTCTCCTAGTTGCATTATGCATCTTGATATGCACATTTTTTAAATCAACAGACACCCTATTGTGGAAACTATCCAAATTGTCTTTCAACAGCAGTGGGCAGAATTTCGATTTGGGCTTGAATGGGGTTGGTTGTAATGATGGTGCCAGTCCCCAGCCGGGAACTGGTTGCGTAGGCACCACTTCCTCTTGTTGCAGTTCCATAAGTTCCTGCGTGAGGGCCATCCCCCTGATAGTAGGACAATTAGATGCCGTGACTGACGGTGTCTCATTTTCATTGGGTTTAGACGTGGCATAGTATTTTTTCAGCTTCAATTTGTGAACGTACTTAAAAAGGTCTATTTTTGTGCTTGCATAGTCAAAGTCGCAGCGGGCACTGTAGGACAAACCTAAAGATAGAATAGATGTTTCTCCAGGAGTAATTACGATGTCTGACAGATTGACAACTGTTTGTACATCAGTTACTGCTGTGCCTGATTGCACTGCCTCTTGGCTCGTTGCCTTCTCTGCCTCCGTCCTGCGTTGCAGCCTGCGGCCGCATTTGCGCCTTTCTGCGCGTTTCCTATTGCAGATTTGTTTGTGGACGTTCCCTGGGTACCTGATCGGAGAGTACATTTTCGGTCCATTTGCATTACCTCCAGTTCTTGTCCCAAGGTAAATTTTTGAAACCCCGACCACTCTTTTCTTTTTTGTTCCGAGTCAGACTCACTATCTATTTGTGAGCTTTTCTCTGAGATAGATATATGTATATATGTATATATATATATATATATATATATATATATATATATATATATATTCATTCACTGAAAAAACCATAGGTTTCACACCAGTTATAGTTAGGTGGAAATTTTATTCGCATAAAACTATTGAAATTCCCACGTTATAGTTAGTTGGACTCACTATAACTTGCGCGTGCAATGCACTGCTGATGACATCACATATTACATCACACATGACATGGTCAGTGACATCACTGATGACATCTCAAATGACATCACTGATGACAACATCCTTGTGACAAAGTGGCAGACCTCCTATCAGCATAAAATAAACTTTGACACACACATTCAAAAATAGAAACTAACATTTTCTTAAAATAGGAGAAACCAATACCAATTACAACAACGTATTAGGTAATTCCAACATCTACATACACATCCACTCATTCACCAACAGTTCTATATAGTCACTCATGCATGTACTTACTCCTCATATGTACTCATACACCTATACATCCTGTTACACACTAATACTCAATTCAATTTCAAATGATCTTTATTCGGAATTTTGATACATTCATAAAAGTACATACAGAATGAAACACATTAAAAACACATAAAAACCTATATAAAAGTTAAAAACAAAATTTCCAATTGGGTTTTGAGCAGCATAAATATCGTAAAGTACATGTGAGGAAAAACATTGGTACATTAGTATAATTTTTACCATGAATTTCAATTTATCTACTCCTAAAATAATCATACAGATCCAAACACACATATAGTTGTTTCTTTGTGCAAATTGTATTAGAATGGTAAAGTGCAGTGTGCGTTCACCTGAAAATAATCATACAGATCCAAACACGCATATAAATGTTTCTTAATGCAAATTGTATCAAAGTGATAAAGTGCAATGTGCGTTCAAGTACAATACCATTATCCATTATGCTTGTCCATACTTGCCCTTGATCTTACACAGACTTTTATAAAACAGCTTACAGTGTAAATGATCTCGTCTGTTGACAACATTTGTAGGAACCTCAATGCCAGATTAAAATCCCTTAAGTTGTGTTTGCGGAGAATCGGCATTAAATAGTGACGAGTATATAATTTGTAATGGCCACAGAAAAAGAAATAATGCAGCAGACTTTGTTTCCCACCTACGGAGCAGGGACAATCCAGCTCTTCTAAGCTTTTGTTATAGCCAAGGGGGAAGCTTAGCAAGTTGACAATGCTACCGTCCCGGAACCTAAACAAAAGGCTCCGGTTCCATCTTCCTTTTGGGGTTGTCAAATATCTGCAAGGCCTGTTTAAGCTGTCATTGCCTGATTCTGTAAGTGGCAAATATTTAATAACAACGGGTTTTACAAATTCGGATCTCATTCGTTCCTCTTTGTATAAATCAAGTAATGCCCGTTTTACACTGTTTTTGTGAGTGGGGGCAATGGTATTAGGGGAACTGAACAAGGAGCCATGTCCCACACTCAACAGGCTATTCTTAACAGCATTTAACCATGGTATATGGTGAGATCTTTCGTATAATAAACAATCAGATATTATGCTGCGTGTTAAGGATGCTGCTGGGTTTGACCATATTTTTATCCAAAAAAGCGCGGGCCTTGATCTGATAAAATCAACAATATATGGCAACCTCAGTTCGCTGTGACAGATAAATGTGGGAGCACAGGGAACTCCCCCCAGCACCTTTCTACAGAATCTATTTTCTTCCGATTGGAGAGACGTGATATTGCAGTATCCCCACACTTCTGCTCCATATGTCCCAGTAGGATGACATTGGGTACGATAAATATTGAGCAGGGGGGTAATAACGTCGGCCAATTTGGGTTGTCGGAGGGATAAAATTGAATTTATTGACTTGCCAATTTTATTCCTCGCATAGGCAGCGTGTGGCTGCCATGAGCCTGTATTAGAAAATAGTAACCCTAAATAAGGGAAAGTGCTAGTGCATTTTAATATATTGTCACCTGACTTAATTGAAGTAATAATATATTTTTTAGGTCCACAGTTCATGATAAAAGATTTTTTAAAATTGGTGTTTAGGCCCAGATCGGACATAAAATCAACAAACCCAGTAATTAAAGTGCGTAAGGCATTCGGGGTGTGCCCCATTAATACTGCGTCATCCGCATACAGTAGGGTAGTAATGGGGGAACCGTTTATAATTGGTACATCCTTAGTAGTCTTGCTCAAGGTGCAGCTCAACCCATTAATATATAGAATAAAAAGCAGTGGGGCGAGTACGCAGCCCTGTCTGACTCCTCTGCTAATTAAAATATCATCAGATAATTCGCCATCATTATTAATACGTACTCTCGCCTTTAAATCTCTATGTAAATACGAAAGAAAATATACCAGTGATTCATCCAAACCATAATCAAGCAAAAGTGACCACAACCTAGAACGATTAACAAAATCAAAAACGGAACTCAAATCCATGAAACCTAAATAAAGCGGGGACTTTTTAACAATTGTATATTTGCCCATGATCAAATTCAAATTAAGACATTGTTCGACAGTGCCCACATGGCTTCTAAATCCCAATTGACTGTAGTGTAAAACATTATTATCTTCAGCCCAATTCCTTATCCTTTTAAAAATTACTCTTCCAAGGACCTTTAGTGTATTATCGATCAGTGAGATCGGGCGGTAACAGGCAGGGTCCGCCCTGTCACCTTTTTTAAAAATCGGTACGATGACACTGTTCGACCAAGATTCAGGAATGGAGCTGTCAGTCAAGTTGTTAAATAGGTTACATAATAAAGGGGCCCAGAAATGAATTTCGGATTTAATCTGATCAATAGAAGGGCCATCCGGGCCGGGAGCTTTATTACTAGCGCTCTCGAATATAGCATCCTCGACCTCAGGTAATAAAAAGTTCAGTCGTTCAGCTGTACTAGATAGGGAGACAATATCTAGAGAAGTGGCTGATATAGCAAGGATTTTAGAAAAATGCTCTGCCCACACCTCGCCAGTTATGTTACAATTGATTGGTTGGATGTTAGAGCCAAAAGATCTGAGGGACTTGACTTCTCTCCAGAAACCTGTCGTGTCTTTTAATGAGGCAGTACGTGTGAGAGTTTCCCAATGATTAATCACTAGGGCCTCAGATCTAGTGCGTAGCACGGATTTGTATTTTGATCTTAATTCTCTCACAAGTTGAGCGTCCCTAGGATTAGTTTTTAAGGCCGCCCTCAGGTCCCTATTAGCCTTGGAGCAGGAGGAGTCAAACCAGCGTGGGCCATGATCTATATTGGGCCTAGCTGGTTTAGAAGACTCTCTTTTAATAGCCCCACAGAGATTACCGAAGGCAACAACCACATCATCGCCTGGGCTAGTGTACGACAGACAAGTCTCTACCGTCTTAGGGTGTTTTTTAATTACTCTAGCTAAAATATCTTTATTGTCCATCCCTTTCCATATTAATCTTAGTCTATCAGTAGATAATGACAGATTTTGTGCCCCAGTCTCTACTCTCACAGCAGCCTTCGGGTTCTGTGGATTGTCAAAATATATTCTAAGCGGATAGTGGTCACTATATGCGGAACAGATGACTTCTGCTTTAAAAATTATGTCACTCAATATCGGACAAATAAAAATATAATCTATCGTGGAGGAGCAGCCCTGGCCTATATATGTAGGTGTTAGTATATTGTTTAGACTAGAACCAGCAATTTCCATTGCGTTTACTAGGTCACGAGAGGCTAGATGGTTTTTCAACTCTTCACCGTTTCTACATAAAGGGCTATCACGATACATGTGAGCATTAAAATCCCCTCCAATGCAAATGCCATCAAAGGGCCCATACTTCTGCCCCTCCATAATTTCATCAATAAAGTTAAACAATAAGATAAAATTGTCATTGGGACGGGTAACAAAATCATTATTATAAAAGTTGATTATACCTAATTTCATCCTTTTAGTGTACTTCATAGCCATAAAACATTTACCCGGTGTAGGGATCAATTTTGTTTGTACCCCAGATTTTATTTTAGTCCAGATGGATAGACCCCCACTGGGACGACCCAGAGGTGAGGGGGAAGCCTGTAGATTATAGCAACAAAAACCCTCCATCAAAATGTCACAGTTGTTATTAACCCAGTCTGACCATTCTTTAATTTTCAATTTAGAGTTAAGACCCGCTATGTTCCAGCTCACGAGAGATATATCAGAATCCTGGAGCATTAGTCTTTGGTTCAAGGGTTTTTCTCTAACTACAGTCCGTTGCATGGGTTGTGAGACTTCCAAAGTTTCAATGATAGGTGCCAGTGATGATTCAACTGAATTAGACATTTTGGGTCAGTCTAGCATATCCAAATCTGACAAAGGGGCAAATCTATTGAACATGTTGAGTGGGAATGGAGCTGGTTGAAATTGCATAGGGGGTGGCTGAAAGTGCATAGGTGGTGGTTGAAACTGCATTAGGGGTGGCCGAGATTGCATTAACGGTTGTCTGTAAAAATAGCTCAAAGGTAACATAGTTGCAACAGTAGAGATAGCAGAGCAGTTACCATTTCTACTGAGTAGGTGTCTTACAGTTCCGGGGTTCTTAAAATTGAGAACTATGCAGTCACCTTCCTTGTCTTTGAGTAAGGGCCCAACCCAAGACACCCTGCGGGCCGATAGGATCTCTCTTGAGATGTCATATCCGACACCTTTGTGTTTAGTTAGCCAGTCTATGCATTTGTTTCGCAGTTGCACCCACGATTCCCCCTGTTCCTCCCTCAACGGTGGTACTCCTGCAAGGACCAGGACAAAAGGACAAGCGTCCGGTGGCAGATGTAATGCAGGCCCTTGATGTTTAAAAGGCCTGATTGTCCCTGCCTCCCCAGTACCTTTATTGCTAGCAGCAGTTGATCTTATTGCTGTAGTGGGTTGGGTCGAACCGTTGTGGTTGGTAGTGTTTTTATTAGTAATAACAGGAGGGGCGGTTTTTCTAGGTGCAGGTGTTGGAACAGATTTTGGGGGTAAATTTGATTTTGCCGAGTTCTTCCCTTCATTGGCGGGTCGGGGTTGAGTTGTAGGTGGTACAGTAGACTGTAGTGATGTTCCAGGGTTACTTATGCTCCCACCCGGTAAGGAGGAAGTTTCCTGTTTCTTTAGTGACAGTGTGTTGCTTACAGATTCAAGTTCTTTTAAGAGACGGTCAGCTCTGATTTGATCCAAGATAACAGACCCCTTTCTTTTTGCTTCTTCGTTTTTAACCAGGTTATCTAATCTATCAAGTCTTTTAAAAACATTATTAAACTGGTTGATCATTTGTTTCTCTAGTCGATTAGAAATAGTGTCAACTATGGTTTCTATCAAATTCCCATTCTGTTTCGTGAGATAATAATTGTCTCCCATTAATGTTGTTTGGGTCCATATCGTGTTGGAAGTCCCATTTGAATTGGTAGTAGTTACGGTAGGGATATCATCTGCATCCACTAAGTCTTTAACCACAGCAACAGTTTGTGCCCCAGTAGGTTTTTGTTTGTTCCACAGAGTCTGAGGCGGGGCTGATTCTTGCTAATTAGTGGTTGCTTCCTTTTATTGGCACTTGGCTTAGCGATGCCTCTTTTGCGTTTTTCCCCTCCCTGTTTATTACCAGTTTCCATAGATCCCGGGATAGTAGCTTCATCCTGGGAGGCAATTGTAATAGTGGGAACAGTTTCAGGCAACAGGGGCAGGGGAGGTGTTAGTACCAATGCCGGTTTTGTAATGACAACCGCTGGAGATAGTGGAATACCAGGGCTATTTGACAATGATATAGGCTGTGTAACATTATTGGTACAACTCATAGACATTCTTCTTTCAGTATCAGCTATTTCATTTGAAACCAAGGTCAGTGCGTTTTCAAGTAGGGACTCAAATGTAGCAGGAGGAAAAGGGAAATCATCCTGTGTAACACCAATGTTGGCAGACTCCATACTAGGAGAGGAAAGTAGGAAAGGGAGGTAGACTCACCACGGGCGAGTTGAAAATGTTAGAGGGGTGGCCCGACCGACCACTGCAGACCACTGACGGCCACAGACGGCCCGCCCTCTGCCTGGGCTCCGCCCACGTGCGTCCCGTGACGCAGAGGAATCGGCTAGGCTTTGTAGCGCCTCCGGGCGCGAAGACAGCGGGACACAGGAAGTACACGCAGAGCCCGCTGGGAGCTGTAGTCTCCAGCCGCGTTGGAAGGACGATGGCGACGAGACCTACAGCGTTCCCCACCCAGGGGCTGAGGCTGCGTGTTGGCGTGCTGTCCAGATGGCAAGTGAGCGAGTGGACTCGCTGCAGGTAAACCCCCACACTAATACTCATCCATATAGTTGCTCACACACAAATTCACACATGCAAAAATCTAAAAACCATTTACTTGATTATACTGCTATATACACACCACTACACATACTTCTACAGAAACGAAACATATTTACTCTCTTAAACAATCAATTATAAAAACACATACTCACTAACCCACCCTCACACACAATCATCCACCCATACAGTCTTGCACACATGCTGTCTTCAAAATACATATAAATAGTGAGTCACTCATTCATGCATCTGTGCTCTAAGTAATATCCCCCACCGAACCATACAGACACTGATACTGATACTCAAAAAAACAACTAATGACCCATATACACACTCATGTAGCTACTCACCAACCCATGCAGCCACTTATACACAAAGTGAGACATAGATACAGATATTTAAATATTTAAACATTACTCACTAATATATGTATTCACTAAGATACATTTAATAAGTCAGTTAACCAATCACTTTTACACAAAAAAACATCCATTTAGACATTTATTTACCCATTTATTCTTCCATCAACCTTTAGATATACATATATAAAAAATATTTATTTTTCAGAAAGATACACATTCACTGGAAGATGTCAACAGTGATGTCATTTGAGATGTCATCAGTGATGTCATGAGTGATGTCACTGACCATGTCATGAGTGATGTAATATGTGACGACATCAGCAGTGCATTGCACGCGCAAGTTATAGTGAGTCCAACTAACTATAACGTGGGAATTTCAATGGTTTTATGCGAGTAAAATTTCCACCTAACTATAACTGGTGTGAAACCTATGGTTTTTTCAGTGAATTTAATAGGTTTTTTTAAATGCTAATTCCTAACTATAACTGGTGTGAAACCTATGGTTTTTTCAGTGAATATATATATATATATATTACCTACTGGCGGTCGCCAGTAGGTAGTTATAGTTAGGATTGTTTTCCATAGGAAATCCTCAACATTCTATTTTGAATAACTTTGGCCCTGGTTGAAGAATCTTAGCGAATTTCTCATCTCAAAGAAGATGGCTTGGTCCGCTGCGCTCCTTCCCTGAAAGTTTGGGGGGGATTGGTCAAGTGGGGGCTGAGATATAAGGGGGGTCCCAAAACGTGTTTTCTCCATGTTATTTCCATAGGACCTTTAGACTCGGCTACAGGTCGAACGGCTGAATGGATTTATAAGAAATTTGGCAAAACTGTAGAGTCCGGTTCGCAGATTACGCTTTTTTTGGAATGGTGTAAATCCGTTCAGTAGTTGTTGAGAAAATTAAAGTTAAAGTCAATTATGTATCTATAGGCGCGCACGCGTGCGCGCACCCAAGCGGCTGCGCGTGAGCGGATTTTTTTTTTGCTGCGTGACGTCTGTTAACGTTCGATTCGAAGGAAATCAGGAAGTTTTGTCCGCCATTTTGTCACTGCGAGTAAATATATTGTTCATTTCAAAGCGTTGAAACATGGAAAGGGGAGACGGTAGAGATTGTCTTGCTGCGTAGGTTTTCTCGGGGTGTGCAGTAAGGCCCTTAAACGCGAAAAGATATATTTTTTTTCCGGAAAAAAATTACGGGGTGCGCGCACCCGGTCGCGCACACCTATTTACAAGAGTGTGAAAATGGAGATAAATCAGAAGTTTGAGTGCTTAGATATAAGGTGGCTCTGAAAAGAGCCATTGTGTTAATTGAGTGTTTTCTGCATTTATAAGTAAGTACCGATGCAGAGCCTGATGTTGCAGAGGAAGATTCTGTTTCCCTCATTCGTGAAATGAACACCGTCTCTCCTATAGATGTCTTGCATGTGGTATCGCAAGTTGTTGTGGTAAATAGAACCCATGCTATAATCTCTGAGGAAAGCAGAAACAGATTTATTTACATGTCTCCTTGCTTTCTCAAATTGTGCACAATGTTGATTGGACCAATTCCATTTCTGTCTTTGGCATATATTGGAATATACCAAGGCAGATCGAGGAAAAAGTGTCATCAATTGTCGAAAAGTGTCTTTTAGAAGCATTTCCAGACCTACCCCAGTGATTGTGCCTAGATCGTTCCCACCACAGTGCACAATTATAAGGCCTGGTTCTGGGAGATGCATAAAAGTTTTCACCAATGGAATCAATTGGTGACATTTCAATCCTCTTTTGGCAATCCATGTTATGTGTACATTTGGTAAGCCGAGGTTGCAAATTCGTCTGCTTACTGCATATTTTTCACTCCAGTGAATATAACTGTGTCCTATTAGCCAGACCTTCATTTTCAAGGGATTTGTAGTCGTCCTTCGATCGGTTCTGGAAGTGGAATGGTAGTTAGAAGTTGAAATTCTAAATAAAAAAAAAGGAAGAGGCTGGGTGTGGTTAAAAAAATAAAAATGATTGGTTGATTGTAATAAGTGGAGATTGAAGAGTACGTTGCATGTTAATGTTTATGTTAAACGAAAAGTACTATTGGGTGTGAATAAAAAAGACATGTAACAGAGTTGTGGATTGGCAGGTGTTTCTGGAGGGAAAACAGTCTTCTTAGTTTGCTGTAGAACGTTGAGACATGAACTTTCGACCTGTGCCTTCAGCAAGGTGCAGAATGAGGTGTTACCATGGAAACAGCCGGAGATGGCAGTTGGTGATGGGTGTCTCTCACGTGAGTCTGAAAATATTGTGAAGGACAACCAATTGAAATGTAAATTTGATTTTACAATTTTGCGTGAGGAAATGTGATTGGCTGAAGAGAGTTATATGAGTGTGTATTGACTGGATATCTGTGCCATTGAATTTTGGTTGCAGTGATAGAAGCAATATTCAGAGTTCCGCAAACGAATATCTGTTTTGTGACTTTCACTGTTCTACATTGTTCAAAGCATTGGTAAAGGTAAGTGTGTAACTGTTTGTTTTGTCATGTACCGTATAATATAGTTTAATCACAAACAATGATTGATTTTCCATGTAAAAACTAATTTTTGGCTGTCATAATGCGTTGTATTTCTAAAAGTAATTTCTTCCATTTAAATGTTGAATACGCAGTAAAAAATATTTTTAATATAGAGAGTAATTATTTTTGAAATTTTGAAGCGTTTATATATAATGAGAGAAGTTGCTGAGGAAATGAAGAAATGATATTAGCAGAGACACAGATAATGCAGAAAGAGAGAGAAATGGTAAATTACTAGTGATACCGTTGTGAAAAAATGCTAATGGTTAATGAATTCGTAAACTTTTTGTCAGTCAACGGAATTTCAGGCTGGTTGGTGGCCGTGGCCTGCACTGGTGGGGGTGGGGCGAGAGGGACGGGGAAGGGGGCTAAAGTGGTAATGATTAAGGTATTCACAAAGTTTCTGTTAGACGTCAAAATTATAGTGCGGTTTCTAGTCGCCGTTTGCACTGGTGGGGTGAGGGAGGTGGTCGAGTGAAATAAAATGAAAAGTTTTGACCATGAGGTTGTACAGAGATTTGTGTAGTAAATGTGTTCGTACATTGAGGTTGGAAACGGAGTATATAAATATCTCTCTCAGTTCTGCTGTTTGACTGCATCTTCATGTCCCTTCTGTTTTCCATCTCCGTTGCCCTGTGTTATCTTATTGTCTGTGTGTGTTTGCCTTCAGTCCGGGCTGAGGAAGTTTGCTGTGGAGGCACACACAGATAGTCCTATCAAAGTAATTGGAACGTTTTCAAAAAAATAATTATATCATTGCATTGGTATTTTTAAAGCGCTACTGAATGTTTTCGTTCTCAATTACCGCTTGGTTGCTTTCTCAGAGCAGAGGGTATGTCGTATTTCACTCTTTGGTGCCTCTGCATCTGAGTCTGTTCTCTGGTGGCTGGCGGAGAACTGTTTGTTATTGTGGAGATGAAAGGGTGATAAGGAGAGAAATACGACATAGCGTCTGGCCTGTAGAAGCGTGGGAGCAGTGATTAACTCTGAGTGAAGCGGAACTGTGGCGGTGCTTGGTAACAGTAAAAAAAATTTTTTAACAGTGGTATAACTGTCTGTACGGTGCGCGACCTACTAAGAAAGAGTTCACGGGCCGTAATTGGCTTGCAGGTTCTAGTATCAGTAAGTGAGGTCGAGAAAAGAAAACATTCTGGGCTTCATTTATGAAGGCCTTGCGCCACCGGTGCGTCACTTTTTCCCATTTTAAAAAATGAGGCACCGGCGGCGGAAGGTCTTCATAAATAAGGTCCTTAGTTACTACAGTTAAGGTTATGTGGAATCCATGAATAGTTTTTCAATATGAAATCATTTCACTTGAGATTATGGATTAAAAGAGAAACCGTGAATATTTGAAATGTTTATTTAGAAATGTACTGTTTTAAAGGCAAATCATTCTGTAATATGAGTACAGAAATTGCAAAAAACACTGTAATTGGTATTGTCAGTAGTACATGGAATACAAACGCTATAGTTGAAGAAAAATGAATATAGTTGGAAAAAAACATTGTACACTCTTATAAGGAAGTATATCATATTTTAATAAATGGAAGAAGGTGTCTGGTCTTTCAGTTAGGGAACGATATATGAAAATGCAAGTGGTTATACATCATTACTTTATCAATCAGCTGTCTACATGCGAAGCACTATCAAGTTTGTGTTATGTCGCTGTGTGAGGGAAAAAAAGGCGCCAAAAGCGACAAAATGGCGAGAGGTGCATGTATGTAATCTGTTGGATGCTGCGCAAATCACTATTGAGGAGAACTACGGTATTGAGATATCTTTTGAAGGTTGCAGTATTGCATTTGAAATACAGCACAAGTAATAATGGAAATATTGTTGAAAGAACATATTTTTCTGTAAAGTTTTTTAAAAACATAATTTTATAGGAAATTAAAGGAGTAGAGGCGTGTGAGGCGGAAATAAGCATTTGAGATGCGAAATGGCGTTTACAGTTATAAAAAACTCATTTAAAATTTACGCATTAATTAGGGCACATGTAGCATATATTAGCGAGTTTTGCATCGAGTATGTTTGAAATAACCTTAGATAAGATATGCAATAGAATTGTTGAGATTACACTGTAAAAAAATAAAGTTGAAAATCGAGTAGCTGAAGAAACAAATGTAGTCCACATAAAAGACCAAAATTTAACCAGCACAAAATCATAATGTCCACTGTTAGTAAAGCCAATAGGTGTGTTCTTCAAAAGAAAATATGGAAAAGAACGTGAAGAATATAGGGAAGCAAAAGGAAATGAGGACGTCAATGGCTTGTTTAAGAGTTATTAAAGCATTGTTTAGGCAAAATAGGTAGCTTCTGCTTCTAACAGGAAATCACTTTTATCATTTGAAAGTATGTCAGCTATCCAATGGAAATGAGTAAAGCAGTACTCATGATCTGTTAAAATCGGAGCCTCTTTTATTATCAGAGGGCAGCTCGGTGGGTTTTCGATGTAGTTCTCTGTTAGGAAAGAGTTAACCGTCCATTGTGTAGGCAAAATAGGCAGCACGTGCTTCTAACAAGAAATCACTGTTATTATCTGAAAACATGTCAGCCATCCAATTGAGAAGATGAAAGGAGCATTCATGATCTGTCATTATTGGAGCGTCTTTTACCATCATAGGGCAGCTCGGTGGGTTTTCGATGTAGCTCTCTGTTAGGAAATCTTGCGCCGCTGCGAATATATTCCAATGACCCAGAACTCCTTGTATCGCTGCAAAGGCCATAAACACTCCGTTGTAACAAAGCTGTTCATGATCAAGTAACGGATTCATGAGGTGATTGTAATTCGTTTCAGGAGGAACCAAATTGCAGAGACATAAATCCAGGGCCCACGTGAAATCACAGCTCAGGCAATGAAATACAGGCTGCACACAGGTGAAATATGAATATCGAAATGATAATCGATACAATGGCCTTGATATAATCCTTACAATGGCCTTGATCATGCTCGACCTAAGCGCGGCTTTTGACACCGTAGCGCATTCCATCTTGCTACGGTGTCTGAGCGAAGCCGGGGTTGTTGGTCCTGCGCTGTGCTGGCTGCAATCGTTTCTTACGGAAAGATGTTTCCAGGTACAGCAAGGGACATGCCGCTCAGTGGAGATGTCACTAGACCAGGGAGTGCCTCAGGGCTCAGCTTTGAGCCCTACTCTTTTTAATCTATACATGGCCTCCCTGGCGAAAGTTGTACATTCTTTTGGGGTGGAATTGGTGTCATACGCTGACGACACCCAGCTGCTGATCTCCCTATCGCAGAACACCTCCAACACCCCTAACAACTTCAAATCCTGTATGCAGGCACTAGCAGAGTGGATGGATGCCCATTGCTTAAAACTCAATGGCTCTAAAACAGAGGTGCTGGTGGTAGGGGGTAAAAGCGAAAACTGGTCGGCCGAGTGGTGGCCTTCATGTCTGGGCCCTACCCCTATACCTTGTCAGGAGGCTAAGAATTTAGGATTCTGGATGAACCCCTCTCTCTCATATGATGGCCACATAAGGCGTCTTGTGGGCAAATGTTTTGGAGTACTAAAGACCCTAAATAAAACGTTAGACCTCCTTCCTTTAGCGGCCAGAAGGACACTAACGCAGGCACTGGTGACCTCGCGGTTAGATTATGGAAACATTCTGTTCCTTGGGGCAACCGAGGGCAGCATAGGCCGCCTACAAGTCATACAGAACTCCGCCGCCAGACTGGTGTTAAGAAGACCCAGGAGAGCCAACTCGAAAATGGCGCTGGACGCGCTTCATTGGCTGCCTGTGAAGAAGCGTGTGCTGTTTAAGTGCCTCCTCTTCTGTCACCGAATTGTCTGGGACAGGTCACCGACATACCTAAAGGATCTAGTCAGCCGATATGAACCTACTAGGACCCTCCGTTCGGAGGGTACCGGACTGCTGACAGTCCCCAGGATCAGGAAGGCTAGAATGGGTGGACGCTCCTTTGCGCTCCAAGCAGCTCAACAATGGAATAAACTTCCCCCTGCTCTGAGACTGGAGAGCAGTGAATTGCGGTTTAGGGCCATGCTTAAAACACATCTATACACTGCATAGATCCTGGGCTCCTATGCTGTTTCAATGATAGCTTCAGCGCGGGGACACGCCGTGATGGCGTTACTGAGCGCTCTATAAGCTCTATATTATTATTATTATTATTATATGAAGTATTCAAAGTTGAGAGTGTTAAGGTGCCGTAGTACAGAAGCATTCTCTGTCGAAATAGTTGTATGTGGTCCGGCTCGTTTGCGAAGGCAGGAGGGACATCCATTTTGAATTTACCAAGGTGGTAAAGGAAACGGCGCAGCACTGCCGGTTGTATAGGAACTCCACAGAATTAGGTCGCCGGCTTTGCAGTGGAGAGGAGCATAATGACTTGATACATTTTCTAGGAGTCTAGTCACTTAAATATTGCTTAGTAGTTTGCCACGGAAATATGTATCCATTCTCAGAGGTTTATTATATTAAGGATATATATAAACATAGTGGCTCTTGGTGTTTTGTGGTTCTGTGCAAGTGTACTGCTTGCATGTGTATAATGCTGGCCCTGTAGTTTTTGTCTATGGACATGGGGCCTTATTTATGACGGCTTTGCGTCACCCGTGCATCACTTTTCCCATGGTAAAAGTGACGCAGTGGTGGCGCAATGTTTCATTAATAAGGCTTTTTTTGTTTTGTGACTTGGTCTTTTACTTTTGAAAGCCTACTGTTGTAGGTGCATGAATTTTAACATGGGGAAAAGTGACATATCTGTGGCAAAATGCTTTTATAAATGACAAATTTTGTACTTATTTTTAATGGAGAGTATTTTGGGAATCTTATTACTTATGCTTGTTCAATGCTATAATGATTGTATATTGTGTAGAAAATAAGTTTGTAATAAGTTAATACAATTTTATTTTTTCCATTTTTAGAGTGTTTGGTGCCTGTAAGGATCAACCTGTTGAAGTTATATATTGAGAGTATATATTCTTTTTTTCAGGTGAGTTCCTTTTTATGCTTTGGCAATTTCTGTGGGTGGTGATGAAAATAATAAAGAATAATTTGTAAATGTTTTTAACATGATTTTATCTTAAATTTTTTCACATGTGGTTCTATCTGCTTATACTACATATGTTTTTTGAGATGTTCTCCATTGGCAGTTCAAATTATGTTTTAATGAGCTTGGGATATGTGTTCTTTTGCAAGGAGTTCAGATTTAGAAATCATTGGAGTATAATTCTTTCAGGTTTGTTTTAATAATACTTGTGAAGTGCTCATTATTTTTAAAATCTTGTTGTATTATGTTTGGCAGTGTTCCATTTTTAATTACAGAGAGGTATTATGATATGGATCTAAATGTAATGCTCATTTTCCTGCATATCTGTGAATATACTATGTATAGGCACTTTTTTAAATATTAATGTAGAGCTTTATTATGAGGTGGTTGTTCATGGTAAGTATGACATTTTGCATATGCTAAGACATTGACATGGTGAGTATACTGTTGTAATATAAATGGAACTGTCTCTGTGGGAAGTAGTAATCTGTAAAGTGAATTAAATGGTTTGTATAGTGTGATCCTTTTCTTTAGAGTGCATATATTTATATTGCACTTTGTAGTGATGAAATAAAAGAAATGGGTCTCTAAAAATTATTGTACAGGTAATAAATATTTCAAATATGTAGAAAATCTAAAAATAAATTTTACAGTAAAATATCTTTTATCAACAGTAATTATTTAATTTTAAAAAAAGCACAGTGTCAATGTTTAGAGTTATATTGCCAATTTCTTTTTCAAAACAAGAGGAATGTGGTATCTTACAAATTATAGAGTTAATAAGTTAGAGATTATAAAATTATCTGTAGTTTAAAAATTAGTAAAGGTAGTTTTCAATTATACACTTATGGACAAAGATATAATTTAGTCTTTATATTTTTTTAAAAGGATAAAGAAGAATTTATTGAAAAAATACAATGGAGAATTTTTTTGAAGAAAATGAAGTGCATTTTGAAATTATAAATGAACTGATGGAGGAAATATTAGACGCGGTTGTTGGAGAGGAAGAAGATGAAAATGACTATTTTATGGACATTTCATTAGATTCAGCATATTTAGAGCTGATAGAAGAGGAGGACAATGGACTTGATGAAGTCCCTGATGAACTGATGTTAGAAGTTCTTTTAAATTATGAACTTTTAAATAAATTAAAAAAATGATAGCAAAGCATTCGTGATGATAGTTTTCTTGATATATTCGTCGATGAAGTGCTTCATGAGAGTGATAAGATATGTTCTCATGAAGTGTAAAAAAAATTGTAGAAAAAAAGATTAAAACACTTATGATGACCGATAGTTTTTGAAAAAAGTGTACTGTTTGTATGCTTTAAAATTATTTTTTTAAAATTGTCTATGAAGTTTAAAGAAATATACAGTGTGATAAATTTACAAGGAAAATTCACTACAGGATTTACTACTTTGTTCAGAGATTTTCTGTTATTATGTGTATTTTATTAAAAAATGAATGTGTGGTTTTAATTTGTACGGTATATGCTAGTACTGAACTATAATATTTGTTATTTTTGTGTCTTACAGGTTCACAATCTCATCAAAAGTTTAAATTAAGATGCCGACCAGAATTGAAAAAAAGAAACTCTACAAACGGACGTACAGTTTAAAGAAGAAAAGTACAGAATTATTTTCAAAGACTGAGAGGACGGATACAAAGAAGAGTACTCCTGGTAAGCAAACTAAAAAGTTTTTCAAAAGCATTTTGGGAAGGAAAAATGTAAATATTGAAGTTCAGAAGGAGAAAACGATTTCATCATCTAAAAGGAGATCTGGAGTTAAACAAACTACTATTACTGGAATTAGGAAAGATGAAAGTCAGTACAGTAAAACCCGGACCAATCAATTCAGCCAAATCAGGAAGCGTATGTTTTACATCAGAGTCGTTGCGAATTTATTACAAAAGGAGAAAGTTTCTAAAAAAAGATCTGTTTTTCTTAAAAACTATATATAGAGGGTTTTGTTGAGCGCGCATTTGAGACAAAACGAAAGTTATTTATTTTAATACTTAATAGAATAAATATTTTAAATAAGGCGATTCGAGTTTTCAAAGGTAAAAGTAAATGGAAGAGATAATAAATAGGAGTAATTTTTGTAAAGTGTTTTCTGGGAAGTGGATGCATACTTCAACTTCTGAGCCATTTTTTAATGAAGAGAGTTACTTTCAAAGTAACGATCTGTTGCATGCAGTTGACACCACTGGTCGAGTGTATGAGGTGAAGGATGGTTGTGTTATTGAGAAAGAGAAAATTGTGGTTAGAAATGCAGAAGATGTTATGGCTAGAGAAGCTTTAGAGGGACGTCCTAATGCTCCTGTTTACAGTTGAAATTGTAGTAGTATTTGTAGTGTACGACAGGATTCAATTGATTTCTTTCGCAATTTCTTACGTAAGTACACTAAAGAAAGTCTATAGAAAAAAATTAAAATGTTGCAAGAATTAGATGAATGCAGAGTGCGCGAGAAAATAGGTCTGCAAGGCCATTCTCTGGCTTGTCTCTCTAAAAAAATATGCCAGAGTGTGTTTCATCACTTCCGGATGTTAGCAGTGCATCCTACTAAAATGAGAAAATTTGTGAGAAAGTTGTACTATGCAAAAAGTCCAGCACTTAAACTTAAACAGTTAAATAGTGCTCTTTTGTATGGATGTGAATTAGATGTTAAGAAGATTTGTGAAGAAATTGAGGTAAGTTATTCTGGTCCCGAGGAAGATAAAGCAGAAGGTGATATAATTATAGAAGGAAGTGTGTTAGAAAATGTTGGGAATGTAAATATTGAGAATTTTGAACAAGAAATAATAAAGTTTAAGGTAATTGCAGGTGAGAAACCAAATTTTTCTTGTGTCTGTTGCCGACGCTTTCATTACAAAAGTCAAACGAGGTTAGTTGATTTATATTATAAAAGTGAAGATGAAAGTAATGGTCAATGGAAAGATTTTGCAACCTATTTGTTGGTGGAAAACTATTTTGATTTGGGTTTTGAGCAACGTGTTTGTAAATATTGTTATAATAAATTAAATGAAAATAAAATGCCTGCTAGAGCTGTTCATAATAATCTAGAGTTGGTAAATATTCCATCAGAATTGATGAATTTAAATACTTATGAGACGATTCTGATTCAATGTGTACATCCTTTTCAGGCTATTGTTCGAATGGAGCCTAAGACTGGTAAATTAAATCCTTCAGACTTACTAAGAGGATTAAAGGGTAGAGATGTGTATTTGCCTCTTGATCTTAAAAAAAATATGGAAACAATTAGTGTTGAAAATGTAGAAGAGGAACCTCTAGTTATTCTAGTGAATGGTGTACCTACAAAGAGTAAGAAAATCTGGCAAGATTTAGTGGATGTTAGGAAAGTGAAAAAGGCAACGTTGTATTTAGTGCAAAATAATAAGTATTACAAAGATGTATACGTAGAACAAGAAGATGTAAGTGAAGAAGAGGATAGTGATTTGTGTAGTGGACAAATTGAAAAAGTTGATGTATCCAGATCTGAAGAAATTTATGAACATTACAGTGTTCATCCACTGCATTCCAAAGAAGCAATAGGGAATGCTATTGAATTATTTCAGATGAAAAAGGCGAAAGGAAATCCTATTAGTGTCTGGGAAGAAAGTTTGGAAGGTCGTTGTTTTCCACAGTTATTTCCTACAGGTGAAGGTACACGATATGATGATCGACCTATGCAGATTCCTGCATCTGAGTACCGGACAACAAGATTATATGCAGAAGATCCAAGGTTTCGCCAATGCATTCCATATCTGTTTCATCTTCTGTTTGAGAGTGACTTATCTGGTCTGTCTTATGCAGTAAATCATATCTTAAAAAGTGGTGCACATCTGCAAAATATTTCAGCAAAGGAATTTATGGATAAAGTGCATCAGAAAGATAGTGTTTTGGATTCTCATTTAATTATTTAATGGCTTGTCAGCGGGGTACTAATGAGTATTGGTACGGTCGTCATGGAGATTTGAAGTGCATGCTTAGAAACTTAGGAGCACCAACATGGTTTTTAACTCTAAGCTGTGCAGAGTATGCTTGGGAAGATTTAATTGAATTTCTTCGGGAGGCAAATGCTAACATAGAAAACATAAACTACAAGACACCTGGAGAACTGTGTTCATTAGATCCAGTTAATGTTTGCAGGTATTTTAATCATAGATTTGAAGCTATGATGTCTTTCATTACTAACAAGAAAAATCCGCCTCTTGGTGAAGTACTGGATTTCTTTTGGAGAAAAGAATATCAAGTAAGAGGTGCACCTCATATTCATATGCTGCTATGGATCAAGGATGCTCCTAAATTTGGAATAGACTCGGATGAGACTGTACTGTCTTTTATTGAACAGTATGCCACTTGTGACATACCTAATAGTACCACTGATAAGGACTTAAGAGGAAAAGTGTTACGTTTTCAAAGTCATCGCTGTGGAAAATATTGTCGGCGAAAATTCGAATCAAAGAGCAAATTTTACACCAAATGTCGCTTTGGATTTGTACGACCGGTACTTTCAAAAGGAAGAGTCAACAATTTGATGTCATGTTTGCAACATAATATCAGAAGGAGGTCACCTAAAAATACGTACAATTTAAGAAGAGGTGAAGAATCAAAATATATTAATGACTATAACCCAGTCATTTTGTCCATGTGGAATGCTAACATGGACATACAATATGTTGCAGACAACTCTATTGCTGTGGCTCGATATGTAACGTCTTACATCACGAAATCTGAAAAGACGGAACTGAAGGAGATGTGGGAAGACATTTCTCATGAAAAGAGCCTGAGCAAGAAATTATATACGTACAGTTTGAAGATGCTGTCTCATCGAGAAATTGGAGCATATGAATGTTGTGACAGATTATCATCAGCAAGTCTTTATGCAAAATCAAGGACTATTCTCTGGGTGAGTTTGGGCCTAGCAGAAACACGAAACCGTGTTCTGAAACCTGTGCAAGAAATTGAGTATTTAGCCCAGAAAGAACCAAACAGTACAGACATTTTGAAAACAAATATGTTAGATACATACTATCCAAATAGAAGTACTGTGCTTGAAAACATTTGTCTGTATGAAATACTTTAAAATTATACTTTTAAGAGAAATGTTACAGAGAATATTGATAAAGGTGTACATGCTGTAATTGGACATGAAGGATGTCTGGTAAAACAAAGAAAAGGACACTTGATAAATCATCGGAAACTGAGTTGCGAAACACCTGATAAAAGAGAATTTTACTATTTTGCTCTTTTGCAACTCTTTAAACCATGGCGTAGAGAAGAGGAACTACTTGGAGACTTTGATAGTTATGAAGATTCATTCAACTCATCTAAAAGTAGTATTGAATGTCCTGTTTTCAGCAATTATCTCCAAATGTTGAATGACGAAACAGAGCAAGAAGCGACAATTGCAGCAGAGATTGCTAGAGATAGTTCACAAGGTAGTCAAAGTTCGGCATCATTAAGTCAAGATCCACTGGGACAACCAATTATTCAAAATGAAGCAGCCACCTCCATGGATGAGGTGGAAAGCGCAATGCAGCAAGGTCAAGAGGAAGTAATCGACTTAGAAGAATTAAAGAAGCAGTTTAATGTTGAGCAAAGACAGATATATGATGAAGTGAAAGAGCACATTGAGCATGGCTTTCGTCATGAGAGAAAAGATTGCTCATGTATGTCATTTGAACCTATTCGATTATATGTAAGTGGAGAAGCTGGGACTGGTAAAAGTTTCCTAATTAAAGGAATTACTACATATTTACAGCAAACAACTCAGTCAACACTGTTGTGTGTTGTTACTGCTCCAACTGGATTGGCAGCACATAATATAAAAGGTGTTACTTTACATCGTTTGCTGATGCTGCCAGTTGAACATGAAAATAATTTACAATATCAGAAGCTATCTGGAGAAGCTTGTTTTGAAGTTTCTAGAGTCCTTAAAAAAATGAAACTTCTTATTATTGATGAAGTAAGCATGGTCTCCAATTTAATGCTTGCTTTTGTGCATTTAAGAATGCAACAGACACTTAAGACAGAGTATGATGTGTTATTTGGAGGTAAACATGTCATAGTTTTTGGAGATCTACTGCAGCTGACTCCTGTGAAAGGACAACCTGTATTTGAAACTGTTACACATGAGGAGACCAGAAAATGCCTGGGCAGTATTGGAAATGTTAATATATGGTCACATTTCAAATATACTGAACTGATTCAAAATATGCGACAGGCAAAGGATACTAAATATGGAAGTATTCTTCAAGATATTAGGATTGGAAAATTAACTGAAGATGCGAAACACACTCTACGAACTCGATTACTTTCCAAGCTGTTTCCTAATGAAGATAATGTTCCTGAGAGAATATATAGTAAAGAGGTAGCAGATAAGTCAGTGATATGCTTGATGCCAACTCTGAAAGAATGTTCAGTTTTTAATGAGAAAATGTTGAATTTAGAAAATCAAGAAATTAAGAAACTGGAAGCTAAAGATAGAATAGAGCATGAAGGTAGTACTATTGTTTTGTCTGAAAAGTTGAAATTAAAATTGGATTCTCTTCAAAAAACTATATCTAAAACTGCTGGTTTAGAGAAAAATCTGTATGTATGTTTAAATTGTCGGATAATTTTAAGAAGAAATTTACATGTAGAAAGAGGATTGGTAAATGGAGCAATGGGTAATGTTGTTGGTTTTGTCAATTATACCAATAGAGATGAGATTGAATTTTTGAGGATAAAATTTGATGGGATTGAGGAAGTTCAACAAATTAGTCGATGTTCAACTCGTTTTTTGCTTGTGAAAGACTTATATGTCCGTCGTAAGCAATTTCCAATTTGTTTGGCATATGCAGTGACTATACATAAATCTCAAGGTTTAAGTGTTGATTGTGCTTTGGTAAATATTGGAAGCACTGTATTCAAAGAGGGCATGGCGTATGTTGCTCTATCGCGTGTTAGAACTTTATGTGGACTTTATCTAATTGATTATGATGAGACAAAGATTAGTGCAGATTTAAATTGTGTGAAGGAGTATAATAGGTTAAGAAGAGAATATGCTCCAAGTTTACCTCAATATCCTTTAATTGAAAGGCGTATAGTTGGTCAGAAAAGGAAAAATGAGGACAAATGTGCTGAAGTAATCCAGAAACAACGAAAAAAAGATGTAGCTGCTGTTGGTAGCTGTAGCAAAACTGTTAGTATTGAAGAGATTGTTGGATTTAAGTTTGAAAATAGGTCTGGTGTCAACTGCTATGCAAATGTAGTAGTTAATGTTGTTTTCTTTCTGAAAAATGTTAAGGAACAGATTATAGAAAATCAGGAGCATACCTTTTGCCATTCTTTAAATTCTATATTTGAAACTTGTAGTAGTGGTGATAGTGAAGTAGCAAGTGTTTCGGAATTAAGGAATGTTTTAGACATATGTGCAGGAGTAAATCAGTTTTCTCAGAATATTCAGCAAGATTGTCAAGAATTTATTATGTATATGTTTACAGCTTTGGAAGATGAAGGTGTAGATATTGATAGTCTTTTTGGGCTTTCTTATAAATGGGAACATAAGTGTGATAATTGCTCATTTTTAAGTAGTACTGAGATACCCAGTGAAAGATTTTTATATTTTACATTACCAGACTGCAAAGAAGTGCCTTTTCATAAACTAGTTAAAGATGCACATCAAAACATGGTCTGTTCTCAATGCAAGTCTGAAATGTTATCAACTTTATTTATCCATAGATACGGACAATATGTAACTTTAATGTTTCAACGATGCAGACCTGATGGGAGTAAATTATCCACTTTAATTAAAAATTTTGTGGCTTCTCAAGTTTCTATTTCTAGAAGAACATTTGTAACTGTAGCCATTGTTTATCATGAAGGGCATTCTACATCATCAGGACATTATACAGCTTATTTGAAGTGTGCTAGTGGCTGGACACTTTGCAATGATAGCCAATTGACTTTTAAAAAACGTTTGCCTTTTGCCTTAAGTAACTCTTATTTGTTATTTTTGGAACCCAAATTTCAGTAGAATGATTTGCTGTAGGAATATGTATACTATAAAGATCTGAAACTTACTAGTTTATAAATATTATGTAAATGAGGGTGTACAAATCTATAAATGAAATTTGTGTTTTGCATAGTGATAACATCAGGTACAAATTTACTTAATGTTTGATGGTATAAAATATGGTACAAATTTTGATTGTGAAAGTACAGAAAACAATAGATAAGACTAAGATTAAATAATTTCAGAAAAAAACTACTTAACTCATAGTATTTGGCCACGTGGAAAAATATGTGAGAAGAAAATGAGTACTTTTGAGAATTATTTAGAAACTTATATGGACGCAAGTGTTTGGGAGAGGTATTTAAAAGAAAATGAGTTAGCTTATACAATTTGGCCACGCGGAAAGGTATGAGAGATGAAACTGTGTCTTTCAAATACATATTTTTAAAGGAGATTGCTGCACGGGGCTTTGTTGAGATATCTTGAAAAATAAGTGGTATACTTTAATTAGGTTGTAACTGAGGAAGACGTAGTGTGCTTACTCAAGAAATTGCGAATTTGAGGAAAACATTTAAGACATGTTTTTTTCAGGTATTTATAATATGTATGCAGATTTTGTATGGGTTTTTTAAACACAATCATTTTGATTGTGTTTTTTTTTCCCCGCTGTTATATGATGATTAATATTGAAATCACTCTTGATAGTGAAAATCAATGTATTCTGAGAACAGCAAAAAAAAAATCATTTAATATGTTGTTTACTTATTTTGTTACATTGCATTTAGAAATATGTATTATAACAGATTTTTTTTTTACTCTCCTCCACAGATATTATATTTATAAGGTAAGTTTAATTAATAATATCTGACAGTTTTCTTTGCATCTCTCTTATTGTTTCCTATTGTTTTTTCTTTAAATAATATACTTTATAATCTTATTTTTAATTTTTTTCCACAGGTGCTACGTTTTAATAAGAAATTTACTTTTTTTTTCTTTTTATTAGGTAAGTATATATAATAAAGAAATTTTTACAACATTGTGTTATTTATTTCTCTATCCTTCTTAAAGCAATGTCATCTTTTATATTGAACACTTCCACATAGGATTGGGTGCATTGTTAGAAGGTATGCTTTAAAAGTGATTTAATAAAATGAGCGACATTTCACTGAGTGAGTTTAGCAAAAGTGATATGTGAAAACAATGGTGCATAAGATATTAAATGTTACATGGTGTTCTTTGCAGGACTTTAAATCCTGTGTTGCAGTTCCAATTCTGCCTCAAGATTAGGGGGCTGGGGGGCTTAGTGGTACTTGTATGGTCATGATTGAGCTACTCCTTTTATTAGCCATGGTTCAGGTGTGTTTATGATAGAGTGGTTCCGTCATGGTTCTGCTTAGTGAATAGAACGTGTTAAGGAAGCACAATGTTAGTGTTGTGCATGCACAGCGGCAAGTTCATCACAAATGTTGTCCGTCCTGAGGACAGATGAGGCAATGCTCATGATGGAGCAGCTTTGTGATGAGTATGGAAGCATTTAACAGCTGTTAAAAAAACCTGAAGGGTTTCTATAAAGACGAGATATGTGTGTCATTCTAGAGCCCTGTATCATAAAGAAGTGTTCTTCTGAAGTAATACGTATTGAAAGTGGCTGACTGTAATTTATGAGATTTTACTCAGTGACTTTCTGGGCCATGTTGTTTCAAAACTGTGCTTGTGATTGCTGCGTCAAGACCTACGCCTACTTCAATTTGAATATAGAGGTATATTATGAAGGGTGTTTATCTGTGTTTTTTTTGCTTTAAACGTCAAGAAAGCAGAGATAAAATTATCTCTCTATTACCTAGCTGCTGCTAACACCAGTTAGCAACACTTAGTAGAAGATAGTGAACATTTTGGGCCCCACTTTGCATGTCAGTTGCATTTATATCTAATGAGATGCAAAGTGGGCGTGCCAAGATGTTAGCGACTGAAAATAGTCTTTAACATCGCTATCTCTTATTACTAGCTTTTGGAGATATTTGCGCTAAGCGGGAATATTTCTAAAAGCTAACACCTGCCCTGAGCAGTTCTTAGCCATGTTATCCAATGGGAGGTGGATAACATGGCTAATAGCATTAGGTCGCTATGCATGAATAATGCTGACTTTTCTGTGATACTTATGCTTTGCAACGATTTTTACCGCATTTGCGTTAAACCTCATTAATAACAAGGTTTATTTGCGGTAGAAATCGCTGCAGCGCTGCGGTAAATTTTTAGTCTCTAACCAAGTAGAAGGACTGCTACATACTTGAATATTGTTTAGTGCTTATTTTCATTGAGACCGTCACAGAAGTTCAATGGATCCGAGACGCTGTTCTTGTGCATCTTGGCGACTGCCAAGCCTTTGTAGCAGTGGGAGTGAGGCCTCTCCAAGGGGCGCAGCGTAGCTCCTTTTGATGTTTATAATTGCAGATAGCAGGGTAGAGATGTCCGCGGAATCTATGGATGCTTAGTCACAGTAGAGTGTACGTGGTGCTCTTAGCACCTCATTACGACACACAGGGGAGCCACGTTGCACAGTTGGAGATCAGAGACTTAGGAAATAAAACTTTATAATAGCAAGGGCTCTAAGCGATACAAATCGCCCGTTCTCGGTGTAAAAAATATCACCGCTATTGGTGGTATTTTCTACGGTGTTAGTGCTCGAAGGAGAACAGTAACATATATGTGAAAGAAAATTCTGTAACAGGCTCAGCATTTCACATTATCGCGTGAAAACAAAAGTTTTTCTCACATAGCAATAAGTCTCTTATAATTAAGGGACGGAGTGTATCTAGTGCTATTTACTACACTGCTATGCGAACGATGTCGAATGTTTCATAAGGGGAGGCTTTAAAAGTTTTTCGATAAACTGGTTTTCCAGGGAAGTGGGTGGAGTGTTCCGTGTAAATTGCAGAATAGAAACTAGTAAGAACCAATTGGAAGTGTTGTTTTAAAGTTACATGACTTCACATGCGTGTCTCGCTGCTTCTACGCGATAGGTGGGTGCTAGGTGGGTGCGCGCACCCGGTCGCGCACTAAAAGAAAGCGGCGAGAAAATATCAGCTAATATGCTCTTGGAGCTCGTTTTGGTACAAAGAGTTAGTTCTGAAAATAACTTTTTTTTTTTTTTTTCTTTGGGAAACAAGTGTCATGATGCTTTTGATTTCTTAAAGTTGCTACGACATTTTTCAGTATGTCATACTATCCAAATAAAGTGAAGAAATTTAACTTTTCTTGGAGCATTTATGACTCTCAATTTTGTGTTTAATTAGAATAAAGCTTTGCTCTCCGTATACAAGAAGTTTTCCACAGTTCTTGCATTTCATGTGCACGTTCGCCAGATATGGTTTCAAGTCCATTTCAGCACCCGATGGAGATACAGGTCGTCCACCGGAAGATGTGCTGGTTACTTCTGATGGTAATAGCGTGGCCTCCGTTTTTCTTGTCAAAGGTGGTCGCTCATTTCCTTCAGATTCGGAAGATGAATGCGGAACGGTAGCCGTTGCAGCAAAGTCTTCGGGAAGATGTTTGACGTTGTTCTCTCTTGAGAGTAGAAAAGAAAGTGATGGAAGTGGGTGGAGTGCTGCGTGTAAATTCCAGAATAGAAACTACCAAGAACCAATTAGAAGTGTTGTTTTGAAGTCACATGACTTCACATGCAAGTCTCAGGTCCTGTACGCGATAGGTGGGTGCGCGCACCCGGTCGCGCACTAAAATAAAGCGACGAAAAAACATCTCATAATATGCTCTTGAGCACGTTTTGGTAGAAAGAGTTAGTTCTGAAAAGAACTTTTTTTTTTTTTTGGAAACAAGTGTTATGATGCTTTCGATTTCTTAAAGTTGCTACTACATTTTTCAGTATGTAATACTATGAAAATGAAGTGAAGAAATGTATCTTTTCTTGGGGCATTTATGACTTTCAAATTTTGAGTTTAATAAGAACGAGGCTCTGCTCTCCATACAAAAGAATTTCTCCACACTCGTTGCATTTCATGTGCACCTTCGCAAGATATGGTCTCAAGTCCATCTCAGCACTCGATGGAGATACAGGTCGTCCACCAGAAGATGTGCTGGCCACCTCTGATGGTAATAGCGTGGCCAGGGCTCTTGTCGATGCTTTTGCATAATGCTCAGGGTGCCTTTGTTTAACATGTTGCTGCTTGGTGTGTATAGAAAAGGAATATTTTCTATTTGGATTTCCCCTTGAGAGCTCCGAATTGCATATCGTGCAGGTTACTTTTGGCGCATTCACTTTCTTTTGATCTTCAGGATAAGTAAAAAATTGCCAAATGAAAGATTCCTTTTTTCTTCTTAACGGTGGTCGCTCATTTCCTTCAGATTCGGAAGATGAATGCGGAAGGGCAGCCATTTCAGCAAAGTTTTCCGGAAGATGCTCGACGTTGTTGTCTCTTGAGAGTAGAAAAGATTGTGAGGAAAGTGGGTGGAGTGCTTCGTGTAAATTCCTGAACAGAAACTACTAAGAACCAATTGGAAGTCTTGTTTTGAAGTCACATGACTTTACATGCGCTTCTTAGGACGTGTAGGCGGTGACACTATCTAGTTACGAACGTGATTTGGAAGTAGCGATGTTCTTTACTGAAGTTTAAAAACGTGAAAAGAAGTGAATTCAAACACATACGGATTTCACATTTTTTAGAGCTCGATTTAAGTATACAATAAATAAATAAATTATAAAACCTTTTATATTTTTTAAAAAAAATATTAAGGTGTGTACAACCAGTCACGCCCGAACGATTAAAAAAATTCGGCTCCATTTAATTAAAAGGTTTATATGACAAAAAAAAAGCCTAGGTTCAGTGTCTTAACGTACTATAAGTTCTTTCATTGGTCTAAGAAGAAATTCATTAGGTTTAAATTGGAAACCTTTCATGAAATAAATAGGTGGGTGGGTGCACTCGGTTGTGCACGTAAGATTGGTATGTCGATATTTATTTCAGGTATATCTTTCATACTTAGGAACTAGCATTCAAAAAACCTATGAAATTCACTGAAAAAACCATAGGTTTTACACACGTTATAGTTAGGAAATAGCATTTGAAAAACCTATGAAATTCACTGAAAAAACCCTAGGTTTTACACACGTTATAGTTAGGAAATAGCATTTGAAAAACCTATGAAATTCACTGAAAAAACCCTAGGTTTTACACACGTTATAGTTAGGAAGTAGCATTTAAAAAACCTATGAAATTCACTGAAAAAACCATAGGTTTGACACCAGTTATAGTTATCTGGAAATTTTACTGACATAAAAACAATGAAATTCCACGTTATAGTTAGTTGGACTCACTATAACTTGCGCGTGTAATGCACTGCTGATGACATCACATATTACATCACTCATGACATGGTCAGTGACATCACTCATGACACCATCCAGTGAATGTGTGTCTTTCTAAAAAATAAATATGTTTTATATATGTATATGTAAAGGTCGAGGGAAGAATAAATGTTTAAATTATTGTCTTAATGAATGTTTTTTTAAAAAAGAAATGATTGGATAACTGGCTTATTAAGTGTATCTTAGTGAATACATATATTAGCGAGTAATGTTTAAATATTTAAATATATGTATCAGTGTTTCACTTTGTGTATAAGTGGCTGCATGGGTTGGTGAGTAGCTACATGTGTGTGTATATGGGTTATTAGATGTTTTTTTAGTATCAGTATGAGTGTCTGTATGGTTTGGTGGGGGTGTTACTTATCATATAGATGCATCAATGACTGACTCACTGTTTGTATGTTTTTTGAAGACAGCATATGTGCAGGACTGTATGGGTGGATGAGTGTGTATATGTGTGTGTTAGTGAGTGAATGCCTGCCTCACTAGTGTCTTTATCAGTAACGACATATGTTTTAATTTAGTATATGTGAGTATTGATATATATAAGTCAGTATATGTGAGACTGAGAGATTGAAAGAGTTCCTGTTTAAATAAGTATGTGTTTCTATAAGTGATTGTTTAAGAGAGTAAGTATGTGTAAGTTTCCTTAGAAGTAAGGTGGTAGTGTGTGTATATCTGTATATGTAAATAAATAGATGTTTATTAGTTTATTTGCATGTGTGAATATGTGTGTGAGTAACTTTTGGATGACTGTCGGTGTGTAACAGGATGTATAGATGTATCACTACATACGATGAGTGAGTATATGTACGAGTGACTATATAGAACTGTTGGTGAATGAGCGGACGTGTATATAGATGCTGTAATTACTGAATTGGTTGTTGTAACTGGTGTGGGTATATCCACTTTTTTGAAAATGTTAGTTTCAATTTTTGAATATGTGTTTCAAGGGTTACTTTACAGTGAAAGGAGGTCTATCACTCTGTCACAAGTATGGTGTCATCAGTGATGTCAGGAGTGATGTCACTGACCATGTCATGAGTGATGTAATATGTGATGTCATCAGCAGTGCACTATAACGTGGAATTTCATTGGTTTTATGTCAGTAAAATTTCCAGCTAACTATAACTGGTGTCAAACCTATGTTTTTTTCAGTGAATATATATATATATATATATATATATATATATATATATATATATATATATATATATATATATATATATATATATATATATATATATAAATATGGTATTGATCAAAAATATGAAATGTTTGATAACGTTAATTCTTTTTAATGAGCACAATGCACTTTCACGACATCACCATTGCACAGCCGTTGAACTAATGCAATTTGCACATTACAAGATGGCCACCATAATGTTGTGGTAAAGATGCCCCTCTTCTATGTTTATGGAGTGTGTAATTAACCAATGGCTTTAAAATGGTGATTTTAATGGTACACTAACGTTACACTGACGAAGCCTGTGAAGGCGAAACGCGTCTGTAAGGGGTGAGGGGGGTCTTTGGTGATTAAAATTCTTGAAACGGATACCAGTGTGCCGGCCATTCTTTTTCTGAGACCACATGGATACAGAAAGCGTGCAGCGATATATTTATATATATATATATATATATATATATATATATATATATATATATATATATATATATATATATTCACTGAAAAAATCATAGGTTTCACACCAGTTATAGTTACCTGGATTTTTTTTTTTAACATTCATTAAAACATTTATTTAAACATTTATTCTTCCATCGACCTTTACATATACATATATAAAAAATATTTATTTTTCAGAAAGATACACATTCATTGGATGGTATCATCAGTGATGTCATGAGTGATGTCACTGACCATGTCATGAGTGATGTAATATGTGATGTCATCAGCAGTGCATTACACGCGCAAGTTATAGTGAGTCCAACTATAACGTGGAATTTCAATGGTTTTATGTCAGTAAAATTTCCAGGTAACTATAACTGGTGTGAAACCTATGGTTTTTTCAGTGAATTTATTAGGTTTTTTAAATGCTAATTCCTAACTATAACTGGTGTGAAACCTATGCTTTTTTCAATGAATTTCATAGGTTTTTTAAATGCTAATTCCTAACTATAAGTCTCACTTTATAAGTAAGACTGTTAACGCTCTAGTTGTTCTTTAGAACACTCTGGTACATTCTATCATTGGGCTATAGTTGGGCTACATATGGCTGATATTTGGGCTACATTTGTTTTTTTGTCTCTGGTGGCCATCTTTGGGCTACATTGGGCTACATTGGGCTACATTTGGGCTACATTTGGGCTCTAACATATATATAGCCCAATGTAGCACAATATATATGTTTTTCAAAGTTAATTTTCGTAAAAACCACTTGAGTATAGCAAAGGCACATCGGGCTACCAGTCCCTACAATTTTTCCCATTTTATTTAATACATTTTTCATATATATTTTTTTGCCTTGGAGCGCTCCCGGTGCGCGCCCCCCGGAGAGCGTACTCATTTGAAGCGCCCCCGTGCACGAACTGGGAAGCGTCCCGTTAGTGCCAATGTTGCGAACGAAAACATGGTCGTGACGTATTGCGTAGCCGCGTCTGCGTGATACGCACGGCGTAAACGCACCCGGAAGCATTCGACGCGCTTACGTGACGCGCACCTGAAAATAACACTTTTGATTGGTTCACAACAGTTTTGTTTTCCAAATGATGAAAGACCCCACTTTCTTCCCTCATTTTCCCTTCATTGTTTGAGTGAAGAAGACTGTGCAAAATGGCTTCAGTAGTAGCAGCTGCAGGTGCATCTGGACCACCACCACCTCCACCACCACCACAAAGACCACCACAAGACCACATTGGTGGTCATGAAGAAGAGGAGGACGAAGAGGAGCAGGAGGAGAGGCAATATCTGCCTGAGGACACTCCCCCACACAAACCCAAAGAAAATTTTATTTGGGAGTTTTTCAAAATGCCAAGGGGTGCCAAAAAAGTTAATGCAGCAAAGGTCACTTGACTCATCTGTGACCAAGAACTGTCAAGAGGGAACTCAAACAGGAAATATTCGTTTGGGAACCACATGATGATAAGGCACATGCAGAGGAAGCACCCAAATGATTATTCAAGAGCTGAAGTCAGGCAACTGAGCAAGAACCCTCACCATCCTTCAACTTCAGGCACCTCCAACCAACCCACTCCATTGGGTGCAGAGGCTAGGGAGATGGTCCCTAATGTTCAAACAAAATTTTCCAAATTTAAATTTGTTTGCATATATTGCAACAAAATTATATCTTATGGTGAGCAGAGCATCACTTTACTTAATCGAGCTGCAGACAACCATCACTGCAGCAAGCAACCTTAATTTTTTTCTATTTTTTTTCTCCAGTTGAGCTGTTTGCAATTCCCTGTCTTTTGTTTCACCCCAGAAAAACTACAAAAAAATATAAAATTGTTCTGAAAATCCCCCCCAAAAAATGTTCCAAAAATCAAAAAAAAATATAAAACAACAAAAAGAAAAAAAACTGTTCTTTTCAGAACTACCTCCCATTTATATAAAATGACTTACATTTTTTAACTCTGCCATTCTCTTTTTTCCCTGGTGCGCTCCCCGGTGCGCTCCCCGGTGCGCGTACCGGGCGCTCCCCCCACGCAAATCGAAAAAATATTTTTTTTTTTTGCCCAGCGGGACCCTATTTTAGCCCCCACATCAAACCTAGGGGTCAGGGGGGGTCTACCCTGCCCCCTTATGGTCAATTCCCCCTTTGTTTTGGCCACCTCTTGTGTCTCGATCCTACCGAGACACAAGATGGCCGCCGCTCCGGACTGTTTCGAATGTTTACAGACACCCAAGAACCAATCAACTTTCTGCGCGCAAGTCGCGTGTCGCGCCTGGTGCGCTCCCCGATGCGCTCACCGGAGCGGGACTATAGATATATATATTTTTTTGAACCTAAATTACTCAAAATCCACTGGAGCACATATCTTGAGACATAGCAAAGGCACATCGGGCTACCAGTCCCTTCAATTTTTCCAAATTTGGTGTAAATCCATTCAGCCGTTCGGGCTAAAAGTGAGGTCAACCGCCCTATAGAAATTAACATGGGGAAAATGCGTTTTGGGACCCCCTTTTATCTCGGCCTCCGCTTGACGCATCCCCCCCAAACTTTCAGGGAAGGACCGGAGCTTGACGAGGCCATTTTGAGGAAATTTTCAGGCAGATTCGTCAAACGGCGCCAAAGTTATTCCAAATTGAATTTTGAGATTTAACATTGAAAAAAATTCTAACTACAACTACCTACTGGGGGCCGAGATAAAAGGGGGGTCCCAAAACGCGTTTTCCCCATGTTAATTTCCATAGGGCGGTCGATTTTGCTTTTAGGCCGAACGGCTCAATGGATTTCCACCAAATTTGGCAAAATTGTAGGGACTGGTAGCCCGATGTGCCTTTGCTATGTCTCAAGATATGTGCTCCAGTGGATTTTGAGTAATTTAGGTTCCAAAAAATTTATATATCTATAGGCGCGCTCCGGCGCGCGCACCGGGGAGCGCACCAGGCGTGACACGCGACTTGCGCACGGAAAGCTGATTGGCTCACGGGTGTTTGTAAACATTCGAAACAGTCCGGAGCAGCCGCCATCTTGTGTCTCGGTAGGATCGAGACACAAGAGGTGACATAAAAAAAGGGAGAAATGACTATAGTAGACCCCCTCCTGACCCCCTAGGTTTAATGTGGGGGCTAAAATAGGGTCCCGCGGGGCATTTAAAAAAAATATTTTTTTTCGATTTGCGCGGGGGGAGCGCCCGGTACGCGCTCCGGGAAGTGCACCGGGAAGCGAAGTACGGGAAAAATCCAGGACCTTATTTATGAAGGCCTTGCGACAGTTTTGCGCCGCCTGTGCGTCACTTTTTGTGACGCACCAGCGGTGTAAAAAAATGCGCATCGTTGCGCTATATTTAAAAAGTGACGCATCTAGGTAGATGGGTTACTTTTTAAAACCCTGCGCCACATTATACTTGCGTCAGGTATAATGTTTGCAGAGGGGGCGCTCCCCCGCAAAAAGCTTGGTAATAGCGACGCAGTGAAATCTATGAGATTTCACTGCGTCACTTTTAGGATGCTGTTGTGTCAAAATCTTGCGCCTGCCTCACAGCAGGTGTAAGACTGACGCAAGACCATTCACAAGGTGCTTTCCCCATGTGAAAGGACGCATTACTGGAGTTGCGTCAATTTTGTGACGCACTCCAGCAATGCGTTACTTTTGTGTTTACAGATACATCAGAAATACTGACGTATCTGTAACTCCTTGCGACATGATTCGTCATACATTAAATATGACACATCTGGAATGTCGTAAGGAGTGCGCACAGAAAAGTGACGCATCGCACCAGCGGTGTAAAAAAATGCGCCTCGTTGCGCTATATTTAAAAAGTGACGCATCTAGGTAGATGGGTCACTTTTTAAAACCCTGCGCCACATTATATCTGCGTCAGGTATAATGTATGCAGAGGGGGCGTTCCCCCGCAAAAAGCTTGGTAATAGCGATGCAGTGAAATCTATGAGATTTCACTGCGTCACTTTTAGGATGCTGTTGCGTCAAAATCTTGCGCCTGCCTCACAGCAGGTGTAAGACTGACGCAAGATCTTTCACATGGTGCTTTCCCCATGTGAAAGGAAGCATTACTGGAGTTGCGTCACTTTTGTGACGCACTCCATGTGTCACTTTTGTGTGTACAGATACGTCAGAAATACTGACGTATCTGTAACTCCTTGCAACATGAGTCGTCATACATTAAATATGACACATCTGGAATGTCGTAAGGAGTGCGCAGAGAAAAGTGACGCATCGCACCAGCGGTGTAAAAAAATGCGCCTCGTTGCGCTATATTTAAAAAGTGACGCATCTAGGTAGATGGGTCACTTTTTAAAACCCTGCGCCACATTATACCTCCGTCAGGTATAATGTATGCAGAGGGGGCGTTCCCCCGCAAAAAGCTTCGTAATAGCGACGCAGTGAAATCTATGAGATTTCACTGCGTCACTTTTAGGCTGCTGTTGCGTCAAAATCTTGCGCCTGCCTCACAGCAGGTGTAAGACTGACGCAAGACCTTTCACATGGTGCTTTCCCTATGTGAAAGGACGCATTACTGGAGTTGCGTTACTTTTGTGACGCAATTCACAAATGCGTCACTTTTGTGTTTACAGATATGTCAGAAATACTGACGTATCTGTAACTCTTTGCGACATGATTCGCCATACATTAAATATGACACATCTGGAATGTCGTAAGGAGTGCGCACAGAAAAGTGACGCATCGCACCAGCGGTGTAAAAAAATGCGCCTCGGTGCGCTATATTTAAAAAGTGACGCATATAGGTAGATGGGTCACTTTTTAAAACCCTGCGCCACATTATACCTGCGTCAGGTATAATGTATGCAGAGGGGGCGTTCCCCCGCAAAAAGCTTCGTAATAGCGACGCAGTGAAATCTATGAGATTTCTCTGTGTCACTTTTAGGATGCTGTTGCGTCAAAATCTTGCGCCTGCCTCACAGCAGGTGTAAGACTGATGCAAGACCTTTCACATGGTGCTTTCCCTATGTGAAAGGACGCATTACTGGAGTTGCGTTACTTTTGTGATGCAATTCACAAATGCGTCACTTTTGTGTTTACAGATACGTCAGAAATACTGACGTATCTGTAACTCCTTGCGACATGATTCGTCATACATTAAATATGACACATCTGGAATGTCGTAAGGAGTGCGCACAGAAAAGTGACGCATCGATGTTTTCACGCAGCGATGCGTCACTTTTCAGAAATGAGGCCTCCAGTTTATTCACTGTGTCACCTCTACGACCCTTTCTTGCGTCACTACGTCCCTTTTGCATACATTACACCTGACGTAGGAATAATGTGGCGCAGGGGTTTACAAAGCGACATATTTACCTAGAAACGCCACTTTGTAAATATGAATAAATAAGGTGCATTTTTTATTGGACTGATGCGTCACAAAAAGTGATGCTTTGTCGGCGTTAAAGTGACGCATTGCTTCATAAATGAGGCATTCTGCCTTCAACTCCAGTAATGCATCTTTTCTTATCCTTCCACACCCCTGTTCATTTTCTTTGAATATCAACATTCCCCATATTCACTCTTCTTCTCTTTACTTTCTTTTCTAACACTCACCTTCTTTCAGTCCTCCTACTTCACTTCCTTTCTCCTCTCAGACCTTTCTGTTCTTTCTTACTCGTTCTCCTTTCCATTATCAATGCACTCTATTTCACTTACTCTTTTTTCATTTTTTTTAGAATATAGCTCTTTGATGAGAATTGGAGGTAGTTCTGAAAATAACTTTTGGTTTTCTTCTTTTTTCTAAACAGGAACAAAAACAGGGAATGGAAACTGCTCAACAGGAGCAAAAAAAACAAAAAAATTAGGGGTGGGAAGAGCAGCGATGGTTTTCTAATGCTCGAACCATGAGCTGTACACTTTGTTCTCTAAAGGTAAGCAGTTGATTGCAGTATCTGCATCTGAGGGCACCATGGTTAAAAGCAGGTTGAATGTTCGGAACCAGCTCTTGTGATCTCCCCCTCCCAGAAGAAGTTGCTCCTCCGGTTAATGTAGAGGCCCCATCACTGGGAACCTCTTGTGCCAGAGCCCTGACACTTTCCCGGGCAAAATTCTGGGGGTGCTTCCTCTCCACATGTCGGATCATCGTGTAGTTTCCAAATGAGTACTTTTTTAAGGGGTTACCCTGCGACAGCACTTCTTTGCAGATCCTGCACTCCACTTTTGGAGCATTCACCTTTTTTTGATTAGGTGGGATTTTAAAAAATTTCCAAATAAAATGTTCCTTAACTTTTCGTTGAGGAGGCTCTTCATTAATGAATTCTGGTTCTTCATCACTGCTGGATTGTCTGGGAGCCATGGTAAAATTAAGAAATATCCAGGAGCAAAAAGGCAGGTCTTGCAGTCACAAAAGTGAAAGAAGAAGTGAAGGAAATGGGTGGGGATTTCATTCTTTGTAAAAAAAACTGTTAGCAACCAATGAAAAGTGTTATTTTAAGGTCACATGACTTGACGCGCTTACGCTGCGCGCTCCGGAGCGCTTCCCGGTGCGCACACGCGGCGCGAACGTAGGCGCTTCCGGGGCGCATACGCGGCGCGAACGTAGGCGCTTCCGGGGGCGTACACGTGCGCGCGAACGTAGGCGCTTCTGGGGCGCACACGCGGCGCGAACGTAGGCGCTTCCGGGGGCGCTTACGTTGCGCACCGAAGTGACGTCATCATAGTTTTACGGAAATGCATAATCATTTTCCTCATTAAAAAAACTGCTTTTATTTGTATGGTACGAAATGTTTTGCATTATTATTAACTTTTCATTCTTATTTTTTTCACGAACGAAAGTAGCGCTCTAAGTGCGCTTTCCGGAGAGCTTACCGGTGAGCTTACCGGAAAGCTTACCGGAGATCTTACCGGAGAGCTTACCGGAGCGCGCACCCAGAGCGCCCCAGGAAAAAACTATATAAAAAAAAACTCAAAAATGAATACTTACACAAAACAGCAAATTGTAAAAAAAAACATAGGTTAGAAACTCGATATAGAAAGGAATTAGCATTTAAAAAACCTATGAAATTCACTGAAAAAACCATAGGTTTCACACCAGTTATAGTTAGAAATTAGCATTTAAAAAACCTATTAAATTCACTGAAAAAAACATAGGTTTCACACCAGTTATAGTTAGCTGAAAATTTTATTGACATAAAACCATTGAAATTCCAACGTTATAGTTAGTCGGACTCACTATAACTTGCGCGCCTGCAATGCACTGCTGATGACGTCACATATTACATCATTCATGACATGGTCAGTGACATCACTCATGACATCACTGATGACACCATCCTTGTGACAGAGTGACAGACCTCCTTTCAGTGTAATGTAAGCCTTGAAACACATATTCAAGAATAGAATTTAACATTTTGAAAAAAGTGGAGATACCCATACCAGTTACAATAAACAATTCAGTAATTCCACCATCTATATACACATCCATTCATTCACAAACAGTTCTATATAGTCACTCATACATATACTCACTCATTATATGTAGTGATACACCTATACATCCTGTTACACACCGACAGTCATCCAAAAGTTACTCACACACATATTCACACATGCAAAAAAAGTAATGAAATTCATTTATTTGCATATACAGCTATACACACACTACCACTTTACTTCTAAGAATACTTACACATACTTACTCTCTTAAACAATCACTTATATAAACACATATTAATTTAAACAGGAACTCTTATAATCTCTCACTCTCACATATACTCAGTTTTATAAATTAATACTCACATATACTAGATTAAAACATATGTCGTTACTGAAAAAGACAATAGTGAGACAGTCGTTTACTCACTAACATACACATATACACACTCATACATCCATACAGTCCTGTACATATGCTGTCTTCAAAACAAATACAAACAGTGAGTCAGTCACCAACCCATACAGCCACTTATACACAAAGTGAAACACTGATACATACATTTCAATGTATAAAAGTTACTTGCTAATATATGTATTCACTAAGATACACTTAATAAGGCAGTTAACCAATCAATTCTTTTAAAAACAAACATACATTTACACACTTATTTAACCATTTATTCTTCCATCGTACTTTATAAAAATACATATAAAAAAAAAGTCTTTTTCAGAAAGACACACATTCACTGGATGGTGTCATCAGTGATGTCATGAGTGATGTCACTGACCATGTCATGAGTGATGTAATATGTGATGTCATCAGCAGTGCATTACACGCACAAGTTATAGTGAGTCCAACTAACTATAACGTGGGAATTTCAATGGTTTTATGTCAGTAAAATTTCCAGCTAACTATAACTGGTGTGAAACCTATGGTTTTTTCAGTGAATTTAATAGGTTTTTTAAATGCTAATTTCTTTCTATATCGAGTTTCTAACCTATGTTTTTTTTTACAATTTGCTGTTTTGTGTAAGTATTAATTTTGAAGTTTTTTTTTTTTTATCATTTTTTCCCGGGGCGCTCTGGGTGCGCGCTCCGGGAAGCTCTCCGGAAAGAGCACCCAGAGCGCTACTTTCGTTCGTGAAAAACATATGAATGAAAATAACAGCAGTTTTTTTTTATAAGGAAATGAAAATGATTTTGCATTTCCGTAAAACTATGAAGACGTCACTTCGGCGCGCAACGTAAGCGACCCCGGAAGTGCCTACGTTCACGCCGCGTATGCGCCCCGGAAGCGCCTACGTTCGCGCCACGTGTGCGCACCCGGAAGCGCCTACGTTCGCGCCGCGTATGCGCCCCTGAAGCGCCCACGTTCGCACCGCGTGTGCGCACCCGGAAGCGTCAGCGCGTCAAGTCATGTGACCTTAAAATACCACTTTTCATTGGTTGCTAACAGTTTTTTTTACAAAGAATGAAATCCCCACCCATTTCCTTCACTTCTCCTTTCACTTTTGTGACTGAAAGCCCTGTTTTTTGCTCCTGGGTCTTTCTTGGTTTACCATGGCTGCCAGAGAATCCAGCAGTGATGAAGAACCTGATTTCATCAATGAAGAGCCTCCTACCCCAAAAGTGAAGGAACATTTTATTTGGAAGTTTTTTAAAATACCACCTGACCAGAAAAAGTTGAATGCTCCAAAAGTGGAGTGCAGGATCTGCAAACAAGTCCTGTCACGGGGTGACCCCCAAAAAAATACTCATTTGGGAACTTTACAATGATCCGGCATGTGGAGAGGAGGCACCCCCAGAATTTTGCCCGGGAAAGTGTCAGGGCTCTGGCGCAAGAGGTTCCCAGTGATGGGGCCCCTACATCTACCGGAGGAGCAACTACTTCTGGGAGGGGGCAATCGCAGGAGCTCGTGCCAAACATTCAACCTGCTTTTAACCATGGTGCCCTGAGATGCAGATACTGCAATCAACTCCTTACATTTGGGGAGCAAAGTGTCCAGCTCATGGTTCGAGCATTGGAAAACCATCACTGCCCTTTCCACCCCTAATTTTTTTGTTTTTTTTTGCTCCTGTTGAGCAGTTTCCATTCCCTGTTTTTTTTCCTGTTTTGAAAAAAGAAGAAAACAAAAAGTTCTTTTCAGAACTACCTCCAATTCTCATCAAAGAGCTATATTCTTTAAAAAATGAAAAAGAGTAAGTGAAATGGAGTGCATTGATAATGGAAAGGAAAATGAGTAAGAAAGAACAGAAAGGTATGAAAGGAGAAAGGAAGTGAAGTAGGGGGACTGAAAGAAGGTGAATTTTGGGAAGGAAAGTAAGGAGAAGAAGAGTGAATACAGGGAATGTTGATATTCAAAGAAAATGTTGAAAAGGAACGGGGGTGTGGAAGGGTAAGAAAAGATGCATTGCTGGAGTTGAAGGCTGAAGGCCTCATTTATGAAGCCATGCGTCACCTTAACACCACCAGAGCGTCATATTTACAAAGTGGTGCATCTAGGTAGATGCGTCACTTTGTAAGCCCCTGCGCCACATTATTCCTACATCAGGTGTAATGTATGGATAAGGGACGTATTGACGCAAGAAAGGGTTGTAGAGGTGACGCAGTGAAATCTATGAGATATCACTGCGTCACTTTTATGACGCTGTTGCGTCCAAATCTTACACCTGTTTCACACAGGCGTGCAGGCCCTTTCACATGGGGCTTGGCCTCATGTGAAAGGATGCATTGCTGGAGTTGCTTCATTTTTGTGACACACTCCAGCAATGCTTCACTTTTGCGCTTACAGATACGTCTGAAATGCTAACATATCTAAAAGAACTTCCAACATAATACGTCATAAATTTAATATGACGCATGAGTAGAAGACTGAAGGACTCATTTATGAGGCCATGCGTCACTTTAACGCCACCGATGCGTCACTTTTTGTGACGCACCAGTGCTGTAAAAAATGCACCTTATTCAGTCATATTTGCAAAGTGACGCATCTAGGTAGTTACGTCACTTTGTAAGGCCCTGCGCCACATTATTCCTACCTCAGGTGTAATGTATGCAAAGGGACGTATTGACGCAAGAAAGGGTCGTAGAGGTGACACAATGAATAAACTGGGGGCCTCATTTCTGAAAAGTGGCGCATCGCTGCGTGCAAACAGCGATGCATCACTCTTCTGTGCGCACTGCTTACGACATTCCAGATGTGTCATATTTAATGTATGACGAATCATGTCGCAAGGAGTTACAGATACGTCAGTATTTCTGACGCATCTTTAAACACAAAAGTGACGCATTGCTGGAGTGTGTCACAAAAGTGACGCAACTCCAGTAATCCGTCCTTTCACATGGGGAAAGCCCCATGTGAAAGGTCTTGCGTCAGTCTTACGCCTGCTGTGAAGTAGGCGCAAGATTTTGACGCAAAAGCATCCTAAAAGTGACGCAGTGAAATCTCATAGATTTCACTGCGTCACTATTAGGAAGCTTTTTGCGGGGGAATGCCCCCTCTGCATACATTATACATGACGCAGGTATAATGTGGCGCAGGGTTTTAAAAAGTGACCCATCTACCTAGATGCGTCACTTTTTAAATATAGCGCAACAAGGCACATTTTTTACACCGCTGGTGCGTCCCAAAAAGTGACGCACAGGCGGCGCAAAACTGTCCCAAGGCCTTCATAAATGAGGCCCTGGATTTTCCCCATGCTTCGCTCCCCGGTGCGCGTACCGGGTGCTCCCCCCGTGCAAATCGGAATTTTTTTTTTTTTTTAAACGCCCTGCGGGATCCTATTTTAGCCCCCACATCAAACCTAGGGGGTCAGGAGGGGGTTTACCCTGCCCCCTTATAGTCAATTCTCCCTTTTTTTTATGTCACCTCTTGTGTCTCGATCCTACCGAGACACAAGATGGCGGCTGCTCCGGACTGTTTTGAATGTTTACAGACACCCGTGAGCCAATCAGCTTTCCGTGCGCAAGTTGCGTGGCACGCCCGGTATGCGCCCCGGTGCGCGTACCGGTGCGCGCCTATAGATATATATATTTTTTAGAACCTAAATTACTCAAAATCCACTGGAGCACATATCTTGAGACATAGCAAAGGCACATCGGGCTACCAGTCCCTACAATTTTGCCAAGTTTGGTGGAAATTCATTCAACCGTTCGGGCTAAAAAAGAGGTTGACTGCCCTATGGAAATTAAGATGGGGAAAACGTGTTTTGGGACCGCCCTTTTATCTCGGCCCCCGCTTGACAAATCCCCCCCAAACTTTCTGGGAAGGACCGGAGCTCGAAGAGGCCATTTTGAGGAAATTTTCAGGCAGATTCGTCAAACCGGCGCCAAAGTTATTCCAAATAGAATTTTGAGATTTAACATTGAAAAAAATCCTAACTATAGCTACCTACTGGCGACCGCCAGTAGGTAATATATATATATATATATATATATATATATATATATGTGTATGTATAAATATATAAGGTATACGTTACAATACTACGCAAAAAGCGGGGAAAGAGGTTAGATGCATACATAGATTTTCCTACAATTTATTCAGGACTTGTAAACATAAACTACTAAGGGAAATTATGCTACTACCTAAAAATCTGAGAAACTGCCCAGTTTTGCACACTATTGTGTTATTTTGTGCTTTCTGACTGGGAACCTTTGCTTAAACTTCATAATCAACTCCAATCATTTATAAACCATCCATATACTGAGCTGTATTTGTCCCTAAAATGAAACCCACAATTTTCTTAGGATAGTGTACGTATCCTGTAACACAAAGAGTGACCATCGCCGCCTCCCAGAACATCTTCACTTCCCCTACTCTGCAAGCTGCACTGGCTCCCCATATGAAAAAGGATAAAATTCAAAATTTGCTGTATGGACTATAAAGCCCTTAGTAACTTGGGACCTAGGTACTTTACAGACAAACTGGTCCAATATACCCACTCCAGGTCCCTCCGCTCAGGGTCCAAAGATCTCCTTCTTGTGCCTCGCATAAAACAATTTAGGTCGGGGGGAAAATCCTTCTACTATCTAGCCCTATCCACCTTTGTCTCTGCACCAACGACACATCCTTCGGAAAGCAGTTAAAAACCGCACTGTTAGGATCTTTACCGGATTTGTTGTCAAGGGTCGTCACAGTGCGGAGATACCCCGGTTAGGGTGATTCAGGCGCTTTACTAATGACATAAATAAATAAAATAAATAAAAAGAGGTGGCTGCTGAAGGACCAAAGTGGGAATTGTCAGTTGAGTAGGGAAAATATACATGCAAAAAACATGGTGGGGCAAAGCTAAACAAGCAAACTAGCAAGGGAAAACTGATAAATGAATGCGAAAGGAAGGAGGGAAATTCAGACGGAATGAAAAAGACACTCTGTAAAATGTTTGAACAGAAGGCATATCAAAGGTACTAAATGACTGAAGAGAGGCACTGTAGAGAAAGACTGAACAGTAAGATTGTCTCGGTGGGAGAACTCTCTAAGCTCAGTAAAAAATGGGGATAAATTACAAAGGCAAGAGAAGACACTCCAGAGTGCATAAAAATAGATTCTCACTTCTCAAAGCCAGGTAAATGCAATCATGCAGACAACAATATTTATATTGAAACAGAGATGATAATGTATTTCTTCAGAGAGATCTCCAAAGAAAGACATAAACTCGATCGGTATTGCTGGAAAAAGGAAGGGAAAATGTCAATGAATTCTGATCTGCAAGACATGAAAAAAGTATTAAAGACTGTGTTGCATTCTAGTGAGCTCATACAATGTTGGCACCCAAAAAATCTACCCGAAACTCAGCTTAGAAGTATCACCGATCATAGGCTGAATTATAAGGACCGAAATGTAATTAGGTAAGAGGTAGAGAGGACAGCACAATGGAAGAACAGTGCAAAAAAAGGAAAATGGAGTTAAGTCCAGGTTCTAAGTGAAAATGACAGGTAACTAGTACACCCTCTGCATTGCACTTCGGCAAAACCAGCATAGCTTTACCCCATCATGTAATCCTGGAATTTTGCAGGAGCAGATCTGACTCTGGAGGAAGTTTCCCTCTGCGGGTAAGAGACCAAAACAGGAGAACACACATCACCATCCACCTTGGGAAAAGCAAGGGAAACATCAACCCCTAACCGCTTGCTGACACTCTCAACCATAGATCCAGGCACAACAGAAACCATACACTTGTTCCAGACCCTTCCATCCTCCCACACCACAACACAATCCTTCACTGCCGACACCTTCTTGGGAGAGAGAAAACGCGACTCCCCCTTGCGAAGAAATCCGGGTTTCTTTATTCTGACCTAGTCACCAACCTTCACCTTAGAAGGAGACAAAACATCTGATCTAGAATCATACTTTTTCTGAACCGAAGCCCTAACATCAGCAACACCAGCTAAACAACCAGCATCCACAACCTTCCTTGACATCCACTCTTTGTTCAACTTGGTACCAGCAACCCTACCACGCAACAAAGTGAAAGGAGCAACACCGGTCGAAACATGCGGAGTGGTCCTTACAGCCCATAACATGTCACTAACCGCTTGGCGCCAATGCAAACCATTCACTAAGGCCAGTTGAAGGTGCTCCTTGACAACGCGGTTGAAACGCTCAACCAAACCATTGCTATGGGGATGATAGAGCGACGTGCAAATATGTTTAATACCCACCTCCTTGAAAAATGAAGTAATCTCGGCAGAAACCAACTGCGTACCATTATCGGAAACTATCTCCTCAGGAAAACCCTCCCTGGAGAAAATGTCACGTAAAAATGAAATTACCACAGAAGAACTGATAGAATCAACAAACCTGACCTCAGGCCACTTGGTCATGTAGTCAACCAACACTAAAATAAATTTGGGAGTTGAGCCAATGAGACCATAGGGTCCAGCAATGTCCAATGCAAGCTTGGACCAAGGAACATTCTTCGCAATGATAGGTTCAACAGGCACGGGACGGGTAACCTGTGACTTATCACTAACAATGCACTCACAGCACTCGCAAACGAAATGCTCAACATCCTTGTCCACACACGGCCACCAAAAATCCTGCCTCACCCTACGTTTCATGGAATGAATACCAGGATGACCTTCGTGAGCCAGACAAAGAATCTTACTACTGATCGAAAGAGGAACAACCAACAAACCACCTCTTCTCAATATTCCATCTACAGGGGATAATTCATCCTTTACCCTCATGTAAGGAACAACTGCAGGAGGACAATCTTTTTCACACGGCCAAGGCTTGGAGAGAAAGTCAATGACAACCTGCATATCTGCATCTGAAGCAATCCCCTCTAACCACTCACACTCAGAAAGAGCACACCCAACAGAGTCACACAAAGAACCAACCGCACAAACCACCTCCAAATCGTCACATTCAAAACTGTCATCACAACTGGAAAGAGGTAATCTGGATAAGCAATCGGCAACCAATTTCTTTGCCCCAGCCACATACTCAAGCTGATACTGGAACTCTTGCAACCTGAACTGCCATTTGGAGATCCGTGGGGTTGCTCTGCCACCACCCTTAGTTGTGTACAAATCAACTAAAGGCTTGTGGTCAGTCCTCAAGATGAATCTGTTCCCCCAGAGAAAATTCTTGAAATGCAATACCCCCCACCACATTGCTAAAGCTTCCTTTTCGATGGTGGAATATGTTCCCTCAGCATCCCTCAAAGTTCTCGAGGCAAAAGCAATGGTTTCCTCACGTCCATCACTCCTTCTCTGCATGGCGGAAGAACTGACCAACCGCTTAAAGGAAAGGGGATATCCAAGAAGCCTGTTAAAGCGTGCAAAGAAAAGAGCATGGTATAACCCAAGGGAGAATTCACTGGAGGTAAAGGACAAAAAAGAAGAGTCCACCAATATTGTATGTGTGACTACGTTCAACACTAAAAGTAATGAAGTGAAGAAAATAATATCTAAATATTGGAACTTGGTTGCTGGTGAATTGCAAACCACAGAGAAACCGATTTTTGCATTCAGGAGGGGAAAGAATGTGAAGGACAAAGTGGTGTAAGCATATTTGGAGCCACAAAAACCACCTGACATCAGGAGCATGTTTAATTTTCCACCTATCACTGGCCATCATAAATGTGGATCATGTAAGGCCTGTGATCTCTGTCAGGAAGGGAACACTTTCTCACACGAGAATAAGACTTACAAACTCCAGGAGTTCAGTAACTGTAATAGTATGAATCTTATTTACGCAATTCAATGCCCCTGTGCCAAAATATACGTGGGGCAGACAACACAAAAAATTAAGACACGCATCCTACAGCATGTAAGTAGGGTGAAATGCAATACCGCAGGATCACCCTTGGTGGAACATTTCTCCAATCTGAAACATACCCCGAAAGATATCAGGTGGTGGGTACTGGAGAAAGTACACATTGGCATGAGAGGGGGCTCGGTCTCTCATTCATTGAAATATAAAGAGTGTCGTTGGATTCATAATTGGAATTCAGTGCGAAATGGGCTGAACGAGATCGAAGAAACACACAGACAAATGGGGCAGTTATAGGGGTAGATGGCGCTCCTTGTCTGTCTTTCCTTTTTCCTGGTACAGTCTGTTAAGAGAATCTTAACTGGGAGCGATATATGAGATATACTGGACTGTAGTCCTTGAGCTATATGAATACAACCCCTTTGTATATTAATTTGGAGATATTAAATTGTGTCTTTGAGTGTTTTAAAGGGGGATACCATGAAAGAATAACACTGTATTACGATGTCTCAATGAGATCAGATCGACTTTGTAAATTGTTAATGTATATTGTTTAAAAACCAAGGTGTAGAATCGTTGTAAATTGTGCACCACAGTAATGTAAATGGAAAACCAACAAATGCCTATGTTCACAGTCAATTATCCATGCTTTTAACTAGACTCGAGTGAAGCCGAACGGCAGAGTCAAGTATGGCGCTTGTGTATTTATGGTTGCTCGGCAACAGAGGTTACGTGCGTCAATCGGTCATGACCTTACCCGAAGCAGCTGCATAACACAAGCGTTTGCAGTCTATTTGAATTGCGTCATGATGAAATACTGCTAATTTGTGTCCAAGGTTAATAATCTGGACGGAACCAGCCCCGAGCAGAGATGCCGCATTAAATCAGGCGTTTGTGCATTAATGGTTGCTTAGCAACCGAGGTCACGTGTGGCAATCGCCTCCCCTTCGCGTACGTCCTCACGCTTATGGTGGCTAAATAACACTGGCGTTTTCAGTCCCCGCGAGCTAATCCGTGAAGGAGCAACGCCGGGAGGAAAATAATAAGAAACCCTGGACTTTTCGTATCCGCATTTTCAAATAAAGGTGAGGCCCGAGACTAGCTTGTTCAGGGGGATCAGTAATGATAATTGCTGAGTTTTCATTTTAATTTTAACTTTTGGGGATTGATTCCTATGACTCTTTCATTTACAGTGGAAAGAGTACTACTTTTTTCTAACCATGGAATTCCCGAGTCAGATGGGATAACACGTACAAAGGATCATCGTTGAGTATGCGCACCACACCAGAATTGAGGTGAGCCCACGTAAATGATCATTGGTAGAGTATACATATCACAAAGGGTAGGGACTCCATTATTAATTACATGATCCTCTACCTCCCTTCTAGATAGGAGCAAATGCAGGTTTGAACATGCACTTTCTTATGAAGTTACCTTCGGGGACAGAACTTGCTGTCACTCGACAGGTAAGCGTGCGATAATGTGGAAAGTTTGAAAATCATTCTTTGTCCTCCTTGAAAGTAATACTTAGAATAAGGCACTAATTGGGCCCCTTTCTTTGATAGAGCCGATTCCTTCAGCTCCCTCACCTCCAGATGCCCTGCTGGGCACACAGGTAGAAGGTGAGTCCTCTTAATCATTAGAGGTCAATATTGGCATACATCCTAATACCAGAATCCACAATTATGCCATCCTTGCTTAATCATCTCACTTAGGCTGTTCCCCCCGTCCCACACAGTCCTAAGGAAGACCATCCTTGACGCCAAAAAGGGCGCTTCCAGAGGGTCGAAACGTCGATGTACAATATGTCGGACCTATAATGGCAAATTCCTGTATTGAATATTGACAAATGCAGTATATAGTTGAATATTGTATTACATAGACCTTGTTAAATCCTCTTTTTATGTCCCATTTGTATATAATATCTGTATATCTTGTTGGTCACACTTGCGCCGTGAGCACAGAGCACTTTATGTCACCAATTGCCTAATTATTCACTTGTCAGCCTTTTTTGTAAATTGAACATTTGAAGTATACATGAATGAACATAATTCATAAAACGTTACATGAAGATATAGATGGTTTGGATTCTGTGTTTTTCAAGAAATTGTCTTTTAGGAAGAATCTACTGTTGAAACACCTTCATTTGATAAAGTGTCAATTGAATGTACAGATATCATTGAGATAGTGAAAGAAATACGTTGCACCCGTATGAACCAACTGTTGATAATATTGATATGATAGAGGGGGCTTTAAGGTTCCAGATTTTCAATTGTACTATTTGGTGGCACAGTGCTGCTATGCACATGCTTGGTACCACCCGATGCCCGTATCCCTTTTTTGAAACCGGAGGCTGACTTAGTTCTCCCTGACAAACAGCGTGAGGTGTTACCGGGCGGTTTTCCACTGTACAGACTTGACATCCAAATGGTGTCCATGACTACTTGGGCATTGGATAAACTGAGGAAGAGTATGGGTGCTCCACTACTGTACTCCTCTGCTTTACCATTGCCCAACTCTAGATGGTTTCCGATTACGGGTGAGGGCACAATGCAGCATGCGTTAGTGGCCTCGGACATAGTGAAGGTATGTGATCTGTTCCCTGGGGGTCATATTCTCTCCATATACGACAAAAGATTCTCTGACTGCAGCTTCTTGACCCACTTTAACATGACCAGAATGTTGTCCGCATTGCGCCCGACGTTTCCCACATACCCGGTGGAACCGGATTCATTCCCCCCACTTACTTTGATCCTGGAAAACACTAGCAGCGCACGCCTAATTTCCACATTATACAAGGCCTGTGCTCAAATGCTTAGACGGGAATGGGAAACAGACAGGGGAGGGGCAATTTTTGATGAGCAATGGGTGAAGTGTGATGCTACCAGGGACATTTCACTCAACATTTCACTCAACAGCCGACATAAGTTATTACATTTTAAATTCTTTCGCCGTGCATATTTCACTTGTACCATGGCCCATAAGATTGATGCTTCCAAGCCACACAATTGTTTAAAATGTGCTTCCCCGCATGCTGACTTTCTCCATCTTGCCTGGTCATGTCCCCGCCTACAGGCATATTGGACTGCAGTACATGAGTCTCTGGGGAAGATAATTGATATCCCACTTGTCCCCCTCCGCGAAATTGCCCTCCTGGGGTATACAGTTCAGATTCCCAAGAAAGTTAGGAAGTTGGCCTCCCTTGGGCTAGTGCTGGCAAAGATGTTAGTAGCCATTCACTGGGGCAGAAGGACGACACCCAAACTACAGGATTGGATGACCAGCCTGACATGCTGCAACACTAATGCGGAGTTATATGCCTGTCTCTTGCCATCGACATCACGTCCTAGAGACATATGGGGTCTACTGAGGGCACATCTGGACGCAGCTAAACAGATTGTCAATTTACAGGCAGGCAGTGGAATTGTGCCTGAGGGGGTAGGTTGAGGGTGGGGCCCAAGGTCGCACTGCTACGTGACGTGATGTGGCTAGATCATGGTGTGAGGTAGTGGCACTGTGCAATTACAACACATTGACAGCCTTCAGTGCATCAGCTTAGATTGGGGTCGTGGGAGGAGGCGGCTGGTGGAGGGTTGGGGACGGGTGCCAGCTGAGAGTTACCATTCTGTTGACTGATACAATGTCCACCAATGTGTTACAACTGGCAGGAACGATTTTGAATTGATTTGACGACTATATATGCAATGCAATGTGAATTTTCTTCTTTATTTGAAAATAAAGTGTTAAAAAAAAACTAGTACACCCTCAACAGCAGGGATCAGCAACCCCTACAGCTTTGCAACATACAACTCCGCACTTGCATTCCATTGCACTCATTGTAAATGTTCTGTCAGATTCCATGGCTCATGGAATATGACAAGATGAACCAGCCATAACACACATCTTGCCCCTTATAAAACAACAACACAAAGATCAAGCATAAAGGGAAATACGATATGATCATAGTAAATCAGAAAATGACAAAATTTAGAATATTAAAAAAATGGCAAAATAAAATGTTTCAACATAATAAGCAACACGAGGAAACTAGACACCTTAGGTTAACAACACAATGCAGGAAATCGCAATAAAGAAATATATACTGCAAGAAAGTATTAAAAGTACATTGAAATGTTGAGAATTATCCGTTAGATACTTTGATTCTCTATCCACTCTGTTGGTCCTCCTTGCAGCAAAACCATGCTGGCTATTAATTGACGCAAGCTAATGCCTTCTGTTCAATAAAACTATAGATTTGTAGTGTAATTTAGCTTTGCACAAGTACCTTGAAGTAAAACCTAAATGGTGTTCTTTAGTGCTTACTCTTTGACTAAACACAGTCCTGATACCAATTGCACTTGCATCCCCCATCATAATGTACAAGTCACTCTCCTGATATGGTTTTTAGACAGGTGCTTCAACAATTAGCACTTAAGTCAGGTCAAATGCTTCTCATTCCTCTGTATCCTAAACACATTTCAAACAGATTACCTGTCAAGACATGGAAAAGTGTAAACTGGTATGGTCTGTTTAGTCTGGATATAAAAAGGAGCGTGATCCAGTATGTCATATACTTGTAGGTACCACAATCTGTGAGTTGCTGGTGATTCAAAATCGCAAATCAGTATAATACAATGTTTCTACAAAGAATGGCCTGATACTTTTCTAATTCCTTCTGAAGTTAATCTTCTGGCTTTTGTAGGAAGTAAAATCAATATTGTGAAATATTTATGAGAGGAAGTTAAGTATAAAGATTTTCTGATTTTCTATTCCAGGAAGATGTGTTTCTCGGTTGGAGAGATAAAGGATCCTTTGTATGTTATGTTATGTTATGTTAAGACAACTTAGTGCAGGGCCCTGCCTATCTATCTCTCTTGTAGCCCTGAAGAACTGTGGTCATCAAGAGATTTTGGATGCTCACATGGAGGTCTTTGAGAACAAATTGGGGTCCATGAAAGGGTTAATGCACACAGTTGTGATTAAAGACTCTGCTATGCCTATAGACCACATGGTGAGAAGTGTACCTCTAAGTAATAAATCGCGACTGCTGGAGCATTTATGTCAATTGGAAAATGATGATGGTGTAATGGAGAAAACTGAATCCTCTGAATGGCTTTCTCTTATTGTAGTGGCAAAAAAATAGGCAACATGTGTTTGTGTGCCAATCTCAGGTCAATAAATTAAGTTAATTGTCACCCACTACCCAACATTTTAGAAATGTTTGCACAATTGGGCAGTGGAGATTACTTTATTGACCTTCATTTAGCATACCAACCAATAGAATTATGTGAGAAATCAAGGTCTTTGTCTATCCTTGCAATTCCTTTTGCAGCATATCATTTTCTTAGAATTTCTTTACTTTAAAATTTTTCTTCAGTATTTGCATGAATACAAATATGATCGTGATGCCTTTCCGGTTTGCAAGCACAGCAACAGTATTTCAAAATTTTTACTTTAACTTGTTGTAAGGCATAAGGAGAGAATACGCTTTTCAAGATTATATTCTTATTCATGCTAGTACCGAAAAAGAACTTCATATGTGTACAGGGAATGACTGTTAGGCAAGATAAATGTAAATGCTTAACTGCATGAGTTAACAAAGAAGATTTTGCTAAAAAGATCGCTAAGGTTAAGCCTCCAACAAATATCAATCTGTTAAAATTCTTCCTAGGATTATGCGAATATTATTCATGCAAGATTTATTCCTTGCTGTACTACTTTATGAGTCGGCTGCATCGAATTGAGACCCATACCTAAAAAACATATCCTTACCTTTGGCGGAACCTGCACCTCTGTTATAATCCGTTTTGCTTGCAGTTTGCCGAGGTGTGTTGGTTACAAATCCAATTGTAAATGGAACTCCAGGTAAATTAAGTTTATTCAATTCCTTACTATCCAAAGCAGAGCTTTCGAAGCCATTAGCTAGATCACCTCTACTGAAGCTGAGTTTCTCCTACACAATAACTGCTCAAGTGCTTTCTGCTCATACCAACGCACCGTTTTCTCATCTCAACTGATCGTAGCTGGGTAGAAAGATGGGTGGCTAGCTGTTGATGCATACCTGATAGAATAATGAATGGTGTGGTGTGAGTGAATGGATAAATAAATACAAGTGTGAAAAGATTGAATGGAAAAATGAAGAAATCAGTATGGCTGAATGGATGGCTAAATGCACGGAGTGAATAATCGAAGGAATGAATTTATGGCTATGGATGAAAGAACAGACGGATGAGTGCACAGGTGTATGGGTGGTGAGTGCATGATTTACAGATGACTGGGTGGGGCAACAGATAGGCAGGTGGATCGATGAATCTCAGAGTTAAAATTGTGTAGAGATGGACAGATGTATTCTACTCTCCTGTGTTCTATCCCATGGGTTAACACCACACCCACAATTTCGCAATGTAGCTGGGTATAGTAGGTGAATATATGGGTTGATGGAATCATAAATGTGTAGTTGTAAATTGACCCATATACATGGGCCTTGTCGAATTAAAGGCGAATGTGGTGCTTGAACAGAACAGATAAATACATTTGTGGGTGGTTGGATTCACATGGTTGTATGAGTATGATTGGCGGTCTACAGGAGCACAGATGAGTGACTATGGCTTAATAAATGCGTGAATGGTTATGGATGGGTCAGGGTCTTGGTATATGTGTTAGAGGGATTTGCGTGTATCTAGATTGTTGTTTGCCAGATAATGTAATGTTGTAGATTAATAGATGAATGTTGGAGGTTGAATTGATGAATGCATGGGTGGGAATGTCCGGATGTATTGATTGGTATGTTTCTGGGATTGAATCGCTCAAGATGGATGCTTGAATAATTGGGAGTGGGTGTATATTTGTGTTTGTGGCTTGGTCATTTCTCTTCTGTTACATCTATGCTTGATGCTCCTCTCTCATTCACCTTCCTATATCCAGCAATCCCCATTTACGGACCAGGACTAACAGAGACTGACATTGTAAGCCAGATGATGAGCAAAATGTAACCTTTCTTTGAGGAAGGGTTGAGGTTAATAGTGGCTCTTTTTTATGGATGTGTATTTTTCTTGATAATACCACGATGGGGGCAGAATGAAATACATACCCATATGGAATAATTTGTTGATTTGCATTTAAAAATATTTGGGAAGAAAATCATACTGTGACCCTATTTTGAATCAGGCGCTGGCCCCTTTAAAAATAATAAACACTGGGCCCGACATGACGAAAGACTCCAGATCTGAGCTGTTGAGCAGCGTTGCAATGAGGTGCGCTGGCTGCGTCAGGTTGTGACGCCTGGGCAACATACAGGGCAAAGAAAGGAAGTGTCTGACGTTGGCTCGAGGGTGGCAAATCGATCATAAAGACTGGAGTACAAAGCAGAGCCAAGCGAGGCGAGGTAAGGCCTGAGCGCAGCAGTAGTAGTTACCGTTCGCTGAGCGTAAGCCCACGCCTTCTGTGGAAGCAGTCCAGTCTGGTCTGGGTGCAACTTGCGGTCGGCCTGGTGTGCTCCCACTAGCCCCCTCTCAGTCCTCTCAGCTCCAGAGGTTTTCACCTGCAGTTAGCTGCTTGTAAGTTGCAGGCTTCTTAAGCTTATTAAGCTTTAAAAAAATTTGTCAGTGCCAAGTTTTCTTATTTCAAGTTTTAAAACCCTCAATTATGGCCATATTTGTGCATACAGTTTTTATATTTGCTGGAGGATACGAGCTGGACTCTGTGGGGGCATTATTGGTCACTGCCTCAGGGCATAGAAACCTATATAAGCTCATTGAAGTATATTGACACGCACCCCACTCAAAGTTGGGCCTTTGTGCTGCAAGCGGTCTGTGGTGTGCTGTGTGTTGGGGAGCCTTAGGATGCAGCACCCCCCTTGGTGGTGCAGAGGCGGCCAGTATTAAGAGCTTATGCCTGGGGGCAAGTCTGCTCCTTGTACACACACTTATTCCCTATTCGTGTGCTCTCGAATCGTTTACAGTTAACTTTGTGGTGATGCTTGTAGTGGTGATCCTGATTTCCTGATGTATTTGGGGACTATTCCTTGCCGGACATTGCCATTCTCATGGAGAAAAAACTGATTTATGGAAGCTAATTTAAAGTAAAAAACAGTGGAGTGAAAAAAAACGATGGATTTAGGCCCAGATCTCTGTACTGGGGTGAATGTATGACATTGTTCTGCATTCAGTCAATCAACTGTTGTTTTTGCAGCTAATTTAAACTCACCTGTTGCCTCGGACATGGCCTTGAGTTCACCTTTAGGCGGTCCTCTTAAACGTCCTCCATTACCGGCTTTGTACAGTTGTATACCTTCATCAAGGTTCTCCTTTTTAAGTTCAATCGAATCCCTGATTTGCGATCTTTCCATATGCACATGGGCACCAAGCCTTCATGCAGCCATCGAATTTGAGAAATCTATGCGACGTTTGGGGGGGAGTCCCACTCCGATATCTTACTCTCTGCAGAGAGGATTCTTACGGCAATCTTGACCTTGTTGGACAAAACAATTGCTAATTATGATTATGTGCTGGATGTGTCTTCCCCCATTCTAATAGGGATGCAGCACCTCATCTCTTTTGGTTTACATCCAGGGAATGATGAAATGGGCACTGAAATGAGATCCCAGGCTACTCAGATTAAGATAGTGGCATTACGTGGGGTGGTAGAAATGGGAGTCCAGGTGGGGAATTATGACAGTCAGGGGGCCACTCCCTTTGGGCAACCCAATGATTTCTTTAAGGAGAGTGTCAGTATGTCTTTTTTGTGCTTCCTAAACCATATCTCTGGGGATCAATGCCAGGCTGCCGAAGGGGCATATTAAATGTTATCTGTACTTGAGAATCCTCTTCCCGTTTTCTTGATATTTAAAAAAGGGATCTCCCTTACTCCTGTTTCACAAAATGACCTTCCTAGTGTTAAACTGTTATGTGCTAAACAAGATAGCGTCTTTCATGAGAAGGGATCCTCTCTATTGGGTTGTAATGAGGCAAAATCCCAGAAGGAGGAAAAATAAAAGGATACAGGTTATTACAAAGTGTTAGCCTAAAAACGTGAGGTTTTCAAACGCTTCTGAAGAGTCCGATCCAAATACCCAGCCACAAAAAGTAGAGGTGTTGTTGAAGGTTGAGCCTCTCACAGGTCAGGAGTCTGTGCCCCCAGAAGTAAATAATCTGCCCCCTCAATCTATTTTAGCAGAAGTATCAATTCTAGGCTGCCACGGGAAGGAGAAGTGGCTCACGGATACGGGAGTAACCACCCTTAATAACTGTGGTGGGTGGAGTAGGGGAACTGTAAAGGATGACGTTGGGAATGGGATCATTGAATTGGGGGCTGGGCCAAGGCAGAACAACATGGCCAACAACAAGGATGTGGCTTAACGGCTTGGGTGGTGTACCTCAAAGCTGGGGAACTGGGTTTGAGCCTCAGCAGGGGCACTCAACATCCTGCGTTTCTGGACAAATCAAAATCTCCCCGTGCCCTACAAAAAATTATGATTGTGTCAATCTGAAACGCAACTGGTGCTCATGTAAAGCTCTCTTATACCTTTGGTTCTAGTTCATGCTACATTAAACTCCCCCCATAAAATAAAAATACCTTGAATTACTTTTCCTTGTTTGATAGGGAAATAGGCCCACTGAATAGAAGTTTTATTCTACAGTTTTGGTCAGATATCAAGAATTTGTGCCTGGTATCAAGTAGGGATATTGATCGGGTGCTTCTCATTTCTCTAAGCAAACTTTAGAGTTCCAGAGTAACATTTAGCTCTAGGATCATTGTAATACTAATCCAGGCTAATGTTGACCACGTTCGGAATAAAGGAATTGAATCTTTCCATTTTATCAGACTGTGGACACTCAGTTAGATATTCAAGGGTAGGCACTCAGGACTAGAGTTGTTTACAATGACAGGGGGGTTGTAACTCTAAAGGATATCATAATCTCTATTGGTAGAGCCCCAGGAGAAGAGTATCTATATTGCAGGGTATGAGGATCCGATGGTCAGGGAATCTAAACAGGGAAATGAGTTGGTTCCCTGGAGTATGGTGGCAGGTACACTGAATGCCTCCAAAGAAAACATAAAACTTCCAATGCTGCAGCGGTAGCTGATTGGGTAAAATGCTCTCCTGGAACAATTCCAAGCAAACTTTTTAATGCGATTTGATTCAAAGATAATTTGCTCACAGGAAACTTGGATTTGTTCTGATTTTAGTGAAGTAGTGTGGCTCACTGGTTAGAGGCGGCAGACCCGAGAGCAGAGGACGGCCCGGGACCAGGGTTCGATTCCCGGCGCGGCAGGTTTCTGGCCAGGGTCAGCGGACTCGATAATTCTCTCGCCTCGGTGCCCACTCTGATCAGCGATCACACTCGGCAACTCTGGGCATTAGCTTGCCTCATCCTCACTAACGGCCCCACCAGACCGCCGGGGATGCCTGGTCTCACCCTGGAGATACCCATTAAGGGACCATCTCTCAGGGAAGCCAGGAAGGGTTTCGCAGCGGTCGAAGCGCCTTGGGACCCTACGGGTAAGTAGTGCGCTATATAAATGCCTATACATTTTAAATACAATCTTTTCTCTTGTACAGCAAAATCGACAGTAAATGGTCATGTCATTAAAGTTTTAGCTATTTAACTTAGTGGCAGTATAAACCGGAACCCAATGGTTTTTGTCCGTCCCTCAAATCTTTGTATGAAGCTGGCTTTGGGCAATTCAATAAGAAGACTGCATTCTTCTTTTCTTGTGGTAAATATTTATATCCCCCCTGCAAGGTCGTCTGACTATCTATTTGAGTCTATGTTCTCTTTTGTGAATAATATTAGCATCTCTGAAGCATGCACACTGATATTTATGGTTGCAGATTTTAAAGCTAAAATCTCCAATTGCTCTTCTGTGACCTTTGGAAACCAGAAGTTGGAAGAGGTATGGAGTATTCCAGGCACAATTTTTGCCAGGTAAGATTAGATCAGGCAGGGGTTTCCTGGATTGCCTCAGAACCAATAACTTTGTTGCTTTAAAAGGCAGATTTCCAGAGGATTCCCGAGCCTCTTTTACTTTCCATTCCTCTCGAGGGCAATCATTACTTGATTATATTGTGGTTTCTTACCAAATGCCAGGCGCCTGCACACAGTTTAAGGTGTTGAGGACCGATCTGAGCAACAATAGTATTTTCTTGGTGGTTATCAATTTAGAAGTCAAGGTGCTCGAGTCCTGGAATCCCAGAGATGATACAATTGTTTTTAACTAAATAAAAGGGTGTAGCATTTGGCCAAATATTAAAATGATAAGATTGGCAGGATGTGTTAAAACGGCGATTTCTGGTCAAGAGAACCCTATTGCATGGTTTGAGAAGCAGTTGTCTCTTTCAATCGTGTGGGAGTAAACACAAGCTACTAATGCTAAACACCTGGTGGCTACCTCCTCTGAGGTAAAAAAGGTAAATCGGGTGCTAAACTCCCCAGTAATCGAACAAATTAAGCAGCCATCACTATTGAAGCAAAGGGAAATCGATCAGTTGAAGTAGGTTAGAAAAAGACTGTAAGCATCCAAACACAGAAGGGAGAAGGATCGGAAATGGATTAAGCTGAAAGAAGTCGCATTTTCTGGTGATTTGAGTAAGTATTAGTCCCTAATAACTGAATATTGTGATAGTAGATTTAATACTGAAGCAATTTTAATAACTGATGCAGAGTGGATCCAATATATCTTGCAGCTATACGCTTTTAACTCTAGTGGCAGGTTTCTGTTAGAGTCAACTAATGAGTCCACCACACTAAATGTATATGGCGCTCCATGCTGTAAGGAGATAGAGAGTTTTATAAAGGGTGCTAGGTTGTCTGGGATGATGGGTGGATGATCTCCCTGGATCTTTCATTGAACAAGATGTTTCTGTATGGGCCCTTTTTCTCCATCTTGTGTTTCAATATTGTTATTTGCATGGGACCATACCGTCCTTTTGGACATGAAGTATAGCTGTGTCCTCATATAAAAAAGGGTCCTAAAACCTCTACTGCCAGGCAGATTGCATTATTGGATATGATTGGTAAACTGTTCGCCAAGAGTATTCTTCTTCACCTTCTGGACTTTTCATGTCACACGGAAATCCAGGACGGGTTCCCCAGTGGTACAGCGCTGGGACGCTCCAGGGTAACCACGCGCTCTATAAATCCAACATTCATTGTGGAGCAGGCTGGCTTTCAAATGCATTGTGGCACCCTAGATAATATCACGGCCCTCCAAACTCTATGAGAGGGAGCCAGGGCTTGTCTAGTAAAGTAGAAACTCACAATGGGCTGGAGCAAGGGTGCTTCCTAATGCCCCTCCTCTTTCCTCTATATATGTCTGACTTGCCGAACAGAGCCGCACAATGTAAGGGAAACCCACCAAAACTAGGAACAATTAATTTTGGTTGTCTTCTCTACATGGATGACACCATTTTGTTAGATTTATCCCCAATAGGTTTACAGAGGTGTCTCTCAGAGTTAGGCAACTACGCTGATGAACATTTCCTAAAAGAGCAAAGTTATGTTTTTTAGGTCCCGGCGGTGCAAGGTTAGGAAAGATTTGCATTGGTCTTTAGGGAAAGACAAGCTAGATCTGGTGAAGCTGTACCCATGTTTAAGTAGACTTTTTTATAGTAACTGTTCTAATAGTGATCATATTAGCCAGTGCAGAAGTAAGGCAATATCTCTGGCTTCAGCAATTGGCAGGTTATATAAATTTCATGGGCAAAGATATTTTACCCATGCTCTGGCAGTATATGAGATCGATATTCTGACCTCATTGAGTTATACCTGTGAGTTAATGGATGAGCGGTACTTGTCCATCTTTAAGAAGGTGAAGGGGTGTATTTGGCACTAGATATGTAACATGAATTATGCAGTTGCTCCAATGGCATTCCGCTTGAATTTAGGCTTCTCTCCACAACTGTGTTTGCTATCACTGCAACTTTAAAGTGGGGGGATAGTATATTGAATAGTAATCCGGGGTCCATAGAACTGCATTAAAACATGACGCCCCTCATTTATGAATAGTGATGCATCGCTGCGTGAAATCAGCGATGCATCACTTTTCATAGCGCCCTCCTTGTGACATGATGGATGCATCATATCCACGGTATGATGCATCATGTTGCAAGGAATGACAGATACGTCAGTAGTACTGACATATCTGTTGGCACAAAAATGAGGAATTTCTGGAGATGAGTCTGAAGCGCCACACAACCCCAGAAATGTAGGGGGGAGGGCTATGGATATAGCACTGCGTCATTAGGCAGGAGTAAGGTTTTGCCGCATTTGTGTCCTAGAAGTGGCGCACATCACTTCTACGAGGCTTACTTGCGTGGAAATGCCCCCCTGCATACACTATACCTGATGCAGGAATAATGTAGTGAAGGGGTTTACAAAGTGACGAATCTGCTTAGATGTGCCACTTTGTAACTAGAGCGCAAAAGTGGGCATGTTTTACGCCGTCAATGCTTCACAAAAAGTGACGCAACTGTAGCGCAAAACTGACGCAGGGCCTTATAAATAAGGCCCAACATCTTTTTCTGTCTGAAGGAGAGAAGTGCTGCTTTTTCAAATTATGTGAAAGCACTGGATATGTTTGGAATTGGGCAAAGTGAAGTGGGACCCCTTCCAAAGCCTACTTTAAAACATATGATTAAAAAATCAATCTACGAAGTTAGACAGAAAAGAGATATTGTATTGTGTTCTCAACACATTAGGAATGATATAATTGTGGAGAGTAGCATTTGTAAAAAAATCTCAATCATATGTTCAATGGAACCTTCCCCATTGTGTGCGTGGAATCATTTTACCATTAAGGCTGAATTTGCTTCCTCATAGAAATATTATGGGAGGGATTACCAAGGGAAGAGAGAATTTGTGACCTCTGCGTGAACTATGTTCAAGATTGAAAAGATGTGCAATTTTTTTGTCCCTTTCTGCACCACAAGGTCGACTGTTAAGACCATTGTTCCAAAAGTGTAATATTGACTTGGCAGCAGAAGCCTCAAATGTGTTTTTGCACCACCCTCGGAAATAGCCTATTCAAAACTGTTTACCTTTTTTAAATAATTCTTAAATATCTTTTAGATAGGACTATATTAATTGTATTTGTCTTTGACGAACATGGTCTTATAGTGTAGTAAGATTTTCACAATCTAATTGATTTATAGTGTTTACATTGCTTTGCTAATCTGATTGCACTGAATTCTATGGCTATAATGTACTATACTTGCACTATTGCTTACATTAGATTCCCTATGTTTGGATAGGGCTTGTATTTTGCACCTAAACAATTGAGCATTTGCACTTTATTAGTCCAATACATTTTTACAGAAGTGGAGTGTGTTGACACTTTAAATGATTGTGTCAAGTAGTTTACACTGGGCCCGATTCACAGAATGAACTTAAGACTCAATCCTAAACTTACTACTATTTTGGTATTCACAGAATGCACTTACTACTTTTGGTATTCACAGAAGTTAGGATTTTGTCTTAAGTCTGTCTTAAGTCTGTCTTAAGTTTGTCTTAAGTCTGTCTTAAGTCTGTCTTAAGACAAACTTAAGACAAAATCCTAACTTCTGTGAATACCAAAAGTAGTAAGTTCATTCTGTGAATGCCAAAAGTAGTGTGTGCATTCTGTGAATGCCAAAAGTAGTAAGTGCATTCTGTGAATACCAAAATAGTAGTAAATTTAGGATTGAGTCTTAAGTTCATTCTGTGAATCGGGCCCCACATACACTATTATCTTTGAGAACCGTTTATTGTAGATCTTTGTGTATTTTTACGGGGACCTCTTAGGGTTCCAAATCTTAAATAAATTTGACTTGACAAAATAATAAATGACGCCAGTAGTTGAGCTAAACATGACCAATACGAGGACATAGACTGCTTTGACATATCAATTACATTAGTAAAAACCAAAGGCTAATGGTGCCATTGATAGCTTCTACATACGACCCCTGATTCTTGTATCTCTTATTGAGGATCCTTCACAACATCTACAGTTTTGTACTCCACAGCAGACAGCCTTCTTCTTATGTATGCCTATGACACAAATGGCATTAAAGCCAGAGGGATTAGGGTGAGCATATGAACATGGCTAGAAAGCAAATCAAGTGATGTAATGCAGCTGTCCTCTCTTCTTTCTTAGCACGTAAGGCTTGCTCACGGATTTGAAGATTTAGTGCGTCAGGATGAACGGTTTGAGATCTCTGCCGACGTGACACTGGGGCTGGTGTGCTTCCGACTAAAGGTAAGAGGGAAGACTAAAAAGTAAAACCTTTCTACTTTCCAGCGATGTGCATCCCACTTTCAATATTATACAGATTGAACAGCTGTCAGTTAACCAACCTCTCCTGAGGGGAAACAAATGATGGATCACAGAAGTCATTCTCATCAAGGGCCATATCTGGCTAGAGGCTACCTTCCTCACTTAGTATGAAATGAGTGATCCCAATTTTCAGGTTTTAATGTCAATAACACTTATCTTTGTGCCCTTTAGGGGAAATCCTACACATTAATAATCAACATCCTTAAAGCATGAGGATCTGAAATGCGTTTTTTACAGTTATTACTATGAAGCTATGGCTCGTTCACTTTAATGATTGCAATGTATTGTCCACTATGGTTCTTTGGAGCAAGGTCGGTCTGGGGCATAAATCAGGCCAAGAGACAGCCGAAAAAGTGGCGCATACTTAAAACAATTGTGGCCTCATGCTACAAAAACGTGTCCTCATACTAAAAAAAGTGGCCCTAATTGGCAAAATATTGCAGCTTGGAACTTTCTGACATAGCTTCTTGATGGTCTTTGAGAGTTACAGGGACACATGTTTCTCATTGCTGCTGGCATGGTTTGTGAATTTTAAATATTGATCATGATGACACCACCCGTGTCGAGGCCCCACCTCCCCCAAAATTGAAATATCTGACACAGTGATCAATTCCTAGGCCCAGCTGCAGTGCACTGTGGCGGAACCACCTGCTGACTGTCCAGCAACAGAGCAGATTCGGTGCTTCCAAACACAGGACAAGCAAAAAAGTAAGTAAGAAAGGAAGAAATTAAGAAAGAGAAAGAACAATAGCACTAGAGAGAAGGCAAGAAAGAAAGAATGAAAGAAAGGGCATGAAAGAGGGCAGGTAAAAGAGATAGAAGGTAAAAAAAGACAAGAAACGAGGTAAGAAAGGAATGAAAGAAGGGGTAGAAAGAAAGCATTAAGACAATTGAAAGAAAGAACGAAGGAAAGGGAGAAAGAACGAAGAAAAGAGAGAAGGAACAAAGGGAAGAGAGAAGGAAAGAAAGAAAAAGAAATCTGGAACATCAAAGTAATAAATAAAAATGAGTTGTAACTCTGCATTTATCTTGACACATTTGCTGCTCTTCAAAGTTAGAGGTCAAATGTCAAGCTATGTCTTCTGAGACATTGCAGCTTTTTTAACATGAGGATTGGTGTTTACAATCTCGTTTCACTTTGCAGTCAGAGACAAAATAGTAAATGAATTATGTAATAAACTTGCGGAAGCACAGGAAAGGCTGAAGGCAAAATGAAAGGTTGTGCTATGTCATTTTGTGTAGCACAGCAAAATGTAAATACCTGTAAATTAACTGTACACATTCAGCAGTTATGAAAGCAAAACATAAGCACATCGATTTGGTAGTTGTTAAGTGTGATGGAAACAAAGATTTTAATAGGATCAAAACAATTCAAGACACTTTACTTGGTGATGCACTAATGACAACTATTCACTGAAACCCGATTTCCACATATTATTTGTCTGCAATATAGTTTTATCTGTAACAATGTATGCCTGTGCAAATGTAGTGTAAATTTGACAGTAAAATGCACTGTTTGTAAATGACAGACGGCTACCACACTATGCTTTAGTTACATAAAACAAAATCACCCGCCTCATGCCCAGGAATGCGAGGTGGGTTGTGAAAGTTTATCATTCTAAAAACTGGGACAGGGTTCTTAAAAGTCTGGGAAGCATGCAAATCATTGTTTCTACAGATCCAGTTGAAGACACAACAGTTATGTTTATGTTGGCTTTATACTACATCTGCTCCTACCTCAACTACATGGCCTCGACTCCCCTGCCGGAAATTAACCCCCTCCTCTCCTCCTCTGCTCCCACAGAGGGCTATGGAGCTTACAGTGTTTTGGAAACACCAGAGGTGGTCTAAAGATTGCACCCCTTGGGACTGTTTTGATTCTGATGGCCGCTCATGTTATGGCAGATGCCTCCTGATGACTGGAGTCAAAGCTCATATGCATGATTCACTGCTCTTGCCAATCACAATCAATGAACTAAGTGAACTGGGCATTAAAGAAGTGTCCTCAACACACATTTAATAATATCAAAATGCACCAGTAACATGAGGGACAGATCTAAAAGGATTTAAGTAGCTGTTATGGGTAATATGGACCAGATACTGTGATTTTGCAAACAATGATTTGTGATGTTATAACAGTTGAAAATATAGCATGAAGCCTTTCAAAGAAGCACCCAAAAATGGTGTGTATTTCATTACTATTAAAATATGTATTTGAGAACGAAAAAGGAAATGCATACCCCCTATACTTTGAGAGTGAGAACAGTTTATTTAAAAGAATAGTATTCATTTAGAGAAAATCCGACTATTCTAATCTCTCTACAAACTGATCCGAATGTGTATCTGTTTTCTGGTGTTTTTATAGATATACATATTCAATTGAGCTTAATGTGAAAATGCTTATGGGTTTGATTTAGAGGGGATGGTAACGGGATAGTTGACAAAAATGCTGGCAGTCCCATCTTCCCACCTTTCGTTCTTCCACGCCTCACCTAGAGATCAACGATGGGGGAAAACTCTTGCAGCTCAGCAGCTGCCAGGACACAAGTTATTAGAAGGCCCGTCCCATCCTACAAGGGCGTTCTAATGCCATAACTACCTTCTTTTTTCCTATTCAGATCCTCCATGAACACTAGGGCAGTGCCAGGCAGGAAAAAGGCTCAAATATCGCAGCACTATGGTATTGTTTTCCATTTTTTTTAAAAGTGGCAACAGAGCAGGGTCAGTTCAATGGAAAAAAGAAGAGTAATCTTTTAATACTTTTTGCATGTGTCTCGCAAAAAGTTGTATGGCTATAGGAACTGAATTATCCACTTCTCATTAGGCTGTGCCTTGAATGGAATGAAAAGGAAAATGGGCAGACAGGAGTACACACTTGAATACATGGTATGCACAAACATGATTGTATTGATTGTTGCATTTTATAATTCTACGATGTATGGCTTTAAAAATAATATTTAAAATCTTTAAGCAATGTATTCTATTCATGTAATATATTTCTTGTAGGGATCCAATGAATTGAATGAAGCACTACTTGAAAACATAAATCAAACCAAAAAAATTCATATTGTTCCCTGCAAGCTGAGGGACAAGTTTGTGTTGCGGTTTGTCATCTGTGCCCGCACAACGGAGTCTCATCATGTCCAATTTGCCTGGAAACACATTAAAGAGTTGGCAGTAGAGTTACTGAATGGTGGATATCGGACCCAGATAAGGAATTGAACAAGGTAAGGCTTTTCTCTTTTCTTATTAAGTGTGAGGCTTTGCACATAGAAGAGGAGGGAAACTTGATAAAGGAAATAGGGGCCAGATTTACAAAGAAGTTACACAAAGCAGCACAGTAGAGTTACTGGTTAAATAGGAGAGAGCATAACAGCACCATATCTACAAAGATGTGGCACCGTTCTGCCCTCTCCCTATGCTTAGGCAATTTGGGCTGCCACGCACCCATGCAGACACCGTTGCACCATGTTGCAATGGTGTTTGTGTTATGATCAGCATAGTTTAAGGCAGTTTCCTCCCCGGACGTGTGCTGTAAAATGCAGCACACATAACAAAATAAACAAGCTAGGAGAAATGAAAATATTTCTCCTCATTAATCCTGGCTAAGGGATGTGCAGGATTTCTGCTCAAATCCCTTTCTGCAATTCTTTGTACATAGGTACTTGCATCATAACCCATAAGAGGTAGCATGGGAACACCCATGCACCACTCAAGGAACAGCCCCCTTGCTGCATAGTAATGCCTTGCATTACTTTGGGTTACAATCAATGCAAATTGTTAGTTGTGTTGGATTTTAAATACCAGCTCAACACTTTACGTCAGGTCCATGTTAAAAAAGTAACGCAAACCTGACCCTAAGTCTTTGTAAATCTGAGCTTAACTTAGTAGGGAATTTCATAAATCTATGCCCTAGACTTCCTGGTCAGAAAGAGTGATGTTTGTGTACATCTAAAGTTGTCGGCTCCTTGTTGACCTGGGAGCTTGCTTGGTTCTGGAATTTCAATAGACTATGAACATCTTACACATTTGGAGAAGAACTTGGACAACTGAGCCTGTGTCATGACTACCAAGCACTAAGAAGTGAAGTAGTATATTTTGAAGAGCAGGCACTAGCATCTTAACTGACACTTTGTTTTGTTTCTCAAATTAAGTTGGATAAAATAGGCTCATAAGTGTCATTTTGGGATTAATCCTTTCCAAACTTTAACTGTTGTAATACCATTGGATTTCCTCTTCACAGTCTTAACACGCGAGGCGTGTCTTTCCTTTGGAAACAAGCACCACTTGTTTATTTATTTTTAAAAAGGTTCCTTTATATGCCACACTCCTCCTCTCCTAGGTACAAATTTCTCCTGTCCCATACCACTTCCAGTTTTCCCTGACACCTTTAGAGACTGATGCCACTTTGTCCCCCTTATAGATGAGTGTTGGTTTGCTTTTTTGTATCATTTGTATCTCTCTCTCACTCTTTCTCTCTTTCTCGCTCTCTCTTTCTCGCTCCCTCTCTCTCTCTAGTGGCTCTTAAATAGCACCCACATCCTCTCAATGGAGTACTCCTGTTTCTGCTTGAAGGATGCTAATTCTTTCCTTATCATCAGTCTTGGGAGTGTTTGGGCTCATGGGAATGCTGTGTGTGCTGCCACTTTGTTTTACTCAGCACTTTATTTCTGGATGATATTAGGTTATTTCGCATATTTTCACTATTCTGTCCATTGTCTTTACTTTGTGGGATGTCAATGACTTTCACATTGCAACATGTCCACACTTATTTTGGGTAGAACATATATTTGGTGTAGCAATATTTCATTCCTTACCTTTTCCCTAGATGGTTACCCTCCCCCACCTAGAGGCTGTTTTATAGCTGGCCTGTAGCACTGTAGGCAACACCAGCTGGGTTAGAGTAGACTGTGCTGATATGGCCATTGCACCTGGATCCTATGCCTGCAGATTCATAGAATCAAATTGTTTCCTCTTCCAGGCAGAATGGGTGCCACACAAGGTAGAAATTGCATTTTGTTGTGCCTGACCTTTATATGCTGCGTTTGCGCGTTGCAATACCATACCTCTGGATTGTTGCCATGACAGCTAGGCACCAGAACTACATGTTTCAGCATTCGCTCTCCAACAAGATAAAAGTTCTAAGACCTATTGGGAAGAAACCATTGTAGAAGCAAAACAGCTCACCAATATGCAAGAAACCCCAAAATTGAAATTGGGAAAAAGTGGGAAAAGGGGTTCAAGCCCAATTGCACCTATCCTGTATACTGCCTAGTTTTTTTGTATGGTGCCACGGATCGGAGATTCTTTTCCCTAGATCTCCCAGAACAAGAAACTTGTTCTAACAAACAATTTCTTCAACAAATGATCCAGCACACAAATCAATGTATTAGGAATCTGTACAATAATAGTCATTGAACACAGGTCAAAAAAGCTAAAAAAGTTCAGTAGCAGAGTCTTCGGATGTTTTTTTTGAAGTTTAATCTTTATTTGTTTCTTCACTTATGTAGCCAACGCGTTTCGTCCTCCACGGACTTCTTCAGGGCTACAAACAATATATATACATATACACACAATTAAAATATGTACAATAAATACAATACAAAACATTATTTTCCACATTTCAATTACTGTCAACATATTAAAAGGAACTGCAACATAATTCTAGTGATAGTTTCTAAAAAATTTGGCCAAAACCCTGTTGAGTTCCGATTCCTTACATCACATCTATTTACACAATCTTTATACATTTTTACAGATTTACAAAGGACACATAAATAGCATTGTTGTGCACTCAAACTCTGCTACTTGCTTAATTGTATAACCTAGAAAGGCAAACGGAGGTGGGCCTATCAACCTCATTATTTATGAGACTTAAGGTGGGCTTGGGATGTTATATTTATACATACTAGAAGGTTGGCAACTATATAGTTGTCAAAGAATACACGTAGAATCATTTTTAGATTGTAAAGCCTAGTGGGTTAGCTTACCAAATGGGGTGAACTCTTCTTGATATTGAGTAAATAACTGTTCTTCCATACGGAAAAAACTGCAGTGTATATTTAGATTTATTCTAAAATAAAGGATTTAGAACCATATTAATGTTTCACATATTGTATAGCCAGTGATGTCATTGTCATCATCTCAAATATATACGCCTACCGTTTATTAGGTGAAAAGACATTTCAATTCCATTAGGTGAGAAGATAAGGGTCAGATAGCCCAGTGTGACAGGAGTCTGAAAACGCGAAATAAAAGTGCTTAGAGCCTATATCATTTTATATTATATTAGTGTTTAGTCTATTGCAGAAGGATTGCTGTACTTTTCTTTAGCATAAATGTCATGCCATAAACCAACTTATTTAAGGACACCTAAGGGTGTTTATTTTTGGAAATACCGGACACCATATGGTGATCCTGCAATATTTCTAAGTGAAATGGCATTCAAGAATATTGCTGGGAAGGGAATTGCCCAATGTCCCGAAATATATGGTTTACTCTATCACTAAAATTGTGGTACCTCCTTCAAGAACTATGATTATCACCTATTGAAATACAAACAGCCCCATGAGCTGTAAAAATCAGTGTTCCGGAAAAACTGATAATAGAATCGATGTGTGGAAAACAGGGGCCGCCATATTGTAAAATTGCAGTCCCCATAAATACATCAGCTTAAACATGAGCTGATATATCTAGGATATAAGAAATAATAAATACCAAGTGGTCAGGTAGCAAGGTCTATAAACCAAATATTACATAGAAAGTAACAGCATAGTTCTTAGTGGGGCATCTATCTAATTTAAAAAACTATACTAACAGCGTTTTGCTTACTTGTAAAAGCAGGTCATGCCGAGTCCATCGCGTGGCGTCTTCTCTTGTGATGTCTAAATCACAGAGAAAAGCGAGCGTTTTTATAATAGATTAAATTGGTTAATTACTGTCACCTGCAATTGATATTTGACTGATAATGTCAAGGATTGTGTAATTCTAATGTAAGACGGGCGCCATCTTAAGCGTCCCGAGTATGCCTTTTGTTAACCTGTGTATATCACTAGCTACAGAAATCACATCTTGTTTATAGAAATTGAAAAATGAAAACCCAACAGGTCATAGTTTTATGAAAAACGGACTGGAAACAAATTGAAAGCGTGTACGTGGAAAAATTGTCACGTAAGTTGTAATGCCGATCGAACCACTATAACGTCAATCTTTCTAACGGAAAAAATGATTTTATCTATTTTCATTTGTCGTAGCGCTTCGGGTAATGTAATCATTTCCCGAACACGCCATGTTTGTTAACATATTTCTAATTCTACTAAATATGTATACGGCGGCTCATATTTGGACGCCATGTTGGTTAGGGGTCCAATTACGTTTTGAGGCATAGTTAACGGGTGCCATCTTTTAATATATAAACACTTGGGTTTGCTAGTACTATAAAGCCAGTTTGTTGTTACTCGAGTTTGGGCACCATTTTGTAGTGTATAAACACTTCGGTTTACCAGTAATACAAATGCCATATTATTGTGGTTCGAATGTGGGCACCATCTTGTAATGTTGAGATGTCATCATAGCAACATGTATCAGATGGGGCATATTTCTAATCCCACTGGATATGTGTACGGCGGCTCATATTTAGAAAGTAAGGTAAAAAAGATTTAAGAATTTTCATTCTACAAATCTGAATAATAAAAGAAGAGCAATTATAAAATTATGCATTTTATGGTAACGATGGCTCAAGCACAGAGGTCATCATGATGTTAACATTTTAAAGTTTGAGAGAAATTTAAGTTTCCATTTTGTGAGTTGACTCAAAGATCATCAGTCTAGGAGGTTTAGTCTAGATATAAAAGCTATATTATCGCAATGTTCCCAGTAGAGGATGACATATTGCATTTTCAATTTCAACATTATGGTTAAGCCCGTTGTTTAATCTATAAGGTGGAAAAGTAAGGTAAATCTATATTTCAGAACAAGTAGTTAGAATTACAACCAAGATACAGGAATACAGGACAAATTATTATTACTGGTCACGCATTGCAGAATTTTAAAGAGCACATACTGAATTGAAATTAAGGTTATCCTAAATTACAGGAAATTATGCAGTTCTGTGTTTGTATTGAGGCCCTGACTAGTCGTCCTCAGTCTACAAATCCAGCCTGCCTCAGCTTTCCTTAGGGACAATTCCCTATTTACACCTCTTTGCGGGGTCTGTACCTGTTCCATTGCATGGAACCAAATATTCCTTTCATTGGGGTGGTGTTCTTGTATGTGTGTCGCTACAGGGTATCTAGCATCATTATTCTGTATTGCCCTAATATGTTCTTGAACTCTTATTTAGCTTTTTTGACCGGTGTTCAATGACTATTATTGTACAGATTCCTAATACATTGATTTGTGTGCTGGATCATTTGTTGAAACCCCCCCAAAATTGAGATAACCCCAAACTTTATCTCAAAGGTTCAATCTGAGGTTGATCTTGCACAAATAGGCACTCTACCTGTCATCAATTTAGCATAATAATAAACGTAAGTAACTGGGGGGGTGGAACTTGCTATCGACCAAGATGGCCACTTGAGCCGAGTGCTCCGTAAAACCGTCTAATTATCCGATAAATATCCTGCTACTGCTTGGAGCTTGGGAGCTGCATCTGTACCCCCAGGGTTCCAAAGATCTGTTGAGGCGTATTTGCGGTGGCCCCAACTGTTGTAATGTGTCCTGGGCCGAAGTTGGAGCGATTGACCTAGGTGGCCGTGCTGGGGCTCTGACGCTGGGCTTGCATAGGTGAGGAGGCCGGAGCATGCCCGAAGCTGCTGCGGCCTACAGACGGGCGGTGAACGCAAGGAGTCGCGGCCTGTGCGCGAGGCGAAGCCCCGGCCTGAGATATCGCAGCGTGACCTAAAGGTGAGAACCTGGCCCCCTGGAGCGCTTCTCCGGGACTCAGTGAGGTCTCTGCTGCCGATCCCGGCTCCCGCATTGGTACAAAATACAAAATTGTAGGAGGATTGAAGCACTGAGGGCATATGCTGAGAGGATTTAACCCACAAGTTGCTAGGTGGGCAAACCGGCACCAGCAGGGAACTCGCTCCCCTTCACACCGTATAGTGAGAGAAGCATGAGCTTGCGACTGCGACTGCTGAGAGGCCGCCATTATTGAAGACATCGCACAGAGCTGGTAACCACCAACGAGGGCCTAAACGCACCAGGCAGTACTGTGAGATCGACAGCAGGGTGATATAATTCAATGCACGCCTGGAGAAGCGGTGCACCTTCAGACGGATGGACTAGATGCGTGGAGGCATGCCAGATGGGCACACGAAGTGGGGGAGAGCTGAACTGTGCAACTGGTGAGATTGAGCCTCTACGTGGGGAATGCTGTGGTTGAGAACTGACTGCAGTAACGGAGATTCCCTAGGTTAGGGAGTGGCGGCGCGTGGCAATAAGGGAAAGCTGGATTGACCCCCCCAGCACCCACCAACATAGAAACAGAACGTCCAGATGAATAGCAACAGCGTCAGTTACTGGTAGTGTGGACCTGTGCCAATGCAGGGCTGCCAGCCAGAGTGAAAGCTGAGGCCCTGATACAAAGCCACCACTGGCCTGAGGTGGCTCCTGGGAACTCGACTTAAGACGTCAGCGATAAAGAATATTCGGCTCCCCCTGCTGCAGAGTTGCCCCTCTGAGTTGGTAGAGTCGGCCAGCTATGAGGTCAGCAAGCTGCCACGATGAGAAGAGAGGACAGGGCACAGCTGAAACTATTATTTGAACAGATGAGGTCTAAGTCCAGTGACGCATCCACAGAGGAAGCCTCCAGAATGCACGCCCAGTCTACGGAGGATCGTGGCCCAGATATCCGGGGTATGCTAGTCGCTATGGAGGAAAGCCTGCAGAGTGTTATCCTATAGAATGGATCGCATGGCTGAGAGGTTGGACAAACATGCTTAGATGATGGACATGTCCGAACAAATGCTCACGGATGTAGAGGAAGTGCATACCAGTCTCGACTCTGACCACAAACAACTAGGAAGAGTGCTGCGGGTCCAACAGGACAAGACTAAAGACTTAGAAGTGCTTTCCCGGCGCTGCAACCTTAGAATAACGGGACTTCCGGAGACCACACATACTATCAATATAGAGCAATTCACAGAGAAGTTGCTGAAGACCCTGCTGGGGGATGACTCGTTCTCGAGTATGTTCGTGGAAGAAAGAGCGCACTGTTCCTTGGGGCCTCGGCCGCCCCCCAGGGTACCACCCCGCCCCATAACAGCAAAGCTACTCAACTACTGAGATTGAGATTTTGCGTTGAAGTTGGCCAGGGAGGAGCAGCCATTGGGGTATGAAGGTTCTGTGATCTTGTTGTTTCCTGATTTTAAGATCCGCATCCAGGAGGCGCGACAACAGTTTTCCCCGATGAAAAAACAACTCTGCGAACTCGGAGTGGACTACGCCATGCTAGACCATGCAAAGGTACGCACCAGCAGGCAGGGCCGATCCCGAATCTTCTTAGACCTGAAGGCCCTGCAGAAGGTGCTGAAAGACTGGGTGAGAGAACAACGTTCGAGTCCGGAGGGGCAGCTGCTAGACGAGGCAGCAGGAGGGCGACTGGAGGAGCAAGATTGACTTGCAGCTGGCAGCAGAGTGCAATAAGTATGGTCCTTCCCAGTGATACAGTTGGACGTGATGTTTGGAATTAGGGGCGAGAGAGGGTCTGGAGCTGGGTGGGTGTGGGTGTGGGGTGGTGGGTAGCATAATGTATATGCTTCATCGCATATCGGGACCCAGTCAGGGAAAGAAGCGGCTCACTGAGGGCCACTGAAGATACTGACTGAACTAAGGCTCTGAACATAAGTGGGGTATATTGGGCCTGGACTGGGATGCATGGCTAGGCGGATGTGGTCCGGCGGGCTGACACTTTATAACTGGCAGTTGCCCGAGATGTAGTAGAGAGTACCTAGAGAGCAGGTACATGGTGGCCGGATAGTTCGCCTTGCTGAGCAACCTCTGCCCACACGTGAAACACACCTGGGACTGTTCCTTGTACTCGGGGGATAGGAAGGGAGGGAGGAGAAGGGGAAGGGAGAGGGGAAATGTTCGCGGTCATGTTGGGGGAGGTCAGATGTGGGAGGGGGGTGGGTGGGAGTTCAGAAGCAAACGGATATCCTTTCAGAGAGATGTTTTAACTATGCACATGCATGAAGTAAGTGAATGTTGTCGTCAGTACAGATCAAATTGCGAGATGAGACCGAACACGTGTGATGGGGGCACCTAGTAACAACTGTACTAACCTGCAAGTCGAAACGCTCCAAACGCTGACGTGGAACGTCAGGGGTATAAATGACCGCAGAAAACTCAGTAAGGTTTTACATTATCCTCACAATCATTCTATAGATGTAGCCTTGCTACAAGAGACTCACCTACCATACGATAGCCCCCTCCTATGAAGTAGAAGTCTACGGGACAATATACACACCACAGGTTTCACTACACATGCAAGGGGGGTGATCAGGTAGACCAACCCTAAATCTCCGTACACTTTGACACCACTAGACACAGACAGGGACGGTAAATATACAATATCTTGATGCCAGGAGAGAGGGATGGACTTAATCCTTGTGAACATTTATGGTCCAAACTACGACAACCCTGACTTCTTCGAGGCTCTGGTGACTGTAGCTACCAAGTACACTGACAGTAGGTTTCTCTGGGGGGGGACCTAAATCTGGTTGGAACCCCGAAGTTGATAGGTCGGGGCCCGGAGAGATGCCCCACAGCGGCCGCTAAGGCGCTGGAATGCGCAATGCTCCGCTTAGATATGCGCGATGTATGGCACTTGAGGTTTCCCCATAAAGGGGGGTACACACATTACTCTGCCTATTATAATCTCCATACCAGGATAGACTACTGGCTGGCATTTACTTCCCTCTACGAAGAGGTGCAGGGATGCAGGGTACTTCCCCGTACATTGTCAGACCATTCCCCTCTGTTGATAGCGATCACTACCCCCAAGAAAGGTGTACCACCATTCACATGGCGATTTTCCCCATTTTTGCTTTTAGACTCAGCCTTCAAGGCTGGACTTGCAGAAGCTATTGAGACGTTCTTTGCAACTAATGTGGGGTCTGTGGACCGTTTCCAAGTGATCTGGGAGGCCTTTAATGCTTACATTTGGAGCATAGCAATGGCTAATCACTCGAGGGCTCTCCGAGACATTCACAGGCGCCTGGCCAAAACTGGGAGAGCTGGAGCGGCATCAGCTGTTCAACGCGGAGGAAGCGGTGACCTCGGAAATTAAGACACTTTTGGTGGAATACCATGAGTCAGCAGACACCGAACTTAAACATCCAGGCAAATATACCACGGCTCGAGCATATGGGGAGGGGGAAAGACCAGGAGCGGTCCTGTAACAGTTACTCAGGCGCCGCAGTAAAGTGCTAGTTTTAGAACTCAAATCGGCGGACGGTGAGGTCCTGACAGAGGAGACAGATATAGCAGAGCGCTTTAGAAGTTACTACGCAGAAATGTATTCCGCACGTTCTATTGGGTCGGAAGAAGAAATTGTGGGTTATATCTCCTACATTAAATTGCCATTCCTTATGAATACGCATCGGAAATTCCTGATGAGACCAGTGTAAAGGGACAAGATAGCCCTGGCCCTGACCAGAATGCGAGCTGGCAGTGCACCTGGGACGGACGGCCTCACAGTGTCCTTCTACAGAGAATTCATTGATATTCTTCTGCCCCACATGTCTACCTTCTTTGACGACATGTGTCAAACTAGCAAAATGCCCATGATGAGGGAGGCAGTGATAGTGGCTATACCTAAACCCGGGAAGCAGCCAGAGGAGTGTGGGTCCTATCGTCCGCTCTCCTTGCTAAATGTAGATACGAAAATCTTTGCGAAAATCCTTGCTAACTGGATAGCTCCCCTCGCACAGATTCTAGTAGCCCCTGAGCAGGGTGGGTTTATTCCAGATAGGAACCTCACTTACAATTTACGTAGTGTCTTTAGGGATCTACAGCACACCAGGCAAGACACTAAGGCAGTCGCTGTATTTTTGGATATGGAGACGGCCTTCGACTCGGTTGAGTGGCCCTTCTTGTGTCAGGTCTTAATTAGGATGGGGTTGGGGCCGTTACTTCTGCAACTGATAGGGGTTCTGTATAATCAACCTTCAACCAGAGTTCAAATTGGCAATTTGGTGATGAAACCTTTTATTTATTATTATTTATTTTAGGTTTTTATAGAGCGCGTAGTCACCCTCGAGTATCCCAGCGCTGAAACCTCGTACTCCTAAGGGGGGGGGCAAGGGAAACTTCAAGTAGATCAAGGGAAGAGGAGGGTTTTGAGGGACTTCCTAAATCTTAGGAGGTTTGGTTCCGCTCTGAGGTTCGGGGGGAGAGCGTTCCATTTTCTGGCCGTGTTTACCGAGAATCTGCGACCGCCAAAGCGGGTTTTCTTCACCCTAGGGACAACGATAAGGTTTCCCTGTTCAGACCGGAGCGCTCTCGGTGGTCTGTATGGGGTGATCCACGTGCTCAGAATGGGGGGACCAGCATTGTGCAGGGTCTTGTGGGCCAGGCAGAGGGCCTTGAATGCGACTCTTTCCCTCACGGGGAGCCAGTGAAGTTTTCTCAACGCCGGTTTGGCCGATGTTCTTGATGGGGTGTTTGTGAGCAGGCGAGCTGCGGCATTTTGGGTTTTTTGTAAAATCTGGTAGGTGGCTTCCGGCGCTCCGAGGTAAATAGCGTTGCTGTAGTCTAGCCTTGCTAGCACTAGACCTTGAATTAGCAGGAGACGAGACTGGAATGGTAGTAGGGGAAGTACCTTTCTGCATGATCTAAGAAGCCCATAGCAGATGCCGGCTGTTTTCCTGGCCTGAGTCCTAAAGGTGAGATCTGTCTCCAGCCACACTCCTAGACTCTTGACCTCTGTTTTGGGGGAGGGGGGGTCACCCATACAGGCGGGCCAGATGTCAGGTGGGAGACTCGAGGTTTTGTGGCCGAGGAGCAGGATCTCTGTTTTTGACCCGTTGAGCTTTAGGTCAGAGTCGCTCATCCATTGGTGGACGGTGGAGAGACAGTCACGCAGGTTGGAGGGCTTTAGCTTGGGGTGTGAGAGGGTCACCACCAGCTGGGTGTCGTCAGCGTAGCTGACGATCGTGACTCCGAATGGGGCGACCAGCTCCTCCAGTGGGGCCATATACACGTTGAAAAGCGTGGAGCTCAGTGAGGAGCCCTGAGGCCCTCCACACCGGAGGGGGATTGAGGGGGAGCGGCTTTCTCCTTCCCAAACTTGGAAGGAGCGTTGGGAGAGGAAAGATGTAAGCCATCTCAGCGCACTGTCTTGTATGCCTGTGTTGTCTAGGCGCTGGGCTAGGACCTGATGGTTGACAGTGTCGAATGCCGCGCTGAGGTCCAGGAGGACCACTGCCACTGATCCTCCTGTGTCAATGATTTCCCTCGCTTTTTCTACGGCCGCCAGGAGGGCGGTGTCTGTCCCCTGACCTGGTCTGAAGCCAGTTTGGGAGTTTTTTAGGAGAAGGTTTGCCTCCAAGAAGTGGGACAGCTGTTTATTTGCAAGCTTCTCTGCAACCTTCCCTATCCAGGGGAGGAGCGAGATGGGTCTATAGTTGGACAAGTCCGTGGGGTCTAGTGACGGCTTCTTCAATAGACCTTTGACCACGGCCTCCTTCCAGCTTTGAGGGACTTCTCCTTGGGTAAACGAGGTGTTAATGAGGGCCGTGAGTCTAGCTGCAATGGTCAGAGCGAGGTTTTTTGTGAACCGTACGGGCACTGAGTCGCTGGGAGCGCCCCTTTTCGTGGCTGCTAGGGTGGTTGCCACTTCTTCTTCCGTGAATGGTCCGAATAAGGCCAAACGAGGGGGTTCGGATGAGTCCGTGGGATTTCTTGACGTGAGGGTACAATCCTTGGCTGATCCGGGGGTGGCCTGATTGGTGGTAGGTAGGGAGGAAAGGATTTTCTTAATTTTATTATCAAAGAAATTAGCCAGGTTGGCGCATTTCTCCTCGGCTGCTTTGGGGTCCAAGGATATCTGCGGGGGGGCTGGGACATGGAGAAGCTCTTTAAGGATGGAAAAAGTCTCCTTAGCAGAGCACGAGGAGTTCTTTATTCTTTCCTCAAAGAAGGAGCTTTTTGCGCTGTGGAGGGCTTGTTTGTATGCCTTCATGGCTGTTTGATAGGCGTTTTTGTTCGTCGCCGATTTATTTTTTCTCCAAGTCCGCTCCGTCTTTTTACACTCCTTCCTGAGGATGTTCAGGGCCGGAGTGTACCAAGGGGCATGGTTAATCCTTTTTACATGCTTGAGGGAGCATGTTAGTGGGATGAGGCTGTCTAGGGGGTTGGTGAGCCAGCTGTTAAAATCTCTATCGGCGGTGTTAGGGTCAGTAGAGAGGGGGCCGTCGGATTCCCTCAGCTTCACTTCCCATTCTTCTGGTCTTAGCTTGTTCCAACGTCTGGTTAGAATCTTGGTTTTCTGTTTAGGAACCGTGGCGGGCTGATAGGACCAGTGCATGGGGACCAGAAAGTGGTCGGTCCATGGAAGAGGGGTAGGGTCTTGGGTTTGGAGATTTTTGATGTTAGAGAAAACTGGGTCTAGGAGATGCCCTTTCTCGTGCGTGGGTTTCGAGTTCAGGAGCAGGAGGTCAGCTGACATGAGGTCTGCTTGGAGGTTGGCGGCCGTGTTGTCTGCCGGGTCTAGAAAGTGTAGGTTCAAGTCCCCTAGAAGGAGGAAGTTGGGCGTTTCTATTGTTTTTAAAAGGATGTGGTCCATCAGCGTGCTTGGGAAATCACCTGTCGCGCCTGGTGGTCGGTATACCAGCAGACCCGATAGTGAGGTGGTGGGGGAGATCTGGAGGGTGAAGTTACAGTTTTCACAGTCCTTGACCGTGCCCTCGTTGATCCTGCAGCTGAAATTGCTTTTATAGAGAATGGCGAGCCCGCCACCTCTTCCAACTGGTCTATCAAGGCAGCAGACTTGATAGCCGGGGGGGGTTGCATTGACCAGGTCCGAGCCGTTGCTGGAGGTCAGCCAGGTTTCGGTCAAAAATAGGGCGTCTAACGAGAGGGTTAGAGTGAGGAGGTTAATCTCGTGCGAGTGTTTTGCTAGCGACCTGCAATTCAGAAGGCCCAGTCGAAGCATATGGCTAGGTTCCGTAGCTTTGTGGGTGTCGCAAAGGGGACATCCTGTGAACGGGGTGTCATCCTTGAGAATGAAATCGCACTGAGGGTTTTTCTTTGTGTTCCAAAGACGGAGGGTATCCGGGGAGTAGGATTGGTGGGGCTGTGATTTGGGCATAGTGTCTGGTCCTAGGGCCGGCTGGGCCCGGACGGGCCCAGACGGGCTTGCCTTTGGCGCGCCTTCGGCGCGCTGACGGCGCGCCCGCTGCGCCCGTCCGCTGCGCGTCCGGTGATTGCACATTTTTTTATGGGTGGAGAAGGTGCGGGTGGGCGTGGCCTCGGGGTAGGCGTGGCCTGTCTACCTCGCCGTCAATGGCGGCACAATTGTTTGTATGCCGGTTCCTGCGTTGCAGCGAAAGGGTCGCTGTTCGGCGCTTCTATCGCCTGTTTTCCGTGATGGCAGGGGGTGAGTGAAATTTTTAAAAATGCAAAGAATGCGCAAGGTGAAAGCGAGAAAATACAATTTTTAAAAGCAAGAGGTCTCCCGGCTTCCGCCTCAGGAGAATTACAAGGTATGAATTAGTCGCGCTGAAGGCAGCGTATTTATACTGTGGAGGGCGGGTGGGCGTGGCCTCGGGGTAGGCGTGGCCTGTCTACCTCGCCGTCTATGGCGGCACAATTGTTTGTATGCCGGTTCCTACGTTGCAGCGAAAGGGTCGCTGTTCGGCGCTTCTATCGCCTGTTTTCCGTGATGGCAGGGGGTGAGTGAAATTTTTAAAAATGCAAAGAATGCGCAAGGTGAAAGCGAGAAAATACAATTTTTAAAAGCAAGAGGTCTCCCGGCTTCCGCCTCAGGAGAATTACAAGGTATGAATTAGTCGCGCTGAAGGCGGCGTATTTATACTGTGGAGGGCGGGTGGGCGTGGCCTCGGGGTAGGCGTGGCCTGTCTACCTCGCCGTCAATGGCGAGGTAACATCACTCGTGGGACGAGGCAGGGATTTCCACTGTCCCTGCTACTCTGTGATCTAGTGGTGGAGCCCCTGGCCTGTGCACTCAGAGAATACCACAGCCGCAGAGGCATTAGATTGGTGAACCTCAAATTGATAGTGTCAACGTACGCTGATGACACTTTATTATATATAAGCGACCCCCGAAAATAATCTCTCCTCCGTCTTACGTGAGGTTGGGTGCTTCAGTGCTCTATCTGAGCTAAGAGTCAATTGGCCAAAGTCAGTTATGGTCCCGCTCATGCCTGCTACTAAACAGCACGAACCAGAGTTCCCATTGCAGCGGTCTAAGGACTCTATCAGATACTTGAAAATTCAGGTCCACCCTGATTCGGAAGTCGTCTTCAGGGACAACTATGGCGTTGCTGTCAGTAGGTTAGAAGAAGACGTGGATTAAGCTGCCACTGTCCTTGATGTGCAGAGTCTCTACAATGAAGATGGTGGTGCTACCATGGTTTTTGTTTTTATTCATAAATATCCCCATGGTATTACCTGCATCCTTTTTTAGCCGGGTCACATCGTCATTGATAAAATTAGCCTGGGCGGGCAAGCACCCTAGGATAAAATGGTAGACACTAACCATGCCTTATCACATAGGGGGCCTGGGGGCAGAGGACTTAAACTTATATTATAGAGCTGCGCAGTGCAAACATGCATACTATTGGTTACACGGCCCTCCAGAAGCTCCCCACCTACGCCTTGAGGCGATAGTAGCAGAACCATTACCAATCACCAGCCTTACTGATGGAAGACCCAGATCGCAGGAATGGAATTGTTGACTCGATCAATGGTACACGGCATGCCTGGCATTTTTTATTGCAGATGCAGGCGGGAGCCCTGTTATATTCTCCAGATATGCCACTCAAGTGGGCCCGCTGGTTGCACCCCTGCAGAGAAGGAGGGGTGATATGTTCCTTAAATTCACTACACCTGCAGACGGCTGGTGATCTTGTCCGAAACGGTGTGGTAAAATGATGTGAGGACTTGGGGCAGCGAGAGGCCCCCCCACAACCTGCTGCAGCGCTTCAAATTCCACAGAACCCGGCACGGGTTGCGTGGTATATTGGATGATGACCTCTCAGTGCCACCGGCTTTACTGGGCTATTCCCAAAAAGTTGTGCAAGGGAAACGCGGACTGGTAGATATGGGCCTACTAGTGGCGAAAAGGACTGTAGTGATACATTGGATGCGTGGCCTGACCCCAACTATGGCACAATGGTCCCGTGATATGCTTTACTGTTGTAAGCAGACAGAGAATTTCAGTGAACTATTACCTCCCAGGAGCTACCCTAAAAACTTTTGGAAACTCTACACGACATACATATTATCCAGGGGACATGTCTATCCGGAGGCTGAGGGAGATACACTGCCGCAAGTCCACACACCGCTTGCGGTTTGAACTCACTGGGGACTAGGCTAGGTGGGCTTAATGAGTGCAGAACCAGGGCTATCCACCTATGGGGAATTCACACAACCTGCTATGGTACAGCTAAGAACATCAATACTGTGTGTGTCAGTGCCCACAATGGTACTTATTCAGAATGATGTGCTGCGATATGATTGATCTCTTAGTGTAATAATGGATTGCATTCAGTAGTGTTTCATGTATGCGCCTCACTGGGGGCACGATGTCGAAAACTTGCTTCTTGTTTGATATGTATATTTTTGAGAAATAAAGGAATAAAAAAATAAATGTAAGTAACTGGGACCATTCAATACTTGAGTTCTATATCAGTTTAAAGAGTTTAATACAAAAGCTTAAAATCTAGCGGTACAGATTATTTGCCAGGAAAACTCTCAAATGCAGTATTACAAAGCAGTTAAAATCAGACACTAATCTAAGTGCCAAATGAACAGCAAAATCATAAAGAAATCATGCAGAATCCCTAAAAGAAAATCTAAAACATCTCCAAATAATCAAGTTTAGTCTTTAATGGAATGGGAAAGTCTTCTGGCTCACCCTCAAAACAAGAATTTCTTATACTCAACCCTTGCATGACAAGTTAGGAAAAATGCAGTCATCATGGTATAATTTCTAGTGATAACCTTTTAAAGAACCAGAGAATTCAACATCACTTTTTAGGTACATAAGCACAAACCCATTTTAGGGATGCAACCAGGAACTTCTGCACCACCTCTGTCTGTCTGTTCTAACTATTATGAGACATTTAAACAATTATTTTATACACTAGTGAATAAGCTGTGGTCAGCAATGAAACCACAGCGTAAGGGCCTTAAAATCTGTAGTGGCAGCCGCCATAAACAAAAGGTGGAGGGAAGGGCAGGTGGGGAGGCGGGTGAGCTAGTGAGGTGGGTGGGATAATGCTGGAGGCATTGCACAGGGCGGAATAGAATTACATATTTGTTTTTAAAACTTACCTTTTGCCACCGGCCACCTCCAGCGTTGCCTCTCATCGCACCTCCTTTCCTCTTCCTCCCTGGTCCCAGAAGCCCATGGGACAGACTCCCTGTCCAATCTGTCTGATCAGGCATGAAAGCACCCTGCTCAGACCAGGGAGTCTGTAAGATTTCTCCAGCCCCGCTGCTCAATGCAGCTGTTAATTATAATGGGGTATCCCCGTGACCCTCAGAACCTGGGTCCGAAAGATGAACAAAAATAGTGGTTCTGTCGGGTAAGGAGCAATTTCTTTGCTTTGCTATGTATATAGATAATCTTTACGTATATCACGAAGAGACATTGAATCTACAAACTATAAAGACACAACACACTTCTTCAATTTGAACGGTTTTTCTTATTGTCAATCTTTTGCATGTATTATTCAATTCTATAAGAAAGCTATCCAAGACAGATGTGATGTGAAATCACATACAAAGTGGAGTGCTTCAAAGAGTGGTAGTGACTAGTGATTATTGTGCTATACAGAAACAGTGGAGAATAACATATTGACATACAATTATACAAGACAAAAATTATCATCAGTCCATTTTGGATTTAATAGTTACAACAAACTGAATTATTTTCCTTTCTTGTGTTGTAACTTTTCATGGATGGATTGATATAAATAATGTCGACGTTTGGACCCTGCGTTGTGGTGCAGAATTATTTGCATCTGAGACGGGTCTTCATCAGGACAACTGTAGGAAGGACAGCCTGCAATTGTAAGGGAGGAGTATTTTAAAATGGTGTGTGTCTAAAATGAGTAAGAAATAAAGGCGAACAGTACCGATGGCATGCTCACCTGTTTTTTTTTTTGCAATGTAAAGAATTCTTCTGAAGCTTTAGAGGAGGTGTCAGCCGACACCTTTCTATTGGTTCCTTATTTGGAGATTTCTGAGAAAATAGTTATGCACATGTCAGTACATGGACTGTTGGGAATTGTGGCACGAAAGGCGGTATCTGGCAGTGTACGTACCTCGTGCAGTAGATTTCTTCACCAGCCGGTGGAGAAATGGAGAAAGTGCAGCATTAGCGATCACCTGTAGGGTAACAAGGAGGGTGAAAAAAACAATCAGAGTCTACGGGGCCCCTTAAACTTTAATTGGAGCATCAGCAGTTGTAGTGTAGTTCCTATTTTCCCAATAGGCTCTGCACACTGGAATAACATAAACAGCAGTGTAGCCGTAGGACTGAGGTCATCTAGGTCTCTACTGACTATGTACAACTTAATTTAGGTTTGCGCCAGCTAGCTCAGAGGTCACTGGAAACTTTCTTGAATGAATGGGGAGGGATGAACTTCCCTGGCTCAGACAAGAAGGGATTCAGTTTCCGACAACTGCATAAACATGACAACTTTGCTCCCTCAGAATAAGAGTTTGTCTCTAGAGTTGTGTGAAAACAATAGGCAGCTATTTCACTCAGTCAATCATGCATACTTAGTTTCACCAGAGTGCAGAGAAATAGAGAGACGAGCGTTTTCAATAAAAAGGTGTTATTTATTGAGCAGTCTTCTTTCTCATGCAAGAGAAATGAATTGCCACAATTGCAATACTTAAAGTAAAGTAAAGTGCGTACAGTAAAAGTAGTATTAGGAAATAATATTGTAAAAGCATTGATATGGTTTCTTGGCCATATGATACTTTAAAATGGATAAAATATATACATACATAAATACATTGACTAACTCAACTGGTGCTTCTAACTAAGCCTACCCCTGTGTACCTGACCTAAGCCTAATACTTGGGAAGGGATGAGTAAGTAGCAGTTTAAGTTAAGTTGGTTAAGATAGTTTTGCCAAGAATCTGCATCAAGAATTCTCTTAAGGGTTTAGTCAGCTCCGTACCTTGGTAATAGAATGTGGGAGGTCTGGTATCTCTTTCCTCAGGACTCGATCTCCCAGCAACCCGCAAGGGTAGGCTGGAAACACCGGAGCTGGATTTTCTCAGCTGGAGAAAAAGACAGCGTCTCTCTCAGTGCGTCAAATGGGAGGGGCGGCTTCCATGGGCTCTCGGATCAGCTGGGCTCTCGGGCAAGTAGATGTCCGCTCTGCTCCAAACCACTGTGTGTTTTCTTAAGGCAACTATTGGTATTTTATACCTGGAAGGTGCCGGGTTTGACGTAAGGTTGGACATAAGACGTCACTAAGAACTAACAGTTCTTTCTGGACTTCAGGAGTTCTTGTTCAAATCAAAACAAAAGCAGGGGGGATTTTCCCGGCCTCCTGGAGGCTTGGTTTGTTTAAAGAACGCTTTGTGCTTTCTAGATCTCTCTCTACGCTGAGGAGACCTTCCTCTGGACTGGAAATGTTTTTCCCTGGGAGTGGATTGTCTATTACTATCCCAACTCTTTTTTGGAGTTTTTAAATTATTTTTAATAAATGTGTTTTTCAGTGTTGTCAGTTAGTTGGGGTTTTACTGGTTTCCCACCCAAACTATCTCTTCCTAGCTCTTCATAGGATTTTTCTATGATTCTGGCGAGTTCAAATGGTTGGTCTGCTATATCTGTTTCCTTCAATTTCTGGAGGTTCTTTATATCATCCCTTGCCAATTGAACTAATTCTCTATATGCCCTTGTTAATTCTTTTAGTATAACTAGGAGTTCTTCGCTTGACATTATTTCATAGTCTGGGTGTGTTGCATAGTTGCATGGGACCGGCCTGTTGCTTCTGGTCTACCTAGTGGACTGAGCCTGGTGATGTGATTATTATGTTTTAGGGCGCCATTAAACCAGAGCAGGTGCTCTTGGTAATTTAGTTGGATTTCGCTCTCCTCGAAAGGAGTGTATTCTCCCGGAGGTTCCTCTATTTTGTAATAGTGAAAGTCTTTTATCGTAGCGTGTGCTGCTGGAAAATGTATCCATGAATAGAATACCTCTGTCTGCCGATATTCATGTGCCTCTACCACGAATATGACTGTACCACCTTGTGGTGTCAGTCCATTTTCTATAAGTTTAAGAGTTATAGTTCTTGAAATATTGACCGGAGTAATTATTGCATCCGGGTCGGTGTTTTGCAGAAGTGTGTCGTCCGCAATGAGTTGAGCTGCTAAGGCTTCTCTCTCTCTCTCTTCGTCACTTTCTGCCATTTTACTGACTGAAAGTTTTTTGTTTGCAGATCGAGTTTCAAGGAAACCAACATTAGGTGCACAATATTCTGAAAAACACTGTATCCTTCAACGTTGATGAAACCAAAAACTAATACATCGGAATCTCTTCCTACTAAGTTCCGGCGGATATTAACCTTTAACCCATTCCAGACGTCTATTGGAGTTTTTACGGGAAAAGGGTTCTGTGTGAAAAAGCACGACTGAGTTACTCTAGTGTCATGCATTAGATTATCGCCTTACCAAACGTTGGGCGCCATGTAGTGTAGTTCCTATTTTCCCAATAGGCTCTGCGCATTGGAATAACATAAACAGCAGTGTAGACGTAGGACTGAGGTCATCTAGGTCTCTACTGACTATGTTAAACTTAATTTAGGTTTGTGCCAGCTAGCTCAGAGGTCACTGGAAACTTTCTTGAATGAATGGGGAGGGTTGAACTTCCCTGGCTCAGACAAGAAGGGATTCAGTTTCCGACAACCGCATAAACATGACAACTTTGCTCCCTCAGAATAAGAGTGTGTCTCTAGAGTCGTGTGAAAACAATAGGCAGCTATTTCACTCAGTCAATCGTGCATACTTAGTTTCACCAGAGTGCAGAGAAATAGAGACACGGGCGTTTTCAATAAAAAGTTTTTATTTATTGAGCAGTCTTCTTTCTCTTGCAAGAGAAATGAATTTCCACAATTGCAATACTTAAAGTAAAGTAAAGTGCGTACAGTAAAAGTAGTATTAGGAAATAATACTGTAAAAGCATTGATATGGTTTCTTAGCCATATGATACTTTAAAATGGATAAAATATATACATACATAAATACATTGACTAACGCACTAAACTGGTGCTTCTAACTAAGCCTACCCCGGTTTACCTGACCTAAGCCTAATACTTGGGAAGGGATTGAGTAAGTAGCAGTTTAAGTTAAGTTGGTTAAGATAGTTTTGCCAAGAATCTGCATCAAGAATTCTCTTAAGGGTTTAGTCAGCTCCGTACCTTGGTAATAGAATGTGGGAGGTCTGGTATGTCTTTCCTCAGGACTCGATCTCCCAGCAACCCGCAAGGGTAGGCTGGGAACACCCGAGCTGGATTTTCTCGGCTGGAGAAAAAGACAGCGTCTCTCTCAGTGCGTCAAACGGGAGGGGCGCCTTCCGTGGGCTCTCGCATCAGCTGGGCTCTCGGGCAAGTAGATGTCCACTCTGCTCCAAACCACTGTGTGTTTTCTTAAGGCAACTATTGGTATTTTATACCTGGAAGGTGCCGGGTTTGACGTAAGGTTGGACATAAGACGTCACTAAGAACTAACAGTTCTTTCTGGACTTCAGGAGTTCTTGTTAAAATCAAAACAAAAGCAGGGGGGATTTTCCCGGCCTCCTGGAGGCTTGGTTTGTTTAAAGAACGCTTTGTGCTTTCTAGGAGTCTATGGGAGTAGCCATGCTGTGCTTTGGACTGCATGGGCTATTACTGAATATGGATCTGATTCTTATGCCTTTATCAGGATATTATTGATTATAACCTCACAAGGGCATAAATCGGGAATATCGAATTAGGGTCCTAGATATAAACACGACACAGTGAGCTGTTTATTGTGGTTGGAAGTGCTCATGCAGGAGTAACTCATGTGGTGTCTATAGATCCGTGTGTGAAACGCACAGAACAACATGGCATAGGGCCGTTAGTCTGTTGGTGCACGTGCGTTCTACCTTTTGGTATAATAATGGTATTTCAATCCCGGGTGTTCGTAACAATATTAGCATGTCATAAAGCAATGGAGGCATATACACGTGATAATCTACATGAGCTCGTATGTGCGCGAGAGGTGGGGCCATATATCTACATTTTTGCCAGAGTGGGATATGTTAATCCTGTAGCGTACAAAAGTGTCAAGTAATGTGCACCAAGGGAAAAGCATTCTGGTGATGTCAGTGTGTTATTATATATTACAATGCATGCACTCGGGCGCCCAAAACACGAAAGAGGATCGATTGCAGTGCAGGGCTTTTAGTAGAAATATTGCGACCGGGATCGTGACTAAAAACCCTAGTAATTTGAGACGTTAATACGTAACCCGATTAATTTGTGAGGCAAACAGTAACTAGGGGGGGTAAGCTTACTTGGAGGCCGGCTCCGGACGTCTGAATCAGTCTTCAAGCGTTATATTTAAACTTTCAGAAAATGCTGCTTAGTGATTCAGTGATTCAGGGCTTGTGTGCAAAAACATTATAGAAGCACGTTTTACACAATGTCATGTTTATAACGTTAAAAACAACTCAGTACGGATTCTGTTTGGTATTATTTCAAAAGTACGTATGTCGAATATGTGACAACAATCCACAAAAGACATCATATCTATTGGGTGTTTAAACAGAAAACACATAGGTCAATAAAGTTATATTTAAACATTCAAAAAAAGCTGCTTAGTGATTCAGGGCTATGTGTGGACCAGTTCATCACAGTAGGTAGACAAGTATCTTAACACATGATAGTTAAAATAATGGAACAATCTATGTAAGTAGGCATAGATTAGACGCGTTATGGCAATTGTATTAGTCCTTTGTACATGAGGTATTGCTGGTTTCTATATATAACCATATTAAAAGGAGTACACGATAATTTGCACTATACATTTCTGTAGTTATAGGCTTAGATGGTTTATGTGGCCTAATACCTGTGTTATAGTGGGCCTGGCGCCGAACCAAAGGGACGTACGCTAGCAATTGGTATGTATCAAGTGTGGTGGCATATCACAATGTTATGTATCATTTTAGGACCCTATTGTAAGTTTCCCAATACATGCCCTTATATAGGTATAAATCACCATATCCTTATATAGGCATAAAAATCATAACCATATTTAGGCATAGCTCATGCAGTCCAAATACGGCATGGCTACTTCCACTAGTTCCGAAAATCCACAACGATTTCTTGGAAAAACTCTGCCTCAGCAGCTAACCCTGCCGTATTTGAACAAAATTTAGATACATGTCACCACCTCTCGCGCACATACGCTCTCAAGTAGATTATCACGTGTATATGCCTCCATTGCTTTATGGCATGCTAATATTGTTACGAACACTTGGGATTGAAATACCATCATTCTACCAAAAGGTAGAACGCACGTGCACCAACAGACTAACAACCCTATGCCTTGTTGTTCTGTGCGTTTTACACACGGATCTATAGACACCACATGAGTTACTCCTGCATGACCACTTCCAACAACAATAAACAGCTCACTGCTGATGCTCCAATTAAAGTTTAAGGGGCTCCGTAGACTCTGATTGTTATATTTCCCCCTCCTTGTTACCCTACTGGTGATCGCTTATGCAGCACTTTCTCCATTTCTCCACCGGCTGGTAAAGAAATCTACCGCACGAGGTACGTACACTGCCAGATACCGCCTATCATGCCAAAATTCCCAACAGTCCATGTATTGACATGTGCGTAACTATTTTCTAAGAAATCTCCAAATAAGGAACCAATAGAAGGGTGTCGGCTGACACCTCCTCTAAAGCTTCGGAAGAACTCTTTAGCTTGACAAAAAAAAACCCAGGTGAGCATAACATCGTTAATGTTCACCTTTATTTCTTATTCATTTTAGACACACACCATTTTAAAATACTCCTCCCTTACAATTGCAGGCTGTCCTTCCTATAATTGTCCTTATGAAGACCCGTCTCGGATGCATTTAATTCTGCACCAGAGGGCGGGGTCGAAACATTGACGTTATTTCTATCAATCCGTCCACAAAAAGTTAGAAAACAAGTAAGGAAAATAATTCAGTTTGTTGTAACTATTGAATCCAAAATGGACTGATGATAATTTGTGTCTTGTATAATTGTATGTCAATATGTTATTCTCCACTGTTTCTGTATAGCATAGTAATCACTTGTCACTACCACTCATTGAAGCACTCCACTTTGTAAGTGATTTCACATCACGTCTGTCTTGGATACCCTTCTTATAGAATTGAATAATACATGCAAAAGATTGACAATAAGAACAATTGTTCAAATTGAAGAAGTGTGTTGTGTCTTTATAGTTTGTAGATTTAATGCCTCTTTGTGATATACGTAAAGATTATCTATATACATAGCAAAGCAAAGAAATTGCTCCTTACCCGACAGAACCTCTATTTTTGTTTAGCTCAATGCGGCTGGGCTGGAGAAAATCTAGTGTGCATGTGTGTTTTGGTAGTCCTGAGACGGTCAACCAAATACACATGAGTACCTAGGGAGTGAAGTGCACGTAGCACTCCTCCTCCTCCCTCCCATGCCTCGGCCACTTCCAACTGGACTGGCTAAGAGCCGACAAATGCAAGAACATCATTTTGTTTTAGATTTGCTGGCTCTGAGCCAGGCAGTAGAGCAATGCTTCTCCACCATTGTGGAGGAGCCGCCACTGAAAAAGTGGAACAGTTAGGAACACTAGGATGTTCACTCGAAGCACACACACACAGTAAAAACCCAATATGTCAATTTGTCTTTGCTTCTACAGAGCCTGTGGGGAGACAAGATGGGCAGGGACACAGGATGGGAGGGTAGAGAGCAGGAGTGAAAGCGGCATCAAAACAGCATCCACAGCATGGAGTTTTTCTTAAGTTGTGCCATATTGAATATGCTAATAAAAGCAGTTCTATACATCATATTAACCTTGTTTCACCTGCACCAACCTGTCTTCGGCCCTATCTTTCTGTTGCAATTGCTTAACAGTGGTTGTGATTATTTCAAGCCATGGCAAAACAGGTATGTACTCTTGTTTCTGGTGACAGACAGACCTATAGTTTGCATGTTCAAATCTTGGTGGTGGAGTCAATCGGTACACAGTGTGTCCATAAAACATATCATTATATTCTGCGCCCCAATGCCATACCCAGAGCTGCATGTTAGAGTCACCATGGTTAGAGTCTGATTTTAGGGTTTGGGGTTCAGGCCCTTTTCTCCCCATGGTGTGTCATGGTATCTTCTGAAAGGTCTGCTCGATCATGAGGTATTTTTATATTCTCTGCGATCTGTGACACGTCAAGAGTGTACTCTGCTCTAGGCTAAAAAGCATGCCTCACTGCTAAAGAAATGTAAGACTCTTTTGAAAGATCTAGTAATAGTGATGTTATCTTGGATTTTTGAGTGCAGTGAAAATGAAGTAGTCCAAATGAAAAAGAGAGCAAGAGAGAAAAAGAGAGAGAGAGAAAGAAAGTGAAAGAGAGAGAGACAGAAAGGAGAGAGAGAGAGAGGAACATATAAGGAGAGTGGAAGAGAGAAAGAAAGAGAGAAAGAGAAAGAAAGAAAGAAAGAAAGAAAGAAAGAAAGAAAGAAAGAAAGAAAGAAAGAAAGAAAGAACAGTGACAGTCGCCGCTGTGCAGTTATGGCTCAGCCGTACTTTCCTTTTAAAACTCATTTATTGATTTGCCTATAACTTTTCCTGCCATAGATGGATCCACACCAAATATGGCACTTGCTTAGCATAGTCAGCTAAGGTCTGGCTTACCAAATTTAGTGCATGGGAACAAAGTTAAGCAGGGGGGTGTTAAAAAAAGATGGGGTTTCCAATTGTGCTCCAATGTCAAATTTAGTTGCAACTGCAGCAGAAAATTGCTGAACAATTTTACACCAAACCTGACATGAACAAAGTACAGAGTCAGCGTACTTCTGAAGCTGTACTGTAAATCCATTCAGTGGTTTATGATTTATTAGTAGTTAGGAAAGATGCCAGGTTGGCTTGAAAGGGTCAACACTTTTGCATAACTTTACAGTTTAAATCAGATTTTAAACATTTGCAATTTCTGTCAATCCGAATGAATTTGTGATTAGCTGATGAATGATCATTTTTTCCTGCCATTTTGAAAATCACAACTTTGTTAAAAAAAACACAAACAAAATGTGATCTGTTAAAGAAACATCCTATAGCAAAGTGGGGGCATTCAGGGAGGTGCATGAGCCCAGAGAAGGGGTGGGGGCAACCAGAGTGTTGAATATAAATAAAATAAGACATCACTATTGTGAAAATTGTGTTTTTCATGAAAATTACAATCATAAGGCAGCCATTTTGCATTGGGAAAAAAGACACATTTTTGTTAAAAATGAAAATATAATTTGTATGAAAATCATATACATATATATATTTCACAAAAAAACTGGTTATATTTGAGAAATGCCCCATGTCTATTGTTACTCATGATTTTTCACTTCTTCCTTAAGGGCTCCAGCTATTGCTCTTTTCCTGTCAGTGTATTTTTTCATCTTGGCAAAAATTAACTTAGCGACTGTAGATGATAGTGCATAACTGATGTACTACGTTCTTTATCGAGTTATTTTTAAATACCTGGGATGTGGAGTTTGAGATATAGAAACTCTAATATGTCGGAAGATGACAGTCTAAAAAAGAAATGTGAATAACTACAAAAAGGTCCTGGTGTAGGGTGCAGAAGCATGTTTTGCAGTTATGGCCATAGGCCAAGAGTCACGGCCAACCTTGCTGCGCACAGCTGAAATCCATGTACAGCTTGAAGGGCCACCCACTGCTGGCTGGATGCAGGGTCCCGTATAATGGGCATATGGAAGCTGAATGAAGTGCATCACAAAAACATAGAAATTCATTGAAAAAAACTGTTATTGATTAGTTATGCTCCAGTGAACACAAACCTGTAAATCCCCTAAAATTCAGCAGTTAGGGAATGCAATGTACCCAACATCCACCATAACTGACGCTGCCACTTCACATGAATTCCTGACTCATCCAATCTTCTATGGTCACTTCACGATGCTACTCTCCCATAGGTCAGTTGTCAAAAATATATTACTTTCAGGCAGGTGGGGAGAATACAAGTAAGCACACTCTGTTTACGCCATGTTCTAATCATGCTATAAACCAGGACTCGGAAAAAGTACCATAATGAGAGACTAACAGGCGATATCCCTATGCAGAAAACTGTGGGTCTGCGGAACATAATGTTATTAATCACAAGTGAGCAAACAGACAACCTATCCCTAATCCAGGCATATGCACATACTACCAGGACAAAAGACGTTCCACTCTGTCTGTAGATATATTCTCCCATAAACAAACTAATCATGGGTAGTTTGGGAAACCACTATTAATTTAACTGGCAAGCATCTACCCCTCTACCATGCTAAGTTAACAATAAACTGCCCAAGCAGTTGCAGTACATACCAACAACTTTGAAGGAACCATGGATCTTGGAATTTACACCATGTGGTGCCTCTATGCGAAAAGACCAACTGAGCAGGTCTAGTACAAGTTGCCAGCATGAACCATGGTTGCTTCATCTGAACGGGCTATCAAACACTTATATTTACAAGAAAGTGGTGAAGCATGTTATTAAGCCAAGAAAGCTAACAACACGCTCCGTCAGTTTAGAAATGCAGGGCTGCAACATATTTATTAGAATATGGTGCAGCCCTGAGTTTCCCCCTGCGTTGGAACTAATATTAGCTGCTTAGCACCAACGCGGGCACCCTTGCACCATAGTGCACCATAGGGCAAGGGTGCCTGTGTTGAGGGGAAGATTGTTTATGTGCAGGAAGGTGTCCTTTCTCGCACATAAACAATCTTTTAATGCCGTTTTGTAACTTCTATCTGAGCTGCTTCATGCAGCACTAAAAGTGACGCTGTGGTGGCAATTGTGGCTTGTAAATATGTCCATTGAGGTCAGCAAGGTCACCAAAAGGCTGGGTTACAGATATCAATCTCCTTTGACATGTACACAAGCTCTTTTACAGATATCTTAACTGTGTAGTAATATGTGTTGTCTAAAATTACAAACCACAAAAATATACAAAACATTGATCTACTCTTGCTTGATTTTTTTTTCTTTAATGCAGATGGAGAATTCATGGTGAGGAGTAAGCAAAACCACCTCCTTCTGTTCTTTAATGCAGACAGAGAATTCAAAATGGAGAGGATGCAAGACCACCTCCTTGTATTTTGTATATGTAATGTCCTTGTCTTGAAATCTCACCAGATAACATTTTAAACTTTCAGTCTCTTTTATTAAACAGGCTTCAAACATGGAGGCATTTTTTATTTTCTAATTTAATAGGGAAGAATATGGATGGAATTGGGATGCAGGTCGACTGGTAGCAATATAAAAAAAATGCAAGTCATGTTTTTGAGTTACAGGACCCCGAAACACAATGTACTCGATCCTCAAACATTCTGCTAAGTGACTTTCTCTTTTAGCACTTTCAGCTCACTACATAAATGCAGGACTAAGCCAAGAGCATCACAAGAGTAAGTCACTCCAAAATCTTTTTGAATAGACCCAAAGGTTTTACTTTGCATATGTGTTACTTACGCTTACAGTACATCAGGCTTACTCCTGAATTTCAAGAGTAAGTCACAGAAAAATCTTTGTGAATCATGCACTTTATGTTGACAAGTCTTGTATGCACAGTCCTACATCACAACGTTCTTCACATATGAAAAGACGGCCCACTCTTTGCTCAGATTGACAATTTCTCAGAGTTTAGTCGAGGTCTGTCCCTCTCAGCAGGAATATTCAGTGTTGAGGTTTTGCGTGTTTCCCCTTAGGTGCCCTGTGGAAGTCAGAATGGGTCCGCCTTCTTCTCTTGCGGCTGCAATGAATTCTACCTTGCTGTAATCCAATTGTGTTTTCAAGATTAGACCAATCTTTATGAATGTGGCCTGCTTAATCCGTCTATCCATATGTCTGAAGAGATTTAACATGACGTGTTGTACCAGAATGTACGCTGTGCACCAAAAACGACCCCGCTTGCGTCTGAATGTCCTCGTCGAAATAGAAAATTTGAATGTGATAGTACCAATAGAAAGACAATATCAAATACAGAAACAATGCCAATGGAACAATTCATTACATAGACTTACCAACGCCATCTATGAGTGGTGTGGATGTCCTTTATCCTAATTAATTGCCAGTTGGTTGGTAGTACTCTGAATGCAGATTAAAACAGCAGAAACAAGACATGATTCCAAAATTATTCAACAAATAATGAATGCATATAACAAAAGAAACGTCCCTTTTCTATAGACTAAGATCATGACATTCATTCATGCTGCATATTTTGCTATATGCAATCTCATCATAAAAAACATGATCAACAAATCTCTATTAAATTGGTACTAGAAGACAAAGCATTGTAAATTAAAGGACTCACGTGACCTGCAGAAGCATCCTAAATGTACAATCATTCCCTCCACATAATTTAAGCTAGGGGAAGTCATAGTTTCTACATCTATACTGTAGGAGGAATGTACATGTCGCCCAGCAATCTGAATGAAGTTTGATCTTTTGCAATCGCGCACACTGTGCCCAACATGGTCAGTGACAGGATAACAATGTGCCAAAAAGTGATATATATACTTTTTAAAAAAAAGTTTTTGACCACATTTATTTATGTCTTCCTATGTACAACACAGCTGTTTTTCTGATTGTTTAAATGTTTGGCAGCCCATTTTCCAATACCCCCTCCTGAACAACTGCTTAAAAAGGATCATTCCAAGTACTGAATTCGCAATTGCCACAAAAGTGCAACCTTTTGGCGTTTATGAAAATGTGTGCATTTGGAAATTGTGTTGAACTGTCTGTGTACTTCCCGAAACTACAAACGTTTGCTTTTGTGATGTCATGCGAGAGATGTTTCAGTTTGTCATCATAAATTATGGAAGTGTAGAGACAAGTGTATTCAAATTCAGTCTCTTGTGTTTAATGCCTATTCATCTAAAGCATTAATAAATAAAGATAAGACAAATACACTTCTGTCTAATTACTTATATTTGTTTTCCTTTTCCTTATGCCATAACAGAACATAAAGGTTCATGTACGTTGTTCTATATACAGACCAGCTTCTACTTTTCTACAACAGGTTTTGTTATCCTCTACTGACCACCACATCAAACCCAACAGAGGCACAAGAACGTGTCCTTTCCCTGAATACCCTTGTTGTTTAAATCTGTTACCTACGATTCTGATGCTTGGATAATCTGATTGATTCCCAGCATTGCTCATTAACTGGATAACTACTGACAAATTACCAGAGTCCATGTAAAGTAGCCTCATAGGCACTGGCATCACATCCTCCATAATAGCCTTTATAGTGATGGGAATAGTCCTATTTACAGTCAATATTAAAATACAAACTGTACCATAATGCACTAATCTATGTGTATGCATATTCACTGAAGCAGAGTTATGGTTTCTAATACGACATCAATATGGGTTTAAAAATGTCTGCTGGAAAACAATGAAAAAATATAGTTAAAACAAAGTTATGATTATTTAACAAGGCAAAAAAAAGCCACTTAAATTGGTCAGGTGCGATTAGCTACGCACACTACAATACAAGCCCCCTCTTCAGCCCTGCCTGTTACTCACACATGACATCGCTGACAAAATCTTAAATTATATCTCTGATAACAATTAACATAAGATATTACTAATACATCACTGTGTGAATTACTGTAATGGGGAATGCAGAGTGTGTGCATGTCAAGGAACTGCATAGACTAGCATCTTGCATTATCCTTGAAAACGTAGACCCACAAGAATGAATATCTGGCCACAAAATAATGGTCTCAAATTGTGAATAGTATTTTCCAGTCATTAAAGATTTTTAAAGAACTGAACTATGTACTAATAGGTCTGTTCTTAAAAATCTGAACGGTAGTAGGCTGGAACCTGACTTACCTCATGAATATTAATGAGGCAAGTAGCAAATTGTGGGTCACTAGGAGTGGATGCCATCACAGGAATATTTGCCGATGGGCTCGGCAAACCAGCATGTCTGATCAGTTATCAATAAAGTAAACTTTTGTTTTTAAATGCAGTCCATTTTCCATTAAGTAAACCGGGCTGTGTTTAAAAAGGAAAGTTTACATTTTTATCTAGTTTGTTTGGAAGTCTGCAGTGGTCTCGTGGAACACTGTCCACTCCCAAACAAAGTTTATTTTAACATTCCAACATACAAAGGTTTGCAAATGGGTTACCATACCTACATTGGGGTTGGTATCTTTTCAGTGGTTTACACACACCATTGCAGTCCTAATCCATACATACATATGGATAGGTTTCCCATTTTGAAAGGGATGTCTCCCTTCCAAATAGCGATCCCTTATCCATTTCTAAATCCATTTCATATGCTGGTAAGAAATTTTCATATGCATGGCATTAGTACATTGCTAAAAGCAGTTTATTGCTTGCAAGCTCCTAATTGGAGTGCTTGCGACTAAGTAAAAACCTGCTTTATAATTCTGGCCATAGTGCTTCTACAACATGTATAAAGTACAAATTGATTGCGAGTACTTCATCTAATGTTGTGGGTAATCAATACAAAGGTTAAGGAGATAGAGTACGATTTAAGGATACATTAACTTTATAATAGGCTCCATGTAGGAATGAATTATGCGTCCAGAATATACACATGAACATTCACCATTCATTTAGTACATAGTGCAAACAGTAAATGTAAATGTACAGGAATTTATATAGCGCAAATCACCGAGCGGTTTCTAAGCGCTTGCTTAGGGAACCCGTCCTGGTCTCCCATAGAGAAATGGAAGTTTGTGTAAATTCCTACACCATGTGGCAGGCTAGACATTGCAGGGACTTACAGGGGGGCACCATAGGTACCCCCCAGGCTCCCAACTGTAGGCTACGGAGGCATGAGGCCCATCCTAGGAGCCCCCAATGTTGCTTTTCAGCAGGCTATTCATTTCGGAAAGCCTGACTTGAAAAGCCTGCAGAAAACTAACTTCATAATGCCCACGGAGGAAACACCGTCCATAGTGGATTATGTGCCGCCTCCAGGTGGCCAATGAGCTCCTTGAGCCTGTTGGAAGCCAGTCGGATTGACCGGCTGATTTCAAATTCGACAATCTTCATTGTAATACAGCTGTCTGATTTGAAACCTTGGATGCCCGTCGGAAAGGCTCCGACTTCCGACCGACATCCAAATCGGTCCCTTTATAGTAAGTGTGAATACATAGCAGAATATATTTTATCAACCTTAAAATAAAGAATTAATGAGTTAAAACCTCCAAGGTATTAAAACAGATGCCTTGCATGTTACATGATGCTGCTTGAAGTATGCGCAAAACTCACTGAGCTATCTTACGAGATAGCTATGTTTTCCCTAACACTCGAACAACCAAGGGAAATTTGCCTCCTGGTATTGCTGTCACTAGAACTCGAGCGAATCTCCTGTGTGAGCAGCTCCTCCAACTTGTGATTAGTAGGGAATACAATGATTTCTGCAACAAAAGCATTAACAAACTGAGCTAGCTTTAGAAAATTTAAAATGTGACCTACATTTTACACACTATGGGCCAGATGTAGGTAGCCCTTTACCGATCGGAATCGGCCGAAAATACCGATTTTCGGCCGTTTCCGATCGGTAAAGGGCTATGGAGATGTAGGGGCACATATTCGGTAATTTTACCGAATCGGTATCATTACCGAATTGGTAAATTTACCGATTCGGTAATATTTACAGATTCGGTAAACTGACCGAAAATGCACTGTGGGTAGCCAATTTTCCATTGGCACATGCTTTCAGAATCGGTATTTTACCATGGAATACAAATCCATGGTAAAATACCGATTCCTATGTACATGCACATCTGTGCATGTACACATGTGCCATGTGACAGACAGACGTGCCCTTAGGGCATGTCTGTGTGCCACATTGCACACATGCCCGTTTTTGGGGTGCTAGAGGGTGTCAAAGTGACACCCCCTGCACCCTTGACAAATTCGGTATTTACCGATTCGGTAAATACCGAATCGGTATTTGAATTGAATCCTATGGGCTTCAAGGCCCATAGGATTCAATAGCAAATACCGATTCGTCATTTACCGAATCGGTAAATACCGAATTTCAAGGTATCGGTAAAAATCCAGATGTTGGTACCTACATCCCATTTACCGATTTTGAAATACCGAATTGGTAAAATTCGGTATTTCAAAATCGGTAAATGGGATTTACCTACATCTGGCCCTATGCTCTGCAGCAGCAATTATCACTATGAGATATTTTTTTCGATGATCCAAATCTATGACCAGAGATCACAGATAGATCTCTCTACCGAGTGCATTAATCATCATTATTATTTTAACAATATTATACACTGAAATGTGGCATACACAGATAGATGTCCACATATTCATTAACTCCCTTAGCTATATTAAAATGAGGTTTATTTGTGGCCACTAAAGTAAACCGCCATAGCTCACAATTTTTTATTTTTGCCATTGCTTTGGAGGCGCAGCTTGTCAAAAGCCAAAGTAAAAGCAGACTTTCATCAACTCATGGAGCCACCCCTGGTGACCATCTCCGACCCGACACACTTCAACCCACAATTTTTGTTTTCCTGCAGTATACTTATCCCATTTCGTGTACTGCCAACCACAACAGGTATACTCAGAGAAAAGTTGTCCCACAAATCATGTTGACATGATTACCCATGCACCTCATTACCTTTCTTGTTCAATGTATATGTGTGGCCTCTTATACATATTATCAAAAATAATGGTGTCGGCTGACTTGTGCCCAATAGCGATGGTCCAAATCAGGTACATTTGATGACATCTCAGATCAACAGCTGAATGTCATCACCTGACCGAGCCACATTACACATCTGCAGGACATCAGCAGCAGTGCCTGTCCAATGTAAATGTGAAATCAGAAGTCCTCAGATATGACTTAAGATTGCATGAAGTTCTCCAAAGGGAACAAATTGTAGTGTGGAAATGTGCCTTTTAATGAGCACACCTGTGCAGGGTTCACCCTTATCTTGTCCACGGGTCTGTAGGCCAACACAATAGTGATTGGCACTGAAGCTGGAATTTAAAGAACAAGTTTATTAATAACTCATGGACTACGCCCATACAACACCCTCAAGTGTACCACGAGGTAGTACATTGAATACAAAGACCATGGTGCTTATATACAGAGGGCCTCATTTATGAGAAGTGACACATTGCTGCGTGAAAGCAGCGATGCGTCACTTCTCAGTGCGCCCTCCTTGTGACATGATTGATGCGTCATATTTACTGTATGACGCATCATGTCGCAAGGAGTTACAGATATGTCAGTATTTCTGACGTATCTGTATGGTGCAAAAGTGGTGCATTGCTGGAGTGTGTCACAAACGTGATGCAACTTCAGCAATGACATGGGGCAAGCCCCATGTGAAAGGGCCTGCGTCAGTCTTACGCCGGCTGTGAGGGGGGCTTAAGATATTGATGCAATTGCAACCTAAAAGTGGCACAGTCAAATCTGGTAGATTTCAGTGCGTCACTTCTACGAGACTTACTTGAGTTAGAATGCCCACCCTGCAAACATTATACCTGACGCAGGTATAATGTAGCGCAGGGCTTTACAAAGTGATGATCTGCTTAGCTGTGTCACTTTGTAAATAGGGCGCAACAGGAGGCATGTTTTAGGCTGCCGACGCGTCACAAATAGTGACGCAACGGAAGAGCAAAAGTATCGCAAGGCCTCATAAATAAGGCCCAGAGTTTGTTGCAGAGTAAGCATGTAGATACAAATAGAAGGTGCAGGCCTACACAGAAATATTTACAGCCAGACATGGGCAGATGAGTAATCACTTAGTCAGGAAAGTGGGAGGGGGAACAGAACTGTACCACAGCATTACAAAATATCTGACAGTTTGACTTTAACCAGGTCAATTCAGCAGCTACAGGCCTTTTCTCAGCACATACATTGCTTTGGCTCAGTGCAGAAGGAGTTAACTAAAGTTGATGACTCAAGCAGAATAGAAGGGCAAGCAGCAGTGAAGACAGAAGAATTATATAGCTAACTAAATGGATGCCACAGACAAGATGGCTTCAGCCTTTGCTAACAGAAATTATTTTCGATTTCGACAGACAACCCTTTTAACAGATGCTGAAGAAATGTTCTTATACTTTCGAAGGAATATGAAAAATATCATTTATGTCAATCTGCATCATTTCATTGATTTATTGATCACTTGCTAACAACAATGCAAACCAGGCTCTTCAGGAGCCATTTTGTGAAAACGGCAAGGTAATAAAAGGCGTTCCTCCCTTTTTCTGATGTCCTGGCATCATTACACATACACAGCAGTTGGTAACATTTGTAGCATTGTGTATATGGTGTATATGGTGCAACATTTGAATGAAAGTGGTATTGAGGTTTGAGATCTGTGCTTCTGTTCATGATAAGGAAGAGTCAAGTAATAATGTTCACTGGGAACAGGAGTAGTAGCAGTCAGCAGATTTCGAACAGGAGCTACTTCCTCTACAATCCATGTTGCAGCAACAATAACAACCGTCAAAGTGAGGCCAGTAACAATCATTGTTCTTTTGCTACAAACTCTTGCAGCAGTTGGTTTCTTCTCCTTAGGTCTTAGGCAGATTGTTGCATGTTCAGCACTTCTTGCCTGGCATCATGCCAACTTTTAGCCTGTGATTTAACTACATACATACATTCGGTACTTCGCTGCTTTGTAGGTCTCCCGTGCTGTGTAATCCGCAAAGGCATTGCCTGCTCCTATTTTGTCAGTCACTTTCTTGTGTGCGCTACATTTAACATATGAAACTTTCTTAGGATAGGTCAAGGCAGTAAGGAGATTATGTACTAATTACCCATGCACTATTTGTGTCCCATGTGAAGTGAGAAAGCCTTTCCAGAGCTGGTCAAAGCTATGTACCACGCCAAAGGCGTATTGGTTATCAGTGTAAATGTTAACTAGCAAATCTGTACTAAGCTCACATGCACTTGTCAGTGCTTTCAACTCGGCTGCTTGAGCTGACTTCTGTGGGATACGAGCTGTCTCGACTACTGTCTGAAGTGTTGTGATTGCATAAGCAGCAGATGTAGTGCCATCAGGCAACTTCAGGCAAAACCCATCAACCCACAATTTCCCATTGGAGGTGTTTCTTGTATGTCAACTTGTTTGTTCTGCAGTAAGGGATATACAGTCATGCAACTCTTGTGACTGAGACCAAGTAGCTGGAAGTGGCAATAATGTAGCAAGATTTGGAGTCAAACATCTTTTCAACGTGATACGAGGGGCAAAAGTGTCAATTCATGTCCTGTCAAACAGGCACTAGTCAGATGCTGTGTTTTTGTTTGATTTACCAAGGCATTGACTGAATGAGGTACTAACACAAACAATCTATCAGAACAGACTTTTCCCTCACTCTTACGTATAGACACAGCTGCTGCCGCCACCACTCAACAACGACCAGGCAGTGCGCAGGCAAGTGGATCAAGAACAGCTGAGAAATATGCACAAGGACTTTGTTTATCACTGTGTGCCTGTGTTAAAACTGAGAGAGGGGGCGTGGCCAAGATGGCGACCTGACCAGACGTCGGATCGTGAGACTCCCCGGCCCTGAACCCCAGATTAGCCCCTGATTATCGCTGTTATATCCCCCTCGGCATCAGCACCTTCCCGGTACAGTTGGAGGAGGCTGAGGTCCCGGCTTTGGCGAACTTCAGTCACCCGTGCTGCCCGAATAACCACCCCGCCGGAGAACCGAGTTCCACCCGGGGGCACGCCGCACGACCGGCCGAGCAGAGAGAGAGCCAGAGCGGTGACCCAGAGCCGGAGCTCTGAGATGGGCCCCGGCCGGCGGGTGCGCTGGTGGACGGCGACAGCTGAGGACCGACCCGCACCGCGAGTCCATGAGCCGACAGCGACATTCCCCGGAGGTGACGGTAGGGGAGCCGGCGTCCGGTGCACGGCACGCCGCGAAAATCGAGGCCCCAGTCTCGGGCCTAGGCGGAGCAAGGCGTGGGACCCCACAGTGGCCTGGAGGCAGCGGAGGACCCGGTCTGGGGTGTCCGGAGGCACAGGCTACGCCAGATGCACTAGCGCTGCTGCCCGAGGCTCACTGTCTTGAGGGGAACGAGCAGCACAGACCTGCACTTGAAGCAGAGCCACCAGGAAACTCGAAGCCCATGCTTTGCGGCCTGCTGTAAGCGGCAATCGGCCGGAGCGCTGAGGAGACGCCAACGGACCTGGGGGCTTGACGTGCCCTGCAACGCCACACGCCTGGCCTGCTTCCGATTGCTGGTAAGGTGCGGAGGGGGCCGCCACGAACAGCGCCTGGTGTGGCTGCCATACGGGAGGCCTGAGGGATAGACTTAGACGCTACTGGCCGCCTGCTACACACACTCCTTGCTGGGGCCTATGGGGCACCCGCCCCTACGACTCTTCTCCCGGGGGCGCCCCTTCCTGTGGCTTCATCTCAGCCCACCACCTACAGAGGCGTGGGGGTCCGACTGCCTGCGGGCGGCGAGCGGAGAGCGGCGGTCCCGGAAATCGAGTCCCCGGCTTTGGGTCTGCTTGGCGGCGGCTTGGGGGATTGGCATCCTTGGCGCCCGGGCGTGCTGCATCGCGCCAGGCGCCCCCCCTGGCACCACCCTCCGCTTCTGGACAGTCACACGTGCCCACCATTGTAGAGCTGGGACCTACCTGACCTGGCCCGGCTTCGTTGGTGACAAGGGCCCGGTCCTGACGCCTGTGGAGGCCTACACCACGAGGGGAAGAAGCAGCCGAGTGCGACCAGAGCTGGGAGCGGCGAACCCCCTGGCGGGGCCCATTACATCTGCCCTGCCCACTCTTGCCACCCGAGGACAACCCCACTGAGTTACAGGACATCGAGGTGGGTGGTGAGTGGAAACCCTTCTGCTTATATCCCGTTGCTCGACACCATCTGGTCAGTGCCAGGACAAACCCTGGTAGGTGCTGCACCAGGGTGGGGGAGCCCCGGCGCCCACCTGCTTCCTGCTTCTCTGCCTGGGCCCCTAGAGAACGTCCACTTCGCTTGTGTGGCTGGTGGAGGGACCCCCCACCCCACCCAGCACCCCTCGTTATGGCCAACGTGGGATGCAGAGCAGGCCGCACGATACCAGACATGCTGGCTAAGAGCGCTGTGAAGGGGGACAAGACCCGCACACCCCCTTCGCCCACTACTCCGGCCAACAGTACAGCGCAGGATGACGGGAGTGCCCCTATCACAAAGGCGTTCCTGGAATCCATGTTCAATACCCTGGCAGATGATTTCAGGGCCTTGAAGCAAGACCTGGCGGGGGAGCAACGAGGATTGTGCAGGGATGTGGATGGCCTTGGTGAGAGAGTGGCGGCTGCGGAGAATGCAGACCAAGCACGCAGCGAAGAGGTCAGATTTTTGCGGCAGGAGGTACTCCAGCTTCGGGAACAACAGGTGGACCTTCAGGCGCATGCAGAGGACCTTGAAAACTGTTCCCGGAGGAACAACATCCGCGTGCGGGGTGTTCCTTTGAAAGCCGAGGGGAACATCGTGTCATGCTATCTGCAGGAACTCTTCAGGGAGACTCTCGGGGAACCGGCCGACTTCGAGGTCTGCATTGACCGTGCACACAGAGCGGGTCTGGCGAGGCGGGCCCCTGCCCCTCCACTGGACATTCTGGCCTTTCTCCATTTTCCCTTTGAAAGAGCGTATTCTGAGAGAGGCGCGCCAGAAGCAACCTCTTAGCTTCCGGAGTCACTCGGTGGCCTTATTTCAGGACCTCTTGGCCATCACGCTTCAGAAGCGGAAATCCTTCCGTGCATTCACGTCCTTTTTCCGAGATAAAGGGATACCATACTCTTGGGTTCATCCATTTTGGATTATCTTCAAATGGCAGGGAGCCCTGCATCAGATGCGCTCCCTCCGTGACACGTGCACCTTACTAGGCATCGACATTGCGGAGGATGACTCGCCTGGAGGAATATCACCGCGGCGGTTGCACGAGGGACCCTCTTCATCACAATCTGATGGTGGCAGTGAGTAAGGAGATGCCGCCATCCCAAGAAGTCACAAGGAAGACAAGGGAACCCTACCCACTAAGGAACCAGGGTCAGTACTATATATCGGAAAACAATGGTTCCAGTGGCACAATAAATGTATGACTAAATAATCAATACAATCTATGTTAATTAATAACAATTAGAGGGTTAAAGGAGGGTGTCCGACAGAGAAACAACTCTACACAGAAGATTTCATTGAATTTTATGTTTCTTTGTTTCATTTTTTCATTTTTTCAACAAACAATAAATACTTGTAGTGTTACAAATTCAAGTGCAAAGTGACCCAAGGTGTTAAATGAGAACCAAGGAATTACAACAAATATGCAAGACAAATACAAACAGAAGTGAGTTTAAGGTTTCTAAAAGAAATAATATTACAAGAAAACGACCAACAATTGATAATAAAGACAATAATTTCTACAATGACTACCAAAAATCATAGGCACTGTTGATAGGGTTCGTTATCTGGGGGCGTCGACGACGTTTCGACCCACGTAGTATAGGGGGTCTCGTCAGGCCTAAGCAATGTTGGACACTGTGAATAAGGAGTGAAGAAAGTATAAGTGTAAGAACACTACTTTTAGCGAAAATATTTAATAGTTATTAGAAGGCAAGAGGGCTGATTACCTAGACGTGTGAATTGCACATAACCTCGATGCTGGTTGGACGGGTGACCACCAATTGTGAATAGAAAAATAAAATGCACTTACAGTGAACCCAGCCGGGTACTGTTGTATGATGTTGCGCCAAGAAGAAGAACAACAATTAATTTCAAGTATCAATACGTTTTTGGCCCATTATATGTTGAGAGAATTCACATCAACACTTACCACTGTCGTGGTTCAATTTATGGGGCCAGGATCGCCTATGGGATTTACCAGGTTTCAACAGAGCAGGGTAAAGGACTACCTACAAAAATGTATAGCAGGTAATCAGAATTCTATTGTTAAAGTCAATATTTTACTATTCCATATTGCATAATTTAAGTCTTACCAGATTAATTGGAGTAAGTCATGTGCTCAATTGGGAATAACACGCCGTTTGTAAATTGCAAAATCCAATAATATACGCCGCTTCAAGGAACTGCTCAATCGCAATGCCGAGTCGGGACGGTACCTAAGGAATACGGTACGGTCAGTGTTAATTACGGGCTTGTCAAGCAGTGTTATGTCTCCAACCTGCATAAAACAATGCCTTACCCGAATTGAAGGACGTTCTACAATCACCCGGTGGAACTTCCGCGATCCGGAATCAGTCTAGAATGAGCGCCGGGCAATTACGTATATTTACTTGGTGGACGCAGGGGAGTGAGGAGAGCGAAGGTTCGATCATCACCTTAGAAGAAGGACTCAACAGGGACACGGAAGAGCCCAGAGTAATGGATCATTTGTTCAAAATAAACAGCCATGCTCGTGACATCGCAAAAGAAATAACATTAAGGCAATAATTATTAAACCAGAAAGACCACAATTGTTATAGATACAATTAAAATTTGCATATCAGTGTACATGCATATTGTAGTAAAACAATTCAATACGACAGTTTTCAAGAGGACACCATCAACATTATTGTGTAGAAAACAATCGAAGTTAGTTTGATACATTAGAGATTACATCTCATTGTGCATACATGTTATTATAAAGAGCACAGGAGTTATTGCGGCCATTTTCAAGAAAGCAATTCAAGGCTATTACATACAATACCATATGTACAATGATTTAACATTTGTCCCATCAATATAATATATAAATAGCTGCCCAAAATTATAATCTCAGACAACCTTCAATCGGATTTATAACCCCAATTTTCTTACTGTTGTGGAAGAGAGGTTACATATCCTCGCCATTCTTCCGCTGAATTGAGCCCCTGATTTATAGAATTCACTTTGTCAATCCAATGGCATTCACGCCTTTGCAGTATTTGTGTGATATTTCCGCCTCTCTCCGGTAACTTCGCAAAATCGATCACCTGCCATTTAATTTCTTCAGTTGTATGTTTTTTATCAAGAAAATGTTGAACCAGGGGAGCGGTAAGCACAGACTTTCTAATGCGACTGCGATGTTGACTTATTCTAGCTTTAATTGGTTGCTGAGTTTGTCCAATGTAGGGCAACCCACATGGACACCAGATGCAGTACACTACATTTCGGGTGTTGCAATTAGAAAAAAAGTCAAGTTTATGTTCAAATTCACCATGGCGGAAATATCACACAAATACTGCAAAGGCGTGAATGCCATTGGATTGACAAAGTGAATTCTATAAATCACGGGCTCAATTCGGCGGAAGAATGGTGAGGATATGTAACCTCTCTTCCACAACAGTAAGAAAATTGGGGTTCCACCGGGTGATTGTAGAACGTCCCTCAATTCGGGTAAGGCGTTGTTTTATGCACGTTGGAGACATAACATTGCTTGACAAGCCCGTAATTAACACTGACCGTACCGTATTCCTTAGGTACCGTCCCGACTCGGCATTGCGATCGAGCAGTTCCTTGAAGCGGCGTATATTATTGGATTTTGCAACTTACAAACGGCGTGTTATTCCCAATTGAGCACATGACTTACTCCAATTAATCTGGTAAGACTTAAATTATGCAATATGGAATAGTAAAATATTGACTTTAACAATAGAATTCTGATTACCTGCTATACATTTTTATAGGTAGTCCTTTACCCTGCTCTGTTGAAACCTGGTAAATCCCATAGGCGATCCTGGCCCCATAAATTGAACCACAACAGTGGTAAGTGTTGATGTTAATTCTCTCAACATATAATGGGCCAAAAACGTATTGATACTTGAAATTAATTGTTGTTCTTCTTCTTGACATCATACAACAGTACCCGGCTGGGTTCACTGTAAGTGCATTTTATTTTTCTATTCACAATTGGTGGTCACCCGTCCAACCAGCATCGAGGTTATGTGCAATTCACACGTCTAGGTAATCAGCCCTCTTGCCTTCTAATAACTATTAAATATTTTCGCTAAAAGTAGTATTCTTACACTTATACTTTCTTCACTCCTTATTCACAGTGTCCCACATTGCTTAGTCCTGACGAGACCCCCTATACTACGTGGGTCGAAACGCAGTTGACGCCCCCAGAAAATGAACCCTATGAACAGTGCCTATGATTTTTGATAGTCATTGTAGAAATTATTGTCTTTATTATCAATTGTTGGTCGTTTTCTTGTAATATTATTCCTTTTAGAAACCTTATACTCACTTCTGTTTGTATTTGTCTTGCATATTTGTTGTAATTCCTTGGTTCTCACTTCACACCTTGGTTCACTTTGCTCTTGAATTTGTAACACTACAAGTATTTATTGTTTGTTGAAAACATGAAAAAATGAAACAAAGAAACATAAAATTCAATGAAATCTTCTGTGTAGAGTTGTTTCTCTGTCGAACACCCTCCTTTAACCCTCTAATTGTTATTAATTAACATAGATTGTATTGATTATTTAGTCATACATTTATTGTGCCACTGGAACCATTGTTTTCCGATATATATGCCATCCCAAGAAGGGCCTCAAACTCGACTCTGAGACAGTGGCCCAGGAACAGGTGGCGGCTATCCAAAAGGTGGTCAAGGACACATCGAGCTCTGATTGACACATTGAGGTTTGGGGGTTGATTTAATGCATTATATTCGCAAAGGGGGGGGAGAGGCCGGGGAGCCATTAGGGCTGCTACTGCCACATTCCTCCACGTTGAACTTCCACAGGTCTGGGCTACGAGTTGACTGACCTGGGACTAGGGGCTTCAAGGTCGCCAGCGCCACGTTTCCCAATACTGACCTGACTTATGGGCCTCCACGAACTTGTGACCGGTCCAGGACAATTTTGTTCTTTGGGGACTTGCCAGTTGGGGTTAGGGAGGGAGTCAAGTGGGAGTTGGGGAGGGGTTGGGGGGGTAGTCCAGAGCTCAATTCTTGTATACACACATTGGTTACATCTCAACACTGCTCGGAATTTGCAGTCCGGGGGGAAGCCTTTTTATTCATTGCTATGGGTCGCTTGCCGGATGCCATAGCCTCATCCCACCACCTCACACATCACAATGCCAAACACCTTTAAAGTATTGACACTCAATGTGCGGGGACTCAACAACCCGGTTAAAAGGCGAGCGATCCTCTCCTCTTTGGAAAGTACACACGCGGATATCTGCCTCCTCCAAGAGACGCACCTGCTGGCCCGGGATTGTCACAGGCTTCGCTCACAAGCGTTCCCGGGACAATACTTCTCCTGCGGGACCACTAAAACTGCCGGGGTAGCACTTCTAATAGCAAGACATTTCAAGGGGGAAGTCCTCCACAAAATAGCAGAGATAAGGGGCAGACTCCTGGTGTACCGCGTGGTCTTGGGGGGAGTGACTTTCACAATAGGCTCTTTGTACAGTCCCTATGAAGGTCAGGAGAAATTCCTACACACTGCCCTCACAGAAATAGCGGCTACTTCAGATAGACTCATTATAATAGGCGGGGACTTGAATGTTGTGTTTGACGCAACCTTAGACCGGTCTTCCCCACGCACCTTTCACGCTAGAAGCCTCTCGGCCACTTGCACTGACAGTCTACGGGACCTTGATTTACACGATCTGTGGCGGCAGCAGCACCCAGTGGAAAGAGAATACTCCCACTACTCTGCTCTCTGCTGCACACAAATCGTACGCGCGCATAGATCACCTTTTAGTGGCGAGTCTGGTTAGTTCACTCACCTCGTCGGCCGAGATGGGAGTCATATCCTTGTCGGATCATGCCTCGGTCTCCATGACTGTTACCACCCCGCCGTCTCCACCGTCTCCTAGAGTGTGGCGACTCCGAGACACGCTCTTGCACAGACGGGATGTGGTGAAACAGGTTCAGGAATCCATGCAAGACTTCCTACAGCACCACACGAGCTCAGACACCACGCTAGCAACCCAGCGGGCTGCATTGAAAGCTGTCCTTCGGGGAGTATTTATTGCAATTTCCTCGGCCGACAACTGAATGCGAAAAGAAAAAAGAGAGGAACTCACTCTAAAGGTGCAGGAACTCGAACGCATGCACCAGCGGACGGGGGCCCCGAGAGTCTGGAAACAGCTCAAGGTGGCGCGCGGTCACCTTGCGGCTCTCGATACCGACCGGGCAGAATATGCGGCACTGAGGCTGAAACACGCCTATTACACCGACGGGGACCGGTGTGGGAGGTTACTGGCCAATCAGCTCAGAATAGCCCGGCACCATAAAAAATAAAGGAAATCACGCGCACTAACGGGTCTACTGTATTGGAGGATGCGCAAATAGTAGAGACGTTCCGAGACTTTTATGCTAACCCTTACGAAGGCACGCCTCAGAATGTCACTGCCGCAACTAGGTATCTGGACTCGGTCACACTCTCATCTCTGGCACCGGAACAGTCGGAATGGTTAGAGAGAGAAATCTGCATCGAAGAGGTGATCACTGCAATAGCGCGTCTCAAGGTGGGGAAGGCGCCTGTGCCAGACGGGTATTCCTCCTCCTTTTACAAGACCTTCTGTACCGCCCTAGCGCCGTTGCTCACTCGCCTATTTAATTCATTCGCGGACCCAGGAGCCATCCCACCAGATCTCCTACGTGCCTCTATCTCGGTCATTCCAAAGCCAGGGAAGGACAGAACTAAATGTGGGGCGTATCAACCAATTTCCCTCCTTAATGTTGACCTCAAACTATACACTGGCATCCTTGCCACGCGTCTGGCCACCCATCTGCCAGGCTTAGTAGATCCCGATCAAGCGGGCTTTGTCCCTGACTGGCAGACAGTTGACAACACAAAGAAAGTAGCCCACCTGATCGAAAAAGCTTCCAGAATACCTGGGGAATACATGATATTGGAGGTCGACGCTGAGAAGGCGTTCGACCGTGTTCACTGGACCTACCTGGAAATTGTACTAGCCAAGTTAGGGATAGGGGAGAAATTTCAAGCCCTAATCTTCGACTGCTGCAGCGCGCCCTCCGCAGTGGTGAGAGTCAATGGCTATACATCGACCGCGTTCTCCATCGAGAGAGAGACGAGACAGGGGTGCTCACTGTCGCCACTCCTCTTCGCCCTCTACATGGAACCCCTCACTTATCGGATCCGGCAACGTCAGGATGCTCTTAGCATCAAATTCGGCGGTGATCTTCATACTATCAGCCTCTATGCGGATGATGTCCTTCTTACCCTGGATCATCCGCGGACGGCGCTGCAGGCGTGCGTTGCTGAGTTTGAGGCGTTTGCTACGGTGTCCGGATTCAAGATGAACATGGACAAATCTATAGCATTAGACCTGTCCCTTACAGCCTCGACACAAGCTTATCTGCAGACCCTTCTACCCGTTCAATGGGCTACAGATACAGTTCCATATTTGGGAATTCAGCTCGCCCCGACCCTGACCATAATGGTCACGGCCAACTACACTACTCTGCGCACTCGCATCCAAGGAGAGATAGATCGGTGGAGACATCTTCCCCTATCCTGGCTGGGTCGCATTGCGGCAGTGAAGATGACAGTCCTGCCGCAAATTTTATATTTCTTTCATGCCCTACCACTTCGGCCTCCAGTGGGCTGGATACGACAAACCCAATCGGACCTAGCCAAATTTATTTGGCAGGGTCGGAAACCCCGGTTGAAGAGAACGCTCGCCACTTTGGCTCCTGAGGAGGGAGGTTTGGGCATTCCTGACCTGTATAAATACTACCAAGCAGCCCAATTGCGCTATTTGGTGGAATAGAGCAAGTGGGAGTCCGACAAACACTGGCTCTTTCAGGATCAGGCGGTTGCGGGGCGCCTGTTGCAGGAGATACCGTTTCTACCTCGAGCTTATAGGCCGGCCAACCTCTATGCGTCCTCAATCACCCGGGTTCCCCTAGAAGTCTGGGATGCAACTAACACACTTCATGGCTTGACTACATTCCCCTCTCCACTCACACCCCTGGTGGACAGCCCTGACTTCATCCCCGGAGTTGCTAAAGGGGTCTTTGCACACTGGAGGCCGGCAGGTTGCCGCTTACTGTATCATATATACAGATCGGAAGGGGTGCTTCCTTTCCAGCTGTTTAAACAATTATATAGCCTCCCCGAAACCGAGCGTATGAGATACTTGCAGGTGCGTCCCTGGGCTTTGCAGCCGCAAGTCCGAGCATCGGCCGATAGGAAATTCACTCCGTATGAGCGTTGGCTCTTCTCAGGCACTTCCAACTCCAAGCTCATCTCAGACCTTTATAAACTAATTCACACGCCAACCACGCACATCTACAATCCGGGCAGGGTACGATGGGAAAAAGAACTGGGTAGGTCCCTGAGTCATAACAAACGGGGGAACATTGCGTAGAGGGCTAGGCACTCAGCGTACCACATGGGTCTCACCGAGACATTCACAAAAATATCTACACCCCTGAGAGGCTATCCGAAATGGATCCTTTAAAAAATAAGCTCTGCTGGAGGGGTTGTGGGCACACCGGAACTTTGGTACACATTTTGTGGGATTGCCCGCTCATCCAATCATACTGAACACACATCTTAGATGAAGTAGACGCACACTTCCAGACAGAAATACGCCGCTTTCCCGCTTATATTCTGCTGGGCCTTCCCAATGCACTAACTTACCCACTGCACTCTCGTAGGGGCCATCAAATGGCCATAGCCCTTGGGTCTGCTCTGCAGAACATCCTTACACACTGGCGTACCACCAACATCCCTACCACCACAGGCTGGCTCCACCGGATGTGGCATGTGTTGGGTATGGAGAAGCTGTCACTCACCGCAGCAGGGAAAGGGGAACAATTTGAGGAACTCTGGCAGCCATTTAGAGCCCTACTTCTGACTGAATTCACAGAGATAACTTGTCCTAGATATCTCAGATTATTGCACTTGATGGCACCCATAGCTACGGACCCCTAGGTACTCGAGGCATGAGACGCTCAGAAGTTGAACGGTTTAGCCGTAGGGAGACTGATGGGAGCTCTGGACTTGGTGAGGGGAGGGGGACAGAGGGGGGTTTGAAAGGGGGGTTGGACTAAGGGCAGGGGGAAGTTTTTCTTGGATTTTTCTAGTTCTAATATTTCCTTGGTTCAGTGCATTTTCATCTCCGACAGGTTGGACATTGCTGTTATTGCCAGTATTGCATTGAACATCATGCCTCCGCTGAGGATTACTACTCGTATCTGGTGTAACCACACTGCTTATTGTACTACATTGCACTGTCTTTCAATAATAAAAAGATTTAAACCTAAAACTGAGAGGGCGCAACCTTCCCCCTTGTGTACATAGAGTGTGAAAGTCTTAGTGTAGTCTGGAGTTCCTAATACAGGTTTATTTATTTATTTTATAAAGTTTTTTATAGCGTGAACATGATCACCAGAGGTATCAGAGCACTTTACAATATATGTGGCAAGAGAGTACATGTAAACAACCAAGAGTAACCAAAGAGAGGGAATCATATACATAAAATATCGCAGCAGGAGAAAATAAACAAAGTGATAATTACATAGTCATAGGTGTCTGAAAATCCTCATGACCCTTAAATGTCCAACATGGTAAGCACAGCAAAAATTTTACAGTCAAAAGTGATCAAATATTCTCCTGAGTCATAAAATGTCAAGGCCATAATATACAAAGCGAATATTCACAGACATGAAAAGACCGAACATTCAAATGGTCCAGGCCGCCGGGCCACGGATTGATGGTTAGGCCACGGCATCAAGTGGTGAGGCCAGATTGAGGTAAGAATTTCTTCATTAGGAGCCTTTTGGTTTCTTTCTTGAAGAGGAACGTGGAAGGATTCGTCCTGAGTTCGGGGGGAGGGGGTTCCAGATCCTTGGAGCCATAACAGAGAAGGCACGATTGTAGGTTTTTTTTTTCTTGAATTTATGGGGTTTGAGTAATAGGGTGCTGGCACTTCTGGAGGCTCTCGAACCACATGAGGGCTCCAATTTCTGCACAAGGTATTGCAGAGTCTGGTAGTGGAGGGCTTTGTGTGCCATGCATGCGATTTTTAAAAGTATTCGAGCTTCATAAGGAAGTCAATTAAGGGCTAACAGGTCCGGAGAGATATGGTTGACTTTTTTGTGCCAGTTATGAGCCTAGCAGCAGAACTGAGGGAAGCCCTAAGAGGAGCCATCTTAATTTTGAGCAAGCCACACAGCGTAGCACTTCCATAGTCCAGCTTTGAAATCACTAGGGCTTGCACTGCAACCTTAAGGTCAGGAGCAGGAAGGTAGAGTTTGAGTTTTCTGGGGATGTTGAGTTGGAAGTTCGCTCCTTTGGTGAGGAAACTGATGTGCTTCCGAATATTTAGACTTTTGTCTAAAATGATCCCCAGAGAGGATGCCGAATCCACAAGGTGAGGTCTACTTTTCAAGGCAGTAATCTGAGACAGCCATTGGTCCATGTCCAGGGATTTTTTATGGGGAGAGATTGGGAGGAACTCCGTTTTTAAAGCATTAACCCCTTAAGTGCTGCTGACGGCCAATGGTCGTCAGCAGCGCTACCTCCCCAGTGCTGCGCACGACCATTGAACGTCCATTCAGCACTAGTTCTAATGGACAGCGCAGCACTGGGGAGGAATGTGTAATAGCAGCTATGAGGTTAAGCTTCAGGTGATTGCGTGTCAGCCAGCATTGTGTTTCCAACAGGATTAAGTTGAAGGATTGAACGTCCTCGGCAGAAGCGATCTTCAGGTAAAGTTGAGTATCGTCCACGTACATGTGATAATGAATGTTGGATGATTTCAAGATTTCTGTCAGAGGCTCCATGAACAAGTTAAAGAGCGTGGGAGATAGTGCTGACCCTTGCGGAACTCCAAGAGTAATCAGGGCCGGGTGAGAACAAAGAGCTTGACGTAGCTGTTGAAAGGTATTCTGGCATTCAGTAGGCCATGGGAGAGGCATCGGAGTGTCTTTAGTCAAAAGGGCCAAAGAGGATTTAAAAATGTACGAAAAACTAGGGATCCACTGCCTACAGAAAGAAGTCAGGCCAATCAGTGCATGGATATCCTTACAGTACGGGGCATAGGAGTGTCTAAAATGGTCTGAATGTGATCTGGTGTGAGTGCATGTCCCTCCTTAGGCAGGAAGTGACCTAAATAGGTAACCTGCTGTCTACAAAATTGCAATATCTTCTGTGAGACTTTGTGATTGAGAGGCAAGAAATGATAACAAGGACAGTGTTTCTTCTTTACACTGTTCAGGGGTATCGGCAGCCAACAAGATGACATATTGAATAAGAGCCACTCCTTTCGGTACAGGAAAAGAATCAAGCTGCCTTTTCAATGCCTAACTATAAATGCTAGGACTCTCTGTATCCCCTTGTGGAGCTCTACAGAATCTGTATGACCTAATATTCAAAGTGAAGCCGAACAAATAACGGCTGTCAGGATGAATAGAGATTGATGTCAGAGATTACTGGGTATTGGGGCACCACAATTTTGTTAACCTCTTGTAAACCAATAAAGAATCTGTAAATTTTAGTATCAGTGTCTCTTTTCAAAATAGGAAGGATAGGGCTAGTACGAATGTTATAAGGGACTTCTTCTACAACCCCCACCTTGATCAAGTCCTGAACAATATGCATCAATGCTTCTTCACCTTCCTGAGATATTTTTTATTGGGGCAATCGAGGCAATGAAACACCTTTCTTCACTTGAATATGTACTGGTGGGACAAACATTTGTCCCTCATCGGTATCTGATGTAGCCCATAAAGTACTAGGTATGGATGCCAGAGCGATATCCTCTTTAATGGGACAAGACCTCTCAACCATTGGCTAGTTAACATTTAAAATAACACGCACACTTTCTGGGGAACAACGTATTGTAGCACTAAAATATTTTAGCATATCGATACCCACAATATTATCCGGGATGTTTGAGAAAAGCAAAAATGGACATCCTGGAGTGAATTTATCAAGACTAAATGAAAGTGGCTGTGACAGTGGGCTAGCTGTAGGTATCCCATCGAATCCTATTGATGTTATTATTGCGCCAGACAGGGGAGCACTAGGAACTAATTTTTTAGACAGAGCACTACGAGTAGATCCTGTATCAACCAGAAACTGATCAGTAGAGCCCAAAACATTAGCAGCAACATAAGGACCTTTCTGGTCTCCTGGGACCTCAACCGGTTCCTTACCACATCTTAGGCATTCTTATGCATAATCAGAATCCCCAAGACCATCAGTCGAACAATCAGACATTTGATATTTCGTCTATCAATGGTATTAGAATCATTTGGTCCATGTTCAACTCCCTCAAACCTGGGACGATTTCCTATTCCTCCCCTTTGTCCTGAATTGCCTGGGCCTCCTCTCATGCTTCCCCTACCCAGTTGATACTGCTGACCTCGCAAAAGGGAGCACTTAGAACGCCAATGTCCAATCACGTTACAATAAGCACACTGATCAGAAGACAAAATTGCTCACGAGAAAGGGGGTACAGCAGGGGTATAAACTGAATGTCCACTTCTTCCACCACCTCTGAATGATGGACCATATACTTGAGCCAACATAACTTTTGTCTTTAAATTCTTACCTTCTTATCCTCTTTGCCCTTCTGTCACGATTCAAGCCCTTTAGAGGGACTACATATCCCAGAATGCTTGCTGCAGTCCTTTCTCTCTGTCCATTTGTTCTGTCCATTTTCTATTTAGTCTTCTTCAGCGCCGGCCGCGGTGCTTGTCACCTGTGTTTGCTCGTACTTTGTTTGGACTGAGCCTTCTGTGAATCAGTGCTTGTTCCTGTGGCTTGAAGTATTCCGGAGTTGGCCACAGGAGATTTATTGGAGCCGATGAGAGAAGCAGCGCTGGGGAGCCGCGCTGACACCGTGAGCCGTGCTGGAGCCGATGAGAGAAGCAGCGTTGGGGAGCCGCGCTGACACAGAGAGCAGTGTGGTGAGCTGGGGTAACACGTTGTGCCCTGGATCAGGATTACGGTATCCGGAGTTTGCAGCTTTAACTCTAAACCTTCTCCCGTTACCGTCATTCTTCAGTGTGTATTCTAGCGGGTTGCTAGTAAAGAAGAGTGTTTTGGAAACTCTTCTGGTTATTTTTGCAAAGACTTAATTATTGACATAAGTTGTTTTTTGGCATTGGTACCTTGCTGAACATTTTTGGAATTCTAAAGAGCTGTTGAGTGGCTCGGATACAGAACTCTGTAACCTTGGGTTTTTGAGTCTGGCATTTGGAACATTCTAAAGGAACCTTGATCTTATTGTTTGGGAAACCAGCCTGTGGCATCGCAGAAGATTACTTTAGAAGCCTTTTGCTTCTTTCTGGATATAAGGGTCTTGGGCAGATCCTTTCTTCTTTTCTTTTACTTTATTTTTCCTATTTTGCCTTCTTTTTCCTATGCGAGAGTGGAAGCCTTATTGAGTAAGTGTCAGTCCTCCTATAAAATACAAAGAAAGGTAGAGTGTGGTAGGGTAAAGGGTAACTGTCTTGCTCTTGTATCCCTGTGCAGGTATCTATCTACAACCTCTACGTTTGGCGTTTTCTCCTGCTGTCAAGTCCTGTAGATGGTTTCTGGCTGCCACTTCTTTATATTTTATTTATCCACTTTTCCCCTTCCCTGGGTAGGGTCCTATATGCGAGTGTTGGTCTTACGCTCGCCTGTGGTACCGTGTCTAGGGAGGAAGGAAGTTAGCTTCGGCCTCGCTCCTGCTGTACCGGATATCCAGGTTAGTCAGTCTGGCTGAACATGACACCTTCGCTTCTAATTCCTGAAGCTCATAATACTGGGCCATAGTCAAAAGGTAGACTGGGGAAGACGTAGTCCATAAACTCTCACTGCCCTTGAGGTGACTAGCTATTTCTGGCAACATTTTAGCGACAAATTTGTCGGTGAAAAAATACTTACCCGTGTCAGCTGTCAATTACTGCCCACTAAAGTCATGGAATGTATCTTCAAATTGTGTAAAGAAATCAGAAACTGACTCATCTGCTTTCTGTTTACAAGACCCCAACGTCCAATCTATTTTCTTAGGGGATATGAGAGTTTTTAACTTAGTCACAATAGCTTTGGGAAGATCCAATATCTCCTGTTGTGGTTTCTGAGCAGGCTCCCTAGCGCATCTATTTCTTCTAAATGCACTCAAGTATCACCATATGCTACATTATCCTCTATTTTCCGAATTGTTCTCCACATATCAGGGGTCAAAATAAGTCCAAAAAACATATCAATATCGGGCAAGGTCATAGTCCAGGAACTAATGGCTCCTTCTTTTTCTTCATAGAAAGCAGCCAGATTTTTCCGTGGGTCAGGCAAAGCAGTCTTAAGAGCCATAACGTCTGCTCTACTCCAAGGAGTATAGACCTAATTATAGACAAAATATCCCTTTGCATCATCTGAAGTTTTATTATCATTTTTGCCCTCACCCTTTGGGGGAACATAATGAGGCGGAGCTTCACACATTGGTTTCACAGCAACTACACTATCACTAGGATCATTGTCTGTCCCTAGAACTTCTTTTTGCACTGGGATATGAACTAAATCAGGCGGATAATAGGGCACTGGCCAGTTATCCTTAAACAACGCCCTCTTTCCTCTGTTTCTTTTATTGCCTTTATCACTTTATTTTTTAATACCAATGCTTTTTGATAAATTGTTTTACGCTGTTCTTTTTCTACTATAGCTTCTTCTTTCCTCTCTTTCTCTTGCACTTCTTTCTCCCTCATTCGTACACAGTCAAACATATCATGTCAACTTTTAAACAAACACTGATCTACATATTGAATCTTTTTAAAGTCAAATGACCCATTTACTGGCCATTTGAGATGAGGATCCTTTTTCGTATATGTGTTCCACAGTGTACTATTCATTATGGAAGAAATACTGTATTTAATGTACAATATGCCTATTAGGTGTCCACTCTGGGGAAGCTTGCTGACTTCTGTCTAAATCCATTTTGGTACCTCCAAGACAACAACACAGCCTACGGAGTGTGCTGGAAACAGGCATGCTACTAAATTTTTGTAAAATATCATTTTTCTGAAATATTCAAAAGTAGAGAACAAAATCTCCACATTACCTGCCTTTATCTTTTGCAAAAAAATAAATCAAGCAAACAAAACCAGAATCTTGGCCTAGCAAATCAAAAGTGCCGCTTCAGCGCCAAAGAATACCTCAGTCGGGACTGGCCACCACTTGGAGGGTCAAATCAAGAAAACTGGAACAATCACTTTGGCTGCAAGGACAAGGATCTCCTCATGCAGGATGTCTCCTCAGCAAAATTCCACTCTTCCATCAAGACCACTCCTTTGAACGGCCACGTCTCCGATGAGGACCCACGTGTCGGGCGCCAACTGTAGAAATGTGCCTTCTAATGAGCACATCAGTGCAGGGTTCACCCTTATCTTGTTTACGGCTCCATAGACCAACAAAATAAAGATTGGCACTGAAGCTGGAATTCAAAGAACAAGTTTATTAATCACTCATGAGTTGGACTACGTCCATACAACATCTTCAAGTGTTCCAGGAGGTAGTACATTGAATACACAGTCCATAGTGCTTATATTACAGAGTTTGTTGCAGAGTAAGCATGTAGATACAAATAGAAGGTACAGGCATACACAGAAATAATTCCAGCCAGACATGGGCAGATGAGTAATCACTTAGTCAGCAAAGTGGGAGGGGGAACAGGTCTGTTCACAGCAGCACAAAATATCTGACAGTTACACCTTTAACCAGGTGCATTGCAGCAGCTACAGGCCTTTTCGCAGCACATACATTGCTTTGGCTCAGTACAGAAGGAATTAACTAAAGTTGATGACTCAAGCAGAATAGAAGGGCAAGCAGCAGGGAAGACAGAAGAATTACATAGCTAAAAAATGGATGCCACAGACAAGATGGCTTCAGCCTATGCAAACAAATTATTTTCAATTTCCACAGTAGGCCCCCACAGTTCATGCAAACCCCATTTGGAAGTGCATAGGAGTTATGCTACCATTGAGCTTTGTGCAGGCAGACCATAAAAGATATAATGGCACACACTAAATAAATAGTTTAAGTTGATGGGAATACCACTTCTTGTAAAATGTTCTGAAACAGGACGAGACGGGATGGAGAGACTGCTATGGACCTGGGAGGTTCTTGTTCATTAGGAAATGGGGAAAACAATGTAGAACCTAGGCCAGATCACCAACCTTGACTCTAGCTGTTAGTAGTTGAGTTATTATAGATAAACAGAGTATCAGAGCAACAAGTGCCAATCGTGGACAAAGGTAAAAAAGTCCTTGGTAGTCAGACCAATCCTTGAAATCAATCCTCTTGAGAGGAAGAGGACAGTCCCTGCAAAGAGAAAACTCATAGGCCTAAGCCTGCTAACTTTCCAGGCAGAAAAGACAGTGCCTGGGTATCGGTCAAGAAAAGGATGAACGCACGCTGGACAAATATACGGCCACCAAGGCTGCCGTGGCGGTGCTTGGAGGATCTCAGGGGGCTACACCAGATATTCCGGACAATGCTGCGCTCATGGCTGCTATTACTCAGTCCAGAGATGTCCTTGATGCTAAAATTGCGGCGGTTGGCTCGGTGTCATGCTCCTTCGGCAGGACGTGCGGAATGCTGTGGCCCGTATTACGAAAACGAAAATGAAACCGTGCATCTCTGGAGTGGAGGACGAGTTCGCCAGCTTGCAGATGCGGGTGGATGCCCTCGAGACTTCCCAGCGGGGCTTGGTGACGAGCATGGAGTATACGGAGTGCCTGGCCTGGCACAGTGCAACAACCTCTGCTTTTTGAGCTTTCCGAATGGGTGCAAAGGGGGGACATGGAACGGTTCCTCACTCAGTGGATGGAGAGCTGGCTCCCCCCGGAGTCCCTGTCCCATTGTTTTATCATTGATCGTGCCCACAGGACTCTCGTGCAGAAGCCTCCACCTGGTGCCCGCCCAAGACCAGTTATTGCAAAGCTGCTAAACTATCATGACCGCAATGTAATACACAAACAGGCCAGGGAAAAGGAAAATCTGCTCTTTGATATTGCATGCATATTAATTTTCCCTGACTATATGAAGTTGGTTCAGAAGCGGCAGCAGTCCTTTTTGGCAGCCAAGGCTCGACTTCGTAATCTTAAGCTTCCACACACGCTGTTGTACCCTGCCCGGTTGTGAGTGGTGTATCGATCCCACATGCATATCTATGATTCACCGGAGGAGGTGTTTCAGTGGACAGATGAGACAGTGCAACTGCATCCCCATACGCCTCCTCGGAGCGAGTCCGATTCTTCTTCCAGAGAGGCAGATCGTGGGCAGCCCGTCACAAAGCCCAAAGATCGCAAGCGCTCCAGGTCTAATTGTCGATCACGCTCCTGCAGTACATCCTCCCGGGCTGGCTCAGCCTATCAGCAGACTACAATGGCTTCCTAATTGGTGGGGGAGATTGCAGTCCTCTGTAACTTTGACATTACTGTTTGGATCGGAGGAGTCCATGTGCGGGCCGGCTTCTCTGTTGGACCTTCTGACGGAGTGGGGGTCTGCTGATTTTGGGCTGTAACTTGTGGATCCATTGGTCAAGCTGACCCGGACTGCCTTTTGGGGTCTGCGGGCGACACTCGCCGTGACGACAGATGCTTTGTCGCTCTTGAAGTATTGGGTGGGGGGATTGTTGGGTTATTTTTGTTTGTGTTTTTCTCAACACGTCGCACTTTGCTACAGTGTAATTAGGTCTCCTTGTATGCAGCACTAGCTTATCGTGAGCTGGAATGTCAGGGGGGTCCGGGATAAAAACTTAAGTGGAGGCTGTTCTTCAGGAGGCTAAGAGGGCTCATGCCGCTGTACTCAGGCTCCAAGAAACACATCTTATGGGTTCAAAGGAGCTCTGCCTCCAACGTTATGGCTATGTCCAAGTGTTCCAGTCAGGGTTTGTAAGGGGGTCAAGGGAGGTGGCGATTAAGATTCACCACAGGGTCCTATATACACATGTGAAGACGTGGGCTGATGCCCAGGGGAGCTATTTATTCCCACAGGGCATGGTCCGGAGGAACCAGTGATTCTAGGTTGTGTATATACTCCCCTCCGCTTTCGTTGGGCCTAGTGGAGCGGCTCATGTCCTTATCAGCAGATATGCCTTAAGGTCTGTCTATAGTTGGGGGCGACTGGAACAACATGCTAGATATGACCCGGGATCGCTGGAGGCCTGGGGAGGGTGTGGCTGCTAGCTAGGTCACAAAACTTTCCTCTTTGGTGTCTGGGCTTGATTGGGTGGACCCCTGGCGCCGGATGCACCGGAAGGTTCAGGGCTACACGTATCTCTCTGCGGTTCACAATTCCTACTCTCACCTCAATTATCTATTTTTCCCTTGTGTGGCAGCTGGTAGGGTAGTGGAGGCAGATATCCTTCCGAGGGGTCTCTCAGATCACTGGCCAATTACTTTGACGATTCGGATGGGCTGGATACAGCAGCACGTCCCCTGGCACCTCTCGACGTGGAATCTCCAGATACATATTACTGGGAATGCCTGGACGACACCATTGACCGATACTTGACACTTAATGTTGGGTTGGTCTCTGATGCTGTACCTCTATGGGAGGCACTGAAGCCCTCTTTACGGGGCATTGACATCTCCTTTTGCACGGCGGCCCATAGGGCTCAGAGGGAGGCACTGCTATTGGCAGAGACTAATATTGCAGAGCTTGAACATCATAGTTGGGGCGAGGGGGGTGAACATATACGGCAACAGTTGCTGCTGGCGCAACAGAACTATGCAGCTCTTCTTAGGGATGAGGCCCGTCTTATTTAGTTGGTGACGTGTAGTAGGGTTTACCAATTTGGAGACAAATCCAGCAAGATGCTTCATCGGTTGTGCCAGGAGAAGTTTCATGCCCAACCCCTTCCCAGTAATATTGACCCGACTGGAAGGCCCCTCACAGATACCCTTGACATTGCTGAGAGTTTCTCCTCCTATTCTGAGGAGTTGTATGTCCCCAGAGAATGCCTTCATGAGGACGTGATAGGCCAGTTTTTGGATGACCTCCCGCTGCGGGCTCAGTCTGATGAGGCGAGTGCCGCTCACAGAGGAGGAGATGGGTGACGCCTTGGGAGAACTCCATTCGGGTAAGGCCTGGGGCCAAATGGGTTTCCCTGTGAATTTTTTAGGAAATGCTTCCTGCAGCTTGGACCCCATTAACTGTGGGTGGTGGAGGAGAACCGCGAGCGGGGTGATCTTCCTCCACATTGGAGACACGCAGAGGTGGTGGTGTTTCATAAGCCCGGTAGACCCCCAGACCATCACGTCTCCTATTGTCCCATTTTGTTTCTAAAATTGGAGGCCAAGATACTGGCCAAGGCACTAGCCAATCGCTTGCGGTCTCACATCATCACCTTAGTCGACCTAGATCAGGTCAGGTTTATGCCTCAGAGGGCGACAAGACATAATATCCATCATGAACAGGTGGCAGTGGCTGATATCCGGGGGCTCGGCATGTGGGCGGCGCTCCTCTTGGCATATATGGACAAAGCGTTTGACTTCCTTAGCTAGGTTTACCTTTTCGCTCTTTTACTCAGGTCAAATCTTGGTCTGCTCTTCCTGTCCTACTTGTCCTTACTCTACACTGATCTTACTGCGGCGGTACGCGTCACAGGCTTCACCCTCCACTTTTTCGCTGGGCAGGGGTACCCAGCAGGGATGCCCGTTGTCTCCCTACTTGTTTGATCTGCTGGTTGAACATTTGGCTGGTTGGGTGCACATGGATGCGCAGGTGACCGACTTCGACTGGGCGCATGGCTTGTCAGATTGTATTGCCTTTTACGCTGATGACGTTTTATTTTTGCTTACGAACGTGGACAGGACGGGCCGGGGCTGCTTTCGTATAATGCAGATCTTCGGGGAGTTATCGGGCCTCTATTTGAATCCCAGCAAGTCTATCCTGTGGTCCATGGGGGATGTGTCGGGCCTGGGCTCCTGGGCCTGGTCGGTCAGGGATGTTACCAGCGAGATGAAGTATCTTGGGGTCTTTTTATTGGAATCACCTACTGTGGCATAGGAGCGGAATTTGGCTCTGGTCTGGGAGCGCGTGCAGACCGATCAGCCATTTTTAAGATGGTTTCGCTTCCCCTTGCTGTATCAGTTGCAGAACCACCCCTATCCAATTCCTCCTAGATGGTTTAGGCAGGTTAATGCGGCTTTGGGCTCCTTTCCACGTACTGTGGTGGACTGGTGACCTCTGACCGTAATAAATGGCTTCGCACCTGCTTGTCTTGAATGAGTAGTGGTATGGGGATAGAGATGACCCTGCATGTGCTGTGAAGCGGTGCCTTATGGGGGATCTCTCCCTTCATATGAATCTGTATTCAGCACTGGTGCGTAGATCCCTGCCGCCGGCAATGCAGGTGGTCTTTCAGCTCTGGTGACAAGCTGAGGATGGGGTGGTGGAATACACTGGCACAGGAGACTCCCCTATGGAACAATAGCTGCATGCCGCAATTGGCTACTCTGCTAGGGTTCCGTGGATGGGACAACATTGGTATCTCTACCCTGGGGGGACGTCATGCGGGGTTGTCTCTGAGGTCCTTTCAAGACCTTCAAAGGAATTTTCAGATGCTAAAAACCCAATTCTACAAATACTTACAGTTTTGGCACACCCTTTCCTCTAGCTTAGAGGGCCTGGAGTATTTTGCGGAGTTTAGCCCGATAGAAGCGAAGGTGTTTGTGGGGGACCTCCAAGATCATAAAATATCTAAGATCTACCAAACCCTGGTGACACACAGCTCCCCCACACTACTGAAGCTCAAAGGGGCCTGGGAGGAAGATGTGTGTCCACTTTATGAAGGACCGAGGCCCTTGCCTCCCCCCGGGGAGGCGGCCATAGTGGTGTGGCTTCACCTAGTTCAGCTTAAATATCTGCACCGGGTCTACTTTACGCGGGTCCGGCAGTGGAGAGCGGGATAGGTGGCCTCCCCTATATGTCTTAGATGCGAGCAGGAGGAGGGGACCTTGATGCACAAGGTTTGGCACTATCTCTCTTTGTCACGGTTCTGGAGAGGGCTGGTGATCTGTCTTTCTGAAGTGCTGGACTGGGACTTGTCCCATTCGCCGAAACTGGTGCTTTTATATGTTATGGATAGAATTTGGGACAATGTCTATAATTGCCATCTTATGCTGTTGGGGTTTACGTTAGCTAAAAGGGACATTGCTAGGGCATGGAAAGCGCCGGCGCCACCTTTGGTGTTGAAATGGAAGAAGGGACTGGACTTCTGCATGGGCCTGAAACTTCTTATTTTCATTACAAGAGGGTGCCCCAAAAGCACTTTAAAGTGTGGAAGCGCTGGGCAGACTATCGGGGCCTGCTGCTTGAGCCAGTCGCTGTGCCGGAACACCTCCACCCGGATTGATGATTCCTCACTGGTACAAGAGGTTGTTCTTTAGTATTTAAGTTTCTGGAGCGAGTGGTAATGGAGCGTAATTTACAACTAGGCTGCTATTTACGAGGCTGTTAGTGCGACGGGTGAGGGAGAGTTGGGGGGATTTTCATTTGACATATTTCATCTGTATTGCTCTTATTTTCTCCTTGCATTCATTAGTAAAAATTCAAAGTCATAATGCTGAATCTCGATCGGGCAGACGTCTCTAGGCTAGAGAGCTCTGTTTCATATAGTATAGTATAGTATAAACCATTTTATAGCGCGCTCCGTTACTGGAGAGTATCCTGGCGCGGGAAAAAAGTAAGGCAGACAGCAGAACCCAGAGAAAACATCCTAGATTGCACTCTTGAATAAGTGGGTTTTCAGGTGTTTTTTGAATGCAGCCACTGTTGGCGTGGAGCGCAGGTGAAGAGGGAGTGCGTTCCAGGCCCGAGCCACAACCACAGATATCGACTGGCCACCAAGTCTAGCACGTTTGAAACGGGGAAGGGACAGTTTAAACAGAGTGGAAGATCTCAGGGTGCGTGCAGGGGCATAGCTGGTGAATCTCTTTCTCAGATACAGGGGGCCTTGATCGTGAGTTGCACGAAACGCAAGCACCAAAGATTTAAACAAAATGCGCTGTGCAACAGGAAGCCAATGGAGCGTGCGCATCTCAGCGCGAACGCTCTTCCATCTAGGGATGTTGAATAATAGACGGACAGCCGCATTCTGGATAATTTGCAGGCGTCTCACCAGATATGCCGGAATGCCACTGAACAGTGCATTCGCGTAGTCCAGCCGAGCCAATATGAGCGCCCGGGCAACCGACTCCCTGGCCTCCCTAGGAAGCAAGGGAAAAAATTTACGGAGCATTCTCAGAGTGGCAAAGCAGATGCCTGTAAGCTTTTTAATATGGTACTCGAATCTGAGATCCTCTGTGAACCAAATGCCCAGATTTTTGGCAGGTCTCCCCATCTCTTTCGGGCTGGGGATGTTAGAAGGCCACAGTGTGCTCATAAATGAGGGGGGGAAGGAACCATAAAAAAGCACTTCAGATTTGTCCTCATTGCATTTCAACTGGGCCTGTGTTAACCAGCGAAATACAGAGGACAAACACAGATGGACTGTAGACGTATCCAGATTGTCGTCTGGCCAAGTGAACAGCAGTTGGGTATCATCTGCATACCCCATGATCTTAGCCCCAAACTGTTCCGCTAGATAGACAAGGGGGGTAATGTACACGTTGAACAGTAAGGGGCTAAGAGTGGACCCCTGCGGGACCCCTGTAAGCAGAGGTTTGGGCTCAGAGGCATGGGGAGGCAACCAGACCTGCTGGGTCCTGTCAGATAGAAAAGAGGACAACCATTCTAGCACAACTCCCCCAATGCCAATGGCAGACAGCCGGCCGAGGAGGAGCTCATGAGGGACGGTATTGAAGGCGGCAGAGAGGTCCAATAAAATTAGGACCGCTCTGCCACCTCCGTCTAAACAGTCCCGAATTGCCTCAGTCATCTCCAACAGGGCCGTCTCGGTGCTGTACGCAGCCCTGAAGCCCGATTGGGCAGGGTGGTGGGCGTTGGAGGTTTCAACAAAACTCTCCAATTGTTGAAGCACCACCTTCTCACAGATTTTCGTGAGTGCCGGTAAAAGGGAGATAGGCCGGTAATTCCCAGGAACCGACACATCCAGTCCTGGTTTTTTCAAAAGCGGCAGAAGTTTGGCCTGCTTCCAAACTTGAGGAACCACGCCCGCAGTCGGGGAGAGATTCACTATCTGCGTGATCTCACCGCAGACTGTTACCGCCACCTCCGAAAGCACTCGGGCTGGGCACGGATCGGCTGGAGAGCCGGATTTCAGAGACTGGAGAAGGGGGAGAACAGCACCCTCCGAAATTTGCGCGAAATTCGTGAGTTGCTGTCTAGAGGATGGAAAAAAAGAAGGACAAAGGCCAGCTGCAGCGCAGTCGGCGGGAAGAGCCGCTAAAAGGCCCTGCTGAATCCTCGCTATTTTAGTGATAAAAAAGGTGGACAACTCCCCGCACCATTGTGCAGAAGACGGGAGGGAAACAGCCTCCGCGACAGGGGGCACAAAACTTTTGACAATGGCAAAGATCTCTCTGCTGTTGTTATCTGCTTTGGTGATGCGCCCTGCATAGTAGTTCCCCTTAGCTACCTTAATGGCTGCATAGTAGTCTTTTTGGGCGAGCCGTAGGGCGGATTTAGCCTCAGGGCTATATACACATCTCCACGCTCGTTCAAGTTTTTTGCACCCCAGTTTCATCTCCCTCAATTCAGGGGAGAACCAGGGTTGAGAGGGAGAGCGTCTAGCTCTAGTCAGCTTGGATTGCTTAGTGGAGGCCGTCGCTGCCTGTCGTACCCACTCATTAAACTCATGGACCACATCGTCCAGGCACATCTTAGATTTTGGGCGGGTTTTAGACAGAGCCTGTCTAAACGCGGGTAGGTTAATTTTTTGAGAATGGCATGTAGAAGGTGGGAGACTGGGCTCTGCCATCTCCCACATAAACCTAACCAGATCGTGGTCGGACCAAGTTGTTTTTTCAATGATCACAGACTGAATGGGGAAATTAGAGCACACCAGGTCGAGCAAATGACCACCCGCATGCGTCGAAACAGCCACCCATTGTTCGAGCTGAGCAAGCTCGAGAATTTCCCCAAGCCTGTGGGCTTCGGGGGAATCAGGAACATCCATATGAATATTTAGGTCGCCGACCAGAAGAAACTTAGGAAAACCTAAGGCCCGCGGCACTATATATTCTTCTAGGGAGTCCAGAAATTGGGTGGCCTGGCCCGGGGGCCTGTAGATCAGAGATCCACCTAAGGTAAAGTGGGGGGAAGTCTTGATGGAGAAGTGAAGAACCTCACCCCCTACACTCGCAGTCGGGGGCTCAGAATCAAAGCTCCATCCCTCTTTAAACACAACTGCTAATCCACCCCCTCTGCCCAAGGGTCGATCTACTCTAGCTATCTTGAACCCCCTGGGGACAGCAAGTTCCACGCTGGGAGCGGAGGTACTGGTCATCCATGTCTCCGTGAGGAACAGCACCTCCAGCTGGCCGTCCACCAGTAGTTCGAAGATATCAGCGGCATGCTTAACCGCAGATCTAGCATTGATCAGTCCCGCCCTAATGTTAGTAATAGTGGCGTTATTGACTGAACGTGGGGGGGGGGAGGGTTGGAGAAAAAACCACAAATAGTACACTTGTCCAGAACACAGTCTAGATCCGTACGTGTACATGGCAGACCCATAGAGGGGGGGCAAGCCTCAAAAGATCGTGGCGCGAGTACTTGCGTGTCTCTGAACTGGCCATCCCCAGAGGTCGCCGAGCAGAGTGGCTGGCCCTGGGCCCGTCCGAGGCACGGACGGGCACAGACGGGCCCTCCTTTGGCGCTCCTTCGGCGCGCAGACGGCGCGCCTGCTGCGCGCGGCCGCTGCGCGTCCTAGGAGGCATCCCCATTTGACGCCCAATCCCCTCCCCGAGCTGGAGCGCTAACTCCGTTCCAGTAGGGGTCCGGGACTCCCAAGATGGCGCCCAGCCTGTCCCTCCACACAATCGGCACAGGCAAGCCGCGGTGGACCGGGGACCAGGGGGATCAGGAAGCAGCAATGAGGTACGTTTTTAAAAAAGGCAAACAATTTAAAACACTACACAATTCATTAGTCAATTGGGTCAGTGAAACGGAAACGTTTTTTAAAAGATTTAAAAAAGGTTGAGGGCGCCTGCAGCGTTAGTACTGTGCAGAAAAGGAGGGCAGAAGAGAATCACTCGCAGTCTGCTCGCCTTACTTTTCCAAGCGCTATCACAAGGCGCTGCCACCACCTCGCTCAAACGCACAGGACTGCCAGAACTGATCCTATTTGACGCCCAAGCCCCTCCCCGAGCTGGAGCGCTAACTCCGTTCCAGTAGGGGTCCGGGACTCCCAAGATGGCGCCCAGCCTGTCCCTCCACACAATCGGCACAGGCAAGCCGCGGTGGACCGGGGACCAGGGGGATCGGGAAGCAGCAATGAGGTACGTTTTTAAAAAAGGCAAACAATTTAAAACACTACACAATTCATTAGTCAATTGGGTCAGTGAAACGGAAACGTTTTTTAAAAGATTTAAAAAGGGTTGAGGGCGCCTGCAGCGTTAGTACTGTGCAGAAAAGGAGGGCAGAAGAAAATCACTCGTAGTCTGCTCGCCTTACTTTTCCAAGCTCTATCACATGGCGCTGCCACCACCTCGCTCAAACGCCATATGTGTCATTTGATAAATAAAGTTTTTATTTTAAGAAAAAAGAAAAGGATGCACAGGACTAGTGGTAGGTCACAGCCTCTGTTGTGCCTGCACAGAACCTCGAGTTCAGATGCATAGAGGGAGTTAATTTGTGCTGCACTGCTACTGCAGAAAACCTGAATTTCCTCATTTACAACCCTACCATTATTTAGACACAGTCTACTCAAGAAGAATTCCCTTACTCAGGTCTACCAGTGATCTTGTTCCAGCGCTCATACCAAAAGTGGCGGACCCAAATTAAATGCCAACCTAGAATGCAAAAGTAATTTTGTGAATTCTAGAAGTATTTGAAAAACTGTCACTTAGTACCTATAACCAATCTATATTCTAAACACCATTTTAAACCGAAATTATGTCCTGACTATCGTTTTGAAAACAATCATACATAATATACATACATAGAGGGGCTTGTGGTCAGCAGGCTTCATCCACTGATCTGTTGATTTGTCCATCACATTTTGCTTCCACCCACCACAGCATACAGAAAGGGGTAGTGCGTCATCCCACTTTAACCAATGTCTCCCTTCAATTTGGGTGACTGCTCAAAGCTTATGCAAACTGTTCACATCCACTAACAAATCTTCTTTCTTTTTAGTGGCAAAATTCTTTCAAAGTGTGCTTTTTACATTTTATTTTTTATTTTACCCTTAAAACAGCTATGAATTTTGCTTGCATTTCAGGCGCCTAATTAGATGATGATTTATTTTCTGTCTCCTTTTTAAAGCTGCTTTTATAAAGTATTTATGTGACACTGTATTGTAATTGCCTGAAATTCCAGTGCCTGGTTGGGTGATGATCACTTCTTGTCACCTCCATAAAAAAATGTTAAGATGTATGGCACAGCTGAATTGCTTGTATTATTTTTTTTTTTAAACTCATCAGTGAATCAGTCACATCAGTAAATATTTTTTAAATGTAGCATTTGTATTGCAACCATATGGTGGCCACATTGTGGCAGTCTATTTTTTTTTATTTTCCTTTCCTTTTTGTGGCATATGCTTGCAGTAAAACTAAAAAAGAAAGACAAAAAGAAAAGAAACTAACCATTGCACTAGCATGTCAAGAAAAGACCTCTTGTCTTTGCCAGTGCTTGTTTTAATTGGGAATAGCTGGCTTCTGTATTCCACACACAGCTGTGCTTTTCAAAAACATTGTTACTATGCCCATAATTAAATATACTTCTTGCACTGGTTTGGTCCTGGTCTCTCGCTTTTTCTCATCGTTACTGGACTGTTTTACACTGATTTATACACTAAGGTAAGTATGAGCTAAAAATACTGCACGCATAATAGTGACCTTACAAAGGAATAGTACTGTGATGTACATGACAAGCTGAATCCTGGTGCAGGGGGTGATTCTGTCTGGTTTCCACCTATGCCCTTACTTTATATCATTACAGAAAAGCCAGACAAATTACAGGTTTCATTGCAGTTTTTTTTTTGTTGCTTTATTGAAGATATCAGTTGTGATTTGCACCACCTAGCTGTACCGGAATGCAAGAAAATAAGTGGGTTTTACATTTCCCACTTGGGTGAACTAACAGCATTTAAAGCTTAACACAATGCTTTGCTCCTCCATGGCACATCCATAACAGGCTAAACAGCTAAAGATCCTATTTGACAGGACAATATAATTTTACAGATTTAACATATTTTCGTAGCTTGGTTTTTGAGCAGATGTCATTGCCTCATTTCAAATAAGTATGACCTCTCAGCGTCATCAAAAGGAAAGCTTTTTATTTGACACTGATCTTTCAGTTTGTTCTATTACGACATACAGGGCATAATTCACAAATTGGCTGAGCTTTATCCTGTAGCTTCTCTATCTTTCTATTGTATTCAAGGATTAGGACTACTCTTGGCTTTATGCTAAGAATTCACCAGTAAGTGTGGAGTTCTACAAAATTAAGTCACAGCAACTCCCAACAAAATATTTCTGAATGAGATCAATAGTATACGTATGCAGAAACCTTTAGAATAAAATGTGAGTTTTTTTTTAATTTAACAAAGCATGGATAATTAAATCCTAGAAATCCACCAATGTGATCACTTCCTCAACACACTTTGCATTGCAAAATACATATATAGTGCTTCATACTGATGACATAGCCTGGAAACGCTCTTTGGTGCTCTGGTAACTTGGAGGACGCCTGGATGTGAATGATTGTATGTGATTTTGGTTTAAAGCATTTCATTTGTATGGACAATGTGCCCCAATTGCTGCAGTAAACCTGTATCTGTGCTTAAGTATAAGGTTGTGCAAAAAGGTGTGAAACCAGGTGCAGCGCAAGCAGCTATAGATCCATTTCTTATGAGACTATTCCGTAGATATCAGATGAATGAAACAGCCAGGCTTTACAAAATTGGAGGTGGTGGTAGATTTTTCTTGATTTCACAGGAATAGAGCGCAAAGTCTTGTCTGTCCATGTCTGCGAGATCTCTCTCCAATGTGATACTTTCTGGAAAGAAGAATGGTCAAGAGAGGGTCCACTCTTGTGCATAGCAAACTAATTTGGTAACCAGTGCAGAATTTACATTGAAAGATGGCCCAGTAGCCTTGAGCACTCAATGCGTGCTGAATGTGGATGTAAAGGCATTGAATTAAGCCATAGTCAGCTAGTGTAAGGGGATGATGGCCTGTAAGGGTCCCAAAGAAGTAAGGGGATGATGGCCTGTAAGGGTCCCAAAGAAGTTGACTTTGGTGTTGTGTGGCTGCTATATCCTCAATTCCCAAGAGTGTGCAAAGGAGAAAGCAAGAGGCTTTCTAGGCACAACCTAGACATGAAATCACCAAGATGATTGTAGCTAGTACTCTGAGAAATAGGAAGATGTGGCAAAGAGATTCTATTATGTAGAATTCTATTGAAGAAGTGTAATCTTGATCCCATCTAGAGATAATTTATAAATACATCATACTCACACAAAATCAGCACTCAAATGTACTCTGTCATAACTAAAATACTAAAATGGGTGGAGTAGTTTATACTAAAGGGTGTTTTGATTGAAATATATGTATTTAAAATGTGATTAATAGTTACATGACAATTTATATATTAAAGTGACATGGGAAGAATAACCTAAAATGTCATATTGTGAAATGTTTAATAAGGATGTGAACAACTCATATTTAACAGTTATACATTATTTATAAGTTATTTGAAATAATCATGTGCAAATGCATTTGCTGCGAGATGGTTATGATTCATAGCATTTATTCATGCCTTAAACAACGGCATTATTTTATATGTAGAAGGGTGTACATATTCTGTAAATCTGTGCAAATGTTAACTTAGCAACCAGACCCACAAAAAACCAAAACAAACTCACCTGATATATGCAGTTCAAACAAATTAATTCTCCTCTCTGGACTCTTCAGACCTAACGTCAGATCCAATGGTTTTGCTGTGCAGGACTCCAGTCGGAATGACCACTGGGCAAGGCACCGTCTGGCGGGACAGGAGGGGCAGCTGCCAGTACCAGGAATGCTTCTTGCAGGGATCCCTGATCTGTCAGTCTGACCCAACAATGGTCTCGATCTCTCCCGTCTGCGGAAGGTAATGGCTCACTCACCCGAAGGAGTCCCTGTTCGGGTGCCAGCTGAAGGAAGTTGCCCGATTAGGGTCATTCGGGTCACTCCCAACCACCTCTCTGCCTTCCATATAAATGAAGAGTTGGTCAGACAGTAGAGAATACGAACCAATAACAATTTATTCAAAGTACACTCAGAGCAGAGCTCTGTCTGTCCAGTCACTAGGAGTGCTGCAGAGGGACCGACATCAGCAAGCGTAGCAATATATGATGTACATTTCAAAACCAATGAAAGCACGCCCACCATGGAATTTTCTGGTGAGATGCAGCTGGACAATAAATTACAAAGGAGTACATTTTGATTCTGAGGCTGGGCACACACTATCTGCTCTTCAAGGTCAACCTGCCTGTGCCCACCGCTAGACATGTGGGAGAAGGCCTACATCTAACAAAAAGATATTCGATTATAAGAGAAGTGTATTCATTAGTGTAGCAAAATTCAGCTCCGAAGAAACATAATCTAGAGAAGGCCATTTCTCGGAAATGGCAAAGGTTTGGTTTTAATCATGATACAAAATGGCACCTATACACAAAATGGCACATCAAATGTTAACTCATATAAAACAATGTGAAAGCATGATTTTTATTCCATCAGGTTATTCCATCATGGCTGCTGATAAAACCATTAATCACAAAAACTGAACATTTTTCAAAAGGCTGATTTTTGGGATGCAAGCATTATGAAACTGATTTGCATGAATGTCTTTCTATCTGTTATGTAGGAGATGTGTGTGTTCTTTTACTACTTTCGGTGAGTGCATGCATTGCTGTGATTTGTTATAGGAGATGTGGTGCCATCTACTGACATGCAAGGGAACTTTCCTTTTCATAGAAGTAGGCTTTCCGATTTTGAGGCAAATAAAATTAACTGGATAACAGCAGCCATTAATGTACCATGGGAAAGATGCATGTCGCCTATATACACCGACCCCTGTCTCTACTGTCGCCTTGTCACGTTTTTCCGCCAAAATCAAAGTATTCAAGGATGGTGCTCAGTCTCAATATTGTATAATTGGATTAATTACTGACAATGAGTAAAAAAACTCTACACACTGCACCTCCTGTTTTCAACAAGAATTTCCAACACACTTATGTTTTCTCTGCTTTATTTTTATCAACAATAAAAGAAATTCAGCGGCATCAGCAATGCCTTGTCCCCCAAACATTTTCTTTTACATAAGAGTAAGTATAAGTAGTTTATTAGTCAATTTAAACCAGAAAAATTACAAAATTTATGCTTTTATAAAACATTTAAAAAGGATGTGAGAGTTTATCATATATCAAAGCAACTATCGCGCAACCTAATTAGGAGGCGGTCTCAATATTTACCACCTGGCCTTTTTATTACAAAATAGAAGTTACAATATACGAAAAAATTAAAAAGGATTAGATAAATTTAACAAACCACAACACCTTCTTACAGATGTGAAAATTATTTGTCATAAGCCAGGTTTTTTCCTAAGTACAAAAATATATATACTTGACTGTGCGGTTAGTTGTATTTTTACCAATAAAATACCAGTGCACAAAACTCTACTGCATTTAACTTAGGTGCGTATGACTACAGGGCAAATAAAGTGCAAATGTGCAAATAATAACTGCGTGTTAGGCAAATATTTCCATAACTTGATAGGATAAGGAACAGCTTCTATCACTTTCCCCAGCAGCCACCCTTACACATCAATTTTCCCAATCACGATTATTTACATAACTTGACAGGATTGACTAAACCTTATATCGAATTCACTTAGCGCATGTATCAGCGTGTCGATGAAGCCATCAGGTGCTTATCAATTCACTTCACTGCCTCCCCCAAGTCCACCCAGTATCTGACCTGTGCTCCTTTTAGGTTTTTAAAGACGGCCAGGAACTGCACTAATCTAATTTTAAACCTTATATTTCTTGGGTCTAGTGTCTCCATTAGTGGAGTTCTGCAAGACCTGACTGCCATATTGATAAACTCTCTTCTTAATAGACATCTTCACTGATTAACCAATACTGGGCAGCTGCTGATAAGGTGCTGTAGGGTCTCGATCCCCTGATGGAATAATCATCAGTTCATATCTTCGCCTAGGACACCTATTCTCCATTTGGGTAGGAGATCTAGTGTGGGTATCTCACCAAGTTTGAAAGCCAGGAATGAAGGTTTAACCTTCCAATGGTAAGGGGCTGAAAGCAGTAGTGATTCTCTTAAAATTTATATGATTTCAACACCAGTCACCCATGGAGACACCTGATCAGCCTTTCTTTATCTGCAGTCTAGCTTTACAATTTAATCAACTTATTTACCTTTTTCTTGATTGTTTGCCCAGAGATATTAGAGTTCCACAGATCACCAAATTCTAGCATCTCAATATTGTTCTCACTGTATTTCTTGTAGGCGCCATTCCCCTGTTAATATTCAGACCAATTTTGATTAGACAGTGTAGCATCAGCAGCTGCACACAGTTTGTAACAGAACTTTACAGGTGCCTGCTTTGTCAGTGAAAAGCCCAACAGAACTTGCGCAGGCGAGGCCGATCTAGGTAGCCGGAAGATTTGTTTGTAACATCTTATAACTAGTTTAGTTAATTGAGTAATGTAGCCTCAGTACCTAGCATAATCTCTGATCCATAGGCAAGGGTTGGCCTACATTACTGCTCCCAGGGGTCTCAGATCATGGCCTCGGATGAATCTTGCCAGTGATGAAAATGCATAGTTAATTACCTGTGCTTTACCCTAAATTACTTATTCTGAGATGCAAATGTGCCCTTGCGTCTATTTTATGCCCTAAGTATAGATAGGTGGCTGCCTCCTCAATTTTGTTTCCACTGAGATGCCATTTGCTAAATTTAAAAGCCATCAAGTTTGGTTTTTCATAATTTACTTTCAAGCCATTCTTGTCTGCACATTTTGAGGCAACATCGACATTGCCTATCAAAAAATCTTTTGGGCCCTTGCCTGTCGCGGGTACTTGGGCCACCCACACAAGTGAGGCACCATTTTTATCGGGAAACCTGGGGAAACGCTGGGTAGTAGGAAATTTGTGTGAGCCTGGTGATGCCACACTTTCCCACACAAAAATGTGTGAAAAAACTGATTTTTTTCAGCTAAAATTGAGGTTTGCAAGGGATTCTGGGTAAGGGGAAGTTGGGGGATCCATGCAAGCCATACCTCTTTGGAAGCACCCCGGTGTCACCTTTCAGAAATGTGTGGGCTTGGTAGGTTTCCCTAGATGGCCGGCGAGCATGGGGCAAAAAACCCAGGTCACCCCCCTTACAAAAGCAGGTGGTTTTGAGATAGGCAATTTTGATGTCGCCTCACTAAGTTTTGGTCCCTTGCCTGTCGCAGGTACTTGCGCCTCCCACACATGTGAGGCACCATTTTTATCTGGAGACCTAGGGGAATGCTGGGGGATAGAAAATTTGTGTGAGCCCAGTGATGCCACACTTTTCCACACAAAAATGTGTGAAAAAACTGTATTTTTCAGCTAAAATCAAGGTTTGCAAGGGATTCTGGGTAGGGAAACGCTGGGGGAGCCATGCAGGCCATACCTCCCTGGAAGCCCCCGGGTGTCTAGTTTTCAGAAATGTGTGAGTTTGGTAGGTTTCCTTAGATGTACGACGAGCACAGGGCCGAAAACCCAGATGAACCCCCTTGCAAACCCAGGTAGTTTGGAGATAGGCAAATTTGATGTCGCCTCACTACATTTTTGGGCCCTTGGCTGTCGCAGGTACTTGGGCCTCCCACACAAGTGAGGCACAATTCTTATCGGGAGACCTGGGGGAACGCTGGGTGGTAGGAAATTTGTGTGAGTCCGGTGATGCCACACTTTCCCACACAAAAATGTGTGAGAAATGTGATTTTTTCAGCACAAATCGAGCTTTGCAAGGGATTCTGGGTAAGGAAACACTGGGGGATCCACACAAGCCATACCTTTCTAGAAGTCCCCGGGAGTATAGTTTTCAGAAATGTGTGGGTTTGGTTGGTTTCCTTAGATGGCCGCCGAGCACGGGGTCAAAAACCCAGGGGACCCCTCTGGCAAAACCAGATCGTTTTGACAAAATTAGTTGTTTAGTTCTGCAGCGTGACAATTTTGGCACAATATTGCAAGGAAAATGTGACAGACAATGTGAGGTTTGCAGGACATTGTGGATAAAATAACTTGTTAGATTCACAAAAGAGACATCACCATGTACTCCCATGGGTTTTCAACAATATCTGCAGTTGGTAGGTTATTCTTAGGTGGAATGTACACCTTGGCAGAGAGACTAAAAAGACAAAGATTCCTGCACAGCCATCGATTCCTCAAGCACACACACATACTGGTTGGATTTGGCATGAGGGTGAATTATGGTTCAGTATATAACATTTTATTAACAAGAGATTTCACAAAAATGAAATGCACTGTCAATTAGATGGACAATAAAATCTAACCAGTGACTCGCAGCTCGTGAGCTGTAAAGCCACTTCAAGGCACCAACCGCTTTACAGGCCATTCACACACCTTTCATACTTGATACACAGAAGACCATTCACACTACCAGGCACGAAAATAACACATCAGAACATTCACAAAAAGGGACAAGGGGCACCCTGCTTCAAAAATACAAAAAAGACAAATATTACTGCACAGCCATCTATTCCTCAAACACACACACGTACTGGTTGGATTTGCCACAAGGGTGAGTGATGGTTCAGTAGATACAATTGTATTAGCAAGTGATTTCACAAAAATGCAATGCAATGTTAACAATCGAAAGGACGAGAAACTGAACCATTGACTCACAGCTCATGAGCTGTAAAGCCATGACAAGGCACCAACCTCTTTACAGGCCATTCATACACCTTTCATACGTGTGACACATACAAAACATTCGCACCGCCAGCCACGGGCCCATCACATTACAACACTTCCACCAGCAGACAGCGCCATTCAAGGGCCCATCACTTTCACACGCCCACATTCCTGACACAGCAACTACACAAACTGATGGATTGCATGGAGAGGTGCTCAGCTAGCAGTGTGTGTAGTGACCAGCATCAAGTCACTACTCACACACCGCCAGCCAAGCGCCAGTCCACGCACACTGCCAGCCAAGCACCAGTCCACGCACACCGCCAGCCAAATGCCAGTCCACGCACGCCTCCAGCCAAACGCCAGTCCACGCACACCACCAGCCAAGCGCCAATCCACGCACACCGCCAGCCAAGCCCAGGTACAAACACACTGCCAGTAAAGCGCCAATACAAACACACTGCCAGCCAAGAGTCAGTACAAACACACCACCAGCCAAGCGCCAGTCCACGCACACCGCCAGCCAAGCAACAGTCCAGGCACACCGCCAGCCAAGCACCAATCCAAACACACCGCCAAGCAAGCGCCAGACCACACACACCGCCAGCCAAGCACCAGTACACACACACCACCATCCAAACGCAAGTCCACGCACACCGCCAGCCAAATGCCAGTCGACACACACTGTCAGCCAAGCGCCAATCCACGCACACTGCCAGCCAAGCGCCAGTACAAACACTCTGCCAGCCAAGCGGTAGTACAAACACACTGCCAGCCAAGAGTCAGTACAAACACACCGCCAGCCAAGCGCCAGTCCACGCACGCCACCAGCCAAGCACCAGTCCAGACACACCGCCAACCAAGCACCAATCCAAACACACCGCCAGCCAAGCGCCAGACCACGCACACCGCCAGACAATCGCCACTCCACGCAAACCGACATCACATTTAGGATTTTGTTTATATACATAAGAAAACACAAACAAATTTCAAATTAATACAAATCTACTAACACAACAACTAAAACTAAATACACTACACAAATGCCAACCTTAAAACTGAACAAAAATTATTAAACAATAGAGGCCAGTCAGTTCACTTTACCACTCATGGATGCTCCCAAAAATTATTTTGTGTGTGGTACATTCTAAAACAAGCAGGCACGCACAGCCCAGGGTTAGAAGGACACTCGGGCAGTACATACAAACCTCCTTCTTCATACCTCTTCGCCAACAGACTCTACATCTCCTACTGGGAAATTCTTTTGAGGATGTAGAAGGAATGTGATCAGGAAAGTGGCGATCTTTCAATCTAGCAACATCCTCCACCACTCCAACTCTAGGAACACCTGCCTGTTCCACTAAAACAAGGCTGCCTATTACAGACTCCTGAAACTTTACAAAAGTCATCTTTGACTCAGGACAAGATTGCTGGCATACAACAAAAGCATTAACGGTTGCCAAGTGGAAAACATGGATAGCCAACTTCTTGTAATAAATGTAAGCCTTACGAAGAGCAGCATACAGTTTCAACCTCTGATCTACTCTGTCAACACCACCCATGTGCCTAATATAGTCTAAAATGCACACAGGTTTGCAAGCTTCAGCAACCTCGCCCCAAACAGTCACTGGTTCAGTGCTTTCTTCATGGATGTAGACATCTTTCCTGTCTGAAAACTTCACAACTAGAAGCTCCTCGCAACGCAATGCACTGCACTGTCCCCGGACAAGCTTTTGACAAACAAGTTCTTTTGGAAAACCTTTACGGTTATAGCGGATTGTGCCACAAGCAACAGTGTCCACTTTGGCCAATTCCCTGGACAACTGCACACCAGTGTAGAACTTATCTACATATAAATGATGGTCTTTGTTAAATAATCCTCTACCAAGTTCACACACAATTTTCTCAGTCACTCCAAAAGTGGACGGACAACAGGGGGTTAATCCTTGATTCCTTACCGGTGTACACCCTGAAATTAGAGACATATCCAGTCCCACTGTCACACAGCATATGCAGCTTAATTCCATAGCGTGCGCTCTTAATAGGAATGTATTGCCTAAAAACCAAGCGGCCCTTGAACAACACCAAAGACTCATCCACTGCAATTTCTTTCCCTGGAGCATAGATCTCAGAAAATCGATCAACAAAGTGATCAATGACAGGCCGAATCTTGAAAAGACGGTCACAATCAGGGTGATATTGTGGCAAAGCTAAACCATTATCGACAAAATGCATCATCCGAAGCAGAAGCAAATACCTATAACGACTCATGACTGCCGGAAAAATAGCGGTTGCCATCAAGGGACTAGTAGACCAATATGAAGCCATTGATGGCTTCCTTAGCAAGCCCATCAAAAAAGTTAAACCCAAGAACTTCTTCATCTCTTTTAGATTTGTGGGAGTCCACCATGTAGCTGTAGAGTGGGGCACTGTTGTCCCTCAAAAACTGTTCGGCATACAAATTAGTCTGCTCAACAATCTCTGCCAAAAACACATCATTCATAAACAACTGAAAAAATCTATCAGCAAAAAGTTTGCAGTGTTCACCCTACACCCTGGAACACCAGTAAAGTCTGGCAATGCCGGCTGTACCATGCCTGGGGCAACCCAGAGGTTAGCACTTTCAACTGGAAGCTTTGCAGCCCCAGGCTGCCACCCAGCTGACTCTTGACTCACTTTACCAACGGGAAGTCTTGCAGCCCCAGGCTGCAACCCAGATGCCTCTTGTCTCACTATACCAACGGAAAGTCTTGCAGCCCCATGTTGCAGCCCAGATGCCTCTTGTCTCACTATACCAACTGGAAGTCTTGCAGCCCCAGGCTGCAGCCCAGATGCCTCTTGTCGCACTATGGGCACATCAATGTCCTCCTCTAACACAGGCACTTCATCCGCACCAAGAGTAGCTTCATCTGCACTGAGAATATCTTCATCATCGGATGATGCCATGTGGAGAGAAAACTCACTGCCTGAATCTTCCCCTCCCACCTCTGCCTCAGAATCAGAGTCAGTTTATGGACCATGGTCAGAGGAAGAATCAAAAAGCATTCCTACAGCCTGCTGAGCTGTAATCCGGCGGCTAGCCATTATCTTTACTAAGAAAGGAGACTGCACAAACAAGTCAACAAACCAACAATGTGCAAAGTAAGTAAAAAATGTGTGCCTTTATCACAAAGATCTATATACTCAAAAACTATACAGTTCACTTACAAGGGACAGCTACATTCACCAGCACCTACTCTGCAAAGACACTGCAAATAGTCAACGATATCCCACTAGAAAGAAGAAAAAAACCAATCAATGAACCCAGAGGGGGCAGAATCTACTGATTTATAATTTATGGCCCAAGGAAGCGACCCTTGCCCAAGGGATCGCTTCCGGTTTTGATTAAAAAAAACCCTGGCTTCAGTGGGCTTTTTTGCCCTCCCTGGGTCCAGAATCAGCCAAGAAATGGCCGATCCTCCCCCGGGGGGGCAGAATAGTCTGAATCAATATATGCCCCCCAGGAAGCAACCCTTGCCCAAGGGGTCGCTTCCTTTTCACTAAATAAAAGCATCCCTGGTGTCTAGTGGGGGCATTCCTGGTGCATGATCGCAACGTTGTGCGTAATCGTGCACCAGGAATGCCCTGCATTGGGACAGCAGGGGAGAGGAAACACTGTTTCCTCCCCCCTGATGCCTCAAGGCACAAAGAAATGCTCCCCCTGCCCCACCAGAGGCCCAAACCTACCTCTTTTTCCTGGACGTGCTGGAAACAAATGGTTTCCAGTGCGTCCAGTGTTTCCTGATGACGTTGGCGTGCACTGTGCGAGCTGGTGTCATGGGGAAGCATGGGTGGGCTTGGGGGTGGCAGTGGCTGTTTGTGGGGGCAAGATTGATGCCCAGGGGGGGGAGCACCAGCTCTCCCCCCGGGGCTGTCTGATGACTGAGCGGTTCCCTCATCAGCACAGCCCAACCAATGCTGATGACGGAACCGCTGTCATCAGCATCGAAGGGGTTAACCTAATGGAGCAGCGGGATTAAGTGCGGCGGTGGTCAGTCAAAGTGAGTGAACACACTGATATAGTACAAAGAAGATATTTTATTATATGTCTTGCCAACCAGAGTGTTTAGTGACACTCTTCAAAGACCCAATGTGGCGCTGTGTAATCTATTCACTGCAGATTTTAAGCGGAAATCCATGCTGAGCACTGCAAATGTAAACATTTAACTCCATTAAACAGTTGTCCAAGTACCTAAATTCGAAATGCAATTCATGCTTTTTGTACTGAAAATATTTAGTAAAAATAAAAAAAATGTATTTAATTCAGCTGTTTGTGTGTAGTCCTCAGTATGAATATCAGTCTTGCCCTGATTTAAGAATGATATTTACATTTCCCATGATCCCTATGGAGCAGTGGTATTTATACTTTATAACCGGCCTCCCATGTGTGCTTGGGCCACTTTCTCTCGGAAATGAAGTATTTTCTTTTTTAGTTTGAAGAAAAGAAATCACTTTGTGAAATTTGAGTCCTCTATCATGCCAAGGTCTCCTATCCCCCTCTCCCCCCTCCTCTGTTGGTGCAGGCCACAGGAGGACCGGCTGAAGAGTTTAAAGATCCATTCTATAGAGTTTTACAAAGTTTTACACCCCTCATTAAACATAAACAAAAACAGTAATAAACTCTCCTGCCGAACTCTTGCACCCCATCCTTCGCAATTCTTCTACTATAGATGCCCTAATTTAAAGGTTCTAATGCGGTGTTCTTCCATTAGGGGAAATAGATCCTTTTCTGTGGGGTTCAATCCATCTGTGACCCCCACCCTATTCAACATCTGCACACTCAGCACTGCCCTCAAGCAAATGGCATAGTTTGTTGTCCTGCAATAAAAGTTTCAATTCATGTATGAGAAGTTTGTCAAGACTCTGCCATTTTGGATACTGGTCATCTTTTTTTTTCTTCAAATCCATCACTGTTAATTGTGCAGGGAAAAAAACAGAAGTTTTATTTTCAAGAGTTTGACTAAATCAATCTCATTTCATTGCCGGTCCACGGGAGTGCTTCTGGTGTAATGCATGCATGATGATTTGGCCATTGTGTGCAGAGATGGCCTATTTTTTCACTTCGCACAAATTAATGCTTCATCATTTTGCAGCAAGAACGATCACCTAACAGAAAAGATGAGGTGTACGGTGCCTGGAATCAGATCAGAACTGCACAGTCTTTGCCTGGCAGAATCGGCCCACTAGCCCTTAATCAGTCGGGTCAGGTGACTAAGTGGAATAATGCATCCACTGCAGGGACCTGTGTTCAATCTCGTGGTCACAGATTCAAATCCCGGCGGGTCCCTTCATCCATCTGAGGTCGATAAAATGAGTACCATAGAGTTGGGTAACAATAAACATCTGTTATTCAGCGTCAAGAGACCTATGGGGGATCGTACCCTGTACAAATGCACGTTATTTTTTAATTTTGCTGGTTCCATTTGCATCTTTCTACTCCCGACCCTCCCCCTTCTCTACCTTTTGCCTAATCTTTCCAGCCCATTTTATGCCCCCTCCAATTCCATGTAATTCTGCTTCTGCCACTGTGTCCTTGCTACCCTCCCGTGCCCTTCTCCTGTTGTCATTTACTTTTTCCGGCAGGTTTGAAGATTTTGGCCCCTCACTCTGCCATCAGTTCTTAGAACATCTGCATCTACATTCAACACTCATAAAATACCAGAGTACGAGTCGGGGGTACACCAGGGTGGATGGAGTCCACACTCTTTTTTCACAGTGTGAACGCCGTCCACCTTGCCATGAATTTGAGCCCCACTGAATAATGTGCCCCGTTGCAATTTCCAAACACCAGGGCATTTTCAGCTGCGATTGCACTAAGGCCCACATGCATCAAGCATTTTTGGAGTCGCAAACGGTGCGATTCCTTAAAATCGGCCGTTTGCGATTCCAAAAATGCTTTTTGAGATGCGTCATGCTTTTTTAGAAATCGCAACTTTTTTGCGACTTCTAAAATTGCGATAGCATTTCAGAAATCGCAATTTTGCGATTTCTGAAATGCTATGCATCATTTGATTTCAAATTGCGAAATTTGAAATTGCAAGTGCAAATTACCACGAAGTTGAACCTCGTGGTAATTTGCGACATTGTTTAAAAATGCAAAAAATGCATTTTTTAAACTGTTAAATTACAGACACACATGTCCTTAGGACATCTGTGTATGTAACTTATAGGTAAAAGTGCATTTCATGGGTGCAGGGGGGGGGTCATTGGACCCCCCTCTCCACCCTTGAAATGCTTTTGTTGAATTGCGATTTCGAATTGCGAATTCGCAATTCCCATTCATTCCTATGGGCATTTCAGCCCATAGGAATGAATGGGAATTGCGAATTCGCAATTTGAAAATCGCATTTTTTATGCGATTCGGTAAAAATAGCGATTTTTACCGAATTGCATAAAAAATGCAAAAATATTCATGCATAGGCTTTTGCGATTTCTAATTTCCGAATCGCTATTTTTCGCAAATTAGAAATCGCAAAAGCCCATATTGATGCATGTGAGCCTTACTGCTTTCCTTCTACAACAAGCAACAACATGAAGGCAGGGACAGAATGGGGCATTCTGATTTAAGACTCCTGCTGGGCCCATAACAAAGGCTGAATTTGAGTGGTCATAAGGCCTCCTTTTTTTTTAGTCTCTTGGCTGGAAGCAGCCAGAAGCCTCAAGCGCGATGCAAATGAAGCAGAGGGGAAACAACGGCTCACACCTTGTTAGCACTCCACACATGGTATACACCTGTTACATCGCAACTTTTACAACTACCTACTATTACAACGCAACTTTTACAATGCATACCATTACAACGCATTGCGCTGGGGGGCGCTCTAGGATAGGGAATAAGTATAATTTACTATCCAACACCTTCCCTAGTGTCCACGGGGACTGGAGTTAGAATAATAAATTATACTTACCACTATCCAGCACCTCAAAGCGCTATGCGTTGTAATGGTATGCGTTGTAATGGTCGCGTTGTAATAGTAGGTAGTTGTAATGGTATGCGTTGTAACATGGTACATCCCAAGAAAGAATAGTGGTACTTAAATTATTTTAACGCCACCTCAGGGGAAGTAAGCTCTAAATAAATGCAATTTGTTTGTTGTAAATACTGGGAAAGACCAACCCATCTGATATTCTTACAGTGCATGCATATCTCCTAAACAGGTGCTGAACAAAGTGAAAAGCTGCCTCACTTAAGTATGTGTGAAGGATGTATTTAGAGCTTACTTCCCCTGAGGTGGCGTTAAAATAATTTAAGTACCACTATTCTTTCTTGTATAGCCCGACTCATTCCAATGCAGCGCTTTACAGCAAAATGTGCATATTACATATACAATAAATTAAATGTTTGTAAATGACTGTACAGGATGTGTTACATAAACCTGGGGAATTGCAAGGTGTAGAAGTCACATATCATCTTCCATAGCTCACTGCGCTATTCTCCTCGCAATGCACTCAAACGTACACATGATAGACCTGTTAAACATATTTGTGAGGGTTCTAGATCTGATGTCACTACTTGTGATGCCACTTCCTATAAAGTCGTGGCTTGTGATGCCACTTTCTATGATGTCAATTCCTATAAAGCCATGTGTGATGTCATGTGCTGTGATGTTGTGCGCCGTGATGTCATGCGCCTTGATGTTGCACACCGATGTGGCACGTGATGTCGCGCGCCATGATGTCACTTGCATACCGCCTAACTTGGTTAGTCCCCCCACTTCTTTTTTTAGGACTTTCGCCACAATCCCTCGTCACCTCTGCCTACATGTTTTGAGCCAAGAATAACACTGGGGTTCTGTTTCCACCACTGTATACGTGGGGCTAACTGCTCACCTTTGCATATTCTCGCAAAGTGGTGTCACACTGGGCTCTTAACCCACCAGGTCACATCCTCCTATCCTTGAGAGTGGCCCAGGAGAGGGCATCTGTGGAGCTCTTAAGTCTGAATGGAAGTGGTCACTGTTGTTTCAAGTTCATTGCTTAGATATGTGAGAACCTCATACTTGTTTCCTTTGATGATAGTCATCATGCTTAGGAAGTTGACGCTACGAACACGCACACATTACAGTTGTGATTGATTGAGTGCCAGGATAATATGCTACATTGCTAAATACTTGTAAGGTCCCAAAGGCAAGGCCAATTACATATCAAATGCTTGTTTGTAAAAGTACCCCCTATCACGCTTTCTTTCTAATGGCAGCTGCACACCTTTCTTTAGACACGCCATTAAAGTGAAAGCGCGGCAGGGGCGCTTTTACTAACAAGTATTTGCAATGCAATAGATCTCGCATTTAGGAGAGTTTGAGCTATTAGCATTTTAACTGACAATGGGCATTAAGCATCAACGTAAAAACTGGTCGCAAACGGGCAGATTCACAGAATCTGCCCATTTGCGACCAGTATTTTTGCATTTGGGATGCATCATCCCAAATGCAAAAATCGCAATTTAAGTAATCGCAAAATTTGAGATTTAAGTAATCGCAAAATTTGAGGTTAATTAAATTGCAATGGCATTTAAGGAATCGCAAATTGCAATTCCTTAAATGCAAGACATTATCCCCAAAAAATGTGTGATTTCGGAAATAAGATTAGTAAATTACCATCAATTCCAAGTTGATGGGAATGTGCTAAAACTTTGAAAAATGCACAAAGTGCATTTTTCAAAGTTCCAAGTTGCACACATACATGCCCTTGGGGCACGTGTGTGTGCACCATGTGGTCCCATGCCAATTTCTGGGGTGCATCAGGGTGTTCATTTGGCACCCTTGAAATTGCAGGCGGGAGGATTTGACCTAAGAACCACCATGCCGGGAGGACTCTAGGATCGAGGGCATTAGCCAAGACTAGAAATGTTTTAATTTTGAAAAAGTAATTTTTAAATTTTCGGACACAGTACACATCTGGAAATGAGAATTGCCAACGTGATTTATTCCATTTAGCCTTGAGAAAGCCCCGGCGCAATTCGCCAAGAGGGGGTGAAACACGTGTCGGCTGTCTTTGTTGTATGAATTAAAATAAAGAAATTTTGCTACAAACAGAAATGTTTCTGTCCTCCATACCATGAGCTGGATAAAACGGATATTAATCCTGGGAAATTGAATAAATTATATGTGGAGATCACACTTACAATCTTTTCAAAACTGTTCCCTTAATTTGAAGCCCAAGAGGTCCAGAGCTTCGAGTGTGTCTCCACCCACGGATCAATTATACTTATTCAAGTGTTGTCCAAAGCCTTAAAACCCTTGGGCCTTTGCTACTCTTTCTGCAATTTGCGAGTACCTATTTGGTACTCGTAAATTTCGAAAGCAATTCCCATTCATTCCTATGGTCCACTAGGCCCGTATGAATGAATGGGAAGCAATTTATTAATTGTGATTCACAATTTGCGAGTTGCAATTAAGGAATTTGTAGGAATTGCTAATATTTTAGCAAAACCAACATGCATAGGCTAATTGTGAATCCTTAATAGCGATTCCTTAATATTCGCTATTAGGGATTCACAATCGCCAAGCTTGATGCATGTGCCCCAATGCCTTTTATTTATCTGTTTTCAAAACCAACACATAAATAAAAGACAATTTAATTTACACTGCCAGACCTATTGCATTGGAAAACAAAACTAGCTATGTCTTCTCCACCTGTTTTAGCTTCCCTTCCTCTTTTACATGTGCTAATGAATTGGTGTAAGAAGACATATTTTTTGTCTATTATTACGTAGTTGCACTCTTTGTTATCTCTTAACACTTTACAGATTTGTATCAGTGTTTTTTTACCATAAAACAAATTGAATGAAACTACTTGAGTTTCCTTGAATACATCACTGCGAGACTTTATTTACTGATCCTGCTACTTTTGTTAGTCTTTAACTAGAAAAGTACCGGTACAGGACCCTATAAATCCATTCTATCCTTGTCACGCGAGAGTGCTGCGCCAATACGGCTGTTCTTAGTATGTTGACATACTGCTCTGAGCTTTGGCATTAAAATATAGTCTCGTGGTTTGAACACCCGCTGGCTAGTCTCAGCAATAAAAATATTTTAGTACTTTAAGTCTATGATGCCTGTGCTTCAAAAGACTGCAACTAAAGTTGGGGGTGTCATGAAAGGAAGATTTCTATGGAAATGTTTTTCTATCCAATACACTGTCATTATTTTTAGCATCTGATTTCAAATTGTATTTCTTTCAAATGTACCTTATTGGTTTAATTATGCTCTGATTGATATTAAGAAAGTAGCTTGCGATGGTCCTCCAATATTGAATTGTCGTATTAGTTTTATTTACATTAACTAGCATAGTGTTCACCACGTGTTAGGGTGATGGGAATTGTTGGGGCAGTCAGCACACCGCACTCCTCTTCCTCCAAATGTGGCTCCAATTAAATTGTGGTGAAACTACAATTTTTATTCACCGTGGATCTGATTCACAAACATTTGCACACCTAAGTTAAAATGTGTGTATAGTCACAATCCTGACCCACTGCCAATGGGAGTCATTGAACCCTTGAGATGCCAAGGTAGCCCACCTGGGTCACAGTTTTCTTTCAGAGGAGTCTGATTAACTCTTTTCTCCAGAATGCAACGCCCTTGTCACAGTCTGCAAGTTTTGACCAGGTACTTTGCTCTAGCAGAAAACCTCACGTATTTACTTCAACCAGACCTGGAAAAATAGTACCAGTAAAAGAAGAAGTGGGGAATAGAGTTGACATCTCTGACTTTTAAACTGATTTTCCTCAGTGCTAAGAATTAGGATAGGAAAGTTAGGTGCTTCATTTGAAGGGTAGGAAAAGGCCATTGTGAAGGTAATATTTGCAGACGAGGGGTATATTTATAAGAACTGTCACACTGCTGTTTTGCAGCAATAGTGCATCAAAATAATTACTGCCGTGGTATGACAAATTCCAACACCATGTTTGCTTCATATTTACAATACGGTGCACTATGGCATTAGGAAGAAGCCTGTATCGTAAAAACTGATGCTGTTGTGTGCGCCGGGTCTTTTGGAAATTTGATGTTATACTGCAAAAGAGATGTTCAGCCAATTAGCGTCTGGAAAATAGATGCTAGCCATCCAAGAGTCACTTTTTTGTGCCAAGCGGGGGAAAAATTGGCCCTACTTGAAAAAAAACTGGTACACTGGCCTGAAATCAGCAATGGAGCAGCCAGCAGTAAGCACGGTCCAGAACAACAACCCAAGCAACCCCATTACCAGCCAGAGTCCTAGGGGAAGAGAAAGAGGAAGTGCACGTTTAGTGAGGAGTAGAATGAGATCTTGACAGCAGAACATTGTGGACAAGGTGAAAAGCATTGCTGAAGTCAAGAGACTGCAAAAAGCTGAAGTCAAGAGACTGCAAGAAGTGCTGGCATAATTGCAAGCACAGGACAAAAGAGAAACTGGCAACCAATCTCAAGGCAGCATTGCAGACCTGAGGTGGTGGTCCATAATCCAGAAGGAGCTGGATCCCTTGGAGGAGCAGGAGTCCGCTGTCATCTCAGAGAAGTCGGTGGCACGAGTTGTGGGACAGGACAGTGCTGGCTATGATGAACTACAAAAGCAACAGGATAAGTTGCAAAATGGGAAATGTGGGTAACTAGGTCATGTTGTGCACTGCAGGCAGCAATGTCCCAGGGCTCTGTAGCCCTAACTCCCGGCCAAAGGGTAGTATGCTGGCTCATCTGTGGTAAAACAAAACATAAATGGAAGGCTTGTGTGCATTTTGACAATATTGTGGCTTAGGACAGCGTCACAAGCCTCCAAGCTGTGTTACCCTACATCAAAACAAAAGGGCAGGAATGTGCTGTATTTACAAGATAGAGCTCACTCCCATACTTTCTGCCAGAACCGGTGCAAAAACAGCAGCCGCCCGCCAAAGCAGGCACCCTTGAACCATGGTGCAAGGGTACCTACATTGGGGCTAACCAGCCTATTATGCACAAGCACAGAGGAAAGCATAGGGATGCATTTATTGTTGTAAACACAGTGAATCCCTTCATTTTCCTAATGATACTGCTTGGCGCAGCAATATGTTTTGTGGCATGGTATGGATTTCTCAGAGAAGAAACAACCCACCTGAGGGGTGAGGGATGGGGGGAATTATGGGCCATGGGAAGTATCTACACAGATGGACATTTCAAGAGCCCTGTCCATAGTTGACCATATTAAACTCCATTGCACAAAGTTGTCCTGGAATGGAGGGTTAGAGCACACAGGCTTTAGCTGCCATGGTTGAGACCACCTGACCTACTCTTATCTACTAAATCTGACTGGGTGTGGCTGTGAATGCAAGTGATATACCCAGAGGGCCATGGGGTATAGTATACAATGAAATGGCGCAGCACGTCACTGCAAACAATTAATCTACGCTGATCTGTGCCATTTAAAAAATGCAGGGATGCGGCGTAGTTACAGGCATACATGCCACCCCTGTGCTCACTCCTGCTCCTTTGCAAAAAGATCAGCCGTGCGCTAATGCATGCACCCTTGCATCATGCTGCATAGGTGCTTACATTGCAGGGAAGATTGTTTATGTGCAGGAAGGTGTTGCAGAAATGATTGTTTATGTGCAGGAAGGTGTTCCTTCCTGCACCACAACAATCAGTCCTGTGATGCAAGCACCCTTAAACCATGGTGCAAGGGTACCTGTGTTGTTGCATGGCTTTTTGCACTGGCACAGGGGTGAGCACATGGGTGGCACGTATTCCTGTAAATACGGTGCAACTAAGCATGGGCGAATTTTGCGAATCTCGCGTTCGCGAATTTTGCGGATTTGCGAACTCGCAATCCGCAAAATCCGCGAATTCTCGCGAATTTGCGGATTTATTTTTTTTGTGTTTGCGCGGGTTTCTGCCAGTTCGCGAGGGTTTTGTACACTTTCGCAAATTGCAAACTTACCTGTCGGGTCGCAAGTTTCGCGAACTTGTTGTTTCTACGTGTCCAGCCTGTTTGGGACACTCTTCTTCATCACTACCACTCTCTGTCACCACTGCCACTCTCTGACTACTCATGCCACCCTCTGGCCCACCCATGCCACCCTCTGTTTCATCACAGCACCCTCTGGTTGTCCAGTCAGTGTACATTATTGTGGCAACGCAAGCACACCTTCCCTGCCTCAAGTGACCTGAATTAATTTGGGGCTGATTAATGTGTCACAGAATATTTTTTTAGCTGGCACCTGCTTCCTTAGTGCTTCCTGATTAGTGATCTTTTGCACTTGCTAAGTGTTTTCATTGTTGCAAAATTAGTTACAACACCTGCCCTGCCCCAACTGACAATAATGAATTAGGGGCTGATTAATGGATTTGAACTTCCAGCCTGGCTCCTGCTTGTCTCCCTTAGCTGTAATTCAGGACCTTTGTGGCATATGTGTAACTATTCTGAGGTTCAGAGCAGGGTCACATAATAGTTGCAACTGGCAACTGAACTCTGGAGGGGCCCCTCAGGAAGCACTACAGGAAATGGCTACTAATGATGAGCCTGAACTTTTGAACCTGGTAAGTAGTTTCAGTTTTGCTAAGATCGTATTTCTGCAATTTTGCACTTATTCGCGGGGCGCGAAGTTGTACTGGGAAGCAGCGAACTCACGCGAACAGTGCGAGCAGTGCGAGCAAAATCCGCTGCTCGCGGCTTTGCGGATTTTGCGGGAGATTTGCGAATCTCGTGGATTGCGAATTTACCGAAAATCCGCGAGCGAAACGGATTTTCCGCCCATGCTTAGGTGCAACCCTTACTGCACATAAACAATCAATAATGGCATTGTGCTCCTTCTCTGTATGCTGTACAAGGCAGCATACATAGAAAGAGCAAAAAACGAGGGGGAAAAGTATTTCTCCTTGTTGGCTCACTCTAAACCCTCCTTTTGAAAGACGTTAGTTTTTGGTGCAGCCTCAGATTTATTATTATTTGTAAATGTAGGGCAGTGCCAAACAGCAATGGGTGTTGCGTGGGAACCCCTACAGCAACACACATTGCACGCCCCTTTGATGCAGAAAACTGTGACAAAGGGGGAAATGCTTAGTCAAGCATAGTGGCTTAGTGCCACCTTGTAAACATGGAGCAGGGGATTGCGCAAACAGAGTGTTGTAAGAAGTGACGCTCTGGTTGCGCAATGCCCTTGAAAATATTCCCCCACAATGGTATGTGACCTTGGTGGGCTCCTGCCAGTGAAGTGCAAAGTAGGTGCTTGCTGTGCACGTCAAACTGCCACTCTGTCTAAATTGAGTGACATTGGATTGCAAGGAGGTGAGAAGGGACCTGTGTATTGCAAGGTACCCTTACAAATACACATGCACTCTATAACAACCTGCCCTGTTAGTCCATTGGATATGGTCATGCATAATATAGATGTGGTAGGATAATGAGAATCAATGTATGATCTCGGTCCCATCATTGTGTTGCAGTAAGTTGGCTGCCAGGACCAAAGTGGGAACAGCCATAGGAGGCATGTACAAATGCAAGTGAATGGGCCTGATCAAAACGATGTGTGATACCCTTTAGGTAACCAACTGTACTCATGATGAAATGAGATAAACGTCAGTGATCGTAATCTGACTAGTATTATTGTGGGTTTGTAATGCGCTAGAATTGACTCCCGAAGGAGTATCTCTGCGCAGTAGACCGCTGGGGAACCCGTCCTGGCTTTTCCTGTGAGATGGTCCCTACTGGGTATCTCCAAGGTGAAACCAGGCATCCCCGGCGTATGTGGGGGGCTGTTGTGGAGATGAGGCAAGCTAATGCCCAGAGTTGCCGAGTGTGATCCCTGGTTAGAGTAGGCACCGAGGTGAGAATTATCGAGTCCGCTGACCCTGGTCCACGACCCTGCCGTGTCGGGAATTGAACCCTGGTCCCGGGCCGTCCTCTGCTCCCGGGTCTGCCGCCTCTAACCAGTGAGCCACACCAGTATGACAGGGCCCATTCACTCAGAGTAGGCACACAGTGGTAGTGAGAACAATGCTGAGATCCAGTCATCTGAAAGGGAACCACAGTGGAATTTGCAATCCATACCTTTGCATAACATCTGTCCTATGCATCAATGAGGAACTGAAAGTGAAGTGTATTGAACCTTGATTGTCAACTGGATTACTCATGTCAAAGCCTAATAGAGATAAGCTGTAGCATTTCTCCATCTAATTGAAGAGGTTGAACCCTCACCTCCGTGCCAATTCAGTGATGATGGCGATAACAACCTGCAAACCATCAACCAGGACACACTCCAAGAACTCCTGGACTCCATCTGGACACCCTCTCTGGAGACGGGGAGGGTCAACAACATCATAGGATCTCTGCATTTCCCACCTACCAACCAACAGGCACCACCTGCCACCTCACCCAGAGCCCTGGACTCCAAGGACCCACAGATTATTTTCCAACATACTGTGGTAGGAGTCCAGGCCAAGATGAAAGAGCAGGTGCGGGTGGGTATGGAGACCATGGTGGGCACCCTAGAGGGATTGTGTGGGTGCCTCAGTCGTAATAGGTCATGAGTCATGAGCATGTACAACTGCCCTGCCAAAGTGGCACCATTAACGTGGCCAACCAGCTGGGGGCAAGAAGAACCATCTTGGAGTTCATGGATCTGAAGCAGGACAACCACTTTGCTGCCATGGTCCCTACCACTGCGCCATTGCTGGTGTTTTGCAAATCCAGAAGATACTCCTCGCAGCTGTGCTGCCTCATGTGTTGGCCCGGATTAATGCTGCAGGCACGGAATCCACATCTTCCGCCCCAGCTGTGTGTGTGCCTTCCTTGACGGTCGGACCTACAACACCCCACTCATGGGAGTCACTGCATACATCAAAGGAGGAAGATATGGACTGCACCTCTTTCACACAAAAAAGGGTCCGGTAGCATTCATTGGTGCCACATACCAAGTATCCCCTTTGCCCAGTGCTTATAAACATGCCAGTGAAAATCAGTTCCCACTGTCCTCATTTTGATTTTGCCCTGTTCACCTTAACCATTTGTGGACTTTTAATGGGATGTATGATGTTACAACGCATACTTTTACAACGCATACCTTTACAACGCATTTTTTACAACGCAACATCCATTACAATGCATTCCATTAAAATGCATGCCAATACAACATATTTTTAAAAACTACCTTTACAACGCATTCCATTACAACACATACTACCTTTACAACGCATACCATTAAAACGCATACCATTACATTGCATGTATGGTAAGTATTGGATAGTGTAGGGGTAAAAATTACTATTCTAACTCCAGGCGGGTGCAACAGTAGGGTAAGTGTTGGCTAGTGTAGGGGTAAAAATTACTATTCTCACTCCAGGGGGTGCAACAGTAGGGTAAGTTTTGGATAGTGTAAGGGTACTATGCGTTGTGATGGTATGCGTTGTAATAGTATGCGTTGTAATGACGTGCGTTGTAATGACGCGCGTTGTAATGGTATGCGTTGTAGTGTCATGCGTTGTAATGGTTGCGTTGTAATGGCATGAGTTGTAATGGATCGTGCATTGTAAAAGTTTTGTTGTAATGGTAGTGCATTGTAAAAGTTGCGTTGTAAAGGTTTTTTCCCCTTTCAATGTGGCATATACTCCATAATGGTATTGTGGTCATCTTCCTCACTGAAGCACACCTAGCATCCACATATCCCATGATATGTGGATCATGTTCGCCCCATGAACTCTGTCTGGACATCCACTGGCTCAAAACTTCTATGGGGGTTGTTGTACTATGAACTGTACTGGTGAGCAGCATAATTATTAGCACATGTGTGTTGTCCGTTTGTTGGATTCTTGAGACCATTGTGCATTTTTTGAGGCAAAGACACCAACTACTTGCCAAAGTGACATGTGCTGTTTGGGGTGAGGAGCAATCATAGAAAGTGAGAGTGAAGCACATTTAGGTAACCCTATGTGTGTGTTGACTAACAAGTGTTTACTCAAGGTTGTAAGCATGAAGTGCAACAGGTCAATGTTAATGGTGAATGAAGTCACACTACAAGTGCCGGTTCATGGATACTAGCAAGCAAACTAAATTGGACTGACAAGAAACACTGCAAGTCTGAGTGTGTACAGGGCAGCCATCAGTGTGTGATTTCAAAAACATTTTATTTAGGGAAACGTTTTGACCACCACATTCCTCCAAAGCATGTTGTATGATGTACCCACACAGAGAAATCATATGTGAATACATGTGTTGCACTGTGCACCATTTCCATCATGATTGCCACTTGCACTGCTCAACAATATGTGTAAATAGATAATGTAAAGCCATGGCCAACCTGACAGACCCCTGTCCATAGGTAAAGCACCAAACTTACACATGCTGCCAAACGCTGCTAGCAAAGACAAATGCATGTAAATAACATTACTTGAGCACACGTGCTAATTCCAACACAGTAAATCATGATGCAGACATGTATGTAGCAAACAATGATATTTACTGTCAACAGAAACATTTACATTTCTAATCCAACCTAACCTACACTACCTTATCCTACATTCTATCTAAAACTGCCACAATGTAACCTAGCGTGCTCTACCTATTTAGCATGACATGATAAACACCAAACTCCCACCCCCCTTAAGACACGTCTTCACACAAGAACAACACAAACTACATCTAAACATGAACTTATTATTCATAGAATCCTAAAAAATCATATATTTATTTGGTACTTTTTGGAATTTTTTATTTTTTTATTTTTTTCCATTTATAACACATCAACCCCTCACCCAAAAAAACCGCAAAGTACCACTACGTACTAAAATTGCCCCCACCCCTACAAAACCCCTAAAACTGCTACCGCTACACTACAAGGGGAAGGGCAGAAAGGCTCCCTGTGGCTAACATGTGGCTAGGGTCTTCCCAGTGCCAACCTTACTTCCTAGGGCAGTGTGATAGCATGGTCCATCTCTTTCAAATGTAACACTGCCCCCAACTTAAGATCTGACAGCTCCTTCTTTATGTCTTGCTCAAATGAGCTAGCCCCTCCTGTGAGCTGAGGTGTGGGGGCTGTTAGTAGTAAGGGTACGCTGGTGGAGGTGCTGTGTACCAGTGCCCAGGACCAGCTCTAGGGCGTGCGGCCGGTGCCACCACACTGGGCACTGACTTTGTGTGGGGATGACTTTTGTGCAAACATATTATAGTTTTAAAGCTCCTGCTGCCACTTTCTTGGTTTCAGGCAACAGTATAAATGTTAAGATATTTCCGGTGAATAATGTTCTTGGAGAGGGATCAGAGTTTTGTCTAGTGGAAGCTTTGGCTCGTCATAAGGTAGTGCAGAGGGTTACAATTCCTGCTACAAAGAATGTGCACTATGAGGATTACAGAGAGCATATAATATGAATAGGTCGGTGGGTTACTGCTTTTGTCAGATAGATCCTTTTGTTACTTGCAGTTTATAAGTTAAAATCCTAATATAGAACGGTGAGCTTTTAACTGTCAATAAAGTGCTGCAAAAAAACTGCAATGTAAAGAAGGGAGCATTATGATTTTTTTCCAGTCTTTCATTTTCCTAATGTTGTGAAAAGGGTTAATTTGGGTAGAAATAAAATATTTTTATAATAGAGAATTCTCAACCATGGTGTTACATTTTGACGTATGAGTTTGCGTTATTCTGGTGTTCTTCCTGAGGTTGTGCATCCTCAACTGCTCTGGTGTCATGTTGCATATTTAAGGAAAAAGAAACATGTCAGTTAAAGTGTGCCTAGGAACAGGTATGAACATCATGAAACAATATTATTTTCCCAACATCAAAGGTAACAGCCCCTACATCCTAAATTAATCTTGCAACTTAGAGTGAGCATACACATGCCTATCATCTATCATCTCAGATTTACTAACGCCAAAGTACAAAGGCATGGCAGCTGTTTCACAATGCAATTACAACACCTTGGTACATCTAGGTATGACTATGTCAGTACATAGTATGCTAAGGAAAAATGCTATTTTTGTATTATTTTACTGAACATTAGTGTGCCTTCTGCATCCTGCAATGGCCTTAATGCCCTTGGCATTTGCCACAGTAAGATATGCAATGTCTGCAAAGTACATGTATTGCCTCACAACATAGTCTATAGCAAGGGCCCATATCAGGACACATTACTAACTATACTGGTACTGGACACTAGGCAAATATTATATGTAACAATTGACATGGGATAAATACCTCACATCACACAGAGACATTGAAACCTCTCTTATCTGAACTATTGTAAGTCCATGGTGGACCATGCCACAGCTCGTTACATGCTTCCAATATCATAGCATGTACATCCACAGCCATGTTCAGATGCGTATTCACTACCAATATTTTCACATAGTCTGCCACTGTGATCATGGCTTCCTTGTCAAGCCTCCATCATGTGGTCCTTCCCAGATTGGCAATGTATGCTCCTTGACATTGGTCAGAGGCTGATACACATGCAACAATTAACATCCACTTTTTCTGACCTATTAACCTATTAACACCATACAAAAGTTTATTTGTGATAAGGATGCACATTGAATCTGGCAATTCACACAGCATCTGACATTACTTTCAATCCTTTCATTACACAATTAGCATTGACAAAGGCGCTCACTGGTGATGTTGGGGTCCTTAAAACCATCGACCTCACCAACTGTGTATGATGGTGGTCCACCTACAAAAGATAAAATGTAAAACAAATCAGTTATCTTAGAACACCTATATTACATGCAACAGAAGCACAGTATATAAATAGGCATCGCTATTGGCTATGTAACCCTTCAGGTTGTTACTAATCAAATGGCCCAGGTAACATGTCTGAATGATACACATCGGTGAGGCAGGATGAAGTGTACATACATGTAATGAGCCAAAACATGCACCTGTTGACCAATTTGCAAAACCAGTTCTTCAATCTCATCACTACTATTTTTCACTATGTATCTGACTTTGATGAGTCTGTCCACCTACATAACTCACATACTATACTCAGTGGGCTTAGCAACAGCAATTCCTTCTTAATTTTGACACCATGAAATGAGTACGCTACATACATCATACATTATGCATATTTGTGCCTCAAGTTAAGGGAGTTCTGTACAGAGTTCCAGATATTGTTCACACATGTTCCATGCATCTGTAAGTGTTTTATTGGAAAATTGAAAAATAGCATGTATGGGATACGTTGAGATGTGTCAGATTCATGCTGGTATACCATTTGATACAATACCATGTGTGTGGGATCCCCTCGGTCATACATTGGACCTCTTATACAAGAGGCATGTACGATGGGTGTCTGGCCTCAAAAACACCACCAAGATGCCAAGAAAGCCAGCATGCGAGATTTGCTATGCATTCAGAGGCAAAGAGTCAGGCAAGACTGTGTACAGCACAGAGTAGCCATACCTTTTATGGGAAATGCTGTTCAAGACCAATGATATGTGTTTTGCCACATCGCAGGTTAGCTAAGCTGTGTAAGCCATTTTTAGAAAAGAAAAATAATACTTTTGGATTATTCTATGTATGTTAGTATTTGGGCGCCATTTTCTTTTGTTTGCGCCATTTTGTGTTATAATCAAAACTTATGCCCTGCTATTTCCGAGAAGAAGCCCTTATGCTAGGTTTTGCTTTACTAATAAATGGACTTATTAATGCATACCTTGCCCTTTAGATAGAGGCCTTCTCCCACTTGTCTAGTGGTGGCCACGGGCAGAATGACCTTGACTGATAGATAGTGTGTGCCCGGCTGCAGAATCGAAACTTTTTTTTTTGTATTTTACCGTTTTGCTACATCTGCTTGGAAAATTCCATTGTGGGCATGCCTTCATTGATTCTGAAATGTACATAATGCATCTCTATGCTTGCTGATGTCAATCCCTCTGCAGGACTCCTAACAGACTGGGCAGACTTTGGTCCACACTGAGTGTATCTGAATAAATAGATATTGGTTTGTATTCTATACTGGCTGACCGTCCCTTCATTAAGTGTGAAAGGCTGAGAGGTGGTCGTGAGTTACCCGGTGACCCTTATCGGACCACTTCCTTCAGTTGGCGCTCAAGCAGGGACTCCTTTGGGTGAGTGACCTATCTCATTCTGCGGACAGAGGGGAGGTCGAGGTCATTGTCAGGTCGGACTAACGGTTCACGGATCCTTGTATGAGGATCATTGATTGCTCGCAGCTGTTCCTTGTGTCCTTCCGGACAGTGCCTTGCCCAGCAGTCATCCCGACTGGAGTCCTAAATGGCATAACCCTTGGATTTGACCTTTTGGTCTGAAGAGTCGGCAGTGGAGAATTAGTTTGTTCTGACCTGCAGATATCAGGCGAGTTTGTTTTGGTTCTTTGTGGATATGGTACCATTTTGGTCTGCGTTTGGTACGGTCTGAAGACCCTCTTTGGGATAAAAGCTTTGGCAATTGCTCAGGCGCAAGGCACAAAATCGTAAACGTGTTTTCTTTTGAAAAAAAATGCCTGGATTTAGCAAGTTATTTTCTTAGCGCTGTCGTAGTTGTTCTGCAGATGCTCATTTAGAAGAAGCTCAACCGGCGCCTCCAGAAATCACTCCAATTTTGATATGTATGTGAAGCATGGTCTTGGCCCTGTTATGTTTAGTACATTATGGCACAAATATACGAGGGACAATGCTGAGTTGCAGTGGCCGTTAACAGGCACTTTTGATGAACAAAAGATTGGGTATTTACAGGAACAGTTATTTAAAAGGCAAAGTAGACAGTCTATGTTTGATTCTCTCAGAACGTGGCAGAAGGCAGCTAGGCAGAGATGACTTTAATTCTGAGAAAGAGCCTGGAAAGGGAAAATGCAGGCACTGACTCAGAAAGCTGTAGCATACGATAGAGACAAACAAGAAAAGTGAGTTGAATGTGATGATAGGAGGTTTTGATTGCAAATTGATAAATCGTATTTGGCTCAGGAGGAAACTGATACTTTTGTGGAAGAATTGTTAGATACTCCGTCCCCGCCTCCATATGCTCCACAAAGGATATATCCCACTGTCCCAGTGCCATCACAGCCGCCTGTTACAGCTGTCCCCTCCATTCCTGGGACTTCGGCTCCTCCTCCTCTTTCTTCTATTTCTTTGTCGTCTGAGGCAATGGTGACTGTTAGTACTCCTGCCACACCTATTGTCTCAGCATCCCTATCTCCATCTCCTTCTCCTGCGATGCAATTGCCAGTGACGATTGTGCTAGTTACTTCTGTTGCTTCTCCTTCTATGGTTCTTCATCCCCCGATATTTTTAAGCACCAAGATGCCAGTTTGTGGATTTGAATCAAGCTGCGCAGTGGGTTGAAATCCTATTTACAGTCTGGAGGATGTTTGGATGTGATGAAAGATTATGAGCCTTTGATATAGCAGCATGCTCTTAAGCATATGTCCTCTAGGTTAATTGGTCTTTGGGAGCAACACTTTGGAAATGCTGCGCCGCAAACTTTATTTGATATTAAATATCGTGTGTATACTAATGGTATGGACCCAGGTCAAGTTTTTAGTAACATTACCACATTGGTTCCCTATAGGGGCAGGTTGCATGATAAGAGTCCTACTACAGTGTCCCAGTTTCCAATGCAAAAAGTTCATCCTATATATCGCCCAGAGATACCAAAGTTAACGGACCAACTTGGTAATGTTACTTGAGAGGGTGTGGCGGGCAGGTTTCAGGAACAATGGGTTTATACTCCATAGAAAAGAAGTGAGGTTTTGTCCCTTAACACTCGTTTGCCTGATCCTACAAAAAAATCATACTCCTTATTATAAAGAATTGACTGAAGTACTTCCTCGACAGTAATGACTCTGGCTGACATTGAAATATTTTTTAGTCCTCTTGTTCCGGTTGATATTTGGAGGCAGGTCCATACTCAAGATCATGTTCCGGAGTTGGGATGTACTTGGGACTAAATTTAAGCATGTGACCAGGAAAGAAAGCTAGGTGGTTCACAAATGTTTCCCCTGTATTCGTTCCATTTACCCCATATTTGTGGCCACTTCCTTGACAGCCCCTTGATTCACATACTGTTTTCTCGGTCAACATACACCAATCTAGGTCTTTCTTCCATGCTGTGAGTATTGGCGCCTCTTTTGTGCCCCATAGCCTGGCTACGTTACATTTCGCTACTGTCATTACCAGTGTCACCCAGGTCACCCAGGTCCATTCCTTACTGCTAAGGTCGGCGGGTTCCCAAATATTCAGTAGGCGCATCCCTGTCTTATCCTAAACCCGGGTTCCCAGAACTTCTGCCATACATTGAGTCACAACGGACCAGTAGTATTGAATGTATATACATTCCCAAATGATGTGAATAAATGTACCCTCCCGTCCTCACTCTCTGACAGCTAGGATCCTTTCTATATCCCATTTTTACAAGCTCTGGAGCTAATAAGTACACTATGTGCAGAACCTTGAGCTGCACAAGTCTAAATCTAGGTAGAATCGCCACCTCCCAGGGTGATGCAAGGGCCTCCATGCCCTCTACATTCGGCATGTTGTTAATTAGCTCTTGGAAAGTTAATGAAATGGCTTTCGGGGGCATATTCCCATCAAGGATTCTATCTTCTAATAGAGTGAAGTCTGCAAGAGATTCTCCCCATTGGGATAACTGCCAGTAGTGCATGGCGTATTTGCTAGTACCTAAAGTGTTCTGTGTGTGCAAGCTCGATCTCTTTCAGCAATTGCCCAAAGGGGACCACTTCACCTCTTTTCCACAGGTCTCCCACCCTCGAGATTCCTATCATGTCCCATTTATCGAAACCCATTGTGTTGCTCAGGTTGCCAAATCTATCTGAGTCCCATAACGGGGTCATCTGTTTAGTCGTCCCTGCCCCTCCAAGCTCTTGTTTGCGGTAAGTCATATATGGACAGTGTGATCAGTGGAGCCTGTCGATTGCAGCTTTGTTGAATTGGTGTATAGCACTCTCACATAACTGCCATTAGGGAGAAGCCCTCGGTCCATGTTACATCCCGGGGTCATCGTGGAGACTGTATATACCTTGATTTATCGCCGCTAGATGTGCTGCCCAATAATATCTACGCAAGTCTGGCAGTCCAATACCGCCGTCATACCATCCCTTTATTAACTTATGTGTCTCTATACAGGGCGGCTTCCCCTCCCACAGGAGCTCTCTCTGTTCCCTCTCAATGGCTTTGAAATAGTCTGAGTGAACTGGGTTCGGTGAATGTTGCAATATATACAGGAATCGGAGCAGGGAAATCATTTTAAATATTGCAGCTCAACCCAGTAGGGACAGAGGCAGAGATTTCCAATGTTTGGTGTCATTTTTAAGCTTTTGCAGTGGGGGCAATAGGTTAAATTTGTAGTATTGCTTTGGGTCTTCAGTGACAAAGTATTTGAACTCCTCCAAGCCTCCCCAACAGGAAAGTTTCAAGGAAGAACTCCTGCCCATCGATTGTCAGGTAAAATTATGTATACATCATTTCAAACTAGAGGGTTAAGGGACCTGGGTAAAAACAACTGCCTCAATCCCATTCTCCCAGCTAATGAAGAATGCTGATGTGCCCACTGCCCATTCACACTCTGCACGACTCTGGAAACACAGACAGAGGGACTTACCCATCACGTGTATAAAATGTTCTCTCTGAACTGTAGGTCTCTGTCCAAACACTCGGGGAGCTAAACATATTCCTAGCAGATGCCAAAACCAGATGTATTATTCTTAACAGAAACCTGGATGCACAAGGACTCTATACTCAATGTGGTTTGAATGCTTCCCTCTGGGTATAACATCCAGCGCAAAGATCGTGAGAGGAAAAAAGGGGGCGGCATTGCTATCATCTTTAACGACTCCTTTAAATGCCGGGTTGAGCTTAACCCTGTCTCCATGTGTTAGAGTTATTTTTCTCTATCTCACTCAAAGCTATACCTACTTTCTCAGGTATTCTTATTCATCAACCTCTGGGGGTGGGTGGACAATTTTTCAACTGTCTTTTGGAATTGGCGGCCTCTTTGGCAAGCTCATCCACTAACCTTACGCTCCTAGGGGATTTTACCTATATTTTGATGACCCAAGTAAAACTGATGCCTTGGAGCTCGCCCAATACCTTGCAGCAATACAACTAATAAAAAAAGTCATAAGGCCTACACATATTAACCTGTTCCGCGCGCACGTCGGCCAATGGCAGTCGCAAGCACTACCTTGGTAGTGCTGTGCACGTCCGTTGGCTGACACGGCCCGCTCACTCAATAGAACTCCCGAACCGCGGCGGAATTTGCGCCGCGGTTAAGGAGTTAAAGGCCATTCCTTAGACCTAGTGTTTACTAAAAACATGGAGCAGGTAGTTGAGACACCAATTCCCGTGCCTTGGTCTGATCACTCACTGATCCCTTTCTCCTTAAAATCTTCCACCCAACATGATCTTAAGGAACCAAGCTCCAGGAAAGTTCGCCCTTGCTCCAAACTTTCCATAGATTCTTGGTTGACTGTGCCTAATAACTCAAAACCTACACTAGACTCTAGAACTATTCTATCATCCGAGACATTTACACACTGGTTAGAGTCATCATTGGACACAGTCATTCCTGTTAAAAATACCTGCAGTAGGATGAGAGAATATTTCTCCGTGGTACTCACCCAAGCTTAAATTGCTTAAACAGACCTGTAAACGGCTAGAGAGGAAACGGAGGAAGGACTATAGGTATACCAGCAAAATAAAATATTGAGAGTCCATAAAATGCTACAAAGGTGAAATTAAAAAAGCTCAGGCAATTTTTTTAGAAGAAAAAATTAATTCAGCAGCTAATGCCCCCAGAGAAATCTTCTGTATCGTGAAGACCCACCTGGAGCTTCCTTCCCTTGATACTTCCACAGGAATAACCGTTGATCGATGCAATGAACTTGCAGATTATTTTCAGGGAAAAATTCAGACTATATATAACATGATCCCAGCCTCTTCATGTCCCAGTGATCTTCTTATCCCGGTGACCAATGACCTTCTCACTATAAAAAGGCCTCTGGGTCACACTAAGCACACTCTTGAGGAATTTCCACTCTTGGATCTGGATACCCTATCAGATATTTTTGTGCAAATAAAATCGGGCTCACCCCTGGACCCTGCCCCTCCTCAACTTTTGTGTACGGATAAAGAGGTGGTGCTACCAGTCATACAGGATGTAATAAATCTTTCTATCATCAATGGCCTTGTACCACCTGCTCGGAAACATGCCATGGTGGAAGCTTTATTGAAAAAGCCAAGCCTAAATCCTGTGGTTCTGAGTAACTATCGTCCCATATCCCTGCTACCCATGATCCGTAAGATCCTGGAAAAGCATATAGATTCTATTCTTTCTATGTTCTTAGAAAAACATGAGCTCTTACACCATTCCCAGAAGGGCTTTTATCCCATCATGGAACTGAACCCGCAATCATTGCTGTAATCGAAGAAGCGAAAGAGATAATCGATCAGGGAGGAGCCGTAGCCATTACCATCCTTGGCCTTAGTTCTGCTTTCGACACAGTTAATTCTAACATTCTCCTCAACAGGCTTAGAAGGGCCTGGGTGTCAGGGGGAGCCATTTCATGGATCCAATCCTTCCTAAATGGCAGAACATTTCAGGTCTTTGCGGGGAGCTACATCTAGGCCTTTACCTCTCAGCTATGGCGTTCCTCAGGGATCTCATCTGAGTCCTACGCTGTTCAATGTGTATATGAGACCACTGGCTGATGTCATCCTGCTGTATGGAAATAAAATTGTCACAAATGCGGATGATACTCAGCTAGTGGTATCTCTAAATCACCCGCATAACACTCCATCTGACCTGGAGAAGGTAGCAATCTGGATGCAACATTCATGTCTTAGACTTAATTGAGACAAAACCGAAATAATGTATCTAGGCAACACACCCAATGCAGATCTCAAATTGCCATGGCCAAACTGTTTAGGACCTATCCCGGTCTCTAAGTCCAAGATAAAAAGCTTGGACGTGTAGCTTGATAAGTCACTCGAATTAGACCAGCAAGCAGTGGAAGTGTCAGGTGTCTGTTATGGCATCCTTAGAATCCTACTAAAAGTTCTCCCCATACTCCCTATGGGGGCAAGGAGAACTATGGTCCAGGCCTTGGCACTTCCGCACCTGGACTACGGCAACTCTCTGTACCTAGGAGCACCTAAATCCACCTTAAGGAAACTTCAGGTGGTCCAGAACTGCACTGCGCGAGTGCTCTCTGGCTCTCCTAGAACACAGTTGGCCAAGCCCTGTTTAAAGACCTCACACTGGCTGCCCATAGAGGAGAGGATTACATTTGAATCCCTCTGTATTACCCACTAGACCCTCATGGGAAAAGTACCTCTTATCAACCAGTCCCTTATCACTGCATACCGTCTGAGGAAACGCCTTCGTTCTGCGAACCTAAGTTTAGCAGTCATCCCTAAAATCCAAAGGACGCGAAGTGGGGGTCGCTCCTTTACTTAAAATACAGCTAAGCCTTGGAATGCCCTTCCCCTGCATCTGCACTTAGAGACATCCCATCTCACCTTTTGGAAGTGTCTTTAAGCCTAGCTGCTCCATAATACCAACTGGTAGCTACTTCACTTCGGCTGCTTCTTTCTGCCACTAGCGCTGGGATGCCTTAGCATAGCTATGTGCTTAAGAAGTGTTAATTAATAATAATAATAATAAGGGAAGGGAACCCTCCCACAAGCAGGTACATAACTTACTTATCCCACTTTATGGTTTATCTGGAATATTTCCCAAAGTTGGTGAAGATATGGAGCGCTCTGTGTAGTGAAGCTTTTGGTGAGGCCAGGTATAGCAGTATTTCGTAAGCATATAATGAGATGCGAACCTCCCAGTCTTTCTACCATCGTACCCCTCTGATGATGGGATCTTTCCGAATCCACCATGCCAGCGGTTTGAGTATCAAAGCGAAGAGGGTAAATGTTGGTGATTTTCGTTTATTTACTACCACCTGCGCAAGCAGCTCGGTGTATAGAAGTTGATCCCAGCTTAAGAATTTGGGACCAAAGCCTATTCTCTTAAGGACTGCGAACATATAGAGCCATCAATGGTATTGAACGCCATGGTGGCGTCCAAGGACACCACCTCCGCTTCTTCTCTGAGAGTACCTGTTCTACCCAGTACACTGTGTGGACCCCGAAGGTTAAGGGAGGTGTTTTTTGCAGGCATGAAACCCGACTAAGCATGGGCGAATTTTACGAATCTCGCGTTCGTGAATTTTGCGGATTTGCGAACTCGCAATCCGCAAAATCTGCGAATTCTCGCGAATTTGCGGATTTTTTTTTTGTGTTCGCGCGGGTTTCTGCCAGTTCGCGAGGGTTTTGTACAATTTCGCAAACGCGAACTTACCTGTCGGGTCGCAAGTTTTGCGAACTTTTTGTTTCTACGTGTCCAGCCTGTTTGGGACACTCTTCTTCATCACTGCCACTCTCTGTCACCACTGCCGCTCTCTGACTACTCATGCCACCCTTTGGCCCACCCATGCCACCCTCTGTTTCATCACAGCACCCTCTGGTTGTCCAGTGTACATTATTGTGGCAAAGCAAAGCACACCTTCCCTGCCTCAAGTGACCTGAATTAATTTGGGGCTGATTAATGTGTCACAGAATATTTTTTTAGCTGGCACCTGCTTCCTCAGTGCTTCCTGATTAGTGATCTTTTGCACTTGCTAAGTGCTTTCATTGTTGCAAAATTAGTTACAACACCTGCCCTGCCCCAACTGACAATAATGAATTAGGGGCTGATTAATGTGTCACTGGATTTGAACTTCTAGCCTGGCTCCTGCTTGTCTCCCTTAGCTGTAATTCAGGACCTTTGTGGCATATGTGTAACTATTCTGAGGGTCAGAGCAGGGTCACATAATAGTTGCAAGTAGGCAACTGAACTCTGGAGGGGCCCCTCAGGAAGCACTACAGGAAATGGCTACTAATGATGAGCTTGAACTTTTGAACCTGGTAAGTAGTTTCAGTTTTGCTAAGATCGTATTTCTGCAATTTAGCGCTTATTCGCGGGGCGCGAAGTTGAACTGGGAAGCCGCGAACTCACGCGAACAGTGCGAGCAAGCCATAAAATCCGCTGCTCGCGGATTTGCGGATTTTGCGGGAAATTCGCGAATCTCGCGGATTGCGAATTTACCGAAAATCCGCAAAATCCGCGAGCGGAACGGATTTTCCGCCCATGCTTAAACCCGACTGATCTGGGTGCACAAGTTTGGTTATCACCCGGAGCAGTGGGCGGCCAATAGTTTTGACAGTATCCGGACCTCGGCATTAAGTAACGAGATTGCCAGATAAGAGGAACATATATTTTTCCACTTTCTGCTCTTGTGGATGACCACAATGGTGGCTAGTCTTTGATCTGCAGGGAGCTTTCCTTGATCCCGACTTTCAAGAAACATCTTGGTGAGCGTGGGGCGCTATTTTGCTTGGTGAATTTTATATAGTTCGATGGGTAAGCCATTGGGTCCCATTGCCTTCCCTTTTTGCAGGACTCTTTTGGCCCTCTCTACCTCCATGGTGGTAAGGTCACTTTCTAATGTCTCAAAATCGTCAGATCAAAGGGTTGGTATTGGCATATCTGATAGCAGGGACTTCGACTCTTCCTTCGTAGAGGTCACATGGGACCTACGGATATTCTTAAAGTGACCTGCAAGCTTATCTGCAATTTCCAGGGGATCCTTGATCTGTCTATCGGAGTCAACCGTCAGTTCAATCACCAGTCTGCAAGCTTGCTCTCTACGATCCAACCAGGGTAACAATTCCCCTGCTTTTTCCCCAGCTTCATAGATTCTACAGAGCGTAGCTCTGTGTTGGGCCTGAGGATAGGTCTTTATATTCTTTTCATTTAAGCCTGAGTAAGTGTTTCATTTCCAGTCCGTCTTTCCAACTCCGGGATGTCAGTTTCCAACCTGTTTTGGTCCCTGCCATCAAAGAGATCGCCAGTCTCCTAGCCACTGTTTTAAATGCCTCCCAGAGTTTCAGTACAGAGTCAACAAAGCCTTCATTTTCTTGGAAGTACTGTTCTATTGCTGTTGTAAGTTTACTTCTGATAGCAGGGTTTTTCAGATACCAAGGGTTTATAGGCACAAGTCTTTCTGCTTGTATTTCCCTACCCCCAATTAAAGCTGTTGAATGGTCTGAGAGGCTCCTCACTAGGTGGCACACCTCTTTCCCTTGTACCATCTGACCTGCCAGTACTATAATAGAGTTATTTCTCGAAAGCGAGTTGTGGGCACCAGAGTGGAAAGTGAACTGCCTCTCAGTAGGGTGAAGTGTGCAACAGGTGTCAGCCAGCCCTATGGTTTTCAAAAACTCATGAATTTGTGTACGTGACAGGGGTTTCTCCCTTAGAGTGGAGAGATCTAGTTGTCCCGAAACTATTGAATTAAAGTCTTCACCTATCACTAGCCTTCCTTTGGGAAAGGAGAGAAGTAGATCTGCCAAGCCTTTAAATGCTAAGGCATGGAGGCCCGGGGGGATATACACTGATGCTAATGTGAGTGACTTGCCCTTCCAGTTTCCTTTAGCTGCTATGTATCTTCCTTGTTTGTCAGTCCAGATCTGCTCTATATTCATCAGGAAATTCTTTTGTGTAAGGCTTCTGACTCCCCGGGAGCCGGTGGTTAACTCTGAATGGGCTATTACTTTGTATCCCCATCTTGTCAAGGCCCGCATGTTTTCCCAACTAGAAGTGTCTCCTCCATGAAGACCACATCTGGTACGTGCCGTTTTATATACAGGAGTACTAACCCCCTTTTAAGCTTATCACCCAAACCATTTACGTTCCAAGACATCAGGTTAATTCCCTTTTCGTTGGACATATTTATTTCCTGTTACGTATTTGGAACTTGACAATCTAAGCGGTAGGGCAAAGACAACACCCATCCCTCCTCTTGTGCAGAATCCCTCTAAGGGAGGAGATATGCACCAGTCCTCACACGAAGGGGTGCAAATTCGATGTACTCTTTGCTGCTTTGAATTGCTGTCACATATACTACTTCTAAAACTAAGCAAACTTCCCCCACCCCCTCCTTGCTTCCCTGCATTCTGGGCTCAAAACTGTCCCTTTCCCCAACTATGCAGAGCACCTGTCGCCTCTTTGAAGCAAAGATAAGAATGACTTTGCGCCCTTGCTCCCCGCTACATTACCATAGTAAATAACATGTTCATGCAATGATTAATAATATCATCTAAAAAGTCACTTAGCCATAGTCAGGATATTCTGGAGGCATCATCGTTCACCTTGGCTAATTAAGTCCTATTACGCAGCTTGCGTGATCGGGGATTTGTCATTATTCTCCTGGGGTTATTCTCCGTCTTGATCTTTGTCATCAACTGGTTTTCTTTGGGACTCCTCTGATCTTGTAGGCCGTCTGGGGGTTTTCTCCCATCTGGATTGGGTACTGTTTTTGTTGGTGGGTGTCCACACGTCTAGCCATTTTGTACCAACTCTGGGATGTCGAAGAACCATATTTTACCTTCTGCCTCCACCCGGAGTCTGGCAGCAAACAGCATTGAGAATTTTAGGCCTCTTTCTCTGAGTCAGATTTTGGCATCCAGGAACGATCGTCGTAACCTCTGCACATTCTCGGTGTAGTCAGGGAAAAAGGTCACAAAGTTTTTTTAGAATTTGATCGGTGGAGCCATGCAGGCCATCTGCAGAACCACATCCCGATCCCTGAAGTTGAAGAGTCTCTCCAGCAGCTGTCTTGGGGGGGCACCCGGTCTTAGCATTCCTCCTGGGACTCGGTGGGCCCTTTCCACTGAGAAGAAGTAGGAAAGATTTTCGGACTGAAAGGTTTTGGTGATAAATTCCTCCACAAAGAGGTCTGGGGTGAGTCGCTCCGCTGGTTCTGGCACTCCAATAATTTTGATATTATTTCGGTGAGACCTGCCTTCATAGTCGTTGAGTTTACTTTCTAACGATTTGCTTACTTCCTGCAGTTGTTTGACATGCTGTTGCATTGTTTTGGAATCTTGGGTGAGGGTGGTTGTAGTGGCTTCCACCGTTTTGACCTGGTCGTTCATTTTATGGAGATCCACATGGTTAAGGTGACTTTGGTAGTTATGGTGTCCATTCTGCTCTCACGTTATGTGCACACTCTGGTAACAGCTTCCATGATATCTTTCAGTGAGGGTTCCTGTGCCTCCCGTGGCAGTCCCGTTTTTAGTTTCGCCCCGGCTGTCCCTGTGGGTTTGTGTTTTTGCACATTGCGTAAAAATCAAGCTTGGTTTGGTGAGTATTTTTGTTGCCTCTTATTCCAGACATTGTTAGATGCGGCAGACAGAGTAGGGGACCAGTTCCAATACTTGTAGACCAGTGGGGTCCTTATGTAACAGCAGAACTGCAAGGTTCGACTAAGGAATGTTTGGTGAACACAGGTACGACAAAAAAAATTTGATTCTCAAAATATGATCCCTGGGGTTGCTCCGTCTGGCCCTAATAATGTTTCAGTATTTTTTGCTAGTGTATTGGTTGTACGCCCCATCTCAAGACCCCTATCATTGACTGTTGGTCCTTTTACTGTGGATTCACCATCTTTGTTTAAATTTAATTGTGGTGAGAATATGATTAGTTTGGATTTGTTAAAGAAGTTACATTCTAAGATTTATTGATTTGTTATCTGGCAGGTGTCTATGTGAAAATGGGCCCAGATGTAGTAGGCGTGTTTGTCAAGGGATGCGCATCTCCCTGCTGATCTTGTTGATGTGCCACCTACTTTGTGGGCAACAGGTGTTACTGATGTGGGACTGCTACATGTACTGCCAGTTTTAATAAGAGTTAGGGATAATGCTATTTTGCCTCATATTCCTCAATATAAAATCCCACAGGCAAGAGAGCAAGCCTTATTGCTAATTATTCAGGTATTGTTCCAGAAGGGAGTGGTTGAGGAGAAGTCTATCAATATTTGTAATAGCCCCATTCTTCCACTTCTTAAACAGACACCCTCAGGCTCCCCTGATCTTCATGAGGATGTTTATCGATTTGTAATTGATTTGCGCAAGGTTAACAAAATAGTGGTTCCCCAGTTTCCAGTGGTCCCAAACATTACTACGCTTTTGATGATGATTCCTTCCACTGCTAAATTTGTTTCAATAATTGATTTGAAAAATGTGTTTTTCAGTATTACTTTTCATCCAGATAACAGGTACTTGTTTGCGTTTACGATAGCTGGCTGAAGTTTTCGGTTCTGTCGAGCTCATCAGGGCTTTACAGCGAGTCCAAGTATTTATAGTCAGGCTTTAAAGAGTCAATTGGATTGCCTTTCGCTCCCTACAGGCAATGTATTGGTGCAGCAGGTTGATGACTTGCTTATCGCTTCCAATACAGAGCAAGGTTGTAAAGATAGTACGGTTAAGTTGTTACTATGTTTGGCTCATCATGGACATAAGGTTTCTCTTTCTCTTTCTAAATTTCGATATTGGCGACAGGAGGTCACCTACTTAGGTCACCTACTGTCGAAGGAGGGTAGGAGATTGACCCCTGAGCGCATCAGTACCATTGTTAACCGCATCGCTACTGCGGTGATTTTTGCGCTGTGCGGCAATTTGCCATTTTGCTGGTGTCATGACGAGCTCAGCTCGTCATCAGCACACGACCCCCGTGGGTGATGACGAGCTGAGCTCGTCATCAGCATCGAAAGGGTTAAAATACCTGTTTCACAAACTCAAAAAGATGTGCGTGCTTTTATAGGTATCGCTTCCTACTGTCGGCATTGGATCCCTAATTATTCCCTACTAATCAAACCCTTGCTTGCACTAATGATTAAGGAAGTGCCTGAGCCCTTGCACAGGACATCTGAATGTTAGCAATCTTTCGAGCAATTGAACACTGCACTTTGTTCGGCTCCAATACTCAGCACCCCAGACTATAATAAATAATTTGTGTTGTACGTCCATGAAATGGCTGGTTGCGCGCTTTCTGTCCTAACACAAAAATTTGGGGATAAGCAATGGCCGTCTGCTCATTTCTCTGCTGTCCTTGATCCATTTGCAAAAGCCCTTCGAGTTGTCTAAGAGCGGTCGCGGCTGTGGACACTTAGATCAGACAATCGGCTGGACTCGTACTTGATACTGATCTCACAGTCATGGTACCCCATGCTGTGGACACGCATTTTGAATAAGACAAAGACACAGTAACTCACCAGTGCACGTCTTACTGGCTATGAATTGACATTGTTTGCTTAACACATTACAATGAAAAGATGTGCCACTCTGAATCCAGCCACGTTACTGCCCCTCCCTTCTGAGAGTGATGAATTCAACAAACATGATTGTATCTTTCGGACGGAAGAATAGACGAAAGGACGAGTAGACTTGACTGATGTTCCCTTACCTGACCCACAAGGGGAACTATATGTCGATGGCTCTTGTTTTAAGCTTTCAGTTATCAAAGAGGAAAATGGACACTTGTTAAAGTTCTAAACCATTGGTTAGAAAAATAAATGAAACACCCTCAAAAACTCAATGTTGTTTGGAAAAGCGGTATATATTCTTCATCCGCCCCACATTGATGTTGTGGCATTTATCATTGGATGTTACAATACGTGCTCAATGCCAGCCTCATCCAGAGGCACCTCTGGTATAGAATGCAGTGTCCAGAGATTGAGGGATGCCCCCAAAAAGAAAGTGTACAAAGGAACAAAAATATTAAAAATGATAAAAAAGAGAACGTCACCAAAATACTTTAATGGAGGGTGAGATTCTATTAGAGTAAAATATAAGGGTACTTTAAATAGATCGAGTTACTAGATCCATTAGTATTATTAGAATAAGCTTGTCGACATGTTTCAGCTACCCTTGGCCCAGCCGGGTCTGTGGAGCTTTCGTCAGGACTAACATACAAAAATATATATACGTACACGACTTGTGTAGTACATTTAAGTGTCCACTTTTTGGCACTTAATTACCAAACGTGCTCTCAGTGATCTGTAATACAAAAAGAGAGACAAGCAGCAGCACATAACTTTTGGGTATCATGCTCTTTTTTTGGGGGGGTGGGGTTTATCATCTATATTGGATGATTGCGTTAAATATCGCTAAAGTTCAGGTGAGAAAAGGACTATTTTGGTAGAGGGCCAAGATATCTCTAAGAGCTGTATGTGTTGGTAGAGTTAAATCATTCTTCTACATTTTCAGAGTAATGTCTAGATGTTAACATAGGGGGTTGGGTGGTCGGTTGTATATATCACCCTGTCACAGTTTGGTTCTAAGTAGGGGGAATTGTGCCAGTGCGCACCAACATCATATTGGGGGTGGTGTATTTTCTCAGAAGTGGGTGCCTTTTTGTTATTATTAAAGGATTTGCTATGTTGGTCGCGTTAAGCTCACGTTACAGTCATTTGTAGTGTGTGGCATATTTTCATTGAGAACGTTTTTTAGTGTCTGCGTTATTGCATATTTCAAAATAGTTTTTTATTCTATTTTAAAAAATCTGTGTGCTGATTTTCAATGAATTTCGATGATGGGCGTGATTATTACAATCAATTACGGTATGCAGCATATTCACATCAAATGGCCATTACAAATTTCATAGCATTGCTCCGTTCTAAAACGTCTTGCCCAATATTTTCCTTTTTCAACAAGGTGACATGTACCGACACAAATCTATTTGTGGAGTTTCACAACAGCGAGCGCATAATCCCCACAACTTGTCAAATTCAGAAAAACCTTGCGATTAGTGTGGAGTGTGGATCTGTGGTGTATAATTAAAGGTTGTTTAGCACGAGGCTACAGTTTATTCCTCTTGGTAAACCTTACCTTAGCACAAAGAGTGTATTTCGACGTCAGAGGGTTGCCGCTTATAAAGCACAAAGCTGGAGAAAAGGAGGGCATATTGTTAAAATTACCCCTCCTGCACCTTACCGGTAATTGGAGATAGATGTTAAGCCACCATTACCCGCGTGGTTTGAAGTGCTGTGGCTTGTGCTGACTCTGCCCCTGGACGTCAGGCGAGCGAGTTTAGCACGTTTTTAAAGGGCTATGAGTGGTGAATGGAGGCAATGGTTTTTTCAACAACAACTTTATGCTCGGCTTGCTGGGATGTTACGGACAGCGAGAATTGTTGACAATAAGCAAACATGTTACATTACAATGTCAAAGGGCATAAACATGTCGCTCTATGCTGTTATTCGAGCAAGAAGGATATTTTCACTAGATTGTCAGGTATACTACATTTCTAAGCGTGGTACATATGCGGGGGAATATAAACTATTCTGTGGGTCTTTTATTCACTCTAGTGTACTTTTAATATGCAAAAGATGTGTACCAAGTTTGCAAACTAGAGATCTATTTATAATGCTTTAACCATATGATGATGTCTATATTATCACTGAAAAGGCTTTTTAGTGTCTGCGTTATTGCATATTTCAAAATAGTTTTTTATTCTATTTTAAAAAATCTGTGTGCTGATTTTCAATGAATTTCGATGACGGGCGTGATTATTACAATCAATTACGGTATGCAGCATATTCACATCTAATGGCCATTACAAATTTCATAGCATTGCTCCGTTTTAAAACGTCTTGCCCAATATTTTCCTTTTTCAACAAGGTGACATGTACCGACACAAATCTATTTGTCGAGTTTCACAACAGCGAGCGTGACCGCTATACTTTCGTAATGTGATGCACAATCCCCACAGCTCAAGGGGACCCAGGTCACGCAGAGGAATAATCCGCACAACTTGTCAAATTCAAAAAAACCTTGCGATTATTGTGGAGTAAGGATCTGTGGTGTATATTTAAAGGTTGTTTAGCGCGAGGCTACAGTTTATTCCTCTCGGTAAACCTTACCTTAGCACAAAGAGTGTATTTCCTTGTCAGGGGGTTGCCGCTTATAAAGCGCAAAGCTGGAGAAAAGGAGGGCATATTGTTAAAATCACCCCTCCTGCACCTTACCGGTAATTGGAGATAGATGTTAAGCCGCCATTACCCGTGTGGTTTGAAGTGCTGTGGCTTGTGCTGACTCTGCCCCTTGACGTCAGGCGGGCGAGTTTAGCACATTTTTAAAGGGCCATGAGTGGTGAATGGAGGCAATGCTCGGCTTGCTGGGATGTTACGGACAGCGAGAATTGTTGACAATAAGCTAACATGTTACATTACAATGTCAAAGGGCATAAACATGTCGCTCTATGCTGTTATTCGAGCAAGAAGGATATTTTCACTAGATTGTCAGGTATACTACATTTCTTTTTTTTTTTTCAAATATTTTTATTAACATTTTACAGCAATTTTACCCCCCACCCCGCGCTAGACAATGACTGTCAATTCTCATTTACAGATGGTACATAATGCATTATTTCATTTCTTACAGATTATGATAAAAAATAAGAGAAAAGAAAAAGGATCCTGACTGGACATACCAACTAAAGCATTAGGCATTTGGAAAAGAAGAAAAGAAACATTAAACATAACAGTCCAGAAACCCAAAAACCCAACCACCCAACAAGGACAAAGAAAAAGAGACCGATATACACTTCTTCAGGACCTGCTACCTTACATTACCCCCTTATACATTTACCATCCTATCTTTCCAGTCAGCAATCGGCTTCCACAGCTGTAGCCCAAGTGCTCTCCTTTTTTTCCCCTTTCTCGCGTAGATAGCCTTCTCCAGGTTATGCATGTGCAATAGCCTAGCCAGCCACTGCTGGAATGGGGGAGCCAGTTTATCTTTCCATGCAGCCGCTATGCAAAGGCGTAACACGGCCATTGCCACAAATATGAAGCCCCCTGCAGTATGTTGTTGTGCATTACAATCCTCTAGGCCTAATAATATTACATCAGGTGTCAGTTTCACTTTGAAGGCCAGAGATTTATCACAGAACATTTCAATACTGTTTATGAGTGGTGAAAGGATTGGGCACCCTGCGAAGATATGAATTATATCCTCCTCCAAGCTATCACATCTCGGGCACCTTACCCCCTGTGTTCCTCCCCACTGAGCAATCCGGGCTGGGGTATAGTAGAGTCTATACAGGGTTTTATAATGTTGTGCTTGTAGTGACGCCGAACATAAGGTTTCATGTCCTGAGCTTAGTGTTTTTGAGAATGTCCCCTCTGAGACTCCTAATGCCTCCATCCATTTGGTCTCATACTTCACTAGATCATCCCCTCTATGTTCTATCAATTCTGCGTACAGCCGTTTAATTTTACATGGCCGCTCTGCTTCGATCATCTGTAATATTGGGTTCCCCTTAAATCCCGTCTGACCACCACGTTTATTACCTAGAAAGCTTCTTACTTGTAGATACTTAAAGAAGGTCCGGTTGCTGACCCCGAATTACTGCTGGAGCTCCGTGAATTGACGTACCCCTGATTCCCCCATTAAGTCTCCCATATTTCTAATACCTTGTCTGACCCATTCTTTAAATATTACATCAGTGAAAATGTCCGAAGGTAACGTTAAGTCCCCCGCTAATCTTGTATGTCCATGAAATCTCCCCAAACCAAAGCTTTTCTTAAATGCCTTCCAAATTTTATCGGCAGCTTCTAGTGTCTTAAACCTAGTTCGCTTGAAGTAACTTGGCTCCGAGTATCTTAAGAAAGCATTGTTGGTTTCATCTCCAAAATTAAACCATACACTTCTAATGACCCTGTGTGCAGTTCCCCCTCTCCTTCCATCCCTCCCAGCAGGCAGGTCATCTGCTGCAGAGCTGCAGCCCAATAATACATCCTGAGATCCGGTAGAGTCCACCCACCCTTATCGTGTGGTAGTGACATATATTTCAGTGCCCTTCTAGTCTTCCCTTGTGCCCACACAAAACGATTTACCATATTTTCTAATTTCTTAAACCAAATCAAACTAAAAAACAGCGGAATTGTTCTAAACAAGTATAAAATTTTAGGCAACAGGTTCATTTTCACGTAGTTGACCCTTCCAACAAGTGTCATATGCAAATTATGTACCCTATCCAGGTCTTTCTTCGTTTTCGTTATAATGGGGTTAATATTGATTTCCACCAATTTTCCTAAATCTGATGTAATAATAATACCCAAATATTTCCCTTCGTTGACCACCCGTGTGTCTGTACAGCCTGTATGCATGTTTTTAATAATTTGTGTCTTACTTTTGTTCAATGCATATCCCGCTATTCGCCCAAACTGCTCCGCCTCTGATTCGATTTCCCTTATCGCCTCCATTGGGTTAGGTGTAATAACCGCTATATCGTCTGCATATGCTAGAACCTTTATATCTCCCCTCCTAGTAATCAGTGGTTCAATTTGTGCATTTTGTTCTAATTTATGTATCAATGGATCTATATACATTGCGAACAACAATGGTGAGCAGGGACACCCCTGCCTTGTGCCCCTGGTGATGTTGAAGGGTTTCGTACGGCCTGTATTTATCCTGACACACCCTGTTGAGTTTGTATAAAGAGCTTGTATTACTTTAATAAAGGTTTCGCCCACTCCCCCTCTTCTTAAAACAGCCCATAAGTACTCCCATGCCACCCTGTCAAATGCTTTCTCAGCGTCAAGTAACAGGGTGGCCATTGGGTTCCCTTCCCCTTCCTGGATATCAAACAGTGTGATCATTTTCCTTACATGAGTTGTGGTGTCTCTATGAGGTATAAACCCGTGTTGGTTGACACTCACCAATTGAGTGATTACTCTGGCGAATCTGACTGCCTGTATTTTTGAGAATGTTTTTGTGTCATCATTAATTTATGTAATGGGTCGATATGAACCAGGTTCTGTCGGGTCCTTCCCTTTTTTTAGTAAAATTACTATGTCTGCTCCCGCCCAGCTACCTGGAATCGCCTGCCCTTGCTGTACTCCTTTGAAGGTTCTTGCTATTTCTTTGAATATTGAGGATAAGAATACTTTATAAAATTCTCCGGGTATCTGGTCGGGTCCAGCTGCTTTCCCGTTTGGTAACCCCAATATAGCATCGTTTATCTCCTCATCACTTATATCATTGTCCAGATACTCTCTGTCCTCTTCGCTTAGTACTTTACCCCGGTGTTCTCCAGGTAAAGCTCTATTTCCTCCCTGTCTCGATCTAGCTCCTCCTTGTATAACGTGCTGTAGTAAACCCTGAATACCTCCGCTATCCCCTTATCATCAGTGACTATCTGGCCTGTTCCATCTTTAATTTCCTTGATTTCGCCTTTAGCTACTCTTTGTCTTGACCGTGCAGCTAACTTACGTCCTATCCTTTCGCTAAATTCTTGGTACCTTTCTCTCTGCACATCGTACAGTCTGGCGGCTTTGATCGCCACCTCTTCCAGAGCCGCTGCCTTAGCTACTGTTACTTCTAATAGTCGTTCAGTGAATCCCCGCTGGTCTAAGGTAGCTAGCTCGAGGCGCGTTTCTGCCAGAATCAGGGTGTTGTTCAATCGATCTCTCTCTGTTTTTTCCCTCCTCCGTTTAGCAATGGAATAGCTAAGTGTCTCCCTTCTGACACATGCCTTAAATGCGTCCCAAGCGTTCCCGATGTTAGTACTCCCTCTATTAATGTCCCAACATTTTTTAATCCATACATGCATATATGCAATATAATCATCGTCCTTCAGCAAGCCCCTTTCGAACGTCCATGACCCCGCTACCTTCTTAAACCCTTCTCCTTCTATTGTTATTTTTAAAGGGTTGTGATCTGACAGTATACGCGGTAACCTCTCAATTACTGCATTGCTTAATAGTACCCGGGATATAAAAAAATAATCGAGCCTGACACATTTGCGGTGAGGCGCTGAAAAAATGTGTATCCGTGATCTGACGGTTTCTTGGCCCCCCACACATCGTACATTCCATTATTTCTTGCTAAGCTCTGTATTGCCCTGCACACTCTCTTCTTTCTTCCCTGATATTGCCCTGTTGTATCTATATCTAGCCCATTGGCCCCGTCAATGTTAAAATCTCCTGCCAGGATAACCCGTGGCGCCCAGGATGGTAACTCAGTATCCAGAAAAAGGAACAACTATGGGTCATCCTCGGTCGACCCGTAAACAGAACCTATAGTAACCCACTCCTCCCCTATAAAACACTCAATCAGGGCACATCTCCCCCACTCATCCTCAAACTTCTTCCTCGTTTTAATGTCTGCGTGTTTGGTTAATACAGCCACTCCTCTAATTCTCGCCCCTTGTTTTGAACGTGCTAAGACCCTAAAGCCCAGTTGTTCCAGCAAAAACAACCTATTCCCTTCTACATGTGTCTCTTGTAGACAAACAAAATCTGCCCCAGTATTTTTTAGCAGCAGTGCCAACCGCTGTCTTTTTAATCTGTCATTCAACCCACACACATTCTTGGTGATAATTTTAACACTCGCACTCATGGAGGACTATTCAATCTTTCCCTGCATCCTCTTACTCCTGTTATATTTTCTTTGAGTACATTGGAGTCATTATGCATGTTCACTTGTTTCAACTCTTCCCACTGTATTTTATATGTATTTACTCATTCTTCTCCCTCTGCCTGTACTGCCTGAACTGGCTGTACTACCTGTACCATTTGTACTACCTGTACAATCAATCTTATCTCTCCCTCTCTGGCGCCCCCCTCCCTCCCCCCCTGTCCAGAGGCAACTAGGTCAATCCTGACCTATGTATGACTGGTTCCCAATCCCCTTGAGTGATGCTGTCCCCCCCCCCCTGCCTGTACTCTCTTACAGTAGATGCAATGCAAAAAAAAACAACAGAGAAAAAGAAGATGCTTTTTAAGGAAGAAATCCCACCAGGCTCCGCCCAGTCCCCACTAGGAACTCCTTACACAAAACAAAGCAGTGTACCCCACAAAACCAAATCCTGCTGTACATATACAAAGTATTATAGTCCTTCACCTCTTTAGACTCTCTTCTGCCCTATTCAATCCATATCAATTACAGCCATAAATCCCCCTTTTTTTGTATTATCTATTTTCTTCTTTTCTCCTTTAACTCAGTCAAGAAGCTCTGTGCTTTAACTTCCGAGAAGAACATTCTCGTGTGACCCTCTAGTATTACTTTCAGCCTTGCGGGGAACAGGAGATATGCCTCGCATCCAGCTTTTTGGAATGGATCTATCATTTGCCGCAATCTCCATCTCCTCTCCACCGTGGCGTGACAAAAATCTGGCCGGGCAAAGAAGGAGTTTCCTTTTAAAAGCCCGATGATCTTGTGGCCTAGCATTGTCCATGATCTCTTGTCTTGCCAGAAAGTTCCCGATGTATACAAACATAGCTCTTGATCTCTCACTCTGAGGAGCGCCATAAGACTTCTTAATTGTCAACGGAAATCTATGCGCCCGTTGTACCTCGACGTCCCAATTCCAAGTAGTGATCTCTGGAAATGATTCTCTTAATAACGTAACCACATAAGCCGTGGGATTCTGTTCCTCTGCCCCCTCCGGAATCCCTAGTGACCTTATGTTGTTCCTCCTCTGCCTATTTTCCGCATCCTCCGCCTTCCATTGTAAGTCCTCGTTGAATTTTTCCTGCGCCGTCTTGAACTCCTTACACTGTGAGACCTCATCCTCCAACTGGCCTGTTCTTTCCTCCACTTCTGTCATTCTGCCAGCCATCTCTGCATACAGCTTGTTTACTTTACACAATGACCCCTCGATTTTCTTACTTGTCCGTTTTGCTCTCTTGGCTTCAGCCCTCACTTCTCCCTGCATTTGCCTAAGAGTGGCATAAAGCATCTCCATGGTGGGGCCCTGACCTTGAGATTGCGAGCCTGAGGGACCATCATGCCGAGACCTAGTTCCCCCTTCATCCTGATACATCCTCGAGGTAGCCGAGTAATCCCACACCAGTTTATTAGGCCTCTCAGTGAGCCTGGGACTAAGCCTGCTTTGCGTTTTCCTGGTATTCTGTCGCTTCCTTCTTACAACTGTTTGTTCTGCACACTATCATCCATAGAGGATTGGGTCTGACCTGTCTCGGACTCGGTGTCTGTCTCGGATCCCTGTTCTGAGGTAGACACCTCCGTCTCTTCTAGACTTGCATCTAAATCTAAATCAGTTGTTTCAGAATCAAGCTGATTCCCCTTACTTTTATGCATGCCCGTTACCTTGTCTGTTTAATCAGTCTCTTCATTCAGTGAAAAGAAAATGTCATCATCTGGAGTCCCTGGTAATAGACTTGGCAGTGGATCTAGTGTGCCTGCTGCCAGTGCCAATGCCAAACCCCCACCTTCAAGTCTTTTGTTATTTGGAAGCGTCTTGCTCGGCCCTCCATTATCCAAATTTAAACCACTTGCATTGACGTAGGCATTCTCCCCCGTTGTGATGTCCGCAGCGCTGCCTACACCCCCCCTCTGGCCATCTGCTTTCGTAACATGAGGCACGACACAAGGATGAACATCGTGTGAATTAACTGCGACCGCCAGGGTTTGACCGAGGGTGACCCCTGGGATAGTAGCGAAATTATTGTTCTGGGGTGCACTATTAGTGGGAATGTTCTCTCCTAGTGGGCCTGCTCCTGACCCGCTGTTGCTTAAACTGTTACTCTGATTATTAGGCCCATTCATGTTGCCATCAGGTTCCCTCGCCCCAGTTATATCGCCTGAATTCTTGCCTTGTGTTGACAGCGGGCTCGCCAATGCCAATGCCGGGGTTCCCCCCTCCAGACCTGCTCCTCCACACTCCTCACTTGCCTCCACAATAACAACAATATCGGGCGTTTCCTTACCGGGCTCGTTTCCGGGCACATTTATCAGAGCTCCCGAGTCTTTTGTGGGTCGAGTATGTACCAGTGCATCTTTTTGCATCAATTTTTGTTGACCAGTTTTTGGACTTCAAAAGTCCAAAAACTGGTCAACAAAAATTGGCATATACTGAACACAGGAAGTTTTGATTGGCCAAAACCGAGATTTGCCAACAGACGAACCAAGAATTTGAAAGATGCACTGGTACATACTCGACCCACAAAAAGGAAACCACCTGTCCAAACAAGAGACACTTCCATGACACCGATCACAGGACACCATCCTTGTGGGACATGTGTAGCATGCAAATCAACTACAACATCAAAATCATTACAGCTAACAGAGACCCTACTGTGGACCCAAAGACAGCACACAAACTGTAATTCCACCCACGTCATCTACATGGTAAGCTGTCCATGTCAGAAAAAATACATCGGGATGACTTGTAGAAAAGTCAAAACAAGAATAGGGGAACACAAAAGCAATATTAGATTAAAAAAGAACACCACAAAACTATGTTCGCACTTTGTGGAAATGAAACATTCCTGTGAGGATCTCCGCTGGACTGTGCTAGAAATGCTAACAGATAAGTCACAGAATGCAGAAAAGAAACTCTATGAAAAGGAACAGAGGTGGGTGAACCGTCTCCAAACCCATCTGCTGGGTCTTAACGATAATATTCCATAGCATCAATTTGCAAAATAGTAACATACGATAAGGAATTCAGGCTTGCCCCATGAGATAATACTATACCACACACATGTGTATGACTAAGAAGAAATAAAGATGAGACTAAAAGCCTTCTCAGTGATAATATATACATCATCATACGGTTAAAGCATTATGAATAGATCTCTAGTTTGCAAACTTGGTACACATCTTTTGCATATTAAAAGTACACTAGAGTGAATAAAAGACCCACAGAATAGTTTATATTCCCCGCATATTTACCACGCTTAGAAATGTAGTATACCTGACAATCTAGTGAAAATATCCTTCTTGCTCGAATAACAGCATAGAGCGACATGTTTATGCCCTTTGACATCGTAATGTAACATGTTTGCTTATTTTCAACAATTCTCGCTGTCCGTAACATCCCAGCAAGCCGAGCATAAAGTTGTTGTTGAAAAAACCATTGCCTCCATTCACCACTCATGGCCCTTTAAAAACGTGCTAAACTCGCCCGCCTGACGTCCAGGGGCAGAGTCAGCACAAGCCACAGCACTTCAAACCACACGGGTAATGGCGGCTTAACATCTATCTCCAATTACCGGTAAGGTGCAGGAGGGGTGATTTTAACAATATGCCCTCCTTTTCTCCACCTTTGCGCTTTATAAGCGGCAACCCCCTGACGAGGAAATACGCTCTTTGTGCTAAGGTAAGGTTTACCGAGAGGAATAAACTGTAGCCTTGCGCTAAACAACCTTTAATTATACACCACAGATCCTCATTCCACATTAATAGCAAGGTTTTTTTGAATTTGACAAGTTGTGGGGATTATTCCTCTTCGTGACCTGGGTCCGCTTGAGCTGTGGGGATTGTGTATCACATTACGGAAGTATAGCGGTCACGCTCGCTGTTGTGAAACTCGACAAATAGATTTGTGTCGGTACATGTCACCTTGTTGAAAAAGGAAAATATTGGGCAAGACGTTTTAGAACGGAGCAATGCTATGAAATTTGTAATGGCCATTTGATGTGAATATGCTGCATACCGTAATTGATTGTAATAATCACGCCCGTCATCGAAATTCATTGAAAATCAGCACACAGATGTTTTAAAATAGAATAAAAAACTATTTTGAAATATGCAATAACGCAGACACTAAAAAACGTTTTCAATGAAAATATGCCACACACTACAAATGACTGTAACGTGAGCTTAACGCGACGAACATAGCAAATCCTTTAATAATAACAAAAAGGCACCCACTTCTGAGAAAATACACCACCCCCAATATGATGTTGGTGCGCACTGGCACAATTCCCCCTATGTAGAACCGAACTGTGACAGGGTGATATATGCAACCGACCACCCAACCCCCTATGTTAACATCTAGACATTACTCTGAAAATGTAGAAGAATGATTTAACTCCACCAACACATACAGCTCTTAGAGATATCTTGGTCCTCTACCAAAATAGTCCTTTTCTCACCTGAACTTTAGCAATATTTAACGCAATCATCCAATATAGATGATAAACCCCCCACCCCCCCAAAACAAGAGCATGATACCCAAAAGGTATGTATTGCTGCTTGTCTCTCTTTTTGTATTACAGATCACTGAGAGAACGTTTGGTAATTAAGTGCCAAAAAGTGGACACTTAAATGTACTACACAAGTCGTGTAAGTATATATATTTTTGTATGTTAGTCCTGACAAAAGCTCCACAGACCCGGCTTGGCCTAGGGGAGCTGAAACATGTCGACGCGCTTATTCTAATAATACTAATGGATCTAGTAACTCGATCTATTTAAAGTACCCTTATATTTTACTCTAATAGAATCTCACCCTCCATTAAAGTATTTTGGTGACGTTCTCTTTCTTAACATTTTTTATATTTTTGTTCCTTTGTACAATTTCTTTTTGGGGGCATCCCTCAATCTCTGGACACTGCATTCTATACCAGAGGTGCCTCTGGATGAGGCCGGCATTGAGCACGTATTGTAACATCCAATGATAAATGCCACAACATCAATGTGGGGCGGATAAAGAATATATACCGCTTTTCCAAACAACATTGAGTTTTTGAGGGTGTTTCATTTATTTTTCTAACCAATTGTTTAGAACTGTAACAAGTGTCCCTTTTCCTTTTTGATAACTGAATACTTGCCATGGGGAAATAAGTGGACATTTCTTTCCTCCTCCCTACCAGTTGATCACTAATTATCTTGTTTTCAGCTACCAGGTGGCACTACCACTGCTGCTTATGCTATTACCACTCTACGTACAGTAGTAGAGACATCAAAAGTCCCTTATCAGTCGGCTCAAGCTGCTGAGCTTGTTGGCCTTATACAAGCTTGCAAATTGAGAGAGGGGCTGGTTGTCAATATTTATACTGACAGCCAGTATGCCTTCAAGGTTGCGCACAATTTGGGCCAACTTTGGGCTGAGAGAGGGTTTCTTACTTCACATGGCACCAAAATCCAGCATGGGCACCTTATATTGAGGCTTTTGTCTGCTTTGGCACTCCCTAGGAAATTGGCTATAGGGAAGTGCCCACCGGAAAGTCATTGACTATGTAGGAAGGGTAAATATTTTTGCGGATCAGACAGCTAAACAAACGGGCTGGACTAAAATTAAAAAAATGTTTGTAGCAGGTCCGGCTAGGTGGGGGCCTGAAGTTACTATGTTTGAGGACACACTTGAGAATATTAGAGAGATACAAAGTGAAGCCACAACCGAAGAGTTGGCAGTGTGGCAGGAAAGTACAGCACAAATGAATGATGAGGGATGTTGTATTGATAAGTCAGCAAAACAGAAATGGATGTTGCCTGATGCATATGATCTTCCTGTCATTATGATGGGCCATGGCCCAGCCCATATTAGTGCTAAGGGTATTTGCAAGCCGTTAGCACCTGTATGGCAGAATGATAACATTTTAAATACGCCTGCTCATTTAGAGAAGTACTGTAAGGTGTGCATGATGCACAATCGTGGAAAGGGTACCCTCACACAGCCTGGTAATTCTACACCACCAACTTTCCCCTTCGAGGTCCTTCAGATTGATTATATAGAACTAGAGATATACAATCATTTGACGTATGTTTTGGTGGTTGTCTGTGCATTCAGTAAATGGGTTGAGGCTTATCCCACTAAGGACAATACAGCCATTACGACTGCAAAGGTACTTCTGAAGGAGTTCTTTCCTTGTTTCGGCTAGCCCCGTTTGATCTGGAGTGATAACAGAAGTCATTTTAAAGCAAAAGTCATACAATTGATTTGTGATGGTATATTTCTCAAGCAGAAGTTTCATCCTGCCAATCATCCACAGTCAGCAGGTTTGGTTGAGAAGTACAATGGTACTCTCCAACTAAAACTGGCAACAATTCAAGAGACCACATGGTTACAGTGGGTGGCCAGATACTTTACTGTTAGCTCTTTTGACATTGAGAACAACAGCACATTCTAGGACAGGATTGTCACTGTACAAGGTTATGTTTGGATGCCTGGCAAATGTCTGGGGCGTCCCGCGCCCTCGGCGGTTCTCCGATAATGAGTATCCATTGTTGATTGACTATCTTGCACAGTTAACTGAAAGTTTGCATTCTATTCACCAACAGGTCCAGGAAGCCCTGCCAGCTACATGATATTCAGCCTGGGGACTTTGCGTTGGTGAGAAACTTTCCGTGGAAGAAGAGTTTGGAGCTGCGTTGGAGGAGACCCAAGCAAGTCCTTCTAGCTACGAGTACAGCAGTCAAGGTTGCAGGCCATAGGAAATGGATTCATGTGACCCACTGTTGTAGAATCCCTCTACCTCTGCCCTATGATCAGTGGGTGAAGGATGGACTAGGAGACTCCAATTGTGAGACTGTCCCTCAGATTGTCCCCTTCAGTGACGCCCGGCTGACTTGGATGCAAACAGATGAGAAAAATGATGAAGTTCTGGAAATACGAGCTATCCAGGAACCTCTTTTGTTGATCCTTCTGTGCCTGGAGTCACTAGGTTCAATTTGCGCCCTTAGCTGGGGGACAGTGCGCCAAAGGAAGAGAAAGATTAATTAGGGATGGACTGTATAAGTCAGGGTGTACTTTGCTATAGTACCAACGGAGTTAGTTCAGCGTGGAGTTAGTTCCGGGTGATGAGTGTTTTGTGCACTGTTTGAACATTGGATAGGATAGATCAAAAGTATCCCTTTGGGATATATTATAAAAGTTGACATGGGAACACGAGCTTAGGACAGAGCAAACTCTACCGCCGATGCTCAAGAGCGCCAACGTTTGGATTGACAATGGGAACCTGTACCAGTGAGGGTCTAACAGACACTGGGAACTTATACATTTCTTTTGCTTGCATTTCGCCCCATTTCCTCATTCATTATGCATCCCTTTGGCAGAATGGTTGCTGAGGAAGAGCAGCCAGTGATTCCCCTTGTTTATATACGTGCATTTTGGTCCACAAAGAGAAAGATACCGTGTGTGTTTTTTAGGATTCTAGGGTGTCCTGGGTTTTGGAACGGGATTAGACGGTATCATCATGTACTAAGGAGAAGGTTATTTCTCAAAATCGAAAGAAAATAACAGCCCAGAGTAATATGTTTTTGAATACCCATAAGAGATTTGTTGGAGAGAGTACTGCTTGTTATCCTTCTGAAACTGTTACTAATTTATGGATAGTGTATCCATTGTCTATTGTCAACTATACCTCTTCTCAGCTACCTAATTCTGTAGAAATACAAGGAGTATTTGGGTTTGGCTATCCAGGTCCTTGTCTATATCATAGTAAGCCATTAGGCACGGGCTATCCAGGGTGTGACAACAACACTTATTGCAATAATTTCCATATGGAAAAACAGAACACTACCATAACAGGTTACCATTACAAGAAGCTGGTTATTACCCTGCATGTTGCCCACTTGCCAAATTTACTGACCTCATCCTGTATGTCAACTGTTCAGGTATAGTTTTGCGTAAGGGCATGTACTCTATGGTAGATCCAAAGGACTCCAGTACCGTAGGGTGGAATTTTAGATATTCTGTTGTCGATTATGATATGCCTATTTATGCTCATCCTCGGTTTTTCTTTGTGTGCAATGGAATATATTCAAATGTCCATATTGACACAATATACGTGGCACTTGGGATGGTGCTGCCTTTGGGTGTGCCTTGTAAACATGCAAAGCCTAAAGTAAGATGGGTGAAAAGAACATTGATCAAGCAATTCTGTGAGGGAGTTACAGATCTAGAAGTTAATAATTACAGTCATGGTATTACCTTTGGATACATTCTCTCTTCCATAATTACATTTGGTAGTACTGCTATGGCCTGGGGTGAGAGAGCTAGAGAATACTTTGGATGTAAGCTGCGGATATAGTCTAATTCTACAGTAGCAGCTTTCTGCGACCTAACCACCCAATTAGAAAGTATGGGGATATATTTCGAGTAGACTAGATATGCTGTTAATTTCATTTTAGCTAAGAATAATGGTGTGTGTGCGGTAGTAGGAGATCAATGTGTAGTCGGGATCACTAATATGGAAAGGAATATTGCCCAACACATTTTAGATATCTTAGAAAATGTCATGGGCATGGAAAGTGGGAATTGGAGTTGGTCTCTTTTCGGCAGTTGTGGACAGAAGACTGTACTAAGGGCAGGCGGGCTACGCTGGAGTACCACGCTTCCACGTAGCACCTGGGTGCTGCAGCTCCTCCCTCCTCCCTCGAGGTCGACGATGGCGGTGGTCAGAGTTTTGCTGGCGTTCTGAGGCGTTATGAGGCTCCTGCTTTGATTTCCTCTATGGCCCTCGCTACTTTTCCGATCTTCGACTCTAACACGGGGAAAAAAACGCAGAGGGATGCAGCAGTACCAGCTTTTGTAATCCCGCTGATTAATGTCCTTGAGGAGCACACCACTACGTTTCATTTTTCATCTCGGCAAAAACGAGGTGAGCTGGGGAGCGTGGATAGTGTAGCAGCTGTGCAGTATTTAGAGACTTTGAAACTCTGAGACTTTTAGAGGCTGGAAGAGACCGAGCCCGGATGTAATTAAACTATGTTTAAAGCGTGCAATGTGAGTTAAAACACTGTCACGGGTTTCTGTTTAAAGGAAAGAAAGTTAGCTTCTTTTGGATACTTCAGCGTTTGTATATGTCACATGTCACTCGATCTACTCAGTGGAAAGCTGAACAACGCTATAGAAAGTGAAAGTATCCAAACTGGTGAAATTGGTGAAAACTTTCTGTGCTTTGAACCCTTGCACAATTCTTTCCTTCTTTTTTTTTTAGGATTACTGATTAGTATCCTGTTTTTGCACCTGGTGGCGATACTTAAATTGTGCACAGTATGGGGAAACAATTGAATGCCCGTTCCAAGGCTATACAACGTCGACAGCAGGCAAAGGAAGTGGAAGCAGCGGCTAAACTAATAGATGGCAATAACAAGGAGGATGACTTGATACATACATCAGAATGCTCGGATGAAGGGAAAGGACTAGAGATACAAAATTCAGCTCACTCCAGTTTGGGGCATAAAGATGATGATTCTATTCTGGTGGATAAAGTGAAGACATGTGAGCCTTCTCAGCCTTTACAACTCCCTAAGCAATTTTCCCTGTTCATTAAAAAAACAATCTTACCCTCACCAAGTGGTATCCCCTCCCTAAGTACAGAATTTAAGTCAAAATCAAAGCTTAGAAACAAAAGAAGCAAAAGATGCAAATACTGCTGCTGCAAGCACAATGCCAAGTACTGTTGCACTTGACTCAAAGATTGTATCTAACTCAGCAAGCTTAAACGAAGAAGAATCATTGTGTACTGCTGCACCCCCTTTAGAGAATAGCGATCAGATACTCGGTGGGGACGCCGCGGACCCTTTTAGTCCTCTGCTGCAAATGGACAACATGACAGAGGGTGAAATGAGGATGTCCGTAAAAGATATGTTGAACTTAAATCTAGACGAAGTAAGAGAGATCAAAAGGTCTCAAAATGTCGAATTAGCCACTATTCACCAGAGACTGGACAAAATAGACAAAATTGAGGAACTAGTCTCTACTTTTCCAGCCCGGTTGGTGGAGGCAGAGGAAAGAATTTCTACCTTGGAGGACCAAATGGTCACAATGAAGAAAGAGACTAAAGATGTATTTAAAACAACAAAGGCCCTGGAGAATAAACTGGACGATTTGAAGAACTATAATGGAAGATCCAATCTACGCATAGTAGGGGTACCCGAGGGAATTGAGGGGTCTGACATGCTTCTCTGGGTTACTACGTTTCTTCAGCAGGGGTTAATACCGGAATATAAAGGCGATCTAATCATAACCAGGGCTCATAGGGTTCCAGCCCACCCGGTCTCAAACTCTACCCTTCCTCGAACTATTCTGATAAATTTTGGAGACGTCAGGGTTAAAGAGCAAATTTTGACTAGGGCGATTAAACAGAGGCAGTTCCCTGTAAATGTCACGGTGAAATGTCAAATTTTCTCCGATATGTACGCTGCTGCGGCTAGATGAAGGAAAGAGTTCGTTAAGATCCTTCACCTTTTTAAAGCGCAGGGAGCTATAGCCATGATAGCACAACAGTCGAAATTGAGAGTGCTGATTAAAGGGAAGTTTTATATGCTTTCAAATGTTGAAGAGGCGCAGGAGCTTCTTCGCGGGATACAAAGTGGCTAGATAGATGGATTGAAAAAGTGAAAATATAAGAAATATGCTTTCTCATTATAGTCTATATCACTTAACGAATGTAAGCAGGGGGAGAGGGGGGCACGGCCTAAGAGTTGAAGGGGTGTAACTACATGACACCTCAATGTTATGGGGATGGAACCTGTGGCTAGCGTGGAAAGAGGGAGGTAGAGTAAGGAGAGAGTCGCAAGTTGTAGAGGGGGGGGGGTAAAAAGTAAAAATATGAAGTCCTTGACAAACAATTTGTGTTTTTCTTTTTTCTTTATTTTTTTGCAACCTCTGGTGATTTCAGGAGATTTATTTTTTTGCAACCTCTGGGGATTTCAGGAGATTAAAAAATGTATATATGGTCTTTCGAATGAACAAATTGGACCGTCTTTTAAAGAAATGCTTTTCTGATTTTTCTGATTTAGCTAAACTGTTTCAATGTCTGTAAGATCTGGATTGAATATGATTTCTTTCAATGTGAATGGTCTAAATATTAGGAAGAAAATGCGGGCTATAGAAACATGGATTCTGACTGAGAACCCTGCAGTTATACTTTTACAAGAAACTCATATCCCGGTTTCAAAAATGGATGATTTTCGGATGTTTAAAACCTGGGCCCCCTATTGTGTCTTTTCCTTATTTACTGAGTCTCAGAGAGGAACCACACTTTTTCTAAATAGGAAATTGGAAGCAGAGATCATCCAAACTGAAGCGGGAGGCCAGGGTCGCTGGTGTTGGGCCACTTGTAAATTAAAAAATAGACCATCGCCTATAACGTTTGTGAGTTTCTATGCACCCTTGAATGACAACTTTATGATTTATGACCAGTTATTTCAGTCATTATTGTTCGTAGGTGGAGATATTATCATCGGGGGAGATTTTAATATTCTCATGATTCCTAAATTAAACTCCACTACTGGTGGGAAAAAACAGCTCAAACCCAAATCATTAAGATCAATAATTAATAATATAAACATTTTTGATTTAGTTGATCCCTGGCGTCTCTCGAATCCTTCTAAAAGGGAATTTACTTGCTGGTCGGGAAGGTTTAAGTCATTTTCTCGAATTGATTTTTTCCTTGCTTCCTCAAAACTTAAAAGTCGATATCATCAGATCCTTCATAATGGCTTTTCCGACCACGCAATGTTAATATCCGAGTTTGTGTTGGAGGATAGTAAGAAAACGCTAAAGCACTGGGTATTTAATAAAACTTATCTGTCCAACGAAGTTTGGGTCACATTACTTAAAAATGAGATAAGCGAATTTATCGATCGCAATATGGGGACGGCCCCCCTTCATGTCATATGTAATTCATTGAAGGCGTTTATTCGTGGGGTTGCCATAGGAAGGAACGCAAGGGAATCAGCTGCTGTAAGGGACACGAAGAATTTATTACAGCAAAAAATTCAGGCGCTAATAGATCAAAACTATCATTATCCTTCCGTGAGTATACAGAGTCAATTAAATGCCACAAAGCGGGAACTAAGCTCATACTATTTTGCAAGAAGTGAAGACATTTTTTGTAGACACTCCCAAAAAATATATGAATATAGTAACTTCACTAGCAAATTTTTGGCATGGCAGATCAAGGAACAAGCAGCAGCAAATATATTTCATACCCTAAAATCCCCAATTAATGATTTGGACATTACACATTCGGTAGAGATAGGGAATATAATGCTGTCCCATTACGAAAAGATAGACTTAATAATTTTTTAGACAAATATCCCCTTCCCAGTCTCTCTCATTCAGAGCAAGAAACAATGGCAACCTCATTTTACAGGGCTGAATTAGAGTTAGTGGTTAAGGGTCTCCCATGTGGTAAGGCCTGTGGTCAAGATGGACTTCCGGCGGAATTTTTTGTGACTTTTTTTAGTTCCCTTGTTGAATTTCTTCTTTTGTTATTAAATTCCATGTTGGAAGGCGGCCCAGTTCCAGCGTCCTTTCATGATGGAACGGTAGTCAGTTTCTTGAAAAAGGGAAAGGAACCTAAAGATCCAAATTCTTATAGGCCAATCACATTACTTAATTCAGATTATAAAATTGTCACAAAATTACTTTCTATCCGCTTTAACTTTGTCTCCCCACAACTGATCCATCCGGATCAAAATGGATTTATTGCAGGTCGTCAACTCATTACTAATACACACTACTTAATTGATGCATTAGATTATTTTGAAACACAAAAGGTACCGGCTTTAGTTCTTCTCCTAGATGCAGAAAAAGCTTTTGATTTGATGGTTTGGGACACACTCTTTTTTATTTTACAGCGCTTTGGCATCCCCTCACAAATTATTAACTTAATTAAAAATCTATATCAGGGTGCAAAAGCTCATATTCTTGTTAATGCATCTATGGCAGGCTCGATTTTGGTACAGAGAGGGACGAGGCAAGGCTGACCATTGTCTCCTGCCCTCTTCGCTTTTTTTATTGAACCCTTAGCAGGGACAATTAGGAACCATACTGATATTTTATCACCTCTTGCCTCTATGTCTAAGATTAAACTATATGCGGATGATATTATGTTAATATTGAAACGTGAGATGCATTCGCGAACACTGGCGTTTTCCGTTTTTGCGGAATTTGAAGCATTGGGGGTATCGCATTAATAAAAGGAAAACTGAGATTCTGATTTGTGGCGGTACTAATCCAGATCTGCATACTGATATTCAGAGTTGTATTAATAATAGACCTAAAAGATATCTGGGAGTATATTTCTCCTCTTCAGTACGGGATTTATATACTTTGAATTTCGAACCTTTAATTCAAAAAGTTTGTGATATGTTAACACGCTGGAATGTCCTGCCCTTATCTATTCTAGGTCGGGTGGCACGAGTCAAAATGTCAGTACTTCCTTTATTCGATTTTCTGTTCTCTACTATATCCTGTTCCCTCCCCGGCTTCTTCTTTTCAAAATGTGAGTCTTTAATTTCTGCCTATGTATGGGCAAAAAAGACGCCCCAAATCGCTATCAGCACATTATACGCAGATAGAGCACAAGGAGGTCACGGTCTACCGAATTTGAAAGATTACTATTATGCATACTTTGCACAGTACCTATCTAGATTTAAACATCCTGTATCAAGTCAGGTATTATTTATCAATTTCTTCTTTGATCTAATTTGTAAAGAGACTAAAATTCCCTTCTCTCTATTGATGTTTAAATCACCCAAATTAGTTAGATATAAAATCTTGAACTGGTTTTTTAAAAAACGTGATGGTATGCTGAAAAGGTATTGACTCTCCCTTATGAGTTCAATGACTCCATTGAGCGTCGCTATTTCTGGTTTAGGGATTAATATGGGAGCAGACATCATAGCTAACTGGAATATATCAGGGTTCTTAACACTCACTATCTTTGTGAAAAATGGATCTTGGCTAACTCCGAATGAGATGGTTATGCTAATCTATGGAAATTTTCTTTTGATAAGCTCATATAATCTGTTTTATAAATCTTTAGTTCAAATCGATGTAATTCTGATAGATCAATCTTCCCAGTTACCTAATGATATTTTATGGTCTCCACTTTTTTAAGAACCCTGGAAAATGGAGAAGTAGTTTAGCGCAAAGCAGGGAGGATGATTTAAGCGTTAAAGCAATAAAAAAATGGTACAAACATGAAAATTCTAAATTAACTCTTAACTCTTAATCTAACTCATAATTCTTGGACAATGTTAAATAAATAAAATGTTAGTGTTCTGAGAGGTGCCAACTGGTGAAGAATGCTTTTTTTTAGTAAGTGGCTTTTGTACCATACTCCAGCACTCATTGCAAAAATGTATAGCAATATTTCATCTACTTGTTTTAGATGTAATCAACTGGACTTAGCCAACTGGTCCCATATAATGGTTTATTGTCCCAAAATTAAGGTATTTTGGGACGGAATATTTACCTTTCTTTATGCTTATTTAAAATTTACGGCACCTTGTTATGTTAACCTAATTATATATGGATTTGATCCAGAGCTTAAATTACCCGAATCTTTGGCGAAACTTATTTATATCATAGTAGCAGTCGCTAGATCATTGATACTTCAGTATTGGAGGTCAGAGACAGTTCCAACTGTGGATGAGTGGTACCAAAAAATCAAGAGAGTCAGAAAAAATTAATTTATATATGCTCACAGGATTGGGGGATTGAGGAAATTTACAAAAATGTGGAAATCTTACTTTGATTAGACTGTTATGTGATTATGATTTGCAAATCCGATTTCAGATTCCGGAACTCCTGTTTATATGATCTCCTGGAAATGTACTTTATTGCTTTACTACACTATTGTTTCTTTTTATTCGTATTGGACTAATTGTATAAAATGTTGTCTTGTACTTCAATAAAAAAAATTAAAAAATTGGCAGTTGTGGTTGGATTCTCAAAAATGTGATTTATTTCATAGTAATTTTGGTCTCTTGCTGTGTCCTTTTTCAATGCCTTCCTTTTTGTTGTTCTTATTGCACCACCCTTCTCACTCCTAAGAGGAAAATATCGACTCTTGATACTAATGCAACAGTTAAGATTCAGAAAGAGATAGACGATCTTATGCAAATAGATGAGAGCATTTTGAGACCGCTTCCCTCTTTATAGTCTCCCTTCCTGATGTTGACAATTTGGAGTGCTCTTAAGAAGTTCATTTATAATTTGCTGAGTTACTTGTTCTTTGTAGAGAAAAAGAAAAAGAAAATGTTTAGCTCATGGTAAAAGGAGGGTCTGTTAGAATGCAAAAATCATACTTATGCATTATACTATGTATGTTAGCATTTGTGGCGCCATTTTCTTTTGTTGGTGCCATTTTATGTTATAATGAAAACTTATGCCCTGCTATTTCTGAGAAGAGGCCCCTGTTAGGTTTTGTTTCTCCAAGGCTAGGTTTTGCTTCACTAATGAATAGATTGTTCTTATTAACACATACCTTTGCCTTTAGATAGAGGCCTTCTCCCACTTGTTTAGTGGCGGGCACGGGCAGAATGACCTTGACTGATAGATAGTGTGTGCCAGGCTGCAGAATCAGAACTTTTTTTGTATTTCACTGTTTTGCTGCATCTGCTTGGAAAATTCAATTGTGGGCGTGCCTTCATTGATTCTGAAATGTACATAATGTATCTCTATGCTTGCTGATGTCAGTCCCTCTGTAGTACTCCTAACATATTTTATATTCTTGTAAAGCGCCAGACTAGACCCCCGGAGGGGTATCTCCGCGCTATTGCTGCAACAAGGAGAGTTCTGATTTAAATTGTATGTCCAAACTAAAAATAAGAAGCTACAGGGCATTATTTGTTAGGGTACAGATAGGTTTTTAAAGTTTTCCGGAAGGTCAGGTGGCTGGGCAGACTGGGCTCCACTCTGATTGCATCTGAATAAATAGATATTTTGTTTGCATTCTCTACTGTCTGACCGACTCTTCAATTACTGTGGGAGTGAGAGGTTGTCATGAGTGACCCACGCGACCATAATCGGGCCACTTTCTTCACCATGGCAGGCCTCATTAATCCGTGACTACCCAGAATAGATATGCCCAGGATGATCATCGGCACATCACTTTGTATCATTCAGTATTGTATGTGTGGTGCATTCCAATGCACACATAGAATATTGTCATACTGTGAATTAGCATTTCTTTGTGCTGAGAGCTGTCACTTCCAGTACAATACTAAACATGTCAATAATGAACACACATGTTCACCATAGGTCAAGGTTGCGTCTTTATGAAAAGCACTCCAAGGGGCTAATTTGCAAGCCCTTGTGCCACTGAGACCTCAGTAGTGACTCACCGGAACCACTAGGGGCATCTAAATAAACACAGTTGTTGGTAAGGTAGTCAGCTATAAATCAACAGACTGCCCCTTTATCCATGACTTCTGCCAGATTCTGTATTTTCTCTGTTTGCTGGCCAGCACAGGACAAATTCTTGTTGAGCTGCACAGCACGATTACTTGTGAATTGCACTCCAAGGGAGATTTGCAAACAACTTTGGGCCTTGCTCTGCCAGTGCCTCACTTTTGATTAGGGAAAAAGTGACGTCCCAGTGGTGCAAGGGGCTTTTGAATAAGCTCCTTTATGTGTGTTTGTTCTGTAGTGGCCCATCAAAACTGTACCTGACAAATGCTTGTGGTGAAAGAAGCATCTCTGAAGCTGATTTGTACTACCTGATTTGTCATCATTTGAGTTGTGTGGATGGCCTATGGGCATGTGCATCAGCTCACTGCTTCCCTGGGACTCATTTGCATCATCTAAAGGGGCACTTACACTTGTGTGGCCGGCTCAGTGTCACAGATAGCAGTAGTGCACAGATCAGGCCAGCACTATTGCCACAGCATTTCCCTAATTTGCGTGACGGCATGGCTATTTTGTGAAAAATGTCATATGAGCCATACTTAATGTTAACACTATTCATCAATGGGTAAATGAGACACATAGGAAAAGACACAAATCATGTGTACTTACCAACTTCCCCACCAACTTGGATGCCAACATAGTGGAGGATGTCAGACATCCTGCCAATCACATCCACCCAGTGATGTTCAAGCTGATGGAACATCAGGTCGACTCCATACAGCCTCAGCAGCTTGTGCAGCACCTTCTCCCAACACTTCTTTTGCACCTTCATGGGGGAGCCCAGGAGTACACATCCCCCACTGGCTCCCATGTTGGTCTGGTAATAGGTCACCAGCCACAGGAAGCTCCCAAACTCCTCTTCTCTCATGGGATGAGCCCTGCCCTTCTCAGACATGATCCCAAAGATAACAAATACCCAAGCAAAACAGAACACCCCAAAAACCCACAATAGCCCTATCACAACATGCCCCAGAAGAAAAATACCCAACAAAGACAGCAGACACAGCTAACCAACTGCAAACACATCAAAATACTCTGCAACATACCCCAGATGGCAAATATCCAACTGAACACAAGACAGTACACAACAATACACAACAAAACAGAACAAAAAGGACTTGAAGGACCCAATAAAGACAGCAGACACAACTAACCAACTCCAAACACACCAAAACACTCTCCAGCACAGCCAAGACACAACCACTCATCAGCTCAGACAGTTACTTAAAGTGAAAATTAAAGTAACTTCATACTTACTATTTTGTAGTATGCATGATCCATTTCATCACTTCCCTTTATCCATAGCATCACTTCCTGGGTGGGTGCATCACATCTTCAGCCAATGCATTGTTTTATTTTATGCTAGCCGTCAAAGTGTAGATTTCACCCAAAGCCTGCCAAGGCACCATGAGGTCATTCAGATGTGTCAGCAGGGTAGCGTCATTTTCGGCAGACACAGTGGTTGCAAAAATCATGCTTTAGGCTCATGCAACAACGTTTTTGATGCAGTAGGGCAAATTTGTGTTTTTAGTTATATTGGGATATACAATGTATGTAATCATTTACATGGATTGCTGCGTTTGCTATGAATAGTGGAGTTGCCCTGCTTACTGTTATTGAATATTTAATATGTGTGTTGACAGAGTAAACATGTGTTAATTAATACTTTTCGGGGATCATACTAAGCATAGGACCCAGTCCCTCTGGTAGCACAAGGACAGACGTTACAACAGAAGCCCATATGCTAAATTGATATTAGCACCCAATGACAATGTGGGCTACCACAAACTAGCATGTTCATGGGGTCAGTGCATCCTTATCTATGACAGCGCAGCCTACTGCCAATCTGCGCCTTATACCACAGCGCAGGCAGCTGGCTGTGGAGATGCTTCGGATGGTTACATTTTCCTTTGCAGGCAAGTGCTGCAATTGGCTGCAACCACCTGGAAGAAGAGGTATGGTAGGCACAAAATATGATTGGTTGAGTTTAGGCAATTCATATTCAAGGGGCAGACCCCACAGGTAAGTAACAGAGTCATCATTTGTGGTCCACATGATTCTCATTCATTCTGATGGTGCTATGCTAGATCATCATGCCTGTATTGGCGTTATCTCCTACATATTACTGACAACAAGGCTGCATAAATCACACTATAACTTCACTCTGTAACAATGCAGTGGCTTTTGCAAAGCAGTGAGTGTTCATAGGCAATACTCATGTAGTTTGACACTGAGACAGATGATGAGACTCACGTGTGTCCTACATGCTGTTGCTCACATTGGTCATGTAGAACTATTCCATGAATGGTTTATGTGCAGGTAAGTGTTTAGAGTACCTACCATATCATGGTATGGTACACAAACATCGGCTGTATGGCTTAGTGTCTGGAAGGATATGTGTGGGCCATGCACTAAGCAATTGCACATAATCTTCTACACCAAACATAGCCTATGATTTGTGGATCACGAGTCTAGCTTGTCTAGCCACAACTAGTCAGGTGTGGTATAATCATCAATATGTTTGCCATTGGGACCCATCACAATATGTTTCTAGGTTGTGTGGTGACTTACGGTTTGGTGATAGCTATGAATTCAGACATGAAGTTTGCCTGAGATTTGCTAGCCACATTGGAACGCTATATATTGGGATGCATCGAGGCATGGCACCTCGGCTGTATTGACCTTGCTTTATGTGATTTCTGATGCTTAATTGTTACATATTCTGAATCTGGATGGTGTGACTTCAGATTCATACTAAGACGTACTGATAGGAGTGAAGCCATTGTCTGTATATGAGTGCACTACACCAACATGGTAGGCTACATTACTGCTTGTCCCATTGGCATCTTAGCCTAGTGGGACTAGTGGGGCTATATTCTCACCAGGTAGACACTCTTGCAGTGGAAAAGTGTAGTATGTAGCATTTGTATGTGTGATATGAGGTCTCCCAATGGATTTCATATGTGGATCCATTTTTTGACGTAGCATGTGTAGACTGTAGGTTTGGGGCTTTGCTCCTATGCACATAATATGTGGATGACTTCACAGTCATCATGCTATTAGTGGACTCTACTGTCTTCCACAAGTATGAGAATGTACAAATGGCTAGCTGTAGGAGACAGACACACACTCACAGTCATAGCACACTATCTACTTTACCACACCATGTTAATTGTGGCTGGCGTGGAAGAGTATTTGCTACAGGTAATTGGCATGCACACTATTTTATTTGTACCAGATGTTGCCCTATGATGTTTGTTATGCATAGCTACATACATTTTCTGTGTGTCAATTAGTAGAAGGTGTGATGTCAATGTTTTGATGTTTACTGTGACTATGAAATCAAAATGCATACACACTGCTTGTGCTCATATGTATACATATATATGTACACAGCTTCATTTCGAAATAATTTTGTGACATAATTTAAGTCGCTCATGCATCAGAGAAACAATTGTGAATTATATGGTCCCTCCGCTGTGTTGATGCTCTTGATAGAACAGTTCGATGTGGCTCCTACTCTTCCTCATCCTCATCGTCCAGCATTTCCTGCTCCTCATTGGCATCAGCCCATGGTACATTTGTCCACACGCAAATATTGTGCATTGTGCAGTAACCAAGTATAATTTTGCGTACCATTGGTGGCAAGTAGAGCAATGGACACCCAGTCATATCCAGACTCATGAAGCAGGATTTTGAGCCCACGCCACTCTTGAAGCTGGAGACTTAAAGAATCCATGCTCCATAACAAAACGGTAGCACAACAGATTTCCAAATGCATTACAGACTACATTATTCTAAATGACACACCAGTCATGGCTGCCACCACAGTATGGGAGGCCATGAAGGCAGTGGTACGGGGAGAGCTAATAGCAATCTCAGCAGCACACAATAGAGAAATCAAGGAACAATGGGCTCATTTGGCAGTACAGGTGCAGGAATTGGAGCAGGTGCACAGTAGGACAGGGGCACTAACAGTTTGAAATCAAATGAAAGTCGTCAGGGCACAACTGGCAGGCATCGACTTAGATAGAGCGGAGTATGCCCGCAGTCAGACTGAAACACTCGTATTACGTTTGGGGTGATCGTACGGGCAGATTATTGGGAAACAGTCTGCGAGCCCAAAGACAGAAGGCAATGGTGTCCTCCTTGTATAGACATGGCCAGACGGACGCCACAGGGGATCAGGAGAGCACCCATACTTTGAGAGTTTTATGAGAGTCTTTATACCGCGGATACACCGGCGGAACAAGACATCGCAGCATATCTGCAGTCCGTCGAAACATCCTCACTAACTCCAGATCAGGCAGCAACTTTGGATGCCCAATCTGCATAGAGGAAGTTATCGCTGCAATCTTGCGTCTCAAGGTACTGAAGTCACAGGGCCCAGATGGGTTCCTTGCCCTTTTTTACAAGAAAGGATGTTTTGTCCTAGCCCCAATGATGACGAGGCTGTTCAACTCCCTCGGAAGCACCCACCCGAAACTAGCCTTGATGCTGGCAGCGGAGATAGTATTTTTACCCAAACCGGGCAAGGACAGACAGCACTGCGGCTCCTACCGCCCGATTTCTTTACTCAACGTAGACTTCTAAATCTTTACTGGAATACTCGCCACATGCCTCAGCCCCCGTATGCCGAATATAATTGAACCCGACCAAGCCGGATTTATTCAGTACCGCCAATGCGGAGACAATATCAAGCAGATACTCCACCTTATAGACAAAGCCCATTAAACACGTATGGGTGCCTGTTTACTAATGGTGGACACTGACAAAGCATTCGGCAGGGTGAATTCGGTATTCTTGGGGCAGATGATGATAATAATTAGGTTGGGAGTGAAATTCCAGGATTGGGTGTGATGCTGCTACAATGGGCTGACAGCATCCATCGGAGTTAATTGCACCACCTGCAACTGTTTACTATCCAGAGAGGAACCAGACCGGGGTGCCCGCTGTTCATCGAACCTCTGGCGCAGAGGGCCAGGGACAGCCCTGGAATTAGAGGCATCCCATTTGGGGGGGGGGGGGGGGAACGCACCCTGTAAGCCTATATGCAGATGATGTGATAGCGGCACTGTCTGAACTGAAGACTTCACTCCCCGCTTTCCTGGAGGAGTTAGAGGCATTTGGTAAGGTTTCTGGCTTCCGGGTCAACGTGGGTAAATCAATGATCCTAAATCTGAATCTAACACGGCACACACCGGACCCAACTGAGGGATGGCTGTCTGGCTTTAAAATGGTAGACTCTATCCCGTACCTAGGGCTGTGATTAGCGGCCACCGTACGCCAGACGGCTTGCCTGAACTACGCTAAACTACAACGTCAGGCCGAAAAGGACCTGGGAACTTGGAGTAAACACCGTCTTTCCTTATTAGGGAGGGTAGCAGCAGTTAAAATGTTGCTGTTGCCAAAGGCACTGTACTTGTTTCAGACCCTGCCACACTGCCCCCGAAGGGCTAATTGTATCACTACAACGCAGTATCAACAACTTTGTATGGGAGGGGCCCATCCACGAATGAGTAGGGCTTTAGGGTTCATGCGCCTCGAAGACGGGGGCCTGTGGATACTAGACCTCCTCAACTACTATAAAGTGGCCTAATTGAGATATTTGTGGAGTGGTTGAGACCAGAATCCAAAAAACACTGGTTATTCCAGGATTGGGCGCTGGCGGGTATCCCACTGTGGAATGTACCCTTCCTGAAAAGGCAGCAGCGCCCTCGCGGCTTGATGGGCTCGCCGATCACCAGGTCTGTGCTGAAAGTATGGGACGGAGTAGCGAGCACTAAGAAGTTCACAACATTCCCATCTCCATTAACTCCCATATTTGGGAACAGTGACTTCACACCAGGAATACCAGATAAGGCATTTGTGGAGTGGCGGGACACCCCAGGCCGTTCGGTGCGGCACCTCTTCGACATCTCAGGCATACTCTAATTTTCTCAAATGAAATTAGACTACGGAATTCCCGAATCCGAACGATTCAGTTATTTACAATTAAGATACTGGGTGCTCCAGGAGGGGGTGAGGGAACAGGAGAGCCGTAAATTGACCACATACGAAAAATGGCTAATTACCAAACTCACTGACAAGGGGCTTATCTCTTATCTACAGGGTGCACTGAGTCAACAGAGATGGGGAAGGGAACTAGGAGGCGACCTCACATGTAAGGACTGGGAAGGGATCTATTACAGAGCAAAACACACAACCCGTAACGTGGCCAGCATCGAAACAGCTATGAAAATAGCTACTTATTGGTACCTCACTACAGCGCCCTTCACAGAGGCAACCCAAACAGGAGCCCTACTTGTTGGAGAGGGTGCAACAACGAAGGTACACTACTCCATATTCTATGGGAATGCCCAGTGCTGTTCAATTACTGGACTAAAATTCTAGACAAGGTAGATGTGCTATTTGATACAGAGATCCTGCGGCTCCCAGTATATGTAGTTTTGGGTCTCCCTAATCCCATCACATTCCCACTCAAAAGTATGAGAGGTCATCAGATGGGGCTAGCATTGGGAGCAGCCCTGTAGAACATACTGTCACACTGGGGCACATCCACACCTCACACACACGCAGGCTTTCTACACCGGATGTGGCACATCTTAGGAATGGAGCGCATTTTGGCCACACTGAATAACTCAGAAGCTGTTTTCCCAAACTTTTGGAGCTCCTTCTTGAAATTGCTCTCATCGGAGTTCAACAAAATAACTCAAATACCTGAGAGTGCTATGCTCACAGACTCAGGGACAGAACAACGTGCGTCCTCAGTAGCCCAGTAGAGGACAACATGGTTAAGAGGCAAGGATGGGACGGGCGTGGACCATGGACTATCAGACAGGGTGGGAGGCGGGGGTGCTCAAGTTTTTGTTTCACAGTACTAGGCTGATTCTCCAACTAAGTAATTCATGTCCTGCTTCAGAACTGATTGCAATGAGTGACCTAAGGCAACGGTATACTGTCCAATCTAGCGTAAGAGCATGTGAGAATGTACACCATGTAGTAGGTTAATGCATATGTCTGTGTATAGTTGTTTTTTTCAAATGCCAATAAACACATTTAAACATGAAGCAGGATTTGAGTACGCCAAATATCCACTCTACCATAGACCAGTACCTGCTCCAGGCATAATTCTACCTCTGTTGTGGTTCTGTCTGTTTTTTATTTTTTTAATAGAGTCATCACCCATGACTGCAGAGCATATCCTTGGTCAGCTGCAAAGACAGGAGCAGTACAATTAGTTAAGCGTCATGACAAGGGATGGCCCCACATTCATGTACTCTGCTATCTGTCCTAAAAGACTCATACACTTTGCCTTCTGTAAGAGACATGCTATGACAGTGTATAACATGCACACAAGTAGGAAATGACTGACACAGTACTACACATAGAGGTGTGCTGACTTGTGTGATTCACTTGCTATTTGTCATACATGGGAATGCCAATGCCTTGAAGGTGATGATTTTTCACCAGTAAGGAAAGTCAATTAGCCATTGAGTAGACAAATCTCTGACACACATCTATTTTGTCTATTATTGACTACTATTACCATTTCTGCATTGATACACGTCTGATTTTGTCTGATTTTACAGCTAGAGATATAGCTAGTTCCATTGCTTACTTCAGTCACACATATTTGCCTGTGAGAGTTGTCAATGTTGTTAAATGTGTTAAGTTTTCACTCCATCAAGAGGGACTAACCAGCACCTTCATGACTTATTATCTTGATGTACGATTTATATCCACCGAGATATCACACTTAAACATAGCTGTATACCGGCATATGATATCCTGACCAATATCCCCTGGCCTTGTTTTAACAAATGAACGGTGCATAATGACCAACTCAGTACGAGAGGACTCCAAATTCATTAATCAGACTCACCCTCCATGAGAGACATCGTGATGCAACCCTGGATTGACCTTGAAACCCCATCTGGTTTTCCCCTTTCTGTTACAGCAAATGCATATTGTAACCTTTACTCGGATTGTGCTCATACTGTCACACTGTCAATACATCTCTTCAAATTAGCGCACTACAGACTAGGTGCCGTCAGTGGGTGCTCCATCTTGATGAAGTAAGAACTTTCCAATTTCCTTTTAAGCACTGCAATGCAACTCCATAGCAGAGACAGTTGTCACTCACTCCGAGTCTACTTCTGCTAACATTTCTTCCCATATCTCGCCCATAGTGTATGACTCAAGATGGGCACTCCTCCCAGGTCATGCTATAAGCTACTAGCAACACGTAATCAGTGTAAATATGTTGTTTTTCACTTCTAAGTGTCACTAGCAATCATTTTTAAGTGTCTATTTGAGTTAATTAATGCATGGCGGCCGCACTGCCTGACTAACGCCTGCATATATTTGGCTAAATGAGCACTTATGGCACCCATAGGGCTTTCCAAACCCTTTATTTTGTTGTTCGCGCGTAACACCAACATGCAACGAACCTTGCTACAATCAGTAGACCTTTGCATGCAAAGGGAGCACAATATCCCTGAACAGCATGCATTACCGGTGTCGCACCCAATTATAACTATTTACAGACTCACAACAGTGCCAACTTACCTGAGACAGGCCCAGGGGGCACATGATAACTGCAAGGAAGATCGCATTTTAGGTTGCAACCTATGTTACATTCATGCTATATGTGTCTTGTCTGTTTGCCTCTCTTTTTCCTTGCAGGTTTTTTACTTGTGGGTCCGTGATTATACAGACACCACTCACGAAACAACACACCTTAGAGTGTGTGTTGATAATCACCATTCACGTGGCATACTTTTGCCACTCCCTCACATTACATCATCATCATCATGAAATCTTTATTTTGGCTATTTGCCATAAAAGAGTACAAAATAAAACAATATACAAAGATGATAATGCAAATCATTAAAATAAACACAGTAGATGATAAAATTCATTCATGCTAGAGTGGCACTTGATTTCAATATAACAGATATATCAATAAATGAACCTTAACATTTATTAGCAGTCATACGCCTGCGCTTAGTCCACATAGCTAGCAAGAACTGGGAAACTTCAAATACAATATGCCTAGACGTATCAGTTTTTAAAATTCTAAAAGCATATAGACACTGTACAAAACCCAAATTTTTGCATAGAAGTACTAGCCAATACTTCCTGGATTTGCTGTAGTCTGGACAGAAGAAGAGAGCGTGAAGTTCGTCTTCTAAGTCACAGCTACACCCTGGACAAATCTTGTTGGTAAAGGCTGACCATTTGCTTGTAAAAGCTCTTAAGGGTAGAGTACCGTATCTCCATTGTAAATAAAGTTTCCTGGATGCAATGGGATAAATATCATCCATAAAGTCCTCGAAAGAATAAGAATCTTTGAGTGTTAAAAAGGAATTAATCAAGTTGCCAGCATGAGGGTCAGACAAAACAGCAGCAAGTTTTTTGCCCACAAAAATCCTAGTGAGCGACTTACGCGAGACCTCATGGCATCTTCTTTACGGATCATACCACAAGGCAGGCAATCCCTATCTTACAAATTCCTGCTTTAAAAACATATTCCAGGGTATTTTTGCTGCACCATGACAATATAATATTTCCTTAAGTTCTAGCCTATAATTCTGCAACTCTGGCGTTGTCCAGAGCTTACTCCAGAACCTGAGGGGTTTGAGTGCTGGTTCATCTTCAATGGGTCTCAACCCCAAGTCCAGCCTTAAAGGAAGAAGCGGGGTACTTTGTGGGAGTGCCAACAGCTGTCTACTAAATTTGTTTTCTGTTTTGGCAATTTCAGGCCTACAGGAATGTCCCCACAGCTCCCCCCCATACAAAATTGCAGCCCTCGCCTGGGTTTTATAGATCTCCAAAGGGGGACTCACAGGTTTAAATGTAGATGTATTGGAGAGCTTAAGGATTCCGCCCCGCAAGCTGGGACAGTTTCATTTGTGATTTTACTTGTTGGGGGCCCCATGACAGGTTTTCATTTATGGTTACCCCCAAATATTCAAAGGTCGTCACCCTTTCTAATCTCACTGTGCCCAAGCTCGGATTCGGGCGGGTAGATGCTGGAGGGTTGAAGATCATAAATTTCGTTTTATCGGCGTTTATCTCAAAACCATGGCTTCTGTAGAAATCCTCGAAGCCGTCCAATATGCGCTGTATCCCCATAGGAGAATTGGAAAGTAGCAGGGTGTCGTCTGCGAACATGATCGCCGGCACCCTGCTACCTGCCAGCTTTGGAGCATCATTGTTGGGAACACCATCTAGATGTGCAATTACGCCATTTACATAGAGGCAGAACAGGGTAGGTGCCAATACGCACCCCTGACTTACCCCCTGCCGACGGAGAACCTGGATGACAGCGCCCCATTCCTCCCACATCTAACCTGCGCAAAGTTCCCCTCATGCAACCTCATCAGCAGGTTCAGAGTTGGGGCGGGACACCCAGTTTTTGGAGCACGGTCCACAGTTTCCCCCGGGGCACTAAGTCAAAAGCATAGCAGAGGACCACAAACACCATGTAGAGGCTGCCACCCTCAATCTTCGCCCTTTTCCAGAACAGTAATATTAGGCGAAAGATTTGATCCATGGTGGAGGTGTTCCTCCTAAACCCCACTTGGTACTCGCTGAGGATTACGAGCTCCTCCATCCAGTCCTGTAAATGATCTAAGATGAGCCGCTCAAAAAAAATTTGCGGAACATCGATGAGGCTGATGGGCCTGTAGTTGGCCGGGAGCAGAGGAGAGCCCTTCTTAAATATTGGGACAATCTCTGCTCCCAGCCAAGTACAGGGAACCTCCATGCTCCTCAGGACTGTATTCAAAATTATATGGAGGTAAGGGCCCCAAATCCTAGGTTGGTGTCTGAAGAGGTCTCCCGGAAGTTTATCCAGGCCTGGGGCTTTTCCCACCGCAAGTTTAGCTATTGCATGACATACTTCCTCAATGGTGAATTCTAAGTCATCGTACTGGTCAGTTAAAATTAGGGGTACCGGCATACTTTCAACACCTGATTCTACTGAATATAGGGCCTTAAAGTGGTCTTCCCAAACTTTTGCCTCTATATTTGGTTCAATAGCGGATTTTGGTTCTCCACAGCCTGCACTAACTATTGACCAAAATCTGCGTGCATCCCGTGAATTTAGGGCGCTAGTTAGGTTAGTCTACTTTTCAAGATCCCACTCTTGCTTTGCGTGTTTCGTTACTTCTTTGTACTGCAGTCTCCTGGCACGAATTTGGTTTTTTTTGCTGCCAAGCCTTAGAGCCTGAACCAGCTCGGACTTAGCCATTCTAAATGCAGCATTATACCAGGAGGATGTAGGAGCCCTTTTTCTACTTTTGGGCACCTGGGGGTTAAAAACCTCGACTAGGCTAGAAACTAGGTCCCTATGCGGAGCCTGCATTTTTTCATTGAAATGAGAAGGCGGAGGCTGGGTATTTAAAACATCTACCTCCACAAACAGGGGAAAAATTTGATTATATAATTTAGATAGTTCGTCCGGGGATGCCACTATTTTTTCCCACTTAACCCTGCGTCTATAATTTGTTAATATTGTCCTGTCTTGTGGGGCTTCCAGATCTGTCGTTACATTCTATCCTGGGCCAGGAGAAACCATCTTCAGACTTAGAGCGTTGTGATAGCTATCGACCCTGGTAATTACCTTAAAATCAATAACCTTGCACCACAGCCGCGTCTCGACCATAATATAGTCAAGGCACGACTCTTGTCTCATTTTATTGAAGGTACACCTTGATGGAGTATCCGAAAGAGTACCGCCATTACAGGCCCTAATAGAATGGTTTAGAGTTAGGGCCGTGATCTGGATCGCTGGAGGGGACCATGTTTTGGGGAATGGGGATTGATTTGGAGGTATGGCCCAATGATCGTCCTCCTCCGTGAGCGCACCTTCATTCATCCCCAGTAGGGGCTCGTAATGACAATTCAAATCGCCAACTACCAGGAGGTGGGTGTAACTGGTGATAGCGTGCAAGAAATGCGACAACTCGTTGATGATGGTTGACTCACTGGCTACGCTTACCGGTCTTGAATAAACGTTCACAATGACAAGCTTGAAAGAATTTGGCCACTTCAGGACTACACACTGAACATCATCTGAGTGGGTGGTCAGAGTCTCAGCCATGCAGCCCAGATGCAGACTAACCCAGGTGGTAAGGCCCCTGATGGTCGCCCCTTCCCTCCCCAACAAGCGGGTACATGGAATGCAGCATATCCCACTCGGAGTTGTTCATCCCTAGCCCAGGTCTCTTGAAAGAGGCAGATGTAATTCTTATCCACAAAGGAACCCCACTCTGGGCAAGCCAATTTGTTGGGTAAGCCTGCCACATTCCAAGACAATATTGTCATGGATCTCGGTTAGCTAGCAATGGGGCTGATAGCACCACTCCCCATTAAGACACCTTCACTTGCACATTCTCGTAGGGGCTCCAATATACGACCTGCAACGGTTTTCCCGGGTGGGTCATCACTATTACCTGTAATAGTCCCCTGAGTAAACAGGTGCGGATCTGAAGGATCACTAGACAATTGGCTACTAGTTAGCTCAGCAACTCCCACAGGGTTGACATTGCTCCTACTTTGGGAGATGCCATAGGTTTCCGCCCGACTGTGCTGCAGTCAACCACTGACCACTGAACCTATTTTGGGTACATATTTGGCTGGGTACATGTGGTTGCGCATGCCACCCTCTCTCAGCCCTGCCCACACCTCGGTGCTCTACTAGGGTCCAATCACCTTCTGTATCAGAAATGTGGGGTGGGGGTAAAAATATGACAATGGGAGGATTTGGATGGTTGCCCCAGGACTATGGTACCTCCAATTACAAATAACCTCCACGGTCCGTGGGTCCTTAAAATTTACCAGCACACAATCCCCAGTTATGGTTTTTGGCCTGTGCCCCACCTAAGGCAACCGGCGCACCATCAATATTTCGCTGGTAATGTGGCGAGGGAGTGGTCTATTTTTATTGAGCCAATCAGAGTTTGTTTTTTAGGGACATAAATGATTTCAAACTGGGATTACTTATTTCGGGAACCCCTATCAAGACTACCAGATACGGGCTCAATTTTGGGGGCAGGTCAAATCTACATTCCCCAGAAGAGCCCGCGTTGGGTAAATCCCGACCGCCTTCTTTTGACTTTACTGTAATACCCCCTATTAGTAAGTGTAGCCAGAGGTGCAGATGGTTTTGCAGTGGGTATATTAAGAGTAAGTGGTACTACAGGGGGAAATAAATGTTGTGTTACAATCCCCCCCCTGTACGGTGTTCGATTGTACACTGCCCAGAGACAACACATTTGTCTTTATACTGTCCGCAGTTTCCAGTGTAGCTTGTTTGATCTTGGAGAGCTGCTGCTCAATCTGCGTGAGTCTATCTTCAAGTGGTTGCAGAGAAGATCTTAGTAAGGCGCCCAATTTTGCAAGGAGAGGATCCTCTGATGCCACTGTTTCGCTGATAGAATCAGCCGCACCTGAAGAGATTACTCCTGAACTGATTACAGTCAGTAGTGGTGAGGCATTTATGTCCATGGGGTTCAAAACCTCTGCCCCCTGGTGCTTGGATGTTATATCACTATTACCAGTACCTTTGGCAAGTTTGGTCTTCCTGCCTCCAATGACAGTAGCAGCCCCCCGCTTCCTCTTGGATATCGCCCCCTCACGTCTCTCCCACAGCTGCCGAGTGTTAGGTCTTTCAGGAAAGCTAGCCGCGGTTGACACTATGGTAGTCTCTATTGCCTCTGATGGTTGGAGCTGCTCAGCTAGGGAGATATGGCCCTGATCCTGGGAGATAGGTGGACTGTGTACGGTCACAGGAACGTCATTTATATTCGCTCGCATGATGGGTTCAGGTGTACGAGCATTTGTGAAATGGCCCAGAGACGATCTTTTCGCTAGTGCTAGATCTTGAGAAACCCAACGCTCCATTAAGATTATCCCCTGGCCAATGACTAAGTTGGCTCTGATAATAAAGTTATCCAACATTCCTGTTAATAATCCACTTGAGGTGGCTGCCTTACTCCTACTTTCGCGCGCTGCCATGTTACTGATACAAATCTTCACCCAGATAGGTACTTACTATTGGTAGCGGCAGTGGGAATGTGAATGCGCCAAATGAAAGAGGGGTGGCCCGGTCCGGTCTCCTCCGGGCTACAACGGGCTTAAACGGGCCCGCCCTTGGCACAGGCTTCGCCCGGCGCTCGCCCTTGCGCGTCTGGGATGCGGGAGGTGTGGTCAAATAAATACCGGAAATTAATGGGCGGGAAAAGGTCACAGCTGAGGCAGGAATGGGCTGCTGGTCGGCGAGCAGTATATTAGTGGCAGGTAATGGGCGGGAAGAGGACACAGCTGAGGCAGGAATGGTCTGCTGGTCCTCGCAGTCCCGACGTTCAGCAACACCACCAGAGTCTAGGGAGAAGCAGACTGCTGCATTACAAACCTACGGACTTGATCGTGATGAAAGCCCCCCGCTTTACATGGGGCTGAAACATGTAGACCTATTTTCAGGGACAACAAGGAGCATTTCTTCTCCACCATTGCCCATCCATCCCATTTTAACCTTACCATGGGCCGCTAAGAATAAAGTTAAATTAGTAAGGATTCCCAGAGATATTTTCAACTATCACCACGTCCTTCACAAATTACACGGCACCAGCTCCGCTGTAACCAGGCGTCGCAGCACAACCGGGTGGTATTCGACTACCCGGTTGGAAGCCCAATGATAAATCATACCACCGACCAGGTTGGTGGGTGGGGATCTTTTAACAAACCGTAGGATTTCTTGGCACTCATATACAAGTGAGCCGTCCTCTTGCAGTGGATTTGTCCCCGTTGTTTTTTTGTTAAATGTGTAATGCCATCGGGAGGGTAGTGAGTGGATATCAATGTGGGACATGATAGTGTACACATGGCAGTACACTGTGCCCACTATGTTGATAGTACACAAGGAGATTGAGTTACGTGGAAGTCTTGCTCTGTACAGTGCAAATGGTAGACTAACCATCCTACAGTGCTACACTACTTGGGGACAGTGTTGGACATATTGTCCACATGATTCTGCGCCCAGGGTTTGGTGCATGCTCTGGCAGAAAATGTGTAACATTGCTCCAAGATGAACACATTATTCCTAAGATGACTGTGTTGTTGGCTGTCATGGGAGATACGTTTGTGCATGAGGCTGTACCTTTCTGCACACTCTAGTGCCTTTGAGGACTGATAGAGTGCATCTCAAAACAGTGTGCACATAGGATGGGATGTGTGTATACGATGAGTGATGTAATGTAGCATGCTAGACATGATCTTGCGAGGTTAAAATATGACTACCTTTCTCAATCAATCCATCAATCAAAAAAAGTTTAATTTTACTGTATATCTGTGGCATAAAAGCACAACAGATACAAGTTTCTCAATTTCACAGGTGTGGGATATATCACATGTCTCATGACCATGAGCCTTACCTGTGGACACACAGACTAAAGAAAGAAAATCCCTTATTTCAACACAGTGTTTGGAAACAGCATTACACTTGGTGTTGCATTAGTGAGGCTCTTACAAACAATTGAATGCACACACAGGGCCTCATGTAGCAGTTGTAGCCACAGGGCAGTACTGGCCATCACCTGGCTGCACTGACTTGCATCCATAGTGAAAAGCTGGAACGTGCCATATTCCTAACATGCAGCACATCCATGGTTCTTCCATATCTACACCATTGCATATTTGTGACACCCCCACTCCCTTGTACTTTGGTGCAGGTGTCAGCGTTGTGTCCTCAAAAAACGTAATGGTTACAAGGACACATTCCTACACCAAAAACAAACCATCAATGCAATTTCCTTTTCCCATGTGTAATGTGGAATGCAGGGCACATGGTAATTGGACAAACAGACAAGTAATTATGTATCTCACATCACCTCCCTTGGGAGGCGCACTATTTGCAAACAGTCCCAGGGCCCCTGATCCGTGGATATATGGAAATGAGTGAGATCCTCATTGGTGTTGCATGGGAAAAGGCACCGTAAGGCCCATGGAACACAACCTTTACATAGGGTGTATCAATGCTGCACTTTGCTCTGGCTTGCCTTACTGCATATAAGTATGGGCGAAATTTGCGAATTTGCGGTCCGCGAATTTGTGCGAAATGGCAAAAAAAATCTGCGAGTTCGCGAATTTTCCAGCAAACTCGCTGATCTTTTTGCCATTTGCACAAATATGTGACCACGTGTGCCTGTAACTTTGCCAGCGCGCCAAAAGGCGCCGAGGTCCCTTGAGTGAGCTGGCCATTATAGTGGGGACGGGCGGGAAGGCGTTACATACCGCTAGTGTGTGGTGGATGGGGACAAACGGGCGGGGCTTCTATGCGAGTTCACATGCATCTTGTTTATAAAGGGTCAGAGACCGAGCAGAGCAAAAGATGAGGAGAAAGTAGCCTCCTGGTCACAGGAGCTACTCCCGGATGGTGCTCGGGAAACTCATGGATGCAAAAATACGTTTGGCACAGGACCCCAGAATCCTTCAGATGTCCAAGATAGCTCTGCTGCGCGTGTTGGTACAAAGCCATTCTGATCCTGCTCAGTGGGTTCAGGTGCATGCAGCTGCTGCTGCTGGACAATGTCCCATCTCATACTAAACTGCCCCGTACAGGCATATGCTGGCGCTGGGCAGTCGGGTGCAGTGGCATGCGGGTGCTCCACGCCTGGTAAATGCGCATACCGGTGCCAGGGGGGACACATGTTTATTGGTGCTGTGTAGCAAGTTATGACTTTAAATTTTGACTGCAACAGACGGTGGTACCACCTACACGGATCAGGAGCATCCAGGCACCAGACTTCATGGTGCAAGAGCATAATGGTGCTGTGCGGTACGGGTATATATGTACTGGGGCAGGGGGCACTTAGCACAAGTGTGCTCACACACAGAGGGCTCCCAGGCAATTGAGCACAAATGATTTTCACACTGAGAGGGCTCCAGGGCAGTTCAGCAGCACGGGGGCTCACACCCACTGGGCCCCGGGGCCGTTCAGTAGTGCGTGGGCTCACAACACCTGGGCAGCTCATCAGCGCTGGGGCCCACACACACAGGGCACCCAGACAGTTTAGCAGTGCCACCGTCTGGTTCATCACTGCCACCCTCTGGTTCATCACTGCCACCCTCTGGTTCACCACTGCCACCCTCTGGTTCATCACTGCCACCCTCTGGTTCACCACTGCCACCCTCTAGTTCACCACTGTCACCCTCTGGTTCATCACTGTCACCCTCTGCTTCATCACTGCCACCCTCTGGTTCATCACAGCACCCCCTGGTTCATCACAGCACCCCCTGGTTCACCACTGCCACCCTCCGGTTCATCACTGTCACCCTCTTGTTAATCACTGCCACCATCTGGTTCACCACTGCCACCCTCTGGTTCATCACTGCCACCCTCTGGTTCACGACTGCCACCCTCTGGTTCACCACCATCACCCTCTGGTTCATCACTGTCACCCTCTGGTTCATCACTGCCACCCTCTGGTTCATCACTGCCACCCTCTGGTTCATCACAGCACCCTCTGGTTCATCACTGTCACCCTCTGGTACATCACTGTCACCCTCTGGTTCATCACTGCCACCCTCTGGTTCACCACTGCCACCCTCTAATTCATCACTGCCACTCTCTGGTTCATCACTGCCACTCTCTGGTTCATCACTGTCACCCTCTGGTTCATCACTGCCACCCTCTGGTTCACCTCTGCCACCCTCTGGTTCTTCACTGTCACCCTCTTGTTCATCACTGCCACCCTCTGGTTCACCACTGCCACCCTCTGGTTCACCACTGCCACCCTCTGGTTCTTCACTGTCACCCTCTGGTTCATCACTGCCACCCTCTGGTTCACCACTGCCACCCTCTGGTTCATCACTGCCACCCTCTGGTTCATCACAGCACTCTCTGGTTCAGCACTGGCACCCTCTGGTTCACCACTGCCACCCTCTGGTTTACCACTGCCACCCTCTGGTTCATCACTGCCACCCTCTGGTTTGCCACTGCCACCCTCTGGATGATCACTGCCACCCTCTGGTTCACCAATGCCACCCCCTGGATCATCACTGTCACCCTCTGGTTCATCACTGCCACCCTCTGGTTTACCACTGCCACCCTCTGGTTCATCACTGCCACCCTCTGGTTCATCACAGCACCTTCTGGTTCACCCCTGCCACCCTCTGGTTCATCACTGCCACCCTCTGGTTCATCACAGCCACCCTCTGGTTCATCACAGCCACCCTCTGGTTCATCACTGTCACCCTCTGGTACATCACTGTCACCCTCTGGTTCATCACTGCCACCCTCTGGTTCACCACTGCCACCCTCTAATTCATTACTGCCACTCTCTGGTTCATCACTGCCACTCTCTGGTTCATCACTGCCACCCTCTGGTTCACCACTGCCACCCTCTGGTTCTTCACTGTCACCCTCTGGTTCATCACTGCCACCCTCTGGTTCACCACTGCCACCCTCTGGTTCATCACTGCCACCCTCTGGTTTATCACAGCACTCTCTGGTTCAGCACTGGCACCCTCTGGTTCACCACTGCCACCCTCTGGTTTACCACTGCCACCCTCTGGTTCATCACTGCCACCCTCTGGTTTGCCACTGCCACCCTCTGGATGATCACTGCCACCCTCTGGTTCACCAATGCCACCCCCTGGATCATCACTGTCACCCTCTGGTTCATCACTGCCACCCTCTGGTTTACCACTGCCACCCTCTGGTTCATCACTGCCACCCTCTGGTTCATCACAGCACCTTCTGGTTCACCCCTGCCACCCTCTGGTTCATCACTGCCACCCTCTGGTTCATCACAGCCACCCTCTGGTTCATCACAGCCACCCTCTGGTTCACCACTGCCACCCTCTGGTTCACCACTGCCACCCTCTGATTTATCACAGCACCCTCTGGTTCACCACTGCCATCCTCTGGTTCACCACTGCCACCCTCTGGTTCACACCTGCCGCCCTCTGGTTTACCACTGCCACCCTCTGGTTCACACCTGCCACCCTCTGGTTCACACCTGCCACCCTCTGGTACATCACTGCCACCCTCAGAGTCACCACTGCCACCCTCTGGTTCATCACTGCCACCCTCTGGTTCACCACTGCCACCCTCTGGTTCATCACTGTCACCCTCCGGTTCACCACTGCCACCATCTGGTTCACCACTGCCACTCTCTGGTTCATCACTGCCACCCTCTGGATCACCAATGCCACCCTCTGGTTCATCACTTTCACATTCTGGAACATCACTGCCACCCTCTGGTTCATCACTGCCACCCTCTGGTTCATCACAGCACCCTCTGGTTCACCACTGCCACCCTCTGGTTCACCACTGCCACACCCTGGTTCATCACAGCACCCTCTGGTTCAAAATTGCACCCTCTAGTTCATCACAGTACCCTCTGGTTCACCACTGTAGATTATGGGGAGCACACCTGCCCAGCCTCAACCGGGGCTGGATAATGTGTTACTGAATTTGAGCTTCAAGTCCGGCACCTGCTTCCTTATCTGTAAGTGCTTCCTGTTGTGGTTTAATTTTTGTGACAGCCTGGAGCATTGTGCCATACTTGTAACTATTCTCTTCTATTCTGCTTCGAGGGTCAGAGCAGGGTCAGAGAATAGTTTCAAGTAGGCAACAACTGTGGAGGCGCCGCTCAGGAAGCACTTACAGGGTTACAGCAGGTGCCCAAGTTGAAGTTAATTTCTTTGTAACCAAGTTGAAGTTAATTTCTTTGTAACCATTTTGTAAATGGTTACAAAGAAATTAGCTTCAACTTGGGCACCTGCTGTAACCCTGTAAGTGCTTCATGTACTTCAGTTTTTGAAAATCCGTCCCGCACGCAATTTCGCAGATTTTTCTGCAATTTCAATAGATCCGCGGACCGCAAAGTTGCAGAAAATCCGCAAATTCCGCTAACGGAACGGATTTTATGCTCATGCTTACCTGCATATCTATGAGGCCAAGCAAGGGCACGCACACAGACTTTGCATTGCCTCCTTTATATGAGTACCAGAGCATCATGACCAGTAAAGCTCCGGCAGCACAGTCCACTTGGGTGGACAACCTTTACAACGAAACTTTTACAACGGACTACCATTACAACGCGGTCATTACAACGCAAACCATTACAACGCATTGCGGTGGGGGGCGCTCTAGGATAGGGAATAAGTTTAATTTACTATCCAACACCTTCCCTAGTGTCCACGGGGACTGGTGTTGGAATAGTAAATTAAACTTTTCACTATCCAGCACCCCAAAGCGCTATGCGTTGTAATGGATTGCGATGTAAAAACCGCTTTGTAAAGGCAGGCGTTTTAATAGCCTGCGTTGTAACCTCATACATCCGTTCACTTGTATATGTGACCCACAGTGGCATATGTGGTCTCAACATGTGTGACTTGTAGGATTGTGTTGCACATATGCCATGTAGTATGGTGCATGTATGTTGGCCCACACTTACTACGTATTGACCGTCTCATTCAGCCCAAGACTAATATGGCAATGTATTACAACATATTTGACCGTCATGTGCTTAAGAAGTACTTACCAACAAGTGCATGAAGACAGTAATCTGGTCATTACACCAGAAGAAACACTAACAGCAATAGTATCTTGCGTCCCAGCACATGCCCCAGGACCTGACAGAATACCTAGGGATCTCTTTAGAGAAGCCAGAATGTTATGGGGTGTGTATATACATTTGGTGACCAATTTGAGATTGAAAGGTGCCCCTATTCCCCCCTCTTGGAGGATAGCTGAAATAGTACCTATTTTCAAGAAGGGGGATAGATCTTCACCACGGACTTACAGGACAATCAGCCTTACAGACTCACTGCAAAAAAAATATGTAAACAGATACTAGAAATGGTCCAGAAATGGATAAAGAAGGCTAACATTCTGAGTGATTTTCAGGCGGGTTTCCGCCCTTAAATTAGTACACTGGATCAGGTGTTTCGCTTAGTCTGTATCTACTGGAAAAAAGGGGCTATAAATTGTGGGAAGTTTTATGTGGCTTTTGTCGATCTGCGTACAGCATTTGATCTAGTCCCAAGTGAAAAACTCTGAAGGGTTCTCTATGATATGGGCATTCCAACAAATATTTTAAACATTTTAATTCACTTACACTCAGAGAATTCAGCACAGGTCAGGTGGGGTCCTAATAGCCAAGAAACAGAAACCTTCCCAGTCAAACGCGGAGTGAGACAGGGATGCGTTTTGGCACCGACCCTTTTTACTCTTTTTATAAATGGGTTTTCCAGTTTCTAGATAGAGATGGTTGTGACGCCCCAAAGATAGGGCTACGAAGAGCTCCAGCATTATTATGTGCTGATGATACCCTTTTAATTTCGAAGTCTCCGCTTGAGTTTCAGCAACTTTTAAATGATTTTTTAAATTTTTGTAAGGAAAGAGGGCTTAGTCTAAACAAAACAAAGACCAAATTCATGATTTTTAATAGGGGTAGAAGAATAGTGAAGACTAAGACAATGTGAGTGGGCAAAACCAAATTGGAACAAGTGGAGGTATTTGACTGTTTGGGGGTTCGGCTTACTCCGTCCATTAATTGGCACCCACAGGTAGAAAAAACGAAATTACATTTAATACACCAATGTGCACATATAAGTAAAATTCACAGGAAGACAGTTTCTAGGCAGATTGCCTCTGCACTCGAGATTTATAAAACAGGTTTTGGGTGGGGCACTTTACAGTGCTGAGTTGTTGGGCACAACTGCCATGGCTTCTCTATCTACAGTAGAAAATCGATTTTTAAGATCACTGGTGGATCTCCCTGCCAGTACTCGCTTTGTGCCTCTTTACCTCAATATAGCACATAATAAATTAAAGCATAAAGTAAATTATAAAATGTTATCGTTCTGGCATAGGCTCTGGACGGTAGCAGAGTTGGACCCATATCGAGAGGCTTTGAAGGACCACTTAAGATCTCCCCAGGTAGAGACTTTAAGATGGTTCTCTTCCTTACCCGATTTACTTGGGAGGTTAAAGATGGATAGCTTTTGGCTCAGCCCTGATTCCGAGAGTGGTATTTTGAAGGAAGAGCTGAAAGGAATGTACTTGAAAAATATATTCCAACTAGATCTAACAGGATATTCCACAGGGCTAACAAAAGATTGTTTGCTGCATAAATCAATTCCACTGTTTGAAGAATCAATAGAAGAAATTACTCCTCCAGTGACTCTTTTTACAATTTAGATATAAGACCTTACCTACCAAAGCATTTTGCTCAGGATAGAGCGTGAGTCCTTTGGGAGATGATTTATGTCCTGCGTGCAAAGCCTGTACTGAATCTATAGTCCACATACTCTTTTTCTGCCCTCACTATGCATTGTTAAAAAAATAATGGATAACACCCCTGTGCCGATCCATTGGTCCAGGACATTATTTATAAATCTTGAGAATATTATACACAGATACACGTAGATTGATAGTATTTGGTATTTCTCAGTTTCTTTTTGCCATGTGGATCAGGCGGGGGAAGGTAATGCAATGAATTTACTTTAGCCTTTTTCTGTTAGCATGACTTTGTCAACTTGATAATGAATTGTTGCTACTTAGGTGGTGAAGAATTTAGTTTGACTTACAACTATTTAGGATTTTATGAATCTTAACCATGGGTTTTATATATGCTGCTAACTCGAACATGAATTGTCGTATTAAGTGCAGTGGAACTTTGATGAAATTTGGTGTTTTATATATATTTGTACGTTTACTCACTTTTTTGGATCTCTGAGCTCGTAACAAAGTACTAAACTAAACTTACCAACCAGTAGGCCATTCCCATATGTCCCTTTCTTGAAGTGTCTCATTTATGGTGGAATGACGGAAGATGAAGGAGTCATGAGCACTGCCTGGGTACTTTGCAAGGACATTGATGAAGAGGCCCAGATGATACATGATTACCTGCATGTTCATGGAATGTGTGTGCTTCCTATTGCAGTACAGGTGTGATGTAGCTGCTGGAGGCATATGTTGCATATGTGTGCAGTCCATTGCCCTCAACACATGTGGAAATCCTGCAAAGGCATAAACGCCTTGTTGTTTTCCTGTTGGTTCGGCATTGTGTTGGGAAGAACAGGTACTGGGGTGTAAGGCGTATGATGGCATCCAGGACGGAGGGGAGGAATTTAGAGAATGATGCCTGGGATACTCTTGCCACTCGGGCTGTGATGAGTTGGAAAGTCCTTCAAGCCAGCATGTATTGAAAACCAGTAGCTTGGCTTGAGGAGGGAATTTGGTGTACAGTTGCGATGCTGGGGACAGTCTTGGTGCAATCTGGCGCCGGAAGCGGACAATGGACTCCATCCTGAGCCTGTAATGGGCGAAGACCTGCTCTTCCCTGAGGCAAATGAGGGTAATACTCTGTCTTTCAGTCAACTCCGTTCTCCTGTACTGCCTCCTTGGTGATGGTGGTGGTGATTTTTGAGGTGGTGATGGTGGTTTTCCCGGTGCTCCTAGCTGTAGTAAGAGTAGGTCCATGGTGCCATTGAGCTTGCTAGAGTGATATGGGTATGTTCTGCTTTTATACCAGTGGACATGTGTGATTTTTACACCTGTGGTAAAATTCTTCCACTATTGGTAAGAAAAATAGGTGCAGAAGTTGAAAAAGTAACACTATAGGCCTCTAGTGTCACTGTGTAAATAGGTTTCCAAAATCAAAAGTCGACATGGTGTCAGAAATATTGATGTGGCACTAGTTCCTGGACATCAAAACAATTCATGGGTGTGAATTGAAAAATAGCTATCAAACCAGGGCTAATATGATCATTGTAAACAAAAAATGTGATTTCTAGAGGGGTAACTGTGAGAAAGTGGCTCTATGTATACTGGACCAGAATAAGGTACAGTGGGCCTCATTTATGACTTTTTGCCGTAGGGAAGCGCAGCAGGCCTTCCTGCTGCGCTTCCCTACGGCAAAAGAAAAGGGCAGAAATGCGCCGTATCTATAAGATACGGCGCATTCCTGTCCTTTTCCCCTGCGCCGGCGCACAATGGGCTGCCTGCGCCAGCGCAGGCACCCTTGCACAATGGTGCAAGGGTGCCTGCGTTGCGGGGAAGATTATTTTTGTACAGGAAGGGAAACCTTTCTGTACAAAAATAATCACAAGACGCTTTTCCTCTTTCTATGTGTGCTGTAGAATGCAGCACACAGAGAAAAAGGTAATACGAGGAGAAATAAAGACATTTCTCCCTGTTGCGCCTTCCTTACGCCTCCCCTGGGGAGGCGTAAGCTTTTGTCACTGCTTCAGAGTTACGATTTCTCGTAAATCTGGGGCAGTGTCAAAAGGCCATGGATGTTGCTGGGAACGCCCCCAGCAACACCCATTGCACGCCCCTTTAACGCAGAACACTGCGTTAAAGGGACTGATATTTATCAGGCAGCAGTACGCCACAAAAACTGGCGTACTGCTGCCTGATAAATACCACGCAGGCTTCTGTGCCACGGAACTTCATAAAAAGTGAAGTTCCGATGGCGCAAGGGGCCTCATAAATGAGGCCCCGTGTGTATAGAGTCCACAAACCCCAGAGGTATAACAGAGGTTAAAACCAGGTGTGACCTTAATCTCTAAAGTGGTAGCTTGGTCAAGCAGTAAGGCAGTACACGAGGACAGTGTAAAGCATTTGTTGTACACACTCAGTCAGCAAAACGTTTCACACACTCAAAGACTGAACTCCAGGCTAATTGTTTTTATATCAAAAGATATAGTAATTTTATTTCTAGAACCAACAGGTATAAAAAATATACTGCTCTCAATATGAGTCTATCTTCAATAGCTTCCTGTGGCAATACGGCAAGATAAGGAGGGCAGCTAAATATATGACTCTCTTGCAGGAACATGGAGGTTTGGGAGCTCCAAATATAAGATTTTACCACTGGCCCTGTTTATTGACCCAGATGTCTGTCTTATTTGATTCTGCAAGTAGGGAGAGACACACTTTGGACCCGACCTCTGATTTATATATCCTCCCTTCAATTTACGAGCTCTTAATAGGGAATGAAGCTGTAGGCGCACTACTAAGAAAAACTGGGCGTAGATTTTTTAGGAATACCAGGCTTAAGGTCCCTTTTGCAGCCTGGGATCTTTGGAAAACCCTACAGAAAATTTTACAGATTCCCAGAATTAATAGATACACACCATTGTGGAAATCAGTTTTTTTCCCGAACCTGAGCATAGAAGGGGCCTGGAAAATATGGGAACAACAAGGCATCCAGACAGTGGGAGATGTAATAAGTAATGGTAAGAATATTTCACTTGATGCCATTAAGCAGAAATACGATCTCCCTATCGGTCATAGCTTTAGGTACCTTCAGATTTCACAAACGCTCAAAGCTGTTGTGTCGGCCACCGCCTTTTCCGCTCGTAGTTTTATACTTGAATATTTATTGAAGGGCGGAGATAGGATTAGGGTTATCTATCAGGAGTTAATTGAAAAACTACCAGATGATCTGGAGAAACACGAGGTAGCATGGGCAGCAAAATTACAGGATCCAGATGTAGATCTCGATAAAGCCCTATCTCTGGATAAGCAGGTGCTTAGGTCCTCTAATCTGAAGGCTCAACATTTTAAAACTCGTTTCAATTTATATTACACCCCTTCTAAGCTATACGACTGGGGTATGAGGACGGATAGTAAATGCCCGAGATGTCAGCAAGGCTCGGCTGACCTGGTGCATATGTTCTTTTTTTTGTGAAAAACGTACTACAATTAAAACTGAGATTGAGAAATTCCTGGAGGGGCTGCTAGGCTCGAAGATCAGTCTCTCCCCAACAGTGATGACCCTTGGGATTGACAGTAAATTGGGTCTAAGTAGTAGCAGAGAAACTGAGGCATTCATTTTTCTGGTTGTGGCCGTCTTACGGATCCTGCTCTCAGCTGCATGGAAGGACCCTTCCCCCCGACCTTTTCAATGTGGTTGGCCAGGCTTCTCGCTATCCATAATATAGAATCTTCGCTTTATTTACATAAAGGTAGAAAATCGCGGGATTTCGGATATAAAATGTGGGCCCCATTGAAGGTATGGAGGGAGAGCACAGTACGCTAATCTTTTAACCAACTCGGATAGATCACTATATATACATTTGCACTGTCATAATCTATCAAATACTGGAAAAAATGTTTTGTGGTTAGGTGTTTATGTGTTATGATGATCAGATTTCAATGTTTATGATACATATTTATATATTTATGTCCACCTTGGTCCTCCACTCCGCTTCTCCTAATAATATCGAATTGTATTTATGTATTTATGTATGGATGTGATCTTTTCTATGAATTGTACTGCATTAATCTTTGGATAACTATTGGTACTTCTTTTTTTTTTATACCGTTTAAATTCTCAATAAAAAAAATATTTAATTTTTTTCTAAAAAAAACAATATGAGAGGTCTCAGATGAGTACTTTTCAGAGAGGCAGTACACTTTGTAAAGATATTAGGTACAGGGGTTGCAGTAGGCAACACAATTCTACACACAATTTAGCATTGAGCTCAATGGATTTCCTTATATAAACACAGGTGATTACTTTATAGATTACTTTGGTAATTCCAGGACTGGCTCCTAGGTTCAGTCCCGGGTTCTAAGCTGAAAACAGTTTAGCAAAAATGTTTTAGGTATTGTAGTGATTTTTCAGGAATAAAAAGCAATTTTAAAAGTTCACACTATGAAACTTTTCAACAGAAATCTGGCAATGTTATCCAATGGGAGAAAATTCAGGTTGCAGGTAAAGTACGATCTCGTTACTTTTGTAATCCAGTACTGGTCTCCTGGGGCCAGCACTGGGGGTCTCAACTCCAAACAGGTAAGTAATTACGTTTCAGTATTTCGTATGATTTTTAAAGAATATTTTGAGTTTTCAAAAGTAGACAGAAGAATTTTTGAGTCAAAACAGTCATTGTTATTCAATGGCAGGTAAGTGAGTTACTGGTTTCCTGGTGAGTACTCGACTGGTGAAGTTGAGGTTCTGGGCATAGACTCATGGGTGCCCCAGGGTCAGGTAGGTGCAGTTTGTTCACCCTCAGCGGCGCTGGGGCTGCCGGGTTCAGAGGTAGTTAGGCCCAATGTTATCCAATAGGGGACGGGGGCCTCCGGTTGGTGGCTGTTGGCTAGCAGGCCACGAGGCTCTGGGAGCTGGGTTCCTGGTCACTTGCTCAGGGCAAAAGGGGAAGCAGGATAGAACAAAGGTGGCAAAGCCAGTGGTACTCGTGCAGCTGGGTGCAGGGTGCTTTTGAGCCTTCGGGCGCTCAATGTTATCCAATGGAAAAGGTCAAAAGGGAACAAAGGCTGCAGGCTCGGGCGGAAACTCTCCAAGGGCGACCAGCACGTCGAGAGGTACGTTCGGATCTTGGAGCACAAGTAGGTACCCCAAAGGGAGGCACAGGGGGCTGTAGGGCACCGGGTTCAGGGGTGTTTTTGGGTTTCGGAAAAGCTTACCCTTGGCTGGTCGCGGTTGGAGGGGCCCCTGGTTCTGAGTCTGAAGGCATTGTCTGGTTCGTCGAGGAGAGTCTTTGGGCACTGGACTTTGGGTCTAAGTCACCGGGGGGACGTCCTCATGGTTCTGGATCACTCGGGCACGGCCGGGCTCGGCGGGTGCAGAGTGGACTGGTCCGGAGCTTCCTGGCTGGCATCAGGGAGGTTGTTGCAGCAGAGCCTCTGTTGATGGGAGTCCCAGTCTTTAAGAGGGTCAAGGCAGGCAGGTTCTCTGGGTGTCCCATGATTGCTGTCCGCAGGATTCACCGGGATTTAGGCAGGAGCAGGTTCCAGGATTGACAGGCCGGTATGGCTGAGGCCAAGTCAGTTGTTGTCATCCTGTTGCTAGAAGCTGCGCGGCTGGTCTTCTTCTTGATCTTCTTTCTTCTTTTGGTTTTGGGATTTGAGGAAGGAAGGTTCAGGGAGCCCCTAAATACTGAATTTAGGGGTGTTACAGGTAGCGCAAGGGCAGGGACCAATAGGTCCCTGTACTGGGTGGGTTCACCCCCTAGCCTGTTTATCTCCTGTGGGAGGGGGGCAGGAGCCTAGCTGTGATTGGGCAGGGCTCCCCAAATTCAAGATGGCAGGAGCCCAGGGTCGTGCTTCACCTGGTCTCCCCCACCTGAGGGGTGGGGTTGGCATGGGCTGGCACACCCCCTTCCTGATGTAGATTTTCCCACCAGTCTTCCCGCCAGAGTGGGTGTCAGAACTGGTGGGGGCCAGTTGCTGGGTACAGCAAATTGTCTGGGGAAGCTCACAGAGGCGGCATGCCTGTGCAGCTTCCCCCTGCCCATCCTGGACTAGGAGACCTAGCACCTCGCCCAGGATGTGCATTGTTGCAGGCCCAGGAGAGCGGGGGCTCTCCACCCAGGGGTCCAGCAAAATGTCTGCTGTGTGGCAGCCTCTGCAGCCACTCAGCCCAGACGTGGATTGTTGGTTAGGTTTTCAGGGGGTATCTCTAAGATGCCCTCTGGTGCATTTTACATTAAATCCCACACTGGCATCCGTGTGGGTTTAGTGTGCTGAGAAGTTTGGTACCAAACTTGTCAGTCTTAAGTGTAGCCATTATGGTGCTGTGGAGTTCGTAATGACAACCTCCCAGCACTATATACTCCTAATGGCATCGCTACACTTACAGTGCCCAGGAATGGCCCTGGGTACTGTAGGGGCAACAGGGCTCATGCACCTGTGCCCACACCTCTGGCATAGGGCACCCAGCTAGAGGGGTGACTGAAGTATGCCAGGGCAGTGAGTTATGTGAGCATGGCACAAAGGGATGTGTGCCATGTCGACTCTTGGTTTAGTTCTGTACTTAGACACTCAGCCTGCAAAGGCAGTGTGTGGGTGTCAGGGTAAAGGGCCCCTGAGGGTGTAACAATAAGTGCTGCAGTCCTCAGGGGTCTTCTCTGGTCACCATGCCCTGGGTACCTAGTGTACCATTTAGTAGGGGCTGATAGGTGGCCAGAGGTGCCAATTTGGTTTTAGTTTCAACCCAGTTTTAGGGAAGGAACACAGGCCCTGGGCACCTGGTTGGCAGGAACCCAGGGCGCACTCAGTCAAAGCACATCAGCAGTTCATAAAAAAGTGGGGGCATACCAAGGCAAGAAAGATGGCACTTTCTCACAGTAACTAATAATAACAGAGACTTTTTTACTGGGTGATTCTAAGAGACATCATAACCAGGTGATGAAAACATCTCCACAGTGAACCCATCTACAATTTTTATGTATTGTATGGCCTTTTTTTGCAGGGGGCAAAAAAGTCATGAGGAGACCATACATAACACACCAAGTGTCCTGCACTCATAACTGTCTTCCGCTGGTCACCCCTTCCCTCAACCAAATAAAAAAATACATATATGGCAACCTGCCACTGATGGAGCAAGGATTCGCAGGTTACGCGACTTGCTGTACTCATGAACCTCGAATAATCATTAACGTTATAATCAACAATGTGTGTCGTATTAATATTGCACTTTTACACTGCACGCGGGTGTCCCAGAGACGCTTGCCTATGTGTTTGCTAATCCTAACAACGCTTGCCTACTGACTGATCGCTTCTTTGCAGGATTCTAGTCTGCGCATGCGTCGGTTAGACCCACATGATGTGACGCATTCGCAGTTCTGGAGGGAATTTTTCGCACATGCGCAGTATTGCAAACATGGCCGCTTTGTTTCTAACATGTATCTCGCTTGCCACCGCTGCTTTCGCACAGCTGTTTCGTTCTGCCTAACTCCTAATGCTATAGTTATTACAAAATAAGGGATATAGTATAGTCAATCCTGGTATACAGTGTATTCAATTTTTCTGTGTTTCTAAATTGTTTTCGCTTACTTTTCATGTATCGAATATTATGGGCCTGGGAGCGGTGCGCCTCTCCGTCTTTGAAGCCTGTGTGGTACTCACCACGTGATGAGAGCATTCGAGTCTTGCAACAGTGGAACTCAGCCAGCTGGCTGCCGAAGCTGAGATGCTCCTGGGAACCAACCTACGACCCAGCGAGAAGACTCGAATCTACACCTACAATTGTAACAATGTAATATTCGCACTCTGTACGCTATTGTCTCTGTATTCCTATGCCATGGGAACTGGAATGTAAGGGGTGGGTTCAATAAACTGAATGTTAATTGTGGGAACATCAAATTCTAGGTGGTGACAATGACCTAACCACCTCTCTTGTCCAATCCAAAGTTGGGGACCCTTTAATTTGCAACATTTGTGGGTGGTCCACTGACCCGAAAACAGTATAACTAGCCTAGGTTTAGCTAGAGAAATTGTCCTACTTGTCCGAATAGCTGACCTGGCACTGACCCTACGAACTCTATAGGGGATTGATACAGAGAGCTGCGGAGCACTCTGTCCGTAATCTCCACAAACTCAGTCTGGGGTGGAGAAACCTTAAGTGCTGGCGAAGCACTTTGCTGGGAGATTCGAGAACCCAATCGGGGTTATTGGCAGATTCCTTGCAGAGAGGGCGTAGCGCAGGCATTGCATCCGAAGCTGCAGGTGTTGGTCGTACCCTTTGATGAGCCTGATCCAAATCCTGGGGTTATCCTGTCCTGACTGTCCATGAGCTGTACCTTCTCGCCTACTGGCATCCAAAGTCCTTGAGGGTCCTTTTCTCGCCTTTCCCAACTGACCCGTGGCCAGGGTTAGTCTCCGTCCTGTTCTAGGTAAATATAATTTGTGTGGGTGTTCGTCTATTCTAAATCTTTTCTCTCCTATTTTCCAAAAAAAGCAAACTTGCCTATGTTATTCCATGTCTACATATAAAGCTGACTTTCACATAAATGTTTCTAGCATGTCCCATATTTTTTCCTACCTTTAGTCTAAACCTCTAATCTGTTTACATATGTAGTATGTTCCATTCTTACCCTCCTTTAAAGAATAAGTACTTGTTGGTATAGAGACTTTCAGGAGTGACGTTTCGCTTAAACTGATAGCCTATTAGAAAAGTTACCTTGATCAGTATGTTCCTTTTCTTTACCCGCCTTTAGTAATATTGAGAAAGTCTATAGACTATAATAGCATGTTCCTTAGTTTTCAAACCTTAGAATTTTAAAATCTCAAATGCTACTTACTTTGATTCATAGCTACACTGTGCTTCTGATCTTAGTTATTGATAGCCTGATCTGTGTAAATCTCATTCTCATGGCATATGGAAATTAATTTTGATAACCAGATAAAACTTTGAAAACCTCTTGTGTTTGTGGTTTTTGAAAGGTATAAATTGTTATTCAAATGTACATGGTAATTTGGTTAGTGTTATCTTCCTACCCATGCTAGCTCCTGATCCGTCGAGATCATAGGTACCTATGACAAGGATTCGTAAGTCAGGTACACGAAAATAGAAAGAAAGGAAACTCGAATTGCTGAATAGCGGTGTGTAGGTTACCTAATTCATAAAAGTAGTAAGCACGTTATGGGCCCAAGTGCGTATGTTAGGTAAAATAAAGAGTCGGGTGGCCTGCGCCCGCTATCACCACCTTCCCACAATACCCTCACTATTATACATGCCTATCCAATATTTAAAAAATAGTACCTGATAGCAAAACATGTAGTTAATGGTTGATGGGGATAAGTACCCACCTGTAATAACCACAATCCTAGTTAGGATGAACCACTAAAGTAATTAAATAAAACAGAGCACAATACCCTTGTAGCTATGCACTTAATTTAGAGGCAACGTGTAAAGTATTTATGAAGTACTAAAACAATTATAAAAAGTCATAATGCAAAACAACAAAACTTCCAAAACAAATGACAAAATAGAGTGCAATTAAATGCACAAAAACACAAACATCTGATAAGAGGAACCGGAGATATGAATTCTTTACAATTTAAGTAGCAATAGCACAAAGAAGCACAAAGTGACAATGGCAGCTGACAGTCACGGTAGGTGCACTTTGACACTGACTGTGAGGGAGCATGTGTAGGATACACTAACCAAGTTTGTCTTTGCCAAAGATTTTACCATACGACTTTGTTGCTTTAACTCCTAATTCACCACAGGTATGCACTTTGAAAGCCCCAGGACCTCAGGGAAGGCACTTAGAGACTCACAACGTGGGAGGCAGAGGTCAACAGAAGGTTCCTGTCCAAGTCCAGTTGCAACTGGTCAGCTGAGTAGCTACAGGAAAAGGCCTCTTGCAGCTTGTTTTGTCACTGTTGCTTTGAAAGGTCAGTCTTATGACATGTTGAAAGGATAAAGCGGTACAAAATGGGGTGGTGATGGACAGAGCATCTGAACCAATCAAACACTCACACCCAGTCAACAGATCTGGGTTTAATCCATCACCGTTCTTTATCCCACTCTGCCACCCCAGTTCAGACATGGCCATATGCAAATCAGTCTGACCCTGTGCCTCATGGGAACAGTCCAGCCCGAACTGCCAAGCCATGCCTTCCCTGGACCGGAAACAATCTTCCTAGGACCAGTTTCTGACATTACATCCGTCTTCAGCCAGGCTTGCTTGAATCCAGTGGCAAAGTGAGCAAGGGACTCACGTCTGAGCATACCCTGCCAACTTATGGCAAACAAAGTGGTACAAAAGGGGGTGGTGATGGACGAAGCGTCTGAACCAATCAAACACTTTCACCCAGTCAACAGATCTGGGTTTAATCCATGACCGTTCTTTAGCCCACTCTGCCACCCCAGTTCAGACATGGCCATATGCAGATCAATCTGACCCTGTGCCTCATGGGAACAGTCCAGCCAGAACTGCCAAGCCATGCCTTCCCTGGACCGGAAACAAGCTTCGTAAGACCGGTGTCTGGCTATCAGCCGTCTTCAGCCAGGATAGTTTGACTCCAGTGGCGTAGTGAGTACGGGACCCACGTCTGGGCATACCCTTCCCACATAGGGTGAACAGCAAAAAACACAAAATGATGGACAGAATGTTTAACAATGGCAAAACATTCACCCCCAGTCACAGATCTGGGTTTAATCCATAGTTATTTTGCTCACCAAGCCACCCCAGTTCAGACATATGCAAATCAGCCTTAACTCTGTGCCTCATGGGAACAGTCCAGGCCGAACTGCCAAGCCGTATCTTCCCTGGACCGGAATCAAGCATCCTAGGACCGGTTTCTTGTTCAACATTCTGTCCATCATTTTGTGTTTTTTGCTGTTCACCCTATGTGGGAAGGGTATGCCCAGACGTGGGTCCCGTACTCACTACGCCACTGGAGTCAAACTATCCTGGCTGAAGACGGCTGATAGCCAGACACCAGTCCTAGGATGCTTGATTCCGGTCCAGGGAAGACATTGCTTGGCAGTTCGGCCTGGACTGTTCCCATGAGGCACAGGGTCAAGGCTGATTGGCATATGGCCATGTCTGAACTGGGGTGGCTTGGTGAGCAAAATAACGATGGATTAAGCCCCAGTCTGTGACTTGGGGTGAATGTTTTGCCATTGTGCAACATTCCGTCCATTATCTTGTGTGTTTTGATGTTGAAAGGATGAGCAGAAGCACTTTACCTCTGGCTAGCAGGGGTAAAGTGCGCAGAGTTGTATAGTCAGTACAAATATGGTACAGCATAATGCAACAATAAATATTCTAGGTGAGCCTGATGAAAGGGCAAAATCCCAACACTGGTGTCCTGCCACACACACCCTCCACACTCACTTTGTTTACCTTCTCCTCTCCCACTCAAATAAAAAAAACTGCTGAAAAACCAACCACTCTTAATGTTCTGCTTTTAAAATAAAAGTACTTAGCCTCCTGACTCTCCACATGCCTTTTCGCATGGACGGAGCCATGCTCTCTTCTCTCCATGGAGCAGAAAGCAACACCGGTGCTGTGGTGAAAAGCACTCTGAGAGCCATGTTAACGCAGCTCCATTTTTTTTTCTGCCTTCACTGGGTCTGTGGTGAACCAAGTGAAGACAAAGGGAGTGGGCGAGGCAACCAACCACCATTCTAATGATTTACTTGGCTCTCTACAAATGCAGGTGATATAGAGAATACAGGGGAAGGGAATGTGTCTTCCTATGATGTCTCAGTATTATGAAACAACTTTTATTTCCCACTGCTGTGATGAAGTAGCGGTGAATAATGCCCTGAGCTTTGCCGCACCATCAACTGCTCCATCGAGACTGCCACCTTCCCTGATGACTGGAAAAACGCAGAGATCAACTTCCCTGCTGAAGAAGTCATCTGCAGACCTCAAGAACTTCAGACCCATCTCCTTGTCCCCTTCCCAGCTAAGGTTATTGAGAAGGCCATCACTGCCCAATTCTCCAAGTGCATCAAAGTGAACCATGTCCTAGACATCTCCCAATCCAGCTTCCGAAGCAATCACAGCACTGAGACCACACTCCTTGCCGACACCAATGACATCTGCTCCCTCCTTGATTCAATGTAAAGGGTTTGGATTAGATGCAGGGAACCGTGAATTGAGACTCAGAAGATTGGAAGCAATCTGGATAATGCGTCTCCAATCAGTGAAACATGGCCTCAACATTGACCACGAACTGCGATACTTCTTGGGATTCTAACTCCTTAGAATGGTTTCTGCCTATCTTCACCCACGTTTGCATCAACCTCGTCTCAGTTATGGAAAGAATGACCACATATAGCATCACCACCTGGCTCTTTGTTGTCCAGACATTTGCTTTCCATTGCAGCCTTACCAGACAACATTTTCAACTAGCAATACGCTGTTGGCATGCTGAACACTCTGCCCATGTCCAAGAGCTGTGTTCCTGCTTGAACCATTAAGGTGTCATTATGTATCGTACGACCTTTAATTCTAATCTTCTGTATAACCATATTATGTTTGCTTGCTTAAGAATTTTTTGCTCATGTCCAAGAGGGGTTATCAGTTTTGACCCATTAAGGTGCCATTATGTACCGTACGATTGTGTTCTTTCATTCTAATCTTCTGTACACATCAGTCACTATGTTGCCGTCATACACCTGTTGAGCCCCTTGTCACTCTCTGTCTCGTTTTCCTCTGTCATCTTCTCTTCCAAACCATACCCTCCAACTACCCTGCTATGATCACACTGCCGTAACTTAGCACTTATATTCGAACTTAGGCGTGGTTTTTCCTCGCTTTCACATTTAGCCTCTAACATCCTTTTTTACATTTCAAGGCTTCGCCTCCGTAATTTCCAGTTAGTTAAGCCATTTTAGTCTTTGGTTAGAACAGTGCGCGTGTAGTCCTACATTTCCACCCGGCATCCCCTTTATACACTTCCGGTTTTAAACACCATCTACTGGTTAATGCTCCAGTTTCATGAAACTTCAGATGCCCTTTCTTCAGTTAGTTTGCGCTCTAGTTGTTTGGGGGCTTGCTTATATAGCATTTCCGCCCGACGTCTTCTGTGTCCATTATCTGTAACACAAGACGCTTGATACTCGCGCTGCCACGGGAGCCCAGGTAAGCTTCTCTTGGAGCCATCCGCTCGACATTATGCCCATTAGGAGACTTGGTTTCATGTCTTCTCACTTTTCCATCCCCCGTCCTTTTATTTTTAGATCTCCCCAGATTTTGGACTTACCCATCCTTTTTGCTACACTATGTCCGATACTCCTCTGACCACACCAGACCGCGACTGGGTTGGAAGTGTCACCGCTTTCGCAGTAAGTACACCACCCTGCTCATTCTGGGCCCCACTGGCATCTGCCGGAACAATACCGGTCCTGGCCCCCCCGACCCCCACCCCACTGGGTCGCTCCAACCAGGTGAGGCCCAAGCACCACCGGGCCTCGCGCCGTGCATGGCGGTCCCTAACCCACACTCACAGAGCCCCACAACTCCTCCGTGGGAGACCTGCACCCTAGCCGGCATGGAGAAACTCCTGGTGCCACGTGTCCACTATACATGGGGGAAGAGACAGCAGCGACAAACCCCCCATGCCCTCCTCTGCACCGGCTCCCGACACGTGCTACTCCACTCCTCCCCCAAAAAGGAGGAGGGGGGGGGAAGGCCCGTGATAGGAGGCCCATACACCTCAATGATGTGCAGCAGCAGCCCGCAAACACCCCCCCCCCGCGACGGGCCCCCCGGGGTCCAACCGACCTCATGGCCACATTAACATAGGAAACGGCAGGACCCGCTCCGTGTTCCCCCTGTCCAGGCAGCCAACCCGCATCAAATACCGGGCAAGGTGCCAGAGCCATTAAACAGACGCCACCACCCGCCCACAGCCCCCCTCCCGTCCCCCCGCGGCCATCCTAATCACCCGCGCCGCGATCCCCGCCTGCCAAGGGGGCCGCCTCCCGCGCAGCGCGGGTAACTCTGGACACCAACCGCCCCCCCCCCCCACCGCCCCCACGAACTTTGGAAGCGGGAAATGAGAAACGGCATGAAGAAAACAGGAGCCGCCTCCCTCCCACCCCCCCTGCCCGCCGCCACAACAGAGTGCCAACCCCACCGTGCTACAGCCACTGAAACGAGCGCCGGACCGCAGCACACTCCTACCTGGCCGGCCCTGCAACCACCAGATCGGCCCCCGCCCCCAGTCAGTTCCCCCCCCCACTCGCTCGGCCCGCACCACAGAGAGCTGACCCTTGAAGGGTACCATAGCCCCCAACCCCGTAAGGTCCAGCGCTACACTAAAAACCGCGATAATAAAAGCAAAGACCTCGCCCTGCCGATCGACAAATCGGCCCCTGCCTCCCACCATCCACCTACCAACAAAATTCTTCTAAAGTCCCCCCGGTGGTGCTTGGTGTTCGGAAGAGGGTGAACCTCTTCTTCCAACACCTTTTAAACCCTCCCAAATCCCCACCCCTTGCCCTTCTAATCCCACCCCCACACCTTGTCCTTCCGGTCTGCGCGAAATCCCCAGGGGAAGACTGGTCTGCGACCTTGCTTCCCCTGGGGCCCGCATTCTCTGCTCCGACTCTCAGCGAACCTACGCATCGGAAAAGCATTGTTTTGCTTTGTAGTACAATAAAATAAAACAAGGGGGAAAAAAAGGTAAAAAGTGAAAGGAGGATGGCTGTAATAACGTCACTCTTGGCCGGCCCGCTGAAGCCCTGCAAGTCAGCACAGCGCTGCTTATTTCCTCTTGAGCAGCTCTCAGCAATGACAGCCACCCGTCCTGAACATCATTAACTTGCCACCATTTTACAACTCAAGGTAAAGCTCCAGTCAGCTGCCCTCATAGTGCACTGGAATTTTAGCACTGTGCTCTGTACGTCCCGGTCAGCTGTTCGGGCAACACAGTGGAGCGTTTTCACTGTGCTTTTCTTCACTTTCCTAGGTCCTCTCCGGCATATGGACTATTCGGGTACCTTATATATATTTTTTGGGGTTGGGGGGTTTGTGCTCTGTTGCCTATTCTTCATTCTTTTATCATGCAGCAGTGTTGTACGTCACCACCACCTGTATTACAAAATCCGGGGGACACTCCTATGAAATGGAGTAAGTGGTAGGGGCTGTTTAAAAATTTAATGGTGGCTATTGAGGGCAATTATTTTAGTTTTGTTAGAACTCAATTCTATTGGCACTAAGGCTCAGGAGATTTTTCATCATTGTCCTTGTCACGCTAGGGCACAAGGCGTTGAGGATTATGATGAATTTACAGAAGCTATGGACCGATTAAGGCTGCATTTCGCTATGGGACCACATATTGTTATGGAACATTTTAACTTTTATTCCAGACACCAAATGGCTACAGAACCCATTATGGCAGGATTGGGAATTTTAGTAGCTAATTGTGAGTTTGGTGCCATGATTGAGCAGTATTTGCGTGATAGGTGATTATGTTCTGCTTTAATAAAAAGATACAAGAACAAATTCCCAGGCACAAGAAAACAACGGAATTGAAAGAGTTGCCAGATCTTTCAAATGATTGAATGATGAGAAAGAGGGGCATCTTGATGTTGTATTACTACGTAATGCTAAGAAGAACAAGCTCTTTAAAACCAAACCTTTTTCAAATGGGAGCAAAGGGAAGTGTGGAGGTGTCGGTTTTACGCTCATACCAACAAGGTTTTCCGTCCAGCTAGCAGCAAAAGTTGTTGTAAGTGTAGTAAAGCAGGCCATTTCTCTAAAGTGTGCAGATCTCAACGGGCTATCAATGCCACTCAGAAGAGTGTGTCAAAAGTGCAATCATGTTGTCCTCATGATCAATGGATCTGAGGGCCCGATGTAGGTAAATCTAATTTACCACTTCTAAAATACCGAATCATACCGATTCGGTATTTAAGAAGTGGTAAATTAGAGGGGGGGAAATGTAGGTAATTCGGATTCGGTAAATACCGAATCTGTAAGATTCGGTATTTACCGATTCTGTAAATACCGAATCGGTATCCCCCATTGATTCCTATGGGCCTTGAATCAATGTGGAATACCGAATCGGTATTTACCGATTCAGTAATTACCTATTCTTGCAAGGGTGCAGGGGGTGTCACTTTGACACCCGCTAGCACCCCAATTACAGGCTTGTGTGCCATGTGGCACACAGACATGCCCTATGGGCATGTCTGTGTGTCACATGGCACAGGTGTGCATGCACATATGTGCATGCACACCTGGATTCTGTATTTTACCACCCAATTGGATTGGGTGGTAAAATACCGATTCTTAAAGCCCTGTGGCACTCTGACATGTGGCAGCTACATCTGCATTTACAGAATCGGTATTTTACAGAGTCTGTATTTACAGATTCGGTAATTTTACCGAATCGGTAAATACAGAATCGGTAAAATACCGATTCTGTAAATGCATGCCCTACATCTGAAAACCCTAATACCGTTCGGAAACGGACAAAATCGGCCGTTTCCGACCGGTATTAGGGCTCCTACATCTGGCCCCCAATCTTTTCCCAGTGTTGACAGGGAATGGTGTAAGTCACCTTTGTGTGAGTTTTTCATCGATGAGATCAAGTCTAACATATTGGTTGACTCTGGGTCTCCTTTTAACAGGAAGTTGCAAGACTGTGACATTAAAGCATTTGGTGATGCAAATTCTAACATCATCATTTTAAGTTATTTTATTGCAGCTATTTCTTTTAAGGGTTGCACCACACTGGGAAAGATATATGCTGCGGAAGATGGGCAGCATGTTTTTGGGTGGCGACACCAAGGAAAGCTGGGTCTGGTTTTGAATCCGTTTGGGGAGTTACCTGTTTACTGTATGGTTGTTCTTCAAGGTATATTTATTTATTTATTTGTGCAATTTATAAAGCGCACAAATACCAGAAGGTGTCTCGGTGCCGAAGGACAATGATGCAGAACAGTGAGATGATATTTACTGTTTAAAAAGCCATGTTTTTAAAGACTTCCTAACAGCAAGAAGAGAAGGACTGGTCCTGATATGAAGGGGTGGGGTATTCCACAGTTTTGACGTGGCAACTGAAAAACGTCTGCCTCCCCCTGATGATTTCTTTGTACGTGGGATAGTCAGATATTGGGCTGAAGAGGAACGCAGTAATCTCTTAGGGGTATAGTAGGCCAAAGATTTTCTTAGGAACTCAGGTCCGAGATTATTGGTTGCCTTGTATGCCATACATAGTGCTTTAAATTTGATTTTGTTCCTGATCGGCAGCCAGTGTAGATAGATTTAAACTTGGGCGTGCCTGACAGTGTTCTAGCTGCTGAGTTCTGAATCAGCTGCAACTTATTCAGAACTTGTTCCTGGGCATTTAAAAACAGGCCATTACAGTAATCGATCTTAGATAAGAGCAATGTACACATAAGGGTTTTTCCAGCACTCAGAGGAAGGAAAGGAAGAAGTGTCCTAATCATTTTAAGAGTGAAGAAAGATGAAGACACTACCGCATTTGCATGGTGTGTAAAAGAGAGTTTATCAACAAACATCACTCCCAGATTTCTGACCTTGGTGACAGGAAGTGGGGGGGGGGTACCCATCTCAGTTGGCCACCAAATTGGGGACCAGTAAAGGACTAGTCTACCGAAAGTCATTACCTCAGTTTTATTGGAGTTCAATTTCAAGGAGTTGCGTGACAAGGTATAGAAAGAATAATTGAACAATTGCAAGATGTGTTTCGCAAAGAATTGGGGAAGGTTGTGGGTTTTTCTGATAGGATTGTTCTCATACCTAATTCGATTCCTGTTTGTCACAAACTTAGGGATGTCCCATTGAGTGCCAGGAAAGAGCTTTCTTCCTTACTCAACAGTTGCTTCTTGAGGGTGTGATTGAGGAGGTAGATGTCTCAGAGTGAGTATCTCCCATTGTTCTTGGAAGGAAAAACTCAGCCTTATTGAGATTATACGTAGACTTGAGATTCCTCATCAAACAGACCATTGTGGATTGTCACCCGTTCCCAAGATTCAAGAGTTGCTTGCACAGATCAGCGGAGCAAAGTTTTTCACTTCCTTAGATCTAACATCTGCCGACCATCAGATAGAACTGGAGAAGGATTGTACATATTTGACCACGTTTATCACCCAGAATGCGACCTTTAGGTACATTCATATGCCTTTTGGCCTAGCATTCTTAGCTTCTGTTTTTCAGAGATTCATGTTTTCTCTTTTTGGTGAAATGAAAGGTGTGGTCGCTGAAAATGAGGAGATATACAATACCAGATTGTTAAAAGTTTTGCAAATTTTTCATGACAAAGGGATGACCCTGCAGTTGGGGAAGTGTATGTTTCTCAACCAAGAGGTTGAGTATTTGGGCCATTCCATTTGTGGTAAGGGCACTTCTCTAAAACACAAATTACTTGATGCTATTGAGTCTATGCATGCTCCCAAAGACAAAGACCAATTACATTTTATTTAGGTCTGTGTGAATTCTTTTCAAGATTCGCTGACCATTTTTCACATATTGCTACACCTCTTAGGCTGTTGCTCAAGAAAGGTGAACAGTTTGTTTGGGGAACCGCTCAGCATATTTCTTTTGAACGGATCAAGTCTTCCATTATCAATGCTGCTCCCTATGCTCCCTTTAATTTCAAAGAACAGTGCATTGTAAGTGTGAATGCCAGCTTTAATTGGTTAGGGGCAATGCTAAGCCAGAAACCCAACAATGTTGTCAAAAGTGTTGCCTTTGCTTCTAAACCCCTTTCCTTGGCAGAGAAAAAATACTCCACTATTCAGCGTGAGGCTTTAGCTTGTGCCTTTGCTATTGAACATTTTAAGACATATCTGTGGGGGAAAGGTTTTACTGTTAAAGCTGATCACACGCCCATTTTGTCTTTGTTGAACAGCAATGGCAATGGTAAAGCATCAGCTCGCTTAGTGAGGATTTGATCTAAAATGCATGAATACAATTTTAAGGCCAATTACATTCCAGGCCTGTGTATTGTATTTGCTGTTTGTTTGTCCAGGTTGCCTGAGCAGGGTCACTCAAGTATTTCAAATTTTATTGAGGAGTGTGTTGTTGCTACTGTGGAGGATGTTTTAAGGGAATATTCTTGTAAACTATCCACGGCGGCTTGGTTGGAAGCAACCCAACAGGTCAAGGAATTGTCTCAAGTGGTGGAGATTATAAATAAAGGTGTGGCCTATAAAGAAAATACTATTGACAGAGATGCATGTGCTTTGGAAGATTAAGGATGCCATTGCTGTGGGGAACATCCTTTACGACGCGGATTTTACTCTGCAGTGCTTTTACGACGCCTCCGTTACAATGCAAGTTGTAACCACGACTTGCGCTGGAGGGCGCAAGAGGATTAAGAATAGTATATTTACTATTCCAACACCTTCCCTAGTGTCCACGGGGACTGGTGTTAGAATAGTAAATTATACTATTCTCAATCCGCACCCCTAACGCAAGTCGTGGTAATGGCTTGCGTTGTAAGGGACGCGTTGTAAAAGCATGCGTTGTGACGGTACGCGTCGTACCATCATAGATCCCATTGCTGTTGTCTGAGGGGTCGTCACCAAGGATAATTGTATTGTGCCACCTAAAGGACTCAGGAATTCTATCTTAGAGCTGTGTCATGAGGGAAGAGAGTATTTCCGGTCCAGGGAAGAGTATTTTTGGTTGCCCTTTATAGATTAGCAGACTTCCTCTTCTCTTAAACAATGTCCTTTATGCGCCAATTCTGACAAATCCCTCATTACTTCCACAGTTGATTACAACATTTCTGAATTTCCGGTCAGGTCACGGCAAAAGTTAGCTGTGGACCTTATGATAACATTTCTTCAAGCAAATGATATGTTATCGTTCTCATTGATTACTTTTCTAAGTGGGCGGAGTACAGGAGAATTTCCCAACCCACATCAGAGTTTGTTTCAGATTTTTTAGGAGATTGTTTTCATATGGCTGAGATACCCGCCACCCCCTCTCAACACAATCCCCGAAAGGAGGGAAACCGGAAACAGTTCTTGAAGTTTTTGGAAGTGGGAGGGAGTGACCCCCCCGGCCGTATTTATTAAACAAAATTAAAAAATTAAACGTTTCATGTTATGTACAATTTCATTACCACATTGCGATGTTTGGCTAACCTTAACATATTCTCTAATACAGAGGTCTCCTAGCCGAACTAGCATCCTACAAAACATTTTCCAGAACTATTGAAATTGTACATCCTAACGTTTAAGGGCCAACGGCAAGGTCATAACCGGTGTCAAGATCCCTAACCAGACTTACCCCTCCCACTCGGGAGGGGCGACCGCACGGAGGCTTACCTCAAGTGCAACTACTATCAATTTCCCTTGACTTGACGGGGGCACTAAAGAACTCGACGCCAGTTAAAGGTCGTTCGAATACTCGTGTGAGGTATCTAGAAGGTATCGTAGACCTCCCCCCAACCCCACACAACTTACCGCATCTGCCGTCGCAGATGTCACTGGCCCCGGGAAATACCACAGGAGGGGGCTGTAACCCCTCCTACACAGGAAGGGGCCTTGACCGCCTTTCCTTTACTTCCGGCGACCCATCCTTAGAAGGGACCGCCTCCCCATTGAGGGGCCAATGGCCACCTCACCCGAGCGCTCCCATCCGTGTTGGGTGACGCCCACTCATAGGGATCTACTAATTAGTGCTCACCGATCATGACCTTACCGCCTACCAAAATAAATACGACAATGCTAATCAAACCTATGAAAACATTGGTCACTACGACCGAAAGAGCATGCTTAAAATTCAACACTAACTCGAATCATTTTAATCGCAAAACTTACATCATACACCATTCTTTATTATAATTAACATCAACATGATACCATCACAAACCTGTAAACGAATCAGAAACATAAGTTTAAATTAACTTTATTACAAAACAACTGGCTGTCCTCAGGGGCTGGTGGGTGGGTCAAAATTGGCTCTTGGTTCTGTCCCGAGCTCACGTGTAGCGAGGAGGTGCAGCTTCAGGGCACAAGAACAAGAGGACGTCTTCTGGTCTTGCGTCTCTTTTATCCGTCTTCAGGGCGGGCGAAAACCCGCCCCTGCCTGCCCCGAGGGCGTGGCTGGCTGCGTCAGTGTCTAGGCCAGCCCACTCTAGGGCGGGAAAAAGCGCGCCCCGGCTACGCCGCTTCGGGCATACCAGCCGAGACGCGCCTCCCGCCCCAAAATGGCTTCCCGGGGGGATCGAGGTACTCTGCCATACGTTCGGGGGGACCGAGTGGTCGCCCCTTTCCATATGGCTGAGATACCCGCCACCCCCTCTCAACACAATCCCCGAAAGGAGGGAAACCGGAAACAGTTCTTGAAGTTTTTGGAAGTGGGAGGGAGTGACCCCCCCGGCCGTATTTATTAAACAAAATTAAAAAATTAAACGTTTCATGTTATGTACAATTTCATTACCACATTGCGATGTTTGGCTAACCTTAACATATTCTCTAATACAGAGGTCTCCTAGCCGAACTAGCATCCTACAAAACATTTTCCAGAACTATTGAAATTGTACATCCTAACGTTTAAGGGCCAACGGCAAGGTCATAACCGGTGTCAAGATCCCTAACCAGACTTACCCCTCCCACTCGGGAGGGGCGACCGCACGGAGGCTTACCTCAAGTGCAACTACTATCAATTTCCCTTGACTTGACGGGGGCACTAAAGAACTCGACGCCAGTTAAAGGTCGTTCGAATACTCGTGTGAGGTATCTAGAAGGTATCGTAGACCTCCCCCCAACCCCACACAACTTACCGCATCTGCCGTCGCAGATGTCACTGGCCCCGGGAAATACCACAGGAGGGGGCTGTAACCCCTCCTACACAGGAAGGGGCCTTGACCGCCTTTCCTTTACTTCCGGCGACCCATCCTTAGAAGGGACCGCCTCCCCATTGAGGGGCCAATGGCCACCTCACCCGAGCGCTCCCATCCGTGTTGGGTGACGCCCACTCATAGGGATCTACTAATTAGTGCTCACCGATCATGACCTTACCGCCACAGGTCCGGATAGTTGACCGGCTATCCGGACCCCCCACAAAAAATTCTACCTAAAGGTCATGTTTTAACGTTTTTAACCAAGCTAAGAAGTCTCCTATGAGTAACTCATTCCCCACCCGCGACAAATGCACACCATCCCCCAAATACATACTGTCATCGTTAATACAACTATGCGAGATAGAATGCAATGTCTTGGAACGGAACAACCTACTCACTTTGTTATTAAGTTTTCTAACAGAATGATTCAAAGCAGGAATCGAAATAGCCCCCCGCCACACTTTACGTGGGATCATATGAGACCACGCAATTATGCACCCCGGAACTCTCCTCGCTAACCAACTTACAGTGGAAAGCATTGCCTCTAGGAGAAGTCGTCGACCGGTGGTGACCAAATCATTGCCCCCTAAATGTACTATGACTATAGACGGCGGTGACCTCGTCCGCCCTAACAAACCCTCAAAGAATGCTTGAAACTGGTCAATACAGAGACCGCCTCTTCCGTAGAAGGACACTCTGTACCCGTATTCCCCAGGTACGTGAATCATGTCACCTGCTTCGAATACGTCTGCGGCACGCCTCACGTATGAGTGGCCCACGACCCACACCTCCTTTTTCACAGCCGGTGATGTCTGACCGCTGGCCTGGTGTTGGGTCGACTGCATAGTCCGCCCTGCCTCGTAGGCTTGCGCAACTGAAAACCAAACAAAAGACAAGAAGCGTGAGTACATTATTACAGCTTCACAACCTGTGCAATCGCACATATCTCTTATAACAATTGGAGGACCAACGCCCCACTCGTTTTACTTGCTCAACATTAAGACCCCTGGCTGTAGCTTCAGTGGCAGCCCCTATTCGAAAGGAATGGGTCCCGAATTCGCCCGGGTCCAAGCCCGCTGCGGCAATGGACATCGCAAGCACCCGCTGAAACTGAAACCTCGTCAGTGGGGTGGCGTCTGCGTGTCTCAACAATGTCCCCCCCCATGATGCCACCCTTCGTGCTAGGTAATCTTCTAAACACTGTACCGGACACATGGAGGACCCGGGGATCCTGCGGATGATCGTGCAGTCTCCCATCCCATCCTGATCGGTCTTGGACCTGACAAAGGAGACAATCATCGCTTCACCCCTGATCTGAACGTGCTCCCGGCACAAACCTCCCACCACATCCTGTTTATTCCTCGCAACCAGCTCACTTATCCTCATCGCCCCGTGAAAAGCCAGCGTGAAAGCAGCTCGGAACAAACACGTCTCGAACTGAGACGAGCATGTGTTAGGGAGTGTGGCCAGCAACTGGGACAATCTATCCAGACCTATCGGGCGCCTTTCATCTACTCTGCGACCCTCAAGGCGTTGCCACCCGCGCAGCGCCTTCTGTACCACAAAAGACGCTGTGGGGTCCTGGATATTATGGGCCCTGGCAACGAAGGAAATGGCAGCACGATGCCTCTGGGCCGTCGCCACCGACTTCCCAGCCCTACGCAAGGACATCAGAAAATGCACTACCCATTCCTCCTGACCCCAAAGCCCCTCTCTTTCCAACCCCAAAAAGGCTAAATAGGCCCGGAACGCCCCTTCATATGCCTTTCTCGTCCTTGGCGCTAGACTCTCTCCCACGAGGTGACGAAGTTCGGGGCACCGAGAGACCAGAGAGCTTCGGGGAAGGGGGCCGGCTCTAGGTCCGCAGAGGGAAGGAAACCCCAGAAAGCCTGCATTTGAAAACGAGACAGTGCATCAGCCGCCTGATTCATCACCCCTGGGACATGTTTTGCTCTGAATATTACGTTCAGTTGCATACACAGTAAGACAATTTCTTTGAGCAGCCTTAAAATCATTTTACAACGTGCTGCCTGACTATTGATGCATTCTACAACGGTCATATTGTCAGACCAAAACACCACAGAATGATCTTTGAACTCCTCGGGCCAGGTCCTGAGGGCCACCAGGATGGGAAACAGTTCAAGGTAAGCAATATTACTCGTCAGCCCCCCTTCATGCCACCAAAGGGGCCACCTTTGTGCCGACCATCTCGTGCCGAAGATGGCGCCAAAGCCCATGCTTCCTGCTGAATCTGTCCATAGACCCAGCTCTTCAGAGGACACGGCTGGCTTGTTCCAAACGACTCGACCATTGAAGTCGGCCAAAAATGCTAACCAAATACGCATGTCCTGGCGGACCTCAGCCGATAGTCTCGTGCGATGATGACCCGCCTTTAGGCCAACCATCGCTTGGGCAATTGAACGGGAAAAGGGGCGGGCCATTGGGATCACCCTCAGGGCAAAATTCAACTTCCCCACCAATCGTTGCAATTGATTCAGCGTAACTTTAGATGCGTTTATACATACTTGCAGGGCTGCCCTGAATTTCGACACTTTGGCAGCTGGTAAGCGAAAACAACCCTCACTAGAGTCCAACTCGATCCCCAGAAACTCGAGACAAGTCGTAGGACCCACAGTTTTTCCTGGTGCCAATGGCACGCCAAATTGCCCCATTAACATACAAAAGTCAGACAAGGCCTGGCGGCACTTGTGATTTCCGGCGGGCCCAAGGAACAGAAAGTCATCAAGGTAATGCCTTACATTTCGGAAACCCGTTGTCTTTGTGAATACCCATTGCAGAAAAGTACTGAATTTCTCGAAATATGCACAGGATATAGAGCATCCCATTGGCATACACCTATCCATGTAATACGATCCCTGAAACATGAATCCCAGAAGACGCTGGTCGTCTGGGTGTACCGGGAGCAACCGGAACGCTGACTCGATATCTGATTTCGCCATCAACGTCCCGGGCCCCAGGCGATTCAAAATGGCCACTGCTTCATCAAATGATGCGTACCGCACCGAACATACCTCTGGATCAATTGCATCGTTCACCGAAAGGCCATGTGGAGCTGACAGATTATGAATTAATCGAAACTCACCTGGGTCCTTCTTGGGGACCACCCCTAACGGAGAACAGACAAAATACGGTACCGGGGGTTCACTATACGGGCCGGCGACCCGTCCCCGGCTAACCTCCTTCTGAATCTTATCTTGTACTACAGATGTATGCTGCAAAATGGAAAGTTGATTTTTGCACGTCCCAACACCCTGAAAGTCTCCTACCGGGATGCGGAAACCATATGAGAAACCGTTCCGCAGCACCCCAGCAGAAGTACGATCTGGGTATTCACTGAGCCAGGGAATCATCGCCAAGGTATCAATCGGGGTTGGTAAAGGCGCCCCTCGGCCTGTGTTAGACCTGTTTAGCGCCCCCTCTACCCCCGTTCTCACCCGTTCTGGCTCTGCACGAGGACTCAGGATGGGACGACCCGCAAGTACTACATTCGTGTTTGAATTTACACGATCCCGGAGGCCTGTTACATTTACCTTTGTTGAAATTGAAGCAGAAACCCCTTTTCCCTGTATTGCCGGCAGGTCTCGAGTAATCGTCGGTGCCCGTACCTGACCGAAAAGACGTCCACGCATTTTGGCGGGAGTATTCGACAACATTGCTACCTACCAACGGCATTTTTAACATTCCTGACTCTTTCATTTTATCCCATGTCAAAGAATCATAACAGTCCCAAGTTAAATTTTTGTTATGCTCCTTTTCCTTCCTGAAAAGGTTGTCATAACAGAACCAATGGTTACCCTGATACGCTGTCGAGTAACCCATAATTCGTGACTGGTAAATTGGAAACTCAGGAAGCAACTCGGGCCTACGTTCCCCCAAAATAGATGTAAAGATACCCCACGCATTGCCCCAGTTGCCAATATTCTCATTCACCTTAAAGGCGGCCATTTTTGCGCGCCAAACACTCGGATGCATTAGGTCTTTCTGACTCTTAACATGCTCCACTTCATAATGATCGACAAGCAAGGAGAAAATATTCACATACTCCCCCCCCCAAATCTTTTCCTTTACTGCCAACGGAACATGTTGCCCCAATTTCTCTCTACGAGAGGGTGCTGACTCATCCCTTGCGATCGGCAATGGCCGCTTACCTGAACCGGAGGCTGTTTCCGCCACTTGTGGCTTGTCTATCACCGCAGCCGGCGCGGGCACCTTGGCTGCATCTCTTTTTTCCCTCAGCTGTTTCATCAGTGCCTGTGCCTCGGCAGCCATGGCGCCCTCACTACTATCATCCAACCATGCTGCTAGCTGTGCTGCCAGCTCGGGGGGCATTTCCTCCTTGGATGTCGGTGTGACGACAACGGGGATCGGATTCCCCTCCATCGGCACCGGGGTCGGCGCCTCGAGCGGGGGAGCGGGGACCGGGACGTCTCCCCCGGCTGGAACCCTTCGTGGCCTCTTTGGTCTCCCTCCAGCCGGTGGACGCCCCGATCCCTCCCCCCCGTCTCGCTCCGCCAGCCGCTTCTTAATGTCGGACATCTCCTTAAAGAGGACCCGAACCATCTGATCAGTCGTCATTCTCTTTGCGCCTTTCTTGGGCATCTCTCCGACGAATTATCTAGAAGACAAAGAAAAAGATCAAAACGCTCAAAATTGGCTCTTGGTTCTGTCCCGAGCTCACGTGTAGCGAGGAGGTGCAGCTTCAGGGCACAAGAACAAGAGGACGTCTTCTGGTCTTGCGTCTCTTTTATCCGTCTTCAGGGCGGGCGAAAACCCGCCCCTGCCTGCCCCGAGGGCGTGGCTGGCTGCGTCAGTGTCTAGGCCAGCCCACTCTAGGGCGGGAAAAAGCGCGCCCCGGCTACGCCGCTTCGGGCATACCAGCCGAGACGCGCCTCCCGCCCCAAAATGGCTTCCCGGGGGGATCAAGGTACTCTGCCATACGTTCGGGGGGACCGAGTGGTCGCCCCTTTCCATAAGGAAGGGCTACCTAATTGCATTGTTTTTGACAATGGAGTGCAATTCACCTCACTAGAATTTGGATGTTTTCTGTGTGCTAGAGGTATTAAACACATTAAAACTGCTTTATACTCATCACACATTAATGGCCAAGTCAAAAGATTTAACAGAGTCAAAGTAGAATCCATTAAGGCTGCCCGGGCAAATATAGTTGATGTTAAAAAAATTGTTGCTGAGAAAATATGGGCTCATCACAAATCTCCTCATTCTGTTACCGGCTTCACTCCTTGTTTTTGTAAAAGGGTAGGGTTTCTCATTTGCGCTTTAAACCTTCATGAATGAAGGAGAAAATTCCAGTGGTTGATCACGAGGAGGTATACGCTAAAGCTCAGAAAAATGTTCTTAACCATCAGGTTTCTAAAAAAGTGTTCAAGTTTCTATTAACCGTAATTCTCCTTCTAATTCTAGACTTCCGATATCTAATTTTCTTTCTGATGGGAATGGTGGTAACTTTTCAGTTTGTGATTACGTCAAAAACAAATTACCATTTCATGTCAAGAAAGGTGAATCCAAGTTTTCGGGGAAAATGTTTAAAGTTGTAATGAAGGGGAAAACCTCTACTAAACTTAACAATAATTCTTGGTGGAGTCTTAGTAGACTTGCTAAAATTTCCAAAAATGTGTTAGATAAAGTAATTGCTCTGGACTCTCCTGCTGGGTGTTGCTCACACTTTTCCTCTTTTTCAGATGAATTGGCGAATTCTCACTCATCCTCTAATGGGGACCTTTCCAAACAAGATATAATTTCTGGAAATCAAGTAATCTCTGAGACTGTTGATTCTTTTGTGGATGATTTTGTTTAATTGAATTTAGATGGGTCTTGTGGGGATTTCAATGTTGCCATTCAGGAGACCAAAAATTAGGCATATTTTGGGCAAGTCACTAACTCTGATCGTCCCAACAGGGAAATTGCCTTACTTAAGAAATTTGATGATTTCGTTATGTTTTAATTGTTTTTGTTCTTTTTGGTTTCTGCAGTTTAGAGTTTTCGGGGCGTATTCTAAAAGAGTCATTGTCAGAACCCTTGATCCGCAAGCCGCGGCCATAACCCATGTGCAGACTTGTCAGACAGAAACTAAACCAATTGGAGGTTCCTGGACTGAAAGCGTTAAAAGGTGGAATCCCAAGATGGCCGCCGGTTTGGTCCGCGGTCAGCCGTACAGTGTTTCATAATCAAACGGAGTTCAGGTGAGGCGCGCGATGACAGAAAACTGCGCACTTCACCAACGTCAAGCCCGGAGAAGGAGTGTATTCTGAGAGCTAGAAGAATTTGTGAGGAGAGTTTCTGCATTTAAGAAAACAGAACCTTGTTAGCCTTTCATTCCGGTTATAGTTTCCTAGTGGAGTGTGTTTATCGGAGTTAACGTCTGACCGGAGGAGTCGGAGTTCAGCGCCTGACAATTTTTACGTGAGGCCGCTGGCTGCGGTCGTCAAGCAATGGGGCTTGACGATGGTTTCATACGCTGATGACACGCAGCTGGCGGTCACGCTAAGTGGGGACTCAGATATGAAGGCTCCCAGGTTCCGTGACGGTTTACGGGCAGTGGCCAACTGGATGAACTCCAACTGTCTCCAGTTAAATACCAAGAAGACTGAGGTTATGGTGGTCGGCAAGCAGGCGGGGCTGTGGGGTGACAAGTGGTGGCCTTCTGAACTAGGTGTGACCCCCTCTCCAGTTTCGGAGATAAAAAATCTTAGGGTCTGGCTTGACCCGACCCTCAGTTTTATCTGTCACACCAAGATGGTGGCGGCCTCCTGCTATGGCATTATCAGAGGACTTAGACCTATTCTCAAATGTTTTGATGCCTCCACCAGACAACTGGTGGTTCAAGCATCAGTGCTGTCCCGGCTGGACTATGCCAGCTCGCTTCTGGCTAGGATCAATCAGTCAGAACTCATCAGGCTGCAGCGAGTTCAAAATGCCGCAGCCAGAGTGGTAATAGGGCTGCCTAGGCGGTGCTCGGTTTCCAAATCCTTGCACTCTCTCCACTGACTCCCTGTAAATCAGAGGATCAAATTCAAGGTTCTCTGCCTTGCGTTTAAAATCCTTAAGGGTAATTCTCCCCAAATTCTGGAGAATCTGTTGACACCTTATGTACCCCTGCGAACCCTCAGATCCCTGGGTAAGAATCTGGCTGTGGTTCCGCGATTTAGGCTGAGTAGAGTTGGTGGCCGCTCTTTTCGAGTGCTAGCAGCGAATTGGTGGAATTCCCTTCCTCTTCATATTCGGGCCATTGATGACCTTCTTCAGTTTAGACGTGCTATCAAGACCTTCTTATTTGCTTAGCTCTCATGCTATTCCTGTGGCCTTTTTCCTTCTGTCGGTGGTGTGTTGTGTTTGCCTTGTCAAAGCACCAGGACGCCCCTTCGCTGGGGCAGCTGTGTGCGGTATAAGTAAAAATAACACAACATAACATAACAGGAGAGGTCTTGAAGACGTCAGTCGTTTTGACAGTTAAAGTGAACAGTTCCCAGAACATATTATTGGAGATCGTTTGAACACAGCACAGTGTCAGAGAAAAGAGGAAAAAGCGGAAGACGAAGATAAGTGTCAATTAAATGTTTTGTTTATTAAGACAATGAATGTCAGTTGAACGTAATGGTTACAGAGACGATAAAAGCAACTAGAACACTTGCAATGTACTTACCTTGAATTACCTTGAAAACGAAGCGAAAAGAGAGAGAGAGAGCAAGGCGTTAGTCTGGAACAGACTTTAAGAGTATCCTAGAGGAAAGAGAAGAAAATAAACAGTTGTTAGATAAAAAACGAAAAGAGCACTATACAAGAAAAGGAACTAGAGGCAGTAAGTAAGTTTAAACCCTTAGACATTACAAATAGGAAGTAACACTAACCCGGAAGACAATAGATGATAACTGCTGTGTACCTGTATTTATTGTTCACAGAAAAGATCCAGGAAAGCACAGGGAGGCGCCTAGGATTGAGAAGCAGGAAGACAGATAAGAAGTGAGTTTAGAAGCGTAGAGTAAGAAGATAAAAGCTAGTAGAGAGTATAGAGAAATTACTAAGAAATGCTGTTGTAAATTACAGGAAGAAACAGAACTAAGAAAGCCTCAATCACATACGTGTCGATAATAAGAAAAGGAAGAGAGGGCGAGACTCTTGGAAATAATGGTAGGTGAGAATTAGAACAGATAGTAGGAAAAGAGATAGGTTAGTTAAAAGTGTAAGGTTAACTGTGATTATTTTCCCTCAGGGTTCGAGCCAGAGAGGTCTGCAGGTCGGACCGACGAGCAGAGCCATCCAAGAGGATCTCTTCTTGTTTGTTTATTATTTTATCCACTTCCCCCTTCCTTTAGAGGTAGTGGATTGGAGTCTTGAGTATGCGAGCTCTAGGCCACTGCCTTTAGGTGGATTCGGGACCTAGCATCTCTGTTCCTGTGCAGCTACGAAAAGAGTATCCTTTTGAGAATCTGACAGAGTGAAGTGCCCAAGTTGCACCTTGCACCCGAACAGAGATGGCAGAGGGAATTGACATACAAGGGTTAGGAGTGATCTTAGACACCATACAAAAGGAGTTAAGTGCAGTTAGGGAGGAAAATCAAAATCTCAGATTAGAGATGGTGAACTCCAGAAAGGAAACAGCAGAATTAGCTCATAGATTGAGACAAACCTTGAGTTCGAGACAGGACCCACAGGACCCTTTGTTAGAAAGCGCAAACAAAATGACCACCCAAGTAATCCACTCATTGTCCCCACTAATACCCTTGGCAGCTCCAGAGCGATTTAGTGGGGATCCACAAAAGGCGCAAATATTTATAACCCAGTGTACATTGCACTATATGTGCCGCCCTTCGATATTCCCTGACGCACAATCTAAAGTTGCTTTTGCCTTGTCCTACTTGAGTGGAGACGCAGCGGCATGGTCCTTGCCACTCATAACCAGAAACGACACAATTTTAAGAAATTATGAGGAGTTCAAGGAAGAATTTTTACGGATATTCGACTGGAGGAGAATATCTCAAGTGGTGGACAACGAATTGCTTGATTTGAAGCAAGGGAATCGAGATTTGGTATCTTACTTGGCCCAATTCAACAAGTTAGTAGTGGAAACAAATTGGCCGGAGAGCAAACGAACCGCAGTGTTTTACCGTGGCCTGAAGGATGAATTGAAGGATACCTTGGCTGGAATCCCGAACAGACCTACCGAAATATCAGCCTTGGTGGACCTTGTGCTTGAGATGGACTTTCGGCAGGGGGAAAGAAAAGGTAAAAGAAGAAGGGAATTAAGGCCAACAGTTCCAAGGTTTGACCGGATCCGATCAGAGAATAGTCGAAGTAACGAAGGAACATCAGGGGTGGAACCCATGAAAATCGGAACAATAAGTGGACCCCTGTCAAAGGAAGAAAAAGAGAAGAGACGTTCAGGTAATTTATATATGTATTGCGGAGCTGGAGGCCATTTTGTCCGAAATTGCCCAAAGAAGCCCAAGACAAACTACAAGCCGAAGGAAAACTAGCAGCACCACCAGTTGGAGGAGTCGAACAGGTGGGTGCGATTCTTGAAAAGACTCCAGAAGAACATCGAGTGGCCAATACTCTTCAGTCTGCTGCTCCTCACCTTACTCTATCAATGGAAGTGACGTTCAGACACATAGCCCTATCTGGGGTATCAGTAATGATTGACTCCGGCGCCACAGGAAATTTTTATGATCTAAAGTTTGCTCAAAAAGTGGGAATACGGGCAATCATGAAGAGTAAAAGTGAACCAGTAAGAGCGGTGGATGGGACCAATTTGTCATCTGGTCCCATAGTGAGTCACACCGAGGTGATCCATCTAGTTTCTGATAGTGGCCATGAAGAAAGAATCCAGTTTAATTTGATAGATGCTCCCCAGTTTGAATTAATCCTTGGGTTACCTTGGCTCACCGAGCATAACCCCACAATCCATTGGAGTAACAGAACTGTTAGAATGGACTCAAAATATTGCACGGAAAATTGTTTTGGAAGCCAGGAAGGAAGACCAGAAGTTGAAGTCAGCCCGTCTCACTCCTTGAGTCAACTCGAAGGTTCGATATGTGTGATAAACGCACAAGAAAATTCCTGAAGAATATGCAGATTTCCAAGATGTATTTAATGAAGTAGAAGCTGAACAACTTCCTCCACACCGAGTCTATGACTGCAAAATAGAAATTGAACCAGGCTCTAATCTGCCTTGCTGTAGGGTGTATGCACTAACGGAGAAGGAACATCGCCACCTAAAAGAGTATCTAGACAAATATCTTGCCAACTGATTCATTCGACCCTCCCAATCCCCGGTATCTTCGCCCTTATTTTTCGTGCCGAAGAAGGAGGGGGATCTGAGAACTTGCATAAACTATAGAGCAATCAATAGAATCACCAAAAAGAACAGGTATCCATTGCCCCTCATCTCGGAGATGTTAGACCAAGTGAAAGGAGCCCAGATATACACCAAACTAGATCTGAGGGGAGCCTACCACTTGGTCAGGATGAGAGAAGGCGACGAATGGAAGACGGCCTTCAGAACTCGTTTCGGATTGTTTGAATACCAGGTCATGGCCTATGGGCTCTGCAACGTACCGACAGCATTCCAATACTTCATCAACGATGTGCTAAAAGAGTATATAGATCAATGCGCTATAGTATACATTGATGACATTCTGATCTATTCAGAAGACAAGGAGAGACATAAAGATCAGGTCCGAGGAGTCTTGGAAAGATTGATGGAGAATAGACTGTTTGTTAAACTAGAAAAGTGTGCCTTTAACGTAACTCAAGTGGAATTCTTAGGTTTTGTTATTTCTCCTACAGGAATACTAATGGACCAACGGAAAATAGAGGCAGTGATAAGTTGGAAGTCCCCAGAAAGCGTTAAAGAGGTCCAAAGCTTTATTGGATTTGCAAACTTTTACAGCAGGTTCATCAGTGAATTCTCCCATAAGATATTGCCACTTACAAAATTACTGAGGAAAGGTGTTCGATTTGAATGGACCCAAGAAGCGGAAGTAGCCTTCAACTCGTTGAAGCAAGATTTTACTACAGCCCGATCCTTCAGCATGCAGATCCGAATGAACCCTTCGTTGTGGAAACGGATGCCTCTGACCAAGCGGTAGGTGGAGTCCTATCCCAGTGAAATAAGGTTTCTGGACAATTGCACCCAGTCGCTTATAGGTCATGGAAGCTATCCCCGGCAGAATGTAACTATACCATCACTGAAAAAGAGTTGTTGGCTATAAAAGACGCCTTTAAGGAATGGAAACATCATCTCATTAGGAGCCCAACATCAAGTAACTGTATTTACGGACCATCGAAATTTAAAAGTTTTGAAAACAGCCCGAACCTTAACTCCAAGACAGCTAAGATGGTCACTGTACTTCGCCGATTACGATTTTGTAATCACCTTCCGACCAGGAGCACAAAATGGAAAGGCGGATGCCTTGTCCAGAATCTACACAGAAAATCAGAAGACGCCATTGGAAAATCAATCCATCATACCCAGAGAAAAAATCATTGGTGTCACGACCTCGATCGGTTTGGAAACAAGAATTTCGCAAGTAATGACGCCCGATGCAATGCAAGATTGGGTGCAGGAGAAGGAAGGTAGAAAAATTATTTATCAACTCCCTTATTTCCACGAGAATTTGTATCTCCCCACTAAAGAATTACAGCAACAAGTTATGGAAGAGCGTCATGATGCGAAAATGGCAGGACATAACGGAGAGGCAAAAACCAAGGAACTGATCAAGCGACATTACTGGTGGCCAGAGATGAACAAGGATATTGAGAACTACGTCAAAACTTGTGAGATTTGTGCGCAGGGAAAATCTGAACAGCAGGCCCCAAAAGGTTTACTACAGCCCCTGGCTACACCACCCTATCCTTGGCACACAATCACACTGGATCTCATCACTGATTTACCACTTAGTAAAGGGTACGACACCATCTTAGTAGTGGTAGATTCTTTTTCTAAAATGGCACATTTCACAGCATTACAAGGGATTCCTTCTGCTAAACAGTTAACTACACATTTTAACACAAACATATTAAAAGTACATGGCATTCCAAAGGTCATAATTTCCGACAGGGGATCCCAGTTCATCTCTCGTTTCTGGAAATCCTTTATGGAAAGTTTAGGAGCAGAAGTCAGGTATTCCACCAGTTACCATCCAGAAACCGATGGTCAAACAGAACGAGTAAACCAGGAGTTTGAACAATATTTAAGGCTGTTCCTTCTGAAACAAGATGGAGACTGGCCAGATTATTTGTGGACAGCTGAGTTTGCCCACAATAATGCTAAGAATGTGTCCACAGGTTTTTCCCCTTTTTACATGATTTATGGAAGGCATGCAAATCCTACTCTTAGGCAGGTAGACATATCAGTCCAGCTGTTAAGGATATAGTGTCCCATCTTGAACAAATTCACCGAGAGGCAATAGACAATTTACAAATAGCAAAGAAAAAATATAAGGATTACGCAGACAAAAAGAGACGTGAGGGCCCTCCGTTAGAGACAGGAGATAAGGTCTGGTTGAGCACCAGGAACTTAAGATTAAAAGGGAACCGAAAGTTCCAGCCTCGATTCATTGGCCCTTACCTAGTGGAGAAAAAGATAAATCAGGTGTCTTATAGGTTAACATTGCCATCAAGACTGAAAATCCATCCAGTTTTCCATATCTCATTGTTAAAAAAGGCTTCAACCAATCTGCGAAAGACACTGCCTCCTAAGCCCATCAATTTGGAAACGGGAACAGAATACGAAGTCAAGGAGATACTAGATTCAAGACGTTCAAAAGGGAAATTGTTTTATCTCATAGACTGGAAAGGATATGGTCCTGAAGAACGATATTGGGAAAAAGAGGAGGACGTTCATGCTCCAAGGTTAATCAAGGTTTTTCATCAACGCTTCCCCACCAAACCAAGAGGGAGGGAATCTACCTTGTTGGGGGGTACTGTCAGAACCCTTGATCCGCAAGCCGCGGCCATAACCCATGTGCAGACTTGTCAGACTGAAACTAAACCAATTGAAGGTTCCTGGACTGAAAGCGTTAAAAGGTGGAACCTCAAGATGGCCGCCGGTTTGGTCCGCGGTCAGCGGTACAGTGTTTCATAATCAAACGGAGTTCAGGTGAGGCGCGCGATGATAGAAAACTGCGCACTTCACCAACATCAAGCCCGGAGAAGGAGTGTATTCTGAGAGCTAGAAGAATTTGTGAGGAGAGTTTCTGCATTTAAGAAAACGGAACCTTGTTAGCCTTTCATTCCATTTATAGTTTCCTAGTGGAGTGTGTAAATTAAATTCCAAATTGACAAGCCTTAATGTTTATCGGAGTTAACGTCTGACCGGAGGAGTCGGAGTTCAGCGCCTGACAGGAGAGGTCTTGAAGGCGTCAGTCGTTTTGACAGTTAGAGTGAACAGTTCCTAGAACATATTATTGGAGATCGTTTGAACACAGCACAGTGTCAGAGAAAAGAGGAAAAAGCGGAAGATGAAGATAAGTGTCAATTAAATGTTTTGTTTATTAAGACAGTGAATGTCAGTTGAACGTAATGGTTACAGAGACGATAAAAGCAACTAGAACACTTGCAATGTACTTACCTTGAATTACCTTGAAAACGAAGCGAAGAGAGAGAGAGAGAGCAAGGCGTTAGTCTGGAACAGACTTTAAGAGTATCCTAGAGGAAAGAGAAGAAAAGAAACAGTTGTTAGATAAAAAACGAAAAGAGCACTATACAAGAAAAGCAACTAGAGGCAATAAGTAAGTTTAAACCCTTAGACATTACAAATAGGAAGTAACACTAACCCAGAAGACAATAGATGATAACTGCTGTGTACCTGTATTTATTGTTCACAGAAAAGATCCAGGAAAGCACAGGGAGGCGCCTAGGATTGAGAAGCAGGAAGACAGATAAGAAGTGAATTTAAAAGCGTAGAGTAAGAAGATAAAAGCTAGTAGAGAGTATAGAGAAATTACTAAGAAATGCTGTTGTAAATTACAGGAAGAAACAGAACTAAGAAAACCTCAATCACATACGTGTCGATAATAAGAAAAGGAAGAGAGGGCGAGACTCTTGGAAATAATGGTAGGTGAGAATTAGAACAGATAGTAGGAAAAGAGAGAGGTTAGTTAAAAGTGTAAGGTTAACTGTGATTATTTTCCCTCAGGGTTCGAGCCAGAGAGGTCTGCAGGTCGGACCGACGAGCGGAGCCATCCAAGAGGATCTCTTCTTGTTTGTTTATTATTTTATCCACTTCCCCCTACCCTTAGAGGTAGTGGATTGGAGTCTTGAGTATGCGAGCTCTAGGCCACTGCTTTTAGGTGGATTCGGGACCTAGCATCTCTGTTCCTGTGCAGCTACAAAAAGAGTATCCTTTTGAGAATCTGACAGACATCGCCGATTTAGCTGCACTTTTCCGCCACGAAAGTGGCGATAGATTTTTCGCCCCATTCACATGCCTGCGCTAACAGCTGACATGGTATTTTTACATGTGGTAGCTGCTGCTAAAAACATCGCCAAGGCTGACAGCGACAACTAACGCTAATCATATGCAGAGTAGGCGCTCCCGTGCTAAAACCTAGGATGACACTACTTTGCGATATTCTCAATGACCATCCAAATCAGCAATGCGGGCCAAAAACAGATGATGAGGCACTTTAGTAGCAGGGACTTAAAACCTGCGTTTTTCTGCTCTTAAGTATGACAAAAACCTGCAGTATAAAGGAAGCCCAGCCCAGAGCCACATCTGAAGACCAACAGATGTCATGGAACTACTAATCATGCAGCTTGGAGATAAGCATGGGCGAATTTTGCGAATCTCGCGTTCGCGAATTTTGCGGATTTGCGAACTCGCAATCCGCAAAATCCGCGAATTCTCGCGAATTTGCGGATTTTTTTTTTTGTGTTTGCGCGGGTTTCTGCCAGTTCGCGAGGGTTTTGTACACTTTCGCAAATTGCGAACTTACCTGTCGGGTCGCAAGTTTCGCGAACTTGTTGTTTCTACGTGTCCAGCCTATTTGGGACACTCTTCTTCATCACTGCCACTCTCTGTCACCACTGCCACTCTCTGACTACTCATGCCACCCTCTGGCCCACCCATGCCACCCTCTGTTTCATCAGAGCACCCTCTGGTTGTCCAGTCAGTGTACATTATTGTGGCAACGCAAGCACACCTTCCCTGCCTCAAGTGACCTGAATTAATTTGGGGCTGATTAATGTGTCACAGAATATTTTTTTAGCTGGCACCTGCTTCCTTAGTGCTTCCTGATTAGTGATCTTTTGCACTTGCTAAGTGCTTTCATTGTTGCAAAATTAGTTACAACACCTGCCCTGCCCCAACTGACAATAATGAATTAGGGGCTGATTAATGGATTTGAACTTCCAGCCTGGCTCCTGCTTGTCTCCCTTAGCTGTAATTCAGGACCTTTGTGGCATATGTGTAACTATTCTGAGGTTCAGAGCAGGGTCACATAATAGTTGCAACTGGCAACTGAACTCTGGAGGGGCCCCTCAGGAAGCACTACAGGAAATGGCTACTAATGATGAGCCTGAACTTTTGAACCTGGTAAGTAGTTTCAGTTTTGCTAAGATCGTATTTCTGCAATTTTGCACTTATTCGCGGGGCGCGAAGTTGTACTGGGAAGCCGCGAACTCACGCGAACAGTGCGAGCAGTGCGAGCAAAATCCGCTGCTCGCGGATTTGCGGATTTTGCGGGAGATTCGCGAATCTCGCGGATTGCGAATTTACCGAAAATCCGCAAAATCCGCGAGCGAAACGGATTTTCCGCCCATGCTTACTTGGAGACCCTTGAGGGCCACAACACCCACCACCACCATCCCCAGGACCAACCCCAGATCCGGACCACCGCCACCCCCATGACCCCCCCCCCGACTATCACCAAGGCAGCCCAGAACAAGACAGCGGACCTTCCGAAAACGCACCAGCCTCAGAGACTTAACACCAAAGGATGTCCTTGCCCACTACAGGGTCAAAAGGACAACCATCCTCCGCATCCTGACCCACGTAGCCCTAGGCTGACGGTACCAACACAGGGGACAACCAACATCCCTCCGCAGACAAAGCTGCTGGCTGTGCTGCACTTGTTGGCCTCTGGTACCTTCCAACCAACAACTGCCAGAGTTGGAGGAGTCTCACAGCCTGCCCTATCAAAGTTCCTCTTGTATTCCATCATCAGCTTGATACCCCAGCCCCTTCACTTCCCCCACACTGCGCAGGAACAGCTGGAGACCAAGCAAGGCTTCTACACCATGCTGGCTTCCCCCATGTGTTGGGGCAATTGACTGCACACATGTCCTGCTTGCGCCCCCTGCTGACACTGCACACAATGACAGCAACAGAAAGCACATGCATTCCATCAATGTGTAGGAATAGTGGACCAGCGGGGACTGTGAACAAATGTCGTCGCCAACTTCACAGGCAGTTTGCATGATTCCTACATCTTCCGATAGTCCATCATCAACCAGTGCTTTCAGGATGGCACCTATGGAAAGGCACAGTTCGTTCTCAAGTACCAATGGAATACACCACACACCTCAACTTCACAATCATATAACTCATAACTGTGGGAATGCGCATGTACAAAATCACATACAACATGCCAACCAACATGCCCACCTACCAGACAAGACAACACAAGTAACTGTGGTAACAGGGGCCAGACATGTAGACAAACCATCCAAAAAGGCATAGTCCCTCTGCCACAAAATTGCAGAATGTGGGGAGAGGAGGGAACCAAGAATGTAAGAAGGAGGCAAGTGGCCCATTAATAAGAATGTACACAATGCAAAGTGTGGCGGTGACGTGCTGAACAGTCTTGAGTATGCAGAGCACAGACATGTCCATGTGGACATATACTGCTGGTGTTTGTAGTTTTGTGGACAGTGGGCGCACCCATGTTACCTCAGGCAGTGGGAAAGACCGTGGACATGTAGCTATGTTGCCCCCTCTGTAAGAGTAAGCATAGTGGGTTGGGCCAGCGTAAGCTAGTCTAGCGTAGGAGTGTCAATAAATAACCCGGTTCACTTCCAGCATGGCCACCATAGTAACTACTGCGTGTGTCTCTGTGTCTGCTATATCCTGGCCATAGGCCTACATACACTTGGCTGACCACCTTCAACACCCGTTCTTGAGAATATCCCCCTTTGTGTTCTTAACTTCCATACATTTCTCTCTCTTCTTCAGTCTCTTCTCTTCCTTTTCGCCTACGTCCTCACCCTTTGGGAGGAGGTGTGCAGTGTTTTCTCCACATGCGTTGGCGTGAGGTGGATTCCCCTTGTTCGCATGCTAAGGCCCGTCCACCCAGTCGTTGGAACCTCTGTGACAGTTTGGAAAAAGCTGTTGTCGTTTCTGCCTTTTTCCTTTAATGAATGGATGTGTTGGTTGCCGGGGACTTGTGTAACTAATAAACTCAGAATTCCTTACCTTACCCAGGATCCGTGGTTAATTCATGTACGCCTCAGTTTTTGGGGAATGGTTGCAGTGCCAAAGCAGCTCTACATTTTCAGTTCGTTTTCATGGAGAAGTCATACGAGATCTGGATGTTATTGCATTCCTACTCGAAGGGGCATTAGTTCCTAGCTAATTGTAGTTCCAGCCTCACATGTTGGTGAAATAGGCAACAAGCAATGATGAATTTAGAGTGAGAAACTTCAGAGGAGTAGCAAGGATTTATCCTGATGGATCTCTGGAATTTGAAGGCAGGTGTGAAGTTTGTGTCCGAGAGTTTGGGCATTGATTGTGAGAGAAAAGACTTCATATCTCCTCCCTCTAGTTTTAAATGGACACCATTGTGTCCCTAAAGGTGTGATTTTCTTATGGAGACCCCAATCAGGTGCAGTGTTCATGCAGTCCAACAGGTAAGACATTTGAATTATAGAAGAGTCCAGTCTCTGATGTGGTGCTGGGAAGTCTGACTGTAGTGATTCAACTTCCAAAACCAACTCGGAGAGTGCCCCTTGAATGATTCCTATTGAGGAACCCACCGCTGAGATATCCTTTAGAATAATTTCCAGACTAAGGTCTGTGGTGGGGCTGCAGTGCATGTTTTTCCTTGTTTCCCCTCACTTAGTGCCTCGGAAAAAAGAAGTAGTCTTTTCAGGTGGGAAGATGACATGGTGCCTGGGTAGTAGAGGCTGCAGGATTGTGGTGCTGAACATCCAGATGTTCCGCAGATCTCTGTTAGGCAGTAATGCAAGTAGACACCCAGAGGAGAAAGGTATAAGGGAGATGGAGTGTGTGCCAGCCCATCACTAGACTCCTTATGTCCAGACTTGATGGTCGGCTGTCAGGGAAGTAAGTGCCATGAGAGAGCTTTGAGTCAGGAGTAGCTACTCTTGCTTAAGATCAATGATGTATTATACATAATGGCCTGATACAAAGTTCCAGGCTCCCTCAGATTTCCAAATGTGGTTATATGGGGATGACATGGGACAGCAGTCGTGGTGCAGAAAATATGAACTATGGTGTGTACTGCCTATGAGGCCTCGCCACTCCTCACAGTCATCCATGTCACCGCACAAAGGGGCTCTGTGTGGCTGAAACGTATAGTGTAGAATGCAGTAATTTTGGCTCCTAGGTGGAGGATTATGAAGCTACTTTGTCTAGACCCTCATAGGAATGTGAAGCATGTGGGGAACCCTTGAATGGCAAACTATTACTATGTAGCTAGCTCTGACTGTATACAGCCCCAGACCCAAAGTCACTTCCAGTGTGGCCTGAACACAGCACCCCCGATTCTAGGATCTAATCTGCTCTGGTGTACAAACTCCAGAAAGTAGGTTGTGGCACTCTGGTCCCTTGCAGTGTAATCCTGGCGATCGGTAGCAGGAAGGTGAGCATATTGCTGAGCGAATGTATTCTTGGGTTGTATGGTCCTCTGCCTTGTCTCATCACTCCTACCCAGATATAGAGCACATTCGGGCCTTCACGCAGTGGCCTACCAGAGAAGCTTAGAGTTAGGGGCAATTCACTGTCCCTTTGATGCCAGGTGATGAATCGTGGATAGTGATAGCTGTCACTGTGGGGCTCTGCCATTCACTGCTGTAGAATTTGTGCCTCCAGAGTCCTCCCTGCTGGCAGCCAGAGGTGGGCAATGGCAGTTTTCGAGGAGCTATACTCAAAAGCAGCCATTTTGGCCAATCTCAGCCTCTCAATGAGTGGTATTTCTGTGTTGTACATCATGAAAAGGAAAACACATCAAGTACCTGCATGCTTGCAGAACAAAAGTAACAAACAGCTGGTGATATGTCATGTATTTGGTTTTTTTCTGGATTTTAATTTTAAGGTTGTACATAATACTGAGCATGCATTATAAGTACTCCCATTTTAGAACAGGACGTACTAAAGCATTTTGTAGCCACAAAGCCTATAGTTTGCAAATTCACATGCTTTGTGACCACAAAACATTATGTGACAATGTACAAAATGTATTTTGTGAGTCAGAAAAATATGTGCGACTCATAAAGTAAATGCAGTTATTCATTCTGAATCAAAAATAGGGTGGAACATTTGAGTCACAATGCAATGAATTCATGGTTTTAAACCGCAGTTGTGTCCACAAACCATTGATTGTATTGCCATCATACGACTTGAGGTGATGAATAATTCTCAAAGGAGAGGCAGCCCCCAAGTCATAAATGAGAATGTAAACCTGCATGAGACTGAGGTTTCTGCATGTGATTGTATCCGGAAAAACTGGTCCCACATGGTTAGTTCCCCTTCTGTGAGGATTAATTTGGAATAGTTAGATTTAGGTACAGGGCTACCGTGCTGGAAATATTTCATCTAGACATACAGTATCCCCGCTCCTAAATGTGGCCCACTATTAATTTATATAGAAACAAATGATGGACGGAATGCTAAATATATCATACATTCACACCCAGTCAAGAGATCAGGGTTAAATCCATCCTACTTTTGCTCACCATTCTATGATCCACCCCTCCTTAAAAAGGCAAATGCTGATCCTAACATGTCCTGTAATTACTGTCCTCTATCTTTACTTCCTGTTTTTTCAAATATTCTGGAAAAACATTCACACATTCTTAACTCAGTTTGTGACAGCACATGGACTTCTTCATCCTTCTCAGTAAGGCTTTAGAGGGTTTTTTTCCACCGAAACCACCTCACTTGGGGTCACTGAAAGCATACGACACCATCTTGATAAAGGGGACACTGTGGCGCTCATCTTACTCAATCTGAACACCGCTTTTAATATTGTGTCTCATGCTGTGCTAATAAAAACACTTAAGTCACTGGGCATTGGCGGGCCCGCCTTAAACTGGCTTATTGCTTTCCTTTCAAATCGCACCTTCCAAGTTTTCTCACAAACTGCCTGCTCTGGATACCACTCTTTTGCCCATGGGGTGCCACAGGGATCCATCCTCAGTTCTTTGTTATTCAATCTTTATGTAAGAACGTTGGCTGGGGTTGCTGAGAAATCAGGATTATTCCTCTTCTCTTACGCCGATGATTCTCAAATCATTTTCTCCCTTTCTTCACTCAATACAAATGCTCCTTCTAGTCTCAAAATTGGCTTAAACAAAATAGCATCTTGGATGCAGCATAATTTTCGTGAGCTAAATGGAGAAAAAACTGAGATATTGGTGTTAGGAAAAAAAAAAGATCTCTGGGACCCCCAACACTGGTAATGTGAAATGGATGATCTTCCCTCCCCTTCCCACCAAATTCAGAATATGGGCATCACGATCAATGATTCACTTAGCATGTATCCCCAATCAGTTAAAGTCGCAGCGACTTGCTTCACCATTCTTAAATGGTTAAGGAAAATCTGCTGGATGCTACCTGAATCTTCCCGAAAAACCGTGGTCAATGCCGTAATCACATCAAGGCTTGACTAAGGAAATGTACTTTATCTTGGTTCAAACAAATCTGTAGTCAGTAGACTACAGATGGTACAAAATGCTGCTGCCAGACTTTTGTGGGGAGTCCCTAAGGCCACCTCTATCTCGACCCATCAACGCAAGCTGCATTGGCTTAAATTTGAAAACCAGATAAAGTTCAAGGCGCTGAGTTATATGCATAAAATCAAATCATGTTTTGCTCCTCCTTATCTTCAGTCCTTGGTCAGTCCTTATCTTCCCTCCCCAAACCTCCGCTCTGCCACCCAAGGAAGGTTCATCGTCCCTAAATTCAAATTAGCTCGGATGGGCGGTAGGTCTTTTTCTTACCTTGGTCCCGCATCTTGGAACCCTCTACCTACAGCACTCCATAACGAGACAAACTATACTCAGTTTTGCAAGTCTTTAAAACATGGTTATTTGACAGATAAACTGGCCCTTCTGTTTTCTTCTAAGCTCTTACTTACCTTTTGCCCCGGGAAACCCTTTTAGGGTAGCTGTTGCGCATTATAAATTTAAAAACTAAACTAAACTAAACTAATGCCACCCCAGTTTAGACTTAGCCATATGCAAATCAGGCTTGACCCTATTGCTCCTGGGAACAGTCCAGCCCAAACTGCTAAGCCTGGTCATCCCTGGACCGGAGCTAGGGGGGTACCTCTGATTAGACCTATATTACTTTTTCAAAGAAATTTTTCACAAACACTTTAAGGGAAGGATGCTATAAGTAAGAAAAAGTCATGTAAAATCTTCAAAACATTATTTTAATATTTTGCCTTTTTTTTGTTTTGCAGTTTATCTATTTATACATAAATATAAATTACTTTGTGACACGCAAAAATAATTTTAAATAACATATTATCTAAATACAATTAAACTACACAAAATGCAATTGAAGCAAAAAACCCCAAACAGTTCATCTAATCCTATTGTCATTCATTCCATCATGCATACCTCTACATTCATTACCCATTCTAAAAAGACAGATATAAACATAATAACATAACCTCACATTAGACTAACACATAATAATCAAGATAGACCTATATGGCTATTGAGAAAGAAGACCTACCAATTAGTCACTTTCTGATATGTACATTATTTACAAAAAAGTCCTTCCTTCTCTATATGTATACCAAATTCATAGTACATATAAGGGTCTTTGATGCATATGGCCTACGTACGTTTCGGTGACTGCTAACATTTAAATCACCTTCTTCAGGGCCAAAATATAGAAAAAACAGATTGGACAAAACACAAATACAACGATTAAAATCAGGGGGTTCTTGGATTTCTGAGAAAATGAATGAAAAATATTTGTGAGTATTTTAACACTACATGATTCAGATACATTTTCTTAAAACATTTCTTGTGATGCATCCTTTTTAGTGATCGTCCTACTAGATCGATATATATACAGGTAGTAATTTGGCATGCTATAGTGTTAGGTCTCAAGAGGGACCCTCCTGAGACAGATCATGCAAAATAGGAGTTGGCGGGAGCAAAGGCTCAAAGTAAAGAGCAGAAGGACACCCAGTGTTGTATAGTACAAGTTGGATTCAAAATATATGACAAACCAAAAAAGTTTAGTGATATTGCCACAAAAGAAAGGGTTGGAAGAGTTTGAAAGAAGGAATTATAAAAAAAATGAATTTTAGAAAATAAACGTTTAGTTACGGCCAGTGCCTGGTGCATGCAGAGGTGTCATACAAATGTGAGGTGTTACCTATTTTTATTTTAAATAACAGCAAAGGGTCCACAGTCTCCTACTTTGTGGACCAGACTCCGGTTCATCCCTGGACCGGAATAATTCTATTCACTCAGTAATTCTATTCTGTTTATGGTGGTAGGCCCCTGTGCTTTTTTTTAAAATGATCTAAGGTTTTAGGGACTAATGTGAATAGTAGTACCATGTATGATGTCTTTAGTGATATCATCAATTATGTTGTTTCAAATGTCATCAGAGAAGACATCAATGATGTTGTTAAGTATGTCTTGGGTGATGTAACAAGTTATAGCTCACTAAACTATAACTGCAGAATTTCAATGTTTTTTCAGCTATTAAATGTTAGTTCTAGTGTGATTTTTTTCACCTAAATAATAACGTTATCTTAACATTTTTTTACACTACCACTTCTCACAGCATTTCTTAAAATTATTTTTAGGCAATGCTTCACTTCTGTGGTACTGTTTTCCATAGGAATACTGCAGAACCCACATGGGGTCCGCGCAGCGCCCCACTATAATACTACAGTCCCTCTGACAGGATCGGTTACTTACTCGGGGGACTTTATGGACCCCCCCTACATGGGAATGAGGGTCAGGCATGCTTTTAAATTTAGGACTAAGGGACCAAATCTCTGTGTCCTGGTAAGCAGATCTATAATTTTGCTCAATGTTGTGGCCAGCCAAAAATACCTTAACAGTCCTTATCAGGTAACCTCTGCCTTGCATACAAACGAATGCAAGCACTCTCCCCCCTCAGCCATGTGTGAGGGGGATAGTCAGAGGGACTATCCTGTGCCCAAACTGCTGCATGCAGGCAATCCCCACACTGTTACTTCTGCCACAGGCAGCAAATCTTCACTGCCCATAGGTTTTGTGAGCTGCATGATGTTGTTTTATTTAAATGGAGAAACAGTTTTTCAATATTTTCAAACAAAGTTGCGAATTGTAGCAGAAAATGGTTACTTTTGCTCTTTACAAAATGATGGCCACTAAATCGTAAAATGATGGTCACAGAATTGCAATTTCCGGTCCTTAAACCTGTTTTGTTTTTACTTTTTTGGTGCATCTCTAGGTGCCACCCAGCAATCCACTGGGGGCGGCAGCTTCACAAGGTGCCCCCCTCTCCCCCACTCATAGCTGTGGAAGTGTTTTTGTCCACAGCATGAAACACATATTTTTTTAACATTTCTCAGCCCTTTTACAGCTACTCACATTTGTTAAAAAATTCAAATGTGATTGACAGAAGTTGTGATTTTTCGACTCGGGATTTTAAATGACAGAGATATAGAACAATATGAATTCTTTCAAGCCCACTCAGCAATTGTTTCAATGGATTATATGTCTAAAACTAATGAACATATTTAAAGTTCCACCTTTATTCCAAGTTTCTCAGAAATCTGTTCAGCATACCTAAAATGGGAAAACTATTTCTTTTAACTCTCCCTTTATGGTTTTTCGTCTGCTCGTACCTTCACCAAAATTAGCTCAAAAGTTAAAGGCAAATTAAAAAAAACTCTTTTTCATGGAAAATGTGGCTGAACTATAACTACATAGTGCCAACTGCTACGATGTTATGAATATTACACATCCAAAATTCCAATTATAGACTTAACTGCGAGGGAGGCACTTGAGAGATGGGAAGCAAGATGGTCACTGTTAGATTTGGGGGTCTCTAGTTGGCATAGGTAGGTACCTGTGACAAATAGGGTTCTTGCGTCTAGTCAGGGTAAGAGGGTACACTCCTAAAATAACCCCTGCTCACCCCTTTGGTAGCTTGGCACGAGTAGACAGGCTTATCTCAGAGGCAGTTTGTAAAGCATTTGTGAACATATACAGTAATCAAGTGACAACAATACAGATGGACACCACACAAGTTGTATATTAAAAATAAGTATATTTTATATAAATTTAACCCAAGACCACAAACGACAAAAATCCACAATACTGTACTTAAAATGGCAGAATTAGCTTAGTTCTCTTTAGATCTTAAAACGCGACACTTTGAGTCAATGTACCTTAAAATGCGTAACGCAATACAACAAAAGTGTTGCAGGGAAGGTGATGCGTTGGTTCCCTACTGCTGCGTAGGGGACGGTGATGGGTCGGTTTCTTACTGGACTTCCGCGGCGATGCGGCGAGCAACGGCGTGATGCAAAGAAATTTTGGTGCAAAGAAATAAAGATGTTGTCTTCTTCTTGATGTGGCCCGCGACAGGCCCGGCCCGCGCTTCCGGTGATGCAGCGGTGTCTGCTGCGACGTCGATCCTCTTCTCCGATGATGCGGGGTGCGTTGACAATGATGCGAGCCACGACAGGCCCTGCGGCACGCTTCCCGGTGATGTGACCACGTCTGCTGCGATGTCGATCCTCTTCTCCGGCGATGCGAGGCGCTTTGAGGACCCTACAATAACTCAGCAGTTATTGAAGGCCACGACAGGCCCTGCGTCATGCTTCCCGGTGATGCAGCAGTGTCTGCTGCAACGTCTCTCCTCTTCTCCGGCGATGCGAGGCGCTCTCATGTTGTGAAGCTGCAGCGGCAGTTCGGCATCATGCTTCTTGCTCGTGAGTCGTGCTTCCAGCTCCTTGCGATGCGCAAGTCCTCAAAAAGTGCAGCACAGCTGCAGACACTTTGAAAGGACTCTTGGGGAACTGGGGGTGAAGTCTGTTGTTCCTAAGACTTCAACAAGAGGCAAGCTCTGTTCTCAAGCCCTTGGAGATCCTTACAAGTTGATGAAATTACACAAAGTTCCTCTCTCCTTTCTTTGGCAGTCAGGCAACCACTGCAGGCCAATCCCCCAAGCAGCACTTCAGTCTCTCTGGTTCCACTCCTCAACAAGGGTTTCTTCTTGTTGTCCAAAAGTGATCTAATTCTCTGGGGTTTGGGTCCCCTCTTTTATCCACATTTTCTCTTTGTTCTCTGAAGGCAGAGAGGCCTTTGCCTAGTCCAAACCAGTTCTCGTCAGTCCTGAAGCACTCTGTTTATATGACTCCTTCTTTCCTTTCACAGTGCAGAGCAGAGACATCAGACACACCACAGGAGGTAGAGCCAGCTCAATGGAGGGAAGGCATAGTCCTATTCAGGTCCCAGATGCAGTTCTCTCTATTTACCACTGGGTTGACTCACCCTGTCTCCTGGAATCCCCCAGCCCCTGTCACTCAAACTCCAGACAAGGAATACACAACCTAGCAGAGGTAGGCTTGGATAGTTAGACAAGAAAATACCTACTTTCTAAAAGTGGTATTTTCAAACACAGAATGTTAAAACCAACTTCACTAAAAGATGTATTTTATCATATACTTTCAATGCACCCTGCCCTTGGGCCTACCATAGGGGTGTCTGATATGAAGAACAGGGAAGGTTTAGGGACTGGCAAGTGGGTGCACTTGCCCAGTTAACATGGCAGTATTCGACTGCACACAGGTTCAGCAATGGCAGACCTGAGACACACTTTTACGTCTGTGGGTGGCACAACCAGTGCTGCCAGCCCACTAGCAGCATTTGGTTTACAAGTCCAGGGCACACTCAGTGCACTGTACTAGGGTCGGACAAGTAAACCAAATCAGCCAATCAAGGAGTCACTAATCCATACAAAAATTTACAAAAGGGAGAACATATGCACTTTAGCACTGATCAGCAGTGGTAAAGTGCCCAGAGTCATAAAACAGCCAACAACAGGTCAGACAAAATATAGGAGGAAGGCAAAAAGTTCAGGGATTACCCTGGAAAAGGGGCCAAGTCCAACACTAACCACCTATTGAGGTTCTGCTAGCCGGACCGATGTACACCGTTGCTGTCCCCAACTGAGGGGGAATGCCCCTTCCACTGAGCGGGCCATTCGAGAGTTGTTGTGAATGGTTAGATAAAAGAGATTAAAGCAGAGGGCTGACTACACTGCATGGAATAGTGACCTTGTATCCCACCTGGGTTTGAGCCCTCCCCCATGGATTGTGCCCTGCTGACTTGGTGGCCAGTCCTGCCCATGCGGCAGACCACCATCTTGAAAATGAATACAGGGACGGCAACAGAGGGCAAGCCCTGCTCACCCTTTAATTGGCTCTTTGGAGCCTACTAACCCAAATGCTCTGGAGTACACCAGAGGGAGGTCCTGGTCTACTTGTACTTCTGGAGCAAAGCATGACCACCTGGAGAGGACCGCACCCAACATTTGAGGTCCCTTCTTCTGCGGGGACTCTTGGAGGTGTTCTTCCACCTTGGCTGTGCTGAACTAACGCTGCTGGACCCTCCTGCACCTGCGCGTTCCCTGTGATCTCAACTCCCTCACCTCTTCCTGAAGAGGAGGGCTGAGACCTAAATCTTTGCTGGTGGTACTGAGGAACTTCTAGGCGAGACCAGCCTGGGAAACCACTGGGAATATCGACTGGGTTCCTTCTGCTGTAAATCTGTGAGACACTTCTAGATCTTTTCTCTGCCGATGACTGCTGTTGGTACTGGAGGTGCCGGTGGTCCCATTGTGGTACTTTCTGCTGAAGTGTCTGACCACTGGCAGATATTGGCCTCGACATGGGGAAGCACAATCAAAACTCTCTTTTGGGAACAAAAGGTCTTCGCGGCCAGCAAGCATAAATGTGGGGGACAGTCTGTTGGATGAAGATCGTTATGGAACTGATGAATAATTGGACAAAAAGACATTGTTGACTGAAGGGAGGCATACCTTGCATACGATTGACTCCAAAATGTATGCCCTCACCAACAGACTAGATTGAATGAGTGATAGGCTGGACAAACATGAAAGCAGTCTTGACCCACTTGAGCTGAGAGTAAATGACGCTGAAGATGATGGAATAACTTGGAGCAAACAACTGCTGTGGATGGAAAGAGTGCTGGAGGTGATCAAGGTCAAGAACAAGGACCTGGAGGCTCACTCCTGGAGGAACAACATCAGAATCCTCGGCCTGCCAGAGTCCATGAAAATGGAGAAAATTGAACTCTACAGGAGCTGCTAAGATCCTTCTTTGGCAAGAAGTTTACTAGCTTAATCTCGGTTGAGCAAGCACATTGATCGTTGGTCCATGCCCGCCCAACGGGGGCTCTGGCCCAGCCAATCATTATCTGGCTCCTTCATTGTAGTGACCGGCAGAAGATCCTGTGAGTCTACAAATATCTAGGGGGCATACAGTATTAGGGTAACACACTCTCCATTTACCCAGACTTCACACTGCCTGTCCAGAGGGTCTGCAGAGATTTTCTGCCAGGAAAGAGACTGCTAATGAAGAGAGAGCTGCTTTATGCCCTTATGTACCCGGCCGAATTGCGGGTTACCATCCGGTGGAAAACACACCTTTTCACTGACCTTAAGTTTACATTGAAATTCTTTCAAAAGCAGATTCAAAGTCTACCATTGGGAGATGAGGTAGATATCAATGACCCTGGGGACAACCTCAGCAACATTGATTAAATCTGGTAGCACACTACGATGCTTCCTCCTCTTTAATTGCTGTCTGTACAAGCCCCTGCTCTTGGTACACTGATTGGCCTTTGGAGCACTAGGCAGTCTTTTCCGATTGCTGGTCCTTCAGTGGTGCCCCCCTCTATCCACTACTGAACCTCTTCAAATTTGCATTTGGAATTGTTCATGTACTCACTACTGTGCCTGAGGCCTGCTGTGCCTGCCATGGGAACGTGCTCTGCCCTCTGCCCTCTGGTCTGGCATCACATTGAATGCAGAGGCACGAAAACTTAGTGGGGACCGGCCCGCCCTTTTTGGAAACTGATTCCTATATATGATATGCATGTTGGTGGTGCACAAGTGTCCCACCCACCCGTCCCATGCACAAGACGGGAGTGCCATTAGAATCTCTGAACTCAACCTGGGGATGTATCCTATATGGGCCCCATCAATTCTTTGTCAGGTCATCTTTAATCTCTCTGTTTGAGTCCATAGGGATGGGTGTTCCTTCAAAGGGTTGGGGGGTTGAAGTGAGAGGTGGTGGGAGGGGTTGTTCTATTGATGTTTTTGTCAACGCATATCTCCTTGCCTGGAAAGGAACCACTTGCTGTGTTGCCCACAAATGATTTGGCACTAAAACAAATGAATGTAACTGAACAAGTGGTTTGGACTTCTTCTTTACTTGGTCACTTGGCCCCTGGGCTGTGATTAAGAGGATGATGAATATAACACTGGAGCAGTCTCAGGCCAGGCTGTGGGCTGGGTGGTTTGACGAGGCTCATATTGCTGCATACTTTGCCTATGCCAGTGGTGTGGCGATTGTGATCAGTAAACAGGTGAGGCTGTGTACACTTAGATAAAAAGGTGACATGAGGGATGATTTCTCATCCTGCATGGCATCTTAGAGGGTAAATGTGGACACACTGGTTTGTGTATATGGCCCAAATACTGACTACCCTTAAGTTTATGTATATGGCATAATACTCTGAACTTAGGCTGCTTCACTATTATAGGTGGCGAGATTTTAATGTGGTGCAGGACCCTGGACACACCCCAGTTGAAGCGCAGCCACACCCTAGATCGGCTGTGTAATTGTGTGCCAATATGGCTGATCAAGAGCTGATTGACAAATGGTGCGAAAGACACAGAGAGAAGTTTGAGGGCACTTGTATCACAGCCTCCCCTAAAGCATGGTCATGTATCAACTACTGGCTATTCTTGAAGGATGTTGCCGTCTGGGCCCAAAAAGTTGACCACATGCTCCAAACGCGTTAGGGCCATGCAACGATAGTTTTGAAACTAGACCTGGTGAGCTTGTCTTCACATGGAGGCTCCCAGCTAATGCACTCAGGGATCTAATCTTTAGGTCAGAAATTAAAACCAATATTATTGAGTTCATCATACACAACGTTAATTTATGGATGAGGTTTTGGGAAGCTTTAAAGTCCTATATATTCATGTAGTCTGCATGTCGAGGTTAGGTATCTTGTGAGATTTGGGGGCTCGTCTTGCCCACCTTGAGCAAGGGTTGCAAGTACTGGAGACCCAATATTTCATCTCCAACGATGTACAGATCCTTGCCATAGAAAGCAAACTATCTGAATATTATGATGATGCTGAGAGGAAAATTCCCTACTTGCATAAGGTGGCTGATCTTTGTGGTGGCAGCACTTAGAAACGCTGCTGGAGAAAAAGATGAGCAGACTGCGAGTTTAACTCTTCTGCTCTCTCGCTTTGCTGCTTTGTAGCTGTAGCGCTATTTTTAAAAAAATCATTTTTACCTCCTTACACTCTATTGCTTGACTAATGGTGTTGTATGTACTTTTTTAATTAAACTGAAATCGTTTTAAATACCTGCACTGCTTCTCAGTTCCCCTGTGCCCTGGTCCACCGCGGCTGTTTTGTGCCGATTGTTGTGGAGGGACAGGTCGGGCGGCGCCATCTTGAGTGAGGCCCGGTCCCTGGCTGGTCGGGAGGTAGCGGTCCAGCTCGGGGAGGGGCTTGGGTGATAAATAATGGTCCCCCATAGGGCGCGCAGCGGTCGCGCGCAGCGGGCGCGCCGACTGCGCGCCGAAGGAGCGCCAAAGGAGGGCCCGTCTGTGCCCGTCCGTGCCTCGGACGGGCCCAGGGCCGGCCATACTGCTCGGCGCATCCCTGGGATCTCTTCGCTAGAGAAACGCAGGTACTCGCGCAGTGCTCTGTGGAGTCTGGCCCCCCCTGCTAGGGGTCTACCCTGTCCTCGGGTGGTCCCTGATGGTGCTTTGGCTATATGCCCCCACTGTGGCTTCTTCCCCCAACCCTTCCTTCCTTCATATCCGGTCATTAACGCCCCTGCCCCCAACATCAGGGCGGGTTCAATCAATGCCAGATCTGCGGTGAGGCATGCCGCCGACATTTTTGATTTACTAGGGGAAGACCAGTTGGACGTATTGTTCCTCACGGAGACGTGGATGACTAACACTTCCGCTCCCAGTGTGGAACTTGCTGTCCCCAGGGGTTTCAAGATGGCTAGGGTTGATCGCCCTTTAGGTAGAGGGGGGGGGATAGCTATCGTTTTTAGGGAGTGGTGGAGCTTCACCTCTGAGCCTCCGACTGCGGATGCCAGGGCAGAGGTTCTTCATTTTTCAATAAAAACTTCTCCTCATTTTACCTTGGGCGGATCTTTGATCTATAGGCCACCGGGTCAGCCTAGCCATTTCTTGGATTCCCTAGAAGAGTACATAGTGCCCAGTGCCCTAAGCTTTCCCAAGTTTCTGCTGGTCGGCGACTTAAATATCCATATGGATGTTCCGGACGCCCCGGAAGCCCGCAGACTTGGTGAAATCCTCGAGCTTGCTCAGCTGAATCAATGGGTCACTGGTGCAACGCATGCGGGTGGTCATTTACTCGACCTGGTTTGCTCTAATTTTCCCATTCAGTCGGTTACTGTGGAAAAGACTACATGGTCGGACCATGATCTGGTCAGATTCATGTGGGAATTGCCCGAACCCAGTCTCCCATCTCTCATTAGTCACCCCCAAAAGATTAATGTACTCGAGTTCAGACAGGCTTTGTCCAGCACCCGCCCAAAACTTAACTCATGTTTAGACACAGCAGTATGCGAGTTTAATGAGTGGGCTCGGGAGGCGACTATCGCCTCTACTAAGCAGAGTACGGTGTGTAGAGCTAGGCGCTCTCCCTCCCAACCCTGGTTCTCCCCGGAACTGAGAGAACAGAAACTGGGGTGTAAAAAATTGGAACGAGCTTGGAGATGTGGATATAGCTTTGAGGCTAAATCCGCTCTACGACTCGCCCAGAAAGATTATTATACAGCCATCAAGGTAGCCAAGGGGAATTTCTATGCAGGGCGCATTGCTAAGGCTGATAACAATAGTAGAGAGATTTTCTCTATTGTTAAAAGTTTTTTGTCCCCTGTGGCTGATGCTGTTCCACTCCCGTCCTCTGCGCAATGGTGTGAGGAACTCTCATCTTTTTTCATTACGAAAATAACAAAGATTCAGCAGGACCTTTTAGCGGCCCTCCCAGCCGACCACCTAGCGGCCGATTTGGACCCTTCACTATGTCCAAATTCAGGGCAGCACTTCACGAACTTTGTGCAAGCTGAGGAGTGTACCGTTCTCCCTCTCCTTCAGTCCCTGAAGTCTGGCTCTCCAGCCGATCCGTGCCCGGCCCGGGTGCTGTCGGAGGTGGCGGAAACAGTCTGCGCTGAGATCACGCAGATTGTTAACCTCTCCTTGGCCACTGGAGAGGTGCCTGCAGCCTGGAAACAGGCCAAGCTGCTGCCGCTTCTGAAGAAACCTGGACTGGACGTGTCGGTTCCTGGGAACTACCGTCCCATTTCCCTTCTTCCGGCACTCACAAAAATTTGTGAGAAGGTAGTCCTTCAGCAACTGGAGAACTTTGTTGACACCTCCAATGCCCTCCACCCCGCTCAATCTGGCTTCAGGGCGGCGTATAGTACTGAGACGGCGCTGGTGGAGATGACTATGTCAATTCGGGAATGTTTGGACGGAGGTGGCAGAGCGGTCTTAATTTTACTGGACCTCTCTGCCGCGTTCGATACCGTCCCCTATGAGCTCCTTCTCCGCCGGTTGTCGGCCATTGGTATTGGGGGGGTTGTCCTAGATTGGCTATCCTCCTTTCTGTCCGATAGGACTCAGCAGGTCTGGATGCCTCCTCACGCCTCTGAACCTAAACCACTGCTTACAGGGGTACAGCAGGGGTCTACTCTTAGCCCCCTGCTGTTTAATGTCTATATAACCCCCCTGATTTTTTTGGCAGAACAGTTTGGGGCCAAGATCATAGGGTATGCAGATGATACCCAACTGTTGTTTACCTGGCCGGATGATAATCTGGATACAGCGGTTGTTCATCTGTGCTTGTCCGCTGTATTTCGTTGGTTAACACAGGCCCAGTTGAAATGCAACGAGGAAAAATCTGAAGTACTTTTTTATGGTTCCTTCCCCACCTCGTTTAAGAACTCGTTGTGGCCACCAAACATTCCTTGCCCAAAAGAGATGGGGAGACCAGCAAAAAACCTCGGCATCTGGTTCACAGAGGATCTCAAATTTGAGGCCCACATTAATAAACTTACAGGCACCTGTTTCGCTACCCTAAAAATGCTCCGCAAATTCTTTCCTCTGCTCCCTAGGGATGCTAAGGAGACGGTTGCCAGAGCACTTATACTGGCTAGGCTGGATTATGCAAATGCATTGTTTAGTGGCATTCCGGCCTATTTGGTAAAACGCCTCCAAATCATCCAGAATGCGGCAGTCCGACTCTTGTTTAACATCCCGAGATGGAAGAGCGTTCGTTCTGAGATGCGCACGCTCCACTGGCTTCCGGTTGCCCAACGCATTCTATTTAAATCACTGGTGCTTGCGTTTCGTGCTTCTCATGATCAAGGCCCCCTGTATCTGAGGAAGAGATTTACCAGCTATGTTCCTGCACGCCCCCTCAGATCCTCTACCTTGCACAAACTGTATCTTCCCCGCTTCAAACGAGCAAGACTTGGTGGCCAATCGATCTCAGTGATCGGGGCCCGGGCCTGGAATGCTCTCCCTCTCCAGCTACGATCTATGTCCTCAGTGGCTGTTTTTAAAAAGCATTTGAAAACTCATCTGTTCAAGAGTGTAAGTTAAGTTCTTCTTGTATGTCTGACTGTCTACCTCTCCTCTACCCGCGCCAGGATACTCTCCAGTAACGGAGCGCGCTATAAAATAATTTATACATACATACATACATAAGGAGACCATTGCCAGGAAATAAGGGAGCGCGACAGGGTTGGCAAAACGCTTGCTTCCCTTCTCAAGTATAATCAGTGCATCTCTTACTTTACTGACCTTTTAAATAATGAGGTGGAAAACTACCACTCTACTAGCGGCATTATGCAGGTGATGGTACAGTACCATGCTGCATTGTACAGGTCAAATCTCACTATTGACTTAAGTGAGGTAAAAGATTACTTTGATTCTATTCCAAAAATGAGATGGAAGAGAGGAGTTCTGGTTCAGCACCTGTCTCCTCTAGTACTATAAATATTTTAATGTGGGTGCAGTTCTGTGGGCCTCGCCCAGTCTATCTACAATGATTGATTGAACTAAATGAGGTAATCAGAGACAACTCTGTAACAGAGCACAAGCCCTCAGCCATCAAATGGTGGAATGCTTCATCATTGGGCTGTGCGTCTTGACAGGCTGGTGCTACAATGAAGGTTGATGGCAGATCTTTATACAAACAGCTCCTTTTGTTGAGTTGCGTGATATACAATCAGCTGTTAACTATACACCCCTCGGTGTCTTTTTGTATTATCAGTTGCGTGGCATCATCAGACAGGTGCACTCCACATTCCCCAGGACCCCACTGCTTCCAAGCCTAAGAATTTATTCTGACATCACCATCCTCTAAGCCATTGATCACAAGACGTTACTAAATCATCCGGGCCATGGCTCCCATTATTGAGCCTAGGGCGTGCACGGAGAGACGATAAAAGTGAGGCACTGACATTGCAGATGGCCAATGGCGCAACTGCTGTACCCAAACTAGTGTGTTCGGCCTCCAACTACAGACTCTGTCTTATACACATCAAGTTAATACATAGTTTGTACCGCACCCCCCTTCAGCTGTATTAAATGAGCATTGCAGATGGCACTCGGTCGGCACAATGTGGTGCAGAGGGTACCAGCTTCCTACCCATGGTATAGCAGTGCCGAAATAGCAGATTATTAGAACCAGGTCTTCATAATAATATAGGAGTTAACCACAGTTGCAGTGCCTAGGTTGCCTGTGGTGTCCCTCCAAGGTTATTTCAAGGATTTTCCACCAAGAGTTTATGCAGCTCCCAGGCCCAGTTCTCCGGGTGCTGTTGCATCGCTCTTGCTCCTGTTTTCCCCTAGCTTCTTCCCTATTTTTTTGAGTTCTTTCTCCTTGCTTTTCCCTCATTGTCATTGCTTCTTCCTTCCCTTTCACCTGTTTTCTGAGTGCTTTATCATGGTCTTTCCCTTATTTTTCACTGCTTTCTCCTTCCTTTCCCTTTTTTTGCATGCTTTCTCATGCTTTTCCTTCAATTTTCACTTCTTTCTCCTTCCTTTACCCCTGTGTTTTGAGTACTTTCTCCTTGCTTTTTCCGCGTTCTCACTGCTTTCTCTTTACTTTTTCCCTGTTTATGCCTGCCTTCTCCTTACTTTTCCCTTGTTTTCACGGTTTACTCCTTGCTTTTCCCCAGTTTTTGAGTGCCTTCTTCCTGCTTTAAACACGTTTTCATTGCTTTCTCCTTGTTTTTCCCTCATTGCCGCTCCCACGTGTTACCTGTTTTCCCACCCTGCTAACCACTTCCCAGCACCCCTCCCTCCTCCGAGGACTTAGCGGAGGCCACGCACGACCCCATTGAGCAGGTCCAAGGCCCAGCTTTCCCCATGCTGCTGCATCACTCTTGCGCCTGTCTTTCCCTTGCTTCTTCCCCATTTTATGAGTGTTTTCTCCTTTCTTTTCCCTCGTTTTTCACTGCTTTCTCCTTCATTTTCCTCAGTTTTTTTGAGTGCTTTTTCCTTGCATTTCCTCCATTCTCACCGCTTTCTTCTACATTTTTTCGTGTTTTTGAGTGCTTTCTCACTGCTTTCTCATTGCTTTCCCCTATTTGTTAATGCTTTCTCCTTCCTTTTCCCATGTTTTCATTGACTGAACAGATCACCAAGAGACAGTTAGCAACTCCAGCGCCTTGAGGTGCTCACTGGTGGTTTGCCGTCCTTGATTGATTAATCAATTGAAGCATGCATGAACTTACTGCCATGATGCTAAGATTGGCATAAAGAAACATGGCCGTGAATTAGAGGCATACCACTGTGCTACAAGTTACCATACCACTGCGCCCCAAGTTAACTGGTGGCTCACTGACTTTACATTTTGCCATGGAACAGCTGACGGATTACTGTATATAATTGCCACTTGCAAGTAGACCAAGAGATATGTGGACTCCATTTGAGCTGTGTTTGGCGAGGAAGACTGGTCGAAGATGAGGAAGGGAGAGTCACACTGAGAGTATGCTGGGATAGGTAATTATTTATAATATGTCACATCTGCTGGATAACACATGCTTGTTTATGGCAATATACCCACACTGAAGAACATTTGCAGCAATTTCTCCAACAAGATATTGCCTACCACTGAGCTGTTGTATAAGACCCATGTACTATTGTAAATGTTCTGTCCTCCATTAGCTCAATATTTCTAAGGCAGAGATGTAGTTGACGGTTGTATGAAGTTCAATATAAAAGCTGATACAAAAAAGACTTACCTGCAAAACTGCAATCTAAAGTTACTTATGGTGCCAGGACACCATGGGGCATATTAGGAAGAAATGGTGTTAACTATTGCTAACCTAGGTTAGAGCTAGTTTTTTTTATCGCCGTAGATCCCTACAAGTTATCGCCCTGTTAGCGACGTATTACCAACGTTTTGCTGACAGGCGATAGCTTCAGGAAAAACTGCCACTAACATTAGCGCAATGGCATTAATGAAACCGGCGATAGTGGGCGGAATCCAGTGAAAGCCCTTAGCGATAGAAAAAGGCACTCTAAGCAGCAAGTGTGGACTTAGCCTATGAGTCCAACTCCAACATAAAAGATGTACAAAAAAAGGACAAATGCAGATTTGAGACAGCCAGGGCCAAGTGCAGCACACACCAACAACCCCCTCAAGCCACCCAACATCCCGGTTGACCAGGATGAGAATCTAGATGCCTTGCTGGACCTGTGTCTGGTTCCTGGATCCCTTGCTGGACCTGGGTCTGGTTCATGGATCCCTCGCTGGACCTGCATCTGGTTCCTGGATCCCTCGCTGGACCTACGTCTGATTCCTGGATCCCTTGCTGGACCTGTGTCTGATTCCTGGATCCCTCACTGGACCTGCATCTGGTTCCTGGATCCCTCACTGGACCTGCATCTGGTTCCTGGATTCCTCACTGGACCTGCATCTGATTCCTGGATCCCTTGCTTGACCTGCATCTAGATCCAGGATCCCCTGCTGGACCTGCGTCTGTGATACCAAACGGGATGATGGACGTAGCGTTTGAGCAAATCAAACACTCATCCCCAGTCAACTGATCTGGGATTAATCCATCATCATTCTTTAGCTCACTCCACCACCCCAGTTCGGACATGCTCATATGCAAATCAGTCTTACCCTGTGCCTCATGGGAACAGCCCATGAGGCCCATTATGCCCGAACTGCTAAGTCATGTCTTCACTGGACCAGAAACTAGCATCCTCGGACTGGTTTCTGGCTAATCAGCCGTCATCAGCCAGGCTAGCTTGAATCCAGTGGCAAAGTGAGCAAGGGACCCACGTCTGGGCATACCCTGCCAACCTTGCCGAGACCGACGCGCAGCGGACGTGCGCAGCGGGCGCTCCGCCGGCACGCCAAAGGCAAGCCCGTCTGCGCCCATACACGCCTGTGCCGCGATCAGCGCCAGCCATGCTGTTGGCGGCCCCTACAACACACCGATCTGCTGGTCTACCTCTCAATTATTGTGTATCAGAGACAAATGGTGCAATTGCCCTGCCCCTTTCCTCTTCAACGTCACTGATCCTCTTCCTGTCCTTCAGTGTGATAACTGCTCTTTGGCACTGAATGGGGTCTCCTCCTTCCCACGATCGCTCAGTCCCACCTCTTCACATCCCAATATCCTTATCAAACCTACAGTGCCTCTCCTATCCGCAAAATCCTGTCTTCTTAATTGTAGATTGCTCCACCGCCATTCTGATGACATTTGACTCTCCCTAACAACTCATGCCTCGGACATCATCTTTCTAACCAAAACATGGATCAGGGATTCCTCTAACCCTGATCTTATGCTTGCTCTTCCACCAGATTATCACCTCACAGGAACTAACAGACCCAATAACAAACTAGGCAGTGGGATTGCTGTGATACTCAGACCCGGCTGGGAATTATCCTCCAGAATGTACTTTTGCATATCCTCCATCACCTATTTGGTGCTGGCTAAAATTCTCATTTATCGTCCACCTAATTCCCCGCTGCAACCGCTCGTAGATTTCTATGACATTGTGTCAGATCTATCACTAAAACACGCGCACTTCACTGTTTTCGGTGATTTCAACCTTCACGTCGATGAGGTAGGCTTTTCTAGAGCTGGCCAACTTTTAGAAACTTTGAATGGCCTCAATCTCTTGCAAAGGGTGAAGGACCCCACTCAAAGGGCTGGTCACACTCTACACCTACTATTCTTGAACAATCCCAACCTCCTCACTACTAAACACTTGCCGCTCCCCTGGTCATACTACTCTCTGATCCACTTTAGTTTCAATCTCATTTCACCTCCTATCCAGCCCCCCTACCCGAAAGCTTGGCAGAAAATGGTGCAAGGTCACCTGTTCTTCCCTGGCCCCTGCCCCTGACAACTTCATGCCATGGTCCAGTGGAGACCCGGATCATGCTGTTACCCATTTCAACGATTGGCTTTCCTCTGCTCCCGACAAAGTTGTCCCCTATCCAACCAATTGTCTCCACCAGACTTAAGTCCTCTGCTCCTTGGTTCACCCCGCACTACATACCGCAAAGAGTAGCTGAAAAAAATTGGAGCCTAGCTGGAGACTCACTTATAGTCTAGAGCAGAGGTCTTCAAACGTTTGTAGGTTGAGCCCCCCCAACTGAATTTATTTAGATGTTGAGCCCCCCACCATCTCACAGAATTTTTGGAATCGGGTACACTACATAATCGACCGCCACTCACATATCCCGGGCCATATCGAGCAAATAATGTTCAACACAATAAGAGTGTTTAATAAACTGCAGGTTTGTGAGTGGGTGTGGTGAAATGACAGAGGCGTATTACTCTGCTCTAAACACCATTTTCCAAGATAAAATGTGCGCAAATAGTTTTTACTGGGATGCTTTGTTTTACACACGACATAGATTAATAATAACACCACCAACATATATGTGACGGGTGTGCCTGTTTTTCTCCAGAGACTGTCAATCTGTGGATGGATTTTTGCTACTGCCATCCTCAGGTTGTACTCCACATCCAGTCTTGAACGGTACTTAGTCTTTAATACCGCAAGTGCTAAGAACCCAATCTCACATAAATAGGATGAGCTGAAAGGCAAGAGAATTTTGATAGTTTCTCTCAAAGCTGAATACCCTGCAGACATTTTCAACTAAAACAGGGACTGTAAGGGAGACAGTGTTGTCAGATTTTTATAGCACTCCATAACTCAGAGCTGGTACACGAGAAACAATTCTTCTCTAGAAATCATTACCAAACATTTTAGGCAGCATTATAATGGTATATTTGCCCACCAACAAGTTATAGATCTGAAGACAAAGTTGAAAGTCCACAGAGGGGGGCAGTGAACAAACACCTAATTGAGAATTCTTTAGTGGTACGATAAGTTGTTTGCCTGAAGCAGTGGAGGCTTAGGACACGTCGGGCTTATGTTTAAGAAAAATAGAACTAACAATAAATGAATGATGTGTATTTTACTTCAGAGTAATGTTGTCTGACAACTTTGTTGTGGCAGGGAAATGTTAAGGATTTTTCGGTGCCCTGGACCAAGACTATTTTGGGGGCCCTGTTCAGTACAGCTTTGAGTTTAAATGATTCACTTTCAGCTCTGCCATACACTCTGTAGTGAGGCTACTAAGGCACTGTGGTCGGAATTCTAAAAGCTTTTACATCAAAAATTCAGAGATAGTGATGTGTTTTTACTGTTGTAACAAAGCAGCAGCCCACTAATTTTACAGCGAATGAGATCTGTGATATCCTCCAATTTCTCATATGTGAGGACCCGCTTGGATCTAAAATAAACTTTTTATGGTTGTTGCATGAAACAAACATATTTCTGCAAATAGTAATAGACTTTCTCACATCAATCATATTAAAAAGAAATTAAACAAAACGGTATTTACAAGAATCTGTTTTTTAATTATTCCAGGCCAAATCAATCAAAAATGAATCATGAACCTTCCGGGGGATTGTGGGTAAAGACACGGGCCCTTTAAGTGTTGTGTTCATTATAGAGTTTATGCTAAGGACTATCAGGATTCTCCTACAGGGGCTGTGAATCCATCAGATGTTAAGCAACTCCTTATTTGACATAAAATCCTTGGACCATGTGTTCTCCCTTACATCTCATGGAAAGTGTGAATAATCTGTTTATTTTGTTCTCAGCCACTGCGTTTGCCAATCTGAGACGTTTGCATCCACCTCTCCTGTTTAACTTACCTTGGATAATTTGCCTTTTAGGGTTAGGACTCCCCTAGATGAGTAGGGGGTATACTTGTAATTATTTTGTGGACTTAATTATCCCATGCTTTAGCTTGGGTACTCTAGGATTTACCGAGCCATGGGTTTGCACTCTATTAAATCTAGGAGACCGAGTGCCACTTCCCATCTATTTATTGGGACTGATTAATCGGAACAGAGTCATATATGCTCTCAGATTCACTATTAGAGCTCCATAAGCCATGTGAAATTCTGGGAATTAGGGGCCAGATGTAGGAGGCCATTTACCGGTCGGTAACGGACGATTTCGGCCGTTACCGACCGGTAAATGGGTATTTGTGATGTAGGGGTGCCAATTTTACAGATTCAGTAAATTTACCGAATGGGTAAAATACAGAATCGGTATTTTTACCGATTCTGTAACTGCCAGATGTAGGTGGGACTCTTCTGAGTCCCAAAGGCCTTACAGATTCAGTATTTTACCACCCAATCCAATTGGGTGGTCAAATACCGAATCCAGGTGTGCATGCACATGTGTGCATGCACACCTATGCCATGTGACAGACAGACATGCCCTTAGGGCATGTCTGTGTGCCACATGGCACACATGCCTGTGTTTGGGGTGCTAGAGGGTGTCAAAGTGACACCCCCTGCTCCCTTGCAGGATTTGGTATTTACCGAATCGGTAAATACCGATTCGGTAATGCCCATTGATTCCTATGGGCTTCAAGGCCCATAGGAATCAATGGGCATTACCGAATCGGTATTTACCGATTCGGTAAATACTGATTTTTACAGATTCGGTAATTCAATTACCAAATTTACCTAAATCTCACTACTTCTATTTTACCGATTCATAAATACCGAATCGGTAAAATTCGGTATTTATGAATCGGTAAAATATAATTACCTACATCTGGCCCTAGGTGCAGATGCCTTTAGGTGTAGGCCCTGTGTGACGTTTGTTTGAAACTTAGTGGCTTCTAGGTGGAGGTTCCTTAACAAACTGGGCTTGTCTAGGGCCACATGAATCGTGCTACATTCATATCTGAATCCACGTCTTGGGCCATACTGGGACTCTGTCCTTTTATCAGACTGCGCGTTAATGCAGCTAAATCACTCAACAGGAAGGCAATCACAATAGAGGAAAGTTGGATGACACAGCAAAATGAAAATAAAAATAAAGGAGAGCGGGAGCAGACATGGGAGCACGTAAGGGTAAGGTAGGGATTCACAATTCAGAAAGGGAAAGCTTATGTTGTTGAGAAATGTGTGTTGGAATAAGGGATGGAGTGTGGGAAGCACAGATACTTGGATAGCCACAAAGAAGCAGGAAACAGGCAGATATACGATAATATACAGTACTCTTTCATCCCAACATGCTGTCTGTCACACGTGGGGCAATGGCTTCACAACCTTTCCTAGTACACCCATATATCCCCAGCTGATCTTGCCTTGTCCTCAAATGTGGCAAAGAGCCCTCTCTCCTCGTCGTCCACCACAGCCAGTGTCAACAGGATAGCCTGAGGAATGTTCTAAAACGGCGCAGCTCCGTTATGCTGTTCGCCTTTCTTCACCCAGTGGCCATAAATGCGGAACTCACAGGCATCAATCAGTTTGCGCACCCCCTTTATGGCATATGGCTCTCTCATCAAGATCTCCTTGGTCAGTGGGCGCACCTTCCGGTAGCTGAGTAAATGCGGATGGAGGCAAGAACTGTCCAAACAAAAACATTGCAACCTGTTTAAACTACACATTGCTGGCTGGCATTTTGCTCACCTGCCTGTGTCATTTTAAAAGATACATGGTCTCCTTTCTGGAAGGATTTAACCCTCACAGGATATGGTTACATTCATAGAGTTGAAATTATTCCGCTGCAGTGGGAGGCAGGGAGTCTCCTCTGTTAAAACTGAAATCAAACAAACAGTCATTCCAGCTGCAGAGGGAGGCAAGGAGTCTCCTCTGCGGCCGGGCTGTTTCTTTGTTTTCAGTTTTAGCAGAGGAGACTTCCTGCCTCTCACTGCAGCTAGAGCATTTCAGCTGTACCAATTAACATCCCTCCTGGGACTGTTAACATGATAATGAAAAAAAGCATGGGCACGTCGTGACTCATCCATTTCCCCTCCCTCCCCCCTCAAACCATACCGGAGTTCTCCTGTAAAAAAAACTCCCCAGAAGATTTGCGACGAAGGACGGTGAAGAGGAACAAAGGTAAGATTAGAGTGGAGGGCGCGCTCCCCCTGAGATGGTGGCGCGCCCCCCCCCAGGGTGGCGCGCCCACACACATTGAAGAACGCTGGTCTAGAGGTAAAGCTACATATAGAGCTGCCATTAGCAACTTTCACAGGCTAAAGCACGCAGAAATGAAAAACTATTATGCTAAGCAGATCAACTCAGCCAGCAACTCCACTAAATTCCTCTTTAACACCTTGGCTGCTGTGGTTATTTTTCCCCTGTGCTGGAAAAACCTTGATGCCATATATTCATGACGAGCTCAGCTCGTCATCAGCACACGACCACCGTGGCTGATGACGAGCTGAGCTCGTCATCAGCATCGAAAGGGTTAAAATTGTAAAAGGTTTTGCTAAAAGAGGTGCCCTATCATGTAAGACTCCCCCTACTCAGGAACTCTGCGACAGTATCTCTAATTTCTTCCATGATAAAATTGTTGAGATCCACTCTTCCTTCGACTCCTCCTTGCACCACCCTGAACCTATCACTGAACCCTCCACTGCCCACTCTCTCACTTCCTTTTCTATGATCTCTCATGAAGCTGCTCTTCAAAAATGGCTCTCCTGCAAATCTCGTTCACCCATTGACCCCTGCCCAGTGTCCCTTTTTAGCTTAGTCGCCCCCTTATTATTTCTCTGTTGACCACCATCTGCAATACTTCACTACAGACCAGAATCTTCCCCTCTGCCTGGAAAGAGGCCATGCGTTTACCTATCTTAAAAAAAACAGATGCCAACCCTTCAGTTTTTAAAAACTACCGCCCCATTAACCTTCTACATAAACTGGCGAAGGTTCTTGAAAAAATTGTCCAGGAACAACACGCCTCCTATCTTGAAGCAAATCTCCTTCTCCACGACTCTCAGTCTGGCTTTAGACCCGGTTTTAGCACCGAGACCGCCCTGTTGGAGGTTTCAGAAAACATCAGCGAATCCCTAGACAGGGGCGAGACAGCCATGCTAGTGCTCCTCGACCTGTCTGCAGCGTTCGATACGGTCTCCCATGACATCTTGATAGAGCGCCTTCTCAGTCTTGGGATCCAGCCCCCCCCCTTTCCTGGCTCAGATCATTCCTAAGTGATCGCTCTCAATCAGTTTCCTTGCGGCCCTTTGTCTCCTGTGAAAAACCACTGAATTGTGGTGTCCCACAGGGCTCCCTACATCAGAATACAGGTTTGGCCTATCTGAAAGCTCGACTCAGACAGGCCCAATCTAATCGTGCTCTCTGATCCAACCACCTACAACTCCTCATCTCCCTCCGCTTTCGTGGCACCAGAATGGGAAGCAGAGCCTTTGCGGAAGCTGCTGCTAAAGTCTGGAATAGCCTATCTTTGTGTCTATGACTGAATAACTCAGAATCCATCTTCCCCGAGACCTCAAGACATGGCTCTTCTCCAGCTAGTAATTTCACTGAGTCCACTCCCTCCTTTGACGTCCAAGCGCCGGGACACCCCCGTTGGGGGTAGCTGTGCGCTATATAAGCTCCAAAATAATAATAATAATAAAGCGATAGCGCCTGTGGCCTGGAGTGGGATGTGGAATAGCTGTGGAGTCGATGAGCCATGGCGGGAGACATTGATGTGTGCCCGTACCTGGTAATGAAGTCTGGCAGATTGCATGGAGACAGGTAGCTGACCTGTGTGAGAAGCCCGCCTTGTGCACCTAGGTGCAGTCAATGGTAGAGGTGAATCTACGCACTAACATAGTGAGGTCCGCTTCGCATACTATAATCCACCACTACACCAGGGTGCACGGAGGGGATCACCAACGGTGGTTACCGTCTCCTTGCATCACAGGATGGATGATGTTGGGCTGGCTGGACGCTCTGTAGGGTGAGGCCCCTGTGCTACGCCGAACTTGTATGCTCAGAGCACTACAACTACACACCTAAGGGAACATCAACTACATCGAGTCGTTCACCGGCGGACTACGCGGTGACTGCTGTGCCCAGCCCAGTGAAAGCACACCTGGCTCAGGCTCCTGCTGGCTGAGTTATAGATTTGGAGTGAGTGCAGTGGACTGTCCAGGTAAGGAGAAGGTAGGACGCATACCATAGTAGGGCTGATCCGGGGGGGGAGTCGCTCATGCAAATAACACGTAGATGACGCACCCCCAGTGGTGGCCCCACCATAACATTGAAAAATCGTTGCCTTACCACCTCAAGCAGGGCAGAGGAGGAACAATCATCACATGATGATAACTCAATCAATCACTCAGGGGAATTGTAAGCATGGTACTCACCTGTGAGGGTCTTGCATCACTGAGTGGAGGGGCACGGATCTGTTAGCCGAAGAGCCAGGCTTTGATGGTCTTCCTGAAGGTGTTCAGGGAGGGGGCACCTCTGATGTCTTCTGGTAACTCGTTCCAGGTATTGGATGCAATGTGGGAGAAGGATCTCCTGCCTGCTCTGGCTCTGTGGATGTGCGCATTTCGGACAGTGCGATGTTGGAAGATCGGATGGCTCATCTGTGTACGTGGAAGTTGATTCTGCCGTTGAGGTTTTTGATTAAGTTGTTGTGCAGGCATTTGTAGGCGTGAGCAATGATTTTGAAGGTGACTAATTTCGCCACGGGGAGAAAGTGGAACCTATGTGGGTGTTGGCTGATGTGCCGGGGGATGCCAAGGACGAGTCTGGTGGCGTTGTACTGGAATGTTGGTAGTTTTCTGAGTAGAGACTTGTAAATGGTGGCCTACAGTGCATTTCCAGAGTCCATTCTGCTGGAGATGATTGCATGGGTGACTGTCTTCCTCGACTCTGGGGGTATCCATTTGAAGATCTTGCGGAGGATGCGGAGGGTGTTGAAGCAGCTGAAGGTGATAGCATAGACCTGTCTTTTCTTCGTGAGGGATGGGTCAAGTACAATGCTGAGGTTTCTGGCGTGGTCCGAGTGGGTAGGAGGGCTTCCGAGGGCGAAGGCCAACATGTGTTGTCCCATGCTGAAGGGGTTGGTTTCAAGGACAAGGACTTCTGTCTTCTCGGCATTGAGCATCAGGCAGCTGTTGGTCATCCAGACTGCAACGTCTTGTGTTCCTTTCTGGAAGTTGGATCTGGCGGTGGTGGGGACTTTGGTGAGGGAGAGGATGAGCTGGGTGTCATCAGCGTAGGATATGATGTTGAGGCCGTGTTGACGGACAATGGCTTTGAGGCTGCCATGTAGATGTTGAAGAGGGTCGGGCTCAGAGATGAACCCTCTGGGACTCCGCAGGGGATTTACGTGGTATCGGAGAGGAAGGTTGTAAGTCTGATCCTGTGGCCTCTTCCGGGGAGGACTGATCGGATCCAGTCGATAGTTGTTCCTTGTATGCCGGCGTCGTGCAGTCTGGCGACTACAGTGTGAGGTGGGAGACAGTGTTGAAGGCTGGTCAAAGGTCGAGTATGATGAGAGTTGTGGAGTGGCCTTGGTCCAGGAGGGTGCAGATGTCGTCTTTGGCGATGAGTAGGGCGATCTCGGTGCTCTGGTAGATGTTAGGATGGCAGGGGTCAGTGGGGTCCCCTGAGTGGATGCCTCTCATGATCGAGGCGGTGTATTTGGCTGTGACCAGCATTCAGGTGGAGATGGTGGGCTGGCTGGTGTGCTGGGGGGCAGGGGGCCAGCTGTGGCATCTAGTGGATGGACAAAGTTGTTTTGGAGTATTTTTGATCTTGAGGTAGAACTAGATTCCACGCTTATCACAGAGCTCTTGTGATGGGGGGATATCTGTGGCTTATCTGCGTGGGTTGGTGAATTCATAAATGACCTTGAAGATTTGACTGGAGTTAGTGGAGTTGTTGAGGATTTGGTTGTGGTAGTTCGTCATGGCGTCCTTGTAGTTGGTGTAGATTTCAGGTGTCTTGGGGTTTCTCCAGTTCTTCTCCAGGCATCTGCAGGTGTGTATTGCTTCTTGGAGATCAGTGGAGAACTAGGTGGCTTTCCTGAGGTGCTGTTTGTCAGGCTTGCGTAGCGGAGTGAGCTTGTATGTGCAGTTGGAGATCCAAGTGTGGAGTTCACTGGCTACGACGCTGGTGTTACCTGTTTTGGAGGCCGGGTGGTGGTTAAGGTCTGGCGGCAGAGGAGGCAGGTGAACTGGCCATGGGTTGTGTTTCACGAGGCCTGTTGTCAGTCTCTCCGTTTTTCATGGTTGAGTGCATGGAGGGTGGCTGAGCTGTAACAGTGACTAGGTCGAGATCCAGGGTTCCTGGCACTAATCGCGGTTGGGACACGGACAGGTGCAGATGAGATTGCCTTAGGCATGCCTTCAGCACACCAGCAGGGCGCAACTGCACAGCAGCTACCATTAAGTAGGGGAGTAGGGAGAAATGATCATCTGGGATGTGGGAATGCGCAAGGACAGTGGTGCGGGGCCACAGGGATAGCAGGCGCGGGTATCGGGAAGTGCGGGCTCAGAGAAGACAAAAATACAGAATGAAAAGGGAAAACAATAGATAACTAACTGATGTGATCATGCTATGTATCCTCACTGCATGGGAGGGTGGGTAGGACTGCTCTAAACACTGAGCAGGGTAGGGTTGATTTGCATGCCCACTCAAGTGCGCAATGACTGTTTGGTTGGCCCACTCATGACGCCCAAAGCAGTCACGGGCACTTCCCAGTCTGCATTTCAGCCTGCATGGAGAACATGGCCACCCCTCTGGCCTCTGGCTGCATGGCTTGTCCCAATGCCAATTATCAATCACACCACAGCATTGAAGCGTTGTGATTGACTCAGGGGAAGGAGCCTGGCTGCCTACTTCCTTTTTCTGGAAGCAGACACAGGAGAGCAGGAGCTATGAAGACATGGGACACAGCTTTGAGCTAAGACTTCCCTCAATAAATGTTTAGCAGTACCCGCTCACACACACAGCCCTGCATCTATGCACCATCCAGTGTTCTTTCTGGCATTTACCACCTCACAGCTGTCCACCCCGCACTTCTCAATGGTGGCTGTTGTGCGCCCATGCACAGCAGGCATACCACTCATGTGCCAAAGGCACTTACGTACTTGCAACGCATGCCATAACATTGCATTCCATTACAATACATACTAGTGCTAGGCACATTGCAACAGTAGAGTAGTTGTTGCATAGCTTAGACTTTAAGAACACTGTTCCCACTTCGGTGAATGCAACCCAAAACTACCCTTTCCACCACAGGTCCAACTGTGATGCCTGGAATTCCTGTTTGAGCACCCACAACACACCCAAAAATCTCATTTGAGACTTATGCACATCCATTTTTCATACTTTACCCCATAATACACCCCATTTTCATATTTTACCCCAATAAACACCCAAATTTAAATGTTTACATCCGAAACCCATACCAACCTGAAATACTTAAATTACACCATTACTGACCTCACAATGCGTTGTATTCAAATGCAATGTAACAGCACCTGTGTTGTCAGAGTTGCATTGTTAACAATGTACTGCCTGCGTTGTAATGGTAGTCTCCCAAGCCAAAGGCAACCGTAGGCTACACTGTTTGTGTCCGACTACCCCTGGATCGTTCTCAGCACCAAGGATGATTCCTCCTGGACACTCCACCGATACAATGCCAGCAACCTCCTCGCCATCAAACCTGGACACCACCTCGCCTGCCAAGCCCAGCCTCTGCTTCAGACATCGCCATCGCCGTCACTGACGGCTGCAGAGTCACCCGCAAGGAGCTCCCAGACCATCAGAGAGGAGGTATTGCCATCACCTACAGAAGCACACTCCAACTGACCCTACACTCTAATGACCCAAGGGTGACCATGAACTATGGCAACTCCAAGATGCTTGTGCAGGTCCCCAGGCCCATGGCCCCCCTTCTCCAATTCCATTGTAGACCTCATTGCACCCCAGTGTCTCCCATCCACAGACGACATCCAACTCGGTGACCTCAAGTTCCACCTGGGCAACCCAAGTGACCAGAGCACCAGCCCCTCCTCGGGAGGGTCACCGACATCAGACCCAAGCAGAAAGGCACCTCAACAGGCCACATAGCAAGACAAACGGTCAAGCACGTCGCCTACGCCAGCGGGTACTTCCACTACAGCCACGACTCCGGACTCTCCTGGCACGACGTCATTGGATGAATCATGTCTTCACCTCCCCACCAGACGCCAGCGCCATCATCACACCCCCTTGCAGCTGGATCAAGGCCACTGCAGAACGTCTTGTCAACTCCCCCCGCACTGGCACTCCAACAATGCTTCCAAACAATGGCACTGCAGCGCGCAGCCACCACTGATGGATCTCCAACAATGACGACATTTGGGCACCCCTCATGAACGGCACTGTGTCAATACCTTTCGCCTGCCTCATGGCAGGTGTGAGGGTGGGGCAGTGCCATAGGGATAGGCTGTCCCCATGCATTGCTGGAGTTGCATCATGGTTGTGACATGACTGCAGCAATGCGTGACTTTAGTGCAGACAGATACGTCCGGGTTCCTGATGTACCTGTCATAAGTTGCGCCATGGAGCACTGTCCAGTTAGTACAACGCATTCATGCTGTTGCAAGGGGGGCGTAATGAGAAGTGTTGCAACGCTGTCTTGTCGCAGGACAGCAACACTCTTGTTGATGGTGCGCATTGCTGCACTGTATTTTTGTCACAGGGCAGCACTGCAACATTGCATGCAGCGCTGTCCAGCACCAAAAACATGCATAGATGTGGGCCCAATAATTATCCCCCTTCTTAAGGGCCGCATCAAAATAAAGTGGGCAGACCATTATGTTGGTGGTAAGCATACTCCATCACCTTTGCAATGGAGTATGCTTACCGTCAACTTATGAATCAGGCCCCTAGATCCCTTCCAGGTTGTGATTATTTTTTGTGTATAATGCAGTGGAAAACTCTATTTAAAACAGTTCATGATACAGTGCATGCTACATTTGCTGTAATTTTACTTTTTTACACATGTAGCTAACAAGTACATTTTAAGCTAAATTGGCACTTCAATGTTGTAGCGACTTTTACAGGGAGTTCTTTCCCTTGCAGTATTGTTGAACTTTTTAGACATGATTAAAATAAATAGCTGTACATGTTTATGGACATACACTACCACTGTTTTGTGTATTTCCAACACTCTGCAAGAGAGCATCCTTGTGCTGATCTCTAAATAAAGTGACTTGACTACAGTCACCTGACTAGGAATTTCACAACACCTCACAGTTTAGCATCCCTGAAGCATAGGTCACCTGACCAATAGAGTTAGGGTTTACATGGACCACAATTCACCTGAGTGTTAGTGCTAGTGCTTCCATGGGTGCAGTTGTTAGGGTTCCCCTTGCTTCCAGGGCATAGGGTTCTCATTGGTCCCAGGGCTGAGGGTACTCTGTGGTCCTTGAACTTTGGGCTCCTATTAGTCCCAGGTCTTAGTGCTCTTAGTGGACTATTCTTCCACTCAAATATGTCCCACTCTACTCTCACCCCCTGCTATATCTCCCAATGCAGACACCAAGAATGTAGATGCCACAATGCAAGGTTGTGAAGCCCTTCTAACTAAATGCAAACAGGAGCAGCCGGCACAGCCGGCACATGTAACAGTGGTGGGGCGGTGGGCAGGGAGGGGCGGTGGGTGTAAAAGTTGACAGACAACTGGATAGGGAAAGTAAAACAAACAAAAAAAATAAAACCACTTACCTTGCACTTGCTGCATTGCTGAGTCGGCTATGCGGTGAGCGCTAGGTAAGTGGTTTTATTTATTTTACTTTCCTTATCCTGTCATCTGCCCACTTCCCCCACCCGTCCCTCTCCATGGCTGTTGACTTTGCCAGCCGTGCCTGAATTCAAACCCAGACCCACTTTCATCTGCAACTTCTTCTAGCTCACCCAACAATGTAGCATTGACTAATGTTTTCTTTGATGCAGTATCAGATTTGTCACTCAAACTCTGAAATATATATAAACTTGGTGAACTAAACACCTTCTGGTTCAATAAACAAATATGCCTCAACCATATGCCATTATATTAGGAATAAGCAGACACAACTCACAATAGATTGTCTGTGGGCCAATCCACATAGCTGGTCATATTTCGGATAATTCTTTTCTAACCTTGAGCTAATCGCTGTTCAACAAAATTCTATAGTCACATGGCCTGACCATCACACCATCTCTTTCTGACACGTAATTCCAAAGCAAATATCAACTGAATTCCACCACTCCTCGGCAGCTTACACCCATGGGAACAAAGTAAATACGCCTCAGTTAGAATCTCACCTAATACAACCACTCTACTGGAGACAATAAACTCAGTAGAAAAGCTCCTTTAATGGATGAACACAGCTTCTGACATACTAATCTAAATAAGAAATTCAATGCAAGAGAAAAAGAAAAAGCTACTTGTATAGATGAAGAGTTAAAAAAGAAAAAAGGACAAATAGCAGTTCAGTAGAGATGGTACAAATCCAAGAGTACACAAGACAAAATGTGTTTGCATAGACACAACAGAATTTACAAATAAAATATATAAAAAATGAATTTACGATCTGCTACTCAAGAAGTACTGACAATGCCAAATGTCCACCCAAGGAACTTTGCAAAATTCTATCTGAATTGTGCAATGCAGAAACTGACCATACATCCACCACACCTTCGCAAGACTCCCGGCATAAGCTAGCAGCATTTAGCCAAAGCTGACATATTGGTTCAATATCTATCAATCAAGTCAGCCAGCTGTAGTTCAATCATACCACCAAAAACTATCACAGCAGAAAAGCAATCTCCATCTATTTCATTTTTTCAAGATATTAAAACCTCAGAATTGTAGGGCCTGGTAAAAGCCAGCAGCATGACTGGCACCCATCAAACCCCTGCCCACCATGAATTGTCTTAAGGAATATTCTATCAACATCTGCAGCAATGCCAGTAAGAAATATTATCAATAACTGGATTTTTCCCATAGAAACTGAAGATGTCATTGAGGATAACATATTTTTTTTTCTGTCACTTCCTTCAGGTCTAGGTCAGCTATTTCTTTTTCTAGGTTGGCTATTTCAATTTGGAGTTTTGATACCTTTTGTTTAGCGTTCTCTTTCACAATGTTAATCAGTGTGTTAGAATTGGAAGTGAGAGTCTCTTCCCATTTGCCTAATAGATCATCATCCAGATCGTCAAATGTACGGAAGATCTGAGAACGCAGTCCTCTTGGAACTCTGTTAAGTCTCAAGTACTGCTTACGGGTGGCACTGTCCCACCACCTGGAGTTCTCCGTCTTCTTCAGTCTCTCCAGTTTTAAGAATTTTTTCTTAAGAACCTCTTTCCTTGGGGTGTTTCCACTAGTGGATGCTGGACTGGTCGTGATCCCCTTTGATAAGTTATCAAAAAGTTCTGAATGAGACCCTATCTCTATCCATAACCTACTGTGGCAGTGTAGTGATGTAAGTGCTAGTATGCTGCGGCTGCCCTACCTGAGACCAAATAGTGATATCTGGACGTAGGGTTTTTAGTAAAAAAAATTTAAGATTTGTGCTCAGACTAGTACGCGTTATGGTAGCTATGCTCGGAATATACACGGTGCTGCCAGGTCGGGGGAATGACCCTATAACCCCCGTAAGTGTGTGTGCCAAAGATCCCACACCAGTTATGAGAGAAGACAGTCCCGGGCACACGTATTGAGGATATGACAAAGGTATAAATGTCTTGCATAGATGAAATTGCTGCGGTCAACACCAGTGTATTGTTCAAAGTTATTTAATGATGCAACAACAAAAGAAAAACAACAAGCCGACACGTGTTTTGTCGCAAAGGGGAATTGTCCCGTGACTCTTCAGGGCTTGGGAGGATACAAAACATGGGGTGGGGAGAATGGAAATAATATAGACGGTTGTTGCTGAATAGTAAAAACACTATAAGGGGAATGTGGAAAGGGAGCACTCTTAGTACATGGAAACTCTGCGTAGCAAAATGAAAATAACAAGGAAAGTGACTTTAATGCGTGTGCCGCTATCATGATGTGGTCATCATGACTCATTCACGGAAAAAATAGTACAATAACAATGTGACACAGTACAGTAATGTGGGCAAACGTGGTGATGAGCTGAGTAGTGGGTGTCCTGTGCTCAATTAAAAAGAAACCTGTGCATAACTCTATAAAACACACTGAAACACAAAATAATCCGTAATATTATAGTTAGCCAACGTCGAGTGACATAGGAATTGTAAATAGCCACCAGCTAGTCAAATAAAGGCACATATGACATTGGTTGAAATGACGGAGGAGACAACAAGTCATGCACGGTAGCTGGACTGTCAAAACAAGACTGGCCCCTGAGGAGTGAGTGCCAGGTTGTCCTGAAAGTAATGTGAGCCTCTATAAATCGTAAGTCCCTGCATAGAACGAGGTAAGGTAATTACCTGTGTGGCATTGTAAAAAGAGAAGGTGGTCCCCAAGGAGAAGAAAAACAAGAGTGAGAACGAAATGAGCAGAGTATCTATGCAACGAGGTTAGGGAGCCCAAGAGGGGGCACAGCAAACTCTAGATAGAAAGTTAAAAAACAAATTATGGCTCACAACAAGGCCGGTGTTAATTCCAACTCGCCAGGGGATCAGGGAGGACCGAGTGGTGAAGGATGAAGTGGAGTGCAGGAGGATCTCTTGAGGGTAGTATACACGTCTTAGGTACAACGTGTAGAAGAGATGGCGAAGGAGAGAAAGTATGAGCCGCTGCAGAATGGAGGGAAAGAATATGGTCATTCAAGGAGGAACGACTGCAGGGAGACAGCACAGGCAAAGTTAGGAATGATCTTACCCTCTGGGGAAATTAGTACATGTGAGTATAATGTCTCGCGTAGACAAAAAGGGGCGGGTGCCCCAACTTGCGGGATAACGTTAAAGGCTGAAAGGATGAAGGATATGAAATAATGAGAGGGAATTCAGGGGTGGGGAGGAAGGACCAGGAGTAGTAACAAGGGATTTTACCCTAGATGCACTGCGATCTAGATCATCCAGTGTCTTGGAGGGAGTTAGAAAGCGGGTGCACTGTACAGTGGCAGAATAGTCAGGAGCTGGAAAGGATGGAACGTATTAAAACACTGTGAAGGAAGGCAACAGTGGGGAGGTGAGAACAAGAGCGGTGGGGAAGGATCTACCCTGAGTGCAATGCGTTCATGTCCATCCAGGATCTCGGAGGAAGCGAGAGGGCGAGTGCGCCCTGCTGCTGGGTTGGAAAAGATGGGAGAAAGAATCAGTCAGCGAGGACTGAATCAGTTGTAGGGGACTGAGGTTCAGAGCCATGAGAAGCTCATACAGCCGAGGAAGGGTGCAGCTTACCTGATGTCCGTGTGGTGGAGGCAGTAAGACACTGGTTCCATCTCGATTTCCGGGTGCTGAAGTCGGCGGAAACCAGTGCGTGCTATAAGTACCGGCGCTCACTGGTAACATCTCTGGAGATAAATACGTGCAGGAGCAGGTACGGGTGGAGGGAAAACATAAGCGTGGTGTCCACTGTAGGGCATCGACACAGGAGGTCGTCATATGGCAATGCGCATGCGTGGTGTGAAGGAAAAGACTAGACCGTAACAAGACAGGTCCATGGATGACTGAGGACCTACAAGGCATGCACAAAAGCACACAAGCGTATGTGAAATTATCCCAAGTTAGGAATGGGTACAGTTGAAAGAGGCGTAGTGGATCTTAAAAAGTTTACAGCCATCACAAATTCTTCTGCATCTTGTTGTATATTGAGTGTAAATTGCGAAGAACCAGTACATATATCCAAAAGATGCCGAATGCCAGAAGAGTATGGATTTTAGTTCTATCAGTTACAAACGTTTCAGAAATATAATGAAATAAAGAACAGAATCTTTTTTGTCGATTTTTCATAATTTCATGATGAAGATCTTCTAGATCAAAGACAATATTCATAATTACATTAGCATAGCAGTTTGTACCTGAACTATTTTCCAACTGGTAGCCTACAATATCATCAACAGTGTCCATTTTCATTTTCTTTATAGCTTCATCATTCTGTTGAATTGTTCTCTTTTTTGGAATTACACTAGAATGTTTCTCATATTTCTGTTTTGGAGATACTACACATTTCTCATGTATGGGATATGGGATATTCACCTAATTAGGAGCATTACGTCTTCTTAACCGATAATACTCTCTTACACGATTTGTAGCAGTACTAATCTTATTCTCAATCAAATACTAACCAGATAATGTTCTTACTCAAGACAATGCAACGTATGCCATGCCCTCTTTGAACACTGTACTTCCGATATCAACCAAAGCACTGTCTACACTTAAACCTTGAGATTTCTGAATGGTCACAGCATATGCTAACGAAAGAGGAAACTGTTTTCTACGAACATACAAGTCCTTTAGTAGCAAAAAATGAACAGTACAACATCCAATCTGTTTTACCTCTTCAATCTGATCAAATTAAAATTTAAAAAATTAAATTCCATCTCCGTTCTGATAATTAACAAAATCAACAACTTTTCCCATTGTTCCATTTACTAAACTTTTTTCTAAATCCAAATTATGCCGTAAAATTACCTGAAAGTTCACAGATACATATAAAGTCTTTTCTAAACCAGAATTCTTAGATACAGACTTCTCCAAAGAATCCAATTTTGACTGTAATTTCTCTGAGAGAAAAATAGTAACTCCTTCAAGTTACATTTTATCAATAGCTTCCATTTTCACTATTGGTTGTTTTTCCAGTTTCAAACATTCTTTATTAAACTCCTGCAGTGTTGGCATTAAGCACACCTTAGACTTGTTTTCTCCAAATATTTTGTACATTATATCAGGTGCAATGTTTTCATTTGGAAACAAGTTTGTTAGTAGCCGACTCTGTAAAGCTTCTTTACCACCTTTTGTCAAAGCACCAATTCTTATATCTTGAAGAATGATTACATAATGATCATCACTTTCTTGTTGCATATTCTTAATAAGTTCTTTATATTCAAAATGAGATCCAATGTTTCCATTTCCAAAATTTCTCAAAGATTTCCTAGTATCTTTATGCACAAGTGTTTTAAAAACTAGTTGCCTTTTCACAGGAGTAAGTTGTAGTAGATCGCCAAATACAATTCTATGTTTTCCTCCGAATAAAACATCATAATCTGTTGCATTCTTAAATGTACAAAGGCAAGCATTAAGTTTGAGACCATGCTCACCTCATCAATGATTAGAAGTTTCATTTTCTTTAGTACTATTGAGACTTCATAACAAACTTCTCCAGATAGCTTGTGATCTTCCAACTTATTTTCATGTTCAGCTGGGAGCATGAGTAATCGATGTAACGTAATCCCTTTAATGGTGTGTGCTGCAAACCCAGTTGGTGATACAGTAAACAAATGATGGACGGAATGCTGACAATGCACAGATTCTCCCCCAGGCAAAAGATCTGGGTTAAATCCATCGTTCTTTTGCTAACTACACCACCTCAGTTTGGACCCATCCATAAGCAAATCAGTCTTGACCCTGTGCCCCATGGGAACATTCCAGACCGAACTGTCAGGCCAGGTTCTCCCTGAACCAGAAATAAGCATCCTGGGACTGGTTTCAGGGTTTGTCACCCTTTATCAGCCAGGCTAGCTTGAATCCAGTAGCACAGTGAGCAAGGGACCCACGCCTGGGCATACCCATCCCACTTATGGTGAAAAGTGTTACAGCAAACAAACGATGGATGGAATGCTGACAATGCAAACATTCTCCCCCAGTCAAAAGATCTGGGTTAAATCCATTGTTCTTTTACCCACTACGCCATCCCAGTTTGGACCCAGCCATATGCAACTCAGTCTTGGCCCTGTGCCCCATGGGTACAGTCAAGACCAAACTATCAGGCCATATCCTCCCTGGACCTGAAACAAGCATCCTGTGACCGGTTTCAGAATATGTCACCCTTCTTCAGCCAGGCTAGCTTGAATCCAGTAGCACAGTGAGCAAGGGATCCACATCTGGGCATACCTATCCCACTTAGGGCAAAAAGTGTTACAGCAAAGAAATGGTGGACAGAATGCTGACAATGCAAACATTCTCCCCTAGTCAAAAGATATGTGTTAAATCCATTGTTCTTTCGCCCACTAAGCCACCCCAGTTTGGGACCGGCCATATGCAAATCAGTCTTGACCCTGTGCCCCACAGGAACATGCCAGACGAAACTGCCAGGCCAGGACCTCCCTGGACCTGAAAGAAGCATCCTGGGACCCGTTTCAGGGTAGGTCACCCTTTATCAGCCAGGCTAGATTGAACTCAGTGGCACAGTGAGCAAGGGACTCACGTCTGGGCATATCCATTCCACTGAGGGCAAAAAGTGTTACAGCAAACAAATGATGGACGGAATGCTGACAATGCAAACATTCTCCCCCAAGCAAAAGATCTGGGTTAAATCCATTGTCATTTTGCCCACTACGCCATCCCAGTTTGGACCCAGCCATATGTAAATCAGCCTTGACCCTGTGTCCCATGGGAACAGTCCAGACCAAACTGCCAAACAAGGTCCTCCCTGGACCAGAAACAAGCATCCTGGGACCGGTTTTAGGGTATTTCACCCTTCATCAGCCAGGCTAGCTTAAATCCAGTGGCACAGTGAGCAAGTGACCCACATCTGGGCATACCCATCCCACTTAGGGTGAAAAGTGTTACAGCAAACAAATGATGGACGGCCTTCCACCATATTCCCCTATAAATGACACCACCAATGTTGTAAAACATAACACTATTAACATAATTAATCAATCATTAATTAATTAATTAAAATTAACAAACAATTTAAAAACAATGAATAATAATTTGATTCACACACTTAAAAGTGTACATCAATTTAAAATACATTTTATAATAAAATAATTTAAAAAATATAGAACTTTAATTACTTCTTAGCCTACTCCCCTATCAACACAGAACCCACTCTTTACCAAAATCACACAAATACAATAATTAATAATTAATCAATAATTATTAATAACTAATTCATAAATCATTACCATTATGGTTTTTACCACTATTTACAATGTACATTTTTAAAAATAGAAATATTACATAATTAAAAATATAAATGCATTCATTAATATTAAATTACTTCCCACCCTACTCCCCTATAAACCCACAACACGCTCCTAAAAACATAACACAATTTACATATTTACCAATTAATTATTATTAATTATCAAACAATTAATAACAAATTAATAATACATTATGTATCACAAGTAATAATATAAAATGATAAATACATAATTATAAATTAATAAAAAAACTATTATTCAATGTATTATGAGTAAATTACTTCCCACCCTATTCCCCTATAAACCCACAACCCGCTCCTAAAAAAATAACACAATGAAGATATTTAAAAAATAATTAATACTAATTAACAACCAATTAATAACTAATTGATAATACATTAATCACCACAATTAACAATATAAAATATTAAATATACAAGTATGAATTAATACAAAATATTAAATAATTAAGTATAATTAAACTACTTCCCACCCTATTCCACTATAAACCCGCAACCCGCTACGAAATAAAAACACAAAAAATTCATTACAATTAATTAATAATTTCTAAAAATTATTATTACATTTAATATAATTAAGCTACTTCCCACCCTATTCCCCTATAAACCCACAAACCACTGCGGAACTAAAACGCAAAATTTACTTTAATAAAAATGAATACCTTCTAAAGATTTAATACATATATTAAAAAAATACAATACTTTACCAAAAATATAGAACACATACATTAAAATACATACTAAAATACATAATACTAATATAAACATCGATAGTATTAACAACAATATTTTTTTAAACAATATTACTGAGTTTGATATTAACAAAAACAATATTTCTTACCTTCATTTTGATAATCTGGTCACCGATATTCTTGATGTCGATATTCTGTCCCTTCGATATTTCCAACTCGATACTTTTGTACTTCAAAAATAAAAACTCAATATTATGTCTGTGCATCATTTCTAAAACGATGTATGCATATGTCTGTACCTTTTCCTAGCGGCATCATATATAAAAGTAAACACAGATAAATGTATACCTGTGTTTTATACATCTATCATCTTCAGAGGCATAACACATATCATAATATATGTGCAAGTAGACAGATATCTCAGTCAGAACACCATCCACAGCTCAAAACTTCACAAACTACACTTCAATTTTCAAACAGACACTGATAACTATGCAGTAAATATAAAATATAACTTTACCATACATCATACAAATTACTCTAATAAATAACACTTCTACAAACATCACAAAACTCACTTTCGGGCTGCTCCTTTACCATTCTACAACTACTTATAATGTTACACCTACCCAAATACAAAGCAGGAACCCTTTACATGTATTTTCTAAAAAGTTCTCACCATATTCCTAAAAGCATACTTGAATACGTCTGTACCATAACATTATCCAAACCTTAAAAATTCACGGAACAAACTTCCAATTTCAAGCAAACACCAAAAATGATGTGGCATATTTCAACTGTACCTCTCTAAAAACTTTAAAAAAAAGGCATAATCACTAATACCTTATGTCCACATCTTTTAAACCAAACTATTATGCAGCATCTTCACCATTCCATTAATACTCACAGTCTTGAGCCTACCACATAAAAAGCAACAACACCTCTTTTTTATACATGATGCACCTTCAAATGTATGACATATGAAAATACATATACAAGTAGAGACACAATTGAAACAGAAGTCCATGCACACCCTAAAACTTGAAAGACTCCACCTCCAATTTTAAAGCAACACCTAAAAATATGTGGTATATTACAAATGTACATATCCATACACTAAAACAAACTACCATAATCACTAATCCATCTTCCAATATACACATATTTCTATATAAAATCTATTTCAAACAACATTTAACTCCAATCAAACAAACTACAATACACATCTCTACATTTCATAATAAATTTCAAACATCACAGTTCATCAATAGTTTTTAAAGATCAAAAATAAACCTAATACATAATACATCTCACACATTTATAACTCACCTTCCAAATTGATTTGTAGAATTTAAAAAATCACAAACTCATAAAGGATTTTCTTATGCGCACAATCAATGTAATTCAGCACTCTCAGCAAGGTAAAACCAGTAATGGCAAACTTTCCCTCTCTTTCTCCAAACAAATCATATTGCTTCCTACATTATTTCAAATTCTAAAAGACATTTCTATTGGTTAGACATATGAACCGTTATCAACTGACTTCTAAAAGTGCCCAAAAGGGTTCTGGAACTTTAGGGAGTTGCGAATCCAACATGCACCAACGCGATTGAGCCGAGAATCCGCACGAGAGTTCAAAAATATATTACAAATAAAAATACATCTATTTTCTATGAACACACCACTTCGAAAGATAGTACTGGCTTGGGAAATCTTACTTTAATAAGATATCACTTATATATAAATTACAATTTCAGATTTTAAGTCCACAGTTAAGTTTCCAACCCTTCCCCCTTTCTGCCTAATGCCAGTTTCTATAACAGTTCATGGAACATTCAACTGAACTGACAGGTCACAAGTTCACCATATTTTCAAGTTCAGCACACAAAAGTTTACAAATGCAAACAGCAAGTGTGTTGACGTTTGCAAAATATGACCTTATCCTAGCTACTGTACCTTTCAAGCATGTTTTACTAACCAATAAGAAACATGCTTTAAAAAAAAAAGTAACATACACCCTATTTTTGAATGTACAATGTTCTTAAACAGCCAATCAATTCTCTCCTTTTTAAAAAAAATAGCATCTTGTCCACCATTTTAGATAACTCTCATTCTAACAACTGACTACCTCAGCTACAGACATATGTTCATTACTTCCAGACATCCCTTCAAGATGCTTACAGTATGTATTGTTGGGCACAGCTATGTGTTGTGGTGCAAAAGGTATGCTGAACGCAGAGGTATTGACAAAGACCTAGCTTTGCCAAATGTGGATATTAAATGGATTGCACAGGGAGGATTAAAGTGGCACCAATTGATGCCTTTGGTTAAAACCTTTTTGCATCTCCAACCACCTGACCTCATAATTGTGCACTGTAGTGGCAATGACCTAGGCACATTGACTGGGGTGGGTCTGGAAATGCTAATGAAGGACACTTTTGCACAACTGATGTTTCTTTTACCTCAAACTGTCTTTGTATACTCTAATATATGCCAGAGACAGACATGGAAGTGGTCAAATCAATTTTGTCCACAGATTGAGAAGGCTGGAAAGAATGTCAACACTGTTTCTGCTTACCTCAGAGACCAAAGGATAGGCTCTATCTATGACAAAAATCTACGTTTTGATATGGATGACATCTACAGAAGTGACGAAGTACACTTCACAGATCAAGGAAACAGAGTCTTTCTCAACAACCTAAAACTGTGCATCCGCACCTACATGTAGCAAGAACAAACTCTTTATGAAAACAAAGCTCTTTTTAGAGCCACCTCATAACATAGTAGCGAATATAATTTTTTTTTACACATAATTAGTTGTTTTACATTTTTTATGGATTTGCGCACCCGACGCAAATCTGCAAAAGCAGGAATTCAATGTACTACAATACAATAGACTTTTCAAGTTTAACTATGAATTTTTTATGTTATATATTTGTAACAACTCTATACATTGTAATCTTGTCATTAACTGCAATCCCACTTACTCTTTAAAACAACTTCACAAATTAAAGACTACCTTCTAAAATATTTACTACTTAATTATTTATTTAAGGTGAATTCGCAAATCCAACGCAAATTTTCACGGAGAGAGCAGCATTGGGGTCGCGACTCAAAACTCGAAAGGAAAAAAACGCTCTCTTCCATTATTCAGTATTTTGCCCAGGGATACCATCCCCCAGGGCCTACCAGCAGTTATTCTTTCAAATAATAACTGCCAATAACAGCCAAAAATGGCCCAGGGACAAACCAATCCCCCGGAGCCTGCCACAGTTTTTTTAAGGGAGGGGGACCGCGTGGCCCCCCTTCTCAGGTCAATATTGGCCCGAGGACCCCATTCCCCGTGGTCTGTCTCTTTATTTTTTTAAGGATGGGGACTGCCTGCCCCCTCCTCAGGCTAATAATGGTCCCGGGACCCCATCCCCTGGCGCCTAGCCTCTTTGGTGGGGACTGTGGGGGGAGCCCCAATACCTCCACGGTTCAAGCCGGCTCCCCGCCTTCTGCGGGAGCTGGCATTGCTTTTGGACAAGGGGAACTGCTAACATGCAGCTCCCCTTGTCCAAAAGCAATTCTGCTTCGCTTCAATGATCCAAAGCAGTGCACGGCTTCCACCCTGCCATAGCAAATAGAAATTTCCCAGGGGTGGGCACACAGGCACATTGCAGGAGACGCCCCTTGGAGGTGGTGGTCCCTATGGCCATCAAGAGCTCCAGGCAGCGCGCCCCCCTCCTTTTGTGAAAATAGCCCTGGGGAGGTGGTGGTCCCTGGGGCCAAGGGGCCGCAATGGACCCCCGTATTTACAAATTCAATGCCCCGGGGAGGTGGTGGTCCCCGAGGCAGTGTGGGGGGCTCAAATCCAATCTGTATCAGCAGATGAGGGGCACTGCTATGGGCACCTGCTTCACCGCCAGCTATGCACATTTGCATAGGGGCTAATGGGAGGAGCAGGTGCTCTCAAAGAAATTTGCCACTGAAATGTCTGAGAATGTGATTCTATGGTTGCGCTATATAGACAATCTTTTTGTCAAATGGCGTGGAGACAAAGTTTCTGCCACAAGTTTTGTGGAGGGATCGAATGACAATGAGCGTAAACTCTAATTTACCTCATACATATTTGAGAAAGAGGTTGAGTTCCTTGTTCTTACTATCTATGTGGTGGATGAGACTCTGTAAATTAAGACAGTAAGGAAAAGTACGGCTGGGAACACGGTGCTGCATGCCCATAGCTTCCACCCAATAAAGTTAAAAAACAGTATACCCTATACAGAAAATCTCTGGATGCGGAGAAATTGCAGTGAGGAAGAACAGCTGAAAAAAACACAAACAGAACTAACAGAGAGGTTCTTAAGAAGAGGGTATGGTAAAACAACGTTGGATTCAGCAAGGGCTAGAGCTAATCAGAGTCCCAGAGCAAAGCTCATTTTCACAGAAGAAAAACATACACATAAGTAGACAGATTCAGGGCAACCTATAAGATTCATCATGAGCTACAGTAATCAACATCAAGAGATCAGTGCCATCTTTCAAAAGCATTGGCACTTGATTTGTAGTGACCATATTCTTAGTCCCAAGAATCTATAAAAGACCCCTATTAACTTTCCGGAAGACTAGATCTATGAGGAATGATTTAGTCAACAACACCCCGGATCAAAACAATTGCAGGTTTGGCTTAGGGAGAGCAGAGACTTCCGCCGCTGTCATAAATGCAAGGTATGTAAGTTAGGGATAAATACAACTGAGGTATTGCTGTCATTTCCAAAAACAAAGTGGCAGATCCTAAAACCCCTAACCAGCAGAAGTGAATATGCTGTATACGCCTTGAGATGCAGCTGTCTCAAACTGTATATAGGGAGCACCACCCTAAAAGTACATCAACGTATCCTGAAGCACATATGTGCCATCAAGCATAATTACCAATCATACTCTGTTGCTAGACCCTTTGAGCAGGTCCAAAACCGTGATGTCAGAAATTTAGAATACTTTGTGTTGGATGAAGTGGTCTTAAGACCTAGAGGTGGCAACAGAGAGAGGTTTCTGGGGCAATTAGAATCAAGATACATCGTGAGATTCAATACGAAAATACCACAGGGCCTCAATACTGAAGAAGACCTTTACATCCATATGTAAGGCAGTAAGGTTCAGTTTCTTAGAGGTTACCTTTAGAATTAATGATGTCTCCCAATTGTCTGCCAATAGCCCTCAGTGATAATTTGTATGAACAGATTTTGTGAATATAGTATTCTTATAACTCTATTCCTAGTATAATCCAGAGCATAATTAGTATATTATTGGTATATGTTTACATATTATTTTTAGGTTTTAGCACGATTATTGGAATTTATTTGCAATCTTTGCCGCTAATCAATAACTTTGACATGACTTGGTTGAGGAATATCAAAATGAGTAACTGGTGTACTACACTGGGGATTGTATCTAGACCTCTAAGAAACACAGGTTATGTCAAGAATGGGTCACACTGGGCACTTTCCCGGGATCAGCTGAATGTAATGACGAAGAACCGTTGCATGCAACATCATTAGCCAGCTAAGAATCTCATTAGTGGCTATGCCAGACAACCGTCACCTTTGTGTGAAATATTATTTTAAACAATATGTTTGTCAACGCTTTGCATATTATAATGAGCTGAAATGGGTACAGTATTATGCAGCAATGTGCGTATGTCACTTTAAATGGTATTGCACTATGTCACTTTAAATGTATGAGCCCTGTCACTTTAAGGCCTGTGGGAGGCCCGGGAACATGTGTATAAAGAAAAAAAGTTGGCAACAGCAATTGGTTTGATGAAGACAGCTAAGGCTGTTGGAACGCGTCACTGTTGTTTTGACTGCCAATAAACTGCAATTGATAGCAAACCCGAGCGAGCTGGAGTCTGTCTACACTGAAAGGCTGACATGTGGAATTATATATATATATATATATATATATATATATATATATATATATATATATATATATATATACTAGCAGCCCGTCCCGACGTTGTCCGGGTATGAATTGCTGCCGGCCGGTAGTATATTGTTTTGTAGGATTTAGTTTTGATAGCATTTCTTCTCTGTGACAGGCCTGTGAAACGCTCCGATTAACAGTGCACTGCTGATGCACTTAAGAGTACATGTTCAGTAGTGTGTGAACTCGAGTTTCCCTACTTTATTTTTCCTTGCAATATTATATAGCGCCAACTCGACAACATGGCATGAGCACAGTTTACATTACAGAAGAACACATTCATTTGTGGTAGGCGTGGGGTGACAAAGCGATTTGCCTGGAATCACAGGATGTTGAGCTGATGCTGAGACTCGAACGTAGCTCCCCAGCTCTAAAGTTCGCAATTCTAGAACTTGTGGCGGGAGGTGTGTCTAAAAGTGTATGTCGGTGCTGGCCATCAATGACAGAGACCTGTGCATTTTTCAAATGGGTGGTGAAAAAATATGAGTATGATGCTGGAGATGTGGGCCGCCGTGCCACCAATGTACTTACCGGGGGAGGGTAAACACCCATTATTCCGCAACTTTCTTTCCGCATACCATCACTCCGCATACTTTCATTACGAAAGTACCATGACTCCTCAATGCCATTATAACGCATGGCATTACATTTTATATGCTTTTACTACGCATACATTTACAACGAAATTCGTTGTAAATGCATGAATGGTAAAAGCATGTTTTTTCATGTTTGGATAAGGTAAGTACGGGTATAGGGGTATATGTTTTGGGGTACTGAGGTATATGTTTTTGGGTGTTTGGGTATTTTGAGGGTTCAAATATAGTTTTGGGTTATGGGGTACAGGGGTAATTTTAGGGTTTAGGGATAGGTATGGTTTTGGGTTTACAGAGGTATTTTTAGGGTTCAGGGCTAGGTTAGGGTTTGGGGTATAGGGGTATTTTTAGGGTTCAGGGGTAGGTTTGGGTTTTGGGGTAGAGGGGGATTTTAAGGGTTCAGGGCTAGGTTAGGGTTTAGGGTATAGGGGTATTTTTTAGGGTTCAGGGGTAGGTTTGGGTTTTGGGGTAGAGGGGTATTTTAAGGGTTCAGGGCTAGGTTTGGGTTTTGGGGTACAGGGGTATTTTTAGGGTTCAGGACAATGTTAGGGTTTGGGGTATAGGGGTATTTTTAGGGTTCAGGGGTAGGTGTGGGTTTTGGGGTAGAGGGGTATTTTAAGGGTTCGGGGCTAGGTTTGGGTTTTGGGGTACAGGGGTATTTTTAGGGTTCAGGGCTAGGTTTGGGTTTTGGGGTACAGGGGTATTTTAGGGTTCAGGGGTAGGTTTGGGTTTTGGGGTACAGGGTTATTTTTAGTGTTCAAGGCTAGTTTTGGGTTTTGGGGTACAGGGGTATTTTTAGGGTTCAGGGGTAGGTTTGCGTTTTGGGGCACAGGGGTATTTTAAGGGCTCAGGACTAGGTTTGGGGTACAGGGGTATTTTAGGGTTCAGGGGTAGGTTTGGGTTTTGGGGTACAGGGTATTTTTAGGATTCAGGTCTAGGTTTGGGTTTTGGGGTACAGAGGTATTTTTAGGGTTCAGGGCTATGTTTGGGTTTTGGGGTACAGGGGTATTTTTAGGGTTTAGGGATAGGTTTGGGTTTTGGGATACAGAGGTATTTTAGGGTTGAGGGGTAGATTTGGGTTTTGGGGTACAGGGTTATTTTTAGGGTTCAAGGCTAGTTTGGGGTTTTGGGGTACAGGGGTATTTTTAAGGTTCAGAGGTAGGTTTGGGTTTTGGGGTACAGTGGTATTTTAAGAGTTCAGAGCTAGGTTTGGGTTTTGGGGTACAGGGGTATTTTAGGGTTCAGGGGTAGGTTTGGGTTTTGGGGTACAGGGTATTTTTAGGGTTCAGGGCTAGGTTTGGGTTTTGGGGTACAGGGGTATTTTTAGGGTTCAGGGCTAGGTTTGGGTTTTGGGGTACAGGGGTATTTTTAGGGTTTAGGGATAGGTTTGGGTTTTGGGGGACAGGGTATATTTATAGGGTTAAGATGGGTTAGTGTTTGTCACGCCCCAGCACACGCCCACAGCACAATGCTGACACGCCCACAAGGGACTACTTTGCTGGCACGGTTCTTTTACCTTTTAAATGTATATTGTGGGTGTCTACATAGCTTATGTCCTTCTGCTGCAAATGCCCTTTCCAACGCTGCATTGGGTGTTGTGATTGGTGCTGTGGTTCCTGAGATTACCCGCCTCAAAGGTTTGGGCTCTCTCTTTATTATATTAGTATGGATATATATATATATATTTTTTTTTAACTTTAAAAACAAAGGTTACAAAGATGTTATAGTTAAGAAATAGAATTAAAAAAACATAAAAAATGTTCTGGGAAAAAGCAAAGGTTAAGGGAGGTTATACTTAGGCTTAGATTTCACTCATACATAATCAGTGAAATTCAGCAGTTACAGTTACCTGAGCTAACTATAACTTACACACCTGCAATGCACAGCTTATGACATCAGTTATTACAGCATTCTTGACATGGTCAGTGACATCACTCAGCATCACTCATGGCATAAAAATCACTTCAAATGAAGAAAAAATTCCAAGGCAGTCAGTACAATTCACGTTACATTAATCTGTTCTCAATATGTTGTGGGGGATAACCCAAGCTCAGTGCAATTAATCAAAAGCTGTTTAAAACATATAACATTCTTTATTTATTGAAATTTATCTAGAAAATGAAGCATGAGAAAACAAAAATTCAAAAAAATTATGTGCGAGTGCATATACATCAGATACAACGTATTTACCATGAGTTACGGTCGGTAAGCACTTTATCCAAAACAATGTAGACATAAACATATACATACAAAACAATACACATATAGGTGATTCTTGATTGGTTTATAAAAAAGTTATAAAAAAGGGGCAACTGATATGATGTGGCTGAGTGGTGACAGTTCTCAGAGTTCTCAACGCGCGTTTCAGCATGGGCATGCTTCATCAGGAGGGCCACAAAAGTATATCCTGGGGATTGATCAAAGAAAATATATATATATGTGGATCTGTCAATACATGATTTATTTAACATAAAATAAAATATAAACCTTATTGCACTGAGCTTTAAAAGTGTATGGGTGATATTAGTCTACTCAAAGGTTGCATTAAGACGAACAATAGACAGAAAATGTGAAATGTGTGTCTGATAGTCAGAGCCATCACCAAGATAGATCAGTTGGGATTTTTTGTGAGGAAAGGTTACATCACCTCAGTGTTTTTCCAGATTATACAGCACATAGATTAGAGTAAGATTGAAGATGGTGATCACCAATAGGACCCATTAATGCCAAGGCATGAGGATATGGACTTACAAAATAGGACGGTTACGAAGGACTGAAGAACTTCCAACAATGGTGGGGGAGCCCACAAGTAATAAATGGTGATGACTTCCACTGTTAACGACCTATAGTCAGAAAATTAATAGATACAATTGGAATTACTGGAGGCTCCAGAGGTACATTATAGGTGCCTCGCGGCACTATCTACAGTTATTTTAATTAAACTGTATCATTTCCTTGCTGTAAGGTAAAGTAGGTACCATTTGCTGCATAACTTAGGCTAGTCTCTTGAGTGGTACTTATTATGTTAAGATGACTAAGGGTCAGCATATTCACATTTTATAAAGGGCAGGAAACTCAAAATCTACTGGTCTTGAATCGATGCTAATACATTTACACATGGTGGTGGACCAAAATGTATATTGTGGGCGTCTACATAGCTTATGTCCTTCTGCTGCAAATGCCCTTTGCAATGCTGTATTGGGTGTTGTGATTGGTGCTGTGGTTCCTGAGATTACCCGCCTCAAAGGTTTGGGCTCTCTCTTTATTATATTAGTATGGATATATATATATATATATATATATATTTTTTAACTTTAAAAACAAAGGTTACAAAGATGTTATAGTTAAGAAATAGAATTAAAAAAACATTAGACATTTTCTGGGAAAAAGCAAAGGTTAAGGGAGGTTATACTTAGGCTTAGATTTCACTCATACATAATCAGTGAAATTCAGCAGTTACAGTTACCTGAGCTAACTATAACTTACACACCTGCAATGCACAGCTTATGACATCAGTTATTACAGCATTCTTGACATGGTCAGTGACATCACTCGGCATCACTCATGGCATAACAATCACTTCAAATGAAGAAAAAATTCCTAGGCAGTCAGTACAATTCACGTTACATTAATCTGTTCTCAATATGTTGTGGGGGATAACCCAAGCTCAGTGCAATTAATCAAAAGCTGTTTAAAACATATAACATTCTTTATTTATTGAAATTTATCTAGAAAATGAAGCATGAGAAAACAAAAATTCAAAAAAATTATGTGCGAGTGCATATACATCAGATACAACGTATTTACCATGAGTTACGGTCGGTAAGCACTTTATCCAAAACAATGTAGACATAAACATATACATACAAAACAATACACATATAGGTGATTCTTGATTGGTTTATAAAAAAGTTATAAAAAAGGGGCAACTGATATGATGTGGCTGAGTGGTGACAGTTCTCAGAGTTCTCAACGCGCGTTTCAGCATGGGGCATGCTTCATCAGGAGGGCCACAAAAGTATATCCTGGGGATTGATCAAAGAAAATATATATATATGTGGATCTGTCAATACATGATTTATTTAACATAAAATACAATATAAACCTTATTGCACTGAGCTTTAAAAGTGTATGGGTGATATTAGTCTACTCAAAGGTTGCATTAAGATGAACAATAGACAGAAAATGTGAAATGTGTGTCTGATAGTCAGAGCCATCACCAAGATAGATCAGTTGGGATTTTTTGTGAGGAAAGGTTACATCACCTCAGTGTTTTTTCAGATTATACAGCACATAGATTAGAGTAACATTGAAGATGGTGATCACCAATAGGACCCAATAATGCCAAGGCATGAGGATATGGACTTACAAAATAGGACGGTTACGAAAGACTGAAGAACTTCCAACAATGGTGGGGGAGCCTACAAGTAATAAGTGGTGATGACTTCCACTGTTAACGACCTATAGTCAGAAAATCAATAGATGCAATTGGAATTACTGGAGGCTCCAGAGGTACATTATAGTTGCCTCGCGGCACTATCTACAGTTATTTTAATTAAACTGTATCATTTCCTTGCTGTAAGGTAAAGTAGGTACCATTTGCTGCATAACTTAGGCTAGTCTCTTGAGTGGTACTTATTATGTTAAGATGCCTAAGGGTCAGCATATTCACATTTTATAAAGGGCAGGAAACTCAAAATCTACTGGTCTTGAATCGATGCTAATACATTTACACATGTGGTGGACCAAAATGGATAAACTTATTAATTACCATTGTAGCAAAGATAAGAAAAAAGGCCAAAGCTGGTCTCACCCTATCTACGGTCTGCTTGCATAGAAGGGGTATAGGGAGCCATGTCTAGCTAGGTTTTTCTTGTTGCTAATAGGTGCTCAATTCCACTAGGTTTGTTTTGGCATCAAATAGAGATAAAGATAAAAAGGTCCAGTGAGGAACCGCTGGTAGTACTGCTCTAGAAAGACAAGTAGTTGAAATTAATATAAAGTACAATTAGACACGGGTGGACCATGGTAGTTATGAGGGTTCTAGAATTACCTTTGTAAATGTGATTCTGTAAACTGCTGTGTTCGGAATGGACGCAGTGTCCGTTTATGTGTGGAAATGATTAGCATGGATAACCGGCACCAAGGAGCTGTACGACAAAGATAAAAAGCAAACAGATTTGACCGTTGATTGTTGATGGGTCGGGGGACTTCATCAGAGGAGTACAGGCTAACTTTATCATTGAGGCATAATAGCTTACAAAAGACGGTTCAAGTAGTGTACTTACTTAAGAGGAGATATGTATATAGTCACTGTAAAGCAGCGGGTTTATCATCCAATGGTATGTGCAAAGAACATCTACACGCTGGTTGGTCAGAGAGTAACGCGGGGCTGCGGCAAACTCGTGCTGGAAATTTATGGGGGAAATACAAAAGGCACGTAAGTACGTCGCGGATTGCGACTTCTGTAAGCTACTAGTTGCTCACAGTAGGCAATGTAAAGTGAGTCGATGGTTGGTTTTTGCCTAGTACGGTAGTGGCGTGGGGGAGCTAGCTTACCTGTCGTAGCTTTTGATTCCGATGAAAGAAGCCGCCATAACTGGGAGTTGGCTTGCATACCGGGCTGTATTTAAGTGCCTGCCCCCTAGATCACAAGGTGTGGGGTGTGTAGACAGGGAAAACAGACTAAACGATTCTCGCGTCTGTGGGTACAGGTGCCTGAAAAATTTTTTCCGTGGAAACTATAAAAGTATAAGAAATGTATGTAATCATGCTATGAAAAGGAGAGTCGAAAAAATAATAATAGTAGAGAATTAACATATTACGGAGCCAGTAAGGGTGAAAGCATTTGGCCAGATTGTATATCTGTCCCAAAATAGGTAACGGATAAAAGAAAGAGAAGGCCTAGTTGGTCAAGGGGCTGTGTGAATATAGATGTTAACTGGCAGTAGCAATGTAATTGAAATGAGCAAAGATCCGAGTGGTTGCTCAAAGTTGTATTTAAAAACAATATGTATGCCAAAAAGTATCTGGGTTTCAGCTGTGGCTGAGAGGGGATTACTAGGGGGTAGCTGACTAGCGTAGTGACTATAGAGGAGATAAGAGATGTATGTGACCTCCAAAAGTTCAATACAGTATTTACCTGAGCAGTGTATTGGCTGTCTATGATTACTATAATGTTTACAGTTCTTAGGTGTTGAATAGGATAGTGTTTTCCCATGGAAGGTCCATGTTTAATCCCTGTTTGTAGGTATTCAGGCTAAAGATCCAGAAGACCTCACGTTTTTCCTGATGTTTTCGCTTCCGGACTCAGGAACAATCTGGATTTTCTCTGGGATGTACCATTTCATATCCTTTTTGGTGTGTTTAAATTCAAGATAGTGTTTGACCATGGGTGCATTAAGTTTGGCGGTATGAATCGCGGACCAATGTTCTGTTAGCCGAGTGGCAACAGCTCTGCTGGTTTCCCCTACATAACCCAGATTGCAGGGGCAGGTTATGAGGTAGATGACATTGCTTGTTTTGCAGTTACACATGGTATTAGATTGAATCAAGTACCCATTATGTGGGTAGGAGCTTCTCTCTATGGCACCCTCACATGCCTTCTATTGGGAATGCAGACATCTTTAGGTGCCTACGATGGGTGCGTTTCCATCGATAGTTTTTGGGGCAAAAGAGGTTTTCTTATCAAAGCGGGAATGTACTATGAAGTCCTTGATATTTTTGTTGCGCCTGTGTGTGAAAAGGGGCTTTTTGAGTTTCTTATCAGTATGTTGGTCAGTATTAAGTGTGTGCCAATTAGCATTTACTATCTGCCTTACCTTGTTGCTCATAGTCGAGTGTTTAGTGACACATACTATTTCTTCTGCTTTTTTGTTAGGTGTCTTAGATTTAAGTAGGGAGTCCCTATCGTAGAATCGTGCGCGTTTGAGGGCCTCTCGTACCAGCCGGTGCGGGTACCCTCTTTCCAAAAATTTCTGTTTCATAGTTACAGCTTGGGTGTATTGGCCAAATTGGTGCAGTTACGTCTTAGTCCGAGAAACTGCCCAAAGGGGATACTCTGTTTCTGGGTTCTGGGGTGGTAACTCTCAAAATGCAGAAGAATGTTTCTGCTCGTGGGTTTCGTGAATAGATCCACTTCTAGATGGTCCTCATTACACTGTATCAAGATGTCTAAGAATTCCACTTGTTGTTTACTTATATGGCTAGTGAATTTGAGATTCACATTGGTAGCATTTCGCCATAGTAAAAATTCTTCCAAATTGTCTGATGTATCTGACCATATGAAGAAAATGTCGTCAATATAGCGGGACCAGTTTTTTACTCATTCATAGAAGGGGGCTATTTCATTATGAATGAATTTCTGTTCAAAAAGAGCCATGTATATATTAGCCACCGATGTTGCTACAGTGGCCCTTATGCCTACTCCTCAGGTTTGTTTTTAGAGCTGACTGCCAAACTCAAAAGTATTTTCTGTGAGTACTATCTTCAAACATTCTAGGACGAATATTTTGGGACAATCACTTCACTCTGCCTACATATCTAAATTTCCTTTTTCTTTAGTAACACCATAACTACTAAATCGATTTACACCAAATTACAAAAAGGCCTCTTTTCGGACCAAGAGCTAGCTTTCTGCCAAATTTGGTGTAATTTCGTCCAGCAGTTCGGGCTGTAGTCATGTTCAAAATCCCTATGGGAAATCACATGGGAAAAACGCATTTTGGGACCCCCCTTTTTCCCATCCCCCGGTTTGAAACTTTCCACACAGCAGCTGAAGTAAGGTGTGTACTGGTTTTCAGAATTTCGTGACGATTGGTCGAATGATGCAAAAGTTATTAGCAAAACAATAAACGTTTTTCCTACCAGTAGGCTATCTATCTATCTATCTATCTATCTATCTATCTATCTATCTATCTATCTATCTATCTATCTATCTATCTATCTATCTATCTATCTATCTATCTATCTATCTATCTATCTATCTATCTATCTATCTATCTATCTATCTATCTACAGACCTTGTTTCAGCAGTTGCCTGCTTGTCATTACCGCTGGGAGCTCTTCTTTTTCGGACCCATCGCCCTGTTGGTAGGCGGTTGTGCGGGTCGACACATTTCTGGTATCTTAGCTCAGAACTGCTCGATCGCCCTGGAAGAAGCCTACAATATCCAGGGTGCACCACATACAACGCAGCTGCTGCGAGTGAGAGGCAGGCGTGGTGACCGCGCTTAAAGAACTGCCTCTCCCCTCGCGGTGAGGGAGACCTTGTTTCAGCAGTTGCCTGCTTGTCATTACCGCTGGGAGCTCTTCTTTTTTGAATCAATCTTCCTCTTGGTAGGCAGCTGCGCGGGTCGCCACATTTCTGGCATCTTAGCTCAGAACTGCTCCATCGCCCAGAAAGAAGCCTACAATATCCAGGGTGCACCTCATCCTGCGCAGCTGCCGTGAGTGAGGAGGAGGCAGGGTGACCGCACTTGAAGCGCTGCCTCTCCACAGGCGGGCGGGATGCAGCCTGGATGCAGCCCGGATGCAGCCCAGACGGAGCCCGGACCAAGGGCGGGCTCGTCTGAGCCCGTCAGAGACTGGAGGAGCCTGGGCTGGGCCACCCCCCTGACTTTGTGATATCGCACAAGTTGTTTAGGTGTCTGTATAATCTAATATCTGTGCCGCTTATTCTTTCTAAACCAGGGGATAATGAGTAAGATCAAGCGCAAGAGGTGTGGGGGGTCAAGAGTAGTGGGAACTTTGGATGCGTTTCTTTCTCGGGCTGAATCTGTATTAATGCACGAGATTCAACTTACAGAACGCAGACTCTCATCAGAACCACCACCTCCCCCTCCAGGAATAGCATTAATCCCCGTACCCGAGCAAAAGCAGCAGTTAATTGTACCCCCCAACCAAGTTATACGCCTGGGGTGCATTTGGAATCAGGGCCATCCTCTGCACCTAGTTAGGACAGTATTTCATCCACACCGCCTGTTTCTCCAGCCAAGGTACTTGCCAGGTAGCAAAAGTCCACACAGGCTCTTGGTGGGGAACCCTTACAAAAAAAGAGGAAAGCACGAGGCATACCTAAGACCAGCTATCAGGCTTCTAAAATGATGAAACATAAGCCTGCCACAACAGGAAGTGAGGGAGGTTTGAAACCTGTACGTATACCCACAAATTCAGGCGCTGGTCAAACTAACAAAATTGTAACTGAGGAACAGCTACCCCGAAACATTGAGGTTGACTTCCTCATCCAGGTTGAAGAGAAGCTTTTAGCTCTGGTCAATCCTCTGATGTGGAAACTGTCAGCAATAGATATAAGATTAGCTAAAATAGAACAGCATATTTTTAAAGCCCCCCAACCCTTCTGTGAGGATCGGCAGGAAGGAATGGTTGATATCAGACAGGAGGTTAGACTTGACAATAGTTTACGATCTAACCTTGCAGTATGTCCTCCCCCTCTCAGGGTAGTTGCTCCCACGGTCACCCCTCAGGTAAATCCACTACAAAGTGGTATATTGGCTCACACATCAGGGTCATTGGGTCTCCAGGCTTCACCGCATGGTATGGTTTGGGCCATGAACATCCATATGTCCCTTCATTTCCTTCCTGAAGCAACGCCCAATACTATAGTATTTGCCAACGTTCCAGTGCTTCCAGCTAATGCCCAGGAACACTGGTCTTCTCTTAAGAACAAGGCACTACACCTGTTGAGTACTAGGACTGGAGTTAGGAACCATCTTTTTTCGGAATATAAGATGGTCCGAAGAATATCGTGGATTGGCAACTCCCACTAGGCTTTTAGTGGTGACTGCGTGATTCTAAGTTTTAGGTCCCCGGGCTTGGTCCAGTTAATATTGGAAAGGGCGGGGTTTGGTCATTTAAGTAAGGAAGACATTAATATACTGCCGCTGGGTTTCTTCTACCAAACCCGTCCTAACAGTGGAAGGGGAGTTTTGAGGGAACCTGTTAATAACTCGGGCCCCTATAACTACGCGGTCCCCACATTAAATGGATTCGAAGCATTTGCCTTACTGGATGATATTGATTGACTCGAATTCAATCCCAGTTTCGCCTGTCTCGAGATACAGGTACCAAGGGAGTCTTGTGTGGCCAATCCTGAAGTAGATATCCTTGATTTAGGAGTATCTCAATCGCCAAAGCCAATGGTCCAGAGGGAAGTTACTAATGTGGTTGTCAACTCTGTAGGTGATGTAGGGGACAGTAGGCTCTCCCAGGTGACCACTGCGCCTTCCGGCGCCCGCCAGCCGATTGGCTCTCGCTCCCGCCTCCCCGCAGACCCTCCCGACCGGCTCCTTTCTTAAGGGGAGCCTGACCAGAACCAGGGAGTGACCACTGCGCCTTCCGGCCTGGTCACCCCCACGCTCCAGTGCCTGTGCCTGCTCCCGCAGCCCCAGCCACCCGAGGGCTGCCGAGCCCACACCAGCCTCCCGCAGCCCCAGCCACCCGAGGGCCGCCGAGCCCACACCAGCCTCCCGCAGCTCCAGCCACCCGAGGGCCGCCAAGCCCGCTCCAGCTTTTCCCGCCGCCCCAACCCGTGGCCCCGCCCCCCGCCAGCCGATTGGCTCTCGCTCCCGCCTCCCCGCAGACCCTCCCGACCGGCTCTCTTCTTATGACTTCCCCAGAGCGACCGCGCAGCGGACGCGCGCAGCGGGAGCACCGATTGAGCACCGAAGGTGCGCCAAAGGCAAGCCCGTCTACGCCCGTCCGCGCCTGGACCGCGCCCAGTGCCAGGACCCCTGGCCCCCGCAGACCCTAGCCCACCCACCGGACGTACGACGCCGCCACCCTCAACGCACTCAACGCCGCCCGAATCCCAGGATGCTACCGAGCCACCCCGAGACGCACCCACGGACCCTTCTGCTGCAACTCCTGCAAGTTCACCTGCATCCAGACCTGCACTACTCCAGCACCAACCAAGACCAAGACGAGCAACAACAGCAGCCACCTGAAATGCATCCTGCTCAACACCCGCTCCGTCCACAGACACGCCGTCAAGCTCTGGAACCTGCTCGACACCACAGCCCCAGACGTCGCCTTCCTCACGGAAACCTGGATGAACGCCTCTTCAGCGCCCGACATCGCCATCGCCATCCCAGACGGCTACAAGATCATCCGAAGGGACCGCATCAACCACACCGCAGGAGGCATCGCCATCATCCACAGGAACACCATCCGCATCACGACCAACACCGACGACACCCTCGCACCCGCCGAGCACCTGCACTTCCAGGTCCACATCAACCCCAAGACCACCCTCAGAGGCACCCTCATCTACAAACCCCCGGGACCACGCACACAATTCAGCGAAGACATCGCCGACTTCATCAGCCCGCACGCCCTCCCCTCCGCTGACTACATCCTCCTCATGGACCTCAACTTCCACCAGGAGAACAACAACGACCGCAACACCACCACCCTGCTGGACAACCTCGCCAACCTCGGATTCAAGCAGCTGGTCACCACCCCCACCCACTACGCCGGACACACACTCGACCCAGTCTTCTCATCCAGCAAGGACATCACCTTCAGCCACGCCACCAGACTCCACTGGACGAACCACAGCTGCGTCCACTTCAGCTTCAGAAGGACCACGATCCACCACCACCAGCAACAGGTTGCACGCAGAAGCTGGAACAAGATCACAGCCGACCAGCTCGCGACCGCTCTGAGCAAGAACCCACCCACCAGCGCAACGAACCCCAGCCAAGCGGCCACCAACCTCACGAAGTGGATCAGCGACTGCGCAGACGACCTCACCCCTCTGAAGACCCCGCCTAGCAGACCCGGTAACAAGAAAGCCCCATGGTTCACCGACGAACTCAAGAGCTCCAAGAAGAACTGCCGAGCCCTCGAGAGAACCTGGCGCAGAGACCCAACACCGGACAACATGACTGCCCTCAAGTTCGCCACCCGAAAACACCACCAACTCATCCACGCCACCAAGAAAACCGCATTTAAGGAACGACTGGACAACAACGCACACAACAGCAAGGAACTCTTCAACATCGTCAAAGAGCTCTCCAACCCCAACGCCGGAAACAACAACATCACCCCTTCACAAGACCTCTGCAACTCCCTCGCCTCCTACTTCCACAACAAGATCGCGGACATACACAACAGCTTCAGCACTCAACCGACGCACGCCACGACCGAACCACCGCCCCCCACCACCACCCTCCGCGCCTGGACCCCGATCAGCACCAAAGGCACCGTCCGCACGATGAACTCCATCCACTCCGGATCTCCTACCGACCCCTGCCCTCACCACGTCTTCAACAAGGCCGACGCTGTCATCGCACCCAACCTGCGGGACATCATCAACACCTCCTTTGACACCGCTACCTTCCCGGAGAGCTGGAAGCACGCCGAACTCAGCGCTCTACTAAAGAAGCCATCAGCCGACCCCACCGACCTCAAGAACTACCGCCCCATCTCGCTGCTCCCGTTTCCTGCAAATGTCATCGAGAAGACCGTCAACAAGCAGCTGGCTGCCTTCCTCGAGACGAACGGATCCCTCGACCTCTCGCAGTCTGGCTTCCGGGCCAACCACAGCACCGAGACCGCCCTGATCGCAGCCACCGATGACATCCGAGCTCTGCTTGACAACGGAGAAACAGCAGCCCTCATCCTCCTAGACCTCTCCGCGTCCTTCGACACTGTCTGCCACCGTACACTAGTGCAGCGACTCAGCAACGTCGGAATCCAGGAGAAGGCACTGGAGTGGATCATCTCCTTCCTCGCCGGAAGGACACAGAGAGTCCGCCTCCCCCCGTTCAGATCTGAAGCCACCGAAGTCATCTGCGGCGTTCCTCAAGGCTCCTCGCTCAGTCCAACCCTCTTCAACGTGTACATGAGCCCCCTCGCAGACATCGCACGCCAGCACAACCTCAACATCATCTCCTACGCCGACGACACCCAGCTGATTCTCTCCCTCACCAACGACCCCGCCACCGCCAGAGCCAACCTCCACGAAGGGATGAAAGAGGTAGCCGAATGGATGAAGAACAGCCGCCTGAAACTGAACTCGGACAAGACGGAAGTCCTCATCCTGGGATCCTCACCCTCTGCCTGGGACGACTCATGGTGGCACCCTAGGCAGCGCACCCAAACCAACAGACCACTCACGCAACCTGGGCTTCACCCTGGACTCCACCCGCTCCATGACCAGACAAGTCAACGCCGTCTCCTCGTCGTGCTTCAACATCCTGCGCATGCTACGAAAGATCTTCCGGTGGATCCCCACTGAGACCAGGAAGACGGTCACCCAGGCCCTCGTCACCAGCCGTCTGGACTACGGCAACTCCCTCTACGCCGGAACCACCGCCAAACTCCAGAAAATACTTCAGCGGATCCAGAACGCCTCAGCACGACTCATCCTGGACATCCCCCGTCGCAGCCACATCTCCGGACACCTGAGAGACCTGCACTGGCTCCCGGTCACCAAGAGAATCACCTGTCTCCTCACCCACGCACACAAAGCCCTACACAACCAAGGCCCAGGATACCTCAACAGCCGCCTCAACTTCTACGCTCCCAAACGCCAGCTTCGATCGACCGGCCACGCCCTCGCCACCGTCCCCCGCATCCGAAGAGCCACCACAGGGGGGCGGTCCTTCTCCTACCTCGCCGCCAAGACATGGAACTCCCTCCCGACACACCTCCGCCTGACCCAGGACCACCTCGCCTTCAGGAAGCAACTCAAGACCTGGCTGTTCGAGCAGTAGCGGACCCCCCTCCCCTAGCGCCTTGAGACCCTCTGGGTGAGTAATGCGCTATATAAATGCTTTGATTGATTGATTGATAGATTAATGTTCTTTCAGGTGAGGGTGACAAGAGTCACGTCCAAGTAATTAATAAACAGACTATTCCCCACAGCATAAACATGAGTTTCCCTAAATCAAACTTTCGATAGGTTTACTGGAATATAGCAAGTCTACTGTCAAAAATACCCTCAGTAGAATGTTCCACTTATATTGAAGGCCATGATATCATGGCCTTTCAGGAAACTTGGGCCCTGGATCTTGTGTATCAACAAGGATTTTAAAAAATTTCCAAAACAGCACAGGGGGGCCAGAGGAGAAGACCCGGGGGGACCTCACAACCGGTGTGAGACAGTCAGATAGCTACATGGTAGAGAAACTATGTATCAATAGCAGGGATATTTTAATCATTAAACTACAGATGCTTAATGTCCCTGATCTACTGATCATTAATGTTTATGCGAGAGGGTTGCCAGGTGGAAAAGCTGTTGCTCTCTTGGATACTTTTATGGACCAGCACAAAGGCGCCTGTAATCTGATAATTGACGGAGATTTTATTTGTTCTTTTGAACCACTAGATAACAATGAAGTTAACCTTAGCATAGAGGAGGATACCCAGTGGAACATTCCACCACTGGCCCTCTCACCAATTAAAAAATGGACTGGAGCTGCGCTGCAGCTAAAAGCACTATGTTTGGAACGACGGACAAGGGCTGTTAACAGGAGGTCTGTTTCTGATAGGCAGGGCTCGCAAACCTTTAACAACGGGTTGAGAAGCAGTCATATAGACTTAATTTTTCTCAACAAGGAATTCTGGCCCTCCCTAACTGACATGGTATTTCAGGAGCGGTCCGAAAGCGATTATAACCCCCTAGTACTTACAATGCAGCCTAAGGGTTTTTCTGTCATTGATAGCCCGGCATCAGAAAGCGCCACTGTAGAAGTCCATCTTAGCAATGACACTAGATGAGTCAAATGGTCTATCAATAAAGAAGAGCACCTGGAGCAGATGAGGGAGCTGATGGCAAGTGCAACAGCTACCCTCCTAAACTGTGTTACACAAGAGGAAGTCAATGTAATGGTTCTACAGGTCCACAAAGAATTGTTTAACAGGCATAAAGGCTTTTTTACTACAAAGGCAAAAAACCCACAGAAAAAGTCTGGACCCAAGGTGGCTGCATTATATGGGAAATCCTATAGAGAGGCTTATAGAACCTAGCCAGAGCAATACGGTCAAAGAATATGGGAGATATCAAATGGGCAAGGGCTGGTTAAGCAAGTTCAACAGAAGGCTAAAAGGCACTGGCATGAACAACATTGGGATGAGGTGCTCAAGGCTAGGAAAGATAGAAGCATGTTTACCTTTTGACATCTTGTGAAATTGGGCAGTGGCACACCAAGCAAAGCTCCAGTTAACCACGTAGTGCCGGAACAGTGGGTATCACACTACAAGGCCCAATTTTCCACCGCGGAACTAGACATTGAACAGTTTGAAATGCACCCATATACTTCATCTCTGCACTTTACAAAGCAAGAGGTAGAAATGGCGCTAAACTCAGTCCCGAGAGGTAGGGCACCTGGGTTGGATTGTGTTCCCCCGGATTTATTTTTGCATGACAAAGCAAACTGGGTAATATATATCCAGTTACTAGCGAATGCTATTGCCAGTGGTGCCCCCTTGCCTGACACATGCTCATGAGCAGAAATCCTCCCAATCTTTAAGAAAGGGGACCGCTCCAACCCAGGCAACTATAGGCCTATAAACCTCATAGATTGTATACAAAAAGTCACAGCCAGGCTGGTATTAAGTCGAATCCAGGTCTGGATAGACAAATTTGACATTTTATCTCTATTGCAGGTAGGATTTCGTTCTCATACCAGCACGTTTGATGAGGTTTTTAGGTTTATTTTAGTTTATTTTAATTTATTGGTGTGTGTTGATCATAGGAGATGGAACCATCTACGCAGCTTTTATTAACCTTAAGTCGGCCACGTCCTAAACTATGGAGAGCATTTATGGAACAGGGCATGCCACTGAAATGACTGTCCTTTGTAGTCAAATTACATAATTCTAATTATGCACAAGTACGCTGGGACCAGCAGGGGAGTATTACTGATAGCTTTCCCATAGAAAAGGAGGTCCGACAGGGGTGCGTTTTAGCACCAACCCTCTTTTCCTTGTATATCAATAGGGTAGTGCAGTACTTTCAGAATCATCCCATTGTCGCTCCTACCCTAGCAGGCATGAAGATTAATTTGCTTATTTTTGAGGATGATACCCTGATACTCTCCAAGACTCAAAAAGGCCTTCAGGCGGCTATTGTTAGATTTGAGGAGTTTTGTCGGGACCATGACCTTATAGTCAATGTGGAGAAAACAAAATTTATGGTTCTGCATAAACACAAGCTTATTAAAGGTAGAGTAGCCATGAACGATGTCATTTTAGAGCAGACTAACGTTTTTACATATTTTGGCATTACTCTAGCAAACTTAATTGGAAACCCCACATTGACCAAATGGTTCTCAAGCATGCCCAATTATCTGGTGTCCTGTTGAAGGAACAGCTTTCTTCCCACACAAAGCCTGTTGTGCCAGTCCTAAAAATATATCATTCTAAAAACAGCGCCTTGGTTTTATATGGGGCTGAATTATTGGGATTTGACAATTTAGCCCCTTTGGTTACAGCCCAAAAGGTCTTCCCCAATCAACACCAATGCTGCCCCTCCTTTTAGATCTGGGTTGTTATTCCATTGAGTACACAGCGCAATTTAGACCAGTGGCTTTGTGGAGAAGGCTTTGGGTTACACCAGAATTGTCCCTATACGTCCAGGTCCTTCTTTAAGTCAGGGAGGTAGATGGTATGTGCAAAATCACCTGGCTGAGACGGGCCATGGATATATTGAGCGAGATGGGGATGAGTAGACTGTGGGAAAATCCCGTAGATAATCTCTTTCCCTCAAAGAAGGAATTTAAGGCGATGTATTGGAACATGGTCTACACAAAGCGTTTCTCCTCTTTAACAAGGCTGTCATTAACAAGGGATTTCTTAGAGCTTAAACATGATTCAGAGTATGAAGGCTATTGGGATTGCATCACTGTTTTTAATTATAGAAAAATTTAACACCAATGTAGAGTGGGTTCACTCCCAACTAACTTGTTTGTTTGTAAATGGCACACCGAGAACCACAGTAAATGCCCCTTTTGTTGAACTCAGAACGAATCCTTGGTTCACATTTTATTTATTTGTCCTGCGTACAAAAGTCCTAGACATAAATGGCTCAAGCCTGTTTGTTTGACTCTGGGGATTAGTTCTGGCATCTTGGCATTCAGGATCTTGAAAACAGACACTGATGAACTGATATTGATTGCAGTTGCCACATGTTTAAATTGGACGTGGGCCTTACGAGCAATAAAGATGAGGTCATGATAATTTGTTTTAAGTGTATTCACCTAGTAATTTATACCTATCAGCTGAGTTGCGGTTATAGACTTTTGTGGCTCAATTGTTAAAAGGTTTATCCATTTTAATTATTTATCTATTATGAATCAAGACACTTTATCATTGTGGACCTATTTCTTGTGACCACCTTTTTGACATCTAAATATGCAATATCGTATGTAAATTACCTAGAAAATTTGTTGTAAATGTAAACGTCTATTATGATTTTTAATCAAAATAAAGAAATATTGAATTGAATTGAATTATATTCACTGAAGAAAACATAGGTTTCATGCACTTTATAGTTAGGAATTAGCATTTAAAAAACCTTAGAAATGCACAAAAAAACATAGGTTTCAGGGACGTTATAGTTAGCTGGACATTTCACTCATACAAAACCACTGAAATTCCTCCGTTATAGTTCAGCTAACTATAACTCTTGCACCCGCAATGCACTGCTGATGACACATATTACATCACTCATGACAAGGTCAGTGACACCACTCATGACATCACTGATGACATCACTCATGACATCTCAAATGACATCACTCATGACATCATCCAGTGATTGTGTGTTTTTCTGAAAATTAAACATGTTTTATATAGGTATATCTCAAGGTTGATGGAAGAATAAATGGGTATATAAGTGTCTAAATGGATGATTTAAAAAAAATTGATTGTATATCTGACTGATTAAGTGTATCTTAGTGAATACATGGCTTAGTGAGTAATGTTTAAACATATAAATATCTGTATCAGTCTCTCACTTTGTGTATAAGTGGCTGCATGGGTTGGTGAGTAGCTACATGAGTGTCTATATAGGTTATGAGTTGGTTTATTGAGTATCACTATGAGTGTCTGAATGTCTGTATGGTTCGGTGGGGGTATTACGTAGTGCATAAATGAGTGACTCACTGTTTGTATGTGTTGAAGACAGCATGTGTGCAGGACTGTATGGGTGGATGAGTGTGTGTATGGGTGTGTTAGTGAATGAATGACTGTCTCAATAGTGTCTTTATGAGTAACTACATATGTTTTAAACTAGTATATGTGAGTATTGGTGTATATAAGTGAGTATATGTGAGAGAGAGCGATTGGAAGAGTTCCTGTATAAAGCAGTCTGTGTTTCTATGGGTGATTGCTTAAGAGAGTAAGTATGTGTAGGTTTCTGTAGCAGTAGGTATGGTGGTGTGTGTGTATAACTGTATATGCAATTGAAAGGATGTTTGATACTTTGTTTGCATGTGTGACTATGTCTGTGAGTAACTCTATAAATGAGTGTCATTGTGTAACAGTATGTATAGGTGTCTGAGTACATATGATGAGTGAGTACATGAGTGACTGTAAAGAACTATTGGTGAATGAGTGAATGTGTGTGTAGATCTTTGAATTACTAAATAGGTGTGTTGTAGGTGGTATTGTTTTGAAAAAGTTAGTTTCTATTTTGTAGTGTGTGTATCAAAGGTTATATTAGGGTGAGAGGTGGTCTGCCACTCTATCACAAGGATGATGTCATCAGTGATGTCATGAGTGATGTCACTGACCATGTCATGAGTGATGTAATATGTGACGTCATAGAGCAGTGCATTGCGGGCGGGCGAGTTATAGTTAGCTGAACTAACTATAACGGGGGAATTTCAATGGTTTTGTACGAGTGAAATGTCCAGTTAACTATAACGCCCCTGAAATATGTTTTTTCAGGGAATTTCTAAGGTTTTTTAAATGCTAATTCCTAACTATAACGTACCTGAAACTTATGGTTTTTTCAGTGAATTTCAATGGTTTTTCAAATGCTAATTTGTAACTTTAACGTGACTGAAACCAATGGTTTTTTAAGTGAATTTTAAAGATTTTTTAAATGCTAGTTTCTAACTATGCCTACAGAGGTAGGACATGTGAAGAAAGAAGAAAAAACGCACAGAATGAAAAAAAAAATGCAACAGAAGTCCTCAAAGACGAAAAAAAGGGCAGGAAGATGGAAAACATGAAGAAAGAAAAAACAGAGGAGCAGAAAGAAGCCTTGTTGCAAAGTCATCCTGTACCCTCAACTTTTTCAGACGGGTAATGGTGGTAACTGAGTCTGACGAACCAGTCCTACAGCCAGTGCTATCTTAAAAGACACTTAGAATACAGTGAAAACACCTACATACACTAGGGAACACTATGCGTTGTGGTACACCTGTGATTGCCATGGCCTCCTATGTAAGACCCTAGTATATAGGTTTATATCCTAGGAGAGGGGTAAAAAATATGAAAAAAATATGAAATGAAGGATATTCTTTATTTGTAAAAATATTGAATGATAAGTACAAAATCATATGTTAAAGCTCAAAGTCAATAAAAAGGACTATTGTGGCAATAAGAAAGAGTGTAATCTATGGTGTCAGAGGTAATTCTGTTTATAAATATATTAATTATTGATTCCGGCCTCTGTGCCCCTAAACTGAATCATTCTCCTGTGTTATATACTCCCTAGTACATAATAGGGCAGGGGGATTAAACCTACCTCTTAAACCGCACCACAGGGTGCGTTTGCACACTGGTGAAGGGAGGGGGGGCTGAGGTGACATGTGTGCAAACACGCCCTGTGGCCATTTTAATTTGGGAGATAAAGTCCCCTTGAATACTGAGAGTCCCTAGGGTCAAACCAGCCCACTAGGTACCTCCAGTAAGAGCCGTGGCAGAGAGGTGTAAAAAGGGGCACGGCCTGGACCACCTCTCTGCAACGCAGCGCAGTGGCACTTACTGGAAGGACCTGGTGGGCTAGTTGGCCTCCAGGGGCCCTCAGGATTGAAGGGTTATTATTTCCCAACTTAAAATGCGCCACAGGGCGTGTTTGCACAAGTCACCTCTGACCCCGTCCTCTCCCATCCCCACTGTGTAAACATGCCATGTGGCCGTTTTAAGTTGGGAGATTAAGTCCCCTTTAATCCTGGGAGTCCCTAGGGTCAAACTAGCCCACCAGGTACCTCCAGTAAGTGCAGTTGAAGAGAGATGTAAAAAGTGGCACGGCCTGGACCACCATTGCAGTGGCGCTTACTGGAAACACCTGATGGGCTAGTTGACCCCCAGGGGCCCTCAGGATTGAAGGGGTCTCAAGTCCTAGACTCGATTGCCACCTCGTTCCTGTTTGGGGATTGTACACAAAAAGTAAATAAATTGCGATTCTGGTTGTGTTGACTTTTAAAGCGTGGCACTTTAGGACTTGAGACGCCTCGATCTAAACTAATAATCAAGTACAGGACTATAGCCCCCAAAGGCCATAACGGAGATGAAGAGATGTCAGTCCATTTAGGCTGAATGAGGTATGGTGCTGTCCCAGTATGCTAACACTAACATACATAGATAATTAGCTGCTTTTTAAAGTACAATAATGTCAGTCGAAAGAGTAAGATTATGTACTATCTTTTACCTCACTTAGGTGTCTCTTGCACTTGGTTGTATGGAGTATTATGTGACGATTAATGCTTTTTGTTTATTGTTTTGTTACAGACTCGAAGACCTGTGTAGAAATGATGAGTGGAAGGCATGGGAGCTACACATATCTATCAACCCCTAGGAGGGGGCTTGAGTTGTTGATTATGCCCACTGGGGCTAAATTGACTTTGCTCAATATTACACTTTCTTTTCTCAGGCTGGCTTGCCTAAAATATTCTATGTGCAGGCAGGTGCTGCTATAGATTGGGTGCAATAATTGCTTAGCCCACAGGGGCTGTATACCGCAGATGGTAAAACCCGGGTCTTGGATATGTGATTTCTGGCCCAGCAGGATTGAATATTTACCCACTGGGGTGTGGTGCATGTGTTTTTTAAATACAGGCTTTTTTGTCAGTTTCTGAATACAAACGCTGATTTTATATAATTGTGAGATATATCCCACTAAGGATTGTCAGAACATTAGACACAAAACTACTGAGACTAAATTGCATAGCGTAGTGCACGATTGTATTGTATGTCTGACATTTTCAGACTGTTCATGTTTAAATGCAGTTATTTAGGTCTGAGTGTAATATATGTGTGTGTGTGTATATATATATATATATATATATTCTGTAAGATGTCAAGAAGAAATGCGGGGAAGATTCAAAGTACGAGGATATAGTGATAAAATCATTGGAGAGGCTATCAGAAAAGCAGAAAAGAGACCCAGACATACCCTCTTCCAAAGTGATGATCCTGAAATAGTACCCGCTTCCATTCCCTTATCTAACAATAGCGACACCTTGAGACTAATTAGTACTTTCTGTAAGCAGGAGAGGAAAGTTAGAGCCATTGTGCAGAAACATTGGCCAATAGTGCTAACTGATGATATCTTTTGCAACCAATTGGCCAAGAGTCCAACCATTACGTTTAGAAAAGGAAAGTCTATGGCTATAGATCTGGATAAAAGTTCCCCTGAGACACGTAAGATACCCACTTGGTTACAACCAACTAGAGGATTCAGGAGGTGCACTACGTGCAAGTTCGGCTGTAATAAGACAAGTTATTGCACCCCTTTTAATGCTTCTCCTGTTTCCATTAAGGGCAGCTACAATTGCAAAACTGAATATGCTGTATATGTTCCGACGTGCACCTGTGGCCTCAACTACATTGGTAGTACTAAGCTGCAGGTGTATGTCAGAATATTGAAGCATATTGGAGCCATTTTACACAGTGATCCGGCTTACCCTGTGGCTCGACATTTCAAGATGTGTCCTGCTAATGACATTAACTGTCTATCCTATTACGTGATTAGTGCTATACCTAAATCAAAAAGAGGAGGTAATAGGGAGCGCCAGCTCAGATAGTTAGAAACAAAATTCATCCTTGAATTTGACAGTAAGTGACCACAGGGTTTAAATAACACAGAGGACATGTATACGTGTTTATAAACTGTGTTAGGCCTTACTATGTGCATTGGCGAAAAAATATCTGCTGCTAAAAAATATCTGCTGCTGAAACCAATCATATATAACATTGTCTATGAATTTTTCCTTTTTTTAACCTTTTTAAGACTTGTATTTTAGGAATAATGATGTTTTAGCAAACAAAATATTTATTTAATATGAATTTTAATAGTATCTTCCAGGATGGAATTTTACTGTTGATAATATTTAAATATGTTTGCTCTGGAATTATACTAATATCGGTCTTGTTGTAAATAGTACTGCACGTTATATTTATATTGCCTTATTTGCACAGGTATGCATTATATTGCACTTTGGAAAAAATGTGCACTTTAAAAATTTGAGTATTCACTAATGCACTTTATAATACCTTGGATTTATCCAGGTAGAAAAAAATATTTTTTGTTGCTTACAAATATTTTGATTGCTAACATTATGTTGGATTAATCCTATTTATTTAGTTTGAAGAAATATGGTATTTATGTATTTATACATGTATAATTTGGAATTATATATATATATGTTTCTGTATATTTATTTAAATGTACTTACGACATAATTCCATATTGGCATTTTAATTGTCTTTCTAGGTAAGATTCCGATGGTTTAACTCCAGAAAAATGTTTGCAACTAGTCTTTTGCCCATTTCTATGGACATGTGACCGGAACTAGATGGAGTGGGTGGTTACCAAACACACATTTTGCATGTATATAAAAAAACAATGGCGCAGTACCTTTCCGCTTCGATAGCCCGAAACGCGTTGTACGTGGGTTGTGGTAAAATGAAATTAAACAACTTGCCTGAAGAGCTACTGGGGTCCGAGTCTCCTTCTTCGCCTTCCTCGCAGCTGTCAAGGTTTGGAAGTGGCGGGGGTTTTGCTGTGGATATATATATATATACATATATATATTCACTGAAAAAACCATAGGTTTGACACCAGTTATAGTTAGCTGGAAATTTTACTGACATAAAACCATTGAAATTCCCACGTTATAGTTAGTTGGACTCACTATAACTTGCGCGCCTGCAATGCACTGCTGATGACGTCACATATTACATCACTCATGACATGGTCAGTGACATCACTCATGACATCACTGATGACACCATCCAGTGAATGTGTGTCTTTCTGAAAAATAAATATGTTTTCTATATGTATATGAAAAAGGTCGATGTAAGAATAAATGTTTAAGTAAGTGTCTAAATGGATGTTTTAAAAAAAAAATGATTGGTTAACTGGCTTATTAAGTGTATCTTAGTGAATACATATATTAGCGAGTAATGTTTAAACATTTAAATATATGTATCAGTGTTTCACTTTGTGTATAAGTGGCTGCATAGGTTGGTGAGTAGCTACATGTGTGTGTATATGGGTTATTAGATGTTTTTTTAGTATCAGTATGAGTATCTGTATGGTTTGGTGGGGGTATTACTTAGCACATAGATGCATCAATGACTGACTAACTGTATGTGTTTTGAAGACAGCATATGTGCAGGACTGTATGGGTGGATGAGTGTGTATATGTGTGTGTTAGTGAGTGAATGACTGTCTCACTAGTGTCTTTATCAGTAACTACATTTGTTTTAATCTAGTATATGTGAGTATGGATGTTTATAAGTGAGTATATGTGAGAGTGAGAGATTGTAAGAGTTCCTGTTTAAATAAGTATGTCTTTCTATAAGTGATTGTTTTAGAGAGTAAGAATGTGTAAGTTTCCTTAGAAGTAAGGTGGTAGTGGGTGTATAGCTGTATATGCAAATAAATGGATGTTCAATAGTTTATTTGCATGTGTGAGTATGTGTGCGAGTGACTTTTGGATGACTGTCGGTGTGTAACAGGATGTATAGGTGTATCACTACATATGATGAGTGAGTATATGTATGAGTGACTATATAGAACTGTTGGGGAATGAGTGGATGTGTATATAGTTGGTTGAATTACTGAATTAGTTGTTGCAACTGGTATGGGTATCTTCATTTTTTTGAAAATTGTAGTTTCTATTTTTGAATATGTGTTTCAAGTATTACATTACACTGAAAGGAGGTCTGTCACTCTGTCACAAGGATGGTGTCATCAGTGATGTCATGAGTGATGTCACTGACCATGTCATGAGTGATGTAATATGTGACGTCATCAGCAGTGCATTGCAGGCGCGCAAGTTATAGTGAGTCCAACTAACTATAACATGGGAATTTCAATGGTTTTATGTCAGTAAAATTTCCAGCTAACTATAACTGGTGTCAAACCTATGGTTTTTTCAGTAAATTTAATAGGTTTTTTAAATGCTAATTCCTAACTATAACAGGTGTGAAACCTCTGTTTTTTTCACTGAATTTCGAAGGTTTTTTAAAAGCTAATTCCTTTCTATATCGAGTTTCTAACCTACGATTTTTTTTTAATTTGCTGGTTTGTGTAAGTATTAATTATAATTTTTTTTTCATAATAATATTTTTTAAATGGTTGTTTTTTTATCATTTTTTCCTGGCGCGCTCTGGGTGCGCGCACCGGTAAGCTCTCCGGAAAGCGTACCCAGAGCGCTACTTGCGTTCGTGTAAAAAATATGAATGAAAAGTAAATATTAACGCAAGACATTTAGTACCATACATATAAAAGCAGTATTTTTGAATAAGGAAATGAAAATGATTTTGCATTTCCGTGAAACTATCAAAACGTCACTTTGGCGCACCGCGTAAGCGCCCCCGGAAGCGCCTTCGTTCGCGCCGCGTATGGGCCCCCGGAAGCGCCTATGTTCGCGCCGCGTTAGCGCCCCCGGAAGCGCTTCGGTACGCGCAGCGTAAGCGCGTCAAGTCATGTGGCCTTAAAATAACACTTTTCATTGGTTAATAACAGTTTTTTTTACAAAGAATGAAATCCCCACCCATTTCCTTCACTTCTTCTTTCACTTTTGTGACTGAAAGACCTGCCTTTTTGCTCTTGGTTCTTTGTTGGAAATCTTGGATTATCATGGCTGCCAGACCATCCAGCAGTGAAGATGACTCCAATGAATACATCGATGAAGAGCCTCCTCAGCCAAAAGTCAAAGAACATTTCATCTGGAATTTTTTTTCCATACCTGATGACCAGAAGAAGGTAAATGCTCCAAAAGTGGAGTGCGGGATCTGTCACACAGTCCTGTCATGGGGTGACCCCACTAAAAAATATTCTTTTGGGAACTCCACAATGAATCGCCATGTGGAGAGGAGGCACCCCCAGAATTTTGCCCGGGGAAAGTTTCAGGGCTCTGGCACAAGAGGTTCCCAGTGATGGGGCCTCTACATCAACCGGAGGACCAACAACATCGGTGAGGGGGAGATCACAAGAGCTGGTTCCGAACATTCAGCCTGCATTTAACAAAGGCGTCCTTAAATGCAGAGACTGTGATCAGCTACTTTGCTATGGGGAGCAAAGTGTTCTGCTCATGGTTCGAGCATTGGAGAACCATCACTGCCTTTCCCAGCCCTCATTTTTTATTTTTTTTGCTCCTGTTGAGCAGTTTCCATTCCCTGTTTTTGTTTTTATTCTAAAAAAAAGGTAGATGCGTCACTTTGCAAACCCCTGTGCCACATTTTACCTACGTCAGGTGTAATGTATGCAAAAGGGACGTATTGACGCAAGAAAGGGTCGTAAAGGTGACGCAGTGAAATCTATGAGATATCACTGCGTCACTTTTATGACGCTGTTGCGTCCAAATCTTGTGCCTGTTTCACAGCAGGCGTAAGACTAATGCAGGCCCTTTCACATGGGCCTGGCCCCATGTGAAAGGATGCATTGCTGGAGTTGCATCATTTTTTTGACACAATCCAGCAATGCATCACTTTTGCGCTTACAGATACGTCTGAAATCTTGACGTATCTGTAAGTACTTGCGACATAATACGTCATATATTTAATATGACGCATGAGCAGAAGACTGAAGGCCTCATTTATGAGGCCATGCGTCACTTTTACGCCACCAGTACGTCACTTTTTGAGACGCACCAGTGCTGTTAAAAATGCACCTTATTGAGTCATATTTACAAAGTGACGCATCTAGGGACGCTGTTGCGTCCAAATCTTGCGCCTGTTTCACAGCAGGCGTAAGACTGATGCAGGCCCTTTCACATGGGCCTGGCCCCATGTGAAAGGATGCATTGCTGGAGTTGCATCATTTTTGTGACACACTCCAGCAATGCATCACTTTTGCGCTTACAGATACATCTGAAATACTGACGTATCTGTAAGTACTTGCGACATAATACGTCATATATTTAATGTGACGCATGAGTAGAAGACTGAAGGCCTCATTTATGAGGCCATGCGTCACTTTTACGCCACCGGTACGTCACTTTTTGTGACGCACCAGTGCTGTTAAAAATGCACTTTGATGAGTCATATTTACAAAGTGACGCATCAAGGGACGCTGTTGCGTCCAAATCTTGCGCCTGTTTCACAGCAGGCGTAAGACTGATGCAGGCCCTTTCACATGGGCCTGGCCCCATGTGAAAGGATGCATTGCTGGAGTTGCATCATTTTTGTGACACACTCCAGCAATGCATCACTTTTGCGCTTACAGATACATCTGAAATACTGACGTATCTGTAAGTACTTGCGACATAATACGTCATATATTTAATATAACGAATGAGTAGAAGACTGAAGGCCTCATTTATGAGGCCATGCGTCACTTTTACGCCACCGGTACGTCACTTTTTGTGACGCACCAGTGCTGTTAAAAATGCACCTTATTGAGTCATATTTACAAAGTGACGCATCTAGGGACGCTGTTGCGTCCAAATCTTGCGCCTGTATCACAGCAGGCGTAAGACTGATGCAGGCCCTTTCACATGGGCCTGGCCCCATGTGAAAGGATGCATTGCTGGAGTTGCATCATTTTTGTGACACACTCCAGCAATGCATCTCTTTTGCGCTTACAGATACATCTGAAATACTGACGTATCTGTAAGTACTTGCGACATAATACGTCATATATTTAATATGATGCATGACTAGAAGACTGAAGGCCTCATTTATGAGGCCATGCGTCACTTTTACACCACCGGTGCGTCACTTTTTGTGACGCACCAGTGCTGTAAAAAATGCACCTTATTCAGTCATATTTACAAAGTGATGCATCTAGGTAGATGCGTCACTTTGTAAACCCCTGCGCCACATTATACCTACGTCAGGTGTAATATATGCAAAAGGGACGAATTGACGCAAGAAAGGGTCGAAGAGGTGACGCAGTGAAATCTATGAGATATCACTGCGTCACTTTTATGACGCTGTTGCGTCCAAATCTTGCGCCTGTTTCACAGCAGGCGTAAGACTGATGCAGGCCCTTTCACATGGGCCTGGCCCCATGTGAAAGGATGCATTGCTGGAGTTGCATCATTTTTGTGACACACTCCAGCAATGCATCACTTTTGCGCTTACAGATACGTCTGAAATACTGACGTATCTGTAAGTACTTGCGACATAATACGTCATATATTTAATATGACGCATGAGTAGAAGACTGAAGGCCTCATTTATGAGGCCATGCGCCACTTTTACGCCACCGGTACGTCACTTTTTGTGGCGCACCAGTGCTGTTAAAAATGCACCTTATTGAGTCATATTTACAAAGTGACGCATCTAGGGACGCTGTTGCGTCCAAATCTTGCGCCTGTTTCACAGCAGGCGTAAGACTGATGCAGGCCCTTTCACATGGGCCTGGCCCCATGTGAAAGGATGCATTGCTGGAGTTGCATCATTTTTGTGACACACTCCAGCAATGCATCACTTTTGCGCTTACAGATACATCTGAAATACTGACGTATCTGTAAGTACTTGCGACATAATACGTCATATATTTAATATGACGCATGACTAGAAGACTGAAGGCCTCATTTATGAGGCCATGCGTCACTTTTACACCACCGGTACGTCACTTTTTGTGACGCACCAGTGCTGTAAAAAATGCACCTTATTCAGTCATATTTACAAAGTGACGCATCTAGGTAGATGCATCACTTTGTAAACCCCTGCGCCACATTATACCTACGTCAGGTGTAATATATGCAAAAGGGACGAATTGATGCAAGAAAGGGTCGTAGAGGTGACGCAGTGAAATCTATGAGATATCACTGCATCACTTTTATGACGCTTTTGCGTCCAAATCTTGCGCCTGTTTCACAGCAGGCGTAAGACTGATGCAGGCCCTTTCACATGGGCCTGGCCCCATGTGAAAGGATGCATTGCTGGAGTTGCATCATTTTTGTGACACACTCCAGCAATGCATCACTTTTCCGCTTACAGATATGTCTCAAATACTGACGTATCTGTAAGTACTTGCGACATAATACGTCATATATTTAATATGACGCATGAATAGAAGACTGAAGGCCTCATTTATGAGGCCATGCATCACTTTTACGCCACCGGTACGTCACTTTTTGTGACGCACCATTGCTGTTAAAAATGCACCTTATTGAGTCATATTTACAAAGTGACGCATCTAGGTAGATGCGTCACTTTTTACTTTTACGCCACCGGTACGTCACTTTTTGTGACGCACCATTGCTGTTAAAAATGCACCTTATAGAGTCATATTTACAAAGTGACGCATCTAGGTAGATGCGTCACTTTGTAAACCCCTACGCCACATTATACCTACGTCAGGTGTAATGTATGCAAAAGGGGCGTATTAACGCAAGAAAGGGTCGTAGAGGTGACGCAGTGAATAAACTGGGTTTTCCCCATGCTACACTCCCCCGTACGCTCTCCGGTGCGCGTACTAGGCGCTCCCCCTCAAAATCGAAAAAAAAATAAAAAAAATATTTGCCCCGCGGGCCCTTTTATGGCCCCCACATCAAACCTAGGGGATCAGGGGGGTCTACCCTGCCCCCTTATGCTCATTTCCCCCTTTGTTTTTGCCACCTCTTGTGTCTCGATCCTACCGAGACACAAGATGGCGGCCGCTCCGGACTGTTTGGAATGTTGACAAACACCCAAAAGCCAATCAGCTCTCCGCTCGCGAACTCGCGAAGCGTGCCCGGTGCGCGTACCGGGCGCGCTTATAGATATATATATTTTTTTGAACCTAAATCACTCAAAATCCACTGGAGCACATATCTGAGACATAGCAAAGGCACATCGGGCTACCAGTCCCTACAATTTTGCCAAGTTTGGTGGAAATCCATTCAGCCGTTCGGGCTAAAAGTGAGGTCGACCACCCTATGGAAATTAACATGGGAAAAACACGTTTTGGGACCCCCATTTTATCTCGGCCCCCGCTTGACGAATCCTCCAAACTTTCAGGGAAGGACCGGAGCGCCGCGAGGCAAATTTGAGGAAATTTTCAGGCAGATTCCATAACCAGCGCCAAAGTTATTCCCAATAGAATGTTGCGATTTCCCTATTGAAAATAATCCTAATTATAACTACCTACTGGCGACCGCCAGTAGGTAATATATATATATATATATATATAAATGTATATATATATATATATATATATATATATATATATATATATATATATATATTAGGCATACAGACGGGCTTAAAGCCTGTGAATATTTTATAAAGTCTAGGAGCATTCATCTCGAAGCACACACCAGAATGCTATTATAGATGATCGAGCTCCATTTGTTTGAAAATGTGTTCTCATTCGATGGGGTGCTATACACGCAATCCCAAGGGACCTCAATGGGCACCTGCTTTGCCCCCAACTACGCCAATTTATTGGTAGGCTAGTGGGAAGAGCAACTGCTCTGGGGTGAAGACATGGAAGTGTGGAACAGGAATGTGCATATCTGGCTCAGTTATATAGATGATGTTTTTTTCATCTGGGAAGGCAATGAGAAAGTCTCCTTTTCTTTCTAAACATGCTCAATCAAAACTCTGTCAACCTCAAATTCTCCATGCAGCATAGCAAAGACAGTGTCGATTTTCTTGACATTAAACTTACCACACATGGCAAGAAAATCAAAACTGAAGTATTCCGTAAAAAAAACGCAGGCAACTCAAGTCAAGTCAAAGATAGCTTCATTCGATTCCAATAAAAAAATCATAAAAGCACATAAAATAGATACATACAATAAAATCCAATGATACTTTCATCTGTACAGTTCAGTTATAATAAGTACTTAAGGGATAGTAGATCTACATCTAATAGTACTTTTTAAAAACATTGATACTGCGGTAATAGTCATTTCATCTTGCAATAGTTGGATTTTGAAAAGGGCGGGTCTACACTGTCTCAGACCCCATACCTTTAGCAGGGGAAGCAAGTATCCCATCCGGCCCCACAAATAAAATTTGCAGAATAAGATACAATGTATTGTTGATTGCAAAGAGGCATCATCACATGGACACCGAATTATGTTTTTCGACCAGTCGTTTTCTAACTGGAAAGGTAATCAACCTAAAAAAGCTACCAGTTTTCAATCGTGCTAATAACATCCTGCTATAACTGCTCTCATTAGTGGACAGGACAACAGATACCTTCTCCCCCTCTAATCGCCAGCGCTTATCTTCCAGAAACATGAGGCAAACATCCTTCAATGCTTTTCTGGTGATAGAGGACAATGAGGATGGCGTGTTATAAAGTTCAGGGTAACCTATTTCTAATAGAAATGCCTTTACATATGAAAGCCAATGAATGTGAGTAGTACATAGTGATACCTTCCCTTCAAGCTGGCCGCAAATTTGACAGGTCTGGCAGGAAATTCTGGCCTTAAATGTGACAGGTATAGTCTGGAAATTTGACAGGTCTAGTCTTAAACTTCTGTCTGGAAATTTGACAGCTCTGGCCGGAAACCCTGGCCTTAAATTTGACAGAGCCTGGGCGCAGGCTGGTGGCCTTAAACAGGCCTGGTTTTAAAAGGGGGGTGACATGTAGGGATATTCCCAAAGAAGTAACAGGTATGGCTGCAAAACATGAGGCAATTGTGTATATGTTTAAAACTGCATAGGCTAGTGTGTGGCTGTAGGCTGGAAATGTCTGTGCATGTTTAAAAACTGGGGCTTGCAGACAGCTGCAGGCTGAGCAGCTGCGGGGCAGTCCTGCGTCCCCAGCCCCAGTGTGTGGGAGGTGTTTTTTTTATGTTTGAAAAAAGGGTCTTTCTGTAGAAGTAACTGATTGTTAAAGGGGAGCTTTAAATGTAGTTGGTGGGAAACACATAGTATGTTTTAAAAAGCACAAACCATGTTCACTTTTCCAAGGAAAGCTTGGGCCTGTTATAAAATAATAAACCACAGCCACCGTGGGCTTTGAGATGTTGAAAAAGACAGATGTCGTGTAGAGGCAAAGCTTCCCATGAGAACCTGAAACAGGGTGCCAACTGTTAGGGTGTAATTCACACACCCCCAGAGCCCCTGGTCCCAAACTTGACAGCTCTGGCAGGAAAGATGACAGGTTAGTCCCAGACTTGATGGCTCTGGCTGGAAAGATGACAGGTTAGTCCCAAACTTGATGGCTCTGGCTGGAAAGATGATGTGTGATGAGTTTAGTGCTGGGACAAGAGCCTGTTCCCGGGGGTTCCTACTTCCCAGGAGCAGGACCAAACAGCTTTAACATATGAGGCCCATTATAAAAGTGTCTAGAAGATTTAGATATGTTTTCGATGGCCACCCCAGCACCGGTGATAACCCTACTGTTCCCAAGATAGGCCATGAGTGTAAGTAACAGATGTATACAGCATAAACTGTACAAGGATGGAAAAAAAGTTCCCGTCCAAAGACCCCCATGACATTGTCCTAAACCCCCTCAAGTCATAAAGGGTGTGAGGGCTTCTAATTAGCATGCATGGACAGGTATAAAAAGGCCCCCCTTAAGGAACACTGCCAAACACCCATTTAAAAAACTCTGGGAGCGACTGGCGTGGATTGCTTTTTGCTGCACCTTGTGGACTCCTTCACCAACAACCAAGTTAAGAAACCTTTGGGAGTACCCAGCCTGGATTGTTTTTTTGCTGCACTTTGAGGATTTCTGCACCAACAAGCCCTTCAACACCCTTGGGGAGCCAACCCTTGGAACTTAGGGCAAGAATGGCCCAGAGCAACTTCTCCCAAATTCAAGCCGCCTGTGACAGTTTAAGGAGGATAAATAAAGCATGGCGCAAGGATGTATGTGTATGTGGTATTTAAAGTATACAAAACTGTAGTTTTGAAAATGCTAAATAGTACTTTGTAAACTGTTAATGTTTAAGGCGCTGCAACATGTTTAATGTGAATAATGGTGCCAATGAAGTTTTTTACAAGACGTGAAATGTAATGTAAATGTATTTAAAATGAATAAAGGCATTGTTGAAGGTTTGAGTTTAAAGCTATGTGTGTTTGTATTTAATGTTAATAGAGGAAGTATTGTTGGGCTGGCGCAGAGTTTGCAGGGTTTGTATTTAAGGGGCATAATGTTGTAGGCCTTAGGAGGGTACATGGAGAGGGGGGAAACGTGTATTTTACAGAGCATAGAAACATTTTACCAGGATGCTGTACATTTAATGCTAATAAATGTTAAAGGCTTTGAGGTGTTGGTATTGCAAGCTTACCAGACGGTCTTTAAATAATATACATTGCATACAATGTCAAAATAATAAAGCATTATTGTACTCACCAAACGGTTGTTTTGAGGGTCAGAAGTATGGGTCTGGATCCCTAAAAGAGTCCCGATGGGGGGTCCTTCAGTATGCGTGGCGCTGAGGGGGCTCTGGGGGTGGGCTCCAGGGTCCTGGGGTTTAGGGGTATGAGGCCCTTTTAAAATAAGCCCCGAACCTGCTTCTCCATGGCGCTGCTCGGGGGTGAGGGTGCTGTGTTCTGGTGTCCTCGTGGCTCCTGGGGCTCTTGAGCTGCTTCTTTTATTTTATAACCAAAGGCCCCCCGAGCCCGCTTCTCCATGGCGCTGCTCGGGGGGTGCTGGGGTGTGGACTGGGTGTCCAGTGGGGCTCCGGGCCCCGAATGCTGCTTCTGTCCCTCTTTTTAAAAAATGCCCCCGATCCCGTTTCTCCATGGCACTGCTCGGGGGTGTGAGGATGTTGTGAGGCTGTCCCGGGGCCTCCGTGGGCCATTTGCCGATTCTTTATTTATTTTTTTTTTAAATTGCCCCCGAGCCCGCTACTTCATGGCGCTGCTCGGGGGGCACGAGGGTGCTGTGAGGCTGTCCCTGGGCCTCCGTGGGCCGCTTGCCAATTCTTTTTTTTTTTTAAATGACCCCGAGCCCGCTTGCGACTGGCGCTGCTCGGGGTTATGGGATATGGCTCCCGTGGTCCTTGGGGCTCTATGGCCCGAGTTTGGCCAATTTTGCAAAAAAAATATTCCCGAGCCCGCTTGCAGATGGCGCTGCTCGGGGGTGTTGTGGTGTAGGGGCTCGGCTGTCCTGTGGGGGCTCCGGGCCCCCGAGTGTAGATTTTGCTGCTTTTTTTTTTAAATAAAAAAATGCCCCGAGCCCGCTCTGCCATGGCGCTGCTCAGGGTTAGGGTCCTGGTGTCCTGATGTCCTGGGGCTCCGGGCCCCTGGGTGCAGAGTTCTTTTTTTTTTTCTTCATAAAATGCCCCCCGAGCCCGCTTGTGTCTTTAGAAGGTAAAGCTTTCCTCTTCAAAGGGCTTTCTTTTGAACGTTCCGCCGCCTCTTGTACCTCGACGCCGTCCGGGCATAACGTGGGGGTGCCTGTAAAGAAAAAATAATACCCAGCCTTAGTCATCTTGCTGAGGAGTCCCCCTATACACCCTCAGGGTCAGGACTCGGGCCTACCCTTCCAACTCCCCAGCGTCTTAGACAGTTTAAATAACAGGGGTCTTTTTATTTACATGTGGGAACTGAAGTGTTTTGCACACTGTTCAGAGCTCCTTGAGCCTCGAGGTACACCATAAGATCTTCAAAAACTTGTTGTAGGTCGGGATCATAAGCTGTAAAAGTATACATACATGAGACCCACATTAGAAAAAAAAGGGAACTTCTGAGAGATTGGTGTACAAAACTACATAGAACTACACAACTCAATATATATATATACCTGGCTGAGGGGTTGTCAAGTCTACGTCGTTGCCAGTTATTACATGGGTGTCCAGCGCAGGGGGTATATTGGTAGCGGCTGCTTTTGCAGAGTCTTGCATCTGTATTAAAACAACAACAAAAAAACAAAAAAGAAAGCATCGGTTTTAAAAGCGCCTTTCTTAAACACACGTATCACAACTTCAAGCAGTTCAGGTATACATTTTACAAGGGTGGCTGGCGGGTGCAACAACACAGATTTTTTTAAAAAGCGTTGCATGTGCTGCGCTAAAACATATGTTTAAAAAAGGGGTGACTGTACAGCGCAAAAGCATGTGTTGTAATAGTTATGCACCTTGGGGATAGCGTTATCAGACATTTAAAATAAATAGAAACACCCTGCTACATATCCTGTAATTCTGGCTAAATGCCTTAATGTACAACCAACATCCTACCTTGCAACCACTGCGCATATGTGTTTGGAACTCTTTTGTAACATATACATACCACTTTTCTCTTGTAACACCCTGCTTGCGCCCTCTTACATTTGGCAGGCTTTTGATACTTGCGCCAGCGCCACAATTGCCTACATAGCGCTTATTCTTATGCTGGAGTGTCTGCCATTTATTGCAGTATTATACCTCCACTGATACTTCGTACGTTTTTGTAACCTGCACACATTTCACTTTTTTCCTCCATTAATGTACCGATTGCTACCTCTTGCATTTTGGTTGCTCACTATTGTCACTTTTGCAGCCTGTAATGCCCGCTTGCTACCTCATGTATTTTGTTTTGCTCACAAATGTCACTTTTACCCCGTGTAACTTATCGTCTACTTTTGTAATTTATTCACTTGTAATTTTCTGTTCCTTATGTGAAGCCTCTGACACTTTTGGGTAAAGTTTGCGCTACTCAATAAATAAATAAAAAAAAACACACACAGGGACTGTAGGGCAAGGCCTGCTCCTTCAGTGACGATCTGCTGACATCACTGGAGGGGGGCGGCCCTTACACAACAGTCCCGGAGAAGCCTCCCCGCCGCCATGCCTCCGCAGCCCCTGGGGATCCACGTGGGATCCATGGAAATGGCCTAGGACCCTACGACATCAAAGTACGACCCTGAGACCGCTGCAGACACCACAGCAGCGCACCGATGCAAGCGGGCTCTGGGATATATATATTTTTTTTAAAAGCGCCAAAAACTTACCACGCAGGGCACAGCGCCCCAGGGACCCTCGGAGCCCTCCACCCCAGAGCCCCCGAGCAGCGCCAGACTCAAACCTTCAACAACGCCTTTATTCATTTTAAATACATTTACATTACATTTCACGTCTTGTAAAAAACTTCATTGGCACCATTATTCACATTAAACATGTTGCAGCTCCTTAAACATTAACAGTTTACAAAGTACTATTTAGAATTTTCAAAACTACAGTTTTGTATACTTTAAATACCACATATACATACATCCTTGCGCCATGCTTTATTTACCTTCCTTAAACTGTCACAGGCGGCTTCAATTTGGGAGAAGTTGCTCTGGGCCATTCTTGCCTTAAGTTCCAAGGGTTGGCTCTGTGCCTCCAAGACAATCCACTCGCTCTCCAAGGGTGTTGAAGGGCTTGTTGGTGCAGAAATCCTCAAAGTGCAGCAAAAAAACAATCCAGGCCAGGTACTCCCAAAGGTTTCTTAACTTGGTTGTTGGTGAAGGAGTCCACAAGGTGCAGCAAAAAGCAATCCACGCCAGTCGCTCCCAGAGTTTTTTGAATGGGTGATTGGCAGTGTTCCTTAAGGGGGGCCTTTTATACCTGTCCATGCATGCTAATTAGAAGCCCCCACACCCTTTATGACTTGAGGGGGTTTAGAACAATGTCATGGGGGTCTTTGGACGGGAACTTTTTTTCTATCCTTGTACAGTTTATGCTGTATACATCTGTTACTTACACTCATGGCCTATCTTGGGAACAGTAGGGTTATCACTGGTGCTGGGGTGGCCATCGAAAACATATCTAAATCTTCTAGACACTTTTATAATGGGCCTCATATGTTAAAGCTGTTTGGTCCTGCTCCTGGGAAGTAGGGACCCGCGGGAACAGGCTCTTGTCCCAGCACTAAACTCATCACATGTCATCTTTCCAGCCAGAGCCATCAAGTTCGGGACTAACCTGTCATCTTTCCAGCCAGAGTCATCAAGTTTGGGACTAACCTGTCATCTTTCCTGCCAGAGCTGTCAAGTTTGGGACCAGGGGCTCTGGGGGTGTGTGAATTACACCCTAACAGTTGGCACCCTGTTTCAGTTTCTCATGGGAAGCTTTGCCTCTACACGACATCTGTCTTTTTCAACATCTCAAAGCCCAGGGAGGCTGTGGTTTATTATTTTATAACAGGCCCAAGCCTTCCTTGGAAAAGTGAACATGGTTTGTGCTTTTTAAAACATACTATGGGTTTCCCACCAACTACATTTAAAGCTCCCCTTTTACAATCAGTTACTTCTACAGAAAGATCCTTTTTTCAAACATAAAAAAAACCTCCCACACACTGGGGCTGGGGACTCAGGACTGCCCCGCAGCTGCTCAGCCTGCAGCTGTCTGCAAGCCCCAGTTTTTAAACATGCACAGACATTTCCAGCCTACAGCCACACACTTTCCCATGCACTTTTAAATATATACACAATTGCCTCATGCTTTGCAGCCATACCTGTTACTTCTTTGGGAATATCCCTACATGTCACCCCCCTTTTAAAACCAGGCCTGTTTAAGGCCACCAGCCTGCGCCCAGGCTCTGTCAAATTTAAGGCCAGAGTTTCCAGCCAGAGCTGTCAAATTTCCAGACAGAAGTTTAAGACTAGACCTGTCAAATTTCCAGACTATACCTGTCACATTTAAGGCCAGAATTTCCTGCCAGACCTGTCAAATTTGCGGCCAGCTTGAAGGAAAGGTATCACTATGTACTACTAATGTGTTTAGCCCACTGTTGTTTAATACAGTCCTGGATGGTGGCCCTATTAAACTCGGTTGCAGGAGAAGTCCACACCTTGTGCCATAGCAATACCAGGCTTACCTTAATTAAATCTGAAATATGGGCCAAGGCAAGCTCCTTATGACATACAAAGTGGAAGTAGATTTGGGAACAGCTAGCAGGTATCGCAGAAAGGTGTTTTCCCTTATTTGAATTTCCTGACAGTCTGCGACCCCCCAAATACCAGCCCCATGTATGGCAGTCGACACGCATTTAGCCTTGTATATATCGAGCAAAATGCGCACCGGCCTGCCCCCCAAATTGTTAGCAAACTGTTTCACTGCGCCAATAGCGTGAGAAAATGCTAACTTTCTTGAAGTAGCTGCTGTTGTCCAGGTGCCTTTTTTATTAAAAACAATCCCTAGATATGAGAAAGTACTAGTTAATCCTATCTTTAACTGTTCTGCAAAAGTATTACATGGTACATTATTTTTAGATGAGCAGCACATGGTAAAAGTTTCCCAATATTAATCTTTAGGCCCCTGATCCCATGTATTCTGAGAAACTTGTTAACGCTTTCTGGAGGCCTACTTGGGTTCTCGCCATTATAACCGCATCATCTGCGTACAATAGTATGGGCACAGCGACACCTTCGATTTAGGGATAATCCAGGTCTTTGTCGGTTAAATAAGCTGCCACACTGTTAATGTACAAATTAAATAGAAAGGGTGCCAGGATGCAACCCTGACGAACACCTTTCATTATTGGGAATTTAGTTGTACATTCGCCATTCTTCCCAAATCGTACCTTTGCCCCTGCCCCTCTATATAGTTCTTTAATAAAATTAAGGATATTAAGATCAATGCCGAAGCCTATTAGGGTATCGCACATGACTTCATGACTCAAACAGTCGAACGCCGAACTCAGGTTGACAAAGGTCATGAATAAATTGCCCTTTTTTGCCACCACATACTTTCCCGTTATCATAGCCAAATTTAGGCCTTGTTCAACGGTGCCTAGACCTAATTTAAAGCCATACTGGAATTTAGAAAGAATACTGGCTTTGTCAGCCCATGTCTGTAATCTATTTAATATAATTCTGCCAGCAACTTTCATCAAGGAGTCTAGTAGTGATATGGCCCTTTAAGATTTGGGATCATTTTGATCTCTAGAAATAGAAATAATCTCCCTTTTTGAAAATTGGCACCACAATCACCTCCTGCCAAGATGATGGGAATCCTTTATTGTTACAACTATTAAGCACATTGGTCAAGAGGGGTGCCCATAGGTAATATTAGCCTTGTAAAAATCTATTGGAATCCATCCGGGCCAGGTGCTTTACTAGAAGAACTTTCTGAAATTGCTAGTTCCACTTCCGGTAAGGAAAAGACGAATTCCAAAGGAAAGAATCCCGAAATGTCAGGCTCAACATTAATTGTATAACCTAGGTACTCTGAGCTCACTAAATCATCCTTTTTATATAGCTCAGTAAAATAATTTACCCATACATTCTCCTCTATGGCAATCTCTATTGAGTCAGATTTTCTTTCTACAAAAAAGGGGGCATTTACGGCCTTCCAAAAGGCGGTGTTATCTCTCAAAGAGCAGGCCTTATGTAGGGCTTCCCACGCAGCCTCTTTCAGTTCTTTTTTCCTCTTTTTCAATGCAGATTTATAAAGTGCCCTGGCAGACCTTGTATCATGAGTATTTTTAGGTACTTTTTTAAGAGTTTGCTTTAAAAAAGAGTGCGCTTTACTGCACTCAGAGTCAAACCAGCCCTCGGCCTTATGTCTCTCGCCTTCCCGTATCTTGCCTGTTAATTTACTGCAGATCTGGTCAGTAATCTTTTGGAAAGCTACTATGACCAGACATGGGTCAGAGTTTTCCGCAAAAGACAGGTCATAAAATCATTTAACTGATCTACTATTAAAGTATGCAGGAAGTTGGTAGGGTTCACCTTTTTCCATTTTATTGAATAACCATTAACTCCGGCCAGGGTAATCCTGTGACGATATACATTTTCAGCCACATTGGTATTCTGACTACAACTCTGATCAAAGTTAAAGGTTGAGCTAATCGGAAAATGATCGCTCAGTGCAATGTCCTCTGTATTAAAACACAGGACACTAAGATGATAGCTTGTAGAGACCAATGTAAAGTCAATCACCGACCGGAGACCCCGTCCAGTAAATGTGGATTGAAAAACAACCTGAGGGTTGCAAAGCTCATTTGCAAATCCCAGGTCCCACTCATATAGTAAATTATTGAGTAAATTCCCAGTCGTGCTGTGCTCAAAGTGGGTGCAGGGATCCCCCTTAAGATTAACCAACCCGCACGTGTCTGAGTCACTATGGGGACATAGGTGACAATTAAAGTCACCCGTCAGTATAACACACTTCTCCAATTTCCCAGATTCTGTTTGATTATGTAAAGTGTTATTTAGTTCTTCAAGAACCTTATTTAAATCGACCTTTGGGATGTTGTTGTAGAAATTAATCAGAAGAATATGCTGGTTTCCTCCCACTTTGAGTGAAAGTAGCTGGTAATAATTCCCCCCTGTATTTAGTATTGTAACCGGTGTGTTAGCAGTGTTTGATATAATAGTACAAAGCCCACCTGAGCTCCTACCCCTACTAGTCTGCTTGGCTGCAGAAAAAAGGTGCGATAGCCATTTATGTGTGTCTCAAACTGATCCCAACATTCCTGCATGCAGATGACATTAAAATTATCTATAAATGCCAGAAATGTAGGGTCCCTAATTTTATTTGACAAGCCCGCTATATTCCAAGATAACAGTGCAAATTTTCCCCTTGATTCAGCCATTTCGCTCAATGGGTCAGCTGAATTACAATTAGAGGTGCCATTATTCTGTAATACGGGGTCTGAGCACTCTCCTAATTCCCCCAGCGCATCATTAATGGCCTTAAGTAGATCAGCCCCACTTTCTACCCTTTCTACACCTCCTTGGGTGGGTTTGATCTCAGTACCATCATTTTCGTCTCTCCCCTTTTTCGATGTGCAATCGATGATGGAACTATCAACACCATGGGTACCCCTTTTCGCAGATGTTATGTTTGTAATATGTTGGACAATAGGGTTAAGTTTGCTTTGCCCCTCCCTATGCTCTTCAAGTTCTCAGTGGTCAATACCAGTCAATCTACCATCTCTAGACAGCTGTACCTATTAACAGTAGGGATCCCTCTCCAGCTATCCATATATCCTTGGTCCCTATTAAAGTTTCCTCCCCAGTCTTGTTGTCCTACTCTGGCCCAATTTACCACACAATCGGCATCAAGACGAATCCTTGGTGGATAAAAATATGAGAGTCGTCTATTTTCTATACCTGCTCTACTGTTTTGCGTTCTCCATGTAGTTGACCTTGCGTGGGTCCTCAAAGTTGATCAGCACACAGTCCCCTTGGGATGTTTTCCTGTCGTGCCCTACCCAGGGCACCCTACGTACCATTAAAATCTTGCTAGACATGTGTGGTGGTAGGGGTCGATTAGTATTAAGCCAATGAGAAACTTTGTTCTTCAATGACCAACTCGGCTCCTCTAAGAGTTCTTCAAGTTCCGGAACCCCAGTCATAACAACTACGTAAGGACTCGCCTCAGGGGGCAAATTTACAACAGATCTACCATCTGCAGCCCCCCTTGTCCAATTTCTTTTAGGATGTGAGGCAGGGGCCTTAGGTAAATTCTCCTCCCGCCTAGGCTGCTGATTTGGGCCTGGGAGTCTATCTGCGGATATCTTCGCTGGTTGCTGAGTTGAGCCTGGGAGTCTATCTGCGGATATCTTCACTGGTACGATTATGGAGTTTAGGATTACTTTTTGATCTATTGTCGGGGGCTTTTTAGTTGGTAAGCCTACTTGTCCAGTGTTAGATGGTTTATTACATACTACATTTTTTGGCCCATGGTTGGGTAAGTTTCTAGTAAATTGATCAAGTTCAGCAAGATGCTTTTCAATATGCATTAATCTTGTATCTAATGGAGAAAGAAATGTTTTAAGTAGCTTCCCCATTTTTACTAGGATTTGGCTTTCAGCATCGTCAATACTTTCCCCATCCATACTTACGGAAGCCTTTGCACTGTTGGAATCCAAAACCTCCTTTACTGAATCTATTTATAATTGTTCACACCCTTTCTGTGAAACTTGCTCATGTACCTCCCCTTGCTTACTAATTATGTCACAAGTACCTCTGGTTTTTGGCACTTTAGGTTTTCTACCCGCTGGGATGGTCGTATTAACACGTTTCCTTTTCGGTATAGCACCCTCCCTCCTTTTCCCTAACTGCCTGGTACTTATTTCATCCTGCGTACTGTCCAGAATAAGTTCCGGAGTCCTCTCTAATGACAAAATTGATTGTGAATCTGATGGGAATTGTAAGTTTGACTGGTCTGCCACAATCGGCAAACTATGCGCATCCGCATGAACCTCTATTGTAACTATTCCCTTGGAATGCTCAGGAGTACGGGCAGACGCAAAGTGACCCATAGATGACCTTTTCGCCAACGCAAGATCTTGGGACACTCTGTGTTCCATTAGGCTAATTCCTTGATCTATGACCGAGTTAGCCCTTATTATAAAGTTGTCTAAAGTGCCTGTTAGCTGTGCCCCCCACCGCAGCGGTTTTACTCCTACTTCTTGTGTGGTCATGATAAAAGATACAAGGTGTATATCCACAATCTAAGTCTATTTCCAATGAAGAATAATAATAAAAAGGAAGTAAACATACATATAAGTCACACTGCAGCAGAAGTAAGAGGGGGGCCCGGTCCGGTCTTAATCGGTCTTTAACAGGATTAAACGGGCCCCCCTTGGCCCGGGCTTAGCCCGGCTTACGCCCGCGCTCGTCCCGCGAACGCGTGAGTGGGCGTAACTAAATAGGGAGGTAGGGCGGCAAGAGGAGCCAGGTGCGGCCGGTCACTCGCTGCTAGGAACCCTGGTCCTCGCAGTCCAGCCGTTCCGGTGTTCAGCCCCAAATCGGCGTGAAAAACCGCGTTCTGAAGGTGGCAGTTGAGCAAGAGTTGTGGCAGCAAGCGTCTTCAAGTCCGAGCGGCTCCCGCGAAGCGTGGGCCGCGATGCGCTTTCAAGTGCAGGGAGGTGGGGCGGGAAGAGGACCCAGGTGCGGCCGGTCAGTCGCCGCTAGGAACCCTGGTCCTCGCATTCCCGCCGGTACGGTGTTCAGCCCCAAATTGGCGTGGAAAACCACATTCTGAAGGTGGCAGGTGAGCAAGAGTTGTGGCAGCAAGCGTCTTCAAGTCCGAGCGCCTCCCGCGAAGCGGGGGCCGCGAGGCGCTTTCAAGTGCAGGGAGGTGGGGCGGGAAGAGGACCCAGGTGCGGCTGGTCACTCGCCGCTAGGAACCCTGGTCCTCGCAGTCCCGCCGGTCCGGTGTTCAGCCCCAAATCGGCGTGGAAAACCGCGTTCTGAAGGTGGCAGGTGAGCAAGAGTTGTGGCAGCAAGCGTCTTCAAGTCTGAGCGGCCCCCGCGAAGCGGGGCGCGAGGGGCTTTCAAGTGCAGGGAGGTGGTGCGGGAAGAGGACCCAGGTGCGGCTGGTCACTCGCCACTAGGAACCCTGGTCCTCGCAGTCCTGCCAGTCCGGGTTCAGCCCCAAATCTGCGTGGAAAACCGCGTTCTGAAGGTGGCAGGTGAGCAAGAGTTGTGGTAGCAATCGTCTTCAAGTCCGAGCGACAACTCAATACTACATTCTGATAGCTGTCATCCTCCGAGCTTTAGATGGAGAATTCGCAAAATTCGCCCATGCTTACTCACTAACACACACAAATACACACTCATCCACCCATACGGTCCTGCACATATGCTGTCTTCAAAACACATACAAACACTGAGTCAGTCATTGATGCATCTATATGCTAAGTAACACCCCCACCAAACCATACAGACACTCATACTGATACTAAAAAACACATCTAATAACGCATATACACACACATGTAGCTACTCACCAACCCATGCAGCCACTTATACACAAAGTGAAACACTGAAACAAACATTTAAATATTTAAACAATACTCGCTAATATATGTATTCACTAAGATACACTTAATAAGCCAGTTAACCAAATAATTTTTTTTTTTAAACATCCATTAAGACACTTATTTAAACATTTATTCTTCCATCGACCTTTACATATACATATATAAAACATATTTTTTTTTCAGAAAGACACACATTCACTGGATGGTGTCATCAGTGATGTCATGAGTGATGTCACTGACCATGTCATGAGTGATGTAATAATGTGACGTCATCAGCAGTGCATTGCAGGCGCGCAAGTTATAGTGAGTCCAACTAACTATAACGTTGGAATTTCAATGGTTTTATGTCAGTAAAATTTCCAGCTAACTATAAATTGTGTCAAACCTATGGTTTTTTCAGTGAATTTAATAGGTTTTTTAAATGCTAATTCCTAACTATAACTGTTGTGAAACCTATGTTTTTTTCAGTTAATATATATATAGATCACCACTTGCAGGATTTTGTCACCACTCTCCCTGCCTACATTAAAGACTCAACGGAATTTCTGAGAAACATCAACCACTGTGTTTGGTCAGCTGACTATTTATTAATGACTATGGACATTGCTAGTCTCTATACTAGTATTTCACACTCAGATGGCCTAAAAGCTATAAAGTTCTATTTGGACAAAAGACCTGTGGAACTGTATAAGCATAATTCCATGTTAACAACTATGGTAGAACGTTGTCTCAACAACAATTTTTTTCTTTTTGACAACAAGGTCTACAAACAGCTGAGGGGTGTGGCCATGGGGGCATGTTTCTCCCCCAGTTACGCGGGGCTCCACGTGGGCTGGTTGGAGGAACATGTCCTCAGGGTTGAACACTCGGAAGCCTGGAATAATAACATTGTGAAATATATGAGATATATAGACGATATATTCATCATTTGGAGAGGCAGCATGGAGGATGCAAAGCATTTTGTCGAAACCATTAATGCAAATAATTCTAACCTAGTATTTACTGCTGAAATCAGTAGGAACAGAATCAGTTTCTTGGATGTGTTGGTAGAAATAGTGAATGACACTCTCACTACGAGCCTTTTTAGAAAGAGCACGGCAGGCAATACCATCCTGCATGCACAAAGTTTCCACCCACAACACACCATCAGGGCAATCCCCTATGGGGAATTCCTTAGAATTCATAGAACTTGCAGCACGGTGGAGCTTCGAGACCAGCACCAAAATGAAGCTAAGAAACGGTTAGAAGCTAGGGGCTATAAAACCAGTGCCTTAAATAAAGCAATGATTAAAGCTAACAATCTAGACCGGCACATTTTGTTGGAAGCCTCTACCCCGGATCCCCAAGTGGTTAACCCAATAAAGAGTAGCAATGACATCAGACTAATTACAAGCTATAGTCTCCAAGCGCGCCAAATCTCTAGTTTGGTAAGAAATCAGTGGCCTGTAATTCTAACTGATCCCGTACTAAAGGATATTTTACCAAACAAACCCACAGTGACATATAAAAGGGCATTCAGCATGCGCAATGAACTGGTTTCCAGTTCTCCAGAGACATTAAAAAATGACGACTGGTTGTCACCCCGTAAGGGTTTCTTCCGGTGCATCTCATGCCGTGCATGCCATTTTGGCATTAACACTAGATCTTATTTGACCCCCTTTGACTCCAAACCTATCACCATTAAAGCCCACTATACCTGCAGAACAGAACTAGCGGTATACATATTAACTTGCACTTGCAACTTGAGATACGTTGGGAGCACTAAATTGCCTGTGTACCAACGCATTCTCCAACATCTCAGGGCTAGAGTGAATTGTGACCAGAGCTACCCGGTAGCCCGGCACTTTGACCAGCATCACAATAGGAACTTAGCTCATCTCAAATACTTTGTGATAGATGCCGTGAAAACATCCAAAAAGGGTGGCGATTATGAGAAAAAACTAAGGCAGTTGGAGTCAATGTACATTGTCAGACTAAACAGCAAAATCCCTGGAGGTCTGAACATGGGGGAAGATCTAAGTAATTTTCTTTAAATGTGCCATATGTTATCAATATCTAACTTGTGGTTTTAGGTATCAATTAATAGAACTTTAGATACGAGTAGTCAGTAACTCCCCATGAAACACCAGCAATCAAATCTGTAAGCTCCTGAGCCACTTTGTTAAACTAAAAAGCAAATTAGGATGTGACCTAACATCCTAAGAATGAGGTTTTTAAACACTATAGATTTGTTGTAGAAAGATTGATTTCTAATGTTTCTTTACTTATTTTTGATTCATCCCTTCACTACCCGAGTTGTCTAAACCAAACTGGTTATGGACACTTATTCACTCCTTCACCATTATTATCATTATTTGTTTGTTTCTATTAGGAACAATGGACTGTGACTTCTGTGAGAAATGGGTACAATATAAAACAATTGGAAAAATCCTATAAATATATATAAAGGGCACGCAAGCATTTGTGCATATATGAATCATGTCAATCATCCAATATCAGGGATTTAATCGGATAACTTTTGACCGACAAATTTGATCAAGCACATGATTTTTCCACTCAATATTGTTTGTTGTTGATTTTTGATGATCATTTCTGTCAACATTGCGCATTTGCACAGAAAATACTCAATTAGCGTATTTGCACAGTGAATATTCAGATAGCGTATTTGCACGAAACGTATAACATTGCACTTTGCCACTTTATTGTGGATTAGCAAAATTTGCACGTTCATAGTATGCCTTTGCACTTTATATTGTTGACAGTCATAAATAACGGATCACCTGTATACCATCTTTACAAGGAAAAAAACATATTGTATGAGTAATATTTTAAACCAGTATTTGTACTTGTGGATAATCGTATGCATTACTAGTGTGCTTGACAATATTTTGACTAGGCAAATATGGCCCCCACACACGATGTTATTATGTGGCCTATGATGATTTAAGTCCTTTTATTGTGTCAATGAATTGCATTTGGGCGCGCTTTTCCAAAGTGGCATTGTACTATTTAAATGTAAGCCAGTCCACATTACCGCCAACAGTGAGCAAGGGCGTTCACGCCCGAAACACGTCTGTTCGACGTTCTTTTTTGCACCCCTGCACTTTATGCTCGAAAAAATAAAATAAGAACAACTCGAAGACTGCCTTTGGACTTTTGATTTGGTGTCTGCGTACTGGGGAACGTGCATTGGACGTTTTGTTGCATGGTAACCGGTTGGAGGAGTATATATACATATATATATATATATATATATTCACTGAAAAAACCATAGGTTATAGACCATATATAGTTAGCATTTACAAAACCTTATTTTACTCGCACAAAACCATTGAAATTCGCATATATAGTTAGTTGCACTAACTATATATCGCGCACCCGCAATCCACTGCTGATCATGTCACATATTACATCATTCATGACATGGTCAGAGACATCACTGATGACATCACTGATGACATCTCAAATGACATCACTGATGACATCACTGATCACATCTCAAATGAAATCACTGATGACATCACTGATGACATCTCATTTGACATTACTGATCACATCACTGATGACATCATTCATGTGATAATACGATGAACCTCTTCAGACTCTAATATAACCTTAGATACACTCAGTGTAAACAGACACTAACAGACTGTCACTCATCCATGGAGTTACTCACACACCTAGTCAGTCATGCAAAGAATCAATCATACCTCCATTTCCTCAACTATACAGTTATACACACCTTACTTATTCAAACATATACTAACACATATTTACTCTCTTATACAATCCCTGATACAAGTTCACAATGATCCATACAGCCACTCACACATTCACTGGCTCTTATGCACAGTTATTTATATATGTCAACTCTCACATGTACTGTGTTTTACATATGTACTTACTTTGACATGTAGGACTAAGATATCCATTCACTCACCAATACACTCATGCACACAGTCAACCGCCCATACAGCTGTTTCCACATGCACTTTTGAAGCCATACATCTAGTGAATCAACTGCTCACACATCTATGCACAGAGTCATACACCTCCCAGCCACCCACACACACACTCAGTCTCCCATACAAATACTTTGGCAACCAATCAATAACCCATATAGTTACTCATATAGCTACTGATCAACACATGCAGCAGTTTACAGAACAACAGACATAATGATACACAAATTAAGACAGTTTAGTCACTAACCCATGCACTCAGTGAGACACATTTAATCACTCACTCATACAGTCAGTCATGCACCTACTAAATCCTTCATCCAGACACTTATACATCCACTCATTTTTCAACATGTAAGACCTATTTTAACTTTACAGAAACATACAGTCACTGGATGTTGTCATCAGTGATGTCATTTGAGATGTCATCAGTGATGTCATCAGTGATGTCACTGACCATGTCATGAATGATGTAATATGTGACATGATCAGCAGTGGATTGCGGGTGCGCGATATATAGTTAGTGCAACTAACTATATATGTGAATTTCAATGGTTTTGTGCGAGTAAAATAAGGTTTTGTAAATGCTAATTCCTAACTATATATGGTCTATAACCTATGGTTTTTTCAGTGAATTTTCAAGGTTTTGTACATGCTAATTCCTTACTATATATGGTCTATAACCTATGGTTTTTTCAGTGAATTTCAATGGTTTTTTAATAGCAAATATCAAAAGCTGTAAAATGTATTCTTCTTTTAAAGGAAAAATATATTTTATATGTATTTAATATAATTTTTTTATGTATATAAATTTTTTGAGGGAACAAATTTATCAACTATCATGCTGAAGAAGAGTGTGGGGAAAAAAAACCAAAGAGGAGGACTAAGAGGAAAGAACAATCAGTTCAAAAATACAATTGCTTTAAAGCATGAAGTGCTTTTCCACACATTTACATTTAAATAACCCATATTAGAACATACAAAATATCTACAGAGGAGACGGTGTACATTGAATTTTAGACTCTTCATTGGTACCTACATGTTGGTACTTACATCACCCACACAACACAACAGCTCTATTCAGAGCTACCCTACCTCAAAGCACTCTAAAATAATATTTTACTATTTCCCTTGGTTTTCCCCTTGTTACGCTTTCCGGAACGCTACCCGGTGCGCGGAACGGGCGCTAACCGTGCGAAAATTTGAAAAAAAAAGGTTTTGTTTTTTTACATATATGGGCCTTCTCAGCCACCCTCAGAAAACCTAGGGGGTCAGGATATGTCTCCCGTGCCACCTTATACCCATTCCCAACATTGTTTATCCTCCATCTAGTGTCTAAATTTGTCCGAAACACAAGATGGCAGACTCCCGTTACGCTACCGGTGAGCTACCCGGTTCGCGTACCGGGTAGCGCTTCCACCGCGAAAAATCGAAAAAATTATTATTTTATTTTTTTGCCCCGCGGGGCCCTTTAATAGCCCCCACATCAACCCTAGGGGGTCAGGAGGGGTCTACCTTGCCCCTTTCATTTATTTCCCCCTTCGTTTATTTCCACCTCTTGCCTCTCGATCCTACCGAGAGACAAGATGGCGGCCGCTCCAGACTGTTTAGAATGTTGAGAGTCACCGGAGAGCCAATCCGCTTCTCCTCGCGAAGTTCCGTTACGCGTCTGGTACGCGAACGGGGGCGCTAACCGGGACACTGTCACAGATATATATATATTTTTGAACGTTAATTTCTCAAAATCCACTGGAGCACATATCTTGAGACCTAGCAAAGGCACATCGGGCAAACAGTCTCTACAATTTTGCCAAGTTTCATAGAAATCCATTCAGCCGTTCGAGCTAAAAGTGAGTCAATCAATCAATCAATCAGTGACATTTATAGAGCCGTTGGGTCTCAAGGCGCTTAGGGGGGGGGGGGTGCCGTTACTGCTCGAACAGCCAGGTCTTGAGCTTCTTCCTGAAGGAGAGGTGGTCTTGGGTCAGGCGCAGGTCGGCCGGGAGGGAGTACCAGGTCTTGGCGGCCAGGTAGGAGAAGGACCTTCCTCCTGTTGTTGCTCTACGGATGCGTGGGACGGTGGCGAGAGCGCGGCTGGCTGAGCGGAGGTGACGTTTGGGAGCGTAGAAGTTGATTCGGGTGTTGAGGTAGCTCGGGCCTTGATCGTGTAGGGCTTTGTGTGTGTGGGTGAGGAGACGGAAGGTGATTCTTTTGTTGACGGGGAGCCAATGAAGGTCTCTCAGGTGTCCGGAGATGTGGCTGTTTCGTGGGATGTCGAGGATGAGTCTGGCTGAGGCGTTCTGGATCCGCTGGAGTCTCTTCTGGAGCTTGGCGGTGGTTCCGGCGTAGAGGGCGTTGCCGTAGTCCAGTCGGCTGGTGACGAGGGCCTGGGTGACGGTCTTCCTGGTCTCCGTGGGGATCCACCAGAAGATCTTCCGTAGCATGCGCAGGATGTTGAAGCACGCTGAGGAGACGGCGTTGACTTGCCTGGTCATGGAGAGGGAGGAGTCCAGGATGAAGCCCAGGTTGCATGCGTGGTTTGTCGGTTTGGGTGCGGTGCCCAGGGCGGGGGGCCACCAGGAGTCGTCCCAGGCGGTGGGTGTGGAGCCCAGGATGAGGACCTCCGTCTTGTCTGAGTTCAGTTTCAGGCGGCTGGTTGTCATCCACTCGGCTACCTCCTTCATCCCTTCGTGCAGGTTGGCTCTGGCGGCGGCGGGGTCGTTGGTCAGGGAGAGGATCAGCTGGGTGTCGTCGGCGTAGGAGATTATGTTGAGGTTGTGTTGGCGTGCGATGGCCGCGAGGGGGCTCATGTAGACGTTGAAGAGGGTAGGGCTCAGCGAGGATCCTTGAGGGACGCCGCAGATGACTTCGGTGGCCTCTGACTTGTACGGTGGCAGGCGGACTCTCTGTGTTCTTCCGTCGAGGAAGGAGACGATCCATTCCAGTGCCTTCTCCTGGACTCCGACGTTGCTGAGGGGCTGCACTAGGGTGCGGTGGCAGACGGTGTCGAAGGCCGCGGAGAGGTCTAGGAGGATGAGGGCCGCTGTTTCTCCGTTGTCCATCAGGGCTCGGATGTCGTCGGTGGCGGCGATGAGGGCGGTCTCGGTGCTGTGGTTGGCTCGGAAGCCGGACTGCGAGGGGTCGAGGGATCCGTTGGTCTCGAGGAAGGCGGCCAGCTGTTTGTTGACGGTCTTCTCGATGACTTTGGCTGGAAACGGGAGTAGCGAGATGGGGCGGTAGTTCTTGAGTTCGGTGGGGTCTGCTGTAGGTTTCTTGAGTAGAGCGCTGAGTTCGGCGTGCTTCCAGCTCTCGGGGAAGGTGGCGGTGTCGAAGGAGGTGTTGATAATGTCCCGCAGGTGGGGTGCGATGACAGCGTCAGCCTTGTTGAAGACGTGGTGAGGGCAGGGGTCAGTCGGAGATCCGGAGTGGACGGAGTTCATCATGCGGACGGTGTCATCGGTGCTGATCGCAGTCCAGGCTTGGATGGTGGTGGTGGGCGGCGTTGCTGTGGTTGTGGCGTGCGTCGGATGGGTGCTGAAGCTGTTGTGTATGTCCGCGATCTTGTTGTGGAAGTAGGAGGCGAGGGAGTTGCAGAGGTCTTGCAATGGGGTGATGTCGTTGTTTCCGGCTTTGGGGTTGGAGAGCTCTTTCACGATGTTGAAGAGTTCCTTGCAGTTGTGTGCGTTGTTGTCCAGTCGTTCCTTGAATGCAGTTTTCTTGGCGGTGCGGATCAGTTGGTGGTGCTTCCGGGTGGCGAGTTTGAGGGCGGTCATGTTGTCCGGTGTAGGTTCCTTTCTCCAGACTTTCTCGAGGGCTCGGCAGTTCTTCTTGGAGCTCTTGAGTTCGTCGGTGAACCATGGGGCTTTCTTGCTGCCGGGTCTGCTGGGCGGGGTCCTCAGAGGGGCGAGTTCGTCCGCGCAGTTGCTGATCCACTTCGTGAGGTTGTCGGCGGCCTGGCTGGGGTTCGCTGAGCTGGCAGGGGGGTGCTGGCTCAGGAAAGCGGCGAGCTGGTCGGCTGTGATCTTGTTCCAGTTTCTTCGGGCAACCTGTTGCTGGTGGTGGTGGATCGTCGTTCTTCTGAAGGTGAAGTGGACGCAGCTGTGGTCTGTCCAGTGGAGTTCCGTGGCGTGGCTGAAGGCGATGTCTTTGCTGGATGAGAAGACGGCGTCGAGTGTGTGTCCGGCGAGGTGGGTGGGGGTGTTCACCAGTGTCCACTGTCCGCATGTAATAAGGTATTACCCGCAGCACTGAAGAAGATTTTATGACTGAAAGTGTGTGCATGAGAGAGCGCTTTGTTGAAAGAGGATACCAATCTTCTATCATAGATGCTGCACTGAAAAAAGCTAGTGAAGTCAGCCATCAATCCCTGTTAGCTACTAGCGAAAACCTAAAAAACTGCAAACACCAAAGAGGTAGTGAGGTTTATTTCAACCTATCATTCCAGATCATGGCAAGTATTTAATACCTTTAAACGCCACTGGAATGTCCTTAGGACGGAACCTACCTTGAGTGAATTTCTGAGTGAGAATCCCATGATGACTTATAGGAAAGCACATTCCCTGAAGGACAAGTTGAGTAAAAATGAGGTGAGCATGAATACAACTAAATTAAGTGACATCAAAGGCTTTTAAACTTGCATGAAATGTAAGGCCTGCAGGTATAGCCATAACATCAAAAGAGTCTTCTTTCCTGTTGAAGCAGTTGAAAAACCAATTAATAAACATCTAACATGCCTGTCTGAATATTGCGTGTACGTTTTGACGTGCCCTTGTGCTAGGAAGTACGTAGGGAGCACGATGTTCCCTGCAAAGAAACGTGTCCTTGAACACATGAGATCTATTGATAATAAAGATCAAACCTCACCCATCGCACGTCATTTCGAGGAACAACACAAAAGCAATAGGAATTTGCTTAAGTTCTTCGTAATTGACAAGCTCCCTGCCATGAAAAGAGGTGGTGATAAAATCCGCAAGCTTAGACAAATGGAGAACAGGTACATCATTGAGCTCGACACCCTGATGCCCAGAGGTTTAAATTCGGAGGAAGAAATGAAATGGCATCTAGGTGATTAGTTTAAGGTTGCATTTTGTATGTGCTATTAAATGTTTCTGTTTCAGTAATTAAGCTGTTGATGGAATTGGGACTGTAACATGTTTTGGGCTCATGGTCTACACAGTGCCTACTGCTGTTTTTAATGAACTAGTAATTTTATTTTGTTTCACCACTTTAATTCACCTAGTTGGTAACTCATAGCTAATTTATTAGTTCCTAGTAATGCTTGACAAGGATTTTGATTGGCACTTTTCTTTTGTGTTTCACCTATAGGTACTGATTATGTTATGATGCACATAAATAATAATAATACAGAAGCTTATTAAGCGCGAACAGCTACCTCTGGGGAGGTGTCCCGGCGCTAGCGAGTCCTACAGCAAGAGTGAGAAGACAGGCGGGAGAAGGGTTATTGCATAAAAAACCAGGTTTTTAGGAGTTTCCTAAAGCTGGCTTCTGACGTGGCGGATTGGATGGCAGGGGGCAGAGTATTCCAAAGTTTCGCCGTGCCGGCTGAGAAGGACCTGCCTCCAAGTCTAGCTTTCCTCACGCGTGGTACAATTAGCTTGAGCAGGGAGTTTGAGCGCAGCTCTCGTTTTTGGTGGTAGCGAGGGAGTCGGAGTTTTAGATAATTGGGACACGATCCTTTTAGCGCTCTGAAAGCCAGGGTAAGCACTTTGAACTTAATTCTGCTTGCCACTGGCAGCCAATGCAGCTCGTGCAGATGCGGAGAGATGTGCTGCCTAAAAGGGACACGTTTTATCAATCTCGCAGCCGCATTCTGCACGATCTGTAAGCGTTGCACCGCATATTTAGGTAGACCAAGATAGAGGCCATTAGAATAATCGAGTCGAGATGTGATTGTTGCGTGAACCACCGTTTTTCGACATTCGACTGGTAGCAGAGGCAGAATTTTCCGCAAATTTTTGAGTTTATGCAGGCAGCCAGCGGTAAGCTGTTGTATATGCGGCAAGAAAGACAAGTTCTCATCCCATTTTACTCCTAGATTTTTAGCCTGGGTGCTGGGAGATGGGGCAGGGCCCATTTCCGTTGGCCACCACAGATCCGGAGGGGGATGTTTGAGATTTCCGAAGAATAACACCTCCGTTTTGCTCGCGTTCAATTTGAGCTTGTTAGTGTTCATCCATTTGGCCACGTCTTGAAGACAGCCCCTGATATTGCTGAAGGCTGCCTCGGACGTGTCTGTATATGGGAAGACTAATTGAGTGTCGTCCGCATAGGATATTGCCTTGACCCCCCATTTGGCAATCAAGATGAAAAGCGGGGCCAAATAGACATTGAACAGCAGGGGGCTGAGTGCCGACCCCTGTGGGACGCCACACCAGAGATTTTTTGGTCTAGAGGAGAAGGGGCCTAAGGCCACTTTCTGGGAGCGATTAGTGAGATAGGAGAGTAGCCAGTTGAGTGCTTTGTCTCCAAGGCCTATGTCCTTAAGACGGGTCAGTAGTCTGCTGTGATCTACAGTATCAAAAGCAGCTGATAGATCCAGGAGCACCAGCATAGCTGATGCCCCTGAATCTAGGGACCACCTGATAGACTCTGCAACCTCAATGAGGGCCGTCTCGGTACTGAAGCCGGCCCTAGAGCCTGACTGAGTTTCATGTAAGGCGCCGCTATCTTCAATAAAGTTTTTTAGCTGCCTCTGAATCATTTTTTCAAGCATTTTGCCGGGGGCTGCAAGAAGAGAGATGGGTCGGAGATTGTTCAGATCATCCGATGCGCCTTGGGGTTTTTTTTTCAGCGGGAGAAGAGTGGCCGGTTTCCAGCAGTCCGGAAACGTGCCCGTAACAATGGACATGTTCCATATGTGTAAGAGGGGAGCTGCGATTGCTTCAGACATTAATTTCCACAGTTTAGGTGGACAGGGATCATCCGGGGCTCCCGATTTACATTTTTGTATTTCTTTTACTGCCTCAGAGAAGGTAATAGGCTGAAATTGATTTAAGGGGGTAGTGGGACATTCAGAAATTCTTAGCTCATCCATTAATGTCGGCTCGGGGTCCGTAAAAGTATCATAGACTTTTAGAATTTTGGTGTCAAAAAAGTCTGAAATGGATTCGCAGAGTCTTACCGAAGGGATAATATCCGTCTCGATAGCTCTGGGTTTGAAGAAGGATTGAACAATCTTGAAAACTTCTTTACTCGATTGTTCTGCCTGTAGAATGGAGGTCTCAAAGAAGTTTTTCTTGGCTTTTTTGATAGATAAATGTAAAGCATGAAGAGCTTTTTTATAGCTGGATTTGGCTGAATCGCAATAATTTGCTCGCCACCGGCGTTCCAGTTTTTTACATTTACTTTTTTCGGCTATGAGTTCAGGGGTGAACCACGGTGCAGAGGGCGATTCTCTGCGTGATGTAACAGTGCTGGCCGGCGCTATAGAGTCCACTATTTTGCTTATCCACACGTTCAGAGATGCAGCATCGGAGTTTGCATCCGAGGTAAGGGGTAGGGGATTTGCCCGAAGTGCTGGACACAGTATGTCAGCTGTTAGATTGTCCCATTTTCTCCGCACATAGGATCATTTTCCTGTGATCTGAGATTGGGGGGGGATTGGGATTGTCATGGTGATTAAGTAGTGGTCCGTCCAGAGCAGTGGTAGCGGAGAGAAGGCTGTTGTGTTCAATATGTTGGAAAAGAAAAGATCCAGCGTATGCCCCGCTCGATGCGTGGGGCCTGTAATAGCTTGAGTTAGATTGGCCGAATGCATGGTAGAGATAAGATGAGAGGCCTGTGGGCAGTCAGGATTGTCGGCGTGAAGATTAAAATCGCCGGCTACGATAAAGTAAGAGTGGTCTAGAGAGTTTAGAACAATAAAGTCCATAAGCTCGCACAGGGCTGATGTCGGACAATCCGGGGGTCTGTAAATAACTAGGCCTATAAGAGACAGTTGGGGGGTAATTTGGAGGCAGAAGCGTAGCCCCTCAATGCTTGGGAATGTGGTGGGAGTGGAGGACAACAATGTGTATTTCTCGTTGTAGATGAAAGCCACTCCACCTCCTCGTCGGCCCTCCTTTCTATTGGAAAAACTCATTTTAAAGCCTGGCGGGATTGCTAACGAAATGGATGCCATGTTGTCTTCATTGAGCCATGTCTCTGTGAGGCACATGGCGTCCCATTGTGAGTCCGTTATGAGCAAGCATAGATCATCAGCATGCTTGGGAAGAGATCTGCAGTTAAGTAGTCCGATCCTAAGTTGGGTGGGGGGGGTGTTACGCGAAGGTTTACTAGCTTTTTTGAGAAGTGAGGTTGTTTGCGAAGAGACGATGCCTAGAGACTTATGGCAGCGTGGGCAGTAGGAAGGGAGATCCAGAGTCATCAAATTGAGCTCAGGTGACTGACAGATGGTGTCAGTATTCATAGACCGGAGCTCCGCACTGGACCAGATTATCCTTTGTTTGTGTGCAGTGGCACGGGCAGCATGGCTGGCGCTGGTCGCAGGTCGGTCGCGGACGGGCGCAGATGGGCTTGCCTTAGGCGCGCCTTTGGCGCGCAAACGGCGCTCCCGCTGCGCTCGTCCGCTGCGCTTCCTCCAGTGGCACATTTTATAGTGTGGGGAGGCGGGGGGGGCGTGGCCAGAGAGGGGGCGTGGCCTCGTTGCACGCCATCAATGGCGGCGGCCAGAGGGCGATTTGACAAGGTGAGGGAGGCGCTGCTCGTGATCAGCAGGCTCCCAGGGCAATGTCAAGAGGTCTTGAAGGTTGGTAGATTCAATTAAAATACATAGTTATTCAACACACTCAAAGGTAAAATGTTTTAAAAACGAGCAAGGAATACACCTCCCGGCTATCCGCCTCAGGAGTAGGAGTCATGCAAATGCGCTCGCATTCAGCGCTTTTAACTCGGCGGGGGGCGTGGCCAGAGAGGGGGCGTGGCCAGAGAGGGGGCGTGGCCTCGTTGCACGCCGTCAATGGCGGCGGCCAGAGGGCGATTTGACAAGGTGAGGGAGGCGCTGCTCGTGATCAGCAGGCTCCCAGGGCAATGTCAAGAGGTCTTGAAGGTTGGTAGATTCAATTAAAATACATAGTTATTCAACACACTCAAAGGTAAAATGTTTTAAAAACGAGCAAGGAATACACCTCCCGGCTATCCGCCTCAGGAGTAGGAGTCACATGAAGAAACATCCTTCTGAGACTATTATACTTGGATTGGTTCGAGTGAATGCTCTGTCTAATATATCTCACTTGGGACTTCACATACTATGCAACGTACTGTGCGATAGTCTATGCAATATAAACTCACTTGAGTAGGATTTAAACAAATATCTAAGTTAACTTTACGTTTTGATAAAGACAGTATGTACATAAGCTCACTGGGGATTGGATATATATGAGATTATTTCTCAAGTTCTATATTTGGGCAGCTCACTTGAGGTCTTATTATGTGAAATCGGATGTGTTTCATACTGAACTAATATGCTAATGGTATTGAAGAACGCAAGATTAGCGTCTCTTGGAATTATTTCCTTTGTATTATGAAATATAATATAAGTGATAGGAATGGGTTCTTTCCTGAGAAATGTTTTTGGTTTAACACAATTTGCCAAGAAAATGTATAACTTGGGCTATGTGATTAATGCATAGGTACTCCATTCTAAGATGGCCACCATGTTGAAGCTATGAGTCCTTTGTTTATTTTGCACCTTTGACGTGAAACTTTATTTATTGTTTGTTCATTGGTTCTGGAATTACCCGTGACCAAGGCGAGTTTCCTCGCCGAAACGCGTTGGGTTTGTTCCATGGCTTATCACGATGCTGCATTTTGAATAAATAATGGATTTTGGAAAAGCGCACTGTGTTGTGAACTTTTGATCCTTGGATTCTCGAGGGGAGTGCGTATAACGTAGTTGTGGACCTGCATATTGACACAGGGGAACCTTTGCCCCTGACTGCACCGCTGTCCTGGTGTCCCGGCGTTGCAAAGGATGTGGGTTTGTATATGTATATATATATATATATATATATATATATATATATATATATATATATATATATATATATATATATATATATATATCTCATCCAAATGCCCAAAAGCTTCGCAGGACGCACTCGGCAGCAAGCCTTCCTTTCGGCGTACCAATGACAGCTGGTCTCACACCCGGATTGTTTTTCATTTGCCTTACGCGTTTCGAGACATCACGTCTCTCATCAGAGGCTGCTTTCGCAAATGAGTTTCGCTTTAAGAGGCTGTGGTTGAAACCATGTTCAAACCTGACCAGCGCAGCGAGTCTGACAAAATTTGCTGGCCGAAACACTCCGAATCCTACTAAGGAAATACATGCTTTTATCATCACAAGTGAGTTGGAACCTACTAAAGGTAAAACAAGGAAGTGTTCCTCTGGACTATAATTACCAGCATGCAAATCTCATGATACACGCAACTTTAAGTGGGCGTTAACATCTATTGTGGCGCATGAATGTGAACAAATTAAAAGGAACAACTTGCCACTCATTTGCGAAAGCTGCCTCTGATGAGAGACGTGATGTCTCGAAACGCGTAAGGCAAATGAAAAACAATCCGGGTGTGAGACCAGCTGTCATTGGTACGCCGAAAGGAAGGCTTGCTGCCGAGTGCGTCCTGCGAAGCTTTTGGGCATTTGGATGAAAGAAATTACACGGCGGCCCTCGTCGTGGCAAGACGCACCATCTTGAAACCTTTAAGAGGCTGTGGTTGAAACCATGTTCAAACCTGACCAGCGCAGCGAGTCTGACAAAATTTGCTGGCCGAAACACTCCGAATCCTACTAAGGAAATACATGCTTTTATCATCACAAGTGAGTTGGAACCTACTAAAGGTAAAACAAGGAAGTGTTCCTCTGGACTATAATTACCAGCATGCAAATCTCATGATACACGCAACTTTAAGTGGGCGTTAACATCTATTGTGGCGCATGAATGTGAACAAATTAAAAGGAACAACTTGCCACTCATTTGCGAAAGCTGCCTCTGATGAGAGACGTGATGTCTCGAAACGCGTAAGGCAAATGAAAAACAATCCGGGTGTGAGACCAGCTGTCATTGGTACGCCGAAAGGAAGGCTTGCTGCCGAGTGCGTCCTGCGAAGCTTTTGGGCATTTGGATGAGAGAAATTACACGGCGGCCCTCGTCGTGGCAAGACGCACCATCTTGAAACCTTTAAGAGGCTGTGGTTGAAACCATGTTCAAACCTGACCAGCGCAGCGAGTCTGACAAAATTTGCTGGCCGAAACACTCCGAATCCTACTAAGGAAATACATGCTTTTATCATCACAAGTGAGTTGGAACCTACTAAAGGTAAAACAAGGAAGTGTTCCTCTGGACTATAATTACCAGCATGCAAATCTCATGATACACGCAACTTTAAGTGGGCGTTAACATCTATTGTGGCGCATGAATGTGAACAAATTAAAAGGAACAACTTGCCACTCATTTGCGAAAGCTGCCTCTGATGAGAGACGTGATGTCTCGAAACGCGTAAGGCAAATGAAAAACAATCCGGGTGTGAGACCAGCTGTCATTGGTACGCCGAAAGGAAGGCTTGCTGCCGAGTGCGTCCTGCGAAGCTTTTGGGCATTTGGATGAGAGAAATTACACGGCGGCCCTCGTCGTGGCAAGACGCACCATCTTGAAACCTTTAAGAGGCTGTGGTTGAAACCATGTTCAAACCTGACCAGCGCAGCGAGTCTGACAAAATTTGCTGGCCGAAACACTCCGAATCCTACTAAGGAAATACATGCTTTTATCATCACAAGTGAGTTGGAACCTACTAAAGGTAAAACAAGGAAGTGTTCCTCTGGACTATAATTACCAGCATGCAAATCTCATGATACACGCAACTTTAAGTGGGCGTTAACATCTATTGTGGCGCATGAATGTGAACAAATTAAAAGGAACAACTTGCCACTCATTTGCGAAAGCTGCCTCTGATGAGAGACGTGATGTCTCGAAACGCGTAAGGCAAATGAAAAACAATCCGGGTGTGAGACCAGCTGTCATTGGTACGCCGAAAGGAAGGCTTGCTGCCGAGTGCGTCCTGCGAAGCTTTTGGGCATTTGGATGAGAGAAATTACACGGCGGCCCTCGTCGTGGCAAGACGCACCATCTTGAAACCTTTAAGATGCTGTGGTTGAAACCATGTTCAAACCTGACCAGCGCAGCGAGTCTGACAAAATTTGCTGGCCGAAACACTCCGAATCCTACTAAGGAAATACATGCTTTTATCATCACAAGTGAGTTGGAACCTACTAAAGGTAAAACAAGGAAGTGTTCCTCTGGACTATAATTACCAGCATGCAAATCTCATGATACACGCAACTTTAAGTGGGCGTTAACATCTATTGTGGCGCATGAATGTGAACAAATTAAAAGGAACAACTTGCCACTCATTTGCGAAAGCTGCCTCTGATGAGAGACGTGATGTCTCGAAACGCGTAAGGCAAATGAAAAACAATCCGGGTGTGAGACCAGCTGTCATTGGTACGCCGAAAGGAAGGCTTGCTGCCGAGTGCGTCCTGCGAAGCTTTTGGGCATTTGGATGATATATATATATATATAACATTTCTATGGCAAAATGAAACCCCTCATTTTGTTCCTTTGCAAATTAAATGTTTTAAGTGTTAACACTTTATTCCAATCGAGATGACTTCAGGTGTGCCATACTTTTGTCATAAGTAAGACTGTTAGCGCTCTAGTTGTTCTTTAGAACACTCTGGGACATTCTGTCACTGGGCTATAGTTGGGCTACATCTGGCTGATATGTGGGCTACATTTGTTTTTTTTTGTCTCTGGTGGCCATCTTTGGGCTACAGTGGGCGACATTGGGCTACATTTGGGCTCTAACATATATATAGCCCAATGTAGCCCAATAAATATTTTTCAAAGATAATTTTCGTAAAAACCACTGGAGCATATATCTTGAGACATAGCAAAGTCACATCGGGCTACCAGTCCCTACAATTTTGCCAAGTTTTGTGGAAATCCATTCAGCCGTTCGAGCTAAAAGTGAGTCCAACCGCCCTATGGAAAACTCAATGTTAAAAACACGTTTTGGGACCCCCCTTTTTTCTCGGCCCCCGCTCGACGAAACCCCCTCCCCCAAACTTTCAGGGGACGCTCAGAAACTAAATGTGCCATTTTCCTGAGAATTTCAGCCAATTCCGTCCTTCAACGCCAAAGTTATTCAACTTAGAATTTTCAGAAATCCCTATTCAAAAAAATCCTAACTATATATACCTACTGGCGACCACCAGTAGGTAATATATAACATTTCTATGGCAAAATGAAACCCCTCATTTTGTTCCGTGCAAATTTAATGTTTTAAGTGTTAACACTTTATTCCAATCAAGATGACTTCAGGTGTGCCATACTTTTGTCATAAGTAAGACTGTTAGTGCTCTAGTTGTTTATTAGAACACTCTGGGACATTCTGTCACTGGGCTATAGTTGGGCTACATCTGGCTGATATTTGGGCTACATTTGTTTTTTTTTTGTCTCAGGTGGCCATCTTTGGGCTACATTGGGCTACATTGGGCTACATTTGGGCTCTAACATATATATAGCCCAATGTAGCCCAATATATATTTTTCAAAGTTAATTTTCGTAAAAACCACTGGAGCATATATCTTGAGACTTAGCAAAGGCACATCGGGCTACCAGTCCCTACAATTTTGCCAAGTTTTGTGGAAATCCATTCAGCCGTTCGAGCTAAAAGTGAGTTTTTCTCGGCCCCCGCTTGACGAAACCCCCCCAAACCTTCGGGGGACGCTGAGAAACAAAATGTGCCATTTTCCTGAAAATTTCAGCCAATTCCGTTGATCAACGCCAAAGCTATTCAACATAGAATTTCCAGAAATCCCTATTCAAAAAAATCCTAACTATATATACCTACTGGCGACCGCCAGGGGGTAATATATATATATATATATATATATATATATATATATATATATATATATATATATATATATATATATATATATATATATATATATATATATTACCTACTGGCGGTCGCCAGTAGGTATATATAGTTAGGATTTTTTCTCTATGGAACTTTTGAAAATTCTATGTCTAATAACTTTGGCGTTTGTGGACGGAATCGGCTGAAATTTTCAGGAAAATGGCACATTTTGTTTCCGAGCAGCCCCTGAAAATTTGGGGGGGTTTCGTCAAGGGGGGGGACGAGAAAAAAGGGGGGTCCCAAAACACGTTTTTCCCATTCATTTTTCCATAGGGCGTTTGGCCTCACTTTTAGCTCGAACGGCTGAATGGATTTGCACGAAACTTGGCAAAATTGTAGGAACTGTTAGCCCGATGTGCCTTTGCTGGGTCGCAATATATGTGCTCCAGTGGATTTTGAGAAATTAATGTTTAAAAAAACAGATATATCTGTGACAGCGTACCGGATAGCGCACCAGTTCGCGTACTTTTCGCGTAACGGAGCTTTGCGAAGCGAAGCTGATTGGCTCTCCGGTGTCTGTCAACATTCTAAACAGTTCGTAGCGGCCGCCATCTTGTCTCTCGGTAGGATCGCGAGACAAGAGGAGGCCAGAACGAAGGGGCAAATGCCCACAAGGGGGCATAGTAGATCCTCATTGACCCCCTAGGTTTGATGTGGAGGCTTTAAAAGGGCCCCGCTGTGCAAAAAAAAAAATTTTAAAAATGTTTTTTTCGTGGGGTGTGCCCGGTACGCGTACTGGAAAGCGGTCTGGGGAGCGTACTATAAGGAAACAAGAATGATTGACTTTTAACATATTGTATGTTTATCAATTGTTCGTTTTGTTGTTTTTTTTTTTTATTTACGTAGCAACATGTAGGTACCAATGCAGAGTCTATAAATTAATAAACGCCGTCTCCTTTGTAGATATCTTGCCTGTTGTTAAAGAAGTTATTGTGGTATATGGAATTCATACCATAGTCTGTCTTGAAAGCCGAAACAACATGGAGGCAGGAGATGATAAAGAGATGTTAAATACACATTGGAGATTATATAGTGGGAGAAAGGAAGTAACTATGAACAAAGTTAGTATGTAACACCAAAAAGTTGCACAGTATATTTAAAGTCTGACTTCACGTTATAATCAATTTGCTACTAGTTTACAATATACATATAAAAATAAATAATGTGTCAAACAATTTTTGAATTAAGAAATAAAAATTTATTATTCAGATTGTTCCTCAAAATTTAAAAGAAAATCTAAAATATCATGATCATTTTTTTCTTCATTTTCCAGTAGAAAATCTACTGCATCCACACATTGCACAAGTTCATTGTTTATTGTATCGTCGTAGAAATCCTGGTCAACTTCCGTCTCCTTTTGTGTTTCTGTTTCAATTTTCAAGTTATTTTCTTGTCCTTCCATTTTGAATTCTGAAAAATGAATTTTTAAAAAATATATCAGTACAGATAGGGCACTGTTGGGTTTCAGTACAGACAGGCAGTTTGGTTATTTAAACAGTGTTTTTTTCTTTGGGCAGTGTATGGTATCAAATTGGAAGTAGAAATATGAAGAAAATTATCAAATAAACTCTTAGTCAATTCTGAATTATACTATAGAAGTCTAACTCTATCCTTAACTCAGGGCCGGCGCTAGGCATGGGCAGCGTGGCCTGCCGTTCAGGACCTCGCGCTCAGCCCACCAGCATGGGGCCACGCACTGGTGATGTGTCCTTTTGTTTTCCTGGAGATCTATCATAAAGAAAGGTGTCGCCTGCAATTAAGGTCCATTGGAGGGGGGCCCCTCTTTGGGCCTCTCATGGATGGTGTCAGGAGGTATAGGGGAGGGAGAAGGAGACGCTCCCTCAATTGCAAGGAGACCATTCACAGACACTGTGGGGGGCCCATTGTCCAGCATTTTGGCGCACCCACAGTTTTAACTTTTAGACCACAATCAATTCTCACACCTATGAAGGTGTGAGAAATGCGTGTGGAGTAAAAGTTAAAACTGTGGGGGCGTCAAAATGCTGGTCAATGGGGTCCCCACAGTGTCTGTGAATGTTCTCCTTGCAAGGGGCCACTTATGTAAATTGGAGGGGGCCTCGCGCACGTTCCTTTTTAGCCCAGGGCCTCGCAAATCCTTGGACTGGCCCTGCCATAAGTAAAACAGAGAAGTCTATTTTATTCTATAAGTATTACAGAGTGATAGGATATAACTGTCAGAAAATGTTTTTCTAATTAGCTTTCAGTACAGAACATACTTCAGTTTTAAAAATAATATCTTACCTTTTATATATAACTTGAAGTTATCAGTTGATTTTTAGTTGTTATGCACTTCACGAAGTAGTAGTCAAAATGGGTGTGTTTCTCTCTCTTTGTTTATATATATTCAGGTAAATAACCAATGAAATGTCATGATATGATAGTAGAAATTGAAAGTTATATTTTAATTGGTTGTCATTTCCAACACTTCCGATATGTTTTGTGAAGTAATTTACCTCAGGGATTTTAGAGAGTTCTACATGCTAAATGGCTAAATGGTATTCCAACTATATTTGTGAAAATGGTAGGGATTGGTATGTAGTATGAGCTAATGGTTAATTGGTGAAAGTGTCTCCAGTGGTTTTTCTGTAAATTACTTTCCCACCTTTTTTGAGCGAGTGCTTGTCAGTGCGTTTCCCGGTACGCAAACTTGCAGCGTTACGGGTGTCCTCCATTTTGTGTTTTGGTAGAATTGAGATACAAGATGGAGGTTAAATAATGTTCAGAATGGGTAGATTGGGGTACTTTAAACGTATTCTGTCTCCCTAAGTTTTCTGAGGGTGGCTGAGGAGGCTCATATATGTCGAGAAAAAAAAATTGATTTTTTTCGCGTGGTTAGCTGCCGGTACGCAAACTGGGTAGCGAACCGGGAAGCGAATATAAGTGAAAATAAGAGAAAAAAGGTACATTCGAAATTTCAAAAGAGTAAACTAAGTTAAGGTAGCTCTGAAAAGAGCTTTTGGGTTCTGTGTAAGTTCTAGAAATTTATAAGTAGGAACCAATACACATTCTTAAATTTAGTATGAAAATTCTGTTCCCCTCATCTGAGAAATGCACGCCATCTCCTCTGTAGATATCTTGCATGTAGTAACGCAAGTTATTGTTGTAGATGCAGCCCATTCCATGGTCCCTCATGTAAGCTGAAACAGACTTATTTACATGCTTCCTCGATTTTTCAATTTGTGGACAAAATTGATTGGACCACCTCCATTTTTGTCTTTGGCATATATTGGAATATACCAAGGCAGTTTGAGGAAAAAGTGCCATCAATTGCTCAAAGGTGTCTTTTAGGAGCATTTCCAGACCTACCCCAGTCAAAGTGCCCAAATCGTTTCCTCCACAGTGCACTATTATGAGGTCAGGGGTTGGCAAATGTAAAAAGGTTTTCACCAATGGTATCAATTGGTGACATTTCAATCCTCTTCGACCAATCCATTTGATTTCCACATTTTGTAAATTGAGGTTGTGTACATTTCTGTTATCAGCATACCTGTGAGCCCAGTGGATGTAGCTATGTCCAAGAATCCAGACTGAAAACATGGCTAGAGGAGTTTTTGCTGCAGTCAGATGAAGTGTGGGAATGAAATGGCAGTTGAAATAGTGAAGTTTGTAATGAAAAAAACTGTGGAGTTTAAGTGCAAAAGATTCATTAGCAGTGATTGGTGTATTTCCATTGCTGAAAACAGAAAGTTAGGGTGCATGGATGTGTTCTTTGAAATATGTATTTTGAATGGTTATTTAAAAATGTTGTTATGAAAGATTGCAGTGGATTAGCAGGTGTACTGAGAGTTCAGAGTTCATTTGAAACATTGTTGTGTGAACTTGTGAACATGACAGGTCTGGCAGGCGGTAGTTGCTATGGAAAAGAGGTAGAAAGGGCAGAGGGGGGAAGGGTGTTGATTTGAAAAAAGTGAGGGAAGAGTTTTGATTGGCTGACATGAGAGATATGTGTGATGAATATCAGCGTTTCAGTGCCTTTGTTGGTTCCAGCCTCTGGAGTGCATACCTTTAATTCTGCTAAACAATAATTGGTGTGTTTCTGAGTCTGTTTTGAATTTCAAAAAGAATTTGTAAAGGTGAGTTATCGTTTATATATTTTAGATAAAGACTAGTTTGCTTTTTTGCGTAAATAAGAAAGTCAGCTGTGTATTTTTTGCGTCAAGTGTTTGCATTCTGCTTTCAAAGGCGATTTTGGATTCTTTTACCAATTTTAATTGTAGATAATGTAAAGTATTAGTACTGACAAGATGTGTATGTACATAGGAGCTGTGCTGTGTTTTCAAATTATGATCAGAAAATCGTTTTTAAGGAAAAGGCATGCTTTAAAAAATTATGAGAAATTATGTACTTGTGATGTGACTCCTGCAATGCGTCGCTTTTGCGGAACAGATATATGATGCATTTGTGTTGTTATTGTTACGGTGTATATGTAAAAAATGATGCATAAGTGTTGCACGGGCATTGTAGATACTCTCCTATGTGTGGTTAGCAATTTCAAGTCACTTCCCCCGGGTTCAAGGGCCTTGTAAATACGTCCCCATGTGTGTCTGGTCATTTGAAGTCACTTTCCTTGTAGTGCAAGGCCCTTGTAAATACGCCCCCATGTGTGCCTGGAAAATTTTCATTTTGATTGTTTGAGTTACATAGCCATGTTAAAAGTTATTGAAAAAAAGGTGCAAGTTCCTTAAAAAAACGTTTTCATGTGTATTAGGGCATTTTAAGTCTGTTTCCCATGAATGTACATGCATTATTGTTTTACATAAAAGGTTTAAAAACTTTTTTTGAAATCAAATGCATGCACACTTAGGGCCCGATGTTGGTGGTCGTTTCAGGCCATTTACCGACTGGTTACGGCCGATTTCGGCCGTTTCCGACCGGTAAATGGCCAATCGGTATGTAGGGGCCTAAATCCAAGGCCACATGTAGGTAAATCTACACTTACAGAATTGGAAAAATTATTGGTTCGGTAAAATACCGAATCGGTAATTTTACCGATTCTGTAAATTTGCTATGTAGGGGGGACTCTTCTGAGTCTCAAAGGCCTTAACGAATCGGTATTTTAGCATGAAATCCAACTTCATGGTAAAATACTGATTCCGGTGTGCATGCACATGTGTGCATGCACACCTATGTCATGTGAAAGGCAGACCTGCCCTTAGGGCAGGTATGCCTGACACATGGCACCTGTGCCTGTTTTGAGGGTGCCAGAGGGTGTCAAAGTGATACCCCCTGCACCCTTGTGAATTCTTTAATTACCGATTCGGTAAATACCGAATCGGTAATGCCTAATCATTCCTATGGGCTTCAAAGCCCATAGGAATGATTAATTGTTTGAGTTACATAGCCATGTTAAAAGAAAATTATGCATAAGTGTTGTACGGGCATTGTAAATACCCTCCTATGTGTGCTTAGCAATTTCAAGTCACTTCCCCCGGGTACAAGGGCCTTGTAAATACGTCCCCATGTGTGCCTGTAAAATTTTCATTATGATTGTTTGAGTTACATTGCCATGTTAAAAGTTATTGAAAAAAAGGTACAAGTATCTTAAAAAAACGTTTGGATGTGTATTAGGGCATTTTAAGTCAGTTCCCCATGAATGTAGGTGTATAATTGTTTTACATAAAAGGTTTTAAAACTTTGTTTGAAATCAAATGCATGCTCACTTAGGGCTCGATGTAGGTGGTCGTTTCAGGTCATTTACCGACCGATTACGGCCGATTTCGGCCGTTTCCGACCGGTAAATGGCGAATCGGTATGTAGGGGTCTAAATCGAAGGCCACATGTAGGTAAATCTACATTTACAGAATCGGTGAAGTTGTTTTTGATGGTAAATATCGATTCGTAAAGGCTCCTGGCACTCTGAAGAGTCCCACCTACATATGTGTGGCTTCAAATCGGTATATTTACCGATGTTTTATTTTACCGAATCGGTAAAATTACCGACTCAGTAATTTTACCGATTTGGTAATATATTGCCTCCTACATAACAAATTTTGTAAGCTGATCGGTAACGGCCGAAAATACCGTTTTTCGGCCGACACCGACCGACCTACATCTGTTCCTTACAGTTTTATGGAAAGATTTATGATGGTTGTGCGCCTCTTTTGTGTTGCTGTTGCGTCACTTTTATAATGCAGGAGAGATTTAGAAGATGCACCATGTTGCAAAACAGCAGCCGCGGGTCTTGGAGGGAGTTACGGTGGGGCAGGTAGACGGGGCGGGGGAGGGCAGGGTGGAGGGACATAGGGCCCGATGTAGGTGGCCGTTTCAGGCCATTTACCGACCGGTAACGGCCGATTTCGGCCGTTACGGATCGGTAAATGGCCAATCGGTATGTAGGGGCCTAAATCCAAGGCCACATGTAGGTAAATCTACATTTACAGAATCGGTAAAATTACCGAATCGGTACAAAACCGAATCGGTAATTTTACTGATTCTGTAAATTCCATATGTAGGTGGGACTCTTCTGAGTCCCAAAGGCCTTAACGAATCGGTATTTTACCATGAAATCCAACTTCATGGTAAAATACCGATTCCGGTGTGCATGCACATGTGTGCATGCACACCTATGCCATGTGGCAGGCAGACCTGCCCCTAGGGCTTGTATGCCTGCCACATGGCACCCAATCCTGTTTAGGGGGTGCCAGGGGGTGTCAAAGTTTCGGTATTTACCGATTTGGTATTTACCAAATCGGTAAATACCGACTTTTGCCGATTCGGTAAAAGGGAACATCTGGATTCTCTACATACCCACCCCTCACATTTACCGATTCTTCATTACCGAATCGGTAAAATTCGGTAATTTTCGGTAATGAAGAATCGGTAAATGTTACTTACATACATCTGGCCCATAAACACTGGCATATGGATTATTGCAGGTAAGTACACAATTTAATTTGCGTAAAGTTTCATGTGGGCTTTTTGTTGCAGGGTGGTCTGTCATTTGCATGAAAGCCCTGTAATATTATCACTATCACAGTAAAATTTCAAATATTTTTTGAATCATTTTTATAGCATTGTTGAATCTAATTCTTACTGTTATTGATTTACTGTTTGGTAATAGTGGTTAATAACATTTTTTATTATATTTTACCACAGATTCAACTGCAGATTATTTGGAAATTATGCAATGCCGTCTAAGGATAGAATTCGAAAGACTACGAAACGTCAAAGACAGCAGTTGACTAAAAACTTGCAGCAGTCCTCTACATTAGAATTACCTCAACGCACGAAGAGAACACCGGGTAAGAGAACGAAATCATTCCTTAGAAACATTTGTAGAAACAAAAGTATAACTACAGAACAAGTTTTAGTCCAGAAAAAGAGAGCCAATTTAAATGGAAAGGAAAGGTCCGTCAAAATAGTTTGTGCTACAGCAGGAGATAACTCTGTGCATGGCAGTAGAAGGGCAAATATATTCAGGGACATTCGTAAGCGAATGTTCCGCAACAGGGTAATTGTCAATTTGCTAAAACAATTTAAAAAAGGTCAACAGAAATTGTCATTTTATAAGAAAAAGAAAAATGTAGAGAAAATTATTGATCAGGCTTTCGAAATTAAGCGAAAGTTATTTATTTTGGTAATTAATAGAATTAGGAAACTAAACAAGGTAATCTTTGTTTTCAAATCTAATAGTAGATGGAAGAGAGAAGTTAATCGAAGTAATTTTTGTGAAGTTTTCTTAGGAGAATGGATGCATAGTTCAAATAGTGAGGCATTTTTTAATGAGGAGAGTTATTTTCAGGACAATGATTTGGTGCATGCAGTTGACAGCAGTGGTCGAGCATATGAGGTAATAGATGGTCGTCCGGTTGAAAAAGAAATACTTGTGTCTGCAGATGCAGAAGAGGCGTTAAGTGATGAGGTTTTAGGGAGACGTCCTAAGGGACCAGTGTACACCTGGAAGTGTAGTTCTATTTGCAGTGTGCGACAGGATTCCATCAATTTGCTTTGTGATTTTATACGAACATTTCATAAGAAAAGTGTAAAGCAAAAAATAAAGTTGTTGCAAGAATTAGATCCTTGCAGAGTGAGACAAGTGACAGGTTTGTGTGGTCATTCACTGGCTTGTCTTTCTAGGAGAGTATGCCAGAGTGTATTTCATCATTTCAGGATGCTAGCAGTGCATCATAATAAAGTGAGGAAATTAGTTAGAATGTTGTATTATGCTAAGCGTCCAGCAATTATGCTTAAAAAATTAAGCAGAGCTCTTTTGCATGGTTCTGAAGTAGATGTGAAGAATATTTGTCAAGAAATTGAGTTCTGTTACTTTGCTGGTAAAGAGAACAATGTTGATATTGAACCACTAGAAGAAGGTAATGTGGAAGACAGTGTACAGATTTTCAGTACAGATAAGTTTCATAAGGAAATTTCCACGTTTATGGTGAAATCAAGTGAGAGGCCTAATTTCACTTGTGTGTGTTGTCGACGGACTTATTATAAGAATCAGACTAAGTTAGTGGATATATATGCAAAAAGTGATATGGAAAACAATAGTGAATGGAAGGATTTTGCCACATACTTGTTGGTAGAAAATTGTTTTGATTTGGGAGCGGACCAACGTATGTGTACTTATTGCTATAACAAATTAAACCAAAACCAGATGCCTGCTAGAGCGGTTTATAATAATCTGGAATTAGATAACATTCCTTCTGAATTGAAGGATTTAAATACTTATGAATCTATTTTGATTCAAAGTGTCCATCCCTTCCAGGCTATTGTACGAATGGAGCCAAAGACAGGGAAGTTGCCTCCATCAGATTTACAGAGAGGATTAAAGGGAAGGGTTGTTTATTTGCCTTTGGATTTGAAGAAAAACATTAATACAATTGGAGTAGAGAAAGTGGAAGAGGAACCTCTGGTTATCATAGTTAATGGTGTTCCGACAAAGAGTAAAAAAATCTGGCAGGATTTAGTGGATGTTAGGAAAGTCAAAAAGGCAACATTGTATTTGATAAAAATAATAAGTACTACAAGAATGTATGTGTTGCAGAAGAGGAAGTAAGTGAAGAAGAGGACAGCGATTTGTGTCCTGGACAAATTGAGAAAGTAGAAGCCTCTAAAAAGGAAGAAATATATGAACATTATAGTGTTCATCCTTTGCATTCCAAGGAAGTCGTGGGGAATGCCATTGAGTTGTTTCAAATGAAACAAGCCAAAGGGAGTCCCATTAGTGTTTGGGAGGAAAGTTTGGAAGCTCAATGTTTTCCACAGTTATTTCCTACAGGTCGAGGAGGACGATATGATGAGCGACCTGTTCAAATTCCTGCTTCAGAATACCGGACTTTACGATTGTATACAGAAGATCCTAGGTTTCGACAATGCATTCCTTATTTATTTCATCTACTGTTTGAAAGTGATCTCTCTGGATTGTCTTATGCAGTGAACCACATCTTGAAAAGTGGTGTACAACTGCGAAATATCTCAGCAAGGGACTTTATGGATAAAGTCAATGTGCAAGACAGTATTTTGGATTCTCACCTGATTAATCTCATGGCTTGTCAGCGTGGTACTAATGAGTATTGGTACCGCCGTCATGGTGACTTAAAATGTATGCTGAGGAACTTAGGAACTCCCACATGGTTCCTCACTCTCAGCTGTGCTGAGTATGGCTGGGAAGACTTACTTGAATTTCTACGAGAGGTAAATGGAAACATTGAAAATATTGAATTCAAGACACCCGGAGAACTGTGCTCTTTGGATCCAGTGAATGTATGCAGGTACTTTAATCATAGATTTGAAGCTATGATGTCTTTCATCACGAACAAGAAAAATCCACCTCTTGGAGAGGTGTTGGATTTCTTCTGGAGAAAGGAGTATCAAGCAAGAGGTGCTCCTCATATACATATGCTGCTATGGATCAAAGATGCACCCAAATTTGGAACAGATCCGGATGACTTAGTGATGAGTTTCATAGAACAGTATGCTACATGTGCTGTTCCAAAGACAAACGAAGACAAAAGTCTAAGAGAACAAGTTTTACGGTTTCAAAGCCATTGTTGTGGAAAGTACTGTCGTCGTAAATTCAGAAACAAGGACAAGTACTACACCAAATGTCGTTTTGCATTTCCACGTCGGTGATATCAAAAGGAAGAGTTAACAATTTGATGTCATCGCTGCGACATAATGTGACGAGGAAATCACCCAAAAACACATACAATTTGAAAAGAAACGAAGAGTCCAAGTACATCAACGACTACAACCCAGTGATTTTGTCCATGTGGAATGCTAACATGGATATACAGTTTGTGGCTGACAACTGTATGGCTGTGGCTCGGTATGTGATGTCTTACGTCACTAAAAAAGAAAAGACAGAACTGAAGGATATGTGGGAGGATATTTCCCATGAAAAGAGCCTCAGTAAGAAGTTGTACAGTTTCAGTCTGAAGATGTTGTCGCATCGAGAAATCGGAGCTTACGAATGTTCTGACCGGTTATCTTCAGCAAGTCTCTATGCCAAATCTAGGAGTATCATTTGGGCGAGTCTTGGTCTTGCTGCAACGCGTAATCGAGTTCTGAAACCTGTACGGGAAATTGAGTATTTGGCGGAGAAGGAGCCAAACAGTACAGATATTTTGAAGAGCAACATGTTGGATACATATTATCCAAATAGAAGCAGTCACCTGGAGAATGCTTGTCTGTATGATGTTCTTCAAAATTACGTTTTCAAGAGGAACATCAAAGAAGATATTGATAAAGGAGTGTATGCTGTAATTGGAAGTGAGGGATGTCTGGTCAAGCAAAAAAAATGTCAATTGATAAATCATCGAAAATTGTATTGCGAATCTTCTGAAAGAAAAGAGTTTTTCTATTTAGCTCTTTTGCAACTTTTCAAGCCTTGGCGTGCAGAAGAGGAACTGCTTGGGGATTTCCTCTGTTACGAAGACTCTTTCAATGCAGCCAAGGAGTCCATAGAATGTCCTGTTTTTCCAAAATATCTACAAATGTTGAATGCAGAAATTGAGCAGGAAGCAACAATTGCAGCCGAGATTTCTAGAGACAGTTTTCAGGACAGTTAGAGTTCTGTTTCATTGAGTCAGGATCCACTAGGAGAACCAGTTATTGAAAATGAAGCTGCCACTGCCATGATTGAAGTGGAAAGAGCCATGGCACATGCTCGGAAGGATGCAGTTAACTTAGAAGATTTGGAAAGACAACTCAACGTTGAGCAGAGGAAAATATATGACAAAGTTACCAACCAAAGTGAGCATGGATTAAGTCATGAGAAGGAAGAGTGCTCATGTACGTCGTTGAAGCCTGTCCGACTATACGTGAGTGGAGAATCAGGAACTGTAAAAAGTTTCCTTATTAAAGCAATTTCATGTTATCTGCAGAAAAGGACTGAGTCATCGCTGTCTTGTGTTGTGACCGCTCCAACTGGACTGGCAGCTCCAAACATTAAAGGGATTACTTTGCATCGGTTACTGATGCTGCCAGTGGAGCATGATAAGAAATTACAATACCACAAGTTATCTGGAGATGCTTGTTGTGAAGTATCTAGAGTCCTGAAGAAGATGAAACTTCTTATCATTGACGAAGTAAGCATGGTTTCCAATGTCATGCTTGCTTTTGTGCATTTGAGAATGCAGGAAGTTCTTAAAACAGAGTATGATGTGTTATTCGGTGGCAAACACATCATTGTTTTTGGTGATCTTCTGCAGCTGACACCAGTGAAAGGACAACCAGTGTTTAAACTGCTTACACATGAAGATACCAAGAAGTGCCTAGGGAGCATTGGCAACGTTAACATATGGTTAAACTTCAGTTATGCTGAGCTGCGTGAAAATATGCGTCAGGCGAAGGACGAAGATTACAAGAATATTCTGCAAGATGTTAGAATCGGGAAAGTGACTGAGCGTGGTAAAGAAGCTTTACATGCACGCTTACTGTCAAATTTATATCCAGAAGAAGACGTTTTGCCAGAGGATATTTTTCAGAAAATTACTGTGAAGAAATCTGGAATATGTTTGATGCCAACTCTTGCAGAATGTTCCATCTTCAACAACAAAATGTTGAACTTAGAAAAACAAGAGATTGTGAAACTGGAAGCTATTGACAAAATAGAGCATATGGGAGCAACAATTATTTTGTCTGAGAATTTGAAATCTAAATTGGATTCATTAGAGAAGACTATATCTAAAACTGCGAGTTTTGAAAAGACTTTGAATGTGTGCTTAAATTGCCGAATCATTTTGAGAAGGAATTTACATGTTGAAAGAGGTCTGGTAAATGGATCAATGGGTAATGTTGTTGATTTTGAGAAATACAGAAGTAGAGATGGAATTGAATTTTTAAAAATTAAATTTGATGGCATTGAGGAAGTACAATTAATTGGTCGTTGCTCTGCTAGGTTTTTGCTTGTTAAAGACTTATATGTTCGCCGTAAGCAGTTTCCCGTTTGCTTGGCATATGCGGTGACAATTCATAAATCGCAAGGTTTAAGTGTAGACACTGCTTTAGTGAATATTGGCAGTTCTGTATTCAAAGAGGGTATGGCTTATGTAGCATTGTCACGAGTCAGAACTTTATCGGGATTGTACTTGATTGACTGTGATGTCACAAACATTTGTGCGGATCTAGATTGTGTTAAGGAATACAATAGGTTAAGAAGAGAGTATGCGCCACATTTGCCTCAATATCCTTTGTTTGAGAAACGTGTGGTAGGCCGGAAACAAAGAAATATCAGTAATAGTAGGGAGGTTGTAGCAAAAAGACCAAAAGTCGATGAACCCAAAATTGTAGGCAGGAATAAAATGAATTCTGTTGAAAATGTTGTTGGTTTTAAATTTGAAAATAGTTCTGGTGTCAACTGCTATGCTAATGTAGTTGTTAATGTTCTCTTTTCACTAGAGACTTTCAAAGAACAGATTGTGATCAATTCGGAACAAAGTTTATGCTGTTTGTTGAATTCTGTGTTAGAGAAATGTAGTGCTGATAGAACGAGAGTAGAAAGTGTGTCTGAAATTCGTTTTCTGTTAGACGAATGTTCAGGTCAAACAGAATTCTCTGAAAATATTCAGCAGGATTGTCAGGAGTTTTTAATGTATATGCTTGATGTATTGCAAGATGAGGGTGTAGATGTAGATTATCTATTTGGCCTTTCTTATCAATGGCAGCATGACTGCGAGAACTGTAGGCTATCAAGTACTACTAGTGTAGACTCAGAAAGATTTATATATTTAACTTTGCCTGACAGTAAATCAGTATCCTTCAATAAGCTAGTAAAGGCAGCCAATCAAAACATGGAGTGCAGCCAATGTAAGTCTGGAATGCTGTCCACGTTAATTTTACGAAGTTATGGCCAGTATGTCATTTTAATGTTCCAACGATGTAGGCCTGATGGAACTAAATTGACAACTTTAATTAATAATTTTGTGGCTTCGCAGTTGTCAATATCAGGAAGGACTTTTATAACTACTGCAATTATATATCATAACGGTCCTTCAACTAATTCAGGACATTATACAGCTTATTTGAAATCTGGAAACGTTTGGTCATTCTGCAATGATTCTGTTTTAACTTTAAAAAAAAGATTGCCTTTCCACCTTCAAAATTCTTACCTGGTGTTCTTACAACCAAAATTTTAGGAAAGGAAGCATGGGATTTGTTTAGAGGAATTTACAGAGGTTCTAATGGCTCCTACTCTATATGGCCTTGTGGATAATTGTAGTACAGAGCGAAAACTGTTTGGTTTTATAAGCTAATTCAAGCAGCAGATCAAAACAAGGAGTAGAGGAAATGTAAGTCTGCAATGCTGTCCACATTTTTTATGGAAACTTATGGGTGAAATGTCATTTTACAATTTGAACTGCATAAACTGGATGAAAAAAAAGTTGTTAAGTCTAATTAAAACATTTTGGGCAACACAGTCATCGATTTCAGGAAGAACATTTGCAACTGCAGCTATTATATAATATGCTGGTCCTTTGACAACATCTGGATATTACACAGCTTATTTGAAATTTAAAAAATGGCTAGTCTTTCAGCAAACATTACTAATTGAGTACGAAGCAATGTTGCCTTTTGACTTGATTTTTGAAGTCAGAATTTAGGGTAGGTAATTGGACTATAATGATTCTAGGTGTTGCTGTAACTTAGTGTGCTGTTTTAAATTGCTTTGTATGTCTCAGTTTTCTTAAAACAATTGAGTTTATCTTTCATAAAGTGGCGGGCAGAAAATAGTAACAGCACAACAGAGTATAAGCTGTTTATAGGATATCCATTGACATCATAGAAAGTAAGTTACTTTGGAGAAGTTCCTATTTCTGCTTATTTATATTATTTGGGGTTTTTAAACACAATCATTTTGATTGTGTTTTTTTTTCCCCGCTGTTATATGATGAATACCTTCAACTCACTATTTTCAGTGAAATTTGATATTTTCTGATAACAGCAAAAATAAACCATTAAATATGTTTAATTAATTTTCTACTTTGAATTGTGATTTCTAATATGTATATGGATTGGTGTGGCTCACTGGTTAGAGGCGGCAGACCCGGAAGCAGAGGTCGGCCCGGGACCAGGGTTCGATTCCTGACGTGGCAGGGTCTTGGGCCATGGTCAGCGGACTCGATAATTCTCGCCTCGGTGCCTACTCCAACCATGGGTCCCACTCAGCAACTCTGGGCAATAGCTTGCTTAATCTCTACTAACGGCCCCATCAGCGCCGGGGATGCCTGGCTTCACCTTGGGGATGCCCAGGAGGGGCCATCTCACAGGGAAAGCCAGGATGGATCCCCCAGCGGTATACAGCGCCGGGACGTCTCTTTGCTGGGGCAGCTGTGCGCTTTACAAGTATACCACATTTAACATTTAACATTCATTTTGTCTCATGCTCACAATTTTTTTACCAGCTTGTATTAATTTAAATTTTTTTGTTCTTTCTTACACAGATTAAAAGTATAAAAAAGATAATTTAGTACGGTAATGACAATTATAAGGTAAGTGTTTAGTACTCTTTACGTTACATGTCTATCAGATTTAACTTTTATTAGTTCCACTGCTTCTTTTCTTTAACCCTTAGTTTCCTGTCTTTGCTACTTCCTTCATTTCTTTTTCTTTTACTTACTTATACTACTCTTTTCACTTCTTTTATCAGTCCCTCTTTCAACAGTAACTATGTGTTACTCCCTCTATTTGTCTTTCTTTTCACATTACTCTCTGTTTATTTACTCGTCTTTTTTAAAAAAATATTTTTTTTAGTTCGCTCCCGGTTCGCGTACCCGAACGCTAACCGGGAAGCGAATCAAAAGAAATAGAGGATGCTAGAGTGCTAAACATTCTAGCATTTTTTTTTAAAAGGGAAGGTAGTTCTGAAAAGAACTTTTTTTTATTATTTTTGATGTTTTATATTTTTTTGTGTTTTTTTTGAGGAAGGGGAAACAAAAAAGATTCACTTCAAAGGGCTCAACAGGAGCAACAAAAAAAAATTTACTTTCTTGGACGTTTTGGACATTGATGATTTTCAAATGATCTATTTATTAAAGTAATACTCATCTCTCCGCATGAAATTAATTTTCCACATGCTACACATGTTAATCTCATCTGCCCAAAGTTCTTTTGGAGATTTGGGACCGTTTCCCTTGCCTCTGACTCACTTATTGCTAAGTCATTAGTGGATATTTTAGCCGGTGGGGGGTTATCCACTAAATCTCAAAGTTGTGCTTTAGAATAATTAAGAGGGTGCCAACTCTCCATGTGCCGATGCATGGTATGATTACCATAGCTATATTTTTTTTCGGTCCCTCTCGAGAGTTTTTTTTTGCAGATGAGGCAGGTAGCGTACCTGGCATTAACTTTCTTTTCATGAGAAGGAAAAGAAAAAAATTGCCAGATAAAATTCACTTTCATATGGGACGTTCTTGGCATTTCTTTCAGAAAGCCACTTGTCCCTTGCTCCTGTTCCTCGTCTTCCTCTTCTTCTTCTTCCTGGACGAAGATGACCTGGCTAGTCGGTCCTCTCTTCTTTGGTGGTGGTGGAGGTGGTGGAGATCCACCAGCTGCAGCTAATACAAATGCCATGTCTAAGCAAACAAAAACAGGTCTTTCTCTCATAAAAATGAAAGTCGGAGTGAGGAAAAAAGGTAGGACTTTCATCATTTGAGAAAAGAAAATGTTCTAAACCAATGAGAAGTGTTTATTTTACGTCATATGATCAAGCGTTCCATCATTAGGAAACTAAAAGTAAAATGAACCAATGAAAAGTTTTATGAACTAGTCACATGACCTGTTATGCTTATGTTCCGCGTTCCGCGCTGCGCCTCGGATCGATTCCGGGGCTTTACGTTTCGCGCATTGGTTCGCGTTCCAGAACGCTTCCGGGTGCGCTAACGCAGCACGTCATAAGGGGCATTACGTAGTAACGCGATATGTTGTGTTTACGGGACGCGTCACGATGTGCCTTTCTAACGCGGTATTTGCACTAACGGAACGTTTACCGATTCGCGGACCGGCAGCGAAACAAGAAAAAATAATTTAAACTATAATATAAATTGAATTAAAAAAATATATTACAAATATATATAAAATATATTTGTGAATTAAAATAAGAATATATGTTACAGCTATAGATATTAGCTTTTAAAAAACCAATGAAATTCACTGAAAAAACCATAGGTTATAGACCATATATAGTTAGGGATTAGCATTTACAAAACCAAGAAAATTCACTGAAAAAACCATTGGTTATAGACCATATATAGTTAGGGATTAGCATTTACAAAACCATAATTTACTCGCACAAAACCATAGAAATTCGCATATATAGTTAGTTGCAATAACTATATATCGCGCACCCGCAATCCACTGCTGATGATGTCACATATTACATCATTCATGACATGGTCAGTGACATCACTGATGACATCTCAAATGACATCACTGATGACATCACTGATGACATCTCAAATGACAACACTGATGACATCACTGATGACATCTCAAATGACATCACTGATGACATCACTGATGACATCTCAAATGACATCACTGATGACATCACTGATGACATCTCATTTGACATTACTGATCACATCACTGATGACATCATTCATGTGATAATACGATGAAGCTCTTCAGACTCTAATATAACCTTAGATACACTCAGTGTAAACAGACACTCACTGACTGTCACTCATCCATGGTGTTACTCAAACACCTAGTCAGTCATGCAAAGAATCAATCACACCTCCATTTCCTCAACTATACAGTTATACACACCTTACTTAATCAAACATATACTAACACATATTTACTCTCTTTTACAATCACTGATACAAGTTCACAATGATCCATACAGCCACTCACACATTCACTGGCTCTTATGCACAGTTATTTATATATGTCAACTCTCACATGTACTGTGTTTTACATATGTACTTACTTTGACATGTAGCACTGAGATATCCATTCACTCACCAATACACTCATGCACACAGTCAACCGCCCATGCAGCTGTTTCCACATGCACTTTTGAACCCATACATCTAGTGAATCAACTGCTCACACATCTTTGCACAGAGTCATACACCTCCCAGCCACTCATACACATACTCAGTCTCCCATACACATACTTGGGCAACCAATGAATATCCCATATAGTTACTCATATAGCTACTGATTAACACATTCAGCAGTTTACAGAACAACAGACATAATGATGCACAAATTAAGACAGTTAAGTCACTAACCCATGCACTCAGTGAGACACATTTAATCACTCTCTCATACAGTCAGTCATGCACCTACTAAATTCTTCATCCAGACACTTATACATCCACTCATTCTTCAATATGTAAGACATATTTAAACACACAGTCACTGGATGATGTCATCAGTGATGTCATCAGTGATGTCACTGACCATGTCATGAATGATGTAATATGTGACATCATCACCAGTGGATTGCGGGTGCGCGATATATAGTTATTGCAACTAACTATATATGCGAATTTCTATGGTTTTGTGCGAGTAAATTATGGTTTTGTAAATGCTAATCCCTAACTATATATGGTCTATAACCAATGGTTTTTTCAGTGAATTTTCTTGGTTTTGTAAATGCTAATCCCTAACTATATATGGTCTATAACCTATGGTTTTTTCAGTGAATATATATATATATAACATTTCTATGGCAAAATGAAACCCCTCATTTTGTTCCTTTGCAAATTAAATGTTTTAAGTGTTAACACTTTATTCCAATCAAGATGACTTCAGGTGTGCCATACTTTTGTCATAAGTAAGACTGTTAGCGCTCTAGTTGTTCTTTAGAACACTCTGGGACATTCTGTCACTGGGCTATAGTTGGGCTACATCTGGCTGATATTTGGGCTACATTTGTTTTTTTTTGTCTCTGATGGCCATCTTTGGGCTACATTGGGCTACATTGGGCTACATTTGGGCTCTAACATATATATAGCCCAATGTAGCCCAATATATATTTTTCAAAGTTAATTTTCGTAAAAACCACTGGAGCATATATCTTGAGACATAGCAAAGGCACATCGGGCTACCAGTCCCTACAATTTTGCCAAGTTTTGTGGAAATCCATTCAGCTGTTCGAGCTAAAAGTGAGTCCAACGCCCTATGGAAAACTCAATGTTAAAAACACGTTTTGGGACCCCCTTTTTTCTCGGCCCCCGCTTGACGAAACCCCCCCAAACTTTCAGGGGACGCTTAGAAACAAAATGTGCCATGTTCCTGAGAATTTCAGCCAATTCTGTCCATCAACGCCAAAGTTATTCAACATAGAATTTTCAGAAATCCCTATTAAAAAAAATCCTAACTATATATACCTACTGGCGACCGCCAGTAGGTAATATATATATATATATATATATATATATATATATATTCACTGAAAAAAAAATATATATATATATATATATGTGTATATATATATATATATATATATATATATATATATATATATATATATATATATATATATATATATATATTCACTGAAAAAAACATAGGTTTAACACCAGTTATAGTTAGGAATTAGCATTTAAAAAACCTATTAAATTCACTGAAAAAAACATAGGTTTCACACCAGTTATAGTTACCTGGAAATTTTACTGACATAAAAACATTGAAATTCCCACGTTATAGTTAGTTGGACTCACTATAACTTGCACGTGCAATGCACTGCTGATGACGTCACATATTACATCACTCATGACATGGTCAGTGACATCACTCATGACATCACTGATGACACCATCCAGTGAATGTGTGTCTTTCTAAAAAATAAATATGTTTTATATATGTATATGTAAAGGTCGATGGAAGAATAAATATTTAAATAAGTGTCTGAAAGGATGTTTTCTTAAAAAAAATTGATTGGTTAACTGGCTAATTAAGTTTATCTTAGTGAATACATATATTTGCGAGTAATGTTTAAATACTTACATATATTTATCAGTGTTTCACTTTGTGTATAAGTGGCTGCATGGGTTGGTGAGTAGCTACATGTGTGTGTATATGGGTTATTAGATGTTTTTTTAGTATCAGTATGAGTGTCTGTATGGTTTGGTGGGGGTATTACTTAGCACATAGATGCATCAATGACTGACTCACTGTTTGTATGTGTTTTGAAGACAGCATATGTGCAGGACTGTATGGGTGGATGAGTGTGTATATGTGTGTGTTAGTGAGTGAAAGCCTGCCTCACTAGTGTCTTTATGAGTAACTACATGTTTTAATCCAGTATATGTGAGTATTGATGTATATAAGTGAGTATATGTGAGAGTGAGAGATTGTAAGAGTTCCTGTTTAAATATGTATGTGTTTCTATAAGTGATTGTTTAAGAGAGTAAGTATGTGTAAGTTTCCTTAGAAGTAAGGTATTAGTGTGTGTATAGTTGTATATGCAAATAAATGGATGTTCAATAGTATATTTGCACTTGTTAGTATGTGTAAGTAACTTTTGGATGACTGTCGGTGTGTAACAGGATGTATAGGTGTATCACTACATATGATGAGTGAGTATATGTATGAGTGACTATATAGAACTGTTGGTGCATGAGTGGATGGGTATATAAATGCTGGAATTATAGATTTGGTTGTTGTAACTGGTATGGGTATCTGCATTGTTTTGAAAATTTTAGTTTGTATTTTTGAATATGTGTTTCAAGGGTTACATTACAGTGAAAGGAGGTCTGTCACTCTGTCACAAGGATGGTATCATCAGTGATGTCATGAGTGATGTCACTGACCATGTGATGAGTGATGTAATATGTGACGTCATCAACAGTGCATTGCACGCGCAAGTTATAGTGAGTCCAACTAACTATAACGTGGGAATTTCAATGGTTTTATGTCAGTAAAATTTCCAGGTAACTATAACTGGTGTGAAACCTATGTTTTTTTCAGTAAATTTAATAGGTTTTTTAAATGCTAATTCCTAACTATAACTTATGTGAAACCTATGTTTTTTTCAGTGAATTTCAAAGGTTTTTTTAATGCTAATTCCTAACTATAACTGGTGTGAAACCTATGGTTTTTACAGTGAATTTAATAGATTTTTTAAATGCTAATTCCTAACTCTAAGTCTCACTTTATAAGTACATTGGTCTACATTGGGCTACATTGGGCTACATTTGGGATACATTTGGGCTCTAACATATATATAGCCCAATGTGGCCCAATATATATTTTTTTTAAGTTAATTTTCTTAAAAACCACTTTAGCATATATCTTGAGACATAGCAAAGGCACATCGGGCTACCAGTCCCTTCAATTTTGCAAATTTTTTTTTTGTATATATATATATATATTTTTTTTTGCATCGGAGCGCTCCCGGTGCGCGCCCCCGGGAGCGCAACGGAAAGCATACTATTATCAAGCGCCCCGGAGCGCGCCCCGGGGAGCGTCCCGTAAGCGCCATTTTCGCGAACGAAAACATGATCGTGACGTATCACGTAGCCGCGTCCGCGTGATACGCATGGCGTAAGCGCACCTGGAAGCACTCGAGCGAATACGATCGTGCAACGTAATCCAATAAACGCGCTTACGTGACGCGACCCGGGGCGCGCCCCGGGGCGCGTAGCGTAAGCGCGTCGGGTCATTTGACCTGAAAATAACACTTTTCATTGGTTCATAACAGTTTTGGTTTCATAATGATGAAACCCCTGGTCATGTGACCTAAAATTAACACTTTTCATTGGTTCAGGATATTTTTTTTTTCAAATGATGAAAGCCCACACCTTTTTTCCTTATTCTACCTTTTTGCTTTGAGAGAGGAAGACCTGTACTTATATCTGTTGAAAATGGCTACATTAGCTGCAGCTGCTGGATATTCTGGACCACCACCACCACCACCACAAGGACCTCCACAACTTCACAGTGGTGGAGATCAAGAACAGGAGGAGGATGAGGACGAAGAGGAGAGTAGATTCGTCCAAGAGGACAACATAGCCTACAAGCCAAAAGAGCACATCATATGGCAATTTTTTTCTATCCCGAGTGACAAAAAAAAGTAAATGCACCTAAAGCAACCTGCTTAATCTGTCATCAGGAGCTGTCAAGGGGGAATCCCAACAAGAAATACTCCTTCGGCAACCACACAATGATTAGGCATATGCTTAGAAACCATCCCAATAACTATTCTAGGGCAGAGGTCAGGGAACTAGCCAAAAACCCTGTCCAATCTTCTGCCAGCACCTCCCAAACTACTGTTTCCACCGCATCAGGACCGGAAGTTAGGGAGACATGCTCCATCATACAAACCAACTTTTCAAATTTTAAAATGGTTTGTAAATTTTGTGGTCAAACAATTTGCTATGGTGAGCAATGCATCACACTTATTAATCGTGCTTGGGAAAACCACAAGTGCCATAGGAAATATTAATTTGTTGCACTTTTTTTTCTCCTGTTGAGCCCTTTTGAAATGCCTGTTTTTTGTTTCTCCCCTTAAAAAATACAAAAAAAACAAAAAATGTTCAGAAAAACCAAAAAAGAAAAAAATGTTTAAAACCCCCCCAAAAAAATATAAAACAACAAAAAGAATAAAAAAAACAGTTCTTTTCAGAACTACCTCCCATTTATATAAAATGACTTAAATTTTTAAACTCTGCCAGTCTCTTTTCTCCCCGGTGCACTCCCCGGGGCGCTCCCCGGTGCGCGTACCGGGCGCTCCCCCCGCGCAAATTGAAATTTTTTTTTTTTTGCCCCGCAGCGCCCTTTTATAGCCCGCACATGAAACCTAGGGGGTCAGGGGGGTCTACTCTGCCCCTAATGGTCTTTTCCCACTTTGTTTTGGCCACCTCTTGTGTCTCGATCATACCGAGACACAAGATGGCGGCTGCTCCGGACCGTTTGGAATGTTTACAGACACCCGAAAGCCAATCAGCTTTCTGTGCGCAAGTCGCGTAGCGCGCCCGGAGCGCTCCCCGGAGCGAGTACTGGGGCGCTGCCATAGATATATATATTTTTTTGAACCTAAATTACTCAAAATCCACTGGAGCACACATCTTGAGACATAGCAAAGGCACATCGGGCAACCAGTCCCTACAATTTTGCCAAGTTTGGTGGAAATCCATTCAGCCGTTCAGGCTAAAAGTGAGGTCGACCGCCCTATGGAAATTAACGTGGGGAAAATGCGTTTTGGGACCCCCCTTTTACCTCGGCCCCCGCTTGACGAATCCCCCCCAAACTTTCAGGGAAGGACCGGAGCTCGAAGAGGCCATTTTGAGAAAATTTTCAGGCAGATTCGTCAACCAGCGGAAAAAAGTTATTCCAAATAGAATTTTGAGATTTAACATTGAAAAAAATCCTAACTATAACTACCTACTGGCGAACGCCAGTAGGTAATATATATGTATATATATATATATATATATATATATATACATACTGGCAGTCGTCAGTAGTTAGTTATAGTTAGGACCTAGTTTCAGTAGGAAAAGCGTTTATTTATTTGCCCATTTCTTTGGCACCGGTCGATGAATCTTCACAAAACTTACCCAACTAAGTGTCAACTTAAGTTCTGTTGTGTATGGGAAATTTTGCGGTGATCCAATTAGCAGGAGCTGAGAAAAAGGAGGCTCACGAGAAGTGCATTTTCCCATTTTAATTCCCATGGGCCGTATAATCGAACCTACAGCCCGAACTACTGGATGGAACTGCATCACATTTGGCAGGAAGGTAGATGTTGTGATGCAGATTACTCTTTTTGTTATTTAGTGCAAATCTGTTCAGTACTTTTTCAGAAATTGAAGAAGAAGAAGTTTGTGATATCTCTGACTGTGTCAAGGCTGCAGTAGAAATTATAGATGATCGTGGTGAGGAGCGAGCAGAATGAAGGGCAGGTGAACATGTGAACATCTACTATTTCTGCCGCAGCATTGACGCGTTCCTTTGCTTCTGACCAAAGGTGCACTAATTCCTTGATTGTAGGGTTGGCTTAGGAAACCTCCTTAGGTTTATTCAATGTAGGTACTTTTTTTTACTTACTTCCCAACTTAGAGCCTCATTGCATGGTTGGTCAGAATGGTTCCGACCTACTCGGGTTTGGGGAGTCGGACTGACTGATTACAATGGTTCCGAACACCATTCGGTCAGACCTCCATTGAATTCAATGGGAGCCTGTGTTCTTACCGACTACACAGGCTCCCATTGAAAAACGCAGCGGTTGCGGAAAACCTTGCACCCTGTGGTGGGCAACCCATGGTGCATGCCACAATGTGCATGGTTGCAAAGAGGGGTTCCATGGGTACCACCACGGGCCCCAACCGGAGGGCTCCTGGTAAAGGGGGGCCTGCTGCGCACCCCTAAAGTCAGTTTCTGACAGCCTTTTCTTGTCGGACAAACCGATTCAGAGAGGCTGTCCGAATCCGACATCGTAATACGTCGGTTGGAAACACGGTCCATAGAGCTGTACGATTCGGCTCCGACTGACTTGGAGTCTCCGAGTTGGACAGACCAAACGGTTACTTTCCATAATAATCGGTTGTTCGGATATGGCTTCTGGCTCAGGTTAGGAAAATCCAAATGCCGTTTGGAGTCTTTCCGACCGACATCGTAATGAGGCACTTTCTGGTAACCATTTGAGACCATAAATGCATGCACCTAACCCTGACTAAGGGTAAGGATTCCTATTAATATTTTTTGGTCCTCAAGAAACACCATGGATCCCTCCTGGACCCCTGAGGCATGAAAAATGTCAACCTTCATATATTGAAAGATTGGCATTTTTCATAATTAGAAGTTAACAATCTACACATAATTTTTATCTATACCAAGGGGACCCCTGATTAAATGTATCTCAGGTATCCCTTGGGTAGTTTTAATTCACACATTTAACTCACACCACACACCCGCACTCACAATTGCGGCTATATTTAAAAGATCTCCACCCAAGAGGCCTCTTGAAAGGCGCGTGGGGTATTCCACAAGGAGTTAAACCCGCTGATGAAGTATGACACCCTCAGGGTGTGTGAGGGCACTACCTTCCAATAAGGAAGAACACCTCCCTCTTGCTAAAATCCATCCAGACGCACACTTTCTTAGGAACATTTACCCTACTAGTGTTTTCGTACTTGGCCGTGGGAGCAAGGGGTTGGGACCTTTTAACATAACATAACAGGTGCATTTGTAAAGCGCACGTTCGACCCAGCAACGGGGCATCTTGGCGCTGAAATAATGGATGTATATTGTTACCCAACTCAATGTTACTGATTTTATCGACCTCAAATGGATGAAAGGCTGAGTGGACCCGCCGGGATTTGAACCTGTGACCATGAGGTCGAACACAGGCCCCTGCAGTGGATGCATTATTAGTCCACTGAGCCACCAAACCCTGCTGGGTCACTGGGACCCGGCTAGCTCCCTGTCCCCCCCCTCTTTGCTATTGTCATACTATTTTATTAATAACGAATAGTGCTGCACCCTCATCTTCTCACTAACCAACCACTAAATCTGATGCAATGTTCACACCTCTGTAAGGGTGGGTGAGCCAAGAAGTTAAGTGTCTGGCTTGGATCATAGAGCCCGTCAATGAGCCTGCCCTGAAAATGTTTTCTATGTAAATTATACAACAAACATCACTTAAATATTATAATTTTAAATATTGTATTTCTTAACCATACGGAAGCTTTGACATTAATACTTCGCATTTAGCACTGCACTGAGAGGTACTTATTAAAAGTGACAGTATTTAAACATGAACCATTTGTGAACTAAGATCACACAATTTGTGCAGGTTTTCTGGGTTCACTTTGAAACAAAACAACCACTAAATGGTACTAATTTGACTTTGGTTATGTTAAGGATTTATTTCTACCTCTTTGTGAATTGTTGTGCAGTTTTTATATATCACAAACTCAGTAAATCTTTACATGGGCACCAGTTATTTTACACAAGTTCATGTTTATTTGTTTGTGGCATTGGGAATATCAAGTGATTTGCCCAGAATCACAGATTCTTGAGCTGACACCAAGACTCAATCCTGGTTCTGCAGTTCCAAAGTCAGCAGCAGTGGCCCTGACACCATCCTAGGTTGAGGAGCAGGTGTCAGGCAGAAGCCACATGAAAGCTGAGCTTGCTATGTATGGTTCGAGGTTCCAACAGGATTTCAGGCTGAGCCATAGTTAGGCTTCAGGCTCAAGCCTGGCTCGAGCTTTTCTGTGGCTCACATACCTTTACCCCTCTGCCCAAAAACAGTACCCAGAGCACAACACCCCAGTGAGGTGACCTCTGATCTCCACTCCTTTTCTGGCATGACATTTACACCAACATTCTCAGAGCACTCCTTTCATTTCCTCCCGCATTCACCCTACTCCTCCCCTTGCCACATTAAATGTTTATGTCTCACATGATTTTAATAAAAGTTCTCTAACATAAAGTGCACAACTGTCCATGGGCACAGCAGCAGCAAAAAACACATGAAGGTACCTCTAAATGTTCTAATCGATGTCTCAATATCCTGGGGTGGGGGGTCTAACTGGGTCAGGGACCCCTTAGTTTGATACCTTGTGCAGGCAGTCACGCAACGCCCACTGGCCGACATCGCGCAAGAAATCACTGTCCACACCTCTTTAGGAGCAAGAAAGGCCACTTTATTTTAAGACAGGTGCATCATAAATTTCGTGAACACATTCATTATTTATTTATTTACCATAATTCAACTCTACAGTGAGCCTACAAAACCTAAATCCCAAAAGCCCGAACTAACTCTTGCCTACTACCCCTAGTACTACCCAACTAGCTACCCTTCAGGATGGCCAACCCGCTCCAGGCTGCCCACCCCACTAGCAAAACCCGCCTCCTAAAAGAACAAAGACACCTGTCCTAACAGTGGCAAACCTAAAAAACAAAGCAGCACCTAGAGCACCGCAAAATAAAAACCCAAAAAATAAAATAAAAAAGAGGGAGGGTGGGTGGGGCAAAACAAAACCTCCCTTCCCTAGCTTCCCGCCACGCAGTTCCCAACCGCCAGCCTGACTCCCTTATATCTACTCCCCTAATCAGACCCCACCTGTTGCCCTGACTCTCGCGCGAACATACCCAGGAAGAGACCGGCTCGCGCCTAGCTCTCCCTGGGTCCCCCCTCGCGCAAGAAATCACTGTCCACACCTCTTTAGGAGCAAGAAAGGCCACTTTATTTTAAGACAGGTGCATCATAAATTTCGTGAACACATTCATTATTTATTTATTTACCATAATTCAACTCTACAGTGAGCCTACAAAACCTAAATCCCAAAAGCCCGAACTAACTCTTGCCTACTACCCCTAGTACTACCCAACTAGCTACCCTTCAGGATGGCCAACCCGCTCCAGGCTGCCCACCCCACTAGCAAAACCCGCCACCCAGGAAAACCTTTAGCGTTTTCCTGCCCCACCTAAAAATGGAAAGGAAGGAGCACACCACAACTGCACCTGAAGAACTTTGCTAATCAAATCCCTGAGTTCCAAAAGGTAAAAAGAAATGCCCAATGAAGACAGATGTACACCGTCCTCACAGAATAAATGCTGTTCAGAGACTTTTAAATGGTAATGATCCAAACTGTAGATACCTAAATAGTGACAAAAAAGTCGCATTGTTCTATTAACTTTCCGTCGAGCCTTTTCCAGGGCGGAATGGCTTCTCGCCCCACGCCATTGCAAATGAGGCACAAACTTAGTCCATATCAGCATGGTGCTCACCCATGTGGTCTTGATGATTTCCAGGTCTTGTTTCATTAATTTCAACAAAGTCAAACCGGAGAGTGAAACTAAGTCATTTTCGCCCAAATGCAGCACCAGGAGATCCGGAGGGCCCCCCAAACACTGTGAAACCAAAGTAGCCAAGGCGGGAAAAAGACCACCCCATTGCATGCCCCCCGTTCCATGCCAGGAGACTTCATGCGTCATGCTGTTTAAACCAAGTGATCTCCCACAAAGCTGACTGGCAGCGGCTAAAGCTGCCCGTTTAACAAAAGAGTGCCCCAAGATCCACACCCTCCTCTTGGATCCGGCGACTGAGGGCCAAGGACCTAGGAGAAAAAGAAATGTTAGACAAGCAAAAATGTACTATTTTCTCACATATTTTTCACAACACTTGGAGCGCCAACGTCCAATGCGACGAATTTGTGACCAATCCCACCCCAACCTAGCGGCCTCCGTCGCCGCCCCAATCCTGAATGAATGGGTACCAAATTGAACAGGATCCCTCCCCAGGCGCAACAAAACCTTGCGTAATACAGCCAACAATTGAGGTGCAACTATAGGGCTCCCATCAGCATGACAAAAAATGGGCCCCTGGGAAAAATTTTGGGAGGACACAAAAGCTTCCCATTCCCCCACCGGGCAACATGCAGAGACACCACTCCTGCCCAGGAACACCCACTTACCCCTCCCCATCTGATCGGTTTTGGACGTCCGCAGCCACAGCCGCACTCTGTCATGTTCCAACACCACCTCACTGCTGGTCATACCCACCCTACCCCGCAACCCCAACAACTCTGAGGCCCGAAATGACCCAAAGAATAACCAGACAAAACACAAACGAAATTTGGCACACTCAAAAGCATCATGGCAACACACCTCTAATTCCGGTAAAAGCAACTGGAGCAAATCAAAAGTCACCGGCTGCCGGAGCTGCTGACCACCAGCCCGAAGCCTAGTCAAACCCTTCAACACTTTACGAACCAACACCCCCCCAACAGGATCCCTCCCCCACCAAAGCTGCCCATAAAAAGAAACCCCAGCCAACTTGCCAGAAATGGTTGTGGGTGAGAGGCCCTTGTCCGCTAAATGTAAAACAAACTGCAAGAGGAATTGTTCATTGGATAACCCGGCCCTGATTGGTCCCGCCAAATCCTTACCAAACTGCAGAAACTCATGCCAGGCCTTCACATAACCCCGCCTTGTGGAGTCAGCCACTGAATTTTCGGCCAAATGGTGTACCCTCAATCCCCCAGGTCCCATACGTACTGTGGGATCGCCGTTGGTTCCAGGTCCGCCCCAGGAGCCAATGTGCGGAATTCGGACCACTGAAAGTGAGACAAAGAGTCAGCGATGCAATTCGAAGTTCCAGGAACATGCCGTGCTTTAAAGACAATATTTAATTGCAGACACCACAGCATGAATGCGCGCAGGAGCCGCAAAACACGCAAGTCACGAGCCTTTTGGTGATTGACAAGGTGGACTACTGCCATATTGTCCACATGGAACAAGACGGAGCGATTCTGAAACTCCTCTCCCCAGAGATGCAAAGCAACCAGCAGCGGGAAGAGCTCCAGAAACGCTATGCTGCGACCCTGCTCCTTCCAGTGCACCGGCCAGCCGGCCGCGCACCAACGACCTTCCCAAAATACACCGAATCCGTGAGCTCCCGCCGCATCCGTGAACAACTGCACTTGCCACACCATGTCCTCATCCGCAAAAAACAAGGACACGCCATTGAAATCCTGCAGGAAACGGAGCCAGACAGTCAAATCGGCACGTACAGCGGTGGTAATGCGCACCCGATGATGGGGAAGGCTGGCGCCGGACATTGAAAGACCCAGACGTCTACAGAACGTCCTGCCCGCCCGAACAACCCGGCAAGCAAAATTGAGGTACCCCAAAAGCTTCTGGACAGTCCTCAAAACCACTTTCCGCTCCCCCAACACCAGGTGGATGAATGCAGACATTTCCCGCACTTTAGCCGCAGGCAATCTCGCCATCATAGACATGGTATCAATTTCAATCCCTAAGAAAGTCAGGGATGTACAGGGACCTTCGGTCTTATCCGGCGCCAAAGGAACTCCCAATTCCTCCGCCAGAGCCTGAAAGATTGTCAAAGCCGACTGACACTGCCCAGAGTGACCCTCACCAATGAAAAGAAAATCATCAAGGTAATGGCAGACCAAGACGTGACCACTGACAAAAGTGAAGCGCCACTGCAGAAATGTACTGAATGTCTCAAAGAGGGAGCATGACACTGAACAGCCCATGGGCAACACCTTATCAACGTAGAAACCACCATCAAAATGCATGCCCAGAAGACTGAAATCCCAAGGATGGATGGGCAATAGCCGGAAAGCCGACTGAATGTCACTCTTCGCCAGCAAAGCCCCAACACCAGCCGTGCGAACGAGCCGCAAGGCATCGTCCACTGAAGCATAATTGACAGTTGAGTCAGCTGGATCAATAAAATCGTTAATGGATGCACCCTCGGGCCATGACAGGTGATGGATAAGGCGAAACTCCCCCTCCGCCTTTTTAGGTACCACACCCAGAGGCGAGACGATCAAGTCAGGGAGAGGGCAATTCAAGAAAGGACCAGCAATCCGACCCGCTGCAAGCTCGGCATCTAGCTTCTTCCGCACAACATGGGGACTCTCTTTCGCAGATTTCAGATTGTCAGACCACCTACCCACCCTGGGTCCCTGATACCCAATCCGAAACCCAATTCTGAAACCCCAAGACCAAATCTTAGCAGCCTCAAAATCAGGATAATCCACCAACCAGAGATCCAGAACATCCTGCTTAATAGGAGTAGGAGCCCTTGTAAACAGCGTGCTGAGGCTGTCCCCTGCCCCCTGAACCCCGTCCTTGATCACCAAAGCGCTGTCCGGGAAAACACTGGGTGAGCGCATGCCGTCCCCCACACTGCGAACACTCATGCTTATACCTGCAAGCTGGTCGGTTACAGGAACCCCTGTTAAAATGCCAGCACGTGCCAGAGGAGGATGATTGACCTCTGCCCCAAACCCCCGACCCAGACAGAGCGGGGCGAGCTGGAAAGGGCCGATAATACACTGGTTGCCCGCTAGCCGTGTGGGTCGTAGCGGGCGGGTGAGCCGATGCCATCCACTGTAGCCACAATTCGGAATCAACCTCACCCCACGAACGCTCAGGAAAAACACTCATACGTGCCCTGAATTCTTCATCATACGACAACCAGGCAAAGCCTCCAAAATAGCTGTGAGCTTTGCGAATGACATCGGCATATTTAAACATGTCTATCGCCTTGCCCGGATGACGTTGGCAATAAACACTGGCATAGATAAGAAAGGCCGAAGTCCAATTCTCTATCGACTTCGGGACACGAGGCCTCCTAGCCAATTCTAATTCCTCCTCCTTCGACCCTTCTTTAGCTTGGACATCTCTATGTAGAAGCCGAAAAACATCCACAAATGCACCAGACCATATGTGATTCTTCGTTTTTTCAGACAAATGGGACCCCAAAGGCATCCCCACCCCAGAATAAGGCAGTTTTTTAGGTAGGATACTATCCTCCGTAACAGGTGTGGCAGCAGCCTCCCCAGCCCCTGCTGTAGAAACTTCCCCTGAAAATTGCACACTAGAAACATTCGAAATCACCGGCCGCTCAAGCCTCGGTGCCAGAGCGACTCGCTCACCAACAACCCCATCACCCGTACCAATTGATCTTGTACTCTTAACAGGGAGACTCTCCCTGGGTTGCCACACGGACCACCACCCATCCTTACCTCTTGGCAACTGCTCCGACTGTGGTTGAACAGCCACACGATCCCCTTGAGAAGGTCCAGACCTCACTGCCCCTCGTACTGCTGCATGGTCCGCACGAGACTCCTGCAAAACACGAGAAACAGTGGGTTGCCCCAACCCGCCCCCCTGGGCCCGTGCTGCCAAAAGCCCAACATCTTTGTCTCTCAATTCCCCTTCTTCCAAATCATCATCATGAAAATTCCCATAGAAAGCTTCGTCAGAAAATGCAACTTGCGTACTGCCACTAGGCATAGCCCCATCACCAATACCCCCATCATAAAACTGCCAGTCAATGTTCTGAAAGCTGTGTGCACGTAAAGCTGCAGAAGAGATATCCGCTCCAGATAACTCCCCTGTAAGCCCACCACTGGAAACAGCCGTGTGGACAGTTCCCGGGCCCGTAGAAGCAGCCAACAGCCGCCCAGCCGGAGGCGCAGATTGAAAACTGCGGCCGCTCAAGCCAGACAAAGAAGAATTCGCAAAACCATCCTCCCTTAGAGCGGAATCGCAATCACCCCCCGATGGACGACCCACCGACGCCAGACCATTGACACCACCCGACCCAGTCGCAGGACCGCCCTGAAGGACACCTGGCCGTCCCCGAGGGACCGGGAACAGAGCTTGCCCAGAAACCGGGGGCGCCCCCCTGTGGACCAAACCCAACCCACCAGGAGCCAAGGGCGTGGGAGGGGCAGTATGGGGGCCAGGCGCACCGGGGCCGCAGGCTTGGTGGCCGGGGGGGGCAGCATGCGAGGTACAGCACCCGCTGGGTCCAAAACAGAAGCATGAGTAGTAGCCCCATTGGGTGAATAGGCAGGCGGCGCGGCAGTAGGTGGCCCAACATCTGCACAGCCCAGTAGTGGGGGGCCAAAAGTGTGAGGGGGGGCAGGGCCAAGCACCGGCGTGGCAGGGGAGAGCAGGAAACATTGCCCATTTATCCATAGGTAAGAGGAAACGCCCTCCGGCAAGGCAGACACTGAAGCTGGTGTGTCCACATGCTCTGCAGCAGGGAGAGGGGGCTGTGTATGCCCATTCAATTCCAGGCTCCGCCCCCGCTTAGCTTTGGGACCCGCCTGTGGCTTCCCAGACTTCCCCGGGACAAGACCGCCTGAGCGCTGAGCCTGCCGGCCCACAGAACGCCCCCGCCTCCCCCCGGGCGCCCCACGCATACCAGCACTGAATAACGGTAAAGCACATACCTGCTGGAGGGCGCCCGGGACACCCGGCGGGGGCTCCACAGCTGCAGGGGGCGGAACCGGCATAGGCCCGTCCGCCGGCATGGCCGCCTCGCCGTCTTCCTCCTCCGCCGGGCCTGGGGACAAACACGCCGTCACCGCCCTGGACACACCCTCCGCAGCCTTGCGAGGGGGGCGGGCCATTCCGACCCACGCCTCCGCCGGTACACCCGGCCGCAGCAGGTCCTCTCGCCCGGCCTCGCAGAGTGTCTGCACGGCCCTCCGCACCTCCGCTGCTTCCTCCATGGAGCCAGAGAAAGGTAAACACACGCACGCCGCAAAACAAAACCTCCCTTCCCTAGCTTCCCGCCACGCAGTTCCCAACCGCCAGCCTGACTCCCTTATATCTACTCCCCTAATCAGACCCCACCTGTTGCCCTGACTCTCGCGCGAACATACCCAGGAAGAGACCGGCTCGCGCCTAGCTCTCCCTGGGTCCCCCCCTTTGCACGGGCAGCGGTACCCTGGCCTTAAAGTTCCTGACTCGGGAGTGGTGGGAGGAGCACTCTTCATGTACTTTGGAGCGGGGCCCCTCAAGTTTCGCTTCGTCACTGTCCGCATAAAGCTCCAAAACACCACATCAGGGGTACAAGCCCTACATAAATGCAGGTACAAAACAATATAATAGAAGTGTATAGCAGTATAGGCCACCCGTACTGGTGTCGGAATACTATAAACTCGGTGCTACGAAAAGTAAGTTGAGGCACAACGTCTGCCAGTTATAGATTCACAAAGTTAAGTATTACTCAAGAGAAGTAAATGCTGGGTTGCTCACTCGGTGACCCCCACCCTCAGTGAACGATGGAACTATAACGTGAGTACTCTGCTCGACATAATGAGGACGCTGTGCTCATTCACGAGGACCTCGCGCACCGTGACTAGGGCTGCGCGCTTCCGGCAGTGCCGCCTCCAGCAGCTAAATGTCAGAGCCGCGCAAAGCACTTTACTTTGATTGGCTTAGAGGACATGGATACTTAGCCTATATAAACTCGCTGCGTGCATCACAACTGTCATCGGGGATAAGACCGTGAAACAGAGGGAGGGTGAGAGAAAGCGAAGACGTCTCATCAGCTGTGGGTAAGTAACACTCCATAGCGGATCTGTACTCACCTCAAGGAAAAGGCAACGGTCACTGCGAGCGGTCTGCCGCTGAGTCAAGCTCCGGTTGATTCTATACAGGTGCAGCGAGCTCCCGAGGGCTGTCACTTTAATTACCACAGGCATGTTTATCGTTCGAATTGCTTTTCAGCCTGCAACTATAGCAAGCATTGAAAATGCAATAGGTCTCTCCTTTGATTAAGTTAAAGCCATTATAATCTTAATATTAAACACTGATAAAAAAAATTGTGGTACACTATACACCTTTAATATGCTGTGGGATGGTCACTACAAAACAACTCAAGAACAGTGCACAAATTACTTTATTACAACAAAGTAAATGTAATCTAACCCACAAGAGTGACTTGAGGTAACGTCCTTTTCCTTCCATCACAATGCAGCCCTGTCAAGTATCACGCATCGGGTGTGACACCAACGCATTTCAGTGTGGTGCTCCGCATGACCGCACTGAAATGCATTGTCACGCATAATTTGCAGTGTCTAAGCCTCATGGAGCACTGTCTAAAACTGATATTGTGGTGTGATTACTGGTAGCTGGCAGCACCCCGTACTTGCATTGCCCGTTCTGCTCCTGCTGGTTTGGTGCTTGTAGCTGAGCTAAGACTGCTGCTGGCAGGCAGCTCACTGCTACATTGTATCCAAGTCATTCCCTGTGGCACTGCTCTCAGCTTGACTTCATTGACATGACAGGCCAAATGGCTTCTACCCTCACAGCAGGGGTGGGAAAGACCGGTCAGATCAAGTTGATTTATTTTATAACGTCTTGCGCTGGGGGATGGGAGGATATTGTGCCGTCACGTCCTGCTGCCGAAAGGCGGAGAGTTTGTTATGGGAGAAAGTGTTGGCACTTTAATTATGGCGCGTGCAGCTCAGCATCCTTCTGCTTTTTGCATTGTACCTGGCTGCCATGGCAGTCAAAAATATAATGTGACCGGCGCCGCTCCTAATTAAGTTACAGCCGAGCCTCAAGTCACTGGGCAGTGATCAGCCATTGCAGCGCCCGCACAGAAACACAATGCTAAGAAAGAGGTAACAGTATCTTCATGTATAATGATTACTTGTGAACTGTGCCGCCCCCTAATTTAAACGTTTTTGCTTCCGAAACCCCTAACTGCTGCCTTTGTTGGGGCTGTTCTATTGTGGGTCTCAGCGGGCAGACAGAGTCTTCGGGATGTCTGAGGGTGTCGGGGTACAAGAAAGGCTTTGCACATTGCTGTGGAGTGAGGATATGAAGCGTGACAGTCAGCGTGAGGGTTTTGAGATTGCCCGAATTGGGGGAGGCGTTATGGCCTGTCCAATGACTGAGTCTGCTTTGGCAGGTTGTTCGTTGTGTCCTGCATGAGAGTTAGCAGGGACATTCACTGGACAGCAACAGACTCACCGAAGATAGTCCTGAACTAAGGAAGTGGGCGCTGCGGAGGGTCCCGGCCTGAACCTGCCTGCCAGAGTCCACTGCAGGCTCATGGTTCCCATGCCCTCAATACTAAACCGTTACACCTCACTGTATTTTTAGCCCCTTGCCGTGGTAAAAACACCTGTAGGTCCCGAGCACGGCCGTTTTTCTTGACTCAATGCATCTAAGGTAGGGATGACACCTCTGCAGGTACAGTGTCTTGGGCCACGTGGTGAATTTATAAGGCTGCAGGCAGACACACCAGAAGCAGATATGGGAGAGCTCAAACGTCCAGCACAGAGGTATGTTAGTAATATGGCCCAAACCAAGATGGCATCCTTTTAATTTTACACACAAAAGGCTTAGCATTTCTCAGTAGCTTCAGTACAACCTACCTGCCCTCTGTTACTATGGACTGCAGTCACGCAGTTCGTCTCTGGTTACTGACCTATTTCTGGTGCTTTGCTGCAGTTTTAAGATATTAATTAGAGTTTCTTGATGCTCAAATGGGTGTAACTTCTGATATTGATATGTTTCCCTCATCTTCGTTACTTGATTTTACTTGTGTGAAATTGTCACTCATAGTCGTTGAAATGTCACTCATAATTACACTGAAGTTATGAAAATGTCATACATAAGCAATCTGAAACCTTGGCAGCTATGACTATGCACTCCATTTTGATAACCCGTGAAACGGCATCTGTCTAAGAGGAGTGACAAGCGTCTACAAACAGCCAAGAGGGAGGTATGCACAAAGATAACGGCACCATTTGCGGTCCTTAGCGACAGATCCCGATGTGGCGGCACGTGACGGGTGCTATTCTCGAGAGGAAAGGAGTTGTGCACTTGTAATTCTGTGACAGTATCGGACGTACAAGGAATCTGAAGCATCTCCGAATCCTAAAGCCAAGGGAGAAACCCGATCTCTGCTCACTGGAGAGGTCCCTGCGCCACGGATGCTCACTCTGTGCTACACAAGACTTCTGGAGATAGTTTGTTCCACGGTCCCTTGTTATCCTCACAGGCAGTGAGTGCCCTTCATACCGGAGGCTTGCAAGGAAAAGGGCCAGCGTCTGTCACTGATACATACCACTCCAAGTTGGAGGGAAATATAATTGCCGAAAAGTGATTAGGTCACCCACACCTGTTACGAAATGTTGCCATGACAACTGACAGATGGTGCCGGCTGATATTACAATGAGATGCACAGGACTTCGTTCACTGCCCTCCTTGTAAAATGCGTTCATTTTCCCAAACCAAGCGTTTAATCCTAACACAATGGTTTAATCCCTATCAAACGACAACTTAGTCAGGGAACACTGCAGCCTCTGTCAATGCGGCGAGCCCAAGTACTTATATGACTTATTCACACAATCAAGGAGTGCCTACCGATGTGCCTCTCATGGAGCTGCCAGGGTTAGACCAAAATAGTATAAAGACCGTCAGTGTATCAAAATGATGTAGCCACGGTCTGTGAATGCTGTTGGTAGTCGCGACGAGAGGTGGCAGCAGATACGATGCAGCTGGAAAGCTTCACTCTACTATCACAAAGAATCTCGACATTTGGGCATTGACCCTAGCCAATTTGCATTTCTGAATGCTCTAAAAAATATTTTTTAAGAGCAGGTAGTGGTTCCACTGACCAATGCTTACTCTTAAAAAAAGAAACTTAAAGGTTTCATTTCCTTTTTTAAATGGATTTTGTTTTCCTTTATGGAAAATGAGGATGCAAAAAAAAAAAGATCACTTTATTAAAAAGCAATCACAGATATGGTGGTCTGCTGACAACCATCCCTGTGATGATGGCGATTCATAATGGGTTGTAAATTGTGACCTACCTTATTAATATTCATTAGGTTGGTCGAGTTGCAACCTACTAGGAATCGGTATTTGGAATTTTCTTTCATCCTATAGGAATTCTGATTTCCTAATTGCGATTCAGAGACAATCACAATTAGGAAATTGGTATCCCAAATGTTGATACATCTAGCCCTTAGGACGGGTCAGAGGAGACTGAGTAAGGCAGGACATTATATGATATAGAATGGTCGGGATGGGCAGAAAGAGTCAGCAAAAATAGCACAGAGGAAGCAAATGAGGTTATCATTTTGGGTTCATCAGCCAGAACAGCAGGAAAAACTAAACTTGAGATATCTCACAGTAGTATAATGCAAAATGGTGGGGCCCCCTGAAGAATGTGTGGAGGGTCTCTGAGACTCTACTAGTTCACAGATACTAATTGGCCTTGGGCTCAAGGGCTGCCCCCGATCTGACTGCAGGGTCCTGTGTTACGCCCCTGGTCTTGAGAGAATGTTTACAGATATACTTATTGGATATCTGTTGAGGTGCAGATAGGTGCGAGGACAAAAGACCACAATAATCTGGAGCCCTGACGTCCAGCCCTGTTTTTCTTCATCCCTGATAGTTAGCTTGTCTCTTTTGCTGTAGGCAATAGTGTGTGTGGCTCTTGATCCTTGGAGACCCCTTAAACTGCAATATTTGATTTTCCCAAGGGCACAGTTTGGTGTGTCCTCAAATGAGGCGAACCTCCCCCCCTTCATGTCCCCAATGTGTAGTCTCAAGGAATGTCCTTTCTCATTTCGCTCTCCGCTGGCCCTGGCAAGTGGCAGCAATAACAAGAATTTTAGTTGCAGTGGCACACAAGGCATATTTTGAAGGAATTGGGGTACTAACTCAGCTATTTCCTTTTCGTCCCTTCAATCTCCCACATGGATCACTTCCTCCAGGGTCCCCCTTCCTTGGCGCCAAGATCCGGGTACGTCCTCTTTGCAATATTTACCCATTGACTGGACTGAGCACAATTGATAGTGGGAACGTACTCGTAGTAGGTATTTTTGCACATATATCATGCATTTGTGACATTTAAAAATTGTGCAGTCAAAATATACACACCCGCATCACCTCATATGGAACAGTATTCCCCACCATCAGAAATGCAGCTGGATGGCCAGCAGGTGCATTGTAATACAGGGCGAGGAAGACCGCTGGGGCGGCGGTTCGGCGGTCCGACCGACGAACTTATAATCAGGCACTATATGACTGTTATTTTGTGCCTTTAAAGATGAAAGGGTATCTTCTTGAAGATCTATTACCAGAATAGCAATGTTGAAATATAATCCTAAATTACTTTGTGTGAAATGTACAGGAGCTATCTATTCTTACACTTTTGATTAGCTTCACTACTTTCAGATATTTTTTATACTAAAGCTGAGTGTAAAGTTACTCAAAAGTATAAACTTACACATCTTCATCCCCTGAAAAAGGAGCTGGAGCCAGTTGCTGTGTCGGGAAGACCTGCAAAATATTCCCTGTAGAAATGTAGGGTGTCAGCGAACTCTCAATGAGGCCCGAAGGGCCTTGATCCGCAGGCTTTGGTTCCGGAAGTCGGTGCTGGAGTCTTCGGGCCCTTGAAGTCACACATGTGGCAGATAGAACTCCTCGCAGTTGAAGTCGGGAGCGCCCACGTCGGCAGGCATCGGGCCTGCGATTCAAAGTTCAGCGGTGCGGCATGCGGTGCCCTCAGGTCACGGTGCAGGCAGCGGCTCGGGGACGGTCGTAGAGCGGCGTCAGTGAGACTAGGGTTGCGGTGCGAAGTGATGCAGTGTGTGTCGCATGCTGGCAGGTCACGTGCAAGCAACATCGTTGTCGTTGCTGAAGCGCTGTCATCGGCTGACAAACTGGAGTCAATGGTGCTGGCGTCAGTAGGCCAAGGCTGCAGTATGTAATGAGGATGGTGTATCATGTAACTTATGAGTGGTGACCTCGAACCACGTGCAAGCAAGCGCCATCGATGTTGGCGTGGAGCGTCGTCCTCGGGATATCAAGGCGGCATCATGAAGCAAGGTGGTGCGAAGTGCAGTGCCCACAAGTCGCGGTGCCAGAAACCGGTCCTAGGAAGCTTGTATCCGGTCCCGGGAAGGCATGGCTTGGCAGTTCGGGCTGGACTGTTCCCATGAGGCACAGGGTCAGACTGATTTGCATATGGCCATGTCTGAACTGGGGTGGCAGAGTGGGCTAAAGAACGGTGATGGATTAAACCCAGATCTGTTGACTGGGTGAGAGTGTTTGATTGGGTCAGATGCTCCGTCCATCACCACCCCCTTTTGTACCACAAGTCGCGGTGCAAGCAGCGGCTTGGTAGCAGCGTCAGGTGGTGTCTTCGATTAGACCAGAGCTGCAGCGCGGTGAGCGGCGCTGCCCTCTGTGGTGCCTCCAGGTCATGGAATCAGCAGTGGCTTTGTAAACAGCGTTGGGTTGCTTTTTTTTCTGTTGCAGCACAAAACACACAGTCCCCATTGCTGATGGCAGAAGAACTTGATGTGTTTGCTGTTCCTGAGACTTCTTGAATAGGGGGCAAGCTCTACCTCAAGCCCTTGGAGAAACTCAATGAACTCCAGTTCTTTTACTGCCCAAAACAGAAGCAGCCATGGCAGGCCAACACAGCAAAGCACTCAGCAAAGTGATAGTTCTTCCTCACAGCTTCGCAAGTTCTTCTTTGTGGCAGCCTTCTAGGTTCAAAAGAATTCTAAAGTTCTGGGGTATGGGCCCAAATATTTATACTCCAAATGCCTTTGTCCTCTTAGGCAGAGAGTGTCTGTTCTCAGTCCAAACCAGTTTGGTGTTCTCCAGTCCAGCTTCCCAGCAGGAGGCAGAGACAGAATCGTCTGCAGTAGGCCAGGCCCATTCAGGTGCAAGGAAATCTCCTCCCACTACTCTAAATGCAGCAAAGGTCTATTCAGCCCAGTCCTGACACATCCAGACTCTCTGGAGCCACTGCACATCCCCAGCCAAACCTGTCACTCCAAAGCCAGACAGTCAATACACATCCTATCAGAGGCACACAGGATGGCTAAGCAAGAAAATACCTACTTTGTAAAAGTGGCATTTTCAAACACCGAATGTAAAACTCACCTGTACTAAAAGATGCATCGTTAGATTCTGAGTTCAGCCATACTAAACTTTATTTTTCTATCTGGTCCCAATGGGAAGATATATTTATACGATGTCATAAATTAACTCCCATGCTTTCCAGCTAGCCTTTCAATTGTGAAAAACGAAATTGAAAGTATTTCACTATCAGGACAAGCCACACACATCAGGGCATGTCCTACCTTTCACAAACACTGTACCCTGCCCACCGGGGTACCTTGGGCCTACCTTAAGGGTGACTGACAAGTAAGAAAAGGGAAGGTTGGGGCTTGGCAAGTGGGTGCACTTACCAAGTCGACATGGCAGTACGAGACTGGACACAGACACTGCAGTGGCAGGTCTGAGTTACCTTTGAAGTGCTGCTTGTGTGGGTGGCACAACCAGTGCTGCAAGCCTACTAGCAGCATTTGATTTAAAGGCCCTGGGCACACACAGTGCACTGACTAGTAAATCAAATAAACAATCATGAAATCACCAATCCATTACAGCCACTTACGACAGGAGCACTTGCACTTTAACACTGAACAGCAGTGAGAAAAGTGCACAGAGAAACTTAACCAGCTAAAATAGGGAGGTCAGTAAGCAAACAGAAAGGGGAAACATGCCAAAAGATGCCAAGTCTAACAAGTTTTTTCTGCGATCGTCATTGTTAAGCTGGGGAGCACGAGCAAGAAAACTCCTACTCCAGACCACCTCCAGGCAAGATTTCTCCTCGACGGGTGGTCGCAGATGGCTGCTTCAGCTCACGTTACAAAACCTTCCGATGTGTTGAAGAAGGTGCTGCTCAAGTAGAATATCTACTTGAGCAGTAGAAAGTAGCATCGTCCTCTTGGGCTGCACATGGTGCAGTTCGCTCTGATTTTCCAGCGTGGGGCAAACACCCAGCTCTAAAAATCAGTCCAAGCAGCGCGACCTAACATACTTGTGGAACTCCATGTAGTGCAGCGGAACTCCACAATCTCTGCCCAGACTTACTCTAGACATGTGTTTCTGGATTCATTCCGTCTTCAGTAGAGAGCAACAGGTTGTTTTGGGGGTGCTGGAAGTGCTGTCCAAAGTCTTCTCAGGTCTCTGTACCACTTTGCAAAATGTGTCTAGAGATACAAAGCATTGTCTGCTCAAAGAATGGTGAGTACTAAGGACTTTCAATTGAAGAGAGTATTATCATGCATTACAATTACCACAATAAGCTTGGGCTAATTGTGAGTTGGTATGCCGGGCAGTATGCTCCCTCCTCCTTTTGTGATTGGCTCCTTACATAAAATGGATCATCATAAACTAGTCTCTGCCACCTACATTTTGTCTAGAACATTGGTTCATCAGAGAAAATCATTGGTCACCTGTGAACCCTCTGCTTTCCAATTCTCGTGTTCCCAGTGCTATAGCCTCAATCGATATAGACTTTGGCTAATGCTAAACCTCTGCAAATGTTTTTGATAAACCCAAAAGAAACTTCTACCACCAATTGGAAATAGACTGTGCAATTCCAACTATTTCTAATGCGATGATTCCATGTGGATGAACCTCTTCTGTATCAGAGGGGGAGGATGATGTTTTAAAACAATGCCTGCAAGAAACTCTGTAGAATGGTTTAACTTACTGCTGAACTTCATCTGCAATGGCTGAACTTCATCTGCAAGAGTGTCCTTATTTTTGGTTCATGATAAGAACCAGTAGCGGGGATTAAATCAGGTGACAATAAATGATTGCTACCCAATGGCTAGGATACAAAAAAAAGAATTGTTAAAGTAAAAGATCCCCACGGGGTATGCTATCTGCTTTGCTAGAAAGAATGAGGCAAGACCACTCTTTGGATGCCTTTTTTGCATTATACGTATCAAGTAAGGGGCTTTGGTCTCTTTAATGGCACCAATTTTTTCCAATCAATTATTGACCACTTTTTATCATATATTTTCAATCAGTTTGTAGTTATTTATTTAGATGACATATGGATATCTTTTACTATTGTGCAGGATCATGGAAATTATCACTTTATTTACAAGACTAAGACAAATCCGAGAAATTACAATTTGAAAAAAAGTTCTTTGCTACTTCCTGAGTTCAGTTGGTGTGTCTCTGGATCCATAGAAATCAGCAGCTATTCAAGAATGGTCATTGCTAAAGTCATTAAAGGAAAACCAATGTTTTCTGCTTAGCCAATTTTTCTTCTCAATTAATCAGGGAATTTACTCATGAGACTTGCTTTAGATCAAGCCAGCTCAAGAAAGAAAATTTGCATCATGGATTCATTTGGGAGGATCAAACTGAACAAGACTTTCAGGATTTCAAAATGACCTTCATTGAAATCTCAGTATTACTACCTGGTTCTTTTATGCAACATAGCAAAAAGTTAGGGTGGCTACTGTTGGGCATTGGCCATAAATCATATTGCCTTACCCAGGCAAATAATTTAGAGAACATTCAGCTTCCAGCCCTCAACAAAGGAGCATTAAAGAGAATATGGTAGGGGAGAGCACTGGAACAACAATTGGCCGGAATAAGCACTTAACCCATCTGAGAGAGCAGGGCTGATTCCATCTACAGACCAGTCTTTCATTTCTGGAGTAGTACATTTTGAACCATGGGATATATTTAAAGTTCCAATTGCTAATCCAGCATTAATTCATCAATCTCCAAGTTTTAATCATACAAATCATGCAGGAGAGACAGTGCATTCGGGTATTCTCAGGGTCAAAATACAACATTTCAAACTCATACTGTACATATTAAAACAATGTATACAAATAGTAAATATAACATTTAAAACAGCCATCAGTTATTAATAATCAGCTATCCAATACAATAAATCCTTAGTATGTATAATCTTTTCTCTCCTGAACATTAATGTGTTGTATACATTTGTAGTTTTTTCAGCTTTGGTTAGGTCCTTGTTTAGGGACAAAACAAGTTAGCTGGGCTCACCGCTGTTTTAACTTTCCCCAAGAGTGTATCTTTCAATAGTGGAGCAAATCCAGTGACATCGGGACTCAGTGGCTGTTTTTACTAGAAAATGATTGGATGGGAGGCAGGGGACACATTTTCCTTGCTTGTATTAGGGTCCACTGCACTCTTGCTACACCACTGACATGCGTAGGGCACAGAACACCTCTCAACACCAAGACATTGGAACAACAAAAATCTACAGTCTATAGCAGTTTCAACTACAATTTTACCTAGAGGCTCTAAGGCATTGAAACCCTAGAGTAAACAAAATTACAAATACCATGCATTCTCTATCTTTTCCCCCATCTCAGAAATCTTTAGACATGAATTTGCGGCTGCCAAATATCTCGAACATTTAGTTTTTTTTGCAGATGTATCACTTAGCACTTAGATAGGTGCAGTGGTGAGCAGCTACTGTCATCTCATCCTTAAATTAAAACCCATCCTTACTTAGTAATCACCGGAGCAGGGTGGTTGGTGCCACTATTCACTCGCAGCAAAACAACTATAATGCCTTCTAGTCACATCTTCCTTTTTATATAATCCCTAGGCTGATTTTTGGCTCTGAAATAAACCTGTTCTAAGATAGGAAGGGATGCTTTAAGGCCCATGTGAAGAGATCTTTTCATAGAGTAGTGAGCTGGTTATGAGAGCAGTCAGTTGTCATTTCAGTTTTGTACTTAAGAATGCACCTGTGGAAGTTTTTGTGTGTTGCATGTTGATATCTCTCTCCTTGTCAGGGTGGGATTACACTATCACTGAGAAGGCATGCGGCCTCCAAGGCCTCGGGTGAAGTTTTCATTGTGTTTTGTGATTCAGCATAGAGTGGCCCACAAAGGGTTGGAAGACAGTGACATACACACATACTGCCATGCAGCACAAACAGAAGTACATTGTTGGTTGTTTGTTGAGACCGTATGTTCACTGACATTCTGCAGCACACATAGAAAGAGGAAAAAGCTGCACAAAAACAATCCTGCCTACAACAAAGCCACCCTTACACCATGGTGCAAAGGTACCTGCATTGCAATTAGGCTGCAAAACTAGCACCAGTGCCAGGGGAAAGGACAGGAATGCACTGCATTGGATAAATACAGTGCATTCCTGCTCTTTCCCTGTGATACAGGGCATTACAACAAGGTGACTTGTTGCACTGCCCTGCACCAATAATGTTATAAATATGTCTCTAACTCTGTTACAAATCAAGCATTGTGGTATAAAGTGAAATGGAGTCAGATAAACACAATTTGAGTATGCAAAGCAGTTGGTGTATTTGCACTGCCTTGGGACCCAACATTCATTTTACACAGCGACAGAAGTACAGTCAGTTGCAGAGCAAAATTACTATTTGGTAGAATTTACAAAATCTTCCCCCATTAAAGATATCGAGGCATGATCCTTCTTGAAACACCTTCTTTATTGACTGCAAACGCATAAATCGAGGCCTGCAAAGTGAAAGCAGGTCTTCATCCCAGCATTTGCTTTCACAGTATGACAACCTTTTTTTTTTAATGCTACCCCTACCATTAAAAGGGACATAGACTGATTTAACAATAGATGTGTTATATTGTGAATGGCATTAGGGAGGCAGTCAGTGGTCTAATGGGCCACTGTCTGCTTTCCTCAGGACCTACAGTCTGCATTCACATGTTGGAACTGCGCAAATGTCAGTATCCAAACAATGGTTTGTGGCTACATTGCTCCTACTTACAAATGACACATTCCATAGCGAACCATTCACACCCAATTTCCCTGTGATTAGTTATGGTTTGCAAACTGTATAATGTGACATAAAAACATTTTTAAATCGAAATTTAGAATTGATATATTACAACACAGTATTTTGCAGTCGCAAAGCCTGTAATTTTGTGAATCTCTGACTTTACAAATGTAAAATCTCTGGATACTTCAGGTCCAGGAGTTTAGGGGCAGCAAGGCCCTCACATAGTGGAAGAGAGTAGGTAAGCAGGTTACTGTAGCATCATTTAATGATACAGAATATTCAAGGGAAGAAAAACACCAAATATATGACTGAAATTGAAAGACATTCTCAGAGAGACCACATCTGGGTGTCTTTTTATTTATTTATTTTAAGTTTTATATAGTACGAATGTTACCCCTGCGGGCATCAGATCACTTTACAAGTGAATGAAGGCAAAAATGTATAAATCAATAAACATAGTCTAAATACATAGAGAATAAGAGAACAGTTTGCCTGCAAAAAAAAATTCTGAAGATCTGTTCTAGAAACGTGTTCATACATGACAGTTTAACTTATTTCTTGAAAGATGTAGTTGAAGGGATCATTCTTATTTCAGGGGGAAAAGAGTTCCACGTTTGAGGGGCAATTTCAGAGAAACCTCTATTGTATGTTTTCTTCCTGAAGAATCTCTGTGGTTTTAGCACTAGGGTACTGGAATTTGTAGAGGATCTAGCGAGATAACTTAGGGTATTGAAGTGTAGAGCTTTGTGAGTCATGCAAGCAATTTTCAATTGAATTCTTGCTTCACTGGGGAAACAGTTCAGTGATCTAAAGTCAGGGGAGATGTGATTGTTCCTGTTTGATCTAGTAATGAGTCTTGTAGAAGAGTTAGTGGAGGCCCTTAAAGGGGCTGTTGTGGTTCCGGGCAAATCTGAGAGGGTTGCACTTCTATAGAATCACAAGTGCTTGCACAGCAGACTTGAAGTCATTTTGAGGGAGAAAGATTTTTTGTTTTCTTAATATGTTCAATTGGAGGTTTGCTCCTTAAGTGGTGGCACTAATGTGATTCTGCATTAAGGTTTTTGAAAATCAATTAATCAATCAGGGTTGGTAAAGCGCAGCTGCTCACCCGTGAACGTCTCAAGGCGCTAGGAGGAGGTGGGGTGGCTCCCGTGAGTGCTGGGGTTATCCGGAGGGCCTGGTCTTGAGGTCCTTCCTGAACTGGAGCAGCGGAGGAGGAGGTTATTCCAGGCCTTGGCTGCGAGGTAGGAGAAGCACTTTCCTCCCATTCCGGTCTTGTAGATGTGTGGGACAGTGGTCAGAGAGAGGTCAGCTGATCGGAGGAGTCTCTTGCGCGTGGAAGGAGAGGCAGTTGTTAAGGTATGCTGGTCCGATGTTGTGGAGGGCCTTGTATGCGTGAGTGAGGAACTTGAACTTGAAGGTTATTCTTCTTTCGATTGGGATCCAGTGGAGATCGCCGAGGTGTTGGGTGATGTGGTTGTGACGGGGGATTTCTAGGGTCAGTCTGGCTGCAGCATTCTGGACGGCCTAGAGTTTGCGAAGTAGTTTCCTGTTAAATCTGACATAGAGGCCATTGCCTTAGTCCAGTCTGCTACTGATGAGGGCGTGCGTGACCATTTTTATGGATTCAGGTAGGATCCATCTGAAAGTTTTTTGGGGTACGTGGAAGGTATCGAAGCAAGCTGAGGATAGGGTGTTGATCTGGTGGTTTATCGTGCGCGATGAGTCAAGTATGATGACGAGGTTTCATGAGTGGTCCAGCGGGGTGGTGGGGTTTCTGAGGGTGGAGACCATGAGGTGTCATCCCACGTGGAGGGGTGGAGCTTCTGTTTTCTCGGAGTTGAGTTCTTCATCCAGGTGATGACGGTTTTCATTCCTTCTTGGAAGTTGTACCTGGTGATGTTGGGTTCTTTTCGTGAGGGAGAGGATGAGCTAGGGTCATTGGTATTTTGGCAAGAGTTATTCCCAGTGATCTTGGTCAATCAAAAATTTGTTGTGTGCAATTGAATACTGTTAGTTGCTTCATCCATTCATTAATAGTGTGCAACTGATTGGGTGGGCGATTAGGAGGAATTCCATTTATAGAGTGTTAAGTTTGAAGTGGTTGCATGACAGCCAATTTTCTGTATTTTGAAAAATTGGATTGAGGAATCAGATGTCTTTGGGGGGAGACTTGACAGAGGGAAACTGGGGGCCCTTCCGAGCCCCCATTAAGGGTGTGGTCACGTTTCACTGTGATCTGGAGTATTGTCTCAATAATGCACTGAGCAAGAAGGAACAATAATGTGAAATGACGACTTTTCAAGTTGGAGTGGCACGTTTATTACACAAAAACACAAGTATTTCAATAAAACGCATTGCTAGTGAACACTCTTAAGAAAACCTGCCTTCACTCTGCCAGGAGTACATGCTAATTAGAAATCGCTTCTAAAATGCTGCGAGGCAAGCTGAAATGAGTAACTCTTAAAAATACATAATGGAAAACTGATAGAGATCCAAAGACATGGAGTACATTTCTTATGAAATCCTATTGCCTAGAATCAAGCCTTTCTGATGAGAACTATAAGGCAAGCTGGAGTGAGGATCCATTAAAAATCACATTTAAATCAGCTAGAGACTCAGAAAGACACAGAATACATTCTATGAAAATATTGAGAACTTGAAACAAGCCGTCCTGAAGAGAATAATTCATGCAGGTTAAACATTTTAAAGAGACCCAGAATGCAAGGTGCCAGGATTATTAAAAAGGCACAATTGAAATTAATTAGGGAATGAAACCCACATTTCTGGAGTGAAGGAGAAACTCAGGCAGTGCAAAAATATTTTAGATTTATGGAAATATTTTCAAAATGAAAACTACTCTTGACTGCAATGCTAGTAATGCACATGTTAAGTTAGGAGGAACAACGTTATTGCTTTGCAATTGCAATAATGTTTTAGAATAAGGGCGAAGCAGAGGAGAGAGAAAAGGACAATTTTAAAGTGCCAGAAACAATTAGAGCTTCAGCCAAAGATGCTTAGATAGAGGGCTGAAGGAGACCACACAGGCGTCAGTGACCCAAGGGGTCGGTGTAGGGAGGTAGTCTCGTGAATGGACTGAGGAGCAGATCTTTATACTCTTTCAATGATGAACCATTGACATCATGATGACAACATTATCAGGTGTCTTTGACCTATAGGACATGACACATTTTGGTCACGTCTGGAAAATATTTAAGAAAACAGAAGTGCCACCCACGCTACAAAAGGTTTCTCAAAAGGTCACAGGATGTTTGACCTTGAATCATAATGAAATTGCACATCTATTGACCAGGATTTGCGTCACTTCAGGGAAACTTTTATAAGTAAGAGGAACATCAAGATAGTGGTTGCATGTTTTAGTTACATTAAGGCTAGCAACAGATACAATAATATGAAAGATGACAGATGGCAAGTGGCCCCAACCATCAGGTATTGCGGGATGTCTCTTTTAGCTCGGTAAGTTCCCTGTTCTTGCGGTATTGCTATTCTTGCGGTATCTACGTGGGTGTAAGAGAAGAGGTGCAGATCAAGGATGTGGGGGCTCCTGGGGAGCTGAGCCTCACTGAGAAGATTTGTATGAGAGACATTTTGGGGTCTATTCATAGAAAAAGAACAGCTGGGACAATTGGGTCAATTTAACAGATTCCTTTTATGCTAGCTGGTGGGGGCTTATCAGGGTCTCATGCCTCAAGGGTGGGCATAATTGGCCTGGGGTAAAAAATAGACTCTGCTTCATCTCCCCCCTTTTTGTTCATTTCATTGAACAAACATTATACGTGCTAAGTTATTCACATTCCCTGTTCTATTCTTGCTCTCTTCCTTGCCAATGCCAATTCTGCTATTCTCAAAAGGTGCAGGAAGTGCTACGGACATGGGGTGCTTGCTGAAGAGCATAATGCTCATTAGGACACAGCCCACATGTTTAGAGACAAGTATGACACATGCTCTTGTCTGTGACTGTAGGCCAGTGTTTGCAAACATATCATCCTGCCCTGTCAACTGTCCCCTTGTCCCATCTTTATCAATGGCTATTTATTCAGTTTGGTACAATATCTCTGTGTCATTTAAGCAGTATCTTAGGTATAGCAAGCACTGTGATCACAATACATTTATAGTCATTATAATGGCAGTAATAGTGTTCAATACTACTAGTAGCACCCATTGTCATTTTTTTCTCATTGTTCTGAAAGTCTTGAGGCATTGTTCCAATCGTTGGTACGTGTGGCTTGTGTGACTAGTTGGAAGAATGTTTTATCTTCTGCTGTACTTTAAGTCTTTAAAAAAAGTCTGCTGAGTAATTATGTAGAGCCTCAGAGATGATACCTGTCAACAGAAAAAGTAACCGTTGGTGCCTGTCTTCAAGTAATTTGAGAGGTTTGCAAGGACTTCTATTACCTAGGCACTTAAAAAAATTAAGAAAACAAAGTGATGAAGAAGGAAAAGATATCTCGTCACAACTTGTAGACTGAGGGGTTGGGGCATTTGAAGTTCCAGACGCCTTTAGGTAATGTATCGTTGGGGTCCACTTACACTCCTCCTTTCTCTGCTGTGTAGCACATGCAACCCATCAGGATGAACTTGGGATACCATCCCCACTTTGTACTTTTCATGGGACGGACTTTGTAATGAGGCTGTCTTGGATGAGAAGCAGGGGAAGGCAGTGGAGGTTTTCTTGTTGGGGCGGAGTCAGTGCTTTCTTTGTATGAGAACCATGGATCAAGAAAGTCAGTCACTAGCACTTGAAGTGAACGTAGGGGTCCTTGGATGATAGTATCAAGAGGCCTGGCCTGCTCTGGGTAGCAGGGAGCTGTCTCAGTTGAGTTGTGCTTTCCTGGAGGAGGCCTGGCCTACGGCGAGCAGGGATCTGCCTCTCCTCTAATCCTTCTTTGTTGTTGCTGTTCTGTTGGAGTGAAAATTGTACATGTGGGGTACCTCAGACGACACTATTGGTGCAGGTTGAGCTTGCCCTCCTTTGTCTGGCCATGCTCCTTTCTTGGTGTGGGAGCTGTGGATCCAGGATGTTACCTGGCCGGAGGCAGTGTTGCTGGTGTGAGCTTTTATCCAGATCCAGTCACCTGGCTAAAGGCCATATGCTTTTGGTGTCCCTTCTTCAGGAAGGCCTTTCAGAACCTAACAATGTTAGTCTTTGCAGTGCTAATCATGGACAACAGAGCAAGTGAAAGTGCATCAATCCAGGTCAGTTCAGTGGATGCACAAATCTTCCTTATATGATTTTTCAACACTGTTCTTTCTCTCAACATCGGACCCTTCCTGGTGATGACAGGCACAACGTATACTTTCGGTGTAGCTCCTAGCCCCTTGCACAACCCCTCAATCATGTGTGAGATGAACGTTGGTCAATTGTCAGAACACAAAAGCATAGGCACTTAAAAGTGTGGAATGAATTCCTTCATTGCAGTTCTTGGATCGGTGTACCAACAAGTACTTGCAGTTTCAATAGGGGGCTATGTTGAAGAAGTCCATTTCATGTGGGCAAAAAGTGTCCTGGGGTAGTGGAAGTACCTTTTTGTTCCAATTTAACCTTAGTACCAGCATTTAGAAAAACAGTCTGATCACATAAAGACAGGCCATGGGAACAAGCATTATCATTATCATTGGTAAACATATCTTTCCATTTTAAGCGAAGACTGCACTACTGATAGTGGTTAGAGTATAAAAATGTGTACACTTATTTTCAATATTTAGCAATGTGACGCTATGCATATTGCTTACAGTATGTTCTCCAATTAGATGCAAATATTTGAAGAATCTTCAAAGCAATACTGACAATTCTTTGCTTTCAAAATAAAATGTTCAAAAAAACAAAATGCAAAAACATTTCACTAAACTACTGGAATATGGTAGGTACCAATTCTTTGCAACATAAAAATAAACAAGCGTTGTTAAATTCAGTAGGTCTCAAAATTATTTGTTACCCTCTTGGCTTTGTCAATGCACACCCAGTATTGTAGTCCCTGGCTTATGTACTGCTTAAAAAAGCATTTTAGCACTTTACAGTATAAGTACACATTATTTCCTGCAACATTGAAGAACCTAGAAATAAAAACTATTAATATACCTACATATTACTTCTGTTATGCACATATATATATAATTATATATATATATATATATGTATATTTCTCATTTTGTGTGATCCTGCAATCGGTGTTCCAACTGCCAAAAACTCTCGTTAACAAACCACAGGAAGTGTATTTCCTGCCTGGCTCAACGCCCAGAATCTGTGGTTGGCTACTTCCAATGGCAGCCCGAGAGAAACCCTATTAACTCTTTTCTTACCTAATAGCTTCTAAAAACATGTGTTGTTTTTACTTGTACGCTATGCTGACCAGAATATTTAATATCACATGTCTTTTTTGTAAAGCACACTTTCACTCAGAATGGTAATTTGGCGCTAGATACCAGATCCTTATTGTTCCTTACAACTCAATGGTACTCCTTTCATCCACCTTGGATAGATCAGTAAACCTAGTTGCATATGAACCTGTGACTATCAAGTCAACCACAGGCTCACGTTCTCTGTATGTCATGCACGTTGTGTAAACGCCGTCCACAATTTCAAAAACCTAATTTTGTAATAGCAACCATCAACTGTGAGTGCTCTCTTCCGACACCCTCCCAGATTAGTGCTGCATTCGGGCCATAAGCCTGTGCCTGCCTTAACTGCTGCTAAATTCAGACGCAGGTAGGAATGAATTATTCTGTACTAAGTATCTTAGGGCTGCAGTATTTTGTGTAATTCTACTAATGTTATTCTTGCTGACCAGGTAGGCCTTTACATTTTGTACATTGAAATATGGATGCCAATAGATAGTCATCAGGTCTATAATGAAAAAGTATTTTATGAATTATAATTGGTCATTTAAATAGGGAGATATTCATATGCATTTGAAACTGAAAGTATTTTCTTTTCTGCCAGGAAACTACATTACTTATATTGATGGCATTTTTTGTCTTTTAACATTGTGGGCCATAGAACATTATTTTGTAAATCTCTATTTTCAATAAGGAAGAAGATATTTTGTATGTTACCAGCAAGGCACTTTACTCATTTTTTTTACAATCTTTGTTCATTGCTCTATTGCTGTCAATCTAGTTGTTGTGGGGCATGTTGACTAGAATGAGGATCCAAAAATATCAAATGGAAAAGCTCTATTTTACCCTGTATTACATCTTCTACTATTGGGCTCTGGGCGGTCAGGGATGGCAGTCCTTGACCTCAAATTATTATGTCATTTTTTTCTTTTGCATGGCTGGCCTATCATTTGCTGCTGGGCCAAGTCTAGGGTGTAATAGCAACCAGAAAACATAAAAAAGGTTGCTGTGTGATGTGGTCAATTAATGCCTGCAAAATCCTTCCTCCCCCTCTTCCGACCACTTGACTCAATATTCAAGTGGGAGGAACCTTTATCAAGTGGTCAAGTACGCCAGAAATTTCAGGTGAGAAGCGTGGGGTGTGGCAGTCAAGGAACAGAATGAACTTCAGTCAGGGTGTAATTAGTTAAAACAAGGGAGCCTATTTAAAACTGTGCTCAAAAGACGTAATTAAGAGCCTTGAAGGCAGCTACTTGGTAGCCAGACACAGTATATACTCAATTACAGTGGGTGTGCTTGGCACGTACCCAGATGTTCCTGCTGATCACTTCTCACTGCAGTGCATAAGAGAGATGTAACCCCATATATAAGATCTCGCTACACAGGAGTGAAAGCCTGTGGTGTCACTGTGAGCGGAAGAGCTGAGAAAGGCCCATAAGCCAGCCAAGAGAGGTAGAGCGACGCTACATGTAAACCGAGGGAAGGAGAGGTAGTTGCTGAAAAAGGAGAAGAGCAGAGGGCACTTTCTACAATGTGGAGAGAGAAACTGAAAGGCGTCGGACGCTACCAGGCCCGAGAGAGGAAACCACAAAGTGATGTGATGAAGGGGAAATATGGTGACTGTCGTTATCTGACTGACAGGTGCAGCTAAAATGGCAACTTATTATTTTAGAATGATTATTTAAAGGTACAATAGAAATCAGTCAGAAATTCCCAAATGCGGAAATTTTAACCATGCACAAATTTACAACTTCAAAGTACATTTAGATGCACTGAAAGGGTGACATTTCACGGTCCTGGGACACTGAATCAAGGCATTCTACTTGGAGGGGGTGCTTTTGCAAATTCATGACAAAATAGATGTACACATGATAGAGAAAAATACCTCTCTCATTTATATGGTAGAAGAACCCTTTTCAACATCCAATAATGAGCATTGGTGAGGTCCTGGCATTTAAAGGCACATTTCTGGAGTGCAAATCAAACTCATGCAAATGCAAAGAATAATATTTTAAATCAATGGAAATACTTAAAAAATGTAACCTACAATGAAAAACACACCTCATGCTCATGTCAAGTGGAGTAGTGTGGCTCACTGGTTAGAGGCGGCAGACCCGAGAGCAGAGGACGGCCCGGGACCAGGGTTCGATTCCCGGCGCGGCAGGTTTCTGGACCAGGGTCAGCGGACTCGATAATTCTCTCGCCTCGGTGCCCACTCTGATCAGCGATCACACTCGGCAACTCTGGGCATTAGCTTGCCTCATCTTCACTAACGTAATAAACACAACAATTGCCAGTGCTGGGGAATTTCTTTAGAACAAACTATTCAACTTCATGGCGTGCATCACAAAAGACATGCACACCTGCTTTAGGAATTGCAGTGTTATTTATTTCTTTCGTTATCTAATTTTTTTAGATCTGCATCATTTTTTGATTTTATGCATGGGAACAACAAAAACTTTCTATATACATATATATACAAACAACATAAAGTAAAACAAGTGATTCGGTATGTACAATGAATAAACAACTTCCATACAACTCATTCATGGCCTTCCATTCATACAAAACATACACTCTGGTCCCAGTGTCAAACGAAATATTAGATTCAACCAATGTACAGTCTGTTTTTTATCTATTCAAAGTTAAATTTTGACTTTACAGACAAAAAAAGGGGAAATAACACAATTTTTTCGTGTTCCCCTAAGGGGTTCCTTTAAGGTAGACTCTAGAAGATGGTCCTTTAGGTTTTTAGCTCGCCTGTAAGTTATAATGGGGTGTGTACCCATGATCTCCTTCACAGTGTTATCTAATTGTAGCAACTTCCAATTTCTTCGGAGAATTTTGCCAATCTTTTCACTCTCTTGTGAATAATCTGTTATTAGACGGATTTTCTTTGTTTCAGGATCATCCTCTTTATTTTTTCTCTTCAAGCATTCCTCACGTGTTTTTGTGTTGCTTTTCACGAGACTGTTTTTCACTGTTTGTTGGGGGTATTTCCTTTTGATAAATCTTTCCATTGTCCTTTTGCTGTTCTTCTTCCACTCATCTTCTTCACTGCATATCCTCCGGATTCTCAAAAATTCACCGTATGGAATGCTATTGAGTAATGTCTTTTGGTGGAAACTGGTAGCTTCTAACGTGGCGTTAGTAGAAGTTGCCTTGCGATGGAGAGTTGTATGAATTTGCTGATTTTTTATATAAATTTCTGTATCCAGGAATATTCCTGGATACAGAAATTTATATAAAAAATCAGCAAATGTGAAGGAGATCATGGGTACACACCCCATTATAACTTACAGGCGAGCTAAAAACCTAAAGGACCATCTAATACACAGCCACTTCCAGAAGAAAAGACAGGATGATTGGCTGAAAATCAAAGGATTCATGAAATGCCATGGGTGCAAAATGTGCCAGATAGCTAAGCCAACAAAAGAAATCACTTTGGCAAACAAAAAGCAATGGAAAATCAGACAATGCATAACGTGCAAGACACCATTCACTGTATATGTAGTGGAGTGCCCTTGCCCTATGCAATATGTGGGCAGTACAACTGTTGAATTGAAGAACCGAATCTTGCAGCATATGAGGGCTACAATTCATAAGGACCGCTCAAATGCCATAGCCAAACATATGGAACTAGTACACCAGGGTGATTGGCAAAAACTGAAATTTTATGGCATTCAAACAATATTTAAAGGTGAGGGGGGGGGTGATCGAGCGAAAAAATTGCGACAAGCTTAATCTAAATTCATCATTAACCTGAGGACCCTGCACCCGAATGGGTTGAATCAATCGGAGGAGTTGTATGTGCACCTATGAACAGACTGAAATGTATGAACTATGCAAGGACTAGTGTTAAAAATCAGTAAAAGTCAGCCTATTGGAAGGCAAATCAATGTTGCATATTCTAAGCCTATTAGAAGGCGCATGACTTAAATGCATGTAATTTTGAAAGCTTTAATTTATTTTAATTATTAATTTGGGTGCATCCCCCCTTTTTTCAGAATACGTTTTTGTCAAATTTTCGGAAAAACTACAAGGACCATAATTCTTAGCACATCATGTGACAGGAAACAACCATTTTTTTGAAAAAATTTAAAAAGTTGTTGTGGTTAAATGTTTGTGCTTGGGGCAAACCCAGTGATCGTGAACAAGGTGAAGTGACACCGAAACGCGTAGATCTCTGCGCCTGTTGCCCTTGGAAATGAGTAAAATAAAAAGGATTGCTGTTTAAAATCCAAAGTTGGCTGTGCGACCCGTTTTTCCCTTGCTGGGAGAAAGTATTGTGGATATATATATATATATATATATATATATATAAATATATCTGCAATACCTCGCAGCGCTCCATCACTCGGGTGAAAAACAAGGCATGGACCACTTCGTTGCAGCATACAGTTTATTAATAACTAATAAACAGCTTGTCATGATGCGTTTCGACCATCCCTGCGGCCTTGGTCACATGACAATGCAATATGCTCAGCCCCTTTTAAAGTGCAAGTGCATCACATGTCCAAATGGAAATAGACAAAATACTTTCTGTATAAATAAATTTGTAAAAGTCAAGTTCACTGTCTCTTTTCTATCCGTGTAAATACGAAAACTTAATTACACAAAAAAGACAGTTAATAAATTACTTCAATTGTGAATTTGTTATGTTTCGGACAAAAACAGTTTTTTTCCAAATCAAGTTTGCACTGACAGCATGAATGCTTATTCCTTATTCCAAAACATAATTCACAAAAACCATAACCATTTGCCATGTCTGTTAATTTTAACACGTGCTCACCATAACGTGCATAAACTATGAATCATAATGAAGAAAACTTAAGAAAATCCTATTATTGCTAAAAATAAACCTTATGTATTAAGGAAAAACTGCACAGGAAATACATATATAAGTGTAATGTGAGTCACTAGACATTATGGACGAGTCATTCTCAGTAGCATAGATATTTCTAGGTAAAACCTAAATGCATACTATGTCTAACACATAATTGTATATTGTTTAACATACAAAGGAGGATCCCCTCCAATGATAGTACTAAAGTGATCTCGTGCAATAGTGCAATACAGCTAAAGTGACGCATGCTTATAAAGGTAATAAAACCATAAATAACTATCAATTATCAGTTCATAATTGTATTGGTTCAATTCATTGTTCAATGTTACATCGGATATATTTGGAGGGAAATTCATGTATCTAATGATCTTAGGGCGACAGTTTCAAATTAATTTATACAGTACTTCATGTGATTAACAATATATCAAATTTGCTGCTTTTACTACAACACCATAATCGATGCTAAAGTAGTTGAATTAAAATAACATTTGTAAAAGCAACCTATTTATAAGAGGATATCGGTGAAATATTTAAAACCAACTATCTAAAAGTTACCCTAATATCTGAAAGACAGCTAGAATTAATCATGGGTCAATGCATATGAACATTTTGCACCTGTAATATATCTAAAAACTATAATAGTGTAAAAGAAATAAATATGTTTTAGTACAAAAATTGTGCAAATCTAGCAAGTTAGTATCGCAATTATCCTATTTGTCTTATTCACAATGTTAGATGATATATACGTTAACTTCCTATTCTACATTCCCATGAAGGACCTCACATTTAAATTATTTATTGATCGTTTATAAATATGTGTGAAGGTCTTCTGTGGTGTTCAATCCCCCGGGCTACTTCAAATCGAATTCCAGAATGTAGTTTGTTTCAGTTCTTCGCATGCAGGCCTCCCTATCTCCTCCTCTTTTGGTTACTGGGATGGACTCAATTGCGTAATATTTTAGGCATTGAGGTTTACTATTGTGACATGCCTCAAAATGCCTCGCAACTGGGTAACTCTGATCTTTATTGGTTATAGCACGCAAATATATATATTTATATATATATATATATATATATATATATATATAGTCCGCTCGCTTGCACCAAATGAATGCACTCTCGGGCGGGTGCCTTCGTGGCGGCGGTGCAGCCGCGTCAACAATTATCGCTCTCGCTCCGTCATTCACTCCGAAGATAGGCACTATCTTTGGAGTGAATGATGGAGAGAGAGCGATTATATATGTATATATATATGGCAAACTTTGCTCTGCTGTGCACACGGTGATATCTGTACTGCCAGAGGAAAATAAATACTTACAAACACTTATGCGTGTGGACATTCAAAGTAGGTGTACTCTTTTGTGGATTTAATGCGGCCTGCACCGGGTCGCGGAGAGCCCCCCCTGCGGACGAGCGGGTCCGGTACCATTACTGCAATGGCGCCTATGGCGCAAGGTGTCTTTTCCTCGTGGTGAAGAAAAGTGCAGCAATCACCCTGAACAACTTGAGCAACCCACTGTGGTGTTTTATTGAACGAGGAGAAAAGAGCAGCTAAAGACCTACTACAGGTACAGACTGATTTAAAAACTGCAAGTACCAGATTGCATCAGGAGACACGCCAATGGGCGGGACATTTTCAACACTACTTAATCTACTTCATTGGCTGCCACTCCCACATGCCATTTCCCGAGAAGAAGAGCGCTGGAACGCTCGAAACGCATTGAAATCATCAATTGCGAACTTTGCTCTGCTGTGCACACGGTGATATCTGTACTGCCAGAGGAAAATAAATACTTACGCGTGTGGACCTCCAACGTAGGTGTACTCTTTTGTGGATATATATATATATATATATATATATATATATATATATATATATATATATATATATATTACCTACTGGCGGTCGCCAGTAGGTAGTTATAGTTAGGATTGTTTTCCATAGGAAATCCTCAACATTCTATTTGGAATAACTTTGGCCCTGGTGGATGAGTCTTTGCGAATTTCTCAAAGAAGATGGCTAGGTTCGCTGCACTCCTTCCCTGAAAGTTTGGGGGGGATTGGTCAAGTGGGGGCTGAGATATAAGGGGGGTCCCAAAACGTGTTTTCTCAATGTTATTTTCCATAGGACCTTTAGACTCGGCTACAGTTCGAACGGGTGAATGAATTTATAAGAAATTTGCCAAAACTGTAGAGTCTTGTTCGCAGATTACGCTTTTTTTGGAATGGTGTAAATCCGTTCAGTAGTTGTTGAGAAAATTAAAGTTAAAGTCAATTATATATCTATAGGCGCGCACACGTGCGCGCACCCAAGCGGCTGCGCGTGAGCGGATTTTTTTGGGCTGCGTGACGTCTGTTAACGTTCGATTCGAAGGAAATCAGGAAGTTTTGTCCGCCATTTTGTCACTGCGAGTAAATATATTGTTCATTTCAAAGCGTTGAAACATGGAAAGGGGAGAAGGTAGAGATTGTCTTCCTGCGTAGGTTTTCTCAGGGTGTGTAGTAAGGCCCTTAAACGCGAAAAGATATAATTTTCCCCCGAAAAAAAATACGGGGTGCGCGCACCCGGTCGCGCACACCTATTTACAAGAGTGTGAAAGTGGAGGTAAATCAGAAGTTTGAGTGCTTAGATATAAGGTGGCTCTGAAAAGAGCCCTTGTGTTAATTGAGTGTTTTCTGCATTTATAAGTAAGTACCGATGCAGAGCCTGATGTTGCAGAGGAAGATTCTGTTTCATCTTCACTAACGGCCCCACCAGACCGCCGGGGATGCCTGGTCTCACCCTGGAGATACCCATTAAGGGACCATCTCTCAGGGAAGCCAGGAAGGGTTTCGCAGCGGTCGAAGCGCGGAGGTACCCCTTCGGGAGTGATTCCAGCGCTATATAAGCACACAATTAATTAATTAATCAATTAATTAATTAATTATTTTCTGTCTTTGGCATATATTGGAATATACCAAGGCAGATCGAGGAAAAAGTGTCATCAATTGTCGAAAGGTGTCTTTTAGTAGCATTTCCAGACCTACCCCAGTGATTGTGCCTAGATCGTTCCCACCACAGTGCACAATTATAAGGTCTGGTTCTGGGAGATGCATAAAAGTTTTCACCAATGGAATTAATTGGTGACATTATAATCCTCTTTTGGAAATCCATGTTATGTGTACATTTGGTAAGCTGAGGTTGCAAATTCGTCTGCTTACTGCATATTTTTCACTCCAGTGAATATAACTGTGTCCTATTAGCCAGACCTTCATTTTTAAGGGATTTGTAGTCGTCTCCGATCGGTTCTGGAAGTGGAATGGTAGTTAGAAGTTGAAATTTTAAATAAAGAAAAAGGAAGAGGCTGGGTGTGGTTAAAAAAATAAAAATGATTGGTTGATTGTAACAAGTGGAGAGTGAACAGGTCAATGTTTATGTTAAACGAAAAGTACTATTGGATGTGAAAAAACAAGACATGTAACAGAGTTGTGGATTGGCAGGTGTTTCTGGAGGGAAAATAGTCTTCTTAGTTAGCTGTAGAACGTTGAGAGATGAACTTTTGACCTGTGCCTTCAGCAAGGTGCAGAATGAGGTGTAACCATGGAAACAGCCGGAGATGGCAGTTGGTGATGGGTTCACTCTTTGGTGCCTCTGCAGCTGAGTCTGTTCTCTGGTGGCTGGCGGACAACTGTTTGTTATTGTGGAGATGAAAGGTGATAAGGAGAGAAATACGACATAGCGTCTGGCCTGTAGAAGCGTGGGAGCAGTGATTAACTCTGAGTGAAGCGGAACTGTGTCGGTGCTTAGTAACAGTAAAAAAAAAAATGTTAACAGTGGTATAGCTGTCTTTACGGTGCGCGACCTACTAAGAAAGAGTTCACGGGCCGTAATTGGCTTGCAGGTTCTAGTATCAGTAAGTGAGGTCGAGAAAAGAAAACATTCAGGACTTTATTTATGAAGGCCTTGCGCCACCGGTGCGTTACTTTTTCCCATTTTAAAAAATGAGGCACTGGCGGCGGAAGGTCTTCATAAATAAGGTCCTCAGTGACTACAGTTAAGGTTATGTGGAACCCATGAATAGTTTTTCAATATGAAATCATTTCAGTTGAGATTATGGATTAAAAGAGAAACCGTGAATATTTGAAATGTTTATTTAGAAATGTACTGTTTTAAAGGCAAATCATTATGTAATATGAGTACAGAAATTGCAAAAAACACAGTAATTGGTTTTGTCAGTAGTACATGGAATACAAACGCTATAATTGAAGAAAAATGAATATAGTTGGAAAAAAACATTGTACACTCTTATAAGGAAGTATACTATATTTTAATAAATGGAAGAAGGTTTCTGGCCTTTCAGTTTAGGAACGATATATGAAAATGCAAGTGGTTATACATCATTACTTTATGAATCAGCTGTCAAACAACACGAAATCATAATGTCCACTGTTAGTAAAGCAAATAGGTCTGTTCTTCAAAAGAAAATATGGAAAAGAACGTGAAGAATATAGAAAACCAAAAGGAAATGAGGACGTCAATGGCTTGTTTGAGAGTTATTGAAGCATTGTTTAGGCAAAATAGGTAGCTTCTGCTTGTAACAGGAAATCAGTTTTATCATTTGAAAGTATGTCAGCTATCCAATGGAAAAGAGTAAAGCAGTACTGATGATCTGTTATAATCGGAGCCTCTTTTACCATCAGAGGGCAGGTCGGTGGGTTTTCGATGTAGCTCGCTGTTAGGAAAGAGTTAAGCGTCCATTGTGTAGGCAAAGTATGCAGCAAGTGCCTCTAACATGAAATCATTGTTATCATCTGAAAACATGTCAGCCATCCAATTGAGAAGATGAAAGGAGCATTCATGATCTGTCATTATTGGAGTGTCTTTTACCATCATAGGGCAGCTCGGTGGGTTTTCGATGTAGCTCTCTGTTAGGAAATCTTGCGCCGCTGCGAATATATTCCAATGACCCAGAACTCCTTGTATCGCTGCAAAGGCCATAAACCCTCCGTTGTAACAAAGCTGTTCATGATCAAGTAACGGATTCATGAGGTGATTGTAATTCGGTTCAGGAGGTACCAAATTGCAGAGACAGAAATCCAGAGCCCACGTGAAATCACAGCTCAGGCAATGAAATACAGGCTGCACACAGGTGAAATGCGAATATCGAAATGATAATCGATATGAAGTATTCAAAGTCGAGAGTGGTAAGATGCCGTAGTAGTCAAGCATCCTCTGGCGAAATAGTTCTAAGTGGCCCGGCTCGTTTGCGAAGGCAGGAGGGACATCCATTTTGAATTTCCCAAGATGGTACAGGAAACGGCGCAGCACTGCCGGTTGTATAGCAACTCCACAGAATTAGGTCACCGGCTATGCAGTGGAGAGGAGCAGAATGACTTGATAAATTTTCTAGGAGTCTAGTCACTTATATATTGCTTAGTGGTTATTAAAAAAGTAGCTTTTTTTGAACTGGAGGATGCGTTAAAAAATAAGGGAGTGATTTGAGGGAGTTGTAAAGCAAGGTCATTTTTTTTTTACATCAATGCTGTTTTCTGTGAATGTTAGCTTAGTGAAAGATATGTGTGTGAGCAGATGCAACGTTCAGTTTTAAATGTGACAATGGCGCTCTTGTTCATGTCTTCCGATTCAAGGTCGGTATTCGCTGCCAAATACAAAGATTAAGAAACGCATGCGTGGGGTACATAGTGTGCATTCTTAAAGGAAAGTAAATGAAGGGTTATTTTTACCGCGTTAGCATTGTCGTTTAAAAAGTTATAGTGATTTCTATTGTATGTGAAGAAAGTGTCACTGATGAAGACTGAAAATAAATCCTTATAAATGATACGGACTGGTGTATTTTAGAAAAGGTTTGTAACATTACATGAATTGTGGAAAAAAAAATAATGTAATTGAAAGTGTATGGTTTGAAAATGAAAAGTAGAGGTTTATAGTTCATGTTTTGAAAGCAGTTCTAGAGGGTCAGAAGAAAGTGTATGGTTTGAAAATGAAAAGTAGAGGTTTATAGTTCACGTTTTGAAAGCAGTTGTAGAGGGTCAGATGCATGATAGATTTATTAAAAATAGAACATGTTTTTAAATAGTATTTTGGAAAAAATATGTGTCTTTATGTACTATTTACATTATGTGCCTGTTGCGTATTCTTTGAGTTTTAGTAATCCTGTGTCTTATAAGTTTTCTAGGGGCGGTTTGAGGTTCATGGTGGGTTTGGGCAGGGAGGGTAGGTTGGGGGTTTGTAATAGGGGGTTTGGCTGGGGTGGAGTGCGGAGTTTAGTGAAAAGTGAGGGGGGCGGGAGTTATGGTGTTTGGTAATGGAGCAGAGTCAGAGGACGCCACATTTGTGTTATGGGCTGTCACGGAAATATGTATTTATTCTCAGAGGTTTATTATATTAAGGATATATATTAGCATGGTGGCTCTTGTCGTTTTGTTGTTTTGTGTATGTTTATAATGCTGGCTCTGTAGTTTTTGTTTATGGACCTTATTGCGAGACACAGGGGATCTACGTTGCACAGTTGGAGATCAGAGACTTAGGAAATAAAACTTTATAATTGTAAGGGCTGTAAGCAATAGAAATCGCCCGTTCTCGGTGTAAAAAATATCACCGCTATTGGTGGTATTTTCTACGGTGTTAGTACTCGAAGGAGACTAGTAACATATATGTGTAATAAAATTATGTAATAGGCTCAGCATTTTACATTATCTTGGAAAACAAAAGTTGATTTTACATAGCAATAAGTCTCTTATAATTAAGGGACGGAGTGTATATAGTGCTATTTAGTACTCTGCTATGTGATTGATGTTGAATATTTCATAAGAGGAGGCTTTAAAAGATTTACGATAAACTGGTTTTCTAGGGAAGTGGGTGGAGTGTTCCGTGTAAATTGCAGAATAGAAACTAGTAAGAACCAATTGGAAGTGTTGTTTTAAAGTCACATGACTGCACATGCGAGTCTCGACGCGATAGGTGGGTGCGCGCACCCGGTCGCGCACTATAAGAAAGCGGCGAGAAAATATCAGCTAATATGCTCTTCAAGCTTGTTTTGGTATAAAGAGTTAGTTCTGAAAAGAACTTTTTTTTTTTTTTTTTTTTTTGGAAACAAGTGTTATGATGCTTTTTATTTCTTAAAGTTGCGACGACATTTTTCAGTATGTCATACTATCCAAATAAAGTGAAGAAATTTAACTTTTCTTGGAGCATTTATGACTCTCAATTATTTGTTTAATTAGAGTAAAGCTTTGCTCTCCGTATACAAGAAGTTCTCCACAGTTCGTGCATTTCATGTGCACGTTCGCCAGATATGGTCTCAAGTCCATCTCAGCACTCGATGGAGATACAGGTCGTCCACCGGAAGATGTGTTGATTACTTCTGATGGTAATAGCGTGGCCTCCGTTTTTCTTGTGAAATTTGGTCGCTCATTTTCATCAGATTCGGAAGATGAATGCGGAACGGTAGCCATTGTATCGAAGTCTTCGGGAAGATGTTCGACGTTGTTGTCTCTTGAGAGTAGAAAAGAAAGTGATGGTAGTGGGTGGAGTGCTGCGTGTAAATTGCAGAATAGAAACTACCAAGAACCAATTAGAAGTGTTGTTTAGAAGTCACATGACTTCACATGGGAGTGTCAGGTCCTGTACGCGATAGAAGGGTGCGCGCACCCGGTCTCGCACTAAAATAAAGCGGCGAAAAAACATCTTATAATATGCTCTTCGAGCATGTTTTGGTGGAAAGTTAGTTCTGAAAAGAACTTTTTTTTTTTTTTTTTTTTTGGGAAACAAGTGTTTTGATGCATATGATTTCTTAAAGTTGCTATGATATTTTTCAGTATGTCATACTATCCAAATAAAGTGAAGAAATTTAACTTTTCTTGGAGCATTTATGACTCTCAATTTTGTGTTTAATTAGAGTAAAGCTTTGCTCTCCGTATACAAGAAGTTCTCCACAGTTGTTGCATTTCATGTGCACGTTCGCCAGATATGGTCTCAAGTCCATCTCAGCACTCGATGGAGATACAGGTCGTCCACCGGAAGATGTGTTGATTACTTCTGATGGTAATAGCGTGGCCTCCGTTTTTCTTGTGAAAGGTGGTCGCTCATTTTCATCAGATTCGGAAGATGAATGCGGAACGGTAGCCATTGTACCGAAGTCTTCGGGAAGATGTTCGACGTTGTTGTCTCTTGAGAGTAGAAAAGAAAGTGATGGAAGTGGGTGGAGTGCTGCGTGTAAATTCCAGAATAGAAACTACCAAGAACCGATTGGAAGTGTTGTTTTGAAGTCACATGACTTCATATGCAAGTGTCAGGTCCTGTACGCGATAGGAGGGTGCGCGCACCCGGTCTCGCACTAAAATAAAGCGGCGAAAAAATATCTCATAATATGCTCTTGGAGCACGTTTTGGTAGAAAGAGTTAGTTCTGAAAAGAACTTTTTTTTTTTTTTTTTTTTGGGGGGGGAAAGAAGTGTTATAATGCTTTCGATTTCTTAAAGTTGCTACTACATTTTTCAGTATGTAATAGTTTGAAAATGAAGTGAAGAAATTTATCTTTTCTTGGGGCATTTGTGACTGTCAATTTTGAGTTTAATAAGAACGAGGCTCTGCTCTCCATATAAAAGAATTTCTCCACACTTGTTGCATTTCATATGCACCTTCGCAAGATATGGTCTCAAGTCCATTTCAGCACTCGATGGAGATACAGGTCGTACACCAGAAGATGTGCTGGCCACCTCTGATGGTAATAGCGTGGCCAGGGCTCTTGTCGATGCTTTTGCATAATGCTCAGGATGCCTTTGTTTAACATGCCGCTGCATGGTGTGTGCAGAAAAGGAATATTTTTTATTTGGATTTCCTCTTGAGAGCTCCGAATTGCATATCGTGCAGGTTACTTTTGGCGCATTCACTTTCTTTTGATCTTCAGGATAAGTGAAAAATTGCCAAATGAAAGATTCCTTTTTTCTTCTTAACGGTGGTCGCTCATTTCCTTCAGATTCGGAAGATGAATCTGGTAGGGAAGCCATTTCAGCAAAGACTTCCGGAAGATGCTCGACGTTGTTGTCTCTTGAGAGTAGAAATGATTGTGAGGAAAGTGGGTGGAGTGCTTCGTGTATATTCCAGAACAGAAACTACTAATAACCAATTGGAAGTTTTGTTTTCAAGTCACGTGACTTTACATGCGCTTCTCAGGACGTGTAGGCGGTGACACTATGTAGTTACGAACGTGATTACATACTTAGGAACTAGCATTCAAAAAAACTATGAAATTCACTGAAAAAACCATAGGTTTTACACACGTTATAGTTAGGAAGTAGCATTTGAAAAACCTATGAAATTCACTGAAAAAACCATAGGTTTGACACCAGTTATAGTTAGCTGGAAATTTTACTGACATAAAACCAATGAAATTCCACGTTATAGTTAGTTGGACTCACTATAACTTGCGCGTGTAATGCACTGCTGATGACATTACATATTACATCACTCATGACATGGTCAGTGACATCACTTATGACATCACTGATGACAGACCTCCTTTAAGTGTAATGTAACCCTTAAAACACATATTGGAAAATAGAAATTAACATTTTCAAAAAAATGGACATACCCATACCAGTTACAACAACCAATTCAGTAATTCCACCATCTATATACACATTCTCTCATTCACCAACAGTTCTATATAGTCACTCATACATATACTCACTCATCATATGTAGTGATACACCTATACATTCTGTTACACACCGACAATCATCCAAAAGTTACTCACACACATACTCACACATGCAAATAAACTATTGAACATCCATTTATTTGCATATAAAACTATACACACTCAACCACCCATACAGTCCTGCACATATGGTGTCTTCTAAACACATACAAAGAGAGAGTTAGTCATTCATGCATCTATGTGATTAGTAATACCCCCATGAAACCATAGAAACACTCATACTGATACTAAAAAAACATCTAAGAACCCAAATACCTACACATGTAGGTACTCATCAACCCATGCAGCCAGTTATTCACAAAGTGAAACACTGATACATATATTTAAATATTTAAACATTACTCGCTAATATATGTATTCACTAAGGTACACTTAATAAGCCAGTTATCCAATCATTTCTTTTTGAAAAAAACATTCATTAAGACAATAATTTAAACATTTATTCTCCCCTCGACCTTTACATATACATATATAAAACATATTTATTTTTTAGAAAGACACACATTCACTGGATGGTGTCATAAGTGATGTCACTGACCATGTCATGAGTGATGTAATATGTAATGTCATCAGCAGTGCATTACACGCGCAAGTTATAGTGAGTCCAACTAACTATAACGTGGAATTTCATTGGTTTTATGTCAGTAAAATTTCCAGCTAACTATAACTGGTGTCAAACCTATGGTTTTTTCAGTGAATTTCATAGGTTTTTCAAATGCTACTTCCTAACTATAACGTGTGTAAAACCTATGTTTTTTTCAGTGAATATATATATATATATATTAATATATATATTAATATGTGTGGCAAGGTGCAGGGTCTGTTTTTTCTGCCTTCTAGTACTTTTAGTAGTTATTTTGTTGGGGCACGAGGAAGGGCCAAGGCAAATAAAACCCAATCAGCCCCCGTTCCAGAGACACCACTGAGGACAGCAATCGAGCATCACAAAGTTATAAAGTTTGCCACTTTCGCAAAATGTCGACCATGGGCAATAACAAAGCTTTTGAGTAATATTTTTCCACAAACACATTTCTTGCAGAATAATTCACCCACAATAATGTAAAGGATTTATTTAAGTTGTTTGAGGACGAGGTGCACAAGAAATCTTCTTACAAAGTGCATCAAATGGTAAGTGGCTGTGCTACTAATTGAGCATCTAGAACTCTCTTTGCAGCAGTTGTAGGGTGATAAAGCAGAGGGGGCTAAAAAACACAACTGCTGCCTAACCAATCATGCAAAACGTAATATAACAGTAAATTCATGAATCAAACTATTCAACGAAAAGACTTGAAAATGTTGGTTGAACTGCCAGATAGCTGATACATGGCTTGCTCACATTAAGGCTTTATAGTAGTAGCAAAAGCACATATACTTTTTGTGGCAGAAACAACGGTTTATTTCCATATACCTTTTTTGAAAAACAAGTTAGAGGTTGGAAACAGTCAATTAAAACTTGTAGAAACTGATGTTCTTCAAACAGCCATGCCATTGCATTCACCTTACTGAATATGGGCACTTTTCAAGCCTTGTTTAAACATTAGCATGGTATAGAAATCCATGAACCTCTTCACAGTAGCTGTATTTGATATGCTTTGGGCCTCCTTTATGAAAATTGTTGCATCGACAAAACAGAGATACAACAGTTTTCACTGTGCCCTCCATGAGATATGATGGATGTGCCATATTTAATGTACGGCCCTCCATGTCACAATAAATGACAGATACGTCAGGAATCCTGGCGTATCTGTTGGTGCAAAAGGCACACATTGATGTAGTTTTGTTGCAAGAATGACGCAACTCCAGCAATGCATGAGGCAGGCCTATACACATAGCACTGCATCACCCTTACGCATGCCATGAGGCAGGCGTAAGGTTTTGGCGCAGTAGCATCCTAGAAGTAGCGCAGTAATATCTGATAGATTTCACTGCACTATTCGTATGAGTCTTTGTTGCGTGGTAAATGCCCACCCTGCATATATTATACCTGCCTAGATGCGTCCCCTTGTAAATATGGTGCAACATGGCGCATTATTTATGCCACCGTCAAGAAAATGATGCACCAGTGGCGTAAAACTGTTGCAAGGAGCTCATAAATAAGCCCCATTGTTTTTATTTGTTAGTTTGTTATTTAGTTGGTAGATTTGAAAGAAAACTTTGCTGTGTGCAGCAGAGGGCCTGGCGTTTCATTCAGATCTGCTCTCTTTGGGGTTGGGATCAACGTTCGAGTCCCAGGGTCGGCTCAAAATCCTGTGATTCTGGTTAAATCGGTTATTTTGACTGTCATTGATTGCTTACCTCGCATTTCACTACAGAAGATTAAAAATGAAGTGAACAGTGCAACCAAACGAATCTCGCTGTTAAGGGACAAAACTGAATTTTCTAAAAAAAAACCTTTGGGCAGTGATTCAATCTTATAAGACGCTTAAACCACAACCATATTTGTCAGAACACTTTTCACATCATAAAAAGCATTATCTGATGATGTTTCGGTTGGGGTCATTCCCCATGAAGGATCTAACCCCAAAATGGAAGCACGTATGGCTGACTAAAGAATGCCGGTTGTGCGGACAAAGAGAAGAGTCTATTACACCTCCTATGCATCTGCATCTCGCTTTTAGAAACTCAAAAAATTGTCATCCGCGAGCTTTTGAGAAAAAAACAGCTAAGGTCATGCAGAGCCGCAGTCATACAGTGCTTTGGAGGCCTGTCAATTGAACTATCTTGTAATACCATCACGTTTTGGAAAATGGCAGCCAAAGAAGTAGACAACAAAAATGAATGAACCTGAGTGGCTTCGACAAGACTGCTTGGACCTTTCTCATTTGCACTGATATTATTTCCTGATTTTTTGCTCACTGAACTGCCTTGCATCGCTTAAAATTGCATTGATTACAAATGTATACTTTGTGTATTAACCATTGATGATGATTGAGCACATGATTGCAATATGTTTAAGCTTTTGTACCTTTTTAACCCCATTTTGTAACCATTTTGTACTGTATGCTTTATGCACTCTTTTACGATTTTTAACAAAATCAAATAAAAGTATTTTTGTCTAACTGACAGTTAATTTCTGTGTACCTAAAAAAAAATCTGACCTTGTATAATGTAACTGGTTCTCATTTAAAGCTCCACAATGCCCTAAGTCCGAGTTTGTGCTAGGTAAAACTGCAAAAATAGGTCGCTTTTACATCAACACAGACTATTGTCATGCTTTGCAATAATGTTACTCCTTTTGCACCTGTGCTTTTAAACTCCCTTAAACCCCAGCTAACAGTTGACACAAATGAATTCATCCTCAATTGACAACGGCTTTAAGTTGTCAGCACTGCATTTTCCTTCAAAGTATGGCTGCTTTCTTGACCCTGGAGGAGCCAGCTGCCTGTCGGTCCCCCCTGATGAGACCATGCTGGTGGAAAGCCCTTTTAATGGCTGATGTTGAGCTCGCTCCTCTTTCACTGGGACCCTGACCCACCGCATGTAAGACACAGGTTAGCGGACCCAAGCTATTACCTTGCATTTCACTACAGAGGATCAGGGCCGGGCTGGCCGTAGCAGGCACCAGGCAATCCCCTGGTGCGCACCACAGGTGGGGGGCCGTTTTTGTTACAGGCCTGTTTTTGCAGCATTGCAGCAAAATCGGCCCTGTAACAAAATCGGCCGAAAACCGGACCTGGCAAAGAGCTCGGTGACACCTCCATCTCCAACCTTCCCGGGGGTGGGGTTTCCAGCACTTTGCCTGGGCCGGTTTTCGTTCCCAGTCCGGCCCTGCAGAGGTTTACAATAATCGTATTAATCACGAGGCGTCGGTAGAGGGATGACTAGAGAAATAGAAGCCTGAAAACACCCTGCACTCTGGTCACTGGCGTTGATTGCTTGACTCGCTTTTACCTGGAAGTTGGGCTTAGAAATTCGAGCAACCTTTCTAATATTTCAAGAATCTAACTTCAAACCTCTGTGGCGTTTTGGTTATGGACTCTGGTTTAAACAACCTCTCTCATTTAGCAAGTATTTATGACCTAATGTAAGGTTTTTGTGGTTAGATATTCTGCATTTAACCATCGTTTTCCTTATTCTCGAATATATTCGTAGTATCTTATTTAAGTAGGTAACCATTTCACAGAGGAACAGCAGATGTACAGCTGTATAGATAGGATTACACTTTGTACATTGTGTGACACATAATTAACCTTATTTACAATGGTGAAACGCTATAAAATGGTATCGACATCCAAAAACATGCTTCCCGATTTTACTAAATAGGGGAAAACTGTAAAGTTGAACATATGCAGTCGAATAGGGTACTTCTTCCTGCTTCTATAATGTTGTAACCTAAGAAGTTGCTTCATGATGTGATGGGTTAGGACAGCTGGTGGCAACACAAAGTTGTTCAACTATTATCAAACAGGTGCCCTTAAAAATACAAAAGGGGGTGGTGATGGAAATTTTCGCCCTTAAAAATAGTCAGACTTTTTTACTTTGCCTATGCTGGTTACTTTGTTTTCCTAAAGGTTCTCCTGTCACTTTCTTCTTTTCTGCTGAGTTTATGGGACTCCTAATATCAAGGGTACTCCAAACTGGAAATCTTTTCATCCCAGGTGATACCTTTAGTGTGTTTGTGGACTGGAAAGAACTTCAATATGTCTCGTGACCATACACTCATGAAAGTAGTTACAAACACAACCCTTTCCCCAGGTTGTAGATGATGGAATATTTATAAATATTTTTGGGATACAGTAGTTGCAGCTGTGGTGATGCCTGCTGGCCACCCCATGTAAGTTAAGCACACTGACCTGAGGCAAGAGTGACTCACACGTGCTTTTTTTAAAAGACTGCAGATGTTTTTTTTTAAAAGACTGAATCTACTTTGCTTTATTGATTGCAAACATTGAACAATTTGATGACTGATTGCAATCAATCTCGTTCTCCGACATGGCACCCAAAACATGGAACAACCACCCACAACACATCAGAGCCTCCTCTTCGCTTCATGACATCCACAAGATGCTGAGGACCTGGCTCTCCGAATAACTCTGCGGGGACCAAACAACGATACACCAGCTCAAGCGCCTCGATACTTTCACAGCTGATGAATTCGCTTTGCAAATCAACAGTCACCTTTGGTGCACCTGTTACCCCGACATGATTGCACACTCAATGATGATATTCACACATTATAAATAGGAGAAATAATATTATCCTTCCATACTGTGTTAGTTCCGAGAACGGAGTTAGGGATTTGTTCAGGTAGTACCATCTTTGACTTTCTTAAACAGGAAGAATACAGCCCAACTCTCTTCCTGTAACTCTTGAAGGTGTTGTCCGCTTCCGTACCCCTGTAACATTTCCTCAGGCAAAATTGAATTTAATAGGCCTAGTTTTTTCAAGATTGCACCTGTCTTGTTGTTTTACCATTATTCACCACCTAGGGCTAGTGTTCTACATAGTAGTCTTTTCATGATTGCCGTTTGCATAACAATTCACTGATAATGCAAACGTTCTCAAATTTGCACCTGAAAAGGCTTTTGGTATTCATAATAAAACTTGTATGTATGTGTTGGTGTTTATGCAGCACAAATCTATATAGGGTCATGGAAGCAGACTACATCAATGTGCTGTAGCTGATCATGTATAACAAGTAGAGTTTGTGCACATATTACTGTGCATCTTTACATTTGGCACATATAGGCAGCATACGCGATTGGCCAGAAACAATCCCATTTTTGGCCACATGTTGAATTTGCGATCAAAACCCAGATTTTGACATGCCAATAGGCCCCGTTCACTCGGGAGACTCCCGATTTTAAAAGCAAAAACGGTTTTATTTTGGCTGTCTTCCGCCTGAAATTTCCACTTCTTCCATTAAAGTCAATGGGTGAAATGCATTCTCCCGTTCAACTTTTCAAAATCTCCCACTTTCCTTTCCTAAAAATGTTGCCATATATGTACATCTGGCCAGTGTCGGATTGGGATCACAATTCGGCCTGGGAACTGACGAAAAAAGTGGCCCACATTCAAGAGGCGTGGCCCATATTTAAGGGGCGTGGCCCACATTCAAGGGGCGTGCCCTTTAATGAAACACTATTTGCATAGACCAGGAATGAAAGTGGGGGGATACTGTTCTTGCACAGGACACAGGGCCAAGGTGCCAATGGCCTACATGCTGAGCAACTAAAAAAAATAGCAAGGCCCCTTTCTGTCACAAAATTATTCCAGCCCTCCAGCACAGGAGCACCTGAAAAGCAGCAAAGCCCCTGCTATTACTAACATACTTAGCCCTCCCCAGACCTTCAGCTCAGGAGCACATGAACAGAGGTAAGGCCCCTGCAATTAGTAAATTAATCAGCCCTCCAGGCCTCGGGAAAATGTCCTGGCAGGGGAGCACAAAACACAGCTTTCTGGGTCATCCAACGTAGCCAGGTAGCCAGGGGGAGGCTGAGGTGAAGCTGGTGCATGGGAAGTGCCTTCCCAGTGTGTTCTGGCAGTTTGAGTGTTTACCATTTACTGTAGTATTACCCTTGTACCTGTGTATGGTACCCTTTTGTAACTTGCACACGTCACTTTTCTCTGGTATCACACTGTATGCTACCTCTCACTTTTGTTTGCTTTAGATACTTGCACAAGTGCCACCATTGCCTATGTAAAGTTTGTTCTTGTGCTGGAGTGTCTGCCATTTATTGCAGTATTATACCTCTACTTGTACTTTGTACGCTTTTGTAACCTGCACACATATCACTTTTTCCTCCTGTAATGTACCGATTGCTACCTCATGTATTTTGGTTGCTCACTATTGTCACTTTTGATTCATGTAACTTAACGTTTGCTTTTGTAATTCATCCACTTGTAATTGTTCTCCTTATGTATTATTGCTGTTCCTTGTGTGAAGCGCACTGACACCTTCGGGTAAAGTCCGCGCTATATAAAATCGCATAAATACATAAATAAAATAAAAAAATTCCAAACATCACCTGGCCCCCACAGCAGGACCCATTCTTCCTCGTCCACTATGCCCTGAATGTGAAGGGCTGTGGGCGAGTTGCTAAGACTAACACCATTTCTGGGCTGCATGGGCCATGGGGGGCCGAGGTGAAAATGGCTCAAAGGCCTGAGAAACACCTGGCCCCCAGGGAGGCCGATTCTTGCAAACAATCACCCCTCCCCAGCCCAGCCTCAGCTTGATTGCTTGGCAGGGCAGGGGTGAAGGAGAGGCCACAGCTGACAATCGCTGTCCGGCCGCATAGCGAGGCTGCTTTCATTTTCTCTGTCTGTCTCCGTGCACTCTGTGGGCCGTTTTTTTTTCTCCCCTTTCCTAGTCCACTCTCTGTGGACTGGAACAGGGGAGAAAAAAACGGCCCACAGAGGGCACTGAGGCACTGGCCCTTCGGCCCATTCCCGAATGCCCGCCTTGCCAATCCACCCCTGCATCTGGCAATCAAATAAAGGTGGCTGTACCTCACCACGTAAGAAGAGGCCAGGAGATAACCAGACGAACTGCAGATGCAATGCCAAAGGTCCGAGAGGATTGTTGTCAAAATCTTAAAGAATGGAAGCTGCATAACATAGGGAAGATGTAGCTTCTATATTAGAAAGTTTATACACTTTTTAACACTGATGAAAGCTACTGCTGAAACGTGTCTGCCACTGAAAAAAAGTGTTTTCCAGCAAATCTACCTGAGTGCCTATGCCTGCTTAATGTGTGCAAGCGTCGGAGCTGATATCTAAACGTGAGTCCCACCCTCATGAGAAAATGGCACCCGCCTTAAGTATTCGGCGAAACCTGTTTTTGGTGGACCTTGGAGCAGAGATTCGTAGCAGGAGCCAGAACCATCTCTGCAGGATGTCCCCATCGACCGGAGGTCGTGGATTATTCAAATGCAGGGCTCGCAGTATTTTTATTGCTGCCAGTGGATTCATCTTGATGTTAAACAGAGGCTTGGCGAGTGGACTGCAAAGCGCAGCGGGTTGGTGGCAAAGAAAACATCGTAATGTTTTGAATTACAGCCAGCATGCCAATAGTGAGAATTCTGGATTTGTTGAATATCATATTACTCACCCTTATGAATGTCGATATGGCTAAAGGGACTACAAGTATTATATCATCACACTAATATGGCAGCCGGGTGAAGGTGAATATCACTTAGATGGCATACAAAGTGCACTTGTCCCCCACCACCATTCACCCTCTCATAGAACACCTGAGTCAGTTTTGGTCTTCACAGTGTAAACGTTTATTAACTTACAGATCCGGCCAATTACTCCATTGGCCTCTCTTACTTATTTGAGACCATCCTTTAATATGATTTGATTAAAAAAACACCACAGCACTCCAAATAACTGTCATATTATACATTGCCATTGTATTTACAACTCGCTCTCCACTGGTCCTCTTTGCTTGACCTTCGGGCTGTGCCAGCAGGCCACAACCAAGATAGCCTGCTCTCCTTAGGCTGACCGCCCCCCGGTCAACAGAGCCGCAGGTAAATAATCTGCCACCACTTGTGACAACCACAGGCTTCCTGGGTAGAGCCAGAGAATCCAGAGCCACCAGCAGGTCAGCCCCCTCTCTCGCCAGCCCGGAACCCCTGATAGACTTCAAGACCAGTTCCTTGGGCCAAAAATGGCACCGACCAACGGACTCCCTGTCATTTTTCTTGCCCAGGACCCCGCCACAGGGCAAGGCACTCACTGGCGGACTCGACCTCCCACCCGCAATCTAACACTTCAGCGATGGCTCCCACCACTGTCTGTATGAACAACTCGCTACCCGCCTTGGACAAATGTACCCCGTCCGCCGCATGCAGTTCTTCCCTTGATGTTTGTATCAACGTGTGCCTAATACTCCAGATGCTTGATTTCTTTAGGATTTCCGCTACTGACTGATTTAGCCTCCTCACTGACTTATTCACCGCCTTCGGGGGTGCTTCCTGCGCCCATACTTGCCGTGGTATAACTTCAGACCATAGCAATATCGCGTTGGGTAACATATTCCTAACCGCTGCCAGAACCGAGAACAGAGCCTCCTTCACACCCTTTCTTCCAGCTGGAATCATATCATTGCCCCCTGAATGTAACACTAGTAGATCAGGAATAGGCATGCCCCTGGCTATGGAGCCCAGCAAATCGCTAGCGACCTCCGCTAAACGTTGTCCGCCTATTCCCACCCAATGGTGGTCAATTCCCTTTGCCTCCTGCGTTCTCTCCTCACGTGAGTTCTTGAAGGCAAGACCTGCCCTGCGAATAAAAGAGTGGCCACACCAGCATATTTGGGCCCTCTGGGACGTTGCACCTAGAGCCAATTGAAGATGAAAACCATCAACGTGAGGCGATAGAAAAGGGGCAGAACACTGAGATACTTAAACTAACTGGGGGCGTACATACCGCTCAAAGCATATTGATTTCCAACGACCCACCCTCTTAATCATTTCCTCTGGGAGGCCTAAGACTGCTGCAGTCATGGCTGCACCGATGCGGAATGAATGGAATGTGAAATGAGTTGTGTCTACCCCCAGGCCTGCCAGAGCAAGCTTGCACACCCTAGTGAACTGAAATCTAGTGAGGGGCTTGCCGTCGCTATGCACTAGTACTCTATTGTCGCCTCCCTGTGGCCTGATTTGCAGAAACTTCTTTGCCAAGCTTACCGGGCAACATGTTGCCCCTACAATTTCTCATAACTGGATCCAGATCCCCTTGCCCAATAGATCGGTTTTTATCTCCACACCCTGACCTGAAGAGTTTCCCCGGACAGAATTAAATCCTTGCATCGTATGCCCCCTTCCTTGTCAGCCTGAACTTCTGAATGCCCCGAAAAAGGCTAGCGCGTATGCTACTCTAAATAATTGTGTCTCGTAAGGTGTGAAGCAAATCCTGGGCAGTATCTCAAGGATATTTGCTAACCTGCTCGCGTCTATGGGTCTTCTACTGTCCTTTACCCCTGGTGTCAAACGCTCCCAACCCTTCATAGCTCTTTTCACCCTAGGATCCTTTGTCGGGTCTGCCACTCCCCCTAACCCGGCATAGAATGCCATTGCCGGCAGTTGCCTTCTCATCATTGCTGCTGACTTCCCACTAGCTTTCTGATGGACTATATCTGCCGGGAGAAGGTGAATATCACTGAAGTCCTTCTTCGTCTACCACTATTCTAAGTACCAATCAGGAAAGGCTATTCTTTTTAAATGACACCCCATGCATTTGAGAGTTTATACACTTTTTAGAACTGATGAAAGCTACTGCTACTGAATAAAAGTGTTTTCCAGCAAATCCCTTTCAGTGCCTATGCCTGCTTAATGTGTGCAAGCATCAGAGCTGATATATTAGAAAGAGTACACAGACGGCACCATGCAGTGTCCGCCAGCATTCTGGCACTCAACGAGCGCACCCTTCCCATGATTTCCCATGCTAGGTGCTGACTGAGGAATTCTAGAATGCGACCCCACAGTTCAGTCTGGTAAATCTGAAGTCAAGAAGTCAAAACAAGCCCACTAACTTCGACCCACCACTACTTAGTAAAGGAAAGGACTTATATTATATATCTCATAACTAGGCAACAGGGTTCAAACAGCGCTTCTTAATTTCCACGCAACCCCGAGCCGAAGTCAAAACCTATACCATGCCCCCCACATACGGACGCACTCTCCACCCTTTGGGACAGCAACAAAGACATTGCAGCTGTCGGAATCAAAACCCAGACTGCAAAGCCACGCCCCCTACACCCGTGCTTGCTCTTCACCCATCGAGACAGCAACAAAGGCACAGATAACGGCCTCATGTACCTACCCTGATACAACAATCTCAGTAGAAGGACGTCGCTGTCCCAGTCCACAGTAGCCGCTCCCCACTACCCGAGTGGTCCCTTAACAGGTATTATATTTTGCACTTTAGAGGCATACCTGTAGTCCCTGCACAGCGAACTCCATGTGGTCCTCATCTATGATTAAAACACCCATTATGTGGGCAATACAGTAAAGAGCTACTCACGGGTGCAGCACCCTCTAGAGCGGCACCCCAATTTCACATAAAAGATCCATTACTAAAAAAGCCCTTTAAGAGGGCGACACACTACGCCACAGCCCCCTCCAACCCAGCTTGTCACACAACGCCAGCCATCAACCGGACTGTAGGAAGGGGGAGTCTCTAGTTGGCGCAGTGTAGCACTAGCGACAAGCAGGGACTCTCTCTTCCTCGTCAGGGCTGAGGGTTACCTTCCAGACAACCTCTGCTTACCCTCTAGGTAGTGTGGCTTAAGCAGTCTTAGGCTAATCTTTGGGGCACATAGGGTTAAACATTTGCAATATTACACCATCACAACCAACCCACCACACAAGGACACCAAACTGTATTTGTAAAAATATATATCTTTATATAAATTTCAAGCAGGCTTGTAAATACAGTCTTGATTCAATGCGAAAACGGTTCCAGTGTACTTTGAAGTAAGTTGCCACAGTTCTTATCTTTAGCAATAATCAGTTCGTGATTCAGAATAGTTCTTGTTCAGCGTGAATCCCCCGCATGGGGATTCTGGGCTCCTTACGGTACTTTTCTCGGCCCTGGCGGTCTACCAGGGTTCCTCCAGCGGTCCGCTGGTCTCTCTGCGCGGCGGGGCGTGGTTGATGATGAGAGAGAGAGCGGGGGCCCTGGGAGCGCTCCGCACGCAGCTCCGAGGGCTGGGCGAGGCAGCGGGAAGGAAACAGTACCTTGCGGGAGAGTTGGTGGGGCGCAGGTCGATGCGGCAGTCCGCGTCGCGTTGTCTTCCGTCCGGTGCTTGGAGCGAGCAACAGCTCGGCTCTGGCTCGTGGGTCGACGTTGCTGTGCGGGCCGGGTTGCACGGGGCCAGCGCCTCCGGGTGTCCTGATCAGGAGGGCGCACTTAGGGGACAGTGCTCCTCGGCGCAGGCCTCTATCAATCCAGGCGACGTTCAGGCACCCCACGCAACAGCTGTTTCTCGGACAGCGGCGGCGCGTTCAGGGGTACAAGACACGAAGGGGGCCAGCAGGCACCGGGCGCCACCTCTCTTCACGTTGCGAGCTGCAGCTCGGGTCAGTCACTGTGCTCGGATCAGCTGGGCTGATCTTTATGATGCTTCTGGGCCAAGCAGGCGGCGGTCACTTTGTTTAGAGGGAGGGCAGCTCCCAGAGCGTTGCTGAAGAGCGCGATGGTCACAGCGCGCTCCGCTTTTCCTGGAGAGGCTTGCAGAGGGGAGACAGCGTCTCGCAGTGGTTCCTCTGTCAGGGGGTAGCGCCCACTGGTCCTGGGGCGCTGGTCAGGGGACAAGTTCACAAGCAAGCCCTTGGAGATCTCTCAGCAAAGTTTGGCACAAAGTTTTACAAAGCAAAAGTCCTCTTGTAGTCTTTTCTTTTCCTCTCCTTCTGCAGCAAGGCACCAGACACAGGCAAGAGACAGCACTCCTCCTTGTCCTTCCAGGTCCTTCTCGTCGGGCAGAGTTCCTTCTGTAGCACAAACAGGATCTAATTTACAAGGAGCAAGGCTCCTACCTTTATACTGCATTTCTTTTGTTCTTACAGGCCAGGGGGGCCTTTGCATAGCCACTTTCAGTCCTTGAGTACCTTGTTGGGTGCAATCCGGCTTCTGCTTTCAGTGTGAGGGGCAGGCACATCAGACGCTCCACAGGAGGTGGAGCCAGCATTGTGTGGACAGGGGCAGCCAGAAGTACCTTGTTGATGGGGCTTCTCCCTTCCTGGGCCAGGTGCCGGCTGAGTCATCAGTCGCTCCCCAGGAGGGTGGAGCCAGCATTGTGGTGGCAGAGCACAGCTAGATTTAGAGTCAAGAGCCACTCCTACCTCCCACTAAGGTGTAATCTGCGCATTCACCACCTGTCATCCCCCAGCCCTGTCACTCACACATCCCAGACAGTCAGATACACATACCAGCAGAGGCGGGCTGAAATGGTTAGGCAAGCAAATGCTAACTTTCTAAAAGTAGCATTTGCAAACACAGGACATTAAAATAAACTTTACTAAAAGAAATATTTTATTATCCTGAGTTCAGGCATACTAAACATGACTCTCTACCATGCTCCCTGAGCCTGCTGGGATTATAGCGTGTAATAATTCCAGCAGCCCATTCTGGCCTAAAGGAAGCAGGTAGCCTTACAATAGTGAAATACGAATTTGGTTGTAATTCACTACTAGGACATGCCACACACATCAGGGCTTGTCCTACCTTACACTTACAATGCACCCTGCCCTCAGGCCTACCATAGGGGTGACTAATATGAAGTCAAGGGAAGGTTCAGGGGCTGGCAAGTGGGTGCACTTGCCCAGCCAGCATGACAGTACGAGACTGCACGCAGGTTCTGCGATGGCAGACTCTAGACACATCTTACGGCTGCTTCTGTGGGTGGCGCAACCAGCGCTGCAGGCCCACTAGCAGTATTGGCATTCACAAGCCCTGGCACTCCTAGTGCACTTTACTAGGGACTAACAGTAAATCCAATGAACCAATCATGGACATCAATCACATGTACACTTTTCAGTAGGGAGAGCATATGCACTTTAGCACTGGTCAGCAGTGGTAAAGTGCCCAGAGTCATTAAACCAAACAAAATAGGTCAGAGAGAGTATTGGAGGAAGGCAAAAAGTTTAGGGATGACCCTGCCAAGAGGCCCAGGTCCAACACAACCCCCTTCCAGCCAAAACGCAGGGTAGACCAATCAACACTGTGATGGGCTTCCCTGCTTGGGGTGATAGAACATGGACCTGGCCCGCAACAGCAGGGGCACATTCCAGTTCTACGCCAATCAGAACCTATTTTAAATCCTCTGTACATACTCTCAGGGTCCACCCAGCTACTCCATGGGGCACCCTTCTCTTCCTCTGTGGACACCACCTGTGCAGCCTCGAACCTTAACTTGCTCACAGGTGTGTCCCAACAGACAGTCATCAAATCACAGTGGCCACTGACAGTAGTCAGGGCTGAGACCCAGGCCTCATGCCTCTCAGGGCTCCCAAACCTCTGTGGCCTCAGAGAGTGGGGGGCAGTAGCCCCAGGTGCTTGGCACCCTTTGTCCACTCTCCCTCCTGTCAGGTCAGGTATGTCATCCTGGCACTGACCCACCAGCTCCAGGCCTGTACCTGGCAGCTGAACCAAAAACTGGGGGGGGCTCTCCCACACCCGGTCCTCCTCCTTGGGGCTCTGTACCCTCCCACCTGGAGTGGTACCCCCTTCCAGAATTGTCAGGGCACCTGTGGCAGGTGATCTGCACAATTCGCCCACCAGTTCAGGGGTGCTATCCTGCAACTGGGGCACCAGGTCAGGGGGGACACCCTGCACCTGGCCCTTAAACCTAGGGTCTAGACCCTCTAGTTGAACCGGGGTCAGAGGCGAGGACTTCCTCCCTCTGCACCCCCTTCCAGAGTACTGCCCACTCCCAACTGGAGTGGTACCCCTAGAAGTGAAATGGGCCAGGACACTGATTACAGTGGTCCTGCCCTCCAGGTCAGACAACACCTGAACCTGGCTCTCCAACTCAGGGACCCAACCCTGCAGTTGAACTCTTGCCTGGCGCACCAGGACTTCCCGGGGAGCACGCATGCCCCCCCTGAGGGTGGCACATAGCTCATGTGCCGTGCGACAGTCTGCCTGGCGCAGATCTCCCAACCCCTGTCCATCTGACAGTGCGGGAAGATCCCCCAAGACAGAAGTGGTGTCCCCATGGTCATTCACTGGGGACACAGCCCTGCTGGCTGGCCCCTGACCCACTGGTTCTTCCACTGGGGACTGTTTCCCCCTCTCGCCCCTCCTCCTGGACTTCTGCACCCTCCCAACTGGAGTGGTACTGCCAGACACCAGAACTACTGGAGCTCTGTTTACAGAGCCTCCACGTTCTCTAGCCACTGGGGGATCCCCCTCAGCGGGTGACTCATCCGGACAGCCTAGGCTCCCCACCTGGTGTTCCCTTAAAGAACCATCCAGGCTCTGAGACTGAGGTTGGGCACTACCAGGACAAAACCCATTCTCACTCCTTCCCCTCAAGGACAGGACGTGAGGCCCTACACCCCTCTCACTACTACAGGACCTAGCTGGGCTACTCTGCGCCACTTCCACCACTCTGGGCTGGAAGATACCTGAGCCACTCCCCACAGGATCACACCCCAAGGCCTCTCCAGACCCACTGGAATCCACCACAAGGTCTGCCTCCAATGTGAGCTCCCTGGGGTCAGAGAACTCACTCTCAAACAGGTGTTGGCATAGCTCTGGAAAACTGGGACTTAAAGTATGCTCTCCCACAATTGGTTTACACAGCCCCCTAGCAGGGTTAACCAAACTATCCTTCACCTCACCATCCAGCGCCTCACACACATACTGCACACCATCCTTCTGAGACTGGCCAGACAGTAGCGGACTGTCTCTGTCACACAGCCCACACTCTTCTGGGCGGTCCTTACACTCACCCACCAGGACCTCAACCATGGGGGAATCCCTCCCACCACTAGGACCATGAACTCCTACGCCAGTCACCCTATTCCCTTCAGGGTCGCAGCGCACTACTGGAGCTACCTCATGCCCTTGAACCTCCTGATGTAAGTTAACCCCCTCCAAGTCAGGTGCCATATCTCTAGGTGCGCGCACTATGCTGTCAGCACTAGATACCTTAATGTTGCTGCCACCATCTGAGCTGGACTCCACCTCCAACTCAGCAAAGCTCAATCTCTGAGCTACACATATTTCTTGTTGCTGGGCTGAAGCCCGCCTGGCCTCAAGCCCCTCGAGCTCCAAGTCAAGTTTCCTCATTCTTAAGTCATGCGCAAGCCCCATTTTTATTTCTTCCAGGGCTAACTTCCTAGATTCTAGCTCCAGTTGGCAATTCAGCTACGCCAACTTCATTTCATGATCTCGGGTTGCCTGTCTGTCCGCCAGCTCCTCTGGCGACAGACCTCGGCTAGAAACACTGCTACCCTATGGGGAGGTTGCACCCCTCCACTCTGGAGTTAGGGGTCCCTCCAGCTGCTGTTCTGCATCCTCAAATTCAAAATCCTTCCCAGGGGCATTCCTTGCCTTGACCCAGGCCCTCAGCGCCTTTTGGAACTGCTCCCTTTTGGAGAGTCCGGTCATGGAAATGTTCAAATTTTTGCAGAAGCTCTTGAGCTGTTTCCCGGTATAGTTTTCTAGTTTCTCCCAATCACAGTCAATAGAAGAAATGGATGGTGCCTTTTCCATTTTCACTGACACAGGCATGACTTCAAAAACACATGGATATCTCTTCTAGCAAAACATAAATCAAAAAAAAGTCTGTGGCTAAGTTACTGGACTGTAATCACTGTGCAATGGTCAGAAGCTCAGGTATAACCACTGCAAATGTAAATTCGAGATCCTCACCGCTGCGTCCAATGTAGGAAGGGGGAGTCTCTAGTTGGCGCAGTGTAGCACTAGCGACAAGCAGGGACTCTCTCTTCCTCATCAGGGCTGAGGGTTACCTTCCAGACAACCTCTGCTTACCCTCTAGGAGTGTGGCTTAAGCAGTCTTAGGCTAATCTTTGGGGCACATAGGGTTAAACATTTGCAATATTACAACATCACAACCAACCCACCACACAAGGACACCAAACTGTATTTGTAAAAATATATATCTTTATATAAATTTCAAGCAGGCTTGTAAATACAGTCTTGATTCAATGCGAAAACGGTTCCAGTGTACTTTCAAGTAAGTTGCCACAGTTCTTATCTTTAGCAATAATCAGTTCGTGATTCAGAATAGTTCTTGTTCAGCGTAAATCCCCCGCATGGGGATTCTGGGCTCCTTACGGTACTTTTCTCGGCCCTGGCGGTCTACCAGGGTTCCTCCAGCGGTCCGCTGGTCTCTCTGCGCGGCGGGGCGCGGTTGATGATGAGAGAGAGAGCGGGGGCCCTGGGAGCGCTCCGCACGCAGCTCCGAGGGCTGGGCGAGGCAGCGGGAAGGAAACAGTACCTTGCGGGAGAGTTGGTGGGGCGCAGGTCGATGCGGCAGTCCGCGTCGCGTTGTCTTCCGTCCGGTGCTTGGAGCGAGCAACAGCTCGGCTCTGGCTCGTGGGTCGACGTTGCTGTGCGGGCCGGGTTGCACGGGGCCAGCGCCTCCGGGTGTCCTGATCGGGAGGGCGCACTTAGGGGACAGCGCTCCTCGGCGCAGGCCTCTATCAATCCAGGCGACGTTCAGGCACCCCACGCAACAGCTGTTTCTCGGACAGCGGCGGCGCGTTCAGGGGTACAAGACACGAAGGGGGCCAGCAGGCACCGGGCGCCACCTCTCTTCACGTTGCGAGCTGCAGCTCGGGTCAGTCACTGTGCCCGGATCAGCTGGGCTGATCTTTACGATGCTTCTGGGCCAAGCAGGCGGCGGTCACTTTGTTTAGAGGGAGGGCAGCTCCCAGAGCGTTGCTGAAGAGCGCGATGGTCACAGCGCGCTCCGCTTTTCCTGGAGAGGCTTGCAGAGGGGAGACAGCGTCTCGCAGTGGTTCCTCTGTCAGTGGGTAGCGCCCACTGGTCCTGGGGAGCTGGTCAGGGGGCAAGTTCACAACCAAGCCCTTGGAGATCTCTCAGCAAAGTTTGGCACAACGTTTTACAAAGCAAAAGTCCTCTTGTAGTCTTTTCTTTTCCTCTCCTTCTGCAGCAAGGCACCAGACACAGGCAAGAGACAGCACTCCTCCTTGTCCTTCCAGGTCCTTCTCGTCGGGCAGAGTTCCTTCTGTAGCACAAACAGGATCTAATTTACAAGGAGCAAGGCTCCTACCTTTATACTGCATTTCTTTTGTTCTTACAGGCCAGGGGGGCCTTTGCATAGCCACTTTCAGTCCTTGAGTACCTTGTTGGGTGCAATCCGGCTTCTGCTTTCAGTGTGAGGGGCAGGCACATCAGACGCTCTACAGGAGGTGGAGCCAGCATTGTGTGGACAGGGGCAGCCAGAAGTATCTTGTTGATGGGGCTTCGCCCTTCCTGGGCCAGGTGCCAGCTGAGTCATCAGTCGCTCCCCAGGAGGGTGGAGCCAGCATTGTGGTGGCAGAGCACAGCTAGATTTAGAGTCAAGAGCCACTCCTACCTCCCACTAAGGTGTAATCTGCGCATTCACCACCTGTCATCCCCCAGCCCTGTCACTCACACATCCCAGACAGTCAGATACACATACCAGCAGAGGCGGGCTGAAATGGTTAGGCAAGCAAATGCTAACTTTCTAAAAGTAGCATTTGCAAACACAGGACATTAAAATAAACTTTACTAAAAGAAATATTTTATTATCCTGAGTTCAGGCATACTAAACATGACTCTCTACCATGCTCCCTGAGCCTGCTGGGATTATAGCGTGTAATAATTCCAGCAGCCCATTCTGGCCTAAAGGAAGCAGGTAGCCTTACAATAGTGAAATATGAATTTGGTTGTAATTCACTACTAGGACATGCCACACACATCAGGGCTTGTCCTACCTTACACTTACAATGCACCCTGCCCTCAGGCCTACCATAGGGGTGACTAATATGAAGTCAAGGGAAGGTTCAGGGGCTGGCAAGTGGGTGCACTTGCCCAGCCAGCATGACAGTACGAGACTGCACGCAGGTTCTGCGATGGCAGACCCTAGACACATCTTACGGCTGCTTCTGTGGGTGGCGCAACCAGCGCTGCAGGCCCACTAGCAGTATTGGCATTCACAAGCCCTGGCACTCCTAGTGCACTTTACTAGGGACTAACAGTAAATCCAATGAACCAATCATGGACATCAATCACATGTACACTTTTCAGTAGGGAGAGCATATGCACTTTAGCATTGGTCAGCAGTGGTAAAGTGCCCAGAGTCATTAAACCAAACAAAATAGGTCAGAGAGAGTATTGGAGGAAGGCAAAAAGTTTAGGGATGACCCTGCCAAGAGGCCCAGGACCAACACGGACACTTCTCTCTCCATCAACAATGCTTCTCTATCCCTGCTGTGGTCTGAGGGGACAAAGAGAACGAAATATCCCGGGCACAGCCTTGAATACCTGCTACGTTTCATTGCTCGGTGCCACCTCCCGATGACATCAAGATTTCCATAACCAGCCCTCCCCTTTTCAGGGCCCGGAGGAGGCTCAGCCCCCTGGTGCTACTAAGGGTGCCCCTCCCCTAAGCGTGGGGGGCGCTTGCTCATCCCTAATGCTCTGGGAGAGTTCAAACTCCAATAGCACTATAAGGAAGATCTGTTGCTGACTCTGTCGCTGGAGGTTTCACACTCTGCCCTGCTTCAGCAAACCATGTATGCTGAGCTCCTGAGAGGCAGACACGTGTGTTTTTCTGCTAAATGGTAGTGAACCAGGCCCTCACCGCTTCTGGATTGGTAGAAGTCAGGGGTCTCCAACCAGGCAGTGCTAAGCAACGTCACACACCCTTTCCTCATCTGTGGTTGAGAATTCCAGAATTTTGGGGCAAAAAAAGAGAAGGACCTCCCTTTAATGACAATACTGGTGCTCGCAGAGTTCTAATATAGTATTTTAATAGATCGCCTGAACAAGTAATGTCCGGATGAGTGAGATCCAGCTCCAGCCTTACTCTTGCTCTCCTGGCCTGTCAAGGAGAGGTAGAACCTTTTTATAGGCCAGAATGTGAAGGTTCTTGAGGAACTTTTTAAAGGCACCGGAAAAAACGAAATGGCCATAGTTGAGAGAGGGCACTCATTTTGCCTTGAGAACTTTCAGAATAGATTCTGTAGTTGGACTGTGAAGTCGCTGGTTAAGGCTTTTTAAAGAAAAATGATGCCAGCGCCTTTCCTTCTCAGATGTTTCAGGTGGGCTGTAGGTTTAGCCCCTTCCGATAGCCAGAAGAATAAATAATTGTAGCTTATGCTTGTTTTAATTTGCAGAGCACCATTTCGCCAGTATGCGGTCTTCTTTCATTGGTATTTCCCGGAGATAAGTATTCTGGTCTACTCCTTATTCACCAGGAGTTTGTTCTTTTGATTGTATCCATGCAGAGCATTTAGGGCCTTCTATAAGCCGGTTCTCGTGTGGTCCATTATTACAATGTCGTCCGCATACTGAAGTATTTGAAGCCGCACATTTCCCAGTCTTGGATGCAGTAGCCTTGCCCTCTCCAGGGCTTTCCCCAGGTCAGCTGTGTACAGATTAAAAACTATAGGGGCAAGTACACACCCTTGTTTTAGACCATTATTGGTCGGTACCTTGGCGGTAACTGATGTTTGGCTGATTTTTTTTTAACTTTATTTATGTCTTTTATCAAGCATAAAACAAAACAGAAAGAAAAATGACAAAGGTACAATTCATTGAGTTCCATCATATGAAGCAATCAATGTGATACAGAGCAACAGGCATACTAACGTGTCGCATTACATACAATTATTCAGTACATCTGAGAGGTGTTATGAATGCATTTACAACATATCAAGTCGCCAGGGCAGTAAAAACAGTGCATACCCACGGTGCATAGCGTCCACGACTTACACAGAAACTGTCTTCCGCTAGGAAAGTGGGGAGTGCAGTATTTAACTGTACAGAGCATGCCTCTAGGGACCAGTGCCAATAACCACGTCTCAAGTCCTTGGCAGCTACCTCGGAGCGCTATCTGTCTCATCCTGCTAGACCCTCTCAGTTGACGACCCCCTAGAAGTCAAGTTTGCGGTACTCAGGAGGTAGCTCTGCAAAGGGCCTCCAAATGTCTCTGGGTCTACACGCCAGGGGTTGCATGTCAGCATACACCGCATGTTGTTCCTGACAGTACATGACATCACTCAGCCAGTCCTTAAACTTCGGGGCTCTTCCCCTACCCCAACGGCATGCTAAGCGCCGTTTCGCTAACAATAGTGCAATGTCTAGAAATGTACTTTACTCCTTGGGTATTGGCATGGTATACCCCAGTAACATAGTTAACGGATCTCCGCTCAGAGCCGTGTCTAGCATAGTCTGAAGGGCAGCATGTACCTGAGTCCAATATTCCAATACCCCAGGACACTCCCATGCCAGATGTAGAAACCCAGCACCACTTGCCCGACATCTGTCGCATCTATAATTATCGGACAACTGGAATCTAAGTTTCCTAGCAGGTATCTAATATAGTCTCTGCAATATCTTATAGTGAATGATTTTAAGTCTATAGCTAGCTGCTATATTAGCTGTCATACCACAGCAATAGCTCCATTGTTCATCAGTAACCTCCGCACCAATATACTCTCCCCAATGCACTCGGGCCGTCCCCTCAACTGCCAGGCGCTGCTGCGCCCTGATGCTGCTATAGATACTAGAGACCAAGTGTCTTCTGTCCATGGAGCCCAGCATAGCGTGTAGCGGTGATAGATTCTCCGGTTCTAGGGGATACTCTGGCAGCACCTCCATCAGTCCCTGCCTCAGCCTTATATAGTAGAAGACTTCCAGAGGTGTAGGTCGGATAGCGCCAAAGAAGAGGTCCTGGAAACGAAATCGCCCTGCCTGAAACAAATCCCCCCAGGTTGTCACCCTGAGACGTCGACACAGAGCTTGGAACCCCTTTTCTTGGAATAACACAATACTGGGATGATATGAAAGGGGCATTCTCTGCGAGTACAACAGGGTAACCCTTAACACCTTTGCCACTCATCTCCAAGCGTCCACAGTGCATGTTACTGTAGTGGGCGGTGTGTCCAGGGCAGTAATAGGGCCATGTATAAGACCATTCAGGGGAGGGGGATGAGCTACCCAATCCTCAGCCGCTATCTGAGGCATATAGGGTGTGGGTGCCATCCAATGGTAAGCATAATGGGCCTGCGCACTCATGTAATATATCTCAAAGTTGGGATGTCAAAACCTCCTTTTTCATGTGGCTGCGCCATTATGCACCATCTGAGCCTCGACTGCCTTCCACCCCACACCAACCGAATTAGATCAGACTTCATCGTTTTAAAGAAGAGCACACCTGGATAATAGGGTATGTTCATGAACAGATGTAATAATTGCGGCAGTATCATCATCTTTATAAGCGATGCTCTGCCCACCATGGACAGGGACATAGAAATCCAGTGTGTAACACTGGAAATCAAGTTGGTAATCGCTGTGCCATAATTGTACCTGAGTGTCTCCTCCCTATCCCTAGTCACCTGGATTCCGAGGTACCGAAGATCCGAGTGACACCATTCAAGGGGATAATCCAGTGAGAACTCCTGGACTGCAGGCGTGAGCGGGAAGAGTTGTGATTTTCCCCAGTTGATTTGTACTCCTGACAGTCTACCGAAGACTATAAATTCACGTAAAAGGGGGTTCAAAGTGTGTTGCTGGTCAGTGGCATAGAGAGTTATATCGTCTGCGTATAATGAGATCCCTATATGGCGTTGGAAGCATTTGAAAGCACTATCTTTATGCAGCTGCCTGATTCGACACGCCAGTGGCTCTATCGCTATGGCAAAAAGGAGGGGGAGAGTGGACACCCCTGTCTGGTGCATCGCGTTATGGGGAGCGGATTGGATAAGCGACCATTGATAAGAACCCGGGCAGTGGATTGGGTATAGAGCAATTGGATCCAAGAGATATATAATTTAGGAAACCCCATGCGCTGCAAAATTGCAATTAAGTAATGCCATTCGACTGAATCGAACGCCTTGGAGGCGTCAAGAAATATCGCAGCTACCGGAAAATCCGGGGCAATAGTCTGCATGAGGGAGAACAGTGTGCAAAGATTGTGACTAGTAGACCTGCCAGGGACGAATCCGGACTGATCCGGGAGTATAATCTGTGTCATCAGCAATGATAGTCGGGTAGCCAGCACTTTGGCCAATATTTTTGCATCGCAGTTAATGAGCGGCAGTCAATCAATCAATCAATCAGTGACACTTATAGAGCGCGCTACATACCCGTAGGGTCTCAAGGCGCTGGGGGGGGGGGGGGGGGGGTGCCGCTACTGCTCGAACAGCCAGGTCTTCAGCTTCTTCCTGAAGGAGATGTGGTCTTGGGTCAGGCGCAGGTCGGTCGGGAGGGAGTTCCAGGTCTTGGCGGCCAGGAAGGAGAAGGACCTTCCTCCTGTAGTCGCTCTTCGGATGCGGGGGACGGCGGCGAGGGCGTGGTTGGCTGATCGGAGGTGGTGTTTTGGAGCGTAGAAGTTGATCCGGCTGTTGAGGAAGCTCGGGCCTTGGTCGTGTAGGGCTTTGTGTGCGTGGGTGAGGAGGCGGAAGGTGATTCTTTTGTTGACGGGGAGCCAGTGAAGGTCTCTCAGATGTCCGGTGATGTGGCTGGTTCGTGGGATGTCGAGGATGAGTCTGGCTGAGGCGTTCTGGATCCGCTGGAGTCTCTTCTGGAGCTTGGCGGTGGTGCCGGCGTAGAGGGCGTTGCCGTAGTCCAGTCGGCTGGTGACGAGGGCCTGGGTGACGGTCTTCCTGGTCTCGGTGGGGATCCACCAGAAGATCTTCCGTAGCATGCGTAGGATGTTGAAGCACGCCGAGGAGACGTTGTTGACTTGCCTGGTCATGGAGAGGGAGGAGTCCAGGATGAAGCCCAGGTTGCGTGCATGGTCTGTCGGTTTGGGTGCGGTGCCCAGGGCGGGAGGCCACCAGGAGTCGTCCCAGGCGGAGGGTGAAGAGCCCAGGATGAGGACCTTCGTCTTGTCAGAGTTCAGTTTCAGGCGGCTGGTCGTCATCCACTCGGCTAGCTCTTTCATCCCTTCGTGCAGGTTGGCTCTGGCGGAGGCGGGGTCGTTGGTCAGGGAGAGGATCAGCTGGGTGTCGTCGGCGTAGGAGATTATGCTGAGGTTGTGTTTGCGTACGATGGCCGCGAGGGGGCTCATGTAGACGTTGAAGAGGGTGGGGCTCAGAGATGATCCTTGAGGGACGCCGCAGATGACTTCGGAGGCCTCTGACTTGTACGGTGGTAGGCGGACTCTCTGTGTTCTTCCGTCGAGGAAGGAGATGATCCATTCCAGCGCCTTGTCCTGGATTCCGATGTTGCTGAGGCGCTGTACTAGGGTGCGGTGGCAGACCGTGTCGAATGCCGCAGAGAGGTCTAGGAGGATGAGGGCCGCTGTTTCTCCATTGTCCATCAGGGCTCGGATGTCATCGGTGGCGGCGATGAGGGCGGTCTCGGTGCTGTGATTGGCTCAGAAGCCGGACTGTGAGGGGTCGAGGGATCCGTTCGTCTCGAGGAAGGCGGCCATCTGCTTGTTGACGGTCTTCTCGATGACTTTGGCTGGAAACGGGAGGAGCGAGATGGGGCGGTAGTTCTTGAGTTCGGTGGGGTCCGCTGTTGGTTTCTTGAGTAGAGCGCTGAGTTCGGCGTGTTTCCAGCTCTCAGGGAAGGTGGCGGTGTCGAAGGATGTGTTGATGATGTCTTGCAGGTGGGGTGCGATGACCGCGTCGGCCTTGTTGAAGACGTGGTGAGGGCAGGGGTCGGTCGGTGATCCGGAGTGGATGGAGTTCATCGTGCGGATGGTGTCTTCGGTGCTGATCGGGGTCCAGGCGTGGAGGGTGGTGGTGGGGGGTGGTTGTTTGGTCATGGTGTGCGTTGGTTGGTTGTTGAAGCTGTTGTGTATGTCCGCGATCTTGTTGTGGAAGTATGAAGCGAGGGAGTTGCAGAGGTCCTGCGATGGGGTGATGTCGTTGTTTCCTGCGCTGGGGTTGGAAAGCTCTTTAACGATGTTGAAGAGTTCCTTGCAGTTGTGTGCGTTGTTGTCCAACCGGTCCTTGAATGCTGTTTTCTTGGCGGCGCGGATCAGCTGGAGGTGCTTCCGGGTGGCAAGCTTGAAGGAGGTCCTGTTGTCCGGTGTAGGTTCCCTTCTCCAGACTTTCTCGAGGGCTCGGCAGTTCTTCTTGGAGCTCTTGAGTTCGTCGGTGAACCACGGTGCTTTCTTGCTGCCGGGTCGGCTGGGCGGGGTCCTCAGCGGGGCGAGCTCGTCCGCGCAGATGCTGATCCACTTCGTGAGGTTGTCGGCGGCCTGGCTGGGGTTCGCTGAGCTGGCAGGAGGGTGCTGGCTCAGGGAGGTGGTGAGCTGGTCTGCTGTGATCTTGTTCCAGCTTCTGCGGGCGGCCTGTTGCTGGTGGTGGTGGGTCGTCGTTCTCTTGAAGGTGAAGTGGACGCAGCTGTGGTCCTTCCATTGAAGCTCTGTGGCGTGGCTGAAGTCGATGTCTGTGCTGGAAGAGAAGACTGCGTCGAGTGTGTGTCCGGCGAGGTGGGTGGGGGTGGACACCAGTTGCTTGAGTCCAAGATTGGCGAGGTTGTCGAGCAGGGTGCTGGTGTTGCGGTCGTTGTTGTTCTCCAGATGGAAGTTGAGGTCCCCCAGGAGGATGTAGTCAGCGGAGGGGAGGGCATGCGGGCTGACGAAGTCGGCGATGTCCTCGCTGAATTGTGTGCGTGGTCCAGGGGGTCGGTAGATCAGGGTGCCTCTGAGGGTGGTGTTCGGGTTGGTGTGGATCTGGAAATGCAGGTGTTCGGCGCTGGTCAGGGTGTTGTCGGTGCTGGTCGTGAGACGGATGGTGTTCCTGTGGATGATGGCGATGCCTCCTCCCATCTGGTTGGCGTTGCGGTCCCTCCGGACGATCTTGTAGCCCTCTGGGATAGCGATGGCGATGTCGGGAGCTGAAGAGGCGTTCATCCAGGTCTCTGTGAGGAAGGCAACGTCTGGGGCTGTGGCGTCTAGGAGGTTCCAGAGTTCGATGGCGTGTCTGTGGACGGAGCGGGTGTTGAGCAGGATGCACTTGAGGTGGGTGCTGCTGGTGTTCGACTTGGCGGGTGCTGGTGCGAGGCAGGTCCGGATGCAGGTGAATTTGCAGGCGTGGCAGCTGAAAGGTCCGTGGGTACGTCGTGGAGTGGCTTGATGGCATTCTGGGAGTCGGCCGTTGTTGAGTGCGATGAGGGTGGCGGGGGAGTACGTCAGGCGGGTCGATCGGGGTCTTCGTGGGCCAGGGGTCCTGGCGCTGGTCGCGATCCGGTCGCGGACGGGCGCAGACGGGCTTACCTTTGGCGCGCCTTTGGCGCACAATCGGCGCGCCCGCTGCGCGTTCGCACGGTCGCCATATAAGGCGAAGTGCGCGGGTGGGCGGAGCAGCTGGGAGGCGGGAGCGGGGAGGGAACAGAAGGAAAAAAAGGGGCGTGGTCTGCGGTGGTGGCGGGAAGCGGGGAGCGGGGAGGGAAGACGGGGGCGGCGAGGTAGGCGGGCAAACAGGAAGTAAAACGCTGACACGGCAACAGAATAGCAATAACAAAAACAATACAAATTAAGACGCTAACACGGGCACAGAATTGGAGAAAATAAAAACAGGCACAAATTAAGGTCAAAAGAAGGCCAAAACAACCGACAGCGGAGTCAGCCGGCAGCCGGCAGCGAGGCAGAGGGCAGGCAAAGGGGCACACGCAGCAGCTGGTGGCCGTGCGGCGCGGGGGTGTCCCACAAGTGGGTCACACTCACCTGCGTCGCACGGTCGCCATATAAGGCCAAGTGCGTGGGTGGGCGGAGCAGCTGGGAGGCGGGAGCGGGGAGGGAACAGAAGGAAAAAAAAGGGGCGTGGTCTGCGGTGGTGGCAGGAAGCGGGGAGCGGGGAGGGAAGACGGGGGGCGGCGAGGTAGGCGGGCAAACAGGAAGGAAAACGCTGACACAGCAACAGAATAGCAATAACAAAAACAATACAAATTAAGACGCTAACACGGGCACAGAATTGGAGAAAATAAAAACAGGCACAAATTAAGGTCAAAAGAAGGCCAAAACAACCAACAGCGGAGTCAGCCGGCAGCCGGCAGCGAGGCAGAGGGCAGGCAAAGGGGCACACGCAGCAGCTGGTGGCCGTGCGGCGCGGGGGTGTCCCACAAGTGGGGGCGATAAGAGTCACAGGTCGCAGGGTTTTTCCCGGGTTTCAGTAATGACATTATGACAACTTCGTGCATCGATCGGGGCAGCACTCCCACCTCAAGCGATTCCTCAAATACTTCACGCAACACAGGGGCCATAATGTCTATGTAGCATTTGTAGAATTCTGCAGGCAGCCCGTCTAGTCCCGGCACCTTCCCATTTTTGAGTGACATTATTGCCTCCCTAATTTCATCCAACTCCAGTGGAGCACTGAGGAATTTTCTATGTACGTCGCTTAGCCAGCACAGGGCAATATCTTATAAGAAGTCATCCAGCCCTTCCACCCCTGAGTTCTGTGTGGTGCACAAATGGGTATAGTGTTCCGTGAATAGTTCTAGTATGCCCTCAGTGTCCTGACACGGCCCCTCGTTTATTCGGCTAATTTCTAAGATGTTGGTACCAAACCGCGGATTCCTGGTGAGTTCTGCCAGCGCCTTTCCGGGTCGCTCTCCCTCTCAATATCGCCGCGCCACCCAGTGCCACCCACAAAATTTTGCCTCTCTCTCAGCCTCCGCTTCATACCCTGAAAATTTAGCCCTGAGATCGCCACACACCGTCCCACCCTCTCCTCATACCATACGCACCTCCAAACCCCGCAAGTCTCGCTCCAAGGCACGAATCGTACGTTGGATATCACGTAAGACCCCAAAACTTTTAGAGGTGCAATATCCTCGAACAGTGACTTTGAATGCCTCCCACACTACCTCAGCACTATCTACTGAACCTTTATTACGGTGGAAAAAAGCTGCAATCTCATCACCTAGCTCTGCTTTGAACACTTCATCCAGTAATGCATTAGGTTGAAGCCGCCACAGCGGTCTGGGCACATCGCACCTGGGGATGCGCATCTGCAGCAGAACAGGGCAGTGATCAGAGTACGTTCTGGCTAGGTGAGCCGCCTTTATGATATTCGGCTGAGAGCTCGGGAAACAAGACAATAGTCAAGGCGTGCCCACGTACCGGTGTAAGAAGTAAAGTGTGTGCCCTCCTTCTGCAAAGGGTGGATAAAGCGCCAGGCATCAATCAGACCTTACTCTTGCGTAATAACCTGTAGTGCATCCCTGGAACGTCTATTATACTGTGCATTACCATCAGCTCGATCCAGACTAGGCACCATAGCAACATTAAAATCCCCCCCCACACAATATGCATGGATCCAATATGCACAACACGACCCCACAAGGACATGAAAAACTCCTGTGTATCAATGTTGGGGGCATAACAGTTCACAATGGTAATAGTATCAGTACCCAGCCTACCCCATACAATGGCATATCTTCCTGCATTATCCGTCAATTCACCCAAGACCTGGAATTGTACAGTTTTCTTAATTAGGATAGCCATGCCCCTGGCATAAGTAGAATACGACAAGAACAGCTGTATAGTTTCCATCTATTAGCAAAGGTGGTTTGAGCATGTGGATGCAAATGTTTCTCTTGCAGTAAGGCAATATGTACTTGTTGACGCTCCAGGTATGCTAATATCTTCCCGCCCTTTCTAGCATCTGTGAAACCTCTGATGTTCCAGGACAGTATCGTAACAGAGGAAGTATTCCCATTCACCACCATCTTGCACCGTGCACATCACTTTCCCAACCTGTAGCATTATCTAACCTGTTTTTGCATCCCATCAGTAACATAGACATCTGGAACTCAATGTGTACCATAGTTATCAGCCAATAACAACCATCCCCAACCTTCCTTCCCCCTCCCACTGAAGCATCCCAATCATGCCAGTCATTTTCCACCCCTCCCCCCATCCACCCACCAACATGCTCAAACCTAAGTAACAGGGGTACGCCCATGGGGGTCGGCACTCCAGATGGCGCACCTGAACCTTGCTATAAGTCAGGGGTCCATCTACTCTCAGCAGTTCCCAGGACCAGCAAGGGTGTCCAGTATAAGGTATCAATTACCTTACGTTCTACTTCCTCCAAACTTAGCACTTATGCTAGCAATAAAATACAGAACAATCCCAATGCAACAATCATTGGTATACATTAAAGTGGTCCGCATGTCGAGTCCACCCAAGTCCATTGCGTGTCCTTACTCCATCAGCGACGCCACTGCTTATTTGGCTCTGCGAGTCAGCACCAGCTCATTCCACGTCCGATAGTGGCATCTGTGCAGATTCATCCTGGTCTGCAGGGGCAGTTCTCTACCTTATCAGCTCTTTAAGGAACTTTTCCGCCGATTGTGGCGTTTTGTGAAAGCTTTGTTTATCCTGGTTGGTAATCCTTAGCAGCGCTGGATATAGGAGGGCATAATCCACTTGTTCCTGGCGTAGTTTCTGCTTCACTCCATTGATTTTTTTGCGTTCCTCCTGCACCCAAGCTGTAAAACCCGGAAAGATGGTGAATGGCACTCCGGAGTAGTTAGGTTGTCTCTTGTCCCTCACCACTTTCAAGACAAAGTCGCGGTCCCGATAATTTAACAGACGGGCTATGATGGGGTGAGGAGTTGCCCCAGGGGGTGGTCGTGGTCCCAGCGATCTATGCGCCCTCTCCACTATGAATTGGGCAGATAGAGCTCCCTCATCAGTGACCGTCATGAGCAGTTTTACCACATACTGTTCAATTCGCCCCGTGTTTGCACTTTTGGGTATCCCTAAAATGCGGATGTTGTTGCAGCGACTTCTGGCTTCAATGTCCTCATTCTTAGCGTCTATTATTTGCATGAGCTTGTCCATTTGGGTAACCGCTGCTTTGAGTTGCTCTGTGACATCTTCAGAGTCTGATATCCACTGCTCTGCCTCTTTGATCCTAGTATCGTGACTGTCCAGCTTATGGGTGATGCCGTCTATACGGGTCGTCAACGTGTCCACCTTTGATGCTATGGTCGCAAACCCTTGCCGCATTTCTGTAAGAATGGCCTGCAAATCACTGCCGGCGCCAGGGCTTTTACCAGGCAATGTCTCCTCCTCAGCAGGCACCTCTTCTGCTGGCGTTTCCTTGGGAGTTCTTTTGGCCTCAAAGGTGAGGCGTGGTTGGCGGGAATCTAGGCGGCCCATGGTGCCCCTGTAATGCCAATCCACAGCAATATATCCTTATGTCACAGACAAGACGCCCCATAGTATATTGCAGGACTGCCTTCCCTATGGATGAGCAATGATCTGTAGCCGTGGTACCTCCAGCTATGGTAATGCGGAGTACAAACAGAGACGGCGCCTAAGGTAGCTCGGCCGACTGTCAGTACAGAGCTCTCACGTACCTTTCCCGTGGTACTTGCAAAGGGTGCAGCGTGTTCAAAGAGACTCGAAGGAGGAGTATCACTACCCGGTGTATCAGACCTCTCAGCCAATCATTGGGGCATCTGCAAAGCTCCACTGATTTGTCTCATCTCCTGACCCAGCTCAATGTTGTCTTCTTCGGGATCGCAGATAGAGTGCAGCGCAGGCAGTGACCAGGCCTCCCAACACACACAGCTACGGAGTCCACACCTATGCGGCCATATGCGGCTGTTGTACCTCTTGTGGGGTCCCTCTTGGCTGCCGTGTGACATATCACCGTACCATGGTCTCCAAATATGTGGCCCCAAGTACGCAAGCCATTCGGTTCCAGGGCCTCATAGAAGTCCAATGCACAGCGTCTCTTGGTGCAGGTATAGGTACAGCTGAACCAGCATTAGTAGGAAGCAGTGCCTTCCCTGCCTCCTCCTATATCTCCAGTTATCTGTAGCACAGGAGCAAGGCCCCCCGGCCTATGCACGTCGACGATCCTCGGCCCTCACTCAGTATCCGCCCGTAATCGCAATGTGTCGTGTTAGGTGCAGGGGCAGCAGTCAACCACCCGTCCCAGGCTCCACACACGTCCCAGGGTAGTTCGCCGTATGTACACAGCCCCTCAGTCCACAGCACACCCAGAGCAACAAAGGACCCCTTCTCTCAGCGCTCCGCTGGTATTCCAATGGCAGGGGAGGTACACCATGGCCGCCGCCAGATGACCGCACTGCTTCACACGTGGCAGCTTCCCACAGCCTTACCACACTGTCAGCCTCCAGGCAACCCGCTAAGCAAAGAAGGCGCCAGTGCCACGGTCCAGTCACCACCACCACCTGCTGCCGACAGGATCGTAACCTTGGTAGCGGCACTGCGCAAATCCCCATGCGGCCTGCACCCCACGTGGGGACCACGGTGCTCTCGTTGCGGCCGCCTCCCACCTCAAGCACCAGGCCAGCTCTGGGCTGCCACCGCTGCACCAGCTTCAAGCGTCGCAGAGAGCATCAGCAGCAGCCGCCACCAGCAAACCTCCACCAGCAGCACCAGCAATTCCGCCGTCTTTGCCCACTAATCTCTGCACAGAACAGGAACGTATTCACAGGATAATTAAAGTATAGATGACCGGACTGCGGGAGCCTCACAAAGCTTCGGCCATTCCGCTAGTGCGCCACCTAGCACCCCCATGTTGGCTGATTTTAATACGGACCCAGGTCCCCTGATATATAGATATTATAGCCTTTAACAGCTGTTGGGAAATTCCCCAAAAATTATAGTTTTTCCCACAGCTTCCCTCAATCAACCCGATCAAAAGCTGCACTATAGTCCACAAAACAGCAGAAAAGGGGTAACTGTGATGGCTGGGTCGCGCAGTGTGTCAGATGATATTGTCTATGGTACAGCTTTGAGACCCAAATCCTGATTGAAAAAGGGGAAGGATGTTGTCATCTGTTGCCCAGGCTTCTAGATCTTTCAAAAGTATTCTGACATATGCTTTCCCTTCAGCATCTAATAAAGCAATAAGCCAGTAATTTTGAGGTTTTGTTCTGTCCCCCTTTTTATAAATAGGAAAAAGTATTGAACTTTTCCACAATGATGGAATGGTAGAAGTGGCGAAGGCATGCTTAAAAAGTGGAGTTAACTGTTCTACCAGAATCCATGCGAAGCTTTGAACACTGATGCAGGAACTCCAATGGGTCCTGGAGCGCCATCTGTCCTCATTTTTTTAATCAGGGTAGTTACCTCGGTCACAGTGATGTTGGAGGTTTTGAGGACTTTAATTGTTATTGGAGATTGTTGGTAAGGATAGGTTTGAAAAATATTCTGATGGGTTGAGTACAGCTGCGTTGCATGTTTAACCCACTCCAAGGCTGCCACTCCATTTCCTTTTGTCTGACCGGTGTTAGTATATTGCTTAATGTATCACCAAAGTTGAATATGTCCCCTTTCTTTAAGGAAGGTAAATATTTTCAGCCATTCTGCCTCGTTTCTCTTGGATCGTATCTCCCAAACGTTCTTTCTGTGTTCTGCTCTGAGAGCTGTTATTTCCTGAGTTTGAGGATTTTTGATGACTTTTCTTCTTGCCTTCAAGGCCCTTTAAAGACTGCGTGTTGTGTGAATTAGGTTTCTTGATTTGATTTGTTGAGGGGGTCCCTAGGAGTGGGTATCCTGCACTTGGGTACCTCCAGATCGTCCTCCTAGTTCTGCTTTTAATTCTACTAGGAGTGCTTCCCAGTGCTCCTGGGGGAGACTATGCTCGAGAGTATGGTATTTGACTGATTATAATTTACCCACTCCAGGAGTTTTGGACCAAGATTGGTAGTCAATTTTATCCTACTCAGGACTTTGTTGCCATCTTTGACAGTTGAAACCTCTAGTGCTTCCAATTGTGTTACAGTGTTCCCGTTTAGCTGCAGGGTTATCCTCAGTGGCCTCTGATCACTCTCATCCACTTCGAAGTTGTTAAAGTATGGTACTAGATGATCCGAAAAAAAGATATAGTCTATTGTAGGTCCCTGAAGGTGGGGAGAGGGAGCCAGAGAGGAACCGCAGCTGTTTTGATGGTATAAGCAGAGACCAAACTATGATTAATAAAAAGCTGCTGCAATGCGGCGACATCGATGTGCAGTAGGGTTTGCACTTTCAACTTCCCTAACTCCCAAGTATTTTTAAGGGAAAGTGTGAACCATATTTCTTTATAACCTGGTCCATTTTTGTTGTTAGTGTTTTTAATACTTGCTTTTTTTGCTGAGAGGTAGGGTTTACATAGCAGGGGATTACCAGGAGATGAATTTGGTTTTTATTAGTTATCAGTCCGCTAATAAGTACTGCTTGCAAGTCTGTGGTGTTGGCTACAATAAAAGTTGTCTCTAGTCTGCAAGCTTGGTTTATAAAGATTGACAGCCCACCAGAAGCTCTCCAGAAGATGTTGCATTTTATAGCTGTAGTAGGTAATTCGTACAACCCTTGAAGAATTAAAGGTTCGGTGGTCCAGGTCTCTTGTAGGCACAAGATATCATTTTCACAAAAATAGTTACTCACTAAGCTAAACTCAAGAAGTTTTTTAGGCCAGCTACATTCTATGATATAATGGTCAGCTGTGTGTTATTACTCGGGGTTCTGGTGCTAAACAGATGGCGAACAGGCTTTTTGATATTAGAGGTGCTGTTGAAGTTGCTGATCTACTGGACGAGCCCTAATACCCTCCCCAGGGGTATGGCTTGGCCCAATTGCGTGAACTGTCCTATGTTCAGAGGTACTTGTTATCCTGTATGTGTGGCACAGACTTGGCTCTGCAGCTAATTTTTTTGCTAGTAGGTTGCTCACTGTCCCCTTTAGGACTGAGTAAACTTCCTTTATAGGCAATGGTGCTGCTAGCACTTGCGGATATTTCTCTGGGACAGGAAAATAAATATTAATGTCCCAGTCTGTAATTTGAGATGTTTCTTCTGGTGTTAGCCTAACACTGGTATGAAGACTCGGCCCTAGTGAGGTTGATTCCCCATGAGTGTCACTGAAAAAGGCAGGGGAACTTAACCCAGGCTAGATCTTTCAAGTATGTTTCTGACAGCATCGGAATGTGCTTGAATAGACAAAGTATATTGCCCCTATTTAAGATGTTGTGTTGGCCTTTGATGTAATATCTAGGCGTAAGTATTACCTCATGGGTTATTTTGCAGATTTTACTTAGTTTACTGATGTGCTCTGCTTTTAGGTGGATGTTTGAACCGGTCTGTAAGGTACTTTGGTTGAAGCTAGGGCCTGCATCACGTTGACAGGTCTCTAGGCTAGTACTGGGGCTTTGTGTTTGCGGAGTGGTCCTCTGAGGAGGCAGTGGGGAGGGCCCTGGATGGGGCAGACCCTGGTGGCGGATCCTTGTTCCTTGGGTGAGCTTATTTGACTTTTATACTCCAGCTTCTTGATGTTTAGTGAGGGAACCGATTGAGTATTTATTGCCGGCCCTGGTAGGCTGTACGAATCCGCCATTCAGGGAATTGTCTGTAGTAATCTTTCAGGCGCTTGATTTGCATCTGATGAAGTTGATGCATTTAATTTTTCATCAACCAGGGCATGTTTTATAGTAAAAATTGGAAAATTCAACATTTTCTTTCATTGTCAGCTTGTGATGTTTGATTATGAGTTGACAAGGAGAGGGCAGCTTTTTTGTGGCTTTTGCTTTTTTCTCTTGTTTACTTAGTTTTTGTTTGGCCCTCCTTGAGAGAGGCTCGTCCTTTCTTCCCTGGATGGGATCATTGCTTTCAAGCTCATTGGCTAGGTGTATAGATCCAGGGCTGGAGTTGAGATCTGATGAGCTGATGGAGACTTTGGTGGATACGGGTAAAAGTTGATTGCCAGGCTTTGTTGTGGGATTACACAAGTTGATTGTAGCCAGATTGGCTTGAAAATCTACACTGTTTGTTGTGGAGGACGTGCCACTGTTATTTAACTGGTGAATATTTCCTCCTGCAGGAACACTGACGAAGGGTTTAAATGAAAGGGCATTATCTAGCTTCACCCCCAGATTTTTCACAGAGGTGAATGGCGCTGAGGAGAGTCCCATTTCCGAGTGTCACAGATGGGTTGGATCCAGTACCGTAGCGGAATCAAATCTCAAAATGTCTGGTTTTTCAGAGTTTAGGCAAAGGCAGCTTTTATGGATCCAATCTGCTACCACAGAGAGGCAGCTTGAGAATAAGCTGAGAACAAAGCATCAAGGTGTTTAAAGGCAAACATCAGCTGGGTGTCATCAGCGTAACACACCACATGAAAACCAAACGCTTGAACAAAAGCGGGAATGGGAGTAAAGTAGATATTAAATAGGCACAGGCTTCCGGCTGAACCCTGAGGAACGCCACAGATGATCTCACGAGCCCTGATGCAAATGGGGGAAGGTAGACTATTTGCCAAAGCTATAACTATTGAATTGTTAACAACGTTTTATTTTCTATTATGAATGCCAGTAGCAGATTTTTAATGGGAATAACAAGTGTCAGCTGGTTCAGTGGCAGGGACGTCTTTGTAATGGACATAGCAACATATACTTTCACTGGTGAGAGAACAGTTTAGTGTGGAGTTTATGATTATGATCATTGGACACAATTTAAACTTACTGCTAATTGTACGAAAGAAAAACAAAAATTTGCTGTCCACTTGCTTTAGATGCTTTAATTGTGGTAAATCTCATGTGCTGGACTTGCCTGGAGCAGTGGGGACGTTGTGCTATATTCTTTTCTTTCTTCGTGACCAGTATTTCTTATGGTCTGTGGTACCTGGTTCTGGCCCTGGGTGACTGCTACACCCTGGTGCATAACCCAAAACTGATCAATTGTGCTGATTTGGCTACTTTGGATTCCCAAGCCTGATTCAGTACCATTTAGCTATTCACACAGAGTTTCATAGTGGTCTGCTAAATAACTGCCCAAATGGGGGGCGTGGCTAGCAGCCAAGCATGGTGGCTGCTTAGCATAGGAGCTCTCGGAGGCATCGGGGCTCTTTTCAATAATCCGCACATCCTATCCGCACAAAGCCCACCTGAAGGAGCGGATCCCGAGTTCCGAGGATGAACGGCACCGCTTGACCCGATCCCGGCAAAAATCGGGAGTCGGGATCTGATTCTGTTGCATGTCGTGGGAGTGAGGCCTACTTCATAGCTGAAGCGCCGTCCTCAAGTTGGTGACAAGCCCCAGCGGAAGTGCGGCCTGGCCGGCGGCGGACGATCGTCATCCCCCACTTCACCGGAGGAGTGCCTGTTGTCTGTGGCGCCTTCGTGAGAACACCTGTGGTGGCCAGAGGAGTGTTCCGAACATAGTGTGCCTTGACGTCCGGGGACCTTTGCTGGAGCGCGCCAGGACCCGTCGCCGATGCGCTGGTACGGCCTTCCACAATCCGGCTCCTGGCCCCACACATTGCCCCAGGTGTGGTGGCTCCGTGAGGGAGGACTCAGGTTAACATCCCCCGGCGGAGGTGAGGCAGTTCCGACCTGGCGAGACGGCCGCAGGAATGAGTGAGGTGCGGCCCCCCCCCTCTGACATTCGTGAGAGGCACTCAGGGCCGCGAGGTTGCCCCTACCAATACCGGAGCTGACAGAGCTGCTCCAGCGGTGGGAGGCAAGCACCGCCAGCCGGCATTCAGAGTGGGCGCCACGAGCGGGGGCAAATGCAGGCCCGCTGTATGGCTGGAAGGTGAGAGATGAACAGCAGACTGAGCACACCGCAGGCATAATAGCGACCGTACAGAGGGCAGCGGAGCAGGGAGTTCCCACGAGGCAGGAGGATAGTGTGTTTAACATTGGAGGTGCAGTGTGAATTGCCTGACTGAAAGTAGTGGTACCATCAGTACAAGCGGACGTTGCGACTGGGGACGTGGAATAATGGTCTGAACGGCCACATATCGCTTCTGCAACCCCCCCTCCCCCACCTCCGATATCGCAACTGAGTGACGATCCGGGGGCAGAGGCAAGGATGGGCTACACTGCACCACAGACCGCTCCCAGAATAACGAGTGCCCAGCGCCTCTTGGTGGCGGGAGAATCTGCCTGTGAGCAACGGCTGCCTATACCCATAGTCATCGGCCAGTAAATATCGCTTCCAGGCTCGCCGAACTTAGCCACAACTGACGTCACTGGGAGTGTCGTCCCCGCACAGACACCAACTCCACGCGGAGCTCTTGGCCACAAAACAACCGACATAGTCTATGCCACGGACACTGCCGTTCCGCGTGCCCCGCACAGCAACCAAAGAACGCCAAGAATCATGGCGGGCAGAGGGTCCAAGAACATGTCGGCGCAGGCCAAGCTAGATAAATACGACTATGAGAAACACAACCAGGCGCACTCAGAAGGGCGCGCCTCCACGGGTAAGGGTCAAGAGACAGATGGCGGTAAAAAAGTGACGCTGGAGGATATCATGAAGACTCTTTCCAGCGTCCAGACCAGGATGGGATCCATCTCCACTGATCTCAACTTACCACGTGCAGACCTACACAAAATGACAGAGAGAGTGGCGCAGGTGGAAGTGGTCACTAAATCGCTCGTTGAAGACATGTCGGAACTGCAGATAGCCATGGAACGTATGGAGGCGGTAACCAAACAACTGCAGGCGATGTTGGATGATCAAGAGGGGCGTTCTCAACAGAACAACATAAGGATCCTGGGCATTCCGGAGACAGAAGGGAGGAGGGCGATGGACCTCTACGTCGAAGACCTTATTAAAACTGAACTACAACCCAAAGGTCTGTTGCAGTTCTTCTCGGTGGAGAGTGCTCACAGAGTGCCCGGGGGAGTACCAAAGCCGGGTGCTGCATCGCGACCGGTCCTAGCTCGGCTGTTTAACTTTCGGGACAGGGATGCCATATTACAGGCTGCTAGAGTGTCGCCGCCCATCAAAATCCAGAACTCAACACTGGCCTTCTTTCCAGACTACACAGCAGAGGTGGCCCGGCGGCGTAAAACTTTCTTTGAGGTCAAGAAGGCTTTAAGGGCGAAGGAACTGCCATACTCAATGCTGTTTCCGGCGAAATTGCGAGTTGTGGCCGACGGGAAGACCTGGTTCTTCGACACGCCTGAGGTAGCACAAGACTGGCTTGAAGGATGGAGACCAGTTGAGGTGCCACGCCGTTCCAACAGAGGACATCGAGATCGACGTAACGAAGCCCACGCAGAAGCTCGGACAGATGACCCGACGAGCCTGGGTAGGACATCCGAGGCGGGATTGGAAGATGGTGGGAGCCAGCCGGACGCCTAACAATTTGCCACTCTGCGACGACCAAGAGACCATTTCTGGTGCCGGGGAAAAGACCCTGGGACCTAAGACTGGGTGAAGCTGAGGAAGGTGGGTAGAGCCGGTGCAGCTGAGAGACTCTTTCCCCTACGAGCAAGTAAGATGGTTGGGATTGGGGTTAAGCACTCTGCGAAGTTGGGGAAGCAGGCGATGTTCTGTCCGTGGAGCAGGGAAGCAGGGAGGGGGGTGGAGGGAGGAGTTGTGGTTTTAGTTTTGATCTTAATTTGGTTGGTTCTGGTACACAATTTACACACTACAGCACACCATGTCACGACCTACACCTACAACTCCATGGGTGGCGATGAACACATATCACCGCACTCACTACGGCTACTAGAAACGATCCTGAAATCCCACGATGACTCAACAGTCCCACATGATATTCACTGATGACAGGTCGCACTCCGTGGCGGTACCCCCCCTTCGAATACTCACATGGAATGTTAGGGGACTAGGGGACAAGATAAAGAGAGGGCTGGTCTTCCAGGCAATTAAGCGCCAAATCCCCGCGTTAGTGTTATTGCAAGAGACACATCTCACGGGGAAGGCATGTCGTGCACTCGATAGGCGAGGTTATAAAATGGCGGTGCACGCAGAGTTCACGGCGAGTTCACGGGGAACGGGCATACTGGTAAAAAAAAACTCCCCCTTTATTGTTCTCCGACATAAGGTAGACAATCAGGGCCGCTTCGCGGCTGTTCATGGGCAAGTTCCTAAATGTAGTGTCCGTCTATCACCCGCCAGCGCTCCACTCCATAGCATTGCCTGCACTTGGGGAGTTTGTACTGAATCTCCCAACGGGGGACACGATAATAGGAGGGGACTTCAATGCTATTGTAGACCAAGCGCTGGACACGTTTCCTGTCAGGTCGCGAACACGGGGACCCACTGCTTTCCCCGGCTTCATGAAGGCGTTGGAACTGACAGATGCCTGGCGCCTCATCCACCCCACAGCGAAACAATACACTTTTCACTCTCCGGTCCATAATAGCCTGTCCCACATAGACTATTTTCTGTTCCTAGGGGATGGAATGAGGGACATAGACACCATAGACATACTACCAAGAGGAATCTCTGATCACTCTCCGGTGTAAATTTCCCTCTCCACTAAAGAAAAGAAACGCGCAAGAATCTACCCCATCTATTCCAATTATTTGACAATCCCCAAAATTAAAAAAGACCTTAAGTCTGCGACCAAATATTACTTTGCAGAAAACACGCCATCAGTGTCCTCGCCCTTGATCCTGTGGGAAGCCTATAAGACGGTCCTGTGGGGGCAAGCAATAGCATCAATCTCGGGTACCAAACAAGCATATCGTCAGGAGCTCTCGGAGCTAGAGCTAGCGCTGCAAGAGGCAAACGTGGCTCACATGGCAGACCCCACAACGGACTCTGCACACACGCTAAGACTGCGCCAGCAATGCTATCAGGACCACCTCAAGTCGCAGGTCGTAGACAGTATAGCTAATACAGCACATAGGATCTATGACATTGGGGATAAGGCCGGGAGAATGCTGGCCTGGCTGGACAAGAGAGGAGGGGGTGCTAGAGGCATACAGCACCTACCCGAGAGGGACAGCTGCAGTCGCACCCAGAGGAAATAGTACATGCCTTGGCACGGCATTATCAAGACGTCTGTACCCCAGAACGGATGATCACGGCACGGGAAGCGATGGCTTCCCTTGATAACGTAGACATCCCCACGCTTCCCCCAGGGGCGGTCCAGGAGCTTGAGGCCGATCTGACGGGAGACGAAATTCAGCGCGCTATCCAGACGGTGCAATCGGGAAAGGCTCTGGGACCCAACGGGATACCCATTGAATGGTATAAAATTATGCCCGAGACACATTTTGTAAGCCCCTAATCGCAATGTAGGTTGAGAGCCTGGCGGCGGCAGAACTCCCGCTGGACCAACGTACCGCGACGATCGTGGCTATACCAAAACCGGGCAAACCGCCGGCAGACTGCTCCTCCTATCGCCCCATATCCCTTCAAAATGTAGAGGCGAAAATTTTGGCAAAGCTGCTGGCCAACAGACTGATCAGCCATCTTCAACTGTTGATCCACCCGGACCAATCGGGTTTTATGCCACACAGGAGTACGGCCCTTAATCTCAGACGGGTCCACGGGGTAATTGCACAAGCACGTTCCTTGTCTGAGGCGGAGGTGATCCTTTCCTTGGACCCCAGGATGGCATTTGACTTGGTAGAGTGGGAATATTTATTTGCGGTCCTGACCCGTATGGGCTTTGGCCCTAAATACATCTCCTGGGTCCGACTCCTCTATACTAATCCCGTAGCTCAAGTTACCGCCAACGGTCACATCTCACAGACATTTCCACTGGGGCGAGGGACACGACAGGGCTGCCCCCTGTCCCCCTTGCTCTTTGCCTTAGTGTTGGAGCCATTGTCAACATTGATCAGGACAACACCCCTGCTAAAAGGAATTGGGTGGGCGGAGGGCGGGGAAGACCGAGTGTACCTATATGCTGATGACATGTTGATATATTTAACAAATCCCGAAATTGGTGTCCCAGCGCTTTTAAAACTCTGTGACACACACGGAAAGACATCAGGTTATACAGTGAATTGGTCAAAGTCAGTACTTTATGTACTAAAGGGACCGAGACCTGTGTTGCCACCAGACTGCCAGCTCACACTGACATCGGACTCCTTTAAATACTTAGGCATCCACATCACCGATAAGGCCTCGGACTTCTTTGACAAGAACCTGAGATCGCCCCTGGAACGTCTCCGAACGGACGTGAAGCACTGGGCGACCCTGCCATTGACCCTCCTTGGACGCGCGGCCCTGTACAAAATGATGGAGCTTCCGCGGTTCATATATGTCCTGGAAAACACACCATACCCAATTGCGCCGTGATATTTTAAACAAGTCACAGCCTTGGCCTCCAAATTGCTGTAGTGTAACGGTCCGGCGCACATCACACATGATAAATTAACCAGGAGTTGGTATGAGGGGGGTATAGCCTTACCAAACATACAATTATATTACTGGGCGGCGCAACTCAAAATCATAAACCAGTGGATCCACACACCGAGAGATGACCCGGCCTATACAGCTGATTGAGCACAGCTAGGAACGGACTGCATGCTGTCCATATTGTACAATAATCAACAGGCCGTGCGACTGACAGGTCCCACAAACCACACGGCCACTCTGTGGCACGCCACACAGACGAAGCTAGGATGGAAGGGGAAAATTACAAAACTAACCCCTCTCTGGGACACGAAAGCCCTGGGGCACCTGAGACACAGCAAGGGATTTGCACAATGGGACAGTATCGGCATCTCTACTGTGGGAGACCTGTGGGAGAAAGACACTGTGATCGAGTTCGCCCACCTTCAACAGCAATATGGACTAGGCCCAAACGAAACCTACAGATACATACAAATCAGGCACGCGCTATTGCAAGCAATTCCGATGGGCACCGAAGTGCCAGATTCCTCACCCCTAGAAGACAGACTACTTACTGATCACATACAGCAGGGTGCAACCTCCCTCACATGTAAGAAACTGCTCAAAAATCTGAAAGACGCCACACTGGCCTTACGGGAGAAGTGGGTGGTAGACGTGGGGGATATTGATGACACGGAGTGGAATGAGGCACTAGCATCCCCGAAAGAAGTGGGCATCTCAGCGGAATTTAGATTAATACAACTTAAGATCATGCATCGTATTTATTACACTCGGTGTATGCACCACAAGATACACAGGGCGCCACACCCATTTTGTCTCCGCGGCTGCGGGGAAGAAGGCACGCTGTTCCACACACTTTGGGACTGCCCCCGCGTAATGGAATTTTGGCGGCAGGTTATGCGCACCATCTCACAAACACTTCAGATTTCCCTCATACCTGAACCACGCAAGTGCTTACTAAATATTTGGGAACCAAACGATCTGACTAGGTATGGCCTCATATGGGCTACTCTGGCAGTGATGGTGGCCAAAAGAGACATTGCACAAAAGTGGGGCGCTGCGGACTTGCCCACAGTCTCCATGTGGTGTAGGAACTTGGACTTGCTAATGTTCACAGAGAGGGCGGTATATGTACTCAGGGCCTGTCCACGTAAATGGAACAAGGTGTCGACGGCCTGGAATGTATACAGAGGGGAGCTATGTGACCCCTTGCTGGAGGACGGGGATGGGAGTTCAGATGACGAGGAAGATGGCGAATAGAGGGTTGGAGGGGTGGGATAGCCAGAAAGGGAACTGGGGACTGAATTGGCATTAAGTACTAACGTCCGATCCCATCATGGTTTATGATTGCCATCACCCACTAGACAGAAGCGGACATGGTAATAGCAACTGAGTGTGAATATTCTGCTTGACCACGGTTACAAGTTATGGTTTATAATGTTAAAATATAAAATAAAAAGACCTAATAACATTGCACCACGAATTAAAATGTGATATGTCAGATACGATAATATGGTGCGCCGCCGGACCCCAGGGTTGTCGGCCTTACGGCTGTGTACTTACGAGCAAAATTGATGTTGAATTTATGTGCTGTGGCCGGCCCTGCGGGTTGTAGGCCCTGAACTGTGTTTATCATTTCCTTCATTACAGTTAATAAAGGTCTTTAAAAAAAAAAAAAAAAAAAAATAACTGTCCAGATGATGATTGCTTTTTCCTTATGCATCAAAACACAATTAACAATATGACATGTTTGCCTATGATGTGAATGCCATAGTGCTTAATTTGAGCAAGTGGTCTCCGGTGCTCAGCTCAGCACTTTATCAACACCGCCGCTTTTCATGAGCACCACTTAAGGACACATTCACTTGCGGGAATGTTAAGTGATTTTCCCAGAACCACAGGATGTTGAGCCAACGCCAAAATTCAAACATGGTACCCCATCTCCGAAGTCTGCAGCTCTGGCCATTATGCCCCATCCTCTCTAGTAGTTGTTTGTGTTTCAGGCAGCACTAACAGGAGAAATGGGCTGATGCAAGCTGCCTCCTAACTAGAGCCCCAGCATTTATTTTTATTACAAATTAACCACTAGTCAAGCATCTGATGGTGACAATATTTTCATTCTCTTGTACAATACAACATAAATATATGGTGATATTTCCCGTTTTAATTTCTTACCTCCTTCGATATGAACGGTCGAAACACTGTAGACAGCACCATCTGAGGATCAACGAGTTTTTCACTTTCTTTTTGTTTTTTCAACTACTGGGTACAGTTTGCTAAAAAAATTATCAATTACAGAACTACATTTGGACTGTGTTGCTGTATCGATACGCTGTGAGGAATTAATTGGATGGTGATGATAACAATAAGTCATTTTGAAAAGGAAAGTACTATTTATTTTCAGTTTTACGTCTGGCCAGTCATCTGTTTTAAATATCAAATGGGTATGGCTTAATCTAACAAGCACTGACAAAACAAATAGATGCCATACAAAAAGTCATATCCTTCATCCACACACCGGCATAGATCATGGTTAAGTGCACGTAGAACAACACACCAACAATTGTGCACACACAAAAAACCTACTTCCAGTCACCAATACAGACTGACTCCAATGTATACAGATTCACATGCATGTAAGACATATAGGCACCCATGAACACACCCACCAGACTCACATCCACCCATGCACAGAGGCTGTATGAGAGCATCACCTATGTGCATTGACCAAAAGACATACAAATGCGCCTGCCTACAAGCACAAAGAGGCCCACACTACCCTACAGCACGCTTGCAGGCATGTCTACAGTACCACACAAAAACATTGTGGTTAAAGAGCACACAAGCATGCATACTTGGAGAAACTGCAGGGGATGAGAAAGGCAGATAGAAGGACAGTCAGATCGACGTGGCATGCTAAAGTCTATTTAATACTTGCCCACTTCTTTGAGAAAGCAGTTGTAGTGGAATGATCACATATAAATATTGTGACCTCTTCGTGGCCATTCTATCCATGGCTGTTATGCAGTCCAGTGCATCAGTCTGGAACTACTATCTCACATTTAGGGTTCCTAGATTACTTTATGTATTCCGAACAACATTTATCCAGACCACATATTCTGTTTCATAAATGGGGATTTCCAATTCGGTGTAGAGAAAATATAAGATATGTTAAAAAACAAGAGAACAGATATCTCATGCCTCTCGATTAAATTTCGGATTCCTTAGCAACATCAGACATAAAAACATCATACAGTATTTCACATATATAATACCACATTGTCAGATCAATGATAACAATCTTTGCTGTTGAGAAATTGATGGAATTACACTTGAAGAGTGAAACACAGTGGAACAATACCAACACTAAAAATATGCAGCATCTTGGAAGAACCATGTTATGCCTTTGGATGGCACAAACCCTCGATGTCAAATGTTGCCAATAAATGACAACACTTACACACAAACAAAAATTGACATATGCATTTGAGCCGTCCGATTTCATGACATTGTTGGGAGTTTTTGTTTGGTCCTACAAAATTGGTAAATTTCCTGTCATTTTAGGCTTGGTGTTGTACACACTATTGTACCAGCATCAACCTTAACTAATCTTTATGCCTATTACAACAGAGCAAGAGGCACACCATTATGTTGCAAAACAACATACATAATCATCTAAATAAACTCATTTGTAATTTTTAAAGAAAGTCACAAAACCAGTAGATCCAGAATACCAAAATAACATTTAAAAACACTCACGTTCAAAATGGCTGAATACTAACGGGTCAGGACAATCCATGATGGGAGGGGTATTTAAAGAGGGGGAAATACCATTTTCAGTTACTTATAACTCTAGCACCTTTTATGTATCTGCATGAAATATGGCAGGCTGTAAACAAGGTATGCCCATTGAGGTAGTTCAGGTTTTCTACAGATACAATGGAAGAAACACTTAAAGAGGGGTTGAAAACTTCTCTGATTTAATAATAACCATGGCACAGGCTGATGGTTCTGCATCACATTTGGCATAGATGTAGCATATTTTATCTACTCCTGGTTTTCTCTATTTCATGCAGGCACGTAAAAGGGAGGAGGATTTAAAAGAAGGGTGAAAGGAGTGTTGAGCTGCTAATAAATATGGCGCACTTTGATTAAGCCATCCAAAATGTGTCAACTATTTTGTGAGTTTAGATTATTCAGGGTATGGTAAGGTTTGAGCAAATCCGTCAAGGGAAAGGGGCAAAGATAAATGGGAGGGCAAATAGAGATTTGTTAACTAATAACTTTGGAACTGTTCAATTAATATGTGCGAAATTTGACAACTAGCAAATAAAGCTAGAACAAGGCAGGCAAGTCATGCAACAAACCCCCATTGCAGAGAAGAAGGCGGTTGGGCACAGGTCCTGTTGAAGGCTGTGCACAGCGCAGATTAGATACAAGTTAAGCCATGCACAGTGAAATCTGCCTTTGCAGCCAACCCTGCTGCACACTGCCAAAGGATATGCCTGGATTGAGATCCTTCCCAGCAAGGGTTGAATATTAAGCAAATGAAGAAAAAACAATACAATTCACTAAAAAGTCACAGTTAGTGATCTATGGTTCTGACTTAAATTTGTCAAACCACTGAAATTCACCAGTTATAGTTGGCAATGCACATAACATGCTATAACTCACAACACTTTTTTAATGTATTTTTTCCAGGGAAAATATACATGTACATATGTATACCTCTATACTAGCAGTGAAATCCGTTCATGTCCTCGCAACAGCCTCCATTAAAGATCGTTGGCAAACCATTCACCTGTGCTGTGGCTTTCTCTACCTGCAGGCAAAACAGGTTTGGATTTGTAGCGGCCACGCCTGAGCCGCAGAGAAAGCCCGAATGCTGTGTGCATTTCCTGATCGACGTCCTAAACAACGCCGGTGCAGGGACCACAGGAGCCTGTTTTTGGAGGAGTACAGAGGTGCGGGGGCTTGAAATGGACAACACAACCCACTTGGGCTTCATTTTTGAAATTAAGGGGCCACATCACGCCAGCTCACTTGAGAAATTTGAATGCACTACATGAACCAGCGGGCCACAGTGGTGGCCGCGCCCACATGGGCGGGACTAACAACACCATATAGTGCAAAGAAGAGCGTGCTGAGACCTTCAAGCCTTTGCCTCTGATGAAGTGGTTGACACGAAACGCGTCAGGCGGAGACTCAAGACTAGCAGTGAAATCCGTTCATGTCCTCGCAACAGCCTCCATTAAAGATCGTTGGCAAACCATTCACCTGTGCTGTGGCTTTCTCTACCTGCAGGCAAAACAGGTTTGGATGTATACCTCTATATACACATTAATTGTTTTATCCTAGTTCTTAAAGCTCAAAACCTAAACACCCCTAAAATTTTCCAGTTATGATCTGTTATAAAAATCAAAATGCATGACCCTGCTTTGAAGAACAAAACTCGCCCCTCAACGGACTGTCTGAAATATCCCAATATTTAATGTTGCTATTCATTGTCTCAAATGGGTTCATCATTGCTATTTCTGATGGTATCTGCTGGGTCATGATTGAGGTAATAAGCAGTTCTTTTTTAGGGGGGACTTATGATTTCGTGCCAGACCATAACTGGTGAATTCAGGAGAATTGTTGTGCTGCTGTGGAACCATACCTTATTTTGAACTCAATTCTCTTCAGTTAGTTCTTTTCTCATGTGAATGCCGCAGGGTTTGCACTACTTAAACAGTAACTTTATTTTAACAGTTGTTATTAGTCAACTTCTGAGTTTTTCATAAAAAAAGAACATTAACGGTTTGACCGTGCACATGTCCAGCCACCACCATGATTAGTCTTTGTGAGTGCTGTCCAGGCCACTCCCAGTTTACAGGGGGTGGCCTGACTATGCAAGTCATAACTGCACACCAAATGCAATGCTGGTGGTTTCAACCTCTACCTTACAGATGTGTTGTGAGGTGGTCTTATTTATTGTCATTAATAAGAACGGCATTTGGTGTGCAAGTTTTGGTTTACATGTCATTCACAAAATCAAACCAAGGCATCTGAGTAAAGTTCTCTCGTATTGCAAGTTTGGTGTAATTCTTTTTAGTGGTTTTTCTTTCGCGTGATACAAGGTTTCCTGCGGGTGGTAAAATGGAAAATGCTAAATGTTTACCTCTTTATTTTTTCTCCTGCTATAGATCTGCACCAAACAGAACATGCTTAAACATTGCCATGTTCACTATTTGCTTGGGGCGCAAGCATTCCTATGAGCTTAACTTGACTAAAACATTTTGTACCAGCCTTCAATTTTCCACTCCTGAATGAATCAGCATGAAACTTGCCATGCTGAAACCTATCCACCTTCGCTCTTTGAATAGAACGCGTCATCCAGATACATCACACGTTGCCAAAGTTATAAGAAAAGCAAAAATGGAAACGAAGCCCAAGTTATAACTAGAGTTACTATCGCATATTCCGTGTTGCATTATTCAGTTGCCTTTAGCTGTTGGTTCTCCAGTTACTATTCCATCGCAAATAAAAAGGTGCCTTCACTCATAAATCATATATGCAATATTTTCTTTACTTCATTCATTAAGCCTGCTGGCAAATTATTTTGACCTGGATGGTTTTGATCAACGGCAGTATTCCAGACCAGCCAGGTAGAAATGAGTCAGTAGCAGCCATTAGAAACAAAAACATAAATAACACTTTGCACATATGATTTATGAGTTCTGGCACCTTTTCTTTTGAGCGAGGAAGACCTCTCGGTGTGTGCAAATGCAATTATATATGCATTTAATAAATGTTACATTTTATATTTCAATCATATATATCTATATCATAGATAGCTATTTTGAGAAATGCGGTTACTTGTTAAGAGGAGGGAAACCCTTCTCAAGCAGCAACCACATTCCTTGTGGGGGTGTGGCACAACTACCCTAAATTACCCTGCACTCAACCCTGTGGTAGCTTGGCACAGAGCAGTCAGGCTTAACTTAGAGGCAATGTGTAATTATTTAGGCAGCACTTCAAACAGAAACAAAACAACACATGAAAAATCCCACAACAATTTAGAAAAATAGATGACATTTGAATAAATAAATCAAGGCCAAAATGACAAAAACTATCAGAGATATGCAATTTTAAAGATTTAAGTGATAGTCATGCCAAAAACATAAAATGCTAACTCTGGTTATTTGGTAATTAGGACCAGGACAAAGTCACACGTTCAGGTTGGCTAGAGGGACTCACTTAGTCCCGCTTAACACAGCACCTTAATCCTGGTTGCGAAGAGATGCAGAGTACCGGGGCAAGGATGCATCACACAGATGGGGCGATGCAAGGTCCAGGCGGTTCCGACAGGCTGCGTTGGGCAAGGTGAAGTCCTTGCAGTGATGCATCAACTCTGATTGGCTGAAACGAGAGATGCAAGATCCGTGCAGCAGTGGTGATGTGTCAATTCCGAGCGCTATATGTCGAGAAGGAAAAAGGCGTTGGACTGGTTCTGCTCGAGATGTGCTGAGTTGCAGAGTAGATGCATTGGTTCTGCTAGATCCACGGATGGACTAGCAGAGCATCTTCAGGCCCACTTCGAAGGGCCCAGCATTGTAGTGGCATCCCTTGGTAGGGTAGGACTCACAGATGCTGGGTTCAAGGTTGTAGGAAGCCTTCTATGTCCCTGAGGCTTCTGATCAGGAGGCCAGCCAAGTAGCCCTTGGAGTTATTCTAGGGCCCTCGGTTCAGAGGTGCTGGTCCAGTCCTTGTCACCCAGGCAAGAGGGGACCAGTCAGATGGTCAGCACAGCAGGGCAGCAATCCTTCAGAGCAGCTGTCTAGAAGAGAGTCCATTCAGCAGCACAGCAGCCACTCTTCCCAGAAGAGTCATCAGGTCACGAAGTATACTGGACAGTTGGCGTCTGAGGTTCAATATTTATACCTGGTGCCTACTTTGAAATGAAGGAGCTTCTATAGGTTTTAACCCCCATGTCAACCTTTGTGATGTACAAGTGCAGTAGGTGACAGCTCCTCCTCCTCGTTAACTCAGAGTGGCACATCCTGCAAGCACCTGTCTTCCCCTTGTCTTTCTGTCTGGGAGCAATACACACAGACCAACTGCCAGCTACAGTTAGTCATGTGACCCAGAATCAGGCTGCAAGCACCAAATTGTTATGACAAGAAAATGCCAACTTCCTAAAAGTGGCATTTTCAGAATAGTGATTACAAATCTGACTTTACCTTTGAAGAGGGCTCTTAATTGCAATTATTTAAACACCTATCTCCATCCCTCTTCCTGTTCCTAATTTGACGCTAAAGCCAATTTCATTTAAAAAGGAACTCCAATGTTATCCTTGGGAGAGGTAGGCCTTGCAATAGTGGAAAACAAATTTAGGAATGTTTCCCTACCAAGACATGTTAAACATAAAAGTACATGTCTTACTTTTTGAATACACTGCACCCAGCCCTCTGCTACGCTAGGGCTGACTTATTTGTAAATAGGAAGGTTTAGACCATTTTAAACCTGCACACACAGGCAGCCATGGCAGGTCTAAGAAATGTTGAAAAGGCTACTTACATGGGTGGCACAACCAGTGCTGCAGGGCCACTAGTAACACTTTACATACAAGCCAAGGGTACAGGTAGTACCACTTTACTAAGGAATTACCAGTAAATTAAATTTGTCAATTGGGTGTAAGTAAATTCTACTATGTTTAAAGGACAGTGCATAAGCACTTTCATTCTGGTAAGCAGTGGTAAAGTGTTATGTTATGTTAAAATCCTTGAAAAGCTCATGGTTACTCGATTCGGAGTTCCAAAAAACACAAAAGCCCAACAGCACATCACTGGGTCATATTTAGGTTTGACTGAAGAACCAGGTCTTAAGTTTCTTCCAGAAGGTAACTTCAACCGGGAGGGTGTTCCAAAACCTTTTGCCAAGTAGCTGAATGAGTGACCTTCCATTCATGCTCTAACTACCCTGGAGATCACAGGGAGTGCTGCCCCTGTAGATCTAAGACACCTGCTAAGATTATAGGATTTGATCAAAGAGTGAAAGTAGAGGGGAGCTTTTAAATTCAGAATTTTATGGCAAAAGCATAAGGCTTTAAAAGAGACTCTTTCCCTGAAAGTAGGGCAATGGAGTTTGATGAGAACAGCACCTATTGAAGAGTATCTAGGACTGTTTAGCAACATCCGTGCATCCGCATTCTGCACTCTTTTTAGCATTTTTTACCTTCTCTGGTTGAGCCAAAAGTAGAGCACTTTACAGTAGTACAATCATGAAACCAGAAGTGCCTGGAGCACTTTCTTCCTCGCTTCATCAGGTAGAATAACCAAAATCTTCCGTAACATTTTTAGAATCCCAAAACAGCCAGCAGCTGGACCGAGTATCTGACTATCAAAGGATAGGTTGTTGTTGAACCAGAACCCAAGATTCTGAACTTTCAGTTTCAGAATAGGGGTCAATCCTAAGGCATCTGGCCACCAAGCAGTAGGCCATATTGAAGGTTGTTTTCCCACTACCATGACCCACATTTTTTCAACATTCAATCTGTGATCCATTGACTCAGCTAAGCACAAAATAGACACATTTAAAACTGGCTGCTGAGCTACCCTGATCCTACGCCAGCATGATGATCACTTGAGTGTGATCAGCATGTGACACGATCTTAACACCATGCCACTCAATGATGTCAGTAAGGGGATGCATGTAAAGATTAAATAAAGTCAGGAAGAAAGCTGAGCCCTGTGGAACTCCCTGATGCAGGGGGTAAATCTCAGATGTACATAACCATTGAAACACCTGTAAGGTGCGGTTCTCTTAGGAAATTCCCCAGCCCCCCCAGAGCAAGGCCGCTGACACTGTGCTACTACAGCCATTCCAAAAGAAGGCCATGGGACCTTGCGTTAAAGGCCGCAATCAGTTCCAGCATAACTAGCGTAGCTGTTTTGCACATATCAGCAATGAGTCTCAAGGACTCTGAGGATAGCAGAAGCTTGGATTTGGTGCTGTATTCAGGACAAAACCCAGATTGCGTCTCATGTAAGAGCTACTTCTCAATGTACCTCATCAACTGCTGATTGACATGTCTTTCTGCTATTATGGAGAAAAAAAACAGCAGCAGGGGTATAGGCCTGAATTTCGATCCAAAGAAGGTTTCTTTAAAAGGTGTACAACCGTGGCATTTTATTAATTTCTTTATTTGAAAGTTTTATAAAGTGTGAACATGACCCTTATGGTATCAGAGTGCTGTACATAGTCGAGAAAGCAAGAATAAAACAACACAATGGAACAAGTGCGGTCGTAAAATAATCACACAGTCAAACAAAGGGGGGAACAATCAGGTCAAGGGGCAGGAGAGTCAGCTCAACCAGAGGGACCAGTACAGTTTTAGAAGGACCATAGAATGAGATAATAAGTAAACATAAACCATAACATTCAAACAAAACACTATAAAGAAGTATCAGATCCTGGTAGAGAGGAGTCTAGGGAAGGTAAGTCAGATTAATGCTGTTGATGTTCACTCAAGATTAGCCATTTGACCTGTTTCTTGAAAGATGCAGTGGTTGGATTCCACTGGAAGGAATCTGGCCAGTAGTAAAGGACAGATGCATCACTTCACATAGCACCGTTAGAATAACCTCCATTCCACACTCCAGCATAACTGGTGAGGCAGGGTCAGCCTTTGAACCATACTTCACTTTAGACACAAGGCCACATATCTCTATGGCAGACAGAGTAGGTACACTAAGAAAACCACCAGAAGAAGAGGGGTAGATGCCATGTGGCCAGAATTGGATACTCTCTAGGGGAGAGTGTGCAAAGTTCTAAAGCCAGTAAAATCGAAGTCATCAAAACAGTAGGGTTGAGGTCAAAAACGTTAGGGAAGACCCACGTCATGGATGCCAGGTCTAATAGATAGACAGATAGATAGATAGATAGATAGATAGATAGATAGATAGATAGATAGATAGATAGATAGATAGATTGTAGGCATGTGTGGGTGTGGGTGTGTGTGTGTTCAAGAAGACACATAAATTACATTTGAAGCATAAAGTGTATATATGTGCACCGTGAGGCAGGTTTTAGGGTTTAGATATAAGCACAGTGACCTCTCAAACGTTTCATGGAGTCATGGAGACACACCACATACATTTCAGTGCGAGGAACTTGGGTGATAGTGCTCGCTACAAAGCTGCATATCACATCATAACCTCCAACAAGCAGACCATATATCATTTATTAAACCACAAAATGTTAATTTATCATAAATGAAAATGTGTATTTTTTTATGGAAATGGCATAAAATAAATGTGCATTTTGTTATAATTAGAAAGGGAGTGGATGATTACTATATATAGCGGGGGTTCTGGTGGCATCATAAACCACAAGGCTGAAGGCTGAATGGTTTGGAAATATCACCAGAACTACACATGGCAACATAGTACCAAATCAAGTATATTTTATATTTAAAATAAGCTGTTTTCTTAAAAGTGCAGCTGGCAATGGGCCCAGACTGGAATTGGAATGTTTAGTCTTTGTTCACCTTTCTTTAATATATTGTTAATAAAAAACAATCAACAATGTGTCAGGGCAGTAGAATTAGGTTATTCTGTTACTGTAGTATTGACAGCATAATTATGAATGTACTGCATTTGGCACATAATTTGACATATATTTCGTAAAAAGTGCAGATTACACCCAAAATAATGGGGCATGTTAGCAATAACCTCGTTAAAATAATTGTCTTTTTAGTGGCAGCAAACTGCCGCTAAAACGGCGAAAATGGGCTTGCTAATATGCGTTATTGAATTCCAATAGAAGCCCAGGTTAGATGTGCAGGACATTTTAACAAGGTTCTTGCTAATATGCCCTAATGTTTCTCTCTCAAATGGATCAAAATAGCACTGCCAGAGAATTACCGTATTATTTACATTTCATTGCTGCATAGTTCATATAAATTTGCTACATAATTTGGTCCTCCTTTCCCGCATTATCCTATGTGCCCTTGCAATAATAAAGCTGTGTAGAGTTGTTTGGGGCTGTCAGTATGATGACAAACACCATATTTCACGGAAACCATTAAATATGTTTCATATTTTCAGATTCCCTGTGAAATATGGATTTTTAAACTTCTGCGTTTTATTATATAATGTTATATAATATGCACCTTTAATGGATATATATTTGCATACTTTCACACAAAATAATATTTTGATTAAGAAGAAAACAGGACAATAAAGTCTATACCTATAAATATTATATCTTAATAGAACAGTGTTAGTGATTGACCAGATAAGGCTCTAACCAAGCTGATGAGAAATAAAAGTGGGCAAATATCTATCAAAACAAATCAATATGCTGGGGGTAGTAGATTGCAAAGTGGTGCAGAATTTCAAAAGACCTTTCTTAAGATCTGTAAAATGCTTTAGACCTAATCTGATTCCACAGTCGAGGTTAAAGTGGATGCATACTTACAATACATCTATTTGGTCAAAATCTCTCTGATCCTTTGGATGCCCCAGAGATAAATGTAAATATAAATGTAAATGTAGTATACTTGTAAAGCGTACAGCTGCCCCAGCAACAGGGCGTCCTGGCACTGTATATAACGCTGTGGAACCCTTCCTGGCTCTCCCTGTGAGATGCCCCTCCTGGCCACCCCCAAGGTGAAGCCAGGCATCCCAGCATTGTTGTGGCCGTTGTGGAGATTAAGCAAGCTATTGCCCAGAGTTGCAGCATGGGACCCATGAGTAGGCACTATGGCGAGAAATATCGAGTCCACGGACATTGAGCCCAAGACCCTGCTGCGTCGCGAATCGAACCCTGGTCCCGGGCCGTGCCTCTGCTTCAGGGTCTGCCGCTTCTAACCAGTGAGCCACACTTCTCCACTATAAACGTGCCTATATAATTGAGAAAACGACAAAAAGTCATGATACAAATTTAATTCCAGTTAGGACCTGCCCTAAAAGGACTTACTATCGAAGTTCATAACAACACAGCTGCTTAACTACATGAAGTGCTCCATGTAACTATCTTCCAGAGGGCCTCCCACAAGGGACATGTGAGTCTACCAATTCTTGAGCCATAACCATTAAGTTCATACCAACCTTTTCTACGAATAAAAACAAAACATAAGTGATAAACATTTGGATAATATAATGTTTCTGATAAGGGGTTAAACCAGTTTCATCTCGGGTAGGTCTCCTTACCATAATATCCAGGCATTTGCAAATAGCAAATACTTGAACCACAATGTTACTCACTGACACCTCACTTGCTGCAAAAGAGAAAAAGGCTGGACTTGCCAGAGCCTTCCTTTCTGCATGACATTGCATTAGGCTTTTCAGAAAAAAAGAACACAGTCTGATATTGTATGGTGTGAGTGTGCACCCATAGGGGGATATCACTAAATGCAGACAATTTTTGGACATTTATACACAAATATAAATTGGTGAAAATGTCAGCTCCTGGAATCATTGGATCATATCTAATTTATTCCATGATTGTGTATCCAACATGAAGCGCATGCTTTGCTGGATTTTTCCGAGGGTACCTAGAAACATAAAATACCTTGGCAACATTATGAATTTTTTCCATATTTTAGTTTAATTCCTATCTACAAATGTGCTACCGCATTTCTTGTATCAGGAGGACACGCGAGTTGCCATGTTATGTTGCATTATGTTATGCTATTTCTAGTTATGGAGTGCACATACACCACAAGGTTTCATTGTGCTAAGCAAATGTGAGTGCGTCAAGAGTTGTTAATGGTCAGCTTAGTTAATTAGCAGCAAATCGACAAAGGAGGAAAAACTAAAGATGTGCTGGTGGAAAATGTTTTTCCATAGGAGCCAAGGACTGAAGTGTTCTGGCTTCCATACCTCAGTTTACAATATAGGACCTTTCTAGAAGATTTTTTGTAGAGCAGCAGTTCTTAATCTTTGGTCTGGGGACCACTGGGGGTCTGCGACTGCTTATATAATGAAACCGTATTGGCAGATTAATAAAGTGTATATGAATAAAGAAGTCAAATCAAAAATGTAAAAACATTCTGGAAAATGGGATGGAATTTAAAATTGGGTGCTAAAGATTAAGTTGGTATCCACTCATTGATTCGTGGGAGCAGTACAAGTGAATCAAGCAGACTATAGCATGGCCGATGTTTGGCTTCAATTCACTTTAGAAAAACTCCAAACTTCTCATTAAAATTAACATTTTGATATTTGTTTGTGAATAAAATGAAGTATTTCATCAATTGTGTATTTGATGAATTTGTGTTTTTATATTTGGTTGCATCGCTTTTTCGGTCGAAATCATAGAATTTTCCTTGGCTTCCAGTAATGACTCAAAGGGGGGTTCCCGGATTCCCATAAAGTTTTAGTGTCTGTCCCAGGATTCCAGTAATGATTAAGTGGGAGCACACAGAAGACAAAAGGTTAAGAACCACTGCCTCAGAGGATTGGAGGCTCCATGATGTCGTGCATCTAGAAATACATTTGTTTACAAATTGGGGAGCCTTTCCATGTAATGCCTTAAAAACCAGGAAGCAAGTGTTAAGTGGTATTCTTTCCATAGTTGGCAGTCAGAGTAGTTGTTTTAGAAAAGGAGTAACGTGTTCCCATAGATGCTTTGAAAATCAGTTTGACTGCTACATCTCGTACTGACTGCAGTCAAGATATATCAGCGTTAGAAAGTCCAAGATATATGGCATTAGCGTAATCCAAATGAGAGCCAATAATGACTCCCCTTATGGCTTTAGGTACCTCACATGGAAAACATGCTGATACTACTGAATTGGTGTTAGGCTTCATTGAGAGCTGGTGAACAACCAGCACGTACAAGCTTTTTGTGGATGTCTTAGGAGTGGGCAGTGGTCCCATTTCCTTGGGCCAATAATTTGGGGTCTGGAAAACAGGGTTCTTATTCATAACCACTAGTTTAGTCTTGCCTGCAATCTTTTTTATGTGGTTATTCTTCATCCATCTACAATTGAATAGCATTGCGTCTTGAAAGATGTTTTGGGAGATGTTGCTGCCATCCAGGGAGAGCAGGATCTGGGAATCACCTGTACAGTTGTAGAGCTGGCATCCTCTAGTGGGCGACGCTCTACTCATGGGCCTAATGTAGATGTCCAATAAGTGTGGAGGCAACGCAGAACCTTGGGTAACTGTGCAAGTTACATGAACAACTTCTTCTGCCTGAAAAGGGAAGACTTGAATTGCTAATTATATGTTTTTTAAGTATGATTCGAGTGATACATAGGGGAGGCCTGTTATACCCACAGCTTGGGCATCATGAAGCAGAATGTTGTGGTCTATTGTGTTGAAGTCTGTGGATAAGTCCAATAATACAAGGGAAGGGAGAAATAAAGAATTGAGAGGAATGGCTTTATAGTGATAGATGACATCCATTTCATTGGTTCAGGTAGGCCTGGATCCAGAGGAGACCTTGATTTTATTTTAGCTAGTAAGCTCTGCAATATTTTCCTATCCCAGAATTTAGACTCAATATGTTCAATCTGATTCTGATAATAAATCGGACGACCAGCAACAATTAGTGGACTATTTGCAATGCTTTCTTTGATTGCTATTATCTTGTCAATAAAAATGTGTTTAGTTTGTTACAAGGCCTTTGACCCAGATAGTGAGTGATATTTATGGAGATTAAGTATTTCCAGCACCTGGAAACACAGTCACCACCATGTCAGGTATTTTTTGGGTTTGGTAAATGCCTCCTATAGCATGTTTTCACTTAGACACAGGGCATAACATTGGCTATTCAGTGCCTATTAGACCGAATTCTTCATGTATTGATATTTACCAATACAATTAAACTGGGGAAAATTTCAGTTGGTGCATTAATGATCACATTAGTCAAAATTATATAATTGTTTGGTAACAGGAATTACTGAATATACCAGATTTTACCACTCTATTCACGCTTCTGTCAAGGTCATGACACTGAAAATGTTTATTAAGTCTCTTTCTTGATTTCTTGAAAAAAGGGCAACACCCGGTCAATGTCACCTTAAGAGGATCCCAGCTAAGATGAACAAATCACAAAGAATAAAAAACCTCTTGATTGAAGATTAATAGTGACTTGAGGGCTTATTACAATGTCGATCGAAGTTTCCGACACTGTGGCGGAAACTGGACTGACCGACCTACGGTCGGCGGTACTTTTCCCTATAGGAGCATGTGTTACAGTCCTAAACCGTCTATAGCACAAGCTCCTATAGGGAAATGGGAGGTTGTGTTAATCCCTGCACCCCATGGCGGGCACTTCAAGGTGACTGCCACGAGGTGCAGGGAGTAGCATGGAGGCACAATAGGTGCCCCCTCAGCCCCCAACTGGTAAGTCGGAAAGCCTAACATGAAAATCGTGTCAGAAACCAAGCATCATGATCCCAAAGGCGGAAATGCCTTCCCATGGGATTACGGGCCAGTATCTGACTGACCGAGGTGCTCTTGGAGGTCGTTGGATGCCAGCTGGAATGACCGGCCAGTTTTAATTCTGACCAGCTCAATTTGAATCAGCTGGTCGGAATTGAAACCGATGATCAAGGTCGTAAAGCCTCCAACCTAAGGTTGTAAACTTTATGACTGAGATCGTAATAGGCCCTTTAATAGCGAAGCACCAAATTCCCCCTGACATGAGGAAAGGTCCAAGCAAGCAAGACCATCATCCATGCACTCATCACCTGCAGACTGGACTACGGAAATGCCCTTTATGCTGGAATCAACAAAAAACTCCTCTGCAAACTCCAGACCATCCAGAACCCTGCAGCCAGACTTGTCCTTGACATCCCACAACATGACCCAACACCTCCGCGACCTAGATTGGCTCCCCATCGAAAAAAGATTAATCTTCAAACTGCTCACACATTTCTACAAAAGCCTCCATAATACCGGACCCCAATACATCAATAAACAAATCTCCTTCCATGCCCCCAAGAAAAACCTCAACTCTGCTGACCTAGCCCTAGCCATGGTCCCCCACATCCAGAGGGCCAGAGCGGGTGGCAGATCCTTCCCCAACCTTGTGGCCAAAACCTTGAACAAACTCTCCCTCCGCATCAGAGAAAGCCAGACACTGCACTAATTCAGAAAGGACCTCGAAACCTGGCTCTTCAAATTACCTATGGATCTGTTCGCACCCCCTCCCCCCAAGCGCCTTGAGACCCTCACAACTGAGTAGCATGCTTCAAAAACCCTGATTTTTTGGGGGGAAATATCTTGATTGCATTTTGTCTTTTCTTACTCAATTGCAGCACATTATTATCCACATTCAACATACAATACAAGAAATGTTGCCATGGGCCCATGTTCATGAAGTCAGGTAGTTCCACCTAGTGATATAGCAAGGTGTACATCTTCAGATCACATAGCATTATACATGACCAAAGTATCATAGGTTCTAATTACGGACGTACACTGTCCTCTCTATTTACGTATAAACATATTTAACCCATGTGTGCCTAACTAAATCGATAACTGCCTGTGTGTGATCACAGCAGGTGACCGAAAGATGTCTGTTGCATTACCGTTCCTCCTGTGCTCAAGTCACATTTCTTCATGCGCAGCAGCACAAGGGTGAGTGAGGGTCTTAAGGATATCATCTCAGGGTTGTGCTATGGGGTATTTGCGCAGTCACGCCTTTTCCTCCCTATGGAGGACGTGCTTTCCGCTTGCGCCCATACCTCTAGGGATTTTTCCAGCTGAGTGTCTCAGGGGAATCCTTATGTTTCCATCTTTTAGTAATTAATCGCTTCGCAGTTATTAGGCCCAGATCACAAAATCAAGGGCTCACTCTGTTGGCTTTATTGCATGCATAAAATCCCAGTATACAGACCTCCCACGTGTTAGGTATTTGGGTACTAGTGCAGCTTGTGAGCGTCTCAATGACAGTGCCCCAGTAGGGCAATAGCAGGGGACAGGACCACAGCATACGAAGGAAGTCGGCATCTATAAGCCGACATCTCGGGCGGATGCAGCGCTTCTCCGGAAATAATTCCTAAATCCATGTCACCTTTCCCTGAAATACAAGCTACTAACATATTCTCATCAGTGGGGCCCATAACACTGCAAACCACTCATAAACACCTATACTCTACTTCATGGATCGGTGAAATTCAAAGGAAAAGCTGCTGTATCATAGTGGAGTATCTAAAACTAAAATTGAATATTTATACTATTTAAACCTGCAGTTTAGATGCATTTACCATGGTTTTCAACGAATACAACATTTTATTTAGACACACCACCATTGAGATCAATGGATCTGCTAGTAAAAAATTAGGCGTAGGAAAACTCAAGACCAGCTTAATTCTTCATTTATCCAATTTTTATTACGAGCAAATTCAGCATGTCTAAGATTATTCACTTTATTTATTTATTTATTTCAAAATACGACAGTTATGAATAAGGATTAAATTCAGGACAGCTAGATTCATTTATTTAAGAAAACTCAAAGATAGACATTTTTCATTTGTTTTATATAGCAAGTATTAGTAAAAGACAGATAGTTCCCATATAACCAAATATTCTCCTAATATCCCTAACTTGACTCTCAGCTAAAGTGCATCTCCCTATGAAAAGAAATAGGAAAAATTATTCGGAGTCTTACATCTCAGGAAAATCAGCATTCCAGCAGCATCTCTGGTAGAAATCGAAGAGAGGTTTTTTCTTCAATAAAATCAGCACTTTTTATACCTTTTTCACTCGCTCTATCTATCTAAAAGTGTAACTTTCAGTCTAAAGTCGAGTTCTGATTCGACAATTTTGAGGTGGATGAGCATCATTTCGTCATCGCAATATTACATTTTCCTTCCGTCCGCAATTTTCGAATGGGTCCTTTGTTTGGCCCAAGTCCAGCCTAGTCCTGTTCTCTACTCGCAACTTTAGCATGTATTCCCAGGTTCTGAACCATTGTGCTCATCATTTTGGCAGCCATCTACACTTCCAGGCCATTATGTCCTTGAACCGTAGTCACTCCAGGCACAAGCAGCTCGCATCCAGACTCATACTTTGCTCGCGCATGCGTATTTCTTTTGTGACCACAATAATCGAGTGACTCCATTTTCTTTTAGGCCTCACGAGTCAAAAATGGAACTATCATAGAAACAAACACAAATGAACATTAATTTTAAGTAATTTAACCCTTCTGTTTACCACCCCCCTTTCTAAGTTTTTCCCTATTAGTAATTACCTAGCAAATAACCACATTTAAGAGTGATATACTTACTTATCCTTGCATTTTGCCACAACAGTACGTAAACAAAAGCACGTTTATGCTGCATTCCGTTACCTTAAACCTGCTCATTAGTTTAGGACATGACAAAATCACATAATTAGATAATTATGATTGCAACACAAGCAAAGTTAGTTCCCACGTGTATTCATGTAGGTGCATTTCTTATTCTAAGTTGATTTGTCACACATATCATTCCATTAGTACAAATTATGGTTATTGAAGTGTGACTTTGCAAGGGGTAAGCAACATTTTTCTTCTCCACCTTGCTCCATCAGGGCTGTCAGAAGTGGTGATGTTGAAATATTTTTCATTTTTTGTCCGGTGAGAGGTACTCCCTGTGTAATATATATGGCTACATAAGTTTAAACCGTGAAATGCGTGGTATATACGTGGCACTAGCCAAGACACGTGCCCACTCCTTATCAGTCCGAGGTCTACCCCTATCCTCAGCCCAGCGTGTTCGGAGACCTTGCAGTAATTTCAATACATGGGTAAGTAAGGCCTGCACTAGCCAATGGAACACATGTGACCCCTCTCCCATGACATACATATACTGCATCAGTTGATGTGTTGGTGGCTCGGTTGTCAGATCTCCCCACGCCTGCGACATTGTCTGCATAATAGCCGCGTGAAAGAGAAACTGGCCCACCGGTATGCCACTGTCTGTTGCCAGGGTTGCAAAGGGCATAAGAGCACCGTCCACAAAATGGTTCAAAAACCGTAATTGATTGATTGAGAATATCTAGTCATAGATTCAGTAGAAGCTCCAAAGGCAAGACATAAAAATCAGATCAGTGACACAATATCGGAAACACAAATATCGTGTGGATAGAATATCATGACAGATATATCGAGAACAAGAATATTTAAATGGTAAATGCAAATAGGTAAGTATAAATTTACTAAGCCTACTCCACATTTAAATGCCTTGAAGATATATATATGTAGAGTTATATATAGTAAAACTTTACTTACCCATAGAAAATGACCTTTAAGATATTCTTGTCCTCGATATTTTCGACATGATATTCTGCCCCACAAAATTTGTGTTTCCTTTCTTTTGTCCAAACACCTAAAAAACTAGGCCAAAAGTGATGAAGATCAATGGAATGAATGTGTTGCAGTACATCCATAACTTGAAAATTCTTGCTCACATGTAATTCCAACCGGAACTAACATTATAGGAAAACACTATACTTCATATTAGCAACCACAGATAAAATTCTCTGGACAAACTACCATCTTGGAAAGGAGCCACAGCCCTTCAATGAAACTCAAGGTGTTAATTTGGCACATGAAGAAAGTCCAAGTTCGACATATTTTGATTAGTGTGGATCCTGACCATGTTCTTGCATGATGCTCCACACAGCTTGTGAGACACCCTTATGGGTGGCCTTGAGAGTTGAAAAACCTGTGCGGTCTAATGTGTGACAATGCTTAACAATGCACTAAGCACAGACCTGCAAGTAGCACTGTTCCAAGTTTTAGTCTAACGCATTTCAGTGTGGTGGTCCACATCACTGCACTGAAATGCATTAATTACATATTGTAGGGCTGCTCCGCTGTCAAGCAGAGAGCTTCTCTAATGCAGAATTGTGACTCTGAGCTGCAGTAGTGAGGTGCACGTTGTTCCCTGAAGGTAAAGGGAGCTAGCTCAAGATCTGCTCAGGTCGCAACTCTGAGAGTAATGCTCTCTCTGCCTCAATGTATGTAAGTTGTAGAACCCCAGGGCCCGACAAACAAGCATAACTGGCACACAGTCAGTGCCCAATCATGGCTTGACTAGAAAATCTGACTCAGTGAGTGAGAGTTATAGGCTAAGGTCTGGTGGGGGGATAAGTCACGGATCCGTCCTGCTCAACAGCCGCCGCCGGTGCATGCAGGTGGCTAGGGTTGGATTTAGATTAAAAATCGGCCCAGGCACGCATAAAAAAATCGGCCCACATTTACATAATGCCTTCCCTCAAATCACTGCTTCAGCGTAATTTTACATAAAAAGTGTGGGGGGGGGGAATATGCACGCATCAGTTTACACTAGTGAAACACCCCTGAAAACAAGTGAGGCCACTTCTGCACAGGGCCCCTGCCCCGCTCAGTATGCCTATATTAATGGGAGGCCCAGCGAGAAAAAAGGGGTGACACCTCTACCTGTTGCTGCTATACGGGAGGTAATGAGCGCCCATCTCCCTCCAGAAAGGCCACTCAGACACCCACTGGGTCGCTGGCGGCATCGAACAATAGAGATGCCGCCCAAATCAGCCCCCAAGCTGCTCAAAAGCAGCCCTCAGGTGGAACTCGGACCCCAGCCCCTCGGGCATTGCCAGAATGCCCCCGTTACCAATCCAACGCTGCAGGTGGCATACGTTTTGGCAGCACTTTTAATTTGGGGAAAAGTCAGAATGCGCGCTGCAGGTCCTCAACATCGCTGCTCGATCCGTGGCGGGGGCAGTGGAGACGAGGGGGATTGATCATCGTCAGGTGACCTGCAGTGCTGGGTTGTAGGGCAAGGCAGAGTCAGCGGCTGCACAGCTGCCACGATAATATGCCGGATGTGATCCTGCCAGTGCAACTCGACCGTAGGCCCACCAGCACCAGCTGACTCAAGTCAGTATGAGGCAGACCAGTCTCAATACAATGAAGCAATATAGCAGCTCAGCAATGGTGATATCACTGACTGCACATCCCACAGGCGGGAGGGACCTGACCTGACCACAGCCCACTGGGCCGCGTTGCTGGCAGCCAGGCTCAGGTGCAGTGACGAATCTGCATGCTGCATGATAAGTAAGTGCCTGAGAGAGTGAGCGTCTGTATTTGTCTTAATAAAAGTAAACATTGTGCTATAATGTTAATTAATTCGACTAGCCCTGCAACTTACTCTCAGCCTCAGGTTAATAATAAATAGCAGGTGGCGCCGCGTACCGGAACCCGGGGCAGTGCTGTGCTCAGTGAATTAATTTTTATCATATTGCTCAGTGTGTGTCGTTTCGAAATAAATTACAGCCTGCGACCGGGATGCGAGCCCCCAGGCTATGTGTGTGCCCTTCCATTTCTGGTTCTTTGCAGCAGTTGTAAGATTTTCTTAGTTTCGCATTGCTCATATGGGTGTAATACTGATATTTATATGTTTCCCTCATCTTCATTGCTTGATTTTGCTCACGTGAAAGTGTCACTCATAGTCGTTGAAATGTCACTCATAATTTCATTGAAATTATGAAAATGTTACACATAGCAATCTGAATCCTTGGCAGCTGTATAAGCAAAGCATCCAGTAACATGCTGCCTGACTGTGCAATGAGTGCTTGCAATCTCTGGAAACATCTTGGAGCCTTTGTGTGTACTTCAGAACAGCATTAATAAATGTGATTAGTGTAACACAGTTTCTGTATGCTGTTGCTAATGCATCTTCCATCTTTCCTGTAGAGTTCTTAGGCAAACTCTTCCCGGTGATGAACAAGTTATCATGGGTTTACACATCTGAGAACACTTTGAGCTGCTCAATAGGAGAAGAAAGTATTGAAATCCATTATTTGTACACTTTCAAGTATTTGTGGCTTCCAAATTAAACCATGTGGTAAATCTTAGAGAAAATGGATCCTCGTGTATGCATCCATAGAGTGCTAAACACCACATCTAACACTCTTTAAAGCTTTACCTCTTCTAATGAATATGTATCACAGTATAAGATGCATGTATGTTAAATCCTTTGAATCATGGGGGTTACTCTGTGCACCATTCTGAGGGTAACATTAGAAACACTGTTCTGGATCCTCATGTGCTGATACTTCACTCTATTTGGGTAGTGTGAGGCTGGGATCTGCACAAAAGGCAACCACTTCCCAGGAAATTAGTACATAATCGCTACTGAATTACATAGCAAATGAGGCAAAGCTCCAATTGTAAATTTAAAGCGTGCTTACTATGTTCCACATTCATATGAAGAGAGCTATTATAAAATGCAGAAAGTGCATGAAAGAACAACTACCATCATGTTCACATATCTCCTTAGATGCAATAGGGACAGTCCCTAACCAATCAAACTACACCTAACATACCACTCCTCTTCTAGGGAACAACAAAGTCTTCACAGATCTTGGAATTTGGTATAGTCATGAAATCAAGTTTTCATTCTTTCAGCTTTACTGGAATACTATGATCTTAGCCAACTGTGCTCAAGTGCAGCACATGTCTTGAGTGCTACACTAGACCTGATTATTACATAAAGTAAAACAAACAGAAAATCCTCCATTCTACTACTGGATTGTTCAGACCACTCTCATTTTCTTCTCCAGTACATCTGCCTGAACCTCCACTAATGCTCAAGCTACTAGAACGAAAATATGAAAGAGAGACATTTGAATCTAACTAACCTCAGTATAGCTTTCACCACCATAGATTTCAGATGCCAAAATTGATACGCTATATGTCATATACAGAGCACCACAGCAGTGCATGTTATGCTTATGTCAGTACGTGTGACTAGTGAAATTCAGTGTTTTCTTGGTTTTAAAACAGTAGTTCTTTTATTATTGGAAGTGACCCAGAGGAGAGTATTGTCAACCCCCAGATGCCCAGAAGAGCTGGGTGGGGCGACTGCCCAGGGCATCCTGAAACATCGGTGATGGGGGGATTGTTCTCAAATGGAGAGTATGGAGGCCCAGCTGGAGAGCAAGGGGGAGAAGGTGGAGGAAATCCACAGTGGGAGGACAAATGGACTAAGGGTTACCCGCTCTGAGAGAAGAACACCCCAAGACTGACCCTGGTGAGCCACTTCTAACCTGGAAGTGCTACCTGTGCTGTCACAGAGTTAGAAGACTGGATACCTTTAACAGGCAAACTCCTGCAAAACAAAGAGACACTATTAAATGGGTTGGGGTTCACCTCAGGGAGTCACAGCTTTCCAGGCACCTGTTCAGTCTTAGGGTATAGACCCTAGGCTGCGAGGCCAGTCTCAGGATACCACCCCTGGGATGGCAAGAGAAAGAGTGGGAGTAGGGTGCCGATCACACAGAGCTGCTATCCCCCACTCTGAGAAATCTACGCAACCAGAGATACCCTTGAGGTAAGTGGAGGACTCCTTGTCACCCCTAATGTAGGAAGTAAGGCCTGCCCAAGGCCCAAGACTGGAACCTCCATCTGGCAGTAGATGGCCAGCGTCCTGACTCCTGACACTGACAGCTGTCAGTGGGCTCAGTTGGTTGTTATCCTCATGTTATCCTCATGAGTGAATGAGGTAATGTATGAACATGTTTATAGAGCACATAGCTACTCCGATGGATTTGCCTTGTCCAGTCTTGTATCAATAAGTGCATGGACAACGGTTTTCCAGGAGTTGAGCGGTAACAAAAAAATACATTTTGTTAGGGCTAGTAACAGTGCAATGTAAGAATATATTGGCAGAACCTTTCCTCGGTTGGGAACAAGTATGATCCAGGGGGTGGGGGGGGGTCGGGGGGGGAATGAGCCACATCTTGTTGGCCATGGTGGTATTGTCTGCCAACTGGGATGTATCTGTGAGCAAGCTAAAGACAGAACCCTCACAGATTGAGTCTGGAGATGAGGAGATGGGTTCCTCAAGAAGCAGTGCATTGACTTAGGAGGGTGGTAAAAGAGGGGTGAGTTAAGTTCATAAGCGCATAGAACAGCAAGTGCCACTGCAGAGAAAGCAAATTGTTCACATTTTATTAGCAGGGGACACCAACAAGGTATTGATTAGTCTACCCTAGCTTTTGTCTGGCAGGAAGTTGTGTTGGAAATTTACCCTTTCTGCAGGGTAACCCCAGTTTTTTATGTTCTTTTACTAAGTCTGTTTTTGTTAGCCATAGGAGTTTGCACACTTTACCCTTGCAAACCAGTTGTAAAGGGCTCGTGCTTACCATTTTAAGCATATTAAAACTGGTATATACATAATTAGCACATTTAATTTACTTATAAGTCCCTAGTATATGGCTCTACAATCACCAAGGGGCTATATATTAAATGTTTTAATAGCCACTAAAGTAACACTGTGAAGCATGCACCCATGCCTGCCCTTGCCACCTCAGTCCGCAGTTTTAAACTGCTGTTTTGACCTGGCAAAACAAACGTTCTCTTTTACTATATAGAAGTCACACCCAATGTGGCCCTAAAAGCCCATAGGGTATTTAAAAAGTAAGATATGTCTATTTAATGCACTACATGCCCTGCAAGGAAACCCCCTTCAAAGCCATTTTACACTGTTACATGGTTGGCTCTCCCACTGGATTACAGTATAAGTATTATAGTACATAATTGCAGTTTGCGAGATGCTGGAAAAACTCATTTTAATAATAATTGAAATAATAATCATAGGATTATACATTTTCATTTTGAAAATGACAATTTTTAGAAAGTTGACATTTTTTGGTAGTGATGAGATGTGGACATGGGCTTGGGTGTGGAGAGGTATTTTTCTTCCATGAGCAGGATAGTGTGCCCAGGCCCTTCCTGAGCTTCAAAGGATGCCTACTCTGTTACTGGCAAATGTAGCTCACACCCAGGCCTGTCTCCCTTTTGTCTTGCTAGTCAGCTTGGCACCAAACCCAGTGGAGGGGAAGTTGCCCCAGAACTAGTTTGAAGTGACTACAAGGGAGGGGTTTGCCCATTGTCATACCCAATCCTCTGGTTGTGCACTGGGAGCTCTGGCAAGGGAAAGAAAGACCATGTTGGAGAGAGTGAGAGGATCTGTAGAATAGTTTACAGTAAAGCACACAGGAAGTGCTGTAAAAGTGGGTAGAGTCACCCCAGTGAACTTTCACCCCATTGTTTAGCGACTGGCCAGGAGTTTCTTCTCACATGGGCTGGCACTGGGTGTAAATGTGGCATCCCCAGTACCCTCCTCAAAACACTTCTGGACCTGTGAAGAACCAGAAGAGGAACTACTTTCTTGTCTGAAGAATCTGAAGGAGGAATGTACCTGCTTGCTATGAACCCAGGCCACAGAAGTGATTTCAATGGACAGCTGGCTGACCCAGTAGTTGATCTACAGTGACACAACATGCTTCCAGCGGCCTTTCCCTGCAACTGCCCAGATGAACAGTACCTTGACATTTCTGGTTGCCTCTGGTGGAGTGAGTTCTAGCCCCCAAGTGCAAGTGGTGTCCCCAGGTTCTGGACCCTTAACTGATGTTAAAGAGTACTCCTCTTTCCCCCAAACTGCAAGATCTGGGGGTAAGACACTTTTTCCAACTCTCTGCCTAGAGAACTAATAGAGACCAGGATCGTTGTCAAAAATGCAGTCTTGGACTCGCAGTTGGCCTCAGCTTGCTGGTTGTCCCCATTGATGGAAATCTCACTTCCAAAAAAGTTTCTAAGTCAGAACGTAGGTGGCTTCACTGAGCAGAATCCGATCATGTTGAGGCCTTCCTGGCACAGACTCTGGACTTCACCTGTTCAGACGTCTCTGCATTCAGCTACCACCACACAGCAACCCGCCATTGTCGAGCCCTGCTTTGGCTCAAGCTTACCTCTCCAACAACTAGCCGGTGACCCCTTTTTCGTCTATAAATGTTTTGAGACAGAAGGTAAGATTTCCACTAGGACAAACGAAGGGGCATATTTACTGGAACAGTGATACATAAACGCAAAGCGCGCTTAGCGCTTGTTTATTTATCGCCGGAATTTATTGCCCTGGTAACGCGTTATTAACAACGAGTTACTCCAGGGCGATAATATTCCACCCAAAATGGAGAAAGCCTTGGTGATACGACCCTGTGGTCGTATCACCATAATCCACCTCTCATGTTAGCTATGCCTTAGTAGACGCTTTTACCGACATGCAAGGGGAAATGACAATATGTGACTGAATAATGAAAAATTTAAACATGAACAGGAGCACTGTTGAACCAGCAGGAAGCCTCAACCATAGACATTTGCAACATTATACATAGGCTTTCTTTGAAGAAAATTAGTTCATACAATGTAAATTAACAACTAAGCATGGGCACAAAATCCGTTCCGCTCGCGGAATTCATGGATTTTCAGCAAATTCGCAATCCGCGAACTCCCGTGAATTTGCCGAAAATCCGCCAATCCGCGAGCGGAATGGATCCGGGGGACAAAAGTTCAAGCTTCAAGCTTGTAACTATTTTAGAATGGCGCCGGCAAGCTGCCAGCGCCATTCTAAAATAGTTACTAAGTTAGCTTCAACAGGAAGCACTAATAGAAGCAGGCGCTGGAGTTTAACTGAATTCGAGCACTGGCTTTATTTTATCTATTAGTGCTTCCTGATGAAGCTAACTTAGTAACTATTTTAGAATGGCGCTGGCAGCTTGCCGGCGCCATTCTAAAATTAAACAAGAGAGGGGCAGAGGGCAGAAGGGCACAACGACGAGTGTGGCAGAGGGCAGAAGGGCAAAAAAATGAGTGGGGCAGAGGGCAGAATGGCACAAAAACGAGTGGGTGACAGGGCAGAAGGGCACAAAAACGAGTTGGGCAGAGGGCAGAATGGCACAAAAACGAGTGGGGCAGAGGGAGAAGGGCACAACAAGGAGCGGTCTCGCACAAAATAAACCCAGCGAACACGCAAAGCGCCCCGCGAACACGCAAAGCACCCCGCGAACACGCAAATTGCCCCGCGAACACGCAAAAAAATCTGCAAATTCGCGAATTTTGCGGATCGCGAATTCGCAAATCCGCAAATTTGCGAATTGTGAATTCACAAAATTCGCCCATGCTTATTAACAACACGGCAGATTTGATCACGTTTTTGTCTATTTTATGAAAAAGGAAAAATTAAGAATGAGATTGAAATGATGCACACTGTGCAATTTTTAAAAAACCACTGGGTATATTTACAAACCCCTATCACCACCCGAGCGTCACTTTTTTTGACGCTCTAGTGGCTTAGCTCCACTTTCAATATTTACAAGGTGTTGTTAAGTCACTTCACATTGTAGTGTAGTTCCTATATTCCCAATAGGCTCTGCGCATTGGAATAATATATCCTATAGATGTGACGTAGGACTTATGTCTACTAGGTCTCTATCAAATATATTAAACTTAATTGTGAGTGCCAGCTAGCTCAGAGGTCACTAGAAACTTTCTCGAGTTCACAAGAAGGGATTCGTTTTTGAGGTCACTAGAAACTTTCTCGAGTTCACAAGAAGGGATTCGTTTCTGACATCCGCATAAACATGACAACTTTGTTTCCTCAAGATAAAACTGATCTTGAGAGTCGTGGAAACAATAGATAGATATTTTACACAGTCAATCGTGCATGCTTCGTTTCACCAGAGGGGCATATTAATAGAGAGACGGGCGTTTTCAATAAAAAGGTATTTATTGAACAGTCTTCATTCTTATGCAGAAGAAATGAACTGTTACAATCTTAATACTGGCGTACAGCAAGAAGAGTATTATAAAATAATAGTGTAAAAGCATGGTATGGTTTGTAAGCATTAAAATACATAGAAAAAGACTAAAAGTACTCAACTGGTGCTTCTAAAATACGCCTACCCCGATGTACCTAACCTTAGTCTAGTACGAGGGAAGAAGTAAGTGTGGTGTAGCATAAGTGTAGTATTCTTTTGCCAAGAATCTATCCAAGATTTCTCTTAGGGTCTAATCAGCTCCGTACCTTGGTTTAGAATGAAGGAGGTCAGTCTCAGGACTCAATTTCCCACCACCCTGCAAGGGGATCTTGGAAACACTGAAGCTGGATTTCTCTGCAAGAGAAAAGACAGTGTCTCTCTCAGAGCATCTGCAGGAGGGTCGGCTTCCTTCGGCACTTGCTGTAGCGAGATGCGTCGGGCAAGTAGATAGTCGAACTGCTCCAAACCACTGTGTGTTTGCCTGGGCAAGTGTGGGCATATTTATACCTTGAAGGTGCCTAGTTTGACGTAAAGGTGGACATAATAACGTCATCAAAGAGTCTCAGTTCTTTGAAAACTTCATGAGTTCAGGGACAAATCAATATTCAAGCAAGCGGAAGTCTCTAACTGCTGAAGCCGAGTTTTCTAAGAAATCATTGTGGATTTTCGGAACTAGGGGAAGTAGCTATGCCGTAGTTGGACTGCTTGAGCTATGTCTAAATATGGTTATGATTTCTATGCCTATATAAGTACATGTTGATTTATACCTATATAAGGGCATGAATAGGGAAAATTACACTAGGGTCCTAAAATGCTATACAACACCGTGGCTTAATGCCACCTTGTAAATATGCCCCCACATTTCTTCAGCTCTCAGTGCAACCAGTTCAGAGGCCCAGTAAAATAGTCTTCAGACCTACATGTGCACACTTAAGCACACACAAAGAAAGATTAATCTTTACCAGTAAATCTGCTCTAATTTCTACAAAGGTGAAATACATAGATATGGCCCATTTAAAAGAACTGATCAATTGCAGAAGGGCACTGGCTCTTTTGCAAACGTGGATAACACAAAGCAAAGTCACTTCCTTTGCAGAATGTATTTTATTTTGCCATCACAAACTTTAAATAGACCTGGTTCCATTTCTGTATCTAATATTGACTGTGGTTGCTCCCATCCTCATCTTTTGACTCCCTGGACAACTTCCCGAGTTACTAGGTGCACAATTCCTGAAGAAGTTGGGATGACCAGAAGCTCTTCCTTTTCGACCTTGCTTCCTGAAAGTGCTCCACCACACATCATACTTTTTACCACAATATAGTACTGTACTGCAAGTGAGAGCATGAAAGGTCCCCTCTCTCAAAACACTACTGCGCACACCTTTCTTCCTCTAGGGTTCAGTAACTGTTTTTCATTGCCCAAAGGCAGCAAATAATTAAATCACAACTTCAACCTTCTATACATCACCTCTGACACATCTATTCAATCTTCTGATAGATGTATTTGAACAAAGACTGCATAAGTATTCCAGGATTGCATTTATTGTTATGCTGGCCCAAACAGGCAGGGATTACAAACAGGGTAGGATGTAAAATGCCATGCCGCAGAAGGAAGGCCACTTCCAAAGTAGACAGAGACACCAGAGTCTCAAACAGTAAATACACTGCTATCATTGTAGTTTGGAGTAAAAAGTTGAAGTCGGAAACATCAAGTTGCAGTCAAATGAGTGTCAATAGCTGTTCACCTTTAGTGAAGCAATATTCAGTGTCCCTTTTCGAGAAGATGCATGTAAGTATTGTGGGAGTCGAACCCCAATATTTACCTGCACCTCAATATTTTGATCACCCTAAAATCTGCCTGTTGCAGCTTGGCTCCAGCTCCCTTGATCTAGCAATGAGAGTATCACACTCCTTGATATCTGGCCATACAAACCAGCAGAGAAATATAATCATCTCTTAGTTCAGTCAAAGAAGTCTGCATTGAATCCAAAAAGAAATAATTTGCATTTGCTTTATTTTGCACTGAATTATTTCTCAAATCTTCATTTTGACTCTACTGTACAAGTGTTGTATCCTGTAATGTTCAATATTTGCCACATGGTCCGCTTATTTGTTTCCAAGTATGACCATGTTGTTTCCAGGTGTATGAGCTATGGATTTAACAACTGCAATTTCTTTTAGTTTTTCTATTCAATAAACAAAATGTATAGACAACTCTTTTATAGCGGCCTCTGAGGAGGTCATATTTTATAGCGGCTTCTGAGGAGGTCTTAAAACCCCTGTGTGACCATAGTTCACGATTATCATGGGCAACTTCAAAATCATAATGGGTGTGTGTAAAACTCATCACATCCAAATTGTCTGATAAATAATAAGCTCTCATTAAGGCAACCAGTTCTGACACCTGTCCTGAAATTACATGTGGTAGAAATTATGCTTTAAAAGTCTCGGAAATGAAACATTCTGCATAGACAGCCGTCGATGCTCAATACTGGTCTCTTAATTAATTAATTAATTAATTGTGGGTTTATATAGCGCTAGGATAGACTCCCGGAGGAGTATCTCCGCGCTTCGACCGCTGCGAAACCCTTCCTGGCTTCCCTGAGAGATGGTCCCTTAATGGGTATCTCCAGGGTGAGACCAGGCATCCCCGGCGGTCTGGTGGGGCCGTTAGTGCAGATGAGGCAAGCTTATGCCCAGAGTTGCCGAGTGTGATCGCTGATCAGAGTGGGCACCGAGGCGAGAGAATTATCGAGTCCGCTGACCCTGGTCCAGAAACCTGCCGCGTCGGGAATCGAACCCTGGTCCCGGGCCGTCCTCTGCTCTCGGGTCTGCCGCCTCTAACCAGTGAGCCACACTACTGCTCTTAAGCAAGAACCATGAAGAAACAATGTCAGTTCAGGCATTTCCATAGGTGCTTCTTTAATATCAGGTCTTGTTTTTTAACATAATTTAGTCACTTCTATAAAGTCATGGTCTGCTTCATTATCAATCTCATCAACATTTTCCTTGTCTTCATAACTCTAGTCTCAAATAGGAAGCAGTGTCTTTGGATTCAATACATTGCACCTCCTAATAGAGACGTTTTCAGCTGCAAGTATGATCTGCTTGTAACGAGGCAGTCTACTTTTCATTACATGTAGAGTTCTCTTTCTTGTCAAAAGGATTTTGAATGAATGTAGGACATATGCAAATAAAGTATGGCCAATGACAATCCCTTCCATTTGTTCGATGGTAATGCAAACAGCTGCAACCGACTTCAAGCAACCTGTAAGACTTACAGTTACTGGACCCAATACAGCAGAGAGATATGCCACTGTATGCAATAAACCTCCATGTTTCTGTATAAGAACCGAATGTCCAGAACCATTTCCCTTGTGAGAAGACAGAAAAAACATCAAATTGTAATCAGTCATCCCGAGTTCAGGCTTATGACACGAACTCTCTTTCAATGTCTTAAATGTGTCAATATAGTCATCATCAAATTGCACAGACTCCTATACATTATTACATATCAATCCTACTAAAGCCTAATGGAAACTGTAAAATGTCATCATGTCCAGTATACCTATAACAGTCTGAAATTCAAGTACATATATAATACCTAATCTCTTCCATCATCTAGTAAACTGATGTGCCATCTGTCGGTAATCTATAACCCACCCTAAATTCTATAGTGACCCTAGGCTTTACTAATATACTTCCCATTGTTTCTCCTTGAAACGAACTCGAAAATCAGATAAAAAATCACAACAAACGAACTAGTGAGCAACAATCAAGCATAGCGCTGCTCTATCAAAGGTCAACCTGTCACAGCATGGCTTCATCAGCATCCATTCAATCAGAGGACTGCTTTGTGATGACGGGTCTCCAACCCCATCCCGGATCCCTGGCTGACTATCCAATCAGTACTGGGCTTATCAGTAAACAGGAAAATAATTGCAAAACCTCTTTAAAAAAAAAACGCGAAATAAACCCTTGTCTTTTTACCTTATAAAGGAAGAGAAAGACAGTAAATTAAGTAAGACAACTCCATCACAAACTATGGAAGCCCAGAAATAAGTCCAAAATAAAACCAAGAAGGGAAAAAACAAAGAACGATTCACAAAGTATTGCAATCCACACTAGACAGACTCCCATTTAGCAATCATTCACCCTAGTCAGTACGCCTGCTCCTGTGCACTCAAGAGCAAGAATCATCAACCAATTCAGGCACACAACCTAGAAAAGAGAAACTCATTAGTCCATAATCCCTATCAACATGTATGTGGCTCCTATCTCTACACATGACAATTACCGAAAGTAAAACTAATATATTAAATAACCAAATTAAACCAACCAATATAACCTCAAATGTGTTACAAATATGAACTATACACCATTACTGACAGCCATCCTGCAATTGAACCTATCATAACTGTCACATATCCTAACAACTCAAAACAGAAATACATTTTTAAACACATACTTCAACATGTAGCACAAATATGTAAACTACACACAGATCAATTCACTCTGTTCATACTTACATTCCAAATTGTTCAGGAACACTCAGCAAATAACTTTTCTTGAGTCTCTGGCACCAGACTTTTGGCAGAGATCCAAAAACTAATTTCTCCCTCGGACTGGGCATTAAAGACTCAACAACTATCAGAAAATTATAGCGAACCTCTACCAAAGAGGAGGTGCTCTTACAGAACCATCCTCTGCAATCATTTTTCTCGGAACCGAACTGCACCGCAATATTTTGATCACCTCAATAATTACGATTGGCGCCCCGGCGCCAGCACAATTGATCTACCCTTCTTGACTATAATAATGACTGGGATCACTCAATAACTGAGTTCTAGATGAATTAAAGGTCATAAGGTTTTATTGCAAAATCTCAAAATAGACAATACAGAATAATTGAAATGACATGAAGGCTCAGATACAACAGAGTACATAGTCTGAAATAAAAATTACTCTAAGTCCCGATATACAGCAAAAATGATAAGTGTAATAGACAGAGATCATGGTAGAAAAAATTGAAATCTTCTGGTTTACTCCCAAAACCAATAGGTTTTTATACACAATTTATGAATAGGAAATAAGCAAAAACTAGAAATTCAGCATGGCATGACTAGTGATCACACATATTGAGCAAATCAAAATGATGATCGTCATAATAATAATCATAACTTTCACCCATTTTTCAAGGGTGAATGCACATTTAGAAAAAAATGTAACATTATATTGCCTCAGAATAGGACTTACATTATAATTATTCATTAATTTTGTTCTGTTTGTGGCAAAAAGTCATTAAGCCCTGGATTCAGAATCAACTTCCAGGTATCTAGTGGTGCCATACTGCAGTTTGGCACATCATTGAGCATTCCCTTAACATCGAACTCTGACATAATAAGGAGTGCCGTCTGAAAACCATGTGATTGCTGAAAACCAAGTGATTGCTGAGTAGCATATAATACTGGCAATAGCCAAAGTAGAGAGCTTAAGTAAGCATGTGGATAGCAAGAATCCTAGACTTTTTCTCGTATAGTGCTAGAAGAGTAACAAGGAAGAAGCCAGAACCTTGTACTACCCCCCCCCCCCCACTTTGATTTACCCGTTTAACGCAAGTGAGCAAGCCTGACCCACCCTAGAAGAGTAACCTTCACCCTTCCATCCATCCATTCATTCTTTTAACCTACCATCCACTCATCCTTTCACCTTCCACCTATTTACCCAACCATCTATCCTAGAGTCTCAACCATCCACCTGTGTAACCAAACATTCATCCAACCATCCTTCCATTGGTCTTCTGTTCACCCAACTGTCCTTTTAGTATTCTATCCTTACTTTCATTTATCCAAAGTTTCACCCTTCAATCATCTCATTCACCCTTCCATTCATCCACCATTCACCCATTCACACATCCGTATATTCAACCATGCGCCCTTCAGACGATTCATATTTCCTTTAGCCATTCATCCATCTGTTCACCCGTAGATCATTTTATCCCTCTATCTAAATGTTCATGCATAAGTCTGGCCTAACACCATTCTATCATTCCCTTGATTAACCCATCCTTTCACCTTTGCATACATCCATCGATCCTGTCACCCTTACATGGTCCTTTCACCCTTCCATTCAACCATCCTTTGGCCCTTCCTTCTTTCAAATCCCTTCCTTTCACCTTTACTACATGTCACTATTTCTTTGAACCTTTCTCCCTTCCACCGATACACTCTTAATTTCACCCATTCTTTCCTTCATATTTTCCTCCTTCTTTTCATAGTTGTTTCCTTTCTTATTACCTTCATTCTCTCCCTTTACCCACCTACCCATTTTCCCTTCCCTGCTTACTTTTCCACCATTACTTTTCTTTTTTCGGCATTTCATTTTCTTTCTCTGCCCTTCTCTCTCCCATTTTCATCAGTCCTCTTTGCTAGTCTCCTTCACTGTGCTTGGCTCCGATCCACCACTCTGTCATGATTCTCGTTCAAATTGTAACTTATGAGCTATTATCTGCTGATATACTGCTCAAAGAATCCCATAAATAACGAGGAAGCTTTAAAACCCAGCTTACCAACCCAATGCGCCCAATAACAACACCTCTACCCAATTTAGCTGCTAAAATGGGGATTCACAACACCCCTACATCCTGCATTCCTCGCCAAGATCGTCAGACACAGACAGTGCCAATTTTAACACTGTATTTCACTAAGGTGGAAAGTGGAAACCAAGAAACGCAAACTGCCCAGAAGATGAATAGAGCAGAAAAACCTCTGGAAAAATGGCTCCTTACAGAGCCAGATCGAAATCAGAGTCCTATTTTTTTTCACTTTTGATAAAAACAGTCTTTTGGGATTGACCTTATAATCAAAAGGTGCTCCAAGCATATACATTTTGGAAGGAAGCTATGCTGGACAACATTTAAACTCACTGTTGTAGTACTAAACTTGGACCCTATTAATGTCATGCACATTCTCAGTTTATTGAGTAAAATATACGTTTTGATTAATTTCTGTATTGTTTTTTTAATTTCCAAACAACATATTAATTATACCAAAGAGCAGAGTCATGCTATTGAGTATGTCAATTACAGTTATGGGGCACATAAATTGTCCGAACACTACTGTATGTGGTCTCTCAGTCCACTTGCCCATTAGACCACGATATAAATGTAACGTCCAGCAACCCATAACATTGATGTAATGCTGTAACTACCACTACAGTTGTTCCTTACTATCTTGTCCTATCATTACATTTTATACACATTCCGTGTCATAACAAAAGTGGGAGCGTCTCTGGGGGGGTGGGGGGGGTGGTTAGGGGGGGAAGGTTGGGAGGTAAGCTGAGGATGGTTAAAGTAGAATGAGGAGCATGGAGCGAAGGGATATATATATATTTATAAATATTCTTTCATATTCATACATACATTTTCACATGGAGCAGTCACTAGACCTTGATCTCGCCCGTTTTTATTGGCATGCATATACAGGTAGTTAAAGGTGGGGTTTGGAGCTATTCCCATGGAAACACTGATTGGCTGGTAGATGGTAGAGGGTCCTGACGTCTAATGTGTTTCTCATATGTGGCCAGTCCGAAGAGTTCACTGGATCATTCGAAAAGTGTGTGCGGTGCACCAGTGTAAAATACACATTTTGACCACCATTAAGGCTTTGGCCCCCAATTGCATCATTTTGCGGTAGCTTTGTCAGTGACTGATGTATCATGCAAATACGCCATTTTGGTTGACTCTACAAAGGGGCAGATACTAGTAGTGTATGCCAAACTGGTGCCCAGTAAGTCTGAATTCGTGAGCAGCACCATAAAACGCGTGCATGGTTACATTCTTGAGAATTACATTTCCAGCAGCAGTCATCAGGAATCAGTCGTTCAGATGTAGTCTTTATGTGGACCAATACCAATTGTGCAATATTTTAAAATATGTGCATTTAAGCCTGGATTGTCCAGTTTTCTCCTGTGTAGTTCAAGCCTAGGCATTTTTGCCACCACTTTTCCATAGAGAGTGTTGCGGGTGCTGAATATAATCCCAAGCCCATCCCTCTATTATGTATCGGTAGTGTAAACAGTTTTGCATATGAGGGGCCCAGCCCACTTTGTAAGTAGTGCTGTAACTTCTGCACTGCCACTGTTGTGACTGTGGTAATCCAAATTCCACACATAAACCCCAAAAATGTTTGGGTCCTTCATTACAGTGAAAGTCAACTACTAACTTTATCCCACAGTTCTCCCACAGCAGCCAATGTATAGCTTTATGTCCTTTCCTGATGTCACTGTTGTACTACACTGGTGTCTCTGACTGCAAGAAGTGAATCCTTCTATGTCTTTTTCATGGCTGTTGTCATGGGTGATAAAAGCACAACTGACGGATCACTCTTCAAGTAAAGGATGCCAAGATCTAGTGGTGCTTGTGGTCGGGATCTTTCTATGGGCACTCATAGAGGCTGTTCTCTGTATCCACCATTGCAACTGAGACAATTTGTGCGCATGTCTGGTAAACATAGTCTCCCAGCCCTGTGTCTGCATGTGATTTTGAAAGTTTTAGTATAGGTTTCCTGCCTTCCCAAATGAAGTATTTTTATGCGGTAGTTGATTAAACGTAGTACTGCTGTGTAAATAGGTAGTAGTAGCAGCATCTCAAATACACAGTTAAATCTCGGGGCAGTCACCTGCACCCTACACCAGATTGCAAGTTGTAGGGGGCACCATTTTTGGAAATGTGAGTTAGCTTTATCCAACAATGGTTGTATGTTATGTACCACCATGTATTCCAGAGTCCTTTTGATTAGGGTGCCAAGATATTTTAATTTGGATGTTTTCCAAGTTAAACCAGAATCATTCACCCCTCGAGTACATTGACAGTCATACATTGGTATGGCTTCATTTTTGCCCTAGTTAATCTTATAACCAGAAATAAAAGGAATTAGTTACTTACCTGTACACTATAGTTCTCCAGTATTATCTTTCATAGATTCACATGCTTGTATCTTCCCCGTCGTCATGGTGGGAGTCTCACGGTAACAGAATGACCAAGCAGTATCATAGAGAAGAAAAACTGCATAGAAAATCCCCATAGGGGCTGTATTATTTGGTAACCAGACCATTTCTTTGTTTTGGTCCAAAAGCTAGCCAATCAGAATTGCTGCCCTGCCCTCACACTCCCCAGCAGCAGCTTCCTGCCTCAGATTTCCGTCCCCGAGTGAGAGACAAGGATAAATTCCGAGAACAAGATCTGCCTGAGAAACGGGGAGGCGGGCGGGCGCATGTGAATCTATGAAAGATAATACTGGAGAACTATAGTGTACAGGTAAGTAACTAATTCCTTCTCCAGTATTACATCTTTCATAGATTCACATGCTTGTATCAGAGTAGTAAGCAGTGCTCACCATATCCGTAGCGTTTCCAGGACAGAACCTAGAAGGAAGCTCTGCCGCAAAGCAATGACATAATAATAGCTATGAAAAACATCAGCAATACTATAAATGCATGGAAATACACATCAAAGTACTGTATAGCAAAAAACAATATGCCATAGGCCATACCTTACTGGAATAGACGCTTCAGAACAGCCTGACCCACTGCCGTGTCCTCCTTCCACGCAGTGTCCAGACAGTAGTGTCTTGTAAATGAGTGCACACTCTTCCACGTTGCTGCTCTGCAGATATCTGGCAGTGCCACTCCTGCGAACAAGGCCATCGAGGTTGCCATCTTCCTCGTTGAATGTGCCTGCACTTTAGAACGTAGCGGCTTCCCCGCTTTGTCATGACATTTTAGGATGGCTGAGGATATCCATCTAGCAATACTCAGTCTCGACAAAGGAAGACCTTTTCTCTGCCCTTCAAATGCAATGAACAATTGCTTGGACTTGCGGAACGGTTTCGTCCTCTCAATGTAGAACTTTAGACATCTTGAAATGTCCAGAGAGTGTAAGGCTCTTTCGGCTTCCGATGAGGGCTTGCTGAAGAAAGTAGGTAAAATAATGGGCTCGTTGAGGTGAAAAGACGTCGCCACCTTGGGAATAAAGGTAGGATTAGTTCTCAATATAACCCTGTCCTGACGGAATTGTAAGAAGGGTTCCTCCACTGAAAAGGCCTGGATTTCACTAACCCTCCTTGCAGATGTTAAGGCGAGAAGGAGGGCTGCCTTCCATGACAGGAACTGCAAGTCTGTCTTATGTATGGGTTCAAAGGGTGGCCTCATAAGCTGTGATAGCACTGTATTGAGATGCCACTGTACAGGTGGTCGTTGGATGGGTGGGAAGACTCTAAAGAGTCCTTTGATGAATTCCTTTATTACTCTGGATGACCAGAGAGATGGTTCGTTTGGCTTTCGCCTGAATCGTGATATCGCTGCTAAGTGCACTTTGACTGAAGCATGCGAAAGGCCTGACTTTGATAGTAAAAGCAGGTAAGGCAGGATACCTTCAGGCTGAACCTCAAAGGGATGCAAGTTTTGTCTGTTGCACCAGTGGCAGAAACGGGTCCATTTTGCTGTATATGTTTTGTTTGTGGATACAGCTCTCGCTTGTGAGAGAATATGCCTGCATTCTTGCGAAATATCTAGATTCTGAAATTCACGCTCGTGAGGTTCCATGCGGACAACTTTAGAGAGCGTAGATCCGGATGCAGAATCTGCCCTTTCTCCATGGAGATGAGGTCTTGAAATGTCGGGAGCTGGATCTTGACGCCCCTCGACAATTGAAGGAGGTCTGAAAACCACGCCTGTCTTGGCCAGGCTGGTGCAATCATTATGATCCGGCACGGTTCCAGTCTCATCTTGCGCAGGATGCGCGGAATTAACGGGAACGGAGGGAACGCGTATGCAAACCTTCCTGTCCAGTCCATGAGGAATGCATTCCCCATGGATCCCTGTTGACTGTATCTTGACGCGAAGTGAGTGCACTTTGAGTTGCTTTGAGTCGCGAACAAATCTAATGTGGGAGTGCCCCACCTTCGGAACAGAATGCGAACCTGAGTGTCGTGAAGTTCCCACTGGTGTGTCGCATTGGGAGTGCGGCTCAGGGCGTCCGCCCGAGTGTTGAGGACTCCCTGTATATGCTGGACTTGGATTGAGATTTGGTTGGTTATGAGCCATTTCCAGATCTTTTGCGCCAGTGTCGACAGCTGTTTGGATCTCGTCCCGCCCTGTTTCAGCAGGTAAAACATGGTCGTGGTGCTGTCTGTTTGGATAAGTACTGACGACTGACGTATTCTGGGTAGGAATGCTTGAAGCCCTAGGAAGACTGCCTTGAGCTCCAACATGTTTATGTGAAGCTGAGCTTCCCATTCTGACCAAAGACCCTGAATTTCCAGCTCTTGAAGATGCGCGCCCCATCCTTTCAGCGAAGCGTCCGTCGTCATCACGAAGTCGTGATCCCGATGAATGAAGCTCAGTCCCTGGTTTAGGTTTTTTAGGATCTTCCACCATGACATGGCCACCTTCATACTGGTCGTGATGGTAATGCGATCCTCGAAGGTTCCACTGGCCTGCACCCACTGCTTGTCGAGTTGTTCCTGCAAAGGTCTCATTCTCAGACGACAGTTTGGTACCAACGGGATGCAGGATGACATCATCCCCAACATGGACTTGTAAATCCTCACGGAAGTGGACTTTTTTGCTTGAAGAGAAGTCGTCAGCCCCCTGATCTTTCTCATCCGATCTTTGGAAGGGTAGGCTTTTCCCTCTCTGGTGCATATCCATGCCCCTAGGAACTGGATGCCCTGGGCCGGAGTCAGCGAGGACTTCTCGAAGTTTGTTCTCAGACCTAATCGCTGAAACAACCGGATGCAGCTCTGTAGAGCTTCTGCTGTGTCCCTGAAAGATGGACCTGTCACCAGCCAGTCGTCCAGGTATGGGTAAATGTAATACCCTTGCAGTCTTAAGTGGGCCGCCACCGGGGCCATGCATTTGGTGAATACCCTCGGGGCTGATCTGAGTCCGAATGGCAGGACTCTGAACTGGAAGTGGCGACTCTCCACAACAAACCTCAAATACTTCCTGTGCTTCCGATGGATGGGAATATGGAAGTACGCATCCATGAGATCCAAAGACGCTAAGTAGTCTTTGTCCTTTAACATGAGTAAGATCTCTTGCAACGACAACATTCTGAAGGGTATCTTTTTTATGTAATGATTGAGATCCCTCAGGTCCAATACCTGTCTCCATTTCTGGGCCTGTTTCTTTTTGATGAGGAAGAAATGTGAATAGAAGCCTCTCCCTCTGAGATGCTGTGGTACTTCCTCTATGGCTCCCTTTTGCAGAAGCGAGAGAACTTCCATCTGCATTTCTGTGCGATGATGGTTGAGCCTGAGTACTGGAGGGTGGTCCGGTGGTATCTCCACAAATTCCAGTGTGTGGCCCCTGCTGATGACATCCAGGACCCATTTGTCCGATGTTATGGATATCCAGTTGGTGTAGTATTGAGACAGATAGTGGTCGTTGTCCGGGATCTGTAGTGTGGGGAGCGCCTGCCTGAAATCATTGACGTCTATTAGACTGCTGATTTTTCCCCCTGGCGTTGGATTTACCTCTGGACTGTTGTTGGTAAGAGGAGTTAGAGGATCTGTACTGGTTGTTGGTGTTAAACTGACGATATCCCTGCTGACTGTACGGTTGATATTGGTTGGATTGGAAAGAGGATCGTTGATTAAATTGTCCTCTTGCACCCCTCTTCCGAAAGGACTGAAACCTTCCCTGCTGAAGAGATCCCAGCGCTCTAGCTGTATCAGTGTCTGACTTTATGCCTTGCAATGCCTCATCGATATGTTTCCCAAACAGGTTCTCACCATCGAAGGGCATATCGACAATCTTCGCCTGCACTTCTGGTCGAAAAGAAGTCGCCTTGAGCCAGCCCTGTCTGCGAAGCGAGACAGCCCCGGCCATTTGTCTGAAGCCTAAAGACGAAACATCCATGGCGATGTCGATAGACTCAGCTGCTGATTTTGCTCCTTCTTTGAGAAGGGCTGCCGCTTCCTCTTTTCGATCCTCTGGAAGCGCCGACAAGATGGGAGCCAGATCTGACCATATCTGCCTGTTGTAACGGCCGAGCAGAGCCATCGCATTTGCCGCTTTAATGGTAGAGGCTGCCATGACCGCAAACCTCTTACCTGCTCCATCCATTCTCCTCCCTTCCTTGTCTGGTGGCACCAGTGAAGTAGCCACCGGATTTTTAGAGCTTCTTTGCGCCGCCTGTGTCACAACCGATTCCGGCCTGGGATGACCAATGAGGCAGGCTGCCGTAGATTCTGGAGCTCTGTATTTCTTTTCAATTCGTGGAACCGAAACCGCTATAGAAGCTGGTGTTTTTAAAATCTTGAGGCCCTCCTCCCATAAATGCGGGATAATAGGTATTGAGCGAAGTGACTTCTTATTATCGTCCTTGAAATCGTACAAGAAACAATCCGTTTCTTGTACGTCCACATCCAGACTGAATCTCTTGGCCGCCCTTTCCATGATATCATGGAAGCCTCCGATATCCTGAGGAGGGGAGGTAGATTTGAGTGGTTCAGGTGATGCAGCTGAAGGCAAAACGTATTCGTCCCATTCCTTCCCCGAGACATCATGAACTAGCTCTCCGTCTTCGGGCTCTTCATCGTCATCAGAGTCCGTTAGGTCGTCCCTAATAGTAACCACCTGCGGAGATTGAACTCCTTGATCTTGAGGGGCAGGTGCTTGTTTAGGTGCTTGCGTGGGAGGCGTATGCGTAACTGGTTGCGATGAGTTCGCCTCAGGGAAGCGACGATAGTAGTCGTTTAGCATCAATCTAAGGTCAGACACAAGGGTGAGGGGTATAGAAACTGTCTCTTGACGTTCTTCCTCCCGTGAGTCCTCGTGCTGCTCTTCTTCATCTTCATAGTCGCCAGATTCCTGGAATGATTCATATCTGGCAGATTGTGGCCTGTCCTTGAAGGAAAAGGTTTCCTCCTCATCCGTATCCTGGCTTTTTATCTGAAGCTGAGAGGGGCTATAGGCAGCACCTGAGGACTCCTCTCCCTCCGAATCCTGTTCCAACAACGATGATGGCGGCAATGGAGAAATCTTTGTCCAAGAGGTGAACTCCGCGGACTTACTGATGGTAGCCGAACCTCTTGTCGACTGAAAAGAGCGTATGGAGATCATGGTCTTTGATTGAGGAGAACTGTAAGCTTTAGCCGTTGAAAGTAAGATTTTCGTCGACGGAACCACCGTCGACGGGATCATCGTCGACGGGACCATCGTCGACGGGACCATCGTCGACGGAACCATCGTCGACGGAACCACCGTCGACGGGACCATCGTCGACGGGACCTTCGTCGACGAGACCTTCGTCGACGGACCCTTCGTCGACGGACCCTTCGTCGACGGACCCTTCGTCGACGGACCCTTCGTCGACGGGACGGTCGTCGACGGAACCTTCGTCGACGGGACCTTCGTCGACGGTATCTTCGTCGACGGTACCTTCGTCGACGGGACCCCCGTCGACATTCGTGACATCGAACCTGCCGTCGACGGAGTCGTCGTCGTCGTCGGGCCTGACAGAGACATCTTACTCATCGATGTCGTTGCCGTAGACGTCGTGGTCGTCGACGCAGCCTTAGAAGAAGCTGAAGACGACGGAACCGAAGTTTTCACCACAGACTTAGGAGCAGAAACCATCGAACTGGTAGAAGGTGCAGATCCAGGTCCTTTAAGACTTGACTGCTTCTCCAGAGGAGTAATAGGAAGAGATGATGTCGATTTTTCTCCAGATTTACTCCTTTTCGACTCCACTTTCCCCACAGAAACAGAGGCCTTTCTTTTCTTGGGAGTGGAGTGAGAAGATTCTTCCTCAGAATCTGTGCCTGATGTGGCCTTCTTCTTCTGAAGCCATAACAGTAATCTTGCCTCTCTGTCACGCTTAGTTTTGTCAGAAAATTTTCTACAAAGCTTACAGGCCTTCACCAGGTGTTTAGGGTAGAGGCAATAAAGGCAGTCCTCATGTGGGTCCTCAGAGAAGAGTCTAGCCTTCCCACAGGATCTGCATGGCCTGAACAGCCTCTTCTTAGAGCTTTCAGCCATTATAAGCAAAAAAACTACACACAATACCTCAAGGTAGAAGGCAGGAAACCAGATTCCCAAAGGGTCAAAAGTTCACACAGGAACAGATGAAAACTGAGCAGAGCTCAGGGAGACTCCTTTCTCACACGAAGGCGGTTGGAAATCTGAGGCAGGAAGCTGCTGCTGGGGAGTGTGAGGGCAGGGCAGCAATTCTGATTGGCTAGCTTTTGGACCAAAACAAAGAAATGGTCTGGTTACCAAATAATACAGCCCCTATGGGGATTTTCTATGCAGTTTTTCTTCTCTATGATACTGCTTGGTCATTCTGTTACCGTGAGACTCCCACCATGACGACGGGGAAGATACAAGCATGTGAATCTATGAAAGATGTAATACTGGAGAACAAGAATTCATCAATGAAGGACATGAGGTGTGAAATCCCACGATGTGGTCACTAAGTGTCAGGAGAATGTCATCACTGTATAGCATTATTTTGCTCTGGCTGTGGCTCTAGAGCCAGCAAAAAGAGAAGCGAGGGCACCTTTGTCTCATTTCCCGGCGTATCTGAAATGTGTTTGACTTGAGTCTTCCACAATCTAACTGGACAGTTGGTTCTCTATAGAGCCAGCATAGTTTGCCAATAAAGTCTTGGCCCATTTTTTCGAGTGTTTGCAATTAGTAGCCCCATTCTACCCTATCATACACTTTTTCAGCATATAATGATGGCATTATTTTACTCTTAATAGCCCTCTTCACGACCAAGAGTATGGTGGAAAATACATATAATATGTGTGGAGGAGCGGCTTACTTAGGATTTATATATTGGGATTGGCACTACTTTTTTCAGCTGATTTGCTAGCCCTTTGGCCAGGATTTTTTATATTTGTGTGAAATGGTATGAGCAGTATGCTGAGTTTTTACCCTGCTTCACAATCAGATTGATGATTGCCTTGTTACATTCTACCCTCAGTTCACCCACCTATTCTGCTTCCTTAAAGATTTGAAAGATTAGTGGCACCATGAGTATCTTATTTTGCTATAGTGTAAACCTCCTCTCCAGGGGACATATTGTATGGCAGGTCCGTAACAGCTCAGTAATTTCCTCGTCTGGTATGTCCTCTATTAGTAGTCGTTGAATGTTATTGGAAAGAGTGAGTATGTGGAACTTTTTCCAGGAACCTTATATCACCAAGGGTACACTTGGGGCTTTCAGGACTATACAAGTCCCTTAGAACTGAGCATACATGTCAGCTATTACAACTGGATATTTCACTGGGCATTCTTGCTGGATTCTAATGGCGGAAATAGCTTGGAAGGCTTCCATCTGGAACAGTGGTGTTGCCAGCGATCTGCCTGCTAATTCGCCATGTTCGTAATGTCTCTACACTTTAGGCGAAGCAAGGCATATTCTGCCTGATGGGTAAAATACGTGTTTAAGTCAAATGTACTCTTTTCTAAGCATCGGAAGATTTGCAATATAGGATTATGATCATATTGCCCATTCAGGGTGTATATTTTCATCTGCAACTTTTTTTGGTTCCCCTGCAATTTCTTCCTCTCCGTTTTGGAGTCTTATCATCAGCAAACCCTGCATTGAAGACTTATGGGTCACTGCTTGGGATTGAGATGATGGGACGTAAGTATTCCCTCAACTCTTTTATCTCGGCTGGCAGCTTATATCTGTTCACATTCATCTATTGTTGTGTGAAGGCAGGGAAAAATGTCCAAGGTCAAGTTCTATTAGTATTGAGGCATGGTCTGGGAATCCTCCCTCTTGATTGTAGATCTCGTAGCACTGGTAATACAGGGTGGTTGGGTTAGGAAGAAAACTCTATTCATGAACCTGAACCATGTGCACATGAAATTAATGTTTACTCGCTGTTCCATTGTTACTGCTTTTTGGTTATTGTTTTCCCTTTATCCTCCCCGCTCCCCTCCTTTTCTGCCTTTCTCTTTTTTTGTGCTCGGTCAAAATCTGATAATAAAAATAAGTCCCAGTGCTTAAAAATGGCTGCAACAGCCTGCTCAAATTAAGCACTGATGATCTGTCATTTTGTTTAAATGTGCACTATTAAGATTAAACATGTTATATACAAATCAGGAGACAGTACTGTAAAATGTTTTAGTTTGCACTCTATTGATGATTAACATCATCTGTGTTCTTCAGGGTTTACCCTTATTCACTGCGTAAATGATGGATTCAGCCGAGTTCCGAAAGAGGGGGAAGGAAATGGTGGATTACATGGCGGATTACCTGGAGGACATTGAAAAGAGGCAGGTGTATCCTGGAGTGAATCCAGGGTATCTGAGACCCATGATTCCTGCATCCGCCCCCGAGGACCCTGAGACATTCGAAGATGTCATGAAAGATGTTGAGAGGGTTATTATGCCTGGAGTAAGTAGACACGTTTTTAAAATATGTACATTAAGATGTTGGTTACTTCAGGCTTTATTCTCTTTTGAAGGTTTTTCATGTCAAGTTTGAAAGTGCCACAGGATAAAGAAGGTGGCTTATCCATGCAGACTTTTATGTGGGATAGAAAGGCAGGAAACCCATAATATTGGGGACCACAGTTTTATTTAAATTCCCCATAGGGCCTCATTCCCAGGGGCCCAGTAACCACTATGGGGTCAGTAACAGGATGTATTAGACTATAGAGATTACCAGATTCACAATAACTATGAGGATCAGAAGAATTCCCCCACAATCCCCTACTAGAATTACTGTTGTCCAGGTATTGTTAACTAGGGGTGAGGTGAGAAATCTGAGCCAGAAAAATGCACAGTTTGAATTGGCCATAGGGCGACAAGCGATGAAGTACCCAAGTCATAAATTCTTTAAACAACCATACACATGCGTTTAGAAATCAAATGGTAATTGACTGAATGCGAATGTCAAAACGGACCCACAAATATCAAAGAGCTCTGATCATACAAGCAGGATACCCACAAGTACATTAGTCAGAATGTCACAGTTTTAAGGAGAAACAAGTGCAAGCTCAGGATGTGTCTGAAACATACCACTTGCCAACTTCCATAGGACTTGGAGGAAAAGATAAAATTAACAATTGTGTGGTTTTGCAGAAATTAAGCGCCAGATGTATCAAGATTCCGTTTTGCAAATCCTAAATAGCGATTTTTTGCGAATCGCTATTTAGAATTCGAAAAACGGTATGTATGTACAAAATTGCAATTTTTTTGCGATTCCTTATTATTCTTTATTTGCGAATTCGCATTTTGCGAATTCGCAAATAAGGAATAATTTCCAATGCATTCCTATGGGCCAGGAGGCACATATGAATGATAGTGCAATACACCCTGCTGCACCCCTGAAATCTTCATGTGTGTGCATGTGGCACACATACATGCCCTATGGGCATGTATGTGTGTCACATGCCACCCTCACAAATGCCAAATAGGGCATTTTAAAAAGAAATCGCAAATTACCACCAAGTACAAGTTGGTGGTAATTTGCGATTCCTTAACTTAAAATTGCAATTTCAAAATGTGTAATACATATCATTTAATGAATCGCAAATAATTGCGATTCCTTAAATTGTAATTTTTTCATACATCTGAAAAAATGCAAAACGGCCGTTTGCGAGTCGCAACCTTTGCGAGTCGCAAAAGCCTTGATACATCTGGCCCTAAGTGTGTTAAAGGATAACGTTTTGGCACTATCTCTGCTTGTTTAAAAACCATCTGCAGGTGAATGTATGTGATGCCCTGTATCTCTGGGAGCATTTATAAAATAATTTTTACATCTGATTAATGAATAATGTGCACTGTATGCTTCGGTTATAGGAACAGCAAAATTAAGTCTGAATCCTACTATACCGTAGTTTTAAATAGCGCTGAGTGATGCAGTTTTGTCAATTTGTAATGCTTTAAATAACAAGTATTGCTAGTACCCAACTCATTGGTGTTGCATTTTTTGAATTTGGAAGGATGACTGACTGAGGTAGGACTGAGTTAGCCAGATACTATTCAGATATGTGATTGCAACATGCACGGTCAAGCCAACATCAGATTGCGAATCCACTGAACTAATTTAGATGTTTCTTTGAAAGACAGGGGGGCAGATGTATCAAGATTCCGATTTGCGAATTCTAAATAGCGATTTTTTGCAAATCGCTAATTAGAATTCGCAAAATGGAATGTATGTAAAAAATCGCTATTTTTTAGCGATTCCTTAATATTCTTTATTTGCGAATTTGCATTTTGCGAATTCGCAAATAAGGAATAATTTCCAATGCATTCCTATGGGCCGGGAGGCCCATAGGAATGATAGTGCAATAATTCTCAAATTGCGAATTCGCAATTTGCTAATCGCAATTTGAGAATTATTTCAAGGGTGCAGGGGTGTCTCAAAGACACCCTGCTGCACCCCTGAAATTTACATGTGTGTTCATGTGGCACACATACATGCCCTATGGGCATGTATGTGTGTCACATGCCACCATCACAAATGCCACCCTCACAAATGCCAAATAGGGCATTTTTAAAAGAAATCGCAAATTACCACCAACTACAAGTTGGTGGTAATTTGTGATTTCTTAACTCAAATTTGCAATTTCGAAAATTTACATACATATCATTTAAGGAATCGCTAAATTTGCGATTCCTTAAATGCTTCAGCAAAATAAGGAATCGCAAATTATTGCAATTCCTTATTTCGCGATTTTTTGATGCATATGAAAAAATGCTAAAATGCCTTTGGCGAGTCTTAAAGGCTGAAATTCTGCAAATTTCGGCCTTTGGGAGTCGTAAAAAGGCTTGAACATCTGCCCCAGGGTCTTTTCTTTCATTCCACTGGAGTGATATACTGCAGCTCACTTTGGACATCCCACGCCTCGTCTCCTAAAGTGTGTGTAGTTATTGACAAAGAGCCGCAGAGACTCTATGTATAATAATATCTTTATAGATGTGATGAAGGGTTGTAAATGTCATCCGTATTCCTTTCAAGTCATAGACAACTGGTGCAGTGTTGCACCTTGTTTCACACCAAATATGGACCAAAAGCAAAGGGACAGATTCCACGCAACGCAGCAAAGCAGCTTTCTGAGTGGGAGAGAACACAAATGTGCCATTTCTACTAAGATATGGTGCTCTTCTGCACCATGGTGCACGGATGTCTGGGTTACAGGCAGGATTATTTTTGTGCAGGGATACTTTCATGTACAAAAACAGTCCTTAGAGGCATATTCCCGCAGCACAAATCAAAAGAAGATAACAAGGAGAAATAGAGATATTTCTCCTTATTATGCCCCTGTCATGAAGGCACATTATTTTTGCACAAAGCTAAGTTTACATGTCTTTGTAAATCTGGCCTTGGGTCAAAATACATGGGGTGGATGCAGGAGAATGCCCATGCTTCACCCATGTAACGCGTACCCCATGCAAATTATGGCAAGATAGCACAATGTTCTGTGTTGCATTTCTTTTAATTTACTAAGCCACGCTATAGTAAATGCCCCAAAAAAATTTTGCATTGGTCTGAGTCACAAGAGTGGCGCAACCTCATCAGAAATTCATAGTACATCTAAGCCAAAATGTATACTTACTACCTGGGGCCATATTACGTATGTGGCACATTTTCCTTGTTAGCGTTGGGCGCACGTTTCATAAGGTAAGCCCAGCTCTAACCAGGAAAATGCACCACATTACATTATAGTGAATGCACTTCCTCCATGGCAGCCGCGAGCATGCGCTGCCCTAGGGGCAGTGCATTCAGGTGAAAAACAGAGCTGCTGCTTTGAAGCCATTCCGTGTTTCACTGTGCAGGCAGCAACTAGAGATCCCCTTGCAGGCGGGTGCAGTGAGTGACTGCACCTGCCTGCAAGGGAATGGCTCGTGGGTCAATGGGACTACTTTTCAGCCCCAAACTGCTGCCATCAGGGGGCGCACTGACAGTGAGCCTCCTGACAGCTACTTTGCCTCTGCGCCCCATCTGTAATACGGCACAGGTTCAATTGCAGAGGGATCCGCTCACTTGCATGAGGCCACACCCCATGCAAATGAGGAAACGCCCTCTGATGATTGCACTAGCGCTTTATGTGCACCAGTGCTATCAGTATTACAGAAGTGGACACCCAAGCATCTGGGACCCCTTCTCTAATACCAAAGTGCCCCAGGGACATGCAAAGGGGGTGCAAATGCCCATTGTACCCCCTCCCTACTCAGGTAATAATGCCCCTGTTGCAAATGTTCTTGTTTGTAAAGGTCAATCAGTGAAAATATAATTTCTGCAATTGTTGGTTTGTGCAAATGATAAAGAAAACTTGCACTGATACCAGCCAAAAACAATCAACAAAAGTGCGATCTTAGTAATATGATCCTAAGACTGATAATTGGTGAAGTATTAAAAAGGGCAACAGTGGAAAAAACGAAATCTGCAACTCCTGCAGTATACCAGCACAGAAAAATGAGGTGTTGTCATGTGGTACGGTTATTGCAGTGAGCCATTGCTTTTAATGGAATAACAGTAAAAGTGCAGCAAGCGTAGACAGAACCCATTGGTCTGGCCTTGTTAATCAGATGCTCATAGTTTTTATTTTTAATGAAAGTAGATGCCACAAACTAAAAAAACAATGTTTTAAAGATTCATCCCTTTGTCTAAATGTTGTCGCCATATTCTTGCCATACAAATGTAATTTAAACAGAAATGAACAATCACAGAGATTCTTAATAGAACAGTTTGGGTGTTTCCCAGCAGGCATTTGTACTTAAGACAGAAATAGAAATCATTTAAGCTTTAATGCACATTACAGGAAAATATGATTCTTCTTGGCGAAAAAAAAAAATCACAGTTGGCTTTGAATTACTGCAACCGGAATAAATTGAATTAACACAAAAGTATCAATAACATTGTAAAAAAGCATAAAGAGAAGAAGAAAAAAACACACTGGCACAGTAATGTACTGGGTACCATCCCTAGCACTGAAGAGCACTTTTCATTTTTAGGGGGATAGCGCTAATCTAATCTGACAAAGTACCAACTGTTGCAATGCAAGAAAGCCAATAGCTAAAGTGGGCTGAGCCATTGCCCATGATGTATGCATTGTTGGGTGGATCCAAAATATGAATGACAGGGCAACAGATCAATGGATTAACAAGGATGACCCAAAGCCCCTCTATGTAGGTACATATGTATGCTTTTTTTGGGATATGGACCAGCACTAAAAAAGAGAATGTTAATTATCTGCTTTGAGAGGGCCCAGAGGTCTATGAGGAGAACCATGACATCTTCAGATAAATGAGTGCATATGAAATGTACTGCCAGAGACTTTAGGAGCAGTGGTGGGCCTGTAGCAGCCCTAACTGACCCCATGTATCTGCTGCTGCAAGAGACAGCCACAAGCTTTTATAAATACATGGGTCCCTGCACTCCCAGATGCTTCTCTGGTAGAATATGGTCCAGAAGATAGATCAATATATGATCTTCTGTATGGAATAGGCTGCTAAAGGAATCAACAGACTCAACCCTATTTTCATGAAAGGAAGATCAAGATTTCTGAAGCACTTCAGACCAATTTCCAGCTGGATGGGAAACAAAAGTAGAGATATATACAATCAAGGCATTCCATACAATCAAGACTTCCCTTCCCCCCTGAAATCTTACCTCAATTGCCGATTTTACTTTATCTTCTCAGGTGGTGCATCTAAAGGGTGACTTTATCTGGCTGATACCGCACTCTAATGGAGGAACTCCTGTCTAAACACTTATGGTTTTCCTTGAGGGAATACTAGCAGACAACTCTAGGAAAAACCTTGTAAGGAAGAAGACTTGGATATGCTGATGGAGACATATGGTAGAGGGCTCAGAGAAGCAAAGCTGACATTCAGTTAATTCAAGCTGGTATATAACTGGCACTGATCCAGAAAAGGGAGAGACTTGCAAACTTCTCCCAATCCTCCGATTGATGGAGATGTGGAGATCCTGGAGGGGATATGTTGTATTTGTTCTTGTTAGGCATGGGCGGAAAATCCGTTCCGCTCGCGGATTTTGCGGATTTTCGGGAAATCCGCAATCCGCGAGATTTGCGAATCTCCCGCAAAATCCGCAAATCCGCGAGCAGCGGATTTTGCTCGCACTGTTCGCGTGAGTTCGCGTGAGTTCGCGCCCCGCGAATAAGTGCAAAATTGCAGAAATACGATTTTAGCAAAACTGAAAGTAACTACTTACCAGGTTCAAAAGTTCAGGCTCATCATTAGTAGCCATTTCCTGTAGTGCTTCCTGAGGGGCCCCTCCAGAGTTCAGTTGCCAGTTGAAACTATTATGTGACCCTGCTCTGAACCTCAGAATAGTTACACATATGCCACAAAGGTCCTGAATTACAGCTAAGGGAGACAAGCAGGAGCCAGGCTGGAAGTTAAAATCCATTAATCAGCCCCTAATTCATTATTGTCAGTTGGGGCAGGGCAGGTGTTGTAACTAATTTTGCAACAATGAAAGCACTTAGCAAGTGCAAAAGATCACTAATCAGGGCGCACTAAGGAAGCAGGTGCCAGCTAAAAAAATATTCTGTGACACATTAATCAGCCCCAAATTAATTCAGGTCACTTGAGGCAGGGAAGGTGTGCTTTGCTTTGCCGAAAATAATGTACACTGGACAACCAGAGGGTGTGGTGATGAAACAGAGGGTGGCATGGGTGGGCCAGAGGGTGGCATGAGTAGTCAGAGAGTGGCAGTGGTGACAGAGAGTGGCAGTGATGAAGAAGAGTGTCCCAAACAGGCTGGACACGTAGAAACAACAAGTTCGCGAAACTTGCGACCCGACAGGTAAGTTCGCAATTTGCGAAAGTGTACAAAACCCTCGCGAACTGGCAGAAACACGGGCGAACACAAAAAAATAAAAATCCGCAAATTCGCGGGAATTCGCGGATTTTGCGGATTGCGAATCCGCAAATCCGCAAAATTCGCGGACGCGAGATCCGCAAAATTCGCTCATGCTTAGTTCTTGTATGAGGAGGTCAACACTATGAATACCTCAAATGATGTCCTACTCAACTTTTATCTTGCATAGGTCATTTACACACTGACATTGACCTCCTAAATGTGTCCATCAGCATAGAAAGAGGTGGACAGACACAGCATTGGCTGTGATACAAATGTGTATTCTGAGTTGTTGGGGACAAGCCAGTCCCCACCCACACTGATATGACTTGGCTCTATGGCAGGGCAACAACAGCACTACATGAAAAAATAATTTAGCATTTAACTGATCAGTCTCAGATATATGAAGCTATGTCAACTCCCTTTTTATCATCCTAATCTTAGAGCATAAACTGCTCCGTTAGTCTTAATATGGTGCTTGCTATATATTAGGATTTGTGAACTGGAACATGTACAGTACCTACTCCTATATACACCACTAACATAATGCACACTAACTCCATAACTGGCTGTTTAGTGGACCTTGCTTTAGCTGACTTCTCTATATTAGGTAATAAATTACCATAGTTTTTAAAATTATGTTTGTATTTTCAATATTACTGCCTGGAGTGTGCACTTTTATACGGCGTCCATATTTCTTTCCTCCCCTTCTCCCCTTTTTTCATTTTACTTGTTCTTCTGTAATGGAAAGTAAACATGCATCATTGCAATAAACCGAATAATGATAAATATAACAACAACAAAAGAAAAAACTTTACATATAGTTGGAGATGACTCGTCCCAAAGGCCCAAAATGGTGGGCAATGACTTCACTTTGGAATTGACCGATACATGAAGTCATGTTTCCCTCCACCTCTGTGGACAGTGTCCCGTTTCCCAGCTGCTGACTGTGGGAGATAGAACGAGGCCCATGGTTAGAGGGTTGGATGAACATAGGCACAGACGAGAAGCCCTGGGTAAACAGTGACACTGGCACATAGAGAAATTGCAGCAAAGGGAAGATGGGAAGTCTTCAGCAGTGGTAGGCGGAGAGGGAGGTGGGTTGGCAACACAATGTGGGCAGGGAGGCTGTAGGGGGGCACAATGTTCAAATCCAATGAGGGAGCACATAGATAAGGAAATGGGGGGCACAAAACAAAGGAAATGCACTAGGGTGTTCCCTAGTGCACCATTAGTACGTACATGGTAATTCATGGAGGAATAGGGAAATTAGCAGATGAACTCTATGGGAAGATTGTAAAAAGACTGCTGTTGGAGGACAACGACAAGCAGTAGGCTGATTCAAACACATAATGCAGACTCTTCAAGTTCAGCTAGTACCGCTCAAAAGTTCCAAAACAAACACCCCCGTTTCCCAGTCCTTTTTCATACTGCGGAACTTCAGGTTGTGCATGTCCAGAGCATTTATCTACTGGAAACCTTCATTGCACATACTCAAAAATGTGTTCTAGAAGCATATCGTCAGTTCATCGTGCCACAGGGCTATGGGATCCTGCAACTTAATTGAGAAGTACTAGGACTGGTCTCGGCCAGGGACCACTGCACAAACAAAGAGATTAAACACTCTCTCCCCCCCCCCCCCTTAGTGTGGGAACGCGAATCCTAGTGACTGTCGACCCCAAATCCGACACCAAAAACTATTCTCTGACTTAGGATCTGTAAACACCCCAAAGAATTGTACTCTACTGCATACTTGTTAGAATATGAACCCTGCGTCACTATTTGCAACAAAACCGCACCTCTCCCAAGGATAAACGTGATAATTTAGATGGTATGGCACATGCTCTCTGTACGGGACAAGAGTCGCAAGTGTCATATCACACATTTGCCTGCATTGCCATAGTCTTCATTCACTCCCTACTGCTGCTAACAGCTGCCAAGACTTCTTCTTGTACTAGCCTGCTGACAGCTAGTGTGCTTTGCAGGCATATGCACAAAGGACAATAGAGTTTAGTGGATGAACTTCAAACTTCAATGGCCAAAACAATAAAGTTAAACATTACATAATTACACCCAGAAAAGGTTAAGCACTGCAGAGCAAACACTGACATCATTAGTAGTGATTGAACACCGCTTCAAACCTGCTCAAAAACGGGGGCAAACTAAGAAACTAGGGGCCAGATGTGCAAAGCTAATTTGAGGTCGCAAATGGCCTGATTCTCGGAATCGGGCTGTTTGCGAATGCAAAGCACCATTTCAAAATGTACCTAGGCTCAATATGCGATAGAAGATGGCCGGAATGTGGGGTTAGCCAGTAACCCTGTGTTAGCCAATGTGGTTCATAGCACTTCCTCCGCAAATGAAAACTTGGAAGTGTTGCTGTTAAGACATATATAAAAAACATATACTACTTGATAATATACCCATGGTAGATCCACTTGGGCCCAAAAGAACATGCACTTTAGAATGACCTTGCAGAGCTAGGGAGAACAGAAAGAAAGTAGTGCCTAATATGTGTGTGGACTCAGTTTTCACCAAGTAGAAAAAGTCAAGTAAATAAAAGATTTGTCAGCAAGTCATATGATTATTTTTGATAGGTTCTAAATAGGCTCTGTGTCACACATTGCTCAGTCTTTGTTACTCACTACATTTGTTTAAATAGAATAACAAAGTATAATAGGAATGGTTATTACAAAACACATTTTTTAGACAAAATATTGGCGAAAAAAAAATGTGTGGGCAAAATATTGTGTCAAGAATATCTGCAACAAAAATATGAATGTAAGTTCCTACAGGTAAGCAAAGATTTACTATAAATGTGCCTTTGACTATATGTACATCTTAGTGGTATATAGATATGGAGTTAAGAATTGTAAATCTATATTTACTTATTACGTTCTTAATATTTGTGTCCTCAATATTTTTGACACATTATTATGTCCATACAATATTTTTATTTGCGATTTTCTATCTGTGATCCAGACTATCACAGGGGAAACATTAAAAGACTAACTTTGCTTCTAAAATGGCATTGCTCTAAAGTCTAAACTACAATTCTAAATAACTTTAAGAAATGTGTCTATTAGTTAAAGGGGGTGATGTCTGACCTTAAACAATAATCACAGTCCCTGTCAAGGTGAAGAAGTAAAGTGCCTAAATGAACCTTATCTCAACGCCCGATTGCTATGGCACAGAACAGACAGGTAATGTGTAGAATATTTTTATGCAGTACCAAAACAGTATTAATGCCAAAAAACAAAACAAAAAAAATCCCAAAAGAATTTTCAAAAATAGATTAAATTCTAATAATTAAAATAACACCAAAATAACAATAACCCAGGAGGAATACACTTTTACACCAGCCAAGGGTTCAGGACCTTGAAGACAGCTGTTGGGGGTTAAGACTCCCTCCAGCAGAGGTCAGCAGCAGAATCCAATGCAGGTCCAATTGGAATTGGTCAGCTGGGCAGAAGTGGAAACAGCCTCTTGAAGTTTATTGTGTCCCTGTGGCTTGAACCGATGGTCAGTCTTATGACCCTCGGAGTCCACTTCTTTGTCCTGGGTACAAGAGGTAAAAGAGATTCATCCTTCTAGGTGCTTCTCAGGTAACAGACAGTAGGCCCAGCCCTCTTCTGCTCTTCCACAGGCCCAGAAACTTTACTGAAAAGAGTACTTTGGGTGAAACATGGACGGCTGTCACCCGCCTGTGGGTGTGAGTGACTCCTGGCACATCCCTAACAAATAGTGTTTGTTAGGCCTGTCATAATTAGGGTGGTCTTCCCCCAACATTTTGCCTACTTCCCTCCACTTTTTGCTGTATCTTTTTGTTTGCTTTAGGACTCTTAGGGTGGTCTTCCCCCAACTTTTTGCCTACTTCCCTCCACTTTTAGCTGTATCTTTGTGTTGGCTTTAGGACCCTTAGCACTTTACCGCTGCTAATCAGTGCTAAAGTGAATGCGTTTATCCTAAAACCTCGTAACATTGGTGTATGCTTGATTGGCATATCAAATTTACCTAGACGTCCCTTGTAAAGTGGAATACCATATACCCAGGGCCTGTAATCTAATTGCTACAACTGGGCCTGCAGCACTGGTTGTGTAAGTCACTCAAGTAGCCTTTTAAAATTGTTTCAGGCCTGCCACTTCAGGGCTTATGTCTGCAGTTTACTGCCACTTTGACTTTGCATTTAAAACCACTTGTCAAGCCTTAAACTCCCCTTTTATTATACATACGTCACCTCTAAGGTAGGCCCTAAGTGACCCTCAGGACAGGGTGTTATGTAACTGAAAGACAGGACATGGACATGCACTTTTAAGGTTTACATGTCCTGGCAGTGACAAACAGCTAATTACATGTTTCCCTGCTGTGAGGCCTTCTCCTCTCATACGCTAGCATTGGGGAGTCCTTAAAACACTTTTTAAGTTGTACTTCCTGATGAGAAAGGAGTAGTTACATCATGTTTCATATCTTTTGAGTGGTGGTGTTAAATTCACTTCAGAGGTAAAGCTGGATGTGACATTACTTTTTCATAAATACGACTTTTATAAAGTGGACATTTCTCTTCTCTTAACTTTACTCTGTGTGCCTGCAGCCTGTCTTCAATACACTTCTGGGCTGGGTGACAGCTATAATTTGTGCATTCTCTCTAGACAGCCACAAATGCAGATGATAGCCTTCCTGGGCAGGAAGGGGGCAGGGTAGCTCACACTTACATATTAATAAGCTGTGTCCTCTCCTCACACAAAGGGCTGAGTACCCCCCTCAGAGAGCCTAGCAGACAGGACTGGGTTGAAAGAGATCCCTATGCCCTTCAGAGAACTCCTTTGAAGTCACCCCCTACATAAGTCTTTTTTGGGGGTAAGTACTAGGGCTCTGACCCTACTTTACCAAATCAGTACACTACTTGATCTGGGACGAACTCTGCTGGAGTAAAGGCTGCTTTGCTGTAAGGATGCCACTTTGCTGTGACTTCTCTGCTTTGCTGAGTTGCCCTGCTGCCTTCTGATCTTTGCCCTGCTGAGGACCAGGACTGGAACCATCTCACTTGAACCTTGAGTGACTCCAATGGCTTGCTGGCTTGCCTCCTGTTTTCTCAAGTCTCAGGGACACAAAAGAGTTCATGCAATCCTGCTGGAGCTGCTGGACCCTGCCATCTGTGACTCCTACCCTTGCCTGAATGGACCCCTCCAGTCCTGGGCCTTCGAAATTTGTTCTTCAACTGATTTCTGCAAAACTGACGCATTGCCTTGACTGGGTGAGAATTTCCGCCTCATCGTCCTTCGATGCCGATGCAGGGACTGTTAGATGATGAAGAATCCACATCCTGCGCGGCTCGACAACAAAGCTTGGTGTGATTTGATGAAAATGCATTGCATTCCCTTCAAAAGAGCTCAATGATGTCATACAGAAAACGTCTGAAAACCTATCTGTTTTCCCTCTAACTCCCTCTCCTGGCCTTGACCCTCTTCTCCACAGCGCGGGGACACGCCGGGATGGCGTAACCATGCACTTTACAAGCCCCTTTATTATTATTATTATTATTATTACAAAAGTGTAAAATCAACCAAACTTCTACTCATTAACTGGAAGAAAAATATTATTTCAAAAGTGTACGATAAATTTAGCTTTTACTTTTACATGCTGAAGAGATAGCCAATGTAAGACTTAAGGCCTGATTTGAATTTCGGTGGCCAGGTTACTCCATCTTAATGGTGATGGGTATCTATCTGCCGAAATCTAAATTCCATTGTTTCATATGGATTCATATTTCGGTGGACGGGATATCCTTGTGAAGGAGTAACCCGCCCTCCAAAATCTAAATCAGGCCCTTGATCAACTGTGCTTTCCTGAATGGCAATATGTTAGCTAGCAATGACAAACTGATAAACAATATAAAACAAATGATATTTTTTTAATGTATAAAATACAGTACCATACCATGCATGTATAGTAAATCTATTTTAAAAGCACACAAAACAGTTCACAATATTTATTACCATGTATATGGACAATTTTATACTGAATTATGCATTTATGCTGAATCTATTTTCACAGTTGACAAAACAGTGTATACTTTTCAGTGACCAGGGACCCGAGATCACTGGTCAGCTGTTCAAGACAGTGAAGAGTCAACAGCCCATCTGAGGCTGACCTCACATTGGCACTAATTTGTGAGCTCAGACTCAACTGTACGTGATTGCACATCAAAACCCATCCTTTTAAGACCCTTCTGCTTGCAAAATTGAGAAGCAATAAGGTTCAGATCAAGATGCACCTATGATACACGCTGCACAGTTCCTTCCAAGTGGTAATGATGAGACTCTCCAAAACAGTGGGGCTACCTTCTTGCCCCACTCCAGTTGCAACAGCCTTATTTTTAAATAGCGCATTTGCATCCATTTTCTTCATTTAAACAATGTATCATTTCTTATTCGCAATCTTTTCCTGTTATTCTTTCTGATTAATGTAACATTCAGTCATCCATTTTCTGTGTACCCTCATGCAAGGGAGTGCTAATTTTCAAAGTTTCTCATGATCTGGCGGGCCATCCGAACCTCTTCACCAAAATCACGAACAAGAAGCGTGGTTCTTAGCAAGCAGTATTTTTTATTTTATTTTCCAATGCATTTCGGACCCACCTGGTCCTTCGTCAGGGAAATACTGTAAATAATAATTGAACATACTTTAACACATCTCATTTATAAAATTGAAATATTTCAAAAACATGCAATGTCACATTTCATCCTTCCCGACTGTATTGCTTCTATAAACGCTACCACGGCATGCAGACTCCTTTCATTAATTATCTATGACAGCTGCCCATCCCCCTGTTTATAAACATCCTTCGCTCTCTTTGTTCTTAAACCTCCCTCCAAGTCAACACACCTACTGTCTTACTGTCCCTTCTTTTCCATCACCGTATGTGATACACATTACGTTCCTGCAAACTACCGACTGAACTTTCCCACGTTTCTCCCCTTCCTGCGTTGCCCTCGTCTTTTGCTCTATTTTTACCCATTGAAAACCTGCAGTGAACTCACTTGTCTAAACAGAAACCACGTTAGCATGGGTAAGGGAGTTAGCAGGAGGACTATGGGAGTTGTACAAAAGGGGGTGGTGATGAACAGAGTGTAAGAATTGGCTTTTGTAGTTTGGTTTGCCCTGTTCCCATCATGCACTGGGACAGGAACAGACTAATTTGCATACAGCCAGGTTCTGAAACTGGGATGGTGCAGTGAGCTAAAAAACGGTGTTGGATCTAGCCCTGATCTCTTGACTGGGTGAGAGCTTTCTGCTTAATTCAGAGACTCTGTCCCTCACCACCCCTTGTTGTAAATATGGGAGTTGTAGGCACTCTGGAAAAACGTTTGGTTATCCAGGTGCGAGTGATTAATTGGGTGTGTCAAGGTTTGAACCAGAGGGAGCGCACTGCTTAAAAAGGCGGGGAGGCATAAAATCGATTTTCGATATTGTCATTATGGAAGAGGAGGACGTTTTAAAATTAAGCAGGTATGTCCTGAGATAAATGTGGAGGGTTGTGAATTACGGATTGTGAAGGGGCGAAGGCATGTTTAGACAAGTGAGTTCACTGCGGGTTTTCAAGGGGTAAAAATAGAGCAAAAGACGAGGGCAACGCAGGAAGGGGAGAAACGTGGGAAAGTTCCACGCTTCTTGTTCGTGATTTTGGTGAAGAGGTTCGGATGGCCCGCCAGATCATGAGAAACTTTGAAAATTAGCACTCCCTTGCATGAGGGTACACAGAAAATGGATGACTGAATGTTACATTAATCAGAAAGAATAACAGGAAAAGATTGCGAATAAGAAATGATACATTGTTTAAATGAAGAAAATGGATGCAAATGCGCTGTTTAAAAATAAGGCTGTTGCAACTGGAGTGGGGCAAGAAGGTAGCCCCACTGTTTTGGTGTTTCGTTTACACGTGCTGTGTGGGCTTGGCATGAAACAGTGTGCACGCCGCTTGAGTAAAATATAGGTTCAAAAAAGACATTGATTAAGTTGTTTGAAGTAAGGAGTGCAACCCATCTTATGTGAATGATGAGACTCTACCTTTCCTTGTGGTATGTGTATAGGTTGTCCTGAGAATTACTTATTTTTCATCTGAATCTAATAAGGGTGGTATTTTTTGTTTTTAACAGAGTTTTATATAGCGCAAACTTGATGCGAAGGTATCGGATATCAGAGTGCTTTACATAGCACCAGTTGTGTTACATGAGGACACATTCATTTTGAACGTTTCATTTAATATGTTAGAATTGTCTAAAAAAAAACTGTGAGCAGAAGAAATAGATCATAAAGAGAAGGGTAAAGGTGCAATTTGATGCCCAAATCCAGACAACAGCAAATACTAGTCCAATGTGTTGTTGAAACCAGTCACATCTGCCGCCCCCTTCACAGTGATGCCACTTCTAGACCCACCCCTATGAACTTAACAAAGTCTTCCCTCTAGGGTCTCACCTTTAGCAGGCATGTGAGTGCCCATACAACCATTTTCTTAAAATTGTGAAATGTACAATGATTACTAAACAGAAAATTAGCTTACAGTCCATTCATTTGTATTGCCCTAGACCCAGCCCCCGCCATTAGTAGAAAAGGGTTTACCTTGCAATTATAGCCAGAAAAAGCAGACAACGTATCATACAAATTACACCACAGTGGCTAAAAAAGAAGGCAGCACAACGCATATGCAAATAGATCAGCTTGGTCATTCCAGCATCTAAAGCCCATGCCTTCCTTCCCCTTGAGCCAGCTAGCTTTTCTGATTTCAATTAAAGGTCATTTGGAATACATATCAGTGCTAGTATCAGTACACAACCGAGGTTGCCCGATAAACACCTACTGCTTTCTCAAGGCTTTAAATAAAAACAAAATACAAATACATATTATGACTACAAGCAAATAATTATTGGCTACTAGTGACCTTAGCACGGTACCAATCCAGGCATGGAGCCCATTAACATTCTAACAAGCTGCTATCATGCTCCCCATGAATTATTCTGAAAAAACTAATACTTCAATGTCACTCAGCGACTAATAGAGCTAATTTCCACTCCCTACAAAATGCGTCCTTCAAACTTTCCAACTTTCCCCTATTTCCATCATTCTGGCAAGAAGTGATTGTTTTCCTGCATTCATAATAAGGAGGTAACCAAGCAGCCATCCAAAAATGTGCCCAAAAAGTGCATATACAGAATGGCAAACTTAGCACTGAAATGTGCTCTTATCGTGCCACTAAAAAAAGACTCCTCTTATTCACTACTCATTTCTCCCCTCCCATATCCTTGTGGTACCACCTTGTTCCACCCAGTTGGGTGTAGAAAGAGATTTCCAATTAAGATTGCTAAAATGATAATCAACAGCAATGTTCCTAACCAAAGTACTACAAATGACAAAAAACAACTCAGTTACGCCTTTTAGCCCCCCTTACATCTCTCCTCTCGTCCAGCATCCAAATTTATCAGTACTATGCGGGAGACTATTCCCTCAACTGAGGAAAAAGTTGGCATGTCATCTGACACATAATCAATGGTTTATTAGGGAAAACAGTCCTTTTCCATGCATTAAATATCTTACACTGTGGCATCAGCTGTCCCACACCCCAATGTCTGTCATCAATTTGATAGCAGGTATTTGGATCAGACTTTTTAGGAAATGTTCTCAAGCATAATCTCCTTCTTTTTAAACTGTTTAGTGAAACAACTCCTGGACATGGAAGCTGAGCCTCCTTGCATATTTTGCTCAAAAAGGATGAACAAAAAAGGTACCATTAAGATTAATACCATGTCCATCAGGCAGCCTGGTACTGCCTAACACCTCTATTATTAATCTCTATCTCAACCTCATCCCCATCTGGAAACCCCAACATTCTCAGATAGCCTGTCTGTTGCACGTTTTGATATCTTCCCACTTTTTCTGGTGCTTCTGACTGAGCCTGGCATGACCCTTTTTAGGTCTCGTAGAATCAACGCGCATGCGTTGTTTTTCGAGAGTGTTGTAGGCAAAACAAACTATTGAAAACAGCGAGGATTGTCCCCAATTCATGGGAGGTACTCAACCGCGACACTTCCCCAGCGCGCGCTTGGCCTCACTTCTCAATCACTCCCCATATGGTGTTCCCTCCCACTCGCTCGCACATCAAAGGCTGCTGCTCCCCCGCCAATGCGCTCCCGCCCCGCCCCCCCACAGCAATGCCAAGAGCTTGTTTTTATTGCATTTCGCTGCCGTCAGGCAGTGACAGTCCTTCACTTCGATTTCTCTTCTTGTTTGTGTCTACCCGTGGTTCATTTACCTTTCCTTTCTTACCCTGATTCTGCCAACTCCGTGCATTCACTTTCTTTCTCACATTAATGGAGGCCTCACCCACTCGGCCAGTCTGTCTTCCCACTTATCTCACCCGGTTTCCGCCACACCCACGCATTTGCTTTGGTTCGCGCACCCATGGCGGCCCCACCCATTCGGCCAGTCTGTCTTCTGTCCCACCAATGTCATGGGCACCCCATGTTTCACTACACTTTTTTCACCATCCTTTGTCGGATATGGGCTTTACCTGCATGCCCTAGGCATATTCCCCGCTGACCACACATCGTTTCCAGCATTCGCCTCTTTCCTGCCAGGTTGCCAAAATGCTGTTTTTTCATGCCACACATGCATTGTTAACCCTTTATTTTGCACAGGTTCATGCACCAGGCCCTTATCAGGGAGGCCGAGACAGGAAGCATGCCAATCATATCCACACTCACTCACGAATCTACGAAATACATCTGCATCCGGAGATGCGCCACTTATATGAGAATCTAGTAATTATTGAATCATTTGTTGTCTGCCATCCAAGTACAACTACCGATTTCTTCCGGTGGGTCACACGGACAAGTAAGGATCTCAGTTTGTCTAACATACCTCCTGGTATATACTTACTTAGACAACGATAGTAGCAACAACTGCTCTTCGTGTTGGTCACACAGACATGGTAGGGGCACAGTAAGGCTAATCTACCTCCTGGCAAATGCATACTTAGACATACGGCCCTGCAATCACTTGTAACCGGCGATCATATACAGTCTTTCCACATAAAGCCTCTTTCCTGCCCCGGTTTTTCAATACTGTTCACATATTTTAAATGGGGTTTTTAGCAGTACACCCATATTTGTATTGTGTTTCACGTACTAGTGCCCTTAGACTCAGTTTTTGTGAAGTTGTGTCCAGCATCCAACGAATGGCACAGGCGACACTTGGGCTTACCCCAACTTCTGCATTCCATACCCTACTCACTTCTGTCCCTCATGCAGAATTCTCCTTTCTATCCAGCTCTGCTAACTTGCTGCTATGCTTCCTTTTCTCTAACCACGCTTCTGTCTATTCAGCCTCACCCTGTCTCTTAGTCCTCGCCTCTCTGAGACCCCCATCCCGGCATCGGCTCCCTCCCTTTCTTTCACTCTTTGCCCACCTTCTCTCTCAAACACGCCCCCCCTTCATGTCATATCTTCTGGCTTCGCGTTCTCACACTCTCTTCTGTCTCTCGTCTGTCTCTCGCTCTCTCTCAAACACTCTCTTCTGTCTCTCGCTCTCTCACACACTCTCTTCTGTCTCTCGCTCTCTCTCACACACTTCCATTTTCTTGTTTTTTAAACTTGTTTTGTTGAGATTCTGTGCCAGGGAAGGCTCAGTGACTCAGCCTCCGGCTGTCATTTCTTCATGTTTTTGTTCTGGCTCAGGCCCGAAAATTCTTCCACTGACTTGACGGGGTCTGCTTGCCTGCTTGTAGACTAGAGGGTGCGTTTTCGAGCACAGCACTACCGATCCTATAGTTTAGAAATTGTCACTTCCTGTGCGCACCTAGTAAATACAGTGGAACTTGTTGTTTGTTGTTTGTTTTTTGGCTTAGCTAGTGCCGCTTTTACAGTGCAGGTTAGAGCTGCTTTTATAAAGCTTAATTCGTGACGGGATAGGTGCCGGGGCTCTGATTATGTGGCAGCTTTTATTGAAATATGTTTCTGTTAGCCTGCCTAAGAAACAGCACAGAAATTATATTATTCAGGAGGACATGTTGTTTAGAGGGAAAAAGTGGAGACTTTTAGCATTCGTGTTTATTTTACTTTGAAAGGAGCTACAGACGCTTTCACCATTTCTGGCCTAAAAGAGTTTCTTAGGCGGCCTTTGGAGTCCGTGCGTGTCCTTTCCAGGTCATACCAGCCTTTTTTACCCGCATATAAGCCTTATCATATGTGCCCAGCCAGATGCAGTCACTTGCCTTTTTGACTGTGTGTTAATGTACATAAAAACGTTAGAAAATAAACACTTGCGTGATTATTATGTTTAAAAGCAAATTATCACCCAATGCACGTGCACACAGCCAGATGCCGTTCCTTGTTGTTTGTGGCTTAGCTACATCTGCTTCGCGCAGTGCTGGTTACTTTCAGCCGCTTTTCCAGTGCCTCATTTGTGACAAAAGAGGTGCCGGGGCTATTATTAGGCGGCAGCTTTTAAAACATATTTTTTTGTGTCAGCCTGCCTAAAAAAGATCACAGAAATCGTACAATTGGGGATTGCATGTTGTTTAAAGACAAACAGTTAGAAAATCTGCACTTGCGTTTATATTATTTTTAAAGGAAACTTAACACGAAATGCAAATGTGTCCAGACAGCGTGTGATTTTTTTTTGTAAACAAATTCCGGAGACAATTTTGGAACGCATGTCGGGAGGCAACTTTGTAACACATCACATGTTTGGTTTTTACGCACGCTCTCAACGCAACATACACTCCAAATACCACTCAGTTCCACATAATTACACGTTACATAGTTACACTGCACTCAATGCAACATACACTCCAAATGCCACTCAGTGCCACATAATTACACTCACATAATTACACTGCACTCAATGCAACATGCACTCCAAATATCACTCAGTGCCACATAATTACACGCCACATAATTACACTGCACTCAATGCAACATACATTCCAAATACCACTCAGTGCCACATAATTACACTCCATATAATTACACTGCACTCAATGCAACATACACTCCAAATACCACACAGTGCCACATAATTACATGCCACATATTTACACTGCAATCAATGCAACATACACTCCCAATACCACTCAGTGCCACATAATTACACGCAACATAATTACACTGCACTCAATGCAACATACACTCCAAATACCACTCAGTGCCACATAATTACACTGCACTCAATTCAACATACACTCCAAATCCCACTCAGTGCCACATAATTACACGCCACATAATAACACTGCACTCAATGCAACATACACTCCAAATCCCACTCAGAGCCACATAATTACATGCCACATAATTACACTGCACTCAATGGAACATACACTCCAAATACCACTCAGTGTCACATAAATACACGCCACATGATTACACTGCAGTCAATGCAACATACACTCCAAATCCCACTCAGTGCCACATAATTACACTGCACTCAATGCAAAGTACACTCCAAATCCCACTCAGTGCCACATAATTACACGCCACATAATTACACTGCATTCAATGGAACATACACTCCAAATATCACTCAGTGCCACATAATTACACACCACACAATTACACTCTACTGAATACAACATACACTACACACAATACCACTCAGTGCCACATAATTATATGTTACATATTTGCACTGCGCTCAATGTAACATACACTCCAAATACCACTCAGCGCCACATAATTACACTCCACATAATTACACTGCACTCAATGCAACATACACTCCAAATAGCACTCAGTGCCACATAATTACACGCCACATAATTACACTGCACTCAATGCAACACACACTCCAAATACCACTCAGTGCCACATAATTACACTGCACTCAATGAAACATACACTCCAAATCCCACTCAGTGCCACATAGTTATATGCAACATAATTACACTGCACTCAATGCAACATACACTCCAAATACCACTCAGTGACACATAATTACACACCACATAATTACACTCTACTGAATGCAACACACACTTCACACAATACCACTCAGTGCCACATAACTATATGCTGCATAATTACACTGCACTCAATGCAACATAAACTCCAAACAACACCACTCAGTGCCACATAATTACACTCCACTTAATTACACTCTTCTCAATCCAACGTAAATACACTCCACATAATACCACTCAGTGCCACATAATTATATGCTACATAATAACACTGTGCTCAACGCAACATACACTCCAAATACCACTCAGTGCCACATAATTACATGCCACATATTTAGACTTCACTCAAACAACATACACTCCAAATACCACTCAGTGCCACATAGTTATATGCAACATAATTACACTGCACTCAATGCAACATACACTCCAAATACCACTCAGTGACACATAATTACACACAACATAATTACACTCTACTGAATGCAACACACACTTCACACAATACCACTCAGTGCCACATAATTATATGCTTCATAATTACACTGCACTCAATGCAACATAAACTCCAAACAATACCACTCAGTGCCACATAATTATATGCTACATAATTACACTGCGCTCAACGCAACATACACTTCAAATACCACTCAGTGCCACATAATAACACTCCACATAATTACACTGCACTCAAAGCAACATACACTCCAAACAATACCACTCGGTGCCATATAATTATATGCTACATAATTACACAGCACTCAATGCAACATACACTCCAAATACCCCACAGTGCCACATAATCACACGCTACATAATTACACTCTACTGAATACAACATACACTCCCCATATTACCACTCAGTGCCACATAATTACACTCCACTTAATTACACTCTTCTCAATCCAACGTAAATACACTCCACATAATACCACTCAGTGCCATATAATTACACACCTCCTACTCCCACTCTACTCAATGCAACACATGCCACTCAGTGCCACATAATTACACGCCACATAATTACACTGCACTCAATGGAACATACACTCCAAATACCACTCAGTGCCACATAATTACACGCCACACAACTACACTCTACTGAATACAACATACACTACACACAATACCACTCAGTGCCACATAATTATATGTTACATATTTGCACTGCGCTCAACGCAACATACACTCCAAATATCACTCAGCACCACATAATTACACTCCACATAATTACACTGCACTCAAAGCAACATACACTCCAAATACCACTCAGTGCCACATAATTACACGCCACATAATTACACTGCACTCAATGCAACATACACTCCAAATACCACTCAGTGCCACATAATTACATGCCACATATTTACACTGCACTCAATGCAACATACACTCCCAATACCACTCAGTGCCACATAATTACATGCAACATAATTACACTGCACTCAATGCAACATACACTCCAAATACCACTCAGTGCCACATATTTACACTGCACTCAATGCAACATACACTCCAAACGCCACTCAGTGACACATAATTACACACCACATAATTACACTCTACTGAATGCAACACACACTTCACACAGTACCACTCAGTGCCACATAATTATATGCTACATAATTACACTGCACTCAATGCAACATAAACTCCAAACAATACCACTCAGTGCCACATAATTACACTCCACTTAATTACACTATTCTCAATTCAACGTAAATACACTCCAAATACCACTCAGTGCCACATAGTTACATGCAACATAATTACACTGCAATCAATGTAACATACACTCCAAATGCCACTCAGTGCCACATAATTACACTCCACCTAATTACACTGCACTCAAAGCAACACACACTCCAAACAATACCACTCGGTGCCATATAATTATATGCTACATAATTACACAACACTCAATGCAACATACAATCCAAATACCACACATTGCCAAATAATTACACGCTACATAATTACACTCTACTGAATACAACATACAATCCCCATATTACCACTCAGTGCCACATAATTACACTCCACTTAATTACACTCTTCTCAATCCAACGTAAATACACTCCACATAATACCACTCAGTGCCAGTTAATTACACACCTCATACTCCCACTCTACTCAATGCAACATAAATACACTCTATCTATCTGTCTAGCTATCTATCGCCCTCACTCTATCTATCTATCAATCTATCTATCTATCTATCTATCGCACTCACTCTATCTATCGCATCACCATAGCATCACTCAGCACCACCACAGCCTCACTCAAGGGCACCACAACATCACTATGCGCTACCACAGCATCACTGAACGCCACAGCATCACTCGTCGCCACCACAACATCACTCAGCGCCACCACAGCATCAATATTTGCAACCATTCAACAACAACTGGTTCAAATATGTTCTCTCAATGTTTCAAGCTTTATTACAAATGTCACAAAAAGATGTTAATATTTCACTTCTGTTCTTGGATTTTCGTCACAATAAAATACAATGAACATAATCTTCACAAAAGTTATTTACAAAAGATTAAGCTATTGTCATTATAAATTACAAAAACTTTTATTTAAGTATTAATTATTAAAAAAATGAAAAGCCAATGTTATTTGTAAGATCAATACATCTAAGCCACGTAAATACAACACATATCGCATTACAAATGCTATAGGTGTCACATTTGCGAAAGTTGAAACTATTGGCATTGTAAATGACAAAGCTATTAATTTAGCTATTTTCAAAACCAACACATAAATAAAAAAATTGTCATTTATAATACCAATAGCTCAAAATGTCCTATTGCGAGACCTATTGCATTGCAAATGCTTGTTCTATTTCTCCTGAAGCTGCAATCTTTTCCTGACTTCTAAGTGTTGTTGCTCAAAGACAGAACATCATTCTGTCTAGTCTCTGCATGCTGAAGGAAGGAAGCTGTAACCTCTCTGAAAGGTTCCGCTTACTCAGAAAGTTTACTCCCAATCTCGTTCTTCACTTTTTCTAAAAAGGGCTTTGCGTCAATACAAGAAGAGACTTCGGCTATTGTTAGGTCAAATGAGTGTGTGAGGAGACATATCATGCCTCTTAAAATAGAAATGCCACTTCCTCCAGTACGATTTCTATTGGGTTCTGTCTCAATTACATAAATATTTGACGATACTCATCACCTAATGCATGAAAGGTCTCCAAGTCTCCCTTCTCTCAGTATCTTGACATTTGAGGTAACATCAGCTCCTTACAAGACTCACTGAAAGACACTTACCCACCCATACTCTTGCATAATGATTGCTTCTTAAGCACTAACCCCAATTGAATACTTGCAATTTTAACTCCTCTGTACTTTTACTACCAGTGAGTTGACTATCAGTTTCATTCTCCACCTCACTCAATTAAAAAAAATAAAAAGCAGCGCATAAGGTACTTAAAGAACGTGGGGGGTGAGGCAGGAGTTTGGGGGCCTGAAAAACACGAAAGAAGGCCACAAGAGCCAGCCCCAACTTGGTTTCTGCAGTCTGTCCCCTCAATTGCTTTTTCCCAGAATGCTGCTTTTTCCCTTATGAAGAGAAGAGTTGCGAGTATGAACAACAGTATGCACAGTGCAGAATAGTGGGTTAGCAACACAGCAACTTCAGCCTATTAAGTTCTACAACCTATTGGGGTGAAACATAAAGCCCATATTAGTACTACCACTGCTGAAGTTGAATGTGTACATATGGAGCGGTGAGCTGGGACAGATATAGGCCCGGACACAAAAATAAAAATGGCCCCCACCGGTGAATCAGATATCTAAAAAATTGTCTGATGTTTGCAAATTGGGGCAGTTTTGAACTTGTAAAGACACGCTGTATAGTGTTTTGCAAAATATGGACGACTGAATGGATTTAAGTTTGCTGCAGGCAATGTTTGTTTTAATATCAGGGAACTCAACAGTAAAAACCCACCCACATATTGACCTGAAAGACCAATCCTTCGGGCACTGCCTGAATGCCTTACCCATATATAGGTGTATTGCAATTGGTGGGTGGAGACATCAGAACAAAACTTGTGTGGTAAATGTCTTCAAAGTGAGACGAGGGAAAACAAAGAGAAAGCATGGAGAAAGTATTGAGCTTAGTTGAGGTTCTGACGTCTTTGCTTAATGAGATTACTGCTAGAATCTGCTCTCTGTCCAGCATGCCAAGCCCTGGCAGATTGGATGGCTGTTACTTTGCTGGAGGGAATGAGGAGGATTATTGCTCTTTTCCTAGCTTCAGTCACTCGTTCTGGCATCGAGGGCCGAAATTTATTGCTGTCAGGAGAACATTCGCTACTGTTTCCACAACACAGGCCACCCCAACTCATCTCGGAGCCAAGGCTCAGGGGAATAGTTCTAAATGAAGTAAACTGCACAGTTGTTGTGGAAAGAAGACTGGACTCAAAGTAGAAGACCAGAACCTTTATTATAAGTAAAGATGAGGATAAGGCCCACGGGGAGCGGGGAAAGGACAGGTCAGGTCAAGGGGTTAGGAGCGAATCACAAGCAGTGGGGATGACGTCACATAAGTAACTTCCGAACATTCGGAAGAGAATGCAGTGACGTATGACGACAGAAAGAGAAAACATCCTGAAAAGGATAAACCCAAAACAATAGGCTTACCCAGCGTAACAAGAACATATACAACATCTCCCTTTTATACAAAAGGAAACAAAAAGAAAAGATCAAAAGAATACATAGTCATCAAAACGTTTGGGTGGTCTGAGTTCCCTTCCGTAACTAGACATTGATTGCATAAGATTGTAAGAATCAGTCTGTAGGTTACTATTCACAAGGGTCTCTTGATTGGTACCTTACCACTCTACAGCTCCTTCTGACTCACATGTTTGATTCAGGGTACTATCAATAGCCTCAACGATAGTTTGTCTTGTACTGTCGTTGCCTGAACTGTCACCGTCTACAGCAAAGGAAGTATTGCTTCCGTTCATGTCATAGAAACTTTGGTCACATGAGCCACCTCCCTCACATTCATGTATGTCACCATTGTACTCATCCACTGCGTTGGCATTTCCTTTCATTAAAATCAATTTTTTCTTGGCCAGCCTTTAATTTGATCACATTGTCTTCGCTCCTCCACCCTTTACCTCCTAGTAACACTGCAACTTTAGATACTTCCTTCACATCGACAGGTAGAGTGAAAGCTGACTCTCCTTTAGCAACTTTGTATGTAATTTTTAACGATAACCCAATTGCCTTCCTCAATTAAGTTCTCTTTTGCTCCATTTGATGTATCTGTGTGTTTCTTTGTTTTTATTTGCTTACAATTATTTTTTCTCTCACTTTACTCACTTCATCATCGATAGACTCAGTATGCGTGTTACTCTTGTACCACTCATTGAATTTTGGAGTGAGTTCATTGTTACATTTCCTTCCCCTCATGAGAAAGAAAGGAGTTTTTCCAGTAGCATCATTGGTGGTATTGTTATAGCTGCTTACTTTCTCTCTTATGTATTTTTTTATGTTTAATTTTGAAGCGATAGCTAATTGAATCCCTTCTTTTAAGAAGCTGTTCATCCTTTCCACTTGCCCATTGCTTTTTGGACTGTATAATGGCGTTTTCTCCTGTTTTATTCCTAGCTCCTTGAGATACGTTGTCATTTCTTTGGATACCAATTGTGTTCCGTTGTCCGAAACTAACATTTTAGGTTGTCCTTCAATAGCAAAGATTTTTTCCAAAAAGTGTATTACAGATTCGGTAGTTATATTTTGTAGAAATTCATAATGCACCCACTTTGAATAATAATCAGACAGCACTATTAAAAATGTGCAATCATTAGGTAAGGCATTAAATGGACCTGCAAAGTCTATTGATAATTTTGACCATGGCCCATTTGGTATCTCAACCATTTGCACTTCTCCTTTACTCTCCCTCCAATGTTTGTCTGAATTCAAAAACTGTTTGCAACTATCCACATAAACATTTACATCATTGCTTATGCCTGGCCACCAATAATGCTCCCTTAGTTGTTTCTTAGTGGCTGGGCTCCCTGGGTGACCTTTGTGTGCAAGTTGTACTATTTTCTTTCTCAACACTGTAGGTGGAATGAAGAGGTCATGTCTTTTAAGGAATCCATTTTCTATTGTTAACTCATCATTGACTTGCTGATAACATCTTAACTCTGATTGCAAGTTCCTAACTGGAGGCCATTTTGTGGTTACATACCCAACCACCGTATTCATTACTGTGTCCTTTTGTTGGTTCTCAAGCCCTTTATCCTCTGTGATAGAACCATTGCATATGATAGTGGCATCTACATGGGCTACCACACATTCTGTGTCATCCAGACCATTTTCCATTTTGTCACTTATTGCCAGCATTGATAAACAATCAGCCCTGCTATTTAGTCAATTTTTTATGTGTCATACTTTTTACTCATGTCATTTTGATAACAGCCTCATTAGTCTGGGACTCTCTTTTCCTTTTCCACGTCCTGACCCATCCATCATATATATTAAAGGTTTATGGTCAGTGACTATTATGAATTCTTTTCCCCACAAGAATGTCTTTAATTTTTCCACAGCCCATACGCAAGCTAGGGTCTCGCGTTCTATGATACTGTAACTTACCTCGGTGTCGCTCAATATCCTTGATATGAATGAAATAGTGTTTTCAACCTGTCCTTGTTTTTGACAGAACACTGCACCAATTCCTTTTGCGCTTGCATCAACTGTTATTACATTTGTTAAAGCCGGGTCTTATGGTTTTAAAGCAGGTGCCTCTGCAATGTCTTTTTTGATGGATTTGAATGCCACACTTTGCTCTTCATTCCATTGGTACTTCACATTTTTTCTTAACAATTTTCTTAAGGGCTCTACCATGTCTGCATAACCTGGCACGAACCTTGAATAATATTCGCTAAGCCCCACGAAAGACTTAGGACTGTCTTTGTCATTTGGCTGGGGAGCTTCCCTTATAGCTTTTACAAGATCATATTTGGTTTGATTCCTTCAGCTGTTAATACATGCCCTAAATATTCAATCTTATTCTCCATGAAAATACACTTGTCTTTAGCAACTATCATTCCTTTTTCCTTTAGAATTTTAAACACTCTTTTCAAAATGTCATTGTCTTCCTTTTCATCCTTGGCATGTATCAGGATGTCGTCTTGAAAAGCTTCGACGCCTTTGATTTCGCCGAAGAGTATGCCCCTAATATTTGGGAAAACGCTTGATGCGGACGCAAGTCAGAATGGCATTCTGATGTATCTAAATGCACCGAATGGGGTTATAAATGTTGTCAATTTTTTAGATTCATCAGCTAGACACACTTGGTGATATGCCGCCTTTAAGTCAATTAATGAAAAGAATTTTGAACTTGCAATAGAAGTTAGAATTTCCTGTATCTTAGGGAGTGGGTGGCAATTTACCAGAATGTTCTTGTTTAGTGACCTAAGATCGATGCATAATCTGATTTCACCAGATTTCTTTTTCTTAGATACTATTTATTTATATATTCATAACACTTATAAAGCGCACTAATACCAATCGGTGTCCTGGCGCTGAAGTGGTAACTCCCTGAGAGTGAGCTTCCAGAGCTAGAGGGCAAAGAGCCATCTTTTCAGGTTTTTCCTGAATGCTAACAGATTCACATTTTGTTTGAGGGTAAGAGGAAGGGAGTTCCATGCCATTGCTGCTCCCCTAACAAAGCTCCTGCCCCCCAACGTGCCTTTCTGATGCGGGCTGTTTTCATCAGCCCCATGCTGGCCGACCTTAGTTGTCTCCCTGGTCTGTACCATTGGAAATGATCCTGAAGGAACACGGGGCCCAGGTCATGTAGTGCCTTAAAGACAATACAGAGGGCTTTGAACAGAATCCGCTTCCGCACCGGGAGCCAGTGCAGCTTCTCCAGTTCCCTGGTGACTGATGAGAATTGGGCAAGCCCCCAATCAGGCGGGCAGCCGCGTTTTGTAGGACCTGAAGTTTGTTGAGCAACCCCTGTTGGGCCTCTACAAGAAAGACTGTTACAATAGTCGAGGCGTGAAAGAACGAGTGCCGTCACCACCGTCTCTCTACTTCCCTCCGGTAAGAAGGGGAGAACCTTCCTAATAATTTTCAGGGTCCAATGTATAGAGCAAGTCAACGCCTTGACTTGGGGTTTAAAAGAAAGTTGGTTGTCGATAATGACTCCCAGATTCTTCACCTTTAGAGCAGGAGATGTCGGTAGGCCACCAGTTAGGACTCCAAAGGTTGGTGTTTGACCAAAAGATAAGCACCCCAGTCTTGGAGGAGTTCAATTTTAAACAGCGTTTTGCCATCCAGGAGCTGACTGCTGACATGCAGTCCTGGAACCTGGCTGCCACCCCCAACTCTGTCCCAGGAAGCGCCGAGACCACAATCTGGGTGTCGTCTGCGTAAGATGTTAACTCGAACCCAAAGGATCGGATCACTGGGGCAAGAGAGGATACGTAGATATTAAACAAGGTGGGGTTTAGGGAGGATCCCTGAGGGACCCCCCGGGGAGTTCGAAAGGTCTTGATTCGAAATCACGCATAGCCACCACTTGTACCCGGTGTTTTAGGAAGGCTTTCAGAATGTTAGGAGCTTGACCCTGGACCCCGCAGCCCTCCAATCGGTCTACCAACATGGCATGGTGGACCGTGTCGAAGGCCGCAGACAGGTCCATAAGGATCAGCACTGCCTGGTCCCCATCATCCAGCACCTTCCCGACCTCCTCTGTGGACTTAATCAGAGCGGTCTCAGTGCTGTGTCCTTTCCTAAACCCATGTCGGGTCTAGACCCTTCGAGTTCCGCAGGAATGAACAGAGCTGGGAGTTCATGATGTTCTCAATAAGTTTTGCCGGCAACGGCAACCTGGCTATAGGCCTATAACTATTAGGGTCCGTGGTATCAAGCGAGGGCTTCTTGAGACGTGGGCAGATCGATGCCCGCTTCCACACTTTGGGGAAGTCACTCTTCTCAAACCTCAGATTGAAAATGCTGGCTAGGGAATCTGAAATGGGAACGGCTGCCAGCTTTGCAATTGATGTAGGGCAGGGATCTTGGGGTGAGCCTGATTTGGTTGCCATCAGTAGTTTTAACACATCGCCGGCAACTACTGGCTCGAAGGCCAAAAATTTAGCCCCCGATGATCCGACACAATGGTTCCCATGGGACTGCTCTGAGAAGCTGTGGGCCACCTGAGGTTCAAGAGTGGTAAAGATTGCTTGAACTTTGTTCAGGAAGAAATTTGCCAATGATTCACAAAGTTCGATATTAGGTGGTACTGTCACCGGTTTGGGGGAGGTCAGACTGGCCACCGTATCCAAAAGTTCCTTAGCTGAGTTCTTGGCCTTCTCAATGCGGTCCGTATAATAGGCACTCTTAGCTTTCCTAATGCTATCTTTATATACCCGCAGGCTGACTTTTAGTCTCTCTTTATCTAGCTCGTTGTAGTTCCCTCGCCAGATTCATTCTAACTTTTTGCATACAGCTTTAGCTTCTCTAAGCTCGTTGGAAAACCATGGAGCCGATGGAACCGACCTAGTGGGCTGACATCGCTTAGGAGGGACTAGCTTATAACAGGTCCTGTCAATCCACTCCGTGTACTCGGTGGTAGCTGTGTTCACGTCTGCAGATAGGGCCGACCTAGAGGCCGTTAGCAGCTCCTCCAAGGCTCTGCCATCAATGTTTTTCCAAGCCCTGCATATCCTGGTTGTTTGGCTCTTGCACAAAGTATTCTTAACCAGCGGGCTGAGGATGGTAAACAGCACAGCCCCATGATCAGTCCAGGTCACGGGTTCAGCTTTAGAAAATACCAGATCAGGATTGTTGGAAAATATCCCGTCTAATGTAGGACCGGCCTGGTGCGTTGCCCCAGAGACCACCTGGGTCAGACCTGCTGCAGTCATTACTTCAGCTAAGGCCATGGTGTCAACATCAGAAGTGCCTTCTAAGTGAAAGTTAAAATCACCCAAGACCGTGAAGGAGTTGGCACAAAGGGCTTCTTCCAAAATGCTACCAACTGTATCAAGAAAAAGGGACTTCGTTCCAGGGGGTCTATATAAGAGGCAGCCCTTAAAAGATTAATGACTGGAAAGTTCCAACTTAAACCCCAGGACCTCACATGCTAGTGAGGTCAGTGGGACAAAGAGTCCTTGAATGGAGGCTTGATAGATAATAGCCAAACCTCCTCCCTTTTTCCCTGGTCTGTCAAGAACAAAATTAAGATAATTCGGTGGCGTAGCCTTATCCAATTTCAGCTCTGCACACTCGGTGCTATGCTTTACCAGAGATCTGGCATTAATCCGTATGCAGTTAATAGTTTGATCTCCTCGTCTTTCCTTAGTAGTGGAAGTACGAGTAAAGGTCCTAGTTTTACCCCCATAAATTGGAGGAAGGTTCGTTTTACATGAAGGGCAACATTGCAGGCCTACCCGTATATCATTATCTGGAGGCATCATGAGGCAGTCAGTCCTCTCACATCCCCTCCCCAGATTCCAGAGCTGCACTCGGCTGTAAGTGCACCTCCTGGAAGGATCAGGAGGAAACCATCCAGGGGTTAGAGCGCTAAGCGCGGGCCCGGCGCGGACGGGCGCAGACGGGCTTGCCTTCGCCGCGCCCGCTGCGCCCGCCCGCCTCGCGGGCGAGGTCCTATGGCCATTTTATTGGGGCGGGAGACTGCGACAACTAGTCCGCAGACCTTCCCCAACCTCCAAGATGGCGGTTCCCTGTGACCCCTTCCACGTCAGCGCCTAATCGGCTGCGCGGGGGCTCGGGAGATGGTACCCAAACAGTAAATGGGACCGGAGCCACCAACCAGTGTTTTACAAAATACTAAAGTGGTAAGTGCAGTTCAGCATAAAAATCGGTAGTGCAAACAGATTGGTTAAAAATGAATTACAGTTAAAATCGTGCAATCCACCTTTCACAGTCAACATTCAGCTCGAATTCCGACCCTAATCCCCCGGCTTTCTGCCTCAGGGGAGTACCAGAATGAGCGCGGCGTTTACCTGTTTGTTTTATGCCTCTGGGAGGGCGGGAGGCTGCGACAACTAGTCCTCAGTCCTTCCCCTACCTCCAAGATGGCGGTTCCCTGTGCCCCCTTTGGTGTCAGCGCCTAATCGGCTGTGCGGGGGGTCGGGAGATGGTACCCAAACAGTAAATGAGACCGGAGCTACAATTGCCGATACCCATGCTGCAGCATCAGTCGCCTCGATGACCCCTTCATTACACAATTTGTCTATAACATTTTTCAATTCCTGTCTTACAGACAATAGTACCGATCTTACCTTATGTTTTATAGGTACAGCTCCTTCTTTTAATTTTATTTCATGTTCGAAACCTTAGACACAACCTATTTCATTTTTAAAGACATCTTTATAATCATCAAACAACTGTTTTAGGTTGTTACATTTTTCGTCAATATCAATTGAACCAACATATTTCTCATCAGTATTATAGGTTTGTCTGCCCCTGGTTTCAATATCACTCCTATCTTCACCAGATCCTTCCACCCCACCAAATTCCGTCCACGTTCTGCCACATATATTTTAGTCTTTATTACTCTTCCTTTAAATGTGAGTGTGTCATTGAAATAACCAACCATATCAATATCAAATTCTCTGAATGCCTTTGGGTTGACATCAGTCACTTTTAATTTGACATTCTTCCTTTTCTCATAAAACAAGGTATCAAGTATTATTGTTATTGGTGATCCTGAGTCTGCAGTGAATTGCAACTCAACTTCACCAATTAGCATTTTTCCAATAGATCCTTTAATTTTCCCTTCAACTACATCAAGTGCCAGAACTATATTTGCGCACATTTCTTCATCAAATTCACTTAAAGCATTTACCTTGACCTCATTCATTAATTTTCCCGTTTTTGCATAAGCTCGTGTAATGCCCAAACGTCTTACATTTTACAAATTTTTTGCTAATAGCAGGACATGTTTTACAATTGGCTAAATGTTCCAGAGAACCACATCTATAACAGCATAAACCTTTACCTTCCACTTTCATGCTACCTTTACTTCTTTCACAATTTCTATTGTATGCTTCTTTTTCTCCTGTAAATAAAATACATTATGATTAGAACTTGTACTTGCTAGTTCCTTTGTCGATATTAGTGATCTCTCAATACCCTTCGCAATGTCCATTACTTCCTGCAAGGTAGGATTCCTACACGCTAGTAAATGCTCTTGCACCTTCTTTGAATAACAATAAAATACCAGTTGTTCCCTTATGTAAATGTCTGTCCTTTTCTCCAATTCACAGTCTTTAGCCAAAACTCGCAAGTTTGCTACATATTTCTCAATAGTTTCTCCTTCATCCTGTTTCCTCAATGCAAACTTATGCCTTCCTACCATAACATTACTTTCCTCTGAGAATTGTTTCTCTAGTCTTTTTATTGCTTCCTGGTACTCATTTAGCGGTATAAATACCCCCGGTGAGCTTTCATATACTGGCAGACTATTGAATATTTCTTGGCCAGCTTTTCCCAGTGAACCAAAAAGTAATGCATTTTTTGCTCCGCGTCATACCTTTTTCCATCAATAGATGTTATGTAATTTTCAAATGCTCTTAGCCAGTTTTTCCATTTCATCTGTGGTTTACCTGGCTCATCTAAGAAGAGTGGTGGAACACACACATTGTTGCTTTGTGCCTTGTTTTTACTTAATTTATTTGAATTTCAACCTATATGTTTCCTTTATGTATTCCTAATATTTTCCTTACTTTTATTTTCCTCAGCAATATACTTCTTGAATTGTTCTTTAATGTTATCTTATATTTTATTTTAACTAGTCTTTTAATGCGCTCAATAGTTGACTTACAAGCAGACTTGTATTATTACAGAAGGTTTTCTATTCCGCTTGTCGTTTCCTGACTAATTTGTTTATTTTTCATGCAGGTTAATGTCTCCTGTAAGTTTGTAATTCCTCAATGTAATAAATGAAGAAGAGGCAGTAGATTCCGGTAAGAGAGTTTATTCCTCAAGATGATAACTCCACCCGTCATGGACGTCTGGTCTCCGTGAAGCCGGTGGTTACAATGGCAAACGGAAAGACTCAGCCGTCCATGCGCGAGGGAAGTAGTTTGAAACACAACACAGTATACACGGGCCGTGGCTCGTGGATACACATTTCGAAAGTAAACAATACTAGTCCCAGGCTTTGGCTCGTGAAGAGGACGGGAGTCGAACTCACGAGCCAAACCCACGTCAAAGCGGCAAAGCGAGCCAAGCCCAGCATTACACCACCTTCCCCCTTACAACAGTCAACAAAATGAAAGGAGAAAACATAGGAAATTAAAACGGATTTAACCACAAGCAAAACAAATGCCTAAAATTTAACGAACTCGTTATATCTCTCAGGAGCCCTGATGTGTCTGCCGAAAGAAGAAACTTTCATGTGAGTAGGGGCATCCTGGTTAATGACAACGTTTGGAGGATCCAGTGAACCCTCCTCAGAAGGTTGTCCAGAAGGTTGCCCAGAAGGTTGCCCCGAAGAATGAGGGGTTTGAGAAAAAGAATGGTTATGAACACCAGAAACAGAAGGCGCATCCATCCAAAAACTCCAATCCAAATTACCGGAGTTACCATTATACTTCCTGCCTTTGATAATTTCTGCTTGGTGATCAGAGACTTTCACTAACTGGCGTTTGTTCCACCAACCCTTTTTTCCCAGAAAGGCTGCTCCTTTACTCACTTTAACTACCTGAACAGGTGCAAAAAATTTTGAGCGTCCTTTAACTACCCTACCTGGATTCTTGATTAAAACCCAGTCACCAACCAGCAGGTCCACCAATTTACCATCTGAGGTACCATCAAACTGTAACTTCATCTGACTCTGTTTTTCTAGAACAGATTTCTTGACAGAATCCAAATCGATAGTTTTACCGGCAGAGTCCTGATGCAACCAGGAAGGAAATAAAACAGAACGGTTCTCTCTACCTCTCAGTAAGGAAAATGGGGAGACCCCAGTCACGCAATGAGGGGAGGTATTATAGTGCCATACTTTTTGTTTTACGAACTCATCTACACTGTAACCGCAAGAAATCGCCATCTGAACACCCTCTTTGATCACTTTATTCCCCCTCTCGACAAGACCATTCGAAGCTGGAGAATAAAGAGAGACTTTGAGTTGTTTAATGTCCAATTGTTTCAAAAATTTGGACATTTTATCCGAGACAAAATGAGTCCCGTTATCTGTGACGATAAACTTGGGTGATCCCTCTAAATCAAACACCCTCTTGAGAAAGGTTATTGTGGAATCTGAATCAGGAGATTTAACAAAATCAAAGTACATCCACTTTGAAAAATAATCCACCAGAAGGATAATGTACTTATTCTCCTGTTGAAGAATGGAATATGGCCCTGAAAAATCTACCCCAACTTTCTCCCAGGGAGAGTTAGGAAAATCCGTCGGGTGAAGAGGGACTTTCAGTGTGCGCCAATGTTTGTCGGATAATAAACACTCCGGGCACGAGTCAATCAAATTTTTAACCTGGACATCAATTGAGGGCCACCAATAGTGTTGTTTAATGCACATAGAGGTTTTAGTTGTCCCCAAATGCCCTTGGTGAGCCTTATTAATAATAGACTCTCTCAGTTTAAAAGGAGGGACAAATTTCTCACCTCTTCGTACTATGCCGTTCTCAACAGACAGTTCCTCAGAAATTTGGGCAAAACTACGTAGATCGCCATTCAAACTTCTTGGTTCAGGCCAACAACGGGTGGTAAACTCGATAACTTTTAACAACACATTGTCTAAGGCAGTGGCTTCCTTCCAATCACCCTCGGAAATCACATCACTAATTTCATCCACTGCATCCACAAAGGTTACACATTCGACATCCTCCACAAGAAAATCCTCCTCATCGTCCTTGTCCATAGCCATTCTAGATAGGCAATCAGCCCGAAAATTCTTGCCACCAACAATATGCTTAACAGAAAAATTGAACTCTTGCAATTTTGAGACTAATCTCATCAGTCGTGCTGACATGGACGCTGAACTGGATTTATTAAAGATGTAAATTAGTGGCTTGTGGTCAGTGACCAACTCAAATCTCCTACCCCAAATGTACATTTTAAACTTGTGGACCGCCCATGCACAAGCCAGGGCTTCCCTTTCGATAGTACTGTACCTCTGTTCGAACTCTTTGAGTGCTCTAGACGCAAACGCCACAGTTTGCTCCTGACCATTAACCTTCTGTGTAAGAACAGCCCCTAGACCAGAAATACTTGCATCCACAGTGATAACTGAGATGGCATCCTCTCTGAAAGCATGTATGGCTTTTGCAGAAACAATCATCTTCTTGATGTCACAAAAAACCTTGTCTAACTCCTGTGTCCAAACAAAACTAGACCCTTTCCTCAAAAGCTTCCTTAAAGGTTCAACTATTTGGGAGTACGACTGGACAAACCTTGCATAATACTCTGCAAGCCCAAGGAAGGATCGTAAGGCATCTTTATCAGGAGGAGGCTTTGCGTCTTCAATGGCTCTAATGACTGAAAACTTGGGAGTGATACCTTGGTCAGAGACTGTATGCCCCAGATAATCAATCTTGTTAACTGCAAATTTGCATTTGTCTGCGCGAACAGTTATATTCCTAGACATCAAAATTGAAAGTACATTTCTGAGGATAATGTCATGTTCGTTTAACGATTTGGCAAATATCAAGATATCATCAAGGTATGCCTGCACACCCGCTATCCCTTGAAACAACACATCCATCAGCTTCCGGAAAACGCTTCCAGCAGACGCTAACCCAAAAGGGAGGCGAAGGAATTTGAAAGCTCCGAATGGAGTGATGAAAGAGGCAAGTTCTTGAGATTCCTTCGCTAAAGACACCTGATGGTACGCTGACCTCAGATCGATCAATGAAAACCATTTAGCGTCGCCTATGTTAGCCAGAAGCTCGTGGAATCTTGGTAGCGGGTGACAGTCAACAATAATGTTCTTATTTAATGAGCGTAAATCGGCACATAATCTAATTTCCCCTGTCTTTTTGCGGGCGACTACAATTGGTGCGACCCATTGTGAAGAATTTATGGGAGAAATGATACCTTGTTTACACAAATCATCCAACATTATTTTTAATTCAGATCTGACGCTCAGTGGAACAGCTCTAACTTTATGTGCTATTGGTTGCGCTCCGGGTATCAGTCTAATCTTGTGTTCAAATCCTTTGACACTCCCTACCATTTCTTTGAACACCGGTTTAAATTCTGATATAATTTCTTGTACCTTTGCATTATAATTGTCAACTACAGCAATGGGTAAATCAGTTTTAAAAATAGGCAATTTCCCAACTTTGATGGGATTCTCATCACCGGGAACTAAATAAAGACCCATCCTGGCTAAGTCTTTCCAGCCTACGATGTCTTTACCTTTTTCTGCTACATAAATTTTAGTGACGGTCTCCCTCCACAAACATTGGACTAATCCTTCAAAATACCCCAGCATGTTAATATTCTTCTCGCCAAATGCTAGTGGATTAACATCAGATTCTATTAATTCGACTCTTTTGTCCCATTTTTCGTAAAAGGTTGAATCTCTAAGAATAGTATACGGGGAGCCTGAATCTGCCATGACTTGAAGGTGCACATTATCAATGATAGCTGCACATAGAGGACCCTTAATAGAATCAATGTCACCATTAGAATCAAGAGTTACAATAATGTTCTTAAAAGATTCAGAACATGCATCAAAGTCTACCATATTAACATTGGGAGGCTTCTTCGCGAATCTGCAAACCCCTTGAAAATGCCCAATTTTTTTACAAATAGAACACCGCTTCTTGAGAGCAGGGCAATTCGGGGCGTTCCCTATATGATCTTTTGAACCGCACCTATAACAGAAATATGTTTTTTTCTTTTGGGTAAATTTATTGGATTGAACTCTGCTTTTATTAGAAATGGCACACAGAGTTTCTCCTTCATCAGAGTCATAACAGTCTATAGCATTAACCCCCTGTTTTGGTTGATCCATTACAACTTTGCTGGTTAGAGTAGAGCGTTCAATGCTAAGAGCAAGGTCTATGACTTCAGTTAAAGATGGATTCTTGCACCCCAGAATTCTCTGCTTAATCTTCCTTGAAGCGCAATTAAATACGAACTGGTCTCTAATAAATTTATCAGGAGAAGGTTCGAAATTGCAAGTGATTGCTAAAACTCTGAGTGCAGCGATGTATTCTTCCACCTTCTCATCCTCCTTTTGTTTCCTGGCATAGAAATTGTGTCTCTCTAACATAATGTTAGGTTCATCACAAAATTGTTTTTTTAACCTTGCGATGGCTTCAATGTAAACGTTCCAAAGATTATCCCCACTTTCATCTTGTAAAATGGGAGGTGCTATAGGAACAATACTTTTAAAGATTCGTTGACCAGCTTGTCCTAAACAACCAAAGAGGATAGCGAACTTTCTTTTGTCAGAATAATCAGCGGCATCAATAGCAACTAAATGGTTCTCAAACAACCCGAACCACTCAGACCAAATTATGTCTGGAGTGCCTGGTTTGTCCAAGAAAGGTGGAGGTTGAGTAATTTGATGCCACTGGTTATTAGCCATGTTCAATGCTAATGTAGAAGTAAAAGGTTAATAACTATTAAAATCCAAGAAATCTAAACATTACCAAGGTGTCGGTTTTAAAATGAGAATATGCAATTTAAACAAGGAGTTTAAGGTTTTAAACACGTCTGTAACGTTGTAAATATGCTAATTCTAAAATGAAAAGCGTGCGTATCGCTGTGATACGCTGTGCACAACTCTGTGATTAACTGTTGAAAGCGTGCGTGTCGCTGAAATGACACGCAATGGTTAAATGTCGATCCAACAACAACGTGCGTATCGTTGAGGATGACACGCAATGAATAAATGTAGATCCAACAACAACGTGCGTATCGTTGAGAATGACACGCAATGGATGAACGTTTAAAAAAAAATAATTGATTAAATATCAAGAGCGTTGTAAGTCGAAAGCGTGCGTGTCGCTGAAGTGACACGCAGTGTTTTCAATTACAACGTGCGTATCGCTGGAGGTGCGCTCATCAAATAAACACTTTCAATCAACACAGTACCTTGTCGTCGTGTCTTGGAAACAGTCTTCACCGATACCTCAATAAAGTTGTTGTACGAAGGAATATCCAATGAGGTTGATCGAGTAGAAGAAGATTGTAACCGCCCAATAAGAGTCGCTGGAAGAAGAAACTTAGAAAGGCAACTCCGCTGATTGGGAAAGCGGTAGCTTCATCCGACCAATGAAATTACTCGTAATTGACGAGGTGCTGAATCCGGAAAAAGATCAGCGTGGGTGGGGTGGAGTCTCCCGATCGTCGCCAAAATATGTAATAAATGAAGAAGAGGCAGTAGATTCCGGTAAGAGAGTTTATTCCTCAAGATGATAACTCCACCCGTCATGGACGTCTGGTCTCCGTGAAGCCGGTGGTTACAATGGCAAACGGAAAGACTCAGCCGTCCATGCGCGAGGGAAGTAGTTTGAAACACAACACAGTATACACAGGCCGTGGCTCGTGGATACACATGTCGAAAGTAAACAATACTAGTCCCAGGCTTTGGCTCGTGAAGAGGACGGGAGTCGAACTCACAAGCCAAACCCACGTCAAAGCGGCAAAGCGAGCCAAGCCCAGCATTACACTCAAGCTTCAAAAAATGTCAGAGCGCATACGTGGTGCGTTGGTCCGAAGTGTACGGATACCCAATAGCATGGCCAGGATATTCCTACGTCATTCCTGTCATGCACCACGCGCTTCTGACTGGAATTTCTAGTGCGTCGCCCCGCCGGCAAATACGTAGTGATTCAAGTATTTCATATTTGAACTTACTTTTCATGTGTTCTTTTTTTCTCCTCGCGCTCTCATTATTTTACCGTAGGCTTGTTGGATTCTTTTATTGAGTACCTTTGTTTTAATTCTTCTCCTCCTCCGATCGTTCCTAAATTCCTTTTTCACATCTGTGGGCCTTCCTCTGGTTTCCCTCGTCCCCAAGTTGTTGTGGAAAGAAGACCAGAATCTTTATTATAAGTAGAGATGAGGAAAAGGCCCACGGGGAGCGGGGGAAGAGGACAGGTCAGGTTAAGCGGTCAGGAGAGAATCACAAGCAGTGGGGATGACGTCACATAAGTAACTTCCGAACATTCGGAAGAGAATGCAGTGACGTGTGACGACAGAAAGAGAAAATATACTGAAAAGGATAAATCCAAAACAATAGGCTTACCCAGCGTAACAAGAACATATACATCAGCAGTGTGCGATTGTTAAATAAATCAGTAAAAATAAGCTTAGTGCCCACAGTTCACCTTAGGAGCCTGCCGCTGTTGGTCATGAATGCCAGGGCTGCCAAATACCAAGGCAGCCCCACCTAGATTCCGTCCCATGCTCTGTCTTCCACACTCTAAATTCTATGTCTTTGACTTACTCGTGTAGGTTCGTTTTCATCTCTGCCTTCTATCTTTTTCACTGTTTCCCCATATTTTTCATTATTTTTTCTCTCTTTTGGCCTTTCTCTCTCTTTCTCTGTGTCAAAGTCTGATTACTTAAAAATAACCCCTGGGCTTCAGAACTGTGTTCTCGTGCCCACCACCTGCTAGCACAGCACAAATTAAGCACTGTAAATAAAGTTCTTTATCTGAAAGGGCAATCCCAAATGTCCAACATGCACAGCATTTCATAAACGCATGGGTGTGAGAGCTTTTTACAAGAATGAAAAAATCCAACTAATTTTTAAATTTGAAGACTAGATACATAAGCAGCTGCTGAAAGCGGCATAATACATGTAAATAATAGTACTACACAAATACAACAAATGATAAAGGACGCAGAGGCGCAGCTGGGATGAAAGCTGACTCAGGTCTTGCCAATCTGGAGCAATGCTGTGCCCTTGGGATACAATAATGCACACACTCAAGATAACAGGAGGTGTAAATTACAGGGCATCTTTGTGAGCTAGGAAACACCCCCTCAAGGACACAGTGGCATTCTGTAAATGATAAGGGAGGGACAGATCTCCGACTCAGAGGGTTCCCCTTGGACAATGGAAACAAATGATGGCGTTGTAAGGCATTATTCTTACTGATTCCTTGCTTTAAAGATAATCCCATGAAGTCTAGAATAAGCATAATGCACCCGGGTTTCCATGAAAGGGGTGTGGTTCACATGGTACTTTGCCACTCGGGTCACAAGAGGTCACCAGGAAGTTACAGGGTAAGCAGTGTGTTCACCATGTGACACAACGTATGGAGCTAGAATCAGTCATACTTTCAAGGTACTAGAGAATTATTTAATAGAATGGAAAAAGGTGAATTAATGATATTGATACACAAGGATGCATATGGAGAGGACGATGACAGTTTTAGAGCATCTCCTGGGCAGTGATTATCTAAGTATAAGAATGAACTCTTGTACTAAGGCTAGGTTATATCATGACAGCTCGATACGTCAGGAAACTCTTCTAACCACCTTTGTTTTCTAACATACTTATCAGTCTGGTTGCATGAACTTGTGGGTGTAAGATGCAATGCATATGTCTTATTTTTAACCCTCGCTCCCTATATTTCTGATGATCCATAACCTTGCAAAACCCCTTCAATAAGGCTTCCAGGAGTTTCACTCTAAGGAAAGCCCCCACTTTCATGTGTCTATCTTAACAACGCTTGCCCACTATCAACTTCTGCCTTCTATCCTCCTGCAACTTGAGTGACTGCGCCTACCTGCAAGGGGAAGTCTGGGGTACATAGGACCCCCTGTCCCACTCCAGAGAACTGCCATCACCATTTTAGGTGGTGCAGTGTCAGTTTCCTTGCCGCTGTGCCTGTGTTTATAGTACAAATGCAAAAACAACAATTGATGGACAGAATGCAGAACAATTCCCCAGTACAGAGATCTGGGCCTAAATACATCGTTTTTTGCACTCCACACCACCCCAGTTCAGACATGGCCATATGCAAATCAGCCTTGACCCTGTGCCTCATGGGAACAGTCCAGCCCAAACTACCAAGCCATGTCTTTCCTGGACCGGAATCAAGCATCCTAGGACAGGTGTCTGGCTATCAGCCATCATCAGCCAGGATAGCTTGACTCCAGTGGTGTGGAGAGCATGGGACTCACATCTGAGCATACCCATCCTACTCGGGGTGACAAATGCAAAAACAACAATTGATGGACAGAATGCAGAACAATGTCATACATTCACCCCAGTACAGAGATCTGGGCCTAAATCCATCGTTTTTTTGCACTCCATACCACCCCAGTTCAGACATGGCCATATGCAAATCAGCCTTGACCCTGTGCCTTATGGGAACAGTCAAGCCCGAACTGCCAAGCCATGTTTTTCCTGGACCGGAATCAAGCATCCTAGGACCGGTTTCTGGCTATCAGCCATCATCAGCCAGGATAGCTTGTCTCCAGTGGTGTAGAGAGCATTGGACTCACGTCTGAGCATACCCATCCCACTCGGGGTGCCGAATGCCAAAAACAACAATTGATGGACAGAATGCAGAACAATGTCATACATTCACCCCAGTATGGAGATCTGGGACTAAATCCATCGTTTTTTTGCACTCCACACCACCCCACTTCAGACATGGCCATATGCAAATCAGCCTTGACCCTGTGCCTCATGGGAACAGTCCAGCCCGAACTGCCAAGCCATGTCTTTCCTGGACCGGAATCAAGCATCCTAGGACCGGTTTCAGGCTAGCAGCCGTCATCAGCCAGGATAGCTTGACTCCAGTGGTGTGGAGAGCATGGGACTCACGTCTGAGCATACCCATCCCACTCGGGGTGACAAATGCAAAAACAACAATTGATGGACAGAATGCAGAACAATGTCATACATTCACCCCAGTACAGAGATCTGGGCCTAAATCCATCGTGTTTTTTGCACTCCACACCACCCCAGTTCAGACATGGCCATATGCAACTCAGCCTTGATCTTGTGCCTCATGGGAACAGTCCAGCCCGAACTGCCAAGCCATGTCTTTCCTGGACCGGAATCAAGCATCCTAGGACCGGTTTCTGGCTATCAGTCGTCTTCAGCCAGGATAGCTTGACTCCAGTGGTGTGAAGAGCATGGGACTCACTTCTGAGCATACCCATCCCACTCAGGGTGACAAATGCAAAACAACAATTGATGGACAGAATGCAGAACAATGTCATACATTCACCCCAGTACAGAGATCTGGGCCTAAATCCAGCTAGGCCAAAAGGTAAGCACAGATAGCAAAAGGCTCAATCAAGAGGTATAGAGTAGTAAAATCTTTGCAACTTTCTGTCAATTGAAGTGAATAGTAAGCAGACCGTAATTCTGATATTGAAAAGTATTTTGCTGTATCCATGATGATGATGATTAAATCTTTTAATTTTGGAGGAGAATGGCAGTCAATTAAAATGTGTTCATGGATTGTCGGTCGGCACATCTTGTATCTCCAGACCTCTTTCCCCATGTTCTGGTTTTGGATAAAAAAATTCTTATTAATTGGGACAGAGTGGGCCCCCAGCCCTATGAACCCCACTACCACTATACCTTCTGCAATATTCATAGCTACGCCCCTGCCTCTTATGCAAAAGAATGAGTGGGGACACCCATTTAGAAGAGCATATGGATTCAATAAATCCATCTGTGTACGTGTTATAAGCATATTTGCTCCTGCCCAATGCTTAAAGGAACATTGTAAAATGTAGGCTTTGCAGGGAAAGGATTCTCTGTTCTTCTCACTTCATGTTGAAAACTTCTGCCTTACCCAAGCAATTACAAAATATTTCTTTACATTGTGAGAAAATCTGGTCAATATTATGGTTCACATCTAAAACAAAGGAAACAGGTGTTGTGCTTCCAGGTTTCGTGGTCATCTGCAAAATTCCCTGTTATTACTGTTCCAATAATTGTTGTTCTTTCATCACTAAACCTATGTTTTCTATTATTTAACTCAATTAAATTGAATGTCAGCAATAACGAACATAACATACTAATTGAATTTTCACAGTACGACAAGGTTTTCACACTCATATCATACATAACATTGTTGGACCACTTTTGTTTTTTCATAGACCATGTAATTTGATTACTCTGAAATTTGATGACTCAACTCTGTCACTCTGAGTTAGATTGATCTTCTAATTCAATAGAGTAGCCCCATGCTACTATTTTTCAGAAAGGTGTTGAATACCTGGCTCTTTTCCAATTAACAGGAGCAACACACCATTCTGGCAACCTTACTTGACCCACCTGTCTGTAGCGTCAAGACGCCCCTGGGCAATCGTGCGCTCTAGAAATGCACAAATCAAATCAATATTTTACACACACTAGAAAAGTGGCTCCTTTCTCCACTTGGAGCATTATTTTCCTATGGCTGGACAATTTTTATAGTTGGCGAGTGCTAAAATGAACCACAATAGCTTTAGCACTGTAAAGAGCAGTGGAGCTGATTCGTTACTTGCATTTTGTAGTATATTTATTAGTACAACAATAGTACTAGTCACATTCTACAAAATGCTATTCAGACACCTGCATGTGGAATTTTACTTCTGTCCTATCTTTTATGTGCAGAGATCCCTACCCGGCTGCGGACATGCATTCCTACGTTTTAGTGGTAAATGTGAGTGGGACTGGGGAGTGGCTGGAAAATTAGGAATACTTAGTGCTAAATAGGAGGGATTCTGGGAGGAGTAAGGATAGGTTACAGAGGGAAAGAGATACATGCACCTACCCACAGAGGTAAGGCCACTGATATTAAAAACAACTGCACTTCTAAAGCTACTGCAGACTAAAAGGACCAACAACAGCAGTACAAGTATTCCAGATAACAGACCTGGAGTAAGTCCAGCACCACACATGACCAATCACTGGTGCTGCAACACACTATCCTAGTAAATAATGGAGGTGTAGACTCAAAATAGCAAATAAAGGTAAAATAAATTGATTCATTTATACATCTAAAAAAATATATATATATACATTTAATTAAATGGTATTAAATGTTTATATGCATTATATGCATATAAAAAATAATTATTAGTTTACTTTAAACTATTTTAATAACGTGGTTTATCTAATAAATAAATGTAACTTTAATTTTGTTATGAATAAACTACTATGATTTAATTGAATTCTTCACATAACTTGTGATATTTATTATACATGAAAATAAATATAGAAATGTTACTTTCGGTGATTTAAAAAAAAAATCTACGATGTCTAAAATCTAGATTTTAAATAAATCTACTTTATCTAATATTTTTAAAATACGTTTAGTTGAGCATTAAGTTAACAGAGCTGCAGTATTTTTATTTGTTTAGATTTAAATTAAATGTATGAAACTAATTTACATTACTATTTATCTTATTTACATTAAAAAAAAAATATCAATACATTTTCCCATAGTTTCCCACAGGGAGATCTCACCCCAGTGGCTGAGATCCCTCATACGTGGGAAAAGTTTCAAGTAGTAACTTTACACTCTTATATTAGGCACCACATCATCGTTTCAGGGGTTGGAGACATGTAGTACTTTGTAGTAACATTACACTTATAAATGATGACTAGCAAAAAGTTGTACATTTACTATGAAGTGTAACATAAACTTAAACATGTAGATGTACTCATATGTAAGTTTACCTTTCTGATTAGCTCCTCTATCTTTATCTTTCAATTTGCCTTTAGTTCTACTTTCTTCATAAGTGTGCTCTTGTAAGTTGTTGTGCATCGACTAATTCCCTGACAGGAAGGATAGTAAGCTCCACACACTTGAACGCATGAACTGTTTCATAAGAGAGCGCCACCTGTGCCTTAATACTTTTTCTTGAATATTTTTATTAAAGCAATAAACTAATATTTGATCTCTAATATATAAACCCAGCATGCCATCAAACTCGCATTGTGACTCTAGAAAGCATATGTCTGCTACATATGCATCAATTGGTTCACTGGGAAGTTAAACTCTTCTGTAAAATGTGAGTATTTCCAATGCAATGTGAGGTTCACTCGTAAAAATACGCCTTAGAACAATCAACAGCTTCATCAACTCCATCATAATCTAGCAGTTATGCTGGTAGGTGTGGGATGGTTAGGTAAGTGTTTAAGGATGGGTTGTGCCCCTTTCCCAAGCAGATTGAGCAGCAAAGAATTCTTTCAATATTAGTTTATTCTACCCATTGCTGTAATACAGTTAGTATACATTTTAAACCATCCATCTCACTTTATCGATGACTTTCCAAGACAGCATAAAAACATTGGCGATGCCTTGCATTACATATTGGCTAAATAGCACACAGTTAGCATTGTCATTGTGTCGAGAAAAGCTGAGGTTAGGAACCCCCTCAAATACGTGGTCATTGCAAAAACACACTGACTACAAGCCCCACCCATGTCAAAGGAACTTGAGGAGGAAGGAAGGTTCAGAAAATCACCTAAAGTATGCCGAGCAAACTGGAGGAGGTTTAGCCGCTGAGGTTGGACAATGGTGCAGTTGCGCCACAGCATGGAAAATGCGTTGTGTGATGGTTGTCCTTTAATGGTGTCTGGAAGAGCAGTGAGCCATCAGTACCAGAATAAAAGGCTGAGAAAAACATTGGTGCAGGCTAGAATAAGCACGATGCTCCCAAGACTTTGGTGCAGTGATGTCAGAGAGATCCCATGGCTTCCAACACAGGTAAATGGCACTGGGGGCAGACAGCGGAGCAACTCATCACATAGTTAAACGATTAGATGGGGGTAAGTACAGTAAAAAATTGGGTTGCTGGCTGACTGGGGGGTGAGCCCTGGTCAAGGAGCAAACAGCATCCTTGTCAGGGTGAGGCATACGCCAACCCTAAATTAACCAGTGCGCAACCCTCTGGTAGCTTGGCCTCTAAAAACTTAGAGGCAACTTGCAAAGCTTTTGTGCAACACTTCAACAGTAATAAAGTGATAAACGCCACACAAAAAGGATCCCACACCAAGTCAGAAAAATAGAGCTTTCTTTTATAGTGCATAGGTATGTAAGGGCTCTGTGGGGTATCAACCCCTGTGCATAACCCTTGGTGCCCTTAAATACCTTTGTAAGGGCACTATGGGGCATGTGTAATGCAGTGACTAATGGAAGTGCTGGCTGAGGGAGCAGTCCCTCTATGTTTAAAAATCAATGGGTTTTAAAAATAGGGAGACTGTTCCCTCTCAGCCCTGGCCTAGTACCATTACAATTCCGCTCACTCCTACTTAACACCTTGGCTGCTTTGACTTTTCCCCTCCTGTGCTGCATTCCATGATTTACCATTATTCATGACGAGCTCAGCTCGTCATAAGCACAGCTCAACTGTGCCTCATGACGAGCTGAGCTCGTCATGAGCATGGAAGGGGTTAAATCCTGGTTTGAGGAGCATTGCGAGGATGTGTCTCATAGCTGAAGTGATGCATTGGTTCCGAGAAGCAGCGAGGCTGCGGTGCGAGGTCCTGTGTCATCATTGAGGATCCTGTCGGAGAGAGCTTACGATGGGAAGGACGGCATCGGACAGTCGAGGTGATGATTCAGTTCCAAGGAGCTACGAGGCTGCAATGCAGAGTCTGGAGTCATTGTCAATGCTACTATCGATGCGGGATTCAGGGCCTGCATCAAGAATGCATTGCACAGTGGCAGTTCCGATGGGTTACAATGCAATGCAGGTCTTTGCGATCGGTCCAACACATGCAGCAGTAGTGATGTGTCGGTTCTGCTCGAGTTTGCACCATGCAGCAGAGAAAATGTGTCTGTTCTGCTGGACCCACAGAGGCTTGGAGAGCCCATGTCCAAGGGGCCAGGACAGGGGCAGCACATCTTTGCAGAGTAGTCTCACAGATGGTGGAGTCCACATGCAGGTGCAAGGTTGTTGGAAGCATGTTGAGTCCCTGAGTTTCAGACCAGGAGGCCAGCCAACTAGCCACTAGAGTCACTCTGGGGTCTGGGTTCAGGAGATACAGATCCACTCCTTCTCACCCAGGCAAGAGGATAGCAGGCAGCAGGTCAGTAGGTCTGCACATATTCAGAGTAGCAGTCCTTCAGAGTGGTAATCATTTTATCAGCACAGCTGTGCTTCTTCCTGGCAGAGCATCAACCGGCCCAGGAGTGAAGTGAAGAGTTGGTATCTGAGTGCCAGTATTTATACCCAGTTGTGCTTTTGAAGTGAGGACAAACTTCTTTAGGCATGCCTTTGAAGTGCATAGGTGCCCTTCCACCTGGCCCTTGCTACAAACTAACTACAGGGGACATGCCGCCCTTTGTCTGGAGGCAGGACACAGCCTATTAAAGTGAAAGTGGGGCTCTGCCGAGCTCCTCCCTCCCATCCTTCCAGTGATGTGTGACTGTCTAAAAGAAATACACAAAGCCCAACTGTCAACTACACCCAGTCAAGTTACCCAGAGACAGGCTGTAGGCAATAAATAGCTAAGGCAGGAAAACGGCAACTTTCTAAAAGTGGCATTTTCAAAATTGGAATTTAAAATCTAACTTCACCATAAGTTAAGATTTTTCATTACAATTCCAAAGACACCAAACATAAACTGGCTACCTTTTCCCATTTGGAAATTACACCTAATAAAATTTAATAAGGTAACATCAATGCTAGTGTATGGGAGAGGTAGGCCTTGCAGTAGTGAAAAAGTAAATTAAGAGTTTTTCACTACCAGGAAATGTAAAACATAAACGTACCTGTCCAACTTTTTAAATATATTGCACCCTGCCCTCTTGGCTGTCCTGTGCCTACCCTAGTAGGGGTGACATATTTATTAGAAAGGAAGGTTTGGGCCAGGTTGAAATGGCAGTTTATAACTGCACACACGCAACTGCAATGGCAGACCTGAGACATGTTTAAAGTGTTACTTAAGTGGGTGGCGCAATCAGTGCTGTAGGCCCACTAGTAGCATTTCATTTACAGGCCCTGTGAACAGGTAGTGCAACATTACTAGGGACTTACAAGTTAATTAAATATGCCAATTGGGTATAAGCCAATTCTACCATGTTTAAAGGAGAGAGCACAATCACTATAGCACTGGTCAGCAATGGTAAAGTGCGCAGAGTACTAAGGCCAGCAAAAACGAAGTCCGCAAACAGGAGAGCTAAATGCAAAATGTTAGGGTTTGACCCTGCAAAACGTGAACATTTTTTGTTTAACATTCATCAGTTTCAATCGACCTCAACCAACAACAGATTGAATCACTCTAATAGATCTGTGGGGATAGTACTTATGCATAAGGGCAGTGGAAGTGAAGCTAGTGAGGAGGAGGAGATTGTGGGAACGATTCAGACACAAGGCAACAAAAAGACAAAAGCAAGGAAAAATATGGTGAAACGACATCTAATGAAAAATTCAGATAACTGTACTCTTTGCCAATCTAAACCACCTTGTGTGGTGTAGTGTCCAGAGCTGCTGACTTTGGAGCTTGGGAACCTGATTCAAGGCTCTGCGTTGGCTCAACATCTTGTGATTCTGGGCAAATCATTTAGGGCCTAATTATGAGTTGTGGAGGTATGGTAGTTGTCGGGATTGCTGCACCAGTTGTCTAACCACCATATTACAACTACGGCGGTGGGATCGCCATAGGACCCCTGAACTGCCAGGGTTCCACAATCCCTGCTGGTGGCATGGTGGACATAGGCTCCAATATGCTTGGCTGTGCTGCTGGGGTACCATGAAGCATATTTGGAGTTTCTTCACCGCCACAGTTTTCATGACAGTGAGAGGTCATGAAAACCCTGGCAGTGAGGACCATGGGATGCATGCTTGGGGGTACATGGGGTGCCCTCCTGTCTGCATGCACCCCCCTTTCCTGCATGGCATGGACTGCACATTCCATGCCATGCAGGAACAGGCTTTGGCGCTCACATTGCGGTGCCTTTTTAATAGACACTGCTGTGAGAACACCAAAGAACCACCTGCCAGACCACGAGGTAACTCGTAATCTGGGGGGGCAGGTGGCAGTGAGGATTGGCTGTGTGGGAGCGGATAGAGGGCATGGGGGCAGTTCCCACACTGCAAAACGTATAATCAGGCCAAAATCTCCTTGTGCCTACTAAAAATTAATGTATCCTTGTGTAATCGAGCCAGTGCTCATGTAAAGAGCTCCAATTCCTTCGGGTCGAGTTCGCATAATATATAACTGCAACAAACAAAAAACTTTCTTGTGCTATGTTCAATATGAGCTGCTCAACTTTCACCTCACTCTCAATATTGAAACTTTCCTCACAGCTAACCTTCTCCAACTCAAAGCTCAAAAGCAACTTACAACTCCCCATTATACTTTGGAGAACTGCAATCTTACAGACATCAATATTCCTAGAGCTGTCTGCACACTTCCAAAATATTGCCACATCTAGAATCTTTGCATCCTCACATCAGTAATTCTTGTGAAAACGTCACAGTTTATTCAATATAAGAAATATTCATATTAAACAAACAGATGTCAGTGTTATTAATACTGCCACATCTCTAAACTTCAAAGATAAGTGGATAATGAAGAAAACCTACTAATTTTTAATACTGGGATAACACCTTGCCAGCAAGAGACTGCAGGAATGTGAACGATAGTAGACAAGCATGAATTAAACATTAAGGGCAGATTTACAAGAAAGTGGCACATCTGTAGAGATGCGTCACTTTCCCTGCGCCACCATGCAACACCCTTACGACACCATGTATGCGCCATATTTACAATACGTAGCACCATGGCACAAGGCCTATTCCCAATACACTGCATCCATCCTTCTGCCTGCGTCACGCAGGCGTAAAATTTTGACGCAGTGGCATCCTAAATGTCACGAAGTGAAATCTTGTAGATTTCAATGCATCACTTTTACAAGGCTTTCCTGCGTAGGAACGCTTACCCTGCATACATTATACCTGACGCAGGTATAATGTCACGCAGGGCTTTACAATGTAATGCATCTTCCTAGATGCATCATGTTGTAAATGGGCCGTAACTTTTACGCCGCCGCTGCATCACAAAAGTGACACAACCACGGCGCAAAAGTGACGCAAGGGGCTTGTAAATTTGCCCCTAAATTTGTTAACAGTATAACACCAGAACCCTCACACTACTTTAAAAAGCAGATGTGGAGGAACTTGCTAAATCACTTCTCTTGCCTACTTAATTTACAGCGACAGCATATTCCACACCATTGGGCCCAAGAATAGTACAGTGTCTGTCCTCTCGACTAACAACATGCTGATAATATTGTATGTCGTTTTTTTCTTTATTGCATTTATCTGTATAAAATAACGGAGATCTCACAGCTATATTTTTTCACTTGCAGGTCACCCACTGGCAGAGCCCCTACTTCTTTGCCTATTTCCCTACCGCCAGTTCATATCCATCTTTACTAGCAGACATGCTGTGTGGCGCTATTGGATGTCTTGGGTTCTCTTGGGTGAGTTTACTGTCATTCACCCCACCTGTTGCAACGGGGAATTAAGAAGTATCCATAATTGGGAATTTCTTAGGTCTATGTGTAATGTCTAATGTCTATGTGTAAAATGAAGAGAGTGGTCCTAAAGTAAAAGGCATGAGTCAAATTATGGTGAACCCATGGCGCCTGTCTTTAACAGCACTGTCTTTAATGGCAACAAGGACAGTTGACTCAGTCTCAACGTGTTCAATGGTAATCCGGACCCAAAAAGTACCAATTCAACAAGAAACTGTACTGATTCTGAAATTGCCCCTAAGAATTGGGAAGTAAAAGTTGGAATCAGTGTTTCTGCATCAATTCCGGCATGTAATTACTTATTTGCTGGTCATTTATACCTCCCACTGTCGGAAGGAGAAAACATTAGCTATATGATATTCCTGTATGATTTGTAACTTCAAAGTCTGCAAGAAATATGGACAAATTATGAATTGCAAGGCTCTTTCAGTGGGGCCAAAGAATGGTCAAACAGGCATAATATATAGACCTGCTCATATCACTACTGTGTATCCCAACCAGTGCTTAATTTGAACCTGTGGTTTCTGAGCACTAGCACTTAATCATCAACATGGTTAACCAGTTAAGCACATTTAGGGTTAGGCATGGGGAGATTGAGTGATTTACCCAGAATCACAGGATGTTGAGCCAATGCTAAGACTCAAACGTGGTTTCCCAGCTCCAACATCTGCAGCTCTGGCCATTATGCCACATCCTCTACCTACTTTCATGGTTAGTTGTTGGTTCTGTTTTGGGCAGCACTAACAGGTGAAAAGGGCTGATGCAAGCTGCCTCCTGACGAAAGCCCAATACTTATTTTTTCCACAAATTAACCACTGACCCCTAAACGTTGCTTTAACATTCCCTATTCATTTCAGCCTAGTAACTAAAGAATGCACATGTGGGCGTGTTGGTGGACTAAACACACAAGCCTTACTCAGAAAATCATTTAAATGTGTAAGCCTGACTTCTAAATTTGAATTAATAAGTGCAGGATTTCAAAATGTGATCTCACTGGCATAAAACCTCCTGCTCGTGTGCTATATTTCACCACAAACACATACTGTTGTGCATGACTAATTTCCATTTGAGGGGTAGGAAAATGTGATTCAGAGCATGGCTTCCAAAGAATGTTTGGGAACACCCACAAACCTGAGAGTTTGTTTGTATTTTCAAATTCATCACTGACTTTTTCCCAACCTCAATCAATCCCAATTGGGAAACATCCTTAACCACGATTTATAAATAACGACTTACTAGAACAACGAAGAGTGAACAACGAAGAGGGCTGAACCACGAAGGTAACATCCACGAACGACGGAACAACCAGTGGCGTCACTATGGTTGGTGTCACCCGGTGCGGGTAACTCATGGTGTCACCCCCTCAGGACTTACCGCATGGACCCCTCCTCCGCTACGAGTCCGCCAGTGGACACAGCTGGCTGTAGAGACACAGGAGCACAGCGGCTGGAGGGACACTGGAGCACGGCTGGCTGTAGGGACACAGGAGCATGGTGGCTGTAGGGACACAGGAGCACAGTGGCTGTAGCAGCACAGGAGCACAGTGGCTGTAGCAGCACAGGAGCACAGTGGCTGTAGCGACAAAGGAGCACAATGGCTGTAGGGACACAGGAGCACAGTGGCTGTACGGACACAAGAGCACAGTCCACAGCGGCTGGAGGGACACTGGAGCACGGCTGGCTGTAGGGACACAGGAGCATGGTGGCTGTAGGGACACAGGAGCACGGTGGCTGTAGGGACACAGGAGCACAGTGGCTGTAGCAGCACAGGAGCACAGTGGCTGTAGCAGCACAGGAGCACAGTGGCTGTAGCGACAAAGGAGCACAATGGCTGTAGGGACACAGGAGCACAGTGGCTGTAGCGACACAGGAGCACAGTGGCTGTACGGACACAAGAGCACAGTCCACAGTGGCTGTAGGGACAGAGGTGCACAGTGGCTGTAGGGGCACAGGAGCACAGTCCACAGTGGCTGTAGGGACACAGGAGCACAGTGGCTGTAGGGACACAGGAGCACAGTGGCTGGTTGAAGGCTTCAAGCCCACGCAGGGCGAGGAGCAATGCTGACGTACAGTGCGGAGCCCACATGCGCCCAGGAGCACGGCTGGTAGAGTGTAGGGCCCATCAAGGGCCCGATGTGCGGCTGCTGCAGGGTCTGAAGTTCACGTGTGGCCAGGCGCGCCACTGGTGGAGGGCTTGGTGCCCACAAAGTCACAGGTCCACACAGAAAAGCTGTCTTTGAGCACTGTGGCCGGAGGAAATTGCACCTGTGTGAGAACAGGGGTACGGTGGGGAATTGTGTGGATTCTCAGCATGGTCAGGAGCAGAGGGGACCAAAGCTGCGGAGCCTTAGTGTCGCCGGCAGCGTGGTGGACTGGAAGAGAAGCGTGGGGCTTGCGTGGGACCTGGATCCTGGATTATTGCTGTATGCACAGGGACAGGAGCACAGCTCGTGGAGGCCTTGGAGGCTTCAAGGGCCCGGAGCAGTGCAGGCCCTACAGATTTGGGCCTACGCGGCGACGGGGGCAGGAGGTGCGTCCCCATGCTGCCCCCAGGATGTGGTGGAGCCGCATCCCACAGCTGCTGCCCCTGAAGACGCTGAGGTGGTGCTAGGCCTGCTGATCCTAGGGTTTTGGACCGCCTAACTGCACCTGGTGGCATCACCTGAGGATAACCCCATGAACCACAGAGTACCGAGGGGTGGGAAGAGGGCCCACATGTATGTATTGTGCCATATAAATAACTTTGTGCCTACTGCTGAAGGTTTTTTCTTCACGTTGTTTAGGTCATCAGGAGGAAGGTCTTACCTTGGGGCACCAAAAAACTCCCAGAGGCAATGTCTGCTCAATAACATGTTGCTTTATTGTGGAGGCACGTGCAGACATGCAGCATTATATGCTTGGCATCCGTCATGTTCTAAAGCTGAACGACCCAATGCACACCGACATATCTCAGAAAATGCTTCCTTGTTCTGGCCTTATGTCACCAAACCACACTGTGCCCACTGCACTCAGTGAGATGTCACAAAACCCCATTCTTATTGTTTGTTTTCTTTGGGTGTCATTTTAGTTTGTCCATTGAAATGGCCACTATATTTGCACAGACATTAAGTTTTACTGATAAAACTGTATTGGTGACAAATGATGATGTGTGGAGCTTGGGTTTCTGTGACCACCATCAATCATTTGTGCATCAATAAGTTGAGTGTTCTGATTTGTTTTAACCCTATTTAAATCTGTGTTTCCATAACTCTTCAGAACTAAATGGGCTTTGTGCTTGGTTTTCTCACAGGTGAATGTGTACATTTAATTTACAGGTATCTACATTTTGTTGTGGGTTACAAAAACTGACAGCCTTTCCTTTCGCACTCCCTGTGCCTGGCAAGATTGTCATATAATTCACTTTACTTTCTCTGACCACAAAGTGAGAGAAGTTTGTAAATACCAATCCTCCACGTTGAAAAAAACATAAGCAGCAATTTGTCAGAAGTCAAATGTCAGGTCATGTCCTCTATCTTTGAAGCATATGAAATGTGACAAGATAAATACAGAATGTACAAGCATCTTTGTTTATTGCTCGGACTTACTTTCAAGACCCACCAAAAGTAAGCTAGACCCTCCAGTGGGTCCTGAGCCACAGTTTGGGAAATGCTTTGCTGCTAAGGCATGCAACCACAGGTAGGTAAACACAAATGCCAACAGACTATTTGTGCGGTGCCTCTGTGTAACCTGCCACTTTCTGTTTGTGTTTTTGTCTGTGCCCTGGATTTGTTGTCCTAAGTATCTGGTGCTGCTTTTTTTTGTTCCTCAGTTTACATTGCAAGTGTCTTTCCACATGATGGCGTTGGGGTGAATACCTAGTAGAACTGAGCTGCTGACCTAGGGGGCAGGGGTTGAATCCTTGTCTAGGCTTAGCAGCCTGTTTTTGTGGGCAAATCACTTAATCTTTCGCTGCTTAAAAATGAAAAAATGTGTAAGTAGTATGGTTTTGTTGTTAAGTGCGTGGGACGGTTTTGCGTTATACAAAAAACAGCATAAAAAATGTCCAGTGAGGTGACCTAAAAAGAAGCATGCTCCACTGAGAGACCGCATACATTGTCTGTGTTTGTTTATGCATGCCTCTGTTTACATATGTTAGCTAGTTCTAATCAGACTTGCTGACTTTGTCAACGCTCGTTTTAATAGGTCCAGCAAAAGTAAAGGAACTGACTTTAAAATGAAATTAGCTGGAAAACCCATATATGCATGTGGTTACTCACGCCATAAACCCCTTAGGTATGCGGTGTTTACGTTTAAAAGGCATATGTTTCATGCCGTTTTTACAGTGGGTAGTTTAATAACGAGGTGCATGACACAGTGGTGCAACTGCCCTGACCTTTCTCAGTACCTATCAGCACATGTGATTTAGGGGAACTCGTGAGTGGGTGACATTGCCTTTTTCCGACAGCAGCCCTCGTGCTTGCATCTCTTCCCAGGGGCATCCAAGCTGACTCCAGGTGAATCACTGTAATGTTACATGAACTGTAACTGCAGTGTGTGTGGTCTTCCGGGTACGAGCAGCCTGATTGGATTACAATGAATATCTTACCTTTTCACACTCCACTGTGGTGGTGGCTGGGCCCCTACTGCAGGAGTTCTGCTTCTGCAAATCGCCCAGCAGCACTCCTCCCTGCCGAGACAGTCTCTGTTTAAACTCGTGGTGGTGGCGCACGTCAGAGCAGAGAACAGCGCGGGGGCTGGCCTGAGGCAGTCATTGGTAGCGCTAGTAGATTGACGGCCCTGGGATCCACAAACTGGGGTCGCCGCCGCCGCGCATCGCACCATCACCACTATGGTGGTAGGTGGTGCGTGCGTGGCGCTGGTGTGCACTGCAGTATTTGTTTCACCTGATTATAATTAAAGCAGAGCGGAGGCGAGGTTCTAGAACTAACTGTGTGCATAACCAGATTGGTGTCACCCCCACATGATGGTGTCACCCAGTGCGGACCGCACCCCCCCCCCCCCCCCCCCCCCCCCGCACCCCCCTAGTGACGCCGCTGGGAACAACGAAGGATGGAACCACGACTTTTAGAACACCGGAGCATGCTAGAAAAACGTTTAAAAGGGTAGATGGGGGTGTGGGGGTACTCCCCCACAAATACGAGTAAAAAAATATGTAAAGATAGAAATATACGTAAAGATTAAAAACGAAATAGTTAAAAAAAAAAAAACCAAAGGTTGTTGAAGAAATTGGTTTACATTAAAATTACCGGTTTATGACAGGAGATGGCAGTGTTGCTTTGATTTACACAAAATGGCATTAAATCAAATATTTTCGTGGTTTAGGGGGTAGTGGTTTAAAAGGTAGTGGTAAAGTGATTTTTGTGGTTTAGCCTTCGTTGTTCCAGAAGTCGTGGTTCAGGCAGTAGTTGTTAAATCATACAATCATCACAATTATGTTTATTTAGACCAATGGCCTTTAAACAGCACACCATTGAGATATAATACAAATACATATATAAAAAAAAATCATCTAATAAGACCATGTAAAAATTGGCAAATAAAAAAAATTCCAATAGAATTTGCAGGTGCCCATTAAAGGAGATCAAACCTCCTCCTAGTTCTCCATAAACAATGCTGTGGTAATTGAAAGTCCGACGAGCCAGGTGCATAAAATAGGTTAGATTTATTTAAGCTTAGTTCCAGGTTAAGTTCATTAGAAGAAGATAAGTAGATATAAAGTTACCCCACCAGGAGCAGCCTCTCTGCTACTCAGCCTGCCTACCTTCAACTGACACTTACACACAAGCCAGGCACTCAAACATTCCATGAGGTCATCAGGCATTCTAACTCTCACCCCAGCTGAGCAGCAGGGAAGACACAGCTAGAGCAAGTAAATACATAAGTCAATTATAACATATCCCCCTTCCTTAGGGAAACAACAATACAGAAGTGAAGGAAGGAAATGTAAACATCCATCAATATATACGATGCATTCTGAAAGGAAAGCATTTACATTTTCATTTATGAGGCTGTGCGTCACTTTTACGCCGCCGGTGCGTCACTTTTTGTGACGCACCAGTGGTGTAAAAAATGCACCTTGTTGCGCCATATTTACAAAGTGACGCATCTAGGTAGATGCGTCACTTTGTAAACCCCTGCGCCACATTATACCTGCGCCAGGTATAATGTATGCAAGGGGGGCGTTTTGACGCAAGAAAGGGTCATGGAAGTGACACAGTGAAATCTATAAAATTTCACTGCGCCATTTCTTGGCCGCTAATGTGTCAAAATCTTACGCCTGCTTCATGGCAGGCATAAGACTAACGCAGGCACTAACAATATGGGACTTGCCCATGTGAAAGTACACAATGCTGGAGTTGCGTCACTTTTGTGACACACTCCAGCAATGCTTCACTTTTGCGCCTACAGATACATCAGAAATACTGACGTATCTGTAACTCCTTGCGACATGATGCGTCATATTATAAATATGAAGCATCAATCATGACGCAAGGAGTGCGCACTGAAAAGTGACGCATCTCTGCTTTCACGCAGCGATGTGTCATTTCTCATAAATGAGGTCCATTGAGATTGGGCGTGGCTACCCACGCGATGGCACTGGACGCCTTCGGGTAGAGATCCGCTCCGAGCTCCCCTTCCCGGCGAAATTATCCGACAAAGTAACGCTTGCAGCCACTCGAAAACCACAGACGCCGCAATAGACCGCCATGCCCGTGTGCCCATCCAATTCTGGACACAATCGGGGTCGCCGATCTGCACCGTGATCTTCGCGGAGCTCCACCTGTGCACGCCCACTCCAGGCCCGGCGTGCGCACAGGATAGCTCGAGGCTCCAGCGGGAACAGCAGGCCCAAAAGTGCGGCCTAGGACAAGCGCTGACGGAGCACTTGTTGAAGCCTAGCTGTGCACGAAGCGTGCCCGGGACCCGTCCCTAACCGATTGACAGTGCTATTTCCAGTGCACTGCCCGGAACGCTGCGGTACGGGGGAGAGGTGTGGAGGTGCAACACACCAGGACCAGAAGCTTGAGACCGACATTCGCAGAGGCCCAACGCCGGACCCCCGACCACGGAGCCCGCACCAAGAAGTAAGCGGAGGTAGGCAGTGGCGGCCTGGGAGACAGGGGCAGCCGCGGCCGGAGGCACGAACTGGGTGTGGGCGCCGGCAAAGACTTCAAGAGATAGACCACCCACTCACTGCTGGTACGTGGCGGGAGCGCGCGGGAGCCCGCGACTGGGGGAAGGCCGGGCGGCTGGAAGGCCCCAAAACGTGAGAGGACAGGAGAGAGAGTGCGAGAAGCGCGGCACCCCCGTTGCTGGCAGCACCGTGTGGCGGGGCACCGCCCGGGGAACGAACAGAGGCCTACAGGACCGGCCGACAAGCACATTACCCCTGAGGAGAGAGCTCTAGGGCTGCCTGGTGCACACGCAACGATATCGCGGCCTAGCTGGCATTTATCACTGCAAACCACCACTGTGGGGGCTGAGGAACAGATAACTGGCCACCCGACAACAAACACCACGTGGCCGACCCGGCTCCTGCCATACTACAGGTCCACGCCCCGGCCCGTCTCCCGGCAGTAACGCCGTTGTGGGTCTCGATGCTGTAGCTGGACACGCACCAGGGCGCTGATGTCTAACAGACCCCAAACCGGGACCGGGACCGGAGGCGCTAACTCTAAGGGCAAGATGGATAAATCCGGAAAAAGCGCATATCCGGATCCAACGACAGCCAAACTGGACACTATGCTGGCCGCCATGGAAAGGCTGGAAGAATCCATCCAGCTCACTTGCACCTCACTAGCCACCAAAATCGACAGTGTAGTCATAGACCTCACTCATCTGAGAGCAGACCACAAAAAATTGGCGGACCGCACCACGCCCCTGGAAAGTGACGTCAAGAAACTCCAGCCACAAGTCGGCCAATCAAACAAACAAATGCAAGACCTACTGAACAGGGTGGAATTTCTAGAGGACAGGGCTGAGGATGCAGAAGGCAGGGCACAAAGAAACAACGTGCGACTAGTTGGGGTTCCGGAGAAATGGGAAGGGAGGAGCCCAGAGGAGCACATGAAGCGGTGGCTGAAAGACATACTACCGGAGGGGTCACTCTCGCCACACTTCGTGGTAGAACGAGCACACCGAGTTCCCACTAGACCCTTGGCGACGGGCTCCAACCCAAGACCCATGCTGCTCTGCATACTGAACTACAGGGACAGAGACTCCATCCTGCGCAGACTTCAAGAGGTGCGGATCGAGAACATGTCAGTGATGTTCTTTCCGGACTACACTGTGCAAATACAGAGGCAAAGACATTCCTTCCTAGTGGTGAAAAGACGCCTGAGACAGCTCGGTCTACAATACTCTCTGCTGTTTCCCACGAAACTGAGAGTCGTGGCTGGCGAACGAACACATTTCTTCACTGATCCAGCAGAGGTGGAGGCATGGGTGGACAGTGGCACGGACACGATCCCTAGAGCAGCCGCAGGCCCCGCTACTCGACGCCGGCCCAGGGGCAGCCGGCAGAGACGCAGACCCCGCCAGAGGTCACTGACAGGTACGAGAAGCGCGGCAAGGACACTCCCCCCACCCCCCCCGGCAGGAGCAGCACAACAGGAGAAACAGGACGCTCTTCGCCTGGTGATGGAACTCAGCCGGTCCCCCATGCAGAGCGAAGCGACAGGCGGCAGTCCAAGAGAACTCCCCAGCGACGACGAAGCCATCTATGGAGTACCGGACTCCCAAGCCTCGGAGGAACGGCCGGACGTCACGCCTCAGACGGCGGATTACATAGGCTGATTGCACCGAAGGTCATGCTATCCCAGAGACACCTGATGTGGAACACCGCTGCGGTCAAGGAGTAATGGACTGACCGGGCCGCGACGCCACGAACGCAAGAGACGTTCGTAACAGCAAGTGGCAACATTGAACCTGACTGCTATCTGATGGGCGGGCACACACCCACCACCTCTCGGAAGGGCGCACGACTCAGGAATGGGCCGGAAACCTACGTGCGACCAACAAACAAACCCCGAGATACCTTACCTGGCAGCCGACCGGTTGGGACACGTAATGTATGGTGTTTAATACATATGCGAATGGTTCCATATCTTTCAAAGTGTGGTTTAGACTGGCATGTACCTCCCGGGAAGGCGAGGGGCCTTCATGTAATGACTTTATAGACTTAAAACCACTGTTATAGTGCGTACTGCACAGCAACCCCCTTAGACCTAAACTTTGTTGCTCTCCTCGAGAGTATGGACGGGAGCGCGTTTAGCAACGACCTTTTGGTATTATATGTGTTCATCACGTTCAATGGCTCACTGTTTCTTTAGCCATGTTTTTCACCCCCCCTATTCCGAAGAAGTGATGTGTAGAAGTGGTTGCACCAGGAGACACACCTCAGTGACACGGAAACCCGCACCCTACAACGCAGATGGCGAGGGCAGCTATATGCCACACACTGCTCCTCTTACGCTAGGGGGACCTTAGTGTGGGTGAGACCGGGCACCCCTTGGACAGCTCTAGACACATATATAGACCCCGGAGGGAGATTCGTTGTGGTCAAGGGAAGATTAGATGGAAACCCCTTGGTACTGGCCTCGATATACGCGCCCAACACGGGACTAGCAGATTTCCTTGCGCAATTATCAAACACATTGGCACCCTGGCATGGAATCCCGGGGGTGTTGGGTGGAGACTAGAACTGCACGCTTGATTTGACTTTAGACCGGTCACACCCTCGCCACCTGGCTCACAAGCACAGAATGCCACGAACACTTTTCAGGCCTGGTCCACGCAATGGGACTTACAAGATGCGTGGCGCAGCCGCAACCCCCACACCAGAGTTTACTCATACTACTCAGGGGGACATGCTCTGCACGTACGCCTACAAAGGTACATGGTCACCAGCGAGATCCTACCTTCTGTCACGGACACCTGCTACATGGGCCGCACGCACTTCGACCACAACCCACACCTCATGGACTTAGCATGGGAGCAGCCGCGGCCCCCGGTGCCTACCTGGAGGCTACAGCCTGATCTGCTGTTAGACGGCCAATTTAGTAACTCCATATACACACAAACAGCGCAATACTTCAAAGACAACACAGGCACGGCATCAACCCCACAGATCGAGTGGGACGCTTTCAAAGTGGTCCTCAGGGGGCAATGTCTGGGCACACAGGTATATTCCCGGCGACGGATAGAAACAGATTTGAGGCGCTTGGAGACAGACCTGATGCAGGTGGAACAGGAAGCGACTGAGGGCGCAAACACCAGACTACTAGAGGTGCGGGCGGAACATGACAAAATGATAGATAGATTAAAACACATTAATTATATGGCCCACTCGGCCCGCACGCATCACACAGGGGATAAGCCCGGAAAACTGTTAGCCTGGCTGATACAGCGCGAGGATCGATCATCACCCGGGACAGCGATACACCCTGCCGATAGCCCAGTGGTGTACACTCAGGGGAAAATTCACGAAGCCTTTGTGGCACACTACAGTGCACTATATAAATCGAGACTGCGGACTCCACAACCAGACATTGCCGCTTACCTAGATGAGATCACAATGCCCACCCTAACTGATGACCAACAAGACGACCTGGGATCACCGTTAGCAGCAGATGAGCTGCATGAAGCCATCTTCGCCCTTTCGAATGGCAAGGCCCCTGGCCCGGATGGGCTACCGGCCGAGTATTATAAAGCCTGCTCCGATATCCTGATCCCAGAGCTACTCCGGATATATTCAGCGGCACTAGAAGACTCGTCCTTGCCCCGGTTGATGAACGAGGCGACTTTGGTGTCTCTCCTTAAGCCAGGTAGAGATGACACGCTCCTCGGTTTATATAGGCCTCTGGCACTCCTGAACACGGACTACAAGATCCTGGCGTCGACCTTAGCCCGACGGCTGGCTACCTTGGTGCCCACCCTAGTACAAGATGACCAGAACGGCTTTGTGCCCACCAGGTGCACCTCCCAGAATATAAGGAGGCTATTCCGGATACAGGAATATGCAGTGCGGGGATGGCCGAAATCGGGTTGTTTGGTATTAGACCTTGAAAAGGCGTTCGATTCGGTCGAATGGCCCTATTTGCTGGCAGTGTTGCGCAAGTTCACCTGGGAGATGACTACATCAAACTGGTCGGGTTGCTATACAGAAGCCCCGAGGTACGGGTCCGCACGGGCAGGCTGCATTCCGATGCCATTAAAGTCCAACTAGGCACCAGGCAGGGCTGCCCGTTGTCCCCACTGCTTTTCTCATTAGCGATAGTGCCCCTTGCCGAGATACTGCGCAGCAGAGGCGCACACTGGGGCATTCCGCTGGCGGACGGAATACACGTCGTCTCGCTATACGCAGATGACCTGCTCCTGTACATCAGAGACCTCACCTGTTTACCGCCGGAGTTATCGGACATCTTCCGATCCTTTGAGAACATGTCGGGCCTAAAGGTCAACTGGGCCAAATCGGGGGCGTACTCGTTCGCTCCTGACACCCCGGAACTCGAAATCAGAATCAATGGCGAGAGGCTACCGTGGCACCACACCACGTTCAAATATCTAGGAATATATATATATATAGGACACCCCCAGACATCCTGGACGGCAACCTGACGCGCGCCATCACGTCCGTAAGGTCCCAGGTCGCCTTTTGGAAGACTCTCCCACTCAACGTGCGCAGCAGAGTGACGCTGACGAAAATGATTGTACTGCCCAGACTCCTATATTACTTTGCTAACATACCAGTGTACGTCCCGTTCCGCACATTCAAGGAACTGGAAACCATGATCAGAGACCTGATCTGGAACACTGGAAGGCCCAGAGCGGCCCTAAGAAAAATGTATATACCCGTCAACAATGGTGGCCTAGCAGTACCAAACCTAGAGCTCTATCACCTAGCCGCACAACTACAATGGGTAACGGCCTGGCTCTCCGGCAGGAACATGGCAGACACAGCCACGGATACAGACGCGCTATCCCCCTACAGATCCACACACTATTCCACCCATTGACGAAAACGAGGAAACAGACACAACTACATGTGGCAGTAGCCACAAAATGCTATGCTAGAAGCCTACGGCTCACAAAATCAACCATGCCATATGCCCTAGCGCTCCCACTCCTGGGCACCCCCAAGAGCACAACCGTGGTCACAGAGGCGGCGATGGAGCACTGGACCCGCTCGGGAGTGGACACCATGGCGGACCTATACGCCGATGGCGCCCTGATACCTTTTGCGGCGCTCGCTGACGACATGGGAATGGCGGTGGGACAGTTCTTACAACACGCTTCCATAATCATGACGTACACACAACAATGGGGAAACATCACAGAGGAGCCTCCCACACACCAACTAATACAATACTTACACGTAATGGGAAACGGCTTACACGTGGTACACTGTTTGACTCAAGCGCTACTATTGCACACAAAACATACCTTGCAGCCATTACGGGACAAATGGGCGGTTGACAGGGGAAAAGACTGGACGTACAAGGAATGGGCGATACTTACAGCGGCCCCCAAACTCATCCCCTGCAACGCACGCTTTAAACTGATCCAGTTTTACATATTACACAGAGCATACCTTTCACCAGACAAAATTAACCAATACTTCCCAGGTGCTGCGGCAGCTTGCCCGAGATGCACACTGGCGGGGGCGGACCTGCTGCACATGCTGTGGCAATGTCCACGGGTCCAAACATACTGGCAGACAGTGCTGCCGTTACTCAAGCGAAGCACAGCCATGCCAATACCGCACACATGGGAGGCATGCCTGTTGGGCCTCTACAAGAGGACCAAACATAACAAAGTCCCTTCCCGTTTTTGGGACCTGGGCCTACTTACAGCCAAGAGGCTCATAACCAAACACTGGAAACGCACGGAACCGCCCCTAATAGAACATTGGCGCGTCTCCCTAGACAACTGGGCAAGAGCAGAGAGCATTACCCTCCACAACGAGGAAACAGCAGGTCTGAGAAAGTTCCTGATAGCGACTCTGTGGGACGAAATGCTGGGCCCCTTCCACAGAGCATGCCAGGCGCAGGAACCCCCCTCGAATGACACCTCCCCCAGGCGAATAGTATAAGCACTGTAGACCACAGCCCCGACGCCCCCGGCAGGGTTGACCACGAACCCCCAGATTGTGATGTTATTGGATCTGCTGAAGACACCGCCTCCTGACTGACACGGCGGCACCCTCCCCAGCCCACCCACGCCCTGCACCTTCTGTAGAGTGGTACACCACCCTCCTGGAAATGGATAAACAACTATAGGCGAAATATGATGACACCTCCGAGCCCCTACTACCTCGACACGCTTCCACCATGACACACACTTCACACCTCCAACTTTACTATCCCACCCCCTCTCAACGCCATTGCAGCTGGACTGAATGTGATATGATCCTGCAATAACACAAACTGTGATGTAACACTGTATTATGTGATCCATCCCGTGACAACTGCGCGCACCCTTGAGAGGTGTGTTAATGTATGATGTACAAACCATATTTTCTTTCCTCCTGTGAAATCAATAAAATATATATTAAAAAAAAAATGAGGTCCATTGAGATTAACCCCAAATAAAGACAATGAGATTAAACCCATCCCCCTCCCTGGGGAAAACCCACACCCCACCCAGCCACACGGAGCGGTGGAAAAGAACTGAGGCATAGACCACCCATAACCATCATGTAACAGGGTAGACACCACCCTGTGGAACAGAACTGAGGCACCCACCACCCCACAACCTCAACTTAATAGGATACTAACCACCCTTGAAAACAAAACTGAGGCACACAGCTCCCACAACCATACCAAAGTAATGGGTACTCACCACCCTAGGCACAGAACTGAAGCACTTAGCTCCCACAACATCACTGCAAAGGGGGACTCACCATCCTAGGAACGGAACTGATGCACTTAGTTCCCATAACATCACTGCAAAGGGTACTCACCACCCTAGGAACAAAACTGGGGCACTTAGCTCCCAACACCTCTTAAAATTAAACTGGGGCCCTCAGCTCCCAACACCTCTTAAAATTTAACTGGGACACTTAGCTCCCAACACCTCTTAAAATTGAACTGGGGCCCTGACCTGCCATACAACCTTCCTGTGACAGGGTAAGCGTCACCCTAAAAATTGAATTAAGTCACCAAACCAGAGCATGAACGGGTACAACAGGACCACAAACAGAATAGGAAAAATCGACCACCCACTAAACGTCCTGGTACACCACCCACATAACTCCCCAACGAAGACTACACAGTGCAGTAGTAAATTGTATGGCGGTTGCCTTAGACCAGATAAGGGTCTTAAGAGCAAAACATGACCATGAGCACACACTCACAAAGTGCATGCACTACAGTGGCAAGCTATAAAGAAGTGAAAGTCGCAGGCTCGAGTGAGCCATCTCTCACCCTAGGTTTTCAGTCAAAGTGAACCCAGAGTCCAAAGTCCAGTGTCTCCCATGCATTTCAGAGAAGAAAACTGACCACCCCAAACCTCAGTGGGTTGCCAGAAACTCATACGTCTCCTTGAACACTGTGCTTCCTTCCAACATCATTACAACACACTGGGCATATCGTGGTTGGCAAGCCAAGTGAACTACCTGCTTGGTAAACTTAGACTCACCATTCTAAACCTCCGTGGTTACAGACTTCGCAGCTTCCCTATGATACTACTCTGCCTCCTTCAATTGCCGGCTGTTCGTGCACACCTTGTGAGCCATACCTCATCAAAACTCCAACACTTCTTCAGAGTCGAGAGGCAACAGCAGAGCACCGAAGAACAAGGATGAGTGCTAACAACCTTTCCCCGGTAAACTTAGTGCTGAAATAACAAAATGGCACCACGTGGATCTTACGCCTGCCGGGTGGCTCCAGGCACACTTATGCTGGAAGACGTCTAAAGGCAGCAATGAGATCTGCCTAGCCCAACTGGAAAACATCACATCGGACTCTCCAGCTGATCCGCGAGAAGAGGTGAGGAGCGCGTGCTGGTGCTCGCGGCGCACATTCAAATATTCAAACGTTGCTCACTAACGATTGAAATTCCCCAAATCCAAATAGGCTAGTAACAGTGAGCCATATGGCTTTAAATCTAACAGGCAAACCCAGATGAAAACGACATTGCTCCTGTGTGGCTCCTGTGTGGTGCTGCACTTTAAATTCAAACTATGACTCCATTGTTATCAAAGACAACATGAAAAGGGCAAAAAAAACAGGAATAACTTCACCCTAGATGTCCTCTTCGTGCAGTGGACACAGTGTCAAGCAAATTCCTTAGAGAGAATGACCCCGAATTCCTCTTCTAAAACTCACGCAGTTGCTACATTAAGCTGAAACTGGATGCCGCTTCTAACTCAGGGTGCCAGTTTTCCCAGCACACGGCGCTGGTGCCAATTTCCAAGCACAAGTTGCTATAGACAGCAGGGCAGGAGTAACACATCCATGGATTGCAGCAATCTCCACAGTAGCTGCATGAATACCACCAGTAAAAGGTCAAACGCCTTAGGGTGCAGGCTGTCCAGATGAAAGAGGACACTGGTGGGGTTGACCAAGGCGTTTCCTTTGCTTAAGCTTTCAGTAGTTCCAGTGTTTTTATAGTAGGTTCCTTAGTTGCAGTACTTCCTTAGTTCCTTCAAACACAGTCTCTTTCCTTCACGCAATAGGTTCTTTGAATCATCGCCAAATGTGGCAATTGAAAGTCGTTCGAGCCAGGTGTATAAAATAGGTTAGATTTATTTAAGCTTAGTTCCAGGTTAAGTTCATTAGAAGAAGATAAGTAGATATAAAGTAACTCCACCAGGAGCAGCCTCCCTGCCGCTCAACGTGCCTGCCTTCAACTGACAGTCCACACACAAGCCAGGCACTCAAACATTCCATGAGGTCATCAGGCATTCTAACACTCACACCAGCTGAGCAGCGGGGAAGACACAGCTAGAGCAATAAATACATAAGTCAATTATACCATATGCCCTTACTGCCCTCATGAATCTTCCAATGGCACATCCTACATCTAAAAAACACATATAGGTTAAAAATTCTGCAGCATACCCTCAATACATAATTCCCTATTTCAGGAATATTGGGCGTAATCACATTCTCCAATGTTGTTTGATTGTTAGGCAGGCTAACAAAATATGCAACGTATTACATTTAGTGTTCAACCCACAAGAATAATTCCCTCCTAAACTGACCATTTAAAGATGTTATCATATTATTTATCTTGCAAGGGTTAAGACCAATTCTTACAGTTCTTTCCCTTTCGCTTTTAGCTCACTTTTTGAAATTTCAATCTGTTGGGCCTGCTGAAGCAACCTTACTTTCATATCTTTACATAAAGCAGCCATGTTGGTCCTAACCCATCTAGCCCAGTTGAGTTCACTTTGGACAACTTTATTCTCGCACCATTGAGAAACTTTCTGTCCTTCCTCCCCATTTAATTTTCCCTGGAACCTTATTAGGGCTTTTGCAGCCAAAATATTCTAGGAAACAATGCCAGTTTCCAATCTTATTGCTTGTATCATGGCAGAGCTGGAAAGTGAAAGCAAATATTTCAAGCAGTTCTCCTCCTCTGAATCCCTCCTGCTTTTTTCCTCTAATGTGTAGCAATTCAGCTCCATATTGCAGTTGCGGGGGATCATTGCTACGTAGGCTATTAGGGCTGGTCTACATGACATTTTTCCAAAGGCGTTATTAAATGTTTTCAGCCCACTCACCGAGCCAATTGCCCTGGTCTTCAAGGCCTCTATATGAATTTTCTATCTCAAGGACTGTTCAAACGAGACTCCAAGATATTTATGTTCATCAACAAGTTCCAAACTCTCTGCGCCTAGGTGCCAATTAAATTTGCTTTTAGATTTTTCAAAGCAAAGTATCCTAGTTTTATCCTTATTTACCACTAGTTTATTCCACCTACAATAATCCTCAAACTTGTCTAATTTTCTTTGCAGGCCTATTTCTGTCTGGTCTAAAATCACAGGATCGTCTGCATACAGGAGATAAGCCACATGTTTACCATTCATCTTAGGGCTAAACCAATTTGCAGTAGCTAAGGTCATTGGTAGATCGGTGACAACTAAAGAAAAGAGTAAAGGGGCTAAAACACATCCCTGTCTTAACCCATTATTCACTTGTATTTTTTGTGTTAATATCCCCGCAGTATCCATAATCACCTGGGCACAGTTGCTCCTATGTGGGTTCTGAATCAGTCTTATTCAGTCTTTTGGGATATCTAATTTTTCCAAAGTCTCCCAAAGGCGTTTCCTATCTCCCAGATCCAAAGCTGCACAAAAGTCTACAAAGCAGCAGAATAAGCTCCCATTCTGCTCCACAGACTTGCATGCAATAGACCAAACCGAAAAACAGTGGTCAATTGCTGAGTGCCGTTCCTTAAACCCCCCCTGTTCAGGTGGTACTATGTCATTAAGGTCTGAAAAATCTTTTAACATTCCTAGGATTACTTTTGCAAACACATTTTCGGCCACATCCATGAGATTCATCAGCCTATAATTTTTGGGGCTTTTATATCTCCCTTTTTATGTATCGCCCTGATAATTGCACCTCTCCAGCTTTCAGGTATAATCCCTGTATTCAAAATTCTATCATACAACCTATACAATAACTCCGCCTACCAATCTGGGTGAGTTTATATAATTATTGCTGGCATATTGTCAGGTCCAGCAGCTCAGGTGAGGTTTAATCTTGCCATAATATCTCTAATGTTACTTAATGTAAACATAGATCTTATATCCTCCTCGCCCACCTTCTCCCAAGGAGTTACTTGTTTTCACCCTCGTCTCCACCTTTTTACCATATATCTCCTCCAAGTGGTCCACCTAAGCCTCTTCCTCTACCACACAGATCATTTTTCCCTGGGTTTTCCCTGACACCTCTTGTACAAGTTTCCAAAAGTTTTATATGTTTTTACTTTCTATTGCCTCGAACAGAAGTCTCCAGCACTTCTCTTAATTTTCTCTTTTCTGGTCTCTAATCACATTTTTATACCTACGCCTTAACTTCATCAGCACATTTTGGCTTTCTTGGCCATACCTTATTTTGAGGTTTCTCTCCCCTTTCCTTATCTGTGCCTTTAGAACCTTACATTCCTCAGTAAACCATTTTTGCTTTGATTATTCATTTTTTTTTGCATTTCTTCTTCCCTTACCTTTTAAGACTACTCTAAGGCACTGTACCACCTGTTCAATGGTATTCTCATACCCTTCCGGATGGGTCTCCAAGCTGTCACTTAATAATATCTTTTGCTGTAAATTTGACAATTTTTCCATATGCTCTTTGGTTAATCTAGTGGTCGGCCGTCTAGGATGGTCAATCTTAACGAGAATCATCTTTTCCCTTTGAATAACTTTTCCTCTCCTCAGTTTTATTTTCAGCGAATGGTGATCACTTCCCTTTTCTGAGCCCACTATTAAGTCCCTTATTTTGTCAAAGTTCCAAGCAGGCATAAACATATAATCAATTGGGCCTAACTGTTGGCCACTCTTAAAAGTCAGTTGTGCTGGCCAAACCTCACCTACCCACCCATTTCAACAGACTATACCTTTAGAGCCTAAATCAGTTCCCAGCACTATATCCTAATGTGATCCTTTAGTTCTTGGGAATGTTGCCATCTTTATATTAAATAATTTTAGCATTTATTTGGGTCCACTATCCAATTTAATTGGGTTCAGTCTGTGATTCAATTCCCCCATCAATATAAGAATATCTTTTGGATAACTTTCACACAGTCAGTCAATGTCCTCTTTCATCCTTCCCATTTCCTGCCTATAATTCTTAGATCCCTCCCCTGTATATAGGCGTTAACTATTATCAGCTTTTCAATCGTTAAGAATGGGTCCTGAGGCTCCAGCTTACATGCTACCAGCCATTTACATCTTCCTGATAATGGTGTCACCCTACTAGCCATTCTAGTTGATATTAGGACCCCCTGTAAGTCATCCTTGCTGACCTTTTGCTGCAGACTTATAAACCGGGACATATCCTTCTATTATTGGGGTCACATCGCACAGCCAGGTTTCTTGCAGACACGCAATTGCATGGGTATGTCTTATATTTTTAAAGGCTCCAGATTTTGATATTTTGCTTAAGCCATTAATATTCCAAAGAAGAATCCCTAGGCTCTGCGATGTCCCCATGTCCTGACCTATTTCACTTAGCCACCCCCCCTCTCTCTGGGTTGGTGTAATATAATTCAAGGACATATCTCCACAGTTTTTATCCCTCCATCATTTTACCTTCCTCGCCCCGGGGACTATGATTTCTGTACCTTCCTTTCCATCCAGCTCCTGGTCAATTAATCTTATTTGTCTTTGCCCTAGCACGCATGGTGGCTCAGGAACACTGATCTTTAATTATTTGTTGTAGGTAGTTCTGCATTAGGGACTACCCTTATTCCTTCCTTGTCCAACTCCTTTTCTTCTTTTTTTATTGTAGACTCTACTAAGCCAGAGTACATCAGGGCTTTGGTGACCCACTTCCCGGTTTTATTTTCAATAAAACCTACTTGCCGAAGGTCGTTTGCCCCTGTTTCATTTAGGCTAGCACATTTAGAGAAGGTTAGCAATAGCTGTGATTGATTTAATGAGTGTAGTTTCCTTAATCCTTTACCCCCTTCCCTATAGCTTAATGCGTCCAAGTACAACCATAGACTTTCCCCTCTTTATTCTTCTTTTCTTGTCTTTTTTCTGTGCCTTCGTTTTTCATTTCCCTCGTCCACGCAGTTGAGTTTCAACTAATCATTCCTTATCCAACCAATTATCTTTCCTTATTGGCAGTCTACTTGGGTCTCCAATCTCCAGCCCACTTCATTAATACTTTTCTGATCTTAATTGTATTTTCTTTCCTTTTTCATTTTCATCCTTCATTGTGGGCTTTAGCTTTTCCTGAGTTTTCTGGTACTTATTTTTTGTACGCAGATTTTCTAATTTCTTAAGACTACTATAATGAGCCCTAACGCTGGCACTGTTCTTTTTTTCTAATGATTTCTCCCTCCCTTTTATGTTCCTAACTACCCTTCTCACTCTAGGTATGTATTGTTTGTAACTGGTTGCCTCTCCAGATTTCTTTACAAGCATTGGGCACTTTGAGACGTATAAACTGTGACCCCCTACTGTATGTGTAGCTTGCTCTCCCAGCTCGTTGTTTATATCTTCGCTCCCTTCTGGTCTAACTATAGAAGGCATATATTCTCGAATTTGTTCCAACTTGCCCACAAAATTAACTGTTACTGTTCTTTTTGAGATTTCAGGATATAGTTATTCATCATGAATACTTCCAACAGTCCTTGTAGAGTCTTTTGCAGAATCACCATCACATCCAACATAGTTGAAGAAGGGGTCTAGGTTGGGGGTAGAGTCAAATACTGAGCTTACAGTTTCCACGCTAACACTTTTCAGGTTTCACTCGTGTCTCACCTTCTGCCCCCATGATTGGACTCATTACTCACCAATCCTGAGATGCTATTCGCTGAAGGTCCCACCTTCTCTTTCTGTTGATATGGACTTCCGCCTGTCGGAATTGTGAATAGACGTGATCAATGATCGGTTGGTAGTAATAGCGAGGTCTAACTTTGGTGGGAGCGGACAGTCTAACCCGACATCGATTTGGGCCATTAGTTGCTGCTCCTTCGCACTTATGCCCGGGCTTGGCATAGTCTCTTTTCTTTTAAAATGTTGGCTCACAAAGTTCTTGATAGGGTTTTAAGAGGCTGACCCTCCTCCCTTCTCATCTTGCAGAGGGCATTCCTGGGTTATTCTGCTATTGATCTGACATTTTTTACTTTACCTTTTGAGGCTGCCTAAGCTTCATCAACTGGGTCATTTCTCGTGGCGTCTATTGACTGGCCAGTGTCTTTCCACAATTTGCCTCTGCTAGGTGTCATTGCCGCTACTTGCAACCCTTCTTCCTTAAACTTCTCTAAGGGCACCTACTACACTTTTGCATTGTCTAGATTAGCTTACTCTGCTTGGTTACGGCTCAAATGACACTAACATTTTTTTACTTAAAAACCACACTTCCACTTACTTCTGCTGTGCCTGTTTGCCTACACGCCTGTATGTTTTGCCCTCTCCTCTCACTGCCACCACCCAATTTTGCAGTTTCCGCCAATCTTTTCTGATGCTAAAATGGTAGGCTTTTTAATCCAAAATTTTGTAGGCAGTCATAGGCAATTATGGGAGCTTATTGACTGATTTGCCGTTTTTTTTTCAGGTAATCCGGTCTCTAACGGTATACTTCGTTAGTAGATGCTGCTTTTTGCCTGCTCTACCTCATAGCCCCCCTCCGTCGGGGGAGCTGAGGGATATTGCACTGCCCTGCCTACAGCGTTCGCTCCATGCCTTTCCCAAAAATCTTTTTCCCGGGCTTCCCAGGGCTTGGGGTCGACAACCGATGAAGAATTAGAAACTTTCTTTTCTTAAGTTGATTCTGGAATATACGTAAATTTCAGTTTACAGAACGCTGGCGTCCGCGTTCAATGCTGCAGGGGGCAGGGAACGAGCATGACAAGGCATACATGCATGATGCAAGTCAGGCTACAGCTTGGCAACAGGGGAGGTACGGCTTCCCAACCTGAAATTGACCAGAGATTTACTCATGTCAGGGGTAGAGGGAGTTCTATTTCTAGTGTCGGATAGGGATAGAAAATAAATCCGGACACCAAAATAAAAGTGGCCTTGATTATCAAGTGAAGTCAGATCTTTTAAAGGTGGCCTAAATTTCCAATTCACAGCCATTTTGAACTTGTAAAGACAAGCTTTTATATGTGTTTTGCAAGATTTGTATGACTGCATGAATTCGTGTTTGATGTAGCTTGATGTAGCCAATGTTTGTGGCAATACCAGAGGAACAAATCGGCCCAACAGATCATAAAACAGGCCCACAAGCAACCAAAAAGACTGCTAGGTTGTCATATAGGCCAATCAGACCCTGTCCATTTCAAAGGTGAGGAAGGAAAGGGAACAACCAAAAATTGGTGTAGATGTAGGAAAAGGGGTTTCTCCACACCGGAATGTTTTTTCCAATGGAAGAAAGCCATTTAAATATAACGGTGCCATTGCACGAGTGCACTGGAATTTCACCATGTTTCGTTATACAAAGCATGCAATTATGCATTGGGTAAAATGCCTCTGCCAAATAGAAAATGGGAATTCCATTGATGTTTCCAGGATTACTCCTGAAAGCTGCAACTGGGAGAAGTTTCCAAGCATAAACCAGAAACGTTTGGAGACTTCCAAAAGTCGTACATCTCCATCCATACTGTGTCACAGACTTGTGGGGGCGATATACAACTTTACTTTATGAACTGGGTCACAAATATTTTTTTCACATTCACCTGTGATGAATAGTGTGGGCTAGCACGTTCCTAATTAATTTTGAGTCCTTTGGTGCACAAGCTCTTTGCATTAAAGCAGGGGCACTCTATATTTTAGTTACAGGGCTCAGCCTTTTAATGAGGTATCTGACCAGCAAACAGTGGTAATCCCCCATACAAAGACCTAGGAGTACGTATCATTGAGGTTAAGTCGTTATGTCTATCATGAAACTGGGTTTGTTTTAGATATTTAAATTTGACGTGAGCAACCCTACTTAGAACAGATGTGGTTAAAAATGTACAGACTTTCAGGAGCCAAATGTTTCTTTGTTTACAAGTAGGGCTTTAAAAAGTTCGTGAACATAGCCTAACAGAATATGTCTTCTTTTGGCTGACACTCTATATCTCACACAGGTTGAAGGGGTTGCTCCACCTCTTTCTCCATAATCATACATTTAATTGTGGCTATGCATGAACAACTCTCAGATTAAATAGGTTTTACAGGTTCATGTGAACACCAGGGCTATTTGATAAGAGGTTATGGTGAAAAATTGCTCCACCAAGAGTAAGAGTGAATTACACGGAAGTCATTCAATAACTTGCTTAAATTTTTTGTTATTTCATCGGCATTTATATAGTGCTTATCATTTGTATGCCACACTAACATTTTCTGAATGTGAGCATTCTTTGTGTTCTGGGATATTCATCGAGTCAAAGTGGTCTGCTGTAATTTCATTTGTTTGCCTTTCTTATTGTTTAGTGAGCCGTAGTGTATAACGAGGAATGAGGTCATAGTAGACTACTGCAGTTTTTAATCACTGACTACATTATTTAGTGGCTCTCCGCACTTAAGTCCCAGAAATTGTCTCATTGCCACAGCCTCCACCAAAGAACAATTCCCACTAGTCCCCACAGTCATCCTTCAAAAGTGTGACCCTTTCACAGATAACTTCAGAATTCCCACGAAGACCCAAGAATCCACAGGATGGGAAATAGGGTTTCAGGTGTGTTGACCCCACCCTCAATCATCATGATGCGCCCAGTAATAGAAAACTGTGGCTCTACACATCAGAGGCCATTCGCCACAGACCTGATGCCCTCCTTTCAGAAGGGGTCAACTCCATCAGGCTTTCTAGTGCTATGGCTTTAACTTCTAGGCCTCAGCAATGCCCACTGCCACTTTGGCTCCCAGCTCCAGGGAAGCACACAAGCCACATTAGGAAAACCATTGGCATGTGTAAGCCTGACTTCAATGGTTGAATTCATAAAAAGCAATATTTCAGAACAGCGCTACACCCACCCTGTTCCCACTGAACACTACACCAGGAGCCTTCCCCTCTGAGGCAAAGGAGAGAATTCTACAAAAGCAAGCCCCAGCTAAAAGTTATGAGTGATCAAACTGGAAAACCCAAGTGCCTGACCAAGACACCAGGCCTGATTGCCACAGTACCAGCACATAAAGGGCTGTAAAGGGCTGTGAAGGCAGGGGAACACAAATTGCAGCCACAGAAGGACACTGTTGAGTGCCAGCATGGAGGAGGGCCGCAACCAGGGCTGGCTTTAGGGGGTTGCGACCAGTGACACAGCTGCTGGCGCTGTGCTACAGGGTGCTGTGTTTAGAAATTTCCTATGAGTTTATAAGCATTTGCTGCAGAGTTCCTTGTGTGTCCAGCAGTTTTCAATTCATGCATCAATAAAAATATCAAGATAACTCTGGTGATTAATGCTCCTGCTGGAGGGAGATGGAGTTTTAAATTGGCTTATAATTAATAGCAATCTGTTATTTTCTTCAGATTTCTTCCAGGAGGGAACTGCCTACCTTCCGATATTTATAGGCAATGGGAATAGCAGTATAGCTGACTTCATACTGTTATCTTCAGACCTCGCACCTTTAATTATAGACTCTAAGGATCTAACCAACTCCACAAGTAGTGACAACCTTTTGTTAATTAGCTCCAATTAGGATCTGCATGGGAACAAAGATACCAATGTGTTTAAAAATCTAAGCTATTCTTCAAACAAGGTAGTACAAATTAAATGGGATAAAGCTGATCCAACTAAATATTTTACTAAACTTATAGTAGCAAATAGAGACAAGATCTATACTTGTTTATGAGCTGATGCCCATCATGGGGAAGTACTGAGTAGCTCTGAGGAGGTCTGCCACTCTTTCTCCAGTATGCTGACATCCAACAAAACCCCAAAGACCACCCCTATTCACATATGGCTTAATACTGTATGCTCGACTGCACATAGACACTTCAGATCTATCAGAAAAACTTCACTCCGTAACAGAGAGGCCATTAGAATAGCTAGACACACATATATGCTGATATTAGAGCAGCCCAAGGAAGAATTAAGAGGGGTGATTTGGGAAGATATGAGGGCAGCGACTCAAACTAGGGACTCAAAGGCTTTTTCAGAAATTGTTTATCAACCGTACTTCAATGAGCACAGCATGCCAAAGATAGAGTGTCATATCTACTCTTATCAGTGGGTAAATCATTTTCCTACGGTGTTTGACCAAGAGAGTGTTACACTGACCCAGACTGACCATACAAATCCTCCTATCTTCAACCCTGATAATGCCTTTAGTATAAGTAAAATGACTAAAATCATTGACATGTCAAAAGTTATACTAAAATGAGCGGTAGGCAAAGCACCCGACCTGGTGGTGTCCCTATTGATATTTTTAGGCAGAACTCTGCGCTGCGGGCACTGTTAATAACTAATGTTTTCTGTTCTGTAATAAACGGAGATCTGTCAAAGTCATGGGTGAATCCATAATAATAGCCATCTTCAAAAAGGGAGATAGGAGCCAGCCAAGTTTCTATCACTATATATAGCTTTCGGATTCCACCACAAAAAAGTAGGAAAGGTTATCCTCCAAAAATTAGAGGACTGGGCATACCACAATAATTTTTTTTTAGAAGTTCAATACAGCTTCCATCCTGGCACTATGATAGTAGAACAATCTTCAAACGTATCCCTATTAATCAAGATACTTGTCAAGGCCAGGAGACGTTCATTACATATGGCTTTCATGGACCTCTCCTTTGACATTGACATGGTGAATCGTAGAAAAGTGTGGAACTTGATAGAAAAAATGGGAGTAGACAGCTCTCTCGAGGACCTACTTAGGCATTTGCAGTAGGGGACCTTAGTGAAAGTACATTACGGCCTGGATGGGGAATGTTCTTTTCTGATTAGGTCGGAATCAGAGCATTAGACAAGGATGTATTTTTGCACCTTTTTATTCCTTTTTTTAATAAATGTTCTGGACAGTGAGCTATTATGAAAAGGGAAAGATCAGCTTCAAGTAGGTAACTGCCCCGTTTCCATTCTTTCATATACTGTTGATGCAGTTCTTATCGTAAAAACTTCAAATTGCCTTCAAATTTTAAAAGAATTGTGTTATCCCTTTTATGAATGATCTTTAGTTAAAAGTTAATCACTTGAAATCCTTTGTTATGACTAGTAGCCCATAAAATACTAGATCTAAATTGCAGGTGATACAGTGGCCCACAGTTGCCAAAGTCAAACATTTGAACTATTTAGGCATCATCTTGACCTCAATGTAAAGAGCACAGGGCAAAGGGAGCAATATTTAGGTTTGCAAAAAGGTTAGGCCATAAGTCCATTAAAGAGATGATCCAGATTTACAAAAGTAAATGGGATCCTCAGGGATGAGAATGTGAGTTTCATCAATCCAGGGATCCTGCAAAGCCTAGAAAACTGTTTTTTGTGCATGTTGATTTCAGTCCCCAATAGTGTTACAAGTTATAGCATTCACTATGAATTGGGGATTTCCTATATCGAGAACACCTTGAATACCACCTTTGCGTATCTGGCTCAAGATTTTGTATACTCCCGGGCCAGTTTTTCACATTTAATACTCAGGATTGTATTGACTTGGACAAAATTGACTAGCTTCCATGGCGATCTTACTTTAAGCACGTTTTTTTGTGCTGAAGATATCAAAACTTTTTTTATACCTCTGACATAATAAATAAAAATTCCAAGGCACATGCCAAATACTTGTTTTTTAAACACAGACCTGAAGTCCAGGTGATCCACTTACAATCGATGGATACGATCAGCAAATATTCTTTAATTTCTACAACTGTAGGGCTCGAACCATGTTTAGTTTGGATATCAAATTGACAACATAGATTTTGTCTCAGTCATTTCTAGCTATGCACAGTGCATTTTTAGTAGCTTTCCCTCAGCAAGGAACCTGGTTCTCTGTCCTACCCAGCTGTCATTGTGACAGTATGTGCCCCCAATCTACTGCACATTTCATGATTTTTTATAGGTTTTTCAGAATGCCTAGACTTTCATTTTGTTCCAATTATGTGAGCAGAAAATATTAGGTCTTACAAGTTAGCTTAACAGTTTTTACAGCATCTAGAGTTATGATCTATCTGTTGTGCAACTATTAGTTTCATACGCTGGGCACTAATAATTAGAAAAAAAAGTATGCCGCTTAGAACTAAATGAAGGTATGCTGCAATTGAGGTCCTGGGCGTATGTATCAGATGGAGTATTAAGAATATGTTTTTTTTAACATTTCTATCATTTTTCAAATTTTGTTTGCATTATTGTAATTGAGGCTTTTCTAGAACATGTATAAAAAGGATTGTGATGATGGCATGTAAGTGAATCATTGCTGCTTTTACCTATGCTTTTTAAATTGTTGACGTGCACTTTTATGGCAATAGCTAAAAAAAGATATTAGACTGACTGGTGTGCCTGCTGCAAAGAATGTGTATCATGCAGATCATAGAGCTGTATTTTATGTGGATAACTCAATGGGTTACTAAGATCGTTTTGTTACTTGCAGTTCATAAGTTACAATCCTTATTAAGCCCAGTGAACTATGAACTGTTTTCAAAGAGCTGCATGCAAATCGCATGGTAGAGGTTAGAGCATGGGTAGTCGCAAACATTTTCCTCTCTGTGGCATGCTTGAGGGTCACTCTGATGCCAGCAGGGTAGGGTCGGGGAGATGAAAGATGGACATAGGGGTACGCGAAGCAGATACATGGTGTGGACTACAAACCAAGCCTTTACGTGACTTCTGTCAGCCACCAACGCTCTATTCTCATGCACCAAAAATGAAAGTCAAAACATTAACTTCTAATGTAAAATGTGAGAGGGAAAGAGATACTCATCTGGTGACTAAATTGCAAAATTTGAAACCAGAAAACCTGGTATCAGTCCTGGCTTTCCCACTTGACCGAACAAATTGTGTGATCCTAGGACATTGGTTAATTTCCCCTTGCCTGCCTCCTTTTTCTTCATTACCACATATGAAAGCCCCTTGAAATACAGTGGTTGAGGATGTGTGTTGTACAAAACCTTCTTCTGTTTTATGCAATAAACTATAATGTTGTTCCAATTAAATAACAACCAAGACTACACACAAGGTGCATCTGACAAATGACTTGTCTCTTGGTTCACTTATGGCATTGCTTTCAGAATGGGGGCAGCATGAATGGTTCCAAGATCATGTTTGAAAACTATCACTGCTAATAAAGGCCTCTCAATGCAGTGATGTAATCTGATCCAAAAAAAACTCTCATGCATGTTAATAAAAAAGACTGAAGTTTGCAGAGTTTATCATGTTTTTTTCATGTTTAGTGCAAGATGTTTTTCAAAACTAAAGGTGTTCCTAAAGTTGTCTAGGACACCTTCTTTGCTTCTTTAGTTTATGAGTAAATAATATATGCCCGTTTTACAGGCCCCCCGGCCGTACCGTTATAAATTCTGAGTGCCATGACACTCTGCGATGATATAAGTAGTGCTAAATATAACAAATTAAATGCTTTTGAGAGAGGGGCTATGGCGAGCTAAGGGGCACTGTTGGCAGATAGTAGTGAGGAAATCTATAGAAGGAGGTCCAGAAGGGGTGACAAAAAAGATTGTCGCACCAGGGACCACATGCACTAAATCCGGCTCTGGCCACAACAAGTAACACGGGCAACAGGAGAGAGCACACAAAAGCGAGCATGGGTTGAGAGACAGCCCGGGAAGTGAATACAAAAAAGAGCAATCCAGCAATAGGAATAAGGAAGAGTAAAACACAGCGCTGTACACAAGAAGAGAGGATGGGCTTTGGGCAACGGGGAGTGGAGACTTATGTCCACTGGATCCCAGGAGAGACCCAATTCCAACCATATTGAAAATGGCCATATTGGGAGAGAATAAAACGAACATGCTTTAAACATTATGAGAAATGTGCAAACTGTGTCATTTTCCAAAGGTTGGCCCAATATGCACTCTGCCCCAATATGCACTTTGCCCCAAAACGTAATGTTACAGTGTCAAACCAATTAAATGGTCTTCAAAATGGTGTTTCCCACATCAGTGTCACAAGTGCAATACAGTTAAGTAAAGGCAGGGAAATGTGAAATCCAGCCGGGCAATACATGTGGAAATATATACTTTTATTTTTAATAGGTCACCACAAGCCAGTCCACACATATCCCCCAAAAGCCAACATCCAGTTTATACAGTGCAGCTCCAGGGCACACAATTCCTATCTATATATTGACTGTCCATTTGTTTGTGAATAAAAGCTCATTTAAATTAAAGGGCAATTATAGAGGTTTTGCTTCTACAGATATTTAACTATACAGGAGAATGGTCACCGATATTGTATTTATAAAAATGTATTCATATAGGAGGATGTAGTCTTTAAGTGTAAGTGTGTGCTGGTTGAATATTGGAGTCTTCATCAGCATTGGCTGAGCCAGGCTGCTTTGGGCTCCAGCTCAAGCTAGGAAATGAGTCCCTCTCCTCCTTTGCTGGGTAGAATAATATAGCCATAATTAGGGAGTATTAGCATCTTCAGATTCCTTTCCCTTGGTGCCACTGCACCGCTGCACTAATAATAGCTGCGCTCTTGTTTGTTAGGCCTCAAAAATATTTAAATCTTGTTGTAACCTGTTCACCCACTTTGTTGAATGCGAGATCAGAGCACTATTTACCGACATCATTAAGGCGTCTCATAATTTATAAAATACTGATTCTTTTATGGGTTGATATGCTACGAAATGGATTGAAAAGGAGACTGTAATATATTTAATGTACATTAGTAATAAGGTGAAATACAACATATTACCAGAAGCTCAAGTCTGATGCACAAAACAGTTTTGCTCATCTCCATATCATTTGGATCATGGCACTATTCCATTTATATGCAACTGGAGCGGGAAGCTCTGGTGTGATATTAGATACTATTTGTTCATGGAAGGACATTCAAGTTTAAATGATGGAAACTAAAACAATGACTGAATCAAAAATTAGCTGCTTGAAACACTTCATTGGCTAAAGAAGGCATGAGTCAGTACAATACAAGCAAAAGGAAAGGTAATATTTGTATTTTTTTTAAATGATGTTTATTTTCCTTCTGTAGACTGCCAGCCCGGCTTGCACAGAGTTGGAGATAGTCATGTTGGACTGGCTGGCGAAGATGATCCATTTACCCAAAGATTTTTTAGCTGGGGGTGACGGAGATGGTGGCGGAGTGATTCAGGTAGGTAGAAACAACAAAGAAGAAACATAAAAGAAACCCACAGGTCACTCATTAATGGCTTCCTCAAAACTAACAGGCACCTGAAACAATAAACAGCAATTTTTTGGGAAAATATGTTTTAATCAACCAAGTTCAAGTGAAAATTGGTCATGCTGTTTCACTCTTCTTCCTACTTACTTTGCTGGTGTGGAGCAACCACTTGCATGATAAAAGCCAAATCTAGAGTTGTGTCTGTTTGCTTCAATTTAATGTATAAAAGTAAGTTTGCATCAATTGAGGGAGTGCAACATATGGGACTATGTCTTTCTTGAACGAGGCTAGAACAGGGGTCTCCAACGAGTAGCTGGTGAGCTACTGTAGCTCTTGAGATAACTCTGAGTAGCTCACCTATGTGCAACCCAGCTTATTGAATTAGAAGGATTTTGCTTGGTTGAATTAATATACATAAAAGAAATTGAAATTACACTGCACTAATAATATTAGTAGCTGTTAATGTGTTTTATTGAAATTAAGTAGCTCTCAATACAAAAAAGGTTGGAGACCCCTGGTAGAATAATAAGTAATTTGTGCAACGTACTTAGCAACACAGTTTTGCCATGTATCTATTCCGTATTTATTTAGACCCTGTGATTACCAAACTTATTTTTTACCCATTTAGTATCCCATGAATGAAGAAAGGCAGACCAGTCCTTGCTGGAACTCAAATCTGTGTCCTGCAGTTTTAACACAACTGACGAGCAAGCCCTTGACCCATAGAACTTTTGTAACTGGCCCAGACAGCCGGTTAGATAGTATTTATTGTCCAATCTTCAATTTTCCTTAGGGCATATCTATAGAGAAAGTTCCTCCTGAAGCATTATGGTGTGTCCGATTCTTTTGGGCTAGAATTACAAGTTTTCCCTCTTGGGTTCCGTAAATTCATTGTTATCAAAGGGTAGGATAGGCTGCTTTGCGCAACTTAGGAATGTGCTTGTGCAGCCCTACATCCCTATGCTCAAATCATGTTAGTAAGGTAGTAGTACTCCCCGTTTTTACTTCAGTCAGTCTCTCACCATGGGGAGGCATAGGTGCTGAGACTACCCCATAGTAACTTCCTAGTTTGGAGACCTAAAGCCTTAGTCTAGGCTCAGTAGTGTTAAGTTGTACTGTTTCTTATTATTAAAAGTGCTTTCTTCCACTCCTCCTCTTTCTAGGTGTATGCTGCATACCTAGTCACGGTATCAGTATCAATCAATACTGTCTATAATAGGTTAAGCATTTGCTCTTTCAGTGGGCCATCAAACATGGAGTTTGTTTCGATTCAATATCATATACATCTAAGCCGACGACTCCTAGCACCTGGATACCCTTAGGGGTGATAATTCTTGCATTACAAATCTGGAATTAATTATTAATTAATTGATTGGTTAAGTGATAGACCTGTAGAACAATCCACTCCAGTGCATGGATAACAGTAACTAGGGGTTGATTCCACGTATCCCCTCTCAGATATCCTACAAATTTGTACTGCATTTTTCATAATCTCTTTCGTGCCAGATACTTACCTCTGTGTCATACCTCACCCATGATCTGTGGATGATGAACTACCCATCTGCTTAGGTCAACCTTTCTAGTTAATAACATAGATGGCGCGCACACCGTCAAGCTAGTTGCATCTGGTTATTATATCCTCTACATCGATTTTCTCTCTTTTGCAGAGTCATGGTAGTCACCTGAGGCTAAGTAAGACCTCCCTTAGAGCATAATGAAACATATCTTCATTTCAATTTCTACCTACATACTTAATGTCTGGTTTTAGCATTTTGACACTCACTACATGAGTGGCTTCGGAGATAACATCTTTCATCCGTCCCCCTCTCACAGTAATTTGCCCCGTCTAAATGGTCACCATTGCACTGCAACCAAAGAAGTATGCTGCTGCATTGCTCCCGTGTAGAAAAGCATGTTGAAATACAGACTTTAAAAATATAGATCACAAGCTTAAATATTCAGGAATGTAGACTGCTAAAATAAACACCATGCAAACATATATACCTACAAAAAGTTCGACTGGTTACAAATTCCTGATTCTTGCCAAGTCAAACTTCTGAAGGACTGGGTTAAATTGATATTTTGATTCTAATCGCAGCATATTCGGGAACAATTGCAACACTCTGTTTCCAGGAAGGAATGAGAGATGTAGCCGCCTGGAAGAAAAACAGCTGCCTGAAGTTCAACTCGGGGAAGACCGAGGTCCTCATCCTTTGACCCTCCACCTCTGCCTGGGACAACACCTGGTGGCCCTCTGTCCTCGGGAGTCCGCCCACCCTGACAGACAACACACGGAACCTCAGCATCATCCTTGACTCCTCCCTCAATATGACCCACCAGATCAACTCCATCGCCTCCACCAGCTTCAACTGCCTCCGGATCATCTGCAAGACCTTCAAATGGATACCCCCAGAATGCAGAAAAACCGTTACCCACATACTCATAACCCACAGATTGGACTACAGCAACGCCCTCTACACCGGAATCATCAGAACTCTCCTACACAGGCTACAGACCATCCAGAACGCCGCAGCCAAACTCGTCCTCTGAACACCACGGCACAAACACATGACCCAACACCTACTTGAACTCCATTAGCTCCCCTTCGAGAAGAGGGTTACCTTCAAACTGCTCACCCACTCATTTAAATCCCTCCACATCATTGGACCCAAATACCTCAATGAGAGAGTCTCCTTCACAAGAGGAACCTCCCGCCCACAGACCTTGCCCTTGCAGAGATCCCCCGCCCGCATCCGCAGAACTAGAGCAGGAGGTGAGCTTACTCCTACGTCGCAGCCAAAGCCTGGAATGAGCTCCCTGTGAACATCAGACACTCTCCACACCTTCAGGAAGAAGCTCAATACCTGGCTTTTCGATTGAACCGGAGCTGAACCCCCCCCCCCGCCTCCACCCCAGTGCCTTGAGCACCTTACGGGTGAGAAGCGTGCTTTATAATCACCTGATTGATTGATTGCCTGAGGGATTACGTGTGTCTGTATTTGTGAGTATTTTGTCACCGTTTCCAATGACAATCCTCCCCATGCCCAAAATGTAGCTCTACTGGTACAAATAAGAAAGTTTGAGGCTGAACCAAATACTAGAGGGAAGAGGTAATTGGATTGAAAGAGAGAAAGAGAGAGAGAGAGAGAGAGAGAGAGAGAGAGAGAGAGAGAGAGAGAGAGAGAGAGAGAGAGAAACAACCAGAAGTCCAAGGTCTTCTGCGGCACCACTCTCTCAAGTATTGCATCTTTCATCACAGTAAAGGGCATAAACAAATGTTTTGTGGCAAAGTTAGTATCACTTGTAATAATGAGAGTTTGCAGCTATGGTGTGAAAACACAGGATACTCACTAGCTTCAAGATGGAGGGCCACAGTGAATCTAAACCCAGCAGAAGGGGAGCAAACAAGCGATGGTCCACTACCAGGTGAAGGGAGCAGGTAAAAAGCACCTCAATATGACAAAGTCATAACTAAGTCAAATATTCAAGGTCAGTCAAATTGGCAAAGGTCTGGTAACTGAGTAAACCGTAGAGGGAGAAAATCACAAGGGCGAGGGAAGGTAATCGCAAATAAACTCAACAGCAAGCAAAATGCCAGTACAACAGGGAAGGTTGGCAGGTAGCTTCCATTTATCTTAGGACATCTAAATTATGGCACTGTCTGACTTGACCTGGAAGTATTGACCCCTGGCCTGAGCAGGTCTGCTTATCATGGCGCCCCAGCCTCTAGAGTCTGATCTACCTTGGTCTTAAATGGAAAGACCTCTGAGGTTTACTTACAGCAGTCCTTGACTCTAAATGGCCTGCTGATTCCTGTGAAGGCTCATGCTAATAGTTTTATATATAAATGTATTTCATCTACCACTTGGCTCCCTTCCTCTCCCGTTAAGCGCTGCTTTTTCCTTGGTCGTGTTACTCCTGCGGTTGAGCCAACCGCTGACAATTACAACAGGTTTCCCCAGTCCTGGGGAGGATTTGGAGTCGCAGAAAAAACGGAATCAATCGCTTACTTTAGTGAAAGTCTTGTATTTATTTCATAAATCCATTGGGGGATCAAAATCAAAAACAACCAACGCGTTTCGACAGCGTCCGCTGTCTTGATCACGGTCAGTTTGTGCTCAGCGCTCACAAGTTTTAAGGACAATACAACATTGAGGTTTACGCCCCTATGGTCACATGGTCTATCCCGCAATTAGTTGGAATTATGGGACTAGTAGTTCCTGGCAATGCTATGCTTAAGGTACTAATTTTACAATTTTCCAACGAAAAACCATATGGGGGTCATCACTTTACATAAGTGTTGTACATTGTCCAAAACATAATTTCGCTTTAAACAACAGAAAGTACTGCCCTCCGCTGGGCGAAACATTAGTAAACAAACAAATATTTACATTTATTTACAAACAGTACTGCCCTCTAGTGGGCGATTGAAGATCTGTTGGCACTTGGGTTTAAAATGTATTTGAATATTTTTGTATGGGCTTTATATGTTTTGAGTGGGCACTGCTGATTCTTTTGCACACAGTGTTGGGACTTGTGTTATGTACGCACGAGCACATTACAACTTTACCTACACCGATTCATGCCTATAAAAAAAAGCATTGTCAGTCAAGCCCAAAGTGTATTGTTCATATTGTTACTTAATGCCAGTCAGCGTTTATTATTGTCTTTCATTGGCATCCATGTTAAAAGATGGAAAAAACAGAAAAGGCAGTGCTATATCAAGTGGTAATTACCATGCTGTTTAAACGTGTTAGGGAAATTGCACTGTGATTGTAAGTGAAAGCTGGAATCGTTACTAACAAAAAGATGAACAGAAGTTTGACCCTGGGTCCACTACCAGGTGAAGCGAGCCATCGGCAATAATGCCTCTCCAGCGGGGGTCACCATAGCAACCAATGTCCATCTGCCAGAGATGAGGATTTATTATAACAGGCACGGCCCGGGGTGAAAAGGGGAACGAATAGAGAGCAACGTGATCCCTTTATAGAAAATGTAAACAAGCTGAGCTTCGATGCCTGTCATGCGTGCTTTTCTATGAAGAACAGCAGGATAGCTTGTTTTTTAGTTTACGATCCTTAGTCATCTGGTAATTTAAAATGTCACAACAAAAGATGCATCATATTTATAGAAGTTTGAGCAGATGTTTTGAAACAAAAAGGTTGATTTGAAATGCTACTATGGCCTATCTCCTAATTTAAGAACTGCCTGCTTTAAAACAATGAGGTTTGAAAGCAGATGAGATATGAAAGAAATATTCCATTTGCACTTTTAAATTCACAAACCGGCTCTTTGATCTGAGAAAGTAAATTGCTGACCTGCAAAACTTCACTATCTCCAGAAGTAAGCAGAAGTTGTGAGCATTTATTCCTCCTTCCATCCAGGTAAATCCCCTGACAGCAGAGATCCCTGACCTGATCAATAAAACTATTGATGATGCGTACATCACCATGTGATTATGAATGTACATGATACTTTGCTGCCTGGTAAAAAAGAAAAAAAGACTATAAACTAGCCTTGAGAAAGCCCTGGCACGACTTGCCAAACAGGGTGAAACACGTGTCGGCTTTTCTGTCTTTTGTTGTAAGAATTAACTGCGTAATGGATCAATGAAAAATGCGCTAAAATGGATGAAACCTTGTGATAACACTAATAAAAAGAACTCTGCTCACACAAACCAATTGGCACTGTGGTATGTCTAACAACTAAGGAAAATCTACCCCTTGATGGGAATAAATGAAAATATTGGAGGAATAAACGCTCGCAACTTCTGTTTACCTTTGTTCTTTAGGGGCTGGAGAGGTCCAGAGCTTTGAGCCAACTTTCCTCCAAGTAAAGCGTATTTGGGAAACATATCCAGTCTCGGGATTCCTGGACCATATTTTTTCTTCTCTACTATCTCCAGAAGTAGTTCCATAAACATCAGAGCTTGTAACCGACTGCATTTAGTACAATAGGTGGTGATCAGGCTGACGTTGAACACAGCACTAGAAATACACTGCACTACATGTGCGGTGTAGTAAAGGTGCCTTTGGTTCCAATTGCCACAGTTTGCTAGTACAAAATAGCCATAATATAGTTCATTGGCCTCCTTATCCAACGGTAACTGGTTGCACTGGTTGCACTGCATGCATTGCACTAATGGTAACTACAGCTCCTGGATTAGATCAGCCACGACCTAGGCCATCGGGGACTTCTGCATTACCTGTCTCTCTATGGCTGTGTGCCCTGCTCTGCTTAGTGCTAACTAGCCTTGCTCCCTTGACATCTCCTGGTGTACATTATGTCAAAGAGAGTAGATAATTCTGAAGCATGCTCAGCTGCAATGCAGGTTTATATAGTACTAATGCATGCAGTATGAGTTACATATAACATCGGCTGAGGGATCGTCTTATCCAATAACCAGAAGGACATCTACTAATTTAAAAGGCTGGCATGGGGATGACTCTCTATTTAAAATTAATCTGCTCTACAGAGTACCTTGGAGGCTCATGTTGAATACACTTGCTGACCGCCTCCCCCACAGGAACACCGCGCAGTTTTAGCTCGTGAATATTATCCCAGAGAAAGCAGAAAGAAGAAAAAAGGCGTTGAAGTGAAGGTAGGCATGACCAGTTGGTTAAATTCATATCTGAAATAAGTCAGCGCTGCCCATCCCTGTCTTTGGCGTGCTCATAACCTGCCAGGAGGTATCATAAAGCATGTGGTTTGTCAGAGGCGCAACTTTGGTGGGGGAGGGGCTAATACAATTTTCGGGGGGGGCGGGCTTAATTCTTCCAGCAATAGGCAGAGTGGAGATGCAGGGGCTCTAAGAAGGAGTGAAAAAACACAACAAAGCCTCGTTAACAAGTAAATGGTCTTTTAAAGCCCGGGAAGCTGTCTTAGTCCAGGCTGACACACACGACGGCAGGGAGGGGGGGGGGGGAGACTGAAGCCCATTGAGCCCAATGGGTGTTGCGCGCCTGCTCTTTGTGCCACATTTCCAGCAAATGATGTTTGCTGATTACATTTGATCAATCCAGTGAAGTGTAGGGGCGCACAAAACTTGCAAATCTAACTTTTAGAAACCTTGTGTAGTTGGAAAAAAAAGTTGCCATCTTTACCGTCATCACGATGCTTGCAAAGTTTTATAAATACTTTGATAAACACAATAGCGGTAGCGTCAAAATACAAAAGAAGCAGTGATCATAAATGGCATAGCGCAGCGTATGAAGTCAGAAAATTGTCATGTGCCTAAATTGCAAAATCATTGTGGACTAATACTAAGGGGTATATTTACAAGCCCAATTCGCCACCGGAGCGTCACTTTTTTTGATGATCCGGTGGTGTAGCACCATTTCCCATATTTATAAGGTGGCGCATTGCCACTTAACGTGGCTTAACACCACCTTGTGAATAGGCCCCTTTTCACATTAGTCATTTGTGACAAAGGGGTGTGCAATAGATGTTGCAGTGGGCGTTCCACCGCAACAACCATTGCTTTTTGACACTGCTCAAGATTTACAAGGCTGAGGGCAGCACCAAAAACTAATGCCAGGGAATGCCTAGTCTTAGCATGGTGATACGTGGAGAAATATCAATGTCTCCTCCTATTTTGCTCTTTCCGTGTGTGCTGCATTCTGCAGCACACACAGAAAGAGCAAATTGCCGGAATTATTTTTTTGTGCAGAAAGGTGTCCCTTCCTGCACAGAAACAATCGCCCCTGCAGCACAGGCACCCATACCACATGGCGGCAGGGTGCCTGTGCTGGCACTAGGCACCTTTTTTTACGCCAGCACAAGGGCAAACACAGGGGTGTGGCACATTCTTGTGAGTACAGCGCCTCTCTGAGTTTAAAAAATGTTGCATAGCCCCAGGCTTCAATTTTTTTTTGTAAATATGCCACTAAGACTGAAAGGTAAAGGCCTCTGAAGGTGAATCAGGAGAGCAGACTTCCACCGTTAGTAGAGAAACACAAGGGCCGTGTTATTGGGCTAAGTCATTATGAGAGATGCACAGAGCAAGGCTTCCATCCAGTGTCATCAGGGGAGACCCGTACTTTGTTCTGCCATGCCATTTCATAAGCAAATTTGAACGGTATAGGTTTCATATTGTAAACGTGTGAACAAATAATAATGGAGAAGTGTTTACATTGATGTACTTGCCAAAAAACATACAAAGTGACTTTACACTCTCTGACAAAAAAATAGGAAAGGGTGCTAAATTGTATGAAAACTCCTTGCCAAATACCATAGACAGGAACTTTACACTGTTGGGCCTCCGACAAAATAAGAACAGGTTTTAAACTGTGGATTCTGACAAATTCAACAGGAAGGGATTTTAAGTTGTGAATTCAGGCATATGCAATAGGAAGAGGTTTTACAATGTGTACTTCATGACTAACACCATAGGAAAAGGCTTCACTTGTTTGAACAATTCGACACATACAATAGGAATGGGTTTTACATAGTGATGTCAAACAGATGAAATAGAAAGTGTTTGTATATGGTGAAATCTATGAGAAATACAATAGGAAGTGGACTTACATTGTGAGCTCTCTGACAAATGCAATACTACTGTATTTACTGCAATAAATGCATATGCCCTTCTTCATTTTGTGATATGAAGAAAGGGGAAACACAATAACAACTTGAAAGCTTGGTACGTACATCAAACACAAACAGTAGTTCCCAAAGGACATGCCTCATTCATGATTCAGAGCAGTTGATTGAATGGATCGAGATGGTATGAACAACAGACCAGCTGGAGCACTTAATTCAGCTTGTTAGCAACAGTGTACTTGTATAGCAAAGTAGATATTGGCACACAATGAATAAAGGAAAATATGTAATTGTTTATGCAAATGTTAATTAAATACTAATAGGGATTAAATAAAAGCATGCATTTAAATATGCCAAGCAATATATTCAATAATGCCACAAAACAGTCAGGCTCACTAAATGTGCTACTTATTCATATATATAATATATGTAAGTCTTGTATATGTAATTTGAAATATCTTATTTTATTTGCCATTATTTCCTATAGGGATTTATTTTTAAATCACAGTCTTCATTATTTTCTACGAGAGTGTGTTGCAGTACCTGTGAGTAAAAGGTCGCTTGATCCCCGCGCTCCTATACGCGGACGACGCAGTCATTCTAGCTCGCACCCCCAACGAACTGCAGAAATCTCTAACCAAATATGCAGACTTCATGGGGGCTTTGGATCTGCGTATCAACATCAAAAAAACGTTTGTTATGGTAGCTGGCGGATCAAGAAAAGCAACCAAGTCGATCTTTCTGAATGGTGAAAAAATTGAAAAGACCTCACAATACCCGTACCTAGGCATCATGATCGATGACGCCCTAAATTGGAAAGCGGCGGTTGAGACCAGGAGGCATCTCTTCAAAAGAGCAATCATGGCGCTGATAAAATTCTCCAACAAACTGGGAAAAAGAGCACCAGTAGAACTGCTTCAGATCTACGCCGCAAAATGCCAATCTATTGCATTATATGGAGCAGGGACTTGGGGCCACGTTTCCTCCAGCTCAATACAAAAAGAAGAGAACATCTTCATCAGTTTCCTTCTCTCAATTCCTAGAGGCACTTCCACCTACGCCTCACATTTAGAGCTGGGAATCTCTCACATCGAAGACTTAATAAAAATTCAACCTCTCCTGCTCTGGAGGCGAGCCTGGCTGTCGGAAAAAAACACCCTGACTAAAAGTATCCTACAGCACACTATGGATCTGGACCACACTCATAAAATCGCATGGCTCTCGTACGTTAGACACTTTTTTACTGATTTGGGCCTACAAAAGTACTTTTACACCCCAGAAACCTTGAGAGAAACTTCCAAAAAAGAACTGAAACGACTTGCGTTGGGCCATTTGGAATCACTGAGACTGACTACGCAGATCACAAAAAAATCTGTTACCCACGCAATTATGACCCAGCAGTCCTTGAGAATTCAGTTATATCTGACCATGGAGCTAACAGTTTACGAGAAAATGCTCTTAACAAGATTCAGAATGAATCTTTTTTTCAGGCTAGTGACTTTCCCTGATAAAAACAACTGGAATGTACAGATAGACCCATGTCCATGCGACGACCTTTCCCAACAGTCCACCATACACACAGTATTGTTCTGTAAGTTTTATCATCCCCATCGGAAAATTTGGTTAATTCCCCTACTTAAAAAATGGGGCTTCAGACAATGTCGCCCAGCCATGCTGGCACTCCAAACCTTGGACTCTGAGTGTACTGTCTATTATGTTCTAAACTTCTTAAAGTGTATTATGAGGCATAGAAACAACTTGTAAAACAGTGGACTAATTTGTATTAATATTTGAAAATGCAACATTTTTTAAAACGTCTATTCTAAATCGTACTTTTTAAACAATTCCAATTATTAATTTTGTATTATGTGATATCTTTTATGGTTTTGCAAATGCTAAAAAACCGAATAAAGATATTATTATTATTTACCTGTGAGTACCTGTGAGTGGCGCTAAACTTACTCCAAGGCTGTGCTGGAGTACATTTATAAATGTGTTGGACCCTTACTGGCTGTGGTAACAATTGGCGAACTCTTGTGTTGTATTTGCATGCCCCTCCGTACCCCTCCTTACCCCTCCCTAAACCTTCCCTGTTGCCCTCCCATTTAGCAGCAAGTATTTTTCATTTTCCAACCACTCCCCCAAGCACCTCCTATACCTAATACCAAAACATATTTCTATGTGTGCAGAGACCATCATAACCTGGGACCTTTGTATAGAAAAGTATAGAGGTAGGTGGAGGTTTCTACATGTAGGTTTGGAAATATCATCTTGTGTGCTGGAGTAGTGCTAAGGTCGTACTGCTAAAAGTACTGCCAAGTGCAGTTTGTGAATTGGTCCCTTTGAATCTTCCTAAAATGCATTATTGGGGTCTCTAGACAGGCAATTGATCATTGTTAGATCTAAGGGTCTCTAGTTGGCAATGGTATTCACCTTTGTCCAAATAGGGACCCTTACTTCTGAATCAGGATAAGGGGATTACACTCCTAAATAACCCCTGCTCATCCCCTTGGTAGCTTGGCATGAGCAGACAGGCTTATCTCACAGGCAGTGTGTTAAACATTTGCGAATATACACAGTAATACAGTGAAAACACTACAGATGGACACAACACAGGTTTATAAAAATAAGTATTCTTTATATAGACTTAACACAAGACCACAAACAACAAAAATCCACAATACTATAGTTAAGATTGACTTAAAGTTGGTAAAAGTTACTTAGTTCAAGTTGATGATAAATGCGACAAAGTTCTCAACAAAGTACCTAGATGCATAACGCAAAGTGAACAAAAGGCTCACGAAAGGGTAGATGCGATGGTTCCGTGACCTGGGGGAAAGGATGCGTCGTGCATCAATGCTTGCGCAGAATATGGGATGCGCCGTGATCCTTACCGGTTTACGGAGGTGAAGCGTAGATTCTCGGCCTGCGGGACCGTTGGGATGCGCAAGATGGCGCCTTGATGCGATGCGATGATCCGGTTGCAATGCGAGAAGATGGCGCCCTTGATGCGACGATGCGATGGCGCTGCGATGATGATACGTAGGTGCCCTGGCAGCCTTGCGACGACTCTGTACTTTCGACCCGCGACAGGCCCTGTGACACGCTTCTCTGGTGATTCGATGGCGACTCTCTCGATGGAGTCATGCTTCTCTGGTGATGCGACAGCAGGCGGCTTTGACGAAGACACGCTTCCAGGGCGATGCGGCGGTGGCATGCTTCTCAGGCGATGCGACGATCTCCGCTGCTGCAGCGACACGCTTCCCCGCGATGCGTCGTGCTTCCAGCTCCCAGCGACAAGCAAATCTCTGTAGATAGAATTCCCAGCAAGGAAATTCACAGGGGGAGCTGGTAGTGAAGGCTTTTGTCCCTGAGACTTCAGCAGGAGGCAGGCACATGTTCAAGCCCTTGGAGAATATTCTGTAGATGATGAAAGCCCTTAAAAAGTTCCTTCTCCTTTCCCTTGGCAATGAAGCAACCACTACAGGCCAATCCAGCAAAGAGCACACTGGCAGAGGGACAGTCCAACTCCTGCAGCTTCCTTGGTTCTTCTCCTTGGCAAAAGGTTTCTTGTTCCCAGAAGTGATCTAAAGTTATTGGGTCTGAGTCCCAATATTTATACCCCAAAATCCTTTGTTCTCTGAAGGCAGAGAGGCATGTGCCTAGTCCAAACCAGTTCCTGAGCACTCTCTTTACAGGACTTTCTCAGTGCAGGGCAGAAACATCAGATGCCCCACAGGAGGTGGAGCCAGCATTTTAGAGGGAAGGCCCAGTCCTATTCAGGTCCCAGTTGCAACTACTCCCTCCCATCAAGATGCAGATATCTCTATTAACCACTGGGCTGCCCAGTCTGTCTCCTGGAATCCCCCAGCCATGTCACTCATAAACTCCAGACAAGGAATACACAACCTAGCAAGCCAGGCCTGGACAGTTAGGCAAGAATATACCTACTTTCTAAAAGTGGCATTTTCAAACACAGAATATTAAAACCAACTTTACTAAAAGATGCATTTTATCATTCTGAGTTCAGGCCTACTAAATTCGAATTTCTACCATGTTCCCTTAGTCAGTTAGGATTATAAGAATGTAATAATCTAACTGCCCATTATGGCCTATGGAGAAGAATTAGCCTTGCAATGATGAAAAACAAAATTGGCTGTAATTCACTATTAGGACATGCTACACACACCAGGGCATGTCCTTGTGTAATAATGTTCTTTACACTTCATGATGTGCATATATATGTTAGACCTTACATAGGTATAGGGCTCATTCTAAGTGTTATTGTGTTCTTTTAAGTAGCTCCATGGAGCTTCACCTTGGTGATAGAATTCTAGGAATGATAAGAAGTCAGTTGCACCTGACTACTCTGTCCTGATGGATGGGATTTTCTTACTGCTTAATAAATTCAACTTATTTCAACTTTTACATCATATTCCCTGAATTTTGTTGGATCTTTCACCTACCTTATACTTACAAGGCACCCTGCCCTTGAGCCTACCATAGTGGTGTCTGATATGAAGCAAAGTGAAGGTTTAGCAACTGGCAAGTGGGTGCACTGGCCAAGTCGACATGGCAGTGACAGACTGCACACAGGCCTTGCAATAGCAAGCCTGAGACACACTTTACATGCTGCTTCTGTGGGTGGCACTGATAGAGCGCGCAGGTCGCCCGGCTCTGAGTTTACCAGATTTTCACGCACTTGGGCCCATGACGTGATTAAGACACTAATTTGTGAGTCGGGCGAGTTTACACACCACTATCAGTACTTTGTATGTGTCTTCTTTAACACTATTACCATGGCACCTGACTTACCACAGGTACATATCCTCACAATGAATCAGGAGCTAGTTGTAGACAGGATACACGATAATCCTAAAAAAACTCTATTCATTCAATAACACTTTGCAATTCTTTAACGACCACAGACGCCTAGGGGTTTTTAAGGATTTTATATAGTAAGTAAAATTCAAAGTGACAAAAGAATAAGACTGATGCAAATTAGAACATCAATGATCAAGATTACAACAATAATATAGCTATGGATAAGGGCAAACACCATATGAGTGCGAGTGAAAAATCTACTGGGTAAGGGTAACAGGGAACATACTATTCAGTTTCAGGCTTATACTAGGGAAGGTAAGTTTAAAGCACATTAGTCAGTGAATAAAACACATTAGTCAGTAAATTCCTAAAAGACCTATAAGTGATTCAAACCCTAATCTTAGTCTATCGATTAACCTAAACTCAAATCCTAAACATCAATAAAGTTCATCACTATTCAAGCAAAAACAGTTTCAATATGCCCTACTGGAAGGGGAAAAATGGAACATACTAATAAACAGTTTGCATATGCGACATTAGAGAAAACAGAGAGAATATCATGGGCATAGAGGCTTTATTAAAGAGCAGGAAGGAAAGGGATAGTAAACGAACACCCACAATTATATTTACCTAGGACAGGAATGAGGACTAACCCTGGCCACGGGTCAGCTTAGGAAAGACGAGGACAAGGACCGTCAAGGATTTAGGATGCCAGTAGGTGAGCAAGTACAGCTCACGGAAAATCAGGACAGGATACCCCTCAGGACTTTGGGTCAGGACTGGGCTCACCAAAGGGCACGACCAACACCTGCAGCTTCGGATGCAACGCCTGCGCCACCCCTTCACTGCACGGATTCTGCCAGTAACCCCGATTGGGTTCTCGAACCTCCCAGCAAAGTGCTCCGCCAGCACTTAGGACTATTTCCACCCCTTGGAGTTTGTGGAAATTCGGACAGAGTGCTCCGCAGCTCTCTGTATCAATCACCTATAGAGTCGTGGGGTCGGTGACAGGTCAGCTATTCGGACAAGTCGGACAATTTCTCTAACTAAACTAGACTAGGTATACCCTTTTCGGGTCCCTAGACCACCCACAAATGTTGCAAGTGACAGGGTCCCCAACTTATGATTGGTCAGGAGAGGTGGTTAGGTCATTGTCACTACCTAAAATTCTGGGTTCCCATACTTAATATTCAAATGTCAGTACCCACCCCTTACATTCCTGTTTCCAGGCATACGTGTAGAAGAGAACAATAGAGCACACAGTAAAGTATCAATATGTTTCAAGTTCAGGTACAGCTCGGCTCCCCATGCCGGGTCACAGTTCAGCTTCTCATGAGCATCCCAGCCTCAGCAGCCAGCAGGCGGGGTTTTGCTTCTGCGCAGATTGACTTCTCCCTCATCACATGACGGGGTCGTGATGGGTTTCAAAGATGGAGCGACTCCCCACTCCCAGGCCCCCAGATACGCGGTACATGAAAAATAAGCGAAAACAAATTAGAAACACAGAAAAAATGAATACACTGAACACCATGATAATCTACACTGCACCCCTTACTTCATAATAACTAAAGCGGTTACGAGTTAAGCAGAAATAGATAGAAGTGTAAAGCAGCATGGGCAAGCAGAGAGCGTGTTTAGAGACAAGCGGCCATATTAGCTACAATGCGCATGAGCGAAATATCCCTCCAAAACTTCGAGTGCGTCACGTCACATGGGTATGACCGACGCATGCGCAGACTGGATTTCTGCGAAGCAGCCATTCTGTAGTATGCAAGCGTGGTTAGGATTAATAGACACATAGGCAAGCGTCTCTGGGACACCCGCGTGTACTGTAAAAGTGTAATATTAATGACAAACAGGATTGGTTAATACTATTACAAGTTAACGAGGTTCATGAATGTGAGCAAGTCGCTTTACGTGCGAATCCTTGCTCCATCAATCCCCTCTTTGATGATATTTACTATCATCACCATTAATGGAAACAGATGCCAACTTCGTTTTTTCTCACATCTCACTCATTTCGATTTCAACAAATTTGTTATTGATCCTCTTCTCGGCATCCTTATTAGGATGGAAACTCTTGGCCCTTTTGTAGATTTGATTTCTCAACTCTTCTAATTCAAGTTCGTCAATATTTCTCTTGACTCCTCTCTTATTTACCATATACTTCTTTCTGCACTTTTGACATTTGCAGCAAATGATTATAATGAACACAATCAGACTTGTTCCAGCTATTGGCATCAGTATTTTCCCCACAAGACTGCGACCTATGTTAGAAAACCAACTACCTTCAGAGGAGAGACCATCAGTCAGTCTCTTCCAGGCACTATCAACCTCCAGTGGTTTGAGTTATTTTTCCAAATTAGTTATGTTTCGTACATATTTCTTAATTTCTACACTCTTATCAGGAATGTAAGTGCAACAATGTTGCGCTTTCAGCATCCTGCAGACTCCGCCCTCTTTTGCCAATAAGATATCAAGAGCAAGGCGATTCTGTAAAACCATTGATCTGATCGCAACCATTTCAGTATTGACCAGCAGAAATCCAGCAGCAGTGTCAGTAGATAACCGATCCACTACTGTAGATAATTTGCAAATACGGTGAGTATTCAGAACCACTCCCACTCCAGGTATCAGTGCACTAAATATATCACCTATAATTTCTCCTACACTTTCACGTCTACTACGTACTAAACCATTAGTATTTTCATTGCTTCCAGCGGCGTTGTTCACATGATATATTTTCGGGAAGACAATGCCAAAATAGCAGCTTCCATACCAGTGATCCGGTAACTTGAAATAAGCCTTGTTTCCACATATATAATAAATTCCGGGAAACACAGGTTCTGACCCATTTTTTGAAACCCCAACCTCCAATTACCTTGTAATTATGTTCGCATTCACTGGAACCGATGAATACATTGTTATAATAACTAGTCTTTTCTCTATGAAGACAGAGTTTCCCTTTCCGCTCAAAATCCAGCAACAGCGCAGGATTTGCTTCGCCATTTGAGGTGCCCTCCATGTTTTCAGCCCATTTAGGAGTTTTCTGTCTCTTATCATTGGCCTTTCTTTGGAAATTCTCCCTTCTCTTTTCTGCCATTTTCAAAAACATTTTCTCTTGTTCATGTAATGAACAAGTCAAATTATCTCTGCGAGCTTCATTTAAATCTATGTCACCTATAGTCAGAAAGTACTCTCCCATGTAACGAGTCACTTCACTTCTAACATGTACAATATTCAGGTTTCCCCGAATAGGCAGCTCAGAAAAAATCACGTCAGTGTTTGAATAGTAATATTGTAATGTGCTTCTATAAAACAAGCTTGCTAATATACTACAGGAAATTCCATAAGTCAGGGGTAAATGGTGATAGGTCACACCTTCAGCTACTGAAGTAGGTAGCTTGATGCAGACATAACAATCTTCTATTTCCATAGCTTCTACGTAATGCACTAAAAGATTTGCAAAGACATTTAAATGTGATCTGTTTCTCATCTTGTGAAAATGTAGTCCTTCCTCATCTAGTGCTTTTAAGTCAGGTCGGGTTTGTCTCAGGCTAACTGAATTGTCACGTCTTTCTACACTTCGTGGTGTTTCTTCAGTATGTACAACTTCTGTGTCTGGTGACACTGATTTAGTGGGGTACAGGTTAGTATCCTTACTGATCAAAAAAGGTATAAAGACTGTTAGTCCTATCCATACTACTATAACTATTGCTACGCTACATAAGCATATTTTACAGCAAGTTTTACAACAATTCCCTCTAGGTCTTCCATTCACATTTGAATCAGACATTTTTGTGTACAGGTGGCTTTCCAACCCCTCTTTGTTTCTCTTCACAAGATGCTTACGCAGCTTTTCTTTCAAGTTGGGTCTTCTTCTCCAGGACTCAGATCCTCAACTGAATCTTGGTCGCTTTTATCACTTATTTCGGGATCATCAACTTCTTCCAACACCAAGTAAGTCCATTCAGGACTCCGATAGTTTTTGTTCTGTATTTTTACTCTGGTACTGCGTCTGTTTGGCTGAGCTCCTGTTCTTTGTCTTTCACTAGCAGCTCTTTTCCGGTCTTCTATTTTCTCTTCCACAGTTTTTAGCCTTAATTTCAGTCTTTTTATGTATCTGGGTTCACTTTTCTTCTTGAGCCTTTTAGCTATTACTGTAATTTGGCCCTCTTCACGAGCTCTTTTATTTTCGTTCTGTTGTGGCACTACTGTTTTGTCAGTGTCTTTTTCCCTGCCTATCTGACTAGTTCCAGGTCTTTCTTCAGTCTCTTCTGCCTGGTTTCTAAGCTGGCCCTGTTCAGGTATGTATTGGATTTGGTTTGGTTTTCAAATGGTTCTGGCTCTGTCTCCTGAACACGTTCGTCTATGTCTATCTGTTCCTGTTCATGCACTTCGAACCCTTGATTTTCTTCCGCATGAACTTCAGCTTTAATTACTATCTGTCCCTTTTCAGTTTCTGGAGTCTTTGGAGGTGTGTCGATGACTTGGTCTGTCCCTACTTGACCTATTTCCTGATCAGGTCTGACGTGAATCTCTATAACCTGACCTTCTTCTTCTAGTCCTGTCTCTTCCTCACTATCCCACTCTCTATCTAGATAGGAATACTTTCTGGTTCTTATTGGATCAAGAATCAGATCGTCTGCTGGGAACCACTCGTCTTGACTGGTGCTTGGTAGTATTACATCAGCTAGATCCGGACCCTTGTCTGGAGTCTCCTCAGCTGCACCACCTTCAGCTTCAGCCGCCTCTTCTTCAGTTACCTTTTTGGAATGGCTGGCATGAATCCACTTTGGCACGCCGGCGCACTTCACAGCAATGGTAGTGACAAGGATCACTTGCCTCGGTTTTCCCCACTTTGGTGCAAGGCAACTCTTCCGGGTATGTTTCTTCAACACAACCCAATCTCCAGGTTTCAGTTTATGGGCAGGAGTTGTTGGCCATTCGACAGCAGTCTCCCCAATCTGGTGAGAGAAAGAACGCACTTGGTCACCCAGCTGCCTGCAGTATTCTAGTACCAAATCATCAGAAATACTTGGCAGTTTGTGTCCGGGTACCCATGCCTGTCGCATCACTCTTCCCATTAGTACTTCATGGGGGATTAGGCCTGTCTTTCGGTTTGGAATGCTTCTCAATCGCATCAAGACAAGAGGTAATGCTTCTATCCAGTTCAATTTTGTAGAATTACACATTTTTGCCAATCTTGATTTTATAGTGCCATTCACTTGTTCGACTATTCCAGAAGCCTCTGGACGATATGCACAGTGTAGCTTAGGCTCAATTTTGAATGCTGTATAGAGCTCTTTTAAAACTTTGTTGGCAAAATGCCCACCTCTGTCTGTTTCAATTGTCTCTGGAAATCCATACCTAGGTATTAGCTCCCTGAGTAACAAGTTGGCTACAGTAAGGGCATCATTTTTCTTTGCTGGGTAGGCTTCCACCCACCTAGAGAATAGGCAAACTATTACCAGGACATATCTATATCCTTTACACATGGGCAACTGAATAAAGTCTGCCTGTAGTCTGACAAAGGGACCTTCTGCCCTTCCAATTGTACTTTGCCCTACTACAGTCCTCTTCCCTGCGTTGAACTGCTGGCACACTAAGCACCTCTGGCAAAGCATCTCCGCGATGTTCCTGAATTTTGAGTTATAGAACACTTGGTGGAACATACGGCACATTGCATCCCTCCCAATATGGGTATCTCCATGTATCATCCGGGCCATTGGGGTAGCCATGCTATCTGGTAATACAGGCACACCCATCTTATCAACCATAACACCATCCCTGTCCCTTGGCTGACATTCCTCAGTCTCCCATCTTTGCTTTTCCTCCTCCCTTGCTGCTTGCTGCAACTCTTTAAGTTTCCTCCAAGAAGATACATTCTCAAACACCATAAGTTGGCAGCTGTTTCCGCCTCCCCATAATTTAATTTTTAGGGACATTTTGTATCGGGCGCAATATTGGGCAAGTTGGTCAGCATATCTGTTTTCGGCTGTCACATCGTCGTTACCAGATTTGTGAGCAGCACATTTGACTACCACCAATTCTTTGGGTAACTGGATTGCTTCCAGTAGGTTTTGTACCACTTTTCCATTTCTGATAGGGGTACCTGAGGAAGTCATGAATTCTCTTTGCAACCAGAGCTGGCCGAAGTCATGAACAACCCCGTAACCGTATTGACTGTCAGTGTATACGGTTACTCTCTTATTTTTCCCTTGTTTGCAAGCTCTTGCCAATGCAATTAATTCGGCTACTTGGGCAGATTTTATTTCACTTAAGTAGGATGCTTCTAGGGTCGTTTCCAGTGTGACTACAGCATAGGCAGCACTCAACCCACCATCCTCATGTCTTAAACAGGAGCCATCCACAAACATCACAAGGTCCTCAATGGGAAGGGCCGTTTCTTTTATATCAGGTCGTGGTTTGGTGCTGAATTCAGTTAAGTCAATGCAGTTCTGCTCGATTTCGCCCTCTACTTCTGCATTTTGGGTGAGGGGCAGCAAGGTTGCAGGGTTCAAAATATTGCATCGAGAAATGATCACATTTTCTGCACCAATAAGAATTCTCTCATACTTAGTCAGCCGACTAGGTGTGAGATACTGGGTCTTGGTTCGGGTCAACAGAATCACAACTGAATGTGGAACATAAACCGTTACAGGATGTCCCACGACAATGTTTTCACTTTGTTCCAGACTCGTGCAAGTAGCAGCCACTGCTTTCAGACACCCGGGTAACCCAGCAGCCACTGGGTCCAGAGTGGCTGAAAAGTAGGCCACTGGACGTCTAGTCAGACCATGTTCTTGTGTCAGGACTGAGAGCGCACAATTGTCTCGTGTATCACAGAACAATTCAAAGTTCTTGGAGTAATCAGGCATTCCTAATGCAGGAGCTGAACACAGACAGTTTCGTAATTTTATCCAGGCTGTCATGCTTTCGTCATCCCAGCTGACTGGATCATCTACTCCTTTCTTGGTCATTTTTATCAAAGGTTTGGCTAAAACAGCAAATCCCACAATCCACTGTCTGCAGTATCCCACAACCCCTAGGAACATTCTGACTTCCTGCTGGGTTCTGGGTAATTCCATATCTCGAATTATTCTAATTCTTTCGGAAGTAACTTTTCTAACACCCTTTTCTATCTGGTGCCCCAGATATTTCACCAAATTTTTACAGTACTGTAACTTGTCAGGTGATACTTTATGTCCTCCCTTGCCTAAATGATTCAATAAGGCAATGGTATCAGTAACACAGTCACTTTGACTTTTAGACGCCACTAGAAGGTCGTCTATGTACTGAACCAAAACAGACTCTTTTGGCAGGACTAAGGATTCAAGGCATCTTTTTAGAATCTGATTAAAAATTGAAGGGCTTTCTGTGTACCCCTGGGGGACACGATTCCAGACGTAGACATGACTGTCAAACTCAAACGAGAAAAGAAATTTGCTGTCTGGATGCAGTGGGATGGAAAAGAATGCATGACACAAATCAATAACAGTGAACCATTCTGCATTCCATGGAATCTGGTACAGGATCACTGCAGGGTTTGGCACTATGGGGCAGCAAGGTACAACAATTTGGTTTACCTTTCGCAGGTCCTGCACTACCCTGTACTTTCCGCTAGGCTTTTAATTCCAACTATGGGTGAATTACAAGGACTGCTCATTACTTCCTGTATAATGTTTGCTTCTAGCAACCGGTTTACTTCCAGGGCGACTCCAGCTTTTACTTCTGCACTCATTTTATACTGTCTAGTTTTTGGGTAGGTAGCATTTGTTTTAATGGCTATTTTAACTGGGTCCACATTTGCCATTAATCCTACATCTCTCCCAGTGAAATCCCACACTTCTGGTATCACCTTTTGTTGGAGTTCTTCAGGTAAGTCGTTAATTGTCAGAGTTTTGATTGCTGCATCGGGCCTCAGCAACATTAGTTTGTACAGGCCATCTTCGTCTGGGGTCTGAATTTCGACGCCTTTTGGTGTACAAAAGATGGTACAGTTCATTTTGCACAACAAATCTCGTCCCAGTAGGTTCACTGGACTGGAGTCACAGACAACAAATCTGTGCATTTCTTTGAAATTTCCTATGGAAATTTCCATTGGTTCGGTTACAGGAGTGCTAATTATCTGATTTGATACGCTCACTACTTGGATTGCTTCTCCCGAGAGGGGTAGGTTTGGAACGTCCGCTGTTCTTACAGTCGAACGGGTAGCACCAGTGTCCAACAGAAAGGTGACATCATTTCCTTCAACCTTTCCTTCAATGTATGGCCCTGTCTGGTCTACCGGTAAGGAGGCGCCAAGCACGCACTCCTCTCCCTCCCCCCTCAGGCCCCGTCAGTATGGTTCATCGCAGAGGAATGTATCATTTAACAGGAATTGTGAAGTTGCTGCATTTCTTTCATTCCCTCCTTCCCATACCTCGACCCTCTCATTATTCTGAGTCTGATTCTTATAATTAGGTCTAGAAGCTCGAGGCAATGGATGTGGGTTTACCTGTTGCTGATTCTTTTGTGGCCCCTCTTTCTGCACCTGTGGATTTAAACCATTTATGGGGGCATTACCAGCCTGCATATGTGGACACTCGTCTCTCCAGTGCCCTATCTGACCGCACCCGTGACAGGGGAACTTCTTTTTGGCCTCTTCTTTACTCATTTTTAATCGGGGTTTCCCTCCTCACCCAGAGTTAGTATTTGGAGCATTACTATTCATTTTACTTAATTGTTTCTCTTGTTGCTCAGCCAATTTTACTTGTTTCCACATCACTTTCTCCTTAAGGGCCTTCTTTTTGTTCTCCATCTCATCCTCACAGTACTTAGCGTACTTGAGAAGCTCATCTATGGGCTTTCCCTGCCAACAGATTTTATTATCTCTAATCCACTGGGATATTTCCGGTCTCAAATCCAACATGAATCGATAAATGAAATGAGTCATATCCTTCATTTCAATATTATCGATGCCACTGTAGGTTTTGAATACCTGTAATAGTCTTTCATAATAGGAATGCACAGTTTCATTATGATCCTGGGTAGTTCTATCTATTCGGGTCCAATCAGTCTCGTTTGCTGGTACCTTTCCTTTCAGGTATTGTATGACTTGGTCATACTTTCTCATTACATCTGGGGAAGGAGCTCCGGTTCGGGAGTCCCTTGCATATTCGTCACTGGGCCAATCAACTGCAACCTTGCCCTCAGTCCATAAATCTACAGGAACTACAATGTCAAAGAACCCATCCAGGTCCTTCAGGAGGCATTTTTGGACTTTCACAAATCGCTCCACCTGCCTATACCACTCCACTGGCTTCTCTCTCAATTTTGGGAAGTCATTGGTAAAAGACACAATGTCTTGCCGGGACCACGGGACATGTACATATTTCCCACCTGGCACTTCTCTCATGGGATATAGTTTATCTGCTTGGCCTACTTCTTTTAGCACGTATTCTGAAGTTTTAGGTTTAATTTTACTATCTTCCTTTTTCTTTTCCATTTATCTAGATCTCCTCATTTCTGCAGTACATTCAGCAATTACTTTATCTGTATTTTCTTCCCTGACACATTCATATTCTCTAAATCCTTGTCGGAGAACTCTGCTCTATAGGGCTTCTGCAAGACTTTGGATCGACTTACATCAATTCCCATGTCAGCAGCAGTGTCCATTAGTTTTTCATGGAGCACTCTGGTATTCCGGGTAAGGCTTTTGCTGATAAACAGCAACTCTTCTTCATTAAGCGTATTCAATCTGTCTAATCCCACATTTCCAGCCATTAGTTCCTCCATTTCTATCCTTAGCCTGTAAATATCCAAAGGTTTGGGCGGGGGAGTTTTTCTGTCTATCTCTTTAGTCCATCTATCCAGTTCTTCTGGAGTCACCACTGTGGCACTCCGGATCCCTGATGTTGTTTCAATTAGGACTTCCTTTGCCTTGGCCTGACTCCCTACCCGTGATTCACTGCTTCCAGGCTCCCTTATGGGCAAATCCATTAGGGAGATCACGGACTCACATTCACTTGCCTGATCATCAACTATAAGCGGCTCTTTTCTTGGAGGTGCTGTGATTGGAGTAATGACTGGAGTTCTTGGGCTAGCCTGCCTATCCCCGTAAAGAGGTATAGCAGGACCAATAGTTACTGGGATTGTCAGGGCGTCAGGATTGGGATGTATCTGAGCTATAGTCTGGATTAAGTCATTTCGCTGCTTAATCAGAGCATCTCTTTCTCGTTCATGCAAAACCCTTTCCGTCGAGTTGTCATGCATTATTTGGGGTACTAAAGGAGGGTATATACTTGGGGCAGTGGGGATGGCTAACCCTGGTCTGTCTTCACCAAAAGGTCGGTAATTTGGGACTGCGGTACTAGGTCTGCAAAAGTCATCACTATTACTGGGTTTGCTACACCCACCAGTTACGTCTGTCTCGCTGGCCCTTTTACTTCTGGGATGTCGAAAAAAAGGATTTTTCTAACTTAGGGTCCCAGACGCTTCAGCATAAGGAGGTGGATTTTTCATTAACAAATCCTCCAGATACTCATCCTCCTAATCCCCCATGGTCATTAGGTGTCGAGTTTTCTCTGTCTTTTTCCCTTCTCCTTGTTCGGTTACCCCAAACATTGGAAATAGTGCCTCAACCATCATATTCTGTCTCCACTGCTTCATCTTTTGCTCCTTTGTCTCTCGCTGTAATTTTGGATACCATTTGCTCACTCCCTTATCCATTCGGGGTCTGTCTCGTTCTAGAGCCTCAATTTCCCATTCCTCTAAAGCTTCATACTGGGTCAATCTGGGTCGGGGGTGCAATTCATTCATTCGGGTTCTCAAGTTAAACAGGATTCTACCATTAAAAGTACCATCGAGGGGAAATGCTAGGACTCCGTCGTCTTCAGTGTACTTTACCCAATTTTCCAACCACACACAGGTATGATACCCTTTGTCAAACATCATAAAGGATGCAGGAGTATTAGGAGGTGGAATGATCACACCCTCCCTAGTTCTAATGGGTTTGTCTTTCTTGAAATAATTCTTGATCTTTTCGGCAAGAGTCAATTTTCTCTTTCCTCCATACATATTGTAAGGTCTACCTCTTAACATCTGCTCCTTATGAAAATCTAGGTTTTGCGGATTAGGTAAGAATTCGGGATACCACATACACCTCTCCAAACTATCCTTAAGCTCGGATTGATTAATTTTGTTTACTTATGGGCTTCCAATGCTAGCGCGTCTTTCAACTTACAGCAACCAATCAGCACTGAGGTTGCAAAATCTGTCAACCAATGGGTGCGCGGCCCCTTCTTGAGACGCGGTCTCACTCTTCGGCGCTCACCCCTCCCTTACAATTCTGGCTTTGCTACACTCCCGCTGGCTCAACCAATACCAGCGCGGCACGGAGTGACGTCAGTGCAGCCTTGCGACCGACTCCCTCCTTCACAAGGTAACGGAAACTTTGAATTTTCCCTAAAGTGCAAGTGCGTATTTTTGTTAACAACGTATAATGTTCGCCACTGTGCTTGAGGGTTTTAAAATGAAAGAGGGTTTTTTTTACTGCAAGTAAACCACTTTTGTCTACTTTTCATTCACTACGGATAGATCCCTTCTGCCTATCCTCTCACACAAGCAATAGAGAACCTGCTACTCTTTTGACTAATCCACTTCTTTCCGGGATATATACTAAGTCAATTTTTCATCGGCGTCCTCCCTTGCTGTCATTCAAGCTCCAAAGAACCTATTACTCCTGCCGTCTGTGACCCTTACTAGGTGATATCACAACGGGAGTTTCATCAAGGTATTTGTAGCTAACATTTACACAATCACATCAATAAATTCATGAAATCCTAATTAGCGCTTCCAGTCCTGCCTAACCATGCACTAATCTCCCTCCTAGCCAGTGACCTCACAGCCAAGTGGATTCTACTCACCACCTGCTATTTTATTTTCCCGGGGATCCCCACAACACGAAAAACAGTCACTCACAATTGGTTAGTAATATACTTAGTATTTCATGAGATATAATAAACTTATTCTATGACATTTAAATGCAAGAACAATCCTTATTTTAGCAGCAAAAATATTTAGCAGCACATTTTATTTTTCACGGTTCAACAGAAACTATCTTTATCTACCTATCTTAACTAGTCCTAACCATCATCCTGCTAACAGAAAATACTGATAGAGCGCGCAGGTCGCCCGGCTCTGAGTTTACCAGATTTTCACGCACTTGGGCCCATGACGTGAATAAGACACTAATTTGTGAGTCGGGCGAGTTTACACACCACTATCAGTACTTTGTATGTGTCTTCTTTAACACTATTACCATGGCACCTGACTTACCACAGGTACATATCCTCACAATGAATCAGGAGCTAGTTGTAGACAGGATACACGATAATCCTAAAAAAACTCTATTCATTCAATAACACTTTGCAATTCTTTAATGACCACAGACGCCTAGGGGTTTTTAAGGATTTTATACAGTAAGTAAAATTCAAAGTGACAAAAGAATAAGACTGATGCAAATCAGAACATCAATGATCAAGATTACAACAATAATATAGCTATAAATAAGGGCAAACACCATATGAGTGCGAGTGAAAAATCTACTGGGTAAGGGTAACAGGGAACATACTATTCAGTTTCAGGCTTATACTAGGGAAGGTAAGTTTAAAGCACATTAGTCAGTGAATAAAACAAATTAGTCAGTGAATTCCTAAAAGACCTATAAGTGATTCAAACCCTAATCTTAGTCTATCGATTAACCTAAACTCAAATCCTAACATCAATAAAGTTCATCACTATTCAAGCAAAAACAGTTTCAATATGCCCTACTGGAAGGGGAAAAATGGAACATACTAATAAACAGTTTGCATATGCGACATTAGAGAGAACAGAGAGAATATCATGGGCATAGAGGCTTTATTAAAGAGCAGGAAGGAAAGGGATAGTAAACGAACACCCACAATTATATTTACCTAGGACAGGAATGAGGACTAACCCTGGCCACGGGTCAGCTTAGGAAAGACGAGGACAAGGACCCTCAAGGATTTAGGATGCCAGTAGGTGAGCAAGTACAGCTCACGGAAAATCAGGACAGGATACCTCTCAGGACTTTGGGTCAGGACTGGGCTCACCAAAGGGCACGACCAACACCTGCAGCTTCGGATGCAACGCCTGCGCTACCCCTTCACTGCACGGAATCCGCCAGTAATCCCGATTGGGTTCTCGAACCTCCCAGCAAAGTGCTCCGCCAGCACTTAGGACTATTTCCAACCCTTGGAGTTTGTGGAAATTCGGGCAGAGTGCTCCGCAGCTCTCTGTATCAATCACCTATAGAGTCGTGGGGTCGGTGACAGGTCAGCTATTCGGACAAGTCAGACAATTTCTCTTACTAAACTAGGCTAGTTATACCCTTTTCGGGTCCCTAGACCACCCACAAATGTTGCAAGTGACAGGGTCCCCAACTTATGATTGGTCAGGAGAGGTGGTTAGGTCATTGTCACCACCTAAAATTCTGGGTTCCCATACTTAATATTCAAATGTCAGTACCCACCCCTTACATTCCTGTTCCCAGGCATACGTGTAGAAGAGAACAATAGAGCACACAGTAAAGTATCAATATGTTTCAAGTTCAGATACAGCTAGGCTCCCCTTGCCAGGTCACAGTTCAGCTTCTCATGAGCATCCCAGCCTCAGCAGCCAGCTGGCGGGGTTTTGCTTCTGCGCAGTTTGACTTCTCCCTCATCACATGACGGGGTTGTGATGGGTTTCAAAGATGGAGCGACTCCCCACTCCCAGGCCCCCAGATACGCGGTACATGAAAAATAAGCGAAAACAAATTAGAAACAAAGAAAAAATGAATACACTGAACACCATGATAATCTACACTGCACCCCTTACTTCATAATAACTATTGCGGTTACGAGTTAAGCAGAAATTGATAGAAGTGTAAAGCAGCATGGGCAAGCAGAGAGCGTGTTTAGAGACAAGCGGCCATATTAGCTACAATGCGCATGAGCGAAATATCCCTCCAAAACTGCGAGTGCGTCACATCACATGGGTATGACCGACGCATGCGCAGACTGGATTTCTGCGAAGCAGCCATTCTGTAGTATGCAAGCGTGGTTAGGATTAATAGACACATAGGCAAGCGTCTCTGGGACACCCGCGTGTACTGTAAAAGTGTAATATTAATGACAAAAAGGATTGGTTAATACTATTACAAGTTAACGAGGTTCATGAATGTGAGCAAGTTGCTTTACGTGCGAATCCTCGCTCCATCAGCACAATCAGTGCTGCAAGCCCACCAGCAGCATTTGATTTACAAGCCTTGGGCACACATGGTGCACTGTACTAGGGTCGAACAAGTAAATCATATAACCCAATCATGGAATCACTAATTAGTACATCAATTTAACATAGGGAGCACTTGCACTGTGGCGCTGAATAGCAGTGGCACAGTGCCTAAAGCATATAACCAGCAGAACATATAAAAAATAGAGAAGGCAATCAACAAAAATGTAAGGGGGACTCACGCCAATGATGCCAGGTCTAACACCTGTCCCCTCCACCTGAAATGTGGAGAGAACTACCCTTCTCCTGGGGAGTTCACTTCACTAAGGCAGAGAAATCTGGACAGACCATCAGCGTTGCCGTGTACTGCACCAGGGCGGTGTTCCACCGTAAAGTCCATACCCTGTAGGGAAATGGACCACCTGACAACTTTGGGTTCTCATCCCTCATCTGCATTAGCCATCTGAGGGGCCTGTGGTTGGTCTGAACCAGGAAGTGAGTCCCAAACAAGTATGGTCTTAACTTCTTCAGTACCCAGACCACAGCAAATGCCTCATGCTCAATTGCACGCCACCTCTGTTCCCGTAGAAGTAACCTCCTACTGATTAATGCTACAGGTTGGTCTAGGCCCTCTTCATTAATCTGTGATAGAATAGCCCCCACACCATGCTCTGAAGCATCTGTCTGAATAAGGAATTCTTTTGAGAAGTTGGGCGCCTGAAGCATGGGTGCTATGCACATGGCAGTCTTCAGAGCGTCAAAAGCTTTCTGACAGGTGTCAGTCCAGTTCACTTTCTTGGGCTGCTTCCTGGACGTCAGCTCAGTCAAAGGTGCAACAATGTTGCCATACCCCTTGACAAACCTCCTGTAGTACCCCTTGAGTCCTAAAAAGGCTCTCACCTGTGTCTGAGTCTTTGGAGGTTCCCATGGCAGGATGGTATCAATCTTGGTTTGTAGGGGCGCCACCTGGCCGCTTCCTACCTGGTGACCCAAGTACATTTGCAGTGCCATCAACACTTCCCAGAGGTGGTGCAGATGTTCTTCCCAACTGGCGCTGAACACTGAAATGTCATCCAAGTAGGCGGCACTGAAATTCTCCAGTCCAGCCAACACCTGGTTGACCAACCTCTGAAAGGTGGCAGGGGCATTCTTCATCCCAAAAGGCATAACCCGGAATTGGTAGTGGCCATCTGGTGTGGAAAATGCTGACCTCTCTTTGGCCCCATCAGTCAAGGCAATCTGCCAGTACCCTGACGTCAAATCAAACGTGATAAGGTACCGTGCAGCCCCTAACCGATCGATGAGCTCATCAGCTCTGGGGATGGGGTGCGTGTCAGTCCTGGTGACTGAATTGAGTCCTCAGTAGTCCACACAGAACCAGAGTTCAGGTGTGGCATGAGGCGCAGCAGCCATGGGACCAAAACCACTGGGCTGGCCCAAGGACTGTTGGAGGACTCAATCACCCCTAAAGCAAACATCATGGAAACTTCCTCCTTGATGTAAGCCCTGACCTTGGCAGTCATTCTGTAAGCCTTGTGCTTCACAGGAGGACTATCCCCAGTGTCCACATCATGGACACACCACTCAGTGACACCAGGAACCAAGGAAAATAGATCAGAGAATTGTCCCAACAGTTGGCGACAATCTTGCTGCTGATCAGGGGTCAGTGTGGCAGAGAGGCTTGCATTATCAACTGACCCGTCTTGCTCTGTTGCAGACAGGAGGTTAGGAAGAGGCTCGGTCTCCTCCTCCATTCCATCATCTGTTGCTAGGAGCATGCCCACTTCGGACCTTTCTAAGTGGGGCTTCTGGTGGTTAACATGTAGGACCCACATAGGGGTTCCTTGGAGACTGCAAGTTCACCAGAAAAGTGACATAACTCTTGCGCTCCACCACCTCAAATGGACTGGTCCACCTGTTCTGGAGCGCACAAGGCTCTACAGGGGCCATGACCCAAACCTTCTGTCAGGGCTGAAGCTCAATCAGAGTGGCATTCTGATTGTACCACCACTTCATCTCTTCCTGGCTGGCTTCCAGATACGCCTGAGCGAGATCTCTGAATCGCCGAGTCTGGTCCCTGAAGGCCAGCATGTAACTGTATACATCCTGGGGAGGTTTCCTAGGAGATTGCTCCCAGCCTTCCTTGACCAGACCCAAAGTCCTCTTACCGGGTGTCCATACAACAGTTCAAAGGGACTGGACCCTAGGGACTTTTGTGGCACCTCACGGTAAGCAAACAGAAGACATGGCAAGAAGATGTAAATGTATAAATGTATGTAAATGTATAGGCATTTATATAGCGCACTACTTACCCGGAGGGTCCCAAGGCGCTTCGACCGCTGCGAAACCCTTCCTGGCTTCCCTGAGAGATGGTCCCTTAATGGGTATCTCCAGGGTGAGACCAGGCATCCCCGGCGGTCTGGTGGGGCCGTTAGTGAAGATGAGGCAAGCTAATGCCCAGAGTTGCCGAGTGTGATCGCTGATCAGAGTGGGCACCGAGGCGAGAGAATTATCGAGTCCGCTGACCCTGGTCCAGAAACCTGCCGCGCCGGGAATCGAACCCTGGTCCCGGGCCGTCCTCTGCTCTCGGGTCTGCCGCCTCTAACCAGTTCAAGACCCATGATTATGCCTTTAAGAGTCCAGTTGAATCTCTCAACCTGCCCATTACCTTGTGGGTGGTAAGGAGTGGTGAACTTATAGGTAACACCACAATCCTTCCAGAGAGACTTCATATAAGTGGAAATGAAGTTTGTACCTCGGTTGGACACCACCTCTCTGGGGAACCCCACACGGGAGAAAATCCCCATCAGTGCATGTTCCACAACGGGGGCCGTCACTGCCCTGAGTGGGATGGCTTCCAGGTACTGGGTAGCATGGTCCACCAAGACCAGGATAAACCTGTTGCCTATGGTTGTCTTGGGGTCCAGTGGCCCTACAATGTCAATGCCCTCCCGTTTAAAGGGAGTACTGACTACAGGGAAAGGTTGGAGAGGGGCCTTGTGCCTCCTTCCACTTTTCCCACTTGCCTGGAAAGTTTGACAAGTTCTACAATGAGTATCTGAACTCTTCCGCATCTGGGGCCAATAAAAGTGGGAGACAAGCCTTTCAAAGGTCTTGTTCTGCCCCAGATGTCCAGCTAAAAAAACATCATGAGCCAACTCCAGTAGGAAGGCCCTGAAGCACTGGGGTACCACCAGAACACGAGCTGACCAAGGTTCAGCAACCTTAGGCTCGCTAAACAGGAGAACGTTCTCCCAGTAGATCCAATGTGATCTAGACTGATCAACGGCTGCCTGGTTTGTGGCCTGTTCTCTCAAACCCTCAAGAGAAGGGTACTTCTGCTGCTCTGCACAAAATTCCTCCCTGGAGGGCCCCCCTCTTGCCAATGGGTCAGCTCAGGTAGGTTCCCCAGTTCAGAAACTTGCTCCCCTGTAGGTTCCAAGGCATCCCCCTCAAGGTCTGCCTCCTCCTGGACCGTGGGAACAATGGGGGCTGGTTTCCCGCGTTCCCGACCTCTTCTATTTAAGGCAGGTTCCTGGGCCATACTTTCAGGCTCCGTGTTCTCTTGAACACCATTAGCTGCTATAGACCTTGTGGTCACACACGCCCACTCAGGCAGGGTAAACATCATTTACTACGAAGGCATTACCACTCGTAACGTTTTCTATGGTACACTTACCACGTAAACGTATTTTCAATGCGGGTGCCTTCCACAACCGTCTTTACCACGCAAGTTTCATTCCTTCCAGTCTTCGTTCCTTCGTCCTGCGTGTACGTCATTATAGAAGTCAGTTTTTTATTTTGCTAGACGTGTTTTGACGCTTGTTTCCGTGGTTGGTGGAAGTAAGGGCTGCTGGTGAAAGGCGTGCAGGTGTCAGGTAAGAAAACAAATCTTTATTCCTATAAAAGTATTATTTAAGTGAACTTTAAAATAAAAGCATTTTTAAATGTAATTTAGTCTGTTGTTTTTGATTGTTTTATACATCGATCTTTTGCTTTGACTATTTATGCAGCGTTTTTAAAATCATGAGTTATCTGTTAATATGCTTTTTTTTTTGCATTTCTAGTTTTTGATAATGCTATGCCGTTAATTGAATTTCAGACAGTTATATATTAGAAGCTATATATTAGAAATAATAGTTTATTTCATGTTGATCAATTTTTTTAATGAGGGATGTTTTGGATGTAATTGTTTGAATAATAAAATGTGGTCATTTTTTATTTAAGGTTCATCTTTTATCTTACTGTGGTTAAGGCTGTTTATTTTGTTGAATTTTTGGGATGGACTTCATGATTATTTATATGCTGTTTGAATTCTAATAATTGGCCATTTTTTATTTATTTGAATATCCAGGAATTATTATCATTAAGGCTATGTTTTTTGGGTTATTTTTCTTTTCTTTTTGGATGAATTACATGTTTTCTTTATTATTATGTTTTGGATGGACGAGTTTTATTTGGGAAATTGGCATATTATCCAGACTTATTTTTTTTTAAAGCCTGTAGTATTAATTTAAATTAGAGAAGTCATTGTGTTTATTTTGCAAGTTTTAAAATGTATTTATATTAAAATTGTATGCTATCCTTTAGGTGCGTGATGTTTGGGATGTGAGGATTTTGGCTAGGGTAGTGTGCCTGAGTTTTTATCTTTGAGTGTCATTCCATTATTATTGCACACCTGAGCACTATTTTTTAAGAAATTACTTACCCATCTTTTAGTAGTGGGATGCTTGGGGTATAGGGGTATTGGGTGGGGTAGTGTTTTAATACTCAGGTATTTTTTTCTAGTAGATAAAAAATCCCTGAATATTAAATTGTATATGGGGCTATTCTTTATTTTTGAGAAAAACAAGAAGTGTATTCAACATGAAATTACAACGCTAATTTTAAGTAGCGGGATGCTTGGGGTATAGGAGTATTGGGTGGGGTAGTGTTTTAATGCCCAGGTATTTTTTTTTCTAGTGGAAAAAAAACCCTGAGTATTAAATTGTATAAGTGGCTATTCCTTTTTATTTTGAAAAACAAGAAGTATATTTAACATGAAATTACAAGGCTTACTTTAAGTAACGAAGTGCTTAGGGTATAGGGGTATTGGTTGGGGTAGTGTTTTAATACCCAGGAATTTTTTTTACCGTAGTGGAAAAAAAACCCTGAGTATTAAATTGTATAAGCGGCTATTTCTTATTTTTGAGAAAAACAAGAATTATACTTATCAAGAATTTACTACGCTAACGTTTAGTAGTGGGATTCTTGGGGTATAGGGGTATTAGGTGGGGTGGTGTTTTTTCTATACCCTGACATTTTTTTTCTAGTAGATTAAAAATACCTGAGTATCAATTTGTATAAGTGGCACTTCTTTTTTTTGAGAAAAACAAAAAGTATACTTATCAAGAATTTACTACACTAACTTTTAGTAGCAGGATGTTTGCGGTATAGGTGTATTAATTGGGGTAGTGTTTTAACACCCAGGTATTTTTTTCTAGTGGAAAAAAACCTGAGTATTCATTTGTATAAGTGGCTATTCCTTATTTTTGAGAACAACAAGAAGTATACTTATTATGAATTTACTACACTAACTTTTAGTAGCGGAATGCTTGGGTTATAGGGGTATTGGGTGGGGTAGTGTTTTATTACCCAGGTATGTTTTTTTCCTAGTGGGAAAAAACCCTGAGTATTAAATTGTATACGTGTCTCTTCCTTATTTTTGAGAAAAATAAGAAGTATACTTATCATGAATTTACTACACTAACTTTTAGTAGTGGAATGCTTGGGGTATAGGGGTATTGGGTGGGGTAGTGTTTTAATACCCAGGTTTTTTTTTCTAGTGGATAAAAAATCCCGGAGTATTAAATTATAATGTGCTAATCCTTTTTTTGTGAAAAACAAGAAGTATACCTAACATGTACTTACAACGCTAACTTTTAGGAGCTGGATGCTTGGGGTATATGGGTTTTGGTTGGGGTAGTGTTTTAATATCCAGGTATTTTTTTTCTAGTTGAATAAAAATACCTGAGTATTTATTTGTATAAGTAGCTCTTCCTTATTTTTGAGAAAACAACAAGTATACATATTATGAAATTACATTCCTAACATTAAGGAGCGGGATGTTTTTGATACAGGGGTTTTGGGTGGGGTTTTGTTTTAATACCCAGTTTTTTTCCCCTTGAGTGAAATAACCCCAGTCTATTAAATCTCAGTGTGTTTAAAATGAGGTACAATCAATTATCGTTTAAAGCAATAGATCAAAGCAATTATTAATAACATCATGGACATTTTATATCTTTATAAATTATATACAAATATGAATATAAGATTTAAAATGTAATTAAGAAAATAAATTGAATCATTCTTCGGTGAAAAGATGTATTTATTGAGTAAATATGTTTTAAAATATTTCACAAAAAGGTATCATCAAATGTTTTTAATATATATTTTAAAACTCAAAAACATTGTATTTTCTTGATAAGTTGTATTCCTTCGTTTAGAGATAAGTATAATGGATAAAATAGTCCATTTTAATTTTATAGACACTTCGTAGTCAGTAATTGTTTCACATTTGATTCTGTTGTTGGTGGTTCCTCTCAGAATGCAGTGGCATGAAGACGGGTGTGGTTAGGATTTGATCTTTTTTTACAAAATACATTATAACATGTGGAAGGTACATTTACTGTAAGGAAAGTTCTGTACGGTAATTTCAAATACTGTTGTGAGTTTCATTTTTAATTTGTATTAACTACACTTTGATCCCCATGCAGGTTGCCGTAATATACACAATTTGGGACAATTATTTTCTGACTAATAAATTGTTAAAGAAAGTAATTTTAGATGAACTCAGACACATTCATTAATCCATACCTAGCCTAACTTTGTTAATATAAAAAAATTGAAAATTAAATAAAAGTGTTTCAATTTAAAAGTATTGATCCAAAATTGATGTGACGTCAGTTAAAAAAAATATTTGCAAGTTGGCAAAATAACAAAAGTAATTTTTATTTGATATTTGGGTCAATTTTGAAAGATGTCAATTAAAACTTCTGGAAGATGAGTAAACATGCGATCAATTCACATTTTAGAAACGATAGTTAGAAATAAAAAATATATGCAATACTTTCAAGGTAGTCAGAGGTGCCCATTAAAGGAAATTGTTGGAGTTTTGATTGAAGTCTTTCACTCATCTGTCTTCAATGTCGTGTCACTCGAGGATTTAGAGTACCTAAAAGTGACTGAGCCATCCTCATTTCTTGGAAACTTTGTTCTTTTTGTAAAATTTCCTAGAAATGATAAAAGTTTGGATGACTCCTACCAATCGATTTTTTAAAAGAGTTATGCCATCCTTCGATGGAATTGTTTGTCTTTGCTCCTCCCTCTAAGCAAGTTAAGTAGCAGTTCCACCACTCAATGGGGAACCTTGGCTTCCTCCTGCTACCTGACCTGCTAAGATTGCCAATCCAGGTTCCCTCAAAATAATTTAAAAGAGGTGCCAAATTATCTTCATTTGCTATAAAATAATCTGATTGGACAATTGCAGTGGAGAAGTCATCTACAAAATCAAGAGGAACAAAACACAAATCTGTTTTTTAAGCTCATATTGTAGTTTGCTGTCTGACGCATAGGGGTCCATTAGAATGACGGGCGGACTTTGCCCGCCCGTCATCCTATCGTACATCGCGACCGCCCGCCATAAGGGCGGGGGTCCCGGGGGTGCCATTAGGATGTGCCCGCCACAGTGGCGGGCACATCCTGTATTTTCAGCATTGTGGCGGGCGGTGCTCTCTGCACCGCCCGCCACAATGCTGAAAATGCACTTTCACATTTTCATTTGCAAAGCGGCAGGCACCGCGTGGTGCCTGCCGCTTTGCAAATGAAAATGAAGTGGGGTACCACAGGTACCCCCCATATGCACCCCCCCACATGTACTTCACTCTGGGGGCCCGCAGGGGGCCCCCAGAGTAAAGACTGCATGCCTTTCCGTGACGACAGCGCCGCCGCGGAAAGGCATCTAACAATGCCCATGGTAATATTGCGGGCGGTGTCTAACAGACACCGCCTCCATGTTACTCGGTTTCCGCCCCGGCCGCTAGGCGACTGGGGCAGAAAACAGGCGGGCGGTATTTTGCACCGCCACCTTCCCCTCCGCCATCCTAATATGGCGGGGGGATTTGGGCTTGCAATGTCAGGCTGTTTGCCTCCGCCAGGCCGGCGGTGGCCACTGCCAGCCTGGCAGAGGCAAACTGCCCAACATCGTAATGGACCCCATAGTCTTCGGCTAAGGATGTTTTCTGTATTTTTCTCCAATGCGCCTGGGAAAAGTGAAAAAAACAACCTTGAATTTGGGTTTCTGGATATAGTTTACAAATAGAATTTATCATTTGTATCTCAAAATCAATTATTACTTTCCGACAACTTTTGTTGAGAGTTTTGGTTTTTATAACTGATTAAAACTCAGTGTAAGTGGAAGATTGTCTGTCAGGCAGCAAACCAAATACTAAGGGGACAGTTGTGTTGTTAATATTGCCATGAATAGTATAAATTTGGTTAAAAGGATGGGCTGTAGACTTAAAAGTGCCGTCCATCATCCAAATTTCAGTATTTTCAAGAGTGGCCAAATTACGTGCTGTAGAGAAGATTAGAAGACGTTTTAGAGGATTATCATTATCATGTAAAAGGAAAGTTTTCGTTAATAAAAGTCACAGTTAGCTCTGGGGGATGTTAATATCGAAGAAAGTTTGTGGTCTTATTGCATGTGGATTGATGGCCTGTTTTGTTCTTTGGATCATGCGCCTTAAATTGGGGATTGTGTGCATATTGCTGGCAACATGCACAGGGATGTTTTGTGCAACTTCCCATAAAACTGAGCCACATGGTTCATTGGAGGTGGCTGCCAAAAATGTGATCTGCTGTAGATTTTCCCTTACTTCTATCTCGATTGCAGAGGCAGAGTGGTTATGCTCTGTGGACCTCTCCACTACGTCTCTCAGAGTAACCGCTCTGCCTTTGCAACGTGATGAGAAATATTCTATGCACCTCCAATGACTCCTGGGCTCAGTTAAACGTTCCTTACAGTAAATGTAGCCACCAAATTTTAATAACCTGTTACCCCTCTTAGATTGTACATAACTTGCTCGGCGACTTGAATTATCTGTTTATGATCCTGTAAATAAAAGAGGATGATAAATAAGTATACATTTTTTAAACTGGTTGTGTTTTTTTCGTACAGATGATTTATGGTACCTAAATGTAATTTCAAAAATCAAGATTATTTCTGTTTTGGAATGGTTGCAAGATAAAGTTTAAACAACTCATTTAAAACTGGATTTAGACACTTTAACACAACTGTTCCCACCCATAACTCTAACCACACGTGCATTATAACGAATGCGTGGTTACCACTAATAGCCTTTGTCACGCATACCTTTACTACGAGATCCATAGTAAAGGCATGTGTGCTAAAGCAAATATTGAAAAAGGGGCTGGGGGGTCTCCCCCCCAAAAAAAACCCATTTGTTTCCTTCATGATGTGGAGGTAATCAGTGTGGTAAGTGGAAACGGAAAGACACTTCCTCTTCCTCTTTATGACGTGTGATGCGGGAAAGGGGTATTATGTAAAAAAAATAGAGAGCTGGAGAGGGGAAGCCGCATCTTTTTGGAAGATGGTCTTTGGTGACATAGGTCAGCCCCTGCTGTTGGGTGTTAACTGTTCAACTACTTAAAATGTCTAACCTGTGTTCTCTGAGCCTACAGGGGCAGGGATCAGAGATAACCTTTATCTAAAATATGCCATTATCAAGCCTGCCTTTTCAACGAAAATCGTTGTAAAGATTTGCGTGCTAAAGGTATTTTCGTGGTAAAGATTATGCATGGTAATGGAATACGCGTTGTAACTCATGCATGGTAAAGGTAAAATTAAAAAAGGGGGTTTGAGGGGGTTCTACCCCAAAAAAAGTATGCAAATCAGAAAGGGGGGTTGGAAGGTTTCCCCCCACACTTAAAACGTTGTGTGTTAAAGGCATGCATTGAGACAAGATGCATAGTAACGTCATACAACAAAATCTTATGTGCTTCACGGGAAACAGCCACTTCAATGCAGCCGTTTCCACGAAAAGCTTAACCACACATTCATTACAACGCATGCGTGGTTCCCACGAAAGCCTTTACCACGCATACCTTTAGTACGTGATACGTAGAAAAGGCATGGGTGGTAAAGGGACAAATTAGAAAAGGGTGGTTTGGGGGACTTCCCCCCAAAATAAAAACTCACCTGAAGTCACGTCAAAAAGTACAGGCAATCGGCATTGTTTAAGAGGAAACGGAAAGAAACCACAGAAGATGGAGAGGAGACGACGTGAAGAGGTGAGAGGAATTTTAGTATTATAAAAGAATATTTATAAAAGGGTTAAGGGTAGGAGTAAATATAAGAAGGATTGAGGCTGGGGAGTCACGTAACAGGTTTAACCTTTACCAAGAGTTTTCCCTCATCGAGCTTGGTATGCGTGGTAAAGGAATATTCATGGTAACAGTTATGCATTGAAAAAGCATTCGGTTATAACGCATGCGTGGAAAAGTCATGAGTTGCAACGGAATGCATTGTAACAACATACTACCATGCAACACTATTGCCAGTTTTAACATCTGATTAAAATAAAGTTATTTATAGATTTGTTTTACAGGTTAAGTCAAATGTATTCCATTGTACCTGAGGCTTGCATTTCTTTGTTCTTCTGTGGTGAAGTTTTGTTTGCAAAAGTATTGTTGTATGTGTTGCTTTACTTTGTATTCTCTTCAAGTTTGATTGATATGCCAGGTGTATGTTGTAGACATAGCTGCAATTACATGTATCAATAATAGGATTAGAATAGTTAACATAAAATTGTTGGTTAAACTGCAGATTTAAAAGTTTACCTTTAATGTTCGTTTAACTGTCGAATAATTTTTTAATATTACTTTAATTTTAAAAAAACGGAGTAAGATGGTTGTTCTATTAGAGGTTTAATTAAAAAGATAAGGTAAATTAAAAGGTTGTTTAATTTGTACTTGAAGATTGGATATTTTGTTCTTTCATGCAACAGATGTTTTAAGCTGTTCTTCCTTTTACCAGTTTATGGTTTGACGTTAATGGTTCTCTAAGAGATATCTGGTTAGAAAAACAAAGACATAGCATATTTTATAATTATTATTTAGATATATTACATTTCTTTGTTGTAACTTTCTTAGAAAAGTTATTATATGTTGAGCAGCAACTTCCTTGAGGTAAGTACCCTGCCGAGTAAAATTAGTAAATCTGACTCCGAGACACTGACCAACATATTCCCCTAGGTAAGTACCCAGCGGAATAGGATTCGTTAAATTTGTCCCCAGACACTTCTTGACACCCTCCCTGATGTAAGTTTTCAGCAGTGTAAAAATAGAAAAACGTGCTATATGTTGACCAACACCTTCACTGAGGTAATTTCCCGGCGGAGTAAGAATAGTAAATCTGTGCCCCAGACACTAACCAACACCTTCCCTGTGGTAAGTAAGCGGTGGATTAAGAATAGTAAATCTGGCTCCCGGACACAGACCAACACCTTCCCTGAGGTAATTACCTGGCGTATTAAGACTAGTTAATCTGGCTCCAAGACACTGACCAATACCAAGCCTGTGATAAGTACACAGCGGAGTAAGAATAGTAAATTTGACCTCAAGACACTGACCAACACCTACCCTGAGGTAAGTACCCGGCATACTAAGACTAGTTAATCTGGCCCCAAGACACACACTAACACCTTCCCTGATGTAATTACTCGGCGGAGTAAGAATAGTATATTTGGCCCCAAGACACTGACCAACACCTACCCTGAGGTAAGTACCCAGCATACTAAAACTAGTTAACTGGCCCCAAGACACACACCAACACCTTCCCAGAGGTAAGTATTCGGCGGAGTAAGAATAATACATTTGGCCCCCAGACACTGACCAACGCCTACCCTGAGGTAAGTACCCGGCAGAGTAAGAATAGTAAATCTGGCACCCAGACTCTGACCAAAACCTTCGCTGAGGTTAGTACCCGGCGGAATAAGAATAGTTAATCTGGCCCACAGACACTGTCCAACACATACCCTGAGGTAAGTACCCAGCGGAGTAAGAATAGTAAATCTGTCTCCCAGACACTGACCAACACATACCCTAAGGTAAGTACCCAGTGGAGTAAGAAAAGTAAATCTGGCCTCAAGACACTGACCAACACCTACCCTGAGGTAAGTACCCGGCATACTAAGACTAGTTAATCTGGCCCCAAGACACTGACCAACACCTACCCTGATGTAAGTACTCGGCGGAGTAAGAATAATTCATTTGGCCCCCAGACACTGACCAACACCTACCCTGAGGTAAGTACCCGGCGGAGTAACAATAGTAAATCTGGCACCCAGACTCTGACCAAAAGCTTTCCTGAGGTAAGTGCCCGGCAGAGTAGAATTTAAAAAATCTGGCCACAGACACTGACCAACATCTTCCCTAAGCTAAGTACCTGGCAGACTAAGAGCGAAAAATCTTGCCACTAGACAATGGCCAAACGCCTTCCCTGCGGAAAATTAGTTCACACCTTATTTTTTGAATAAAACAAAAAACTACTTCTCAATTCCGATACAGCAAAAATTAAAATATTGGTATAATTAAAAATTCATCAACCATGCACTATTATACGTGTACTCAGAGAAAATATTTCAAGGAATCTGACATTTAAAAACACATGCATTATCACTCAAAATATTGATTAGTTACTTTATTTTTGCCACTTGCCCTCTACTCACTAACTTAATGATATCTAATTGGTTACTTTTACTTCTGGGTTAAATATAAATATATATTATCCATCACATACATAAGGTGTGTATAAACTGTTTGACGCACAATGATTTTTATGGAAACTTGGTTTGTGTCACATTTTGATAGTAAAAGCAATTTAACAAAAAAGGTTAATAAATATTTTCCTTACTTCTGCAATAATAATTTTACTGTTGGATGAGCTTGTCACTCTCCGCAGTTCTGTAAAGTATAAATTAAAATACATTTTCTTAAAACTTACACTTGATTGATTTTACCTTTATATTAATGATTGTGTGTTTCAACGTGTACTTACTTTGGACAGTAGATGGCAGTGTTGGTGTAAAATAGAGTCTGCTTTCTCCAGTTGTACACAACAGTGTGAACTCTCTAGATGGCGGCGAAGCACTGACAATAAAATGGTGGACGGCCCTTTATATATGTTAATTGAGTGACAACGATAGTAAAATATGTATTACAATCTGCATTAAAAACAGGTTCAAATGGTGAATAAAAGTGTATTTTAAAATGATTTTTTGTAAATAACAAGTGACCTTCTTCGTCGAATTTTTCTGCCATCTTGCTTGGGGACACGTTTTTAGAGGGTCAGTGAAAGTGACAAAAGACAAACGCTGTACCTACTCAAGGCATATTTTTTATGCCTATCAGTATCATAATGTTTATTTCAGTGTAATTTGTGCTTAATGGACGTTGGATGCTTCATTACCTTTCTATGCGTGGTATAATCCTTCCTTATAAAATCCAGCGTGGTAAAGCCACTTGCGAAGTAAAATTTGCGTGGTAATGCCATGCGTTGTAATTGTAAGCGTGGTATAATCATATATTCCTCAGGCAGACCCAACATCTCTAAATGAGCCTTCTACTCCACCTTAGCCCAAGGGGAGCTTTCTAAATCTAAATCATTGACTAACAGACAATCAACAGGCATGGATGGCCTCACAGCTCCTTGAAGAGTACCAGAGACCCCCCCACTCAAAGGGAACTTGAGCCACCTTGCACTGGCTCTCTGTGTTGTCAGCGGCAACAACGGGGAATAATGCATTGGGGACCACCTGCTCTTCAGACACCAAGTGGCACCTGACAGCTGTCACACTGGCTCTGGTGTCTCTAAGAGCCTCCACTCTATGGCCATTGAAAGTCACCCACTGCCTGTACTTTTTAGTGTTATCAGGCATCTGAGTTTTTGGGACCATTTCAAAGTCTCCTAATGAGACAAGGGACATTTCAGTGGGACCCCACCCACCTTGGGCATCCTTCCCCTCCCCACCCAGTGCTACACTGGCCATCTGACGTGGTGGTGCATGGGGGGCACATACTGACCCTTTTGGGGACACTGGGGATCATACCAACGGTGTCCCATCTGATTACACTGAAAGCAGGTAAAAGGCCCACTATGAACAGGTTTACCTGTCTGGTATCCTGACTTCTTCTCAGAGGAAGGCTGGGAAGCCTTAACTTGGTTCCCTTGGGAATTACTTTGGGGCCCTTTCAGGAACTCCCTCTGTTTACCCTGGTCCCCCCCACTCGTCTGCTGGGGACCCTGCCCACCGTTGGCGGAGTCTCCCACAAGACCCTTGAGGACCCTGTTACTGACCTAGCGGTCCGCCTCCTCACCAAGCTTCCTAGGGTTAGTGAACTTGCTATCAATAAGGTGCTGGCGTAGCTCTGTAAAACAATTAGCAGACAAGTGCTCCCTGGCAAATCAAATCGTAGAGCGCTTAAATATTATCCACATTACTACCCCTCACCCAACCATCCATAGCTCTGCAAAAAGAAAGAAACATATTCTACTCAAGTGGTTGCCTCCAGCTTCTTACAATTCCCGAACCTCTGTTTATAGAGTTCTGGGGTCAAACCATACCTTGTCATCAGGGCTTCCTTCATGTGGGCATAAGACATCCTATTCTCACTGGGCATGTCTAACAAAGTATCCCTCCCAGTCAAAAAGCAGCCCCACAACCCAGCTCCCCAATCCTTCTCAGGGTCCCGGTGGGCCAACATTGCTACCTCATAGGCTGCACCCCACTGCCCACTATCTTCACTTTTGTGGACATCTTTGATGACATCCTTGGGAATATGTACCCTGCCTTCTGAAGGCACAGATGGTGCGCTGCCACCAGAGGGATTGATCTCTAAGCCCTTGGCCTTGATCTCTAACTCCCTCAACATCCTCTCATGTTTCATTCTCATTATTTCTCTCTCCAAGGACCATTTGTTATTCTCTATTTCCCTCAAACTCTCCATCTTAAGCCTAGCCATCTCCAGCTTGTGTGCCCTACTTCTCTCCCTGTCTTCCACCTTTGTGGGGGACAGGTCTTTGGAAGAGATACTACTGCCAGGTGGAGAAAGTGCCCCTTCCCTGGCTGAAAACACTGGGCTATCAATTTGCCCAACTGGCTCCACCACAAGATCAAGGGCATTTCTTGCTTCTACCCAGGCCCTCAGCGCCTTTTGGTAGTCATCCTTTTTAGAAATGCCTGGTGTAGCAACTTTCAATTTCCTGCAGAGATGCTTGAGCTGTTTCAAAGTGTAGGTTTCCAACCTCTCTTCCTCAAATTCAAGATCTATAGATACAACAGATGCTGGTTTACTCATGGTAGTAAGAATTGGGAGTTTTCAGGAAAAAAATAACAGTCCAAGGAAAAAGATTCTAACAACAAAAAGTATATGGTCGCGTTTGGTCTGCACTCACTAGTAGTGTACACCAATTACTGTATATGAAACCGAAATGCAGGTCCAAATCCTCACCGCTGACCACCAATGTTAGATCTGGGGGTCTCTAGTAAGTATGGGCGAAATTTGCGAATTTGCATTCCGCAAATTCCGTGAATTTGTGCGAATTTGGGGATTTTTGTTTTTTTGGGTGTTTGCTGGGTTTTTTGCGTGTTCGTGGGGTTTTGTGTGTGTTTGCGGGGCTTTTTGCGTGTTCGCGGGCTGCTTGCATGGCGAAGTTACCCATGCGGTCGTGTATGGGCACAGCACCCTCTGGTTCACCACTGCCTCCCTCTGGTTCATCACTGCCACCCTCTGGTTCACCACTGCCACCCTCTGATTCACCCCTTCCACCCTCTGGTTCACCCCTGCCACTCTCTGGTTCACCACTGCCACCCTCTGGTTCAGCACTGACACTCTCTGGTTCACCCCTGCCACCCTCTGGTTCAGCACTGTCACCCTCTGGTTCATGACTGCCACCCTCTGGTTCATGACTGCCACCCTCTGGTTCATCACAGCACATCTGGTTCACCACTGCCACCCTCTGGTTAACCACTGTCACCCTCTGGTTCAGCACTGCCACCCTCTGCTTCACCACTGCCATACTCTGGTTCACCCCTGCCACCCTCTGGTTCACCACTGCCACCCTCTGGTTCATCACAGCACCCTCTGGTTCACCCCTGCCACCCTCTGGTTCAGCACTGCCACCCTCTGGTTCACCACTGCCACCCTCTGGTTCATCACAGCACCTCTGGTTCACCACTGCCACCCTCTGGTTAACCACTGTCACCCTCTGGTTCAGCACTCCCACCCTCTGGTTCACCACTGCCACTCTCTGGTTCACCACTGCCACCCTCTGGTTCACCCATGCCACCCTCTGGTTCACCACTGCCACCCTCTGGTTCACCCCTGCCACCATCTGGTTCATCACTGCCACCGTCTGGTTCACCCCTGCCACCCTCTGGTTCACCCCTGCCACTCTCTGGTTCAGCACTGTCACCCTCTGGTTCACCCCTGCCACCCTTTGGTTCATCACCCTCTGGTTCAGCACTGCCACTCTCTGGTTCAGCACTGTCACCCTCTGGTTCACCCCTTCCACCCTCTGGTTCATCACTGTCACCCTCTGGTTCATCATTGCCACCCTCTGGTTCACCACTGCCACCCTCTACCGAAACCTTTTGTGACGCAGAGGCAGCACAAAAGATGTGCCATGGTGCTGGGTATTAACAACGTGACGCATCTGAGAGATGCGTCATGTTTTAAAGCCCTGCGCCATCAGGAGGCGTTCCGGCGCAGGGGAGTGTGTTCCTGCGCAGGAACGACTCCTACAAGATTTCACTCAGTCACTTTTAGGCCAATGCTGCGTCAAAACCCCGCGCCTGCTTGAAGCAGGCGCAAGGCTTGATGTAGCATTGGGGATATAGGGCCCCCCAGAGCATTGCTGGAGCTGTGTCGCAAGCGCAACGCAGCTCCAGCATTGCGCTGCTTTTACGGCACAGATGCGTGATGCATCTGTGCCGTTTTTACCACATGGTGCGCCGCATTGTAAATGCGGCGCACCATGGGTGGCAGAGCTGCGGCGCACAATAACTGCCGCATCCCTGGGGATGCGCCAGTTATTGTAAATCTGCCCCTATACATTTAGCCAATGAGGGAGCACTTACTGATTAGACAGTAGAAGGAACTCCAGTTGAGTAGAGCTATTGCACAAAAAGGTGGCATCTTCGTGGACAAACACGCAGGCCGGGATTCATTCTGCCCCCTGTTAGACTCGTTTTTTTGTGCCCTTCTGGCCTCTGTTAGACTCCTTTTTCCCTTGTTTTTGTGCCCTTCTGCCCTCTGTTAGACTCGTTTTTCCCTTGTTTTTCTGCCCTTCTGCCCCCTGTTATACTCGTATTTTGTGCCCTTGTGCCCTCTGTTAGACTCATTTTTCCCTTGTTTTTCTGCCCTTCCGCCCTCTGTTAGACTCGTTTTTTGTGCCCTTCTACCCTCTGTTATTCCCTTGTTTTTGTGCCCTTCTGCCCTCTGTTAGACTCGTTTTTTGTGCGCTTCTGACCTCTATTAGACTCGTTTTTCCCTTGTTTTTGTGCCCTTCTGTCCTCTGTTAGACTGTTCTTTTGTGCCCTTCTGCCCTCTGTTAGAATCGTTTTCCCCTTGTTTTTCTGCCCTTCTGCCCTTTGTTAGATTGCTTTTTGTGCCTTTCTGCCCTCTGCATCACCACATCATTACTCAGCGCTACCCCAGCATCACTCAGCACCACCACATTATCACTCAGCACCACCACAGCACCACTCAGCACCACCACAGCATCACTCAGCACCACCACAGGACCACTCAGCACCACCACAGCACCACTCAGTGCCACCACAGCATCACTCAGCACCACCACAGCATCACCACATTATCACTCAGTACCACCACAGCACCACTCAGCACCACCACAGCATCACTCAGCACCACCACAGCACCACTCAGCACCACCACAGCACCACTCAGCACCACCGCAGCTTCACTCAGCACCACCACAGCACCACTCAGCGCCACCACAGCATCACTCAGCGCCACCACAGCATCACTCAGCGTCACCACAGCATCACTCAGCACCACCACAGCTTCACTCAGCACCACCACAGCATCACTCAGAACCACCACATTATCACTCAGCACCACCACAGCACCACTCAGCACCACCACAGCATCACTCAGCACCACCACAGCATCACTCAGCAGCACCACAGCACCACTCAGCACCACCCCAGCATCACTCAGAACCACCACAGCACCACTCAGCATCACCACAGCACCAGTCAGCAACACCACAGCACCACTCAGCACCACCCTAGCATCAATCAGCGCAATCTGGTTCAAATATGTTCTCTTAATGTTTCAAACTTTATTACAAATGTCACAAAAAGATGTTAATATTTCACTTCTGTTCTTGGATTTTCGTCACAATAAAATACACTGAACATAATCTTCACAAAAGGTATTTACAGAAGTTTAAGCTATTGCCATTATAAATTAAATTCACTTTTATTTAAGTATTATTTAAAAAAATTAAAAGCCATTGTAATTTGTAATATCAATACAGTTAAGTCACGTAAATACAAAACATGTTGCATTACAAATGCTATAGGTGTCACATTTGCGAAAGTTATAACTATTGGCATTGTAAATGACAAAGCTATAATTTTAGCTATTTTCAAAACCAACACATAAATAAAAACAATTGTCATTTACAAGACCAATAGCTCAAACTTTCCTAATGCGAGACCTATTTCATTGCAAATGCTTGTTTTTATATCTGTCAGTGCTTCCTGTTGAGGTTTAATTTTCGTGACAGGCGCCTCATTGTAACTATTCTCTGACCCTGCTTCAAGGGTCAGAGCAGGGTCAGAGAATAGTTGCAAGTAGGCAACGAGGTGCCAGGAAGCACTTACAGGCTTACAGCAGCAGGTGCCCAAGTTGAAGATAATTTCTTTGTAACCCTTTTGTAAAAGGTTACAAAAAATTTGCTTCAACTTTTGCACTTGCTGCTGTAACCTTGTAAGTGTAAGTGCTTGGCTGAAAATTCATCCCCGCTGATTTTGCCAGATTCGCGGATCGCGAAATCGTGGAAAATCTGCAAATTCCGTGAGCGGACCGAATTTTCAGCCCATGCTTAGTCTCTAGTTGGCAATGGTATTCCCCTTTGTCCAAATAGGGACCCTTACTTCTAAGGCAGGATAAGGGGATTACACTCCTAACTAACCCCTGCTCACCCCCTTGGTAGCTTGGCATGAGCAGACAGGTTTATCTCAGAGGCAGTGTGTTAAGCATTTGCAAATATGCACAGTAATACAGTGAAAACACTACAGATGGACACAGCAGAGGTTTTATAAAAATAAGTATTCTTTATATAGACTTAACACAAGACCACAAACGATAATAATCCACAATGCTATACGTAAGATTGACTTAAAGTTGGTAAAAGTTTCTTAGTTCAAGTTGATGATTATTGCACCAGAGTTCTCAACAAAGTACCTGGATGCGTAACTCAAAGTGAACAAAAGGATCTCAAAAGGGAGATGTGTTGGTTCTGTGATCTGGGGAAAAGGGTGCTTTGTGCCTCAATGCTTGAGTTCGGGCATACTAAATTCGAGTTTCCACCATGTTCCCTTAGTCAGTTAGGATTATAAGAATGTAATAATCTAACTGCCCATTCTGGCCTATGGTGAACAGTTAGCCTTGCAATATTGAAAAACGAAAATGGCTGTAATTCACTATTAGGAGATGCTACACACACCAGGGCATATCCTACCTTATACTTGCAATGCACCCTGCCCATGGGCCTACCATAGGGGTGTCTGATATAAGGCAAAGGGAAGGTTAAGGGACTGGCAAGTGGGTGCACTGGCCAAGTCGACATGGCAGACACAGACTGCACACATGCCTTGCAATGGCAAGCCTGAGACACACTTAACAAGCTGCTTCTGTGGGTGGCACAACCAGTGCTGCAAGCCCACCAGCAGCATTTGATTGACAAGCCCTGGGTACACATGGTGCACTGCACTAGTGTCTGCCAAGTAAATCAAATAACCCAATCATGGAATCACAAATTAAATTAGTACATCAATTTAACATAGGGAGCACTTGCACTGTGGCACTGAATAGCAGTGGCACAGTGCCCAAAGCATAAAACCAGCAAAACATATAAAAAACAAAGGAGTCAATCCGACAAAAATGAAGGGAAACTCACGCCAATGATGCCAGGACTAACAGTCATGTTAATTTATTTTCACTTAAAGCCAACATTAAATGTTGTGAAAAAGGGAATAGCCTTTTCATTTTATATATTGAATGACTTGGCAAAGCCTGCAGGTTGAACCTTTTTGATTATGAAAAGCCTTGTGTTTTACCATAGGCCTTACAGGGGCATTGTTGGCTTTTCTGAAAACAGTCTGCTGGTGTCATGATCTTCACCCTATTGCACGGAAGACATATGGGCTCAACAGTGCCAATACCCTTTTCAGACGCTGCAGCATTAATGATTGTTACATCGAGAAATTCTGAAAATTGTTAAGAAAGGTCACACAAAACCTATGTGGCCATTTTGGATGGTAGAATATAAATGCTTCCCCCACAGTTAACACAACTTGCAAGACAATCAAGTGTTTTAAGGAGAAAGATTTATCTGGCATGGTGCGTGTACAGCATCGACAAGTGTCTGCAGCAGTGTAATTAGTCTTTGGAGATCCATGTTCCTGAAAAAAAAAATGAGAAACAAAACCAGAGCAAGTTCAGATAAGTAAGAAAACTATGGGGCATATTATCAAGGGGGTTTATCTCCACTTTTGTGGAGATAAAATTATCTCTCTATTACCTAGCTGTCGCTAACACCAGTTAGGGACAGCTAGTAGGAGATAGCGACCATCTTGGGCCCCGCTTTGCATGTCAGTGATATTTATCACTAATGACATGCAAAGTGGGCGTGCCAAGATGTTAGCGACTGGAAACAGTCGCTAACATCACTATCTCCTATTACCAACTTTTGGAGATATTCGCACTAAGCGCGAATATCTCCAAAAGCTAACACCTGCCCCAGAGCAGTTCTTAGCCATGTTATCCAATGGTAGGTGGATAACATGGCTAAGAGCATTAGCTCGGTAATGCATGAATATCGCTGACTTTTCAGCGATATTCATGCATTTCGGCCAATTTTTATCGCTTAGGAGATAAACCTTGATAATTGCAAGGTTCCTAAGCGATAAAAATCGCCGCAGCTCAGCGATAAAAATATCGCCGCTAAACCAACATAGTGATAATTATCACTAGTTGTTGGTAATATGCCCCTATTTTTTTAACAAAAGGCTATTGCACAATTGTTTGAAACTATATAAGCAAACTGCACATCTACGGTTTAGTCTTTGTTTTCTCACAGCCTTGTGAAGATGGATTGAACAAAGTGAATCAGTAGAGGATATGAAGCAGGTTCTGATTATCAAAAAGGAGAACAACTAACTCCCAAAGAATCTCTTAAGGACATAATCAAATCAAGAGACTGGGAAAACTATTACAGGGAGTTGAAGCAAGTGTAAGAGAGGAATTTCAGGTCTCTGCACCCAGAAGGGAGAAAACTAAACCAACCAATATTAAACTAGTGAAGAAACCAGCATGGGTAGATCTCATATCTTTTTCTCAATCCACAATCCCTTTCCCCCTTGTTCGCAGTCCCTAAGCAAAGGTGAAATTTACTGGGTCCAGGTCTGTGTGCAGGTGGACTTTCATCACTCCCGCAGGGTCAAGTACCCAGTTAAGTGCCAAACTAAAGTTTTTCGACAGGTAGGGCACAAATAAACCCATTGCAAATCACAAATAATGTGAGCGGGCTACATTTACAGGGCTAGTTGGCCACTATAATATTTCTTTAGCATACATGGTAGTCACCCTGTTTAATCCTCAAGGCACCTAGACGAGGGGTTCCAATTTGAATTCCACCTAAAATATTGTAAATATTTTCCATTATAGTATATTATGGTACCAGATAGTATTTAATTGCACATGCATTAAAGTGCTGTTCCTTTTTGAAGAAAACCCATTGGTTGGGCTTAATCTATTGTTTATCATTTTTGTGGGCTTTTTAGTTTAGAGTTTCTAGCCAGCAACATTTCACAGAGTCAGTCTTGGATTGTTCTGCTCCACCACCCTCAGAGCCAGATTTTATATTGTGGATTCCTTGATAAATGCACTATGAAAGGAGCTTACATTGAGGTCTTTGTATCAACTACTATAGTTAGATTTTCTTTTGACAACCCACATAGGAATATTGTTAGACCTAACATCTTTGGAGTGGAATTCGCCCAAACATTTTGCCTCCACTCCCTTACATTGCTGAACTTGCTTTTGCTGGCATTAGGAGTCTGTGCACTTTACTCATGTTAACATTTTTGTGCTCTCTCTTTTAAACATGGTAACATTTCCCCACACCAAATTGGCACATTTAATTTAACTGGTGTCCCTTCTAAATGGTACTACCTATACACTGTAAATTAAATTAAATTAGTGGGCAGCAGCACTCATTATGCTGCCAAATAATGTAGCACTGTAAAACATCTCAGGCCTGCCACTTTAGCCTGTAGTGCAGTTTTGAATTGCTATTTTGACTTGGCAAAATAAATCTTTTGCGCAGCCTAAACCTTCCTTTTAAATACTTATAAGTCACCCCTAAGGAAATTCATTAAGGCGTATACAGTTGAAGAACCATGGGCAACCCAGGAACCCTGGAAGCTGGGTAATACAAAAATGAAAGGAAACAATGGTCCTTGGAGGGGGAAGTATGAACCTCAACTTCCTCATTGATGACACATATGCATTCAATGACCGGACTATCCGTAAGAAGGAACAATTTTTATAGTCAAACAAAAAATCACAGAACTTTTTTACTTAAAGGGTTTGTAAGGTAAAGCTGTTCTTCCAATGATGCAGCGGTGCAGTGAAAGTAAAATACGAGCGTATAAGGGTGCCCAGGTACTATACATGATATATGTATATGAATAGTGACTGATAAGGATGAAATTGTGTTTAATTCACACTCTGGGACAGAGTGAAGGGCTCCAAATCACATTAAAAACAGTACACTAATGTTGTGTCAATGTTTTGACCCCGTATAGTTATTCATAGAGGGTCCTTATCAGAACGAAGAGAAAAGATCGGAAACACCTAAAGGGTGGTACTCCAGGGGTGGATGTATGAATGTACAATGCAGTAGGGATCTACCATGGTAGTCGGATACACTTCAATGAGGCTTCTCAATAGCAAGAACCTTTATAAAAATGAACTTTCCAAAGGTTGCCTGAATGGGTTAAAATGTAGGCAAGATGATGGCTCTGGTAAAACAGTAACACTTTCAGGGATCAGTATTTTTGAGAGACGCTGTGTCTCTGGGAAAAACAACCCAAGCAATGGGTGATTAACCCCTGCTGCTTTTGGACACCATCAAGGATCAGTGCAGGCGAGTGCTGGAAATGCGCCTCATAAGAAGGGAGCACCCTGCTTATGAGACACATTTACAGTGCTCGCCTACACCACCAAAAGCCTCACAGGGTAGGATGCATTATATCTAAAAAATACGACATTAGTGTTTAAGTCCTACCAGTCAAAAAACCCTTTAGTCGTTTTTCAGTGCTGATAGTCTATCTCTTCCATAGACTGGGTTACTTTATTACAGTTAATAAGGCCTAACTTCAGATTGGGACCAGATAGAGAAATCACATTTATACTCAAATGAATTGTAATTTCAAATCCTTTTTAATGGTAAAGTCAGATTTCAAGTTACAATTTTAAAAATATCACTTTTCTGCCCAACTGTGCCTTCCTGCCAGTGACTGTGAATGGCTCTGCTATAGAGGGTTGTATAATCCAGACCAGGGAACAAATAAATCTTGGTCATGAAGGGAGTGGGTCTTCCTGATAAGATGACTGGGAAGGAGCTGTACCCTGCCATGTTTACACTTTTCATGTCCCTGCCTACAGCACACAAAAAGGAACCTGGCACAAGGCCTGCCCTTGCCTTTGTCACCCTAGCCAGTTTGGAACAAACACCAGGAGATGGGGAAAAACTGTCCAGAACTGGTTTTGGAATTAGGCCAGAAATTCCCCCACACAAAGGCTGATTCCATTTTTAAAAAGTGGGACCTTGAGAACACTCCTGAACCTGTGGAAGAGTAAGATGAAGGGCTACCCTGCTGTGTAAAGAAGAGTGACTGCCCTTCCGACTAAAGAAGGAAGAAATGGACCTGTTTGCCTTAAATCCAGGTTACCCAGAGTGACCAAGGGTCAGTTGGATAAACACCTTTTTGAGCTAAAGAAACACAACAAACTTCTACAGGCCCCCATGCAGCGGCACAGCTGACCACTTCTAACTAGACCTGTCTGGACCTACTTGAGCCCTGCTGCTAGCCTCTGCTGCAGGTAGTCCTGATCTCCAAGAGGTGCCGCCCCTGTCCTGAACCCTTGGCTGGCATCAGTGTGAACTCCTCCTGAAGAAAATATTTTGCCCTGGGATTAGACCACCATCGATGACAACCATGCGAAGCTTCAGCAGGACCTCCTCTTTGCGCTGAATTCGATAGTCCATGATGACTGCTAAAGCAAATATGCAGAGAGTTCTGCTCTTCAAGCCGACAGCGACAGCGTCACTAACTACCAATGTGAACCTACGTCAGTGACTGGCTCTTTCTGCTACAACAGCGACTGTCTGCAATGCCCAGCCTGATGCTCGCAGTAACAGCCTCCTCCGACGGGTCCCCTGCAACATGAACAGAACTCTTTGCCAGGACTTGAGAAGGTAACAGGACTAACCTGGTTGCTGCAGCCACTCAATCACAGTTTGCCTGAACTTGTGAATTTTCTTTGGTCCAACGCAACCAGATAACTGTAACTGGTGCTTTGTGCTTCTTGGCACTTTGTTTACCTGAGATTTTAAAAAACTCATATCTCTGGTGCCACTGATTGGATTTTTGTCAGGTTGGTGTCATTTTGCTTATTGAAATGAATTAAATGAAATGATAAGCAAATTTGTAAAGTGCACTAAACCCGAAGGTGTGAAAGTGTTAAACCAGTGAGGAACAAGCACCTGTGGTTGGGGAAGGTTCTCCAGGGGTAGGGGATTAAGAAGAAAAGAGCCAGGTCTTAAGGTCTTTTCCGAACAGGGAAAAAGACAACATTTCTGAAACATGAGCTGGCAGAGTGTTCCAGAGGAATATATGTTATTACAACGCAAACAATTACAACGCATGCTTTACAATGCAGTTTTTACAGCGCAACTACCATACAGCGCATATATTTTACAACGCATGCCATTACAACGCATTTTTTTAACTACCATTACAACGCATTTCAGTACAACGCATACCATTACAACGCATAATACTTTTAGGGCAACAGAAGGGAAGTGTTGAATAGTGTAGGGGTAAAAATTACTATTCCCACTCCAGTGAGTGCAACAGTAGGGAAAATGTTGAATAGTGTAGGGGTAAAGATTGCTATTCCCATGTACCCCAATACCCATACCCACCTTAAAACAAAAAAAATTCCATTACTTACCTCATAATGCGTTGTAATGGCATGTGTTGTAATGGTATGCGTTGTGATGGCATGCGTTGTAATGGCATGCGTTGTAGTGACATGCGTTGTAATGGCATGCGTTGTAATGGCATGTGATGTAAAGGCAGCTGCGTTGTGACAGTTGTGTTGTAAAGGTAGTGCTTTGTGATGACTGCATCGTGATTGATATTTCCCGTTCCAGAGTTTCGCTGCAGTGACTGAGAAGGAGTGACCTCCCCATCTGGCTTTGCGGAATATTGAAACAATCACCTTCCTGCTGAGTGCTGATCTGAGTGCTCTACATGGTGCCGATAACTGAAAAGATGTTCTAATGTACTGTGGTACTTTATGGCGTAACAACTGTGCAGAGAGCTTTGAAGGTCCCTTGCTTTCTGGACTGTAGCCATTGAAGAGCCTGAAGACCTTCTCTGACCGAGAGATGTTTTGGGATGTTTAGAATGAGACACACTGCAATGTTTTAAATAACCTGACGTTTATTCATAAAAGAATTATTCATGTTGAAGTAACATGCATTGCAGTACTCTAAACATGACCTAATTAGAGCAACGACTACTAGCTTATGAAGTTCAACAGCAATAAAAGGAATTATTTCTTTCAGAGTTCTAATGATGTGAATAATAATTCTAATCTTGTGAAAGTAGGTTCTGGTAGTATGACTAACCTGCAGATCAAAATTTATGGAATTATCAAAGAGAACACCAAGATTTGTGGCTGACTCCAAAGGGGTCAGTAGTGGGCAACCTCCCTCTGGCCACCACAGTCCGGACAAGGTGAATTGCTGTGCCGCAAAAACGAGGACCTCAGTTTTGTGTGAGTTTAACTTTAAGAAGTTGTCTTTCATTGAGATACTAATGCTGGCCAAGACAGTGTTTACATTTATCTGCCATCAGAAAAATGTTCTCAATTATGGACACAATGATTTGCCTGTCATCTGCGTTTGACAGAACCTGGAAACTGAAGGATCACACCAGCGCTGCAAGGGTTCAACTTGAAGGTTAAAAAGGGTGGGACTAAGAGAGGATTCCTGCGGCCCCTCACAAGGAGGGCTGAAAGACTTGGCCCTGAATTCTCCACAGTTGACTATTTGGAACTTGTTTGTATGTGAGGAATAAACATGAGCAAAAGCAGTGGAGTCCATCTCAGGATGCTGTATACATTGAACCAGGTGGATGGGTGAGACCATATTGAAAGATGCTGATAAGTCCAGCATAACTAGGATAGCCGCCCTGCCTTGATCCACCTGGCATCATATAAAGTTTGCTGCCACAATAAGTGTTCACTCCTAAATCCATTCTGAGACTGGTCCATGAGGTCATGGGTGTTAATGAATCTAACCAGTTCCTGGTTAATCTACTTCTCTAGAATTTTAGTCAGAGTGGCAGCAGAGAAATAGGTTGAATATTTTTCGGGTCGTCAAGATGAGAATTGGGTTTCTTAGATAAAGGGATGAGAATGGCTTCTTTTCATGGTTAAGGAAACACTCTTGTTTCCTATAATTGATTGAAGAACTTCTACAGATGTTCTGCAACTCAATCAGGTGCAAGGTGCAAACTTCTGGGAGAACAGGAATCTGATAGAGAGCCAGACTTTTATGCTCATCAGGCACTCCTTTATCTGGACAACTGAGATGGGAGCAACAGTGGAAAGCATAGTGGGATGAGAGGAAGCATGTTAAACCTCAATAAAGTCCTCCAGAACATCCTAGTGATTGAATTCTGTGTACATATTTAGAATTTGTCTCTAAAATAATTGGCTAATTTATCACAGAAAGCTTGTGAAGTATCCGTACATTGCAGAGCAGCCAGATTGGAGAGTACCTTGAAGAAGCATCTTCTTGCTGGAACTCGCTCCCCCGTTGCCTACGGTTGGAACCTGTATACTTACGCTTCCGCAAACAACTTAAAATTCTGCTGTTCCCCAAATAAGTTTTTTTCCCTTCCCTTTCGGCTAACTCAAGTTCTTACAGCGCGGGGATGCCTCCGGGTCACCAGGCGCTCTATAAATCGTTAAATAAATTAAATAAAATTACTTTAAATAGCTCATTAGGGGCTAGATGTAGGTAATTTAAATTTACCGATTCGAAAATACAGAATTTTACCGATTCAATATTTTCGAATCGGTAAATACTATGTGGGTAAAAAATCGGTATAAAATACAGAATCGTTAAGATTCGGTATTTACCGAATCGGTATTTACCGATTTGGTAAGTGCCATTTATTTCTATGGGCCTGGAGGCCCATAGGAATGAATGGCAATTACCGAATCAGTAAATACTGATTCGGTAAAATAGGGAAAGAGTCGAGGGTGGCAGGGTGTCACTTTAACTCCCTGTTGCACCCCTGAATAGTGCTGGTGTGCACATGTGGCATACATACATGCCCTAAGGCACTTGGCACTGGTGTAAATGCACAAATTTGCATTTACAGAGGTATTCCTTATTTACCACCAACAAATAGTTGGTGGTAAATCCTTGAGGCACAGAAACACTCTTCAAAGTGCTTCCTACATGTCATTTACCTATTCCGTAAATACGGAATCGGTAAATGATGATTCTGTAAATACCGAATTGGTAAATACCGATTCAGTATTTACCGAATCGATAAATTTGCCACCCTACATAGGAAAAGCCTATTACCGGTCGGTAACGGCCGATTTCGGCCGTTACCGACTGGTAATAGCCTTCCTACATCTGGCCCTAGAAGAGTTACTGGCTGATCTGAATTTATCAGTACAAAAGATAGATTTGGCTTCAAATATGGAATTCTTATATATGATTAAGAGATTTTGCTTATCTTTCTCAGCAGGGACCAAATTACCTTTTGATTTGCACTCCTGTCTGAGGCACTGATGCCCTGGTTTTTTGTAAAACCAGTGGAACGAGGCTTTAAATCTGGTAAATGTCATGGCTTTCATTGGCACCACAATATCTAAGGCAGCCTTGACCCAGTCAGAAAAATCCTCAGCAGGATGGCTGGAAGGGCAATCACTATCCAATACTGTGCTATTGAGAGCGTTCTCCATATAAACTGGCATAATCCAGCTCCAATTCCTACAGGCCACAGACTTGCACTGAACATGGTCAGAGCTGATGAAAGGCTGGGGTAAAAAGATCTTAAAAGTCATCACCTGCTGATCAGACCAGCTATGGGGAAGTATATCCCTAATGATAAGGTCATTATTGTTGGTAAAAAAATAGATCCCGGGTATGACCAGCAATATGTGTGTGAGACATAATCAATGAAGAGAATCCAAGGTTAGCCATAAGCTCAAGGAGTGAGGCCGAATCTCTACAAGAGAGATCTTCCAAAGAATCTCCAAGAATTGTAAAGTTAGGTTGAGTGAGAAATTGTTCGAGAGCCAGAATCGAAAAGGCAGGAAAATTTGTTTGCAGTCCTGGGGTGCAATAAACCAAAATAAACCAAAAGGCCAGATAAAGTTACTCTAGTGTGGGCTTTTAATCTGAAAAATGCCACCTCAAAGAAATCCTGCAAGTGCGTGGCCAAAGTTTCGAGAGTGCAATCAGCTAGAATCGCTAGGCTGCCCCCCATTCGACCAGGCCAGTCTAATCTAGAAATTACATACCATGAAGGGACTGCAGCCACAATGTCAGGTCCTGAGTCTCCTCTTGCCCAATAAACAATATAATACCAAGTATTGTACTAGATATATGATTTCATATTTGTGTTTAATGAGAGAACAAGCATTATTTAAAGTGCAAGTAATCTTCATCTGGTACTCAAACCCCTTACCTAGAGCCCCAAACCCACCTTTTCCTTAAGACTCTTACATCGAGTAGCCGCCCATCAGTTTCACATGAGCAGCTCGTTTGGGGCAACTGATCTCTCTATCTTCGTCAACATTGATTGTAACACACCTCTGATTCTTACCTTTAGGATGCAAATCTAATAATTGCATTTACAAATACTATCTGGAAAATAGGTCCTTTGGATATGTCTCCACACCGGCACCATCACTGGAACTGTCGGGTGAAGAGGGGTGCATATGGGCTTGCCTTTGGTTCGCCAGTGGCACAGATGCTGCATGGATGCACTGGCATGATGAATTTAAAGCCCAGTCTTTAAATTTTACTCTATTGTTCTAAACTAATTTGAGATTTCTACTGTGTTGTGTTTTTACTTTATCACTGTGTGTGTGCTGCATAAATACATTACACATTACCTCTAAGTTAAGCCTGACTGTCTTTGTGCCAAGCTGCCAGAGGGTTAAGCACAGGTTAATTTAGTGACTTTTGTGGTTCACTCTGACAGGGATTTGGTTTATTATATGAATAGGGCTTCCACATGTCCCAACTAATATCCCAATTTCTTACAGAGGTGATGTACATTGCGTAACAATAAGACACCATCTGAAACAAATCTTTATTTCAGGTGGTGCTAGAGAAGTCACAATTTCATGGTGTACATAAATAATTTTACATTTAGTATTTAGTTGTATGTGAATTTAAGTACTTTTTTATTTTAAAAGTGAAAACACGAGAAATTGATTAATTTAGAAATAGTGTGTGATTTAATCCCTTCAATTGTTTCCTTTGTTGTTCCTTTATAACTATGCTGCTGATGTTCAATTGTTGATATGATAAAGTTGTAGTAATTCTGACATTTCCCTTAAACTTCGGGAATGTTGTGCTTCAGTCATAATTTGGATGACAAATAACTTTTTGAATTTGAATGCTGATAATAAAATGGAGGTGTTGGTTTTAGGGACACATCTTTAGTCCTGAACATCCGTTTGGTAGTCACTGGCTCTTGGGTCAATACTAGCCTGTGATATTTTGATTGAAACATTTCGGTGTTACTTTTTGTGTTTGCTCACCTATTAACAAGATTGCTGGTACATGTTACTCTGTTTTGAAGAATGGAAGGAGCTTGCCTCTTAGTTGAAGGGAGAAGGTTTGTGATGAAGACAGCTATCTCATTCTGTTTGGCGTAGAGGAATGCAGTCTTGGTCAGCTTACCTAAATATTTGATCTATTACTGTCAGAATGTGCAATTTTGAGAAATGCAGTTGCCATGCTTGTTACTTTATTTTCTTCAGGACCCTTTTTTAGGTCTCGCTGAGATAACGCGCATGCATTCTCAGCGAGACTTATGTAAAGGGGCATTCAAAAATGCTCCCTCGCAGGCGGTTTGCCTACAATGCATGTGTGCAGGCACGTGCACATCAAACACCATTTGGCAGCCTGTGAGCCTCTCTCAGCACTCACACTTCAAAGGAATCCGCTCCCCCACCCCCTCAGCGCAATGCCAGAGCTTGTTGTTTACACACAACACCCCAGCTGCTTTTGATCCAGAATACGCTTCCTGCCCCCTCCGCGCAATGCCAGAGCTTGTTGTCCAGCAGATCACTGCAAGGCTTTATCAAACACCTTCTTATAACAGACATTCTCTGGTCGCAGGCTAGGGGAATAAACGTAAAATTGGTAGTGTGAGCGAACAGGCCACTGATCGGTTTACACTTTGTTGTAAGCACATACTTTAAGATGTTTTCAATGTATGGTAATGTGAAGATATATTCACACATTTTCTTTGTGAATTAAGGAAGTGTAATGAATAAGTCATCTTAGATAAAGGACCTGTGACAAGCCTCATTCCTCTTTTCATGCTCTCTTGGTAATACACATATTCCATCAATCTAGAGCAGGCAGACTCTCGATTGGACTTGGCCCTTTTTGCAGGGTTATCCCTAAACATTTTGCCTCTCTCCCAGCCTTTTTTCTGACTTTGTGTTGGTGGTTTTAGGACTCTGGGCACTTTAGCCATGCTTTTCAGTGTAAAGTGCGTGTGCTCTCTGTGGTACATATGGTAAGATTGGTCTACACCTGTTTGGCCTATTTAATTTACCTGTCAGTCCCTTGTAAAGTGGTATTTCATATACCCAGGGCTGGTGAATTAAATGCTACTGGTGGGCTTGTAGCGCAGATTGCTCCATCCACCAATCGAGCCTTTCAAACCTATCCCAGGCCTCTGCCACTGCAGGGCCTGTGCGTGCAGTGTAACTGCCGCTGGGAAATGCCACCTAAAGTGTGTGCCATGTCTGTGACCCCCTTTTACTGCATGTCAGTCTCCCCTAAGGTAGGCCCTAGCTAGCCCTATAGGCAGAGTGAATTGTAGGTTAAAGATAGGACATGTACCTTAAGTGTGTGACATGTCCTGGTAGTGACAAACATCCACTTTTGTTTCTCACTACTGTGGGGCTGCCCTCTCATAGGAATGCATTGGGGATTCCCTGATAGGTTTTCCAGTGGTAATTCCTGATATGAGAGGCTCAGCGTGGTCAAGTTTGGTATGTTTCAAATAGTAATAATAAATGCTACGCAATGGTGTGAGCAGATTTATTATAAGTATTTTTGAAATGCCACTTTTAGGGCGAACAAAGAAAAACCAAAGGGGGTGATGGATGAAGCGTTGACAATACAAACACTCACCCCCAGTCAACTGATCTGGGTTTAATCCATCACCGTTCTTTAGCTCACTCCGCCACCCCAGTTCAGACATGGCCATATGCAAATCAGTCTGCCCCTAGCCTCATGGGAACAGTCCAGCCCGAACTGCCAAGCCATGTCTTCCCTGGACTGGAGTCAAGCTTCCCAGGACCGGTTTCTGGCATTACAGCCGTCTTCTGCCGGGCTTGCTTGAATCCAGTGGCAAAGTGAGCCAGGGACTCACGTCTGAGCATACCCTGCCAACTTAGGGCGAACAAAGAAAAACCAAAGGGGATGATGGACGGAGCGTTGACAATACAAACACTCACCCCCAGTCAACTGATCTGGGTTTAATCCATCACCGTTATTTAGCCCACTCTGCCACCCCAGTTCAGACATGGCTATATGCAAATCAGTCTGACCCTGTGCCTCATGGGAACAGTCCAGCCCGAACTGCCAAGCCATGTCTTCCCTGGACCGGAATCAAGCTTCCCAGGACCGGTTTCTGGCATTACAGCCATCTTCAGCCGGGCTTGCTTGAATCCAATGGCAAAGTGAGCAAGGAACTCATGTCTGAGCATACCCTGCCAACTCCGCCTGCAACACAAAAGGCAACGTTACAACATTCCATTACTTAGCACCGCCTATCGAGCCGCTGGGTAAGGGATAGGGTGGGAACAGCGCTCGAGCGGGCGGACAGCCTGAAAAGAGGCCGAGCCGTGGGCAGCTGAGGTTTAAGTACGGGGTACGCCCCCGACAGGTAAACCCAGCCCTGGCCGCATGACCTGGCGATCGCGGGGAGGGGCAAGGAGCCCTGCCTACCTCCACGCCCACCCCCATGTACCAGCGGGGAGCTGCAACGAATGGCCACTAGAGCGCTGCATCGCTGATGTCCCCCTGCTTGGCACGCAGCCAGCGGCATAGTGCCCATACCGTCATTCGCTCTCGCCCACTTACACATATCACATCTCCAACCCAAATGATACTCTGGACACGTATTATGGGTAAGAACTGCTGCAGGTTTATTTTCATACAACAAATGTATGACGTTTAGGTAGGTCATCTTACGGGCGATCCCAAGCAGGCAGCCCCTCGCTGTCCCGCCTGCCTAAAGAGCCGGCCAGCACGGTGAGTCGATGCTCGGCAGGTGCAGCACATTGCCGATCTTCTGTTATACTCCCATCCCCCCTGTCAGGGCGGAGCGGTGTGGCACACCCCCAGTCGGTTCAGGCCCCCCGACCGCCCGAAGGACTAACGGGGCACCGTCGCGGTTTCCCGGAACCTCCTGCGGCTCCTGGTCCTTGGCTCAGGCACCCTTACTGTGCCAGGCAGAGGTACCCTTACTGTACCAGTCTGCCGCAGAGGTACCCTTACTGTACCTGTCTGCCTCCAGATCGCCCTGTAACTCCGCCACAGCTCTGGAGGAGGCCCCCGTCGATGACAGAGCCCCCCACCTACTTAGTTACATACATCCTGCCGCTGTTAGTGCCTCTTGTACGTCCAGTTGGAACATATCCATTCGCAAATTAGACTAGTGTACCCCGTCTTTATCGTAGTACCCTTCAGTTCACATCCCTTCAAACACACAAAGCTCTACAAACATCTTTACCTAACTCAAAAGCTACCAAACAGCACTCAGTTGTATGATTGAGCATCCAGCACAATTCGAAAGACTGACTAGATTTAGAAAGTGCTACAAGACATAGTAATGGTTTTTCTGTAGATGAGGAGTGCGTGCGCCTAATATCCCTCCCCCCCCCTCACCCACATTTGCAATGCCTGCATTTACATCATATTGAAGTGGAGCTATGAAAGAGACACAAAAGTGTCAGTGGGGACCCAGGAGACTGAGCCCACAATAAACAGGTTTACATCCCCCATAAAAGGGAGACTGCATAGACAAGCAGATGAGATATGGCGCATCTGCTTCTTGGGCTTGATCACAGTCCCACAGTGTACTTTAGAGTTCCACCGTATGGGTGCTTAAAATGATATGCACGACATGATAACATGTAGGGAATACATGTATGATGATCATAATGGCATGCCCGTGAGTAATGAGTGTTGGTGGTGAAACATGGCATGAGTGAAGGAGCTTCCTTCACACGTCAGAGACGAGGAAGAGGGAAAAGAACAAGCAGCTGGCTGCAGCATTCGAGCAATGGAAAACACCACAAGCTGTGGTAGGAGGCTGCCACCCGGGGAGGAAGGAAGGCAGAGACTGGCTGAGGAACACATTGTACCCTGTGAGCAAACAGACACATGGCCAGGACGGGTCACGTTAGGAGGAGAGGAAGTCAGGCCTGCATTTTTATCAGCTTTGAGTGGTGGTCACGACGTGTCCTTGCTCAAGAAATATTGCTGGCGGGACGACCTGTCACGAGAGGAAAGAAGAAGTAAATGGGCCTTGGTTAAGGAAAGACAGAGAAGAGCCGATCAGGTGCGCCTCACCCTCCGTCATCTGGATTCCTGTAATATGTATTTAGCACAGTCGCCAAACTCACTTTACCCGTGTGGACGCAGGAAGCTCTTCATTGTGCGGTACCAGCACAATAAACTCTGAGACTTGTCTCTTTTTGTGCCGCATTAAAAGGGGGGAGAGGGTGCTTCCTCCCAGCCCCTCACTACATCACGTGAACACACTTCCAGAGGCCCCCAGCCTCTAAGCCAATCCAGACACTGCTCCTGCCGTTACAACAGCACCCGGATTGGCTCGGGCAGGGAACCTCAACACTCATGATTGATCCCGGGGGCTGCAGCTATGGGTCACCTCGGACTCCATTATGAGCTGGTGGAGAGACTCTGAGTGGCCTTTAGCGCGCATGTGGGGCTGGGCGGAGGGTGGCAGCCGCCCACCCCAACATTTGCAATTGGGCCCCAGGTGCTGGATACTAAATCTTATGCTGTGTGGTGGCTTGTGAGGACAGAATTAATTGTCTGACGAAAGTGGGTTCTGACTACTACATTCTGATCACTACGTTCATAAGAGCAACAAAAACATAAGTGGGATGCATTAATTATTCAGAAATGGGGAGGCAGAACAGACATGAAAACCACTATCTAAAATTTCTATGCAGATTTGCTGCTCTCGTTCTCATTTTGCTATAACAGATTATTGTATTATTTATTTCAGGGAACCGCCAGTGAGGCCTGCTTAATGGTGATGCTTTCTGCCAGAACAAAAGTGTTACAACAAATACATCTTAAACACCCAGAGCTATCGAGAGGCGAAATCATGGACAAGCTTGTGGGATATTCTTCAGACCAGGTGAGTGAATATGTGACTGACGTCTACCTCTGTGCAAGAAGTCCTCGGCTACCTAAGATCACAGAGGCAAAACTGCACATAAATATTTGGAAATTTTTTTCTAAGTATAAAGAAAGATTGTGAACCTTTTTTCTATTTCCTTTAAAGAGTGAAGTCCTGTTCCGTTAGCTGTTATGGAAAAACGCTGAGCAAGCTTGTCAACCAAGGCAGCTGTCAGTGTGTGTTATTTGTCATCCAGTATTCATCTACAAAGTTGGACAGAATGTACTACATATATACATTTAGGCATGTATGAGTGTAAGCACAAACTGTGTTCTAAGCCAGGGTTCGCCAACCTCGGTCCTGGAGTTGCCGGATCCATGGCAAATTTTTAAGATAACTACATTTATCTAAATGTGGATATGCTAAAATGATGGCATGGATCTGGCCGCCCAGGGCCAACATTGGACAATAATACATCTAATCTCTTAATTAAATAATTTCTCTTCATAGTGATGATATACTTCTTTGTTTTAACTGAATTCGGAAGGGTGCATCTGAACCCCTTTCTTATCCATCTCCCCCATGTGTATTTGTGAGTTTTACAGTATATCTTGAACAGTGACATTATTGCTTACATTGAACAATGGTCTCATTAGATGACCATAAGGTAAATCAAGCATATTCTCCTTAGATTACAATAATGGTAGATCAAGAAGCTAATATGGTTTAGGGAAGACACAGTAGAGACTGTTAAGTTAACATTAGCTGACTGTATGTAAAGAAAACAAGCATTTGCAATGCAATCGGTCCTGCCTTTAGGACCTTATATGTATTTAGCTATGCAGCACATTAGCCTGGGTGCTGAAACATCTATTGTTCTTTAACAAGGAGGGAAAGTAAGCACCAAAATGTGTGACACGTCAGGTATGGGAACACATGGAGAGAAATATTGCCTTTCAGCTGGAAAATTGTGTAGTCCAAAGCTCTATTTTTAATATAAAATGATTTTCTATGGGTGCTCTTGGAAGACAATTTCTATGGACTGGAATCTAGGGAATGCTAAAGTGATTCTGGTATTTTACTGACCTCTGCTGGTCGTTTTCTATCAAGACAGTTAAATAGAGGCAGTTGAACAGAAAAAAAGTCCCTAAGCGAAAGCAGACAAGTTCTAGGGCTGATCTCCAGAGCCCACAAAGTACATACACATATAAGTGTATACTAAAGTATAAACTAAAGTATATATACTAAAGTAAATACTAAAGTATATACACTAGGTATCGAATGCTCGACCTAAAAACCTAAGTATTTAGGTACTCTGGGGGAAACAGTGGGTCCTAGAGAGGGACTAGTGAGTTCAGGTCACTTTAGATGGCAACAAGATAGAGTGAGAACGTGTAGGGAATAGGAGCTCAAAACACATGTAAGGTTCACGACAAAACAGCCGTCAAGAGGACACCAGGGTTTGACCAGAAGGAAAAGTGAGAGGAAGCTTACAGGGAAAGTGATATGGAACTTGGGGTAATTATTGGCCTATTTCACTATGTAAATTCTATTTTAGTAGGCCATCTCCAGAGTAATGAGCTATGGGATCTGGCTCAGTTGAGCTTTCGACCTATGAAGGTAACAGAGACCTGCTGGCATATGTTCTGAATGATCTGAGTATCTGAGAATGGCAATCGGCAAAAGTAACTTTGTTGCCCCGCATTATTAGACTTGTCAGCTTCATTCGCTACAGTCTCCCATGATTGACTGGTTTCTTAGACTATCTGATAGCTGTATAAAGGGTAAAGCTTTAAAAAAGTGTGTGTCTTATTTGAAGGACAGGACTCAGGTACCCCAATACCAGTCAGAACTCAAAGCTATAGTACAGTGGGTACCCCAGGGGTCAGCACTGAGCAGCACCCTATTTAATGTCTTTCTGAGGCCGTTGGCTCAGTTGCTTTACCATGAGTGGAGTAGTCTTCATGAGTTCTGTCAGTGACACCCAGCATATAATATCGGTTGACCTAAAAATACCCACACCGTAGGATAGTTTCTATCCATGTATGCAGGAGGTTACTAGTTGGCTGACATCAAATTTTCTAATTTTCTCAAAGTTAACAAAGATAAGACAGAGGTGATCTGTTGTGTGCCAAATAAGATCTCATGACCACTACCGGTGGATTTTTTGCCAACTCAGACTATTTTCCACAGGTGGCCTCTTCGGTGGTCAGAATACTTGGAGACTATTTTTTGACAGTGATATATTGGTGACCTCTCTAGTTAATCAGCAGAAGCTGGCTTTATGATACAAAGTAAATACATACTGACTCTCTCGGGATGGAGGTAGAGCTTTCCCTGTTCAAGCTGTCTACCTGTGGAACAAACTACTAATTTCTTTGTGAAAGTTGCCAAATCTTGGTCAGTTTAGGAAATCTCTTAAAACATGGCTGCTTACAAGATAATGCCTTGTGATATTGTCTCCCAAATTGTCTTGTGATATTGTCTTGTGAATTGACTATAACAGTCTGTCTAGTGCCAGGATGCATTTAAATTGATTGTGCGATTTATAAATAACATTATTATTAATAATAATTATAATAATAGAACAAATAGTAGGAAGGAAGTAGCAAAAGCAAGCAGCAATCCGAATAGGAATGAGGGTGCAGCTGAAAGTCAACTTAAATGGAGTGGCACTGGGTCAATAGGAAGAAGGAGGATAATAAAGTATGAAAGGTATCTGGGGCCTGGAGGATTCCAGTGGGTTATAAGTTCCAGTGGGTTATAAGCAGAGGATGAGTGGGAAACTAAGAGAGAGTAACAAGGAATAAGGAGAGAGGCAGAAACGTGCAGGTAGAGCAACCATGTTGAATATCTGGAGATGGCACTAAAAAGGAGCAGGTGGTCACAGTTAGCTCAGACTTTTGAGTTAAATACAGTCGAATATGAAACATCTTTAGAGGTTGACTAGAAAGTGCTTTTAGTCCCGAGATTGACAGGGAGATGATTCACAGAGGAGAAGTAGCCCCTAAGAGCGATAGGTGCTATGTGTGAAGTTTTGAAGCTCTGGGCCTTTAATGAAAGGTTATTTTGCTTTGGAGACCTCTCATATCACCAGATAATTTGAGCGGGTTAAAACTGTAGGGTGGATAGTGGAGTGGGCTGCTTTGTAGGCTAGGCACCCAATTCTTTTTTTTCTTTATGTTAGAATAATTTTTTTGAATTTTTCAAAAAGTGACAGAAATGGACAATACAGAAAAATATATTAAATAGCATTAAATTACGATTAATTAACTAAGATAAATTATGACCTAACTATCATAGAGTCATAAAATACAACAAGAGAATAATCTATCAGAGGGAAAATAAAATCAAGGAATGGAGGAGGGAAGGGAAGGGAGGAAGGGGAGAAGAAAGAATATATCATATTACATGAATTGTAGAGTTACTATTAACATAACAAAATTGGTCAGAAGCAATTTATGAATAAAAACAAATTACAGTCAAAAACAATATTCATAACAGTAAATATGAATCAATAGGAGACCAAAAAGATTGATAAGACAGTGAATTATGATTAACTCCTTGTAGAGACAATTGAGGACCTCTTCTTGTAAAGATGATCCATGACCACTGGAAAGGGGCGACCATTCGGTCCCCCCGAACGTATGGCGGAGTACCACGATCCCCCCGGGAAGCCATCTTGGGCGGGAGGCGAGTCTCGGCTGGTATGCCCGAAGCGGCGTAGCCGGGGCGCGCTTTTTCCCGCCCTGGAGTGGGCTGGCCTAGACACTGACGCGGCCGGCCACGCCCTTTGGGGCAGGCAGGGGCGGGTTTACGCCCGCCCTGAAGACGGATAAAAGGAGCAACAAGCCAAGAAAGCATCCTCTTGTTCCTGTGCTCTGAAGCTGCACCTCCTCGCTGCACGTGAGCTCGAGACGGAACGAAGAGCCAATTTTGACCCACCCACCAGCCCCTGAGGACAGCATGTGGTTTTGGAATAGAGTTTGATGTGTTAACATTAATTTTGCAGGTTATGATAACTATCGTGATAAATTTTGAATATGCAATAAAGAATGGTCCAATTGTAATATGTTTTGCAAATAAAGTAGTTATGCACTAGTGTTGATCAGTAATCATGCCTCTTAATAAATGGTAATTGTTACTGTCTCTTAGTAATTTAGTCATTTAGTAATTTAGTTAGAATTGTCGTATTTATTTTGGTCGGGCGGTAAGGTCATGATCGGTGAGCAGTAATTGGAAGATCCCTAGGGGTGGGCGTCACCCATTACGGATGGGAGCGCTCGAGGGAAGTGGCCATTGGCCCCTCAACGGGGAGGCGGTCCCTTCTAAGGATGGGCCGCCGAAAGGAAAGGAAAGGCGGTCAAGGCCCCTTCCTGGATAGGAGGGGTTACAGCCCCCTCCTGGGGAATTTCCCGGGGCCGGGACATCTGCGACGGCAGATGTGGTAAGTTGTGTGGGGTTTGGGAGGGGGTCTACGCTACCTTCTAGATACCTCACACGAGTCCTCGGACGACCTTTAAATGGCGTCGAGTTTATTGGGGCCCCCGTCAAGTCAAGGGAAATTGGTAAATGCACTTGAGGTACGCCTCTGTGCGGTCGCCCCTCACAAGTGAGGGGGATATGTCTGGTTTAGGGATCTTGACACCGGTTACGACCTTGCCGTTGGCCCTTAAACGTTAGGATGTACAATTTCAAGTTAAACGTTTTGTAGGATGTTAGTTCGGCTAGGAGAACCTTTGTATTAGAGAATATGTTAAGGTTAGCCAAACATCGCAATGTGGAAATGAAATTGTACATTAATATGAAACTGTTATTTTAATGTTTTAATTTTTGTTTCATATTTTAATAAATACGGCCGGGAGGGTCACTCCCTCCCGTCTTCCAAAAGTTCAGAACCGTTTCCGGTTTCCCATTCTTGGGGAATGTGTTGAGAGGGGGTGGCGGGTATCTCAGCCATACAAGCATGAACAGAAAGAGAAGTAGCGTCCTTCCAACAAAAAGTGATTGATTTTAACGCAGCTGAAATCAAGAAATTAAAAATCTTTGCCTCAACGTCATTAAGAGGGTGCGTATAAACAACTGATTTGCAAATTAATAATTTCTAAGAAAGAATATCTTGAATAGGTAGAATTTTTAATATAATGTCCCAAACTTCACACCAGAATTTCAACATTTATAGGGCAATCAAATAACATGTGACGTAATGATCCAGGACTTAAATTACAGTGCCAACAAACGTCTGATGGGAGCAATTTAGCACGATACAGACGTAATGGTGACCATAATGAATTAAACAAAATGTATGCATTTGTTTGATAAAGAGATACTGGTAACCAACTAGAGATACTATTGATCCAAATACTCGACCAGGAATCATCAGATAGAGAAATTGAAAGTTCAGTATTCCAAAATGTTGAAATTGTAGCAATGTTGGTACCCATGGAAGTGGTGGATTTTTTATAAAAAATAGAAACAGCCTTAGAGGACGAAGAAACAACATTGAGATAAATCATCAAATCAGTTGTGATTGTAGATGGAATACCATTCGGAAAAGAATCTAAAATTGAGTTACATAGAAATTGATATTTTAACAAATCAGTATCTGGTAAGTTGAATTTCAATTGTAGCAGATCAAAGGGAATAAAGGCATCATCACAAAATACATCTTTAAGATAGAAAATGCCTTCTTTAATCCATGAGGTCCAGAAATTGACATTTCTATTTAATTTATTAAGGGCACTATGCCATAGGGATAAATGCACTGTAGAAAGTAAGGGTGAGGCAAAATTAGAATCTAAATCATTAAGTATTAATCTTGAGGATTTGATTATAGAAGAATGATGTACAACCTTAGAAGTATGAGACATTGTTAATAAGGAGGGCAATGGGAAAGGATCCACAAGTGATTTTTCTATATCAAACCAAATAGGGGGCTTAACAACAGGGGAGGTATTAAACCATAAGGAACTCTGTTTTAATATGAAAGCTTTATGATAAAGATAAAAATCAGGGAGGGCAAATCCTGCATGGCATTTAGGGATTTTCAATTTTTTGTAGTCAATACAAGGGGGCCTATTGTTCCAAAGAAATTGGGATAACAGTTTATCAATATCTTTATAAAATTTTAGCTGAAATTGAGTGGGGATCATAGCAAGGGAGTAAAAGATTTTCGGAGCAATATTCATTTTTATAGATTCCATTCTCCCCCACCAGGTGAGATGAAGGGAAGACCATCTAGAAGTTTTATTTTTTACATACTCATATATAAAATTACAATTTAATTTTAACATGGCAGGCAAGGATGATGAAAATAAAATACCAAGGTAATTCAGCTTGTTTTTTTGCCAAATAATATCTGTCGTAGGTAGCATATCGGAGGTACAAAGAACATTTAAAGGGAAAAATTCAGATTTATTAGCATTTAATTTATAACCTAAGACTACAAATTATTTGGCAATAATGTCTAATAAGGACGGAACAGAAGAAATTGGGTTACTAATAAACAATAAAACATCATCCGCATAAGCTAAAGTTTTAATAGTGACATCTTTAATTGTGATACCCTGAATGTCCTCACAACGACGTATGTAATTAAGAAAAGGTCAATTCCCATCAGGAATAAAAGAGGGTAAAGGGGACATCCCTGCCGTGTTCCTCTAAAAAGGGAAAATTGAGTAGAAATGTGGCCATTTATAAAAAATCGGGCAGTGGGAGCATAACATAAAGCCTAAATTATACGAATAAAAGCGGGACCAAAATTAACAATAAAGTTGTAAATAAAAACTGCCAATGAATTTTATTAAATACTTTTTCTGCATCTAAAGCAATAACTCCAGCAGGGACAAAAAGGGTAGGGCTCTGTTCAATACCATGTAGTAGTGTTCTTGTATTATTAGCAGAGTATCTATTTTTCATAAAACCAGATTGATCTGGATGAATAACAGAATGGACAGAAGCTAATCCAGAGGCAAGGATTTTAGCATATAGCTTACAGTCTTGGTTTATTAAGGAAATAGGACGGTAATTGGAGGCTAGTGTAGGATCTTTATCAGGCTTGGGGAGCACAATAATTAAAGCATCCGAAAAAGAGCCTGAAATAGTACCCGAGGAGCCAAAATGTGAAAAAAGTTGAAATAAATAAGGTAAAAGGTGAGGTTGAAATTCTTTATAGAATTCAGCAGGAAGACCATCAGGACCCGGAGATTTATTCTTTGGGAGTGATTTGATGGCATTCAGGATCTCATCAATAGTGATTGGCAAATCTAATCCGAGTCTATCGGATGGAGAAATTTGGGGTAAATCACAAGTCTTTAAAAAAGCATCAATTACGGAATTAGCACAAGGATCTGGTTTGTTATATATGTCGGAATAAAAATGTAAATATTCTTGGACAATATCATTTTGGGACACTGCAACCTTACCTTGAGGACCATGAATGGAGGTTATTTGCGTTTTATCCTTTTTAATGCGCAAGTAGTTTGCAAGGAGTTTCCCAGACCTATTGGAGTTAAAACGGAATCTAGCGTTTGACTTAGCAAGTTGAACCCCGCCCTTTTACTGAGGATAGCATTAAATTCATGTCGAAGTTTTTGGAGTTTAATTTTGTATTGAGGATCACTGGATGTAATAAATCATCGCTCAAATTTCGCTATTTGTTTCGCTAGGAGTTTAATATTAGAGTTGAATTGTTTGTTCTCATGAGCCATAATAGAAATTGTAGTACCTCTAATTTAAGCTTTAAAAGCGTCCCATCTATTGACTATAGAAGTAGAATTTTCTGGATTAAACAAAAAGTAATCTTGAATAGCCTGTAATAATTTAGGTTTATGAGTTTCATTGAGGACAATACCAGCATTCTTACGCCATCTAGTTTGTTTAGTGAAAGTGGATGATACATTCAAAACAAAATATATTAAAGAGTGGTCTGATATATCAATGGTGCCAATGACTGGGCTAGTTGCAAATTGAATAAGAGATGGGGAAAGCAAAAATTAATCAATCCTTGAATGAGAATTATGAGGGTTGGAAAAAAAGGAAAAACATTTTTCAGTGGGAAAGTGTAATCTCCAAATGTCAGCTAATTTGGTGGTATGAAGAAAAGCTTTAAAAGCATGAAAAACCTTGGGAGGACGGAATCTAGTAGTAGATAACATATCTAACAATGGGTCAGCAATAACATTAAAATCCCCCCCAACAATCAATGGAACTTTACCCAACTTTAAAACTTCAGTGGTGATAGTAGACCATAAAGCGGGATCATCCGCCGTAGGACCATAAATATTAAGCAAAAAGAAAGTAGAGTCATGAATTTTAATTTTGACTATAATATATCTACCTTCAGAATCTGAAATTTTACTTAGAATCTGACAGTGCAATCTTTTCGCAAAGAAAATAGCGACCCCATTTTTCTTTCCCTTAGCAGGAGAAGAAACAATAGTATCAACCCACTTTTTATTCATATACTGTAGAATCTTATCCTCAACATGCGTTTCCTGAACAAAACAAATATCAGCTTTGCAACTACCCAGGTAATCCAACATTTTTGTGCGTTTAATTGGGTGTCTCAAACCTTTCACGTTAAGAGAAACAATTTTATTATGGTGAATATTAGCCATTAGAAAGAAGAAGAAAGGAGAAAAAGGAATCGAAACAAGAAGAGATAAGAAAAAGCATAGTAGAGATATAGATGAAAACAACAACCCTATATGGTAGAAGGAAATAGAAGGAAAAGAAAAGAAGGAGAAAGGAACAAACAAGAAACATAAATATAAACATAGAAACGCACACCCGTTCCACAAGCATGATCAGAACCATTGAGGCCCATGAATATAAGAAGAACGTGCATATGTGTGTCAAATAATCTCAGATTAGAAAGAGTCAAGTGTTAGGATCATGAGTGTCCATGGATGGTGGAGCTTGCTGTGCAAGAAAATGCCTCAGTTCTTCAGGACGTTGAAATGATTTGGAAACGTTGTCTTTCCAAATGCACATCGTGGAAGGATCAAACAGTCCATATTTGAAGCCAAGACTTCTGAGCTGTGGACGACATGCAGAGAATTCCTTGCATATAGCAACAGTCTCTTTTGCAAAGTCTTGATGAATACATTTTTTTTTACCATTCACCATTAGTGAGGGGATTTCTCTCACAGCTTTCCTCATTAAGATAAGATGGTGATGACGCAGAACTTTGAAAATCATTTCCCTGGGTTTAGTATGTCGAGGGTTACGGTGTGAAGGGATTCTATGAGCTTTATCCACTTCAAATTTGTCAGGAAACTTGATATTTAAAAGACCAGGAAGCAGAGATTCCAGATATAGACGACAATTAGAACCCTCAACTTCTTCAGGCAAATTGAAAATGCGAAGGTTATACTGTCTATTTCGATTTTCCAAATCCAGAAGCTGAGCATGCATAGGAAGAATTTTAGCCACTGAATGTGTGAAAGCGTCCATTTTATTTTTATTATCCTGAATTTTGATGGAGTTATCAGAAATTTTCATTGCTAGAGAGGCCATATCTTTATGTATTTAGCTATGCAGCACATTAGCCTGGGTGCTGAAACATCTATTGTTCTTTAACATGGAGGGAAAGTAAGCACCAAAATGTGTGACACGTCAGGTATGGGAACACATGGAGAGAAATATTGCCTTTCAGCTGGAAAATTGTGTAGTCCAAAGCTCTATTTTTAATATAAAATTGTTTTCTATGGGTGCTCTTGGAAGACAATTTCTATGGACTGGAATCTAGGGAATGCTAAAGTGATTCTGGTATTTTACTGACCTCTGCTGGTCGTTTTCTATCAAGACAGTTAAATAGAGGCAGTTGAACAGAAAAAAAGTCCCTAAGCGAAAGCAGACAAGTCCTAGGGCTGATCTCCAGAGCCCACAAAGTACATACACATATAAGTGTATACTAAAGTATAAACTAAAGTATATATACTAAAGTAAATACTAAAGTATATACACTAGGTATCGAATGCTCGACCTAAAAACCTAAGTATTTAGGTACTCTGGGGGAAACAGTGGGTCCTAGAGAGGGACTAGTGAGTTCAGGTCACTTTAGATGGCAACAAGATAGAGTGAGAACGTGTAGGGAATAGGAGCTCAAAACACATGTAAGGTTCACGACAAAACAGCCGTCAAGAGGACACCAGGGTTTGACCAGAAGGAAAAGTGAGAGGAAGCTTATGGGGAAAGTGATATGGAACTTGGGGTAATTATTGGCCTATTTCACTATGTAAATTCTATTTTAGTAGGCCATCTCCAGAGTAATGAGCTATGGGATCTGGCTCAGTTGAGCTTTCGCCCTATGAAGGTAACAGAGACCTGCTGGCATATGTTCTGAATGATCTGAGTATCTGAGAATGGCAATCGGCAAAAGTAACTTTGTTGCCCCGCATTATTAGACTTGTCAGCTTCATTCGCTACAGTCTCCCATGATTGACTGGTTTCTTAGACTATCTGATAGCTGTATAAAGGGTAAAGCTTTAAAAAAGTGTGTGTCTTATTTGAAGGACAGGACTCAGATACCCCAATACCAGTCAGAACTCAAAGCTATAGTACAGTGGGTACCCCAGGGGTCAGCACTGAGCAGCACCCTATTTAATGTCTTTCTGAGGCCGTTGGCTCAGTTGCTTTACCATGAGTGGAGTAGTCTTCATGAGTTCTGTCAGTGACACCCAGCATATAATATCGGTTGACCTAAAAATACCCACACCGTAGGATAGTTTCTATCCATGTATGCAGGAGGTTACTAGTTGGCTGACATCAAATTTTCTAATTTTCTCAAAGTTAACAAAGATAAGACAGAGGTGATCTTTTGTGTGCCAAATAAGATCTCATGACCACTACCGGTGGATTTTTTGCCAACTCAGACTATTTTCCACAGGTGGCCTCTTCGGTGGTCAGAATACTTGGAGACTATTTTTTGACAGTGATATATTGGTGACCTCTCTAGTTAATCAGCAGAAGCTGGCTTTATGATACAAAGTAAATACATACTGACTCTCTCGGGATGGAGGTAGAGCTTTCCCTGTTCAAGCTGTCTACCTGTGGAACAAACTACTAATTTCTTTGTGAAAGTTGCCAAATCTTGGTCAGTTTAGGAAATCTCTTAAAACATGGCTGCTTACAAGATAATGCCTTGTGATATTGTCTCCCAAATTGTCTTGTGATATTGTCTTGTGAATTGACTATAACAGTCTGTCTAGTGCCAGGATGCATTTAAATTGATTGTGCGATTTATAAATAACATTATTATTAATAATAATTATAATAATAGAACAAATAGTAGGAAGGAAGTAGCAAAAGCAAGCAGCAATCCGAATAGGAATGAGGGTGCAGCTGAAAGTCAACTTAAATGGAGTGGCACTGGGTCAATAGGAAGAAGGAGGATAATAAAGTATGAAAGGTATCTGGGGCCTGGAGGATTCCAGTGGGTTATAATCCAGTGGGTTATAAGCAGAGGATGAGTGGGAAACTAAGAGAGAGTAACAAGGAATAAGGAGAGAGGCAGAAACGTGCAGGTAGAGCAACCATGTTGAATATCTGGAGATGGCACTAAAAAGGAGCAGGTGGTCACAGTTAGCTCAGACTTTTGAGTTAAATACAGTCGAATATGAAACATCTTTAGAGGTTGACTAGAAAGTGCTTTTAGTCCCGAGATTGACAGGGAGATGATTCACAGAGGAGAAGTAGCCCCTAAGAGCGATAGGTGCTATGTGTGAAGTTTTGAAGCTCTGGGCCTTTAATGAAAGGTTATTTTGCTTTGGAGACCTCTCATATCACCAGATAATTTGAGCGGGTTAAAACTGTAGGGTGGATAGTGGAGTGGGCTGCTTTGTAGGCTAGGCACCCAATTCTTTTTTTTCTTTATGTTAGAATAATTTTTTTGAATTTTTCAAAAAGTGACAGAAATGGACAATACAGAAAAATATATTAAATAGCATTAAATTACGATTAATTAACTAAGATAAATTACGACCTAACTATCATAGAGTCATAAAATACAACAAGAGAATAATCTATCAGAGGGAAAATAAAATCAAGGAATGGAGGAGGGAAGGGAAGGGAGGAAGGGGAGAAGAAAGAATATATCATATTACATGAATTGTAGAGTTACTATTAACATAACAAAATTGGTCAGAAGCAATTTATGAATAAAAACAAATTACAGTCAAAAACAATATTCATAACAGTAAATATGAATCAATAGGAGACCAAAAAGATTGATAAGACAGTGAATTATGATTAACTCCTTGTAGAGACAATTGAGGACCTCTTCTTGTAAAGATGATCCATGACCACTGGAAAGGGGCGACCATTCGGTCCCCCCGAACGTATGGCGGAGTACCACGATCCCCCCGGGAAGCCATCTTGGGCGGGAGGCGAGTCTCGGCTGGTATGCCCGAAGCGGCGTAGCCGGGGCGCGCTTTTTCCCGCCCTGGAGTGGGCTGGCCTAGACACTGACGCGGCCGGCCACGCCCTTTGGGGCAGGCAGGGGCGGGTTTACGCCCGCCCTGAAGACGGATAAAAGGAGCAACAAGCCAAGAAAGCATCCTCTTGTTCCTGTGCTCTGAAGCTGCACCTCCTCGCTGCACGTGAGCTCGAGACGGAACGAAGAGCCAATTTTGACCCACCCACCAGCCCCTGAGGACAGCATGTGGTTTTGGAATAGAGTTTGATGTGTTAACATTAATTTTGCAGGTTATGATAACTATCGTGATAAATTTTGAATATGCAATAAAGAATGGTCCAATTGTAATATGTTTTGCAAATAAAGTAGTTATGCACTAGTGTTGATCAGTAATCATGCCTCTTAATAAATGGTAATTGTTACTGTCTCTTAGTAATTTAGTCATTTAGTAATTTAGTTAGAATTGTCGTATTTATTTTGGTCGGGCGGTAAGGTCATGATCGGTGAGCAGTAATTGGAAGATCCCTAGGGGTGGGCGTCACCCATTACGGATGGGAGCGCTCGAGGGAAGTGGCCATTGGCCCCTCAACGGGGAGGCGGTCCCTTCTAAGGATGGGCCGCCGAAAGGAAAGGAAAGGCGGTCAAGGCCCCTTCCTGGATAGGAGGGGTTACAGCCCCCTCCTGGGGAATTTCCCGGGGCCGGGACATCTGCGACGGCAGATGTGGTAAGTTGTGTGGGGTTTGGGAGGGGGTCTACGCTACCTTCTAGATACCTCACACGAGTCCTCGGACGACCTTTAAATGGCGTCGAGTTTATTGGGGCCCCCGTCAAGTCAAGGGAAATTGGTAAATGCACTTGAGGTACGCCTCTGTGCGGTCGCCCCTCACAAGTGAGGGGGATATGTCTGGTTTAGGGATCTTGACACCGGTTACGACCTTGCCGTTGGCCCTTAAACGTTAGGATGTACAATTTCAAGTTAAACGTTTTGTAGGATGTTAGTTCGGCTAGGAGAACCTTTGTATTAGAGAATATGTTAAGGTTAGCCAAACATCGCAATGTGGAAATGAAATTGTACATTAATATGAAACTGTTATTTTAATGTTTTAATTTTTGTTTCATATTTTAATAAATACGGCCGGGAGGGTCACTCCCTCCCGTCTTCCAAAAGTTCAGAACCGTTTCCGGTTTCCCATTCTTGGGGAATGTGTTGAGAGGGGGTGGCGGGTATCTCAGCCATACAAGCATGAACAGAAAGAGAAGTAGCGTCCTTCCAACAAAAAGTGATTGATTTTAACGCAGCTGAAATCAAGAAATTAAAAATCTTTGCCTCAACGTCATTAAGAGGGTGCGTATAAACAACTGATTTGCAAATTAATAATTTCTAAGAAAGAATATCTTGAATAGGTAGAATTTTTAATATAATGTCCCAAACTTCACACCAGAATTTCAACATTTATAGGGCAATCAAATAACATGTGACGTAATGATCCAGGACTTAAATTACAGTGCCAACAAACGTCTGATGGGAGCAATTTAGCACGATACAGACGTAATGGTGACCATAATGAATTAAACAAAATGTATGCATTTGTTTGATAAAGAGATACTGGTAACCAACTAGAGATACTATTGATCCAAATACTCGACCAGGAATCATCAGATAGAGAAATTGAAAGTTCAGTATTCCAAAATGTTGAAATTGTAGCAATGTTGGTACCCATGGAAGTGGTGGATTTTTTATAAAAAATAGAAACAGCCTTAGAGGACGAAGAAACAACATTGAGATAAATCATCAAATCAGTTGTGATTGTAGATGGAATACCATTCGGAAAAGAATCTAAAATTGAGTTACATAGAAATTGATATTTTAACAAATCAGTATCTGGTAAGTTGAATTTCAATTGTAGCAGATCAAAGGGAATAAAGGCATCATCACAAAATACATCTTTAAGATAGAAAATGCCTTCTTTAATCCATGAGGTCCAGAAATTGACATTTCTATTTAATTTATTAAGGGCACTATGCCATAGGGATAAATGCACTGTAGAAAGTAAGGGTGAGGCAAAATTAGAATCTAAATCATTAAGTATTAATCTTGAGGATTTGATTATAGAAGAATGATGTACAACCTTAGAAGTATGAGACATTGTTAATAAGGAGGGCAATGGGAAAGGATCCACAAGTGATTTTTCTATATCAAACCAAATAGGGGGCTTAACAACAGGGGAGGTATTAAACCATAAGGAACTCTGTTTTAATATGAAAGCTTTATGATAAAGATAAAAATCAGGGAGGGCAAATCCTGCATGGCATTTAGGGATTTTCAATTTTTTGTAGTCAATACAAGGGGGCCTATTGTTCCAAAGAAATTGGGATAACAGTTTATCAATATCTTTATAAAATTTTAGCTGAAATTGAGTGGGGATCATAGCAAGGGAGTAAAAGATTTTCGGAGCAATATTCATTTTTATAGATTCCATTCTCCCCCACCAGGTGAGATGAAGGGAAGACCATCTAGAAGTTTTATTTTTTACATACTCAGATATAAAATTACATTTTAATTTTAACATGGCAGGCAAGGATGATGAAAATAAAATACCAAGGTAATTCAGCTTGTTTTTTTGCCAAATAATATCTGTCGTAGGTAGCATATCGGAGGTACAAAGAACATTTAAAGGGAAAAATTCAGATTTATTAGCATTTAATTTATAACCTAAGACTACAAATTATTTGGCAATAATGTCTAATAAGGACGGAACAGAAGAAATTGGGTTACTAATAAACAATAAAACATCATCCGCATAAGCTAAAGTTTTAATAGTGACATCTTTAATTGTGATACCCTGAATGTCCTCACAACGACGTATGTAATTAAGAAAAGGTCAATTCCCATCAGGAAAAAAAGAGGGTAAAGGGGACATCCCTGCCGTGTTCCTCTAAAAAGGGAAAATTGAGTAGAAATGTGGCCATTTATAAAAAATCGGGCAGTGGGAGCATAACATAAAGCCTAAATTATACGAATAAAAGCGGGACCAAAATTAACAATAAAGTTGTAAATAAAAACTGCCAATGAATTTTATTAAATACTTTTTCTGCATCTAAAGCAATAACTCCAGCAGGGACAAAAAGGGTAGGGCTCTGTTCAATACCATGTAGTAGTGTTCTTGTATTATTAGCAGAGTATCTATTTTTCATAAAACCAGATTGATCTGGATGAATAACAGAATGGACAGAAGCTAATCCAGAGGCAAGGATTTTAGCATATAGCTTACAGTCTTGGTTTATTAAGGAAATAGGACGGTAATTGGAGGCTAGTGTAGGATCTTTATCAGGCTTGGGGAGCACAATAATTAAAGCATCCGAAAAAGAGCCTGAAATAGTACCCGAGGAGCCAAAATGTGAAAAAAGTTGAAATAAATAAGGTAAAAGGTGAGGTTGAAATTCTTTATAGAATTCAGCAGGAAGACCATCAGGACCCGGAGATTTATTCTTTGGGAGTGATTTGATGGCATTCAGGATCTCATCAATAGTGATTGGCAAATCTAATCCGAGTCTATCGGATGGAGAAATTTGGGGTAAATCACAAGTCTTTAAAAAAGCATCAATTACGGAATTAGCACAAGGATCTGGTTTGTTATATATGTCGGAATAAAAATGTAAATATTCTTGGACAATATCATTTTGGGACACTGCAACCTTACCTTGAGGACCATGAATGGAGGTTATTTGCGTTTTATCCTTTTTAATGCGCAAGTAGTTTGCAAGGAGTTTCCCAGACCTATTGGAGTTAAAACGGAATCTAGCGTTTGACTTAGCAAGTTGAACCCCGCCCTTTTACTGAGGATAGCATTAAATTCATGTCGAAGTTTTTGGAGTTTAATTTTGTATTGAGGATCACTGGATGTAATAAATCATCGCTCAAATTTCGCTATTTGTTTCGCTAGGAGTTTAATATTAGAGTTGAATTGTTTGTTCTCATGAGCCATAATAGAAATTGTAGTACCTCTAATTTAAGCTTTAAAAGCGTCCCATCTATTGACTATAGAAGTAGAATTTTCTGGATTAAACAAAAAGTAATCTTGAATAGCCTGTAATAATTTAGGTTTATGAGTTTCATTGAGGACAATACCAGCATTCTTACGCCATCTAGTTTGTTTAGTGAAAGTGGATGATACATTCAAAACAAAATATATTAAAGAGTGGTCTGATATATCAATGGTGCCAATGACTGGGCTAGTTGCAAATTGAATAAGAGATGGGGAAAGCAAAAATTAATCAATCCTTGAATGAGAATTATGAGGGTTGGAAAAAAAGGAAAAACATTTTTCAGTGGGAAAGTGTAATCTCCAAATGTCAGCTAATTTGGTGGTATGAAGAAAAGCTTTAAAAGCATGAAAAACCTTGGGAGGACGGAATCTAGTAGTAGATAACATATCTAACAATGGGTCAGCAATAACATTAAAATCCCCCCCAACAATCAATGGAACTTTACCCAACTTTAAAACTTCAGTGGTGATAGTAGACCATAAAGCGGGATCATCCGCCGTAGGACCATAAATATTAAGCAAAAAGAAAGTAGAGTCATGAATTTTAATTTTGACTATAATATATCTACCTTCAGAATCTGAAATTTTACTTAGAATCTGACAGTGCAATCTTTTCGCAAAGAAAATAGCGACCCCATTTTTCTTTCCCTTAGCAGGAGAAGAAACAATAGTATCAACCCACTTTTTATTCATATACTGTAGAATCTTATCCTCAACATGCGTTTCCTGAACAAAACAAATATCAGCTTTGCAACTACCCAGGTAATCCAACATTTTTGTGCGTTTAATTGGGTGTCTCAAACCTTTCACCTTAAGAGAAACAATTTTATTATGGTGAATATTAGCCATTAGAAAGAAGAAGAAAGGAGAAAAAGGAATCGAAACAAGAAGAGATAAGAAAAAGCATAGTAGAGATATAGATGAAAACAACAACCCTATATGGTAGAAGGAAATAGAAGGAAAAGAAAAGAAGGAGAAAGGAACAAACAAGAAACATAAATATAAACATAGAAACGCACACCCGTTCCACAAGCATGATCAGAACCATTGAGGCCCATGAATATAAGAAGAACGTGCATATGTGTGTCAAATAATCTCAGATTAGAAAGAGTCAAGTGTTAGGATCATGAGTGTCCATGGATGGTGGAGCTTGCTGTGCAAGAAAATGCCTCAGTTCTTCAGGACGTTGAAATGATTTGGAAACGTTGTCTTTCCAAATGCACATCGTGGAAGGATCAAACAGTCCATATTTGAAGCCAAGACTTCTGAGCTGTGGACGACATGCAGAGAATTCCTTGCATATAGCAACAGTCTCTTTTGCAAAGTCTTGATGAATACATTTTTTTTTACCATTCACCATTAGTGAGGGGATTTCTCTCACAGCTTTCCTCATTAAGATAAGATGGTGATGACGCAGAACTTTGAAAATCATTTCCCTGGGTTTAGTATGTCGAGGGTTACGGTGTGAAGGGATTCTATGAGCTTTATCCACTTCAAATTTGTCAGGAAACTTGATATTTAAAAGACCAGGAAGCAGAGATTCCAGATATAGACGACAATTAGAACCCTCAACTTCTTCAGGCAAATTGAAAATGCGAAGGTTATACTGTCTATTTCGATTTTCCAAATCCAGAAGCTGAGCATGCATAGGAAGAATTTTAGCCACTGAATGTGTGAAAGCGTCCATTTTATTTTTATTATCCTGAATTTTGATGGAGTTATCAGAAATTTTCATTGCTAGAGAGGCCATATCTTTATGTATTTAGCTATGCAGCACATTAGCCTGGGTGCTGAAACATCTATTGTTCTTTAACATGGAGGGAAAGTAAGCACCAAAATGTGTGACACGTCAGGTATGGGAACACATGGAGAGAAATATTGCCTTTCAGCTGGAAAATTGTGTAGTCCAAAGCTCTATTTTTAATATAAAATGATTTTCTATGGGTGCTCTTGGAAGACAATTTCTATGGACTGGAATCTAGGGAATGCTAAAGTGATTCTGGTATTTTACTGACCTCTGCTGGTCGTTTTCTATCAAGACAGTTAAATAGAGGCAGTTGAACAGAAAAAAAGTCCCTAAGCGAAAGCAGACAAGTCCTAGGGCTGATCTCCAGAGCCCACAAAGTACATACACATATAAGTGTATACTAAAGTATAAACTAAAGTATATATACTAAAGTAAATACTAAAGTATATACACTAGGTATCGAATGCTCGACCTAAAAACCTAAGTATTTAGGTACTCTGGGGGAAACAGTGGGTCCTAGAGAGGGACTAGTGAGTTCAGGTCACTTTAGATGGCAACAAGATAGAGTGAGAACGTGTAGGGAATAGGAGCTCAAAACACATGTAAGGTTCACGACAAAACAGCCGTCAAGAGGACACCAGGGTTTGACCAGAAGGAAAAGTGAGAGGAAGCTTATGGGGAAAGTGATATGGAACTTGGGGTAATTATTGGCCTATTTCACTATGTAAATTCTATTTTAGTAGGCCATCTCCAGAGTAATGAGCTATGGGATCTGGCTCAGTTGAGCTTTCGCCCTATGAAGGTAACAGAGACCTGCTGGCATATGTTCTGAATGATCTGAGTATCTGAGAATGGCAATCGGCAAAAGTAACTTTGTTGCCCCGCATTATTAGACTTGTCAGCTTCATTCGCTACAGTCTCCCATGATTGACTGGTTTCTTAGACTATCTGATAGCTGTATAAAGGGTAAAGCTTTAAAAAAGTGTGTGTCTTATTTGAAGGACAGGACTCAGATACCCCAATACCAGTCAGAACTCAAAGCTATAGTACAGTGGGTACCCCAGGGGTCAGCACTGAGCAGCACCCTATTTAATGTCTTTCTGAGGCCGTTGGCTCAGTTGCTTTACCATGAGTGGAGTAGTCTTCATGAGTTCTGTCAGTGACACCCAGCATATAATATCGGTTGACCTAAAAATACCCACACCGTAGGATAGTTTCTATCCATGTATGCAGGAGGTTACTAGTTGGCTGACATCAAATTTTCTAATTTTCTCAAAGTTAACAAAGATAAGACAGAGGTGATCTTTTGTGTGCCAAATAAGATCTCATGACCACTACCGGTGGATTTTTTGCCAACTCAGACTATTTTCCACAGGTGGCCTCTTCGGTGGTCAGAATACTTGGAGACTATTTTTTGACAGAGATATAGTGGTGACCTCTCTAGTTAATCAGCAGAAGCTGGCTTTATGATACAAAGTAAATACATACTGACTCTCTCGGGATGGAGGTAGAGCTTTCCCTGTTCAAGCTGTCTACCTGTGGAACAAACTACTAATTTCTTTGTGAAAGTTGCCAAATCTTGGTCAGTTTAGGAAATCTCTTAAAACATGGCTGCTTACAAGATAATGCCTTGTGATATTGTCTCCCAAATTGTCTTGTGATATTGTCTTGTGAATTGACTATAACAGTCTGTCTAGTGCCAGGATGCTTTTACATTGATTGTGCGATTTATAAATAACATTATTAATAATAATAATTATAATAATAGAACAAATAGTAGGAAGGAAGTAGCAAAAGCAAGCAGCAATCCGAATAGGAATGAGGGTGCAGCTGAAAGTCAACTTAAATGGAGTGGCACTGGGTCAATAGGAAGAAGGAGGATAATAAAGTATGAAAGGTATCTGGGGCCTGGAGGATTCCAGTGGGTTATAATCCAGTGGGTTATAAGCAGAGGATGAGTGGGAAACTAAGAGAGAGTAACAAGGAATAAGGAGAGAGGCAGAAACGTGCAGGTAGAGCAACCATGTTGAATATCTGGAGATGGCACTAAAAAGGAGCAGGTGGTCACAGTTAGCTCAGACTTTTGAGTTAAATACAGTCGAATATGAAACATCTTTAGAGGTTGACTAGAAAATGCTTTTAGTCCCGAGATTGACAGGGTGATGATTCACAGAGGAGAAGTAGCCCCTAAGAGCGATAGGTGCTATGTGTGAAGTTTTGAAGCTCTGGGCCTTTAATGAAAGGTTATTTTGCTTTGCAGACCTCTCATATCACCAGATAATTTGAGCGGGTTAAAACTGTAGGGTGGATAGTGGAGTAGGCTGCTTTGTAGGCTAGGCACCCAATTCTTTTTTTTCTTTATGTTAGAATAATTTTTTTGAATTTTTCAAAAAGTGACAGAAATGGACAATACAGAAAAATATATTAAATAGCATTAAATTACGATTCATTAACTAAGATAAATTACGACCTAACTATCATAGAGTCATAAAATACAACAAGAGAATAATCTATCAGAGGGAAAATAAAATCAAGGAATGGAGGAGGGAAGGGAAGAGAGGAAGGGGAGAAGAAAGAATATATCATATTACATGAATTGTAGAGTTACTATTAACATAACAAAATTGGTCAGAAGCAATTTATGAATAAAAACAAATTACAGTCAAAAACAATATTCATAACAGTAAATATGAATCAATAGGAGACCAAAAAGATTGATAAGACAGTGAATTATGATTAACTCCTTGTAGAGACAATTGAGGACCTCTTCTTGTAAAGATGATCCATGACCACCAAGCATGAACAGAAAGAGAAGTAGCGTCCTTCCAACAAAAAGTGATTGATTTTAACGCAGCTGAAATCAAGAAATTAAAAAACATTGCCTCAACATCATTAAGAGGGTGCGTATGAACAACTGATTTGCAAAATAATAATTTCTAAGAAAGAATATCTTGAATAGGTAGAATTTTTAATATAATGTCCCAAACTTCACACCAGAATTTCAAAATTTATAGGGCAATCAAATAACATGTGACGTAATGATCCAGGACTTAAATTACAGTGCCAACAAACGTCTGATGGGAGCAATTTAGCACGATACAGACGTAATGGTGACCATAATGAATTAAACAAAATGTATGCATTTGTTTGATAAAGAGATACTGGTAACCAACTAGAGATAGTATTGATCCAAATACTCGACCAGGAATCATCAGATAGAGAAATTGAAAGTTCAGTATTCCAAAATGTTGAAATTGTAGCAATGTTGGTACCCATGGAAGTGGTGAATTTTTTATAAAAAATAGAAAGAGCCTTAGAGGACGAAGAAACAACATTGAGATAAATCATCAAATCAGTTGTGATTGTAGATGGAATACCATTCGGAAAAGAATCTAAAATTGAGTTACATAGAAATTGATATTTTAACAAATCAGTATCTGGTAAGTTGAATTTCAATTGTAGCAGATCAAAGGGAATAAAGGCATCATCACAAAATACATCTTTAAGATAGAAAATGCCTTCTTTAATCCATGAGGTCCAGAAATTGACATTTCTATTTAATTTATTAAGGGCACTATGCCATAGGGATAAATGCACTGTAGAAAGTAAGGGTGAGGCAAAATTAGAATCTAAATCATTAAGTATTAATCTTGAGGATTTGATTATAGAAGAATGATGTACAACCTTAGAAGTATGAGACATTGTTAATAAGGAGGGCAATGGGAAAGGATCCACAAGTGATTTTTCTATATCAAACCAAATAGGGGGCTTAACAACAGGGGAGGTATTAAACCATAAGGAACTCTGTTTTAATATGAAAGCTTTATGATAAAGATAAAAATCAGGGAGGGCAAATCCTGCATGGCATTTAGGGATTTTCAATTTTTTGTAGTCAATACGAGGGGGCCTATTGTTCCAAAGAAATTGGGATAACAGTTTATCAATATCTTTATAAAATTTTAGCTGAAATTGAGTGGGGATCATAGCAAGGGAGTAAAAGATTTTCGGAGCAATATTCATTTTTATAGATTCCATTCTCCCCCACCAGGTGAGATGAAGGGAAGACCATCTAGAAGTTTTATTTTTTACATACTCAGATATAAAATTACAATTTAATTTTAACATGGCAGGCAAGGATGATGAAAATAAAATACCAAGGTAATTCAGCTTGTTTTTTTGCCAAATAATATCTGTCGTAGGTAGCATATCGGAGGTACAAAGAACATTTAAAGGGAAAAATTCAGATTTATTAGCATTTAATTTATAACCTAAGACTACAAATTATTTGGCAATAATGTCTAATAAGGACGGAACAGAAGAAATTGGGTTACTAATAAACAATAAAACATCATCCGCATAAGCTAAAGTTTTAATAGTGACATCTTTAATTGTGATACCCTGAATGTCCTCACAACGACGTATGTAATTAAGAAAAGGTCAATTCCCATCAGGAATAAAAGAGGGGAAAGGGGACATCCCTGCCGTGTTCCTCTAAAAAGGGAAAATTGAGTAGAAATGTGGCCATTTATAAAAAATCGGGCAGTGGGAGCATAACATAAAGCCTAAATTATACGAATAAAAGCGGGACCAAAATTAACAATAAAGTTGTAAATAAAAACTGCCAATGAATTTTATTAAATACTTTTTCTGCATCTAAAGCAATAACTCCAGCAGGGACAAAAAGGGTAGGGTTCTGTTCAATAACATGTAGTAGTGTTCTTGTATTATTAGCAGAGTATCTATTTTTCATAAAACCAGATTGATCTGGATGAATAACAGAATGGACAGAAGCTAATCCAGAGGCAAGGATTTTAGCATATAGCTTACAGTCTTGGTTTATTAAGGAAATAGGACGGTAATTGGAGGCTAGTGTAGGATCTTTATCAGGCTTGGGGAGCACAATAAATAAAGCATCCGAAAAAGGGCCTGAAATAGTACCCGAGGAGCCAAAATGTGAAAAAAGTTGAAATAAATAAGATAAAAGGTGAGGTTGAAATTCTTTATAGAATTCAGCAGGAAGACCATCAGGACCCGGAGATTTATTTTTTGGGAGTGATTTGATGGCATTCAGGTTCTCATCAATAGTGATTGGCAAATCTAATCCGAGTCTATCGGATGGAGAAATTTGGGGTAAATCACAAGTCTTTAAAAAAGCATCAATTACGGAATTAGCACAAGGATCTGGTTTGTTATATAAGTCGGAATAAAAATGTAAAAATTCTTGGACAATATCATTTTGGGACACTGCAACCTTACCTTGAGGACCATGAATGGAGGTTATTTGCGTTTTATCCTTTTTAATGCGCAAGTAGTTTGCAAGGAGTTTCCCAGACCTATTGGAGTTAAAACGGAATCTAGCGTTTGACTTAGCAAGTTGAACCCCGCCCTTTTACTGAGGATAGCATTAAATTCATGTCGAAGTTTTTGGAGTTTAATTTTGTATTGAGGATCACTGGATGTAATAAATCATCGCTCAAATTTCGCTATTTGTTTCGCTAGGAGTTTAATATTAGAGTTGAATTGTTTGTTCTCATGAGCCATAATAGAAATTGTAGTACCTCTAATTTAAGCTTTAAAAGCGTCCCATCTATTGACTATAGAAGTAGAATTTTCTGGATTAAACAAAAAGTAATCTTGAATAGCCTGTAATAATTTAGGTTTATGAGTTTCATTGAGGACAATACCAGCATTCTTACGCCATCTAGTTTGTTTAGTGAAAGTGGATGATACATTCAAAACAAAATATATTAAAGAGTGGTCTGATATATCAATGGTGCCAATGACTGGGCTAGTTGCAAATTGAATAAGAGATGGGGAAAGCAAAAATTAATCAATCCTTGAATGAGAATTATGAGGGTTAGAAAAAAAGGAAAAACATTTTTCAGTGGGAAAGTGTAATCTCCAAATGTCAGCTAATTTGTTGGTATGAAGAAAAGCTTTAAAAGCATGAAAAACCTTGGGAGGACGGAATCTAGTAGTAGATAACATATCTAACAATGGGTCAGCAATAACATTAAAATCCCCCCCAACAATCAATGGAACTTTACCCAACTTTAAAACTTCAGTGGTGATAGTAGACCAAAAAGCGGGATCATCCGCCGTAGGACCATAAATATTAAGCAAAAAGAAAGTAGAGTCATGAATTTTAATTTTGACTATAATATATCTACCATCAGAATCTGAAATTTTACTTAGAATCTGACAGTGCAATCTTTTCGCAAAGAAAATAGCGACCCCATTTTTCTTTCCCTTAGCAGGAGAAGAAACAATAGTATCAACCCACTTTTTATTCATATACTGTAGAATCTTATCCTCAACATGCATTTCCTGAACAAAACAAATATCAGCTTTGCAACTACCCAGGTAATCCAACATTTTTGTGCGTTTAATTGGGTGTCTCAAACCTTTCACGTTAAGAGAAACAATTTTATTATGGTGAATATTAGCCATTAGAAAGAAGAAGAAAGGAGAAAAAGGAATCGAAACAAGAAGAGATAAGAAAAAGCATAGTAGAGATATAGATGAAAACAACAACCCTATATGGTAGAAGGAAATAGAAGGAAAAGAAAAGAAGGAGAAAGGAACAAACAAGAAACATAAATATAAACATAGAAACGCACACCCGTTCCACAAGCATGATCAGAACCGTTGAGGCCCATGAATATAAGAAGAACGTGCATATGTGTGTCAAATAATCTCAGATTAGAAAGAGTCAAGTGTTAGGATCATGAGTGTCCATGGATGGTGGAGCTTGCTGTGCAAGAAAATGCCTCAGTTCTTCAGGACGTTGAAATGATTTGGAAACGTTGTCTTTCCAAATGCACATCGTGGAAGGATCAAACAGTCCATATTTGAAGCCAAGACTTCTGAGCTGTGGACGACATGCAGAGAATTCCTTGCATATAGCAACAGTCTCTTTTGCAAAGTCTTGATGAATACATTTTTTTTTACCATTCACCATTAGTGAGGGGATTTCTCTCACAGCTTTCCTCATTAAGATAAGATGGTGATGACGCAGAACTTTGAAAATCATTTCCCTGGGTTTAGTATGTCGAGGGTTACGGTGTGAAGGGATTCTATGAGCTTTATCCACTTCAAATTTGTCAGGAAACTTGATATTTAAAAGACCAGGAAGCAGAGATTCCAGATATAGACGACAATTAGAACCCTCAACTTCTTCAGGCAAATTGAAAATGCGAAGGTTATACTATCTATTTCGATTTTCCAAATCCAGAAGCTGAGCATGCATAGGAAGAATTTTAGCAACTAAAGGTGTGAAAGCGTCCATTTTATTTTTATTATCCTGAATTTTGATGGAGTTATCAGAAATTTTCATTGCTAGAGAGGCCATATCTTTACGCACATTTTTAACTTCTGAGGCAATAGCGTCAGTATTGAGACGTAAAGCTTGAATTTCTTCTAGAATTAAAGAAAGAGAAGGTTAAGAAGACTCCACAACTTTAGACTTAACAGGAGGAGGAGAGACCTGTTGCCTCCTTTTATTGTTGGCTGGAGTTTTTGTTTCCATTTTGAGGTAAAAAATAAATACATCGATAATTAATTGTAAATACCTCACAAATGAGAAAAATGATTCACAAATATGAAGAAAAAGAGTCAATAAGTGGAGAAAACACTGAAAAAGGCTTCAAAACTGCAAGTGCAGCATCTAAAATGAACTGTGGGCGTGGTTAGGCCCAAGCCAGGCCCTTTCCTGGAAAACACTCCTCCCCTAAGTCATACAGAGCAGGCAGTACCTCAGAGAGCAGCTGGGAGCAGGAACCAGGAGGCATGAAACAAGGCTTCCAAAGATTATTGACGCCCAAAAATCGCCACACAGGTGAGGAAACACATCAGCAATAAAGCGCCCCCCTTTGCGCTAAAACATTGACACGAAAATCGTCGTTAATAACAGAAACGGGTCGTTTTGTTCACGGAGCTCCAACAGCGGCGGCCATCTTGTTTGACGCGCTTGCGCGTCTCCTAGGCACCTAATTCTAAATGTAATTCTAGGCTCAATCTGACAGCTTTGCAACTCAATAAGGACTAGAGTGATATGATCAAAACGTTTAGTGTGGCCATATTTAATTGTTTTTTCTTTCAGAAATTGGATGGGTTGAGCCGGATCACCCATGTAGACGGTGTTCAATATTGCTAGATTATCATGAATACATTGTTGGTTTCTGTACATTTCTCTTATGAATTAGTAATAAATGGACAGGCATGGGGATATGGACAGTGCTTAACAGCTAAGAACATTAAAATGCGTCTGATGGAAAACTTGCTGATGATGGCCTTGAAGTAGGCTGCCTTTAGTGCAGTGATAACTGTCTGCACAAAATGCTGAGATTTCAGAGGGGGCGTCAGGTCTTCCTCTGCAGAATTCCGTTCAACCATTCTTCTTGTCGTCTGATGCTCAATTTGTTGTCATCAACTCCTTGTTTTAAAATGGAGCACACAGAGTGGTGCATGAGCATAGGAACGAATGGAACAAGAGACCACAGAAGGTAGGGCTGGAGTGAGAGAATTGGAGAAATGGATGAATGGAGAGATGGATAGGTGGATGGAGAGAAGGAGTGATAGAGGAAAGGGTAGGTGGAAAGACTGATGTGGGATAGGTGGTGGATGAGTGAGAGAAACATGAATGGCTCATGGATGGAGCAAGGTATGGATGAATGGGCGGATGGATGGATACAGCAATGGGTGGATTATGGGGAGACAAATGGTTAGATGGCTCAAGGTATGGATGAATGGGTGAATGGAGCAGTGATGGATGGATGGAAGTAGAAAATAATGGCAGGATGGATGAGAAGAAAGATAAACAGATGGACAAATTGAAAAAAGGTGAGAGAGAAGGATGGCAGGACGACGAAGAGAAGGATATGGAGACTGATGGGGAGTGACTGAACAGATGGAGGGAAGGAACGAGAGATGGATGGACGAATGAGAAAAGGAAGGCTAGTTTATTGTTGAATGGACGGAAGGAATGAATGAAGACAGACAAAAAGATGGATTGAGAGGAATATGGATGAATGGAAAAAAGTTAGAAATAATTAAAAAAAAAAAATATATATATATATTTTTTTTCTTTATTGATGATATGCAATAATGTTGCAACAAGGTTACAAAACTTGAAAGAAAATTTCAGACAGTTACATTCATTCAAATATAAACAGGCCACTTGTCAAACCGATATGTGTGTACACTTCCTTCCACACCCACACCCTCCACCAGCAGCCATCACCCATCACCACTCATTATAGTGCCCCTGCATGTTGTTGGGCCCCTGTGTTAATAACACCTCCAGAGTTATACCCTCCATGTCGGTGTTCCCTGCGTCAGGTCCCCATCCACCTCACTCCCTTCAACTGAGGCTAACAGTTCCTACAACATTCCTGGCCATTCGAAGCAACCGTCTTCAATCTTGTCAGCCATACTAACCTCTCGTATCCTGCATTCGTCTGTAAGAGCCCATTCTTCCATCACTGTTCGTGAGTAGGTCTTGAGGAGACATCCATTGGATGGCGATATGTCTGTTAGCTAATATCAGCCCCAACAATGCACACCTGTAATATACCCTGCTTCCCTTTGAAGTCTACACCAGGTTGAGAAGGCAGTGCCTCAGCGTGTTGTCTATATGTATTTTGGTCACTTTTCTGAATCTCTGAACAACTACGTACCAGTTCTCTTGGGGCCCTGGGCACTCCAACATCATGTGTATGAAATCTGCCTCAGTCCCCGCGCACTCTGAACAGTCTTCCGATCTGGTTCTTTACATCCCGTGCAGTCTCATAGACAGTAATTAAAATTATGTCAGCTTGAATCTCATGTTGCTACTAGAGACGCCCTTTACCAGAGAACAACCCCCCTACAGACACTATCCACCAGGGGTTCCCCCAAATCAGCCTTCCACTCACGTCTGGCCGCTAATCGGGCAACCAGGCAATCTTTAGTCAGCGGGAGAAATAGAAGGGAGGATATAATGGAAGATGATAACCCTCACAAAGAGTTCTGGATGGTTTACATCACTCGGTCACTTGTGATATGGTTAAAAAAAGTCGTTTCTTTTATTTTTCTGGCTAATCTCTTGATCGGAATCCTCACAAAAAACACCACCCCCTACAAACACATCGTTTTATTTTAACCCACAGACATAAACCTGAGATTTGTTCCTACACCCTTCACCTTAAGTAAAGTCACTTGATTTCCACAATCAACACCCAAGTTTCAAGATCCACATTGCAGAGAGGCTGGATTGCAGTGTCCATCTTTTAATGTCATTTGAATCAATACCATTTACAGCCAACATATATTCAGGACCAAAAAGTCCAGAAGGCCAACCAGAAATCTGAGTTAAAACAACTCTGCCTACTAAAATGCATGCAAAGCACCAATATGTTATATCTTACTTTGAACTTAAACATGTTCTCATACCGGAATTGGAATACTAAACTGTACTGAGGAGCACTTAAATATATGGACCTAATATAAACTTATTAAAACAAGGAGGGGCAAAAGGAATAGATCAAGAGTCTTACAGACTGCTGAGGAGCAAAACCACGATAACCTAGTGATAAACATCTCTAATGTTACATTAACCCATGCTCAAACAGCAGTTTTAAACAAAGGAACCTCTTTTGTACCAGCATACAGAACTAATGTGGCCGAAATTGCTTTATTTGAGTGCATCAGAATTCTATGTTTGTAACATTTCTTCAGTACCATTGAAACATCTTCCACCATTTCTTCAGCATCTGATGCACGAGAATTTGAACCTAAAAGCTCATTATGCTCGCCTATATCGCACAAATCCGTTGATACCTTTGAAAGACTCATTAAAGTGGACATCAACAGGATTGATTTCCGGAGCAACAAATGCATTAATTAATTTCACTGCCAAAGAATGGAGCACATTGAAACAGCGTGCTAACAATAAGGATCTCACCTTTCTTGTAGCTGATGGAGGAGGAGAGTTGGTGGTCTTAGTCACTGAATTCTATGAACAAAGCGTAATGGCCCACATAATCGATCTCCATACTTACACCAAACTGGAGAATGACCTCACTGCAGCCTACCAACAAACTCTATTACAGATTCTGAATCACTCATTGGAAAGGCGGTGGATCAATACCAACACCATGATTTTTTTATATACAGTTCATCCTAGACGCCCTAAAATGAATATGCTCCCTAAAATTCATCAAAGCATGAAAAAAACACCTTTCCATCCTAATGTTTTGGCCTGTGGTTCACTATCTGAATCCTTAGGAAGATATTTGGATTACTTCTTTCAGCCTCTAGTGCAAAACGGGCAAATGTACGTCAAGGATTCCACATCTCTGCTGAACCTACTCAATGATCTGGATACTTCTGATATACAGAATTGGCATCTTTATACTATTGATGTAACAGCGTTATACACCTCGATACCTCACGCAGATGGTTTGGAAGGCACTGAATGAGCTTTGTTACAACAAGATGACATCGGAGCAGAGAAAGTGTTACTTATGGGACTATTAGAATATGCGCTGTACCATAGTTATTTTGAGTAGCAGGGAGAATACTATGCTCAAAATTATGCAACTCCCATGGGTTTTGTGGGGGCCCCCTCATACGCCAATATTTTCATGGCTTGAATATGAACATGTTTTAACCAATCAAGAATGGTCTCAAGACCTAGTTTTATACAAACGCTACATTGACAACATTCTTATCGTCTGGATGGGTGATGTTTACAACAGAACATCAACACACTCAACCAAAGTCACGATCACCTCACGTTCACGTACCAAATTGATTGCCATCAAATTGCTTTTTTTGATGTCATGATTCAAATAAGTACTTGAAAAATGCAAACAAGTGTATTCACCAAAACCCCAGACAGGAACAATGCGCTGCATTTTAAGAGTTACAATCAAGACACACTTAAGCAACATCTTCCATATTTTCAATTTGTCAGACTTAAACGGATTACCTCAGATCCAGCTTTAGCTGTATCCACTATTGAAAAATTTGCTCAAAAGTATCATCAACGAGGCTACCCTAAAATCATCACCAACATGGTCATTAAACGTGTCACTGAGCTGGCAAGAGAATCCTTGCTACGTGTTAGTCTACCCAAAAAGTCTGATTCTATAATAAGTGTGCTGAAACAGTCTATTCAGGACAAGGCGATAACATCCATTATCATGAGACATTGAAAGATAATCCAAACAGAGCCTGTTTTTAAACAGCTGTTCTCTCAACGTCCAATCTTGACCATGCAACGCTCCCAAAATTTAAAAGAGCTATTGGCCAGCAAACAAACAAAAGAATCTGAAAAGATAGCTCATAAGAGGATGCCAAAATGTATGAATTGCATACACTGCAATAACGTGATGGTTGGCAACTCATTTATATAACCAACGAAAGGTACTAAAATCAGACTGCGTAATTTCAGTGCATGCAACACCACCTATGTCATCTTTGCTCTTAAATGCCCATGTGGCAAAATATATGTGGGCAGAACTGAAAGAAAAGTTCAAATTTGTGTTGGAGAGCATAAAAGCAACATTCGCACACAATTAACCAAATCTACTGTAGCCATGCATTGGCTGGAAGCGAGACACAATATCTCACAACTACAGTTTAATGTGTTGGAAGCAGTAAGACCCAAAGCTGGAACTGATCCTCAAAAAATGTTGGCAAGGGCTGAATTATTTTGGACTAAGAAATTACATTTGATGCAGCTGACAAGGCTAAATGATAGGCTTGAATACAGTTGTTCACAACGGACGTTCTGATGCATAATTTTTTCATTCCTTTCTAATTTTTTTCTTATTTTTATTACATTTTTGTTGACATTTCCAGCGCCAGTATTACTGTGGCTTACTTATAGATGTGGATAGTTTTTCATCTTTAATTAGTCTATACATTTGAGGAGTTGGCACACCTCCATCAACTTAGCATAATGATACAAGACATTATGCTGCTAGTGTGCGCTATTTGGTCATTTCAGACTTTATTTCACTTCATGGTTTGACTTCACTATCACTTATGGGATCTTCCGCAAACGGTTCGGTAGAAGAACCGGTGTTGATAAAGTAAGCTTTTAGGTTTTTTTTGCCAGTAATAGATTTTAAACTCCCTCTGTGCATGCTGTTGATTGTACTTTCACCCCACACAGCTAATGCCACGTTCACGTCGTATTGAGCAGATATTGGCCAGTAATCCAATGCGGAAGTCAGATGGTTTCTTTTCAACTTTCGGCTTGCTACTGCAACATGGGATTTTGAAGGGTTCATCTTTTTCTCTCCACTGCATGGCATCACCTCTTTGCAGTGTTTTCTGATTGTTCATGACTCTCATGATATTCTAAGCGTCTTGAGCTTTTGATTCACAAAGTTCTAGCTCGCAGCATGTTATTTAGTAGCGCACTTATAACACTGCACTCAGGCACATAATCACGGGCACTTCCTAGTTTTTCTTTTTCTGCACTACCTCGCCACATCATGTATAGGATTAGAAATGTGACCAGTTTTGGGACGATATAGTGTCCAAACTCTTGTTGTTTTGCTTTGTAGAACTTGTATCAGGGCTCCTGATTAAAGGTCGTGATATCGACCTGAAATGCATTGGATTGTGAATTTAACTTGATTTAATGGGTATGGAACCGACTTATCATCATTTCCTATGAATAAGGTATGAATATCAAGAATTAAAACTCAATGAAAACAATGAATATTCACTTATTATTGAGCAAGATTTATTGAGTGTACAACATTTGATTTAAATCAGAGGAAAGCAACTCATTGTTGATGAAGTTCTGCTCCCGTCAGTGAGAAGGTGCTCCACTCACAGTCTTGTATACAGTATTGCATCAGGTGTCCAGGGACCAGACACCAGGCATGGATGCACACAATATCACAATAGAACTTGAATGAACCCGAGATCCTCTTATCGAGCTATGAGTGCACACAGGCAACATTGTTCCATTAATATAAAAATCCCCAACAAAAATATAATGCAATTTTGAGTGGCTAGTTCTGATCATCACTTTGTGCAGTTCATTGCTTTTGAGAAACAAGCCTGCATGTCGTGAGGGAGCAAGTTGCAGAGCACACTTAATGACAATGCAGGGCCAAGCGCAGTGCTGACTCCTACACATCATGTATTGGTTGAGTCTGCAGAAGACAGCAGGACTATGTTCCTCAATTGGTCGAGCCAAACAAAGACAGGAGGGACCGCACTGTGATCCCCTAGTAAACTTGGAGAACAGACGTGTACCAGAGAGCCATGCCTATGTTTTTGAAGAACTCATGTGGTCTAAAATGTATGCATTCATTCAGTAACTCCAATATATATCGCAGCTCAATGGGATAGCAATCACCATTCTGTGTTTCCAAGCTGTGCTGTCTGTGCAGAGTGCATGACCTGACCCACACTTAAAGACTTAGGTACTCATTATCAATTGCCTCTCAGTGCAGCTCTTCAAGACAATTATTGGCCCCATTGCAAGGCAGACAGTTGCATTAACACCCTGGATCTAAAATGTTTCACCTTGAGATTCCTGATGCATTTCCAAAAGGGTGTGTCACTTGAAATGAACACTTGAACACTTCCCCAAGTAAATCCTCATTTCTCAGAGGAATCTCAGGTCCCACCTGCAAACCTGAGTAATTCCACGTGAAGGGATTTACCGGGACTCCCAGTATCTGTTACTTGGGATTCTGAAATGACCCCCCCTGAAATCCATGGCACTTATAATGGTCCCCCTACTGTATGCTCAGGAGGCATTGCAATTTCTTCAAATACACTTGTTTGTCTTTCCACATCAGTGTGCAGATGCAGAATGGGATCATGATATGGTCCTATGCATTTGCAGAATTTTACTCCTGGAGCACCTGTTTTTCTACACACCTACAACGTAGAGGAGGGGATTCTTAACTCTCCATTCCAACCATGGAAAATAATTTACTTCAGCCCCAGTAATGAACAAATCTCCGTCTTCTTACACTGCTACCATCTGACGTATTTTGATGGCATTCATATAATTTCAAGGCATACCACACCTTTGACCACTCACTTCCCTCTCGTTGCATGGGATCTACTCCTGTGTAGTATTAAGTTGTTGTGAGGTGATATTATGAAAGTGCAAACAAGCAATGAGTGTGTCTAAATTTAATACTGCTAGGTTGCCTTTTGTGAGCACCTAGCAAATGTGACGTTTATTCTCCGTATGCTGCGTTGCACGTGCACATGGTTGTGTGAATGAGGCCTGATAGGTCTTGTACCTTTACTTGTACCAGCCTGGGGTTTGTAAAATATTTTTCACAACTGTGCACAATGACAGCTCATCCCTTAGCACATAAGGGCCATGCCGCCATCACAGCAAACTCATCAAACAGGCAGGACAGTTGTTAGTGCATGGAAAATACACGTTTGTGCTTCACTGTCTGTACAAGTACTCTTGAACCTACACGCTTGCATGTGACTGCTGAGTTTAAGGCATGTTCTGCTAATCTGAATTTTAGCCATCGCAAGTTACACTTCTGCAGACAGAAACGCTTTCAAAATGTGCCCCATTTTTTTATTTATTTAGCCCTGAATTGCCTATAGGCACTTCCTCTCTGAAAAAGTAGAAAAGATACAAATGGCTTCTTTTTTTTCTGAACCTGCAGGAGTCAAATAACAAAGGAATGGTATACGTTGTGCATAATAAACATAAACACATACTGTGCTCCAAAGACCCATATGATTAGAATAAACAAGTTTACCAAGATACACACCGCCACTGCTTATCACTTACATGAATAGTAAAGGTAGTATTTTATAAAAGTAGATAACAATGCCCAACAGCGCACTTGAAAGATATTTTCAACTGGCCCATTTCATGAAATAAAATATCACATTCTTTTCCTCACGCAACGAGATATGCTAATCCCATGAAAGAAAACATTTGCAGCAAAAGGCAAAATAACATTTTGTTCTTGAAATGTCAACATATCAAGCAAGTCCTTTCCGCACCCCCACAAGGTGCGGTGTAATTGGATCGCTCAATAAATGGAATGCTCTGCTTGGACTTTTCTCAATGTGAAGGCATTAAGATCAGTCACAACCTAATCAAAGTGTCTTCTTAAAGTGCACTGGTGGGGGCCATGGCAAGTGGAGCTTCGCCAATGCAAATACATGTGCTTTATTACCAGTAGCGGCTCGCACACCACTGCTTTTCGCAGTGAAAAAAAGTAAAAATAAAATGATGATAACTCAACATATTATTATCATTCTAATTGTTCCTGCTGCAGCATCTTAGCAGGGCGGACTTGCAGGGGAGGAGTGTAGGGCACTATGTAAGTGTGCATGAATGTTTGGCCGGTCCTCTTGAGCCGGCCAAACAGTTATGTGCACTTCGCATGTTCGCCACCCAGGGTGCATTACAGCTTTGGTAGAGAACATGCCCAGGCTCCCAGTCCCTGGCTGAGCGCCAAACCAGGGCTCTCAGATCAATCACAATGCTGCATTGCAGCATTGCGATTGGCTATGGGAAGCCTGGGAGTCCAGGTGCTTTCTGCTTCCTGTTTGCAGAGACGAAGCCAGGAAGAGGACGGAGGAGAGGTAAGTGATTTTATTTTTTTTAACCCCCCCTTTAATCCCTCTCTTTCCCCCTTCCCGCCCCACTGCTGCTTCCCAGGCGCAGCCGCCACTGTTCATTACTTGCTGTAATCTTCATTACTCTTAGTCCTAGCGTCCTTGTACTAGTTGTAACTTGTGAGTCCAGGTACAAAAAAGAAACAGGGAAAATGAGGTAAAAACTAACTCCTCACATTCCCAGCTGGGTGCCATTAAGCTCCTGGCTTACACTTCAACATCCTGTCAAATAAGGTAAAAACATATCCAGGGATGGAAGGAAAAGGCAAGTCCTTAATGACTGGTATGCGGGAAGTAGCGCTAAGATTAATGTAGATTAGCAGGAAGTATTCAAGAACATTACCTATATATTCTGTGTCATCATCCCAGTCTTTACATGTGAGGAATACCAAAGCCTCATGAAACCAACTGGAATACACATTCAATATTGAGACTACTCCAACACAGAGTGATTTAATGCACTGAGAAGAAAATCAAAAAGAACAACTCTGACAGAACTTAAGACTCTCACACCAAAGGACTCTTCATCAGACTCAATTTCTTGTAGTCTGCATGCTGAATAAAAGAACTAGGAAAAGCTCAAGTCACAGTTCTGCAAGTCTCTGCCGAAAGCACACCTTTTACATCTGCTCAAGAGGCTCCCAGTCCCCTACTATATCACACTGGATCCCTTTAGGGCGAGGACAATCAGCAACTGAATAGACCAAAATAATAATAGATCTAATCCACCCACTGATCTCCATAGAGGAAACATTTCTACCCTGACCTGCAGAACCAAAAGAGACAAACAAATTGTCAGACTTACTAAAGAAACAAGACCCCTGATAATAGATGATCAGAGTCCACATAACATGCCTCAGGTGCAAACATGCTTCTTACGAAGAAGGAGAAGGGAAAAACTCACAAATTATTCTTGGTATCTATTTTGAGATACAAGAACTTATGAAAGAACATTGGAGTCAAGTATAAAGATTACTATATCTTCTGAAATTGATAAAATGGAGCTTGACACAGTGACCAATCTCTTTGCATAAGTAATTGCTACTAAATAAATGATTTTCTTGACCAGAAACCTTATATCAAAGCTCAAAAGGATGACCTTGTGGAACCCGCAGCACCATTATTAAATCCTAGGAAGGAGTCAAAATCCTGGAAGTAGGATGTGCAAGAAAAACAAAATCTACCCCATCTAGATTTTCCCAAGGTTCCCTGCATGTTCTAACATACAGCTACTGGGACTTTAGAGTAGATATGGAAAACTCATGCTTAAAAATTGCAGACGAGAAGGAAATTCACATTGCAAAGCATAGAGAGAATGAGAATCATGCCACTGGTGGGCATTTCCATGCAATCTTTCCTGTTCAATTTCACGATAGAGATTATTGAGTTGGTCCTGAAGTAGATGCACAGTTTCCTTCACAAATAAGGTATCCAACAGAAGGTGCCATTGGGGAAAGAGAGCTGTGGATCTCAGAAACGGGAATAACTACTTCAGGGACCACCTCTGATTTTCTCAAGCAACCTGGAAATTAATGGAAATGGATGAAAGCATTAGGGAGCAGAACCTGGATGTTTGTTCAGAATGAAAGTAGGTTGAGAAAGGAATATCTGAACCTTCTGCAAATCTCCTGGAACACTAGAGAAGACAGGGTCAGCCTTTGAGATGGTATAAGACATTGACTAAACTGATATGACTGGATATTGTTTTACATAATCTGCTTTCAGGGACAAAATATGCCTCTCTGCCCATGAACAAATCTGTCAGATAATCATTCTCAATAACTTGGTTCTTGTTCTGCACAAACAACACTGTCACCATGTTGTCTGTTTGAATCAGAGCATCTTCCCTTGAATTAGAGACTACAATATTTGCCAAAGCTATCTGTTCTCTCCAAATGGATGAATGGTGACTTTTCACTGCAGACCATCAACTTTGAACTGAAAAGGTCAGTGTTACTCCCCATCCAACATAACTTGTGTCAGTTGTAATGATTCACTGATTCCCTGGTTGAATAGGAAGACCCTTTTGTAGATTCAACTAGTCTGCCAAGCATTGCACATCAGACTTGGCTTGATCTGACATGGGCAGCCACCTCTTAAGCACCTGGGATCTCAGACACTGATGTGCGTAAAGAGTAAGCAAGGCCCAGGAAACCACTATGCAAGATGGTAGAGTATATGAGAACTGGAGAAAGGATGTCACTAGCTGATGAATAACTGCAGCTCTGTTTTCTGAGAGAAAAAATAAACGCACCAGGGTGTGTTAGATCTTGTCCCTATTAAAATCTGTTGCTTTGATGAAACTGATTGACATTTCTGCCGATTGAGAAGAAACCAGTGCTGTTCCAGACACTTCTGGGCTGTTTTCATCCCCTTTAGAGATCTAGATTCTGATGGAGCATGTAGAAGCCAGTTGGTGAGGTACGGGAACACATTCCAACATTGAAGATGATGAAGGGAAATTGGCGGTGCCACTATCTTTGTGAAGACAGGAGGTGTAGGCTTCAGGACCTGTGAAAGAAATCATAATTGAGGCAGTCTGAAAGAATATAATGGAGAGAATGTTGTGAGACACAAATTTGTGTCTTACATATCATGATGTCTAAAATATTGTGGGTCAGAAAATGGCAGGTAAGAAGTATCATTTAAAAAAAGATTTTTTTATATAGTTGTTAAAAATAACATTGTGTTTTACATTATTGTTTTTTACCTCTTTCTTTGCTGCATTTTGTGCATGTGATGTGTTAATATTTTTATTTGTTTTTAAAATGTTTGCATTTGGTTGTACAATAATTTTAGATAAGGGATGTTGGGTTTATTGGGTGCTAAGTTACAGAATAAATTAAAAGTTATAATGTTATAAATTTGTATTTGTAAAATTGCTGTTTTGTTATTTTTAAAAATGTTTACAGGAACATATTTTTATAATACATTTCATTTTGAATGTTTTTAATTTTTAATTATTGCACATTGATATATGAAATATTTAAAATTGTTTAGGTTTCTTTTAATATTTCTCTATCTTTTTAAGTTTGTAAAAAGTATGTTTTTCTGTATATCATTTTATTACATGTTTGTGGTTCCTTGTTATTTAAAAATATTATTTGCTAATTATTTTTTAATTTTAAAATGCATTAATTGTAATATTTTTTTTATTTCAAAGAATGGTATTTTTTGTAATTTATGTTTTTTCCTCAGTGGAAGCTCAAAAAAAATCATATAACTTAATATAAAAATGTGAATGTTAATTTTTAAAACTTTTGTAAATGTAATATTTTTTCAATATATTATACTTATCAATTTTAAAGTTATAGTACAAATGTTTTGTTTACTTTTTGTTTATAGTACTCCCAAATTACCTTATTTATGTTATGTTTTGGGGATAATTAAATGGCTTTCTGTAATGTATTGTTTTTAGCATTAAATTTATCATGTGTTTTTTTGGTAGTAGTTAATTTTGCTACCTACCAGTCCAGCACTTTCCCTAATGTACTCAAGTTTGGAATGGGAATAGTAAATCTGACTTTCCAAATATTTGTATAGACTGAACAGTGAGTAGGAGTATATAATTGTAAATCTAGCACATGTATGACAAATGTTTAATTTAATGTATTCATTTTTTAGATATGTTGGCTGTCACAGTCAAGAATAGATGGTTTTAATGTACTTGTCCTGAGGAAGGTGTTTTCAAACTACCCGACACACCGAAACACGTCGACATAAGGACATTAATATATGTTGTATTTCAATGTTTTTAACTTAGATTGTTGAAAGATTTTGTGTATAAATTGTGTACAGTCCAATGTTCTTTATGATAGGAACAATTACTGTAAAAAAATCTCTGAATAAGAGCATCTTTTGGGATTATGTTTCACTAAAATTGTGGACTGATTTGTATCAATTTATTGTTATGCGGTTTTAATTGTCATCATGGTATCAAGATTTGTATGGTTTTAAACTTGTTGCTATTAAATGAATAGTAAATGATTTTTGTGAATGTACATGTTGCTAGATTCTCTAAATAGACTCACTATGGTTCAGTATTAACATGATGACAGTTGTCACATCAAGATATAAGGACACAGAAAGGAAAATATTTTGTTGTTACTTTGTAAGTCCCGGTCCTTTCTGGTCTTCCAGGGTAGCTCTCTTGTTTTTAACAGTTCCCAAAGTTGAGTACTTTCCTCAATGTGGTTAATTGTGGAGTCGAAATAAATTGCTAATACCAGTACTGGCCGCACCCATGATTAGAATATGTCAGGTCTATTAGCATTCTGAGGCTCCCTGACCATTCAGGTACCAGAAAAATGATCAAGGAAATCCCTACCCCTCTCTTTTTTTCTGGGACTTAAATTACTAAATTCTTCATTGGAAGTTGGTGGATGGCCTTCAGAAAGGCAGTTCCCTTCTCTGGTCACCTGGTCCATTCTGAAGGGGTATATACAAAGCCAGTGAAGCACTCTTTCCAAATCAACTCAATCAATCAATCAGGGGAATTGTAAGCGCACTACTCACCCGTGAGGGTCTCAACTAGGCGCTGGGGTGGGTGGGTTAAGCAGCACCGTTCAGTCAAAGAGCCAGGTCTTGAGTGTCTTTCTGAAGATGTTCAGGGAGGGGCGGGTCTGAAGTTGATTGGGAGTTTGTTCCCGGTCTTCCCCCTTTTCTGGCTCTCTGGATCCACGGGATAACAGCAGATTCATGAGTAGCATTCATGCATCTGAAGTAGTTGAAGGACCAATCCAGGCCTACTTGACAAATTGAGAGATCTCTCAATTTGTCAAGTAGGCCTGAATTTGTGTTTCCGCTGGAATAATCTGGATGCCTTTGGCATAGTCGCTTTTGTACGAGAGACAGGCTTTTGTTTCTGCTGTGCTTTAACAGAGTGGTCTTTTCCATGTTTATGAAATTGAGAAGTCTGCTGCTGTTTTCTTGATGCTTGTCTAAAAGATTTTCCTCAAGAACCTAATGCCATGGATTGATATTATAGTTGATACCTGAAGTAAAAACTGTGCTTATTTTCTTTTCAAAATTAATGCAATCTTTCCTCAAGATCTGGGACAAAGAGTTTGATCCCTTGAAAAGGCATATCAAGAGCTTCCTTATTTCGGGAAAAATCATTTAACAATAGGTTATTCTTAGCTGACACAATTGCTTCTTCATCCAAATCTGATACCATCACAACATCAAAAGACACATCAGGCTAAAATTCTATTGGTCTTTCTCTCCCCTCCAGGAGAGCTGAAACTCCACGGGCTGATTCACAAAGGACCTCTGTACTCGTGGTGGAGGCCCCACAGTCATGGCGTGGGAGAGGTTGCACTTGTGGTAAGGTACAGTTCTAAGAACAAGGGTACCCCATTAATTGAACCTGGGGTGAACAAATCTGTGTAAACTGACAATGGTTCGACAGCTGTCCAACAGGATCACATCAAAATGGTGACAGTGTTTAGTAAATTCACGCTAAGGAGCAGAATACATAGGGAATTTATACAATATTCATTTATTTATAATTTAGGTACTTCGTAAAAAAAGTTCCAGGTGCTCATATAAGTGACAGTTTGCAGGACGTGACATAAGTGAACAAAGTGAAACCAGACATCACAAAACAACAAGGTAAATCCACATAAATATATACAATAAAACAGGGGAATTTTCTTGTATGAGTCGACGACGTTTCGATCTATATGAATCTAGCTCATCATCAGGACAGAAAAGGAGCTTCCTGAAATTAGAGTCTTAATCCTATTATGTACTGTTCTTAATGAATAGTTTACAGTGACTGCCGGAATTTTGGCAAAAGCGAATCGGAGGCTGCCCTGTTTTTTCAATATGTTTGCAAGGGAGCAGATCGTTTTCTTAGTTGTGGCTAGAGATCAAGGTTTTGACATTTAGCAAAAGAAGCTAATTACTCAGAGTCTTAATCATATTAGGTACTGTTCTTAATGAATAATTTACAGTGACTACCGGAATTCTGTAACTGTAAGGAATTCCAAGGATAAATACAACCATCAGCTATACAATTTTAAAAGAATTGTGGGGTGAAATAAACATTCATGAACCTACTTGGCGCAAGTGAATTTTACGAGACGTTACCTTGCTTTGTTTCGTGCAAGTTAGAGAAACGGAGCCATAGTCCTCCGGGAACGTCTCTCGAGACGCCTCCACATTGAGACCCCCCAGTGCTGCCCCCGTCAAGGGAAGCTCAGTTCCCGGAGGACTATGGCTCCGTTTCTCTAACTTGCATGAAACAAAGCAAGGTAACGTCTCGTTAATTATAACTACTGCCACTTTAGAAGCCTCAATGGCAATCTTCTCTTACTAATTAGCTTCTTTTGCTAAATGTCAAAACCTTGATCTCTAGCCACAACTAAGAAAACGATCTGCTCCCTTGCGAACATATTGAAAAAACAGGGCAGCCTCCGATTCGCTTTTGCCAAAATTCCGGCAGTCACTGTAAACTATTCATTAAGAGCAGTACATAATAGGATTAAGACTCTAATTTCAGGAAGCTCCTTTTCCGTCCTGATGATGATCTAGATTCATATAGATCGAAACGTCATCGACTTATACAAGAAAATTCCCCTGTTTTATTGTATATATTTATGTGGATTTACCTTGTTGTTTTGTGATGTCTGTTTTCACTTTGTTCACTTATGTCACGTCCTGCACACTGTCACTTATATGAGCACCTGGAACTTTTTTTACGAAGTACTTAAATTATAAATAAATGAATATTGTATAAATTCCCTATGTATTCTGCTCCTTAGCGTGAATTTACTAAACGCTGTCACCATTTTGATGTGATCCTGTTGGACAGCTGTCGAACCATTGTCTGTTTACACGCACTTGTGGTAAGGGCCTCGCACTCGTGGCGGAACCTCCACGATAGGTAACTGCAGTACAGATGTCCCACGAGTGCAGGCCCCCGCCAGGTCTGCAGGGTCTCTGCCAAGAGTGCAGAGGTCCTTTGAGGATTAGCTACTCAGTCCCTTTCTCAATGGCTTTAAACAGAGTTTAACAATACTAAACTAGAGAGAGCTGTAAAATCACCATAAATCCCAGCTCTATGTGCCAAACAATGTCTGAATAAGCTTTCTTTAATGAGGAATCTTATATGATAAAACAAAAAACAAGAAGGGACCGGGGCAAAAAAGGTCCAGCATAAGTGCCCTGGGGGTAAACTATGAAAACAAGAAATATGCTATTCCTATAAAAAGAGGCAAGGTAGGAATGGAGGTGCGGTTCTAACCAGATGGGCAAATGAGGGCAGTGCTCCTAATGGGAGCAAGAGCCCTCACACACCCTGAAGGATGTCATTCTTCATCATCGGACAGTTCCTCGCTAGGCTGGCACTGCAATGCCCAATGGGCACTCCGAGGGGGCTCTCTGCCAGTGATCCCTTACCTGTGATCTTGGTCGATCATGAAGAGAGGGTGTGTGGTCTGTGGTGTATATAAAGGGTGAATAGAGTGCAGCGAATATGTGAGCTAAAAACAAATATGAGAATCCGCTGAACCAACTTTAATTAGCGGGTTCTATGTTACTATCAAAATAAGCTTCAATGTTGGAAGAAAGGGATGAAATAATCCTATCCCGCATATGTTGAGTAGGGATGTGGGTATACATGATTCATGCCTTTTAGCGTCTGTTAGATCATGGCATTTTTTCAGGAACCATAAACCCTTTTATCTACTCACTGAGGGGGGAGTTAATATACATGCAAAAAATGAGAAACCATGTCCTCTCCAAATTACACCAACCGTAACAGCATCCCTTCAGGGTAAAAACCTATGTAAAAAATGAGGCGGTGGGGAATAAAAGGATCATAATAAAAATAAAATATGTTAATATAGCTAACAGTTTCAAAGCTATCATCAATCTGTATTCGTGGTTAGTGGATGTGCACCTCACAGTAAATGGATGTTAACCATGTGATCTGCAGTTCTGCAATGTGCTCACACTGCATCTCTTATGGCATTACCAGTCATCCACCTTGCTGGATTAGGGGACTTCTAAGTGCATGAGAACCTAAGTGCTCAGGTTGTTTGGTAATGACCTGGCTATTAACACTTCATTAGGTGCATAGTTAGTATGATTAGGGTACATCCACACCCAGCTCAATGAAGTCACTCAGGACTAGTTCTCGTACACATTTCCCTATTGTGAATGAGCATTACGCAATCCAAACAAATAGTTACTGATGTCGCAGAACTGCCCAAAAGTGTGGATATCACCTGCCCATGTAGCTCAAGCGATCAATCGGGGGCTCCAGAAAATGGCCTAGACTGAAACTTAAACTTACCCCCAAAGGGGGGAAGGCAGGAGCCAATCTTTATGAAGTTAATGGACGCTCAATGGTGTTGCGTTAAACTCTGAAAAATAGCACTGGGTAGGGTGTAGTTAGATCGCTGAGAGCAGAATAAAATAAACCATAGGTCAATGCCAATAAAGGAACCAGGACATGTACTTATGAGAATCGATGAAAGCGATTAGCGGCTTGCCTACCCTCTGATCATTCCGGAGTGGAAAGGTTGCTCCGTCGGGCAAGTGGGTAAAAACAAACCAGATCCAGAAAGTTTCAAGGACAAAGAGCCCAACCGGAAGAATGCTGGGACAGGTATCACAGCTGTGCAAATCCGGATGTCATATTGTAGGGGAATCCAGAAATAGGCTGGCAATAGTTACCATTACATATGTGGCTCTTCTCAGAAGCAGGCGGATGCAGCAGCTCGGGTGGAGAAGTGCCTGGCTGGAAAAAAACCTTGAGAAATGGGCCTAACAGTGGGTGTCATCATGGAGGTATGGGCAGGGATAGTGTAATACCCCGTAGTGATCCTATTCCGTGTAATCTGACAGTCCCACCTGGGGCAGAGATGGCAGGGACCTGCGAGGGGCAAAGGTGGCAAGTGCCTGAAAGATAAGTCAGGATTCATAGATTCTGATCCCAGGGTGGTACACGAGCCATGCAAGATTGGCCTGACAGTGGGTGTCATCATAGAGGGTGCATGGCCTTACATAGTCCTACTTCGAGCAATCTGACAGTACATCAGAGGTCAAGGTAGCAGGGGCCTTAAGGATAAATCTAACACGGGCCATCCAATAAACCTGCAGGGGTCACAGGTGGCAGGAGCCTGGATGGTGAGTCAGGGCCCACAGTCCAAAGGGTGGCGCTACATATAGGAAGCAAAATCAGCACCTGTGACATCAGTTGAGGAAGTACTTGTCCCTAGGTGAGGTTGATCACAGTTTCACCTTACTCCAAGGAATTTCATCGTTTAGACCTGTCAGGTTAGTAGAAAGGTAAAAGATCCAATATTGTTCCTTGCGGAACAGAATTTCTTTATGGTTGTCTACATGAGCCATTATGATGGTCTAGTAAGGCTCGTCAGGGCAATGGCCCTTCCCCTTATGGTAGGAGCTCCTCTTAGTTGTTTCCATCTTCGCACTGACATTGCTACAGTGCTCAGTTATCCTTGTTTTAACTGCCCTAGTTGTCATGCCTACAATTGTTTTTGGCACGGACAAGTAATCATATATATGTAATTCTTTGTGTTGCAACTTTTATGGGATGTTTGAGTCCATATACTAGTGGAACTTAACTGGATTTATTTGGAAGGTTTTGCCATGTGACACACACTACATGACCCACAGGGAAAGTGTGCTTTCACTGGGGGAAGTCCCCAGAGAGTGTTATGAGATGTTGTGTTGTGGTTCTAGTGTGCACACTACTGTCTCTGAGGTTCATAGTGCACCTAAAGGCAAAGGGTGGTACTGCCGGTGATAAACTACCCATGTGTAGCATGGGCCAGTGCTTGTTGATGATTCTTTTAATCTGAGTGTGGTTAGGAGTTAAATAAGTGATGCCAGTGAGGACATTGTTCTCTGGGCAGGTGTGATTCTCTAAGAGCCATTTGGTTTGTTCATGAAGCCCTCACCCACCAACCTAGTTGGTGGCATGCTTCATCATCGGGCCCACCACAGTGACACCGAATGTGTCCTCGGTGTGCTACAATGCCCGAAATACTGCGGAGCTGGTATAGTAAATGTGTCGCACTCCCTAAGGTGCGTTATATGTTAGAGGGGGATTCCCTCTTGCTTTACTACACATAAAACATATAGGACATAGACAGACCTACAGGGTAGAGTCATATTAGCATAGTATGCTGATTGCACAACATTTGCCGGCTGGTAAAGTGTGTGCTCGACCTATATGAGGCTAAAGTGTGGTCATGTTATTGACATAACTGGCGTGGGTTTTTATCATTTGAAACGATTGTTGTGGTGGTGGGCTAAATAGCAGATATTAGCAGGGTGAGGTACAGGTAAGTAAAGTACATTATCCTCACACAGGCTAGTGGTCTGTAAAAGCCTCCTTGGGTCACTTGGCAGAGAAAAAGACCCTGAAAAAAGTTTAGGAAAGCGTGCGGTTAAATCCGACCTGTAGGGAAAAAGATTTCAGCCGCTTACCCCGTTCGTAGCGGTCGTTTGGTGGATTTACTCACGGAATTGCCGGTCTGGATCCTCCTTGGACCTGTCGTCCTTCTGCGGTGCCCGAGTGAAATGAAGGGGCCGCCGGCTGGGTTTAAATAACCTGTCTGATTGTCTGCACCTGGGTATTGGTAAAAAAAGAAGAAGGTGCGGGCTTGTGCTGGGTGCCTAGTCATCCTGCTGCGGTGCGCATGGGAGCGGGAGCAGTGACCACACATTAGCCACTATACCACTAGCCCCTTAGTCTTCAACATTTAACCCCTTCAGTGCTGATGACAAAGCCAGCTCGTCATGGGTGTTACCTGCCCTGTGCTTATGACGAGCTGGCTTTGTCATGAATAATGGGGATCTTGATATTTTAGCACCCAGCGGGAAAACCCATAGCAGCCAAGGTGTTAAGTACACAACTCACAAATGAGGAAACGGAAGTCCTGAAAAAAGGCCTCTCCTTTGTCCCCACCACCATACTCGACACCCTCAAGCTGCATGTAGAACTTGCTGAGTTTTTTAGGAAACTCAAGCTCAAAGCTTTCTTTGAAAAGAAATAAAATACTGGCAATAACAATGAGACCTCTAATGAAACCGGCCTGAAGTTGAAGTCCAATTTCATTCCACCCCCAGCCAGAATACCAGTAGAAATATCTACATTTGAACAGGCAGTATTCGCAGATGACCCAGGAACAGTTTCAACAGCCTCTCCAAACAGGACCGCGAGTTCATCAAACGTTTACAGAATGACCCAACCCTAATCATCAAGCCAGCTGACAAAGGTGGAGGAATTGTCCTGATGGACAAAACGGATTATGACAAGGAGTGCCGCAGACTCCTAGGCGACACCCGGAACTATAAATGTCTCAAGAAAGACCCGACCGAGAAGTTACGCAACAACATCAATCTCCAAGTCAAAAATGCAAGTGATGCAGAGCAAATTTCTAAACAGGAAGTAGACTATCTATGCACCAAAAATGCCAGAACCCCGTACTTCTGCACAGTACCCAAAGTGCACAAAGGGATCACCCCACCACCAGGCAGGCTCATTGTGTCAGGCATCCAATGCCTTCTGGAACCGCTGTCACGATTCTGTGATTTCTTTCTCAACCCCCTGGTCCAAAAGACGCCATCATACATCAAAGACACCAAACATCTTCTCAATATCATCAAAGACACCAGCTTTGACCCGGTAACACAACTACTGGTCGGACTAGATATAGAGAGTTTATACACCAGCCTGCCACAAGACGCCACACTACAGGTATTACATGATGTCCTGATGGAAAACAACTGGGAATACCAAACCCCCCGAAGCTTCATCATGGATTGCGCCACCCTTGCGCTGAAAGAAAACTATTTTGAATATGAGGGAAAGTTCTACCTACAAACAGACTCCACGCAATCAGAGAAGCAGGCAGCCCTCTGCGACTCAATAGTGAAGCATTTTTTCAAGTCGCAAGGGCATGACGTAAGCGCCCCTGGTTTTTATAGTAAAGAAAAGCGCATCACGAGGCTCGACCATTTGGAGCTACTGCAGCCAGTGTTTAAGCACCCCAGTAACAGGACAACGGACCGGCAACTCGATAAAGACACGCATTTTAACCGGACATATGAAGCCAGTGTTTCTTCTCCTATACTAAATGTCATCAGGAAAATACTGAAATTTGACAGCATTCAAAAGCGGATTTAGAGGAATACCAACCTCACGTGTAAACTATAGAAATGCCAAATGCAAGTAGACGTTCTCTGCCAAAACTCGCTAATAAGATGAAGCGGTAACAGGAGTGAAACGTAACAGCACCTTTGGCTTTAGAGGAAGAATAACTATCACAGATATTACCATCCACACCCAATTCGATGAGATTGGACAGTTTACCAAAAGTTACCACAGTGCTGGGGAGATTGTACAGACCCCTGTACTACGACAGATACCATTTGTAGTCTTGATAAAGGTGGATAGAATTTTGGGAAGCCACCGAATCGCGTCGACGCATTCTTCAGTATAATTCATGACTCGGATATCCCTGTTGATACACTGTACCGTAGTGTGCACAACATTGGTGTCAGAAATTGAGTTGGAATATACACTTAGTATTTCACAAGTTCAATGTCTTACTGTTTTCTGTCTTTATGTATCAATCTTGCTGGTCTATATTGAATGTCAGGTATTTTAAAGTTATTTCTTTTAAATCTGTGTCAAGTGGTCTTTAAACCGTCCACTTTTTTAATCATTGTGTAACCAATAAATTGTGTTCTTTTTATACATGCAAATTTTGTAATTGTTTTCGCTTCCAAACTTTAATTGTGTTTACAAATTTAGCTTTGTTCAAGGGAATCTCTCTTTTTTCACTACCTACAAACCAACGGAACCTCTATGGGGAGTGTTTTTGCCCCTAGCGTGGCGGGATTTCACGTCCACCATTTCGAACAGACCCATATCCAAGCACCTACCAATCCGTACTCGACCAACATAAAGACATGGCGTCGGTATATCGACGATATTTTCATCATCTGGAAAGGCAACCAGGAGACACTTGACAACTTCCTACTTTGGATAAACAGCTGTGATGCCTACCTACGCTTCACGTGCACTAGCAGCCATACTGAACTGGCCTTTTTGGACCTCAACATCAGAGCAGACCAAGACGGCCTGACTACTACCACATTTTACAAACCCACAGCAAGGAACTCCCTCCTTAGGTTTGACAGCTTCCATCCTAGACCCCTGAGGGAAAACCTCCCCTATGGTCAATTTTTGCGCATCAGGCGCAACTGCAGCAACATTCATGATTACAAACAACAATCCACCGCCCTAGTCCACAAACTCAAGGACAGAGGGTACCCCACTAGGATCATTCAAAAAACTTGCAAAAGGGCACGCAACCAAAACAGGGACACACTCCTGGAAACCACCGTCAAACCACCCGAGGAACCCGTACTTACCTGTGTAACTACATACAATACCGCATCAAACCAGGTGTCTAACATCATCCAAAAAAACTGGAAGGTCATCAACTCAGGTACTAGAAACTGGGAAAAAACGCGTTTTGCGTATAAAAGGTCAAAGAACTTAAAAGATCAACTCGTATCCACGAGGCCCAGGCGAAACAACCACCCCGCAGACAACACAATACTGAACGCCTGGGGCCTACCCAAACTCACAGGCCACCAACCCTGCAATAACTGCAGTGTATGCCACCTGACATCCCCGTCTAATACCCTCGGTTTGGAACCTGGCAAAACATGGACACCACGACAGTTCACTAACTGCAACTCATCTAACCTGGTGTACCTAATAACCTGCAGATGCGGCCTCAGGTACATTGGGATGACCACTCGCAAAGTCAAAACTAGAATGACTGAACATAGGAGCACCATTCTATGCGGTAAAAACATAATCAAACTGACAGACCATTTCCTGTCTCACAACCACACCCCCAATGACTTCACATGGACTGTCATTGAGCAGTTTGAAGTAACGGAAACAAATGAAAAGAACCTCCTCATGAAGGAACAACGCTGGATACACCGCCTCTCTACCCACACAGAGGGCTTGAATGACTCCATCCCGTGGAACTCTCTCACCCCATGAGTACTCAAACCCTGAGTAACAGCATAGCACACTCACAGTTCCCAGCTGAGTCCCCATAAATTATAAAACCAGCACACCATGCCACGTGGTCCTTCCAACTTCCTAACCTTCTTAGTGTCCAGTGCACCCCAGCTTAGCCACCTATTAAGCCATTTAGCCAGCGCTATAATATGCATGTAAGCACCATGCAATTACACTGACATTTTATTAATGATATGTGATTCCAAATAATTTTGTAAACCCAATATTGCCCAAAGCACATTAACGCTGATCTTTTATTCGAAGTAACTTTGCCCTTCGACATTGCCAGCAGTAGCTTCAAGCGCATTAAAACGCATGTGCATACACAGAAGGACTCTTTGAGCGGTTTCTCACCCGCCGCGCGCATGAGCGAGAGTTACTGCTCCCGCTCCCATGCGCACCGCAGCAGGAGGACTAGGCACCCAGCACGAGCCCGCACCTTCTTCTATTTTTACCAATACCCAGGGGCAGACAATCAGACAGGTTCTTTAAACCCAGCCGGCGGCCCCTTCATTTCACTCGGGCACCGCAGAAGGACCACAGGTCCAAGGAGGATCCAGACCGGCAATTCCATGAGTAAATCCACCAAACGACCGCTACGAACGGGGTAAGCTGCTGAAATCTTTTTCCCTACGGGTCGGATTTAACCGCACGCTTTCCTGAACTTTTTTCAGGGTCTTTTTCTCTGCCAAGTGACCCAAGGAGGCTTTTACAGACCACTAGCCTGTGTGAGGATAATGTACTTTACTTACCTGTACCTCACCCTGCTAATATCCGCTGTTTAGCCCACCACCACAACAATTGTTTCAAATGATAAAAACCCACGCCAGTTATGTCATTGACATGACAACACTTTAGCCTCATATAGGTCGAGCACACACTTTACCAGCCGGCAAATGTTGTGCAATCAGCGTACTATGCTAATATGACTCTACCCTGTACGTCTGTCTATGTCCTATATGTTTTATGTGTAGTAAAGCAAGAGGGAATCCCGCTCTAACATATAACGCACCTTAGGGAGTGCGACACATTTATCTTAAAAAAACAACACAATCACTATAATTTAGTATTTTATTATTTACTTCACTTTTTTCACATACTCAATGGTCCTGAGGAAAGCCAGTTTCAAAAGGCCTGGCTAAAACATGTAGACCACACAGGACGCAGGAGGTCATAATCCACACTCCGGCACGTCCGACTGCCTTTTAGTTGCTATCAGGGGCCCAGTGATTAAAGTTTATCTATTTACCCTCGGTACTGGGACCCACTGTATAGCTTTTAAACCTTCATTACTCACTCATTAAACGGCACACTTAGCAATCATACCAGCTCCGCAGTATTTCTGGCATTGTAGCACACCCGGGACACATTCGGTGTCACTGAGGTGGGCCCGATGATGAAGTATGCCACCAACTAGGTTAGTGGGTGAGGGCTTCATGAACAAACCAAATGGTTTACTAGCACACGTACCTAATTGAGTCTTCCTTTCACTACTTAGCTAGTCCTTATTGATATCTACGTATAATCCTGGGGATCTGGACTAGCTTACCTAGTCCTCTCTCTCTCCTTTGATTTGGCGTGATTCTCTAAGAGGCACACACTGTTAATATTTCTACATCTTTTGCACGCTGACTCAACCACCCTGGAAGGATATCTCCGGATGACCAAATTGTTGGTAAGGATTGCTGCCTGTTCTTTGTAGTCATGGATGGCACTACATTTGCGGCATAGATCCCTGAGTTGTATGGGGTGGTGGCTGTCATATCTCAGTAGACTATTACAGTTGGTTGGTTTTTCATATGTAGTAGTGTGTGGTCTCCCATCCTTAAGGGATATCAGCAGATCAAGTAACGCAAGTTGTGTCCCTGAAATGTTCTTGGTGATTTTGAAATATGGGTTAAGTCTGTTTACCCAGTCACAAATGTTTTGGCACATATACAGATTCCCTCGCCACAAAATGAGGATATCATCTATGTAGCGTCGCCAAATAATAATGTTGGATGGAAAGGGTTATCATTCATGAGGATGTGTAGTTTCTAAATATTTGAGCATAATGGGGCGACATACGCCCCAATCCAAAGGCACAGCTCACTAGTGCGTAAGTCCTTTGCTTGTGGAGAAACAAATTAATCAAATTTTAATCCATGTAATCATTCGCATGCAAAATCTTTACGAATTCCTCCCATTGAATGCACAGGTATGGAGTGATGCCCTTTTTCCAGGATTCTTATGCTATTGATGTGCCCATCCGGACCTCTTTACAATAACACGTACTGACGCATTGTTTCATCCAAAGGCAGCTTTTATTGAAAACTCAATGCATTTCGGGCTACTGGGGCCCTTCGTCAGGGGTCACTACAAGTAATAATGAAAACAAACATTTATTGTAAAACCATTCTCAGTGCTCAATGCTACATACCAAATATTTGATTTGACTGAATACATTTTACTTCCCCCCAAGCTGTTCCTTCCCATGATGCTGTGCTTATAGTGTCTAAGCCGTAAATCAAACTATCGCCTACTTTTTACACCTAACCTGTAGCTACGACTGTTATTGATCTTCAGTTCTTATTCAAAACAGCGTGTTGTTCTGCCAGTGACTCCCCTTGAAACATGTCTCTCCTGAAAACTCCACCCTGTCCTCTACTCACACTTTCAACCTCCCAAACCTATTATATTTCCAGCAAGTTAACCCATTTTAACCTTCCTGCTCAAACGTGCTTCCTATGTCTCATTCTTCACCTCCATCATGCATTCCCAAACATAAACCGTGCGCAGTGCGCCTTCTCCCCACCAACTTCCTTAAAACAACTTCATCTCGCACCCAATTATTACATGCCTCGTGAATAAATTCATTCACTCTGTGAGCTCGATATTAAAAATAATCAAGTCGTCTCAACATTACCCTCCCACACATGTAATTACAATTCCCATGTACCATTCTCTGCAACACGTACCTGCCGAAAACAAACCATTCTCGTCTTTCTTTTCAGGGGAGTTACTGACCGTTTTTGTTCTACCTGCGTATTTAAACCCGCCCTTCATGTTCTAATCCCGCCCATATTGCCATCCGTTTGATTTACCACCTGAAGCTCATTTCTCGCTTAAAACACCCTACTCTTGTGTCCTTGATACTACAAATCCCACAATTGAACACTATAATCTATACAGCAACACTATGTCAAGTTTTAACGAACAAGGAAAGCTGAAATATTGTGCAAGCGAATGATTACATGGATTAAAATTTGATTAATTTGTTTCTACACAAGCAAAGGACTTAAGCACTAGTGAGCTGTGCCTTTGGATTGGGGCGTATGTCGCCCCATAATGCTGGTATTCTATTTACAAGTGCCAATTGGGCGAGGCACTTTTTCAAGGAGCACGCAAGAACGCATCATTTGGATTATCAATGGATTACAATTTATATAGGTGTGCATTCCCTACTTCTAATCAGTTTCTAAAAATTTGCCATGTATAAACATGCTAGGCTCGGGTAAAAGGTGCTGCCCATCGAAGTGCCCTGTTTTTGATGGCAGAGTTGTTCTTGAAATTGAAAAAAAAATATTTCAGTGCTTGTGTAGCACATTTGATTATGAAACTGACGGGGTTGGGGGGGAGGCCATATCTCTGTTAACAGAGTTTGTTCAATCACCTCATGGGTCACATCTTGAAGAATGTTGATGTAAAGTCCGTCCACAACTAAGGTGACCAGAAATTCAATGGATACATCAGCCTAGAAAGTCTCTATCAAATTCAGTACATCTGTAGTATCTTGCAAAAAAGAAGTAGTCTTGGTTACTAAGGGTTGTAAGAAATTGTACCAATAATGTGATAGGGGTTCTAACAGGGACCCTATGACTGTTACTATGGGCCTGCCTGGAGGAGGGGAGGTAACCTCATGTATTTCAGGCAGCATGTAAAAAATATGTAATCCTGGGATGTTCTTTGATCAAGAACTCTGTAATCCATGTACTGATCCAGCCCTGTGCCTCAACTAAAAAAAACATGGATCCTATATGTGCCCTTAATCTCTTGATAGGGTCATTTCTGATAGGTGTATAGTATGAGGTGTTGGATAGTTGACGTTGGCATTCTGTCATGTAATCCCCTGTGTTCATATTGACAATAGCACCTCCTGTCTGCCTTTTTTATAGTAATGGAAATGTCCTCACCCAGGGTTTTCATGGCCATATGATGACATCATCAGCCATCAATGTCCTTCCCACCAGACATACTTCCAGGGAATTGACGACCACAAAGTCTGGTAACTTAATCTGCATCTGCTCCAAATGATACACTTTTGACATAAACATGGGAAGACTGATATTATCAAGGTCCTTCCATTTTCTTCAAATTACACCTGTAATGTGGATGGTCAGTGCTGGAAATGGGGGTCTTTAGATGGCAATGTTTTGCACCTTCGTCTAAGTAGAGACCCTTCTTCCTAGTCAGAGGAAGGGGAATACATTTTTAAAATAATCCCTGCTCACCCCCTTTGTAGTTTGGCATGAGCAGACAGGCTGATCTCGGAGGCAGTATGTAAAGCATGTGTGCACACATATAGTAATTCAGTGAAAACATTACAAATGTACACCAAACCTGTTTATAAAAATAAGTAATCTTTGTCTAAACCAAAAAAGACCAAAACGACAAAAACCCACCATACAATAATAAAAATGTGATTCTTAGAAGGTAAAAAAAGTACTGTCCATAGCAAGGTATAGATGCAACACTTTCAACACAAAGTACCTTGGATGCATCAAAATTATAAACAAAAACAGCCGCAGGTGTTGGTTCCTTACTTAAGGAGAGGTGATGCATCAGTTCCTTACTGCCATGCTGGGGAGGAGATGGGTCAGTTTCTTGCTGAAGAGGAGGTGATGCGTTGGTTTCTTTCTGCAGCCCTGGTGTTCTTGTAGATTGGCCACCCTGTTGCAATGCGTAGGTGTTGGGGATATGTCGGTTCTCGATCTGGGGCAGGCACTGCATCCGTTCCTTCAGCGTCACAATGATGATGTGTCGGAAACGGGTGCGGATGCACTGCGCTTCTCTTAGTTGCTTCCCTTTTCCAGCTCCCAACAGCAGGAACAACCTCCAAAGGCCCAACACAGCAACGGGCACCTCTTGGCAGGTCAGAGCTCCCAGCAAGGAAGTTCAGGGGAGCTGATAGTGAAGTCTTTGTGCCCCAGAGTCTTCAGAACAGGAGGCAAGCTCTACTTCAAGCCCTTGGAGATCTTCTTCAAGTAGGATACAGAGCACACAGCAAAGTCTTTATCCTCTCCTTGACAGAAACAGCCACTGCAGGCTAACCCCAGATAGCACATTGCAAAGGGGCAGTACTTCCCCTTGAGTTTTCGCAGCACTTCTTAACAGAGGTTCTTGAGTCCAGAAGTATTCTAAAGTTCTGGAATTCTGGAACCCAATATGTATACAGCATTTCTCTTTGTTCTCTGGTGGCAGAGAGGCTCTGTGCTCAGTCAAAGCCAATTCTGTCCTTTCTGGTCAATCTACTCGGCAGGAGGTGGAGACAGCATTGTGTAAGGCAGACCAGGTCCTCCCCCTACTAAATAGAGCTGCGTCTATACAGCCCAGCCCTGACTCATTCAGGAAAGGCAGAACATACATAAACCCTGCCCCCCACCCGGCTGTCTGAGAAAATACACATCTCCAGCCCCTGTCACTACAAAGCCAGGCAATCAATCCACAAACTAGCAGAGGCACACAGGATGGCTATACAAGGAAATACCCACTTTCTGAAAGTTGCATTTTCAAACACAGAATGAAAATAATCATCTCTACAAAAAGATGCATTTTTATAATCTGAGTTAAGGCATACTAATCTCCATCTTTCTATCTTGTTCCAATGGGAAGTAATACATATAAGATGTTATAAATAAAGTCCCATTCTATCCTATGAGACCGATAGCCTTTCAATAGTGAAAAACAAAATACACTGCATTTCACTACCAAGACATGTCACACACATCAGTACATTTCCTTACTTTTTGCATACACTGCACCCTGCCCAAAGGGGTACCTTGGGCCTACCATAGGGGTGTCTTAGGTGTACGAAAAGGAAAGGTTAGGGACCGCCAAGTGGCGTACTTGCCAAGTGGACATGGCAGTAAAAACTGCATGCAGACACTGCAGAGGCAGGTCTGAGAACCATTTAAAAGGCTGTTTGTGTGGGTGGCACAATCAGTGCTGCAGGCCTACTAACTGCATTTGATTTACAGGCCCAGGGCACACACAGTGCACTGTATTAGGGGCTTAGGAGTAAGTCAAATAAGCCAATCAGGGAAACGCCAATCCATCGAAACAATTTACAGGGAGAGCAAATGTACTTTTGCACTGATCAGCAGTGGTAAAGTGCAGAGAGTCATAAAACCAACAAAAACAGGTCAGAAACAGGAGGCCCAAAAGCAAAAAGTCTGGCGATAAACCCACTGGAAAAGCCAGGTCTAACAGCCAGGAAGGACTATTTGCATTGATTTTTAAAAACATTTTTTCCAAGGATCTGAAGGGATTCCCAGAAACTCAGCTGTAGGGAACCTCATATTTTGGCATACATGAGTAAGGGGGCTGGGCTGTGCCGGCATGACCTAGCTTTAATTACAGTGTTGCCGAATACCAAGACTGCATGTTTTTCATTCCATTGTGTGCCCTTTTCTTCCTCCACCATATACTTCCTCTTCCTTTCCCTAGTTTTGTAGTTTTATGTAGCCCAAACATGTCCATGGCCAACTGAGTGCTTTTCTTGAGCACCAGTTACAGCGCACAAGGTCAAAATAATGTTTTAGATATGAGGGATTCAATGATTTGCCAAGAACTACAGGATGTTGAGTTCACGCATTGACTTGAACATGGTTCCCCAGTTACAAAGTCAGCAACTCTGGATGTTTTGCCATATCCTCTCTCACTTACAGGTTCTATTTTTATCTCTGCGTTTTCCATCTGTCACTCTTCTCAAACATTTATTTTGTTCTTTCTCTTTTTTCTGTCTTTCCTTCTCTTGGTCTTATTCTAATTCTGAAAATAAGACATCAAAGTCCCAGACCTACAAATGAGTGTTTTTACCTTCCAATCGACCCCTGCTCAAATTAGGCACTACTTCTTGATGGAAAAATGCCCACTCGTCACCTGCACTGTCACAGAGACTATCAAGATTCTCCAGGATACACTTTCAATTAAGAAGTCATGGGCTCTTTGTGTCTGCTCTGTTCTCTTTAATCGGATTGGCTTAGCTCTGTGAGCAGTGATGTTTAGACGCATCCTTTAGTTGAGCAGCAACCGGCCTCGAGCGATTCCAGATATTTGCAATTACTGTACGACCAGGCCCACCTTTGTGCTCATGCTACGCACGCACCAGGCAAAGGTCAGAGAACTCAAAGCAAAACAGCCAAAAAATGTAATATACTCGCAATGGGCAAAAACATCAGCGCAGATAGTAATAACATTGAACAGAGGGAAGGAAGTACTTGACCTTTCGGCCAGGAACTAAAATATTATAAATGTTTCTCTACAATATGCAAAATTCATAGGGCTTCCTAAGTGGTAAGTTCAAAGCACAACCCTATCTTATGTGGACAGTTTGCAAACAAACATTAAGATCATGCATTCTAAAGGTTATTTCATATTCCTGCATTGGTATATTTCTTTTCCATTAAAAAATAATTAATCTAGTGAAATATTATAGGCCTGGGTAGCAGGAAGTTAATGGGGAACACACTACGTGCAGGGCCAACATGTGATTCTGTGGCAGCAGCAATTTTTTTTAACATAAATATACATGTGGCACAATCTCCACAGAGCCATCATTTGCAGCTTAATTTGTAGATAGTAACATAAAATATTTCTAGCTGAAACGATTCAAACGTTACTAAAACATAAAAGTGCCGAGTAAGGGGTGCAGTTCTGCATAAGGCACTTCTGGAAGTTAAGTAGCCACCTTCTGATATGGGTTGCTGTAATCAGGAAATAAAAGAGGGGACCACATTTCCAGAGAAAGTAAACAAACTATTAGTAATTCAGACATGGTGGAAAATATTTATTTCCTTCTCATGTGCTGTTTCAGTTTCAATATTCACACAAACTCATTTTCACATCATAGCAGCGTTTCTCCAAACAGCCATTATATTAAAAGGGTACTCACACTTCAGGATAACCCCAACAATGGGGATCCATTTTTCTGTTTCATGTCATAAATCCCAATGAGCTCTTAGGGAGAAATTGACATAATAAATATGAAAGGCAATATACTGTTGTGCAGAGCCAGCTTTTATGAAAATAGGTGCTTCTGCATACCTATACTGAGAGCACATGGTAAACCTGAAACTCAAGAGAAGTCTTAGAGCATAAGTTTGATGAGATGAATAAGTGAAGCATGTCTTTTCTTTTTCCTACTATTATTATTTTTTCTTTAGGGAGCCTCAGGAAACTGAGTCAAGCATAAAAACGTTGAAGAGAATAATTCTAGCTACAGTAAGAGATGGATGACCTAACAAACAAATATTTTCAAGCATGGCAAAGCCAAATATAGTACTTAATCTTTCTCAGTTTGAAGGTCTGTTTGTGCCACAACCTAGGTGCCAGATAGCAAAAATCTACACTGTTCTTTCTCTTTTTTTTCCAATTTTTTTTATTGGGGTACCAAGCACAGAAAACAAACAGACAATACCATTAAAAAAAAAAAGAATTCAAAACTGTGGTTAATTCCCCCAACAACCAGTTCATCAAAAAACAAGGAAAAAGGCAAAAGAAAAACCGAAAAAATACTATAACATAATACACTGATACAATAAATGGGGCACATGGGAAAGAAACCGAGATATAAATAAATATGTCTTTACCTAACGATTGAGCCAATTGGACATAGGCAACCAGAGCTTCTCTCCTTTCTCTCTAGCCCGCCTGCCTCTCCTCCTCACTACCGCCATCTCCCAATTATATACAGACATAAGTTTATTAAGCCAAACATATTCTGTCGGAGGAGTGATATCCAACCATACTGTGGCTGTACATATATGATACACGGCCATAGCCACAAACACACATTTATTATTATTTTCATTCATCCCTTGCTCAGAATCACCCAACATAACAGTCAGCGGGGTGAGTATCAAAGCAAAACCCAAGATTGCCCTCAGCCTACATTCAATTTGAGATAATAATAGAGAAAGTTTTAAGCATGTCCGAAACATATGCATGCTATCCGCAGCTACCTCTCCACAGCGTGGGCAGCAAATGCCGGTGATGCCACCCCACCTGTGTATTCGAGCGGGGGTGACATATAGATTACACCAGGTTTTGAAGCATTGTACTTGTAGATTAGCAGATATACATGTCGTTTGACTGTAATACAAAGAATCTTCACAGTCCCCCTGCCCGGCCTATAGCTGCATTTGCCATTGTTCAAAATGTTTAAGTAAATCATCCCCCATTCCTTCCGTAATAAGTTTATAGATAGCAGCTGTTTGTGGCACCCTATTTTTGCTAAACATTTCTAGCAAGGGGATTTGGGCCTGATTGTGACATTTCTTATCTATAAAATCCCTAATTTGTAGAAATTTGAAGAAGTCCGCATTACCCATCCCAAACAGGTATTTAAGAATATGAAAAGAAATTATACAGTCCCCCGCTAAAAAAATCCCCAATACAAAAGATCCCTTTCTCCTTCCACCTACGAAAATAGCTGTCACTAAAAATGTCCGAACAGAGGAGGGCATTACTGCCAAGAGGGGAATACCTATGCACCCAAGGGATTCCCATCTTTTTCCTGACTGCAGTCCAAACTTTGTATACACTAAGCAGGACCTTAAACTTGACCCTCTTAAAGTATGCATAATCTATGTGTCGTAGCAACAAGCCCCGGGCCTCTGCCCAACATAGAAGTTTAAAAATCGAGAATCCAGAGTCATCTAAACTGCAGCCATTAATCAATTCCGCGGAATATTTCAAAGTGGTAGCCCAGTAATATGTCTGAAAATTGGGAACGGACCATCCTCCCCTGTCTCTGGACTTAGTCATAAATCTTAAGGCCCTTGTTGGGCGCTGCCCCGCCCAAATGAACCAAGAAATGACTTGGTCAAATTTCCGGAACCAATCTTTACTAAATTCCAGAGGAATAGCCCAGAAGTAGTACAACATTTTCTGCAAAAACATCATTTTAATGACATAGGCCTGACCCATCAGTGTTAGGTGTAGGTTACTCCTCCTCTTGGAATTGTTTTTCATTTTTCCTAAGAAAGGCCCAAGATTTATATCAACGATCGTGGCAGAGTCAGAGCTAATCTCAACCCTAAGATACCTTGCGTTGGGCACTATCCATGAATCGACCATATCCACCTTCTGATTTATCACTATTTGGGTTTTGCCTTCATTCATGTGATAACCAGAAATGTCCCCAAATCTAGATGTAGTAACCCCTCGCGCAGCTAATGTCTCCTCTGGAGATGGAGTCACTATTGCTAAATCATCAGCATAACCTAGAATTTTTACCTCCCCTCCTGGAGCTGAGACAGATTGAATTGCCTGATTTGCTTGTATCAATCTTATTAGGGGATCAATATAAATTGCAAATAGCAAAGGAGAGCAGGGGCAACCTTGCCTGGTGCCCCACTCTATACTAATCTCTCCAGAATAGCCTCCCTTTAAAACTATCTTGGCTACGGGGCTCTATATACATACCTTTAATAGCCCGGATATACCCTTCTCCAATTCCGTAGTGCTTTATTACTGTCCATAAAAAGGGCCAGGAGACTCTATCAAACGTTTTTTCAGCATCAAGTAAAATTAGCGCCATAGGGTCTCCTGTCACCTTGGTGTAGTCAAATAAAGTTATGACTCTATGGATATGATCAATAGTTTCCCGGACAGGAACAAAGCTATGTTGATTATGTGACACAATTTTTTTAATAACAGGGGCCAATCTATTCGCAAAGATCTTAGAATACATTTTGGCATCATTATTGATTAAAGTGATTGGCCGATACGCCCCTAAATCTGTAGCTGGCTTACCTTTCTTTAAAAAAACAACAATTTTGGCAAATCTCCATGAATCTTACGGAGATTCACCAGCCTGAATCAATCTAAAGAGTTCAAATAGAATTGGAGCAAGCTGCGTGACGAATTTTTAAAAAAATGCTCCTGGTAAAAAATCAAGGCCCACAGCTTTACCAGATGGGATCGACTCTAGGGCCTTACCAACCTCAGCTAAAGTGATAGGTGAAGCGAGCATACCAAAATCTAGGGGGGGGCAAAGGTTCTATTGGGACTTGATCTAAAAAAAACACAATCTCCTCTTGCAGAGCTAAATTATGAATCCTATCCTCTAAATATAATCTCTGGTAAAATTTCCCAAAAGCTAAAAGAATAGCATCAGAATCTTTTACAAGTCCAATATCTGGATCCTTAATCCCCAACATTTGAGTCGGAGCATCCTTTTCCCTGATACGTAAGGCAAGGGTATGCCCTGTTTTCTCTTTGCTCTCGTACATTTGCGTACGCCAGGCAACATACCTAGCTGCTGCCTTACTGGCAGAGATCTCCATTATAGTGGCTCTAGAGGTTGCAATCCGAGTTTTTGCAGCCTCGATGTTGCCTTTATCCAGAATCACCTGGCCCAGGTTTAATTCGGCTCTGCTCAATTCAGCATATAAACTATTGATCTTATCCTTTTCTTGTTTTTGGGCCTGCCAACCAAACTGTGTCGTCTCCCCCCTCACCCCGGCTTTAAGTGCGTCGCAAACAACTTGGGGACTGGTACTCCCCTGATTTTCTGCATAGAACCTGGTGATCCAGACACCCATCAGTTCCACATATTGATTATCAATCAAAAATGTCCGGTTAAAAGACCAGCTGGATCTGTTCTTTACACACTTTAGTGACAGTTCCAAAACCAGCGGGTGATGATCGGACATAACCTTGGGATATTTCTGGATAATGCACCCCGCCACCAAATTTTGTGGAAATAAAAAAATAATCTAACCTAGAATGCGATTGATGCGGGGCAGAATAATATGTAGACCCATCTTCCCCGCTTCTTATTGCAGCCCACACGTCTACTAACCCATGAAGCTCCGTCATATGGTACAGAGAACTAAAAACCTTGGGTCTGCGACCCTTATAACCAGCTATAGGTAGATTCTGCACAGCCCAACCCAAATTAATATTAACATCGCCACAAATATTCAGTGGGAGTGGCCACCCCACCAATTCAGTATTCAGCCAGTCATAAACCTCAGTTGCATCTAGTACAGGGCCATAAACGGAGCACAGGGTGAAAACATTATTATCGATGACACATTAAGTTATGGCCCATCTACCGTGTCTGTCTGAGATCGATCGTGGAAAGTTCGCAATCCCCCTTCGAGCAAAAATGGCAACCCCCCCTTGTCTTAGTTTCCTGTTTTGTGGAGATCACCAACTGAAACCCATCCAATTTCAAGAGTTGGGTTTGACTAGCTTGGATATGGGTCTCCTGGAGACAGATTATATCGGCCCTAAGAATTCGCATATCCTCTTCAATCCTGCCCAGCTTGGCCAGATTATTCAAACCACATATATTAAATCGTGGCTATCCGGACACCCCCCATTGCTTCTCTGTTGGATACCAGCAATAAATAAAGCAAAAAAAAACAAAACAAACACATAAATTCTAATAGTTCCTTTACCCATGCCCATTACCTTACCCCCTCAAAAAGGATCTGCCCGCCCCCAACCCGGTCCCCACCCCCCATCACTTTGGCAAAAAAGGTCACCAGACCCTTGTGATGCCTTCCCCGTTGTGCGCCCCCATTGCTCCCTGACCCAGAAAAAAACGAGAGAGAAAAAAAGAACCACAATTATGCCCTGACAAAGCCTATACAAGCCTTATGTCAGAAGAGAGAAAAATTCTTCAGACCCAGATCTCCCACTCTTATATACAGAAAAGTTTCCATCCGAGAAACATACATAGAATATATCAGTAAAGTGAGATAAAATCCAGATAACGGAAATACATAGACACAAAAAACAGATGGATTGCTTCAGCAAAATCAGATCTACCCATAAACACTATACCCTACCAAAAAGGAAACACCCCTGGCCTATTAACCAGACAACTCTTTCAGATAATCCCCTGCTTGAATCTCGGACGTAAAAACCCTCGTCCGGCCCTTAAAGATCACTTTCAAGCGAGCGGGATTCATCAAATAGATCTCACAGCCAAGTTTCTGAAATGCTGGGATCACCTGTTTCAGACGCCATCGTCTCTCCACTGTAGTGTGGCAAAAGTCTGGCCGCACAAAAAAAGTCTGTCCTTCAGCTGATTTCTTGGTGTCTAGGCTGGCTTTTTCAAAAATTGCCTGTCACAAAAGAAAATTTCCAAAAAAAATAAGAACAGCTTGTGGCCTCTGATCTTGGCTTGAATTTTTCTTGAGCATTAGGGGGAAACGATGCACCCGCTGAATCTCAGCTTCCCAATTCCAAGATGACGACTCGGGAAAAGCAGATTTAAAAAGTTTGATTACAAAGTTGCGTATGTCCCCCCCCCTCGGCATTCTCTTCAATGCCTAAGAGGCGCAGGTTATTTCAGCGCTGTCTATTCTCTGATTCCTCAAGTTTCCATAACACGTCCAACATTCTTGCATCATTAGCTGAAGCCTTCTGCTCGGATATCTCAAAACCAGTTTCCAGGCTCTCCACCCGCTCCTCTAACACAGTTGTGCGAGCCATGGCTTCCGTACATACTTTTGTATTTTTTCTAATTGCCCCCTGAATTTTTCTGGTTGCCAGTTGGGCTCTTTTGTGTTCTTGGCGGCCCTCCAGTTGCATGGCTTTCAGGGTTGCACATATAAGGGTCATTGAGGGTCCAGCTCCGTCTTTAGACCCGGATGCCTGAGGACTCTCTAGAAACCTACCACCATCTTCCTCCCCTTCTTGATCTTCATTGATATTGGAGTAATACCACTGTAGGTGTTGATCCAGGTCCGACTGCGCACGGCTGCTTTTTTTGCCACCCACTCCCCCTCCTGGGGTGAGCGTTAGCTTGTCTGAGTGTTTCCGTGGTATTCGGTGCACTGTCCGTGCCGCTGTCTTCGGCTGACTCTTCCTCTTCCGTGTCCGATGACTCTAGGTCCAGCTCACTACCAGCAGCCGAATCAGATTCCTCGGCCATGGAGAAAAAATTATCGCCATCCGGAGTTCCGGGTACTGTGCGCCCTTCATCCTGTGCCTCTAATAAAGAATTCTACTCAAGGTCTACGGATCCTGAATCAGGGCCAGCATTTTTTCCTATCAGATTTGAAGCTTGAGGGGAGAAAGTGGTCACCACAAAGCTATTATTATCCACCCCTGGTGTACCAGCTGCCCCTATTAGTGCCATAGCAGGGGGTTCGGACGACACAGATTGAGCACTTTCACATAGAGTGCTTGCGCTGGGAAGATTTACCTGTATACTCGGCGTTAAGATAGAGTCCGGTCCAAGGTCAGCAGCTTCTGATCCCCCAGCCCCCCTTGGCATAGAAACAGGCACATTTGTTATCATCTTCATACTTCTTAATAAGATAGGCGTGCGCTCAATAGTACCCTTGGGCTGTACTAGGGTGTTGCAGTTCGCCGATGTACCTGAAAACATACCAGAAACCATCAGAGTTTTTTTCTTGTTTCCAGGATCCGGAGTGTGATCCATCCCTGGTTTTCCAGCAGCCGCTTTACTACTGTCCTTGCTGCTTGGGGTCAAAATCTTAGCCCCTTCTTTGGCCCCTTCCTTGGCGACTTCCTTAAGCCCATCTTTGCGGGCGGACATTTGTTGCTGTCTAAAAAAGCTGGAGTGGAAAGCTGAACCACAACACCTCCAACCGATTCCGCTATGGAAAATCCGTAGGCGGAGTTCCGCCAGCTGAGCCCCTGCAGTCCGTGCAATCCACAACGCCACCATCCAACCTGGTAGCCGTGGTACTCCTTAGAACCCTCCAACACTTTCAATCCACCAGGGGGCAGGAATAGATGCCAGCCAGCACAGTAAAAAAAACAGGACTCCAATGCGGCATAAAAATCCAATTAGCTCGTCCCCGGTCACAGCTCCAAAACACAACACGCCCTGCAAGCAAAAAAGGCCACGGAGGAGCTAATAGAGCTGTAAAGAGAGCCACGGGAGAACCGCGGAAAAAGCCACAGGAGAGTCGTGAGAAAAACACAGGGGCACTTCCAGCGCCGTAGGAGAGCCGCAAATGAGCAGCAGGAAAAGCCACATGAGAGCCGCGGGTGAAATGCAGGGGCGCTTCCAGCACCGTAGGAGAGCCGCAGGTGAGCCGATGCTGCTGCAGGAGGCCCGCGAGCAAAACCGGGGATCGGGCAGTCAGTTATTTGTGTGAGTCCGGCGGTCTGTCAGAGCATACAGCTAGCGGGTCAGGGAGCAATCCTCTGCACAACCTCACACGGCCGCCATCTTGCCTCGAACTGCCACACACTGGTATTTCTCAATGCATGGAATGCACATTTGGTGCCAGTTTTCTGACTATAGGTTGATGGCAGATTTTTAACCCCCTCAGAAAAACATTCGGTTATAAAGATACATTTGAAATGCACCGAGTTTCTCACAGTGACACGTGGTCGAGCTTAGAACGTCACAACACTATTCTGACAAAAAAACCCTTCTAATCTAGGCTTGTTTTCTGCTAATTGCAACATTGTATATGTTTTAACACTCGATCTATTTTATTCTGGGAGGGTGGAAAAGGACAGTGTTACTAAATTGGCGTTTATGTCACTCAATTTAAGAATCAATTCATTATTGTTGATGAAATTCTGAATATATCTGATGACTGGATGTAGTTTTCTTTCTTAAGAAACCTGTATGTTATAGCACTAGAATCACTTTGTTAAGAGTGTGTTAAAATGTAAAAACATCTAGACAATAATGGCACAAAATATGTTACATGATTTGCCATTCTGAGACGAATAATTTTCCTGTCTTTGTCAAATAATTTATCTAGTTTTGTACATTAATTTGGTCTTTTGCTGCTGCATAATTCCTGTCGCATTAATGACGGATGACAATTTACATTGTAAACAGACCAAACTAAGTGGGCCAAAGTATGGTTCCAACTGCTCCACACAACGGAGAATAAGCAAAACACTTATGTGGACAGTTTGAGTAAAATGCAGTTTGCATTGCGCAAGTGTACTGCCACACAAGAAGGTAGACATAGTTTTCAAAATGGGGCCAACCTTTTCAGGGGATTTGTCACCTCTGCATACTATAAGCAGCACGACTTCTTCTTAAATAGAAATACTTAAAACAGTGATGGATGGAATGCTTGAATTAATCTCAGCCATTTGCATTTACTCAGGCCGCAACCCAATCCATTAATATTTTCCACACAATGCCACCTCAGTTTGGACCCAGCTATATGTAAATTAGTATTGACCCTGCACCAATTAGAACAGTCCAGCACAAGCCCCCAAGCCAGGTCCTCCCTGAATCAAAATGCCAGCAACCCAGGATCGGTTTCACCCTAGTTAGGGGCTCATCAGCTGGGTGCAGATTCGTTCCAGTGACACAGTGTTCCTGGGACCAATGTTTGGGCATACCCAACCCACATATGGCAACAGTCTAAAGTATAGAAAACAGTGATGGATGGAATGCTTGAATTAATCTCCGCTACTGGTAATTACTCGAGCCGCATCCCAATCCATTATTATTTTGCACACCATGGCACCTCAGTTTGGATCCAGCTACATGCAAATAAATCTTGCTCTGCTCCAATTGGAACAGCCCAGCCTGAACTGCCAAGCCCGAACTAGAACACAAGTAATCCAGTGCCGGGTTCCCATTCATGCTGTGTCACTGGCACAAAGCTGTATGTGGCTGATTAGCCCATAACTAAGGTGAAATGGGTCCTGGGTTGCTTGTGTTCTGGTTTAGGGAGGATTTGACTTCGCTGTTCGGGCTGGACTGTTCCTAAAACACTCTCTAACCTCCAGATATATCAAATGTGTGCTGAGAGAGACTGCTACAGAGAGTAAACCCTACAATCAGTCAGGAAAGCATTACTGTGTCACTGTTAAACAAGCACCATTCAAATGCCTGATTTACAAGGTCTTCTAAGTCACACATGAAGCATGAACTTGGAGTCATTCAGTGGGCCACTGTGTGAAAAACTTCAGAGAGGCTGTTAGACCTGGCAGCTTTGGCTTGGGTTCCCCCTGCATTGTGGCCTTTGACTCCTGTGTGTTTACTGTGTGTTGGACTTTGTTTTTGCTGGTCTGTATGCTTTGGGCACTTTGCCACTGCTGTTTAGTTCCAAAGTATCTAAAGAATCTAAAAATGAATCTTTTAGTAGGATGATTTTCACATTTTGGGTTTGAAAATACCACTTTTAGAAAGTAGGTATTTTCTTCCTTAGCCATTCAGTGTGCCTCTGCTAGGGTTGTGTATTGACTATCTGGCTTTGGGAGTGACAGGGGCTGGGGATGTGCATTCTGTTCAGACAGCCACTTGAGGGGTTAGATATATCCTGCCTTTCCAGGGTGAGTCAGGGCTGGGCTGAATAGACCTGGGCTGTATTGAGAGTAGGGGGAGGAGATTTCTTTCACACCTGAATAGGCCTGGTCTGCCATGGACAATGCAGTCTCCACCTCCTGCCAGGAAGCCGGGCAAGAGAGGGCAGAACTGGTTTTGCTGAGCACAGACTCTCTGCCTCCAGAGAACAAAGCATTTGGGGCCCGATGTAGGTAAATGGGTTTTTCCGATTTCAAAATACCGAGGCGGGCCAAATCGGTATTCTGAAATCGGAAAACGAGATGTAGGAAAAAAAAAACGAAAAAATACCGATTCGTTCGTCATCGGTATTGTGATTCGATACGTACCGAATCGGCACGGACCGAATCGGAATGTACCGAATCGGCTACCACCGAATCGGAAATTGCCGAATCGGCAAATACCGAATCGGCAATTACCGAATCGGAGGTCGGAATACACCCCCATGGCCAAAATGCCCATAGGAATGCATTGAACAATCAGAATCGGCAAAACCCGATTCGGTAAAATCCGATTTGGTAAAATCCGAATCGGTAAAATCCGAAACAGCCAATGAGGTGGATCCACCCTCCCCCACCCCAGCAGGGAGTGGCTACCCAGGCAGGTGCAGCTCATTAAGAACTTTCTGGAGAGGCAGCCTGAGCTGAACATTCACAGTGAGCAGCAGTGGGAGCAGGAGCCAGAGCACTGTGATAGCAAGATGGCAAGCAGCAGTGAGAGCCAGAAGGCTGGCCACAAGAGAAAGCCCAAGTTTAGTACCATGGAGCTGCAGGTGTTGGTGGAGGAGGTGGTGAGGGTGCACAGGCAGCTCTTTGGGAGGCTGTCCCTCACTGTGCCGGACAGCACGAAGAGGAGGCTCTGGAGCGAGATAGCTGAGAAGGTCAACTCAGTAGGTGTCACCCCCAGGACCCTTGATGACCTAAAAAAACGATTTTACGACATCCGCAGCCTGACGAAACGCAAGATGGCTGAGCTGCAGAGGCAAGCTGGACTGACTGGTGGAGGCAGGAACCCGGCGCCACCCCTCACTGAGCTGGAGGAACTGGTGTCCAGCACCATTGAGAGGGAGTGTGTGACAGGAATCGGGACCCTGGATAGCTCAGCCAGAGCTACAGCTACAGGTAAGAAGCATGCGCAACATGACACACCCTACAAGACACCTCCCCTTTAGACACAATGCACAGCCAAACCCCAGCCCTGTACTGTAACCAACATACAAGAGAAAAGCATCATGGTAAATGTAGTCAGCTGAAGTTGGCAAAATATGGCAGTGCAGAACCACAATATAGAAAACAGTGGAACACATTCAAAAGATATGCAAGGACATGTGCAATGCTTTAATTGTAGTGACTGCAATACATCGGCACTCAATTTACAAATGCTTCTTTATACCTAGGGGCACCATCAGGCGGAGGACCACAAGCTACTGAGGCACCAGCACCAGCACCAACTACCAGTGCGGTGGCAGGGCCTAGCACAAGTCAGGCTGCCCTGGAGGAGGAGGAGGAGGACAACACCATTGGCCAGGGAAATGAGGGAGACCTGGTAATTGACTACGCATTCCTTCACTCCCCACAAATGTCAGGCACACCCCCATTGCTGTTCTCCCCTGAGAACTCTCCAACAACGGCCCGCCCTGCACCTACCACACCTCCTGCCAGGAGTATGGTTGTGGCTCCACTCAACCCTATCCAGGGAGCAGCGGGTCAGGCCCCGGCCACCACCACAACAACACCAGTGGCACCCCAGCCCACACAGCAGGGCGGCAGCAGCAGTACCCGGAGGCGTGCCATTTCCAGCACTGCACCGCCGGCACGGGAGGGCAGCGTCTTGCAGGGGCTTGAAGGCAGCATGGTCAAAATCCAGCGCTTGCAGGCAATGTCCATCATGGCCTGCCAGCGCCAGCTCCGCCAGCACAACCTGCAGATGGGCGAGATGGTGCAAGGGTTTAAGGCTTTTGTTGACACAAACAAGGAAGTTGCTGCAGGTCTTGGCAGGCTGACCACAGCCATCACACAGCTATGCGGAAGACTTGACGAGCACGAGCAATCGCGCAGGCGGGATGCCCGCATGCACAACCGATCTATTAGCCGCCTTGCTGCTGCAACCACGCAACTGTGCCAACGTGGGGCTAATATGGAGGCAAGCTTGACACAAAACACCGCTGAGGTCACCAGGGGAATGGCCCGCATAACAACAGCCATGGAGGCAATGATCATTTCCAACACTGCGGCCAATCCAGCCCTGGACCTGGGGGAGGCTGGGGACAGCAGCAGCCGCAGCAGCCCGGCCAGCGCTGTGTCGGAGCCGCGCCGGAGCACCAGGCGCTCTGCAGAAGCCGCAGGACATGCGGAAGGGGGTGAGGCACACCCCAGTGGGGCTGCCAAGCGCCCCAAAAAGTAGGCTTGCCAGGGCGGGTGAGGCAACCCGGACCTTTGACATTTGTTTTCTTTACTTTGACATTTTATTTTGTTGCACATCAGTGCAGTAACGGTGTTGCAACATTATTAAAATTTGCTTTTCCCCACAACCATTTACCTGTCTGTGCATCTGTACTCACTCAGAAATAGTTTTCTGTAATCTCCTCACGTCTGTATCTGCCATCACTTGGCGTAGACACCCCAGCAGGTTGTGTTAGTGGCACAGCATCGTCGTCGTCATGGTCCTCGTAGTCAGACAACTCGACCTCAGTGCCCTTCTTCACCGCAAGGTTGTGCAACATTGCACAGACAGCTATGATCTTGCAGCAGGTGATGGGGGTATACTGCCTTGCACCTCCACTCTTGTGCAGGCATCTGAATCTACTTTTCCAGATGCCAAAGGTCCGTTCGACTACATTCCTTGTGCTTTTGTGGGCCCGGTTATACCTCCTTTGGCTGGGTGTGGAGGGGTTGAGGTAGGGGGTGAGTATGAAAGAGCGGAGGGCATATGCACTGTCGCCTGGAAGGAAAAGGGGTAACATTACTCACATGCATACATGTATTACACTTAGCTACTTTGTGTAATGGGGGTCTGATGATGTGTCTCACCTAGGAGGTATCCTTCACCAAATTCGCCAGCCATCAGCCGTGCATAGATGCCGCTCTGTTGAAAAATGTAGGAGTCGTGGGTACTCCCTGGGAATTTTGCTACCAGGTCTGTGATGGTGCACTTCGCATTGCAGATCACCTGAACGTTGATGGTGTGCGTAGACTTCCGATTGCGGTATATGTATTCTGTGTCAGCTGGGGGGCAAATCGGAATGTGCGTGCCATCTATGCAGCCAATGATTTGGGGAAATTGTGCCATCTGGTAGAAGTCAGCTTTAGTTTGTAGCAGTTCTGCGTGGGTTGCAGGGAAAGAGATGTATTGGTCCATCCTGTGTATCATGGCGTCAAGGAATGTGTGGAAGAACCTTGACAGGCTGCTCTGGGTCACCCCTCCTACCGCTGCAACTCCACTTTGATAGCTGCCAGACGCAAGCAGGTGTAAGCTGCATAGCACCTGGACGTGCGCTGGGATGGCGTGTGCCCTTGGGGTGGGGTGGTCCAACAGTGGTTTGAGGTCCCTGATGAGCTCCAGAATGGTGTCTGAGTCCAGCCTGTACCTCTGTAGGATATCTGCCTCTGTGAGCATGAACAGGGTGATCCTCTGTCTGTAGACATGTTCCTCTCTTTGCCATTCCCCCTGTCCTTCCTGTTGTAGCCGTAGCCGCCTTGCAATGACATAAAAAGCTGCCATCCTGCAAGTTGCAATGCATTTTGGGTCTATTTTTATGGGTTGGAGATTGTAATCCATGGTAAATACCGAGTGAATAATACCGATTTAGAGCCAAAATCGGTATTTCTGTGCTTCCCTACATATCCCTATCTGTCCGAATCGGGGACTTTCCCAATCGGTGATTCTACCGATTCGGTAGGTTATCCAATTCGGTTTATCTCCGAATCGCTGTCTCTACCGAATCGGTACATGGTCCGAATCGGATATTTTCCGAATCGGTGTCACTACCGAATCGGTACATGGTCCGATTCGGATATTTTCCGATTCAGTGTCACTACCGATTCGGTACATGGACCGAATCGGATATTTTCCGATTCGGTGTCACTACCGATTCGGTACATGGACCGATTCGGTATTTTAATCCGAATCGGTGTGTTACCGATTTGTTACATTTCCGAATTTCGGTATGTACGTATCGGATTCTTTTCGATTCGGTAGTCATTCCGATTCGGTATTTGTACCGATTTGGACGTTTTTCTTTGCCCTACATCTCGATGGCAGTATACCGATCGGTAAGGGCCCAAAATCGGTATTTTCGGCCGTTACCGATCGGTAACGGCCTACCTACATCGGGCCCTTGGTGCGATAAAAAGTGGGGCTGAGACCCCTAAGACTTTAGATCACTTTTGGACTTCAAGAGGAACCTCTGCCAAGGAGAAGAGCAGAAGAAGCTGAAGGAGGAGTACTGCCCCTTTGCTGTGTGCTGTCTGGGGTTGGCCTGCAGTAGCTGTTTATGCCAAGGAGAGGAATTGTGTGTATATCCTGCTTGAGAAAGTATCTGTAAGGGCTTTGGAAGTAGAGTGTGCCCCCTGTTCAAGAAGTCTCAGGAACAGCAAAGACTTCACAATTCTACTGGGCACTGCCTCTGGAACCGCTGGTTTCAGTTGCCGCAAAAGAAAAGAGCAGCCAACTCTCTCATGGAGTCTATCGCTGGTTTAGTGTCCGGAGGGCATTGCAGAAGGCACTGCAACACTTCGCACCGCATCCTTCGTCTTACCGACGCCACTGGGTGACCATCACAGAGATGTTGCTTGGACCGCATCTTGTGAGCACCGCACTCCGCAACGCCTCGCTTTACTCTGCCTGGACATTACCGACACTGTTGCTGCCCGACCCAAACACCGACCAGCTCCGTCACCTGCTTCATGACCTGCCAGCACTGCATCGAGCACCACCTCCTTTTGCATCGCAAGCCTTGGCCTCACTGACGCCATTGGATGACCATCACTGAGCCGCTGCCTGCACAGCACAGTGAGGGCACTGCACCCTGCTCTGCTCCCCTTCACCGCAATGGCGACGGTTGCCCCAAATAGCCCATACTAACGTGTTGCAGCAACGAGAAAGGTACTGTCTGTGAGTCTGTCGACACTTTAGCTGGCATGAACCAGCGCGGTCGGCTGGAACTCTTAGACTCTGTCATTTTCAGCATCGCAGTCATCGGAGCTTCCGACTCGGAAGAACTGTGTTTTGCAGCTATTTTTGCATTTTAAAGGTTATCTTGCAAAGTAACTATTTTTCAAAAAATTGACCCGCACCAAGGTTTGTATACAAGTACTGAATTATCAGAATTCTATATTTCACAAGTGTTGTCGATGTTCAGAAGAAAACTTCCCACAAATAAGAATCTCAAAAGAAGTTGATTGAAGATTTTCAAACTTTCTTTATTCAATGTCTCAATTAAAATAACAGAATTGCTTGTTGCCAACGCGTTTCGTCACATCCGTGACTTCTTCAGGGCTCAGTTAGTAATTTTCTGAAAAACAATTGCGACAGCCACCATATAGTTTGAGACCCTTGAGCGCTTTTGTGCTATAAAATAACTATTTTTACAGTATTGTATGTTGGATTTTTTGTCCATTTGTAGTGTTTCCCTGTGAAATTTGAAATTTGAATTTTTTTTGAAATTTGAAACTTTATTGTTTAGTTAATTAAAACCATAACAATTTTCATGGACAGTACACAACCAATAGTACTCATTAAAAAGAAGGAAAGAAAAAAAACTGTAACATAAAAATTGAGTATTAACATAATAAAATCTGACTGATTTTCCTCCTAATATTCAAATCAAGATGAAAGGAAAGGAGGCAAGAAGATAAACGAATAACATTTATAAACTTCCGATAATTTTAAGGCGTTTCTCGAATACTTGCAAGAACTTTACCAACTTGCGGTGTATTTGAGGAGCAGTTGAGTCCAAGCCTCCAATAATTGCGGATCTACATGTACGTAGTCTCTTAATCCGAAAGATATTCTTTAAAAAGTATGCCCGTTCCCTGATCAAGATCTTGCAGTGACAGATTATATGAATTAAGTCTTCTTTAGGACTGAGGAGGGGTCCTCAGCTAAAGTTGGCAATTTACCAAATCTCAAGGCCATCAGCTTTTTCTTGATCAAGATAGAATAGGTTGTATCCAAGTAAACTGCTGTGGAAAGTGACTTATAACTATTGATCACGGCCCAGGAATGGGAACAATGTGAAAACATTTCTTTATCCGTAATCAATGAGTGAAATTTAGCCACTTTATTTAGTGCCTGTTTTAATGCAGCAAATGGCAAGTTTTTGTCCCAAAGATTTACGGAGCATGTTAACTCCAATGCATGCAATAGGAATTTGTTTGCTTCAGATTTTTTATGAGTATTCAACTCCTTCCATAGAAAGGTATTAAGATTATTGTCATTTGCATTTTTCTTAATCTGGTACCAGACCTTGATATATGAATATAGTCTTCCTAATGTTTCGTTTTTTAAGCCAAATTTAAGGCGCATTTGTGCCGGTGAAGCCATGTTGGGTAGTCGAAGCACCTTTTTATAGATTTTGGTTATTAAGTTGTTTAATAGGTCCGAATCCTTTCTGTGCATTGCTACACTTGCATATGTCAAGGTGGGAAGAACCTTTTTCGCCATCACGGTTAATAAAGGTTTTAATGATAGACCTTCCAGTTTCTTCGACAAAGTGTTTAGCCCAAATATTAAGTCTCCTGCTCTTAGAGTCAGATATTTTTTCTGGTCTATTAAGGCAAGCTTGTCGTCAATAAAGTATCCCAGGTATTTGTAGTTTGATACCTTCTCCAACGGTTTTCCTTCTAACCAAATATATGGTGTGTTACACGGCGGTTGGTTATTAGCATTGTTTTAGTTTTAGTAGCATTTAGGGCCAGCTTGTTTGCCGACAGGAAAACAGAGAGTTCTGTTATTAGTCTGGATAGTCCAACCTTCGTTAGACTCATGAGGACAATATCATCAGCATATGCCAGATGTGTGAGCTGTAAATCACCTAGTTTTGGAGGATGTGCATTACAGGCATTCAATCTCCCGGAAAGATCTGAGATAAAAAGGTTAAATAGATGAGGCGCAAGGACACACCCTTGTTTCAAGCCAATCGATGTAAAGACTTTTCTCGATAGCCGGGAACCATCCCCTAGTTTAACTTGAGTCCAAGTGTAGGAATAAAATAGCAACATGCCCCTTAGGATACTCTCTTGTATAGACCATGCTCTTAATTTCGTCCATAATAAGTTTCGGTCCACACTATCGAAGGCGGCTTGCAAGTCTATGAAGCACAAGTTCAAGTCCTGTTTACTGCGCAAGCATTTTCCCGCAATCATGTTGATGGATAAGATATTTGATGTTGTTCCTATCCCTTTTCTGAACCCTGTTTGATTAATGGGGATCAATTCTCTTTCACCTGTCCAATTTACCAAGTCATCTAAAAGAAGCGATGCAAAATATTTTGCCTCTATGTCCTGCAGCGCTATTAATCGATAATTGATTGGGTTAGATCTTTCTCAACCTTTATATATTGGCATCACTATGGATCCTTGCCAGCTTTCCGGGACTTGGTTACAGATTTGCACGTCTGCAAACAGTTTCTCCAGACGTGAACCCCAGAATTCTGGTGCATATTTGTAACCTGCTTGTGGAATGCCATTCGGGCCTGGTGCCCCATTAGATTTGCCCTTTTTAATTATTTTTATTATCTCTTCTGCTGTATAAGGATTATTCGAAAGGTCAGAACTTAATGCATTGCAAGGATTACTGGTAGTCGGCGGACTCCCTTGTTCTTTATCTGTTAATATTTTGTTATAATTTTTTGGGAGAAGTTCATTACCTGAAATTTTTATAGAGGTTTCAGTAAATTTTGTCCCGAGAAACGTTGTCCATTCAGATTCCTGCACATTTGATGTAAGAACGTTACAAGGTCTTCTTAATTGATTTATGATTTTCCAAAATGTATTTGAGTTCGGGAGTTTTGAACTAAAAAGCAGTTTGGACCAAAAGCTCTCGGTGATCCTCTATTTAAACTCCCAGACCTTTTTTTTATATAAATTTCTTTGTGCAAGAAAAGTGACCAACTGACATGCACCTTTATCAGTTAACTGCAACTTCTTGCGAGTTCTTCTCAGAAGCCTTCAAAGGTCTTGTAGTTCTTTTGAAAGTTTTCTCTGTGAACCGTCTCTGTTGGTTTTCATGACTGGTGGCTTCATTTTTAGTTTTAATTTCTCCAGAAAGAGAGACAATACTTGGATCGTATTCATTGGGGCATTCCCTAGACCATTCAACGTGTCCTTTATTATCGTAAACCACTCGTTTTCATTTGAGTTTGACCAGTTTATGTGTTTTAAATTAGATGAACTTAGATGACCTTCTAATATATACGATGGTTGCATTCTTTCCGTATTGAAGTTGAATTTAGTGTGTTGCATTGCATGATCGCTCATCGGGGTGTATTCAATTTAAAAGCCAATTTACTAAAGGGATTCATGAAATACTAACAATTGTAAAGTCCAAGGTTGATTGGGCATGTTGACCATGATAAGTTTTACTTGAGGGTTGATCTTCCTCTGTCCTCCCATACCGAGATACTCTAGTTCTGTTACTAATTGAATCGCTAGATGATCCCTTCGAGTTCCTGCCCCACATTGTGTCTGTTGAGGAATACCCCAATGCAAGTTATCAGCCGTTAAAATATCATCTTCCTTTGGGGTTATTATCAAATTAGAGTTGAAATCAAATCACCAGTTATTATAATATTTGACAATGGCTCTGTAGTGCGTAAGTCCGTTATTACGTTGCACAGTATTGCATTCTTTGTCTTTTTCACCTGATATTTGGGTTGCTTATAGTAATTAATCAAGATTGTCGACTTGATATTGTTAACATTTTGATCTGTTAATTTAATTAGTTGAATACTTGGGTCAGGAGATTTTAGTTGTTCAGTATTCATTTTTAAAGATGTTGACACATATACTGAAAGGCCTCCAATGGCACGGCCATAGATCTTATATTTTTCAGAAGCTACAGTATAGTGTATAAAGCCAACAAGAGCAATTTCTTCTTGTAGCCATGTTTCTCGTAGCGCGATTATTTCACATCGGCCCCATTCATCCAATGGCAAACCTTCCTCCAGTAATCTTTTTGCGCCTGCAATGTTCCATGATAACACATGTATGTCATTACTTGCAATTTGTTTCAGGTTATCTTTAAACGGTCAAATCTTTCGTTTTTCATTTAGTGCACTAAGAAGCCAATTCCAGTTAGAAAGTTGCGAGTCCCCCGTTTTATCAACTTCCATTCCTTTCCGAGTGAGGGGGATCACTTCTACCCTTTGCATTATGTAGAATTGAGTAGACTGGCTTGTGTAGGTTTGGATGAGCTTCAGAATTTTTCCTAGTAAGTTGAACACTGCCAGGCTTCTTCAGAGGAAATGGATAGCGTGGGTAAGTGGGCTGTGATAATTGAATACCCCATGTTTAGAAAAGGTCTGATCTCCCCAAGATTGCTTGAGCTATTATTGGCGTTTTCCAAGTGGTCAAAGTTTGTTCATTTATTGTATCATTAGACCCTTTAAGAAATTGTACCTGTTCAAGATCAGTTGATTTAATATCTTTTAGATCCTCAAATTCCGCCATGAGTTTCAAGATATTGGTCCTATTCAATATATCGTGCCTTCCCTGTGTCTTGTACTCTGGAATCCAAATAATTTGGTGAAGCTTGTTGCCAGATTTAGAACTATTTGTCCGTGACGCGATGCATCACGTCGATGTTCATCACACAAAATTTTTAATTCCCCTGTGTCGTATTACTCGGTGTTTCTGAGGTTAATCCTTGAAGCTCACAACGAACATTATCCGTGATTACTGGAACGTCCGGATCTGATACTGTTTGTGTAGAAGAGACTGACATTGCCTTTGCCCCGGCTTCACTACACAGTGACATTTGTACATGGCTGATTATACTATCTGGAGCCGCTTTTTTACCAGCTTGCTGATCATCAGCTTGCAATGTTTGAGGTATTGATTTTGATATAATGCTGCTTAATTGCAATCGCCCCTCTTTGTTGTCATTATCCGGGACTGGGACTCAATCTTCAGGAGACTTGTTCTTATCAGTAACTTTTGACTGCGTATACTCATTGCAGATTTTCTTGCAATTTTTGTCAGGATTAGCGGTGGACAAGTAATTCGTACATAACATCTCAACCTGCTGTTTTTTTGCGGTGTGCAAGGGACTAATAACAGTGCCTGATAGTTTGAAGTCTATAGAGTCTTTTTTGGTCATCGACTTTCCTCTGTCAGACATGTTGTCACTTACTATCATGTCAGAGCAACTTTCACTGGTGCAAACCTTTTTAGTTGTTCCTTGGTTTGGATGTAAAAAGATGGGATATATTCTATTACCTAAGAGTGGGCCTGCTTCGCTTTTCTTATTTCTAGCTTTCCGCTCTTTTTTCCTTTGTCTCTTTGTTAAAATTTGCTTTAATGGTTCATCAATTCTTGTTTCTATACCGACTTTTGCATTGGTGTCCTCACTCGTTTTAGTCTTTCCGAGTGCCAGGCTGTCTGCTTTGTTGGATAACTCAATTGAAGGATTTTTATCAACCCGTGAATTTTGGACAAGTTTGGGACTGTTCGGACTATCCGACTTCAGATCCGCATTGATAAATCTTTGGTTTAGAGTTAGTATCTGTTCTAGAATGATCGGAAGAGAACTTAATTTATCCAAGACTGGTCCGCAGGTGCAAGCCGATTGAGGTTGATATGTGTGTGCTTGTGCTCTATTTATCAGTCTATTTAAATTGTCCAACTTTGTATTTATCCCTGCAATGTAAGAAGCAATGATATTCATTAAATCAATTTGAATGTCCAACTTATCAGATTGCATTATCAAAGTTGCTGTTGACGTTTGAAGTGCTTTTAGAAGAGAAGCAACTAGATTCAAAGACTCCGCATCATTAAGGACCATAGACCTCGGTTCGTCTTTTGATGGATTATTGTGCCTTGCATTCACAGATGGTGCATGGTCGTCACTGAGACCCATTGGCCTGCCTAGGTTCTCTATGAGACACGAGCTGGCCAATAGCTTGATGGGGTAAAGATACCTTCAAGGGATTTTAATAGACACAGGAATTTTGAAATCACTTAAAGGATGAGATTGTGTGGGCTTAGTGATTTGGACCCACTATTGCTGGTTATGCAACAACAAAAATGACATATATTCAAAGCTGTTACTTGTGAGTAATCAGTCAGGAGAGAGCAAAAAGAGATTGAAAAACGGGTGTATATAAACAAAGAGTATTTAATCTTTTTTTCAAATCAAGTTAAAAAGTTGGGTACAAGATAAACAGCAAGGATGTAAAAGGGTAAAACCATTAATCCAAACAGCCCTTGTTACATCAATTGCTCAAGCTTTTCTACCTAACACAAAATTAATTAAATATTCAATGGTAGATAAAGCCAGAGTCGACGTTTCGGTCTCTATTTTTTCGTGTAGGAGACCATCCTCAGGACATGGATTTCATATCTTGAGTACCCTCAATCATGTAGGCGCATGTGTCAATCATGCAAGCGTCCGGATCATAAAGCCAATTTCCTAGCGCTGATACCGATTCAAGAATTATCGTATTGCGCTGAAGTACCCTTATGGGAGCCAACAGGTGTCCCAGGTAGATGGAATAGTTTGCACCATAGAGATTAAAAATGCCGTGGCGGTATCTGTTAAGTCCGTCGTTTCCAAAACCACGGGTTTAGGGACGGGGTCCTCGTTAATTTTAAAGGATTCCCTTACACATTCGAAGGTATAGCGACCCCTTCTTGTAAATCTTTTTCAGTGAGGTAGTCAGTTCTGAGTTCAATGTGTCAGAGTCCGTCTTCACGCAGCGAATGATACAGCAGTGGATGCAATAGCAATAGCTTGGCATCTTCGTTACACCCTATTGCAGCTTCTACAATAGCCTCTTCATTGACTGGGTTAAGCTCAGCCAAATCATCATCCCTTTTACTTTTGTCTATTGATTGGCTTGGGTTGGGACAGGAGGAGGCCAGCTCATCAGAGCTTGATTCCAATGGCGCCGTATGGTCATGGTTCAAATTTCCTGTTGAATCAGTTGTAACTGAGCTTAGATTGTCAATTATTGGATTTATTGGAAACTGTGGCTTTGTAGATATGGTGTTAATGTCCTCGTGGGTGGTGTGTACTATTGCTGACGTAATTATTCCACATTTTCTCCCCCAAAGGCCTTTTATGTTATCAGCATTTCCCAGTTGTTCTGACCGTTTAAAAGGCTCACAGGTTTCAATTGATTGAGGACTTTGTCTCCCTCGGACAAATGGGACAGATGTAGTTGTTTTCATGGCATTGGGGGCAATTGGAGATGACAAACCCAAAACTCCCTCCGTTGAGGAAAACAATGCTGCTCCAGGGTCTTTCAGAAACTGGAATCGTGAAATCGATGAGTTTTTATTTGAGATGGACTTTTCAAATAGGGAAGCAATTGGTGATATTAAAGGATTTTGCAGTGTACTGCTTGCCTTGTTTGCATTCATTTTATCAACTCTTTTCCGTTTGAGTACCTCTCTTGAAGCTGGTATCTTGTCACCTAGGGCTTTTCTCACTTTACCGGACCTCATAGTGAAACCAGATGTGTTGATGCACCTAATGACTTTTAGCCTTAAACCGAGCTTAATAGTCGGTGATTGAAATTGAGTGGTGCCCCCTGCTGTAGTCCTTTTTCTACCAGCAGAAAGTCTCACAAAGAAAGGGCTCTTTTAACAACTCCTGCTCCTCTTTCCAAGTAGTAAATAGCGGATAGCAAGCACGCTAGCACTCAGCGCACTTAATTTTATAGACCGCCAGCAGGGGCACATTTTTTAAGGGTCTTTTCAAGGTCTTTTCAGGGTACGGGAGCCGGGACCGGGCCACACTTTTAAGCAGGAGGCGGGTTGAGGGAAATAAAGACCCGCTACACAATGAATGCCACTGCTAACTGGTCCCAGATGCAAGTACCGTCAGCTGGGCGATGAAACAGCAATGAAGCAGCGTCCTCCAGCATTGTAGCCTTGACAGCCTCTATGTCCTCTGCAACCTCTCTTCCCCTTACTCGCACTCTCTCAGCTCCGTCGATAACGAAGACGCTGCACCAGCTCACCGGCTGCCGACCACCTGCTGGCCCCTCCCGCAGCTCATCGCGTCCTGTCGTCCGCCTCGTGCTCAGTCCGCGCTGGTCTCCGCTGGCCTCAGCCGAGCTCTGCCGAACTCCGCTACTACCCCGCCGAACTCGGCGGGGTAGGACTCGTTGGATACACGCACGGCACCAGGTGAGGATGCCGGTGGGGGCTTCAATGGCGGGCGGCTTCAGTGGTGGCACGGCGGTGGCAGTGGCGGCGGCTCTGTTGAATCTCTGAGAGTCAGGGAACAGCCTGCTCGCTGCTTGCAGCTCTCCGCCTGCAGCCCCTCGCCCGTAATCCGTTGCACCTGAATGTCGCGGTCTGGCGTCTGCTCTCTGCTGTATGGCTGAGATACCCGCCACCCCCTCTCAACACAATCCCCAAGGATAGGAAACCGGAAACAGTTCTGAACTTTTGGAAGGCGGGAGGGAGTTACCCTCCCAGCCGTATTTATTAAAATATGAAACAAAGTTAAAAACATTAAAATAACGGTTTCATATCATGTACAATTTCATTTCCACATTACGATGTTTTGGCTAACCTTAACATATTTCTAATACAAAGGTTCTCCTAGCCGAAACTAACATCCTACCAATACATTTTTAACTTGAAATTGTACATCCTAACGTTAAGGGCCAACGGCAAGGTCGTAACCGGTGTCAGATCCCTAAACCAGAAATACCCCCTCACTTGCGAGGGGCGACCGCACAGAGGGCTGTACCTCATGTGCACATACCAATTTCCCTTGTCTTGACGGGGGCCCTAATTAACTCGACGCCATTTTATGGTCGTCCGAGGACTCGTGTGAGGTGTCTAGAAGGTAGCGTAGACCCCCCTCCCCACCCCACACAACTTACCACATCTGCCGTCGCAGATGTCCTGGCCCCGGGAAATTCCCAGGAGGGGCCCCTAGCCCCTCCTATCCAGGGAGGGGCCTTGACCGCCTTCCCTTTCCTTTCGGCGTCCCATCCTTAGAAGGGACCGCCTCCCCGTTGAGGGGCCAATGGCCACCTCCCCCCGGGCGCTCCCATCCGTAATGGGTGACGCCCCCCCCATAGGGATCTTCCAATTACTGCTCACCGATCATGACCTTACCGCCCGACCGAAATAAATACGACATTAAACTAGAAATACTAAAACTAAAAGACAACAGATGCTCAAAGTATGACTATTGAAACATCACTGATCAACACTGGTGCAAATACTTTATTCAATAAAATATACTGTAAGGAATTATCCACTTTATTGCATACTGAATCACTACTTTAATCACAACAACCTGTAAGAAAATAGAGTTAGCACATCAAAACTTTATTTCAAAACCGCTTGCTGTCTCCAGGGGCTGGTGGGTGGGTCAAAAATGGCTCTTCGTTCCGTCTCGAGCTCACGTGCAGCGGGGAGGTGCAGCTTCAGAGCACAGGAACAAGAGGATGCTTCTTTGGCTTGTTGCTCCTTTTATCCTTCTTCGGGCGGGCGTAAACCCGCCTCCGCCTGCCTCCGGGGGCGTGGCTGGCGGCTTCAGTGTCTAGGACAACCCACTCCAGGGCGGGAAAAAGCGCGCCCCGGCTACGCCGCTTCGGGCATACCAGCCGAGACTCGCCTCCCGCCCAAGATGGCTTCCCGGGGGGATCGGGGTACTCCACCATACGTTCGGGGGGACCGAGTGGTCGCCCCTTTCCATATGGCTGAGATACCTGCCACCCCCTCTCAACACAATCCCCAAGGATGGGAAACCGGAAACAGTTCTGAACTTTTGGAAGGCGGGAGGGAGTTACCCTCCCGGACGTATTTATTAAAATATGAAACAAAATTAAAAACATTAAAATAACGGTTTCATATCATGTACAATTTCATTTCCACATTACGATGTTTTGGCTAACCTTAACATATTTCTAATACAAAGGTTCTCCTAGCCGAAACTAACATCCTACCAATACATTTTTAACTTGAAATTGTACATCCTAAGGTTAAGGGCCAACGGCAAGGTCGTAACCGGTGTCAGATCCCTAAACCAGAAATACCCCCTCACTTGCGAGGGGCGACCGCACAGAGGGCTGTACCTCATGTGCACATAACAATTTCCCTTGTCTTGACGGGGGCCCCAATTAACTCGACGCCATTTTATGGTCGTCCGAGGACTCGTGTGAGGTGTCTAGAAGGTAGCGTAGACCCCCCTCCCCACCCCACACAACTTACCACATCTGCCGTCGCAGATGTCCTGGCCCCGGGAAATTCCCAGGAGGGGCCCCTAGCCCCTCCTATCCAGGGAGGGGCCTTGACCGCCTTCCCTTTCCTTTCGGCGTCCCATCCTTAGAAGGGACCGCCTCCCCGTTGAGGGGCCAATGGCCACCTCCCCCCGGGCGCTCCCATCCGTAATGCGTGACGCCCCCCCCATAGGGATCTTCCAATTACTGCTCACCGATCATGACCTTACCGCCACAGGCCGGATAGTTGACCGGCTATCCGGACCCCCCACAAAACTCCTACCTAAAGGTCATGCTGTAAACACTTTAGCCAGGCTACGAGGTCTCCTATGAGTAACGCATTCCCCACCCAGGACAAATGGCCCCCATCCTCTAGATACATACTGTCTCCCTTGATACAACCATGAGGAATAGAATGCAATGCACTTGAACGGAACAGCCTACCCAATTTGTTATTCACTTTCTTCACCGAATGATTTATAGCAGACACCGAATTCGCCCCCCGCCACACCTTACGTGGAATCATATGGGACCATGCAATTGTGCACCCTGGAACCCTTCTCGCTAACCAACTTACTGTGGATAGTATCGCCTCGAGAAGAAGTCGTCTACCAGTGGTCACTAAATCATTGCCCCCAAGATGCACTATGATTATAGATGGCGGTGACCTTGTCCGCTCTAACAAACCCTCGAAAAAGGATTGAAACTGGTCAATACAGAGCCCGCCCCTTCCGTAGAAGGTCACCCTGTACCCGTATTCCCCAGCTATGTGAATCATGTCACCTGCTTTGAATACGTCCGCGGCACGCCTCACGTATGAGTGGCCCACGACCCACACCACTTTTTCCGCAGCCGGTGATCTCTGACCGCTGATTCCCAGGTGTCGGGTCGACTGCACAGTCCGCCCCGCCTCGTAAGCTTGCGAAACTGTAAACCAAACAAAAACAAGAAGCGTGAGTACATGATATCGGCTTTACAACATGTGCAACCGCACATACCTTTTATAACAATTCGAGGACCAACGCCCCAATTGTTTCACTTTTTCCACACTCAGACCCCTGGCTGTAGCCTCTGTAGCAGCCCCTATCCGAAAGGAATGGGTCCCAAACTCGCCGGGGTTCAAGCCCGCGGCCGAAATTGCCATTGCAAGCACCCGCTGGAACTGAAACCTCGTCAGTGGGGTGGCATCAGCGTGTCTCAACAAGGTCCCCCCCCATGATGCCGCCCTCTGCGCTAAATAATCCTCTACGCAAACAACGGGGCACATGGGAGATCCGGGAATCCGATGTATGACTACGCAGTCCCCGATCGCACCCTGATCGGTCTTGGACCTGAGAAACGAGACACTCATCGTCTCCCCCTTTACCTGAATGTGCTCTTGGCACAGTCCCCCCACCGTATCCTGCTTGTTCTTTGCCACCAGTTCGCTTACTCGCATCGCCCCATGGAATGCTAATGCAAAAGCGGCCCGGAATAACACTGTTTCATACTGGGATGAACATGTCGCAGGGAGTACGGAAAATAACAGGGCCAATCTTTCCAGACCTATCGGGTGCCTTTCATCTACTCTGCGACCCTCAAGGCGTTGCCACCCACGTAGCGCTTTCTGCACAACGAAAGACGCTGTCGGGTCCTGGATCCCATGAGCCCTTGCCATAAAGGAAATGGCGGCCCGATGCCTCTGGGCTGTAGCTACCGATTTGCCTGCCTGATGTAAAAACAGCAACAATTTTACGACATACTCCTCTTGACCCCAAAGCTCCCCCCTAGCAGAACCCAAAAAGGACCAATAGGAACGGAACGCCCCTTCATATGCCTTCCTTGTCCTGGGTGCTAAACTCTCTCCCACGAGGTTTTGTAGTTCGGGGCACCGAGAGACCAGAGAGCTTCGGGAAAGGGTGCCGCCACCGGGTCCGCTGTGGGCAGAAAACCCCAGAAGGCCTGCATACGGAAACGAGAAAGCGCATCAGCCGCCTGGTTCAGTACCCCCGGTACATGTCTTGCCCTAAAGAGCACGTTCAATTGCATACACAACAACACAATTTCCTTGAGCAATCTCAGAATCCATTTGCAACGTGCTGCCTGACTATTGATACACTCAACCACGGTCATGTTATCGGACCAGAACACCACAGAGTGATCCCGAAACCCCTCAGGCCATGTTTTCAGGGCCACCAGAATAGGGAAAAGTTCGAGAAAAGCAATGTTACTCGTCAGCCCGCCCTCGTGCCACCATGACTGCCACTTTTGAGCCAACCATTGATTACCGAATATGGCGCCAAAACCTATACTTCCCGCCGAATCTGTCCACAGCCCCAGCTCCTCGGAGGACACCGCCGGCTTGTTCCAGACAATCCGACCATTGAAATCCGCCAGGAATGCCAACCAAATGCGCATGTCCTGGCGAATCTCTGCCGAGAGCCTCGTGCGGTGGTGTCCCTCTTTAAGACCGACCATGGCTTGTGCAATCGAGCGGGAAAAGGGGCGGGCCATTGGCATTACTCTAAGGGCAAAATTCAACTGACCCACAGTTTGCTGCAATTGATGCAAGTTCACCTTAGTCTCCCGAATACATGTTTCAAGGGAGGCCCTGAATTTCACCACCTTTTCTTTGGGTAACCGGAAGCAACCTTCTTCTGAATCGAGCTCTATTCCAAGAAACTCGAGCGAAGTTGATGGCCCCACAGTCTTACCTGGCGCCAATGGCACACCAAAATGACTCATCAGACCACAAAATTCCTTTAAAGCCTGTGCACATTCTGGGTCCCCGGCTGCCCCCAGGAACAGAAAATCATCGAGATAATGCATAACATGCTGAAACCCCGTCTTTCTCGTGAATACCCATTGCAGAAAACAACTGAATTTTTCAAAATAAGCACAAGATATGGAGCATCCCATTGGCATACATTTATCCATGTAATAGCGACCCTGAAACATAAAACCAAGGAGACGCTGATCGTCTGGGTGTACCGGGAGCAACCGGAACGCTGACTCGATGTCTGATTTGGCCATCAGCGCTCCGGGCCCCAGGCGATTCAACATGGCGACGGCCTCATCGAAAGATGCGTATCGCACCGAACACACCCCCGGGTCTATCGCATCATTCACAGAAAGACCTTGCGGGGCTGACAAGTTATTTATTAATCTAAACTCACCCGGGTCCTTCTTGGGGACCACTCCCAATGGGGAACAAACAAAGTTAGCAACTGGTGGTATGTCGAATGGTCCGGCAACCCGCCCCGAGTCACCTCTTTCCCAATCTTTACCTGTACCACCGCCGTATTTTGCAGGACCGACAATTGGTTCCTACAATGCGTCTTACCCTGAAAATTCCCCACTGGGATGCGGAAACCATACGAAAACCCGTCTCGCAACACCCCAGTGGAGACATGATCCGGGTATTCATTGAGCCAAGGAATCATTGCCATGGTATCAACCGGGGTAGGTAAAGGCGCCCCTCGGACTATTTCAGACCTGTTTGGCGCTTCCCCTACCTCCGTTATCACCCGTTTTGGCTCTGCACATGGTCTCAGGATGCGAGGACTGTCCACACCCCCCACAGTCGTGCCTAAACTTGCATGACCCCTGGGGCCTTGTACATTTTCCCCTATTAAAATTCCAACAGATTCCCTTTTTACCTGCGTTGCCACTCGACTTCGAGTGATGCTCGTTACCTGCACCCATCCGAAATGGCGTCCCAGATGAATGGCGGGAAAACTCACCCCCGTTACCCCCCGACAATGGTGCCTTTAACATGCCTGAATTCTCCATCTTTTGCCAGGAAATGGAGTCGTAACAATCCCAGGTCAAAGCTGGGTCGTGCTCCTTGGCCTTCCGAAAAACATTATCATAGCAAAACCACTGATTGCCCTCATATGATTGAGAATACTCCATAATACGTGTCTGATATATAGGCAATTCGGTCAACATCTCAGGCCTTCGTTCCCCCATAATTGAAGTGAATATGCCAAACGCTCTGCCCCAGTTACCTATGTTCTCATCGACCTTAAAGGCGGCCATCTTGGGGCGCCAAACACTCGGATGCAGAAACTCTTTTTGACCCTTCACATGCTCGATCTCGTAGTGATCAGTTAGCAAAGAAAACATGTTTACATACTTATCAGCCCTAATCTTTTCCTTGATTTCAATTGGAATATGCTGGGCCACTTTCTCCCTTCGTGAGGGTACAGACCCCTCCCCCGCAATCGGCAGTAGCCGCTTACCTAAATTAGAAGCTGTAGTCGCTGCCGAACTCGTGCCCGCTGCGGTTTCACCCACCGAAGCCTGTGGGGGAACAGAAGAACATGGTGCCTTCGCAGCCTCTCTAGATTCTCGCAATTGCCTCATTACTGCCCTGGCATCATCTGCTGTGGTGCCCTCACTATCTTTCCCCAACCACGCTGCCAGTTGTGCAGCCAACTCGGGAGGCATATCCCCCCCGTTCACAGGGGTGACTACGACGGGGATTGGTTGCCCCTCCTTCGGAACCGGGATTGGCTCCTCAGTCGGTGTATGGGAACCGGGGCCTCTCCCCCAGATGCCCCCCTTTTGGACCTCTTGCCTCTCCCGCTGGGGACTACTCCCGGCAATGCTGGTCCGACGACTCGCTTAGGGCCTCCTACACCGTTCATTGCAGCCATCTGCTTCTTCATCTCGGCCATGTCTTTTACGAGCATGCGGAGCATCTGATCGGTACCGACCCGCTTTCCGACCTTCTTGCCCGGCATTCTCCAACGATGATATCTGAAAGAACAAAGACAAAATTACAATGCTCAAAAATGGCTCTTCGTTCCGTCTCGAGCTCACGTGCAGCGGGGAGGTGCAGCTTCAGAGCACAGGAACAAGAGGATGCTTTTTTGGCTTGTTGCTCCTTTTATCCTTCTTCGGGCGGGCGTAAACCCGCCTCCGCCCGCCTCCGGGGGCGTGGCTGGTGGCTTCAGTGTCTAGGACAACCCACTCCAGGGTGGGAAAAAGCGCGCCCCGGCTACGCCGCTTCGGGCATACCAGCCGAGACTCGCCTCCCGCCCAAGATGGCTTCCCGGGGGGATCGGGGTACTCCACCATACGTTCGGGGGGACCGAGTGGTCGCCCCTTTCCACACTCTGCTGGACTTGACGAACAACCAATCTGTGTGAGTGCAGTAAACGTGTTTTCCCTGTGTTACTTTATGCATGAAAAAATGCTTTACAGACTGCCTCAGAGATAAGCCTGCCTGCATGGGTTATTTTAGAAGTGTAACTCTGACTAGGAAGAAGGGTCCCTTCTTGACAAATGTGCAAACCATTGCCAACTAGAGACCCCCATTTCAAATAGAGGCATTGTGCAAACAACAACAAAAATGTGTGGAGCAAATCTATAAAGTGTTGCATGCTGGTAATAATGCGAGCTCTTGCAGGTTTAGTGTGGCTTTGCAAGTATGGTGCAAGTGCAAAGCAGTGGTGTCTCACATGGAACATGTACTCAATATACTCTGTCAAGTGAAAATTCCTATTTAATAAATATCAGCATAAAGGTACACTACATAAAGGAGTAATTGTGCCAAAATTACACTTGATGCATGTGAGTATGGCACAATATTCTGTTCACCAATTGCTTGCTCATGGATTGATTTGGCATTAGGATTCTATGCCATTTTTAGTCTAAACCTACGATTGATTGTGCTGTAAACTCCCAGTTAAACGATAGTTGCATATTTTATCAGAGAACTTGGATCTGCACGACACAAGACATTTTTTGGAAAGGCAGTCACCTCAACTTTTTCTATTCAAAAGTTAACTTTTTCTGCTGTTTTGTGCTGCTTTGCGCCATTCGTCCATGCTTCATTGTGCAATCGTCTGTACTAATATATAGTAAATTTAGGCCATGAAGCCTAAGTCCACTAGAGCTGAATCATGGACAAAGAAAGTATAATGTCCTCAAAACACTTAGGGAACTTGCAAAGTGAAAGACTAACCATTAATAATACATTAAAAATATGATCTTTCGTCATCATTAGTCTACTTGATGAGCTTCAGTTGTGCTTCTGACCTCTCTGTAGCATGAAGATGGCAATATTGCAAAGAATGGATGACATGCTGAAAATCTTGGACAGCAGCACATCTTCACTTGTTCTCCTTGACGGTTAAAAAGTATTTGACATTGCCAAACATACTTCTCTTCTAAAAATCTTGGGAAGAAGGAATGAGAAACAGAGGCACAGATCTGAGATGGTTCACATACCGTCTCAACCAATCAAGCAAGTTAAACTTTCAAGCTGTCTCTCGAGCCCCATGCTTCTTCAGTGAGGAGTCTTTAAGGTTCCATCCTCTCCATTACATTCTTCAGTCTGCACATGAATCATTCAGTTGCATCCTAACAAAAACCAACATTCATTTGATCTACATGCAAACAATACTCAGCTATTCATGCTAGTCTTCTTCTCAGAGGACCTAGAGGGCTTTGCAAAGTCACTAGGGACTCTTCAGGCATGACTGACACCTCAATAGCTCAAAATTAATACCCAGATAATGGAGATCATTTTGTTCAATCTTCCCTTGCTGCCATTAACCTATTTGAGTGCAAACCATCCATTGTTGCAAGCACAAAATCTTTGCCCTTTACCCTGATCGAAAACCTGAATCTGCACACCTAAACTAATGCTTAGGCGAAAAGAGTTTTGCATCAATTCAGACTGCTCTGAAGAACAAACTCCCTCATTCAATGAGAAGATTAAAACAGCTCAATCAATGGTCCTCTTAAGGCTTGTTTATGGCAACTACATACTGTCTGGCATAACCAGAATTCACCACATCCCTATAAAAGTCTGCCCTCAATGCATTGGCTTGGGTATTTTCTGGCACCAGAAGGTCAGATGACATTACCAGGATCCTACATACTACAAAAAGTCTTCTCATTGAGGCCACACTCTTGTTGAATGTGGCTTGTATTGTCCCCAGAGTATTTGTGCAAGAGCTACTAACTGCAGTGTTCAAAACTCATTCATCATAGGATAACCGTATCTTTTCTTCAGCAACTTCTTACTTGAAAAAATTAAGGCATGCAGCAATCTTTCTTGGGGAGTACTCCCAAAATATGGAATGCCTTCCCTCCTGGTTCCGAGGAGGAATCCCTCCAAAGACAACTTCAAGAGACATCTCAAGGATTTTCTTTTCAAGCAACATTTCCAAATATGACTAATGCATTCCCTTTTTCAGTTAGTCAAGAATACATGGGCACCCATGAAACACTCTTTCTGGGGCTATTTAAGATCGTTTAAAGATGTTACATAGCTGACTATAGACCTATATTCCTTTAAGCATGAAACTGAGACTGATTTTGGGCCTATTCAAAGGTAAATTCAGTAGTACACTGGTTTCTGAGTCCACTTACCTTTTTAACTTTTTTATGCTTGTCAAGATTATATACAAAGGAGTTTCTGCCAGGCACAGCTGCACACAACAAGTAAGAAAACATTTATAACCTTAAAGTCTACTGAAAGAGTGGTAAGTATGGTTTCCCTTAGAATGTTGGGAACAGCCGCATTTGTAGGCCTTCCCACTATTCTCTCCTTTCCCTTACCACCATAAAAAGGGTCAGGGGCTACGGAAATGTACCTATCAGTAAGAGAATGCAAATAGAGCACCCCTACATTTGGTGTAGGTATACAAAAAGGGCTTTCTCATGGGTAAAAATGTTTTCCTCATAGGGAAAATAATAAAAATATATTAAAAACATACATTTGCACAGAGGGCTCATTTCCTCCTCTCCGCTTTCCTGGCATAGTAATCGGATGTTACTGAGTAGGGAATAAACTGAAATATACTCTCAGACAGAGGAGTACATCTTCACCCATACTTCTCTGTATATGTTTCTAATTAGGACCAATTATGTTTCTAAATTTAAAATGGTGAATCTGTTTGATATATTTCATTACCTATTCCCAGCACATAAGAATCTAAGATACTTTGGCAGATATTAGCTTCCACTTGTATGAACACTCACTACCATACTGTGAAACACTTTTGGCCTACTGTATACCTATATGATGCTTTATATGGTAAATTCGAACTGGCATCTTTTGGTGTGGTTTCTCATTCTTTTGGCTTCTGACCTCCTGTTTTGACTAAGTGCTGAATTTCGTTTTTGCTTGTTTTAGGACTCTGGGCACTTCACCTCGGCAAATTAGTACATGTGCTCTGTGTCTAAAATGTAATGGTTTTTGGTGTATTCATGATTGGCATATTTGATTTACTAATACGTCTCTGGTACCATGCACTACATGTGCACAAGGCCTGTAATTAAATCCTACTTGTGGGCCTGCAGCACTGATTGTGCCATCCACACAAATAGTCCTTCAAACCTCTCTCAGGCCTGCCCCTGCAGAGCCTGTGCATGCCGTTTGAAACTGCCATATTGATGTGGCAAGTTCACCTACATGCAAAGCCCAAACCTTCCATTTTATTACAAGTAAGCACCCCTAAGTAGGCCCTAGGTAGCCTCATGGACAGGGTGCTGTGTATTTAAAAGGTAGGATGTGCTTTTGAGCTTTACATATCTAGGTGTTGAAAAACTGCTAAATTTGTTTTTCACTACAGCAAGGCCTATCACCCTCATAGGTTAGCATTAGAGTTGCCCTGTAACACTTTACAAGTGTAGCTTCCAATTGGTAGAATATAGAAAATTTGAGTTTTGTGTCTCTGAACTCACAATTTAAAAACACACCTTTCAGTGAAGTTGATTTTTAAATTGCAGGTCTGAAAATTACACTTTTAGAAAGTGGGCATTTTCTTGCTTTAACCATTCTGTGCCTCTGCTTGTCCCTAGAATACAAAACTGAGTAAGGAACACAGCTGGGATTTGTGAATTTACTCTAGACAGTCATACATGAAGGGAGCTGGGGTGTGCCCTGCGTATCCTTATTGCTCATTACCAGGCTGATGGGCCTTCATGAGGTAGAGTGGTGGGAGGAGCTGACACTTGCACCTGAATAGGGCTATTATACCTGTCACCACACAGAGAGCTTCATAAGCCCCTGCAGTGTGATTGGAGCCAGGAAGGGTAGGGTATTGTGCACTACAAAGACCTTTCTTTAAAGTCTTTCAACTTCAAAGGCTGAAATAGGTATAAGTACTGGACCTCTGACATTGTATACTACGAACACTTCTGGACTGAAGACATTCTGTCAGGAGGAAGAGCTGTTGAGCTACCAGGAGGAACTGCCACTTTGCTGCTTGCTTTGCTGTGGTGTCCTGCTGTCAGCTGCATTTTCCCTGGAAGTCAGAGGACTGAACTTTACTCTCTACATCCTACATCTAACGGTTCTCCAAGGGCTTGTTTGGACTTGACTCCTGTTGCTGAAGTCTTAGGGACAATAACGACTTCACCTGCATCCTGCTACCAGCACCTGGGCTCCTCTGCTGTGAGTCCTGCTCTGCCAAGTGGTGCCAAATCCAGTCCTGGGCCCTTGGAAGTGAGTTGTTATGCTCCAACCAAAAAACCCAAGCATCAACTCCAAAGCATCATTTTGAAACCAATGTATCCATTTCAGCCCAGCGGTTCAACCTCAACACTGTGGAAGTGACGAACCACGCTCTTACCATCAAAGCATCCTTGACAACGAGATGCCTTCAGAAACGAGGCCTTGCACCAACAACCAACACATCACCTCCTTTGCCCACTGCATCGTCCCCGAGTGCCAAAGTTTTAGTGACTTAGCACCGCCTCCAGGAAACGATGCATCACCTGCATCTGCGACACCTCACCTCCACTATGCATTGTCTACAATTTCTGACACATACAAGGTACTGTCAGTGGGTCTGGGTGACTCCTGTATCTACCTGCACTCTGTTGCGTTCAAACTGAACTTTTGGATTTGTCCCAGTCAAGCGCGTCCCGATAGCCCCTGTTGGAGCTATTGATTTCTAAACACTGCATCTTGATTGAATCTTGCAAAATTCATATCTTGACTTGTATACTTAGTATTTTTGTCATTTTTGACTTGTTTTACTCAGATAACGATTGGCTATCTGTTCTAAACTAGTGTGGAGTACTTTTGTGGTGTTTTTTTCACTGTGTGTGTGCACAACTATTTTACATAATGCCTCTTTAGTTTAACCTGACTGCTCTGAGCCAAGTTACCAGAGAGTGGGCACAGTTAACTTATAGTGTGTACTGCACTTATGCTGACTAGAGTGGTGGTCCCGACTTGGAGAGGGTGCATCTCTCTGCCAAATAGAGATTCAATTTCGAACATTGTATACCATTTTCGGTATATGTTTATGGAACCTCATACTTTCATATTGAGTGACCTGCTAGCCTTCTTGTAGGTGCAATTGAAAACTGCAAAAATTGCAGCGATATTATGCAATTAATATGTTCTAGTCCAGGTAATACGAGATGCCTTTTGCATCTATAAATCTATGAACCATAGCCTCTGTGCCAGTTTTCAAAACGAGGAAGAACCGCACTTAACGTTCTGTTGAACTCAACCAATTTACTCGGCTCCGCTACTTCTTTCAACCACACAGGGTCTTTGTAATGGCTTTCTACAAAATCAATGTTCCCAATTACCATTTCAAACAAAATCATAACCATAAATATAGAAGATACATTTTCATGATTGTCCAGAACGCTGTAAATCAGTGCAGAGAGCCTATTTAGCTTATCCAAATCATATTATGTTGCATAACCTGTATTTGACTGCGCATTGGCTGTAATATTGAAGTGAACTCACTTTAAATTAAAAGCAAAATTAGTTTTTCGTTAATGGCAACAATGCTGTCTAAGCATGAGAAATATTACTCTGATGCGACAAAGTTCTTTCGGGTTACACTGTGAGTGTTTAACCGTATTGCACTCAATTACAAATACATGTTAGCCCTATTACAAGGAACGAAAATGCACTCTTCTTTAAAGGGATGTGCGTTCTGTGCATGCATGATATTGCATTAATGCGAGCGGGCGTGATTGAGGGTTATGTTACTTTATTTGACACACCCTTATCAGATTCCGTTTACAAGCCCATGGACAAACACTTGCCATATTGTTAAACAAATGTGCGAAAACTGACATTCTATATATATGAGGTTCGAGGATAGTTATCGCTATTATTTTATTGTGCACCATTTGTCTTTCATTTAAGAAATACAATAACATGTTTAAGTATAAGTTTATCTTTATTGCAGGCACACTCGTCGGTGGAGAAGGCTGGTTTGTTTGCTGCTGTGAAAATGAGGACGATCCCTTCTGATGAAAAGTTTGCGGCCCGTGGACCAGCCCTGAGAAAAGCTCTGGAAGAAGACAAAGCTGCTGGCCTCATTCCATTCTTTGTGAGTGTCTTTAAGTATTTCCACACAAAAAATATCTTTGTTATGATGAGAACCCGTGGTGAACCCGGCATTGCTCATGAAGTTCCTAAGCCCTTTCAGTGGATGTGGGATGTGTGTACCCTGGCAAAAATAACCTGGAGAGTTCACTGAACCCATTTAGGGTTGGTAATTCCTCAAACGTCAATAAAAAAAACAACAACTAGGTGTGGCAGGGTAGCTAAAGGGCCGGCTGTTAACACTGCCAACGCATTTCAGGCATTGCGCCTGTCATCAAAGGCATGCGACACGAAGCGGCCACTACAAATAACATCCCCTCATTTATGTCCATCACACACAGGTGAGTATACGGCATGTGCCTAGGATTAAGGGATATGTAGTGCATGAGGTATCCCTGTTGATTGCCCCTATTAATTTACCAAGATTTCAATCTCGCTGATGAAACACCACAAAGCCACCTTCCTTTTTCATAGGATCCCACTGCTCTGCTTTGCGCCTGCCCCGCCCGAGGGTACGTTGTTTGTAGTGGCCGCTTCGTGTCAGCATGCCTTTGATATAGGGCTCAATGCCCAAAACGCGTTGGCACCCCACCTTTAACTAGGATGTATGGAATCCAATAAAGCACTTTCGTCTTGGATTTAACCTGCTGCGAGTTTACTCTACTTGGGGCAACCTTTTCTTTCAAATAAATCGGCGGGCCCGGTCGAGGTGTGCACCACCAAAGAAAGATGAAACGGGTTTGCGACTTGCTTAATTGGGCAGGTGCAAAGCGGAGCAGCGGGATCCTATGAAAAAGGAAGCTGGCTTTGTGGTGTTTCATCAGCGGGGTTGAAATATTGGTGCATGAATGATGAATGGTGGCAATCCACAGAAATACCACATGGACTACATATCCCATAATCCTAGGCACATGCCGTATACTCACCTGTGTGTGATGGACATAAATGAGGGGATGTTGTTTGTAGTGGCCGCTTCATGTCAGCATGCCTTTGATGAAGGGAGCAATGTCTGAAACAAGTTAGCTCCCTACTTTTGCCTAAGATGTATAAAGCACTTTCGTCTTGGATTTTAACTGCTGTGAGTTTACTCTACTTGGGGTTAACCTTTTCTTTCAAATAAATCGGCTGGCCCGGACGAGGAGTGCACCAACGGAGAAAGATGAAAAGGGTCCACGACTTCCTCATTTGGGCAGGCGCAAAGTGGAGCAGCGGGATCCTATGAAAAAGGAAGGTGGCTTTGTGGTGTTTCATCAGCGGGGTTGAAAACTTGGTGCATGAATGGCGCCAATCCCCAGGGATACCACATGGACAACATATCCCATAATCCTAGGCACATGCTGTATACTCACCTATGTGTGATGGACATAAATGAGGGGATGTTGTTTGTAGTGGCCGATTTGTGTCCACATGCCTTTGGTGAAGGGCGCAATGCCCGAAATGCATTGGCGCCCCACTTTTGCCTAAGCAGTATGGAATCCAATATAGCACTTTTGTCTTGGATTTAACCTGCTGCGAGTGTACTCTACTTGGGGGCAATCTTGTCTTATATATATTGTGGAGATTTCTACTTTTGCAAAGAAAATTCCAGGACACTCCGGATGCTGGATTAATTTTTGGGCAAAAATACTCTCTACCATCGCATTGTATACGATTTAGCTGCCTGTATCATATTGACGTTTCAAAATGGCGCTTGGTGAAACCGAAAACACTATGGGGCCGATTCTGATTTTGGACTGAATTGCTCCGGACTTTGTTCAGAGCTCTTCCGCCCGCATCGGAATGTGCTGGCCAGATTCCTTTCCGACCTAGCCATTCTGATGGACTCGGTCGAAAAGGAATTCGACTCGGATTTCCCGATGGCTGACGTCAAGCTCGGAGAGCCAGTCTACCATCCGGAAATCCTTCAGTACTCCCCCGGCCGCCTCTTTATGACAGAGGGGGTACAATGACAGTTTTTCACTGCCTTTACGTGTTGGTGTTTCCGGCACGAATAGGCAGTCTGGAACTGTCTTTGGGGCCCCCAGTAGGGCCCCCATGGGTGGGAGGCTGCTGAATGGTGGCCTGGGGGCACCTATGGGCCCCCCTCTAGATCCCTGCACCCGGTGGCAGGCACCTTGGGGTGCCAGCCACAGGGTACAGGGATGAATTGCATCCCTCCATTTCACAATGCGGGTATGCATTTAATACGGAATGCATTCTCCTATTGTGTGACATACGATATGCATCGTACTTGCTGGGCTGTAACCAATGACAGTAGGTTAGTCGGTCATGGTTCCTGACCGATGTCAGACTGACTCCGGTTCGTTGGACATCGGAATCAGCCCGGCAACCAGTTCTTTACCTTCGGAGGCACTTCTGACCAGGCGGCGTTCTTGAAGCGAACTCGACCCACATCTTGCCGCACCCGCTCCGCGGGTGCCGCTTCGCCCAGGTGTGCGTGTCAACTGAAGGAGCAGCACTACAAGGCGGTTCTGGGTGTGAGGCTCGGTGGGGCTGCGAGTGTGCGGGGACTCCAACAACCAGGAGTCCCTGCGAGACCTGGAACCAGCATCCGGTCCGCTCTCCCTGCTGGCCCGCCCCCCGCCCATCGCAGGAAAGTAAAGGCGCCCTCCACCTTCCCTCCCTGGGACACCAGTTCTTTACCTTCGGAGGCACTTCTGACCAGGCGGCGTTCTTGAAGCGGACTCGACCCACATCTCGCCGCACCCGCTCCGCGGGTGCCGCTTTGCCCAGGTGTGCGTGTCAGCTGAAGGAGCAGCACTACAATGCGGTTCTGGGTGTGAGGCTCGGCGGGGCTGCGAGTGTGCGGGGACTCCAACAACCAGGAGTCCCTGCGAGACCGGGAACCAGCATCTGGTCCGCTCTCCCTGCTGGCCCGCCCCCCGCCCATCGCAGGATAGTAAAGGCGCCCTCCACCTTCCCTCCCTGGGACACCAGTTCTTTACCTTCGGAGGCACTTCTGACCAGGCGGCGTTCTTGAAGCTGACTCGACCCACAGCTCGCCCAGGTGTGCGTGTCAGCTGAAGGAGCAGCACTACAAGGCGGTTCTGGGTGTGAGGCTCGGCGGGGCTGCGAGTGTGTGGGGACTGCAACAACCAGGAGTCCCTGCGAGACCGGGAACCAGCATCCGGTCCGCTCTCCCTGCTGGCCCGCCCATCGCAGGATAGTAAAGGCGCCCTCCACCTTCCCTCCCTGGGACACCAGTTCTTTACCTTGGGAGGCACTTCTGACCAGGCGGCGTTCTTGAAGCGGACTCGACCCACATCTCGCCCAGGTGTGCGTGTCAGCTGAAGGAGCAGCACTACAAGGCGGTTCTGGGTGTGAAGCTCGGCGGGGCTGCGAGTGTGCGGGGACTCCAACAACCAGGAGTCCCTGCGAGACCGGGAACCAGCATCCGGTCCGCTCTCCCTGCTGGCCCGCCCCCTCCCCAACACGCCACCTATTTAACAGAATCAAACTCCCGCAGCGCGGGACGCAGCACGGGGCGAAGACCGGGCAAAGAGCGGGCCGTTTGAGGCCGTTCGAGTACGGCGGAGTCCGGCCCGGGCCCACCCCCCTGGCCGTTTTGATGTACCTAAGGTAGGCGGTCTACCTTATTTTACTACCTCTTGGTACTTGGTACTGTGGGGACGGACATAAGTACCATTAACTGACAGTGCGGTTTTGTATTTAACCTACATCCCACCATGCCCTTAAGGTCAGGTAAAGAACGCACAGTCCAAACCACCAAGGGAGTCGTATCAGGCCCGCTGGACGCTTTCATTACACGGGCCACGGGGATATTGGAGAAGGAAATTGCGATGGTGGAAAAAAGACTCTCGCTTGACCTCATTAGCGGAAAGCGCTCATCGCTGGGCGGACTAGCTACCACCACCAGCCCCGTAGCACATGCTGCTTTCAATTGTGTACAATCCATTACCACGAATGCTATTGTTCATCTAGATAGCGTGGGGGAGAGCCCAACTGTTCGCATTCTGGAGGAAGATGCGTACAGCCTAGATGACTCCCAAGCTAGCATGGGGGATGATTCACAGGCTAGTGTGGAACCCGAACCTAGTCAGATATCTGGTTATTTACCCCTTAATGTCTCCAACACCGTTGTTGCTACAGATCCCCCAAGTACAGACATTACTTCTAGAAAGAGAAAACAAGACTCGAGTCTCTCGGGGGGGGAGAGAATGTAAGATTCCAAAAAACAAAAGATACAACAGATAATGGAAGCCAGGGCCCTGGGCATCCTTTAGACACCCAAATTCCTTCTGTATTTCCTAATGTGTTGTGCCCCTCCCTTACCACCTTGGGCTCTTCGAACCCCTGTCCAATGTGCCTTAACAGTGATGAGATCTTGTTAGTAAAAATAGAGGCCATGTTTAAAACCCTACTACTACCCGTCCTGGAACGGACCAGGTTAATGACCTCTAAAATAGACAGCATGGAGCCTGTAGTGAACTCAAACCAGGCCATGTTACAAAAATTAACCGGCACCAGTTCTATGGGAGTTATTAAAACACAAATAGCCCCGAAGACCTCAAGCATAAATAATATTTCTACTGGCAACCCTGCCCATAACAAAACATCAGGGGTAGACACCAATATGACCACAGGGGGGGGAAAGTCAAAAGCTACATCTTCTAAGTCATCTGCGAGTACCCTAACACATGCATCTAAGACGAAGGTCACTGAAAAACACAATTCTTGTAGGCCTCAAAGCACTAGGCCACCCCCACAAGTAAAACCCAATCCTGCCCCCCCGTCTTACACCACACGGAGATATAGCTAGCCAGCGCAGTAACACCAACCAAAGGGTGGAGAGGCATAGAAGGTTTACCACCCCACGCGCTGATCTACCCGTGGAGGCAACACGCTACACAATAGTATTAACAGGTGTTGCTCCATTAAAACCTCGTAGTAAGGAGTCGTATGGGGACCTTCGCAACAAAGTGATCTTCTGGTTAAATAAAAACCGATCTTTACCCCCCTCCTCACCTACTGAAATACTATTTGTAAGGAGAGTGGACTGGGTGGGCCATGGTACTAAGGATCTGGAGGGAGATTGCATCCTAATCTCGTTTAAGGACCCATGGGTGGTAGATACCATTCGAAGAGAAGCTAGGTTTGCTAGACAGGGGGACGTCCAAACACTGGGCCTATCGTATTTCTATCCACATATGCAAAGTCTTATTCAATCATATTCCAACTTTGGTCAACCTCCAGCTAGAAGATATCCTTCGGAAATAACACCCCTTGCCCAGCAACGTCCATTTCTCTTCAACCACTTTGGTCCCCTTTCCGACCTTGAGGCCATAGATTGACAACATATAACACCCTGTTTGACTCCCCCTGCTGAATTAGTTGGTCACGAGCCGACGAGGTGGAATAGGGAGACCCCACATTCAATTGATAATCTAGATGCAGTTATGGGAGGCTTAGCCACAAGGGAGACTACTTCACCTGCATCCAAAGACGATACAGAGGCCACGATGTGTGGGGATTCTATGGATAACCTTAGGTTCATGGAGAACAGGAGGGTTAGAGGGAGCAACCAGGTATTTCCTGTAGTTTCAGCCCTGCCACCCCCCCCTGTGGTCTCTGTCCTAGATAATCTAAAAATACTATCATGGAACATCGCAGGGATTAAGGCCCGTATCCTCTCTGAAGATTGGATGGAGTTTGTGGACAAATTTGACATCATCCTACTCCAAGAAACTTGGGCACCTGAACCAGCCTTCAGGTTGGGCTACGTTAATTTCTTCAAACCTGCGATCAGAGGGGGCAAAGGGCGTGCATCAGGTGGCTTACTGATATGGGTAAAGCAGTCATTGGGACTCCATCCCATAGAGCTACCTGTTCAGAACCCGGATCTCCTTTTAATTAAGTTGAGCAAGGCCAGCCATCGGGATCTGATTATGTTCAACATATACGCCAGAGGCATGCCTGGCGGCCGCAGTCCCCCGTTGTTGAATGTTTTAGACCATAAGCTTGTTGAAATGGGTAGTGGGAATGTTATCCTCTTAGCATGAGACTTAAATTGTACCATTCAGCCATTGTATGACATAGGGGACAGCTGGGGTTCGGCCGAGGACGCCGCTTGGGACATTCCTGATTTGATGGTCGATAAAACTGTTAAAGCGACCGAGGCGGCAGTGAACTGGATGGCTCTTTGCCTAAACAGGGGACTCCGGGCTTGCAATGGGGCCGCACAAGATCGGATAAAGGAGCCAACTGTACCTTTGACAATGGTCTAAGGCGGAGCCCTATTGATTATGTTCTGTTAAAACTGGAATATTGGCCCCTATTAGTGGACATGGAAGTAATACCGCGCCCAGAAAGTGACCATAACCCCTTGTCGCTCCCACTGAAACTGCCAGGTATAAAGAGTCTGGTGGAGCCTACCACTTCACGGCCAGGGGATGTTTTGATAACTAACGATAGGAAGAGGCTGAAATGGTCCAGGGTCGTGGAGGACGAAACCTTATGGGTCAATGTTAATACAGTGGTTAAAAATGTGTGTAATGAAATGTTAAAAATTGATCTGTTGGGGGGTAGTCCGGAAATGGCAAATAATGTTATTAATCTCCATATTAGCTGTTTCGACCATTTAAAGTCCCTACTCTCTCTCCCTTGTCGGAGTGCTCCCACCAAAGCCAACTCCCACCACCAGAAATGGTATAACAAAAATTGTAGGGAGGCCCATACAGATCTTATCAAAACTATCAAATCTCGTGATATGGGCGCAGTTAAAGCAGCTAGGTTACGTTACAGAAAAATCCAGTGGGAAGCAAAACGGGAGTGGGAGGACAGGTTCTGGTCGGATCTCTTGGATGCCTCCACTTCGAACAATGCGAAAAAGATCTGGGACTTAGTCAAGTGGGGGAAGGATCCTGATTCGTTTACCCCCGCAAATCATGTACCTCCAGAAGAGTGGGTAACTTTTTATTCTGCACAATTCAGCGTTGAAAATCCCAAACCCCTACCAATCTTGGGAAAGGCACCTCCGTTACACACTCACGGGGAGAAAATCATCTTTTCAGAATCAGAGGTTGAGCTTGCTCTAGGCCTGACCCTGCGAGGGAAAGCTCCCGGTATGGATCTCATCCCAGCGGATCTGTTTAAATCAAATCCCGCCTTGTGGCTTCCCTATATAACCATGATTGCCAACTCATTAGCTAAAGGAGCCAGTATTCCAAAATCTTGGAAGGGGGCCGAGATAATACCAATATTTAAAAAAGGCGACAGGTCCAACCCAGGGAACTACCGCCCGATCAGTCTCATTGACTCCATACAAAAAATCATCGAACGTATGGTCTTGGGACGGGTTCAGGGCTGGATTGAATCTGAGGGCATATTATCTCCCATGCAGGCGGGCTTCAGATCGGGTATAAGTACCATCGACCAGGTGTTTACACTCTGTCTGATCTACTGGAAAGTGGTCTTGCTCGGTGGCGGTGCCATCTTCGCAGCATTCATTGATCTGAAGTCCGCCTTCGATCTTGTGCCAAGGGACAAACTGTGGGGAGTTATGAGAAACTTGGGTTTACCATCAGAACTACTTGACCTCATAATTAAATTCCATGAGGATAATTATGCGAGGGTGAGGTGGGGAGGCCAGGGACAAGTGACGGAAACATTTCCCGTAACTAGAGGTGTCTGTCAGGGGTGCGTCCTGGCACCAACACTCTTCCTCCTGTTCATTGATCAAGTGGTGACATTTTTTTCGGATACCCCCACTGATGCCCCAATGTTGGCCGTGACAAGATTCCCATTGCTCATCTTCGCCGATGACACCCTACTCCTCTCCAGAACACGCAGCGGTCTACAGCGGGCGCTGGACCGCTTTGAGGAGTTCTGTGCCATTAACAATCTTGCGGTGAACGTGGGCAAAACAAAGTTTATGGTTTTAACGAGAAACCATCCTGTCCGGAGCTCTGTGAGCCTGAGTGGAGTCAACCTTGAGCAAGTTGAGACCATGACTTACCTGGGGGTTACCCTAGACAGCCGCTTGGGATGGAAAGATCAAGTTGGCGTACAACATCTTAAGTTAGCACGGCTAACTGGCTGTTTAATAAAGGAGCAAAAGAGATCCATCACTAAGCGGGTCACCCCAGCTCTCAAGATCTATGACGCCAAAATCAGCACTGCAATCTTATATGGCGCAGATCTCTGGGGCTACATGGACCTCTTAAATCTCTTTAAAACCCAATGTAAGTTCCTACGGAACCTGGTAGGTCTACCACAGTCGTCTCCATCTATTCCTCTCTGCTTGGATCTGGGGTGCCTTCCGATCAATGAGATGGCCAGATTCAGATTGGTGGCCCTGTGGAGGCGAATATGGACCTCCCCTGACCAGTCTTTATTTGCGAAAGAATTAGCAGAAGTCAGGTCAATTGGTGGTTCTGGAAAAATCCCATGGCTCCAAGCGGTAAAAAACATCTTGGTGGATATGGGTTTAGAACAACTCTGGATAGCTCCCTCTACTAGTGCCTTTCCCTCCAAACAAGAGTTTAAAGCATTGTATTGGGTGTCTCTTAGTCAAAACCGAGTTTCGATCTCCAGCCTTACCAGCCTCACGGGCAGGTTCCTTACCTTTAAGTTAGACCTGTCCCGTGAGCCCTACTGGGATGTCATTAATAAACCGCTGGACAAGAAACTCTACCACCAGTTCAGGGTAGGTGCTTTGCCATTGAACACCTTTGTAAATAAATGGTCCACTGGTGTCTCCAATCTCTGTAAAGGCTGTTCGGGGCAGAAGGAATCAGAGGGCCACTTTCTATTTGCCTGCCCTAGCTACTTGGCGCCGCGAAACAAATGGTTAAGACCACTGTTCCAGCGTTTACCATTTAGAAAATCTGCAGAGGCCATTTGGGCACTAAAGAATACCACCTCTGAGGTGTTTGTAGTGAGTCTAGCCAAATATCTGGGGTGGGCCTGGATCATCAGGTCAAAACATATGTAAAAGTTGTTAGAGCCCTCCAATACTGACTCATAAGGTGGCATACTCTATCTACTGTAAAAAACTTACGATTGCACTGATCGCACTTCTTGCACTTTATGTATGAAATGGTGTCCCATTGATTGTCATGGGTTGTTATGTAATTGTCAATCTTTATGTTCTTATCAGGTATCTTATTTAAGATGTTTAATATTCCTTTTAAATTTCCTTATAATCAACTTATCTTAGGTTTATTAGTATTGTATGGTTTACTTTGCTTAGTTTATTTGTATGTAGTCTTTGTCTACTAATGTATTGTTTTTTATATTCAAACCTAGTTGTTGTTGTAGTGAGATTTTAATTAACAGCAAACACATCTGCATATGTTTTTCCCTTGTAAAAAGTTTTCTAAGTTATAGCTTTTATAAATGTACAACAATGTGTCTTTTATGATTTATCAAATCGAAATAAAGACTTGAAACCTGAACCTGTGTATATCTTACATGTCCTTTCTGACTTTTAATGATGATTTGCATGTAAACAGAAGTATCGAGGCTCAGGCCATACCGTGAACAAACCGAAAGGTGAAACGCGTTGGTAGAGAACAATTCTTCCAATAAATTAATCCGGCATCCCGGAGTGTCCTGGATATCTGATAGAGTTATCGGAACCCATCCAGGACCGCCGCGCTTTGTAACCCCTAACATCCAGAGTTCTGTGTGAGAAAATGTATAAATATCTGAATCTATATATATATTCACTGAAAAAAAACATAGGTTTCAGGGACATTATAGTTAGAAATTAGCATTTAAAAAATCATAGAAATTCACTGAAAAAACATAGGTTTCAGGTACGTTATAGTTAATTGGACATTTCACTCTTACAAAACCAGAGAAATTCGTACATTATAGTTAGCAGAGCTAACTATAATTCGCGCCCTAGAAAAGGAACTGCTAATGACGTCACATATTACATCACTCATGACATGGTCAGTGACATCACTGATGACATACTGCTATAACAATGAGTGTCCATGGGTCTCATATCTATAAAATGTTCAAACTGTGTGTGACTTCAAAAATAACTGATACTAATGTAAAAAGATATCTCTCAAGTATGAAAGATACCCATCAGTTGCTGTCCGGTACCACCCTTGTCGTCATCTGGGTCTCCTCACACCAAGGAGATAAAGGTGAGATGCAAGGTGTGAAATCTAGTACGTTCGTATCAGCCCACCCGGACCCTTCGATCAACAACAGCTAATCACTTTGTGATCCCCAAAATAAAACTGTCGCGCATGGGCGGTAAATCCTTCTCGCTTCTTGGACCCTCACTTTGGAACGCTTTGCCACACGCACTATGCAATGAGACGAGTTATATGAAATTCAGGAAAGCCTTAAAAACATGGCTGTTCAACATCTGAAATGCCTTGCCCCGAAACCTATCACTGGATCTTTAGCACCGGGAAACCCTTTGTTGGGTAGCTGTTGCGCTATACAAATGAAATAAATAAAATAAATATAATAAATAAATAACATAGTGATGCAAGGATGTAGTGTGCGGTATCGGCATTCAGTTAGTATTGACTGATTTGCAGTGCGTGAGAAAAGAAATATAAGTGATATAAAATTGGAGAGGTTAGAGGCAAAACAACTTTAATGGTACCTCTCACACTTCCAATAGATAAAAACAGTGCAGAAAAATGGGAAGCAGTTTAAACAAATAGCTGCTACTTTATTATGAGGGTCGACATGTTTCAGCAGAAAATGAACGTGATCGTACTCTGCTTTCTTCAGGACTTAGTTTTCGCTACTGCAATATGTGAAAAAGTGAAATGAAGAGGTTAACTTATCACCATGTCACCTGCTATTCCGGGACATCCGTTATGTTCCTCCTGTTTAACTGTAATATAGAAAAGCAAAACATATTTTAAAGACACACACAGTGAAAGCACATCAAGTTTAGTGTTAAAAGTAAATACTACGAAGTGTTAAACATATCCCTTATTCTCTCTGGGACAATTAACCTGTTGAATTGGTCTACTCTGATCACTGCTTACCTATTTAGCAGGAGTATGTGGCATCGCCTCACCTGGCTGTGGCTCAGGTAGGTGAAGCACTGCTCTAGTAAAACAAAATGCAGGGTGATTAAATCCCTGACTTCTCCTCCTCTTCAAAACAGCATTTAGTAAACATAACAGAACACATCTCCAGATACACATCAGAGTTGTCACAAAGACTCTCCTAAGTCACACTATCTCTCAGTTTAATCGGTATAGCTGTTCAACATAACAAGTCATCAATAAGAGATGGCAACTAAAACCAGCCTCTTTCATGGTACTGTCCACTGCCATAATGATCTTTTATCCCATAATATTGTGCAGTTTTGAGAAAGCACCTCTAACCATATCGTGCTCGTGTAAGACTTCAGTTATAATATCGTATCGTACCGCTGACAAGGAATAAGTGCCCGGTAGATGTTTTATCTCCAAACATCAATCTACACACATACATGCAAAACCGGGACCAGAGAAGCGTGCCTCGTACTTAGTTAGAGGTGGAATTGGAGTACAATTAAAGTTACAAATGTTCCGCTGAGCATGCCACAGAGCTATCGGTTTAACTGACCTGTCCGTCGGTACTTCGATCCTCCCTCAGAGCCGTCTTGGGGAAGTGAATAAACTGGTGTGAAACCTATGGTTTTTTCAGTGAATATATATATATCTAATTATTGTCAACAACTGAATATAGTTTATCGAGCCAGGCGCTTTACAATCGTTGGTTGAATTTAGAATGTAAATAGTCAAAATCAGGTGCCACATTCAAGTATAGTCAGAACAGCACTCAAAACAGAATGCTGTCGACGTCAGTCACGTGCCAGCGTGAAAAAACCAGAGGATCACGGGAATTGTAGTCCTAGTCTCTATCTTCAATGGAACCCACTACCGATCTCGTGTGGTAGCTTCCTTTACATCAAAATTCTTGTCATAACCATAACCTGCTGGAACAAGATTTACCTTCACTGGTTATGATAAACTTATACTGTGTATTCAGCTGTTGACAATAATTAGATGTCGCAATGCAGGACGTTACCATATTTGTTTGTACAAATTGACATACATGACGTCAGTAACATGACTACAATTCTAGTTCTCACACTTCTACGGAACTATTGTGCACACCCACATATACTAGTGACTACAATGAACTTGTGGAGAGTTGCGCAAGAAGTTAAGAATATGACTACATTTCCCGTGATCCTTAGGTTTCACATCAGTTATAGTTAGCTGGAAATTTTACTGACATAAAACCATTGAAATTCCACGTTATAGTTAGTTGGACTCACTATAACTTGGGCGTGTAATGCACTGCTGATGATGTCACATATTACATCACTCATGACATGGTCAGTGACATCACTCATGACATCACTGATGACACCATCCAGTGAATGTGTGCCTTTCTGAAAAATAAATATGTTATATATATGTATATGTAAAGGTAGATGGAAAAATAAATGTTTAAATAAGTGTGTAAATGGATGTTTTTTAAAAAAAAAAATGATTGGTTAACTGGCTTATTAAGTGTATCTTAGTGAATACATATATTAACGAGTAATGTTTAAATATTTTAATATATGTATCAGTGTTTCACTTTGTGTATTAGTTGCTGCATGGGTTGGTGAGTAGCTACATGTGTGTGTATATAGATTATTAGATGTTTTTTTAGTATCAGTATGAGTGTCTGTATGGTTTGGTGGGAGTGTTACTTAGCACATAGATGCATAAATGACTGACTCACTGTTTTTATGTGTTTTGAAGACGGCATATGTGCAGGACTGTATGGGTGGATGAGTGTGTATATGCGTTTGTTAGTGAGTGAATGACTGTCTCATTAGTGTCTTTATCAGTAACTACATATGTTTTAATCTAGTATATGTGAGTATTGATGTATATGAGTGAGTATATGTGAGAGTGAGAGATTGAAATAGTTCTTGTTTACATAAGTATGTGTTTCTATAAGTGATTGTTTAAGAGAGTAAGTATGTGTAAGTTTCCTTAGAAGTAAGGTGGTAGTGTGTGTATAGCTGTATATGCAAATAAATGGATGTTCAATAGTTTATTTGCATGTGTGAGTATGTGTGTGAGTAACTTTTGGATGACTGTCGGTGTGTAACAGGATGTATAGGTGTATCACTACATATGATGAGTGTATATATGTATGAGTGACTATATAGAACTATTGGTGAATGAGTGAATGTGTATATAGATGGTGGAATTATTGAATTGGTTGTTGTAACTGGTATGGGTATCTCCATTCAAAAAAAAAAATTAATTTATATTTTTCAATATGTGTTTCATGGGTTACATTACAGTGAAAGGAGGTCTGTTACTCTGTCACAAGGATGATGTCATCAGTGATGTCATGAGTGATGTCACTGACCATGTCATGAGTGATGTAATATGTGACGTCATCAGCAGTGCATTACACGCGCAAGTTATAATGAGTCCAACTAACTATAACGTGGAATTTCAATGGTTTTATGTCAGTAAAATTTCCAGCTAACTATAACTGATGTGAAACCTATGGTTTTTTTAGTGAATTTAATAGGTTTTTTAAATGCTAATTCCTAACTATAACTGGTGTGAAACCTATGTTTTTTTCAGTGCATTTCATAGGTTTTTTAAATGCTAATTCCTAACTATAACTGGTCTGAAACCTATGTTTTTTTCAGTGAATTTCATAGGTTTTTTTAATGCTAATTCCTAACTATAAGTCTCACTTTATAAGTAAGACTGTTAGCGCTCTAGTTGTTTAGAACACTCTGGTACATTCTGTCATTGGGCTACAGTTGGGCTATATTTGGGCCATATTTTTTTTTGTCTCTGGTGGCCATCTTTGGGCTACATTGGGCTACATTGGGCTACATTTGGGCTACATTTTGGCTCTAACATATATATAGCCCAATGTAGCACAATACATATTTTTTCAAAGTTAATTTTCGTAAAAACCACTTAAGAATAGAGCTACCAGTCACTAAAATTTTTCCAATTTTTTTGTTGATTTTTAAATTTTTTTTGGTGGAGCGCTCCTGGTGCGCGTCCCGGTGAGCGCCCCGGAAAGCCTAATTATATGAAGCGCCCTGGGGCGCGCACCGGGAAGCGACCCGTAAGCGCCAATATCACAAACGAAAACATGATCACGACGTATCGCGTGTCCGCGTGATACGGCATAAGCGCACCAGGAAGTACTCGAACGAATACAATCGCGCAACATAAACATCCGACGCGCTGACGCGACGCGACCCGGGGCGCATAGCGTAAGCACGTCGGGTCATGTGACCTGAAAATAACACTTTTCATTGGTTCATAACAGTTTTGGTTTCATAATGATGAAGCCCCTAGTCTTGTGACCTGAAAATAACACTTCTCATTGGTTCAGGACAGTTTTTTTTTCGAAATGATGAAAGACCCCACCTTTTTTCCTTATTCTGACTTTGTCCTTTGACGGAGGAAGACCTGTTTATACCTCTCTGTACCTTTTTGATCTTTATATTGGCTTCAGTAGCAGCAGCAGCTGGTGCATCTGCCCCACCACCACCACCACAACAACCAAGAGGACCAGCTCAAGATTACATTGGTGGTCAACAAGAGGAGGAGGAGGAAGAGGAAGAGGAGGATGATGAAAGATGGCTGCCTGAACAAAATACCCCATACAAGCCCAAGTCACACATTGTATGGGAGTTTTTTTCACTCCCAGAGGGCAAGAAAAAAGTGAATGCGGCCAAGGTAACTTGCCTAATCTGTAAGGAAGAACTCTCAAGGGGCAACCCAAACAAAAAATATTCCTTTGGTAACTATACCATGATTCGACATGTGACCCGTAAGCACCCTAGCAACTATTCTCGTGCAGAGCTCAGGGAACTGGCCAGTAACCTCCCCCAGTCTTCAAGGACCACCTCCCAAAGAAACGAACCCACTTCATCGGGACCAGAAACATCAGAGATAATGCCTTGTATTCAGCCACGATTTGCTGATTTTAAAATCACTTGTTCTGCTTGTGGCAAGCTTATCGCCTATGGTGAAAAAAGCGTAAAGCTCATCGTCCTTGCAGGTGATAATCACAAGTGCCCCAAAAAGAAGTAATTTTTGGGGTTTTTTGTTTTTTTGCTCCAGTTGAGCCAGTTTCAATTCCCTTTTTTTTGTTTCTCCCCCTAAAAAAATACAAAAAAAAATTAAACTGTTTTGAAAAGCCAAAAAAAGTACAAAATGTTCAAAAAACACAAAAAAAATATAAAACAACAAAAAGAAGAAAAAAAAAGTTCTTTTTAGAACTACCTCCAATTTCTAAAAAAAGGCTTCATTTTTTAAAAACACTGTCATTCTTTTTTCCTCATAGTACGCTCCCCGGTCCGCTCCCCGGTGCGCGTACCGGCGCTCCCCCCGCGCAAAACGAAAAAAAAAAATATTTTAAATGCCCCGCGGGGCCCTTTTTATAGCCCCCACATCAAACCTGGGGGTCAGAGGGGGTCTATCCCTGACGCCTTATGGTCATTTCCCCCTTTGTTTTAGCCACCTCTTGTGTCTCGATTTTACCGAGACACAAGATGTCGGCCGCTCCGGACTGTTTCGAAAGTTTACAGACACCCAAGAGCCAATCAGATTTCCGTGCGCACCTCGCGTGTCGCGCCCGGTGCGCTCCCCGGAGCGCGTACCGGGGCGCGCTTACAGATATATATATTTTTTTGAACCAAAATTACACAAAATCCACTGGAGCACATATCTTGAGACATAGCAAAGGCACATCGGGCTACCAGTCCCTACAATTTTGCCAAATTTGGTGGAAATCCATTCAGCCGTTCGGGCTAAAAGTGAAATCGACCGCCCTATGGAAATTAACATGGGGAAAACGCGTTTTGGGACCCCCCTTTTATCTCGGCCCCCGCTTAACGAATCCCCCCCAAACTTTCAAGGAAGGACCGGAACGGCGCGAGGCCATTTTGAGGAAATTTTCAGATTCGTCAACCGGCGCCAAAGTTATTCCAAATAGAATTTTGAGATTTAACATTGAAAAAAATCCTAACTATAACTACCTACTGGCGACCGCCAGTAGGTAATATATATATATTCTGAACAAGAACTGGAATCTGGTCAAGGGTGACCCTATAATAGGTGACCTAGTACCGGATAGACCTAGTTTAACTTTTCGAAAATCCCCTAGCCTTGCTAGTGCCCTAGTCAGCAATACTCTGGAACCCGAAAAAACCAGGATGGATAACATCACTGGTTTCAAAAAATGTCTTACATGTAAAGCTTGTCGCCACGAAGTCAACAAAACTCAGGTCCCACGCCCTTTTTCAGACAAACCTTATATCATCAATAAAAGACTCACATGCAGGACAGAATATGTTGTCTATGTCCTGCAGTGCCCTTGTGGACTACAATATGTGGGGAGTACACGCCCACCTGCCCACAAGCGCATCTTGCAACATCTAAGGGCAATCTCCGGTAAGGACCAGGCTTATCCAGTGGCTAGACACTTTGAAACCATACACAATAGTGACCCCAGTAGTTTACAGTATTTTCTTGTGGACTCGGACTTGCCTCTAAAAAGAGGGGATAACCGAGACGCTAAACTACGCCTCTTGGAAACCAGGTTTATCCTTGAGTTTAACACAAAAAGCCCCGGAGGTTTAAATAATAGCGAGGATCTTTATACTTGTCTCTAACTGTAGTAGATCGGCTGATCATTAATCTTGAATGTTTCATGAATTTATTTGTATGAGCGATTTCCCCTAACTGGCTCTTGATTTGGTTTTAATCTGACTCTGCTACCTGCTGTTAACTGTAGCATGTTTTTAACAATCATTATTAGCACCTTTTCACTTTATAACACTTTTTGCTCTGCAGTAACCATAAGAGGTTGATTTAGAAGTGCATGTCATTATTGTCCTTATTGGTCTGTGCAGTTTGCTTTGGGTATGCCCACTGGGGCACAATTCTCTTTCGCATGTGGAACTGTATGTTTTTTTAACTTCAAATGATAAATTTGGGTTCCTAAGTCTATATATATTTATATATAACTTGAGGTTATGTAAACTGACCGAACTGTGTACATATATGGAGTGTATTTGATGAAATTTCTATTGATTAATAGTTATTTTAGCTATGTGTATATATATGAAATTGAACTATTTATTTACATTAGTTTTCAAAAGAATTTTTATACTCTACTAAAATGTGTACACGCACTGGAACCCATCGGGCACCATGCCCTTTATTTTCTGTTGACTGAACATAGTATGTTTTCACTGTCGATGCAATGAAAAAAATGTTAACTGCACAGCTGTGGCAAATTAAGCATTAGCACTTTATAAACCCTCGGTTGTGTCCATGACACGCTATGTGAACAAGCCTCTCTCGAGGTGAAACGCGTCATGGCGAATTGCAGGCTATAACTCTGGCACGGAATAAAAAGCACTGAGAAACTGCACTTACTTTGTGGTCTCGCTCTTTTCGTTGTTCTGCGCGGAAGGCAGAGAGGATACGACGACCTTTTGGAATATATATATATATACATATATAATATATATATATATATATATATATATATATATATATATATATATATATATATATATATATATATATATATATATTACCTACTGGAGGTCACCAGTAGGTATATATAGTTAGGATTTTTTCTCTATGGAACTTTTGAAAATTCTATGTCTAATAACTTTGGCGTTTGTGGACGGAATCGGCTGAAATTTTCAGGCAAATGGCACATTTTGTTTCTGATCAGCCCCTGAAAATTTGGGGGGGTTCGTCAAGGGGGGGCCGAGAAAAAAGGGGGGTCCCAAAAAGCGTTTTTCCCATTCATTTTTCCATAGGGCGTTTGGCCTCACTTTTAGCTCGAACGGCTGAAGGGATTTACACGAAACTTGGCAAAATTGTAGGGACTGTTAGCCCAATGTGCCTTTGCTGGGTCTCAATATATGTGCTCCAGTGGATTTTGAGAAATTAAAAAAAATGTATATATCTGTGACAGCGTCCCGGGTAGCGATTGGCTCTCCGGTGTCTGTCAACATTCTAAACAGTCCGTAGCGGCCGCCATCTTGTCTCTCGGTATGATCGAGAGACAAGAGGATGCCAAAACAAAGGGGGAAAGGACCCCCTAGGATTGATGAGGGGAATATTAAAGTGCCCCGCGGGGCCCAAAAAAAAAAAAAAAGAAAAAAATGTTTTTTTCCTGGGGTGCGCCCGGTTCGCGTACCGGAAAGCGGTCTGGGGAGCGTATTATAAGGATACAAGAATGATTGACTTTTAACTTATTGTATGTTTATTGATTGTTCGTTTTTTTTTGTGTTTTTTTTTTTTTATTTACGTCGCTACATGTAGGTATCAATGTTGAGTCTATAATTTAATAAACGCCGTCTCCTTTGTAGATATCTTGCTTGTTGTTAAAGAAGTTATTGTGGTATATGGAATTCATACCATAGTCTGTCTGGAAAGCCGAAACAACATGGTGGCAGGAGATGATAAAGAGATGTTAAATACACATTGGGGATTATATAGTGGGAGAAAGGAAGTAACTATGAACAAAGTTAGTATGTAACACAAAAAAGTTGCACAGTATATTTTAAGTCTCACTTTATATTATATCTATTTTGGTACTATTTCATAATTTACATATAAAAAAGAACAATGTCTCAAACTATTTTTAATTTTGAAATAAAAATTTATTGTTGTGATTTTTCAAAATCTAAAAGAATTTCCAACATTAATTCATCAGGTATGTCCTCCTTTTCATTCCATGATTCAATTTCTTCTACACAATTAATTAAGTCTTGGTCCAGAGAGTGATCCATAAAGTCTATTTCCTCTTTGTCTTCCTTAGGATTGTTTTCCATATTAATTTCAAATGAAATATTAATTTCATTTTGTTGTCCTTCCATTTTCTTGCTGTAAATTGCATAAAAAATAAATATATCAGTACAGATAGGGCCCTGTTGGGTTTCAGTACAGACAGGCAGTTTGGTTATTTAATAGTGTTTTTTTCTTTGGGCATTGTATGGTATCAAATTGGAAGTAGAAATATGAAGAAAATTATCAAATAAACTTTAGTCAATTCTGAATTATACTAGAGAAGTCTAACTCTATCCTTAACTCAGGGCCGGCGCTAGGCATGGGCAGCGTGGGCTGCCGCTCAGGGCCTCGCACTCAGCCCACCAGCATAGGGCCACGCACTGGTGATGTGTCCTTTTGTTTTCCTGGAGATCTATCACAAAGAAAGGTGTCGCCTGCAATTAAGGTCCATTGGCGGGGGTCCCCTCCTTGGGCCTCTCATGGATGGTGTCAGGAGGTATAGGGGAGGAAGAAGGAGACGCTCCTTCAATTGCAAGGAGACCATTCACAGACACTGTGGGGGGGCCCATTGTCCAGCATTTTGGTGCACCCTCAGTTTTAACTTTTAGACCACAATCAATTCTCACACCTATGAAGGTGTGAGAAATGCGTGTGGATTAAAAGTTAAAACTGTGGGGGCGTCAAAATGCTGGACAATGGGGCCCCCACAGTGTCTGTGAATGTTCTCCTTCTAAGTGGCCACTTATGTAATTTGGAGGGGGCCTCGCGCACGTTCCCTTTTAGCCCAGGGCCTCGCAAATCCTTGGACTGGCCCTGCCATAACTAAAACAGAGAAGTCTATTTTATTCTATAAGTATTACAGAGTGAAAGAATAAAACTGTCTGAAAATGTTTTTCTAATTAGCTTTCAGTACAGAACATACTTCAGTTTTAAAAATAATATCTTACCTTTTAAATATAACTTGAAGTTATCAGTTGATTTTTTGTTGTTCTGCACTTCACGAAGTAGTAGTCAAAATGGCTGTGTTTCTCTCTCTTTGTTTATATATATTCAGGTACATAACCAATCAAATGTCATGATATAATAGTAGAAATTGAAAGTAATATTTTAATTGGTTGTCATTTCCAACACTTCCGATATGTTTTGTGAAGTAATTTACCTCAGGGATTTTAGAGAGTTCTACATGCTAAATGGCTAAATGGTATTCCAACTAAATTTGTGAAAATGGTAGGGATTGGTATGTAGTATGAGCTACTGTTTAATTGGTGAAAGTGTCTCCAGTGGTTTTTCTGTAAATTACTTTCCCACCTTTTTTAAACAAGTGCTTGTCAGTGCGTTTCCCGGTACGCGAACTTGCAGTGTTACGGGAGTCCTCCATTTTGTGTTTCGGTAGAATTGAGATATAAGATGGAGGGTAAATAATGTTCTGAATGGGTAGATTGGGGTACTTTAGACGTATGCTGTTTCCCTAAGTTTTCTGAGGGTGGCTGAGGAGGCTCATATGTGTCGATAAAAAAAAATTGTTTTTTTTCGCGTGGTTAGCTGCCGGTACGCGAACTGGGTAGCGTACCGGGAAGCGAATATAGGTGAAAATAAGTGAAAAAAAGGTACATTCGAAATTTCAAAAGAGTACACTAAGTTAAGGTAGCTCTGAAAAGAGCTTTTGGGTTCTGTGTATGTTCTAGAAACTTATAAGTAGGAACCAATACACATTCTTAAATTTAGTATGAAAACTCGGTTTCCCTCATCTGAGAAATGCACGCCATCTCCTCTGTAGATATCTTGCATGTAGTAACGCAAGTTATTGTTGTAGATGCAGCCCATTCCATGGTCCCTCATGTAAGCTGAAGCAGACTTATTTACATGCTTCCTCGATTTCTCAATTTGTGGACAAAATTGATTGGACCACCTCCATTTCTGTCTTTGGCATATATTGGAATATACCAAGGCAGTTTGAGGAAAAAGTGTCATCAATTGCTCAAAGGTGTCCTTTAAAAGCATTTCCAGACCTACCCCAGTCAAAGTGCCCAAATCGTTTCCTCCACAGTGCACTATTATGAGGTCAGGGGTTGGCAAATGTAAAAAGGTTTTCACCAATGGTATCAATTGGTGACATTTCAATCCTCTTCGACCAATCCATTTGATTTCCACATTTTGTAAATCGAGGTTGTGTAAATTTCTGTTATCAGCATACCTGTGAGCCCAGTGGATGTAGCTATGTCCAAGAATCCAGACTGAAAACATGGCGAGAGGAGGTTCTGCTGCAGTCAGATGAAGTGTGGGAATGAAATGGCAGTTGAAATAGTGATGTTTGTAATGTAAAAAACTGTGGATTTTAAGTGCAAATGATTCATTAGCAGTGATTGGTGTATTTCCATTGCTGAAAACAGAAAGTTAGGGTGCATGGATGTGTTCTTTGAAAGATGTATTTAGAATGGTTATTTAAAAATGTTGTTATGAAAGATTGCAGTGGATTAGCAGGTGTACTGAGAGTTCAGAGTTCATTTGAAACATTGTTGTGTGAACTTGTGACCATGACAGGTCTGGCAGGCGGTAGTTGCTATGGAAAAGAGGTAGAAAGGGCAGAGGGGGGAAGGGTGTTGATTTGAAAAAAGTGAGGGAAGAGTTTTTATTGGCTGACATGAGATATATGTGTGATGAATATCAGCGTTTCGGTGCCTTTGTTGGTTCCAGCCTCTGGAGTGCATACCTTTAATTCTGGTACAGAATAATTGGTGTGTTTCTGAGACTGTTTTCTATTTCAAAAAGAATTTGTAAAGGTGAGTTATTGTTTATATATTTTAGTTAAAGAGTAGTATGCTTTTTTGCGTAAATAAGAAAGTCAGCTGTGTATTTAAAATGATGTTTTGCGTCAAGTGTTTGCATTCTGCTTTCAAAGGCGATTTTGCATTCTTCATTTACAGAATCAGAAAAATTATTGGTTCGGTAAAATACTGAATCGGTAATTTTACCGATTCTGTAAATTTGCTATGTAGGGGGGACTCTTCTGAGTCTCAAATGACTTAACGAATCGGTATTTTAGCATGAAATCAAACTTCATGGTAAAATACCGATTCCGGTGTGCACATTTGTGCATGCACACGTATGTCATGTGAAAGGCAGACCTGCCCTTACATGAATGTAGGTGTATTATTGTTTTACATAAAAGGTTTTAAAACTTTGTTTGAAATCAAATGCATGCACACTTAGGGCCCGATGTAGGTGGTCGTTTAGGCCATTTACCGACCGGTTACGGCCGATTTCGGTCGTTTCCGACCTGTAAATGGCGAAAAGGTATGTAGGCGCCTAAATCCAGGGCCACATGTAGGTAAATCTACATTTACAGAATAGGTGAAATTGTTTTTGATGGTAAAATGATGTGACTCCTGCAATGCGTTGCTTTTGCGGAACAGATATATGATGCAATTGTGTTGTTAATGTTACGGTGTACATGTAAAAAATGATGCATAAGTGTTGCACGGGCATTGTAGATACTCTCCTATGTGTGCTTAGCAATTTCAAGTCACTTCCCCCGGGTTCAAGGGCCTTGTAAATACGTCCCCATGTGTGTCTGGTCATTTGAAGTCATTTTCCTCGTAGTGTAAGGCCCTTGTAAATACGCCCCCATGTGTGCCTGGCAAATTTTGATTTTGATTGTTTGAGTTACATAGCCATGTTAAAAGTTATTGAAAAAAAGGTGCAAGTTCCTTAAAAAAACGTTATTATGTATATTAGGGCATTTTAAGTCTGTTCCCCATGAATGTAGGGGCCAGATGTAGGTGGCCGAAAATAGCCATTTACCGATCGGTAACGGCCCAATTCGGCCGTTACCGACCGGTAAATGGCCATTGACATGTAGGGGCCCTTAAATGTTGCATTTTCGGTAATTTTACCGATTCGGTAATTTTACTGATTCGGTAATTTTACAGATTCGGTAATTTTACCGAAAATGCAAGATTGAAATGTGGGTAGCCAACTTTCCATTGGCACATGGCTTTCAGAATCGGTATTTTACCCTGGAATACAAATCCATGGTAAAATACTGATTCCTGTGTACATGCACATCTGTGCATGTACACATGTGCCATGTGACAGACAGACGTGCCCTTAGGGCATGTCTGTGTGCCACATTGCACACATGCCCGTTTTGGGGGTGCTAGAGGGTGTCAAAGTGACACCCCCTGCACCCTTGACAAATTCGGTATTTACCGATTCGGTAAATACCGAATCGGTATTTGAATTGAATCCTATGGGCTTCAAGGCCCATAGGATTCAATAGCAAATACCGATTCGGTATTTACCGAATCGGTAAATACCGAATTTTTAAGGAATTGGTAATAAATCAGATGTTGGTACCTACATCCCATTTACCGATTTTGAAATACCGAATCAGTAAAATTCGGTAATATTCGGTATTTCAAAATCGGTAAATGTGATTTACCTACATCTGGCCCGAGGTGTATTATTGTTTTACATAAAAGGTTTAAAAACGTTTTTTGAAATCAAATGCATGCACACTTAGGGCCCGATGTAGGTGGTCGTTTCAGGCCATTTACCGACCGGTTACGGCCGATTTCGGCCGTTTCTGACCGGTAAATGGCCAATCGGTATGTAGGAGCCTAAATCCAAGGCCACATGTTGGTAAATCTACATTTACAGAATCGGAAAAATTATTGGTTCGGTAAAATACCGAATCGGTAATTTTACCGATTCTGTAAATTTGCTATGTAGGGGGGAGTCTTCTGAGTCCCAAAGGCTTTAACGAATCGGTATTTTAGCATGAAATCAAACTTCATGGTAAAATACCGATTCCGGTGTGCATGCACATGTGTGCTCGCACACCTATGTCATGTGAAAGGCACAACTGCCCTTAGGGCTGGTTTGCCTGCCACATGGCACCTGTGCCTGTTTTGAGGGTGCCAGAGGGTGTCAAAGTGATACCCCCTGCACCCTTGTGAATACTTTTTATTTTATTTATTTTTATTGCATTGTTGAATCTAGTTCTTACTGTTATTGATTTACTGTTTGGTAATAGTGGTTAATACATTTTTTTATTATATTTCACCACAGATTCAACTGCAGATTATTTGGAAATTAGACAATGCCGTCTAAGGATAGAATTCGAAAGGCTACGAAACGTCAAAGACAGCAGTTACCTAACATTTTGCAGCAGTCCTCTACATTAGTATTACCTCAACGGACGAAGAGAACACCGGGTAAGAGAACGAAATCATTCCTTAAAAACATTTGTAGAAACAAAAGTATAACTACAGAACAAGTTTTAGTCCAGAAAAAGAGAGCCAATTTAAATGGAAAGGAAAGGCCCGTGAAAAAAGTTTGTGCTAGAGCAGGAGATAACTCTGTGCATGGCAGTAGAAGGGCAAATATTTTCAGGGACATTCGTAAGCGAATGTTCCGCAACAGGGTAATTGTCAATTTGCTAAAACAATTTAAAAAAGGTCAACAGAAAGTGTCATTTTATAAGAAAAAGAAAAATGTAGAGAAAATTATTGATCAGGCTTTCGAAATCAAGCGAAAGTTATTTATTTTGGTAATTAATAGAATTAGGAAATTAAACAAGGTAATCTATGTTTTCAAATCTAATAGTAGATGGAAGAGAGAAGTTAATCGAAGTAATTTTTGTGAAGTTTTCTTAGGAGAATGGATGCATAGTTCAAATAGTGAGGCATTTTTTAATGAGGAGAGTTATTTTCAGGACAATGTTTTGGTGCATGCAGTTGACAGCAGTGGTCGAGCATATGAGGTAAAAGATGGTCATCCGGTTGAAAAAGAAATACTTGTGTCTGCAGATGCAGAAGAGGCGCTAAGTGATGAGGTTTTAGGGAGACGTCCTAAGGGACCAGTGTACACCTGGAAGTGTAGTTCTATTTGCAGTGTGCGACAGGATTCCATCAATTTGCTTTGTGATTTTATACGGACATTTCATAAGAAAAGTGTAAAGCAAAAAATAAAGTTGTTGCAAGAATTAGATCCTTGCAGAGTGAGACAAGTGACAGGTTTGCGTGGTCATTCACTGGCTTGTCTTTCTAGGAGAGTATGCCAGAGTGTATTTCATCATTTCAGGATGCTAGCAGTGCATCATAATAAAGTGAGGAAATTAGTTAGAATGTTGTATTATGCTAAGAGTCCAGCAATTATGCTTAAAAAATTAAGCAGAGCTCTTTTGCATGGTTCTGAAGTAGATGTGAAGAATATTTGTCAAGAAATTGAGTTCTGTTATTTTGCTGGTAAAGAGAACAATGTTGATATTGAACCACTAGAAGATGGTAATGTGGAAGACAGTGAACAGATTTTCAGTACAGATAAGTTTCACAAGGAAATTTCCACGTTTATGGTGAAATCAAGTGAGAGGCCTAATTTCACTTGTGTGTGTTGTCGACGGACTTATTATAAGAATCAGACTAAGTTAGTGGATATATATGCAAAGAGTGATATGGAAAACAATAGTGAATGGAAGGATTTTGCCACATACTTGATGGTAGAAAATTCTTTTGATTTGGGAGCAGACCAACGTATGTGTACTTATTGCTATAACAAATTAAACCAAAACCAGATGCCTGCTAGAGCGGTTTATAATAATCTGGAATTAGATGACATTCCTTATGAATTGAAGGATTTAAATACTTATGAATCTATTTTGATTCAAAGTGTCCATCCCTTCCAGGCTATTGTACGAATGGAGCCAAAGACAGGAAAGTTGCCTTCATCAGATTTACAGAGAGGATTAAAGGGAAGGGTTGTTTATTTGCCTTTGAAGAAAAACATTAATACAATTGGAGTAGAGAAAGTGGAAGAGGAACCTCTGGTTATCATAGTTAATGGTGTTCCGACAAAGAGTAAGAAAATCTGGCAAGATTTAGTGGATGTTAGGAAAGTTAAAAAGGCAACATTGTATTTGATAAAAAATAATAAGTACTACAAGAATGTATGTGTTGCAGAAGAGGAAGGAAGTGAAGAAGAGGACAGCGATTTGTGTCCTGGACAAATTGAGAAAGTAGAAGCCTCTAAAAAGGAAGAAATATATGAACATTATAGTGTTCATCCTTTGCATTCCAAGGAAGTCATGGGGAATGCTATTGAGTTGTTTCAAATGAAACAAGCCAAAGGGACTCCCATTAGTGTTTGGGAGGAAAGTTTGGAAGCTCGGTGTTTCCCACAGTTATTTCCCACAGGTCGAGGAGGACGTTATGATGAGCGACCTGTTCAAATTCCTGCTTCAGAATACCGGACTTTACGATTGTATACAGAAGATCCTAGGTTTCGACAATGCATTCCCTATTTATTTCATCTATTGTTTGAAAGTGATCCCTCTGGATTGTCTTATGCAGTGAACCACATCTTGAAAAGTGGTATACAACTGCGAAATATCTCGGCAAGGGACTTTATGGATAAAGTCAATGTGCAAGACAGTATTTTGGATTCTCACCTGATTAATCTCATGGCTTGTCAGCGTGGTACTAATGAGTATTGGTACCGCCGTCATGGTGACTTAAAATGTATGCTGAGGAACTTAGGAACTTACTTGAATTTCTACGAGAGGTAAATGGAAACATTGAAAATATTGAATTCAAGACACCCGGAGAACTGTGCTCTTTGGATCCTGTGAATGTATGCTGGTACTTCAATCATAGATTTGAAGCTATGATGTCTTTCATCACGAACAAGAAAAATCCACCTCTTGGAGAGGTGTTGGATTTCTTCTGGAGAAAGGAGTATAAAGCAAGAGGTGCTCCTCATATACATATGCTACTATGGATCAAAGATGCACCCAAATTTGGAACAGATCCGGATGACTTAGTGATGAGTTTCATAGAACAGTATGCTACATGTGTTGTTCCAAAGACAAACGAAGACAAAAGTCTAAGAGAACAAGTTTTACGGTTTCAAAGCCATCGTTGTGGAAAGTACTGTCGTCGTAAATTCAGAAACAAGGACAAATACTACACCAAATGTCGTTTTGCATTTCCACGGTCGGTGTTATCAAAAGGAAGAGTTAACAATTTGATGTCATCGCTGCGACATAATGTGACGAGGAAATCACCCAAAAACACATACAATTTGAAAAGAAACGAAGAGTCCAAGTACATCAACGACTACAACCCAGTGATTTTGTCCATGTGGAATGCTAACATGGATATACAGTTTGTGGCTGACAACTGTATGGCTGTGGCTCGGTATGTGACGTCTTACATCACTAAAAAAGAAAAGACAGAACTGAAGGATATGTGGGAGGATATTTCCCATGAAAAGAGCCTCAGTAAGAAGTTTTACAGTTTCAGTCTGAAGATGTTCTTGCATCGCAAAATTGGAGCTTACGAATGTTCTGACCGGTTATCTTCAGCAAGTCTCTATGCCAAATCTAGGAGTATCATTTGGGCGAGTCTTGGTCTTGCTGCAACGCGTAATCGAGTTCTGAAACCTGTACGGGAAATTAAGTATTTGGCGGAGAAGGAGCCAAACAGTACCGATATTTTGAAGAGCAACATGTTGGATACATATTATCCAAATAGAAGCAGTCCCCTGGAGAATGCTTGTCTGTATGAAGTTCTTCAAAATTACGTTTTCAAGAGGAACATCAAAGAAGATATTGATAAAGGAGTGTATGCTGTAATTGGAAGTGAGGGATGTCTGGTCAAGCAAAAAAAATGTCAATTGATAAATCATCGAAAATTGGATTGCGAATCTCCCGAAAGAAAAGAGTTTTTCTATTTAGCTCTTTTGCAACTTTTCAAGCCTTGGCGTGCAGAAGAGGAACTGCTTGGGGATTTCCTCTGTTATGAAGACTCTTTCAATGCAGCCAAGGAGTCCATAGAATATCCTGTTTTTCCAAAATATCTACAAATGTTGAATGCAGAAATTGAGCAGGAAGCAACAATTGCAGCCAAGATTGCTAGAGACAGTCCTCGGACAGTCAGAGTTCTGTTTCATTGAGTCAGGATCCACTAGGAGAACCAGTTATTGAAAATGAAGCTGCCACTGCCATGATTGAAGTGGAAAGAGCCATGGCACATGCTCAGAAGGATGCGGTTAACTTAGAAGAATTGGAAAGACAACTTAACGTTGAGCAGAGGAAAATATATGTCGAAGTTACCAACAAAATTGAGCATGGATTAAGTCATGAGAAGGAAGAGTGCTCATGTACGTCGTTGAAGCCTGTCCGACTGTACATGAGTGGAGAAGCAGGAATTGGAAAAAGTTTCCTTATTAAAGCAATTTCATGTTATATGCAGAAAAGGACTGATTCATCGCTGTCTTGTGTTGTGACCGCTCCAACTGGACTGGCAGCTCATAACATTAAAGGGATTACTTTGCATCGGTTACTGATGCTGCCAGTGGAGCATGATAACAAATTACAATACCACAAGTTATCTGGAGATGCTTGTTGTGAAGTATCTCGAGTTTTGAAGACGATGAAACTTCTTATCATTGACGAAGTAAGCATGGTTTCCAATCTCATGCTTGCTTTTGTGCATTTAAGAATGCAGGAAGTTCTTAAAACATTATTCGGTGGCAAACACATCATTGTTTTTGGTGATCTTCTGCAGCTGACACCAGTGAAAGGACAACCAGTGTTTAAACTGCTTACACATGAAGATTCCAAGAAGTGCCTAGGGAGCATTGGCAACGTTAAAATATGGTTAAACTTCAGTTATGCTGAGCTGCGTGAAAATATGCGTCAGGCAAAGGACGAAGATTACAAGAATATTCTACAAGATATTAGAATCGGGAGAGTGACTGAGCGTGGTAAAGAAGCTTTACATACACGCTTACTGTCAAATTTATATCCAGAAGAAGACGTTTTGCCAGAGGATATTTTTCAGAAAATTACTGTGAAGAAATCTGGAATATGTTTGATCCCAACTCTTGCAGAATGTTCCATCTTCAACAACAAAATGTTGAATTTAGAAAAACAAGAGATTGTGAAACTTGAAGCTATTGACAAAATAGAGCATATGGGAGCAACAAATATTTTGTCAGAGAATTTGAAATCTAAATTGGATTCATTAGAGAAGACTATATCTAAAACTGCAGGTTTTGAAAATACTTTGAATGTGTGCTTAAATTGCCGAATCATTTTGAGAAGGAATTTACATGTTGAAAGAGGTCTGGTAAATAGATCAATGGGTGATGTTGTTGGTTTTGAGAAATACAGAAATAGAGATGGAATTGAATTTTTAAAAATTAAATTTGATGGCATTGAGGAAGTACAGCTAATTGGTTGTTGCTCTGCTAGGTTTTTGCTTGTTAAAGACTTATATGTTCGCCGTAAGCAGTTTCCTGTTTGCTTGGCATATGCGGTGACAATTCATAAATCGCAAGGTTTAAGTGTAGACACTGCTTTAGTGAATATTGGCAGTTCTGTATTCAAAGAGGGTATGGCTTATGTAGCATTGTCACGAGTCAAAACTTTATCGGGTTTGTACTTGATTGACTGTGATGTCACAAACATTTGTGCAGATCTAGATTGTGTTAAGGAATACAATAGGTTAAGAAGAGAGTATGCGCCACATTTGCCTCAATATCCTTTGATTGAGAAACGTGTGGTAGGCCGGAAACGAAGAAATATCAGTAATAGTAGGGAGGTTGTAGCAAAAAGACCAAAAGTCGATGAACCCAAAAGTGGAAGCAGGAATAAAATAAATTCTGTTAAAAATGTTGTTGGTTTAAAATTTGAAAATAGTTCTGGTGTCAACTGCTATGCTAATGTAGTTGTTAATGTTCTCTTTTCACTAGAGACTTTCAAAGAACAGATTGTGATCAATTCGGAACAAAGTTTATGCTGTTTGTTGAATTCTGTGTTAGAGAAATGTAGTGCTGATAAAACGAGAGTAGAAAGTGTGTCTGAAATTCGTTTTCTGTTAGACGAATGTTTAGGTCAAACAGAATTCTCTGAAAATATTCAGCAGGATTGTCAGGAGTTTTTAATGTATATGCTTGATGTATTGCAAGATGAGGGTGTAGATGTAGATTATCTATTTGGCCTTTCTTATCAATGGCAGCATGACTGCGAGAACTGTAGGCTATCAAGTACTAATAGTGTAGACTCAGAAAGATTTATATATTTAACTTTGCCTGACAGTAAATCAGTATCCTTCAATAAGCTAGTAAAGGCAGCCGATCAAAATATGGAGTGCAGCCAATGTAAGTCTGGAATGCTGTCCACGTTAATTTTACGAAGTTATGGCCAGTATGTCATTTTAATGTTCCAACGATGTAGGCCTGATTGGAACTAAATTGACAACTTTAATTAATAATTTTGTGGCTTCGCAGTTGTCAATATCAGGAAGGACTTTTAAAACTACTGCAATTATATATCATAACGGTCCTTCAACTAATTCAGGACATTATGCAGCTTATTTGAAATCTGGAAACGGTTGGTCATTCTGCAATGATTCTGTTTTAACTTTCCAAAAAAGATTGCCTTTCCACCTTCAAAATTCTTACCTGGTGTTCTTACAACCAATATTTTAGGAAAAAAAGCTTGGGATTTGTTCAGAGGAATTTCAAGATGTTCTAATGGCTCCTACTCTATATGGCCTTGTGGATAATTGTAGTACAGAGCGAAAACTGTTTGTTTTTATAAGCAAAGTCAAGCAGCAGATCAAAATAAGGAGTAGAGGAAATGTAAGTCTGCAATGCTGTCCACATTATTTATGGAAACTTATGGATGAAATGTCATTTTAGAATTTCAACTCCATAAACTGGAAGAAAATAAGTTGTCCAGTCTAATTAAAAATGTTTTGGCTACATAGTCATCAATTTCAGGAAGAACATTTGCAACTGCAGCTATTATATAATATGCTGGTCCTTTGACAACATCTGGATATTACACAGCTTATTTAAAATTTATAAAATGGCTAGTCTTTCAGCAAACATTACTAATTGAGTATGAAGCAAAGTTGCCTTTTGACTTGTTTTTTGAAGTCAGAATTTAGGGTAGGTAATTGGACTATAATGATTCTAGGTGTTGCTGTAACTTAGTGTGCTGTTTCAAATTGCTTTGTATGTCTCAGTTTTCTTAAAACAATTGAGTTTATCTTTCAGAAAGTGGCGGGCAGAAAATAGTAACAGCACAACAGAGTATAAGCTGTTCATAGGATATCCTTAGACGTCATAGAAAGTAAGTTACTTTGGAGAAGTTCCTATTTCTGCTTATTTATATTATTTGGTTTTTTTAAACACATTCATTTTGATTGTGTTTTTTTTTCCCCGCTGTTATATGATGAATACCTTCAACTCACTGTTTTCAGTGAAATTTGATATTTTCTGATAACAGCAAAAATAAACCATTAAATATGTTTAATTAATTTTCTACTTTGAATTGTGATTTCTAATATGTATATGGATTGGTGTGGCTCACTGGTTAGAGGCGGCAGACCCAGAAGCAGAAGTTGGGCCGGAACCAGGGTTCGATTCCTGACGTGGCAGGATCTTGGGCCATGGTGAGCGGACTCGATAATTCTCGCTTCGGTGCCTACTGCAACCATGGGTCCCACTCAGCAACTCTGGGCAATAGCTTGCTTAATCTCAACTAACAGCCTCATCAGCGCCGGGGATGCCCAGGAGGGACCATCTCACAGGGAAAGCCAGGATGGGTTCCCCAGCGGTATACAGCGCCGGGACGCTTCTTTGCTGGGGCAGCTGTACGCATTATTAGTATACCACATTTAACATTTAACATTCATTTTGTCTCATGCTCACTCTTTTTTTACCACCTTGTATTAATTTAATTTTTTTTGTTCTTTCTTACACAGATTAAAAGTATAAAAATGATAATACAGTACAGTAATGACAATTATAAGGTAAGCGTTTAGTACTCTTTACGTTACATGTCTATCAGATTTAATTTTTATTAGTTTCTCTGCTTCTTTTTTATAACCCTTAGTTACTGTCTTTGCTAGTTCCTTCATTTCTTTTTCTATTACTTATTTATACTACTCTTTTCACTTCTTTTATCAGTCCCTCTTTCAACAGTAACTGTGTGTTACTCCTTCTATTTCTTTCTTTTCACATTACTCTCTGTTTATTAACTCGTCTTTTTTTAAAAAATATTTTTTTTAGTTCGCTCCCGGTTCGCGTACCGGAACGCAAACCGGGAAGCGTACCAAAAGAAATAGAGGATGCTAGAGTGCTAAACATTCTAGCAATTTTTTTAAAAAGGGAAGGTAGTTCTGAAAAGAACTTTTTTTTATTATTTTTGCTGTTTTATATTTTTTTTGTGGTTTTTTTGAGGAAGGGGAAACAAAAACTGATTTGCTTCAAAGGGCTCAACAGGAGCAACAAAAAAAAATTACTTTCTAGGACGTTTTGGACATTGATGATTTTCATATGATCTATTTATTAAAGTAATACTCATCTCTCCGTATGAAATTAATTTTCCACATGCTACACAAGTGAATCTCATCTGCCCAAAGTTCTTTTGCAGATTTGGGACCGTTTCCCTTGCCTCTGACTCACTTATTGCTAAGTCATTGGTGGATGTTTTTGCCGGTCGGGGGTTATTCACCATATCTCGAAGTTGCGCTTTAGAATAATTAAGAGGGTGCCACCTCTCCATGTGCCGATGCATACTATGATTACCATAGCTATATTTTTTTTCGGTCCCTCTCGAGAGTTTTTTTTTGCAGATGAGGCAGGTAACGAACCTATCATGAATGATGTAATATGTGACATCATCAGCAGTGGATTGCGGGTGCGCGATATATAGTTATTGCAACTAACTATATATTTGAATTTCTATGGTTTTGTGCGAGTAAATTAAGGTTTTGAAAATGCTAATTCCTAACTATATATGGTCTATAACCAATGGTTTTTTCAGTGAATATATATACATATATATATATTCACTGAAAAAACCATTGGTTATAGACCATATATAGTTAGGAATTAGCATTTTCAAAACCTTCGTTTTTTCAGTGAATATATATATATATATATATATTCACTGAAAAAACCATTGGTTATAGACCATATATAGTTAGGAATTAGCATTTTCAAAACCTTAATTTACTCGCACAAAACCATAGAAATTCAAATATATAGTTAGTTGCAATAACTATATATCGCGCACCCGCAATCCACTGCTGATGATGTCACATATTACATCATTCATGACAGGTTCGTTACCTGCCTCATCTGCAAAAAAAAACTCTCGAGAGGGACCGAAAAAAAATATAGCTATGGTAATCATAGCATGCATCGGCACATGGAGAGGTGGCACCCTCTTAATTATTCTAAAGCGCAACTTCGAGATATGGTGAATAACCAATGGTTTTTTCAGTGAATATATATGTATATATATATATATATATATATATGTATATATATATATATATATATATATATATATATATATATATATATATATATATATATATATATATATATATATATATATATATATATATATATATATATATATATATATTCACTGAAAAAACCATTGGTTATAGACCATATATAGTTAGGAATTAGCCTTTTCAAAACCTTATTTTACTCACACAAAACCATTGAAATTTCATATATAGTTAGTTCCACTAACTATATATCGCGCACCCGCAATCCACTGCTGATGATGTCACATATTACATCATTCATGACATGGTTAGTGACATCACTGATGACATCACTGATGAGACATCTCAAATGACATCACTGATGACATCACTGATGACAACATCCAGTGACTGTATGTTTCTGTAAAGTTAAAATATGTCTTACATATTGAAGAATGAGTGGATGTATAAGTGTCTGGATGAAGGATTTAGTAGGTGCATGACTGACTGTATGAGTGAGTGATTAAATGTGTCTCACTGAGTGCATGGGTTAGTGACTAAACTGTTTTAATTTGTGCATCATTATATCTGTTGTTCTACAAACTGCTGCATATGTTGATCAGTAGCTATATGAGTAACTGTATGGGTTATTCATTGGTTGTCCAAGTATTTGTATGGGAAACTGAGTGTGTGTGTATGGGTGGCTGGGAGGTGTGTGACTCTGTACATAGATGTGTGAGTAGTTGATTCACTATATGTATGGGTTCAAAAGTGCATGTGGAAACAGCTGTATGGGCGGTTGACTGTGCATGAGTGTATTAGTGAGTGAATGGATATCTCAGTGCTACATGTCAAAGTAAGTACATATGTAAAACACAGTACATGTGAGAGTTGACATATATAAATAACTGTGCATAAGAGCCAGTGAATGTGTGAGTGGCTGTATGGATCATTGTGAACATGTATCAGGGATTGTATAAGAGAGTAAAGTAAATATGTGTTAGTATATGTTTGAATAAGTAAGGTGTGTATAACTGTATAGTTGAGAAAATGGAGGTGTGATTGATTTTTTGCATAACTGACTAGGTGTGTGAGTAACTCCATGGATGAGTGACAGTCTGTGACTATCTGTTTACACTGATTGTATCTAAGGTTCTATTAGAGTCTGAAGAGGTTCATGGTATTATCACATGAATGATATCATCAGTGATGTGATCAGTCATGTCAAATGAGATGTTATCAGTGATTTTATCAGTGATGTCATTTGAGATGTCATCAGTGATGTCATTTGAGATGTCATCAGTGATGTCATTTGAGATGTCATCAGTGATGTCATCAGTGATGTCACTAACCATGTCATGAATGATGTAATATGTGACATCATCAGCAGTGGATTGCGGGTGCGCGATATATAGTTAGTGGAACTAACTATATATGAAATTTCAATGGTTTTGTGTGAGTAAAATAAGGTTTTGAAAAGGCTAATTCCTAACTATATATGGTCTATAACCAATGGTTTTTTCAGTGAATTTTCAAGGTTTTGTAAATGCAAATTCCTAACTATATATGGCCTATAACCTATGGTTTTTTCAGTGAATTTCATTGGTTTTTTAATAGCAAATATCAAAAGCTGTAAAATGTCAAGTACGTGATAGGTAAAAAGTATGTATGTTATAGTATGTTTCAGACTAAAGCTGGCGTCACCATGAGAGCACCACCATCTCGTGGCTCCGTTGTGGTCATTCCGCGAGCAATCATGGCAGCCGCTCCCCACCGGAAGCCTGCAGGAGTCGAGGGCCCCCAAGACTTTTGTAGAATCTTCACGGCTCAGGGGACGCTTTCGAGAATGGAGCCCAAGCCCTAGCAGGCAAGCGTCCGAGTTCCAAGGTGACCCAGGGCCATTTTAGTGGACCAGGCCCAAAACCGAAGACCCGGCCGCCATTTTAAGAGTCCTGTGGCAGCCGCCTATCGCTGCACTGCAAAGAGTGGGAGCAACTCAACTACATGGTGAGCGAGACGCTGTAGCCGCAAGAGCGGGCGCAACTCAGCTAGATGGCCGCCACCTGGGGAGGCCCGTTCACGCCGCCTCCCCCACGCCCCCCCCCGGGCCGCCCCACGCCAATTTTCGGAGCAGCATTGTAGGATACCAAAACCAGTGCGGCAGTTTACTGGACATCACCTGGGTGCCATCCACATCTCAGCGCGTTCTGCTGCCTTGGGACTATTCGCACAACAGACCGCTACTGACGAGGCCTCCCCCCGCACCACCCGGGACGCCCCACGCTGTTTTTCTGAGCTGCATTGTAGGATCCCAAAAACCAGTGCGGCACCCAGGTGACATCACCTGGGTGCCGTCCAGAACTCAGCACGTTGTGCTGCCTTGGGACTATTCGCACAAAAGACAGCTTCTGACCATTGTTGCTTTTTTTTGTCAAAAATGTTTAAATGTTTGTTACAGTTTTTGTTCCGTTCGTTATATTTAAAAGTTAGTAAAGTTTTATAATCCTACTTTGTTGGAGTGCTATATATTTTTAAAAAATCGGGTGAATGGGGCCTTGAATCGGGTTATTGTCATGTGTGGGCTTTGCAAGTGTACTGCTACAGGAACGGACATTTCAAACTCAAATGCACGTTCTTTTTCATACCTTTCCGAAGCATGGAGCGCAATAGCAGGCAGAGAAAGGGTGATGCAAGTGTTGAACACTGCCTGGCCTGGCAAGTTGCTGGCAGTGCCCCCCCCCCCGCCCGCTCCTGAAAGAGGACACCCACACACCGCCGCCCCGAGTACTTCACAGATCTTTAAAAGACCATGCGCTTGTTCATGAGGCTTAAATGGTTTATCACCCCTTCTTGAACCCCTGCATCGACCCTCTGACGTTTCAAGCGCGAATATCTCAAAAAGCTAACACCTGCCCTGAGCAGTTCTTAGCCATGTTATCCAATGGGAGGTGGATAACATGGCTAAGAGCATTTGCTCGATAATGCATGAATATCGCTGACTTTTCAGCGATATTCATGCATTGCGGCCGTTTTTTTTCGCATTTGCGATAAACCTTGCTAATAGCAAGGTTTATCTGCGATAAAAATCGCCGATGTGCGGCCATAATTTTTGTCTCTAAACAAGTTAGAGACAAAAATTATCGCTAGTTGTTGGTAATATGCCCCCGGGTTTTTGCTTGCAGAAATCGGGAGGCGGGAGACTAGCACTGAAATCAGTAGTCTCACGCCTGAATCGGGAGGGTTGGCATGTCTGGATTCTCTACAGCTGGGGCCATAAACTACATCCGCAGGGCTAGGTGATAGCCTGGGACCGGCCTGGCATCTAAAATGGCTGCCGTGCACGACAAAATTGTGGCATTGGAAAAAAGGCAAGATGGCGCAGACAATGTTTATCAATAAGGATTCATTTATAACAAAATATTTTATCGCACTGACAAATTGGCGGTCAACACTTCCTGATTTTCATCGAATCGAACGTTAACAGACGTCACGCAGAAAAAAAAAAAGCTCACGCACAGCCGCTGGAAGACATGTATCAACATATATGAGCCTCCTCAGCCACCCTCAGAAAACATAAGGGATTAGGATACGTCTCCTGCACCCCCTTATACCTAGTAATTTAATTAAAACGAAGCACAAAATGGCGAATTCCCGTTTCGCTACCAGTTTGCGGCCCAGTTCGCGGCCCGTCAAGCGCTTCTACCGTGAAAAATAAAAAAAAATGTATTTTCCCCACGGGACCCTTTAATAACCCCAACAACATTCCTAGGGGGTCAAGAGGGGTATACCTTGCCCCCTTTCATTAAATTACCCCTTCGTTTTTCACCTCTTCTTCTCTCTCGATCCTACCGAGAGATAAGATGGCGGCCGCTCCGGACTGTTTAGAATGTTGACAGACACCGGGGAGCCAATCAGCTTCGCATCGCAAAGTTCCGTTTCGCGAAAAGTAAGCGGACCGGAGCGCAGCCCGGAGCGCTGTTACAGATATATATCTTGTTTTGAACGTTAATTTCTCAAAATCCTCTGGAGCACATATATTGAGACCTAGCAAAGGCACATCGGGCTAACAGTCCCTACAATTTTGCCAAGTTTCGTGCAAATCCATTCAGCCGTTCGAGCTAAAAGTGAGGCCAAAGGCCCTATGGAAATGAACATGGGAAAAACGCGTTTTGGGACCCCCCTTTTTTCTCAGCCCCCCCTTGACGAAACCCCCCCAAATTTTCAGGGGCTGCTCAGAAACACAATGTGCCATTTTCCTGGAAATTTCAGCCGATTCCGTCCACAAACGCCAAAGTTATTAGACATAGAATTTTCAAAAGTCCCATAGACAAAAAATCCTAACTATATATACCTACTGGCGAGACGCCAGTAGGTAATATATATATATATATATATATATATATATATATATATATATATATATATATATATATATATATATATATATATATATATATATATATATATATATATATATCACCTACTGGCTATCGCCAGTAGGTATATATAGTTAGGATTAATTCCCTATGGGATTTTTGAAAAATCTATGTCTAATAACTTTGGCGTTTGTGGACGGAATTGGCTGAAATTTTCAGGAAAATGGCACATTTTGTTTCTGAGCAGCCCCTGAAAATTTGGTGGGGTTTCGTCAAGGGGGGGCCGAGAAAAAAGGGGGGTCCCAAAACGCGTTTTTCCCATTCATTTTTCCATAGGGCGGTTGGACTCACTTTTAGCTCGAACGGCTGAATGGATTTGCACGAAACTTGGCAAAATTGTAGGGACTGTTAGCCCGATGTGCCTTTGCTAGGTCTCAATATATGTGCTTCAGTGGATTTTGAGAAATTAACGTTTAAATCAAGATATATATCTGTAACAGCGCTCCGGGCAGCGATCCGGTCCGCTTACTTTTCGCGTTTCGGAACTTTGCGCGCAGAAAGCTGATTGGCTCTCCGGTGTCTGTCAACATTCTAAACAGTCCGGAGCGGCCGCCATCTTGTCTCTCGGTAGGATCGAGAGAGAAGAAGAGGTGAAAAACGAAGGGGGAATTTAATGAAAGGGGGCAAGGTATCACCCTCTTGACCCCCTAGGAATGTTGTTGGGGTTATTAAAGGGTCCCGTGGGGAAAATAAAAAAAAAAATGATTTTTCACGGTAGAAGCGCTTCACGGGCCGCAAACTGGGCCGCAAACTGGTAGCGAAACGGGAATTCGCCATTTTGTGCTTCGTTAATTAAATTACTAGGTATAAGGGGGTGCGGGAGACGTATCCTAATCCCCTATGTTTCCTGAGGGTGGCTGAGGAGGCTGATATATGTTGATACATCTCTTCCAGCGGCTGCGCCATCTTGCCTTTTTTCCAATGCCACAATTTTGTCGTGCACGGCAGCCATTTTAGATGCCAGGCTGGTCCCAGGCTATCACCTACCCCTGCGGATGTAGTTTATGGCCCCAGCTGTAGAGAATTCAGACATGCCAACCCTCCCGATTCAGGCGTGTGACTACTGATTTCAGTGCTAGTCTCCCGCCTCCCGATTTCTGCAAGCAAAAACCCGGGGGCATATTACGAACAACTAGCGATAATTTTTGTCTCTAACTTGTTTAGAGACAAAAATTATCGCCGCACATCGGCGATTTTTATCGCAGATAAACCTTGCTATTATCGCAGAAAAGTCAGCGATATTCATGTATTATCGAGCAAATGCTCTTAGCCATGTTATCCACCTCCCATTGGATAACATGGCTAAGAACTGCTCAGGGCAGGTGTTAGATTTTGGAGATATTCGCGCTTAGCGCGAATATCTCCAAAAGTTGGTAATAGGAGATAGCGATGTTAGGGACTGTTTCCAGTCGCTAACATCTTGGCACGCCACTTTGCATGTCATTAGTGATAAGTATCACTGACATGCAAAGCGGGGCCCAAGATGGTCGCTATCTCCTTTTAGCTGTCACTAACTGGTGTTAGCGACAGCTTGGTAATAGGGAGATAATTTTATCTCCGCTTTCATGGCTTTTAAAGCCAAAAAAGCGGAGATAAACCCCCTTGATAATATGCCCCACGATTCCTTGGGGGTTTCAGCTGACAGGGCTTGGTATTGTGTTACATGGTAATTTTTCCAGGAAACGTCAGAGGGTCGATGCAGGGGTTCTAGAAGAGGTGATAAACCATTTAAGCCTCATGAACAAGCGCATGGTCTTTTAAAGATTTGTGAAGTACTCGGGGCGGCGGTGTGTGTGTGCCCTCTTTCAGGAGCGGGCGGGGGGGCACTGCCAGCAACTTGCCAGGTCAGGTAGTGTTCAACACGTGCATCACCCTTTCTCTGCCTGCTATTGCGCTCCATGCTTCGGAAAGGTAAGAAAAAGAACGTGCATTTGAGTTTGAAATGTCCGATCCTGCAGCAGCACACTTCCAAAGCCCACACATGACAATAACCCGATTCAAGGCCCTATTCACCCGTTTTTAAAAAAATAGATAACACTCCAACAAAGTAAGATTATAAAACTTTATTAACTTTTAACTATAATGAACGGAACAAAAACTAAAAACATTTAAACATTTTTCAACTCAAAAAGCAACAATGGTTAGAAGCTGTCTTTTGTGCGAATAGTCCCAAGGCAGCACAACGTGCAGAGTTCTGGACGGCACCCAGGTGATGTCGCCTGGGTGCCGCACTGGTTTTGGGATCCTACAATGCAGCACAGAAAAACAGCGTGGGGCGTCCCGGGTGGTGCGGGGGGAGGCCTCGTCAGTAGCGGTCTGTTGTGCGAATAGTCCCAAGGCAGCAGAACGCGTTGAGATGTTGATGGGACTGTGTCCAGTGTCCCATGGCTGACACAACATGTACGACAGGCACCCAGGTGATGTCCAGTAAACTGCCGCACTGGTTTTGGTATCCTACAATGCTGCTCCGAAAATTGGCGTGCGGCGCCCCGGGGGGGGGGCGTGGGGGAGGCGGCGTGAACGGGCCTCCCCAGGTGGCGGCCATCTAGCTGAGTTGCGCCCGCTCTTGCGGCTACAGCGTCTCGCTCACCATGTTGTTGAGTTGCTCCCACTCTTGCAGTGCAGCGATAGGCGGCTGCCACATGGCTCTTAAAATGGCGGACGGCTCCTCGGTTTTGGGCCTGGTCCACTGAAATGGCCCTGGGACACCTTGGAACTCGGACGCTTGCCTGCTAGGGCTTGGGCTCCATTCTCGAAAAGCGTCCCCTCAGCCGTGAAGATTCTACAAAAGTCTTGGGGGCCCCCGACTCCCGCAGGCTTCCGGTGGGGAGCGGCTGCCATGATTGCTCGCGGAATGACCACGACGGAGCCACGAGATGGTGGTGCTCTCATGCTGACGCCAGCTTCAGTCTGAATGATCCAGAAACAAGGTGGGGCTTTCATCGTTTGGGAAAAAAAAATGTTCTAAACCAATGAAAAGTGTTATTTTTAGGTCATATGACCAAGCCTTCCATCTTTAGGAAACCAAAAGTAAAATGAACCAATGAAAAGTTTTATAAACAAGTCACATGACCTGTTATGCGGCATAGGGCTACAAAAAGCGTAGAAAATCCGTTGGCACGTGAGGCGGCGTCAGTAGCGGACCGATGTGCGAATAGGCCGAAGGCAGCACAACGCGCCGAGATTCGGATGGCACCGAGGTGGTGTCCAGCAAATTGCTGCACTGGTGTGGCCATCCTACAATGCTGCGCCGAAAGACGGCGTGTCCAGCTGAGTTTCTCCCGCTCTTGCGGTACAGTGACTCGAACGCGCCGAGATCCGGATGGCACCGAGGTGGTGTCCAGCAAATTGCTGCACTGGTGTGGCCATCCTACAATGCTGCGCCGAAAGACGGCGTGTCCAGCTGAGTTGCGGTCATTGTTGCGGTACAGTGACTCGAACGCGCCGAGATCCGGATGGCACCGAGGTGGTGTCCAGCAAATTTCCGCACTGGTGTGGCCATCCTACAATGCTGCGCCGAAAGACGGCGTGTCCAGCTGAGTTGCGGTCACTGTTGCGGTACAGTGACTCGAACGCGCCGAGATCCGGATGGCACCGAGGTGGTGTCCAGCAAATTGCCGCACTGGTGTGGCCATCCTACAATGCTGCGCCGAAAGATGGCGTGTCCAGCTGAGTTGCGGTCACTCTTGCGGTACAGTGAGTCGAACGCGCCGAGATCTGGATGGCCCCGATGTTGTGTCCAGCAAGTTGCCGCACTGGTGTGGCCATCCTACAATGCTGCGCCGAAAGTCGGCGTGGGGTGCCCCGTTGGCTTATTAGGTGATGTCAGTAGTGGACCGATGTGTGAATAGGTCGGAACCAGCACAAGGCGCCAAGATCCGAATGGCAAGTCCTGGATGTTGAGTGCCTCAGTTGAGAGTTCTGAGCAGTGCTTGTAAGACTGTCTGAAGCTTATTTGCACCTGCTGCAGCTTCACTATTGCCCTGGTGTGGCCAAAGGTGGCACATGACATAGGCGGCCGGCTCCCGAGGTCCGGCGGAACTTTTTTCCTTTTCCTTTCTGCTTCTTTTCCTACAATCCGTTTCATCTGAAGACACGACCAGGTCCCTGAATGTGTGCAGGGGGACGCTATTGATTGAATGAAAATGGCGGCTTGACACAAAGCTGACTCAAGCGTTACTGTTGATGCTATACAGACAAAAATTGGTTTTCAGTTTGTACATTCTTCAGGTTTTTTTTTTCCATCCAAGTCTGATTGAGAGTTTGTAGAAAAATGGCTTCAGATTTTCCACATACTACTCTTCAACATTCTTCCTAAATGTAACAATGTGAAACTCACTAGGAGAACGGCTGTTTCAGTTTCCTTTCAAAATGCTGCCAACAATATTTTCTGAATGGAAGACACCATCTTGTAGCATAAAGGGCCGAAAGGGGTTCTGGTCTGGCCGATGGTTGGTGGAGACATTTTGACTATATCTTGGACCTGCCCGGCCTCGCCCAAAATGGCGCCGGTATAAATGGGACTCGTAACTCCTTGCCCGCAAATGTATATCTAGAAAATGTTATTGTAAGTGGCCCTGTCGTATTTTAATTACAAAATGTACGTCCACCGATTCCGCAACTGTTAGACACCTTTGTTCTTGCAACCTAATGGCCCGCTCGTTACGTTCTTCTACAGTGTAAATGTCTCCTCATCATATACGATTTCAGTTTGCTCCGTGGCCGGCCCACGTGGTTATAGGCCCGTATTTGTATACTGACATTTTCACAATAAAGGTTTTTAAAACAAAACACGGTAGTAGTATTTACATTGGTAAAGTTTTTACTTTTAGTCACTGTTTTCGAATCAGTAAAGGCAAGTGAAATAAAGCAGTCCAATTACATGACGGATAAAAGGTATAATATGTAGGAACGCAGTAAAGATAAATGCTTAAGGGCAGTTGTGTTTTTCATGTCTGCAATATAAAGTGATCGATAAGAATCTGATAATCAGGCGTATCGGCGACTAAGACAGCAGGCCGAATCTCTTTTACTCAACGGCTCCGTCATGGAAGGAAGAAACGCCCTTTTTCTCGAAAAAGGAATATATTTTACTTACAAGACAGTTGTAAATTTTCCGGGAAAGTACATTAGCCTGGAATATTATAACATATGTTTGAAAAAAATATATTGTTCGAAAACAATAAAAAGCGTAATTTTTAGGTCATATGACCAAGCTTTTCATCATTAAATTAACAAAAGTAAAATGAACCAATGAAAAGTTTTATTAACAAGTCACATGACCTGTTATGCTTACGTTACGCGCTGCGCGCCGCGCCTCGGATCACTTCCGGGTGCGGTAACGCGGCGTGTCATATAACGCATTACGCGACAACGTAGGTCAAGAATATAGTCAAAATGTCTCCACCAACCAGCGTTCGGAACACAACCCCTTTCAGCAGTCCAAAAAGTTCTGTTAAATGACAACAGAGGGGACAGGCAACAAGAACCATCAGTCAAAGAGGGGAGGGCAAGTTCTTCTCTTCCGGGTCATGTTGGGGCGCTACCGGAACTGATCGAATTGGTAGTCTACAGTGTTTCTGGATGTTTCAGACTAAAGCTGGCGTCAGCATGAGACCACTACCATCTCGTAGCTCCGTCGTGGCCATTCCACGAGCAATCATGGCAGCCGCTCCCCACCAGAAGCCTGCGGGAGTCGGAGGCCCCCAAGACTTTTGTAGAATCTTCACGGCTGAGGGGACGCTTTTCGAGAATGGGACCCAAGCCCTATCAGGGAAGCGTCCGAGTTCAAAGGTGTCCCAGGGCCATTTTAGTGGACCAGGCCCAAAACCGAAGAGCCGGCCGCCATTTTGAGAGTCCTGTGGCAGCCGCCTATCGCTGCACCGCAAGAGTGGGCGCAATTCAGCTGGATGGTGGGCAAGACGCTGTAGCCGCAAGAGTGGGCGCAACTCAGCTGGATGGGACAAGGTTCAGAATTGAAGAGTCATTAAAAGGCAAAAAGTTCCGCCGGACCCCGGGAGCCGGCCGCCTATGTGGGGGTGATCTCAGGCTACACCAGTGCTATAAGACTTGGGGAGGGTGTCGGAGCCAAGCGTCTTCTCCGAGTCCATGGCCATCACACCGCCCCTCAGGGGCCTCCGTCAAGCTGTTTAGGAAGGTAACATATCACATTGTTTTCTAATGCAGTCAGGTCCACAAACGACACTCACTTACTTTGAGAATAGTGAAGCTGCAGTAGGTGGAAATAAGCTTCAGACAGTGTTACAAGCGCTGCTCAGAACTCTTAACTATGGCACCCAACATCCAGAACTTATGCCATTTGAGAATGGCAGTGACATCGAAGCAACTCAGGGACCAAAACCATTAACGTACTTTCACGTATGAAAATCTTACTTGGGGAGGGGGCAGGAGCGAAGCGCCCCCTCCCAGTCAGCGCCACCACACCGTATGTTGAAAATTTGAAGCCATCGTTCTACAAAGTCAACCAAACTTGGATTGAAAAATCTAGAAAAATGTACAAACTGAAAACCAGTTTTGGTCTGCATAGCATCAGTAGCAACGCTTGAGTCAGCTTTGTGTCAAGCCGCCATTTTGATTCAACAAAGCACAGGCATTGAAAAAGGCTCAAAGTCAGAACTCTGAACTATGGCACCCAACATCCAGGAGCTTGCCATCCGGATCTTGGAGCCTTGTGCTGCTTTCGACCTATTCACACATCGGTCCACTACTGACATCATCTTATAAACCAACGTTATGTAAATAGTTTTTTAATAAAATGTTTTACCCTGTTTCTTTGCTGGTGTGTTGTCTATATTTTTAATATTTGCATAGGGTTTGTCGTTATTTTGTGCGGGATGGGTGATGGAGCCGAGCTGTCTTGCAGCCCTCATGGTGTGGAGCTCAGTTCATCTCACTATTTTCGTATTTCTCATGAAGGGTTGTTCCTAATATTTCTATTTTAGCGAGGTCAAAAAGAGATCCAATTAGTGGCCTACTGATTTTGCTCGATTACTTTTATTTTTTTACACGATTTTTCACTATCTGCAAAGACTAAACAGAGTATTGCGACTTTGTGCTTGTTTGTAAATAGAGAATGATCCAAAGAGAACCAATTCTAAAACAGTAAATGCTTGGACAACAATCAATCAAATGGAGAGACAAGCAGGCACGACGGATTACAACGGGGGTAAAGGCCTGCGTTAACTACCCTTCAGTATCTGCAAAGAGAGAGTACTACTAAGACAAAAGAGGGGAGGGGGTGCAGCGTTCAAAGCACATCAGCGTGCATAAATACGAAAATGTTTTTATCTATCACGTACTTGACATTTTAAAGCTTTTCATATTTGCTATTAAAAAACCAATGAAATTCACAGAAAAAACCATAGGTTATAGTGGATATATAGTTAGGAATTTGCATTTACAAAACCTTGAAAATTCAATGAAAAAACCATTGGTTTTAGGCCATATATAGTTAGGGATTTGCATTTACAAAACCTTATTTTACTCGCATAAAACCATTGAAATTCCATATATAGTTATAAGCGCTAACTATATATCGCGCACCCGCAATCCACTGCTGATGATGTCACATATTACATCATTCATGACATGGTTAGTGACATCACTGATGACATCACTGATGACATCTCAAATGACATCACTGATGACATCACTGAAAACATCTCATTTGACATGACTGATAACATCAATGATGATATCATTCATGTGATAATACGATGAACCTCTTCAGACTCTAATATAACCTTAGATACAATCAGTGTAAACAGACACTCACAGACTGTCACTCATCCATGGAGTTACTCACACACCTAGTCAGTCATGCAAAGAATCAATCACACCTCCATTTCCTCAAATATACAGTTATACAAACTTTACTTATTCAAACATATACTAACACATATTTACTCTCTTATACAATCCCTGATACAAGTTCACAATGATCCATACAGCCACTCACACATTCACTGGCTCTTATGCACAGTTATTTATATATGTCAACTCTCACATGTACTGTGTTTTACATATGTACTTACTTTGACATGTAGCACTGAGATATCCATTCACTCACCAATACACTCATGCACACAGTCAACCGCCCATACAGCTGTTTCCACATGCACTTTTGAAACCATACATCTAGTGAATCAACTGCTCACACATCTATGCACAGAGTCACACACCTCCCAGCCACCCACACACACACTCAGTATCCCATACAAATACTTGGGCAACCAATCAATAACCCATATAGTTACTCATTTAGCTACTTATCAACACATGCAACAGTTTACAGAACAACAGACATAATGATGCACAAATTAAGACAGTTTAGTCACTAACCCATGCACTCAGTGAGACACATTTAATCACTCACTCATACAGTCAGTCATGCACCTACTAAATCCTTCATCCAGACACTTATATATCCACTCATTCTTCAATATGTAAGAGATATTTTAACTTTACAGAAACATACAGTCACTGGATGATGTCATCAGTGATGTCATCAGTGATGTCATTTGAGATGTCATCAGTGATGTCATCAGTGATGTCACTAACCATGTCATGAATGATGTAATATGTGACATCATCAGCAGTGGATTGCGGGTGCGCGATATATAGTTAGCGCTTATAACTATATATGGAATTTCAATGGTTTTATGCGAGTAAAATAAGGTTTTGTAAATGCAAATCCCTAACTATATATGGCCTAAAACCAATGGTTTTTTCATTGAATATATATATATATATATATATATATATATATATATATATATATATATATATATATATATATATATATATATATATATGTGTGTGTATATATATATATATACACACACCAAACAGCTCCCAATTCCACCGCAGAGACGGTTATCAATCAGGACACGGGCCACACGGCAAGTTCCAAATTCAAAGTGCTTTATTTCCCATCAGACAGACATGACGCGTTTCGTCCAGTCACCCCGGACTTGATCACATGACATGCCGTGACCACCACAGTGCATAAATACTGTAGTCAATTACCTATGGCTCCTCCCCTATTTACAATGGATATGGAAAACAGACTTTAGGAGAATATATAAATAAATAAATGCAATGCAATATGTGTATATGTACAAGAGTCTCCCTTAACAATTCTGTGAAAAAAAGGGAAGAGACCTTAGACATTGATACAATTAATATTGATAGGGGCTAAAGATATAATGGGCAAGTGCCCATATTAGCAAAAGAGTATATATCCTTTCTCGACCATGTATTCAATATAATCTTGGGCAAGTGCCCACATATACACTAAATATATATTCATTACAAGCAGTCCTGTTGTACATTTAGTCCAAAACTAAAACCTAACCATAAGGAGCCATATAAAAAAGAGAAAACAGTTAATTTCTCTGATAGATGTTTTATATGAAAACCCAAATAGTGCAATTAAAAAACGTATAATTACTCGAATCCGTGTTAACAGATAATTGGCATATTTCATCAACTTATTTCATCATATTAAATGACAATACACATTAGTTTATATGTACATCCGTATATATCTTTCTGTATCTGTCATCATTAGCATATTCAAATGAAAGTGACCAGTGCAAAACCAAAAGAATCAGAATATCTTCTCATAAATACCACAAAGCCTCGTTCTTTGCTCATACTAGCTAAAATGCATCCAATTATAACATCCCTCCTTTACTGAGTCAAGGAGTATCTAAGAACCTAGATGTATATATAAGATGACATTATAAATTTAAAGTGGCAAGTGCAAAATAAATAAAGCAGTAGTCCTGATTAAGACGTCAAAAAAGTCAGTAGGCAAAGTTCACAAAACAAACTGTCCATATATGTGCAAATAGCAAAGCGTAAACATTCTACCCGAAGGACACCAGATAAAAACCAGTAAAACCAAGTAATTGGTAAAACCCGTTAAAATCCAGTATAAATAAGGCCAAAAGTTCACAAAATACCATCTACACACATAAACGATATAAAAGACAGAGATAAAACATAGAAGTTAAAAACCATCCATATGACAGAATATTAGGATACCAGCAGATATGAAAAGACTTGCATATTTATATTTCTAAAATGTTCCGCTAAAAAACATTTATAAGAAATTATATAAATCCTCCCCTGTATTTAATCCATTCGGTACTTTTGTGTCAAACTGCATGATATAACGACTTTCCAGCTGTCTTAATTTTTTGTCCCTGTTTATTCCTCTCAGTTCCTTGGGCACCGCATCTAATACAAAATAAGTTAATTCATTAATATTGTTATTATGTACAAGTTTAAAATGGTGGGCCACAGGGTAGCTGGCGTCTGAATTGACAATGGCTCGTAAGTGTTGTAAAATACATGTGGATACAGGTAACTTAGTGCTGCCTATATATTTGAGTTTGCAAGTGCATTCCAGGACATAAACTGCAAATTCAGTTTTGCACGAAAATAGACCTCTCAATTGATATAACTCAGTAGAGAATGCATCTTGAATTTCCCTTATATTGATACCGAATTTACAAGCTCTGCACGAGCTGCATTTATAGAAACCTTTCCTGTTAGTTAACCAATCATTCTTAATTTTTACTTTAGTTGTTATCTCCGGCATAGTCTTGTCTAAAAAGTTCCGCATAGAAGGTGCTCTTCTATAGGTGATGCTAGGAGAGTCTTCAATTTCAGGTGCCAAAGTTATGTCAGATTTAAGAGTGGACAAAAATATTTACAACAAGGGGTGGTGAGGGACAGAGTCTCTGAATTAAGCAGAAAGCTCTCACCCAGTCAAGAGATCAGGGCTAGATCCAACACCGTTTTTTAGCTCACTGCACCATCCCAGTTTCAGAACCTGGCTGTATGCAAATTAGTCTGTTCCTGTCCCAGTGCATGATGGGAACAGGGCAAACCAAACTACAAAAGCCAATTCTTACACTGGGAAGGAAACAAGCTCCCGGGGACCGGTTTCTGGCATTACAGCCGTCTTCAGCCCGGTTTGCTTGAATCCTGATGGTGCAATGAGCAAGGGTCTCACATCTGAGAATACCCTTCCACGCTTAGGGTGGACAAAAATATTTACAACAAGGGGTGGTGAGGGACAGAGTCTCTGAATTAAGCAGAAAGCTCTCACCCAGTCAAGATATCAGGGCTAGATCCAACACCGTTTTTTAGCTCACTGCACCATCCCAGTTTCAGAACCTGGCTGTATGCAAATTAGTCTGTTCCTGTCCCAGTGCATGATGGGAACAGGGCAAACCAAACTACAAAAGCCAATTCTTACACTGGGAAGGAAACAAGCTCCCGGGGACACTCTGTTCATCACCACCCCCCTTTTCTAAATCGTTTTTGGCCACTATAGGTGTGGCAGGGTATACTCAGACATGAGTCCCTTTCTCACTGCTCCATCAGGATTCAAGCAAGCCGGGCCGAAGAAGGCTGAAATGCCAGAAACCGGTCCCCGGTAGCTTGTCTCCTTTCTGGTGAAGAATTGGCTTGGTAGTTTAGTCTGCCCTGTTCCCATGATGCACTGGGCCAGGGACAGACTGATTTGCATATAGCCAGGTTCTGAGCTGGGATGGGGCAGTGAGATAAATAACGGTGATGGATTAAGCCCTGATCTTTGGACTGGGTAAGAGTGGTCTGTTTAACTCAGACACTCTGTTCATCACCACCCCCCTTTTCTAAATCGTTTTTGGCCACTATAGGTGTGGCAGGGTATACTCAGACATGAGTCCCTTTCTCACTGCTCCATCAGGATTCAAGCAAGCCGGGCCGAAGAAGGCTGAAATGCCAGAAACCGGTCCCCGGTAGCTTGTCTCCTTTCTGGTGAAGAATTGGCTTGGTAGTTTAGTCTGCCCTGTTCCCATGATGCACTGGGCCAGGGACAGACTGATTTGCATATAGCCAGGTTCTGAGCTGGTATGGGGCAGTGAGATAAATAACGGTGATGGATCAAGCCCTGATCTTTGGACTGGGTAAGAGTGGTCTGTTTAACTCAGACACTCTGTTCATCACTACCCCCCTTTTCTAAATAGATTTAAGAGTGGGCCAGTTTTTAGCTATTATCTGTCTTACTTTTTTATGTTGGCAATTGTAAGCAGTAATTAATCTAATAGGTGCTCTTTCATTTATGGTTTCAGTGTTACCTACTAACAGGGTCTTATCTAGCGTAGTTATAGGTGTCTCCAGTTTCAATAATGATTTTTTGAGATCCTCTTTTTTATATCCTCTAGCTGTAAATCTCTGCACTGCTTCATCTAGGCAATCCTTTAAGTCATCACCGTTGCTGCAAATTCTTTTAATCCTTAAAAATTCTCCATATGGGATGCTTTTAATATGGTGTCTCGGGTAGGTACTGCTGGCATGAAGAATGGAGTTTCCCGCCGTGGCTTTTCTATGTAATTTGGTGTTAATTTTACCCTTAGAAATATAGATTTCCACGTCCAAGAACTCCACTCTTTCCTTGCTAATATTGCCCGTGAATCTGAGATTCAAATCATTAGTGTTAATTTCATTGATGAATTCCTGAGCTGATTCCACAGAGCCCTGCCAAATAACTCAAACATCATCAATAAATCGCCACCAAGCAACTGCTTCATTAGAGAAATGTTCCTCCAGGATGGGCTTCAAGACATGCTCCTCCCACCAGCCTACATGTAAACATGCAAAACTGGGGGAGAAGCATGCCCCCATTGCCACACCTCGGAGTTGTTGGTACACCACTGCATTGAACAGGAAGTAATTATTTTTGAGACACATATCAATCATTTGCAGGATCATTTTGTTGTGTTCATGGAATTTGATCTCATGTTTAGACAGGTAAAATCTTACTCCTGCTAGACCCTGTTCATGTTCAATGCTAGTATACAGGGCACAAATATCCATGACAATAAAACAGTAATGCTCACACCATATTATTTTACTGAGTTTCTCCAAAAAATGACTGTGTCCTTAATATATGAGTCAGAGCTTCCACATAGTTTCTAATGAAAAAGTCAACATATTTGGAAATGGGTTCCATCAGTCCTCCCTGCGCAGATATAATAGGGCGCCCTGTAGGTAGTTATAGTTAGGACCTAGTTTCCACAGGAGATCCACAACATTCTATTTGGAATAACTTTGGCGCCGATGGACGAATCTTCGCAGATTTCTCCAAGAAAATGCCCTGCTCGGTCCCGCTCCTTCCCTAAAAGTTTGAGGGTGATTCGTTAAGCAGGGGCCGAGAAAAAAGGGGGGTCCCAAATCGTGTTTTCCCCATGCAATTTTCCATAGGGACCTTTATCCAGGGCTACAGCCCGGACGGCTGAACGGAATTACACGAAATTTGGCAATGAGGTAGATTTCTGTTCGCAAATTGTGCTTTTTGTTAAATGGTGTAAATCCGTTCAGTAGTTTCTGAGAAAATTGCAAGTAAAATCATAGCGATATCTAGAGACCAAGTTCAGCACGCGTACTGAAATCTGTTCAATTTCGAGCGCGAGCTGCATGCTGATTGGCTGTGAACTGTCTGTCAAGACTCCAAACCAGGAAGTGTTGGCGGCCATCTTGTGCCTCGCTAGAACCGAGTCACAAGAAAGCAGTAAAACAAAGTTGAGAAATAAGGGAAGGGGGTAGTATAGAGCCATTCTGACCCTCTAGGCTTGCTCAGGGGGTCTTACATGGATGTTTAGGCTCTATTTTAAAATTTTATTTTTTAAAGAAAAATCGCGGCGTACTTGTATGGAAATACGTACAATTACGAGCAGGAGCTGCATGCTGATTGGCTGTCAATACTCCAAACCAGGAAGTGTTGGCTGCCATTTGTTTGTCGGGAGAGGAGAGTCACAAGAAAACAGTAAAACAAAGTTGAGAAATAGGGAAACGGGGCAAGGTGGAAAGATTATGAGTCTATAGTCTTGGTCAGGGGTGGTACATGGATCTTTAGGCTCAATTTTTATTTTATATTTAAAATAAAAAATGGCGAGGTACTCATGCAGTACTTGTACACGGTGGAAAAGGTGAAAAAAAGTTGAAGTCCGTTTTATTCATTAGGTCCCGGGGGCAAATTACGGGGGCAAATTTTCTGCATAATGGGGGCATATAAGGTGCCCCGAGCCCTGGGGAACGGCACTCCTCTGGTTTTATTTTGAAGTATGCGGGGGGGTTACGGTCCTACTCCCCGCAGTCTCCGTGAGCGGCACCCCTTTTTAAAAAATATATATGTTTTGAGCTCTCTCTCTCTCTCTCTCTCTCTCTCTCTCTCCGTACACGTCGTGGGGAACGCCACATTTCTGGGGCAGTGATATGTAAAATGACCTTCCAGCTCCGGGTACCTGCATTGTCCGGAGTTTTTTTATTAATGTTGGGAGAATGGGCTTGATAATACGTCCTTGTATATTCCCATAGTAGCCTATGTTCTGGTGTTAGTATGGGCTTCTATGGGAAATAACAAGGCCTTATTATGACGCTCATTATCGCCGTTTTATCTGCAGTTTTCTGCCAATAAAACGGCGATAATTTTAACAACAGTCCTTGATAATATGCACCTGAGTTTACTGGTCAAAAAAAGAGCAATGGGCCATATTATCAACAAAAGGCGATACATTATCGTTGCTTTTATTGGCAGGAAACTGCTGATAAAGCGGCGATAATGGGCTTGATAATATGCCCTTGTGAATAACCATAGCAGCCTAAGTTAACATCAGAACTTGGGCTGCTATGGGAATTTACAAGGGCCTATGGTTTTTTATTAATGTTGGGAGGGTGGGCTTGATATTACGTCCTTGTTAATTGCCATGGAAGCCTATGTTCTGGTGTTAACATGGGCTTCTATGGGAAATAACAAGGCTGTATTATCATGGTCATTATCACCGTTTTATCGGCAGTTTCTTGCCAATAAAACAGCGATAATTGTAACACCGGTCTTTGATAATATGCACCTAAGTTTACTGGTCAAAAAAAGAGCAATGAGTCATATTATCCACAAAAGGCGATACATTATGGTTGTTTTTATCGGCAGGAAACTGCTGATAAAGCGGCGATAATGAGCTTGATAATATGCCCTTGAGAATAACTATAGGAGCCCAGGTTAATACCAGAACCTGGGCTGCTATTGGAAGTTACAAAGGCCTATTATCAAGCCTATTATCGCTGATTTATCTGCAGTTTCCTGTCGATAAAAGCGGCGATAATGTATCGACTTTTGTTGATAATATGCTCCTTCATTTCTATGATAGTATGTAAAGCTTTCCTTTTTTTTGGTGTAGCAGTGTATGCTCAGCGTCGTTTCGAAGCCCACGTTTTCTTTTTCTTCAAGTTCAACAAGCAAACCTTTCTTTTTATCAGTTAGTAAATCTGTCGCTTTCTTTTCCCGAGTCGTGTGTGTCATCCGCTGCTGTACTTTTGTACAGTATTAATAGTCATATTTTTATATATTTATTTGAAAGGTAGTGCCGAGGCGCCAAACGTTGATTACGTACTCCGTCCATTGCCATTTTCGTAGTTTCTCACCGTTGTTTTTATTATATCTGTTAATTAGAACTCAGTAGTTTTCAATCCTAGTCTTAAATATCTTACTATAGTATTTCATCATTATTTTTATTGTGGGCCGTCATACCCCTCCCCCACAAAATAACAGAAGTATGTAGCTGTTTTTTATTAACTTTTATTAAACAATAAATATAAACGAAACTCAACTATAACTATATTAGAACTGGAAAAATAACTTAAACAATTTTATAAACAAATTGTGAAATGGATTCCAAAAGGTGTCCAATTGATAATCTGCAAAAGAAAAAAGAAAATTAGAGTTTAGAATTATGTAGATGTGAGTAAATGAGCTGAAGCATTACGGGACATATTATCAAGAACGGCGATAAAATTATCGCCGTTTCTGCGGCAGGAAACTGCCGCTAAAGCGTTGATAATGGGCTCGATAATATGCTGTTGTGAATTCCCATAGCAGTCCAGGTTCTGGTGTTAATCTGGGCTACTATGGGAATTCAGAAGGGCATATTATCAAGCCCATTATCGCCGCTTTAGCAGCAGTTTCCTGCCGCTGAAACAGCGATTATTTTATCGCCGTTCTTGATACTATGGGCCCGATGTAGGTCGGTCGGTAACGGCCGAAAATCGGTATTTTCGGCCGTTACCGACCGGTATACATGATTTGAGATGTTGGGGCACAATTTTACAGAATCCGTAACTTTACCGATTCGGTAAAGTTACCGATTCTGTAAAATACCGAATCGGTATTTTTACCGATTCAGTAAATCTCTGATGTAGGTGGGACTCTTCTGAGTCCCAAAGGCCCTACAAAATCGGTATTTTACCACACAATCCTATTGTGTGGTAAAATACCGATTTCAGGTGTGCATGCACATGTGTGCATGCACACCTAGCCATGTGACAGACAGACATGCCCTTAGGGCATGTCTGTGTGCCACATGGCGCACATGCCTATTTGTGGGGTGCCAGAGGGTGTCAAAGTGACACCCCCTGCACCCTTGCAAAAATCGGTATTTACCGATTCTGTAAATACAGAATCGGTAAATCCCATTGATTCCTATGGGCTTCAAAGCCCATAGGAATCAATGGTAAATACCGATTCTGTATTTACAGAATCGGTAAATACCGATTCTTACAGTATCGGTATTTGCACATCTGGAAATACCTACATGTCAACCACATTGATTTACGGATTTTCAATTACCGAATCGGTAAAATTCGGTAATTAAAAATCGGTAAATCAATATTACCTACATCGGGCCCTAAGTCCCTACAAGTTTTGGTAACTCTGCGGTTTTACGTGTGCAGTGTGACTCTTACATTCCAGTTCTGTTATAGTGCCGCGTTCAAGGGGTATCTATATGGAAGTGCCTACTGCGTTACTGACGCCCGTTATGGCGACTTATTTCTAATGCATTCCTATGAAGGCTTTGTACATCTAGGCCTTTGTGCTTACCGTTGTATAAACTTTACGCATAAATATTTCAGGCAGTTGGTGTCACAACTTATTCTGAACAATTCTTCTACACGTCCAAGACAGCAGTGTCTAAGTTTAAAAGAGAAAGAGAAATGATGTCACAGAGAGTGAGAGAGAGAAAGAGAGAGAAAACAACATTAAAACCGTGTCGCAGAGTCTGGAGTTGAGATTTTTTATTGAAAAGTGAGATGTAGATTTACTAGCTCCTTGCATCACTTTACCCATGTTAAAAGTGACTCAAAAGTGTCGTAATAAGGTTGTGGATCTGTTTGTCAGACTGTTGTAACCTATCTGTTGTCATTGCTCGGAGGTAATTATAGATTTTATAGAGAAGGTGCTGTACACTACGCACTCTGGGTCATGATACCAACCCTGGTTGACAAAATTATCGCCACTTTATCGGCAGGAAAATGTCGCTAAAGTGGCGATAATGGGTTTGATAATATGCTCTATGGAATTCCAATCGAAGCTAATGTTAGATGTCCTTCATATCTAACATGAACTTCGATTGGAATTGAATAGAGCATATTATCAAACCCATTGTAGCCACTTTAGCGGCAGTTTGCTGCCGATAAACTGGCGATAATTTTGTTGCCAAGGTTTGATAATATAGCCCTCTCTCCTTTCATAAATAAAAGTTACACTACAGTTTTACGAGTGCAGTGTACCTGGTACATATTACTTGTTATAGTGCCGCATTCAAGTGGTACCTATATGGAAGTGCCTACTGCGTTACTAACGCCCGTTATGCCAAATTATTTCTAATGAATTCCTATGAAGGATTTGTTGATCTAGGCCTCTGTGCTTACCGTTGTATAAACCTTGCGGCCAAACACTTCAGGCAGTTGGTTTGACAACTTGATTTCAACAATTTTTCCACATGTCCAAGCAGACAGCAATGTCTAAGTTTAGGAGAGCAAGAGAAATGATGTCACAGAGTGATAGAGAGAAAACAAGATTAAAACTGTGTCGCAGAGTCTGGAGTTGAGATTTTTTATTGAAAAGTGAGATGTAGATTTACTAGCTCCTTGCATCACTTTACCCATGTTAAAAGTGACTCAAAAGTGGCGTAATAAGGTTGTGGATCTGTTTGTCAGACTGTTGTAACCTATCTGTTGTCACTGCTCGGAGGTAATTATAGATTTTATAGAGACGGTGCTGTACACTACGCACCCTGGGCCATGATATCAAGCCTAGGCGACAAAATTATCGCCACTTTATGGGCAGGAAAGTGTCGCTAAGGTAGCTATAATGGGTTTGATAATATGCTCTATGGAATTCCAATCGAAGCTCATGTCTGATGTCCTTCACATGTAACATGAGCTTCGATTGGAATTCCGTAGAGCATATTATCAAACCCATTATCGCCACTTTAGCGGCACTTTTCTGCTGATATAGTGGCAATAATTTAGTCATCCAGGTTTGATAATATAACCCTCTCTCATTTCACAAATAAAGCTAACACTACAGTTTTATTAGTGCAGTGTACCTGGTATATTTCAGTTGTTATAGTGCCGCGTTCAAGTGGTGTCTATATGGAAGTGCCTACTGCGTTAGTGACGGCCGTTATGGCGACTGGCTTTGTAGATCTAGGCTCCTGTGCTTACCTTGTATAAACAGTGCGGCCACCGGAGTTAACTATTTGACTTGAACTCTGCTTCTGTACGTCAAAGTATATTCAATAAGTTGCAGAGAATTCCATTGCTGTTGCTCGATAGGCCATGGTTGCTTATGAACAATGTTTGCTGAAGGAAACAAAAGGACATTTTGATTAGCCATCGTAAACTGAGTTGTGTAACTAACAAAAGTGAATTTTAATGTGGGTTCCTAATATTCTGTAGTTAAGAATGTTGCAGCTCCAGCAAACAAAGGAAGATCAATAAGTTAATGGAGGCCTGGGACGGCCTTGTGACGCAGAAAAAAAATACTATCATGGACGCCCAATTAATAATAATAGAGGTATAAGCACGTGGCGTAGTACAGAAATACAACACAGAAATGTATGCACGCATAATTTTTAAGATTAGAGGTGTATAGGACCTTGTGACTTATAAAGAAATATTTCAATTATTTAAGTACAATTCAAAACCATTGAGGGGTAGGAAAGCCATATGAAGGATAAAAAAGTAGCATTATGTATATACAATTTACAGTGGAAGCTGTGACGTCTTCTCTTACCTTTGCTTCTGTCGTCTTTTGTCGTGTCTTGAAAGGCTGCGGTTTCGCTCAGTCTGGGGTGTTTTTGACAGTCTGTCTGTCGCTGCAGCAGAGGCAGGCAAAAGAGAGCGTGCTCACGTCAGTGCCCGCATTATATGGGAACCGCGGGGGCTGACCAAACCAAGCCCAGGGACGCCATTTGTAGCGTTTTCGCGGTCTGCAAGAATGATGGCCCTGGGGGACATGACATTGGGTAATGTATTGGTTTGCAGGCTAAATGATAGCAAGCATGCCAGGTGGTGGCATGTGAGTAGTGTGGGCGGGCGTGCACAGCGCATGTGCAAGGATGATTGTGTGCACTAACAATTAACAGAGAGAGATGGGGGCGGTGTTATAATGTATGCAGAGGCTGGCCTAGATTCGGACCTGAAATGAGTCAGCAGTTCTAATCATTCTCCTTAGCGTGCCCTGAGCTCTGATTTGTCACTGAGAGGGTGATCGCACCATAGTTTCTACTGCTTATCATACTCAGCGTGTACCCGCGCATACGGTACGAATATGCTTTGACGTTACTCGTCGCATTAAAGCTTCGGTGTGACGTCATGTACGGCGTTCTGTATGTGGAAGGAGGCAATCTTTCTACTTGGTTTAAAACATGTATGTATTTAATGTAGATACTAAGGGCAGACATTTGGGATAACTATGAATTTTTTTTAATACTTGTAATAATCATATATTAGTTTAAAAAGAATTACACAAATTGCGGTAGAACATCATGCATACTCGTATTGAAAGAGCTGCGCAAGCGCATCATAAGCGCACCCATAGCCATGTGACTTTAAAAGGAGAGATTTGATTCGTTCATAACTTTTCCTATTGCGACTGTTAAAAGTTCCGTCCCATAATAATTATTCGACTTTGACTTTCTAAGAAGAAGCATTTGTTCTGAGAATCTTATCAAATAGAAGGAAGATCACCATAATAAGAACAATGGAGTCATCTTCCAGCAGTTCTTCAGAGGGAGATTTTATTCCTGAAGAACGTCCAAAGAAGAGGAAAGAAGCTCTAATTTAGAAGTTTTTCACTTTTCCAGAAGGTCAAAAAAAGGTTAATGCTCCAAAAGTAACCTGTGAAATTTGCGAAACAACTCTTTCAAGGGGTGATCCATGTAAAAAATACTCCTTTGGCACAGCAAATATGGTGTGACACATGAAGAACTTGCACCCCAAGAACTTTGCTCGAGCTGCAAGACGGAGGTTGCATGAGAACCCACCTGCTTCTGCACCAAGCACATCAACTGCGGCAGCAGCATTTTCAGCAAGCAGTCCACACCCACATATTGATTCTGACTTTGCTAAAGTTAAAATTCTATGCATTTATTGCGATAAACTTTTGTGTTATGGGGAGCAGTCTATAGACTTGATGAAACGCAGGATGCAGGATCATTGCTGTCCTCAACATTAGTTGTTCTTTTTTTCATTCTTTTGTTCCGCTTGGAATTTGTTGATAAAACACAAAAAATACAAAACAAAAAAAACTGTTCTTTTTAGAATTACCTTCACTGGTCCAAGAAAGAACTATATTTCTATGTTAGTGTGTAAAAGTTTGTCAGAATGAATGTATAGTTCATAAAGGAATGCATGAATATGTTACTAGTGTAAGGAGAATGTGAAAGTGCAGAACTATAAGGAACTGCTGCAGCATAAATCTATAAGGTGTTTATCTATAGTATACTGTAGTATGTCCGAATCACTTGAATGTATCATATGTATATAAATATGTAACAAGTCTATGTTTCAATTTGCGCTGCTGGTGAAAGTGCCTCGGTGAATTTGTATGTGTTAGGGGTGGATTTACAATCCCCTTGTGCCTCTTTTACACAGCCGTTGCGTCACTTTTGTGACACAGTGGTGGTGCAAAAGATGTGCCATGGTGTGTGCTATTAACAATGTGACGCATCTGGAGGGTGTATTACATTGTAAAGCGCTGGCCCAGAAGAGGCCTTCTTGTGCAGAAGGGGGTGCAGCAAGGCCTCCTAAAAGTGACTGAGTGAAATGTATAACATTTTATTTAGTGACTTTTAAGGTTATGCTGCATCAAAACCTTGCACTGCTTGAAGCAGGTGTAAGGATTGATACAGCATTGTGAGCATAGGGCCCCAAGAGAATTGCTGGAGCGTATTATACTTGCAACCGACGTCAAGCAATAATTCATTCAAAAATTACTTTGCAATTTAGTTTTGTGAATATTTTATAATAAGAATATGAAATATAATCTAAAAAATAAAATAAATATAAATATTTATTTTAAAAATATAAGAAATTAGTATAAAAAGAAAGACGTAATAATGAATACATTTATAAATGATCATTTACAAAACCGAATGATGAAATTCACTGAAAAAAACATAGCTTTCACACACGTTATAGTTAGGAATTAGCATTTAAAAAACCTTGCAAATTCATTGAAAAAAACATAGGTTTCACATGTTATAGTTAGCTGAACATTTCTCTCATACAAAACCTTTGAAATTCCTCCGTTATAGTTAGCTCAGCTAGCTATAACTTGCACGCCCGCAATGCACTGCTGATGACGTCACATATTACATCACTCATGACATGTTCAGTGACATCACTCATGACATCACTGATGACATCTCAAATGACAACCCTGGTGACATCACTGATGACATCATCCTTGTGGCACACCTCCTCTTACTGTAATATAACCTTTGATACACACGATCAAAAATAGAAACTAACATTTTCAAAGAAATGGAGATACCAATTCCAGTTAGAACAACCTATTGAGTAATCCCAAAATCTACATACACATCTACTCATTCACCAACAGTTCTATATAGTCACTCATACATGTACTGACTCATCATATGTACTCATACACCTATATATCCTGTTATCTATAGAGTTAGTCACACATATACTCACAAATGCAAATAAACTATCAAATATCCATTTACTTGCATATACAGCTATACACCCACCACTACACTAACTTCTACAGAATCGTATACATACTTACTCTCTTAAACAATCACTTAAAGAAACACATACTTATTTATACAGGACGTCTTAGAATCTGTTGCTCTCAGATATACTCACTTATATACATCAATAGTCACATATACTGGTTTAAGACATATGTAGTTACTCATAAAGATACTATTGAGACAGTCATTCACTCACTAACACACCCATACACACACTCATCCACCCATACAGTCCTGCACACATGCTGTCTTCAAAACATATACAAACAGTGAGTCAGTCATTCATGCATCTGTGCGCTAAGTAATCCTCCCCACCGAACCGTACAAACACTCATATTGGTACTCAAAAAACCAACTAATACACACTCAAGTAGCTACTCTCCAACCCATGCAGCCACTTATATACAAAGTGAGACACTGATACAGATATTTAAATATTTAAAGATTACTCGTTAGTACACCTATTCACTAAGATATACTTAATAAGTAGGCCGGGCATTTTTTGCTTGTTCGCGGTCCTGAACATCATGTTCGCGACCGCGAGCAAGCAAAATTACATCCCGGCGAGATTCTCAACGCGGGGAGGTAAGGTTTCTCATTGTGAGTGGTTGCGCATGCTCGCAACCGCTCTCAATGAGAAACTACCAGTTCGCGTTGAGAAAGCTGCAGCTCGAGTAATAATCTACTCGAGCAGCAGAAAACTACAGCTCGCACTGTGCAAGATGCCGTTTTCAATGATTGCACAGTGCCGGATGCTTGTCCGCACTGTGCGATCATTGAAAACACATCTTGCACAGCGTAGCGTAGTGCTACGTGAAGTTCGCGTAGTGCGAAGTGCACTTTGCGTAGCTTCGCGTAGCGCTACTTCGCGAACTACGCCCACCCTTATAAATAAGTCAGTTATACAATGAATTTTACAAAAAAAACATCCATTTACACACTTATTTACCCATTTATTCTTCCATCGACCTTTAGATATACATATATAAAAAAAATATTTTTCAGAAAGACACACATTCACTGTATGATGTCATCAGGGATGTCATTTGGAGTGTCATCAGTGATGTCATTAGGGATGTCACTGACCATGTCATGAGTGATGTAATATGTGACGTCATTAGCAGTGCATTGTGGGCGCGCAAGTTTATAGTTAGCCGAGCTAACTATAATTGAGGAATATATATATATATCTATCTATATATATATATATATATATATATATATATATCTATCTATATATATCTATATATATATATATATATATATATATATATATATATATATATATATATATATATATATATATATATATATATATATATATATATATATATTCACTGAAAAACCATAGGTTTCACACCAGTTATAGTTAGGAATTAGCATTTAAAAAACCTATGAAATTCACTGAAAGAACAATAGGTTTCACACCAGTTATAGTTAGGAATTAGCATTTAAAAAACCTATTAAATTCACTGAAAAAACCATAGATTTCACAGCAGTTATAGTTAGCTGGAAATTTTACTGACATAAAACCATTGAAATTCCCACGTTATAGTTAGTTGGATTCACTATAACTTGCGCGCCTGCAATGCACTGCTGATGATGTCACATATTACATCACTCATGACATCACTGATGACATCATCCAGTGAATGTGTGTCTTTCTGAAAAATAAATATGTTTTATATATGTATATGTAAAGGTCGATGGAAAAATAAATGTTTAAATAAGTATCTTAATGGATGTTTTTTTTTTTTAAATTGATTGGTTAACTGGCTTATTAAGTGTATCTTAGTGAATACATATATTAGCGAGTCATTTTTAAATATTTAAATATATGTATCAGTGTTTCACTTTGTGTATAAGTGAATGCATGGGTTGGTGCCTGACTCACTGTTTGTATGTGTTTTGAAGACAGCATATGTGCAGGACTGTATGGGTGGATGAGTGTGTATATGTGTGTGTTAGTGAGTGAATGCCTGCCTCTTTAGTGTCTTTATGAGTAACTACATATGTTTTAATCTAGTATATGTGAGTATTGATGTATATAAGTGAGTATATGTGAGAGTGTAGAGATTGAAAGAGTTCCTGTCTAAATAAGTATGTGTTTCTATAAGTGATTGTTTAAGAGAGTATGTATGTGTAAGTTTCCTTAAAAGTAATGTGCTAGTGTATGTATAGTTGTATATGCAAATAAACGGATGTTCAATAGTTTATTTGAATGTGTGAGTATGTGTGTGAGTAACTTTTGGATGACTGTCGGTGTGTAACAGGATGTATATGTGTATCACTACATATGATGAGTGAGTATATGTTTGAGTGACTATATAGAACTGTTGCTGAATAAGTGGATGTGTATATAGATGGTGGAATTACAGAATTGGTTGTTGTAACTGGTATGGGTATCTCCATTTTTTTCAAAATGTTAGTTTCTATTTTTGAATATGCGTTTCAAGGGTTAAATTACACTGAAAGGAGGTCTGTCACTCTGTCACAAGAATGGTGTCATCAGTGATGTCATGAGTGATGTCACTGACCATGTCATGAGTGATGTAATATGTGACGTCATCAGCAGTGCATTGCAGGCGCGCAAGTTATAGTGAGTCCAACTAACTATAACGTGGGAATTTCAATGGTTTTATGTCAGTAAAATTTCCAGCTAACTATAACTGCTGTGAAACCTATGTTTTTTTCAGTGAATTTATTAGGTTTTTTAAATGCTAATTCCTAACTATAACTGGTGTGAAACCTATGGTTTTTTCAGTGAATTTCATAGGTTTTTAAATGCTAATTCCTAACTATAACTGGTGTGAAACCTATGGTTTTTTCAGTGAATTTCATTGGTTTTTTCAAATGCTAATTCCTAATTATATATAAGGCCTCAAACCTACGTTTTTTTAAGTGAATTTCAAAGGTTTTTTAATAGCAAATGTCTATAGCTATGAAATGAAATATTTTTTTAAATGAATCCTACATTGTATATTTATGTAATACTATTTTTTTATGTATATTCATATTCATTTTATTAATTATTTTGTTTTGCCCTGGAGCGCTCCCGGTGCGTGTACCGGTGAGCGCACCAGTAAGCGCAGTATTCCGGCGCGCCCCGGTGCACGTACCGGGGCGCGTCCCGTTAGCGCACCAAAAAGAAAAAGAAAAAAAAAATTATGAAGGAGTGAGCATAAGGAAAGGGGACAGAGAGAGTGGTGTTAAGAGAAAGAGAGCTAGAGGGAGGAACACAGAGGGACTGTGTAATAGATAGTAAGACAGAGAAAAGGTGTAAGAGAAAGTAACTGAGAAAAGGAAAATGAATGGAAAGGGGCGACCATTCGGTCCCCCCGAACGTATGGACGGGTGCCCCGATCCCCCCGGGAAACCATTTTGGGCGGGAGGCGTGGCTCGGCTGGTATGCCCAAAGTGGCGTAGCTGGGGCGCGCCCTTTCCCGCCCAGGAGGGGTTGTCTTAGACACCCGCACGGAAGACCGCGCCCAGTGGGCGTACCTGAGGAGGGTCCCCGCCCTCCCACAGACGGATAAATAGAGCGGGAATCCGAAGAAGCGTCCTCTTGTTCCTGTGCTCTGAAGGCTGCACCACTCGATTGCTCGTGAGCCCTCGACGGAACAAGCGGCAATTTTGAGAACTTGTAATCTTGTTGTTTCTCTTTCAGTTATCCGGAGGACGAAGGATCTGGGACCTCGTTGACCGACTAGAGCAGGATAATCGAAGCTATGGTCGGCAAAAAGGCGGGAAAGAGCTCCGAACCAAATGGCGATTATGGACCGAAAAATCGGTAAAGTTGATTCGATCATTCGAGGTCTGGCCGAAGTCAAAAAGCAGTTAGCGGCCCAGAACAACCCCTCAGGCCGTCCAAGGTAATAGGCCCGGCCTTGCCGGGAGTCGTCCCTGAGGGTAGGGGGAAGCGTATTAAGAGGAGGGCGGTTTCCGGGGAAGATCCAGTTCCCGAGGTGCCCCCAGTCGCCCTCATCGCACCAGCAGGCACCCCGGTACCAAACCCAGATATAGGCCTACCAATCCCAGTGGTAATTACCCCTGTTAATGAGGAGGAGATGCCCCCGGAACTGGCCATCCAGTTAGCGGCAGTGTTACCCTGGCTCAAGAAGAAAGCGGGGGGGCAGTGGCCGCGGGGGACCCAGCCGAGGAGGCTAGGCTTATAATCGAGCAGTTACGGCAGTCGAGAGAAGCCGGGACGGCAAATGTTCCTTTTGTTCCCCCACAGGTGGCGCCAGGAGTACCTACGGTTAGCCGGGAAAGGGCAGCAGACACGACGATTGAACCCGGTAAGCAACCATTGCCAATGGCAGGGGAGGGTTCATTACCTTCAAGGCGCGAAAGGGTGGCCCAGCACATCCTTGCGGCCACAAAAAAAATGATATGGGGGGGAAAAATATGTGAATATGTTTTCGTTGTTGACTGACCATCGCGAGATGGAATATGCAAAATCCCAGAAAGATTTATGGCACCCCAGTGTATGGCGGGCCTAGATGGCCGAATTTAGGGTCGATGAGACCGTTGCGAACTGGGTAAAAGCCTTTTCGATATTTACGGCAGTCATGGGTGAACGAAAGCCGGAAGTGATGACCGAGGTGTCCTGCTATCAGAATAGGATTATGGATTTTTATACCATGTATGGGGGGGACGAGTGGAAAGGATATGACATGAAATTCCAAAAAGCGAAAGAGTTTGATGCAACTTTGACCTGGGATTGCCTCGACTCGGGCGTCATGGCATAAGCAGCTCTTGCCTGGTGCGGCGGGTACGTCCTCGCCGGGCGGGAGCGGGCCGGGGTCAGTTCGCCAAAAGCCTGCGTTGCCCTTTCGAGCAAGCACCGCTGGGGACTTTCAGCCCAAGACCGGCGGAAATGGCGGCAAGCGGGGGGTTTGTTGGTGCTTCAATAGAGGCAACTGTAACAGGCCCCAGGGCACATGTAGGTTCAGGCATGCGTGTGCGGGCTGTGGGAACTCCTCTCACCCGGAGAGTAGCTGTAGATCAAAGAACAGCGGAACGGGAGGAAAAGGGGGGTCTAAGCCAGAGTGAGGGGATGCTTGGGAACCGATTGCCTACACCTGTAGATATCATGGCTCTGACTCCTTGGCTGAACAAATACCCTGATCATGTATCCGCCGGGGTTTTGAGGAATGGATTCCTATATGGCTTCAACATCCCGGCGGGGGATTTTCGGGGGGACTCCTTTTGTAGAAATCAGTTATCTGTCCAACATAACCCAAGCGTAGCAGCAAAGAAAATCTCCGAAGAAGTCAGCCTGGGGCGGGTGGCGGGGCCTTTTCAATGCCCTCCGGTGGCGGATTTCGTGTGTTCACCGCTAGGAGTGGTCCCAAAGAAAGACCCAGGGGAGTTTAGACTCATTCACAACTTATCTGCCCCAAGGGGTTCTTCGGTGAACGATGCCATTGACCCGGATATTTGTTCAGTTCGGTATGCATCGTTCGACGATGCTGTTGCCATATTAAATCATCTGGGCCCCGGGGCGCTGATGGCAAAATCGGACATCGAATCGGCATTCAGGTTGCTCCCGGTACACCCACAGGCCCAGCGCTTGCTAGGTTTTGCGTTTCAAGGGAGTTATTACATGGATAAATGCATGCTTATGGGTTGCTCCATTTCTTGTGCTTATTTTGAAATGTTCAGCTGTTTTTTAGAGTGGGCATTCACCGAAACCACAGGGCATGGGCACGTTATGCACTATCTAGATGACTTCCTGTTCTTGGGAGCGGCCGGCACTACGAAATGTGCGCAGGCGCTGCAGGACTTCTGCATCCTCATGCGTGAGTTCGGAGTCCCATTGGCACCAGGTAAGACAGTCGGACCATCTACTTCACTGGAGTTTCTGGGAATTGAGCTCGATTCTGTGGAAGGATGTTTCCGTTTACCAATGGAAAAGGTGGCCAAGTTTAGGGCTTCCTTGGCGCAATGCCTGGGCAAGGAGAAAGTGACCCTGCACCAGTTACAGCAAACAGTGGTTCAGCTTAATTTTGCCTTAAGAGTGATACCGATGGCCCGCCCCTTCTCACGCTCTATTGCGCAAGCTATGGTTGGCCTCAAGAAGGGACACCACCGTACAAGACTGTCGGCAGAGGTTCGCCAGGATATGTGCATTTGGTTGGCATTTCTGGCGGACTTCAACGGTCGAGTCGTGTGGAACAAACCACCAGCATCATCGGATGAACTAGGTTTGTGGACCGATTCAGCTGGGAGCGTGGGATTTGGCGCCATCTTTGGTAACCGATGGTCGCCGCAAGTATGGCCAACGTGGTGGCACTCCAGCGGCCTGACAGGTAACATAGGGTTCTTGGAGCTGTTTCCCATTTGGGTTGCTCTGATGGCACGGCCAGACGACTTTAGGGACCGCTCGGTGGTGCTTTGGTCTGACAATATGACGGTGGTTGAGTGCATTAATCAGCAGGCAGCCCGCTGCAAGTGGATCTTGAGATTGTTAAAATAAATTGTTTTACGTTGCATGAAATTGAATGTACAGTTCAGGGCAAAACATGTGCCAGGTGTACTGAACAATGCAGCTGATGCACTCTCTCGTTCACACATGCAGGCTTTCAGGGGCTATCTACCCACAGCGGACCTAGTGGCGGCACCGGTTCCCGAAACGCTATGGCTAATCAGTGCCCCGGATTACAAGACCTCGTGGCACCCAGCTTAGTGCCCAGGACAAGGAAGGCTTACGGAGGAGCGTTATGTTCCTACTGCACATTTTTGGGTCCGACAGGGAGACAGAGCTGGGGTCAGGAGGAATCCTTCCTGGGGTTCTTGGTAGCACTGCACAGAGAAGGCCGATCAGCGGCAATGGCCAATAGACATAGGGCGGCCATTTCGTTCATGGCACAGCTGCAAGGCATAAGTGACCCGACGGGTTCCTTTTTGGTTAAGAAGGCACTCCGCGGCTGGTAGCGCCTCGAGGGTCGCAAGCAGGATACGAGGCGCCCGATTGGCTTAGACAGATTGTCTCTGCTTTTAGCAAAGCTGGATGAGACGTGCTCCTCCCCTTTCGAAGCAGTTCTGTTCCGGGCAGCTTTCGCCCTGGCATTCCATGGGGCTATGCGGGTAAGCAAACTCGTGGCAAGGAACAGGAAGGATATGGAGGGAGGCTTGTGCAGGGATCACGTACAAATAAGGGGTGATTCGATGGTAATCTCAATAGCCAGGTCCAAGACAGACCAGGATGCTATGGGAGATAGTGTTGTCGTACAGCGCGCACGAGGGTCCCCCGCCTGTCCGATACAGTGTGTAGAGGAATACTTGACACAGAGGAAGGCTACATGGGGGGGGAGCCTGCTTAGGCACAATGATGGCACCCCACTGACGAGATTTCAGTTTCAGAGGGTGTTGGCACTGACAATCGCTGCCAGCGGGCATGGACCCGTGCGATTTTGGGACCCAGTCATTTAGGATAGGGGCTGCTACTGAAGCTACGGCCCGGGGTCAGAGTGCGGAGGAAGTGAAACAGCTGGGCTGTTGGTCCTCGAACTGCTTCAAAAGGTATGTGCGATTGCACATGTTGTGAAAGTCAATTGACATGCACTCACGCTTCTTGTCTTTTGTTTGAATTACAGTTTCGCAAGCCTGTCACGCGGGGCGGAATTGGAAGTCGACCCAGCATCAGGAGACCAGCGGTCGAGGATCACCGACTGGAGAGAGAGTGGTATGGGTCGTGGGCCACTCCTACGTGAGGTGCGCCGGGGACGTATTCAAGGCAGGTGACGCGATTCACGCATCTGGGGAATACGGGTGCAGAGTGACCTTCCAATTTCAATCATTTTTTGAGGGTCTTTTAGGGCTTGCAAAGGTCACCGCCATCTGAAGTCATAGTACACCTGGGGGGCAATGACTTAGTGAAGCTGGGAAGGCGAGTGTTATTAGAACGCATCCTGTCGGCAGTTAGCTGGTTGGCTAAGAAACTCCCGGGGTGCACGATTGCCTGGTCCCACATGATCCCCAGGAAGATTTGGCGGGGGGGTCTTTCAGTGCCAGCATTGAACCACTCGGTGAAGAGGGTTAACAATAAAATTGGGAAGTTGTTTCGCTCCGCGCAGTTGCATAGCATTCCTCATGGGTGTATTCGGGGTGATCAAATGTATCTGAATGATGGGGTTCACCTGTCCAGGGAGGGGAATGATTTACTCATAGGAGACTTCATAGCATGGTTAAGGGGTTTGAGAAAGCATGACCTATAGGAGGAGTGGGGGGTCCGGATAGTCGGTCAACTATCCGGCCTGTGGCGGTAAGGTCATGATCGGTGAGCAGTAATTTCAAGGTCCCTAGAGGGGGGCGCCACCCAGAATGAATGGGAGCGCCCGGGGGGAGGCGGCCATTGGCCCCTTCCACGGGGAGGTGGCACCCACTAAAGATGGGTCGCCTAGGGGGAGACGGCCATAGGCCCCTCCCAGGGGGGAGGCGGCTAGATGCCCCTCCTACGAATTTCCCGGGGGCCGGATATCCGCTCGGGCGGAAGAGAGTGTGGGGATGGGGGGGAGTCCACGCTGTCCTTCCTACAGATACCTCACACGGGAACTCGGACGACCTTTAAGATGGCATCGAGTGTAAGGGGGCCCCCACGACAAGGGAAGTTGCAGTTGGCAATGAGGGTAAAGTCCTCTGCGCATACGCCACTCACACCGTGAGGGCGGGATTTTGGTAGTAGGGATCTGACACCGGTTAAGACATTGCCGTTGGCCCTTAATGCTAGGATGTACAATTTTAATTTAGAATGTATGCATTTTCAGGATGCTAGACTCGGCTAGGAAACCTTTGTATTAGAGATCTGTTAAGGTTAGCCAAAGAACATGTCTTCATCAAAATGTAATAAAAGTAAAATTGTACATAATTCATGAAACTTTTATTTAATGTTTAAATTTTTTTTTCATATTTTAATAAATACGGCTGGGGGGGTAACTCCCCCCCGCCTTCCAAAAGTTCAAACCTGTGTCTGTCTCCTACCATGGGGAATTGGTGTTGGGAGGGGGTGGCGGGCATCCCAGCCATATGGAAAGGGGTGACCAATCGGTCCCCCCGAACGTATGGACGGGTGCCCCGATCCCCCTGGGAAACCATTTTGGGCGGGAGGCGTGGCTCGGCTGGTATGCCCAAAGTGGCGTAGCCGGGGCGCGCCCTTTCCCGCCCAGGAGGGGTTGTCCTAGACACCCGCAGGAAAGACCGCGCCCAGTCGGCATACCTGAGGAGGGTCCCCGCCCTCCCAGAGATGGATAAATAGAGCGGGAATCCGAAGAAGCGTCCTCTTGTTCCTGTGCTCTGAAGGCTGCACCACTCGATTGCTTGTGAGCCCTCGACGGAACAAGCGGCAATTTTGACCCACCCACCAGCCCCTAAATGCAATGTTTGTCTGAATAAAGTTGTGGATGATATCTGATCGTATTAAAGTGATGCAGTCTCATCTTCAGTAATTATATATGCCTTGGATTAAAAATGTGTATAGGCCTTTTTTCCTTTGTAGAAAAGTAAGGGAGTGATTCATATAATGATGTTGCTTCTGCTTTTAGGACATTTTCTTTGTAGAAAGGTGAAAGTTGATGACTTGTCAAGGCTATGTCAGAATTTTTTCTTCCCTTAGTAGGTAAAACAACTGTCGTATTTATTTTTTGGTCGGGCGGTAAGGTCATGATCGGTGAGCAGTAATTTCAAGGTCCCTAGAGGGTGGCGCCACCCAGAATGGATGGGAGCGCCTGGGGGGAGGCGGCCATTGGCCCCTTCCACGGGGAGGCGGCACCCACTAAAGATGGGTCGCCTAGGGGGAGACGGCCATAGGCCCCTCCCAGGGGGTAGGCGGCTAGATGCCCCTCCTACGAATTTCCCGGGGGCCAGATATCCGCTCGGGCGGAAGAGAGTGTGGGGATGGGGGGGGAGTCCACGCTGTCCTTCCGACAGATACCTCACACGGGAACTCAGACGACCTTTAAGATGGCGTTGAGTGAAAGGGGGCCCCCACGACAAAGGAAGTTGCAGTTGGCAATGAGGGTAAAGTCCTCTGCGCATGCGCCCCTCACACCGTGAGGGCGGGATTTTGGTAGTAGGGATCTGACACCGGTTAAGACCTTGCCGTTGGCCCTTAATGCTAGGATGTACAATTTTAATTTAGAATGTATGCATTTTCAGGATGCTAGACTCGGCTAGGAAACCTTTGTATTAGAGATCTGTTAAGGTTAGCCAAAGAACATGTCTTCATCAAAATGTAATAAAAGTAAAATTGTACATAATTCATGAAACTTTTATTTAATTTTTTAAATTTTGTTTCATATTTTAATGAATACGGCCGGGGGGTAACTCCCCCCCGCCTTCCAAAAGTTCAAACCTGTGTCTGTCTCCTCTCATGGGGAATTGGTGTTGGGAGGGGGTGGCGGGCATCCCAGCCATATAAGGGAGCGAAAGAAGAGAAGAAAGAGGAAGAAGACTAAAGCATAGGTACTGGGAGAATGTGAGTGGGTGATGAAAGTAAAGGGAAGGAGAGTAAAGGATGGGGAATGAGGGGTAGTGACGGAACCAGAGAAAAGGAACAGCGGTGAGGGAGGGTAAGAAAAGACCAGTGAGTGTAAGTAAAGAGGGGTGAAAGAGGGTGAATAAAAGTGAATAAGGGTAAGACATGGGGAGTGACAGGGAGAAAAGACAGAGAGAGTAAAGGAAGGAGTGACAGAAAGGGACTGAGTGAAGCAGAAAAGAAAGGTAAGTGAGGGAATGTGGGTGAGTTATAGGGAGTGAGCATGACGAAAGAGTAGTGACACAGTGAAAGGACAGAGACAGTGAGGATAACAGAGGCGGAGTGAAGGAATGGGAGTGAGGAACTGTGAGGGCAGAGGGACTGAGAGAAGAAGTGAGAGGAGTGGAGTAAGTGAGTAAGGGAAAGGGAATGAGTGAGGGAGTGAACGAAGGGAACACAGGGTAAGGGAAGTAAAGCAGGGGGACTGAAAGAAGTTGAATGTGGTAGGAAAGTAAGGAAAAGAGAAGTAAACATGGAGGATAAGAATAAGTGAGGGAAGCAGAGTAAGGAAACAGGGGTGAGGTAGGGTGAGAGAAAAGTAGTGAGGTTAAAGCAAAGGGTGATGACAAACGACATTTGTTTAGTCACACTTACCATATAATTAATGTAAACATAATTACATGTTTTTACTACACTTTGTATCTGTGAAAGAGAAGAAAAAATAAGTTATAATTAGTAAAATATATATTTTAAAATAGAAGAGACAGGTCAAGAGGTTAAAACATCATAAAAGTGTACTAAGAAATAAAGCAAGAGTGAAGGACACAGAAAGGGAAATAAAGTAATGTAGAAGGACAAAAAGAGGGAAAAAGAAATAGAAAGAGAGCAAATTACTAAGAGTAATGCAGATAAATTCAGTGACAGAGAGGAAGAGAAGAAGAGAGAAATGAACTGAAGGTAAGTAAGATACTAAAAGAATGTGAGTTAGCAAAACTAAATCAGGAAAGAGGAGTAAGTAAAAGGGGAATGAGTGAGAGGGAAAGGAGTCTGAATGAGGATCCATTTACAAGAAAGAAGAATGGAAGATGACTGTGAGTGAGTGAAGGGGAGTCACAGAATGAAGGGATGAAGGGAGTGAGGATAATATAGAAGGATTGAGGGAAAAGGAGTGAGGAAGTAAGTAGACAGAGGGACTAAGTAAAGGACTGAGTGAAGTGGAGTACAATGAGTGAGGAAAGGAAAATGAGTAAGGGAGCAAAAGAAGGAAAGAGAGGGAAAGAGGACTAAAGCAGTGGTACTGAGAGAATGTGATTCGGTGATGAAAGTAAAGAGAAGGACACTGAAAGATAGGAAATGAGGGGTAGTAATGGAACTGGAGTAAAAGAACTGGGGTGAAGAATGATGAGAAAGGAGCAGTGAAGTTGTTGTAAGAGAAATGATAGAAGGTAGATAAACACAAGTGAGCATAACACAAGGAGAGTGAGGGACTGAGGACATAGAGGTAGTGAAAAAAGAGGACAAAAGAAAGAAGCAAAGAAAGATAAGTGAGGGAAAATGGGTGAGTTATAGTGACAGAGTGCAACAAAAAAGTGAGTGAGTAAAGAGGAATTAGTAAAAGAGCAAAGGAGGAAAAGACGGAAAAGGGAAGTAAAGCAGAGAGACTGAAAGCTGAAAAGTGGTGCAAGGGAGAGAGGGGATGCAGACAGTTGAAATGGGATTGAGGGGTTGTGAAAGAAGTGGAGTAAAGGAACGGGGATGAAATAGAGCGAGAGAAAGGCAGTGTGAGTGAGTAAAGAGAGCTGAGAGAGGGTGGAAAAAGGAAAGTGAGTGTGAGACAATGGGAATACAATAAAAATTACACAATACAAACTATAGAATAGCTTGTACAACATGTTGAATAGTTTATTTTTGCTGTTCTCAGAATATATTGAATTTCATTAAAAACAGTGAGTTCAAACTATTCATCATATGACAGCGGGAAAAAAAACACAATCTAAAAGATTGTGTTTAAAAAAAAACATATAAACTTACAAATCATATTTTTACACTAATCTTTGATTCACTTACTTTTCCTTGAAGCCAAATAGTAGATCGTGAAGGTCCTTTTCGTTGGAAAATACTCTGCTGTTCTCTAAAACATCCATTTCATCGACTTTCTATAAAAAAAAGCTCCAGAGCAACATCTGAAATATGTGTCAATGTTTTCATTTCCTCCTTGTGTTAAGTCATGACTCTTTGCTCATTCCTTCACCTTTCCTTACGGCCAAATAGTGTCAGATATATCAGTATGTTTTCAAATTACTGAAATCAAACTCTGAAATTACAGTTTACCCGACGTTCTGAAAGAAAAGCTCATACAACATTTTCACAATGTTTAAATATTCATATTCCCATCTTTGGATCACTCATGTTCCACATTTCCTATAATACTGATATCACTTACTATGAGATCCACTTACAGTAACTATATGAGAACTTGATTTTTTACATTATGTTGATCACTTTTATTTACAATATAATTTTGAACAGTAGTCTAACTTTTATTAACTGCCCCCGTCTTCATAGGCCAATTACCTTTACTTAAATTTTGGTTCTAAAAACACTAGGTAAGAATTTTTTAAGTCAAAAGGCAAACGTTGTTTGAAAGTCAAATGAGTATCATTACAGTAAGTCCAACCTTTTCTACATTTTAAATAAGCTGTATAATGCCCTGATGTTGTCGAAGGACCGTCATGATAAATAATAGCTACAGTTGCAAAGGTTCTTCTTGAAATTGATAACTGAGAAGCCACGAAATTTTTAATAGAAGTTGTCAATTTAGTTCCATCAGGCCTACATCGTTGGAACATTAAAATGACATACTGACCATAAGTTTGTATAAATAATGTGGACAGCATTGGACACTTACATTGGGTACACACCATATTATGATCAGCTGCTTGAACTAGATTATTAAAAGACACTGATTTGCAGTCTGGTAAAGACAAATATATAAATCTTTCAGTGTCAATTCTAGTAGTACTTGATAAAGTACAATTATCGCAGTCATGCTGCCATTGATAAGAAAGGCTAAAAAGATTTTCTACATCTACACCTTCATCTTCCAAAACACCAAACATATACATTAAAAATTCCTGACAATCCTGCTGAATGTTCTGTGAACATTTATTTTGACCAGAAAATCTGTCTAAATAATTTCGAATTTCTGAAACACTTTCTATTTTTGCTCTATCACTGCTACATTTCTCAAACACAGAATTCAATAAACCGCAGAATCTTTGATCCCAATTTTCAACAATCTGTTCTTGTAAAGTTTGAAGAAAAAAAACAACATTAACCACTACATTAGCATAGCAGTTGACACCAGAACTGTTTTCAAACTGAAATCCAACAACATCTTCAACAGAATCTTTTTTCTTTCTGCTTACAATTACAGTTTCATCTACTTTTAGTCTTTTTGCTACTGCCTCACTGCAATTATTCTAATTTCTTCTTTTTCGGCCTACCACACCTTATTCAAATGGAGGATATTGAGGCAAATGTGGAGCATACTCTCTTCTTAACCTATTGTATTCTTTAACACAATCTAGATCTGCACAAATCTTTGTCTCATCACACTTAATCAAGTACAATCCTGATAAAGTTCTGACTCGTGATAATGCCACATATGCCATACCCTCTTTAAACACAGAACTTCCAATGTTCACCAAAGCACTATCTACACTTAAACCTTGAGATTTATGAATTGTCACCGCATATGCCAAACAAACAGGAAACTGTTTTCGGTGAACATATAAGTCTTTTACAAGCAAAAAATCTAGCAGAACAACGACTGATTTGTTGTACTTGCTCAATGCCATCAAATTTAATTTTTATAAATTCAATTCCATCTCTATTTCTATAATTCACAAAATCAACAACATGACCCATTGCTCCATTTACCAGACCTCTTTCAACATTTCAATTCCTTCTCAAAATGATACGACAATTTAAACACACATTCAGAGTCTTTTCAAAACCAGCAGTTTTAGATATACTCTTCTCTAATGAATCCAATTTTGATTTCAAATTTTCTGACAAAATAATTGATGCTCCCATATGCTCTATTTTATCTATAGCTTCCAGTTTCACTATCTCTTCATTTTCTAACTTTAACATTTTGTTTTTGAAGATGGAACATTCTTGCAGAGTTGGCATCAAACATATCCCAGATTTGTTCTCAGTAATTTTCTTAAAAATATTCTCTGGAAGAATGTTTTCATTTGGATACAAATTTGAAATTAATCGTGCATGTAAAGCTTGTTTCCCATGCTCACTTAGTTTTCCGATTCTTACATCTTGTAGAATATTTTTATAATCTTCATCCTTTGCCTGTCGCATATTTTGAAGCAGTTCTGCATATTTGAAATTTAACCATATATTAACGTTTCCAATGCTTCCTAGGGACTTCCTGGTATCTTCATGCGTGAGCATTTTAAACACTGATTTTCCTTTACTGGAGTCAACTGCAGTAGATCTCCAAAAACAGTAATGTGTTTCCCTCCAAATAACACATCATACTCTGTTCTAAGAATTTCTTGCATTCTCAAATGCACAAAAGCAAGCATTAGATTTGAGACCATGCTTACTTCATCAATGATAAGAAGTTTCATTTTCTTCAGGACTCTGGAAACTTCAGAACACACATCTCCAGATAGCTTGTTGTATTGTAATTTATTATCATGCTCAACTGGTAGCATCAGTAAATGATGTAGAGTTATCCCTTTAATGTTATGTGCTGCCAGTCCAGTTGGAGCGGTTACAACACAAGACAGCGGTGATTCAGTCCTTTTCTGCAGATAAGTTGCAATTGCTTTAATCAGAAAACTTTTCCGGTTCCCGCTTCTCCACTTACGTACAGTCGGACAGGCTTAAATGATGTACATGAGCACTCTTTTTTCTCATGACTGAATCCATGTTCAATCTGTTCTGTGACTTCGTCATATATCTGTTTCTGCTCAACGTTTAGTTGTTTCACCAAATCTTCCAAGTTAACTACATCCTCTTGAGCTTGTTCTATAGCTCTTTCCACCTCATCCATGGCAGTGGCAGCTTCATTTTGGATAATTGGTCCTCCTAGTGGATCCTGACTCAATGAAGTAGAACTCTGACTGTCTTGAGAACTGTCTCTAGCAATCTCTGCAGCAATTGTGGCTTCTTGCTATATTTCTTCGTTCAACATTTGCAGATAATTAAAAAAAACAGGACATTCTATGGTATCCTTGATGGCATTAAAAGAATCTTCGTAACAGAGAAAATCTCCAAGTAGTTCCTCTTCTGTACGCCATGGCTTAAAGAGTTGCAAAAGAGCTAAATAGTAAAATTCCCTTTTGTCTGGAGATTCGCAACTCAATTTTCGATGATTAATCAAATGGCCTTTTCTCTGCTTCACTAGACATCCTTCATACCCAACGACAGCATATTTTCCATTATTGATATCTTCTGTGATGTTCCTCTTTTAACTATAGTTTTGCAGAACTTCATACAAACAAGTGTTCTCAAGATGACTACTTCTATTTGGATAGTATGTATCCAACATGTTTGTCTTCAAAATATCTGTACTGTTTGGTTCTTTCTCCTCTAAATACTCAAATTCTTGTACAGATTTCAAAACTCGGTTTCGTGTTGCAGCAAGACCTAGACTCACCCAAATGATTGATCTAGATTTGGCATAGAGACCTGCTGATGATAACTGATGAGAACATTCATATGCTCCAATTTCTCGATGCAACAACATCTTCAGACTGAAACTGTATAATTTTTTACTTATACTCTTTTCATGTGAAATGTAATCCCACTTTTCCTTCAGTTCTGTGTCAGCACATGTTGAATACTCTTCAATGAAACTCATCACTGTTTCATCTGAATCAGTTCCAAATGTGGGTGCATCTTTAATACATAACAACATATGTATGTGAGGATCACCTCTCGCTTTATACTCCTTTCTCCAAAAGAAATCCAAAACCTCTCCAAGGGGAGGATTTTTTTTGTTGGTAATAAAAGACATCATAGCTTCAAATCTACGATTGAAATATCTGCATACATTCACTGGATCTAAAGAACATAGTTCTCCAGGTGTTTTGAATTCTATATTTTGTATGTTTCCATTTGCCTCTCGTAGAAATTGAAGTAAGTCGTCCCATGCATACTCAGCACAGCTAAGAGTGAGGAACCATGTAGGAGTTCCTAAGTTTCTTAGCATACATTTCAATTCCCCATGACGATGGAACCAATACTCGTTTGTACCACGCTGACATGCCATATGGCTGAGATACCCGCCACCCCCTCTCAACACAATCCCCAAGAATGGGAATACGGAAACATTTCTGAACTTTTGGAAGGCGGGAGGGAGTTACTCTCCCGGCCGTATTTATTAAAATATGAAACAAAAGTAAAACATTAAAATAACAGTTTCATATCATGTACAATTTCATTTCCACATTACGATGTTTTGGCTGACCTTAACATATTTCTAATACAAAGGTTCTCCGAGCCGATACTAACATCCTACAAATGCATTTTCAAATTGAAATTGTACATCCTAACGTTAAGGGCCAACGGCAAGGTCGTAACCGGTGTCAGATCCCTAAACCAGAACTCCCCCCTCACTTGTGAGGGGCGGCCGCACAGAGGACTGCACCTCATGTGCACATACCAATTTCCCTTTTCTTGACGGGGGCCCCAATTAACTCGACGCCATCTTATTGGTCGTCCGAGGACTCGTGTGAGGTGTCTAGAAGGTAGCGTAGACCCCCCTCCCCACCCCACACAACTTACCACATCTGCCGTCGCAGATGTCCTGGCCCCGGGAAATTCCCAGGAGGGGCCCGTAGCCCCTCCTATCCAGGGAGGGGCCTTGACCGCCTTCCCTTTCCTTTCGGCGTCCCATCCTTTGAAGGGACCGCCTCCCCGTTGAGGGGCCAATGGCCACCTCCCCCCGGGCGCTCCCATCCGTAATGGGTGATGCCCCCCCCTAGGGATCTTCCAATTACTGCTCACCGATCATGACCTTACCGCCCGACCAAATAATAAATACGACAAACTAGACTAGAGAGACTAATTACTAAAGAGGAAAAGACAAAAAGATATTCAAAGTATAACTGCTAAACATCACTGACCAACTCTGGTGCAAATACTTTATTCGATAAAACATACTGTAAAGAATTATCCACTTTATTGCATACTGAATCACAACTTTATTCAAAACAACCTGTAAGAAAAAGTGAATTACCACGTCAAATAACTTTATTTCAAAAACCACTTGCTGTCTTCAGGGGCTGGTGGGTGGGTCAAAATTGGCTCTTCGTTCCGTCTCGAGCTCACGTGCAGCGGGGAGGTGCAGCTTCAGAGCACAGGAACAAGAGGATGCTTCCATGGCTTGTCGCTCCTCTTATCCTTCTTCGGGCGGGCGTAAACCCGCCTCCGCCCGCCTCCGGGGGCGTGGCTGGCGGCTTCAGTGTCTAGGGCAACCCACTCTTGGGCGGGAAAAAACGCGCCCCGGCTACGCCGCTTTGGGCATACCAGCCGAGACTCGCCTCCCGCCCAAGATGGCTTCCCGGGGGGATCGGGGTACTCCACCATACGTTCGGGGGGACCGAGTGGTCGCCCCTTTCCATATGGCTGAGATACCCGCCACCCCCTCTCAACACAATCCCCAAGAATGGGAATACGGAAACATTTCTGAACTTTTGGAAGGCGGGAGGGAGTTACCCTCCCGGCCGTATTTATTAAAATATGAAACAAAAGTAAAACATTAAAATAACAGTTTCATATCATGTACAATTTCATTTCCACATTACGATGTTTTGGCTGACCTTAACATATTTCTAATACAAAGGTTCTCCTAGCCGATACTAACATCCTACAAATGCATTTTCAAATTGAAATTGTACATCCTAACGTTAAGGGCCAACGGCAAGGTCGTAACCGGTGTCAGATCCCTAAACCAGAACTCCCCCCTCACTTGTGAGGGGCGGCCGCACAGAGGACTGCAGCTCATGTGCACATACCAATTTCCCTTTTCTTGACGGGGGCCCCAATTAACTCGACGCCATCTTATTGGTCGTCCGAGGACTCGTGTGAGGTGTCTAGAAGGTAGCGTAGACCCCCCTCCCCACCCCACACAACTTACCACATCTGCCGTCGCAGATGTCCTGGCCCCGGGAAATTCCCAGGAGGGGCCCGTAGCCCCTCCTATCCAGGGAGGGGCCTTGACCGCCTTCCCTTTCCTTTTGGCGTCCCATCCTTAGAAGGGACCGCCTCCCCGTTGAGGGGCCAATGGCCACCTCCCCCCGGGCGCTCCCATCCGTAATGGGTGACGCCCCCCCTAGGGATCTTCCAATTACTGCTCACCGATCATGACCTTACCGCCACAGGCTGGATAGTTGACCGGCTATCCTGACCCCCCACAAAACTCCTACCTAAAGGTCATGCTGTAAACTCTTTAACCAAGCTACGAGGTCTCCTATGAGTAAAGAATTCCCCACCCGGGACAAATGGACCCCATCTTCTAGATACATAAGGTCCCCCCTGATACACCCATGAGGAATCGAATGCAACGTATTTGTACGGAACAGTCTACCAAGCTTGTTATTCACCTTTTTCACAGAATGATTTATAGCAGACACTGAATTAGCCCCCCGCCACACCTTTCGTGGAATCATATGGGACCATGCAATCGTGCACCCTGGAACCCTTCTCGCCAACCAACTTACTGTGGATAGTATCGCCTCGAGAAGTAGTCGCCTACCAGTGGTCACCAAATCATTGCCCCCAAGATGCACTATGATTATAGGTGGCGGTGACCTTGTCCGCCCTAACAAACCCTCGAAAAAAGGTTGAAACTGGTCAATACAGAGCCCGCCCCTTCCGTAGAAGGTCACCCTGTACCCGTATTCTCCAGCCATGTGAATCATGTCACCTGCCTTGAATACGTCCGCGGCACGCCTCACGTATGAGTGACCGCTGGTTCCCAGGTGTCGGGTCGACTGCACAGTCCGCCCCCCCTCCTAAGCTTGCGAAACTGAAACCAAACAAAAACAAGAAGCGTGAGTACATGATATCAGCTTCACAACATGTGCAACCGCACATACCTTTTGTAACAATTCGAGGACCAACGCCCCAACTGTTTCACCTTTTCCACACTCAGACCCCTGGCTGTACCCTCTGTAGCAGCCCCTATCCGGAAGGAATGGGTCCCAAACTCGCCCGGGTTCAAGCCCGCGGCCGAAATTGCCATTGCAAGCACCCGCTGGAACTGAAACCTCGTCAGTGGGGTGGCATCAGCGTGTCTCAACAAGGTCCCCCCCCACGATGCCACCCTCTGCGCCAAATATTCCTCAACGCATACGACGGGGCACATGGGAGATCCGGGAATCCGATGGACTACTACGCTGTCCCCGATCGCACCCTGATCGGTCTTGGACCTGGCAAACGAGACAATCATCGTCTCCCCCTTAACTTGAATGTGCTCTCGGCACAGTCCCCCCCCATATCCTGCTTGTTCTTTGCCACTAGTTCGCTTACCCGCATAGCCCCATGGAATGCTAATGCAAAAGCGGCCCGGAATAACACTGTCTCTGACTGGGATGAACATGTCGCAGGGAGTACGGACAGTAACAGGGCCAACCTTTCTAGACCTATCGGGTGCCTTTCATCTACTCTGCGACCCTCAAGGCGTTGCCACCCACGCAGCGCTTTCTGTACTACGAAAGACGCTGTAGGGTCCTGGATACCATGAGCCCGTGCCATGAAGGAAATGGCGGCCCGATGCCTCTGGGCCGTGGCTACCGATTTGCCTACCTGATGTAATGACAGCAAAAACTTCACGACAAACTCTTCCTGGCCCCAAAGCTCCCCCCTAGCAGAACCCAAAAAGGACCAATAGGAACGGAACGCCCCTTCATATGCCTTCCTTGTCCTGGGTGCTAAACTCTCTCCCACGAGGTTTTGTAGTTCGGGGCACCGAGAGACCAGAGAGCTTCGGGAAATGGTGCCGCCACCGGGTCCGCTGTGGGCAGAAAACCCCAGAAGGCCTGCATACGGAAACGAGAAAGCGCATCAGCAGCCTGGTTCAGCACCCCTGGCACATGTCTCGCCCTAAAGAGCACGTTCAATTGCATACATAGTAAAACAATTTCCTTGAGCAATCTCAGAATCCATTTGCATCGTGCTGCCTGACTATTGATGCACTCAACCACGGTCATGTTATCAGACCAGAACACCACAGAGTGATCCCGAAACCCCTCAGGCCATGTTTTCAAGGCCACCAGAATAGGGAACAGTTCAAGAAAAGCAATGTTACTTGTAAGCCCACACTCGTGCCACCATGACGGCCACGTTTGAGCCGACCAGTGATTCCCAAATATGGCGCCAAAGCCTATACTCCCCGCCGAATCTGTCCACAGCCCCAACTCCTCGGAGGACACCGCCGGCTTGTTCCAGACAACCCGACCATTGAAATCCGCCAGGAATGCCAACCAAATGCGCATGTCCTGGCGAATCTCTGCCGAGAGCCTCGTGCGGTGGTGCCCCTCTTTAAGACCGACCATGGCTTGTGCAATCGAGCGGGAAAAAGGGCGGGCCATTGGCATTACTCTAAGGGCAAAATTCAACTGACCCACAGTCTGCTGCAATTGATGCAAATTCACCTTAGTCTCCCTCATACATGTTTCAAGCGAGGCCCTGAATTTCCTCACCTTTCCTTTGGGCAACCGGAAGCAACCCTCTTCGGAATCGAGCTCTATTCCAAGAAACTCGAGCGAAGTTGATGGCCCCACAGTCTTACCTGGCGCCAATGGCACACCAAACTGACTCATCAGACCACAAAATTCTTTTAAAGCCTGTGCACATTCTGTGTCCCCGGCTGCCCCCAGGAACAGAAAATCGTCAAGATAATGCATAACATGCTGAAACCCCGTCATTCTTGTGAATGCCCATTGCAAAAAACAACTGAATTTCTCAAAATAAGCACAAGATATGGAGCATCCCATTGGCATACATTTATCCATGTAATAACGTCCCTGAAACATAAAACCAAGGAGACGCTGATCGTCTGGGTGTACCGGGAGCAAACGGAACGCTGACTCGATGTCTGATTTGGCCATCAGCGCTCCGGGCCCCAGGCGATTCAACATGGCGACGGCATCATCGAAAGATGAGTACCGCACCGAACACACCTCCGGGTCTATCGCATCGTTCACCGAAAGACCTCTCGGGGCTGACAAGTTATGTATCAATCTAAACTCACCCGGGCCCTTCTTGGGGACCACTCCCAAGGGTGAACAAACAAAATTAGCAACTGGTGGCATGTCGAATGGTCCGGCAACCCGACCCCGGGTCACCTCCTTCCCAATCTTCCCTTGTACCACCGCCGTATTCTGCAGGACCGACAGTTGGTTCTTACATTGTGCTTTACCCTGAAAATTCCCCACTGGGATGCGGAAACCATACGAAAAACCGTCTCGCAACACCCCAGCGGAGACATGATCCGGGTATTCATTGAGCCAAGGAATCATTGCCATGGTATCAACCGGGGTAGGTAAAGGCGCCCCTCGGACTGTTTCAGACCTGTTTGGCGCTTCCCCTACTTCCGTTATCACCCGTTTTGGCTCTGCATATGGTCTCGGGATGCGAGGACTGTCCACACCCCCCACAATCGTGCCTAAACTTGCATGACCCCTGGGGCCTTGTACACTTTCCCCTGTTAAAATTCCAGCAAACCCCTTTTTTACCTGTATTGCCATTCGACCTTGAGTGATGCTTGTTACTTGAACCCGCCCGAAAGGGCGCCCCAGATGCATGGCGGGAAAACTCGCCCCCGTTTCCCCCCAACAATGGCGCCTTTGTCATGCCTGATTTCTCCATTTTTTGCCAGGAAATGGAGTCGTAACAATCCCACGTCAGAGATGTGTCGAACTCCTTGGCCTTACGAAAAATATTATCATAACAAAACCACTGATTGCCCTCATATGTCTGAGAAAACTCCATAATACGTGTCTGGTACACGGGTAACTCGGCCAACAGTTCAGGCCTCCGTTCCCCCATAATTGAAGTGAATATGCCAAATGCTCTGCCCCAATTACCTATCGTCTCATCGACTCTAAAAGCGGCCATCTTGGCGCGCCAAACACTCGGGTGCATAAACTCTTTTTGAGCTTTCACGTGCTCAATCTCGTAATGATCAGTTAGTAAAGAAAACATGTTTACATATTTTTCAGCCCATATCCTCTCCTTGATTTCCATCGGAATATGCTGAGCCACTTTCTCCCTTCTCGAGGGTACTGACCCCTCCCCCGCAATCGGCAGTAGCTGCTTACCTGCACCAGAAGCTGTAACCGTAGTCGCCGCCGAACTCACGCCCGCTGCGGGTTGACCCACTGGAGCCTGCGGGGGAACAAAAGGAGATGGAGCCTTTGCAGCCTCTCTTGATTGCCGCAACTGCCTCATTACTGCCCTGGCGTCATCTGCCGTAGCCCCCTCACTCCCTTTCCCCAACCACGCTGCCAGCTGCGCAGCCAACTCGGGAGGCATATCCTCTCCGTTCACAGGGGTGACTACAACGGGGATTGGTTGCCCCTCCTTCGGGACCGGGATAGGCGCCTCAGTCGGTGTATCAGGGTGCGCCGGCGGCGCCTCGGGAACTGGGGCCTCTTCCCCAGTTGCTCCCTTCTTGGTCCTTCTACTTCTCCCGTTAGGGACTACTCCCGGCAATGCTGGTCCGACGACTCGCTTAGGGCCCCCTACACCGTTCATTGCCGCCATCTGTTTCTTCATCTCGGCCATGTCTTTTACGAGCATGCGGAGCATCTGATCGGTTCCGACCCGCTTTCCGGCCTTCTTGCCCGGCATTCTCCAACGCTGATTTCCTGGAAGAACAAAGACAAGAATTAAAACGCTCAAAATTGGCTCTTCGTTCCGTCTCGAGCTCACGTGCAGCGGGGAGGTGCAGCTTCAGAGCACAGGAACAAGAGGATGCTTCCATGGCTTGTCGCTCCTCTTATCCTTCTTCGGGCGGGCGTAAACCCGCCTCCACCCGCCTCCGGGGGCGTGGCTGGCGGCTTCAGTGTCTAGGACAACCCACTCTTGGGTGGGAAAAAACACGCCCCGGCTACGCCGCTTTGGGCATACCAGCCGAGACTCGCCTCCCGCCCAAGATGGCTTCCCGGGGGGATCGGGGTACTCCACCATACGTTCGGGGGGACCGAGTGGTCGCCCCTTTCCATGAGATTGATTAGCTGAGATTTCAAAATACTGTCTTGCAGATTGACTTTCTCCATAAAGTCTCTTGCCGAAACATTTTGCAGATGTGCTCCACTTTTGAGTATATGGTTCACTGCATAAGAAAGCCCAGACAAGTCACTTTCATACAGTAGATGAAACAAATACGGAATGCATTGACAAAACCTTGGATCTTCAGCATATAATCTTAAAGTCCGGTATTCAGCTGCAGGATTTTGAACTGGTCGATCGTCATATCGTCCACCTCGACCTGTTGGAAATAACTGTGGAAAACAACGAGCTTCCAAACTTTCTTCCCATACACTAATGGGACTTCCTTTTGCTGCTTTCATTTGAAACAAGTCAATTGCATTCCCTATTACTTCTTTGGAATGCAAAGGATGAACAGTATAATGTTCATATATTTCTTCACTTCTCGACACATCAACTTTTTCAATTTGGCCGGCTAAACAATCACTGTCTTCTTCTGTAGCTGTTTCCTCTGCTATAACACATACATGTTTGTAGTACTCATTGTTTTTGACCAAATACAACGTTGCCTTTTTGACTTTACTAACATCCACTAAATCTTGCCAGATTTTCTTACTCTTTGTCGGAACCCCATTAACTAGAATAACCAGAGGTTCTTTATTCTACTCTTTCTACACCAATTGTATCAATATTTTTCTTGAAATCTAGAGGCAAATAAACAACTCTTCCCTTTAATCCTCTTTGTAAATCTGAAGGAGGCAATTTCCCTATCTTAGGCTCCATGCGAACAATAGCCTGAAAAGGATGGACACATTGAATCAAAATAGATTCATAAGTATTTAAATCCATCAATTCAGAAGGAATGTCTACCAACTCAAGATCATTATGAACAGCTCTAGCAGGCATTCTGTTTTCATTTAATTTTTTAAAACAATAAATACAAATACGCTGATCAGAACTCAAATCAAAAGAATTCTCCACCAACAAATAAGTTACAAAATCCTTCCATTCACTTTTATTTTCCATTTCACTTTTTGCATATAAATCAACTAACCTAGTCTGAATCTTATAATGAGTCCGTCGACAACACACACAAGTAAAATTAGGCCTTTCACTTGATTTCACCTTAAACTTGGTAATTTCCTCGTCAAACTTTTCTGTACTTGAAATCTGTACATTGTCTTCCACATTACCTTCTATTACTGTATCAATTTCTACACTGTCCTCTTTGTCCCCAAAATAACAAAACTCAATTTCTTCACAAATGCTCTTCACATCCAATTCAGATCCATGCAAAAGAGCACTGCTTAACTGTTTAAGCTTAAGTGCTGGACTTTTTGCATAATACAACCTTCTCACTAATTTCCTCACTTTATTATGATGCACTGCTAACATCCTAAAATGATGAAAAACACTCTGACATACTTTTCTAGAAAGACAAGCCAGTGAATGCCAATACAAACCTGTGTTTTATCTCACTCTGCAAGGATCTACGTCTTGCAACATCTTCATTTTCTGTTTTATACTTTTCTTACTTTATGTACGTAAGAAATTACGAAGCAAATCGGTTCAATCCTGTCGCACACTACAAATACTACTACACTTCCATGTGTACACTCGACCCTTAGTACGTCTCCCTAAAACTTAATCAGCTATCACCTCTTCTGCATCTCTAGACACAAGTTTCTCTTTTTCCATCGGACAACCGTCTTTCACCTCATATGCTCGACCACTGGTGTCAACTGCATGCACCAAAACATTCTCCTGGAAGTAACTGTCCTGATAAAAAAATTGCTCAGAACTTGAACTATGCATCCATTCTCCAGAAAAAACTTCACAAAAATTAGTCCGATTAATTATTCTTTTCCATCTACTGTTCGATTTGAAAACATCAATTGCCTTGTTAAGTATCCTAATTCTATTGATTACTAAAATAAATATTTTTTTCTTAACTTCAAAAGCCTGATCAACAATCTTCTCTACACTTTTCTTTTTCTTGTAAAAAGCAGCTCTCTGTTCACCTTTCTTTATAATTTTTTAACAAATTTAAAACTACCCTATTGCGAAACATTCGTCTACGAATGTCCCTAAATTGATTTTGCCTTCTATTGCTATGCATACTGTTCTCTCCTGCTCCAGTAGTAACATTTTTGGGGGGGTCTCTCATTCCCTTTCAAATTTTCTCTCTCCTTCTGTATATTCACATTCCCATTAACATTTTTTTTGCTCTACATATGTTCAGAAAAAAAGACTTAGTTGTCTTACCAGGAGCTTTTTTTGTGTTTTTTGAAGTACTTGTAGGGGAGTGCTTTAATTCCGTTGCTGTTTTTGATTTTTTCCGTATGGCATCTTTCCTTCTCCTCTGCCTTGAGGGCATATTTCCTTACTTCTGAAATGTTGATTTCAATCTGTGGTAAAGAAAAAAATAACACATTATAGACCACTATTAGCAAACAACAAAGCAATGACAATCAGCAAACGATATAAACACTAGTTTACAACATATCTAAGTTAATACCACAGCAACTATATAAATAGGAATAAAACAGAGAAAAACAGCTAGAGGGAGTAACACAAAGAGACAGAGAGATTCAGACAAAAAAACAGGTAGAAGGAGTAAAACATAGAGAAGGAGTAAGACAGAGAGAGTGTATAATATGTTGTAAGACAGAGAAAGGATGTAATAGGGAGAGGGAGTAAGTCAAAGAAAGGGAGAAAAAGAGTAAGTCAGAAAAAGGGTGTAACAGGGTGTAAAACAGAGAAAGGGTGTAAGAGGATGTAAGACAGAGACAGGTTGTTAGAAGGGAAGAGGATGTAAAAGAGACTAAAACAGAGAGAGCCTGTAAAAGGGAGAGAGAGAAAGTACGTTTGAGAGAGGTTGTAAGAGGAAGTAAATCAGAGAGAGGATATAACAAGAAGTAGGTCAGACAGAGGATTAACAGGAAGAGAGAAAGAGAATAAAAAAGTCAGAAAGAGGGAGAGAGGGTGTAAAACAGACAAAAGGTGTAATAGGGAGTAAGACAGGGAGAGAATGTTACAAAGAGAAATGTTGTAAGATGGAGTAAATCAGGAAGAGGATGTAAGAGAGTATGATTTAGAAATTGCTGTTAAAAAGAGAGAGAGGGAATAAATCAGAGACAGGGTGTAAGAGAAAGTAAGTCAAAGAGAGTGTAAGAGAGTGTAACACAGAGTCAGGATGTAAAAAGGAATAAGTCAGAGAGAGGGTGTTAGAAGGGGACAGGTGGAAAAATAATAATAATGCTTGGTAAAGAAATGTTGATGCATAAAGGAATTGTATTTTGAAAATAAGTGAGGTTTCAGTAGTGTAATAAAATGCTTGTACATATGACCTGTGCTCTGTTTTTTTAAATGTTATTTAAAAAAAGATTTCTGGCACATGAATTGGTTTTACATTATTGACAAGGATTAGATACTATCTACATGATTAAAAAAATATATTAGGACATTTCACAATCATGTCACCTGTGTTTCCTCAGATTAGTAAACAGATTGTGCAGATGAGGTGAGGCCTGTCCAGGGGTGCAGAGGAGGTGAGGCCTAAGTCCAATAGTGCAATGGACAGGACTCACCTCCTCTGACCCTTGGGCAAGCCTCACCTCCTCTGTGCCCCCTGGACAGACCTCAATGTATTGGGTATAATTGATGGTAACAGGGTGCAGATGAGGTGAGGCCTGACCAGGAGTGGAGATGAGGTGATGCCTGTCCAGGGGAACAGAGGAGGTGAGGCCTGTGTCCAAGAGTGCAGTGGACAGGACTTCATAAAGCCTCTCCCCTACTGCACTCTTGGACACAGGCCTCACATCCTCAGCACCTTTCACAATCATGAAAGCCATTTGGGCTTTCCTCACCTCCTCTGCACCTTTCGCAATCATGTCAGGTGTATTTCCTTAGATTAGGAATCAGATCGTGTTTTTTTATTGTTGCTTTCTGTTATGTTTCTTGTTAATGCTTGATAACATTTTTTTGCTGCATAGAGGAATTGTATTTTGTAAAAAACAAAGGTTTCAGTAGTGAAATGGAATGCTTGTACATATGACCTGTGCTCAGTTTTTCTCAATGTTAATTTAAAAACGATTAAAGGGCAAATGAATGGTTTTAGCATTTTTCAGAAGGATTAGAAAGTGTCTGCATGATTAAATAAATATATTTGTAATTTTCCCAAACTTGTCAGCTGCGTTTCCTAAGATTAGGAAGCACATTAAGCTTTTTTATTCTTCCTTTGTGTCATATTTCTTGATAATACTTGGTAAAGAAATGTTAGTGCATAGAGGAATTGTATTTTGTAAAAAAGTGAGGTTTCAGTAGTGCAATGAAATACTTGTACATATGACCTGTGCTCTGTTTTTTAAATGTTATATAAAAATTGATTTAGAGCACATGAATTGGTTTTACATTATTCACAAGGTTTATATAGTGTCTACATGATTGCACGTTTCACCTGTGTTTCCTCAGATTAGGAAGCAGATTGTGCAGATGAGGTGAGGCATGTTCAGGGGTGCAGAGGAGGTGGGGCCTGTCCAGCGGTCAGAGGAAATCAGTCCTGTTCATGGTTGTAAAAGAGGTGATGCCTGTGATCAAGAGTGTAGTGGGGGAGAGGCTTGTCCAAGGATGTAGATGAGGTGAGGCCTGTCCAGAAGTGTAGAGGAGGTGAGGCATGTCCAGGGGAGCAGAGGTAGTGAGGCCTGTGTCTAAAAGTGCAGTGGACTGGACTTCATGAAGCCTCTCCCCCACTGCACTCTTAGACACAGGCCTCACCTCCTTTGCACCCCTGGACAGGTATCTCTCCCACTACAGTCTTCAACACAGGCCTCGCCTCCTCTGCACCCCTGTACAAGCCTCACCTCATCTGCAACCCTGAACAGGTCTCACCTCATCTGCACCCCTGGACAGGCCTCACCTCATCTACTTCCTAATCTGATGAAACACAGGTGTCATCATTGTGAAAGATTAAAATATATTTATTTAATCATACGGACACTATTTATTCCTTCTCAAAAATGTAAAAGCCATCCATTTTCCCCAAAATCGTTTTTTGCATCACATTTAAGAAACACAGCACAGGTCCTATGTACAAGCATTCAATTTCACTACTGAAACCTCACTATTTCACAAAAGACAATTCCTCTATCTTGCATATGTTGATATCAAGCATTTCCAAAAAACATGCCGCAAACCAACAAGAAAGAACCTCAATCTGCTTCCTAATCTGAGGTAATGCAGGTGACATCATTCTAAAAGGTTCAAATATATTTATTTAATCTTGCAGACATTATTTATTCTTTCTCAAAAATGTAAAAGCCATTAATTTACCCCAAAATCGTTTTTTAAATAACATTTTAGAAACACAGCGCAGGTCCTATGTACAAGCATTCAATTTCACTACTGAAACCTCACTATTTCACAAAATACAATTCCTCTATCTTGCATATGTTCATATCAAGCATTATAAAAAAACATGACACATACCAACAAGAAAGAAGCTCTATCTGCATCCTAATCTGAGGTAGCGCAGGTGACATCATTGTGAAAGGTTCAAATATATTTATTTAATCAGGCAGACACTTTGTATTCCTTCTCAAAAATATAAATGCCATTCATTTACCCCAAAATCGTTTTTTTAATAACATTTTAGAAACACAGCACAGGTCCTATGTACAAGCATTCCATGTCACTACTGAAACTTCTCAATTTTACATAATACAATTCCTCTATACAGCAAAATCTTTTTACCAAGCATTATCAAAAAACATGACACAAACCAACAAGAAAGAAGCTCTAGTTGCTTCCTAATCTGAGGTAACGCAGGTGACATCATTGTGAAAGGTTCAAATATATTTATTTAATCAGGCAGACACTATGCATTCCTTTTCAAAAATATAAAAGCCATTCATTTACCCCAAAATCGTTTTTTTAATAACATTTTAGAAACACAGCACAGATCCTATGTACAAGCATTCCACGTCACTACTGAAACTTCTCAATTTTACATAATACAATTCCTCTATACAGCAAAATCTTTTTACCAAGCATTATCAAAAAAATAACACAAACCAACAAGAAAGAAGCTCTATCTGCTTCCTAATCTGAGGTAACACAGGTGACATCATTGTGAAAGGTTCAAATATATTTATTTAATCAGGCAGACACTATGCATTCCTTCTCGAAAATATAAAAGCCATTAATTTACCCCAAAATTGTTTTTTTAATAACATTTTAGAAACACAGCACAGGTCCTATGTACAAGCATTCCATGTCACTACTGAAACTTCTCAATTTTACATAATACAATTCCTCTATATAGCAAAATCTTTTTACCAAGCATTATCAAAAAACATGGCACAAACCAACAAGAAAGAAGCTCTATCTGCTTCCTAATCTGAGGTAACGCAGGTGACATCATTCTGAAAGGTTCAAATATATTTATTTATTCAGGCAGACACTATGCATTCCTCCTAAAAAATATAAAAGCCATTCATTTACCCCAAAATCCTTTTTTATAACATTTTAGAAACACGGCACGGGTCCTATGTACAAGCATTCCATGTCACTACTGAAACTTCTCAATTTTACATAATACAATTCCTCTATACAGCAAAATCTTTTTACCAAGTATTATCAAAAAACATGACACAAATCAACAAGAAAGAAGCTCTATCTGCTTCCAAATCTTCTCCATAGAGCATACAAGTCTATCTAAATTAAATGAATCATTATTCACCTTTACAAATGCTTTGGGAGATTGAGAACAGTGTCAGAAACACACACCAATTTTTCTTTAGCAGAGCAAACCTCTAATTCTACACACATATGTCTCATTTCAACCAATTAAAACTCTTCCCTCACTATTTTCAAACCAACACCCCCCCCCCCTCAGCCCTTTCTACCTGTTACCATAGCAACTCCCTCCTCACTGAACTCTCAGGTTCAAAAGTTTATTCTACAATGTTGCAAATCAACTCAGCAAGAATGTTTGACCTCTCAATACACCAGCTTATCCAGTGCAATGTTTCTTTAAATGACTTTTTCTTAACCATTCAAATTGCTTCTTTCACACAATACAACCATACACCCTAACTTTCAGTTTTCAAATATCTGAATCCACCAATCATTGCTTGTGATTCAAGAGCAGTGAAACTCCACAGTTATTTTTTTGTAAACTCCTACTGTTCCAACTGCCATTTCATTCCCACACTTCATCTGACTGCACCAGAACCTTCTCTCACCATGTATTCTGTCTGGATTATTTGACATAGCTACATTCACTGGGCTCAAAGGTATGCAGCTATCAGACATTTTCACAACCTTGATTTACCAAATGTGGACACCAAGTGGATTGGCCAGAGAGGATTGAGATGTCACCAATTGATACTATTGGTGAAAACCTTTTTGCATCAACCGCACCCTGACCTCTTAATTGTACACTGTGGTGGAAATGACTTGGGCACTTTGATTGGGGTAGGTCTAGAAATGCTTTTAAAGGACACCTTTGGTCAATTTGTGGCACTTTTTCCATAAACTGCCTTGGTATATTCCAATATATGTCAAAGACAGAAATGGAAGTGGTCCAAACAATTTTGTCCACAATTTGAGAAAGCACGGAAACATGTGAATAAATCTGTTTCTGCTTACATGAGAGACTATGAAAAGGGTTCAATATACAACAATAACTTGTGTTACAACATGCAAGATATCTACAGAGGAGATGGCGTGCACTTCTCAGATGAGGGAAATAGAATATTCCTCCTGAACTTAAAACTGTGCATTTGTACCTACTTGTAGAAACGTGGCTTTACCAAATGCACAACATGCAAGGCATGTAAGATAGGTCGAAATATCAAAAACCTAAAGGACCCAGAAGGCAAGAACTTCATGATAAGAACAAGTATTACATGTGAATCAACATTTGCCCTCTACATGCTGCAATGCTTTTGTGGTAAATCCTACATTGGCAGCACCACATGCTCCCTCAAAACAAGAATCCTACAACACATTCGTGCTGTTCAAAATGGTGACCAGTCATACGCCATTGCGAAACATATGGCCAGCCATGATACCAAGACTTGGCTGGATATAAGATACTTTGGACTGGCAAACATCCAACAGCATGAAAGAGGGGGAATCGAACAAAAAAACTCAGACGACTAGAATCAAAGCTAATTATAAGATTCCGTACCAAACAGCCGGCAGGCCTGAACGGAGACGAAGAACTTTGTGTTCATTTATGACATTGGACAATTCATGAACTAAATCCGCTGTCATTTTGTACAATAGACTGTCGGTCGGTGACTGACTGTTTCAAATGTCAGACTCAACTTGTATATAAAAATGTGAACAAATAGCTACGAACCTGGACTGCGCAATGTGGGCTGTGATACACAGTGGGGACGTAGGGCACTCAGCCCTTAATTGTTGCTTGACATGATGTCCAAAGTTACACACTATGATCAATGATCAGGTACACTGATTCGTGATCAATTTCGCTCGTGCGTGTCACGATTGTGAATAGAAAGCGGTAGAATCCTATAACTCAAGGAACGCTTTCAGTGAGGTAACAAAATTTACACCCCGCTGACATGCGCGGCCCCCAGCTCGCGGTTCAATTCGAGCTAAATAACTTGTGATAACTACAAGTTCCAGCATGCCCCAGGTAACAAAAGTGGTGTGCATCATCATAAATATAGAAATCAAAATGGGACTATTCACAATTACTACCGCGAACAGGAACTACGGTTCGAAACGCGTAGGAGTGTGGCACGTTTGTATTGAAAAAAAAAGAAATATATATATATATATATTTATATATACATATACATATATATATATATATATATATATATATATATATATATATATATATATATATATATATATATATATATATATATTACACACACACACAGTCCATAATAATGTAATTTAAAGCAAAAGTACTAATCAATGGACATTGACACATTTCTTACTATAGTGCAAACTTCAAAAACCTCAAATGCCGTATTATTACTACAGTACAGCAAAGTTGCCATTAGAAAAATACTGATAGGAACCTCACATATTGCATATAGTGGGCATATAACATGCAATTCATCTCACCATACCTTGCCCCCCTTTTGCCCCCCCACAAAAGGTACCATACAAAGTGGCTGGTCTTCACTGGGTAGTCTTTATTAATTCTCTCAGATAACGCCCTCTTTATTTGTTGATACATTGTCAACATTAGACCAACTTTATTAAAACAATCCAACACACATTGATAAACATAGGGTCGTGCAGTATTAGTTTGCACCACAGATTACAATTGTATTTACAATTCAGGATCTCCAGATCCACTCTTGATGTGGGTTGTACTAGCATGCCTCAACCCACCTCCATTGCTTCCAATCCATTCCAGTTAACTACCCGTCGTCTACCCCCTAGACGCGGCCACCTGGTACTGCTTTGCGCCTTTCCTTGCGCCCCAGCTTTCCCCAAATTGCTTCTTCCAAGCACCAGCATCTCGGGTAGGGACGGTGATGAATACAGGCCTCAGCAAGGCCTGCAAGTGCAAAGGGTTCGCCCTTCTGTGCACGGAGTCCTCAGACTACACAAGAAATTGGCACGGAAACTGGAAATACAAAAACATAGTTTATTAAACCTTTAAAGGTGGTACTACAGCCCACACAACACTCTACAGTTTTGTACAAGGTAGTACAAAGAACTCAGACATGTGGTCCCCTTTTGTACACAAAGAAGGGGTTCATAAGTAGGCGGTTACAGCTCAACACATGATTTACAACCATATATGGACGTTTCTTGAACATGATCGATACATGGGTGGAGTTAACGGTTCTTGAGACCCGCCAAATGCACATTCCAATCTACGCTAATCAGAGACAGATGTGACTCCTACTGGGCATGCGCTAGATGCACAAGGAGCTATTTATAGCCTGTTGCTAGGCAAACTTCAGGGGTGACAATCAGTGAGGTAGGACTCGCCTCATGGCGAGCACATGACAATGTATGGCACACAAGATGAACGCCAGAAAACAAAATGGAGTCTGACCGTATTTAAGTATGAGCGGGAAAACTAGAACAAAGACACAATAGCATGTCTTCAGTGAATGCTTAATACTATCGCTGTTTTATTTACAACAGACGGCCCTTTCAGCATTTGCTGAAGACATTCGGTTTCCTTGGATAATCTAAATACTCATCGTTGATATCGATGCTCATCATGTCAGCTATCTCTCTAGTTATAGTTTTCTGATGGGTAGCCTCTGCGACAGATCGTTTATTAGGCACACAAAATGAAACACATAAAGAACATATCATTGGACTACATTGAATACATATACAACATGAAAATAATATGGCAACAATTATACAAAGTCCAGTGAGAACTTTCCAACCCCATGTAGAAATCAAGGTCCAAAACCACCCAGAAAAGGTCCAAGATCCATTTTCGACATGTATATCAGCTGCAATTTTATGTAATTTGTTAATGGCTTTGTACACAGAAGGAGTATGATCAGGGATAAAGACGCAACAACTGCTTCCAATGATTCTACAAGCCCCGCCTCTATCCGCTAACATTACATCCAGAACTATTTGGTTCTGTAATGCAACAATCCTAGTAATTTGCAGCTCTTCAGTAATATTTCCAAGGGCTGCAGCAGTTTGATTAGTAACCGCTTCAACTACTCTCATTAATCGCCGTATCTTTCTACTATTCAGAGCAGCTCCCACAAAGAAAAATAATCCTAAGTTAAAATCTATATACTGCTGCAGACTAGTATCCGTTTGATCAACGTCATCTACAGACAAAGTTCGTTTATACCTATTTACAGTCACATTGTTCAATAATTTCAAATCTTTATGATATGATGCAGGTGCCAAGAATACAGGTGGCAATAAAAACGATACATAACATACTCCGGACCATCCAGCTGGTAATCGATAATAGCCTTTGTTTCCACATACAAAATAGGTATTATGAGAGGCGAGGAAAGTGCTATTTGTAAGGCCATCAATATTCAATACGACAATACAATCACTAACACCTACAGGAATATGGCCTACACTCTGTACACATAAATCTGCTTGTGCTTGGGACACTGAAATCACAAACTTCTATTGTCCAACAGTGTCTCTAGTGTTCGTGAAGATATAAGGCGCTGATTCATTGTCCGGTCGATATTCCTCCCACTCCCATATAGTTCCATTGGCTTGTGGATAGACTTCCTTATCTTGATGGCATTCTTTATTCAGTCTGAAAAGCAGTCTAACCACTGTGGGTTTTCTCGTACCAAAAAGCAAGGTGTACCATGCTCTACAAGAGCCATTATGAGAGAAAGGGAGAGGTATGAACGGTGTTCCCCCTTTCTTTTGATGCACCGGCATCATCCCACATATCCAACAGTCTGTAGCATTTGTAGCAACGTGGGTATGATGCAACATTTGGATGAAAGTGTTATTCAAATACAACTGTCGATGTTTTAACTCTTGATATGGAAGTGTATAGAGAAAGTGCTCATCTGGGACTGGAGTGGAAACAACATATAGCCCACGAGCAGGAGCTTTATCCTCTACAAACCACATAACTGTAGCGATAACTGCCACAATAATAATGAAACCTACAGAACCAAAAATCTTCTTCTTATCCATTCGAACAAATGTACACACAGTATCTTCCTGAAACTAAAGTGTTGTCAGAACTCTTACCCCTAGGTAGCCGTTGTTTTCTTCACCAGCGGGCCATGACGGGTGTCACTACACTAATGCAGGGCTGATCCACCCCCCCTTGCCTCATCGGCTCTCCGTTTCACTGACCTAGGGACCGTTCTGACAACTTCTCACACAATTGCAGATTCCTTTCTTGGTCGTAGATTATATCTTCTTGATCCAGGAATTGTCGGGTCCGGGAAGAACTCCTCAGATTCGTCTGGTACCACAGCACGGCCTCTTTCCGTAGTCAGGATATCTCGATGGTCTGTCAATACAGCAGGCTCCACCAGGTCATGTTGCACCTTCCGGCAATGGATGGAATGTATCCAATTCTTCTGGTTGGTGACTCGGGCGGCTGTTCTTGTGGAGAGAAGGACCTGCTCGGGACCACACCACTTTGGCTCCAGACTGCCCGACCTCTCAAAGGACTTCACGAGGACGAAATCACCTGGCCGGAGATTATGACCTTCTCCTGTGGACCGGTCCGGGAGTGCTTCTGGAACCTGTTGATGAATGGAAACCAAGCTATCAGTTAATTGTGCCAAATAGTCATTCATTAAAACACAAGGTACATCGTACACTGAGCTCGGTTTGGGCACCCCCCCATATGTTCATGGGGCGCCCGAAAACGATCTCATAGGGCGTTAGGCCCGTCCGAGAATGCGGTACTGATCTGATAGACAATAATGCCAAAGGCAAAGCATCTGGCCAAGTCAGAGAAGTAGAAGCCTGTATTTTCGCTATTTTTAGCTTCAACGTGCCATTGTACTTTTCCACCAAACCTGCTGATTGCGGGTGGAACACTGCATGAAACTTTTGCGTGATGCCTAATCCTTTCAGAACATACTTAATAACGTCTGCCACAAAATGGGGTCCGTTATCACTCCACAACAATCTACAAACACCGTAGCGAGGGAAAAATTCCTTCAACAGCACCTTAGCAGTAGTCATTGCAGTATTGTCCTTCGTAGGGTATGCTTCAATCCTTTGGCTGAATGCACAAACCACAACCAGGACATACTTCAGATTATTGCAGCGTTCCAGCTGAATATAATCCATTTGCAATACTTCAAAAGGTGCAGTGGGTGTTGCAAATCCTCCTGCTGGAGTTCGTGTCCCTTTTCCTGGATTTTATTTAAGACAAATCATGCAGGTCTGTACTACTCTTTTAGCCGTGCTAGCAATTTCTGGATGCTCCCAAACTTGCATAAGCAATTTCACAATTGCTGAAGCTCCAACATGTGCTAGACCATGTGCCATCTGAACCATAGGTTGTACGAAGGCTGTGGGTAACTTCCACCTATACATCTGCTTATTCCTCCAGCAGCCTTCATCATCCATTGCTCCATCTTTTGACCATTGTTCTCGTTCTTTATCAGTAGCAGTCTTTTTTATTTCTAATACCTTTTCCCTAGCATCTTGCCACTGCTCAGCTTGTGACTTCACAACATACATTGGAGTGGAGCCAGGCTGCATCGCAGTTTCACGTGCTACTCGATCTACAAAAGAGTTTCCTTGTCCCACTTTGTCTGTCACTTTCTTATGTGCACTACATCTCACTATAGCTATCTTCTTAGGATAGGTCAAGGCAGTCAAAAGATTATGTACTAATTCTCCATACATTATCTGTATCCATGTGATGTCAGAAAACCCCTTTCCTTCCAGAGCAGGCCGAAATCGTGCGCTACTCGGAAAGCATAGCGGCTATCCGTATAGACATTCACGCATAACCCTGCACTAAGCTTACAAGCTCATGCCAACACTATCAGTTCTGCTGCTTGTGCCGATTTCTGCGGTATGCGTGCTATCTCCACTATTGTGTGTAGCGTAGTAATTGCATATGCTGCTGAGGTAGTTCCATCTAGTAACTGTAAACAAGACCCATCCACCCACAGCTCTCTATCCACATCTGTAAAAGGCGTATCTTGCAAGTCAATACGACCCTTTGTCTGTTCCTCAGTCACAAAGACACAGTCATGTGTCTCTTGCGCCTCGGGCCGAGTCACTGGAAAGGGCAACAACGTGGCTGGATTCAGTGTTGAACATATCTTCAATGTAATATGAGAAGCCAATAGTATTAGCTCGTACCCTGTCAGACGAGCACTCGTTAGATGCTGCGTCTTTGTTTGATTCAAAAGGGCATCGACAGCATGAGGGGCCAACACCAACAGCTTATGAGATAACACAATCCCTTCACTCTGGCGTATTGACACATCTGTTGCTGCAACCGAGCGAAGACAACCAGGCAATGCTCGAGCAACAGGATCAAGCATCGCCGAGAAGTATGCACAAGGGCGCTGTTTGTCACCGTGCATCTGCACTAACACTGATAACGCGCATCCATCTCTCTCATGCACATACAATGTAAAGGGCTTCGTATAATCAGGGGTGCCTAACACTGGTGCTGAACAAAGGGCCTGACGTAATTGTTGAAAAGCATTCTCACATTCATCTGTCCAGGGAAGGGGAACTGGGGTATCCTTTGTCAAAAGGGCTAACAGTGGTTTAACTGGGGAACATCACTTACAACGCATTTTTTACAACGCACTACCATTACATCGCAACCATTACAACGCATACCATTACAACGCATTGCGCTGGGGGGCACTCTAGGATAGGGAATATATTTAATTTACTATCCAACACCTTCCCTGCTATCCACGGGGACTGGAGTTGGAATAGTAAATTAAATAATTCACTATCCAGCGCCTAAAAGCATTATGCGTTGTAATGGACTGCGTGGTAAAAACCGCGTTGTAAAGGCATGCGATGTAAAAGCATGCGTTGTAGTGACACCAATCCGGTTTAACTATGTACGAAAACCCTAATATCCACTGTCTACAGAAGGAGGTGAGACCCAGAAAAGCTCGAAAATCTTTCTACGTGGAGGGTGCTGGTGTATCTAAAATAGCTTGAATACGATCTGGTATAAGTGCACGCCCCTCCTTAGACAAAAGGTGACCTAAGTAGGTTACCTTTGGTCTACAATATTGCAAATTCTTTTTCGATACTTTGCGATTGTGCAATGCCAGAAAAGTAAGTAGAGACAATGTACACTCCTCACATTGTTCGGGGGTGTCGGCTGCCAGCAAGATGTCATCGACATATTGTATAAGCGCCACACCTTCAGGTAAAATAAAAGAAACCAACTGCCGTTTCAATGCCTGACTATAAATGCTAGGACTCTCAGTATAGCCTTGGGGAACTCTACAAAATCTGTACGATCTATTATTCAAAGTGAATCCGAAAAGGTATCGGCTGTCAGGATGAATAGGGATCGAAAAGAAAGTGTTCTTCAAGTCTATAACTGAGAACGTTGTTGCAGTTGGCGGGACCGGAGTAAGAAGTATTGTAATATCAGAAACCACTGGGTATTGAGGTATCACTATCTTATTAACCTCCCTCAAATCGATAATAAATCGATAAATCCTAGTGTCGGTATCTCTTCAACAACCCCTACTTTAATCAGATCCTGCACTATCTGGGGGGATGATCATGTGTCCCACATCAGTATCCGAAGTAGCCCACAAAGTATGAGGTAAAGAGGCCAATGCAGCAACTTCTTCAATCGTACACACCCTCTCCATTGTCGGATAGTTGTCATTCAAGATAACACGTACTCCTTCAGGGGAGCATCGTATCGTGGCCCGAAAATGCTTAAGCATATCCAGGCCCACAATGTTATCAGGCGTGTTCGGGGAAAGCAAAAATGGACATGGTGCGACAAACTGATCTACATAAAGTGCAAGAGGTTGTGATAGTGGGCTAAGAGAAGGCGTTCCATCGAACCCTATAGACGTAATTGTTAAGCCAGACAGGGGAGCCCTCGGAACCAATTTTTTAGACAAAGCACTACGAGTAGCTCCTGTATCAACCAGGAACCGATCAGTAGAACCCAAAACATGTGCTGTAACATTAGGACCCCTCTGATCTACTGGCACTTCGACTGATTCCTTACCCCATCCTACGCAATCCTATGCATACTGTGAATCGTGCTGTTCAGGAGGTACATATTCAGACATTTGGCATTGATTTCGTCGATCAAAGACATTGGACCCATCTCGCGGTCGCATACTAGAATCAAATCTAGTTCGATCATTCGTGTTGCCCCTAGGGCCTGAAGAACCTCCTCTACCCCTCATGAATCCCTGCCCCCGCTATTGCCGCTGTAAACGCAACAATGGACACTCATTCACCCAATGGCCTCTCTGCCTACAATATGCACATTGATCCTGGGCCAAATCAGTACGGCCCGAAGAAGAACCAGAAAAATTCATGCCACCCCTATCATTACCTCTACGAGGCGGCCCATACACTTGCGCTAACATAACCTTTGTTTTCAAATCTTTCGATTTGTTTTCCTCTCTACCCTTCGCTTCTAATTCCTGACGCTCATAATACTGAGCCATCGTCAGGAGGGATACTGGTGACAAAGTCGTCCAAGAGCTTTCGCTCGCTTTCAATCGAGCTGCTACTCCCGGTAATAAATTCGAAAAATATTTATCAACAAAAAGATGTCGACCCATGTCGTCCGTAAGTGACTGGCCACTGAAATCATGGAAAGTCTCCTCAAATCGCGTAAAGAATTCTGAAACTGATTCATCTACTTTCTGTTTACATGACGCTAACATAGTCCAGTCAATCTTTTTAGGGGGGAGAAGCGTTTTTAATTTAGTCAAAATAGCAGCAGGAAGTTTTAAAATCGACTGGGGCGGTCTCTGTGCAGGTTTCCTTTCTCTATCCTCGTCCTCAAGATCCGCCAATCTAACCTGAAATTCCTGAAGATCATCTACCTTTCGTATAGATCTCCACATATCTGGGGGTAATATAAGCCCGAAAAACAAATCAATATCGGCCAGGGTCATAGTACAGGAATTTAGAGCCCCCTCAACTTCCTCGTAAAAGGCTGCGGGATTCTTTCGGGGATCAGGTAATGCCGCTTTTAATGCCATAACATCTGCTCTATTCCAAGGAGTATAAACCCAATTATAGATTAAATACCCTTGAGCATCAGCTGACCCTCTATCCGAACTAGTACCCTCTCCTTTAGGAGGAACGTACAAGGGCGCTGCCTCCTGCATCGGTTTAACATGCACTGCATCGATCTTATCTGAATAAAAGATGGATGACTGCTTCCCGTCGCCACTCGGATTTATTTTCTCCTCGCTGGCTTTCCTTTTCCGCGCTTCATACCGTAGCCGAAACATCTCCTCCCGCAACGCAAATATCTGTCGAATCGCATCAGGCACCTGAGAAGGAAGAAGAAGACCTTTCCGCAATTCTTTAGAATCAGCTATCACATCATCTGGTTCAAAAACATTGGAATATTTCCGAAAAGCTGTTACTACTTCATTAGAAACAAATTCGGTAAAGTATAGTTTCTCCCTATCCTCCCATGCTTCAAGCTCTCTCAATAACTCTGCAAGGGAGACAGTATCTTTGTTGACCCGATAAGCAATCTTACGGAGATCAGCCATACGATCGGCCGACAACATAGACCGCGTATCCACTTTCTGCCCGGGCGGTCCAGAATCCTGACCTCCTCCTCTCAGAGCAGGGGGGCCAGCCTAGGGAGGCGGAGAGCGATCTAATAACGAAAAATCATCATCAGTTTTACTAAGGACAGGATAAAGAGGCTGTCGAACAGGATACGGGCCAGATATTTGCAACCAACGTTCTTTCTCCTGTTTCTCTTCTAATTCCTTTGCTTTGCGCTTTTTCGACTCATGCGCTCTCTCACGCTCACTCTTATGTTGCTCCTTCTCAATCAGTGCCTGCTCACGCTTCTCACGCTCTCGCACCTCTTTCACCCACATACGTATACACTCAAACATGTCTTGCCTCACTCGCTGCTTACACATACACTGCTCCACATACTCAATTTTCCGCAAATCAAATGATCCATACATAGGCCATCGTAACTCAGGATCCTTTTTTGTATATTTCCTCCATAACGTGGTGTACATTATGGGGGAAAGACCAAACTTGACATACATATCCCTATTCGGCGTCCCTTCCGGGGGAGCCGGCTGTGATTCTTCAAGTACCAACCGGTCATTTCCAAAACAGCAGCACCACTTACGGAGTGCGATAAAAACAGGCATGACTAAAATAGTGCAAACTATGCAATATTATAATTAAAATGGCACTTAAAACGTTGCACCGCTCAAATCCAAAGTTTAGGAGAAATGTCTCCACATTGCCTGCCTATATGTGTTGCAACGCATATATGTACAGTTTAGGAGAAATGTCTCCACATTGCCTGCCTATATGTGTTGCAACGCATATATGTACAAATTCAAACCAAACAATATGACTAGTCACCTCAAACAAACAAACAAATTAATCGCGGCAAGCGTATCCTAAAACTGCCTTCCCAATCAAGACTACCAAAGGCTCGCAGCAAGTACCGTACAACGATTATTACCAATCAAGATCCTCCAGATTCCAACTGCCAAGTTCCAAATTCGCCCAAACGGCCACTATGCAGCAAACCGACTGAAGAGGTCTCAGTCGATGACCGGCGCTACCCAGATGGTCAGATCGGAAGGGAAGGAAGAGTACCTCGGGATGCCAGGACTAAAAGGCATCGCTTGCAGTGATCATGTCCCCGGCAAGGTTCCAATCCTTCGTCACGACCAATCCTTCGAGCATCCGAGTTGCCGATGAGCCCTACATTGGGCGCCAATTGATGAATACAGGCCTCAGCAAGGCCTGCAAGTGCAAAGGGTTCGCCCTTCTGTGCACGGAGTCCTCAGACTACACAAGAAATTGGCACGGAAACTGGAAATACAAAAACATAGTTTAATAAACCTTTAAAGGTGGTACTACAGCCCACACAACACTCGACAGTATTGTACAAAGTTGTACAAAGAACTCAGACATGGGGTCCCCTTTTATACACAAAGAAGGGGTTCATAAGTAGGCGGTTACAGCTCAACACATGATTTACAACCATATATGGACGTTTCTTGAACATGATCGATACATGGGTGGAGTTAACGGTTCTTGAGACCCGCCAAATGCACATTCCAATCTACGCTAATCAGAGACAGATGTGACTCCTACTGGGCATGCGCTAGATGCACAAGGAGCTATTTATAGCCTGTTGCTAGGCAAACTTCAGGGGTGACAATCAGTGAGGTAGGACTCGCCTCATGGCGAGCACATGACAATGTATGGCACACAAGATGAACGCCAGAAAACAAAATGGAGTCTGACCGTATTTAAGTATGAGCGGGAAAACTAGAACAAAGACACAATAGCATGTCTTCAGTGAATGCTTAATACTATCGCTGTTTTATTTACAACAGACGGAGAGTCCAGCACCACCAGCAGGACGGCCCCCTCTCCCACCAGCCCGGAGCCCCATTGACTGCCCTCCTTGTTCCAGAATGAGCCAGTCCCCGCCAAAAAGGAGTCCCCGACATTTTTCTTGGCCGGGACCCAGCCATTGCTTCTTCCAAGCACCGGCAGCTCAAGTAGGGCCGGAGAGTCCAGGACCACCAGCAGGACGGCCCCATCTCCCACCAGCCCGGAGGCCCATTATCTGCCCTCCTTGTTCCAGGATGAGCCCGTCTCCGCCAAAAGGAGTCCCCGACATTTTTCTTGGCCGGGACCCCGCCAGTTCTACCTCTAGCAACAGGGATGGGTGGGTGGGCAACTTCCTTCTAGCTGCTACCTGCGGCGCCGAGGCAAGAGGACAAAGAGGGCTTCTCCCTTGTGATTAGCGTTCTTATTCCTTTCCCTGGGGAGGGGTCGCCTGCGAGCTTGTCCTACCTTCTCGAATTTCCTGCTAACCCTTCCCACTCCCCTTGTCCACGTCTACTGCAGGCCCAGCCTCTTGCCTGTAATGCTACTAAAGGCCCCCCTCCCCTAGGCGCGGGGTGGGGGGGCCTCTCATTACAGTGACTTTGCATAGGGAAATAACTCTGATAATAGTTGCAGGGTCTCTTAAATGTAATTTTTCTCCATAGCTCTAATTTAACCCCTCCTTGCACTCTAGATTAGGTTAAATATAGTATTTTATAACAAATATATATTTATGAATAAACACCATGGCATGAACAATGTATGCAGCTATGCAGGGTATAGTGACCCATATTCAACGGTACATAAACGGTCCCCACTTGGTTAGGTTCATAAACCCGTAGTGAATTGTGAACCATTGGTGATTTTGAAGGCAGGGAGATACGTATTGCTTAGTAAGGGTCATGTGAGTAGTTTTGCCGGTTGCTCTTCCTTCACTCTGGAAGCAGAAACACCCGCAGGCACTAAAGAGCGATCGAATCTAGCTCTGAGGCGCAGCTTCCCATTCTCCCCTGTTTCAAATGCAATTATGCTGCTGAAAATTGGGCTTCAAATCAGGTTACTTCATTGTTTGTTTTCTCTCAGTGTATTGAGTGCCATGAAAAGAGCAGGTGCTTCTAAGTGGTCCTCGGTGTTTCAGGAAAGCACCTCCCGGCCTCAGAGTTACAAAGCGGACTCTCAAAATGCTTTATTTCATTACATTCTCAGCAGCATTTGATCAGCTGTGCAATACACAGAAAGTCGTGCATGTGTATTAATTGACCCGTATGCACACAACAGCCGCCCCTCACCTATGTCGAAGGTTTCATGCACCCAACCAATAAAGCTAGAAAACAGGCTGGTATATTATAGTCCCTTTTCCGCATCCCCCAATCCCTCTGCTATCTTCTTCATCATACTTTAATAAGCAAGGGGGTAGGAAAACTGTTTGGGCAACTCAGCTATTTGAGTTTGTCTGTGTTTCACTCTTTCATCTCAGCAGCACACACGGACGGAGTCCCCTGCATGCCATTTAACAGAGCACCAGCAACACCCAGGCCTACTGCAGTGTGAGATGTGTCTGGGTATATTTGTAAGCTACACACATTTATAATTGGTGCCTCTTCTGCTGAAGTAGTTTGGATACTATACTAGACAATAGAAGACCCTCCTTGTGGGATCAATGCATAGGTGTGTGTTTATGTGGGCCAGGGCAGTGGTGTGTGTGTGTGAGCGTTTTTGCATATAATGGCATGTTAGTGCATGTGTATGTTTGTGACAATGAATGTCTAAGAGTGTCTTTGTATTAGTTTGAGCATGTGCGAATGCATGTGAATTTACATGTGAGAGGGTATTATGACCTAATGATATTATTATATTTAACTTCAGGGCAATAGTTTGCAGCATGGATTGCATTCTTTGCTTACAATGTTTGATGATTAATATCTGGAAAAGTGCAATTTTATTTATTTTTAGATGACAAACAATGTTGAGCTTTTCACGGAAATTGGGAATTTATGTGTTATAGAGAGTAACACAAAATATGTATTTAGGTATGGTCTTCACTCAAAATATGGTTCTTAGCTCTGATATTGGTAGCCACAGTTCCCGTGTAATATATTGCATGGTGATTGACTGCAGAGATTTTATGAAACAATGGCGAAAAGACATCTGTTGCCTAATGAAAATATACAATTTAAAGTGTCACCGAAGTTATGGTATGGAGTGGCGGGAGTACCCCACAACAGATTTCACTGCATAAATAAAAGAGTGGAGAGGGTGAAATATTTAGGGTCAGGAAATAATTTCCGGTGCAGGCAATATGATTGTCACACAGTCCTCGGAGTTGTTGTCCATGGGGTCTATTGAATTACAGCTGCGAGCCCTCACTCTCTCCATGGAGGAATTAGTAACTGGAAAAGTTAAGAATTTCATATTCCTGAAAATGTTTAAATATGATATACAGATTTTGCTAGTTAGTTATTGAAGTAATAGGCTGTGGTTCGGTGTTTGAAATTATATCCGAAATACAAAATAATACATGCAAGGCGAGCTTTAATTATGATAACATGTATTCCTTAACTGAACTGCATACGGATTCAATGTTTGTTGTCCTATACCTGGAAAAATCCTCGCACTTATTTAATAAGGTTGCATGAGCATAAACTGAGGAGGTTTTTTTCTGTATTTTAGAGGTGTCTGTTTACTATTAAGATGTTGTACATTCTTCTCTCTGCAATTTGTTTGACGGAAATGCTTGTGGGGAATGCTTATTCAAAGACTGTAAAAACATTAGATGATTAACTTTTGTAGTGCCGAATTATCGTGTTTTTATTTTTTGATCTTCTTACATTTGTATTTAGTATTTTTATCATTTTAATGATAATGTGCCATGTTTGTTTTAAATTTGTAAATTGCTACAGATTCCTTTGCTCCACCACCATAGCCACGCAGTTCAGTCAATCCACTTATTTAGCAAAAACACTCTCCGGTCACACCCCACTCGAGCTTACACCCGCCTGGGGTAGAGTGCCGACCCCAGTGCCCACCTGGAAATTAGTACAACAGCTACTGGGGGATGCCCTGTTCCGTACCACCCTATCCAATACCATTGAAAATTATTTATCTGAGAACTGGAACACAGCTTCCTCGAATCTAATTGAGTGGGACGCACTTAAGGTGGTGGTGAGAGGAGCAGCAATCAGGCGGATAGTGGGGGCCAGACAGGAAGCAAATCAAATTTGGTAAGAGTAGAGAATTTACTGACCACCTTAGAACAAGAAGCAGTGACAGATCCAGATAAACGGAATGCATTACAGAGTTCTCGCATTACTCACGCTGAAACACTCGAAATGTTGCGGGTTATAGGCCATAGAGCCATTATGCTACGGAAACACTCGGAAGCAGATAGAGCTGGGACCTTATTAGCTCAAATAGTGTGGGACAGACCTGAACCACCCATTATTACTCATATACATTCACCGTCTGGCACACACGAAACAAGAGATAAACGAAGCCTTCTGCACTTATCTCAGTACACTTTGCGCAGCCCCAGCACACTACACCGACACCTCTATAGACGTCTTTTTATGAGATTTACTGATTCCCTCCCTACCGTCAGACGTACGGGAAGAAATAGCGGGCCCTATAACTCAACAATAAATACGTATCGCGAATAAAGGCCTAAATTGGTGGCAGAGTGAGCTAAAGAATGATAATGGATTAAATCCAGATCAGTTGACTGGGGGTGAGGGCTTGCAATGTTCAACACTGGGTCCATCATCCCCTTTGCTTTGGCTTTGTTCACCCTAAGTTGGCAGGGTATGCCCAGACGTGGGTCCCTTGCTCACTTTGCCACTGGATTCAAGCTAGCCTGTCTGATGACGGCTGATTAGCCAGAAACCAGTCCCAGGATGGTTGTTTCCGGTCCAGGGAAGACATGTTTTGGCAGTTCGGGCTGGACTGTTCCCATGAGGCACAGGGTCGGACTGATTTGCATATAGCCATGTCTGACCTGGGGTGGTAGAGTGAGCTAAAGAATGATCATGGATTATACCCAGATCAGTTGACTGGGGCTAAGTGCTTGCAATGTTCAACACTCCGTCCATCATCCCCTTTGGTTTTGTTTAAATCGTAATAAGGCACTTGGCCTAGACGGTTTTCCTATAGAATTTTTATCAAATCAATTCAGATGCCCTGGTTCCCAAATTGGAATAAGTATATAAGGCGGCTCTAGAGGCAGGCCTTATATGCTTATAGGCCTTATAGTCCACTATGCAGGCCCTGGTCGCCTCCATACTCAAGCCGGGCCGCGATGGCACAGACATCACTAATTATAGACCTCTATCCCTACTGGCAACTGAATATAAGATTTTAAGCAAAGCGCTCATGAACCATATACAGCCCTATCTTAACACCCTCATGCACAGTGACCAATGTGGATTTCTACCGAATTGCAGCACGTCCCTTAATACTAGACGGTTACACTATGTTATGAACGCTACCCCGGATGCCTGGCATTAGACCTACGTCAGGCCTTTGATTCTTTAACCTGGGACTACATGTTCACTGCTCTACAACGCTTCGGCTTCCCGGCTGACTATCTCAAATGGGTGCGTCTACTCTACACCTCTCCCACGGCAAGAGCTTGCACCGTACAGCATATCTCTGGCGAGTACGTGATTCACAGGGGTACACAGCAGGGTTGCCCTCTGTCTCCCCTGCTGTTTGTACTTGCGTTGGAACCCTTAGCAATAGCCCTGAGACAGTCAGCAGAACACAGTTGGGAATACCCATTGATGACACGACCCACCTCACCTCCATGTGTGCAGATGATATACTTTTATATCTTTGTGATTTATCTGCCGAAGGCACACCTCTCCCCACTATTTTTACCGACATCGGAAAGATCTCTGGCCTCGTTATTAACTCAGGAAATCAAATGCCTTCTTCTTTCGGGAGGGGCTCTACCCAGATGAGGTACAATTCGGTACCTATACGCTACCAGTAACCCACACCACATTCAAATATTTAGGAATACAGGTCTAAAGATTACAGGCGGACCTACTGGAGGCCATAACGGCACTGCACTCGAGTGTGGCCTGTTGGACATCCTTCCCCTCTCAGTGATGGGTCGAATTGCCATCTCCAAGATGGTAGTGCCCACTCGGTTATTATAATTTTTTCGTGAACTTGCCCCTAGTGGTTCCGTCATCCATATTCTGCACCTTGAAAAATGTATCCCAGTGAAGCTCATATTGGATGCAGGTCGCTGAAGAGTGAGCCTTCAGAAGCTACAACTGGAGCCCCGCAAGGGAGGTTTAGGGGTCCCTGACTACAGGGCATACTACTATGCTTGCCAAATCCAGTGGCTACCTTATTGGACAGCAGGGAGGAATCTACAAGAAATAGGGATTACGTCAAAGGATATAGATCAGGGCATGCAACATTCCCTGATCCTACCCAAAGCTAGGATCCCCCTTGAGGGACCCCTTTTGCTGAGGACAGCGCTACAATGTTGGAAGAAAGCTCTGCAGATGTAACCCCTTATTCTCCTATTGCTGGGTATTCCCATTCCAGCGGATAGGCTCACGAAGGCTAGAATACGCACCTGGACAGAGGCAGGTGTGGAGGAGGTTGGTGCTTTCTTTGGCGATGGTAACCTCCTGGATCATGAAGCATTCGTGCAGACTACTGGGGCACCGGAAAGTCAGTATCTATTATATCAAATTATATCAGGAGCACTTGGCCACTGCAACACAGAGAGCCCCCACAACATGACCTGGTCCATTTACTATATTATATGGGAGCTGGGGGACATCTTATCAAATGTTTATACAGCGGTATCAGGGTGCATGCCGGCATCCCACTCATAACCCACGTGACAAAATTGGCTGGAAGACGTCGGATCAGAACTCACTGACAAAGCATGGGCAATTATGCTAGAACATCCCAGGAGGGTAATAATAATAAATAATAATAAATTGATACTTGTATAGCGCACTACTCACCCGCAAGGGTCTCAAGGCGCTTGTACGAATACCGCTGTGGAACCCATCCTGGCTTTCCCTGTGAGACGTCCACTCCTGGGCACCCCCAAGGTGGAGGCCAGGCATCCTTAGCGTTGTGGGGGCCGTTGTGGAGATTAAGCAAGCTATTGCCCAGAGTTGCAGAGTGGGACTCCATGATTGGAATAGGCACTGAGGCGAGAATGGTCAGGCCAGTGGAATTTTGAGCCCAAGACACGCCGAGGCGGGGAATTGAACCCTGGTCCCGGGCTAGACCTCTGCATCAGGGTCTGCCGCTCTAATCATTGAGCTACACTTCTCCACCCGTATCCCGCAACCTTAAATTGAAATTTATCCAAACAATGGTCCTACATAGAGCCGACCTCACCCCACAGAGGATACAACGGATGTTTCTGTAGGACCAACACTGCTGCCCCTGCTGCAAAGGCGATGAGGCAGATTTTATTCATATGCTATGGACTAACCCACGTATATTAAAACTGGAATGCGTTCGGCACTTCCTAGGAGATGTCACACATATGACAATTAATGACAATTCCCTGGAGTGCCTTTTGGGACTCCGTAGACGTACCAAAGCGCAGAACGTCGAAAGACGTTTTCTGGATCTTGCCCTTTTGCTAGCAATTAGGGCCCTCACTCTGAGGTGGAAATCCCCCAGATGCCCGTCATTGTCTAGTTGGCAAGGTGTTATGATACAATGGGAGAGGAGACTAGAGGCTTACGGAAACTGCCCATTTCTATGCAATGGGACATCATGTTAGAGGACTTCAAACAATTAGACCACATCCCTGTACAAAAGACTTCCACGCAATAATCCTTTTTCACACTACACAGGAATACAGCTGCCCCAAGCTTGCATACCATTATGGACAGAGTAGGATGCATGATACCTCGCTAGAATCAGAAGGAGCAGATCAGGAGGTGGGAAGGAATGGGAGGAGGGGGGACTAGTTAGAAACTAAAGTTAGTTTAAAACATATACATGATTAGTATTTCGGATCTTGATGTAATGTTAATGACCATTTATAAGTCTGTACTTCTCATACAACCAAGGCGAGTGACTGATGATCTACATTTGTAACCAGAGGTTATATCATTGTCAAATATGTATTATATATGTGATGGAAACAACAAAACCAAAATACCTTATGTACTGAATGGTCCTGCCTTTACGCTGATGAGGTGTTTCAATAAAGTGTGTTACAAAAAAAATATATATCTTATCTGTCTTGCGCTGATTTGTCAGTGCTCTTCTTCACTCCTGAAACCAGCACAGGCTCCCCACCCAATACAGACGCTGCTGTTATATCACCCCCTTTTGTACCGCTTTTGGCCGCCATAAGTGTGGCAGGGTATGCTCAGACGTGAGTCCCTTGCTCACTTTGCCACTGGATTCAAGCAAGCCGGGCTGAAGACGGAACACCCCTTTTGTACCATTATAGAAAGAGAGCAGCACCAGGATTGACCTGAGGGCCCTCATTCGCCGATCAGACAGTGCGTTAGTGCTTTTGGCATTATTGCTACTGAACATGCATTTCTAGACATCATTTTCCTTGACCTAGAACCATATTTCCTATGTAAAACCTGAGTTTCAGCACCAATTCTCTCATCTAGCAATGCATTTCACATTTGTTTAATAACTCCCTCCGCTCAGTATTTCAGACGACACAAGTAAATAGAACTCAAAGCAAAATTGTAAAAAATCTTGTTAATCTTGAGATTACGGTCCTGTGGTCAAACATTTCTTCAATCCAACTATCAACAAGATGAGGAAATATTCCTTTCTATAGAGTAAATTCTGATTCATAGGCTGTGGATATTCTGGTAATATAGTGGAATTTCTGCAATCACAAACATACGTCTGGGGACCGTATTGTGGGTGCTTGTGGTCAGTCTGCTTGCACAGGTATTGGAACACTCACACACTCGTATGTTTTTGTTTATTCACATACCTTTTGCAGTTTACCACCCTGCGAAGATACCCAAAGTTGCTCCTGTCAAAGGTATTAGTAGTGGTTTTGGTATAGGACTGGTGTGGGCACACCCATATATTTAATATGGGTGACTGTCTATAAAAATCTACAGATTGCACAGGGATCTGCAGAAAAAAAGTTCTTCCCTAGGAGGAAAAAAAGAAAAACAAAAGATAAATGCTCAATTCACATTAGAGCCACATCTAAAGAAGCATAATATTCCACGTGGTAAAATCTCATCAAGACAATATAATTAAAACATGAAGTCAAACAACTGTAATACATTTTATCATCTGTATACTTTTCCATACAATGGATTTTATCCAAAATAAATGGCAGTGACCCAAATATCCCAACCATTGCAGAACCGTTGATCAGATTTAGTTTGACATAGGCTTTTCTTGACAAAGTTTAGACAGAGACCCTATAAGGTCCAATAGGAAAGATCATTGTGTACAAAGTAGTCCATGCCTGTGGTATTCTCATTGGGCCTCATGGAATATAAGACTGTTGGACCTCATTGTGGCGGACTTGGGAATGAGGGGGGGTTGGAGGTTCCTAGATTGAGCCTTTACTATATGTCGAAACAGTTACAGCAATCAGTACAGTGGATAGACGACAATGATAATTGAGAGAAGCGGTTGCTGGATTGAACTCATGGTAGGACTCCTTTACCGGATCTCCTTATGATGGGATCAAGGGTACCCGCGCAATTTCCATATCTTATTAGACACGTAGCTGCGATTTGGGAGACTGCAGTGACGACAGTAATGAAATGAGTGCCATATGCTCCGAATGTCCTTTTACGGGTAGTGTAACTATTCAAATTAATAAGTCAAACTATGACTTTTCATAATGGATGGAGGGAGGTTGCTGTAGGATTGGAGATTTGTACTCGGGACAGTGGTTCCTCACAAGCGAAGCAGCAGAATCCATGTTCAAATTGGGCACAGGCCAATATCTTCAATATGCAAAGATTTTTTGCGGAAGCACGTGAGCTCTGGCTAATGTTTCCAGAAGAACCGTCAGTGACTGTCACTCTTCAGGTCCTTATGCCTCTGGCAGGTGGCCGCAGACTTGTGTCTAATGAATATAAGGCATTAAGAGAGGATTTAACAGCAGAACCACTTCCAGTTCAGGCCAAAGGGGACAGGTTACTAGAGGAGCCCTTGACGGAATCAGAATGGAAACGGATACAAAAAGTGTTCAAACAATTTAGTTCCAATGTGAGATTCAATCTTACCCCATTTAATATCGTTTATAAAACACACCTGACTCCATATATACTTCATAAAATTTACTCAGTCCGCTCTGCTCAATGTCCCAATTGTGATCAGTACGAAGCCCAGTTCCTACATATGACTTGGGAATGTACCGAATGGAAATTATACTGGGGATCGATACTAGAAATCTTGAGGTTGGTGAAGGGATGGGCGCTGCCCTATTCTATCAAGGAGGTACTCCTGGGATTTCTTCCCAGACCTAAAGGGAGGAAGCTTACACGAAGACTCCTAGAGTTGGGCTGGTGCTAGCTAAAAGAAGGATTGCAATTAAGTGGATGAGCCTGCAACACCACAAAATGGAAAACTGGGCTGAAGATCTCAGAGAGTGGGCCACAGCAGAATTGATTTGTATGCGACGTCATCGTAGAAAAGAAAAGTTAGAGGAGGACGCAAGGTCATGGTGTGTTATGATTTCAGAGATCCCCATCCCATAGACCACCCCTCCCCCAAGCTGGGGAGGAAACGCAAACAGAGGAAAGGAGTCCAGAAACTGGAGTTCTGCCAGAGGATAGTCTTGAAACGAGGGCATAGCAGTTAGTCTAAGGTGAGATACTGATCAGTCCATGCTGTACAACGGTGAGAAGGGCTTCCTAACGTGGCCCTGGGGGGTGGGGGAGAGTTGTTTTTTGTTTTCAATGTAAGCTGCTGCAAACAGTTTATTGAGCGATTTATGTGTATATATTCAGATGCAGTGCTGGAGGTTTCAATACCAGACTATAGATGATAACTGTCCTTACCAGCAGTACGGTAACATCCTTTTTTCCTTTTACGTATAGGTGATTTTTAAAAGCTATTGTATGTGGCACATTAATACTGGTATCATATTACGCTGTTTATGTACAACTGGATATTCAATGAAAACATTTAAAAAAAGACTGTTGGACCTACAGGGTCACTCCCAAACCTTTTGCCTTTTACCCTCCACTTTTTGCTGAATTCATTTTTTTGTACTAGGCTCTTGTGCACTTTACCACAGCTTCAATGGGCATCCTGCTGGCAGGAAGGGGAGGGGGTGGAGCTAAGCACAGTCCATTTCACACCTGAATAGCATGTGCTCTGCCTTCACACAAAGTGCCTAATGACCTTTTATTGTCACCGGAGCCAGTTTGGAGCCAGGGCAGGGTCGCAGAAGATGGGCTCCAAGGTATGAAAAAACGACCTTCAGGTCCACTCTTCAGTTCACTACTGGTTGTCTGGAAGGACTCTCAGAGAACTGCCTGCTGCTGAGACCTGCTGTGCACCCTGCCAAACTGCTTCTTTACCTGGAAGTACTGTCTTGCTGCTTGGAGCCTGCATTGTACCCTAACAGGCCAGCCCTGCTTTTGAGCCCTGCATCTTCACCTGCACCCAGGTCTACCAGAAGTGACTCCAAGGGCTAGTTTGCTGGCCTCCTGTTCAGAGTCACAGGAACATAAAAGAATCCACTGTCTTGAACCTGTACCTGGGCCCAGAATGAGTGAGCCCTGAACTCCCCAGAGGTGTACCACCAGTCCTAAGCCCTTGGTTGCGGTGCTAAACGTGCACAGATGGCCAAATCCCACAACTGAGAACTTTGAAAAGTTTTTGGCTAAAAACTACACTAAGAACCAGGAGGAGACCAGGACGAACCTGCTTGCCTATCTGCCTGTGGTGCATCGCCAGTTGGATTAACTTTTCTTCTACTACTTTCTTCTCTGCAGCATTAAATCCTTTCCAGCAGTCCTTCGTCAAATGGGGCATCAGGCCTCGTGGTATTGTCTTTGGCTACAGCCCTCTGCCTCATCCTGCTGGAGATTTATGACTTCCACTTCGGCAACTATGTCCAAATGTAGAAATCTTCACTGCGGCTTCAACTAAAAGGCTATCCGGTTATGACGCTTTTTCTTCGGACACTTCCTGCAGCCTTGCCCCACTGAACTTTACCTTCTCAAAGCATTTTTCGGAAGAATCTTTTTAAGTCCGAAGGTAAGCGCTATCTGGGGCCAATCCACTTCTTGTATCCAAACTGTGCTCTATTGTGGTTGGCCATATCTTTTGACTTTGTACACGGTCTCTCACAACTAGATGTCCACAGTTGGTGCTTTGATTTTTTTAGGTAATAGTTTTTTCTAAAAACTTTAAAAATGCATAACTCCGGTTCCACTGGTTGGAATTTTGTCACTTTGATGTGAAATAATTTATTAAAATGTGTTCTGGTTTTCTAAATTTGTTTGTGATTTTTCTTATGTTGTGTTTTCACCTTATTATTGTTTATGTGCTGCATACTCTTCACATATTGCCTCTAAGTGAAGCATGACTGCTTTTTGTGCCAAGCTACCCAAGCTTAAGCACAAGTTAATTTAGTGGATTTTTGTGGCTCACACTGCAAGGGATTGTGACTGTTGCGTAAATCGGGCTAACACCCCAGTCAACCAACAATCCAATTTCTCACAATTGCAATACAAAGAGCTAGATTTAAAATCATAGCCATAAAATTAGCTTGATAATGAATAATATTAGACTGGATGAGAGGTCTATATATGTCACATAGCTTTGATTTTAATAATTTGGCCATGGGTTAGACTCTGTTATTAAGGGACAGTCCTCTGAATTTTCGGTGGAAGCATTACATCTAGGAGAACCTTTATACTATACTGTCCTCATGGTACTGTAAATTACACCAGAAGACTTTCCTCTGGACTTAACTCTTCCTCCAGCAAACAAAGGATATTTGAGTACCTCCCTAGTTTAGTGCAGTGAAATGGAAGGGTCGTCAAAGAATTCTACATTTTTAAACCATATCTAAGATATCACTATAAATCTGCTTGGCTGTATTTTGCCTATAATAGGCAGAGACAAAAAGAAACCTCAGCTCCTTATACCCATACTGGCTCTTTGGTAACTGTGTAACAGTGAATATAGAAAGAATAATATCCTGCAGTATGCTGGAATGTTTTGTGCATATAAATACTAGTGACTGATTTTGTGCCTAATGACTTAAGTGTGAAGCCACCAGTGGTCTTGATGGAATGAAACAATTTGCCACTCTATTGCTTGAGAATATAATAAATACATTAAAAACATGAACTGCAATTGGCATTAAGTTTGCAATATATTTCCTTTTATTTTTATCCATAGTTTTGTGCAACGCTTGGAACCACCCCCTCCTGTGCCTTCGACAACATTTTAGAACTTGGTCCAATTTGTAAGTCTTCATCTCCTTTCTTTATATCATTGTATTCATGTTTAAACATTCTGGCCCATGTTTGCTCACATCTGATTCATTGCTGCATCATTTTCAAATAAAAAGTCCATATGTGTATGCCACTTCAAAACACAAAATCTCCATTTACAGTCCTGTCTTAAGGCTAGATAGTTAATTTAATTAGGATGAAAACGAATCTGATGCATCTACATGTCTATTCTGTCCTAGCCATGATGTGGTCCATGTTGCCAAGGCTGGACTCTGCACTAAAAGTATCCAAAGCAAACATGTTCATGCCAGCACACATTGCACTGAACATCAAGCATGGCTAGCAAGCCTGATGATCTTCAGGGAATTGCTTGGATCTTGGGAATTTTTTTATTTTATTTGTTTAGTTTGTATAGCGCAAACAGCTACCCAACAAAGGGTTTCCCGGCGCTTGTGATTCAGTGAAGGGAGTTTGGAAGAAGCTTTTGAAAACGTGAGGGCAAATAAGGCAATTTACAGGCAAATGTTTTAAATATATTTGCTGAAAAGCCACTGTGACTTACCAGGAAGAACAGGACTGTCCCACTACACCTTTATGTAGTACTAGCAGCCCGTCCTGACGTTGTCCGGGTATGAATTGCTGCCGGCCAGTAGTATATTGTTTTGTAGGATTTCGTTTTGATAGCATTTCTTATCTGTGACAGGCCTGTGAAACGCTCCGATTCACAGTGCACTGCTGATGCACTTAAGAGTGCGCGTTCAGTAGTGTGTGAACTCGAGTTTCCCTACTTTATTTTTCCTTGCAATATTATATAGCGTGAACTCGACAACATGGCATGAGCACAATTTACATTACAGAAGAACACATTCATTTGTGGTAGGCACGCGGAGACAAAGCGATTTGCCTGGAATCACAGGATGTTGAGCTGATGCCGAGATTCAAACGTAGCTCCCCAGCTCTAAAGTTCGCAATTCTAGAACTTGTGGCGGGAGGTGTCTCTAAAAGTGTATGTCGGTGCTGGCCATCAACGAGAGAGACCTGTGCATTTTTCAAATCGGTGGTGAAAAAATATGAGTATGTTGCTGGAGATGTGGGCCGCCGTGCCACCAATGTACTTACCGGGGGAGGGTAAACACACCCATTATTCCGCAACTATCTTTCCGCATATCATCACTCTGCATACTTTCATTACGAAAGTACCAATACTCCTCAATGCTATTATAACGCATGGCATTACATTTCATATGCTTTTACCACTCATACATTTACAACAAAATTCGTTGTAAATGCATGAATGGTAAAAGCATGTTTTTTTAAATGTTTGGATAAGGTATGGGTATAGGGGTATATGTTTTGGGGTACTGAGGTATATGTTTTGGGGTGTTTGGGTATTTTAAGGGTTCAGATATAGTTTTGGGTTATGAGGTACAGGGGTAGTTTTAGGGTTTAGGGATAGGTATGGGTTTTGGGGTGCAGGGGTATTTTTAGGGTTCAGGGCTAGGTTTAGGTTTTGGGGTATAGGGGTATTTTTAGGGTTCAGGGGTAGGTTTGGGTTTTGGGGTACAGGTTTATTTTAAGGGTTCAGGGCTAGGTTTGGGTTTTGGGGTACAGGGGTATTTTAGGGTTTCAGTGGTAGGTTTGGGTTTTTGGGTACAGTGTTATTTTTATGGTTCAGGGCTAGGTTTGGGTTTTGGGGGTACAGGGGTATTTTTAGGGTTCAGGAGTAGGTTTGGGTTTTGGGGTACAGGGGTATTTTAAGGGTTCAGGGGTAGGTTTGGGTTTTGGGGTTCAGGGGTATTTTAGGGTACTGGGGTAGGTTTGGGTTTTGGCGTTCAGGGGTATTTTAGGGTTCAGGGATAGTTTTGGGTTTTGGAGTACAGGGGTATTTTTAGGGTTCAGGGCTAGGTTTGGGTTTTGGGGTGCAGGGGTATTTTTAGGGTTCAGGGATAGGTTTGGGTTTTGAGGTACAGGGGTATTTATAGGGTTCAGGGCTAGTTTTGGGTTTTGGGTTACAGGGGTATTTTTAGGGTTTACGGATAGGTTTGGGGTACAGGGTATAGTTATAGGGTTAAGATGGGTTAGTGTTTAAGGGTGTTGGGGTATTTTAAGGTGTAAGGGTGGGTTATGATTATGGGGTGCAGGGGTATTTAAAGGAAACAGAGTGGACACCCGGAGCTGGAATGTACAGAACATGGGAAGAAAAAACAATGAAATATTGGGCACAACAGTCGTTTTTTTCCGTAATCCCGCGCCCCACAGATTTGGAACAACATTCTACCTGAGATTGGGAAGGGCACACACATGCACATACTGTAGTGTGGTTGGAATAATATACACTATATATTTGACATAGGACTGAGGTCAGTATGTCTATCGAGTATATTAAACTTAATTTTGTTTGCCAGCTAACTCAGAGGTCACTAGAAACTTTCTGTAATGAACAAGAAGGGATTAGTCTCTGATAACCGCATAAACATGACAACTTTGTTTCCCTTAGAGTCGGAAAAATATCTTCAGAGTCGTGGAAACAATATATAACTGTTTCACTCAGTCAATCGTGCATGCTTCGTTTCTACAGAGTTGCAGAGAAATAGAAAGACGGGCGTTTCAATAAAAGGGGTTTATTGAACAGTCTTTCTCATGCAAGAGATATGAACTGCTACAATCGTTAGACAGAATACGAAGTATAATGCGTACAGCACAAACAGTAATATGAAATAATGGATCACTGACATAATGTTGACTACAAAAATATAGGCATTTAAAATATCGACTCCAAAATATGGACTACAAAAATATCGAAGTCCTATCTACAAACAGGTAAGTACAAAAATATCGAATCAAAAATATCGTTTAAAAATATGTACTTTATAAAAATATCGAATTTATTAAAATTAATGTAAAATTTAAAAAAATTTAAAATGAATAACTAAAATCTACTTTAAAATACTTAAATGGGGGGAGGAGCTTTGCGGGCAACCAAGATGGCCGCGTGAGCTCGGAGCTCCGAAGACCCTCCGATCCTCCGAATTAATCCTGCCATCTATCCTGCCCCACGGAAGTGGGTACATGTTGTCGATGTGGGACTCGTTTTCTGATTGAAGATCCGAGATCCCAAGGTGGAGTTACACCGTGTTGAAGATTGGGGACGACGACGCCATCAGTGCCCAAGCTTACATGGGCAACTGCGGTGCTGTTACAAGGTGGTGGTCCTAGGACTGAACGACTGCCCCACCTCAAGGTGTCACCCGTGCCACTCTGTGGGCTGCAGTGCTACCCGAGCGGTGGGTGCGGCTGCTATTGCTTACCGACGTTGGGCCCCGATGAGAACCAGGGTGTCTTCCCGATTGAGTGGCTTTGCCCAACATGGCTGGCAAAGGCGATCCAGACAAAGGGAAACCCCGGGTCAGCAGAAAAACGTCTCTTTCTCAGTCCACTATCTCCGATCGCTACGCCCACCCAAAGGGATCGCCTGGAGTCACCGTGCGGACTAAGGACATGCAGCGGGATGTGTCGCCGGATGACTCGGATCCAACTCTCCGGGACGTAATGGGCGCCATTGCGGGCATCAAGGCAGAGATGCATAAGCAACATGAAGTGCTTTCGCACAAGGTCGACACGCTAGCCATCGAGATTAATTTGATCAGAGCAGATCTCGGCAAGACCAATGACCGGGTCAAGTCACTCGACATAAAATCGTCGAGCTTGACCTCGGACGTAACGGACCTGCAATCGGAGATCCGCGACCTAAAAGCTGCGAACTCGCTGTTTGCCCGCAGGCTTGATGATTTTGAAGGACGGGCCAGGCGCCAGAACGTCCGCATCGTTGGAGTCCCGGAGGGGGCCGAGGAGGATGCCACCGATCTCTTCGTTGAGGACTTGGTCCAGAACCATCTGACCCCTGGCGGCCTAAGCAAGTTTTTCTCGGTGGAGCGAGCCCATAGACTGCCCGGAGGCCGCCCGAAGCTGGGGGCCCCTCCGCGCCCCATCATCGCCAGGGTGTTCAACTTTAGAGATAGGGACGCTATCCTGCAGGCATCGAGGAGAGGTGGGCCGCTGAAGTTTCAAAATGCAGACATTAACTTTTTCCCGGACTTCACCCAAGTGGTGCAGAAGCGCAGACAAAGTTTCACGGGCGTGAAACGTAGACTGCGAGAGCTGGGGATGAAGTACTCCATGCTGTTCCCGGCGAAATTACGCACTTTTCTTTGACATGCCAGAAGCAGCCGGAGACTGGCTGGACACTTTGCCTCAGCGCCGGGGCACACCCGAGGAACAGTCGGGGGGGCAGCTGGCGGCCCCGATCTTCAGGAGTAAAAGGACCCTTTGGGCCACTTTCGGATGGCGAGTCTGCTCAGGCAGTCAGTCGCAGAATACTGTACTTTTGCTGCTATCCTTTATCTATGAACGGGGGAAACGGGGGGGATAGGCTGTCTCCTTTCTTCTCTAGGGGCTTTTCGTAGAGTAGTTTTTGGGGCAACAGGCACACTGCTAGTTGGGGGGGCTCATTAGTCTAATGCAGGGGTGCAGGGTGGGGGGTGGATGGGTTGACTGTTTTTTGTGTGTTTTCTTTTTCCTTTCTTTCCTTATTTCATGGCAAGGTGACTATTCTGTTGTTGATTATGCTGTAGCGACTCCTCCCTGCGGGGCGGCATGGGCCTCCACATTGACGATTGGGGGTAAGAAGTTACATGTGCTGAGTTGGAATGTTAATGGGCTGGGGGATCGCATTAAGCAAGGGGTTGTGTTGCAAATGTTTAAAAGATGCATGCCTGATGTCATCCTGTTGCAAGAAACACATCTCATTGGGAATACGTGCCACGCACTCAACAGAAAAGGCTTCAAAATAGTGGCACACTCGGGGTTCTCCTCGGGGTCCCGGGGGGCGGGGATCATGGTGCGCATGTCTCTCCCGTTTGAGGTGGAATCTAGCGTGATCGATGAGAGGGGGCGCTACGTTGCCGTCACGGGTAGGTGGGAGGGGCGTACCCTGGTCTTGGTTTCTGTTTACGTCCCCCCTGGTTTGCAAACGAATACTTTCCAAGATCTTGGGGGCGCCATTTTGGGCCTGCCCGAAGGTTTGCTTATAGTTGGTGGGGACTTTAATGCAGTTGGATCTGGGACTTTAGACCGTCATCCATCCAGAGATCTTCGAAATGCGCAGTCCTGGCTTCCTGATTTTCTAGATACCATGGGGCTTATAGATTGCTGGAGACTACTTCACCCCGTTCAGCGACAGTACTCCTTTCATTCGGGAGCACACGGTAGCCTCTCCAGAATTGACTACGTTCTGGCACTGGCTGCCCATGCATCGGCCGTCTCAGAGGCCCGTTTGATGGCCAGAGGCATCTCGGACCATTCCCCGGTCTGGGTGTCTTTTGACTTTGACATGGTAGTGACCTCGAGAGTAGCGCCAGTCAATCCTTGGTACTTCCGTAACCCTAAGACTCGTGACCTCCTGGCTAAAGCCATTGAGCTGTACTTCTCCGAAAATACGGGCTCGGTAGCATCGGCGTGTCCCTATGGGAGGCCTTTAAAACTGTCCTGAGAGGGGAAGCCTTCTCCTTAATAGCCGAGGCGCGCAGACATAAAGATGAGGAAATGGTGCGGCTGGAATCAGAGATTGGGGATCTTGATTCTCAATTGGAGACTGGTCCAACGCCTGCCCTGCTCCATGCTCTCTCACTTAAGTAGTCGGAGTACCGAGCCGCTGCTACTGACGCTGCTAAGGCAATGGGCAGAGAACAGCAAGGTAGGATCTACGACGTCGGGGACAAGGCAGGCAAGCTTATTGCTTGGCTTGACAAGAAGGAAATGGCCTCCCGGGTGGTTCCCGAGGTGCAGGGGGAGGACGGACTGGCTGTCACTGACCCCAGTGCTATAGTCACGGTCTTCGCCGATTATTTTGAGTCCGTGTATACCTCGGCTTCTGATATGACCGAGGCAGACTCCGCATCCCTCCTTGAAGGGATTGACCTTAGATGTTTGTCGGACACCGAACGCGACGACATGGACAGGGGTATAACGGCGGACGAGATTGCGCTTGCGATATGCTCTCTAAGGCCGGGCAAGGCTCCCGGTCCCAATGGCCTCCCGGTGGAGCTTTATAAAATTAAGGCTGACACCATTGCCTTGCCTTTACGGGACATGTTCCTTGAGGCACGAGAGATGGGTGAACTCCCCCCGGACCAATGATTGGCCACCATTGTGGTCATCCACAAGGACGGGAAACTCAGAGACCTCTGCCGGTCATATCGCCCAATCTCCTTGTTGAACGCGGAGCCTAAGATCCCGGCTAAATTATTGGCCAATCGGTTGGTGGGTGCAATTGCCGATTTGGTCCACCCAGACCAATCTGGCTTTATTCCTCATCGCAACACGGCCCTCAACCTTAGGAGACTCCATGCGGTCATGGCAAGGGTCGGTACGCTCCGGGAGCCGTCCATCTTGGCTTCTTTGGACGCAACTATGGCTTTTGACTCCCTGGAATGGAATTACCTGTGGGCGGTGCTGACGAAGTTTGGGTTTGGCCCTGAATTTATCAGATGGGTCAGGCTCCTATACGCTAATCCATTGGCCAATGTCACGGTCAATGGTCGAGTGTCCGCATCTTTTGCCTTGCGAAGAGGTACCAGGCAGGGTTGCCCCCTGTCGCCTCTGCTATTTGCATTGGCGCTTGAGCCCCTTGCCGCTTGGTTACGAACCCACCCTGACATTAGTGGGATGAAGTGGTCGTCTGGCTTCGAGGACCGCGTGTCTTTATACGCGGACAACATTTTGCTCTACCTCACCTCTCCCTGTAAATCCCTGATTGTGGCTTGGTTATTAACTGGTCCAAATCCCACCTCTACGTATTGAGTGGTGAGACTCCGCGTCTTCCCAGGGGCTGCGCCATACAGATCGCGAGGCAGGGGTTTAAATACCTGGGCATTTATATTTCCACTGATGCCCGGACACGGTATGCAAATAACTTGCAACCCCCTCTTGCACGCCTACGGTGCGACGTGGAGGGGTGGCGCAAGCTGCCACTTTCCCTACTCGGACGTGCGGCATTGTTTAAGATGATGTCTCTGCCCCAATTCTTGTATGCGCTCCAGAACACTCAGGACCCAGTTCCCTCTGGGTATTTCAGAGCGGTTGAAGGTTTGCAGCGAACCCTCCTCTGGGAAGGTAGGCCACGCATTGCAATAACCAAATTGACGCTCCCGTGGTACGATGGCGGCATCGCCCTGCCGGATATCCGACGGTACTACTGGGCTTCCCAGTTGGCCGCCCTTAATCTTGGTTTTTATGGACCGGCTGATAGTCCTGGGTACGCCATGGATCGGTGGCTCCTCAACGGTGGTAACTACTACAGAGCGCTATATTCGAGATCTCTGGATGGAGTAATGACAGGTCCCACTAGGACAGCCGTGCATATATGGAGGGCTATCACGAAGGCGCAGGGGTGGCAGGGAAGGCTTACACTGGCCACTCCGCTCTACGACTCAGACCTACTGGACAAACTGTGGCACACTAAGGGGTTTGATCGGTGGGACCTTATTGGCATTTCTAAAGTGGAGGACATGATGGCTAGGGGCGAGATAAAGTCTTTCGCCGCATTACAAACGGAATTTCAGCTGGGAGCGACGGAATTCTTTAGATATGCCCAGCTGCGACACGCCCTTATGGCGGTGTTGCCGGTGGGTGAGAAAGTCCCTGAATCGTCCCCGTTGGAAGACAGGGTCTTGGATGGTTATATGCCAGACAGTGCCATTTCATTGGTCTACAAAAAATTGATTAATGTCCGAACGGATCTTCTGCTGAGTGTGAGGGACCAGTGGGTGCGTGATGGAGTTGAATTGGACGATGAGGATTGGCAGTGTGCGGTGTCTTCTCCCAAGGAAGTGGCAATCCCAGCTAGATTACGCATGGTCCAATTGAAAATTCTTCATAGAGTGTATGTCACCGGCCCCCGGTTGATTCATATGGGACTCTCAGAGGATGGTCTTTGTAGGCGTGGATGTGGAGAACTGGCCACATTCATGCACATAATTTGGGAATGCCATGCCATAGCTTCTTATTGGAGGCGTGTCCATGCGGTGATGGGTGAGGTGACTGGTGTGGATTTGCCGGCGGAGGCCCGGCGTTGTCTGCTGAATGTGTGGGGCCCCACAGACTACAACAACACTCAAACCCAATGGGTTACCCTAGGGAATATGGTGGCGAAACGTGACATCGCTCAGAAGTGGGGAGCCCCGTCGCCCCCCTCTGTGGAATTGTGGAAGACCAATATGGATTGGTGTATGGTTCGCGAGAAAACGGTGTATGTGGCCAGGGGAAAGCCCAGGAAATGGAGTACGGTCTGGGGGGCCTGGAATGAATATAGGGGTGATATCTGTCCTTATTTCCAACGTACTCGTCACTTCATTGTCATCCTGATTTTCTATCCCCCCGTTGTCGTCCAATTTGTACTGTTTAATTATACCCTATGGGCATATGGCCCTGCCTTCTCCTGCGTTGGGTAATGTCGCATTTCTGTACTTCTTCCTTGCCTATTCACACTGGTTTTGGAGTTTCTTTAGATTTGTTATTTTATCGGTTTATCGTTATCACAACATAAAATTAAACCTGATACGATTTTGCAATATGTACTGTGTACACCACATATCCTTCTTCCAAGATTGCTGCCTAGCCTCCGGGATGTCAGGCTAAATAGCTGTGTGCCTTGATTTTTTAAATAAAGGTTTTCCCAAAAAAAAAAAAAAAGACTTAAATAACCTTAAAATTATTAAATAATTAATTTAAGTTATAAAAAAATAAAATTTTATTTGTTAAAACATATATATATATTAACATATTATTATTAAAAATATACAATATTATTAGCAAGAGTGTTAAAATTACTATTCCCACTCCAATGAGTGCAACAGTAGGGAAAGCATTGGATAGCGTAGCGGTAAAAATTACTATTCCCACTCCAAAGAGTGCAACAGTAGGGAAAGCGTTGGATAGCGTAGGAAGTAAAAATTACTATTCCCACTCCAAAGAGTGCAACAGTAGGGAAAGCGTTGGATAGCGTAGGGGTAAAAATTACTATTCACACTCCAGTGAGTGCAACAGTAGGGAAAGCGTTGGATAGCGTAGGGGTAAAAATTACTATTCCCACTCCAGTGGGTCCAACAGTAGGGAAAGCATTGGATAGCGTAGGGGTAAAAATTACTATTCCCACTCCAAAGAGTGCAACAGTAGGGAAAGCGTTGGATAGTGTAGGGGTAAAAATTACTATTCCCACTCCAAAGAGTGCAACAGTAGGGAAAGCATTGGATAGCGTAGGGGTTAAAATTACTATTCCCACTCCAAAGAGTGCAACAGTAGGGAAATCGTTGGATAGCGTAGGGGTAAACATTACTATTCCCACTCCAGTGAGTGCAACAGTAGGAAAAGCGTTGGATAGCGTAGAGGTAAAAATTACTATTCCCACTCCAGTGGGTGCAACAGTAGGGATAGCTTTGGATAGCGTAGGGGTAAAAATTACTATTCCCACTCCAGTGAGTGCAACAGTAGGGAAAGCGTTGGATAGCGTATGGGTAAAAATTACTATTCACACTCCAAAGAGTGCAACAGTAGGGAAAGCGTTGGATAGCGTAGGGTTTAAAATTACTATTCCCACTCAAGAGAGTGCAACATAGGGAAAGTAAATACTTCATATATTATTTAAAAAAATATAAATTAATATCTATAAAAAATTAATTAAATGTAATTACCAATTTAATATAATATAATAATTAATCAATTAAAATTACAAATTAAAATTAATTATTAGTTAGTTACCTATTAATACAAATTAATTACAAATTAACAATTAATTAACAATTAAAACTTAATTAACAATTAATTCAAATGAAATACAATTAAATAAATTTAATTATTTAATTAATTATTAATAAATTACTTCCCACCCAATTCCCCTATGAACCCACAACCGGCTACAGAAAATAAATTAGTAAAATTAACATAATTAGCAATTAATTACCAAATATAAATTAATTAACAATTAATTAAAAATGAATACCAATAAATAAATTTACATATTTAATTAATTATAATTAAATTACTTCCCACCCTATTCCCCTACAAACCCACAACCTGCTACAGAATTAAATTACACAAAAATTTTAAAAAACAAAACAAAAAACAAAATGTATTAATTAAAATAAATTATAACATAAATACACACTTTTCACACATATAATAACATAAAAAACACTATAAAAAATTCGATATTATTAAAACTTCAATAATTTTAATAATCAATCAATCAATCAATCAGGAGTTTGTTAAAGCGCAACTACTCACCCGTAAGGGTCTCAAGGCGCTAGGGGAGTGGGGTGGAGGGGGTGCAGGTTCCATTCCATCAAGGAGGGGGTCTGTCGAAGAGCCAGGTTTTGAGGTTTCTTGCGAAGATGGGGAGCGATGTTGTCTGAGGTGGAGCGGAAGGGCGCTCCATGCTTTGGCCGCGAGGAAGGAAAATAATCTATATTATATACTTCGATATTTTAACTTTCTATATTTTTAACATTCGATATTACATTACTTACCTCAAAAACAATGTTCTTGATGTCTATATTCTGTCCATTCTACATTTTAAACTCGATATTAGGTCCATTCGATATTTTTTACTCGATATTTTGACCGAAATAATACTGCAATAGCATGATCTGTTGCTATGACATATATAAAAATACATACATAAATAACATAGGCTAAAATACTCAAATGGTGCTTCTAAAATACGCCTACCTCTGTGTACCTAACCTAGGTCTAGCACGAGGGAAGAAGTAGGTGCTGTTTTAGTTTTAGTTTTGTTTAGTTCTGCAAAGAATTGCCAAAGGTTTCTCTAGGTACTAATCAGCTCTATACCTTAGAATGAGAGAGGTTGGTATCTCTCTTTCTGGACTTGATTTCCCAACACTCCGCAAGGGGAGTCAGAAACACCGGAGCTGGATTCTCGGCAGGAGGATGACAGCGTCTGGTCAGTGTGTCAGCTGGGGAGTTGGCTTCCTTCGGTACTTGCTGTGGTGAGCTGTGCTGTGCAAGTAGGTCATTGAACTGCACCGAATCACACTGTGCTTTACCATAGCAAGTGAAGGTATATTAAAACTCTAAGGTGTTTAGGAATTCCTAAATGGACAACATTTCTATGCCTATATAAGGGAAATGTGAAATGTACCTATATAAGGGCATGAAGCGGGAAAATCATACGGAATCTAAATCAATACACAACACCCACTCCACTTTCGTATGTACGACATTACTAAATTCGAAACATGATAACATATCTAAAATGTATCTATACATGAAGAGCTAAAAGCATGTTTCAAACACATTGTAAATAACGTATCAAAACTAGTTGTAATCATAAAATTACATTGGTGCTATACACATTAAAGCAAGTATTCAAGTTTAAATTCCATTCAGCTTTATTCGGTGCATAAAGAAAAATCACCATAAAAGCACAATATTCAAACAGAAACAATTCAATTAATAGAAATCACAGTTCGTAAAATATAAAAATTGAAAAAAGTACAAGTAGAGAGCAAATATCTGTAAAAGGCAATATATAAAACAGTATTAAAAGCTAAAACAATTTTTTTTCATAGTTTAAGCAGGTTTTCATTCTAAGTGCATGTTGACATCTTGAATGCTGACTAAATGAATCACAAAAATAAACATTTATGAAATGGCTCGTAAATACAGAAGAAAAAGTGCTGAAACTATTTCATGTCAGATTACATAAAACTTTTTGTATGTAGACAAGGTCAAACATTGTCTCTGGAAGTATTACAAAATTCTTGTTCTCTATGAATAGTTCTACTATAAGCATATTACTTGTGCCAATATTGAAAAATACAAATTTGGAGACAAAAACTAATCATAGGAAAAAGTTCCAAAGTTAGTTTCTTGTTTTGAAAAATGAAGGTCAAATTCAAAGTCTCTCAGTACACTGTGTGCAAAAATCAAAAGTCCGTGTTAGGGCTTGGAGAAAACATGAAATCATCTATGTCTGTAGACAAAAAGTTGTCTACCATTGTAGGTGAAAGTTGGATTACCTCGTTTTGAAGAATAACTGCACATAAATGTGAACTATCACCTTCAGCATTGGTCGCATCAGCAATGTTCGTATTGGATGGTACCTGCGTATCTGATGTTTCCTCTCATACCTCAGCAGTTGCAATTTGCTTTTGGAAGATCTCAATGAATGCCATAATCAAAATTGGTAGCCACTGGGGACAACACAGAGCATGGGCCATTACGGGGTCCAGCAGAGTATCAACATCCATTGGCATGACTGATGGGAGTGTTAGACAGGTGTTCAGCACGAATTCTTCTCTGCATAGCAGGTGGTGTAGAACAGGTAAGATGCAATCTTGCCAAGTTGGTCTGAATGACAGAAAACATATGGTATTTAATTCTCGTAGACGAGGTAACCCCAAAATTTGGACGATGCCCTCATGACACTTCATTGCCTGTAACGTTGTCTCCATGGAGAACTGGGTGTCACTGGTGATTTGGTTTGCCATTTTGTAGCAGAAGGAGCAAAAATAGTATCCCTGCAAAGTGTCCCAAAAGGAGGGGCAGTCCGCCAAACACAGAGTGCACGAAGTTTGGAATGGTTCCTAGGACTGCTTGAAAAGGTGCTAACAGTCCAGAACACACGGTCTTTACAATACCGCTCATATCAGACAGGTTTAAGATATGACTTAACATTTCTGAGAAATGAATAGGGCAGTTTGTATTCAAAAGGGCATGTATCTCGACAGAAGTCCTTGCAACTTGTAGATCTAGGTCTCTTTGGCCGAGGTCAGTGGCACAGTTTTTTGCAAAACAATGGCCTACATTCTGCTTAGAGTATCAATTCGTATAGAAGAGATGTTCAGTGAAGGCCAAAGTGGTGACTCTCTGACTGTCTTGGTTTGTTGAAACAATACTTGCATAAAGCAAGTGACCCTGGCTGACACAGTTACTAGATATGGAAAAACTGGCAACATGCCACAGCAGCAGTGATCGTTCAACATGAGGTACCTTCCATTTGAAAGTTGTCCAAAAATTGGATCAATAACTGCAGCTGGTGAACCTGCAGGTGACAGGATAAGTTGTTAGAGGAACCATTGCAGGTCCCTTGTAAATAATACCCTGGCAAAGGAGAAAACCGCTTAGTGCGTTTCCACAGTTTGAACTGCTAAGAAACAATTCACGGCCCCCACTCCAACATCTATGTGTGTATGATAAATCCCAGGATGTCTTGATGTATTCTTTACCCAACCTTTCATATGTGCCTCCTGGTATGCGTTTTAGGCAATACTGAACATGAAAAATTGTTTTTTAATGCTCAGTACCGTATAGTCTGTTCCCCTCTGTGCCAGTTTGATCTGCTTATCATTGAGATTGAATTCTGAAAACAGTGACATAGTATTGATTAAATGCCAGGGCACATAGACTGAACAAAGGTTTTGTAACATCCAGCCTAATAGCACGATATAACGTAGCTGAGACTGACCATGTTGCAACATGACTAAGTCTTGTTTCATGATGTCTATGGCAGAAGACACTATGCTGTCCAATGAATATATCCTGGACGACAGAGTCGTTAACCCATTGTCAACCACAGAGAGAAATTTCTCTAAATTACTATGATCAATTTCTCGTATTTGTTCTGCAGTCTCTGCTTGCGTAATCTTCCATATTTCGTTATATGCAGCATATATACCAGCATATACGAAACATTTTTGACGTGATGTTCTTGGTACTAACGAAAATTCACTAAGGTCTGCACCATCTTTAAGTAAAGATAAGTGTTGCTTTACAACCTTCAGAGTAGCCAATCAAGGCAGAGCTTTCATACACTAAATGTTGTCACTATTCCAAGATGCTGTCTTTGAACATATCTTGGATCTGGCCTATTGAATGTGAAACCCTCTGTTTTGTTCAGGAATATTTCTTGACAGTTGTTTGTGTCTGTGGACCAGATTAACCATTTGTTCCAATCTGTATCTACTCTGTTGTGATGCAAAATAGTATGTACATCGACCTCCCCCTCTGAAGTGTTATTTCTTTCAGGTGTAGGTATGGACGGAATGTTTATGTCTTTGATCTTGGCTAACCCAAGGCAAGACGTCTGTTGGACAGTGTCATTCAAAAACATGATTTGCTCAGGGATGATACAGGCTCTAAACAAAGCTTCTGCCCCCTGCACTTGCCAATCTTTCGAACCTCAGACAGTTTTTGTCTCAACGTTGTCTTTCCAAAAAGTCAAAACCTTGTATAGACAGTTGGGCATAAAGGCTGTAGAATAAATCTTTTTTGTATTTGTTAACATACTTTTCATTCTTGTTCTGTTCACATTTCTAAAGTAAAATGTTTCTGCATGGGATATATTGAACCCTGAAAAGTATGGAAATTTCATAGCAAAAGTTTTTGAGCTACCCTTTGGTGGCGTAGGACAATGTTCCCATTGGTTATACATTAATACATTTCTCGGCATTGAAGATTTGTGCAAGAAATGATGACCATAATGGTTATAACAATACATTTGTTCATAGTCTGATGAACCTTCTAAATATTCATGATTTGTGAATACTGCTGACATCTCTAGATCAGACATCATAATATTAACAGTCTTGAAGTCCCAATCATCAGAAAAGGTACTAGATGAAACATAGTCACTTACTGAAATCTTGAATAAGTGTGGAATCTTAAACAGCTCCGACGGGCCAAAAATGTCAAGGTCTGTTTTGTCCCAAGCTATACCATCAGGTATAGGAACGGCTGTGATTTTTACTGCTGAAAAGTACCTTTGTTCCCAATGAGATGATTTGTGCGCTTGAAGAGTAAGTTGAGTTTCTTACTTGCTGTGTCCATTTTTATATATCTTCCATTTATCAGCATACACAGAGTTATTACAAGAGCTAACCATAGTAGAAGAAAAAATATTCCCAACCCAATCCAAAGTTCATTTCAGGGTGAATCCAGATAAGTCTTTTCCAATTGATGGAAAAAGTCAGTTGCTTGTTCTTTGAAGGTTCTTTTCACTGGGGTCATTTCAGGTTCGCTGGGATCCTCAGAAAACATATCAAAGTTAATGAAATAGCCAGAGACAGTTCTGTCAATGGTTGGATTTGCATCCGGATTTGTTGAAATCACTGGAACTACTTGATCACTTGTTACATCATTGTAGACAGGTGCTACTTCATTGTAGAGTGGTGTTTCATGACTCACTGTTATTTGGGTCTCAAGAGGTACAAGTTCCATAGCTTGTTGCTTAGTCCTTCTTTACTCACTGCAGATTCCTCAATGGTGAAGAGTCTCTCAGTTTAAACCTCTTGGATTGTAGCTAGAGGAGTGCGTCTGCTACATTGTCGGAGTTCACTTGGCCTACTGCTTAGTATTGGCCACATAGTGTGGTTTGAACAGGTCGATAGACACATCTGTTCTCCTTTTTACCAGCAAGGGGCGGCAGTATCCCTGTTCTTGTTCCTTGGATTGCTAGAACAGGTACTGGTTCTCTGTAAAAAGGCCCAAATTCCTTCTTGTCCGCGATCTGTTCTCTGACTATATCACCAAACTTTGTGATCCAGTCAGGCATTGCTGGGATGGTTAGTTCTTTCCTACTGGTGGTTGGATTCAGGAACATGTTGCTTTGTTTCGGTCTTAGTTCATTTAAGTCCTGTAAAGCAGCTAAACGATATTTGATATCAAATTTCTTTTTTTCCACCACTGATGTGTGAAAATCAAGGTCCGAGAGACCAACATTTTTGTCCCAAAAAGGACCTCATATGGAGTAATACCCCTAGAGAACTTCTTGGCAAGTTGTTAAGACTATGTTGGAAACTTATTAAATGTTTGACCCACCCGTTACTCGAACCTAATACTCTAGCTGTTATAGACTGCTTTATGTCCCTGTTTTTTCTCTCCACAACCGAATTTCCCTCAGGATGAAATGGACTAGAATACCGCAATGCAACGCCCAAACTGGTCATGGCATCTTTGTAAGCCCGAGAGCTAAACACAGGACTCTGGTCAGAATGTAGCTTGCCATTTGCATATGTGCCAATAAAGACTCGCAAATCTTTTATAACAGTTTGAGCGGCAGCCGAGCACTGAGGACACATCCAAAGAAACTGAAACACGAACCCACTGCGACCATGATATATTTATAGTTACCATCCCTTTGTAAGGGACCCCAGTGTTCCAGGTAAACGCAAGCTGATGGTTTATCCAAAATTAACATCGGCGTCTGCGCAGGCCGTTTCACAGTTGACACTTTCATCTTCTGGCATATTTCACAATCCAAAACATAGTTCCGGGTCTGTTTCCTAATACATGGCCACCAGTATCTCTGTTTTAATAATGTTACTGTGGCTGAAACACCTGCATGAGCAGAGGTAAGCCCTTCATGTGCTGCTAGGATCAGTCCTAATCTATGTTGCATGTTTATAATTACCCTATCCCCCACTCCAGGGATTTGAGCAAACAGACTTTAACGATCGCGCATGCAGCACTATAAGTTTGTTACCCCCCATAGCGGGTTGTGCTGATCCGTCAGTATAAATTATACATTCATACAGTTCTAGAAGCAGAATTTCAGTAGGCAGAGGATATTCTTGTTCGTATAGTAGAAATGCTTGTGTTTTCCAATGAGGATCAATAATATATTCAACATCAGTTGCAGAAGAGAATTAACCCATTGTATCCATCTCGGATGTAAAGCTTTGGCATTTGGAATGCTCGCTTTCGTCACTGCTTCTCAGGCAGTTACAGGAGTATGCAATTGGTACTTTTTCACCTTCATTAAAAGTTAAGTAGGTGAATTCACATTGACCTGGAACAATTCAGATAACTAAGTTGCGTACGTATACGGTGTTTGTAAATGTTTTGTTGCTAACATGTCTGTTTGAAGTGAACACAACATTTTTGTTGCTAACTTGTCTGTTTGAAGTGAACACAAAATTTCTGTGTGTTCTTTAGTCCAATTTATTGTTTTAAAATCAGGTTTGATTAATTCGTAGAGAGGTTTAACCCTTTCTGCGTATTTTAGAATGTACGTTCTTCCGAAATTCAAGAAATCTAGAATCGACTGTAAGTTTTTCCGCGTCTTTGGAGGTTGGAGCAGGGCACACTTTTCGAAAAAGTTGGCTGCCAGGCTTTTGCCTACACTTGATAACTCATATGCTAGAAAATGGACATTGAGATGGGCAATTCTTGATTTCTTAACATTGAATTTATACCCCTCAGAAGCGAAGCCCAGTATAATCGTATTTACCCTGTTCAAGTGCCTATCCAAGTCATCGTCTGTCAGATAGATATCGTCGAAGTATGACAATGCCTCGTCATCATACGTTTGTAGTAACTCTGTTACCCTTGCTGAGAATAACCCAGGACTATTCTTGAATCCCTGAGGGAGACGACAGAAGTGATGATGTGTCCCTATTATTGAGAAAGCGGTCAAATACCTACTTTCTGGTGCAATATTTTGACAAAAGAAACCATTTGAAATGTCTAATGTGGTTTCATATTTTTTACGCACAATGTTATTCATTAATGCTGTGCTTTTGCACTGCAAATGTTTTGCAACAAGAGTTTAGATGTCTGTAATTCAATACTAGGTATTGTCTGGTTGGGATATAGGAAACAAAGGATTGTTCATTGATGAGGTGCATGTTTCAATCACCCCTTAATATTCAAGTTGATCTAAAATCTCCCTGACCTGTTTTTTAGCTTCTTACTTAACAGGGTACTGCCTTTGTGCAGTTAGTTGATTTTTTAATTGGATTTTATGGTGAGGAGAATCCTCATCCCATCCTACATGATTTTTGTATAATGCTGGGGCTTGGGCAACTGCCCATTTCCTGGCATAAGTATATTTTAAATGTATCAAAATATGGTTAGAGAAGGGTGGCATAATGATGTATTTGCCATATGGGCACTCCCCAATAAAAATTCTGGTGGCCAGTCTCGTTCAGCTAGAGGTATATCATAACCTTTAGAAAGTCGCTCCCATAAGAGTGCTTTCACTTTTCTTGGTATGTCTCCCTCCATCCGGAGTGTTATTTCATATAACCTATGTGGAGAACTAACCCTGGTGTCTGCAGTTTTAACTTCAATGTCCTCATTCAAGTCCACTGTCTCCAGAGGTCCCTTCAGGTTCTGGCGAGCAATCGTTACTTTTGCTGCGCTGTCCAACATTGTCTGAACCCATTCTTTGTTCTTGAGCTGTGTCCTCAAGATCCTCGGCATGTCTGATTTTTAGACCTGCTACCTTCTTTTTGGTGAATTGAGCTTTTTTGTTTTTCTGAACGTGTTGATCGTCTTGGGACTTTACGTGTTTTTCCTTGTTCTTTGACCGTCCTCTTCTTTCGGATTTCTGTGATGAAATCTGAAAGGTACATCAGTATCTTGATATCTGTCAGGTTTTCTGAAATTATCCCTATTCCTCAGGTTATACCTCCTTTCAGATGGTTCCTTTTGAGGAGACCTGCCTCAGGAATGAGAACGCTTCTCTTTGGAAGGTTGTTTGCTACTTTCCCACTTCTTTTTAGAAGAGGTAGGAGTGTTTTTAGTAAAGACCTTTTCAGGACTTTCAGACAGTTGTGGTTTTACTGGTTTTCCACTCAAACTGTCTCTGCCTAATTCTTCATAAGATTTTTCAATTATTCTGGCTAGTTCTTGTGGTTGTTCTGTTACATCAAATTCCCTCAGCTTCTGGTGGATCACCACTGATGCTGCGTCTCCTTTCATATTTGATAATATTATTAATGAGACCTGTTTGAAATCTTTCAGTAGTTTCATGCCTACATTTAAATCAGGATCTGCCCCGTATTGGTTTTGAATCTGTTTCAGGACGTCAGGTATTACCGCCATAGATGGAACACCTTGTGTTTTAGGGTAGATTGCAGTGAAGAATGTACCCCAAGATGTGCAGTCCTCCAGATGTGGTGTGATCCCCATTGGTAAACAGATTGTTCGAATTCTGTGTTTCTCATGAGGGCTAGTATTAGGAAATACTGCTTCCATTTGAATAATTTTTTGACCTATCCAGTATTGGTATTTGTTCACTTTTTGTGGAAAATTTCTCCATGACTGCGTGTTAAGTAAGTGGTGTAAATTTTAGTGTATTCCCCTGGTGAGAGGTTTGTTGTTGAATAACTATTGTAGGTTGGACTGTAAGAGTCCGCATGACATATTGGACCAATTGTCTGTAGATTTTGATTAACTCTTTGAGTTGAGCAAGTAATTCCAAGTTTGTCATGTCTTCGATTTCAGGATGAGGTGTGTAACCTGCTAAAATTGGTCATGTTGCTCCTGGTCTACCTAGTGGACCGAGCCTGGTAATGTGATTTAAATGTTTTAGGGCGCCTTTAAACCATAGCTCGAGCTCCTGGTATGTGAGTGGAATTTCAATATCCTCGAAAGGAATATATTTATCCGTGGATCATCTTCTTTGTAGAAGTGAAACATACGTGTTACTGGACTTGCTTCTGGGAAGACTATTCATGAATAGATTACCTCTGTCTGGTGATATTCATGTGCCTCTATCACAAAAACTGCTCTACCACCTCTTGATAATAGGCCTTGTTTTATAAGTTTTATAGTGATGGCTTTCCTTAAATTTTGAGGATTTATTACAGCAGTCGCATCAGTTTCAGTAAAACCTGTTAAGTTAAAAGCTGGTCTGGCGTCCTCGCCTGTAGCTCCACCGGTTATGGTGTTATTATTGAAAACTGCAGAGCAAGTTTCAAAAGAACAAAGATAAGGTGCACAATATTTTTTAACACTGTATCCATTCAACGTTGAACAAACCAAAACGCTAATAAATAGGATTTCTCATCCTACTCATTTATGGTGGATATTATCCCTTTACCCACTCCACACATCTATTGGAGTATTATGAGTGTAGGGGTCTCTGAGAAAAGCACGACTTAGTTACTTTAGTATCTAGCATTAAATTAGTGCCTTACCAAAACGTTGGGCGCCATGTAGTGTAGTTCCTATATCCCTAGTAGGCTCTGCACATTGGAATAATATACACTATAGATTTGACATAGGACTGAGTTCAGTATGTCTCTATTGAGTATATTTAACTTAATTGTGTGTGCCAACTAACTCAGAGGTCACTAGAAACTTTCTCGAATGAACAAGAAGGGATTAGTCTCTAACAACCGCATAAACATGACAACTTTGTTTCACTTAGAGTTGAAACAATATCTTCAGTCATGGAAACAATAGATAACTGTTTCACTCAGTCAATCATGCATGCTTCATTTCTACAGAGTTGCAGAGAAATAGAGAGACTGGCGTGTCAATAAAAGCGGTTTATTGAAAAAAAAATTTCTCATGCGAGAGGTATGAACTGCTACAATCGTTAGACAGAATGCGAAGTATAATGCGTACAGCACAAACAGTAACATGAAATAATGCTGTAATTGCATGATCTGTTACTATAAAATGAATAGCGTGACCCTTAATTGAGTGACGTCCCCTAGTCACAGCGGTATCCCAATGATTGGGTTGTAAAGTTCCTCTTTAAAATATAAGTTCAAAACTTTCAAGTTTCAAAATTCTTTATTTTCATCATTGTGTTATTCTTAAGTCTTCAAGACTGGTTCAAAAAACAATCCAAGTAATCCAGCCTTATAGTTAATGCTTCCTTGTCCAATGCATTTCGGCTAAGCAATAGCCTTCATCAGGGACTGGATTCTACAAATTAAATGATCACATGTAAGGATATGTCAGAGACCGTGTATCAAACTCATTCCTAATGAAATGATAACACTTTAATATATAAGAGTCCAAAGTAAATCTATATTGAGTAGCGTTGCCATTAACAAATAATAACACCCCGTGGGTAGGAGTGATGTGATTGATGAACGGCTGAAATAAACTTGTGGCTAAATCCGAATGTGATCAAACTATAAATAGTCGGGAAAAAATGGTGAAGGTGCCAATTGTATAGAACCCACGTTGTGATGCAAAATCAGGTGATTGATAAAAAAGACAGTCTATGAGACGTGAAGCGCATACACCCGCTCACCAATCAAACATTAGTCTCAGGTACTTACTCGGAAAAACAAAAGTTTCATGCATTCCAAATCGCCATTCGAGGAAAATGTTGTTCACCCGATCAGTGCATGAGAAAATGTTAAATCGCCTTCATGTTAGTAGATAGTAAAAACGGACTACGTCCGCAATCATTTCCATGGCAACCATGATGGAAAGGGGTAAAACATAATAGAATAGGGAGAAAATATCGTTCTATGTAACAGAAAACTCATACTAGTGTTGACATTACGTTAGTTCCCAAAATAGTCGGACCGAGTTCAGGTAAAACTGTAACCGATTGTTAATGTAGAATCGCCATCACATTAATAAACAGTGAAAACGGACTGCGTTCACAACAACTTCTGTGGCAACCATGATGGAAAGGGGTAAAACGTGTTGAAATAGGGAGAAAGGGTTAGTAAGCAGTATAAACGGACCGTGTTCAAGAAAAAACGATAACCACCATCATAAGGGGGGTGAACCATCAAGGGAAAATAATTAAACGATGTGTGTGAAATCTCAAAACCTTCTTATTCAGCTGCCTAACATTAAAAAATAAATTATGCACAATGCACTATGATTAAATGCAGGCAATTAAAAAGAAAAGAAAACATGCACAATACACTGCAATTAAGTACTTCATGGTAATCATCAAAGATAACAGCTAAATTCGGTCCGGTCGTTCATTCCGGTTGGTTTTAAAGTTTCCAATTTGAAAATCCCAAAATTCTCTCATTGTAACAAGTTCTTATTATTGTCAACTCCCTCACGTTTTTTCACAATTTCAAGAATGGTAAACCTCAGTTGACTGATGTTGTGGGAAGCCTCGCAAAAATGAGTTGCAACAGTGGATTTTGTCTGTTTATTGCGAATGTTCGACTTATGCTCATTCAGTCTGATTTTAATTTTTCTCTCAGTCTTTCCCACGTATCCTTGTCCGCAGGGACATTTCAATAGATATATAACATTCATAGAGTCACAGGTTGCTGATACACGTAGTTTAATCTTATATCCTTTACTTGGGTGGGTGATGATATTCCCTCTAATGATACTGTTGCAGTGACTGCAGTTATGACATGGTTATGTACCATGAAAGGTTTCGTTGATTTTTTCCGCCTTTGGTTTGATCATGTTTCCCAAGTTTATCGCCCTTTGATAAGCGAATAGAGGTATCTCTTTGAAGATGTTATTAAATTCAGTCTCTTGGGATAGTATTGTCCAATGTTTTTTGATGATGCTCTTAAATGTTTTGCTTTTGGTTGAATATTTCAACACAACAACCATTCTTGTGTTCACCTTTTTTGTGGCTTGAATCAGTAAATCTTTCCTATTTCTTTGAGCACATCTCAGTTTAGCATCATCTAATGTGTTTTGAGGATATCCTCTGTTTCTGAATCTTGATTCCATCTCTTTGATTCTGGTTTCTGATATCTCTGGAGATGATACGATCCTCTTTACTCTTAACATTTGTGAATATGGCAAATGTGTTTTCAGGGAGTTGTTATGAAAACTGTTGTGATGTAGTAGGTTGTTACGATCTGTCGATTTATGATAGATATCCGTTTCAAAGTGAGACCCTTCTCTATGTACCTCTACATCCAGAAATGTGATCTTGGTGGCATTGATCTCCGAAGTGAATTGGATACATTCATCACGTGTGTTGAGTTCATTAATAGCTACCTTGAGTTCAAGTTCTGAGCCAGTCCATATAATGAACATATTGTCTATGTATCTCAGTATCAGTTTGGAGTTAGACTTCCATGGTTCCTGATTTAGGATGTGTTCAGTTTCAAAATGTTCCATATACAAATTCGCATAGGAAGGGGCTGCCGAATTTCCCATGGCAGTCCCGGTAAGTTGTAAATAGAACTGGTTTTTCCATTTGAAATAGCTATGGAAGAGGGTGAAGTGTAGTAGTTCCATAAGGAAAACTTTAAAATCCAAATCCATTTCTGTATTGAGCAATGTATGTTCAATCGCTTCAATTCCATCTTGGTGAGGTATGGATGTATATAAAGATTTAACATCCATACTGCATAGTATGATCTGTTCTTCCTTTTCTATTTTAACCATTCCTAGTTTCTCTAAAAAATGGGTCGTGTCCTTTACAAATGTTTTCATCCTCATCATGCTAGGCTGTAGATGTCTGTCCAACAATTGACCTATAGGTTGATGTATGCTCCCAACTGTTGACACTATGGGTCGAAAAGGAGGATGTGTCAAGTCCTTGTGTATCTTTGGTAACATATGTATTACCGGGCTTCTAGGGTAATTTGTAATCAAAAATTTCTTAGTTTTTTCATTGATTACTCCGTCATGATATGCTTTATTGATGATGTCTTTTAAATTCTTTGAAAATTGGTCAGTGGGATTATGATCTAAAAGCAAATAAACCTGTTTATCCCCTAAGTGTTTTTCCACTTCTTGTTCGTAATGTGAAACATTCATGATGACTATAGCCCCTCCTTTGTCAGCTTTCTGACAAATGATGTGTGGGTTGCTGGCGATTTTCCGGAGTGCATCAATCTGTTTTTGTGTGAGATTGTGTCGCCTGGATTTTCTCTTGAAGCTTAACTTAGATAACTTTGATTTAACAAGGTTTTCAAACGTATCCAATGTTTTATGTGATACAGGTGCCTCATACGTGCTGTGTGGTGACAATCCCAATAATTGATCCTCTTTGGTATCACTTCTCTCTGTTACAATGTTATCGAAAAAATGTCTAAGACGTAATTTCCTCATCAGTTTGTAGAAGCTAACCTCTAGTTCAAGTCTGTCTGTTTCGGTAGTGGGGACAAAAGACATTCCCTTCTGTAATGTCTCAATGGAGATGTGATCCAGTTTAATGTCAGAGATGTTGATGACCTGGTTATTTAGATCGTGTTTTTTTTTAGTTTGTCCTTCTTCTTTTCCGCCGTTACACTCCTGGTGTTTGGTGGATCTTTTTCTTTTCCCTTTGCTCCTCCTGGGTCTTCTTTTTCTTGTTGGCCCTCCTCTAAAAAAGGCTCCTCTCTATTTCTTTGTGTCAAGTTTTGACCAGATCCCGAACTCTCCGGGAGTTGTTCGCCTCCTGTTTGTTGTTGTTGTTGTTGTCGGGGTCTACCAGTAGTTTTAGGTCTTGAAGATTGGTCACTGCCCGTTGATGATGTATCAGTGCTCTGTGTATATGGTTTGTTCTGTCTACGGTGGGCGTATACCTCTGCCCAGGTATACACCTCCCGAGTTTGTAATCCACAGTGTCTCGTCGTAGTTTCCTGATTTTTCTATCATTAACCTCCTGGGTACGTTTGGTCAATTGGACATTTATGTCCTCCAAAATCTTCGCCCAATCCTCTGGTGGTGTACTTTTGGTTAGTTCTTCAGTTACTGTTTCTATTTCTTTTTGTAACTCTTCCAGGATAGCTGACAGTTCCTCAATGATAAGAAGGATGAGGTCCAAAGAACATTTATTAAGGATAGCGAACCACTTTTCTTTGAACTTCAATGAATTTTTATATAATGAGGGCTTAAGGGCAATCCTTAAGCCCCGGGGGATTCGAAGTGCTCAATGGTATTTTGCCAATGTACTTGCATGCAGTCTTTGATTAATTGCCCTTTTCGAAAGGTAAAGTAATTGTCTGATATTTTGTTCCTTATTCATTTGATTTACCAGTACTCAGAAGGAGGGTACACCCTAGAGCACGCGTCAACAGTCAAATAGAGGTGATTTAAGAGTGCAAGCGTGATAAAATAACTCCTCTCATGATCTGTTACTATGACATATATAAAAATACATTCATAAATAACACAGGCTAAAATACTCAACTGGGGCTTCTAAAATACGCCTAACCCGGTGTACCTAACCTAGGTTTCCTACAAGGGAAGAAGTAGGTGCTGTTTTAGCTATAGTTTAGTTTAGTTTATTTCTGCCAAGAATTGCCAAAGGTTTCTCTAGGTTCTAATCAGCTCCATAAGTTTGAAAATTATAAATGTAAATTGATACTTGTGTAGCTCACTACTCACCCGCAAGGGTCTCAAGGCGCTTGTACGAATACCGCTGTGGAACCCATCCTGGCTTTCCCTGTGAGGCGTCCACTCCTGGGCACCCCCAAGGTGGAGGCCAGGCATCCTTAGCGTTGTGGGGGCCGTTGTGGAGATTAAGCAAGCTATTGCCCAGAGTTGCAGAGTGGGACTCCATGATTGGAATAGGCACAGAGGCGAGAATTATCAGGTCCGTGGAATTTTGAGCCCAAGACCCACCGAGGCAGGGAATTGAACCCTGGTCCCGGGCTAAACATCTGCATCAGGGTCTGCCGCTCTAATCATTGACCCACACTTCTCCACACTACAACTTTGAATGAGAGAGGTTGGTATCTCTTTCCCGGGACTCGATTTCCTAACACCCAGAAACTCAGAAACACTGGAGCTGGATTCTCTGCAGGAGGATGACAGCGTCTGGTCTGTGTGTCAGCTGGGGAGTTGTTTTCCTTCAGTACTTGCTGTGGCGAGCTGCGTCGTGCAAGTAGATAGTCGAACTGCAACGAATCACACTGTGCTTTGCCATAGCAAGTGAAGTTATATTTATACCTTGAAAGTCTTTAGGAAGGCCTGTATTGACGTAAACGTCGGCCATATGAACGTCATGAATGAACCCCTAATGAATAGATGTTCATGCATAATAATGAGTTCTTGGAGAAATCAATATCCGAGCAAGGGAATGTCCCTAACGGCTTAGGAGTCTGGTTTTTCAAGAAATCGTTGTGACGTAGATGAACGGATGTAAGTAGCCATGCCTGTATTTGGTTAGCATGGACAATGCCTAAATAAGGACTGGTTTTCTATGCCTATATAAGGGCAATGTGAATTGTACCAATATAAGGGCATCAAGCGGGAAAATCATACGGAATCTAAATCAATACACAACACGACCATACACTAAATCAACAAACAATTGAAAATCTATGGAAAAGAACCAAGTGCACCCAACGTCAGCATTAAATCAATAAGCAGGGAAGAACCTTCACACACACAGACAAAACCTTTTTTCTGATTTGGGCAATCTAATTCAGTTTTTTTATGTAGACAGCTAGAGAATTTCACTTCTTTACTTAATCTCTTGGAATTGAGAAATCATTTTTAGCAGCACCACTAAATTACCTTGTTTAGGGACGTCTGCCAGGCCCAACTTTCAAAAAGGTTTTCTAAATACAGGTGTTACTGTGGACTGATTTCACAAAGCTAGACCTAACATACTGGATGAATTAATAACTATGGGCCTGATTATGAGTTTGGGGTGTAGGCTGCCATACCACCACCCCACTCCCTCACTGCCAAACCTCACCACCGAACCTTGTAAACTGGCAGGCGGCCTGCTGGGAGGTTTGGCGGTGTGGTAGTGGGGCGGTGGCATGGCGGCCCGTTCCCACACCACCAAACTCATATTCAGACCCTTAATAAATTGACAAAATACTTATGAAAGGCAAGTAGCTAAACTCTAAGTGAAGGACACATAGTCACACAAAATATACTTTCAACTTAAATGCCAATGGTTCCTAATTAAAATTGCATTTGTGAAAACGCCAGTATTAACATATTAACCAAAGTTACATGAGTAAGAATTTAGCTTAGTCAATTACTAAGGGAGATCTGTCACTGAGGGTGATAGCTAAGGTCCTTGTGGTGGCTAAACACAACATATGTACAGGATCAGAATTAAGAGCGACCATGATAATATGCTCCTACAGGGCTCCAACAAGCCGAGTTCACCAAGGGAAAGGGTACAGCCATTTGTGCAGGCCACCTATTTTATCCTTGCTCTTCTTGATTAACCTCATCCTAAACAACATATTAAATCATACTTTCTCTTCAATTTTTACTGCTATTAACTTGTCTGTTCTTGACCATGCCCTCCTCATTCCACATTGGGCAACAGGAAACAAAGATAAAACATGCATGCATCTAGACTCCTCATGGACCAAACGTTCCCAAATACTGCCATTCAGTCTTGGGTCAACTGCTGTTTTATTTAATCACTTTTTCTATTGGTTCACTTTTGTTGCACCTTGTGATAACAATTTGAGTGATATATTGATTTTGATATAAGAAAAAACTGTCTATTTATCTCACATCCTATATATGTACATCTGTATGAAACCTACTGGTTCATTTTAGCTCTATTCTTTCGGATTACACAGTGAATTATTGATTTATCCAGTGTAATTAGGCGTTGCTTTGTCCAGTGAGTCCAGACTTGACCTCTGTGTTTATATAGCTATGCTTCACCAGTGATTCCCAGGTGGCATGTTGAGCCGCCCTTGTCAATACGTTTTGCAAGTTTCAAAAGGGGCACGTTTTATGGCTTTGAAAGTTTAGGAGTGATTGCCAGACTTTGTGGCCTCTAAAGTTGATATTGAATTGACTTCCTCGCACCTACTTCCTGTTAGAAGAAGGTCCTGATAGCCCCACTGAATCTATTGCCCTACCGAGCATTCTGAAAGAATGTTAGTGGAAGGTGATAGAATATCTTTGAAATGGACCTGGCTGACCTTAGTGATTGATGAAGAGGTGCATTGGGAGAGTTGATTAACTGAATTGATTTCGCAGGTCATCAATCATCTTAAACAACAACGGACTGATGGAAATATAGGCATAAGAAGTAGCTGAGAGTGAATTGAAAGTGTGAGTGGGGTGTGTGGGATTTCTGTATGGATTATTTTAGGGACATTCTACTTTTATAAACTCATCCTTGCCCCACTGATACATCTATTGTAGGCTGGATTCACTCCTGCTTTCTCCATTACAATATTTTGCTATGTGCCAAAAGAAAATGGAAGTGTATGTTCCTCTCTCTCTCTTGCATTTCTGCTGCATGCTGCGAGAACCATAGAAGCCAGTTTGCTTGTAGGTATTTTGATCTTCATTTCTTCGCAAGACCGCCCAATGGAGCTGTCTGCTTCAAGTGACTTAGGGAAATAAATCTGGAAAAATTCTGGACTATAATACCAGCCTACTCAAAATAAAGAATCAACTGAATTTTATGAGAAAAAAAACAGTCTTGAAAAACTGCATCATAAGTTGTTTTTTTAAATTATAGTTATCGTTTTTAGTATCTGAACCTAAAACCTACTTTGACTCACAGTGATTGGAAGTGTCTTTGTCTGTTCGGACCTTTTGAACAGCCAGCCTGGAAGGTTCTACAGAGCAACTTTGCTGGGTGCCACCCATGGCTCAACCCACTAAAGTTACTCCAGTTACAAAAAAAACCTTCTAAGTCTCAATGTTTAACTCCAGACCAGGGAAAAAATGTTTTCAAGCGGAAGCAGGCACCTGTGGCACAACATTACTTGTGACTTTGTAAAACTTGCAACTTTTTTAGACCAGATGACTGTGACTGACCGAGGCCTCCTACAGGAAATGCCTGAATTCCTGATCAGGTAAAGGCTCAAGGTTGACCTTGCTGGATCACATTCTTCCCAGCGATCAATCACCTCCAATTATAAGGCAATGTGCACCCTAAGTTTTGCCACACTGGTTGCAGTGTCGATTACCTAGAGGATACTTGAAAACGTGTTCATGGGTATCTCTTTGTGTCCCATAGATTTAATGAAATGTTTTTTGTCATACTTTTCTGTGGGCTATCTTTCTTTCAGCTGGAACATTTAAGCTCTTAGACCAATCATTGTCTTAGAAAGTTGTTACCTTTATAGTTAAAATTGGTGTTAACCTTTCAGATGTTTATTTTTAACCACTATTGTTATTTGATTGTGCTATTTCCAGTTACACCTTAATATGTTTGCTAAGGCTGGACTTTCTGAACTGGTCTACTACTGGAAGGTGGGCCCGAAAACTGTGGGTACACCTGTTTGCTAGGGGTGAGCAACATTGGAGAAATTCGTTTTTTGTTATTATGCAAAAATATGAGAAAATTGCACAAAATCATGCGTTATTTCACAAAATGCAAACCAGTCATTTTGCGCTATATTTTACTGCAAAATGCATTTTTGATGAGAGTATGCATTTTGCACTAAAAATAGCAAGAACATTCAATTCCTGCAAACAGCCACTCTCATTCTGGTTGGTTGCATTGTTCCTGCGCTATAGTTTTGCCACAAACAGGGGTGTAATTCTGCGATAAGAATAATAATGTAATTTCAGGAATTTGATGTAACATGTGCAATGCAAAATTCCCAACATTACACTCGTATTATTTCAATTTCACCACCCAACTGTTTTTCTCTGTGGACTTTATAGCTGGTCATCCCTGTACATGCTAATTTGTCACAAAATCATTTTCCATACTAACAAACTAAAAATTCCTGCATCTTTAGCCTAATCACCCGTAGGAAATTGTGCTATGTTCTGCTGCCTATGTTTGTTTATTTACTTATTTATTTTTAGGAGTTTTAGAAAGCGCAACTGCAACTCCAGAGGAGTTTCTTGGTACTGGTGTCTCTAGATGCAAGCAAAATCAGATAGCGATCCAGATACGTCACAGTTTAAACAGCCACATTTTGAGTGCTTTCCGAAACTTGGGTGAGAAACGGGGAACAACTATCATTGCTTTGGTGTTGGAACTTAACATATGACTGGCTAGATATTTCTGAAATTTGTGCTGAATATAAAGAGAGACTGTTGTGCTTGTCGTTCTACTGACATCATCACTGCTGATGTCTCTAGAGTGTTAGCCTGTGTTAATTCTATGTTCTCTATTCTGATCCTGGCGGTTGCTGAGGCAGGATAGATTTTACTTGTTCTCCTGCATTACTTACAATAAATCTACTGTACTCACGATTTTGGAGTGCGACTCTTCACTTCATTTTGGCGACGATTTGGCCTTCCTCATCGATGAAGAGTTACAGCTGATCCTGGTCGAGGCGCTCGTCTGCACACTTTCTCCGTTTCCACCTTTGCATTTCTGGCGTTCCTGTGAGTGTCTTCAGTGTCCGGTTCAACTCAACTCAGTGTCTGGTTCAACTCGACTCACAAGGTATATTTTGTTTTTATTTTCAAGTGTGCCTCGACTTTCTTGGGCAGTTCATGTGGCGCGTGAAGACCGACCCTTCCCCGTGCAACAACTCGCGAGCAACAGCGCGCATAATAAGTCGCGTCTTTCAACTTACTGACGCCCTCTGCACTCTGACATCATTGCGCACAGTGTCAAGCGGCCATCTTAAGTCTCCTTTCTTTTGCCAACCACAGTCCATAGGAAACTGCTGCTTTTTGCCAACCAAGCATTTCCTATACCCGGCAAAGTTGTTTTAGACATTAAAACTTCCCCATGCAAAGGAACTTTCTTCTGAATAAGCGTCTTTACCATTCAGTTGCTTTTATGAATGTCTTCTTCGACTGTTAAATATTCTCACGTTTAAGTGAATTTCCTTTTGCCTGCCTCAGCTTAATTCCGCGATTAAAAGTCTAAATTAAAGACATAAAGACATAATTTACATGGCAACCACAGCTAATCATACTATTTCTCCTCCACCTGCTTTCCTAATTGAAGGAGAAATTCCTACCACTGAATGGGAGGAGTGGTTAGGTTTCTTTGAAAATTATTTAGAAGCCATAGATGGCCTTAGGTTTCCTGCAACAAGGAAGAAAGCTATTTTATTGAATTCTTTGGGGAAAGCTGGACAACATGTTTTCAAATTCTTGCCAGAACTTCGTAATGCAGATGGTGAACTTATTGATAACCCCTACAATGAAGCCAAATTGAAATTGGACAAATATTTTGGAAAACAAGTCAATATTGTCATGCAAAGACATAAATTTTACACTGCACCGCAGAGGGGTAAAGAGACAGTGGATCAGATGGTTGCTCGTTTAAGGGAGTTATCTCTAAAATGTGACTTTGGAGCTATGGCTGATCAAATGATTCGAGATCAATTGATAGTACAATGTAAGAATAAAAGGATGCAACAGAAATTGTGGGCAGCTAAGAATCCTACGCTTTTGGAAGCTATTACTATCGCGAAAGTTGTTGAAGAGTCCGACAAGTGTATGGAAGAAATGCGACTTCTTGAAATAAAGAAAGAAGAGACTGTCAACGTTATCAACAAAGCTGACAAAGACCCTACTTCTAGTGTGGACAAATTTAATACTAAGCCAAAAGTTTTTTTTTACATGAGATTAAAGTTAAGAAAAATGTTTCTCCAGTTAGGCATTCTCTCAGAAGAATTCCTATTGCTGTTAGAAAAGTAGTAAAAGAAATGCTTGATGACATGCAAAAACAAGACATAATAGAACCGGTGGAAGCTTCTGAATGGCTTTTGCCCGTTGTGGTCACACAAAAAAAAGATGGTAAGCTTCGTTTCTGTGTTGACGTTCGTTCATTAAATCAGAACATCATTGTTGATAAGTTTCCTTTGCCCAATATTTCCGAAATGGTCCTCTTGATGGACAAAGTTAAATTCTTTAGTAAATTGGACCTAAGGTCTGCTTATCATCAAGTAGTGTTACACCCTGATTCGAAAAAATTTACTGCTTTTGTTACCATTGAGGGTGTGTTTCAGTTCAAGAGGTTGTCGTTCGGATTGGCTTCCGCAGCCAGCGTCTTTCAACGTATGATGCATTCCTTATTTAAAGATTTGAAGCACGTTCATTTTTTCCAAGATGACACCTTGATCACAGGTATAGATGAACTTGAACATAATTGCAATTTGTCAAAAGTTTTGCAAATTTTGTCTAGTGCTGGTCTTACCCTGAGAAGGGACAAATGTCAATTCCTTTTAACTGAAATTGATTACTTGGGGTACACGATTTCACAAGATGGAGTTAAACCTAAAGAAGACGTACTGAAAGCAATTAGGTGTGCTCCTATTCCTTCTGATAAAGACCAGCTAAAATCTTTTCTTGGCTTAGTGGAGTATTACTCCAAATTTGTACCTAACTTCTCACACAAAACGGAACCTTTACGAATGTTACTTAGGAAGGGTGTGCATTTTGAGTGGGAGACTCAACAATCTCAAGCATTTGAAAGGATTAAGAGTGACATTATAAATGCAGGCATTTTGACTACTTTTGAACCAGGTAGAGACACTTACGTTACTGTTGACGCTAGTGCTTATGGAATTGGTGCTATCTTATCTCAGAAGAGTGGTGGGATTGAGAGAACTGTAGCATTTGCTTCACGTTGTCTCAATTCCTCTGAGTGTAATTATGCTGTTATCGAGCGAGAGGCTCTGGCTGCTGTGTGGGGTGTATCCCATTTTCGCACCTATTTATGGGGTATGCAATTTTGTTTGAGGACTGATCATAAGCCCCTTATTAAGATCTTGTCGCCTGGTGGGGCTAATAATGGTTCTCCCCGTTTGATCAAATTTGCAGCTAAGTTGCAGGAGTATACATATAAGTTAGAACATATTTCAGGTTGGAGAAACACCCAAGCTGACTGTTTGTTGCGCCTACCTATTTCTTCTGAAGCTGTAATTGAGGACTTTGAAGATGAAAGTGTGTGTGTAGTTGCTAGTTTTGAGGATGCCTGTTCTACTGAGTTTTGTTCCATTTCTAAAGAGGAGTGGCATCAAGCTGTTTTAGAGGATTCTGACTTCAGTGAGCTTGTTAATGCTATTCGTTTAGGTTGAAGAAGAGAAGGGGATGTTAAACCTTCTTTGCGTCCTTTTGTTAAGTTGCAGGAAGAACTTAGTCTTGGTTCTTCAGATGATTTAGTGTTGGGTGGTGAGAGGTTTGTTCCGCCCGTCTCTCTCAGAAGGAAACTCTAGCTCATGAAGGACACCTTGGGCAAAACATGACTCTTAAACGTCTTAAAAGAAACTTTTGGTGGCCTGGTGTTGACGAAGATGTTCGAAGGTGGGTTGAGTCTTGTCTGTTATGTAAAGAGAGTGAGAAGAGGTTGAAAATTATTTCTCCTTCACAGGGTTCTATTGTTAGTGTGAGTGATTTACCTTGGGATAAAATCTGTTTAGATTTTATTGGTCCAATGCATTCTTTGCCTTGTGATTGTAGGTTTGCCTTGGTCCTAGTAGATGTGTGTTCTCGGTGGTTGTGTGTGGAGTTTATGAGAAACATTACCACTGATGCTGTTATTAAACAATTGATGTCAATATTTTTAAAGGAAAGTTTCCCGAATGTTTTAATCACAGATAACGGGACTCAACTTACATCTTCTTCTATGCAGTTCTTTCTAGCCAATCATGGAATCAAGCATGTGTGCACTTCTCTGTACAACCCTCAGGGTAATGGCATGGCTGAACGGATGAATCGTTTGGTCAAAGGGACTATACAGTTGTCGTTGCAAGGACAGAAAGATGTGCGTAGAGCTGTGGAGGATATGGTTTGGTCTTATAACACCACTGCTCATGGTGTTATTGACCAAGTTCCTTTTGAGCGTATGCGTGGTAGAATTCCTAAAACCAAGTTGGTTCCACAGTGGTTGTGGGAAGGAGCTGTTGTTTCTAAGGTTGTTCCTGGAAAGTTTGGTAGAGTTGAAGTGGGTGACTTGGTTAAAGTTAAGTTGGGCCGTAGAGAGTTTGGTATGAATAAGTTTTCTGATCCTATGAGAGTTAAGGAGGTTCATAAATGGCATGTTGTTTTAGAGAATGGGCAGAGTTGGAACTTCCGTAGGATTGCCCTGTATTCTAAAAAAAGTGTTGTGAATGAAAGTTTGAATGAGCAGTTTTCCAAGGTTGTGTCCTCAAGGGAGGGTTTCTTTCCCAAGGAATCTCGGGTGGCACCTAATCTTTCCCAGGATACCTTTGTGTCACCTAACTCTTCTCTAGTGACACCCAATTGTTCTAAAGAGTCTTCTTTTGTACCTAAGTCTTCAAAAGGAGCAACTCTGAATTTGGGTCGGGTATCTTCTGGTAGGATTCATCGTGTTCCTAAGAAATTCAATGATTTTGTTCGATATTAATGTTTTTACATTGTTTTCTTTCTCTGTTTCTTTGTTATCCTTTTGAGTTTGTATCTCTTTTTATTTCTTTGTTTTGTTTTATTCTTCCTTTGTTTTAGGGAGAGGAGATATGTTGTGCTTGTCGTTCTACTGACATCATCACTGCTGATGTCTCTAGAGTGTTAGCCTGTGTTAATTCTATGTTCTCTATTCTGATCCTGGCGGTTGCTGAGGCAGGATAGATTTTACTTGTTCTCCTGCATTACTTACAATAAATCTACTGTACTCACGATTTTGGAGTGCGACTCTTCACTTCAGAGACCTGTCCCCCAAAATGTTTTTAATGGTACAGGCAGATGTAAGCGGAATTATTCTATGAAATGGCAGTCAATGAAGTTCCCTGTGATAATCTTATGTTGCGTCAAATGCTGTGAGCCGAAAAATGGACCTACCTAATGTTTTTGGGATTTTTTTCAAATTCATGCAACGGACAATTTCCAAGGTATACAGTATTGCAGTGATGTAGTCTAGCAGGAAAAAGTGGCTGCCATAACTTTGTGGGGGGAGATAGAAAGGGCATGATTCTCCTAAGAATCCTTATTTGATTGCCTCATCAATGTAATTGACTCATCAGTGCTCAAAAATGTCTCTCCTTGAAAGTTTCAAATTGAATGCTTACTACATAAGGCGCTAGGACTCCAACCCGGCTTGGAATGCTCTCACCATGATAGTTTGAATGGCCCGGTGGTTAATTGGTATTAGCACTTTAAGCACTTTAACTACAGTATACGTAGGTCGAGGGCCTCCATTTTTTCTAGGCACTGACATGCACTTGCACTTTTCTCTGCACTTGTTTTATCCCGTTCGTTACCTCTTGGCTACTGCTATTCTTCATGTTTTTATCAAGCAACAATGTTTATTTTTCTTTGTTAGTGGTGCTTTTCGATATGGTTCAGTCCTTTGATGTTTTTGTGCTTTTTATATATATTGTAATGTTTGCTATGATTTTAAGGGATCGTGCAATCAAGAATAGACTAACACAACTATTAAAACAGGATTTAGTGACATTAGAGATCTGATTATCCAGATCTAATTTGGAATATATGGTGATGCCCAAGTTTCTATACTTCAATACAGGCACATGGCAATCTCTGTAGTTGGAGGGCCATAAAGAATTGAATACATTTATTTAAAACAGAGATGATTTCCTATTGGGATGGATTGATCATACAATTGGCTACAGAGGTCAGAGGTTTGTATCCAGTCAACTCATAATGTGGGTCCTCACACAGATCAACAATAGACTAAATATTATCAGTGTAAGGTTAGTAAGTAGCTTTGAAGTGTTTTAACAGCTCAGCAATAAGGCCTATATATATAATGAGTGAGCAGGAGCTGTGAAAGTGATGATGCTTGACAGATGCTTGAGAGATAGGAAAGGAGAGGAGACTCAATTGGACCATATACATTTTTTGCTCCAGGAAGGAGGCAATCCATTTCAGGGCCATACATACTAATACTAGTACCATCATTGTTTAGGTGGTCAAATAGAGCCTTTTGATCAATTGTATCGATATCAGCCAGAAGAATGCTTAACTATAACTTAATATATTATGAGACTCCACATGAGACTGGAGTTGAGCAGTAACTATTTTTCTACATATATATAACATACATACACATTAAAACCATAGAAATATCAACAATTGAGTAAGAAAATGTATAACAATTAATGTAGACAATACATAAAATACAAAACATTGAAAAATCCCCAAAAATAATTTACAAAAAAACATAAACATTAAAATACATTTAAAACTAAAAATAATATTACATAAACAATTAATGCTATAAAATCTATTCAACCAATATTATGAAAACTACTGGAGTCTAAGAATATTATACATACTATTCTCACTCTAGTTTATGGAATGGTAGGGAAAGTGTTGGACTTCATAAGGGTTAGATTTACTATTTCTACTCCAGTCTCTACAATACTAGGGAAAGTGTTGGCTTTGGAGGGGTAAAATTTACTATTCCCACTCCAAACCGTGCAATAGTAGGGAAAGTGTTGGACTTTGGAGGAGTAAAATTTACTATTCTCGCTCCAGTCTGTGCAACAGCAGGTGAAGCGTGGGATTTTGGAGGGATGAAATTTACTATTCTTCACTCTAAAACGTACAACAGTAGGGAAAGCGTTGGATTTCAGAGGGGTGAAATGTACTATTCCCACTCCAGTCAGGACAACAGTAGGGAAAGTGTTGGACTTTGAAGGGGTAAAATGTACTATTCCCACTAAAGTCTCTGCAACAGTAGGGAAAGCGTAGGATTTTGGTGGGGTGAAATTTACTATTCTCACCCCAAACTAAGCAACAGCAAAGAAAGTAGTGAACTCTGCAGTTGTTAATTTTATTATTCCTACTGAAGTCTAGGCAGGAGTAGGGAAAATGTTTCACTTCAAATATGTTACATATATGAATAACCCCATGAATGTAGAAAGAATAAACTCTCAATAAACAAATGTATAGATATATATTTTGTCAATTAAACAATTTTCATAATCACTATTATTACAATATTAAATAAATACATGTTATTCAATTAATAATTAATTAACTTACCACCCTGCACCCCTACAAGCCCAGCAGTCCACAACTAAAACATAACAACAAAAATAACTATTCCACAACTATTAAGTAACTTCCTACCTTAGACCCCTACAAACCCAGCACCCCCAACTAGAATATAACTCAAATAAATAAGTAAATACAAAATTACATAATTGTTGATCAAGTAAATATTACATTGATCAATTAAGAATTGTTAATATTCCCGCCCTATACCCCTACACGCCTAGCAACCAACACCTTTAATACAACTAAAATAAATCAGTATTACATAATTTACATAATAACAATCACATTAAATATATATGATTACCTAATTATTAATTACTTTTTACGTCATTAACTTCCCACCTTATCCCCTACAAACCCTACAACCTACTACAACACTATAAATTACTATTAACAATTAAATTAAAATTCTAAATCACTTAAAACTACAAACTATATTTAAAAAATGTATAGCAACTACACAAACAATAGCAATACAGAAATAATATATGAACTAAAACATATTAAAATAATTAAAAAACAATTTTTTTACAACAATATTATTGAAAATGATATTAAAAACAACAACATTCGTAAAAAAACATTATTACCTACTGAAAAAAACAATATTATTGACAGCCATATTCTTGCATAACAAAATTTTAGTGTCACAATATTTTTTTCTGATATTTGTGTCTCCTGATACTCGATATGTTATCTAGACACCTTTATTTTGACTAATGAACTTGGTCAGTAAGCTATCAAGGCTTTTCTTGCATATGATTGTCATATATTGGTTTGACAAAACAATTGAATGAAAATGCCAAAATGTAATATTAGATCTATTTAAAATTGATTTACTAGCTAAGTGTTAGACTTGGCCCTTTTTGCAGGGTCATCCCTGAACTTTTTGCCTTCCTCCTATATTTTTCCTGACCTGTTGTTGGCTAATTTATGACTCTGGGCACTTTACCACTGCTGATCAGTGCTAAAGTGCATATGCTCTCAGTGGTTGCCTGACTGCCAAAGCGAGGAGAAAGAACTTTGTGGACTTTGCTTTCAACTTGTTCAAAGATCTCCAAGGGCTTGGAAGAGAGCTTGCCCCCTGACCGAAGTTCCAGGACCAGTGGACTTCACCAGCCTTTGTGAATTGCTGCTGGAAACAAGTGGCTACAGAGGCAGGGAGCTGTGACCGGTAGGCACCTCATCAAGCAATGTCCGCCTTGAATAAAGCAAGCTCTGCTCTCACCGACTCCGTCCTGACGCCATCTTTGAGCCGTAGCCTGCACGCGACTGGTAGACACCGCAACGTTCAATGCCTTGCTACACCAAATCATACTGGTCGGATCTGCTGACTCAGATTCCTGTGACCGCACCGGAGTTGGGCACCGCCTCGCATGCTTCGCGATGCACCGCCCGACTCGCACCGCTTACCGGACTGATGGACCCCAGCTCCCGAACTCCGGCTCTGTCGCCGCATCGCAAGCTGCAAGAATTGCATCGAAGCACCGTCTCACCCTGCAATGCAAGCCTTGGATCCACCCACTCTGTCAATGAGCTGCTGCCTGCACCGCCTCGAGGGACAATGCGTCCTGAAATGCTTCCTTTCTGCACCGCGACGAATACCGGACCGGCTCGCACATCCGTGCCTGCCGCCTCAAGTAAAAGGTACTGTGACTGAGTCTGTCCACATTTGAATAGGCCTGTACCGAAGCGGTCCGCTGGATTTGCTAGACTCTGTGTTATTTTCAACAACTCTGTAGGGGGACTGTGCTACAGACTCGTACAGAACCTTGATTTATGACTTTTTACAAGAACTCTTGAAATCTGATAGTACTGGGGATTCTTTTTGTCGTTTATTGGTCTTATGGTAACTCTATATAAAATATACTTATTTTTTTATATAAAACCTTGTGTGGTATCCATTTGTAGTGTTGTCACTGGGTTACGGTATGTGGTCACAAATGCTTAACTTACAACGCCTCTCAGATAATGCCCTGCTGCTCATGCCAAACTACCAAAGGGGTGAGCAGGGGTTATTTTAGGAGTGTAATCCCCTTATCCTGACTGGAGGAGAGGGTCCCTATTGGTCACAAGTACCTACCTGTGCCATCTAGAGACACCCAATTCTAACACTAACATTTTATACGAGTCTGGCCTATCATTTGTACTTGGAAAGATTGATGCAAATAATGGTGTTTAGAAAGTTTAAGAAGATGCATTAAACTTTGGCTTGTCATGTATATTCCATCATATGAAGAAATAGTTGTCTTGAGTCAGTACACAGAGCATTCACAACAACTAAAATCATGCTTTTAAAATGCAGAAAGGTGTGTTTTGTTGCTTGTACAATCGAAACGTAATCAACACATCCAAATTTATCATGATGGAATAACACTATCAAAGAGGTGTGCACATTCACAGGAGCCAATAATTATCTTGATGGGATTTTCTGCTATTGTTCCCTATAGAGAAGCACATTTTTTCATTTTTATTGAGCATCGTGGATTTCCTCGGGCAAGATTTGATTTGAAATACCATAAATCAATGAGCAGTCTCATAATCTAAATTTATTTGCTTTCATTGCTATTTTTTAAATGTATTGCACCAAGATAATGTCATATAGGAAGTATAGAACATCCGTTGTTCTCTGATTCATAATTTTTATGCATACAGTGTGACGTCTTATCTTTAAGAAGTAAACACAGTAAGGCCAGAATGCTAAACTGAAGTGTGTCAAACATAGGAGAAGCAGCTACTAAAAGATAGAAACAAAATTCCTGACATATATGGCAGGTCATGCCCACCTCACTGTATATCACACAATTTTTCTATGCTTATCAAATCTAATCATGATGCAAGTTGAACCATTGTCAGCCCCATCAGAACAATGCGGGTTGGACCCTTCATAATGTTTTTTTTATATCGCAGTCAAAAACAAATCCAAACACTTTGTCCAGTTGTGATGGGGAAGACAAATGTGCTTTCAGTTGACAGTATAGGCAAGGTTTGCAGCAGAGTTATCTTAACTGGACAAGATAGAATGGAGCAACAAAGAATACAGCAGACCAACAAACAATTGACATCAACTTAACTAATATATATTTATTATATTACAGGCAAAGAAGAGAATATCTGGTTGCATATTGATGCTGCATATGCTGGGAGTGCTTTTGTGTGCCCAGAGTTCAGGCACTTTATGAAAGGAGTTGAGGTAAGCATAGTTTTGTGAAACTCAGAATACTGAAAGTTCCCCAACAGACTATTATAGAGGCCTCTTCCACTTTTAAATTATAGTAATAATAAAACTATTGATAGAAATATTGTGCTACCAAGCACACATTTATATTGTCAAAATTAAAATATTAAACTACTACTAACCTTCCCATTGCTGCCTTATTTTATAGCCTTTTGTGTAACGAATCTGGGATTTCGCTTTACAGAGCAGACTCAATATACTCACATCTTATAAGGTTTCAATGAAAATTCAAACACTTTTGCATAGTTGACGATAATTGTCATTTTCGTGACAGGGCCACATGGAACTTAATATAATAATGCATGGGTTATAATTTCTCTACCGAATAGTCACGCAGCTAGTCATGTTTAAAACACATTTAAATAATTGCATCTCTAGTCAGTTGCTCTAGAATATTTCTCAGTTTAAATATATGGAGTGGTGGTTAATTTCTGAAGTTCAAAAAGTACTATCATCTTCCATGGACAAAGAAAAGACATATAATTGTAGATAAGTAGGTATCAATAACAGGTTTATTTTCCAGGAGGGTTTCAATTGACATCATTGACATCTACAGTAAAGCTTGAGTTGTGTTTGATGTCACTTGGAACCCAGAGATCTTAATATCCATTTGCTGACACCCAGACATCTATCATTTTATGGTATTCCCCCATCTCCATTGCCCTGCCTTTTAATTGATCACAGGGACTAGCTTTGAGGGTGAGAAGAGCCAGGAAGCACTCATATAAAATATATTCCTTTCTTTACATCAGTAGTCTTCTGATAACCTTCCAGAGTTCCCATGTCATAACTTTCACCTCCGGCATGGCTACCCTTCTTGACTATGTGAAAGCGACAAAAATAATTGGTGTGTAGTGGCCCTTCCCCCACACCTCCAAAATATACCTGTCTTCCTGCCAAGTACCCACTCTAGCTATAGCCTTCTCTCTACAACTGCACTGCTTCAAGAGGCACCATGTTTGGCTAATGGATGTCACACATATTTACTTCTGAGCAGAGCAAATATCTCATGGAAGAAGGGATGGTGTTAGATATGGAATACCTGGTTGGCTGAAGTATGTACCAAAGCCAGGCAGGAACCACCACTCTAGTTAGTATAAGATAAGTGATACTAAAAGATAACCTGAGCTCATTATGTGGTAGCTTTGCACAGAGCAGTCAGGCTTATCTAAAGAGGCAATGTGTAAAGTATTTGTGGCAGTTGATGATGGAGTGGAACTCCACTCCAATCCATGCGCACAGCGTCAGACGTATCTGGTGACGTTTCATCATATTCAGTAATTGCAACTCGTACTCTCAAATTATTCTTCATAAGGTTTTATTTTTCAAATTCTTTTCACACGTAATATGCTCCTGTGTAAATAACTTCTCTTAACACGGATATGCTCCAGGCCTTTTTCCGTGCACGTTATGACAACATTAAACATCCTTGGTTGTAAGTTCTTATATTGCCCAATACATTTCGGATTATTCAAAATCCTTCGTCAGGGGTCCACTACAAAATACAAGACATTGCTATTAGCATCTGATTTCAAATCTCTAACATTTACTCTAAAACGTTAACATTTCAACTAATCCATACTTCGTTTTATACAAAACTTCTTAACAGCGCTTTCCCTCTAAACATAAAACTCAGTGCCCCAGTTATTAAACCTGTTGAAGCATTTATCAACCTATTTAATCTATGAGTATCCAGACTGCATCAAAATTCACTCGTACCTGGTCAAGTGTTACTCTCGTCGTAGCTTTCACTAACAGATCCTTCTCAAAATGCGCCTCATAGTGCTGCTGATAAAACACCTGTGTGACTGCCCCGCCTCTAAGGTTTAACCTCGCCCAACTTTTCAATTACCCTGTGTATTACCACTCATGCCTACACTTCCCAGAATACCCTTTGAATAAGGACCTTCGCGCCCCTCACAGATCTCCAATGTGCTGCAGCTTCATCTGTAACGTTCCTCGGGACCTGCAATTCTATGCCCGCCCTCCCTAATGCTGTCAACTAATGCGCTTAACGTTAATAAAGTTCATCGTACCAGATCTCAATTCAACAATTGCATACCATGTATGACATTTAAAGAAATTTAAGAAATGTTCCAAACGGTTCGAAAAAGTCCATGAGATATTTAAAACCAGATATCCACTCGCAAGGTTTCTTGAATCCTTGGATGTGCACTTTACGTGTGTGTTGATGTCTTTCATACTAAATGCTCCGTTTAGTCTTTTCATGGGTGCTACGCACAGGTGGGACAGTTGTATCAAATATCAAATGCGGGAGTTTGTCGTGCACACCTCTTTTGATTCCATGTACTCCTTCTTTTAACATAACGTGAACAAAGGGTGGATCACGTATTCCATGGCGCACACACTAAGTGAAAAATTATGTTAAAAGAAGGAGTACATGGAATCAAAAGAGGTGTGCACGAAAAATTCCCGCATTTGATAAAGTATTTGTGGAACACACACACAGTATCACAGTAAATACCCACATGGGTTTATGAAAAAAGTTGTCTTTATTATTAGCAAAATGAGGCCAAAACTCTAAAAATGTCATATACATTTCTCAAGCTATGCACAATTAAAGAATACCAAAAATCATGGTATTCAATAGTACTTGAGTGTCGAAGGGACACTCATGTTCAAAGCGTTTTGTTTAAGGTAGGCAAAAATGCATGATCAGTAAACTCTGCAATGCCAAAAGAACACTTACGTTGGATCGGAATGTCACTGTATCTCTGACCGGTTTACACTACCCAGCACAAACAACAGATGAGTTGGAACAACACGGTCCGCTACTGAGGCAGACTCGGCCCCCTGTCAGTGGGAGCATGGAAGCTGTTGGAATCTCCAAGGTCTGCTGTAAATCCATACCTGCTCTGGGTGCTGAGAGGAAGGGAAGCTGGTTGCTGGCGTTGGATGGCCCAAGGCTGCTGGAGCGGGACGGATGTAGTTGCTGCTCTTCACTTGCTGAAGCAACGCGTTCAAAGATAATACAGCTGATCCACTCAACACCCAGGTGGAGGTGCCACTCTCATCTGGAGTCACCACTTACAGGGCTCGGACGTTGTGGGCATGGACGTGGTGGGCATGAAGCATCAGACTCACAAGGTGGATCGCTTGTATTTAGAGAAGTAAAGCACAGAGTATGAAGATGTTTCAGTTGCTAGACTACCCGGCAGCGCCGATACCGGAAAATGTCTTTTGTGACCCTGAGACATTAAGGAACAGGAGCCAAGCCAATAAGCCCCTGGAGAGCACTTGTAGCACAACAAAAGGTAACAACAAGCGGGCCAGCACACAAAAGCAGGTCACACAGTGGCTGTCCCTACTTACAGCACATCAGTCCTTCTGACAATGTGAAAATGTAGAGCCAGCAGCCTCTAGTTGAAAAGTCCCACCCATGATCTGACTTTATCCTGTCAGAGCCATAGTACTTATACCTAAAGTGAATTTGATATAGAGAGTGAATTCATATGAGTTCTATGAATTGACCAAGGGTCCCTTTCAACCCAGTCCTGTCTGCTAGCCTATAGTGGGGTGGGGGGGGGGGGGGGTTATCAGTAACTTGTGTGTGAACAAGACACTACCCATCCAAGTGGGGTGTGAGCTCCTTCCACTCATTCCAGCTCAGGAAGACCCATCCGAATGCAGATGAATGCAGATGCTCTTGAGTGACCTGTGTGGTGGCTGTCTAGAAGAAATGCACAAATGTCAACCAGACCAACCCAGGTCAGACAAGTTGTCAGGCACATAGAGCAATAAGTGCAGCGAAATGTCAAATTTCTAAGAGTGGCATTTCTAAAGGAGTAAAGTTAAATCCAATCTCACCTTGGATTTATCAATACCATTCCAAACTTATGAAACATCAAAAAGCTACTCCTCTCTGATCAGGAATTACCACTTAAAATGGTATAAGGAAATTCCCAATGCTAACCTATGAGAGGAGTAGGCCTCACAGTAGAGAAAATGAAATAGCCTCTTTGTCACTACCAGGACATACAAACCACAACAGTGCATGTCCTACATTCTACTTACATAGCCCCCTGCCCTGCCATTAGGGCTACCTACGACCTCCCTTAGGGGTAACTTAAGCGTATTAAGGGAGAGTTTAAGGCTTTGCAAGTAGTTTTAAATGCCAAGTCAAAGTGTCAGTAAACTGCACGAAAAGGCACTGCAGTGACAGGCCTGAGACAGGTTTAAAATGTTACTTCCATGGTGGGTCCAATCAGTGATGCAGCTCACTGGTAGAATTTAATTTACAGGCCCTGGGTATATGGTATATTGTTTTATACGGCCCTTACAAGTACTTTTATTATGCTAATTGGGTATACACCAATTAAACACATATTTAGAGAAGACGCACATGCACTTTAGCAGTGATTAGCAGTGGTATAGTGCTCAGAGTCCTATGGCCAACAAGAAGATACAGCAAAATGTGGAGGTAAAAAGCAAAAAGATTGTGGGAAGACCACCCTAAGGATCCCAGATCTAGCACATGGGTAGCAGCCATTGAACATGTTCTCGACCTTTTATTCCACATAAATGAAAAAAAGTTTCTTTTTTCACTCCTTGCAGTGATGTAACAGCAGTTAAAACAATGGGAAAAATATGTATCTGTTCTCACTAAATAACTTCTATGAGAGCTGTTGACTGCCTTTAAAAATGTAAATGAGGAGGTATCAAAAGGTCAGTTACATTCTACCCACTCAACTCACGTTATGTTGTAGACAACTAAAGGAGAATTGTGGGTGGTGCCTTTTGAAACGTCAAGGTGGTGGCTGAAATGGCCATATTTTGTGTGGTATACCCCCAAATTTCTTACTTTCACTGTTTTTGCTTTCTATAGGATTGTGAACCAGTGGTAAAGAGGCTTCGCTCCCCCTTTAACATAATAAAATTGCATATACTTATTAGCATAATTCACTTACCTATAAGACCCAATTACATGGTACAGGGTCTGTAATGTAAATATCATGAGTGGACTGCAGCACCCATTGTGCCAACCATTACAATGACAGTATAACCATTCCTGCAAGCCTACCTTTTGTAGCCATGCTGTGAAGTTTTAAACTGCAAATTTGACCTGTCAAAATAACTCCTTCTGAGAGGTCTAAACCCTCCTTTTAAATATTAGTAAGTCATCCATAAGTAGGCCTTAGTGCCCATAAAGCAGAGTGCATGGCACTTAAACAAGGGCATGTAAACGTTTATGTTAAATCTGTACAGAGAAAAGGCCTCAAAGCTACTTTCACTGTTTCAGGGTTGACGTTACCATCTAGCTAGGAAACAACTACAACTATGATTATTACATTTTTTTTAAATGTTTACAAGTCCAATTAACTTGTGAAGTTGGATTTGTAATAAATGTTTTGGAAAAGGTACTTTTAGAAAGTTACTTTTTCCCTGCCTTAAGCCTCGAGAGACCCCATTGGCTTGGCTCCAACTGCCATGTGGCAGCTGAATAGCCCCCTCTTTGATGATGTGTCTTAGGCAATGCCCAGGAACATGTTTGGGGTTCTGGCAGGATGAACATCTGGGTTGTGCCTAGGAACTTGATTAACTTCACAGAGGCCTATCCTGTCACAAGCAAATTCTAGCTGACATCTGGCCAGGGCCCTCATTTGTTCCTGCGGTCAGACCGGCACCAGTCCCAGGGGAGAAGAACTGTCCCCAGAATTGAGCAAGAGTGACCACAGAGGAGGGGCTGCTCATTTCACTGGATACGCCATAGGACAGGACAGGACATGAACAGTTCTGCACATGACAGGAAGGGCTCTGCTAGCTTGGTGGTTGTAGGAAGAGAAGGGCATTGTGGGACTGTTTGCAGCAGAACATACAGTAATTGCTGAACTCCTGAACAATAAGCTACAATAGACCCCTCCTACTGCTTCCCATCTGACTAGTTCCAACTGAACCTGCCCTGGACCGTGCTGCTGGCCTCTGCTGGAGTGAGTCTTGCCTCCCAAGTGCTGTTCCCCTGGTCCTGAACCCTTGACTGGTGTCAAAGTCTACTCCTCCTAACACTTCCTGGAACCTGGGACTTGAAACTTTTTAGCTCAAAGACCCCCAGATGATCATTAACAAACTGCCAAGGCTATCTGAAGACTGTGCATCTCTGCTAGGCCAAAGATTCATGTTGCTACATATCTGAACTTTTCTGCAACACCAAATCCAATTCAGCTGGACCTCACAGAGATAGTATCAGGACTCATGGAGTCCATCTTATCTACAGCAGCCTTGCCCCGCTGGAAGAATCTGAGTTCCAGGACCAGTGACTAAGTCCAACCATAGAGAGAATGTGCCAAAAGTAGCCTGGACGCAACATTCTTAACAAAAACCACAAAAGGGAGAGTCAGGGGAAGATGAGGCTACACTACTGTCCCCACGACGAAACAATAAACACAAAATAGGTAGGTTGCCAATAATAATGCAATAAGCAATGAAAATGTGGTTGATTGTGGAAATCTATATCCTGTGAGCCATGTGAAGTCTCAGTAGGTCTAAAAGGCTATACTTAGTGGAAGAGGATGCCTCACACACAATATTTTGTCATGCTTTATTAGGGGCATCCTCTCCCCACCCTGGAAAGATGCTACCAAGGAGGACTCAACCTCTGCGAAGACTACTGGTGCAAGGAGGGAGTTCTTATATAAAACTTACATGACAAAAATCAGGATCCCGTTCAATTAAAAGTTCCTTCACGTCCCTCGGTTATCACCTTTAATAGTGAGGACCAGAGGTACGGTAAAACCACTTACGTTGATGGACCCTAAAGAGAGTAATGTTTCTAATGTTATGTTATGTTATATTAAAAATGCTTATAAAGCGCATGGCTACCCCAGTGACGGGGCGTCCCAGCACTTGCAGACAACTTGAAAGTAAGACGGACTTTGAACCAGGGGGAGACGTGTAACGCCACTAGGAGCACTAGATGGAAGGGAACAACCAGGTTTTAATGAGTTTTCTAAATGACAGGTAGTTATTTGTAGCACGTGCCTCCGCGGGGATCGAGTTCCACAGTTTCGGAGCCAAATACCTGAAGGAGCGGCCACCAGCTCTGCTCCTTTGGATTTTGATGGTACAGGCAAGATGAAGGTCCGCCGAGCGGAGGGCACGTGAGGGGACAAAGGACGAACACAGACCTTGTAAAACTCGGGGCCCAGAGCCGTGAAGGATTTTATGCATTAGGCAGAGGGACTTAAATTGAGTACGTTGTGTGACTGGAAGCCAGTGTAGACGCTGTAGAATATGGGACGTGTGACAGTATTTTGGTAGGGCAAAACAAAATGCGGGCAGCTGCATTTTGGGCTGTTTGGAGTCTGTTAATGGCTGTTCGATTAGAGCCCAGCATTAAGACATTGCAATAGTCTATATGCGATAAAACAAGGGCTTGGACAATTGTCTGGCGTACAGGTGGTTCAAAGAAGCCCAAGATTGGTTTGAGCGACCGTAGGCGACCATAACACACGCTGGCCACTCTTTTTTCATGAGATTCTAAGGAAAGAGAGTCGTCCATAAGCACGCCCAAGTTTTTTACTTCCTTCTTAGGGATGGGAGGTGGACCTAACGTAGAGGGCCACCAGTGATCATCCCACTTGTTTGTTTCCTTGCCAATCAGGAGTACCTCAGTTTTTGATGAGTTTAACTGCAGGCAATTCTTGGTCATCCATCTAGAGATGGCCAGAATATCGTCTTGAAATTTGGCTTGGGACACCGCAACTCAGCGGGAGCCTGCTGGATGAGTACGGTGGAGCATGGACCTGGAAGGAACGGTCAGATAGAAAAGACGCGAACCAGTCCAGGGCACCATCTCGGACTCCGATCTCCCATAGTCTTCTAAGTAGAATCCCATGGGAGACCGTGTCGAACGCCGCACTCAAATCCAGCAGGATTAGAGCCGACGTGCCACCCAGATCTTGTGTTGCCCTTAGGTGTTCAGTGACGGCCAGCAGGGCGGATTCCGTGCTGTGGTTAGGCCGGAATCCGTTTTGTGAGTCATCTAGAATTCCATTGCTCTCCAAGAAATTGGTCAAGATGTCATTAACATGCGTTTCTGCCACCTTGGCCAGATAAGGTAGCAGGGAAATCGGTCTAAAACTTTCAGGCCTGGAAGAATCCAAGGTGGGATTTTTTAGTAAAGGGACAACCTTGGCGTGTTTCCATGATTTAGGGACGGTGGAATACTGAAAAGATCTATTAATCAGCTCCTGACCCTCTGCCAAGATGGAATCCTGGAATAGTTTGAACATTTCAGGTTTAACGGGGTCTTCCGGCGACCCAGACTTGACTTTAACAGCCAGAATGTTCATATTAGCCTGTGTGATGGAAGGGAGGGAGTGAAGAGAGTAGGGAAGTTCCGAAGAGTCTGGGGATTGGTGAGGGGTCGAGACAGACCCATCAGACCCAAAAGAGTTCTAAATCCCTTGGACTTTACTTACGAAAAAGCAAGCAATCTCTTCACATTGCAAGTCAGATGTTATCGTGCAATTAGGATCCTCTGGTGGTTTAGTCATGTCCTTCACTAAAGAGAAGATAGTTTTAGATCGATTTGTGCTCACACTGATCTGGTCCGTAAAATAGGTAGCTTTAACTTTCTTTATAAGTTTATGGTAAGCTTTGGTGGCGGATCTGAAGGTGGCTTTCGCCTGGGGGTCATACGATCGTCTCCAGATGCGCTCTAGTACCTTACATTGCTTTTTCTGTTCGGCCAGTGCCACAGAGTACCAAGGGTGAGAATGCTCGCGCTTGGGCCTGGACAGTTTCTTGGGGATGAGGTAGTCAAGTGATGTATTGACCCAGTCTCTGTATGCTGTATCAGCTGTCTCCAGATCCTCTGGCCAGTCTGGGTGGGAGTTTTTCAGTCTGGTCTCGAATATGGCACCGTCTAGTTTGTGCCATGATCGCCTCCAACGCGGTGGGGGAGGCTGTTTCCTGGAACCAGCTGAGATCTTGATATAAATTTGAACCAGGAAATGGTCCGACCAGCTGAGGGGACAGGGAGTGAAGGCCGATATTTCGGAAATGTTCGAAAATACCGGGTCAAGTAGATGGCCTGTCAAGTGGGATGGGCCTTTGACTAGCTGAATAAGTTGGCAAGCCTCCAGATCACCCAGAATATCTCGTACAGCGGGGGAGTCACAACACTCCAGGTGGAGATTCAGGTCCCCCAGTATACTGAAGTTAGCAGACTGTAGCGTTAACGTAGAAATAGTAGAGACCAGTGATTCCTGAAAGGTGCTTGCAGGGCCGGGGGGGCGATAGATCAGGAGCCCTGTAAAGATAAAGGTATCCGAGACCCTTATCTTAAAAAGCACGCATTCACAGCCAACTATGGTAATGGGAGAAAGAGAGCAGGAATAGGTGTATTTGAAGATCACTGCTAATCCACCCCCTCTTTTCTTGGGTCTGTTCTGGGTAAGTGCCAAATCCTGGGTAAGTGCCAAATCCATCCCGCAATAGGCCGAAATGTTTTTGCCCACCCAGAGACAAAAAGGACTTGGGCATTCGTCAGGGCTGTTGGATCTCTACAAGAACACAATAGTGTTCTACAAGCTAAAGTGGGGGAGTACACCTAAAGTTTGCCCAAGTGAATCCTACCTGGGATACTCTCATGCATAACTCATCATGTACCCTAGATTAGAGGGGATACCATAGATTCGGTCAGAAGGAAGGGTGGTGGCCTTCATAGTCACACATTCACCAGAAGGACTGCCACGCGAAAACACCAACTCCCTCCGCTCCATTACCGGTTAGTTCCTAACCTCATCTATGTTTACTTCTGTATTTTTACAGTTCTATATTGTGTATAGATGTACATCTGTCCCCCACTATGCTAGTATCATGATCATGCTCTGAGGAGGGGATTGGAGATGGAGGGCCCCCATACAAAATGTGTAGGCTATCCTCTTTCAGGTTTAAATCTGTAATAACTGAAACAAAACCAATCAAAAGGTAAACTGTCCTCATCGGTGTTAACATATAAAGACTGAGAAGCACTTGTGCAACCACAAACTAAAATGTATTTTAAAGAAAGGAAAGTGAGAAAGAATCATTTTTATTTTTATCTGAAAGGGTTAACAACATAATTTTGTTATGCAAGTTAGTAGCAAAAGAGACATGTTTAAGATTATTCTGCTTGAGTTTTGTTGTTTAATGAAGCCACTAAAATATTGTTCCTTTGGTTTAACCTGCGTGGAATAAAAGTGAAAAGTTTAAAAACATGGTTCAGATCTGATCTTTTTATTTTATGCACAGTACAGGATCTGGAAATATTAAAATCATATTTTATCTTTTGACATTGTTTAATTAATTCACTGATTGGTGAAATGGATGACTCATAAGAATCTTGGTCAATATAACCCATTACGTTTAACCACATCTATGGTAAAACCCTTTGATATATCAGACCCCATTGCTAACAAGGTAGTATTGATAGCAGGTCTTCGGCGAAATGCCCTAGGTGTTAATCATTTAATGCAAGCAACCTGTAGTTATAGGTACCTGTGCTGTCACTGTGCACATGGAATAGTGCTGAAAACATGGCAAAAGACTTTCCACGTGCCAACAAAATTCATATCAGTAAGGTGTCACCTTGTTAAGTATGATACATTCAACTAATCCTGGCTTTGTATCAAACTAAACTTTACTGCTGGGGGTTTGGGCCCATAGTTACAATCTTAACAGCAAAGTCTAAGAACACAATGTGATGCCTGATAAAAGGTCAGCACTGGATTAAATTTAAACATTTACTATGGGGACACTTGACACCTATGAATGTCCACATAACAGCAGCACCACCTTAAAGCAGCCGGTCAAAGAGTGCAGAAAAACAGTGGCAAACATGCTTAGTTTCAGGTGCCTCAGAATGTGGGGCTACAAAGTAATCCAGAGTAATTCAAATATCTAAACGTTTCTCAAGGTACTATGCTGTTCCCTGGGTTAACCACCCGTAGAATGTCATAATATTCAGTAAGAAGTAGGTGAATGAGCACAACTATGCCCATGAATTTGCTTATTACATAATTTGAACATGGCACACTTACTTTTGAAACACATTAATAGTCCTTTCAAGTGCTGACCGAGAGCGAGTAAGAGGTAATGGAATGGGAGGGGTTAACGAGTTGTGAGAGCTAGTGGGAGTGCAATCCACAGACTTTCTATGTGTAAAACAGTCTAACATAAGCCTGTTGGACACACTGCTAATGGAAATACACAACATACCCTGTATTGCTTCTCTTTAACTTAAATTTGTGCTTTATAACAATCACGGCAAACAACAGCATGTTTGCAAACACTGACAAAACAGTTTTTGTCTATTTTGGCTGTTAGGTAATTTAATATATATTGATAAGCATTAATTTCAAAAGAGTTGGAAAACACTAAGAAAACACCATGGAAATACACAAAAATTAAACACTGAAAACAGGACAGGTTAAAATATGCCAGTATCTCAAAACTGATTAACTCTGGGTACACTTTCCAAGACCATCATACCACCCCGCAAATTTTGTATAACAAATGCCTAGGGTCCTTCCATTCTCCTCTGCCGATCACTGGGATTGAATTCCTCCTTTCCTAACAATACATAATATAATTCTCAGTGTCCTGCCAAACTTCCTTACATCTCTCAGCAGTTCCTCCTTCGTTGTCTTTCAATAGGACTACCTTGTGTCTTAATAACCTCAACTACTTCCCTCTAACCTTCTTTCCTAACGTGCTGCTCTCGCAACCACTGGACACAACATCAACGCTAACAGAAATTCTGCCAAGTACAGCAGACACCCACTGCTTTATTGGGTGTATGCAGACCGGCAGGAGTCAACAAGGATGGAACATGGTGAATACATAGTGTGATTTGCCAATTCTATGTTTTCCCTCGGGTGCATTAGGACAAAGAGGAAGCATAAGAATAAGGGGGAGGCGGCAAAATACTATCAACCATTCAACAACTTTGTTCTCTAAGAACCTGCCAATATGGTGATTACAGCATTCTTTGTAAATCAAGAAAGATGTGTTGGTATATGCTTGTAAAGAAGGGGCTGCAAATTAATGGGAGACCTATACCCGGTGTTTAGTTGCAGTTCCTTCACAGAGGCTCAAGAGACTTTTAAAGTGGGCCTCATCAGTTTCTACAATTTGTCAAGTTTACCAAGAGCTCCAGCAAAATCTGGGCATGCTTCCCACAAACGCTAGGCTACTTACCGATGTTAGACGTGCTATGGACATGGGATCTCATCATAGGCTGGTATCCTGATTATACAGAGTGCTAAAACAAGGCAGACTCAAGGTTTCGTTGCCAACAAGACAAGGATGGGACAGTGCCCCCATAGACCTACTTGAAGATGGTGAATTGCATAGAGACTGCACACTAGTGTGCGAAATGCCATGCAATGCACGTTTTAGGTTGACACACTTTTATGTACTCCATCACACCTACCTCTGGAAGGTGAGACTGCATAGAATTTATCAGACCGGATACCTGCCCCAGATGCAGAGTGGGAGGACCAGATTTCCTATATATGACCTGCAGTTGTATGCGTATACTGCCCTGTTCGGAAACCATCATGTGTCGCCTATGTGAGGTGACTGATATAAATATAGTCAGTACTGTCAGGCACTGCCTCTTACATGTAATCCCTTACTCTAATGATAGCAAGGTCCAATATAGGATTGTGTTGCCGGGTCATATATTTGCAAACAGGCGAGTGGCTATCAGATGGCTGTCACCCTCGAGCCCCACACATGTATAATAGATTAAAGACATGAGAGAGTGGGCCCTGGCAGATGAATGGCAAATGCAAGAGGCTAGATGAGATGATAAGGGAGAAGATGAATGCTTTGAATGGGCTGGGATGCTACAAAAACTCCTAGCCCCAATGTCTGGTGAAGTTTTGAGGTCAGTCTAGGTGCACATACACCTACATAGGAGAACACATAGAAGACATACAGCAGCTCCAAGACAGTAGGGACAGTAGGGGTTGGATGTCCAAGTGGGAATGGGGCACTGAGGGGCAGCAGGAATGTGCTTAAACATTGTTCTTAGGCAATGCCCACTGTGTACTGTTTATTATAACATTGAAAATAAAAAAAATTAAAAGATACTCAACAACTTCCCAGAGGTCTGTGAGGAATCCAAAAGATATAGTGAATAAACATCTGACCTTTCCTCGCTTTTTTTATTGCTTAGGTGACCAGGAGAAAGAAGAGATTGACAAAGGAAGTGTATGTTATATTACTTTGGGGACTTTGAAATGACTACAGCCAAAAACCATTTTTTTATAAGTCTCATTGAAACCTCTAATTACCGTTGAGATTCTTTAAGGAAAGAAAATCTTGGGTACGTCAATTATGGGTGGTTAACGCAGAGCCTGAAATGAGTACTTAAAAGACCAATAACTACTGTAATTAAGATCAATAAAACCAAACCGCACATAGTGGCCACTTTACAAATGATCTTACTTTGGCTTTCCTACAGGAAAACCTCCAGGCCTCAATTAGAACTTCATTAGTCAAAATATCGCCATAATCCATTGGTTCCCGCCGGGGTTGCTTCCCACTCACGTTGTATCACCTTTCATATCATCTGCATTTCCTTCCTGGCCCCTCCAAGGTGATGCACCTGGCGTCACAGCCTCAGCCCCCACACACCCTTCTCATGACATCTGTGTCTGATTTTCTCTACTAATGCCCCTTTGTGCTCAGGTCCTCTCAACTCAAATATGCCAAGCTATGTATGCCTGCCCTACAACCTTGAGGAGCACTCAAGAAGGGATTTACCATTTAAAAATGTTTAACTCACAGTAGGATCTTGTTGGCCCTTCCCTGATCGGATGAGTTATTGTTGGCCACAGCTACAGCAGATGGAAGGAAGAGCCAAGAACGACAAGAACAGCTGATCCACAGCTCTAGCTGTGCCGGCGAAAACTTTTCAGCTTCCGGGTGAGGGCAGAGCACAAAGTGCAGAACTAGAGCATATGAGAAAATTTCACGAATGCAGTACGAATGCATACGAGAAATACGTATGCATGCCTCGCATTTCTGCGCGGGGTTCCTTATATACATAGTAGGCACATCATGATCACCCTGCTGAAATATGCATGCACATCTGTTGATTCGCCTTACTTGCTGCAGTAGTGTTCTTTCTTTATGAAGTGCAAAACCCAATTTCCCGGCATAATACATTCACAAGCGACTAGTGGGTGTCACCGTCAGGCAATGATGAAACTCAGCGGAAGTGGCAGAGGCAGGCTTCCACTTATGCGTGCAAGCGCGGCAGAAGAGTCTGAGCCGGAGTTCTGATTATATTTACGACAAGATGGCATTGGCAGGGCTACCCTACAGGATCATCAAGGTGAGGTTTGGCACAGAGCAAAGAGGAATTGTTGGGGGTGTATGGGCCTTGGGACTGGCTCAGGCTTAAAATTCTACATTGCATAGGGGTGAGTAACACGTGGCTGTCACTTTTTGTGTCTTCGTGTATGTGGTGGAATAGTTACCTTTGGAATTGAACTATGTCTAGAGAAATTAGGCTATTAGTATTTAAAAGTATTATAGGGAGTGAAACAAAGGAGAGCATTCGACAGCACACCCAAGAGTAGGCTAATCTCACTGATTAGGGCCGCCTGAGTGACATTTTCATCGGATCTAGGCATAGGCAGAGCTCGAGGAATCTCACAGAGTTTTTATTCAACTCAGCGGGATTCTGTGTAGTACAAGTCTGTGAGCTTCACCTACCCTTACCCAGTACCCCAGTCCTGGTTTTCCTTGTCTATGTGTTCCTGGTCCTGTCTGAAATTTGCAATGCCAACTCTCATGGATTATGTCTTGCTGGGTCTATCTTGTCCAGGTCCTCATGGTTCTGGCCACCCTAATTGTCCAGGTGGTTGTCTTCTAGATTTCCTGTTGCTGAGACAGCTCTGACAAGGACAGAAATTAGGGCTCAGGAGAAGCAGGACCTTGCCCAATTTAAACAGTGCCTAAAATGTTAAACACTAAGCTACCAGTCACACTTTTGTCAACTGACTAAAATGTCATTGTGGCTGAAGGGGCCACTCATGACTCAGGAGCAAGAAGAATCTTTGTCTGAAACACACTTAGCTGGTGGAATAGTATGAACAAGTGTTTATTGAGCAGGCAGCTGGGTGAATAGATACTCCTCCTAATAATTACTCAGGTGCATTGATGAGTGTTTGACTCTTGCTTTAACTTCCAAATTTCACAGATGCCCCATTAATGTGTCTCATTCAATTTGCCAAATGGGAGGAGCTAGGAGTGTATTAACATCCAGCATACATGATCCTGCAAGTTGAACATTCTAAAGGGGGTATGCAGTTTCCATTGAAAGCAAGAGAGAAGGTCTCTACTGCAGGTCGGACATGTCCTAAGGGGTCAGCAGGCAGCGCAACTCCTTAGGAGCAAGGGCCGTCACACACCCAGATGGGTGTTATGCTTCATCATAGGACTTTTGCTTCATGTCGGACCAGAATTGCAATACCCGACCGACACCCTCAAGTGGGCACTTTAGCTGAGAAATTTTATTATGCCGTCTGTCGAGGCTGGGTGTGTGGGTGCAATCTCAGGATAGGTGAAGGGATCCTCTCAATAAAGACTTTTTAATTATTATTATTATTATTATTATTATTAATCATTTGTAAAGTGCAGTTTTCATCTTGCAGGCATCTTGGCTCTATCAGCGTTTAACAGTGAGACCGAGACTGGGGCCACAATCATATTCTTTTGGAGGTGGCAGACTTTGGACTAATTTGTTTAAGAAAGAGCCAGGTTTTTAGGCTATTCCTAAAACTAAGTACATTTCCATTTGTTCTAAGAGAGATAAGCAGCTCATTCCATAATTGTGTTGCCTTGACTCACGTTCCTAAACATGGGTACACATACAATATTGGCTCAAGACGATCTCAATCTCCTTGTTGGTTTGTAGTAGGTAAATTTATTCTGTAGGAGTCTTGGTCCTAGGCCATACATGGCATTCTGGACTATGCACACAGCTATAAAAATGTGCTTCTCTTTTGCTGATAACCAGTGGAGTTCTTTTAGGGTATTGATTGCGGAATCAAACCATAATTTATTAAGTGCTACTTTAGCTACCATTACCTGTATTATATGAAGTCTTTTAAGCAGATAATCTGGGATTGCCAGTAGGAGGGCATTGCAATGGTCAATTCTGCTTAGTATTGCACTCTGTATGACCATCTTTCGTGCAGCTGTGGTAGCAAAGGAGCAATTTTCCTCAAATGTCTCATAAGTCCATGGCAAGTGGTTACTGTCATATTATCCTGAACTTCCATGGAAAGTTTTATTATCAATCTGTACTTCCAGATCTCATACTGATTGAATTGAAATTAAGTCCACATCTTTTGTTCATGGCTAGAACTTAATTGGAAGTAAGCATGGTACTTTGCTGGGGGTACAGAAACTTTTAATGTGTTATAGCTGAGCCTCTTTGCCATTTCTGATAGGCATACGTGAAATTCATCCAGCTGGCTTGGACCATCATTATCCAGGGATAATATTAATTGGATGTCATCTACATAGTTTACAAAGACAGCCCAGGTGATTTGATTAGTGTTAGTAGGGGTCGTAGGTAACTTTGAACAGAATAGGGCTTAACCTGAACCCTTGTGGCACTTCAGGCAAGATGTCTTTAAACTCTGATCTGAAAGGGAGAAGAGATTGCTTGATATCTCTCAGATAGGTAGGATTCAGTCCACTTTAGAAAAATACCTTCCACCCCAATCTCCTTTCATCTGTTTTTTAGGATTTGGTGGTTAACGGTATCAAACGCCACTGCCAAATCCAGTTAAACAAGATTACAGTCTGTCCACTGTCAACCTGTATCCTCAGCTCTTCTGTAGCCATACTTAAGGCTGATTCAGTGCCATGAGCTGGTCTAAAGCCCATCTGTTTAGGTTTGAGTAGTGCCTTAGATTCTAAGAAATTTACCAGTTTTTTAACGGTATGCTTTGCTACGATCTTAACCGGATATGGGAGCTGAGAGATTGACCTGACATTACTAGGATCCTGTATATCAGCTTGTGATTTCTTCACTATAGGTGTAACTAACACTTTACTTTCTTCCAAGCTGATAGTACCATCCCTGTGGCTAATGATTGATTACAGATTTTTCTTAAGTCTGAGAATAGCTCACTCCCTCTGTCTTTCCAGGGTTTATGTGGAACAGGGTCGCTTATTAAACCGAATTAAATTGACAAGCCTAACACACTAAATTCTTCCTCATTTAGCAGGTCTATTTTGGCCAACTTCCCATCAAGCTCTTCTTGCTGTACGTCAACCATGGAACTGCCGGGGGGGGGGTTAGAGGGTGAGTCCATAATTTTAGGATTTTCCCCTTATTACGGTAAATTCTTTCTGCTAATATCTTTTAAAATGAAATCCACTTTATTATGAAAGAAGAACAGTTTACTGCACAATTCCTGCAATATTTGCTTTGTTCAATCTGTGTGAGCCAGCTCTTTTACAATATCAAAAAATGTTGTACTTTCTTAACTGCATTGGAAATAGTAGTAGCATAGTAGCTTTCTTTAGCTTTTTTGATTTCTATTTTAATGATTTTTCAACACAACTTTCAGTAGTAGTTTATCTTTGCCTCTTATATTTGCCTATATATGTTATCCGCCATTGTTTTTCCTGTTTTCTACATCAGGGTTTCTGTATATCATGGATCTGAAGGTTTTTGTTTTGCCATTGGTATTTTTATTTGAATAAGTTAGTCTAAAATGCTGTTGTGATAAAATTCTGAAAGTGTTCATAGTTAGTGTCTACTGTCTCTTCTTCCTGAAAGCAATGTAATGTGAAGTCTAGGTAACTTCTCAATCACAAGTTACCTATTACAGTGCAAGCTACCGTCACTCAGCTTTATGGAAGTAGCTGAGACACACGGTGCCGGAGTCTAGGATCCGCGTCGTGTCACGCCATAGAGCTGAGGTTCGAATGAAGTCGCACTAAGGACTAAATGCCAAACGTTCACTGTTATCAAGCTCGGATTCAAATGGAGGCGTATTAGGGACTCCTTGGGGAACTGACAGCTTTTGTTTTATTTTGTCCAGGACAGCTTAAAGAAAACACGTTATTTTAATAACCTATAGCTTTTACCTTACTTAGCAACGAGTTTACAAGAGGATACATGTGAGGAATACGGTTTATTACGAGTGGTTCACCGGATTCAGAGCTAATACCACGCTGTGATAAGACCTTATGGCTTGCTATTTCCGATTTAACAAAGAGATTTTTCTTACAAACTCCTACTGATTGAATTTTGGAGTTGAATTCTTTGGACATCAAGATTTCCATGTGAGACAGACAGTGATACTTGGATTATATATTTGTTGAGCTGCCTTGAAAAAGTCTTGTGAGTAAGATGAAACACGTGTCGGCTGATTGTTGTGAAAAAATGAATAAAAACGACAGTAGGAACTCACTATTTATCTGGACTTACATACTTATTTCTGTTAAGAGAAGAGAGACCCCAAGATGCGAGGACTGGCTTAAAGCCGCTTTCAATATGGCCCGTCTAGACCAGGGAGAAACTGGGGAGAGTGATGAAAACATCTGGCAGGCGATAGTGATCTGGGGCCTGGACTTAAGTTTGATATAAAATCCCCCGGATACGGCCCGGTCCAATGATTACACCAAGCTTACATCAAAGGGGCTGGTCTGGTTAGACCTAAGCAAGTGCAGTCACCGTAGGGTGCACAGTTTGGTATGACGGCGCTATGCAATATCTGCAGATGCTTATTGGTGAGATGAGGACAAAAAAAAGAGAAGAGAGAATTTCAACCTTGTAATCTGGTATGCAATTGGAATTTGTGAACTAATTATAACTATCTTTGTACTGTCAGTGTAATTGTGTTTGATGACCTAATGGTCTATCAATATACTAAAGAGGTAATAAGGTTCTAGTAGTTCATACTGTGAGAATTGATACTGGAAACTCATGCAAATTGGTGTGCCGTTCCACTATCGTTCTTGAAGTCACTACTGATACCAGAAAAGGGTCATTTTCATGAACTATTTTAGAAAAACCTATACAAAACCCAGAGAGGTAACGTGTAATTGGGAACTTACCTAGACTTCACATACCAATTCTCCAATCACTGTGTAGATTAGCTTACATAGGGCCTAAAGAATAGCTGCTAGATCATTTTTTGTGACAGATTCTGGCTTCAAACATGTTGATCCACTTGCTATCTTAGATGATTATTTCTAATGGATAGCACTCCTAATTTTAACATAGGCAAGTAATGTAATGCAATGTAAGTAGCATTCCTATAGCAGAGCTGCCACCCAATGGGTAGCCTGGCACTGAGATTACAAATAAAAGGACACTGTGCGTAGCTAAAATTCATAAGAATCAGGCCGAGGGGACTGAAAAATAATTCTCTGGGAAAAAGTCTGGTTTTCAATTCCTTCCTAAACCGCAACAGGGTGTTAATTTGTCTGAGCTCGATTGGCAGTACATTCCAAAGTCTGGAAGCTACAAGACTAAGTGATCTACCACCCAGTCAAGCTTTGTTAAAATGTGGAATACATATCTAATTGGCTGAAGAAGAACAGAGGCTTCTAGCTGGGGAATACCAGAGGAATTTCCTCTGTAGGAGCTTAGCCCCCATTTTATGTACTGCCCTATAAATAATACGGTGTGCCTTAAACTGAACTCTCTGCGCAATGGGTAACCAGTGAAGATCTTTTAGAGCAAGCGATGCAGGGGATCTGCGTTGTCTGTTTAATGCAAGCTTAGCTGCGATTACTTGTATCCTTTCTCAGCTTTTTTAATAAGGAGACTGGGGCTCCCAGGAGTAGGGCATTACAGGTATCTAATCTGCTCATAATACTATTCCTTACCACTTGAGGTCTAGCTAAAGCTGGTAAGAAAGGGAGTATTTTCGGAGAGCTCGGAACAGAGATAAGCAAGTGCTCACTGTTTTTTTTCCACTTGGGAGTCCAGTTGTAGATTACTATCTAGTAGTACTCCCAGATTACAGGCTGTTTTAACAGGCAGCGGGGGTTATTTGCAGGGACTGGACAAAAATTTGATGGCCGAGGACGGGAACTTTACTTCCAGCACAGCATAATACTTCCGTCTTGTTGCCATTGAATTGCAGAGAATTATCTCTGAGCCAGCCGGCTGTTTCCCGCATGCAGCTATGAAATTGTTCCAAGGGGATTGCATTATTTCCCTCAAATGAGAAGACAAGTTGGGTATCGTCCCCATAATTTATAACTTCAATACCAAAGGATTTTATAAGGGAGATTAGTGGGCGGAAATAAAAATTAAAAAGGATTGGATTTATGGCCGAACCCTGCGGAACTCCATATTTTACGGGGGCTATTCTGAGGGAGAAATGATGTCATGGTCACTGCCTGCTGCCTGTTTAAAAGCTAGGACTGCAGCCAGTCCAATGCCTTGCCCACAATACCATTCTCCTCAAGTCTCTTGATCAGGATCTTTTGATTGGCCGTGTCGAATGCGGCAGACATATCTAGTTACACTAGTATCAGTGTTTGGCCATTGTCAGCCCGCATTCTAAGGTCATCAAGGACTGTCACCAGGGCAGTTTCGGTGCCATGTCCCGGGCGGAACCCAAATTGAACCTCATCTAGGAGATCTGGAGGAACCCCCTTCTTGCTGCTAATGGGTCAGCTCAGGTAGGTTCCCCAGTTCAGAAACTTGCTCCCCTGTAGGTTCTAGGGCATCCCCCTCAAGGTCTGCCTCCTCCCGGACCGTGGAAACAATGGGGGCTGGTTTCCAGCGCCCCCTACCTCTTCTCTTTAAGGCAGGTCCCTGGGCCATACTTTCAGGCTCCAGGGTCTCTTGAACACCCTTACTGCCATAGACCGAGTGGTCACACATTTCCCCTCAGGCAGACCCAACATCTCCAAATCCGCCTTCCTCTCCACCTTAACCCAAGGGGTGCTTTCTAAATCATTGCTGAACAGACAATCAACAGGCATGGAGCCTCACAGCTACTTGAAGAGTACCAGAACCCCCCCCCCACTCAAAGGGAACTTGAGCCACCTTGCAATGGCTCTCTTTGTTGTCAGCTGCAACAACTGGGAAGAATGCATGAGGGACTACCTGCCCTTCAGACTCCAAGTGACACTTGACAGCTGTCACACTTGCTCCTGTGTCTCTCAGAGCCTCCACTCTATGACCATTGATGGTCACCTACTGCCTGTATTTCTTAGTGTTATCAGGCAGCTGAGTTCTAGGGACCATCTCAAAGTGTCCTAATGAGACACTGGACATTTCTGCGGGACCCCCCCCCCCCTTGGGCACCCATCTCCTCCCCACCCAGGGCTACACTGGCCATCTGACGGGGTGGTGCACGAGGTGGCATATACTGACCCTTTTGGAGACACTGGGGATCATACCAATAGTGTCACACCTGCTTACACTGAAAGCAGGTAACAGGCCCCCTATGAACAGGTTTACCTGTCGGGGGTCCTGAATTCTTCTCAGGGAGAGGCTGGGAACCCTTACCTTGGTTCCCGTGGGAATTACTTTGGGGACCTTTTAGGAACTCCCTCTAGTAATCCTTGTCCCCCCCACTCTTCTGCTGGGGACCCTGCCCACCTTTGGCGGAGTCTCCCACAAGACCCATGTGGACCCTGGTACTGACCCAGCGGTCCGCCTCTTCAGCAAGCTTTCTAGGATTAGCCAACTTGCTATTAATAAGGTGCTGGCGTAGCTCTGGAAAACAATTAGCAGACAAGTGCTCCCTAGCAATCAAATCATAGAACGTTTGAAAATTATCAACATTGCTACCCCTCATCCAACCATCCATAGCTGTGCAAAAGAAAGACACATATTCTACCCAGGTGTTTCCCTCCAGTGTCTTACAATTCCTGAGCCTCTGTCTATAGAGCCCTGGAGTTAACCGATACCTTGTTACCAGTGCTTCTTTCATGTGGGCATAAGACATCCTATGAGTACTGGGCAAGTCTAACAAAGTATCCCTACCTTCGGTTAAAAAGCGACCCCACAACCCCGCTCCCCAATCCTTCTCATGGACCCTGGTGGGCCAACATTGCTATCTCATAGGCTGCAAACCACTGCCCAATATCTTCACCTTTGTGGAAATCCTTCATGACATCCTTGGGAATATGTACCCTGCCTTCTGAAGGCACAGATGGTGCGCTGCCACCAGAGGGATTGATTTCTAAGCCCTTGGCCTTGATCTCTAACTCCCTCAACATCCTCTCATGCTTCATTCTCATTCTCTCTCTTTCCAAAGACAACCTGTTATTCTCTGTTTCCCTCTGACACTCCATCTTAAGCTTAGCCAACTCCAGCTTGAGTGCCCTATTTCTCTCCCTGCCTTCCAGCTCTTTGGGGGACAGGTCTTTGGAAGAGATACTGATGCCAGGTGGAGAGAGTCCCCCTCCCCTGGCTGAAAACACTGGCCTCTCAATGGGGCCATCTGCATCCACCACTGGCTCCACCACAAGATCATGGACATTTCTGGCTTCTACCCAGGCCCTCAGCACCTTCTGGTAGTCATCTTTTTTAGAAATGCCAGGTGTAGCAACATCAATTTCCTGTACAGATGTTTGAGCTGTCTCACAGTGTAGGTATCCAACATCTCTTCCTCAAATTTAAGATCCATAGATGCAACAGATGCTGGTTTACTCGTGGTAGTTACAATTGGGAGTTTTCAGGAAAAAAAATAGTCCAAGGAAAAATATTCTAAAAAAAGTATGCGTCGCGTTTGGTCTGCACTCACTAGTAGTGTACACCAATCACTGTATATGAAACACAAATGCAATGTCCAAATACTCACAGCTGACCACCAATGTTAGATCTGGGGGTCTCTAGCTGACAATTGTATTCACCTTTGTCCAAATAGGGACACTTACTTCTAAGTCAGGATAAGGGGATTACACTCCTTAATAAACAGGCTTATCTCAGAGGCAGTGTGTTAAGCATTTTTGAATATACACAGTAATACAGCGAAAACACTACAGATGGACACAACCCAGGTTTTATAAAATAATTATTCTTTATATAGACTTAAACACAAGACCACAAACAACAAAAATCAACCATACTACACTTAAGATTACTTAAAAGATGATTTAAGTTGCTTAGTTCAAGTTGTTGGTAAATGCAACAAAGTTTTCAACAAAGTACCTGGATGCGTAACGCAAAGTAAAAGAAAGGCTCGCAAAAGGGGAGATGCTTTGGTTCCCTGATCCGGGGGAGATGATGCGTCGTGCCTCAATGCTTTCTCTGAGTAGGGGATGTGTCGTTATCCTTACGGGTGCAGAGGTAATGCGTAGATTCTCGGCCTGCGGACCCATTGCGGTGCGCAAGATGGCCCCTTCATGCGATGCGATGATCCGGTTGCGATGCAAGAAGATGGCGCCCCCTTGATGCGGTGATACGATAACGATGCGATGATGCCCTGCCAGCCTGGCAAAGACTCTGTACTTTGGAGCTGCGACAGGCCCTGCGACACGCTTCTCCGGTGATGCGATGGCGACTCTCACGATGTCATCACGCTTCTCCGGTGATGCGACAGCAGGCAGCTTTGATGAAGACACGCTTCCAGGGAGATGCAGTGAAGGCTCGCTTCTACGATGCAGCGATTTCAGCTGCGGCGGCGACACGCTTCTTCTCAATGCGTCGCGCTTCCAGCTCCCAGTGGCACACAAGTGTCTGGAGTCAGAATTTCAAGCAAGGAAATTCAGTGGGGAGCTGGAGGTGAAGTCTTTTGTCCCTGACACTTCAGCAGGAGGCAAACACAGTTCAAGCCCTTGGAGAATATTCTGTAGATAAAAGTCCTTACAAATGTCCTTCTCCTTTCCCTTGGCAATGAAACAACCACTGCAGGCCAACCCAGCAAACAACACACTGGCAGAGGGGCAGTGCAACTCCTGCAGCTTCCTTGGTTCTTCTCCTTGGCAGAAATTTTTCTTGTCCTGAAGTGATCTCATTTCTTGGGATCATGGTCCCAATATTTATACCCCAAAATCCTTTGTTCTCTGAAGGCAGAGAGGCCTCTGTCTAGTCCAAACCAGCTCCTGAGCACTTTGTTTACATAACTCTCTTCTTCCTTTCACAGTGCAGGGCAGAGACATCAGTCGCCCCCCAGGAGGTATAGCCAGCACAGGGGAGGGAAGATACAGCTCTGGAGCACTCTGTTGACATGATTCCTCCTCTCCTTTCACAGTGCAGGGCAGAGACATTAGACAAACCACATTAGATGGAGCCAGCATTGTATAGGGAAGGTCCAGCTCTATTCAGGTCCCAGGTGCAACTTCTCCCTCCCATCTAGATGCAGAGCTCTCTATTCACAACTGGGCTACCACAGACTGTCTCCTCGAATCCACCAGCCCTGTCACTCACAAACCCAGACAAGGAATACGCAACCCAGCAGAGGCAGGCCTGGATAGTGAGGCAAGAAAATACCTACTTTCTAAACAAACAAACACAGAATATTAAAACCAAATTTACTAAAAGATGTATTTTATTATTCTGAGTTCAGGCATACTAAATTCTAATTTCTACCATGTTCCCAGAGTCAGTTAGGATTATAAGAATGTTGCAATCCAACTGCCCATTCTGACCTATGGATGGACAGGTAGCCTTCAATTGCGAAAAACGAAAATGGCTGTAATTGACTACTAGAACATGCTACACACATCAGAGCATGTCCTGCCTTATACTTACAATGTACCCTGCCCTTTGGCCTACCATAGGGGTGTCTAACATGAAGCAATGGGAATGTTTAGGGACTGGCAAGTGGGTGCACTTGGCCAAGTCGACATGGCAGTGCTAGACTGCACACAGGCCTTGCAATGGCAGGCTTGAGACACACTTTACAAGCTGCTTCTGTGGGTGGCACAACCAGTGCTGCAAGCCCACCAGCAGCATTTGATTTACAAGCCCTGGGCACACATGATGCACTGTACTAGGGGCTGACAGATAAATCAAACAACCCAATCATGGAATAACCAAGTAGTACATAAATGTAACATAGGGAGCACTTGCACTGTTACACTGATTAGCAGTGGCACAGTGCCCAAAGCATAAAACCAGCAAAAACATATCAAAACAGAGGAGGCAATCCGTCAAAATGGAAAGGAGACTCAAGCCAATGATGCCAGGTCTAACAGTAGGTATGTATCCCTGTCTGTATTTTTGATGGAGGGGGCCATCAGACACCTTCATCTTGTCACCATATTAAAATATCTTGCTTGAGCGGTCATTTTCCTAATAAATATACATGCAGCTTTTAGAGTTTATTGGTGAAATGGGAGTCAAAGTCAAACAACAGCTTTATTCGATTGTTATGCAATACAATCATAAAAGCATCACAAAATCATATGTACAATAAACATCTCATAATTACAAATGTAATTCATCATTAGGTCCATGCTTAAAATAAATTAATGATACCCATCAAAACTAAACTTTGGGTAAAAACAGAATAAAATCTTAGCACATGGGGTGCATTTACAGTATGCCAAGAAGATGCTGCGTAAATCAGTTAATTAACAATAGATGTTCTGAAGCTAACCACTTTTTAAAAAAACATTGATACTCTCCACATTACATGCACGTTATCCAAAATTTGTAGAGCAATGAATGCTGGGCGACACTGTCTAATCCCCATAGATTTCAAGATAGGGAGAATCCACACTTTCGTTATGTGACAATAGAATCTACAGACAATTTAATATGGATGGTAGAGTGTTTGGAGGAAGTGTCACAGGGACAAGGAATCATTGTTCGTGACCAGTCATTCATAGTGGAATAACTCACAATTCTATGCAATATTCCCATCATGTATCTTGTTAATAAAAACTGTCATAGCCTCCAAGTACAATTGCTAAATATGGTTGAATGCTAAATACACTTAAAATAAGTTGATTTTCTTGAACAGTGGGTTTCAGAATCTCAGTAGTCAGCCGTGACAAATCCATCATCATTAGGGCTTCCTTTTTTTCCTACGTACCTCTCTCATGGTAGTTGGTTCAGTAAAATACTCTGGGTGGCCTAGATTCTGCATACAATCACAGACATATTTGACGCAAGGAATCATTAAAACCTTTTCCATCTTCAAAATATCAGTTAAAATATCCCTATTTAATTTATTCTCCTCCTTGGTCCATACCCTGTGCTATAAGAGACCCGGCTCAAGTTTTCTAAGATCTGACAAGTGTGCTAGGCCCAGTTCTGCATGGTAAACAAATGACGAGGTACTTATAGGTACTGATAAAATGTATCTCAAGAAATTGTTTTCCACGGTCTGAAGTAGTTGAGTATTGTCTGGTTATCACATGGAAGAATGGACACTTGTAGCGTTCATAACCATTGGTTAAGCTGGATCACCCTCATAAACGCTATGTTGCTGGATTGCAGTGTATATCTTTTCTCCGCCCCACATAAACATTGTGGCATTATCATCGGATGTCCAATGTTGTGCTATTTGCTGGCCTCATCCAGAGGCAACCTCTGGTTAAGATTGCAGTGTCCAGAGAATGAGTGTCACCCCCAGAAAAGTGAAATAGCAAAAAAAGGCAAAAAAGGGAAAAATGGGTGAGGATTACTAAAAAACGGAAACTCTCCAGAAGAAGTTTTATTATGTAAAGGTGAGTTTCGGTTATTAAAATTGCTGGTGGGTACAGTGTCTAGATCGGGTTACTGGATCTAGTTGTACTATTGGTTTAATACTGTCGACATGTTTCAGCTCCCTTACGCCCAGCCAGGTCTGTAGAGCTTTCGTCAGGACATACAAACATAAAAATACTTACACTACTTGTGTAGTATTGAAAAGTGTCTGGTTACAACACTCTGTTGCTAGCTTGCTCTCAAAACCTGAAGTGAAGAAAGAGACAAACATACAGCTAGTCACTTATAATGCTGTGAGGGGGTGTATATTATTAGCACATATATCAATCTCCAATTGTGAGAGACGGCGTGTCATTGCGCACATATGATTCAAAAGGAGAGGTCCTACTAAGGCCCCCATGGGTCCAAATTACACTAAAGAATGTGACATATCGGAATTATGACATTCCATTGTGTCGTTACTAGATCAATGGACAAAGGGTAGGTATAATTATACTAGTTATTGTGGAAGCATTAGTGGAAGAGGTACAATTTCCACTGAATTGAAAGATACATTTGAATAATAGTGTCCCATTGTCCGTTATTAGATCAGTGGACTTATTGAAGGAGTAGTACAGATAATTAATCTGGTATGTGTGTAAATGTCCACTCGATAGGATCCGTGTTAAACATCGAAGATGTAGGCAGGGAGACTCTTTTGTTATTATAAGGTCTCTGGTAACCAAAGGAATTATTTCCTATTCCTCGATGTCAGTCATTGTGCATGCAGTCGTTATTAGCGATAATAAAGGTCTGCACTGAGGATCTTTTACAGAATCTTTTTAAGTTTCCAGTCTGCTCGTGAATATCAACGTATGCATGTGTGTGTATACGGCAAACTAAACGACCCTCGTATACAAAATCCCATGGTGCGTGGTTATAACATGGCAGTCCTCGGAGGACCTTGTGATTGTAATGGGTATTTGTTCAAATGTTAGTCATGGTGTAGAGCTGGTGGCTATTTTGCAGGGCTCGCTTAGAAACACAAGCGTTCCGAGTTATACCCAAATGCAAGATTAAAAGCACATGTATAAGAAAATGTATTGGTCGTAAATTTGTACCTTTTTTAAGAGTGCTGGTTTCTTCCTCAGGGTACAACGCTACTCTGTAGAGTAGAGCATTAGGGGCAAGCAAATAGACAAGAAAGTTAAATGTTGATTCCTTACCGTTAGACGCTCGAAGAGGAATACAAGCGGCGAGGACGCCATTCTTACCCATATGTGGGAAGGTTCCCCCTCTTGTGCTGACTCTGCCCCTGGTCGAAGAGCGGGTGCTCTCAGTTCCTTTTTTAAGTGAAAGCGTCATAGAAAAAGGACTTGGAGTTGTGACATAAAGACTTTATTAATCTCATAGTTGTTGCGCTATTTTTTGTAAATATATCGAGTGATATTGATATGCGAGTCTGTTCGAGCATAAATTGCTGTTTTATGCACATATGCAAATATATCGAGTTTCTTTAAAATTTAAAGTACAATGTCTAGTATCGAAAAAAGGGGGGTGTTATTAGTTATGAAAAACACACCTCATTAAGCTGGGTCATATATGCTGAAAAATGATTATTAACCATACTCGAATGTTACCCCGTGGCGTATGCGATCACTGGTTGGTAAGCGACTAATTCTCATTTGTCATTAGATTTTTAAATTGTATGCCCGGTAGTGTGAAACAAATGTGAGACCTATGTGTATTATAATAATGGATCAGGGGGTCTCACAGTGTGAATCGTTGATATATACTCGTGCTAGAGGATGTCTTAATCAAATAGTCACACATTTTGCTAGTGCTTAATGGTAAAGTGGGGTCTTCTAGTTAGAAGGTTCATGTTCCCTCTACTTTTAACTTATCAGATCTAATGGCCATGGTATGTTCAGTCTTCTTTAAGCAAAATGGTGCCAGGGTATATTATCATTCAATCCATAAGGTTCATTTGGAGGCGGTTCACCCACCTTTGTTCTTTCTCAAAAAGTTTTCTTTCTGCATTTGTGGTTTTGTCTAGCAACATTTCCAGGACTGTCCATCTCAATTCTTCACAGTTATGCTCTGACTGACATCGAGGAATAGGAAATAATTCCTTCAGTTACCAGAGACCTTATAATAACAAAAGAGTCTCCCTGCCTACATCTTCGATGTTTAATACAGATCCTATCGAGTGGGCATTTACACACATACCAGATTAATTATCTATACTACTCCTTCAATAAGTCCACTGATCTAAAACGGACAATGGGACACTATTATTCAAATATATCTTTCAATTCAGTGGAAATTGCACCTCTTCCACTAATGCTTCCACAATAACTAGTATAATTATACCTACCCTTTGTCCATTGATCTAATCACGACACAATGGAATGTCATAATTCCGATATGTCACATCCTTTAGTGTAATTTGGACCCATGGGCGCCTTAGTAGGACCTCTCCTTTTGAATCATATGTGCGCAATGGCAGGCCATCTCTCACAATTGGAGATTGATATATGTGCTAATAATATACACCCGCTCACAGCATTATAAGTGACTAGCTGTATGTTTGTCTCTTTCTTCACTTCAGGTTTTGAGAGCAAGCTAGCAACATAGTGTTGTAACCAGACACTTTTCAATACTACACAAGTAGTGTAAGTATTTTTATGATTGTATGTCCTGACGAAAGCTCTACAGACCCGGCTGGGCGTAAGGGAGCTGAAACATGTCGACAGTATTAAACCAATATTACAACTAGATCCAGTAACCGATCTAGACACTGTACCCACCAGCAATTTTATTAACCGAAACTCACCTTTACATAATAAAAGTTCTTCTGGAGAGTTTCCGTTTTTTAGTAATCCTTACCCATTTTTCCCTTTTTTCCCTTTTTTTGCTATTTCACTTTTCTGGGGGTGACCTTCATTCTCTGGACACTGCAATCTTAACCAGAGGTTGCCTCTGGATGTGGCCGGCATACAGCACGACATTGGACATCCGATGATAATGCCTCAACGTTTATGTGGGGCGGAGAAAAGATATAAACCGCAATCCAGCAACATAGCGTTTATAAGGGTGATCCAGCTTAACCAATGGTTATGAACGCTACAAGTGTCCATTCTTCCATGTGATCACCAGATTATTGAAACGGGGAACTGAATGAACAGTAATCCCTCCTCCCTCCCAGTTGATTATGTAGTTGAGTATTGGTCAGACCCCACACCCCTGCTCCATACATTGCCGTCAGGATACTTTTGGCCTGATAAATCTGCAAAAGCTCCACAGGGGGTTTTCTCTCTAGTTTTTTTGAGAACTGGGCAAGCGTGGTAATGGTTCTTTGGAAGGCTAACTTTTTTGATAGGATGGCCTGGGTCCACAGGTCATCCTCGTGGAATAATATTCCTAGATTCGAAATTGTCTTAGTTGCATCTGTTTTTTTGCCATCCCTGAACATATCCAGGCACTTTCGGCACTCTCTGCCACATCTCATTATGAACATCTTAGAGGTATTCAACAGGTGTCCTAAATTACTCATAAAATCAGTAAAACCATTTAAAACCTTTTGTAAACCTATTTGTGTCCGTGACATTAGCACTGCGTCATTGGCATAGAGAAGGGCAGGTATTGGGCGCCCATTTAGCCAGGGGTAGTCATTCTGTTCCTTAACCAATGCTACTTTCAGACCATTTATGTAAAGATTAAAAAGAAATGGGCCGAGACACAACCTTGCCTGATCCCCCTTCGAATTGGGATTGGGCGGTACAACTGCTGTGATGCCAGATAGTACTCTCGTCTTAGCATTACAATAAAAACGTCTCAGAAAATGGATGATATGTGGATCTACACCTATCTCATCTAAGATCTCCCAGAGTTTAGCTTGTCTAACTGAATCAAATGCAGCGGTGAGGTCTACAAAGGCTAAAAATAATCTTCCTTCTTTTACTTGTGTGTATTTTCCCAACAATAGGGCTAAATTTAAGCCCTGTTCAGTGATGTCAACACCTTCTCGGAACCCAAATTGAAGATCTGAAAGAACATTATTGTCCTGTGCCCAAACATTTAAACATGCTAAAATTATGCGACCCACTACTTTGGTCAGTGAATCCAACAGCAAAATTGATATATAGCAACCTGGGTCCTGACGCTTACCCTTTTAAAAAATGGGGACAATAATTAACTCTACCTAGGTAGGCAAAAATTATACAGAACAACTTGCATTAGCTACCTAATAAATCCCCCATAAATCCATATTTGGTTTGAAAAGATGTGCTGGAATACCATCAGGTCCTAGGGCTTTTCCTCCTAACGTAACCAAAATGGCCCTTATCCCCTCCTCCAGTGTAAATTGAAGGTCGGACTTTTGGGTATTATTGGCTGACAAAATGTCATCTAAGTTATTATTGGAGTTGCCTTCCCCAATAAAGACCTTAGTAAAGTCTTGGATCCACTGATCCTCTGTATAGCAATCTCTAATGTCGGAACCCCTTCTGACTTTAGAAAAGGAGCTCTAACCGCTTTCCAAAATATTGCCGCTATCACGGTTTAAAGCAGTCATATGAAGCGAGTCCCACGCTTCGTTTCTCAGGATTATTTTCCTTTCCTTAATTGCTACATCCCTCTAGCATGTCTTATAACATCCTGTTTTTAGGATAAGTGTGGAGGGCATTTTTTAACTTTGAATAAGCTGTGGTACACTTCGAGTTGAACCATCCAGATGAATTAACTTTACTTGATATCTGTACATGCAATACCTCGCTCACCGAGTTGGATATGAATGAAAAAGAATCCAGGATATTCGGGGGAGTTGATGTCTCACTCAAGCAGACTTCAAGTGCATATTTGCAGTTATCTACCACCTGTTTGATAACACATTCGGGATCAACCATGGACCATTTCAACGTGTAACCATTCTGCTTATCAGGAAAAATTGAATCAAAAATCTGGTCTCCTTTATTACTATTAATTGGGTGAGTCAACAACAAATTGACTATCAGACATAGTGGAAAATGATCAATCAAGGACATATCATCAATGAGAAAAGAACGGATTCTTGAAGCATAATTATTTTACATAAGTATAAAATCTATAGTAGAGCACAACCCCCTACCATTAAAAGTATAGCCCAGAGCAGTAGGATTTGGGCACATGTCATTTACAAAGCCTAAATGCAAAAGACATAACATTTCAGTAAATATCTCCCCTTGACTAGAATGGCAAAAATGGGCACTGCTAAACCCCTCTTCAGCTTCACGGCCACAGATATTACTTTCAGAATGAGAGCATAAAGCACAATTAAAACCCCGCACAAAATAACAACTGTTTCTTTGGAAAATTTTCCCCAAAAGGATTGTGCATCACTACATAGCTTTTTAATAACATGGTCAATGCTAAGTGCTGGAATATTATTGTAAATGTTAATCAAAATCAAACGTTGCTTACTGTCTAGTTCAATCTGGATTAGCTGATAGTAGATGTCCTCTATATAAAGATCAGCCTGAACGTTAAAACTATTGGATATGTAAGTACAGAGCCCACCTATAGGTTTTCCTCTGTGTCCTTCAAGTGCCCCAGTATTTAACATTTTAAACTCATTGATGAGAATCGCATCTCTAGCCAATGTCTCCTGGAGACAAAGTAGATCTTGATTTAATAGGAACTCACACCAAATGAGCTCACTCAACTTTGAGCGCAAGCCAGCAAATTTCAGGACACCAAGTTACAAGGGACATTCTTATTAGTGACGTTTGAAAAGTTGCATGTTGTGGATGTAATTTCTGGGATATCTGCAGTATCTGATACTTGTACTGAAATTATGTTTGGAGTTTTCACTCTGGAGTTTTCCTGGTTCTTGATAGAGAATCTCATACAGTCTTTCTGTGGTGCTGGCTCGCTATTCGGCATTTCAGTGGTAGGATAAACTAGGAGAACATTATCAGATAAGGACAACTTTGGGTCAAAAAGTCAATTGATATCTTCTAGGGAATTAAGGATTTCATAATGATTATTTATTGGTAAGGCATAGGAATTTCGCCTATTCTTTAAGGGTAACCTTCCTCCCTGATCGCAAAGAAAAACAGTGGCGGGTTGGTAGAAGATCACCAGGGGCAAGATATTAATACAATTTGGATCAACCTGCCAGTTCGCTGGCCTTTGAAATATAAGCTGAGCCAGTCTGGGAGACCCAAAGGTTAAAATTATGCAGTCTCCTTGTAAGCGCTTTATGGACCTGCCTATCCATGATCCCCTACGGACCATTTTAAACTCTGAAAAGAGAATATTGTTTAGCCCAGTTCTAGAGCTTACTAAGTGTACTGCTTTGTTACGTAGTGTAGGCCAGTGTTCAGGATCATTTGAAACTAGAGGTTGAACATTCTTTAAAACAACAGTATATGGCGTAGCTCTGGAGGGAGATTTAAACTCAAATTATTAGGAAGATCGTTAGCTACCTTTTGTTTTGCGCCCTGCTCGTGTGACTCTCCAGTGTTCCTTATCGCAACCCCATCCCTCGGACTTAGCCAATGATTTGTTGAAGATAGATACTGAATGTGTGATGTGGGACAAAGTCTCCCTTCCAAATGTAGGGAGCTGGTATATGCTGAATCAGTTGTAGTGAAAGGGACAGGTTTAATATTAGGGCAAGGTTCTTTAATTGTGAGACCGTCCCTTACATTACTCAAAGTCCTCATCTGTGGAGGGATAGGCCAAATGGCTGCGCCCCCGCAATTACATGTATCGGGATTCACTGACCGTACTTCGGAGCCAATTTGCTCCGACTTTTTCATCCTGGCTTCCATTTGACACAATTTCTGCAGTAATGGGTCTAGTACAGTAGACATCATCAATTCTAATCTTTTAAATATATCATCCACACTTGACCATTGCATGCTCGTATTAGTGTTGGCAGTAGTAACCGTGGGCAATGATATACTACTGGGTATGTCATAACAGCTGGAAGTGCTAACATGTCCTTCAGGTTTATGTCTTAGTCGTTTTGATTTCTGAGCCTGTGTTTTTTTCTTCCTGGTGACAGGGTCCTGCCCTTTATTTAAACTTGCCTTCTGCCCTCTCGTGCTTACGCCATGCTTACGTGCTGAAAGCGGATGGTCATTAGTAGTCTTCACTACGGGGTTCGTTTCATCAATTTGCAAATCATTAGGTGTTACACCTGAGGAATTTAAGTCCCGAGTTTTTTACAGCAATGACTGTGCTGGGGTGCTGTAGGAGCTAAGATTGAGGCTCCAGAGACAACCAACGTTCCGTGAGCTCTATCTCATGCAGCCAGATTCTGCTTAAACAAGAAAAGCATCAAGTGTCCCTACCACCCCGGCGCACACCCCTGACTTATGCCTACTCATATCCAAATAATTGTAAAGGAACAAATATCTAATCACACAGTACCTCCTAGCCCACACGTACGGGTGGACAGGTCAAACAGTCCGAAACCAGTCCAGAGATGTCTACAGTCCACAGATGTCAATAACTTGGCCCAGCCCGGCCTCCTTTGGGTTCTGATGGGCGCGGACGGTCCCGCCCTTGGTCTGTGCTTTGACCGGGCTCAGCTCGCGTGCGTCCCATGCCACGGTGGTGATTAGCGCTTTTTAGCGCGCTGAAGCAGGTAAAGCTCCTCCCTCCAGGGAGGGCACAGAAAAGCACAGGATTCTGGGACAGATATTCCCAGCAGCCACAACAAGCAAGGCATCCCGCGCCGCGGTTGTGACTTGCGCTTTTTAGCGCGCTCAAGCAGGCAAAGCTCCTTCCTCCAGGAAAGGCACAGAAAGGCAGAGGATTCTGGGACAGGTAGTCCCCAGCAGCCGCAATAAGCAAAGCGTCTCCCTCGCTTGGTCTGGTGGGTGGTGCTGAGCTCCTCCACTACTACACATTGCTCCTGAATCTCTTTACTGAACTGCATACAGTATGCTATGGAAACACTCTGCCAGAGGCTAGAGGTAAACGTTCTACGTACATTGTTATGTAGGACTCACAGGTGAGCGGGATGTAACTTATGTGCCACCTCAACGTAAATACCTGTCTGTATTTTTGATTGAGGGGGCCATCAGACACCTTCAACTTGTCACCATATTAAAGTATTTTGCTTAGGCGGTCAATGTTCCAATAAATATACATGCAGCTTTTAGAGTTTATTGGTGAGGTGGGAGTCACAACATTTTCGGAATATTGACCTGCAACAATGTCAAGTACACAGTGTCGACTACCACTACATCACCCTGAGAATCAGATGTGTGAGTCAAGAATAATATACTGCCTCTGTAGACCCTTACCTCGACAACATAGAGATTGTCGTAATTGTGATCTCAATATTGTGGAATGGCAATATTATTATAGTTGTAGTTGATATTGTGACATACAACCATGGAGAAGGGTAGAAATTATTTTAAGCATTTTGTAGCCATAAAGAGCCCAGTCTGAAAGCAGGTAGCGGTAAAGCTTTGGCAAAGCCAATATGTCTCGCCTGTGCCTTTTGTGGGTGAACATGTATATGTGGATGCCCCCTTTAAATACGCTTTCTTATGTTTATTCTTTAAGAAAATCCTCTCTTAGGTGGCCACAGAATATGCGTGTGCACCCATGCAATCCACATTTCGATGGGTATCCTGAAGCATAAGTAAATTCCTTTAAAGATGGCCACTGCATGCATGCATTTGGGCAGTGACCCTCTGTGGGTGTGTTTTTTGTTTATGCTTCAAGAAAAACCATTCAGGGAAGGCTGCTACCAAAGCACGTTGATGAGACCCAAACATTTTAGGGCAAAATGTATTGTTCAGCAAAGTAAGGCAACATTTACAAACCTATCTTACCAATTGGTCTTTCCTGTGATTAAATCCCCGTAGAAGGCTATCCTGTTTTTCGTCACAAGATAGCATTGTTGCTGTCTACCTTTCTACATTATCATGTTATAAAATAGGGTTGGGGAATGTTGATATTTGAATAGATGAGTATAAATTGTGCCTCGCATCACTCTTTCTCTATCATGGATTGTTCGTTGAATATGGTCACACATTTAAAAAATAATTTGCATGCTGTTATGTCGCTATCTACGTTTTAATAAAATTCCCAGAATTACCAATGCTTTTTGAAAACTGAACAAAAGGAAAGTTAAAAAAAAACAATAAAAGGTGCCTTCCATCATGCCATGGGCACTAATGGGCTCTAGAAGTAATTGCACCAAAGTAAACTCCCATGTTCCCTATGGTTCATGTTAGTGAAAGAAGTATATGTTTGACTTGACCGTATAGAATGTTGCCTGATGCAGTGAAACCAGAGAGGTGGAAAGGGTGCCTGATGTTGTTAAGCCAGAGTGGTGGAATGCTGCAGGTGCAGTCAGATCAGCACACAGGCCTGAAACAGTGCATGGAAATAGGCAATTATATCATGGCCTAATTTAATAAAGGGGCCAGCTAAGGATACCTCTGGACTCAGCACTCAAATATTTAGTCAATAAACCGTGGACATACATTCTGAAAGTATATAAACAAGGGTAAATGTTGGACACGGCTCTTTCTCCAGGGTTATCCCCAAAAAAATTCCCAGCATAACTCTTGTTTTCTGAACTTATTTTGTCCAACTTACCACTGCCAACCAGTGCTAAACTGCTTGTGCTCTCTACTTTAAACATGATTTAATGTAATAAAGTGATACTACATGTACCCAGAACATGTGAATTAAATGCTACTAGTGGGTCTGCAGAACTTATTGTGCCACCCACTTAAGTAGCCCTTTAAACATGACTCACACCTGTAATTGCAGCCTGTGTGTACAGTTTTAAACTGCCATTTCAACCTGGACAAGATAAACCTCCTACCAGGGCCAAAACCCCCTCATTAACACATATATACCACCCGAGGGTAGGCCCTACACAGCCCAGAGGGCAAGGTGAAGTGTACACTTAAGTTTTACATCACCTGGTAGTGAAACACTTCTAAATTTATTTTTCACTACAGTGAAGACTACCTCTCCAATAGGATAACATTGGATTACCTTATTACATTTAATAAGTGATAGCTTTCAATTGAGAGCTGGTATCCAGGTTTATTATGGTGTCCATGTAAATTATGATTAAAAGCCCTCTTTACTGGTAAAGTCAGATATTTTGTCACAGTTCTGGAAATGGCACTTTTAGAAAGTTGGCATTTTTTGTCCTAAATATTGATGCTTGCCGTTGATCCTGGATCACATGACTAGTTGTAGCTGGCAGTTGTTCTTTGTGTATTGCTCCCAGGCAGGGAGACAAATGGAAGCTAGGTGTTGACAGAATGGGCCACTCTGAGTTAGCGAGGGGGCGGAGCTGTCACCTATCAAACTTGCACATCACAAAGGCTCTGCCTGAGCACTCTCACAAAGGCGTTTGACACTAGTCTGTTGTGTGCCCAGACGCTCTAGGGCTAGGGCAGGGAGCTAGGAAATTCCCGGGACCTCTAGGGGTAGAAATCTCCAGAAGCTTCTCCTACTTCAGAGTGGGCACAAGGTATAAATATTGGACCTCAGACTCCAAAGTTCTGGACCTGTAGAGGACTCAGAAGAAGAAGGACTGCTGTACTACTCTGCTGCAAGAAGGACTGCCGCTCTACTACCCATCTATGCTGCCCTTCAGCAGTGAGAAGGACTGGACTTTCATCTTGAACCCAGGACCACCAAAGTGACTCCAAGGCCTAGTTGGCCAAAAGACTGGCCCACCCAGTGACCTAATAGAACCCTCTATTGGGCACTGCCTAATTGCCCTATTGGCCAGCCCTACCCTGTAATGGATGAAAAGTCACATCAAGTTATCAAGTGTGTAATTCTGGGTGATTGAGTGTTTTCTACTGAAGGTAGAACGAAACAAGGAGTTGAGTGCCTTCTTAGAGCCTGTGACTGTATGTGGGGCCCACTGTATTTATTGTTGGGAATCAACACTTAATTTTTCTCTCCACTCTTTGATCCAAAGCGAGAGAAAAACACAGAAGGGGAAAAGAAGGTGGAAGAGAAAAAAAAACAGTGACAAAGAAAGAAAGCCGGAATGAAAAAGAACCATGGAGGGCAAGATAAACTGGCAGGGAGTGTCTGTTAGTGGATGGAAGAGGCATGAGGTGGAATCTGCAGTACATTACCTTGGCACTCAGGAACCACAATATTCAATTGCGTGAGCCATGGGCTTTGTGCAATTCTTTGAGCCCCAGCATTACCTCTTTTACAAAATAAGTGCTATGGAGACATAGTGAAATGGAGCCAGATGTGCAAAATTTGAGGATGCAAAGCAGTTGGTGTGTTGGCACACAGGCTGCATTGTGCTGCAACCTTCTTTTTTTGCAGTGACAGATGTACAGATTTGTTGCAGAGAAAAATTACCATTTTGTAGAATGTACAGAATCCTGCCCCATTAAACATTATGAGGGAAGATTGTTTATGAAAATACTTCTGTAGTGGTACAAATGCATGAACGGAGGCCTGCAAAGTGAAAGCATATCTCCATCCTAGCATTTTCATTCGCAGAAGAGAAACTTTTTTTAATGCTGCTCCTTTCACCTAAAGGGACAGGGACTGATTTAACAATAAATGTGGGATTTCGTGAATGGCATTCAGAGGCAGACAGTGGTCTCCTGGACCACTATCTGCTTCCCTCTGTGCTTCACAGCCCAGATTCACAAGATGAAAGCTGTCCAGCAAAGATAGTTTCCACTTTGCAAATGTTAGTACCCAACCAATGGTTTGTGACCATATTGCTCTTGGGAACCAATTATATATTCCATAGAGAATCATCCACATCCCTTTTCCTTGCGATTTGTTATGGTTCGCAAACTGTACAATGTGACATGAAAAAACATTTGCAAATCAAACTTTACTTAGCATTGATACTACAAAGTAGGGTTGTGCAGTCTTAAAGCCTCTAATTTTGTGAATCGCTGACTTTACAACTGTGAAACCTTTAGCTACTTCAGTTCCAAGGTGCCAAGACATAGTGGAAGAGAGTCAAGAAGGTTATTGAAGCAGAAGAGTTAGTAATAGTGCAGCAGATGCTGTCATGTCTTCACGTATTAGGCATCACATAATGGTACAGCAAATTTAAGGAAAGGAAAACACTAAACATCCAAATATGTGTCTGAAATGTAAAGACGTTCTCAGAGGCACCACTTATGGGTGTATTAAATAATTTACCTCCTACTGAGGAGGAAATGACAGTGTAATCCTCTTGAAATGCAAGGCACATTCTGGTTTGTACACATATTTTCATTGGGTGCAATCTAAAGTTTATGGTTTATATATTTATAGACACAATCAGGAGCTCAAATAGGGACTGCCAGTGCCCCCTCTAAGTAAATTTTAGAGGGGGGCACATATTAGACGACAGATAAAATAAACAAGCCGTCAACAAAATATATATTACTTAGTCACAGTCACCACTGGGCAGTTATTGTTAAGATCGTGTTACCAAACGGAATGCTTTATATGTGTTGCTTATAACTTTAGTGTCGCTTGACGAATCTCCTCAAAACTTTCCAAAAAAGTGCAACATTCTGACTAGCTTGCAAATGGAAAGTTTTGGGTTGATCCGTCAAGCGGGGGTTGAGAAAAAAAAGGGGTCCCTATATGTGTTTCCCCATTAATTTTTCTATAGGAACTTTAGACACATCTAGAGCTCAAACCAGAAGGCTAGATCTTGTCCAGAAGGAGTGCTCTTTGCGATTTGTTGTAAATGCGTACAGTAGTTTTTGAGCAATTGATGCTTAAAAATGTTGTACATCTCATTCTGCCAAGGATATGCAGAGCCAACAGATCAGCAGAGATCTGATTGGCTGCCACCACATTAACAACAAAGTGGTGGCAGCCATCTTAGGACTCAGGTCTCAGGACTCAGGGTAGGGATACCCTTACCCCCTATGCCTGATTGGGGCCCAAAACATTATTTAAAACTTTGCTCCAGATTTACAGAGGATATGTGAATCTGTGGCAAACTAAAAAAAAATGCAGGCTCCTGTGTCTTTAAAAAAAAATACCCCGGGGTGGGCCAGGGACGGGGGTAGTACAGATAGCACTTACGGGGATGGATCCACATGGACCCCCTCCCCAAGTCCATAGGAAGCCCAGGCACCCCATCCCCTGGGGCTGATATGTTATAGGGAAGAAGCACATGTGACCCCTTCCCAGAGACTATTAAGGCCCTGGAGATCACATCCCTGTAGCTAAAATGCTTTGAAAAGGTAAGGGGGCCATGCTCCCCACCCCAAGCCTAAAAAGGCCCGGAGGAATCCATCTATCCGAATCAATGAAGGGAGAGGGGTGCACGGCCCCCATGCTTAGCCTGATTAGGCCCTGGGGACCCTATCCCCCAGGGCTCAAATGTAAATAAAAGCGTATGGGGCAATATAGCTCCCACACCCAACCCCTAAAGGCCCCGGGGACCCCATCATACAGGGCCAACTCAGTGACTGTGTCCCAGGGAGCCCACACCTAGGGCAAAGTAGTTTCCCTGACCATATTAGTCTGCTCCCTCCCGGTGGAAGATTTAAACATGTTCCACTAGCTTGGAGCCGACTTTTGTTCTGTTTCCCCACGCTCACTCCTGCAGGCAGGTAAACAGTACACATTGCAGGGAAAAAGCATAGATCGCTGCTCCTACTGGGCAAAAGCAATGCCGGTTCCCACACAAGTGTGAGGAGCCAGCTGGAGTCAAGGGGGCTTCCTGTTGCCCCCCAGAGTGTTGTTTATGAGTGTCTTGGGTGGACACTGGAGCACTCACCTAATAAAAATAAAGACCCTGGGGGATGAGGTCTCCTGGGCCGAGAAGGCTCGGAAGGGGCACATGGCTCCCTCCCCTTTTAAATAAGGTACACCTCTTGGGAGGTGGGGTCCATGGGGCCTTCTTGGGCTCGGAGAGCGGAGCCACATGGCCCTAACCCCTTTATTGTTACATTTAGCCCCAGGGGATTGGTTTTCCCAGGCCTAATGAGGCTCGGGAAGGGGGAGCCACACGCCCCCCTCCCTTTTTGTATTGAATTTGGCCCTGGGGAAATGTTGGCCCCGGGGCTTAATGAGGTGCAAAGAAGCGGTGTGCGTGCCCCCTCCCTTTTATCTAAGTGTTGTTTGATAGGTGCCCAGGGTGTGCACCAGGGCACCCACCTATAATTTAGAGAGGCCCTGGGGATGGGGTCACAGGTTCTACAATAGGGTTGCGGAGGGGGGCCTCACCTTTTTAATGGAATGCAACCCAAGGAATGGGGTCCCAAGGGCCTATTAAGTTCTGCAGAGGGGGCTACATGCCCACTCCCCCTAACATATATATGTTTTGGCCCTGGTGGATGAGGTCCCCAGGATCCGGAGGCCAACCCAACACCATGCACGCCAGGTGCTGTGCATGGCATGAGGTTGGCAGCCTGCGAGGCAGTTGGCTATCTTCGGGTGAGTTAGGCAGGTCCTGTGGCCACCCACCTGATGTGCATGGCCGAAGGCAGTTGGTTGCCCTGAGGGGCGTTGGCCACAGGGCCTGGCTTGTGGCCGTAAAGTCTTCCTCTTGCATGCACGGCCAAAGGCGGTTTGTTGTGTTGGGTTGGTTGCCTCTGTGTGACTTGGCCACAGGCCTTCCTCTCATTGTGCATATTTGAAAGCAGTGTGCAGCATGGGCTTGGCTGTCTACAGAGGGTTTGACCTGTGGCCAACCTTGCAGCATGGGATTAGCTGCTGCAGGGGTTTGGAAGCAGGCCAAGCCCTGCAGCCAACCCGCTTTGGCCATGCTTGGCAGAGGTTTAGCTTTATGTATGGTAAAAAAAAATTATTTATGTTAAAAATAACTTGAAATGTTCTTAAAAGGCTAAAGTAACATTATAGTTAGGTGAAAGGTTCAGCAACAATGCAACATTTTAAACTAAAAATAAAGACAGAAAATCACCAGTTGAAGTTATAGTTATCTCAAGTAACTAGAATTCACCACCACCCTGCTCAGCTCCAGTTAAAAACAAAGTACAGAACAAAACATTAACACCTGCTCCTTTCGCTTGGACTTCAACAAGCATCATGCCACAATTTCCCCAACTGGTCATTATCTAACTAAAACATGACTTTAATGCTGAACAGTCCTTGTGGAAGTGCTTGAGGGTCAAGCCAATAGGCGTGTGAGGTAAGGTTCAAAGTGGCCAGGACCATTCGTGATAACCAATCTTTGAGAGAGAGTTCCACATTAGGGCCCTCCGCTCTTTTGGCGAAGCCCAGGAAGTGAGCATTTTTGAGCATCCTCCGTTGTCGCTTTGAGGTCTCGCACCTCTGTTTGTCGTAGCTTTAGTTGAACTTGTATGATCATTAGGGAGGGTCGCATAGAGGTCAGGGAGTACTCCACCTTGTCCACTCTCGCCATGAGCTTGTTATGTTATGTTATGTTATGTTATGTTATGTTATGTTATTCGGTCTTATATAGCGCACAGCTGCCCCAGCAAAGGGGCGTCCCGGCGCTTGCAGCTAAGAGGTATAACCCACACAACAACCTAAAACCGTGACAGCCACCTTAAAACTGGAGACTACAGAAAAGTTTTAATAGCTTTCCTAAAGGCAAGCAGACAGTCTATGCCGCAAATCTGTTCAGGCAAGGAGTTCCACAGCCTGGCTGCAAGGCAGCGGAAAGACCGCCCACCTGCACGACGGCGCTTGACCCGTTGGATGACAACCAGATGTTGTCCTGCCGAACGCAGCCAGCGGGAGGGAACATAAGGGGTAAGCAAGTTACTCAACAGGTTAGGCCTAGCAAATTTCACTATCTTAAAGGATATACACAATGTCTTGAATTGAATACGATTCTCCATAGGAAGCCAATGGAGCCTCCAAATAGTGCCAGCAGTGGAGCAAAATCGCAGAAGACCCACCAAGATTCTGGCTGCAGCATTTTGAACACGTTCCACCCTAATTATTTCAGCCTTATTTGCCCCCAATAGAAGAGAGCTGGCATAATCCAGGTGAGATAGAATGGTCGCCTGTACAATCAGCTGACGTATAGACGGATCAAAAAACTTCAGAAAGGGCTTAAGACCCAGCAGAAGGCCAAAGCATGTGCCAGCTACTTTCCTTGTATGAACCTGAAAACTGAGAGATGAATCCATCCATACCCCAAGATTTTTAACCACTGCCTTTGGCGTAGGAATATCACCCAGAGCAGTCAGCCACCAATGCTCGCTCCACAGGCTCGCGTTCTTCCCGAGCAACAAAACCTCAGTTTTGTTGGCATTTAGTTGCAAGCAATTGGTAGCCATCCATTCGGCTACAGCCGTCATCCCATCTCTGAATCTAGAGGCATTCGGAGAAGACCCTTCAGCCAAGGTAACAACAAGCTGCGTGTAGTCTGCATATGAGACCATAGTAAGGTCCCACTGCCTGGCAACAGTAGCCAGAGGCTGAACGTAAAGATTGAATAACGAAGGGCTCAGCACCGAGCCCTGGGGTACCTCCTGGTCGGTGGAATGGGCCTGAGAGAGAAACAGGGGAGCAGACACTCTGAAAGATCCTTCGGTCAAAAAAGATCTGAACCATTCCAGAGCCGACCCAATCACCCCAGCGTTCTCTAGCCGCTAAAGTAGAATGCCCTGCGATACAGTGTCAAAGGCGGCACTGAGATCTAACAGAATCAGTGACCAGCATCAAGAATGGACCGCAGATGCTCAGTAGTGGTCTGGAGAGCCTCATCCGTACTGTGACCCGGTCGAAACCCATTCTGAGATGGGTCAAAGATGTTATTGGAGTTCAGGAACTGAGTAAGCACGTTATTGACATGTGCGTCTGCAATCTTAGCCACCCATGGAAGAAGGGATACGGGTCAGGTTGATAATCACTCTGGCACCAATGCAGCAATCCCGCACCGTTGGAGCCACTAGAGGTCCCAGGTGTCAGCTCTATTGCCCCTTTGATCCTCCCCCCAGTAAAAGGCTGGAGTGGAGTAGCACTGTCCTCCTGAGCGTGGGCCGTGTTCCTTTTTTGCAGGCCGTGGCAGTGCAAGATTGATTAGCAGCCCATAGAAGAAAGCAATAAAGTAAACACAAATGGTATTGTGTTTAAAAGTTTAATATAATTACCCTTAGTGCCAAATTCTCTATGTTGGTGAGTGCTGCCAGTTAGGTCTGACTATGTCTTACTGTTAATGCAAAACTGTAGATCTTCCTCTATGTTTCCGGAATGGTAAATTTTTGGGCTTCAAAATCAAGTCACCCTACCTTCAGAAGGTTTGAAAGGCTTGAATTTGTTTGGACAGGTTGAGGTTCTAACATATCACTTCCCGTGGTCACGAGTCCCAATAAAAAGGTTCTTTTGGTTTTACCAACATCACCAAATGTCATTCACAATGCAATCCCACATTATAAAAATTAAATAAATACAAGTCCGACATACAACGGCAGATATTAAAGTAAAGGAATAAATAGATAAAGCTACTTGCCTTGTGCTCGCCGTATCGCCGAGTCGGTAAAAAGTCAGAAAGATGGGTAATTTTGAAGCAGTGCCTGGGCTATACATGTTTGATGCATGAGTGCACTTGGATACATACTGCTCTGGGTATCGTGCTGGTACGAAAATGTTATGTTTGGATTTCCTCTCAAGCTTCACCACTAGAATGGGTCACTAAAATCATTCCATCAATCAGGTTTCTTGTAAAGAGTGACTATTCACCCACTAGGGTCTCAAGGCAACAAGACTCTTGTCACTTGTTCTACAACTAATTTTTTGTTAAGGCAGCCTTAGCAGCTGCTGTGCATTCAGTACTTGTGCTGTGCGTTAGTGAAGCTTGATAATCCACTTTTTACAGAATTGTTAGTTGAGCCGATAGTTGTTTGGATCCTGTTGCAAACAATTTAGTTTGTGTGTGGCAGTAAATTTACAGGAACAAGAGCATGTGACATCATTTTATAGTTTGACCTATATAATATTTGTATCAATTGCATTGTTCTATGTGATGTCGCTATAGACAAGTGACAACTTATCCGCTTTGACTGTTTATGTTTTGAAAATTCTTATTCCGAAATACTTACAACACAGTATCTATTTTTCTAAATCCTGGCTGTTGATATACTTTAGAGGTAATTAGTGGTCAAAGTGCATAAAAAAAGTATGGGAACTGTGATGGTGCATGCAGTGGTGCAGGGTGAGTGATCCTGGGGACTTGGTCAAAGGCATGGCTAAAAAAACTAATATTCTGTAATAATCTTTCAACTTCAGGTAACTACATGTAAAATAACAAACGGCTTAAATGACAATTCAATGCAAGTTATCTTAATCAGTGGAAAAGGCACTATTGTATGGTATGAAACCTCAATCAGTTAATGCAGTGTACCCAGTGCTTAATTTGTGCCAGTGGTTTCCAAGGCTCAGCACTTATGGCTGTCTGCCACATTGTGGCACTATTTGCCTGATTTAGAGAGGAGAACAACAGTTGTTTATTAATTCAAAATACATAACAAGTGACTAATACCTGCAGTCCAAACTGTTCTAATAGCTTTGGGGCCTGGAAGAGTCTGAATTGTCAAACGTGTAGAAGTGTGATTGTTAGAAGTTGTTTTGGTACTGTCCTTAACAGCCCTGACAGGAGCAAAGGGTACTGAGAGCTGTGGTAGTCTCCTGATGAGGGCCCTGGAACTTATTGTTTTGCAACTCAAGCACTGACTGCACCAGAGAGCCACAGAATTCAATCCTGGTTGATTAAGTGGAGAATTGTGACTTGTGTATGCTTAGCGCTACAAGATCCCAATCAGTGAGAGAAAGCACTGTGAACATCTAAGCCATTATATGAAACTTTTATTACACATAAAATAAGAAAGGCTGATACAAAATGTGCAAAAAGATTTAAGATAAAAAAAAGTTCTTCTAAAATATAGATTTCAGCAGTACCCAGACTGTGGACCAGATGTACGACTGTGGAAATAGCGCCTCCTAAATTGGGACTTTTTTGCAACTCGCAATTTGCAAGCTGCTTTTTCCAATGTACAACAGTGTTTTTCGCGCTGTTAGAGATTCTCAATGGGGTTGCAAATTGTGAGGCTCATAAATATTAATAAGCCTCTCGCAATTTGCGACCCCATTGGAAATGGCAGGCCCTCCCAGGTATGGTGGCTTGCTGGGCTCAGCAGACCACCATGCCTGAAACTGCTTTTAAATAACACAGTTTATTTTTTTTTTTGCAGCCTGTTTTCCATAAAGGAAAATTGGATGCATTTAAAAAAAAAATTTAACTTTTTTGTTTAATTTTTTAAGGGCAGGTAGTGGTCCCTGGAACCACTGCCTCCCCTTAAAAAACATATTCCCCTGCATTTGCAAAGGAGAAGGCCCTTCCCCTTTGCGAGTGCACTACCAGAGGGTGGTAATTTGTCAGTGTTTTGCGACCGCAATTGCGTTTGCAAAACATTTGTACATGGGGTTGCGCTCACTATTAGGAAGGGAACGCCCCTTCCTAATAGAGACTCACAATTCCAAAATAGCGAGTCGCAAATAAATTGCGACTCGCTATTTTGGAATAGGGCATACCCCTATAGGAAGCTCCCTTACAGTGAAGTACATTTACATTTCTTTCAGGGAAGCAGGCAACCTGGCAAAAAGGCTTGTTCACGTCTGCCCCTCTCTCGGTTTCACAGCACTGGAAACTCCCTGCCTTACATTGTCGGAATTAACAGTCTCAGGATGGTTATCTTTTCATAAAAACTAGGGATAGTGTTTTACGAAAATTAAAAAAGTATGCACATGTGTCCCTCAGAACCCTCCACTCCCCTTCCGACTGCTGGGGGTAGTCAACTTCTGGCTTCTGAAATTTCAGACTCTTGTGCTGAGAAGAACCTTGATCTCACACAGAGAGGTCATACAAATTTGCCTAGCAAAGAGGGCTTGAAATTTAGTTTAAGTGAGGGAAGAAGTAGGAAATATTTTTTTCCTAGTCAAGACACAGAGTGATGCCACAGCAGTAGTTGAATGAAATGGTATGATTTCAGTGCATAGATATGGCATTAAGGGCCAGATGTATCAAGCATTATCCCGTTTGCGAACGGGAAAAAGCCTTTTGGAATGTATCATCCCAAAAGGCATTCGCAAAATAGGTAATCACAATTTTTACAATTACTTATTTTGCCAATGCATTTAGGGATTTTCAATTTGCGGTTCCTTAAATGCAATGCTGGAAGCAAGAAAAAATTGAAACCTGGCTTAAAGGAATCGCAAATTACTACCAATTTCTAGTTGGTGGTAATTTGCAAATTCCTTTAAAATGCACTTTTTAGCATTTTTCTATGTGGCATGTGGCACACATACATTAGGGCATGTATGGGCGCCACTTGTGCACACATGCATATTTCAGGGGTGCAACAGGGTGTCCTTTTGGCACCCTTGCACCCTTGAAATTGCATGCGCAATTTGCGAATACCTATTTGGTACTCGCAAATTGCAAATGCAATCCTATTCATTCCTATGGGCCTTTAGGCCCATAGCAATGAATGGGAAGGTATTCCTTAATAGCGAATCGCTATTCGCTATTAAGGAATATGTAGGATTCTAAAAAAAATTTCCAAATCCTACATATAGCGCATTTTGCGATTCTTACATAGCGAATCGGTAACATTTGCTATTTAAAAATTGCAAAAGCAATTCTTGATATATCTGGCCCCTAGTCAGGTTCAGACTTCCTTTCTGAAGGGCCTCATATTTTAACCTAAACTTTGAAATGTTATCTTTTGTAGTCGATTTTAAGAGATGCACAATCACTTTTATCAATTAATGAACACAATAAAGAACAAATGCCATGACTTTTCTGTAAAATGTTTTATATTTTACCTACAGTTTGCAAATTCCTACAATTTTAACCCTCACAAATGGCTCTTGGTGAACTTCGACTGCTCAACGCTTTGGTAAGTTATTATTTTCCTAATATTTTATTTGTTTTTCTTGGTATGCACTATTTCTTAAGGGAGGGTAAAAAGCGTTTGGACTGAACATTTTAATGCCATCTTCACTTGGTTACATGGGAAATGCTCTATATGTGGTTGTTTTCTGATAAATTGTTTGTCCTGACTGAGATAGACTTCACATACAAATGGCTAGTATTATTCAAAGGCATAAGGGAGAATCCAGAAACACTGAGGTAGTGGGTTTGAGGATGCTACTTGTAGTAGCACGCAAACGCTTGCAGACGCATTAACATGATTTTTCTCTTTAAGAAAATCCATTCCAAGATGGTAGCCGATGCACACGTGTTGGGAAATGTTTGCATGCTTACATAAAGACATGAATAAATGCAGCAGTTGTGATGCGTGCATGCATGTGGGTCATGATGCATGGTGCCCATGTTTGATTTACTTTTCTAATGTGGCAGATGGCCATGTTAGATTGATAAATTAAAATTAAAATGAGGGCAGCTGAAGCGGGAAGAAGGAAGTGAACAACACCTTGGAGCTGCAATGCCTCAAAATAAATGAATGAATAAATAAATAAGATAAGTAAATAAACAATGTGATATGGGAAGCAGGTTGGAGAAAGCGGTAAGGAGTGAACTAGTGAGCTTGGCATCATCGAGAAGATGGGGAAAGTTAAAGGAGACCATGCAGGTGTACCTTCCAGATGAAATTCTTATAAGAAAATAAACATGTTGAGAGATTGAAGAACTAAAACTTAACTTCTGGTCAAAAAAGAGCTACACTGTTCTATGAAACAAAAAAGAGAGGGTAGAATGTGCACGTGTGGCTGTTCGCAGACATCTCTATTCTCAAGCAATGATCTCAGTTGGGTAAACACTTTTTAAATGATGTAGCAACTTCTTTAGAAGTCTGACATGTCCCCATATATTTAGCAGGCAATTTCTCCAGGCTGAGCAGACTGCAATTTATTTATTTATTTATTTATTTATTATGAAGCTTATAAAGCGCACGGCTACCTCCTGCGGGGGTGTCCCGGCGCTACAGACTGCAAGCAAGAGAGAAATGAGCTGGTTATGAGATGGTAAACAGCCAGGTTTTCAGTTTGCTTCGGAACAAAGGCTCCGAGTCAATGAACCTAAGATCAAGAGGGAGGCTGTTCCAAATTTTAGCTGTTACTACGCTGAACGCTCTGCCACCACTGCTGGCACGACGGAATCTGGGTACCACCAGGAGGAGCAGGCTGTTCGATCTCAGAGATCTGACAGAATGGGACAGTTTGAGTCTCTTTCTCAAGTATCCAGGGCCTAGCCCATTGAGGGCACGGAAGGCAAGGATCAAAGCTTTGAACTGGATGCGACGGGCAATGGGGAGCCAATGCAGCTTCTTCCGGTATGAAGCAACTGAGTGGCGAAAAGGGATATTGCCAATCAGTCCTGCCGCAGCATTTTGAACTATTTGCAGACGGTCAATTTGATACAGGGGGGCGCCCGCATAGAGACTGTTGGCATAATCTAACTGCGATGTAATTAGGGCATGAACAATGGTTTTGCGGGAGTCCAAAGGGAGGTAAGGGAAGATCTTCCTGATCATACGTAATTTGCCAAAGTAAGCTGCTGTGACCTTGTTGATTTGTGATTTGCAGGACAGTGCATTATCAAATTGAAAGCCCAAATTTCGGGCTGTCTGGACTGGGACCGGAGGAGGATTCAGTACAGTTGGCCACCATTGGATAGTGGGCAGCGCAGTTTTCTGATTAAAAAAGAAAACCTCAGTTTTGTCGGTGTTCAATTTAAGGTGGTTAGAGGTCATCCAGGAGCAGATGTTGCTGAGTCAGTGGCGAAAATTGATGAAATTGGTGTCAGAGTGATTTCTAAATGAAAACACAAGCTGAGTATCATCAGCGTAAGAGATCACTCTGACCCCCCAAGATTCCACCACATTTGCCAACGGAGCCAGATAGACATTAAAAAACAGGGGGCTCAAGGCAGAGCCCTGAGGCACTCCGCAGAAAAGAGGTTTACCCTCTGATTCAAAAGGTCGAAGAAAGACCTTCTGGGTCCGACCTGTAAGGAAAGATCTAATCCAGGTCAGCACAGTACCTCCGATTCCCACCTGCCCCAGCCGGTTCAGCAGTAACTCGTGAGATACTGTATCGAAAGCGGCGGATAGGTCGAGGAGGACCAACATGGCCTCCTCGCCCCTATCCACACACTCACGAATAGTCTCCGATACCTCTAAAAGAGCGGTTTCGGTACTATAGCCAGTTCTAAAACCAGACTGTGAGTCATGAAGCAATTGGTTAGATTCTAGGTAGTCTGCCAATTGTTTCTGGGCAGCCTTTTCCAGGATTTTTGCTGGCTTTGGAAGGAGAGAAATCGGACGGTAGTTGCAGAATTGCAAGGGATCTGCATCCGTTTTCTTCAAAATCGGTACTAGCATTGCCTGTTTCCATGCCAAGGGGAATTGACCAGTGCGTAGCGAGGAATTCCAAATGGAAAGGAGGGGGCTAATCAGTAGAGGGGCAAGCTTGGCCATCATCTTAGCAGGAACTGGATCAAGCGGCGACCCGGATTTACATTGGACAAGTAGATTTATGGCAGTCTCGGAAGTGAGCTCCTTAAAAGAATTCAAAGAGGCATTCTGAGAGTCAGGATCACCGGTCGGAAGAGACGCCAGAATCTGATTAAATGAAGAGGTTAATTTAATAATTTTATCCTGGAAGTAGTCCAATAACCCATCGCAAAGTGCCTGGCTAGGGGAACTCTGAACCATCATGGCAGAGGGATTAACAAAGTCCTTCACAATTTTAAAAATAGTTTTAGAGGAGTTCTCTGCATTCTTGATTTGCTGGGTATAAAAGTCTCTCATAGAGGACCGTTTTAACTTTTGAAATTTGTTCAGGGCATCATAGGTCTGCCGCCACTTGCGTTCCAACTGTTTACATCGGCTCTTTTCCTCACGCAAGGCGGGGGAGAACCAGGGTGCAGAGGGCCTAGATCTAGTGGAGGTAATAGGTTTTAAAGGGGAAATGTCATCATTAGCCGCTAAAAGTGCGGAGTTGTATTTCAGGAGTACGCATTTGTTCAGGAGTACGGATTGGATGGAGGTTCCAGCTATTTTAATTCACGTCCGATTCCTCAGTTGTAGGAAGTGTTAATAGGAGTATATCGTACATTCCTTTTTGAACAATACATCGGTGAAAGTAGTCCGGTGAGAAACTTTAAAAACCACGGGGCATATTATCAAGGGGGTTTATCTCTGCTTTTTTGGCTTTAAAAGCCAAGAAAGCGGAGATAAAATTATCTCCCTATTACCTAGCTGTCGCTAACACCAGTTAGCGACAGCTAGTAGGAGATAGCGACCATCTTGGGCCCCACTTTGCATGTCAGTGATATTTATCACTAATGACATGCAAAGTGGGCGTGCCAAGATGTTAGCGACTGGAAACAGTCGCTAACATCGCTATCTCCTATTACCAACTTTTGGAGATATTAGCGCTAAGCGCGAATATCTCCAAAAGCTAACACCTGCCCCTGAGCAGTTCTTAGCCATGTTATCCAATGGTAGGTGGATAACATGGCTAAGAGCATAAGCTCGGTAATGCATGAATATCGCTGACTTTTCAGCGATATTCATGCATTTCGGCCGATTTTTATCGCTTAGGAGATAAACCTTGATAATAGCAAGGTTCCTAAGCGATAAAAATCGCCGCAGCTCAGCGATAAAAATATCGCCGCTAAACCAACATAGCAATAATTATCGCTAGTTGTTGGTAATATGCCCCCACATATGTCGATGGCTGGATTTTTGGCAGTATAATGATTGCTAGAAAAGAATATAAAATAAAGATTGTGAAAACTGAACCAGTTTAAATTTGCACTCACCTCCTGCTAGGCGCCAATGCTAAAACTGCCAAAGATGGGTTTTAACACTGTTGCATGACGTCTGTTCAAGTAGCAAATCTGCCAGAATATATTAGATTTTCTCTAGAATTTTCCAATAAAAAAGTGAAAGTATACAAAACGGAATGGCAGTGAAGAGCTGCATGGACGTGGGCAATTCGACCTAGTATTTACACACAGTGTTTTCAAACAGAGCTTAGGCGGTCACGTCTGTGGCAGACAAAGGGAGAGGAGCAAACATCATTCAGCAGTGCTCTATTGTACGTGCACCAACGTGTAATTAAACCTCCATTGATTTGTTGTATTAGGGATATCTTCTTTCCACCTCATCACTTTGAAAGGATACTGTTCAAACATCAAACTGACTCATATTTGTGCAGCATATTAGCAATGTATTTGTTTTTCTAGGGGCAGATATTGAATGTAGACAGTGTCTGCGTTTCTCTGTCCACGCTTAGTCTGAAATGAAATAAATAAAATTAATTTTGTTGCGTGCACTGCATCCCCAAATGCGATACAGTGTACGCAACGAAATTCGTTTTATTTACTTATATGTTTACTTACCTGTAATCCTCCGTAATCCATAGATTACTACCCCCACCCTGTCTCTTCCCCTCCCCATGTCACCGTCTGGCAGCTACTCCCACCACCGACCGCTACTGAGTGTCAAGAGGCGTCTGCCAGAGCTTCACGTTAAATTGTGGTGTGACCAGTGGCGTCTCAGTGCAAACAGGCTTGTTCACCGTTGCAAAGAGTCCAAATGCTTCAATACAGCTCCCTGAGCCACACCAAAGGTCCAGGACCTGAGGGGCACCACTTGGAGTTGAGGAACCCACTTCAGCTGGGTACAGGGGCAGGTGCAGGATGTAGGCAAGCTTGTTATGTCCCTGTGGCTTGGATCAGTAAGGCAGCAGACTAGCCCTTGGATTCCCTCTGGTGTCCTGGGTTCAAGGGTGAAGTTGCAGGTCCAGTACTTTTCTCACCCAGGCAAGAGGGCAACAGGCAGCAGGCTAGCACAGCAGGTATCCACAGGTCCAGAGTGTACTCAAGAGGTGGTGTCTGAGGTCCATTATTTATACCCATTTGTGCCTTTGAAGTGGGGAGAAGCTTCTAGAGGCATGCCTTTGAAGTGCATAGGTGATTTGCCTTCTTGGCCCTGGCTCCAGCTTAACTACAGACAGTATGCAGCCCTTTGTGTGGAAATAGGAAACAACCTATTTAAGTGTAAGTGGGGCTGGGCCCAGCTCCTACTTCTCATCCTGCCAGTGATGGCCCATTCAATCACACCTGAGCTCCCCATTGTGTTTGGAGAAATACGCTAAGCCCACTGTCAACTACACCCAGTAATGTGATCCAGAGTCAGGTTGCAGGCATCAAAGGGCTAAGCAAGAAAATGGCAACTTTCAAAAGTGTAATATAAAATCGAAACTTCATCATAAGTTAGGATTTTTCATTACAATTCCATCAACACCAAACATGAAGGGGTTACCTGGCCCCATTTCAAAATTACACTAATAAAATGTAATACAGTATTGACAGTGTTATCCTACTGTAGAAAATAGAAACCTTCTCAGGGGTCTCACTGATAAACCTGGTCCTTTTAAACCAGCAAAGAAGAGATTGGAACAGAAGCTTACAGAAAACAGGGACCTTATATATGTGTTGGCATTAGTCAACATTAGTCAGCATAAAACCAAGGGGAGTTCCTGGCACATGTAAGCATGCAAAATGACTAATATGGGTATACAAAATTTGCTTGCTCAACAAAGTGGTTGGAGAGCCATTCTCCTTACATCAGCAAGAATAGCCTGACAGTTATATACTAGGAGCTGGTGCATTCTACTACCTAAGCCTCTCTGAGCTTGTGCAAGGCTCTGGAAGAGGGAAACAGCACATGGCGAGCGCATGGCTACCTAAAATGGCTGCCAAGTACAAAATAGCTTTCAATTCATGCTAATAAATCCCTGCAATCTTCAAGAGATAGTCATTTTAGCATGAGCTAAAGACATTCCTATGATCCAGTAGGAACACAGAAATTATTTGCACATTAATTTTTAATAAATGTATTAATATCCTAATTCATTGCTAGGTGGGCATTTTCCATTGTAAACATTTCATTAAGCGGGTATATATAAGGTATAAGCAGGAATACAAATGGAAACAGAGCATTGGGTCATAATTAACATACAGATAGCAGGATAGAGTAATGACTATTATCACAAACAGAATTATCATAATTTTTCCTTTTTTTTTTTTTTTTTTTTTTTTTTACCCTTAAGCTAAAAGCAAACCCTAGAACTATCTAGTAAACACATTTAAAGGGCTCCTATGCATTTCAGAGACCATTCATTTCAATTTCAGAATAGCCAACAGCACATAGCTAATATGTTCTTCTATGAGGAAACATTCACATTACTATGCTATTTTGATTCTTATAGCTTAAACAGAGCATGCAAATATAACAATAGTGTTAAATTAGGTTATCAGCATTTGTACTGCATGTTTCCACAATTTATAAGGTCTGGAATCATTCATTGAATTTGTGTGACTTTCTGCGCTGCCCTGTGGTTTCTTGTTGACCTTAATCATTGTGTGAAAGTGTCATTGTGTGAGGCTTTTTTAACAATGGCTTTGTTCAGTAATGTGTGTAGTGATGATTTCCACTAGCAATAAATACAGTGTGGTTTATGATGTATTTTCAGTGTATTATTGTTTCACTGAAAATGTGCTAGAGGAGTTTGCCATGAGTTCTATTTTATTAGGGTGAGTGAATAGTAGTTGATTGACCAATTGGTTGTGTTGGATCACAAAACTTGAAGAAGTTTACGATTTGTGCTGTGGCAGGGACAACCAAGCACTACCAGAGGTGAAGGTCTTCTAATCTCCGCTAACTAAGACACTTGATACTCAGGGGCTTATTTATGAGAGTTCGGCATCACTTTTACACCAAGTAACGTGGTAAATATGTAACACAGGACTATCATAAGATTTATGAAGCCTTTGAGGTGGCCTCATAAATCATGAGTAAGGTGATGCAGCGCAAATGCATGCGTCGCCAGACTCTGAATCTGGGAGGTGTTCCATGGGTGTGCAGTGGGTTTTACATGCAACACCCATGGAATGTGATGCTGGCCCAGGTTTACAAACTGATAGAAACCTCTGGGAGTGTCAAATCCATATGGCTCTCGAGTTGAGGCAAAATGAGGAGAAATATGTTAATTTCTCCTAATTTTTTCCTCTTTTCATGTGTGCTGCATTCTGCAGCACACATGGAAAGAGGAAAAGCCTCGTAGGACTGTTTTTGTGCAGGAAGGGGCACCTTCCTGCCCAAAAACAATCCTGTCTGCAATGAAGCACCCTTGCACCATGGGGCAAGAACACCTACTTTAGCCATATGCTGCCAAAATGGCATCAGTGCAAGCAGAAAGGACAGGAATGCACATATTGCTTAAATTTGGTGCATTCCTGCCAATTTACTTTGGCGTAGGGCAGCGCACCAAGGTGCCTAGCTACGCTGCCCTATGCCAACATGTAATAAATGAGGCCCTCAGTGTGTGGTGAAACAGTAGCCCCTCAAGGTTTCTTAACTTGCTGTGTAGACTTGGGTGAGAAGACAAAATGTAGCTCAAAGATGGTTGTGTACGTTCAATGCAAGTACATACAATTGCAAGTATGTCCTGCTGTGAGTCTTTGTCAAGACACAACACGTTTGTCATTTCTCAGTATATGAATACATGTAAAAATGAAAGCAAAAAACGAGACTACAATCCAATAGAAAGAGAAAATCTGGGTCGTGGAGGAAAATGGGACTGCAGTCCAATGGAAAGAGAAAACCTCCGTCCCTGAACAATATAACCCACTGACAGTCGCTAAATGCTCAAGAACATGGACCACAGCTGAAAGTGAGAAATACAAAAAAATGCAAGTAAGTTGCCGTGAAATGGCAAAAAAGTTTATGCGCTGTTTACTAACATGTACAGTTTGGGACCACAACCAGATGGCAAGTAGCTAATTGTAAAATGGAGAACATCATTCTTCATGCAAAAATCTTTTACTTGGTTATGAGTACACTGTTCTTTACTGGTAGTTATCCTGGGGAATGTAAGAGCAGCCGCAAGAGCACAGATCCAACATTAACTCTACAGTACCTTTGAAAGGGAAAACTGAGTATCTTGGAGTTTGGGAAAGTGAGCTAAATCATCCGGACCATGCGTATGTCTCCTGGTTGAAGGCTAATGTTTTTTAGTTCCACAAAGTATGTTAACTAGTAACCTGAGGTCTAAACTTCTCCATCCAACCTTGATGATAAATGGAGGCAGACTGCATTCAGCCCAAATCGACAACTGTGTATGAGCTAAACAGGGCAGGAAAGGCACAAGTTTGGATCACTCAGGCTATTTGTGATTGACCTAGCATGAAGGCCAACTACTTGCCGAACTTCTGCCACAAAGCAGGGTGTTAAGCTCAACAAAACATTAAAAGGTGGTACAGAGGGTGCCACATGTCTCCTTGCTGAGCCCAACACTTTTCAATGTTTATGTCAGCCCCCTCTACTCTCTCATAAAGGCCTTCTCAGGGGATTCAACGGACACTGCAATGAAATTTCATGACTGTCTGCGCAAAGTTGGACATTGAATGCCACAAAACGGCCTGAAATTAAACACAGGGAAAACTGAGGTACTTCTGTTTGGGCGCGATGCCTCTTTTTGGCAACCAATCTGGTGGCCACAGGAAACAGGAGAAATACCAACTCCGATCTCTAAGGTGAAAAACCGAGGAGTCTACTTTGATACCAAGCTGTCCTTTGAGAGGCAAATCAACGCAATCACCTTCACATGTTTCTACATACTCAAAACTATCAGGAAAATTCTCAGTTTCATCCTGCTAGAACCCCTGAAAGCGGTGGTAACAGCTCTTATCCTGTCTAGAATAGATTATGTAGGTGGCCTGTTTCTCAACATACAATCACGCCTCCTCAACAAAATGCAGGTCCTCCAAAATGCAACATCTTGCCTACTGCTCGCTATTCCAAAACATCAATCAGTGGCTTATGCCCTCCCAATAATACATTGGCTATCAGTTAAAAGAAGGATGAATTTAAGGCCCTCTGCATCGCCCTGAAAGGACTACATTGTCTTGGCCCTGAATATTTTGCAAAAAGGTTCAAGTGGTACATCCCAAAGAGGCAGCTCCGCTCAGGGACATCCACAAATCTGATAATTCCCTGGGCCAAAACGGTCTCATGGGGGGGAAGAAGTTTCGTTGCAGGCACCGCCAGATTGTGGAATGCACTCCCACTGGCACTTAATGTGGAAAACAATCTCTTGGCATTTGGTAAACTTTTAGGAACTCAGCTCTTTACCAACTAGCCCAGTCACTCCTTCCCTAACATCATACTCTGGCTAGCAAATTATGGTGAGCCGCCGCGCCTAGACACCTCCTGGTATTAGCACGTGTTACAAATTGTAATTTCATTTCATGCTCGAGCGCCTGAGTCATTACTTACCCACTTGAACTTATAGTAGTAGATTCTCTAGGCATCCTTTCTCATGTGGGACATGGAGGGCTTTTTGACACTGTGTCCACATCATGTCTGGGGACTTTCAGTAAAGCAAGGTCATCAACAGGGTAGAGAAGGAGAGCTTCAGCAGTGATGTCTATTGTCTTTCCTGCTATGAGGATGCGGCCCACATGCAACTTCACATTCTAGAAAAACCGCAGCAGAAGGGTTCATGAAGGTCAATGGCCATACTGAAGGTGTTTACATGCTGGTTGAAAACTGCAGCTGGCAGTTCAGAGCTAACCCTGTTCCAGGAAGTGTCTGCATCCCTTGTGGTAAAAGAAATCTGACCAACCTGGATTGTGCAAGGTTTCCCTCCTCAGAGAAGCTGCTGGGTATTGCACTCGTTCCTACATCACAGAATTCACTGTGGTGGGCACTGCCTACCCGAAACTGGCCATATACAATCTACAGAAGCATGCTCTGGTGGAAAACGTGCTGTATTTCTTTAAGACAGTTCCTGGAGAGAAAAGAGGAAGAAGAAGAAAAATTGTGGTTTGTGCCCTTGTTTTTTGTGGGTAGCATTCATCCTCCATCCTTCAATGACCATTCTCAGAAACCTGAAGATGTTCATGATCAGCTAATAGTAAGCTTAAAGAGAGAAATACTGCTTGCATTACACAGTATCTCCCATGTGCAATCATTGCGATGAGACCAAGGAAATCCCACTGGTTTGTTTATCCATGGGGGAGCATGAAATGCATTTTTTTACAAAAACTAGGACAATATTAATCTACCTGTAAAGCATAATATCCGTTCCAATTCCCTGATGCGGCGCATGAATCCAAAGCATACAGTAAACAGATTAAAATGAAGGCTTAACCTACCAAGTGACACCTTAGAGATGCTACAGCTACTGCACCATCTTGCTCACCTGTGTGCCGGTAACATTTCCCCAGGGATTTTGTGAGACTTTTTAATATACCAATGACATTCTGTTTACCTTTTGGTGCCCTTTTAGTAACAAGAATGGTATTAGTCAAGATTGAGACTTCAGGTACTGATAATTGGAGAGGAGAAGATGGCTGAGGTTTGCAAGCAACATAACAGAGAGATAACATAATCTGTAATGGACTGTCTTCTGCAATGCAAAATATAGCACTTCCATTTTGTCTTTAATACAGTAGGTGCTATACAAGTACTATCACACGCATTCATGAGGACGAACTTCAGTACTTCAGTTACGAGCTATATATGTATATATGTGTGTGTATATATATATATATACATATATATGTGTATATATATATATATACATATATACATATATATATATATATATATATATATATATATATATATATATATGTATATGTATATATATATATATATATATATATATATATATATATATATATATATATGTATATGTATATATATATATATATATATATATATATATATATATATATATATATATATATATATATATATATATATATATATATATATATATATATGTTCACTGAAGAAACAAAGGTCACAGGAAATGGAATGTAAAAAAACATAAAAATCCACTGACAAAATAAAAGGTTACAGAGATGTTATAGTTAGGCACACATTTCACTCCTACAAAACCAGAGAAATGCTGCCATTATAGTTAGTAAGCTAAGTATAACTTGTGCCCCACAATTAAATGCTTATGACCTCATATATTTCATCACTCATGACATGGTCAGTGACATCACTCATGGCCTCGCTGATGACATCTCAAATGACATCAATCATGACATAATCCAGTAATTGTGAGTGTTTTAAAAAAAATGTGAGGTGTATTGGTGAATCTGTGGGTTTATAAGTGCCTTTATGGGTGATTCATTGGGTATGTGACTGGTTGTATAAGTGAGTGATTAGGTGTCTCGGTGAATGTATGGGTGAATGACTAGGTTATGTAAATGTCTGTATCATTCTGTCAGTTGGTGTCTAATTGGCTGTATGCGTTGGTGAGCGGGTATGTGAGTGGCTGTATGGGTGATTGGTTCACTGAGTACCTGTTTGGGTGTTTGAGTGTCTGTAAGAGTGGGTGAGGGTGTGTGTGACCTGTATAGATGAGTGAGTGGGTGAGTTAGTGGTTGTGTGGGTTACTGAGTGTGTATGTGTGTGTGGGGGGTTGTATGGGTGAATGAGTATGGGTATGGCTGTGTTGGTGAGTGAGTGCATGTGTTATATGGGTGAGTAACTGGGTATGTGAAAGGCTGTATAGGTGAGTGAAGGGTATGTGTGTAACTGAATGGGTACGTGAGTGAATGTGAGAATAGCTGTATGGGGGAGTATGTGCTTGTATCAGTGACAGCATAGGTAAGTGAGTACATGTTAGTATATTTATGAGTAAGAACATGGCTGTGTGAGTGCCTTTGTGATTGACTGTATGGGTGATTGAGTAGGTATGTGAGTAGCTCTCTGGGTGGTTGACTCAATGTGACTAGTTGTATGAGTGTATGATTGGATATGTCAGTGTCTGTATTAGTGAGTGAGTAGGTGTGTGAGTGGCTGTATGGGTGAGTGAGTGGAGATGTGTGTTGATCTACGAATCAGTGACTGGCTGTGTAAGTACTGGTATGTGTGTGTGAATGAGTTTTCGAATGGTAGTGTGGCAGTTGGAGTGGGTGTATGAATGAATATATGGGTGTGTGAGTGTGTGCATCATAAATTCTCTGGATGATGTCCTCAGTGATGTAATTTGAGATGTCTTTAGCGATTTCACTGACCATCTCATGAGTGATGTTAAATGTGAGGTCAGAAGCAGTGCACTGCAGGGGTGTGAGTTATAGGGAGCTCAATAACTATAACAGCTGTTTTCCTCTGGTTTAGTACTAGTGAAATTTTAGCCTAACTATAACAACTCTGTAACCTTTGTTTTTTCAGTGAATTTGAAAGGATTTTTAAATGGTAATTCCTAACTATAACGTCCCTGTAATCTTTGGATTTTCAGTGAATTTCTAAGGTTTTTTAACTAGTAGTCACCTTTACAGAGTGGTGGAGAAAGGGGGCTGGGCCTCCGAATACCTCCCAGGAATTCCATACAGCTACTCATACAAGCAGTCACTCACCCACACAAACACTCACACATCCGCACAACAACTTACATACCCATTCACCCACCCATACAAGCACTTCCACGTCTGCTCACTTAGCCATACAGCCATTCACATATCTAGTCACTCATTCATACAACCATTCAGACAACCCCTTACTCACCCAGTCACTCACACACCTACTCACACACTCATACAGCTACTTACTCACCCATACAGCCACTGACACACCCACTTATACACCCATACAGCTACTCACACACCCATACAGCACACCCACATATATAACCTTACAGCTACTCACACACCAATACAGCACACCCACTTATACACCCATACAGCTACTCACACACCCATAAAACCACTCACACACCTACTCACGTACAGATACAGACAGTCACACAACCTCTCATGTAATATATGTTAGAAATAGTATTACTCAGTAGTATAGAAAGAATAGTAATTTAACTTATGCAGTAGCATAGTATATATCGTTAAATCTCAGAAGACCTTACAAAACTCCTACACTCACTGGCTGCTGTAATCAGTGATGTTGTTAAAATCAAGTTTGCAGTGTCAACATTATCGGCGCCATCTTGCCCCCTTTTTAAGTCCACTCGTGCGCATAAGCGGCAGCCATTTTAAATACCATGGCCTCTCTACCCATCGCCGACAGCCAGCGCGTCTCTCTCTCACTCTCCTGACCTCGCAGGCATCCACCGCATGCTGACATCCCCCGCTCTCACATGCTGGGGCCATAAACCCCTCTTCAGTGCAACCCTGCCTCGGAACCCCATCCTGTTCCCAGCTCGACACCTCCCTCCACTCCTTTCATGATCCCGGGTCCTTTAATAAAAAACCCCTTTCCTCTGTGCCTGATTGTCCTGCTCGTTCCCAGGCCACCACCTGGCCTTGCGGATGCTGTTTATTGCCCCCATACAGTAGGAATCTTCTCCCATCAAAGGATCCACGAGTTGGTCAAAGCCCCCACCCCATGAGACCCGATCGACCACATACATTCCGGGAATCGGCGGAATGTCCAGCTGCGCGACAATCGTCACCTGTTGTGACCGGGGTGGGGACTTCTACTGTAAATGTGTGTGGGAACGGGCCTGAAGCGGGGATTCCGAGGATGTGTTTCCATACTTCAAAGTATTTGCAAGAATGTGCCACATGCAATAAACTGTAATAAAGATCATAAACCTGTGTATAAGAGGCCAGGCCTCAGAGATGCGGTTAGAGCACCTCGAGAAGATACCCTGTTGTCTGATTTGATGTGTTCTGCTCCGTCGGAATAAAACTTCTGTTTCCTGCCTTCCAGTCTCCAGCGCCTGCCTCTTTGTTTGGTAACTTGAATGGTAATAGAGGTGGTTAGCGCCGGGCAACTTTGAGAAAGGTCATCGGCCCTACCTTTTTCCACAATTGGCGTCCCAAACGTGGGGCCCATCTGTGACTCGTGGATCCAGTGGGAGAGGTCCTGACGACAGAGTGAACGACTGCAACGATCGGGAGAGCTCCTGTCCGATAGACCCTCGTCTGACAGCCGATCATCCAAACTTCACTGGTTCCGAACAGACCTCTCTCGAGTGATCTACGGTCCTGACTGGGAACCATCAGGAGTGCCGCGACGGTCACGAAGAATAGAGGACGATCGGGCGCTGGATTCGGAAGACAAGAAACTGTCCATGCGGTCCGGGTAAGGTCGTGTAACACGACAAATTGCGAAATGATTGTTTGATTTGGAAAATACTAGTATTACTCTTTGAATTGTTGGTTCTTTTTGGAGATTCGCTGTCTGCAAACGGAGAAAAACAGGTTCTCTCTTAGCAGGTAGTGAACGATAGGTAACGCAGACTTTTGTCCCCGTTGTAATCCGTCGTGCCTATCTTCCTTCCCCACTGATTGATTGTTTGGCCCGAACTGTTGTTCGCGGATTATTTTCTGGAGATTCTCTGTCTGCAAACAGGGAAGAACAGGTTCTCTCTTTGCAGGCAGTGAAAGGGTAGGTAACGCAGACTTTTGTCCCCGTTGTAACCCGTCGTGCCTACTTATTCTCCCCATTAATTGTTTGATTGACCGAACATTGACTGTTCGATATTGGTTCTTTTGAGGTATTCACTGCCTGCAAATAACGAAGAATAGAAATATTCTGTCTAGTCTTTGCACGCAGTGATAAGATAGGTAGTGCAGACTTTTGTCCCCGTTGTAATCCGTCATGCCTATCTTCTCCCCACTGATTGGTGGCCTGTTTAGCCCGGACCGCTTATTAGAGATGAACCATCCGGCTCCACTGGAAGGCACCCCTAATAAGGACATGTTTATGAAGCATGGATTGATCGCTATAGCCTATAGCAAGCTGTAGCATAAATATACGAAGAAGGATCAGAAAAGTCAGTGGCCACTGATAGGATCCTTCGATGAGGATAAAATAAGCGCGCTAGAAACAGCCCTTGGGAAACACAAGACAACGCCCACTATGCTTGATAGTCTCGGCATGTGGCGCAAAGAAACCGAACAACGTAAAAATAGAAATGAAAGTAGGTTGGGAAAAGAGCTGCGAAAGGCAGCCCACCTAGCTGCTAAGAAATTAGAAGAAGAGATAAAGGAGAGAGAAGAAGCCAAACAGAAACAAGAGGTACGGACATCAAGTCAGTGTCCGGTTAGAACACCCTCTACGCTCTACCCTGAATTACCCTCGAAACAGTGAGTCAACGATGATCTTTTGTTAGGTCCTCCGATCATCTACATGCCCCCTCCATATGCCCCTTCCCAACCTTTAGCACAGCACTCACTACCCCCAAGCACAGACGAGAGTAGTACCAGAGCTTCGGTCCCCATGGCCTCCGCGCCGGCCGAACCCCTTGTACTAGATACAGCACAAGCGACAGTGTTAGATGACCCAGAGGCCCGAAAGACAGATTCCACAAGAACGAACAGGTTAAGCAAAGATGAGCAAGCAGGGATTGACAAGATAGTAAGGACACTGGTAGAAAGAAAGGAGAGTGAGGAGCACATCACGAATATGTTCAACTCATATGCAGGGAGCCACAGACGGCACTTTGCCGTACGACTGTGTTATCATGCCCTGAATGCGTATGAGGACCGATATCGAGACAAAGGTCCCGAGAGCCTAACGACTCTGTATAGAAAGGTCGATATTGGGGATGAGGGCGAGTGTGACGTGACGGACCTCCTTATGCGTACGCTTGAGGTTTTCCGCCACCTCACTGAACAAGAATCGGAAGCTAAACCTACAACACCCATAGCGACTGAATCCCGAACTGACGATCTAGCACCATGATGCCAATAAGAGAGGTTGCCCCCTACTGGGTTCTCCCACGAGGTCTAGGAACACACGATGACGTCAACCACCAAGATGCAAGAGGGAGGGTAGTGTACAGCTGGGTCTACCAGCCATGGGATTGGCAAGATATTCTGACGTTCCGGAAGTCTCTGCCCGATTTACGTAAAAACCCCACTGCCTTCTACACTGAATTAGGTACAGCCCTAGGTTCAACGATTATGACCCTGGCTGACATCGACTTGTTTTTCGGGTTATGTCTGCCAGCTGATGTGTGGAAGCAAATCCGGAAAGTCGACCACCTTGAGCTGTTCGGACATACCTGGTCACAACTCGATGGCATAGATAGGCAACGAGAACCTGGACAGAAGCCTTTGAAATCCATTTTAGACCTCCCAGACAAAATTGTACAGAAATTGAAAACCCTGATCCCAGAAAAGAAAGTGGACTGGTCGATAGTAACGGCTTGTCGTCAGAAACCCCAGGAAGACGTATCGGAATACTTCTCCCGGTTTGAAACAGTGTTCTCCGATTACAGCGGCCAGGACATGACCACTGCAACCGAACACCATCTGTTTGTCCAGAATTATGTAAAAGGTTTGTCGCAGGAGGTTTCTCAGAAACTGCAGGCCAGCGAGAGTAGTTGGGCAGCCTCCAAACCCGCGGCTATCCTCCAGATGGCCCAATATTACGAGCACCAGAAAAATGAAAACAATAGAGAGACAGAGAAAAAGAAGATAGACTTAAAAGAAAGGGTGATGATTGCGCAGTTGCAAGGGGTGACTATAGGACGAGAGCAATACAAAGGGAACTACCAGACAAATGTCCCTAGGAACGCACCCCCTAAAGACCATACCCCGACACCCCATGTTGGACGTAGAGACATTAGCGAGGACCAGTGTGCATTCTGCAAAGGATTCGGCCATTGGAAATCCCAGTGTCCGGTTCTGATGGAGATAAACAGAAAAAGGGACCCCAAGGACGTAGCGGGTGGACCGAGAAATAGAGGGCAGCAACGGGGGTCCACGAATGACACAAATAACGATAGATCAAACAGATCGAATACATTTGACCGTCCCCGACAGAACCAGTACCAGCAGTCTGACTGCGACAATGCCCGCGACTTCGCATAGTACTGCCTAGGGCAAGGGAGGGATCCAGTCGAGCTCTATGTTGACCAGCAAGGTCCTTATGTCACCGCTAAGGTCCTGGGTACAAAGTCTCCATTTCTGGTAGACACTGGCGCGACACGTAGTGCGTTATCTAAACAACTGATTCCAAGGGCACCCTTGTCTGGCTCGCTTGTAACATCGATAGGTTTCGATGGAACGCCCTCCACTAACCCTTTGTCCACACCGATCTCCTTCGACTTATAGAACAACACAACTGACACAACGTTTTTGCTTTCCGCCAATACTCCTGACGCCATTATGGGACTTGACTTGCTGAAACATTTCCGAGCTACTATTAGATGTTCACAAGACGGAGTTCGAGTTTTTCTGTACGACAACCCAATTCTGCTCAGACATTGCCCTTCCCGACGCATGTTTTCCATCACTGACACTGACTCGTCCCTACTTGACACTCTGCCTCCGTATCTGTGGGCCAAGGCAGATTCGGACGTAGGACGCATGATGATTGACCCAGTGCACATCACTGTTCGACCGGACGCAATACTCCCGAAACTCCCACAATATCGGATATCGCCCGAGGGCGAGAAGGCATTGGTAAAGATTATTCAGTCACTGATAGACGCAGGAGTGGTAGAGGAAGTAGTTAGCAATGTTTGCAACAGCCCTATCTTACCCATCATAAAAAAACAAGGAGAGGGAGATGAGAAAGCATACCGCTTCATCATCGACCTTCGAGAGATCAACAAAGTAGTTGTACCCCAGTACCCCGTGGTCTCAGACATCACCACTATCCTGACTTTGATTCCTTCTACTGCCACCTCCTTCACTGTCATTGACCTCAAAAACGCATTCTTCTCTATCCCCATCCACCCAGATAGCCGATACCTCTTCGGCTTCCCCCTAAAAGCCCGCTCATATAGATTCTGTCGAGCACCCCAAGGCTACACAGAAAGCCCCAGCATCTACAGTCAGGCCCTCAAGAGACAACTGGACGAAGTCCAGTTACCCGATGGAGTGGTGTTGATACAGTACGTTGATGATATCCTCTTGGCGGCCGACACCACTCCACTTGCAGTCACAGCCACCATCCAACTCCTGCACTTCCTTGCGGAAAATGGCCACAAGGTCTCCAAAAAGAAGCTGCAATTCTGCCAACCCCAGGTCACTTACCTAGGCCACCTTCTGTCCAGAGACGGAAGGAAACTTACTCCCGGCCGAATCCAAACCATTCTAGAGACCCCTGTCCCCAAGACTCAGAAACAAGTCCACTCCCTACTAGGCCTCACCTCCTTCTGTCGGCAGTGGTTGCCAAACTTCAGCCTCATTGTGAAACCGCTGCTTTCTCTACTAGCTAAAGATGTCCCCTTCCCACTCCCTTGGACCCCTGAATGCCAATCCTCCTTCATAGAACTACGAGATGCCCTTTGTTCGGCCCCTGTCCTAGGAACCCCCGACTACACGAAGCCCTTCTCCCTCTACTCTCACGAAAGGGAGGGGTGTGCTTTATCTGTCTTGACCCAGTCCATTGGCCCAAAGCAACAACCATGCGCTTACTTCTCTGCCACTCTTGACCCCGTAGCCAGAGCCTTGCCTGCCTGCCTTCGAGCTGTAGCTGCCGCTGCTATCTCTATACGACAAAGTGAGGGGATCGTGCTCTCGAATTCCCTCACGGTATTAGTACCCCATGCAGTTGACACCCTCCTGAACCAAACTAAGACGCAACACCAGACGAGTGCACGACTGACTGGATACAAACTGACTCTGCTTGCACCCCATATCACTCTGAAAAGATGCACCACACTGAACCCGGCAACTTTGTTGCCCCTACCGGAGAACGATCCAAATGTGTCCCCTGTACATGACTGTGTGACCCTCACAGACGAACAGACTAGGAGTAGAGTTGACCTCAGAGACACGGCTTTTCCTGACCCTGATGGAGAGCTATGGGTTACCGGCTCTTGCATCAAACTCCCTGATGGCACCACCTCAGCTGCTTATGCGGTCACCACGGCCCGAACTGTAGTGGAGACAGCCCGCATCACACAAAGATCTGCCCAGGCAGCAGAACTAATTGCCCTGACGCGAGCATGCATCCTAGCAGCAGGAACAACAGCAAACATCTACACTGACAGCCAGTATGCCTTCGGGGTGGTTCACCATTTTGGGCTCCTTTGGAAGGAAAGGGGATTCTTGACCTCACACGGCACTCCCATCTTACACGGAGATCTAGTCTCCGCCCTGATCGCAGCCGTCCTCCTCCCCAAATGACTTGCAGACATCAAATGCCAGGCACACAAGAAGGTGACAGACATTATTGGACAGGGAAATGCACTAGCTGACATGACTGCTCGGACCACAGCCAAGAATAGGACGACGACACGCATGTACGTGACCAGGTTTCAAGCAGAGAAATGGACCGACGCTAGGGACACAATTAGGGACATTCAAATGGCCAGCTCACAACACGAATTGACTGAATGGGCATGGGTGGGACTGAAAGACGATGAAGGCTGCTGGTGAACAAAAGACACAAACAAATGGTTACTACCTGACTCATACCTGATTCCCATATTGACTATGGCACACTCCCCTGCACACATAGGATCAGCCCCCATGATCGAACTTGTCTCCAGAGTTTGGCACAACGACAAAATCACAGACTCCGCCTAACGTCTGGTCCAACAATGCTTGATATGCTTGCAACATAACCCTGGGAAAGGAACTGTAGTACCCCGGGGAGGGTTTGGGGTTCCCAATCACCCATTTGAAGTCCTGCAGATGGACTACATCCAGCTAGACAGATGCCAAGGCCTGAAATACGTACTTGTTGTGGTGTGTTCATTCAGCAAATGGGTGGAAGCCTATCCAACCAGTGACAACACTGCTATGGCCACTGCAAAAGTACTATTGAAGGAATTTTTCCCTCGCTACGGCCTTTGCCGAATTTTATGGAGCGACAATGGCCCCCACTTCGTAGCCAAAGTTATCCAGCTCATCTTGAAGGGGCTGGGTGTAAAACAGAAGTTCCACGCAGTCTTCCACCCCCAGTCTGCTGGACTTGTTGAGCGACACAATGCCACACTAAAACTAAAACTAGCTAAGATAGTGGCTACCACAGGACTGAAATGGCCAGACGCTCTCCCACTGGCATTGCTATCGATGCGTTCCACCCCCACCAAACACCACTTGACACCTTACGAGGTCGTTTTCGGCCGACCCATGAGCGTCAGGTCTGCACCAAAACCGACTTCCATTCATGACGTCCCGGACGTCCTAATGTCTGATTACTTGTATAAATTGACTGAAACTCTGTCTGTCATTCACCAACAGGTGCTGCATGCCATCCCTGACTCTTCCAGGGGTCCCGGACACAACCTGCAACCTGGGGACTACGTGCTTATAAGAAATTTCCAGCGTGCCAAGAGTCTGGAACCCCGGTGGACGGGCCCCTGGCAAGTCCTCCTCACCACCCGAACAGCTCTTCGAGTGGAGGGAAAACGGACCTGGGTACATGCGCACCACTGCAAACGGATCCCCCCGACTCCGAAGACGACTGAAGACGTGAGCACCCAGGAAGAGCTCCTGAACAAAGACCGACCATCACTGAACTGCTATCCTGACACAGAGACACTCGAACTAGCAAAGATTCCTGACCCCCACCGTGCCATCCAGAGAAGGGTATAACCTGCGACGAAAGGAGGGAGTTTCGGCTAAGCAGACCATTGACTAAGTCATAATTCTCAGATCGGTGGCCTAACACTACAAAGGCTGTCAGGAGAGAAAGCCAGACAAGGTTTTTGGTTCTGCCCGCTACCGAGCTCCCTTGAAGATGATGGAAGCTCCTGATAAGAAGATGATGGAAACAACCGGACATCAGAAGATTCGCTACAAAAACCCAAAGACTGACAAAATCCACAGTTCAAAGACAATTGCACTTTTTATCACGATCCCCTTCTGCCTCCTCCTCATGACCACACTCTGGATTGTGGAAGACAGCGCACCCGCTCATGAGACATTCCTGACCACTGCACAGCCTACCACCATGAAGGAACATTATCTGATTTCTCTCTCACCCCAACTCAGGGAAAGGCGAAAGGAGTTTTGGAACAACTCCTTCGTGCAGCTGCTGCACCAGCACAATCTTGCCACCAATGCCACCAACTGCTGGATCTGTGGGTTGCTACCCCACGCCACTGGACATTCGATACCCTTCATCCCTTCACCCTTCTCAATTCACGGCTCCTGCCTTGCTTGGCTGATCCTCTTGCAAGAGAGGTATAGGGATAATGCCACCTCCAGCAAAACTATGACGCATTTCTTTCATGAGGTCTGGCGAAACAAAACGAAGACACATTTCTGCCCGCAGACCTCCAACGACTCTATCCACCTGGACATCCCTGTCAAAGAACGAATTGAAATGCAGGTGTTTAACAATCCAACCAGACCCACCTTCTCCTACTTCCGGAAACGAACAGCTGCCACCCTGACTGTGGCCCTATCCGTCATCAACGTCACAGGCCTTATGTGCATAGAAGGGCTTGGGACACAGCTGGTGGGCCGCAGTGCCTGCCGCATCACCAGAAATTTGGACTCCACCGATCCACCTTCCTTCGTATCCTCTCCAAACATGTACTTTGTTTGCAGCACAAAAGCCTACACCTGGCTCCCCAAAGGCTGGGGGGGCACCTGCCTTATCTCCTTCATCCTTCCTCCGACCTATGTGGCTCCGGTGAATCACCATAGACAAAAACGAGCCAAGGACATTGAACAAGCTGACTCTACAGGAGCACAGTTACTCGATGCAATGAAGGGACTTGTTCCACTCTGGGGCCCGATGGCAAACAGCCGTGCCATCCGACATTTGACTCAGGCAGTCGAGACAACAATGAACATCACAGCTGGCATCCTTGCAAACAATACAGCAGAGCTTCAAGCGGTCCGCCTGGTGGCTCTCCAGAACCGCCTTGTTCTAGATGTGGTTCTAGCTGATCGTGGTGGAGCATGCCGCATTATTGGGTCCAGCTGCTGTACATATATACCGGACAATTCACCCTCAGTATACAAAGCCATCGAACATCTCCACAGACTCTCCTCAGAAGTTCACCAGGAGCAAGAAGAATGGTCGCTTGGTGGATGGTTTTGGAGTACTGTTAAGAACTGGGGCTGGAGACTGGTTACTATTATCCTGATTCCTGTGGTTGTAATATGTGGGTTCTGCTTAGGAATTCAATGCCTGCCGCCTCTGTGTTCATTATGTGCGGATTGTATCTGCCCTAAGACTGTGGACTTTGGAAAGGAACGCATGAGAGCACTGTATGATGTCGAGGTTAGGAATCTGATGCAGATAGACATTGATTAGACAAGCTGGCTAGATATGTTGAAAAGGGAGGACTGTTAAAATCAAGTTTGCAGTGTCAACATTATCTGCGCCATCTTGCCCCCTTTTTAAGTCCACTCGTGCGCAAAAGCGGCAGCCATTTTAAATACCATGGCCTCTCTACCCATCGCCGACAGCCAGCGCGTCTCTCTCTCACTCTCCTGACCTCGCAGGCATCCCCCGCGCGCTGACAGCCCCCCGCTCTCACATGCTGGGGCCATAAACCCCTCTTCAGTGCAACCCTGTCTCGGAACCCCATCCTGTTCCCAGCTCGACACCTCCCTCCACTCCTTTCATGATCCCGGGTCCTTTGATAAAACCCCCCTTTCCTCTGTGCCCTGATTGTCCTGCTCGTTCCCAGGCCACCACCTGGCCTTGCGGATGCTGTTTTTTGCCCCCATACAGTAGGAAGCTTCTCCCATCAAAGGATCCACGAGTTGATCAAAGCCCCCACCCCATGAGACCCGATCGACCACATACATTCCGGGAATCGGAGGAATGTCCAGCTGCGCAACAATCGTCACCTGTTGTGACCGGGGTGGGAACTTCTACTGTAAATGTGTGTGGGAACGGGCCTGAAGCAGGGATTCCGAGGATGTCCTTCCATACTTCAAAGTATTTGCAAGAATGTGCCACATGCAATAAACTGTAATAAAGAACATAAACCTGTGTATAAGAGGCCAGGCCTCAGAGATGCGGTTAGAGCACCTCGAGAAGATACCCTGTTGTCTGATTTGATGTGTTCTGCTCCGTCGGAATAAAACTTCTGTTTCCTGCCTTCCAGTCTCCAGCGCCTGCCTCTTTGTTTGGTAACTTGAATGGTAATAGAGGCGGTTAGCGCCGGGCAACTTTGAAAAAGGTCATCGGCCCTACCTTTTTCCACAATGTCACTGTCCATGTCACCATGTCATGAGTTCATAAGCAGTGCATTATAGGGCATTAGTTAGAGTTAGCTCAACTAACTTTAACTGCTGAATTTCAATGGTTTTGTATGAGTGAAATCTGAGCCTAACTATAACGTCCCTGTAACATTTTGTTTTTTCAGTGACTTTCTAAGTTTTTTTTAATCCTATTTCTTAACCCCTTCGATGCTGGTGACAGAACCATTCCGTCATCAGTCACGGTTGAGCTGTGCTGATGACGGAATGGTTCCGTCATGACCACACCCAGTTAAGGAATGTCCAGCACCGGAGAGGAATAGGGACAGCAGCCAAGGTGTTAATTATAATATCCCTATAACCTTTGTTTTTTTCAGTGAATTTTTATGTCTTTTTAATGTTATTTCCTAACTATAACGTCCCTGTCACTTAAGTGATTTCTAAGGTTTTTAAATTGTATTTGCTAACTGTAACCTTTGAGAGTAAGTGTGAGAGTGCACAAGTGTCTCAGTGGGTCTGTGTGTGGGTATGAGATTGTCTGAGTAGGTCTGCCAGTGGGTCGGGTTCGTGAGTAGGTCTCAGAGTGACTAACAATAAAAATCTCACTGGGTGTGTGATTGGATGCATGAGTGTCTGAGTAGGTTTATGAGTGTCTCCATTAGTGTGTGAGGCAGTCTGTGAGCGAGTGTATGAGTCTCTCAGTGGGCTTGTGAGTGGGTGCATGAGTGTCTGAATGGGTCTGTGACTGGGTGCATGAGCGCCTGAGTCGGTTTGTGAGTGTCTGGGTGCATCTGTGAGTGGGTGCATGGGTGTTTGAGTGAGTCTATGAGTGCATCTGAGTAGATCTGTGAGTGGGTATATGAGTGGGTCTGTGAGTAGGTGTGTGACTGAGTGGGTCTGTGAATGGGTGTGTGTATCAGTGTCTGAGTGGGTCTGTCAGTGGGTGTGTGAGTGTCTGAGTGTGTGAGTGAGTGTCTATGTGGGTGTGTCAGTAGCTGTGTGAGTGACTGGTCCACAAAGGAACCACACCTGCCCGTTTACCCAACAAGAGTGCAGAGTTTTGCACAAAATATCTACCAAAGTGGAGTACTTTCTACTGTTAATTACTGAGTGCTACCATCTTTGGTAAATGTCCAGTACATATTCTAAACTACAGCTGCATAATGGAGCACGAGAAAATGTCACCAGTGACCTTGTGTGCATTTTGGCAATGCGATTTTTGCTGGTGCATCTTTTTTCCAGAAATATTTGATAACATAAATCCTCCTATAGAGAAGACAACAAGATTACAAAGAGGTAAATCACAACCAAACAAGGGTCTTTCTTCTTAACAATATGAAGTAAGTGCTTCTTTGGGGATATGTCCTCATATTCCTTGTCACCAACAATGCCTCATCAAAATCAGCAGGAAACGTGCCGGGGGAATGCTTGTTCAGCTGCCCATCATCCTGGCAAAGGGCGGGATAGCTTTGCATACTGCTAAGGGGGGCAGGGCAAAGTGGCAAAAACTCAATGGCTACCTGAAAGACTAAGGCTAACTTATTTTTAAGACTTCATCGCTCCTAAGCACTCTAAAACATACGCAAAAAAATTTATTCTAGCTATTCTAGAACAGGATCTATGCAAAGACATTCTTTAGAATTCAAATTGTAGATGAACCCCAATCATGAAGACTAGCACTATAATGAGTCAGGTGATGTCTAAGCACATGGTTAGGGCTCCTGAAGAGAAAACTCATAGGTCGAAATGACAGAAGTGCATTGTGAGGCTGAACACAAGCACAGATGAGAGGTGGGATATGTCCATCCTTGCTGGGCCTTGAGATGCTGTTCCAGTTCTGTCAGAGGGAAGAGTGTTTGGGAGCGCGTGGTGTATGCCTGAGAATGCAGCTGGATCATGAGGTTTTCTTAAGGCTGTTACTACCTGCCTCTAAAGCACATGCTTACCACATTAACTTTATAGTTCTGTTTGCTAACAAGCTGCTAATGTGCAGCCTTTTATAGCAACAAGCTTACGACACATTGTATTGCAGATCTGAGCCACGTGACAGGAACCGGGTCAAAAATGACCTGAACATTAAACGAAGAATCCTTTTATACAAACAGGATGTGCAAGGGGAGACCCCATTACAGACCTCATACAAAGGCTGGAAACATTTGGAAAAAACTGATTATATATATATATGTGTTCTTTCTCCCTCCTTCTCTTCCCCTTCCTCTTGTTTCGCTTCAGGACGTGCATATCCCATGGGCCCTAGAAACAGGCTGGGGCCCCTTCTCCATGACTAATCACACTGCTGGGCTCATATAGGATGTCTCTTTCGGGATAAATTATTGAAGCCCTCCTCTGATCGCGCCCATTCTCAGTATCATTCACTTGTCTGTAACATAGCCATTTTTCAAACCTTTGATGTTGTGAAAAGTTCTGTTGCAAACTGGTAAAGTTTTGTCTGGAAACAGATCACATTTTCACAACGTTTTTATGTATGTCTGTAAAACTGTGGCACACACTGTCTCCAGCTTGCTGCCCAGCTCCAAACACATGAAGCACCCGCATTTACTCACCTATATTAAGAAAGAGCCTTAACAGCAAATAAATTAATTCACTGTCCATGAACCTTTTTGGAAAGATTCTTAGATATACATCAAAAGGGGCCAAAGTTAATAGTAACACAAAAATAGGTTTTGCTATGGAACAGCTGACCTAACTACAACTATCCAATGGCGGGTGATTCACGGTTTGGCAAATAGTTCATGCTGGCCTAGAATTATAGCACACATTCACATTTTGAACTTCTCTGAATCAAGGAAAAACAGAGAGGATTACAGCATTACTCGAGGTCCAGGTATAAAACACATAATGGTCCCATAATTGCACAGCCACTAAATAACACAACTCATGCCATTAGTATTTTGATGGCTGTACACTTACCACCCAGGATTGTGTGGTACCTGTAATGAGCACCTAGGTAGTTTTTTCAGATATTGGCACTGGATAAAATACATATTTGCAAACAGGAAACAGGATATTTTTTTCTACAATCTTTGGAATACAATTAGCAAATGGGGATTTTTTTAAATGTTATCTTTATTACACTGACCACTAGACAACTGCCAAGAAACTGAAAATTGAATAATGTTGTAGTTGATGTAGCATCTATCTTCTTTTAGTTATGCCAAACATAGATTTATAATGGCTCCACTTTAAATTTAGTAGGAGAAAGCAGATACCCTCTAAACAAAAATGCGCTGCTGGTCATGTCATGCCACCAACAAACTTCAATGTTGAATCAGTCAGCTTTAAAAACAGACTGATTTCCGACATGGTGGCCAATGAGCGTGGAAGAGATATGAGAAGCCACCTCAAGCTGCCAGCTGACAGATATTTTCCTTGTCTTCCTCTTCAGGTCAGGAAGAATCATTGGCGTTTTCACTGGGCATTTTCCCAAGCATTGGAAAGTGTAAAGTGAGCCCTCATTGTAGAGTGAAGGTACGAGAAATCCCAGTGATTTCCTTACCTGGTATGCCAACAATTGCTGCTGGCTGTCTCTACATGTTTCATTAGGTAACCAAGCAGGGCCACCTAGCGTCCTGGAAATGAGCCTGATGGTAACTGTGACAACTCTGATATCTGCCATTGTGCTGCCATCGTTCCACCATCCCAATTAAAAGGATGTCCTACCTGTGCTGAATATGGTGAGACTTACTTCTCTTAGGATTTAATTCTGGGCAGAATCTTAATACTGTAGGAAAGGCACAATAGCCTTAGTATTTTCATCCTCCCTTAACATGAAATAATAGCTTTAGCATAAACTAGTTCGTTCGTCATTTAGTCTTTATTCATCTATCAAAAGATAGACATAAACGTACATCATACAAAGAATAAACCTGTATAGAATATAAATACAATAAACTAGTTATTCTGGTCCTTAGTTACTGTTTTATATGTTGTGCTTCAACATTGATTAACTATTAACACATTTGTGGTCTTGCTTTCTCAGGGTCAAGGAGAAAAGAGATTTAACCGACGCCTTCAAACTTAATCCAGTCTACCTCCAACATAATCACCAAGAATGTGGTAATTATTTACATTTTGTGAAATCGTGTCAGTTCATCCAGATACAATCTATTTTTGTTATTACCATTTGTCGAGCACAAATAATGACATAAATGTTTCGGGGAGCTAGAAATGCTAAACAAACCAAATCTATTCCATACGAATCGAAAAATACGAAATCTTACAGGAAAAAAAAATCGGACATCAAGTAAAAAGAACATAGAATCTGGAAATCCATCCCAGGGTCATTCAATAAAAACAAAAACAACTTAAATACTGAAAGTGTCATGAGATACTTCTCAACACATAAATCAACATGCATTTCAGAAACATGAAAAACTGCGATACATTTGAGCTGTTTCTGAAAACCTTTCCATAAAAGCGCACACACAACTATGAAGTATTTGCCACCCAGACTCTCAAGAGTCTTTTGTGAGATTTTCAAATGTCTGTTTAAATTGCTCTAACTCTGCCAGGTAGGAGGGGGGTTGGGCCCACAATCACTGTCAACATCACTCCTTGGAATGAATTCTCTTTTTGGGGTTTAGCTTTGTTAGCCCCCTGCAAAATATAAAAAGAATGTCACAGGGCTATTGAGGTAGAAATGTGGAACAGTTTATGGCCTGCACAGCATTTCTCTGACATTTTAAAGTATACACACACATACACATACACATAAAATTGTTGCTGAGACATAAATGTGGCTTTGACAGGTGAGTGTGCCAGCGCCGCCACAGCATTGACCGGATGTTTTAAGGTCTGACCACCGTCAAAGATTACACCCAGATTCCTAAATGACTTCACGGTTGGGTGCTTTGCTAAAATATACCTGTCACTATAATAGGAGAGTCCTGAGTCAGCTCTACTCAAGTACACGACCTCCGTGTTATCACCATTCTGCTCATGACAATCCCACTCCATCTAGTTCTGGTGGGGCCAACACCCTCAACAGTTTCATTAGAACCCAAAATAGAGCAAGCAGGAACTGGGCTTTGCCAACGCACCAATGGCACTGTATACCATGGTCTTTGATCACTTGGGCTAGAAGGAACACGTAGGGAGGAATTAAGAGAGGGGAAAGGGATGATCCTCGAGCTAATCCAAAGGACAGAGTCAAACAGAAAAAATTACCCAAGCAAACATTTTGAGCCCTGCCTGTAAGGAAAGTGTGCATCCGGTCCAAAACCTGCCTCTCAATTTCTATAGAATAGACTATGCATCGAAGGAGGTTTGTATGGTCAATGGTATTGAAAGCTGCTAACAAACAGATCCAGCCGAATCAAGTACAGGGGTGGACATTTCCTGAGATCTAATCACCCAGTAACAGTTCTAAATCGATTTTAACTTCATTGACTTTGTCTACTTTTGAGCGAAATGGATTTGTTTTTATCTCTCTGGGCCTGCATGTAGGATTTCAGAGGCCTGCACTCTTGCCTGCTACAAAATGTTTTGTCTTATTGACAGTAAGCTTCAGCCACTAATCACACAATCTCACCTTGATTTCCAGTATACACAGATAAAGGTCACAGCTTTTATGTCCAAAGAAGTATCATCAACCTTGGGGACGAACTGTAAGCCACAATCAAATGAAAGTTGCACTAAGTGCCGCATAAATATTAAACAAACCTAGCAAGAGAACAGACCCTGGTAGCACCCAACACATGCTGTTCAATCGCTGAGGCTTAAAGGAACCCAGAGTGAGTGTTAGTGGTTTTTTTCATTACTTACACTGTGGTGCCCTGAGCGAACTCCCTCCTTACTCCTGGTCCCTGGGCCTGTGCTGACTCCAGAGTCCCCCCGCTGCCGCTTCCTGTCATCTGTGGCTGCCGAGCGGGGGACTCCATTGCCCAGGATCCTTTGCTGGGGCGCCGCCTGATGACCTCATCCCCGCGCCCGGAGGAGATTTAAAATCCCTGCAGCCCCCGCGTCGCGGGATCGTGCGCGGGTCTGCGCCGGGCTAAGCCCGGGCAAAGGTCGGGCCCTCTGTGGCCCTCGGAGGCTGGGCTGGGCCACCCCCCTAAAATCTTGGACTCTGCAAACATCATCGACCAGGTGATATTGATCCACTTCTGTAACCAACTACATAGTCTTGCATTAACTTCCGGACATTGCTAGACGTTGTTATTATTGTTTTAGCTACCTTATAACATTTGCCAATAATAGATCATGGCCCTCACCAATGACAATGGGGGAACTCTTTCGTCAACACGCAGTGGGGTAAGCTTCTCCGGCACACTAGATGGTTACTTTACCAGGGCGGTAGCCGTCCTGGAATGAGAAATTGCCCTCACAGAGGAAAGATTATCTTCAGAATTTGTCAGTGCTAAAAGATCATCCATGGGCAGTATCCTGAACAGTGTAACCCCGAGAGGCGAATTAGCCAACGCCTTACCGACCTAGGTTTACCAGAAACCAGCATAGTCTCGGAAGAGCATAGTATCATCACATTGGGGAATAGCACACAGGACAGCATAACCGGCAAAGCTTATAAAAAACAGGGTACCCCCCCCCCATAGAGATCAAAGTATGCCCCGTAGTGGATACATTGTCAACCCGCAGCAAACAACTAGGGAAAAGAAAACGGAGTGGGGGTGTACAAAGATGCATACGGGCCAAAATCCCCAAGCTTGTGATCAGAACACTAATTCCCTGTGAACTAATAGTAAAAATCAAGCTCCTACTCAGCATCCTACCGTCCCAGCTCTGCTTAACAACAGGGACCACCCCCCGTCAAAAAGTCCAACACGGTTCACTCAGGGAGGGGACAGCTTTATCACACAGATAGAACACCTGGTAAGGACATTTACACTCCCACTCTTAGAGAGACTCAGAGTGGTCAGTGCAGGATTAGATAAGCTACAGCAAACCACCACAGATAACAACCATTTGCTACAAGAGTTGGTGGGTAGCAAGAGGTCGCTAGGAGAAGCACATCACCTAAGTTTGGAGAATGGAACCAATAAATTAATTAGACCACCTACCAGTCAATTGTGATCAGCACCTCCACTCAGAAAACTGGACTAGTCTAGCAGAAAATAGGGGTAGCCCTGAAACCCTCGGAGGTTGTGGTAAAGCACTGGAGGGTTCTAGAGCAGCCCAAGTAGTGGTCCCACACCTAGCCACACAGCCTCAAGGACCCACACAGCCCACTCGCCTGAGCCAAGGTGTGGGTAATAGATCTGTCCTTGACTTACCTCCGCAGAGTGCTTCATTAGTAATAGTTCTGGGGAATGTTCCACCCTTGCCACAGGGGGGGAGGGAGGATTTCCCACAGCTCAAAAACAAAGTTACCCATTGGCTAGCAAACAACACCTATAGCGGCCAAAACATAGGGCACAATATAGTTATGGCACGCCGAGTCTCGTGGCTGGGCCGTACTAGGAAATGCAGAGATGGTGATAGCATAGTAGTAAACTTTAACAGCATACTACCTGTAAGAAAGATATTGAAGGAGGCTGAAACATGGACCTCAACGAGGGGATATGGCATAGAAATCCTACCCCTGGGGTTCTTTTATAGACCAGGGAAAATACAAGCCAATAACAACAAAACTAGAACTTATCTCACTACGAGTAGTAACCGGCCAGATGGCTGGAACACAATCCCGGTCAGGTCGTTTAGGGGGGAAACGTCGGGCGGACCGGAAACCCTATCATATCTGGAGGTAACAAACAGATTCAACATCCTATCAGGTCTAAATGACTGTGACTGACTGAGTGAGTCCACCTCTCTCCACCCCCCCGATGGCCTTGAACCCCAGTTCACCTGTCGCACAACACCCAGTGGCAGGGGAGCGTTATGGTGTGGGTCTACCCGGTATTCTAGAAATAGACAGGGATTGTGAGGAAAACTCCACTAGAACAGTATGGCCTGGTATATCTGTTGAAAACACACTGTTCTCAGGACACCCCGCGCCGCACGGCCAACAGCTGTGTGTGTGCCCCTCGCTGCTGCTCGCAGCCTCGTTGTGACGTCTGCCTGCCCCACTGTCTCTCCCCAGCTGTTCTGCCGTATTCTCATTTCCAGTTGTTGTATTGTGTGCTTATTTCGTTAATTAGTGTTGTATTGAGTGCTTCCCTTGTGCCTGCCCTTGTGCCTGCCCGCCCAGCTGTTCTGCCGTATTTTCGTTCCCAGCTGTAGTATTTTGTGCCTATTTCGTTAATTAGCTGCTGTATTGAGTGTTTTCCCTTGTGCCTGCCCGCCCCGCTCCCCGCTTCCCGTCGCCGTTCACGCGGCCACGCCCCTTTTTGCTCCGTGTCCTCCCCGCTCCCACCTCCCAGCTGCTCCTCCCTCCCACTTAGCCTTAAATGCCGTCCGCACGAACACGCAGCGGTCACGCGCAGCAGGCGAGCCGGTTGTGCGCCAAAGGCGCGCTAAAGGCAAGCCCGTCTGCGCCCGTCCGCGCCTGGACCGCGCCCAGCACCAGGACCCCTGTCCCCCGCCGATGCAAGTCCACTCGACGTACCTACGATGCCGCCATCCTCAACGCACTCAATGCCGGCCGGAACCCTGCCTGCTACCGAGCCACCCCGAGGCGCACCCACGGACCCTTCACCTGCCAAGCCTGCTGATTCACCTGCTACCGGACCTGCGCCACCCCCGCCAAGTCGAGCACCAGTAGCAAGCACCTGAAGTGCATCCTGCTGAACACCCGCTCCGTCCACAGGCACGCCGTGGAACTCTGGGACCTGCTCGACACGACAGCACCGGACGTCGCCTTCCTCACCGAAACCTGGATGAACGCCTCCTCAGCGCCCGACATCGCCATAGCCATCCCGGACGGATACAAGATCCCCCGGAAAGACGCGTCAACCAAACGGGAGGAGGCATCGCCATCGTACACAAGAACACCATCCGCATCTCGACCAGCTCTGACGATACTTTCACCGCCGCCGAACACCTGCACTTCCAGATACACACTGATCCCAAGACCACCCTCCAAGGCACCCTCATCTACAGACCCCCGGGACCACGCACACAATTCAGCAAAGACATCGCAGACTTCATCAGCCCGCACGCCCTGCCCTCCGCCGACTACATCCTCCTTGGGGACCTCAACTTCCACCTGGAGAACAACAATGACAGAAACACCACCGCCCTGTTGGACAACCTCACCAACCTCGGACTCAAGCAACTGGTGAACACTCCCACCCACTACGCCGGCCACACGCTTGACCCCGTCTTCTCATCCAGCAAGCACATCTCCTTCAGCCACGCCACCGAACTCCACTGGACCGACCACAGCTGCATCCACTTCAGCTTCAGAAAAACTGCGACCCACCACCACCCGCAACAGGTTCCCCGCCGGAGCTGGAGCAAGATCACCGCCGAGCAGCTCACCACCTCCCTCAGCCAGAACACACCCACCAACACATCAGACCCAAAGGAAGCAGCCAGCAACCTCACCAAGTGGCTGACCGCCTGCGCCAAAGACCTCGCACCACTAAAGAACCCTCCCAGCAGACCCGGCAGCAAGAAAACTCCCTGGTTCACCAACGAACTCAAGGAATCCAAGAAGAACTGCCGCACCCTCGAGAAAGCCTGGCGGCTCGACCAGACCACAGACAACAGGACCGCCCTCAAGCACGCCACCCGCAAACACCACCAACTGATCCGCGCCACCAAGAAGTCGGCACTCAAAGAACGACTGGACAACAAAGCCCACACCAGCAAGGAACTTTTCAGCATCGTCAAAGAGTTCTCCAACCCCAGCGCCAGAAACAACGACATCACTCCCTCGCAAGACCTCTGCAACTCACTCGCCACGTTCTTCCACCGCAAGATCGCCGACATACACAACAGCTTCAACGCACAGACCACGCACCCCATCGCCGAACCAACGCCTGCCACCACCACCCTCTGCAACTGGACCCCGATCAACACCGAAGACACCACCCGCACGATGAACTCCATCGACACCGGATCACCAACCGACCCCTGCCCACACCACGTCTTCAACAAAGTCGACGCCATCATCGCACCCCATCTCCGGGACATCATCAACTCCTCCTTCCACACCGCCACCTTCCCGGAGAGCTGGAAGCACGCCGAGCTTACCGCCCTCCTGAAGAAGCCAAAGGCGGACCCCATCAACCTCAAGAACTACCGTCCCATCTCGCTCCTTCCCTTTCCGGCCAAAGTCATCGAGAAGACCGTCAACAGACAGCTTGCCGCCTTCCTCGAGACGAATGGATCCCTCGACCCCTCGCAGTCCAGGTTTTGGGCCAACCACAGCACCAAGACTTCCCTAATCGCAGCCACCAACGACATCAGAACCCTGATCGACAACGGGGAAACAGCGGCCCTCATCCTCCTGGACCTCTCTGCGGCGTTCAACACCGTCTGCCAACGCACCCTAGTGAAACGCCTCAGCAACATCGGAATCCGAGAGAAAGCACTGAAGTGGATCATCTCGTTCCTCGCTGGAAGAACCCAAAGAGTCTGCCTCACCCCGTTCAGATCCGAGGCCAGCGAAGTCATCTGCGGCGTACCACAAGGATCTTCACTCAGTCCAACCCTCTTCAACGTCTACATGAGCACCCTCGCAGCCATCGCACGCCAACACGACCTCAACATCATCTCCTACGCCGACGACACCCAGCTGATCCTCTCCCTCACCAACCACCCCACCACCACCAGAGCCAACCTACATGAGGGGATGAAAGACGTCGCCGACTGGATGAGGAACAGCCGCCTTAAACTGAACTCAGACAAGACGGAAGTCCTCATCCTGGGATCATCACCCACCGCCTGGGACGACTCCTGGTGGCCCCCAGCCCTGGGCACCGCTCCCAAGCCAACGGACCACGCACGCAACCTGGGCTTCATCCTGGACTCCTCCCTGTCGATGACCAGACAAGTCAACGCCGTCTCATCTTCATGCTTCAACACCCTTTGCATGCTCCGCAAGATCTTCAGATGGATCCCCACTGAAACCAGGAAGACCGTCACCCAGGTACTCGTCACCAGCCGACTGGACTACGGGAACACCCTCTACTCCGGAACCACAGCCAAGCTTCAAAAAAGACTCCAGCGCATCCAGAACGCCTCCGCACGACTCATCCTGGACATCCCCCGACACAGCCACCTCACCGGACACCTGAGAGACCTGCACTGGCTCCCCGTCAGCAAGAGAATCACGTTCAGACTCCTCACCCACGCACACAAGGCTCTCCACCACCTGGGCCCCAAGTACCTCAATGACCGCATGACCTTCTACACGCCCACCCGCCAGCTACGATCGACCAGCCACGCCCTCGCCACCGTACCACGAATCCGCAGAGCCACCGCCGGAGAAAGATCCTTCTCCTACCTGGCAGCCAAGACCTGGAACTCCCTCCCCACCCACCTTCGGCGAACCCAGGACCATCTCTCCTTCAGAAAGCAGCTCAAGACCTGGCTGTTCGAGCAGTAACACACCCCCTCCCCCAGCGCCTTGAGACCCTCCCGGGTGAGTAGCGCGCTTTATAAATGCCGTGATTGATTGATTGAGAGGGTAATTTAAAATATAACATCCTCTCTTGGAATATAGCGGGGCTAGCAAGTAAGATCTCAGACCCTTTATGGATCCAGTTTGTAAAACACTTCTCCATTATCTGTCTTCAGGAGACCTGGGTAACTGACTGTAATCTTGCCATCGAGGGTTATAAATCATTCTTTGTACCGGCAACAAGCTCTAGAAGCGGACGGGCGTCCGGGGGCCTAGTCATCTTTTTTTCCTTGGCATTAAGATGTAGTGTTAAGGTCCTTCCCTCAGGCAATAAAAACTTCCAGGCAATTTTGCTGGGGAATGAAGAGAATAGCATGTGTGTGATCAACTTTTATAATGCTACCTGTCAGAGTGAGGGCTGTAGGACTACCGAACTGCACAATTTTATCATCCAATGCAGGGGACCTGTCAGAAGGAACATGATGCTAGCCGGGGACTTTAATGTCCACTTATGTGGCAACCCCATGCTATATACCTTATCAGACATGGGATGTCCCCTGTTACCGGGACTCCACTTTGAACATACCCCAGAGGGTAACACCCTGAACCACTTACTGGACAAGCAAGATCTTCTGTTCTCCATGAACATCACACCACCAACGGTCACCCAGAAAGAACCTACATTCAAAGGAGGGAGCCACGGTACCTTCATTGATTTCATCCTAATCGATAGAAATCTACTGACACTTTTACTTGGTTTTCAAATAGTCGCTAGTGTCTTTAGTGACCATAATCCAGTCTGTGTCCAGTTAGGTGGAAACCTTATGAAAAAAAAAAAACAACAGCACACTGCGAGATAACACGCTGCAACCTATTAACGGTGGGAGACTTATGAAATGGAATAAGGTGGTACCATCTGAATTCCTCGAAAAATTAAAGGAGGCCTGTGAGAAGGATTTCTATACATGTCTTAACTCCAAATCTGAGAGCAATGGAGTTCTTATAGCCTTTGAGAATATTGCCGAAAACGTAGGAAAGATGTTGGAGACAAGGGGGGGGGGGCACCTTAGATAAACCCAAGTGGTTCTGCAAAAACTGCTCCAAAGCAGCAAGAGACTTGAAATTAGCCCTCAAAGCACTTCCCCGAGACAAAGCACTGATCAGCTCGCTCCGGCTAACTTATAAAAAGGTGCTAATAAAAAGAAAGTCTTAGCTAAAAAATGTGTTATGGGAGGAACTGCTAATCCCCCTGACCCTTTCTAACAGCTCTAGGTTCTGGAACACAAATAACCAGTCTCCTCTAGAACCGGCTGCGGCTAGTGTAGTGGGGTCAAATATTACGGAGGGCGAATGGGTGGATCATTTTGTTGCTATCTCTCAGGATAATAATGTACAACCAGCCCCCATACATGAAAGGCAAGGGCAAGAGGTATTCGCATTTTCAGTAGATGAATTACTGGAGGGAATAAGCAACCTTTCCAACAAAAAGGCGCCAGGCCCAGATGGTATCCCTCCAGACCTTTACAAAGCAGACTCTACATTCTGGGCCCCAATCCTTACAGCTTTGGGAAACGCTGCTGCAGAAAAGGCTTGACCAGCTTCATGGGGTCTCTCTACAATAGTCCCTGTATTTCAAAAGGGAGACCCAAACTGTACACTAAACCACAGGCCTTTTATCCCTGATAGACTCCATTGTAAAAGTCCTAGGGGGCATTATCCTGAAGAGGCTGTCCATTTGGGCTAAAGAGAATAAGATCATCTCTGACATACAATATGGGTTCCGTAGAGGGCACTCCACCTTGGCTCAGTGCCTTAACCGCTACCTACTCCTGGGAAAATATACCATTGCACGACCAGGAACAGTATACATGGCCTTCATGGACCTTTCCTCGGCTTTTGACTGTGTCAACCGGGGAAAGTTGTGGCAGTCCATGGAGGCCATGGGGGTAGAGCCACACCTCGTGAACTTTTTAATGGACTTACACAGTAACACAAAGGCTAATGTTAGATACACCAGGGATCTCAAGGTCACACGAAGTTTTAGTACTAGCCGGGGGGTAAGGCAAGGGTGCATCCTCGCCCCCTTTCTTTTTAATTTATATATCAATGATCTAGAAGATCACCTGGTCAAGACGGGGGCGCATTATCCATATGTGGGTCGTCGGGCCTACCAGTTCTATTATACGCCGACAACGCCGTCCTGTTAGCCCGTACCCCAATGGGCTTCAAACACTACTGGATGCCTTTTATGGATTTATGTTAAAGCGAGATCTGCACATAAACAACACCAAATCCTATGTATTGCAGGTAGGGAAGGCAGCTAGAAAACAGCACTCATACAAGGTTAACGGTACTAGGGTGCCCATATGCACTTCCTTTTCTTATCTAGGGGTACTTCTAGACCAACAATTAAACTGGGTCGCTTGTATGAACAGGAAAAGGGGAGAAGTCACCAGGGCTAACGCTGCGCTCTTTGACTTCGCAGCTAGAATGGGTAATAGACAGGTGGCAGCCATGCTAAAAGTGTATCGCTTTAAGAGTATAGCTATAGCTACTTATGGGAGTGAACTCTGGGGTTATAGTAATCATGCGTGCCTACAGACTGCCGAAAATAATTTTTTTTAAAAACTCCTATGTGTCCCACAGGGAACCCCTAACTTATCAGTACATGAAGAAACAGGCATGCCTTTTTTATGTGACACTTTGTCACTGCGCCCTCTTCTGTTCTGGTTGCAATGTTGGCTCAACAAACATCTAGTGCTAACACATAGATGGCTAAAAGAAACCCTTAGCCTAGACAACATGTCCAAAATTCCCTGGCTGAGCTATCTTAAAGACACCTTCCGTAAAGAAGGGCGACTAGATCTTTTTTTAAACCCGGCTGGTATAACTAATAAAGATCCTATACTCATTAAACAGTCTTTTATTACCCGCAAAAAGCTGGATAGAGAGGGCAGAGAATTATCGAAGCCTAGTGTGCGCCTCCACCTTTTGTTAAAAACCTCGCCTGTGGAGGAGCAATATTTACTCTGGCCCATACCAGCATATGACCGTTTTCTTTTAATCAGGTTCAGGTTTAACATGTTCCATCTTTTATTGGCAGTCCCCAGGGGCTGTCACAAGGGGACGGTATTAGCACCCTGTGGCTGCGACTCTCAGTCTCCACAGGATCGGCTTCACTTTATGTTTTTTTGTAAATATTATGAATTCCCAAGGATCTTTTACCTTAAACCCATTTTAAAAAGGATGAACTTTGTAGAAACCCGGCCTGCACTATTTTATCTTCAAATGCTGAACCCAGAAATTAGACCCCACGTGGCGGGTTTTTTTAAATGTATTATGAAGTATAGAAAATGCCTGGACATGTAAGAATCATTGTAGTAGTGTGGCTCACTGGTTAGAGGCGGCAGACCCGAGAGCAGAGGACGGCCCGGGACCAGGGTTCGATTCCCGGCGCGGCAGGTTTCTGGACCAGGGTCAGCGGACTCGATAATTCTCTCGCCTCGGTGCCCACTCTGATCAGCGATCACACTCGGCAACTCTGGGCATTAGCTTGCCTCATCTTCACTAACGGCCCCACCAGACCGCCGGGGATGCCTGGTCTCACCCTGGAGATACCCATTAAGGGACCATCTCTCAGGGAAGCCAGGAAGGGTTTCGCAGCGGTCGAAGCGCCTTGGGACCCTACGGGTAAGTAGTGCGCTATATAAATGCCAATACATACATACATACATTAAGAGTTAAACCCCTTACACTCTGCATCTCTATCAAAGGGCAATAGCAGATCTATTACTGCCATGAATTGTGGGTTCCCCACATGCTGCATTTCGTTTTGTAAACATTTTATTCGTAGCTTGGAATGCTATTTTTATTGTAATATGAACTTTTATGGTTTTGTATATAAAAAAACCCCGAATAAAGTACTTTGGAATTGAATTGAGTGTTTGTGGCTTCATTAAGAAAAACTAAAATCAGGCCCCTAGTTTAAAAGAATACCTCCTAGGTAAGTGTTGATAGTGTCAAACATGACTTATACAGCTAATAAGAAACAAGATCGGAGTATTCACATTGTTCTTGACCATCCCCACCGAAGAAAACCCACAAAGATAAAACCCAATGGCTTCTGTGCCCTGGATGGGATGAAAGGCCACCTATATGTCATTGAGGATGTTAAAATTTTTTAGAGCCATCTACACCACCGCATTTGGAAACACTTCATTAATATTATAGTAGAGGGAGCAACAAATGTTTGATAGCAGCATATCAGCGTTTTTTATTCTTTGACCGTGCTGTTCTGTACTTTGAGCCTAGTGTCCAGATTTCGTAGTGCTTGCCTCCCAACATGTCCAATCAATTCCCCTTCTCTTCCTTCTTATGAAATGAAAGTGGATGGTGTTACTGGCAAAGGGGTAAGTGCCTTCCTCAGTTTTCTTTTATCTGCCATCACAAGTAAGCAATGTGCATGAGATCCATGTGGGGCCCAAAGCGTGCCTTCCGAGCAGCCATGAGATGTTAGAGTGAAAGCTCAGCCACATACCCCATTCAAGCATTGACTAAATTTGTTCAGTCTCCAATTTATTTACAATACTCAAGAAAAGGGAATATAGCTGTGATCAGCAAACCATCACTGGATACTAGTGATCCAACAGAACCGTTATAATAGTTCACATTTTTATCCCTTACTTCCACTACATAGTTAATGTATCCCTCTAACTGTACTGGGCCCTCTACAGTAAGACGGATCAAAGCTTTACCCTTACCACAGAAAGGAATGTTCCTCTGAGGGCTCTTTCTCCAGCAATAGGAGTGGAGGGAATTAGGGTGTTTAAAACCCAATGTTAGGCATCCAATAAGGAACATTAATTGGTGACCAACTCACAAGTTCAAGATCAGGTTCAAATACCCACTCTCAGGACCATGCGATAGAAATAAAGTATCGCAACGGGAAATCAAACCTCCTAAACAAGTTGTCTAACTAAAATTATGCACACTTGGAGCTCTGCTACAACAACACAGAATAAAAAATGAAGCAGAACTTGATACTCTGAAAAAGATTCACTGATTCGCCCTACAACGCATTTAAATGTATGTAAAAAATGGCAGAGTTCAATGACAGAACATCAGGACACATTAATAGTCTCAGATAATTTAGATAGTTTGGTTAATGAATTAATGATCTGAAATCAATCCAGACAAGTAATCTCTTAAGCGTTTCAGTCAGGAATATTACAGCTGGTAGTACAAGACTACACAATGAGTCAGAAATTCAAATCCAAAGATGATGGTTCAGAATAGTCATTAGATACAAGGTTACAGATTCCTACCACCATTAAAGGCAGAATGAGGTTAAATTTCTCTAAAAGCATCCAAGGTTCTAAAGCATAAAGCATGAAAGGAATCAAATTAAGTCCACTAAGGGCGAGTCCATTGGCAACAAGCATTTGCAATGCAATTGGTCTCGCATTTACGAAAGTTTAACCTATTAATATTGTAAATGGCAATGCCTTCTATTTACGTTTTAAAACCCAACACATAATGCAATGTCATTCACAATGCAATTAGCTCAAACTAGCGTGAATGCGAGACCTATTGCATTACATATTCAGTGCTGTTCGTGGTCTCCTTTGTTTGTACGTGAATGTACTTTAGTGATACTAACAGAAGTCATGCACAAAGCTCCAAAAACCAATAGTAGTTTGTTTCCAGGGCTTTACATAAGCACAAATTAAATTACATAAAGTCAGATACATTTTTAGGCTGAGGAGATTGAGTGCTTTGCCTAGAATCACAGGCTGTTGATCCGATGCAGAGACTCGAACCTGGTTCCCCAGTTTCAAAGACAACAGCTCTGGTCGTTACGCCACATGCTCTCTCACTTAATGCAGGTAGCAGAAAGTACAGATAGTTTAAAATACACAGTCTGCAAAATTTAGCTATTAATACCAAAGTGAGCAACTACTGCAGAAGTAGCCCTGATCAAGCGGACGAGCAGCCCCTAAGCTTGCAGTCTCTGCTCTGTCTCGGTTTCAGGGGTGATGGTCGTGGGGAGAGCGGGAGGTTCAGTCTTGAACCTTTCCAGGTAAAGTAAGTGGATTTTACTTAAAGGGAGGGCTACTGGAGAGAAGACATGAGGGGCCTCCAAGGAAGGAGAAAGATCAGACCCTTGATAAGGTGTTGGGCACAGAATGTGTGAGCCACTGAGTGCTGTATTAAATTGGACAGGGTGCCAGAGTGTGGGTGGAGATAGGTATCCCCACAGCAGAAGCAGGTCCTAAGACTTAAAATGTATTAACTCTCTGACAGCCAGGCCTTTATTGTATTGATGATTTATGAGAGGAGGGCTGCCTGGTGTGTTCCCTCTAAAGCTTCTTGTTGTGAAGACCATCAGAAACGTACCCTGTGCACACTGCTGTCGGACAGAAGAGACGAATGCCATGCTGCTGGTGAGACCAGCAACACGAGCCCCTTATTATATTAAATCTGCATTTTGTCACAAATTAGATTGCACATCCTGCAACGTCACATAGATATACATATGAACCCAGCTTAAGATGTTTACATGTCGTGTTCTCAACATATGTCCTCATTAACGGCTAACTTCTAATTGCCATGTAAGTCTCGGGGTTGTCCAGCCTCTGAAGAATGACAAAGGGAGCGAGTATCTAGCTCAACCAGCCCATTGCTTCTCGTTGGGAGGACAAAAGTAGCAGAGGGTGGAGGGGATAAATATAAATAGGAGCAGGCAATAAAAATTAAGGAGCAGCGAAGAGTGAACAAAATTTACACAGGGAGGAAAGAAAGTGAAAGAGCACCGTGAGCGCGTTCTGCTAAGAAGCTGTATTTACAGGAAATGCCCGGGTAACTTTGCAGAATTAAAGCAAAGCAGTGCGCTGTGCTAGTACAACATATGCATGCATATGTCCTATCCAGGCAGGCACACCAAAGGAAGACAGGAAGGGTACCAAACATGCTTCCCTCCCAATAGAAAGCACAGATTTGGCAGGCCCGCCAGTAAGAAGCATGGGTGGACCTTCTACCCTCGCTTCGCAAGCTAAAGCGACGACAATAGGACCTCGCCAGGAGCGGGAAGCGCATGCACTGCGTCACTAGGCAAGACCTAAAAAGGGGAATAAGGCAAAAGCAAATAGTTAGGCACAGAATGATTCCAGCTCAACTGCTTAAAGAAACAGTATCGGCAAAAGACTGTCCAAAAGAAGAGATATGATGTGGTTTATACAATCATAGGAAAACCGTTCTGTCCACCGACATAGGAAAAATTTATCACCTGTAGCTCTTTCAAAGGAAAGAAAAAGCATGGTTTGAAGTATGTCTTCAATGGAAAAAAATGGCCTATTCTCACAAAGAAAAGAAAATAAAAGGTGTAGTGTTTGTTGTTGCCCTTTCTATGGGGTTTCTTCTTTTATAACCTTTATGTTGCTTTAGTGGTGTAGCATCACTCCACTAGTCAGTCCATCGCATGATTAGTTTATGTATGAGAACACCAAATGCAATTTAGTTGTTCATGCATACTTTCCCATATTGTTCATGAGAAAGAACTGGCTTTCCGAGTCTTACAGGTTTGTCAACGGTAAGGAGTTTACATTGGATCAGTCCATAACATTGTGTTATAGTTTACTTTCCCATCAGACTATTTCACAATGAACTCTAAAAGAATGTCCTTTAAACATAAGATGATGCATGTACTGAACGAATAAGGCAACATTTGCTGAAATGTCAAGGGGCCATTGTACTTGGCTATGGGGAAAAATGCAGTTTAGGAAAGAACAAATTTGAAAACCCCTTAAATGCATATGTCAGCTTTAAATGAATTAGGTTTAATTCAAACCAAATAAAATCCATTACATCATCTTTTCATAGTCAGAGAAAAATAGTAATACTTCATCAATATATTATTACACAAAATTGATTGACATTAACTATGGCCTACTGCCACAATTTTCAACATCTATACATGTAAATTATTCTTACAAATCTTTTTACTAAAATCGTTTCTTCTATTCTATGACCATTGTGGTCTCTACTATCACATTTAGAAATTTCAGGTTCCTTACAAATGTTATTACATAATTGCACCACAATCTATTCATGATGCATTTCAATGTAATTGCAAAAACAACAAGTGATGGACTGAATGTGGATCAATGTCACACACTCCCCCAGTCAAAAGATCTGGGCCCAAATCCATCGTTTTTTTGCACTCCACACCACCCTGGGTTAGACAATGGCGATATGCAAATCAGCTCTGACCCTGTTGCCCCATGGGAACAGTCCAGTCCGAACTACAAAAGCCATGTCCTTCCCAGAACGGAATCAAGCATCCGAGGACCGGACCGGTTTCGAGGTAACACCTCTCATCAGCCCGGCTAGCTTGACTCCAGTGGTGTGGAGTGCCTGGGACCCACGTCTGGGCATCCCCAGCGCACTTAGGGCGGCAATTGCAAAAACAACAAGTGATGGACTGAATGTGGATCAATGTCACACACTCCCCCAGTCAAAAGATCTGGGCCCAAATCCATCGTTTTTTTGCACTCCACACCACCCTGGGTTAGACAATGGCGATATGCAAATCAGCTCTGACCCTGTTGCCCCATGGGAACAGTCCAGTCCGAACTACAAAAGCCATGTCCTTCCCAGAACGGAATCAAGCATCCGAGGACCGGACCGGTTTCGAGGTAACACCTCTCATCAGCCCGGCTAGCTTGACTCCAGTGGTGTGGAGTGCCTGGGACCCACGTCTGGGCATCCCCAGCGCACTTAGGGCGGCAATTGCAAAAACAACAAGTGATGGACTGAATGTGGATCAATGTCACACACTCCCCCAGTCAAAAGATCTGGGCCCAAATCCATCGTTTTTTTGCACTCCACACCACCCTGGGTTAGACAATGGCGATATGCAAATCAGCTCTGACCCTGTTGCCCCATGGGAACAGTCCAGTCCGAACTACAAAAGCCATGTCCTTCCCAGAACGGAATCAAGCATCCGAGGACCGGACCGGTTTCGAGGTAACACCTCTCATCAGCCCGGCTAGCTTGACTCCAGTGGTGTGGAGTGCCTGGGACCCACGTCTGGGCATCCCCAGCGCACTTAGGGCGGCAATTGCAAAAACAACAAGTGATGGACTGAATGTGGATCAATGTCACACACTCCCCCAGTCAAAAGATCTGGGCCCAAATCCATCGTTTTTTTGCACTCCACACCACCCTGGGTTAGACAATGGCGATATGCAAATCAGCTCTGACCCTGTTGCCCCATGGGAACAGTCCAGTCCGAACTACAAAAGCCATGTCCTTCCCAGAACGGAATCAAGCATCCGAGGACCGGACCGGTTTCGAGGTAACACCTCTCATCAGCCCGGCTAGCTTGACTCCAGTGGTGTGGAGTGCCTGGGACCCACGTCTGGGCATCCCCAGCGCACTTAGGGCGGCAATTGCAAAAACAACAAGTGATGGACTGAATGTGGATCAATGTCACACACTCCCCCAGTCAAAAGATCTGGGCCCAAATCCATCGTTTTTTTGCACTCCACACCACCCTGGGTTAGACAATGGCGATATGCAAATCAGCTCTGACCCTGTTGCCCCATGGGAACAGTCCAGTCCGAACTACAAAAGCCATGTCCTTCCCAGAACGGAATCAAGCATCCGAGGACCGGACCGGTTTCGAGGTAACACCTCTCATCAGCCCGGCTAGCTTGACTCCAGTGGTGTGGAGTGCCTGGGACCCACGTCTGGGCATCCCCAGCGCACTTAGGGCGGCAATTGCAAAAACAACAAGTGATGGACTGAATGTGGATCAATGTCACACACTCCCCCAGTCAAAAGATCTGGGCCCAAATCCATCGTTTTTTTGCACTCCACACCACCCTGGGTTAGACAATGGCGATATGCAAATCAGCTCTGACCCTGTTGCCCCATGGGAACAGTCCAGTCCGAACTACAAAAGCCATGTCCTTCCCAGAACGGAATCAAGCATCCGAGGACCGGACCGGTTTCGAGGTAACACCTCTCATCAGCCCGGCTAGCTTGACTCCAGTGGTGTGGAGTGCCTGGGACCCACGTCTGGGCATCCCCAGCGCACTTAGGGCGGCAATTGCAAAAACAACAAGTGATGGACTGAATGTGGATCAATGTCACACACTCCCCCAGTCAAAAGATCTGGGCCCAAATCCATCGTTTTTTTGCACTCCACACCACCCTGGGTTAGACAATGGCGATATGCAAATCAGCTCTGACCCTGTTGCCCCATGGGAACAGTCCAGTCCGAACTACAAAAGCCATGTCCTTCCCAGAACGGAATCAAGCATCCGAGGACCGGACCGGTTTCGAGGTAACACCTCTCATCAGCCCGGCTAGCTTGACTCCAGTGGTGTGGAGTGCCTGGGACCCACGTCTGGGCATCCCCAGCGCACTTAGGGCGGCAATTGCAAAAACAACAAGTGATGGACTGAATGTGGATCAATGTCACACACTCCCCCAGTCAAAAGATCTGGGCCCAAATCCATCGTTTTTTTGCACTCCACACCACCCTGGGTTAGACAATGGCGATATGCAAATCAGCTCTGACCCTGTTGCCCCATGGGAACAGTCCAGTCCGAACTACAAAAGCCATGTCCTTCCCAGAACGGAATCAAGCATCCGAGGACCGGACCGGTTTCGAGGTAACACCTCTCATCAGCCCGGCTAGCTTGACTCCAGTGGTGTGGAGTGCCTGGGACCCACGTCTGGGCATCCCCAGCGCACTTAGGGCGGCAATTGCAAAAACAACAAGTGATGGACTGAATGTGGATCAATGTCACACACTCCCCCAGTCAAAAGATCTGGGCCCAAATCCATCGTTTTTTTGCACTCCACACCACCCTGGGTTAGACAATGGCGATATGCAAATCAGCTCTGACCCTGTTGCCCCATGGGAACAGTCCAGTCCGAACTACAAAAGCCATGTCCTTCCCAGAACGGAATCAAGCATCCGAGGACCGGACCGGTTTCGAGGTAACACCTCTCATCAGCCCGGCTAGCTTGACTCCAGTGGTGTGGAGTGCCTGGGACCCACGTCTGGGCATCCCCAGCGCACTTAGGGCGGCAATTGCAAAAACAACAAGTGATGGACTGAATGTGGATCAATGTCACACACTCCCCCAGTCAAAAGATCTGGGCCCAAATCCATCGTTTTTTTGCACTCCACACCACCCTGGGTTAGACAATGGCGATATGCAAATCAGCTCTGACCCTGTTGCCCCATGGGAACAGTCCAGTCCGAACTACAAAAGCCATGTCCTTCCCAGAACGGAATCAAGCATCCGAGGACCGGACCGGTTTCGAGGTAACACCTCTCATCAGCCCGGCTAGCTTGACTCCAGTGGTGTGGAGTGCCTGGGACCCACGTCTGGGCATCCCCAGCGCACTTAGGGCGGCAATTGCAAAAACAACAAGTGATGGACTGAATGTGGATCAATGTCACACACTCCCCCAGTCAAAAGATCTGGGCCCAAATCCATCGTTTTTTTGCACTCCACACCACCCTGGGTTAGACAATGGCGATATGCAAATCAGCTCTGACCCTGTTGCCCCATGGGAACAGTCCAGTCCGAACTACAAAAGCCATGTCCTTCCCAGAACGGAATCAAGCATCCGAGGACCGGACCGGTTTCGAGGTAACACCTCTCATCAGCCCGGCTAGCTTGACTCCAGTGGTGTGGAGTGCCTGGGACCCACGTCTGGGCATCCCCAGCGCACTTAGGGCGGCAATTGCAAAAACAACAAGTGATGGACTGAATGTGGATCAATGTCACACACTCCCCCAGTCAAAAGATCTGGGCCCAAATCCATCGTTTTTTTGCACTCCACACCACCCTGGGTTAGACAATGGCGATATGCAAATCAGCTCTGACCCTGTTGCCCCATGGGAACAGTCCAGTCCGAACTACAAAAGCCATGTCCTTCCCAGAACGGAATCAAGCATCCGAGGACCGGACCGGTTTCGAGGTAACACCTCTCATCAGCCCGGCTAGCTTGACTCCAGTGGTGTGGAGTGCCTGGGACCCACGTCTGGGCATCCCCAGCGCACTTAGGGCGGCAATTGCAAAAACAACAAGTGATGGACTGAATGTGGATCAATGTCACACACTCCCCCAGTCAAAAGATCTGGGCCCAAATCCATCGTTTTTTTGCACTCCACACCACCCTGGGTTAGACAATGGCGATATGCAAATCAGCTCTGACCCTGTTGCCCCATGGGAACAGTCCAGTCCGAACTACAAAAGCCATGTCCTTCCCAGAACGGAATCAAGCATCCGAGGACCGGACCGGTTTCGAGGTAACACCTCTCATCAGCCCGGCTAGCTTGACTCCAGTGGTGTGGAGTGCCTGGGACCCACGTCTGGGCATCCCCAGCGCACTTAGGGCGGCAATTGCAAAAACAACAAGTGATGGACTGAATGTGGATCAATGTCACACACTCCCCCAGTCAAAAGATCTGGGCCCAAATCCATCGTTTTTTTGCACTCCACACCACCCTGGGTTAGACAATGGCGATATGCAAATCAGCTCTGACCCTGTTGCCCCATGGGAACAGTCCAGTCCGAACTACAAAAGCCATGTCCTTCCCAGAACGGAATCAAGCATCCGAGGACCGGACCGGTTTCGAGGTAACACCTCTCATCAGCCCGGCTAGCTTGACTCCAGTGGTGTGGAGTGCCTGGGACCCACGTCTGGGCATCCCCAGCGCACTTAGGGCGGCAATTGCAAAAACAACAAGTGATGGACTGAATGTGGATCAATGTCACACACTCCCCCAGTCAAAAGATCTGGGCCCAAATCCATCGTTTTTTTGCACTCCACACCACCCTGGGTTAGACAATGGCGATATGCAAATCAGCTCTGACCCTGTTGCCCCATGGGAGCAGTCCAGTCCGAACTACAAAAGCCATGTCCTTCCCAGAACGGAATCAAGCATCCGAGGACCGGACCGGTTTCGAGGTAACACCTCTCATCAGCCCGGCTAGCTTGACTCCAGTGGTGTGGAGTGCCTGGGACCCACGTCTGGGCATCCCCAGCGCACTTAGGGCGGCAATTGCAAAAACAACAAGTGATGGACTGAATGTGGATCAATGTCACACACTCCCCCAGTCAAAAGATCTGGGCCCAAATCCATCGTTTTTTTGCACTCCACACCACCCTGGGTTAGACAATGGCGATATGCAAATCAGCTCTGACCCTGTTGCCCCATGGGAACAGTCCAGTCCGAACTACAAAAGCCATGTCCTTCCCAGAACGGAATCAAGCATCCGAGGACCGGACCGGTTTCGAGGTAACACCTCTCATCAGCCCGGCTAGCTTGACTCCAGTGGTGTGGAGTGCCTGGGACCCACGTCTGGGCATCCCCAGCGCACTTAGGGCAGCAATTGCAAAAACAACAAGTGATGGACTGAATGTGGATCAATGTCACACACTCCCCCAGTCAAAAGATCTGGGCCCAAATCCATCGTTTTTTTGCACTCCACACCACCCTGGGTTAGACAATGGCGATATGCAAATCAGCTCTGACCCTGTTGCCCCATGGGAACAGTCCAGTCCGAACTACAAAAGCCATGTCCTTCCCAGAACGGAATCAAGCATCCGAGGACCGGACCGGTTTCGAGGTAACACCTCTCATCAGCCCGGCTAGCTTGACTCCAGTGGTGTGGAGTGCCTGGGACCCACGTCTGGGCATCCCCAGCGCACTTAGGGCGGCAATTGCAAAAACAACAAGTAATGGACTGAATGTGGATCAATGTCACACACTCCCCCAGTCAAAAGATCTGGGCCCAAATCCATCGTTTTTTTGCACTCCACACCACCCTGGGTTAGACAATGGCGATATGCAAATCAGCTCTGACCCTGTTGCCCCATGGGAACAGTCCAGTCCGAACTACAAAAGCCATGTCCTTCCCAGAACGGAATCAAGCATCCGAGGACCGGACCGGTTTCGAGGTAACACCTCTCATCAGCCCGGCTAGCTTGACTCCAGTGGTGTGGAGTGCCTGGGACCCACGTCTGGGCATCCCCAGCGCACTTAGGGCGGCAATTGCAAAAACAACAAGTGATGGACTGAATGTGGATCAATGTCACACACTCCCCCAGTCAAAAGATCTGGGCCCAAATCCATCGTTTTTTTGCACTCCACACCACCCTGGGTTAGACAATGGCGATATGCAAATCAGCTCTGACCCTGTTGCCCCATGGGAACAGTCCAGTCCGAACTACAAAAGCCATGTCCTTCCCAGAACGGAATCAAGCATCCGAGGACCGGACCGGTTTCGAGGTAACACCTCTCATCAGCCCGGCTAGCTTGACTCCAGTGGTGTGGAGTGCCTGGGACCCACGTCTGGGCATCCCCAGCGCACTTAGGGCGGCAATTGCAAAAACAACAAGTGATGGACTGAATGTGGATCAATGTCACACACTCCCCCAGTCAAAAGATCTGGGCCCAAATCCATCGTTTTTTTGCACTCCACACCACCCTGGGTTAGACAATGGCGATATGCAAATCAGCTCTGACCCTGTTGCCCCATGGGAACAGTCCAGTCCGAACTACAAAAGCCATGTCCTTCCCAGAACGGAATCAAGCATCTGAGGACCGGACCGGTTTCGAGGTAACACCTCTCATCAGCCTGGCTAGCTTGACTCCAGTGGTGTGGAGTGCCTGGGACCCACGTCTGGGCATCCCCAGCGCACTTAGGGCGGCAATTGCAAAAACAACAAGTGATGGACTGAATGTGGATCAATGTCACACACTCCCCCAGTCAAAAGATCTGGGCCCAAATCCATCGTTTTTTTGCACTCCACACCACCCTGGGTTAGACAATGGCGATATGCAAATCAGCTCTGACCCTGTTGCCCCATGGGAACAGTCCAGTCCGAACTACAAAAGCCATGTCCTTCCCAGAACGGAATCAAGCATCCGAGGACCGGACCGGTTTCGAGGTAACACCTCTCATCAGCCCGGCTAGCTTGACTCCAGTGGTGTGGAGTGCCTGGGACCCACGTCTGGGCATCCCCAGCGCACTTAGGGCGGCAATTGCAAAAACAACAAGTGATGGACTGAATGTGGATCAATGTCACACACTCCCCCAGTCAAAAGATCTGGGCCCAAATCCATCGTTTTTTTGCACTCCACACCACCCTGGGTTAGACAATGGCGATATGCAAATCAGCTCTGACCCTGTTGCCCCATGGGAACAGTCCAGTCCGAACTACAAAAGCCATGTCCTTCCCAGAACGGAATCAAGCATCCGAGGACCGGACCGGTTTCGAGGTAACACCTCTCATCAGCCCGGCTAGCTTGACTCCAGTGGTGTGGAGTGCCTGGGACCCACGTCTGGGCATCCCCAGCGCACTTAGGGCGGCAATTGCAAAAACAACAAGTGATGGACTGAATGTGGATCAATGTCACACACTCCCCCAGTCAAAAGATCTGGGCCCAAATCCATCGTTTTTTTGCACTCCACACCACCCTGGGTTAGACAATGGCGATATGCAAATCAGCTCTGACCCTGTTGCCCCATGGGAACAGTCCAGTCCGAACTACAAAAGCCATGTCCTTCCCAGAACGGAATCAAGCATCCGAGGACCGGACCGGTTTCGAGGTAACACCTCTCATCAGCCCGGCTAGCTTGACTCCAGTGGTGTGGAGTGCCTGGGACCCACGTCTGGGCATCCCCAGCGCACTTAGGGCGGCAATTGCAAAAACAACAAGTGATGGACTGAATGTGGATCAATGTCACACACTCCCCCAGTCAAAAGATCTGGGCCCAAATCCATCGTTTTTTTGCACTCCACACCACCCTGGGTTAGACAATGGCGATATGCAAATCAGCTCTGACCCTGTTGCCCCATGGGAACAGTCCAGTCCGAACTACAAAAGCCATGTCCTTCCCAGAACGGAATCAAGCATCCGAGGACCGGACCGGTTTCGAGGTAACACCTCTCATCAGCCCGGCTAGCTTGACTCCAGTGGTGTGGAGTGCCTGGGACCCACGTCTGGGCATCCCCAGCGCACTTAGGGCGGCAATTGCAAAAACAACAAGTGATGGACTGAATGTGGATCAATGTCACACACTCCCCCAGTCAAAAGATCTGGGCCCAAATCCATCGTTTTTTTGCACTCCACACCACCCTGGGTTAGACAATGGCGATATGCAAATCAGCTCTGACCCTGTTGCCCCATGGGAACAGTCCAGTCCGAACTACAAAAGCCATGTCCTTCCCAGAACGGAATCAAGCATCCGAGGACCGGACCGGTTTCGAGGTAACACCTCTCATCAGCCCGGCTAGCTTGACTCCAGTGGTGTGGAGTGCCTGGGACCCACGTCTGGGCATCCCCAGCGCACTTAGGGCGGCAATTGCAAAAACAACAAGTGATGGACTGAATGTGGATCAATGTCACACACTCCCCCAGTCAAAAGATCTGGGCCCAAATCCATCGTTTTTTTGCACTCCACACCACCCTGGGTTAGACAATGGCGATATGCAAATCAGCTCTGACCCTGTTGCCCCATGGGAACAGTCCAGTCCGAACTACAAAAGCCATGTCCTTCCCAGAACGTGTGGAGTGCAAAAAACGATGGATTTAGGCCCAGATCCTTGTACTGGGGTGAATGTAAGACATTGATCTACATTCTGTCCATCAAATTGTTTTTTGTAATTTTCTCCCTGAGTGTACTGGGGTAGCTCAGACGTGGGTCCCAGAGCCTCCACACCACTGGAGTCAAGCTAGCCGGGCTGATGAGAGGTGTTACCTCGAAACCGGTCCGGTCCTCGGATGCTTGATTCCGGTCTGGGAAAGATATGGCTGTTGTAGTTCGGACTGGACTGTTCCCATGGGGCACAGGGTCAGAGCTGATTTGCATAAAGCCATTATCTAACCCAGGGTGGTGTGGAGTGCAAAAAACGATGGATTTAGGCCCAGATCCTTGTACTGGGGTGAATGTAAGACATTGATCTACATTCTGTCCATCAAATTGTTTTTTGTAATTTTCTCCCTGAGTGTACTGGGGTAGCTCAGACGTGGGTCCCAGAGCCTCCACACCACTGGAGTCAAGCTAGCCGGGCTGATGAGAGGTGTTACCTCGAAACCGGTCCGGTCCTCGGATGCTTGATTCCGGTCTGGGAAAGATATGGCTGTTGTAGTTCGGACTGGACTGTTCCCATGGGGCACAGGGTCAGAGCTGATTTGCATAAAGCCATTATCTAACCCAGGGTGGTGTGGAGTGCAAAAAACGATGGATTTAGGCCCAGATCCTTGTACTGGGGTGAATGTAAGACATTGATCTACATTCTGTCCATCAAATTGTTTTTTGTAATTTTCTCCCTGAGTGTACTGGGGTAGCTCAGACGTGGGTCCCAGAGCCTCCACACCACTGGAGTCAAGCTAGCCGGGCTGATGAGAGGTGTTACCTCGAAACCGGTCCGGTCCTCGGATGCTTGATTCCGGTCTGGGAAAGATATGGCTGTTGTAGTTCGGACTGGACTGTTCCCATGGGGCACAGGGTCAGAGCTGATTTGCATAAAGCCATTATCTAACCCAGGGTGGTGTGGAGTGCAAAAAACGATGGATTTAGGCCCAGATCCTTGTACTGGGGTGAATGTAAGACATTGATCTACATTCTGTCCATCAAATTGTTTTTTGTAATTTTCTCCCTGAGTGTACTGGGGTAGCTCAGACGTGGGTCCCAGAGCCTCCACACCACTGGAGTCAAGCTAGCCGGGCTGATGAGAGGTGTTACCTCGAAACCGGTCCGGTCCTCGGATGCTTGATTCCGGTCTGGGAAAGATATGGCTGTTGTAGTTCGGACTGGACTGTTCCCATGGGGCACAGGGTCAGAGCTGATTTGCATAAAGCCATTATCTAACCCAGGGTGGTGTGGAGTGCAAAAAACGATGGATTTAGGCCCAGATCCTTGTACTGGGGTGAATGTAAGACATTGATCTACATTCTGTCCATCAAATTGTTTTTTGCATTTCAATGTAAGGCAATAGAAATGCTAAGCCATATCATTAGAATAATTAGTTTAATCAGTAAATGAATATTAAAACATAATTTTCATAAGTCATCTTGTTATGGGAGCCTGATAATAAGCATTATAACCAGTTTCCAATTAATTTCTCTTGTTCTAACACTTTCAAACACGCTTTACTGGTTCTCTTACTTCACTTGTCTCAACTGCTGTGTCACTTCATTTAACACGTGCAATGTGCATGTTCAGGTTTCTCTCTCTAGAATCAGTAAATGTGTTGTGTAATATGTTTTGAAATATTTCACGTCATCACTAGATAACAGTAATAGATGTAGTTTATTAACTAAGGGCCTGATGAAGAGTTTGGCAGACAAGGTACTCCATCGCAAATGTGACAGAGTAACCTGTCTGCCAAATCCTTGGTCCAACTGCTCTATTTTGAGTTGGGCAGACCCTCAGTTTTTCTGCAATATACAAAACACAACTATCACAACAAAACAAATCTTTAGGACCATTGAATTCTGAAATGCACTGTACCTAGCTTTTCCTTTGAAAGAAGAGGCCAAGACAAATACGTTATCTGTTTTACACCACGTACTCAAAGTATGGCTGGCACTGCCATCAAATAGGACAAGGCAATTGCTCTACCGCAATACAAGCAAGGAGATACATAGAGTTACAGATTGAAGCTCGGAGTTACATATATAGATTTTTATAGGATCAAGAGACACCAAATGTTCCAAATTTTATTTTGCATGCGGAACGGAAATTCCTTGAACGGTTTATGGCTTCAAGTGTGCCACTAGCTACAGAGCTTTCAACTCACATTATGCAACTGTGTGTCACACAATATCGGCTCTCATCACAGTACTACCCGTTGAGGAGCCAATATCTCACGGTGGGCACACAATTCGCTGGAAACCCCTGCAGGGAGCAGATCTCCAGCTTATTATTTGCAAATTGTAATCATCTGATGTTCATTACGAGGTGCGAAACCTTCCCTGGACATTGACGCAGGGAATGGACAAAGTGGCATCTGGCCCAGAACCCCTGCCTTTCAGGGGTCATCCTTACGGAGCTGACTAAGTTCTGCAGAGAGTCTTACCCCGATAACCCTGAATAATTGGTAAACAGATCGTTTGATATACCCTTTCCCTTTATTGTAATTTTACTGTGGATGATGTGTGAGTCTATTACAGACATTTTGCAGAAAAATGTTGTATTTATCTTTCATTCGGCATCCATAAAGAAAATTCTTTTAGATCAAAACTGGACCTCATATGTTTATATGTCACAGAGATTACTTGCAGTAATATCAGTGAGCTGCTGTTGTGTTACAATATTAAAAATGCACGTCACTATCCCTAAATATTAGATGTAAACACATTTATAATGTGGACCAGTGTGGCTGTGCACTGTCAGTGACCTGGTCAAAGAGGGCATGACAGAAATGAAACTGTATCATATGTTCGAAGCCATTCCGAAAACGTGGCCCCAAAATAGTTTGGCCCAGGGCGCATTAAAATCTGTAAAATGTCCCTGCTTCAAAGGCAACCTCAAAAGCTTTGATTTGGTTTGGGAGGGACAATGGGGTCTTTGAAGCAGTGAATTTAAAAGTGTCTTGCGCTGTGCTCAGAATTAAGCCCCACCCCTTCCTCACAAGTAAAACAATTTCACAACTTAGCAGGTCTGCAGACATAGAAGCCTACAATGGGATTATTACTCTTGAGGTAATCTGTAGGGTGTGATTCTTTATAAAACTTGATCTCCCATCTAAACCTTGAATGTTAGTATGTATCACTTGGCCTGCATTATGCATGATACTCCATTGTTTCCCTGCTCTTCCAAAAGGTATTTCTTTGGCTGCTTGGGGACTTAAATGTTTCTTTTAATGTATTTTTGGAAAATTATGTTTAAGGCAGTGACATTTTATACTTAGAGATTTGAGAAAACCACTTAAGTTGTTAATACTAAACCGTGTTTTAAATTGAAAAAAATATCTCATCCAAATGTCAACCTTCATTCAATAGAGCTACAGGTCAGTCAGCGATTTGTTAGTATGTTACGTTATGTTAGGCACATTTATAAAGCACATGGCTGCCCCAACAACGGGGCGTCCCAGGGCAAGCAGACAAGTGGCCAGAGAGAAGAGCTAGATGGAAGAAAAATGCCAGGTTTTAATCAATTTCCTAAATGCCCAGTGATATTGTGTGCTCAGGGCGGCAAGTGGAATGGAGTTCCACAGGTCAGGGGACAGAGCCTTGAAAGAGTGCCCCTCTGCTCTGCACCTGCGCACACGGAATAAAAGCAGATGCAGGTCAGCAGAGCGCAGAGCTCGCGATGGAGCATATGGTGTCCAAAGTCCCTGCAGAATTTGAAGTCCCTTGCCATGTAGGATCTTATGTGTGGTGCAGGGAGTTTTAAACTAGACTGTCCATTCAATTGGCAGCCAATGAAGATGGCAGAGAAGATTGGAGGTATGACAGTTCTTTGATAGGGCAAAAAGGATGTGAGACACCACATTCTGTGCCCACTGGAGTCTTTTAATTAAGATTTTTTTTGCACCAAGTAGGAGCCCATTACAATAATCTAGGCACGACGAAACTACAGATTGAACAATCAGTTGGCGTGTAGATGTATTGAACAACCCCAAAATGGGTTTTAGGCCATGTAAGAGGCTGAAACAACTGCCTGCCACTTTCTTATCATAAAGCTCAAAAGAGAGGGCATTATCCATCAGGACCCCTAGGTTCATGACTGCCATTTTCAGTTGGGGACGGCTGCCCAAAGCCGTGGGCCACCATTGGTAGTCCCATTTATGGGTGTCACAGCGTACCAAGAATGATTTACAAAAAGTGAGGGACCCGAAAATACCCTTGAGGGCTTGGGTAATTGAAATGGAAGGGTAAAAGTGCCTTCAAGGGAATTTATTTTCTATATATTCAGTAACTCAAATTGGTTATAGAAGGATAAATCAATAGTCCCTATTATGAATCAATCCAATACTATTTGACTCGAAATTCAATATAGATACTTTGTTTCATTAAAACACAACATATAAACAAAGACACAAGGTGTATTAGAAAAATAGTTTTATCAAAAATTCATTGAGATAAGTGACTTCATATACAGATAAATAAACAAATATGTTTAGGACTGTGGGTACATGTATAAGTAAATCACTACGTGACTCAACAGAACCTAAAAAACACCTATCCCACACCACATTGAATAAAACAAAGATAGGGATAAGAAGTACTGCCGGGATGTATGTGAAGTTGTGTCTAATCTTCACACATGTGAAACGTAGGGCGATGGAGGGTAGCCTCTACCCTCAATCGACTACATGCTGCTTGACTCTGCGACACAGACATCAGAAATTAGATTACTGATACAGGATTGGCGAGTGTCTGCCTCAAAAACAATCCTTCTTATATGAGACGAATTCACTGTCTCTACGTTCACTTTGGCTGTAACAAAGAATGCACCCCATCTTAACTAGACCATCGCCCTACGTTTCACATGTGTGAAGATTAGACACGACTTCACATACATCCCGGATTGATTGATTTCGAACTTTGAGTCAAGATAACGACTCACAGTTAATCAACAAAGATACACCTCAATTTTAATCAAGTGTAATTCGTTACACGTTTTTCATGTGACGAAGGTGCAGGAGCATTCCACACAGATTACAATACCTCTATACAGATTATAATTGACAGCAGTCCTGAGGATGGTTTCTACAATTGACTCTTAGGAAACCGAAACGTCGACAGTACATCTTATCCCTATCTTTGTTTTATTCAATGTGGTGTGGGATAGGTGCTTTTTAGGTTCTGTTGAGTCACGTAGTAATTTACTTATACATGTACCCACAGTCCTAAACCTTATTTGTTTATTTATCTGTATATGAAGTCACTTATCTCAATGAATTTTTGATAAAACTATTTTTCTAATACACCTTGTGTCTTTGTTTATATGTTGTGTTTTAATGAAACAAAGTATCTATATTGAATTTCGAGTCAAATAGTATTGGATTGATTCATAATAAGGACTATTGATTTATCCTTCTATAACCAATTTGAGTTACTGAACATATAGAAAATAAATTCCCTTGAAGGCACTTTTACCCTTCCACAGCCTACCAAGAGCACCTCAGTCTTAGAAGAGTTAAGTAGTAGACAGTTGCTCACCATCCAATCCGAAATGGCCAGGACATCCTCAAGGAATTTCAATTGGTCTTGATCAGGGTTGTTGGAAAAGATGAATGCCATTTGGGTATCATTGGCATAAGATACCATATTAATATTCTGTGCTTTGGCCAAGAGGGCCAGTGGGCGGACATACATGTTAAACAACATGGGGCTCAAGGCAGAGCCCTGGGAGACACCACAGCAGAGGGGGTAGATGCTGGATAAGTAGGGAGTAACAAATTGGTAATAATGGGCTAGGCCTGTGTCCCTCAGAACCTGGGTAAGTATCAGTTAAACAGAAAATTGGTTCTGTTGGGTAGAAAGTACGTTAGTTAAAAATTGCTCAAAGTGCAATGGTAGCAACCTGGTGCCATCTCCAGAATAGGCCTGTGGGACAAAGTACCAATAATTTCTTGAAGAATGATTGGGATAGAGAACTAGATATTGTTACTTTTTATCAGAATTAATTCATTCAATGATATTTGCAGTAAACCAAATTCAAAAACTGTCAACACGAGATATTAACACGGATGCAAGGTGAATATAGTGACAATAGTGTTTCAGTGCTCAACAAGTGTACAATATATACAGTGTTGACATGGTTGTCTACGTACAGGTTTAGTGGTAGGCCAGATAACAGTTTCACTCCAGTGACTCCTATCTTTCTTTGTATGGAGTCCTGGTCGTTCTGGACCATACTTTAGGTCTTTAGGTTTAGGTTTAGTCGCTTGCCCACTTTAGACTACCCTACACCAATACCCACACCCATGCACTGTAGTCAACCACAGGTGTGTGCATGCTATCAAGCATATATTTTGCCCTGAAAGGGACTGTTGCAGTAAAAGAATATATGATTTAATATCAGTTTGTATGTGGGCTGCACTGTATGCAAAGTAAGAAAAATGTGGGGAGTTTTAAAACTTGCTCGACAGCTTTGCCTGCCTGTTGGAGGTGAACGTTCATGGCACAAACTCCTGTCTCCCAATATTATTAGATGTGGATTAGCTTCAAAACCTATGAGTGGTTGCATGAGAACACCCATGTACCACCCATGTTAAACCCACTTGATGCAAAGAAGCACAAAGTAGCGCATAGAGCTACATTGCATTACTTTGGCCAACTTTCCAATGCCAATCCTAATTTGTGTTGGAAAGTACATGTCACCACAGCACTTTGTGCTGGGTTTGCATTACAACAGTAATGTAAATCAGGCGCAAAGTGTAAGTAAATCTGGTCAATTTAGGAGCTACAAAAATAAGTAAATTAAGATTTCCTTACGAATATTTCATACAGGCAAGAAAAACAAAAAACTTTGTGAAAGCATTTTTCAACAAGAACTTTAGTTGCACAATATGAAAACAAGGTATTAGACTTATACATAGATTACAGGTGGCAAAACTCAAAAGTAGGTATCTCAGTCATCGTTACACTTATACATAGATTACAGGTGGCAAAACTCAAAAGTAGGTATCTCAGTCATCGTTACATTAGCAAATAATAATACATGTATAACAAACCAATCAAATTTGATTTTGTAAATAAGCGGGTTATAAAGGAACTTGCGCTCGTACAGGCAGAACCTATCGCTTCTAACCAGTGCAGGTGGAGAGCTATTGGTCTTCACACTCACACTGACATCTCAGGTACAAACTGTTGCTGCAGAGGAATGACGGAAAAAGCTGTAGGCTCTACTCTGTAAAGGAATGTCCCAGAGATGTCTCGTGTTTGTGAGTGTAGTTAGCATAGATGATACATTTGTGAAAAGATCAGGTGAGACAGGTAGTGTTAAATAAACCAGTTTTTTTTAAAGTGTCATAAATACGGTCCACTGGTGAGCAAAAAGAAGCACGTCCATCAACCACCAGCAGAACACAGTCTCTAGCCCAACATTCCACATTACCTCAACATAAACAAGCTTTTTCCATATTTCAATACATGGCATACATACCATTCCACACGACCTACTTGCAATACTGTACATGTTTTTTTTTAAATAAGTTTATATGTGGATATATCTAAGGCAGTAAAATTAAATGAAGAATGTGCTAAAATAAAATCCTCTAACTTCCTAGACTTAAATAGGTATATAGAAACAAAACAAAACAAACCCAAAGAGATGTTCCAAAATAAAATCCTCTAACTTCTTAGGTAATTTGATCACCCTTAATGTCTGAGAAGCATCCGTTACCACCTCTGTATCAGCTGCTTCTTGATCACAGGAAAAAAATATTTCCTGGCATTGCACACACAAATCACGTGAATCTGGATGCAACCTTCGTGTACTGGTATCCTCCTTTGTAAGATACCCAAACATACCAGGAGGCTCAGGATCTATCCCAGAAGACTCTGAACATAGCCATTGTAGGTTATCAATCTTCTGAGACTGATTGCCCTACTCATGTATGGGTCCTTGCTCATGTGGGGACTGTTAACTATTATCAAAGAATGAATCATCTTCATCCAACCCTATAAACATTCTCTCTTGCCCAAGGTTAGGAGCAACAATAGCACTCTTATTCCACCATCCTATCCTTTTTTCTCGCAGTAGTACTGCACTTTCAGTCACTCTTTCAACTTTGGCAGGCTCATTGAACTTAGAAAAGTCCTTATGCTGCAAACCAGGTTTAACAATCCGCACCCAATCTCCTGCATTGATAATTTTATGTCTGAACCTATGCACTTTATCATAATAATTCTTTCCTTTAATTTGCTCTTCATTCAAGTTCCCTCTGACATCTTTCAATATTTTTTCCATAGTTCTGTTGACTCAAAAGTTCTCAAAAGAGGGAGCTAAAAAATTACCACTTTTTCTTCCTCTCATTAAAAAATAAGCAGATACTCCAGAATGTGGTGTAATATAACTCCACAATTTTTCTTTCAAAAAACAAAAGCATCCCTATTATTACTCAAAGAAGATTGTATACCTTCCTTTATAAATCTGTTAGCCTTTATACTTGGCCATTGGCATTGGGATAATAAAATGGCTCTCTTTCTGTACTTACCCCACATTTCTTGAGAAACTGTACTATCTTATTTGAAACAAAGTGTACTCCGTTGTCAGACATAGCACTATAGGAAACCCTTCTACTTGAAAAACACCTTCAAGAGATGTTATTAGCTCATCAGTATTGGGATTCTCTAAAAAGATATGATAAATCCATTTTGAAAAATTGTCAATGAGTACTATGAAAAATCTATGTCTCTTCCTAGAACTTCATATGGGCCAGAAAAATCAAAGAATACTTTTCCCCAAGGTTTTTGAGGATGCTTTTGCACATTCTCCAGTTCACAGTTCACCTTCTAATGTTTGTAGAAATGAACACACAAACACTGCATACTTCAACAAACCTTGCAAGACTTGCATCCATACCCGGCCACCAATAATGATGTTTAAGACGTTTCTTTGTGCCAGTTGCACCAGGATGTCCAACATAAGCCAAGTCAATGAGTTTTCTTCTAAGACTGACTAACGGAACAAACCTGTCATTCCTAAGTAAAATGCCATTCTCTAAACTCAGTTCATAAGAAACCTGAGCAAAAATCTGTAATGCAGGATCAGGGTTTCTACTCAGAGGCCAACCATTCACTACACAATGCTTGTCTTTCACCAACAGTTCATACTCTTCCAACATTTTAATCCACTCAGATTCTGAAACAGCACCATTGCACTTGTTCAAAATGCCCACAACTGCCACTACACACTCATATTGATCAAGTGCTGCTTCTTCCTTTAAATCTTTAGGTGGTAACCTTGATAAACATTTAACAACAATGTTTTTACCTCCTGATATGTATTGTATTTCAAAATTCCTGCAATCTGGCAATAAGTCTTATAACCTTCGAAGAAGCTTTTCCTGATCTTACTGTGTCCATCATATGGACCAATGGTTTATGACCAGTGATCAACACAAAAGATTTTCCTCACAGAAAGTTTTTTAATTTCTCCACTGCCCAAACACTGGCTACTACCTCTTTCTCTTTAGTACTGTAATGCTGTTCCGCACCTCTTACTGCTCTTGAGATAAACGAAAATACTCTATCCTTGCTGTCTACTATTTGAATGTAACTAGTGTCTACCTACAGATATGATTTACCATTAAGGTCAAAAGTGTTAAGAGCAGGGGCTTCCTGAATTAGTCGTTTAATATTGTCAAAGGCATGATCATGCTCCTTAGTCCATTCAAAGAAAACACCTTCTCTCAACAATTTTCCTATGGCTCAACATCAATAGCATACTCTCCGAGTCCAAAAAATTATCTTAAAGAGACCTGTCGTATGGTTCTGTTGCATTATTATGTGCTTTAACCCCTTCCATGCTCATGACGAGCTCAGCTCGTCATGAGGCACAGTGGAGCTGTGCTGATGACGAGCTGAGCTCGTCATGAACAATGGAGTTCGCCATGGATCAGCACAGGAGGGGAAAATGCACAGCAGCGATGTGGTTAATAAGGCCCTTCTTGGGGAAAATTCCTTCACTTGAGATTCTGTGACATAAATAGACAACTTCCCTCATAAAAAACAAACGTGCATTCTTCTTGCTAACAGTCATGCCCCTAACCTCTGATGCTCCAAGTACTGTTTTCAACAACTCATCATTCTCCCGCTGGTTTTGTAAAAAATTAGGATGTTTTCCTGTAACGCCTACACTCCCTTTTTTCCTTGATACACATTACATCAATTAACTTTGAAAACACTACCTGCCGAGGCAAAACCAAAGAGTACCCTTAAACACCTGTACACCCAAAACAGAGTTACAAAAGCTGTTAAGTCCATGGAAGTGTCATCCAGCTTTAACTGGTGATATTTCAACTTGAAATCAATTATCAAAAAATATTTGGCCCCATTGACTGCTGCCAGCAGTTCTTGAATCCTAGGCAACGGATGACTGTCAACCACAATATTCTTGTTAAGGGACCTGAAGTCAACACACAGCCATAAATTGCCAATTTTTTAAAAAATGATATCCATGGCAGAAAACCTCTCCGAAATATCAGTGTACTCAAATTCAAATTCAAAAAGAGCTTTATTCGGTATTCAATAATGAATTCATAAAAGCATACATTTTAAAAGTGCCTAACACAGTAATTCTCTATTAAATAAGAATATCATTTCATCATAAAAAAAGAATCTTATGTTCCAAATAAAACAAAGTCGATTTAAAAGCATGATTATTTACATGGACTTTCTAAACTTGATCACTAATTTTAAAAAACTAGACACAGCATGCGTAACACCGTCATTTTCAAGCTGTTGCAGCCTCACAAAAGCTGTTCTACATGTGCGATGCCCCCACGACCTCAAGATGGGTTTCAGGTAAGCCCCCCTGGGTACAGAATAAAATTTACAAAATAAAACACAATAGAGGTTCAATTGAGCAGAAGTGTCATCGCATGGGCAAATGAGCTTCTTCCTAGACCAGTTGTTACAGTCTGGGAAGGTTGTTAACCGAAAAAAGGTGCCAAACCTAAAGCGGGTCAGTAACATGCGTGTATAACAACTTGGTTGGCTTAGGAGATACCTTCATTGATGGTAAATTGCTGATAGACCACGACCGAGGGATTAATTTTTTCCACTTCCCATCTCTTATTGGCCAGGTGGTCAAGGGCCATTTTTTTCAGCATCTTTCTGGGAACCACTTCCATGCTCGGGGTGGCCCATCTCGGTCAGCATGTTTTTTTACATAGGCTAGCCATTTGATGTTACTGAGACCGTCGAGAGTGAGACAGTCAGAGATTAAATCTCTGTTGAGCGATTTCTCCGGGGTAACCCACACCTTGTGCCATAACAATAAGGGTGCAGTTTTTATCGCATCCACAATGTACTGTAGACCTAATTCAATATGTGAGATAAATGTGGCAGTTGATTTAGGGGCATCCAGCAAATATCGGAGGTACTGGTTCTTACTCTGTTGGATCGGTTGAGCATTTTTTCGATTCCCCAAAGCCCGGATCCGTATGTTGCTGTTGAAATACATTTGGCCTTATAAAAAAGAGTCAGTTCTTTCACCGGTCTGCCCCCCCAAATTAGCTGCAAAATTATTAAGGGCGCCTATTGCCCGAGAGAAGGCTAGGTTTCTGACCCTCACTGCTGTGTGCCAGTGACCTCTCCTGTCGAAGTTTATTCCAAGGTAGGAGAACTGATCGGTGGTCGCAATCCTCCTCCCTTCGAGGAAAATTGGACAGGGTGCCCTCTTCATCCCAGACCCACAGGCCATCGTGTAAGTTTTTGTAATGTTGACCTTTAGGCCCCTATTACTCATAAAATCAGTGAATTTCAGGACCGCCCTCTGTAGACCGATCCTAGTTCGGGACATAATAGGGGCATCATCGGCGTATAAAAATATTGGTGCCGGTGATCCCAAAATGGTCAGATAATCGAACTGTGACTCCCCAAGATGCTTGCCAATAGAATTTACATATAGGGTGAAGAGAAGGGGTGCTAATATGCACCCCTGTCTCACACCCCTCCTCATGGGGAATCTCCCTGAACACTCTCCCATCCTGCCATAACGAACTCTGGCACCCGCACCTCTATATAGCTCCCTAATAAATAATAGAATTTGGTCATCTATTCCCATTTCCGAAAGTGTGGACCACAATTTGTTATGGTCCACACAATCAAAAGCGGAACTCAGGTCCACAAAAGTAACAAATAGATTACCTCTTTTGGCCTAGGTATACTTGGAGATGATAAGAGCTAGGTTTAGAGTCTGCTCAACTGTCCCCTTTCCCAATCTAAAACCATACTGTGAATTTGAGATTATGTCGCCCTCATCTGCCCATGTCTGAATCCTATTTAAAATTATATGGCCTGCCACCTTCATTAGTGTATCAAGAGGTGAGTTGGGCTGGTAGCAGGTAGGGTCGTTCCTATCTCCTTTTTTGAAGATTGGAGCAACAGTGGCTTCTGTCCAGGTTGGTATGAACCCATGGTCAATAGTATTATTCAAAACATTAGTTAACAAGGGAGCCCACAGATTGATCTCTGTTTTATAAACGTCAATAGGGACTCCGTCGGGTCCGGGGGCTCTGCCCGAGGAGCTTTCTTTGATTGCTTTGTAAACCTCCTCGTAAGTAAAAATAATACCTATCGGAAAAACCCCAAAGGGATTGTTTCTATATTCTGGTGTCACTTTTTCATTTTTGAGACTTTCGGGGTCCACAGGATTGGCTGTGTCATAGAGCTGTTTAAAATGATTAGCCTAGGTTTCCCCATTGATGGCCCTATCTATCACATCTGTCTCTTTTTTCTGTGAGTAAGAAGCACGGACCGCTTTCCAGAAAGCGCTGCTGTCCCTACTCTTGGAGGCCGCAATCAGAGCCGACCAGGCCTCTTGCTTTAATAGTTTTTTCCTTGTTTTTATTGCTGAATAATACAGCTTTCTGGCCTTTCGGATCACCGTTGGTGATGTTGGTGTTTCGTGCAGGGCCTTTTTTAAAGCTTTAAGAGCTTTGGTACAATTTTCATCAAACCAGCCTGTAGGTCGGTTTGCATCCTATCGGTATTCTCTGGTCAGTAGCCTTTTTAATTCCGCTTGAATTCTTAGAAAGGAACCCAGGATTTTCGATGGCTCCTCTACTTGTGACAAACAGATGTGGATATCTTCACCGGTTAATGTTACTAACTTCTTTAAAAGTCCCTCAGGTTCCACGTTATCCCATTTAATGGAATAACCATTTCTAGTAGCCAGGTTGATCGCTGGATGGTATAAAACTCGATCCCTTAAGGTCTGTTGGGACCCATCAATTATTACTTTAAAAGAAATCGGATAGTGATCACTGAAAATAACATCAAGTGTTTCCCATGTCGTAACTAATTGTGAGTGGGTTGCAGTTAGAAAAGTACAGTCTATTGTTGAGTTGCACCCCCTCCCATGGAAAGTTGGCTAAAACGGAATAGGAGGGGAGCAAAGCTCATTGATATAAGACAAATTAAAATGAAAAATCATGCTATTCAGCGTATTTCCCACACAGGAATGTAAAATGGGTAGGGTTGTCATCTTCGTGCTTGCCTAGGCAACAAATTCCCGTTGAGCTGTTATGACAGACGATACAATTAAAATCACCTACCCAGGACACAATCGTCTCCCCTACTAGCTGCTCTTTAAGGGTAGTAATAGTGTATATTAAATTGTTTATTACTTTTTCCAAAGTGTTTGGGGGCACGGTATTGTAGAAATTAATTAAAATCATGTTCTTTGCTCTACCCCGACTAAGTGTTAAAATCTGATAGAACTCAGTGGTCTGATACTTTAATACTCTAGTCCCTGCCGTGGTGGAGACATAAGTACAGAGACCCCCTTTATTTCTCCCCTGGGGACTTACAATTGCAGGAGTATGGAAGATCTGAAACCTGGATAAATTAACTTCATCAATTGTCCATGTTTCCTGGAGACACAGGATGTTATAATCAGTAACTATCTCTAACCACGGAAGGTGGGATACTTTATTTGTCAGGCCTGCTACATTCCAGGAGAGAATTTTGAGACGGGGTTTAATCACATTCCGGGTGGTATTATCAATAATACAGCTATCGGCCCCGTCCCTGTATAGGTGAAGAGCTTTCCTCTGGCATTCGCTTTGTGGCCTGCCTTCATTAGATGTGGGAATAGCTTCCTCCTGGCCATGGAGTATTCCTGCCACTTGATCCTTATCAGTAATAATGCTCTTTACACTGTCTGAAAGTACATTATTCTGAGTACTACTTAGTTCTACCACCCGACCCCTATCCGTAGTTGTGCTCTTTACACTATCTAAAAGCGCTTTATTTAAAATACTGCTTGGTCCTATCTGGGGTGAGGAAACAGTTGCCTCTTGTACCCCCACATGGGGAGCCATCTCCTGTCAGTCCAATTTGTCTAGGCATGCCAACATCTCAAATCGATTCCCTAGCGGAATTGACCATTGTGGATTAAAAGGTTGATATTGTTGACTACCTAGATGATAAGGATGAAGGGTAGGAGCCTTTCAGTACAAAAATGTGAAGGGTATGGGGGTGCCCTTCGAGTGGGTGATCTAGGGTATTGCGCATCTGGGTTGCATCTAAAATTCCTAGGTCTTTTCCAAATTGAACTAATTTTGGAAGGGGCCACTGATGTTCGGGATAAAAATAACTCAGATCCTGGGGAGAAATTCCTCGGCCTCCTCTTTCCAAATACCAATCCATTATGTGGGCAACTTCTCTACGGTCTTTAAAATTAACAATTAGGACGTCTCCCTCAATGTCTTTGTGTCTGTAACCCACCCAAGAAAGTCTCCTCACATGCACAATTTCCCCATTTATCTCCGGGGGGAGAGATCTGTTGTTTTTTAACCAGTAGATCGTTTTATTTTTTAATTCTCTACAACCTTTCCTCCTCCCTTCTGCCAACTCTGGAACCCCGGTAAGGATTATAACATATGGGGCTGCCTCAGGAGGTAGATCAATGTGCTGGCCATTTCGGTTTCTATAGCTATCTGGAGAAAGTTCTTTCCTGGCAGTCGTAATTAAGTTATCCGGCCTGTTGGTAGTTCCTACTGTTCCCCCCTCCCCAATTATCCTCGGAGCGCTGCCCTCGTTTATCACCTCTGGTGTGGTCTCCTGTGGTGGTAAAGGTGTCTCTTTTATGGTGTTTAAATGCACAGTTTTCTTTCCGCTAGTTGGATGTGATAAATTATGGCCCAACAAATTCGTTATAGCCTTAGTGTTGGATGTTGATGCTTCCAATAATGTGTTCATTTGGTCACCCAACCTACTGACTCTTTCTTTTCTATCAGAGGTAGCAAGAGAGATTTCACTAGTTGCTCTATACTCTCTAATAGCCTGTTGATTAGATTTGGGGCGGGGGGTGCAGTTTCACCCATGGCCTTTGGAGCTAATGGACACAGTCCTTTGATAGGGCTTGTGCGAGTTCGGCTTAGTTTCGCACGTCTCCCCCTGTGAGAATCCCCACCTCGCTTCCTTTTAGTTGCGACTACTTGCCCAGGATACTTGTATGGCACACAATCTTTCTTGTTTTTAGAGTTGGAATTAATCACCTTAGAGGGTAAGAGCTCTTCTGAGGTAGGTGCCTTGGGATCTAGGTTGACAATATCTGTAACTTTCCCCTTAGAGGGTTGCGATGTATCCGAATAGTCCTGTAATATTAAAGGTATCCCAGGATCAGTAATAGAATTAACTTGTGTGAAAGGTGGGGAGATTGCGTTCGGAGGGAGCCCAGGGATGAACGTTTATTAGTACATATTTCCAAGGACATGCGATGTTCTGCAGCAGCTATCTCAAGATCTAACTTAGTTGCAGCCTTGGTCAAGAAATGATCTATCGTTCCCCTGATGGTCCCTCCCGCCAGTGATTTTCCACTTTTACTTGGGCGGGTAGTCACCTCTATGTAGGATTTTTAACACGACAAAGTATAATCGGGTCTAAGATATAGGTGCATTACAGCCTTGAGCACTATATTAATAACAAGTCCTGTGCCTATAATCGGAGTCTCTTACTCTGTGTCCCGTCTGATGAAGCCAAGAGATGTAGCCCGGACCTGCCCTGTCTGGCCCCGGATGGCCACAGATGGTCCCGCCCTTGTGCCGGGCTTCTCCCGCGCGCTCCTGGGACGCGGGAAATGGCGTGCAAATGTATGCTCCTCCTGGCACGATTAGGCCGCGGGTGATGCTGGGGATGGTAGTCTCCCGGGCTCTCCCCCACACGGCGGCCGGAGTGATGTTTCTGGGCTTGTGGCGGCAGGGGGTGAGCGCGGGCAGCAAAACTGTGGCAGTGGATCCGTGAACAGAGTACAGGCACAAAATGTGAGGCCCCCATGGAAGCAGGTCAGTGCGAGGCACAAAAGTATTCACCAGGTTTGCAAAGCTCTCCCCCTAAAAGCGGGGCTTTTAATTTGAGGTCCCTTCCTCAACCTCTCAACCGGCTCCTCTTCTGGCTCCTCACCTGGCGGGAAGCGCCAACATTAGCTCCACACACTCCCCACACCAACTGGCAGACGGCAAAACGGAAAAACGGCAGTTGCGCTGCACCTGCATGTGGCCTGCGGCTGGACGGTGTTTGTTGAACTCCCAGTGAGGAAGCTGAAGCTAAAGTCAGCGGGGAGCCAGGAGCTGTGAGCTCGACCGCAGTACTACAGCGTCCTCCCGCTCACTCGCTGCAACTGGCGGTCGGAACGAAAACGTGGCAACTGGACTCTCAGCAAATGTCTCACAGGTAAGAACCTAACCCTGATGGGCTCGCATTTCCTGTAGCAAATAGTAACTGGGGGTGCTGCGCGTTTTCCCAAGTGCAGAAATTTAATGGCGACTTTGCTCCGTGTACACTAGCGCGGTAGCGCCCGTCATTCACTCCCAAGACTTTGAAGCAAAGGAGGGCTCGCTCACAATGATTGGAGACCGGGCGGCCAAGAGCCGCAAGCAATCCAGGCAGTCTCAGGCAGGATATAGGCTGTGTGAGCGTAGTGAGACTGGCGGGGCTAGCATGCCTACCCTCCACACCCCTAGACCATCTAGGATTCACTCCCAATTATGCCTTCATTACACAAAGCACAAGATGTTATGAAGTAGTTGATAAAAACACCAATGGTACCATCCTTACCGTATGTTGAACAGGTAAAGCACAATATTTTGGTTTAATGTGATGGGCGAAACCTTTCACTTGCCTAAGACAAAGCATTATGTTTAGCTAAAATCATTTCTACATTAGGATCCTGAATATCAATTTGATTCAAACTCAAGTCCCTCAGAACAATGGGTGAATCAGTCCCTGGACATAACATTATACCCAGTTTCCCTAAATCAAACCACCCAATAATATCTTTTCCATCAACTGTAACATAAATTCTTGTATAAATGCTACACCCTTTGAACTTTAATTTGCCTTCAAAGTATCCCAACATGGTAATATCAAAAGTACCAAAAGCTTTCAGATTAACATACGTACCCAATCTTTTTTAATGTTATTTCATACACAATAGTAATCAGGGAATCTGAATCTGCCATTATCTCGAGCACAACCGCCCCCCCCAACCCCCCAATGCACACTTTCTCAATGGTGCTTTAAAAACTGCAACAATCATGTTCACAGCAAAAGATGCATATGGATCATATTTCCCAAATTGTTTCCTACACCACTTATTTTGCTTACACTCACACCAGCACCAGACTTCAGGCTGCTACTTACAATCTGGAAATGTCAAAATTTGTTGCACTTGTTACACCTTCTCCTTGTTGCAGGGCAATCAGCACTATTTCCAAGATGAAACTTGGAACCACATCTATAAGAACTAGGCTTAGTCCCCTTGACCTCACCTGACTTAAATGCTTTTTTCGATAATTGAACAACACACACAAACAGGAGCGTTATTGGCATTCACCACATCAGTAGATAATGCTTTAGATGATTTAATGGATCTTTCAATCCCTTTGGCAATGTCTATAACCTCATCTCATCAAGAGTGGGATTCCCAAACGCAAATAACCTCTCATGAATTGTTTCTGATTCACAGTTAAAAGCAATTTGGTTCCTGATGGAAGTATTCACACCAGCCCCAAATTCGAAATTGGCAGCAAGTACCCTCAACGCAGCAACATCCTCTTCAACTGACTCTCCCCCAAATTGCTAACTTTTCAAAAAACTTTGCTGCTCAATCATTACATTCGATTCACCTACAAATTCCTTTTTAAGTCTCGTCACTGCCTCCTTGAATACATCCCAACTGTCTCCTTCTCCACCTGGTGGTTGTACTGGTTGTAAATTTTCAAAAATGTCAATTGCTGTAGTCCGCAAAAAACTGAATAACAATATTATTTTCCTTTCTGGTTTAAATTCAGCTCCATCAATTGCAACAATATAATTTTAAAAAGTCTTGAACCATTTCTTCCAAATAAGCAGAGGTTTCCCAGGTAGCAGCAAAAAAACAGATAGCTAATTAAGCGTGTGAGCTAGGCATGTTAATGCAAACCATAAGTAATTTACAATCATTATGAAATATTGAACCTCAAAATAATTTCCCAAAAAGGTATGCATATCCCCGAAATATACTCCACAGATATGCGGCTCTAAACCATTGCCAGTTCCAGAAAAGTAGAAATCACTGGCAATCTGATCCGGTGTTAAAATTCTGTGTGCGTCACAGTATTCGAAAAGGAATCAGATAAGCAGTTGCACCGTAACAGCATGAAGTGGAAATTACGATAACCACTTAGTAAATTCAAGATGGCCATCACGTCCAACAACTACATGATGACGTCTATCCTTCCACTACATTAGCCGTTCTAGACATAATTCAATATAGCCAGCCAATCCAACTCCTATATGATGACGATTCCTCACATTAATCTCTGCCGCAGCTCTGCACGCACTTCATGCAGTGAAGATCCAAGTGCAACAAAGCCATGCGCCGATTTAGTTAGAAGTCTCACTCTGAAGGCCTACCCACAAGCATTCCACATGCAGGATTCATTGGTTTATGTACACTGTGCAAGCACACAATGTGATTCAAAATAACACAGAGTCTTATTTATGAAAACTGTTGCATTGTTGTGTGAAAACAGCGATGCAACATTTTTCACTGCACAATCCTTGTGACATGATTGATGCATAATATTTACTCTATGTTTCATCATGTCATAAGGAAAGTCAGATTCTTCAGTATTACTGACGCATTTGTCGGAGCAAAACTGACTAATTCCTGGATCTGAGTCAGAAGTGTGACTCAACTCCAGCAATACAGGGGAGGGCTATGAATATAGCACTGCATCAGTCTTAAGCCTGCTGTGAGGAAGGCATATGATATTGATGCAATGGCATCCTAGAAGTGGCGCACTGAAATCTCCTAGATTTCAAAAGACCACTTCAGTGAGGCTTTTTGCAGGGGAACACCCGCCCTGCATACATTATACTTGGCGCAGTGGCTCAGGGATTTGCAAAGTGGTGCATCTGCTTAGATGCGTCACTTTGTAAGTATGGCGCAATGTGGTGCATTTTTTATGCCACCTGTGCTATCAAGACAGTTGCTCTGAGTGTAACTATTGTAAGGATCAGAGCTGTGAGTAAGTATCAGTTTTATTTTAGCCTAGAGTTTTGAGCACAGGACTTATGATGATCAATGAAAATCATCCTGACTAACTAAATATAGACACTGTCGAGGCCAGGGGTCACCTGGTCTATAAGATGCTCAACCCTCGTCCCTAAGGTTTCAAGAGCTCAAAAATCAAGATACAATGTACTCCTAATGTTTAAAAAAAAGTGATAATAGATCCAAAATAGAATCAACATCAAACTGTGTGACTTTCAATATTATATTTAAACCACTTCAGTTCATTTTTTCTCAAAAATTTGAAACACATGAAAACAAAATGTGTTTATGTACAGTTATACTGTCACGATGTGTCTTAAACAACAAGCAATCGCAAATTAAGATGTTGGTAAAAGATTTACAAACTCAAAAACACCCAATGCATTTAGGGTCTGCTTAGACCCTTCTTCAGGGGTAACAAACAATCATATTATTTTCAAACTGTTAACACAGTAGACAAAATCCCGTTAGACGTTCATCCAGGTTGTATTATGTGTGGTCCGTTTCCGCTGGCACTGTAAATAATATGTCCCAAATAAAATATATGAGAGAACATAATGATTTGTGGGTTGCTATTTACATATATTCAGAATCAATTGGGGTGGTTTGCACATGCGAGGTAACCATGTGATCAGAGGTCAAACTATCACCATAACAAAGTGTGATGAAACCCGAGATTAAATGAAGCGGGAAGATTCCCTACTCACATTGGTTTCAAAGAACCGCACCCGGTTGCCTGGTTTGTATTCAAGGTTTGATTCTTCCTGCCAATATCATGAGTATATAGTTCAGTTACGTACATAGCTCTGTACTGCCCGAGTGTATGAGTGATAAACATATACCTTGATAGTTGATGCCAAGGCGTATCGAAGATAGTGTAGTGCTCTCAGGAATTGCGTGTAGTATGCAACACAGAAAGGGTGGCAGGTACTATTGCTGCACTAACCGACAGTTATTACAACCGTTTTTTGGTTTACGCTATTATTTCTACTTATGTCCACCTCCTAAGACCAGCCACCAGAAATGGCCTTAACATATAAACTTGTTTAACACAACAGTGGAGAGGCAAAGCGTATCAGTATTACTTTATGGCTTCAAATGCCATGCATTTAAATCAACATAGATGACAGAGGTAATGGTTGTCCAGACGGTGACGTGATTTTCAAATGCCTTTAATGTGTTCATAAAATCCACAGCAAAAATCCACAGCCTACGCGTTTTGCCCAAACACGGGCTTCTTTAGGGCTTAGTATCATATCCTGGTACTATACTGTTTTCAAGACTGACTTGGTCCAAATGTGGCTCCCATAAATGGCGGTTGTATCCCACTGGTATTTATTAAAGGTACATTCTTGTGATCCCTTGTATGCTGCCAAACTCCTTAATTCAAAGGATGGGAGAAGAACATCAAGCTTGGCCGTATCACTATCACGTGCCAATTAAGGCATAGTATAATGTCTCCTATGTCGGAGCCCGTCCCTTTCAAATTCGTTCCGGAAGCGTGGGGAACGAATTTGAAAGGGACGGGCTCCGACATAGGAGACATTATACTATGCCTTAATTGGCACCTGATAGTGATACGGCCAAGCTTGATGTTCTTCTCCCATCCTTTGAATTAAGGAGTTTGGCAGCATACAAGGGATCACAAGAATGTACCTTTAATAAATACCAGTGGGATACAACTGCCATTTATGGGAGCCACATTTGGACCAAGTCAGTCTTGAAAACAGTATAGTACCAGGATATGATACTAAGCCCTGAAGAAGCCCGTGTTTGGGCGAAACGCGTAGGCTGTGGATTTTTGCTGTGGATTTTATGAACACATTAAAGGCCTTTGAAAATCACGTCACCGTCTGGACAACCATTACCTCTGTCATCTATGTTGATTTAAATGCATGGCATTAGAAGCCATAAGTAATACTGATACGCTTTGCCTCTCCACTGTTGTGTTAAACAAATTGCGTGTAGTATGTATCGGTCCGATGGTGTCCCCACGAATTTTAAAGCAGCCGCGTGATTTGTCTAAAAAGTATTGGAAAGCCCAGATTACAAAACGCCTTCCAAAAGAAGCATGTATTAGACGCGAACTAGAAATCCCGAAGTAAACCATTCCGTGTTTACCTGCATCTGTGAAAGTACCGTTCAGTAGACGCCATCCATCTCATCCGCACACTATTGCTCCGCCCAAACGTTATCGATGGTCCCGCCTCCGATGTTGTGAGTTAAAAGTGATTCCTTCCCCAAATCAATTGGGGTTTGAAAAAAACTTTGGAGTGTAGCTTTATTAATGTGACGTTACATCACCAATACTATGAATTTACGTGTATCATATTAACATTATGTAAAACATGCACGCAATGTGTTTAGAAGAGCCAAATGATAGAAAGTGAACATTATGCGCATGAGCTTTAAACAAGCTTTATTGGAGAAAGATGATGTTTACCGAAGGAATATATTCTGTATTAAAAGCATATGTGTGGATAAATGTATCATACCCCGGTGTTATGAAGAGTACCTATGTACGATGGAGACCCTAAGCTACAACCAATTCCACTCTTAGATGACTATGCTTAAACCGGTGTTGTATATTATAATCATATAAAACCGTTATGTACCCCTGACAGGGGATCCAACTCATGTGCAAAACCCCTTACAAAGGATAATTCTCATCATAAAATATAACCCACAAGTATCAATATAAACATGAAAACGATCTACTGATAATCCAATTGAAGGGAACAATGTATAAAAGAGCTATAATCATTTAAACAAAGCATAACATTTCGTACTGATCATTGAGACACCCAGGATTCATTGTGTCCAGATTTTTTATCCAAGTGGTTTCCCTCCTAGAAATCATTGTATGTGTGGCCCTGACCCAATGTGCGGCCAGGCTGGATGTCAAATGCTTATTACGAATGGAACTTTTATGCTCAATGATGAGAGTTTTTATTTTGCGGGATGTCCTTCCAACATATACTAACCCGCAGGGTCATCGAATTGCATATATGACACTCGCAGTGTTACAGTTGGATGTGTGTTTCAAGGAAATCATTCAACCCGTTTTGGGATGTGCAAATAGGTTACCCGTGATGAGATTGCTGCATTGCCCACAATTCCAACATTTTTGCATACTTTCAAAGACTTTGTGTTTAGAAACTGGTTTCTTCTTCAATTATTCTCTTATGTTTTTAGCGAATAAAGGTAATCCCTCAAAAAGACCAGCGAAGTCTGGTTCTTGTAGGATGATATCCCATCTGTTGCAAAAAATAATCCTAATTCTTGCGGCTTGTGTGGATTGCTTTAAAACAAAAACTATTCGTTTGTATGGTGGTTTCTCCACTTTTTGAAGTAATGTCAATCTTGTTTCAGTGGCAACCTTTTGTCTTGCGGTATCCAGAATAGCTTCCGGATATCCTCGTGATTTGTATCGAACTAATTGTTGTTCAATTAGTTCAGTGCTTCTACTTGGATCAGATGTGAGTTGCTTGATACGTGTCATTTAAGAACTGGCAAATGATCCTTCAAGGATCTGGTATGTGCACTTGAATAATGCAGTGCATTATTCACATCAGTAGGCTTCCGATAAACAGTGGTCTCAAAGCCATCCACTGTTTTATATATTTCAATGTCAAATAATTGGATTTTATCCAGGGCTATTCTATGGGTGAATTGAATCCGGGGATTCTTTGCATTCAGTTCCAGAATACTCCTTGTTAATGTCTCCATGTCACCTTTCCACAGTAATAGAATGTCATCAATAAACCTCACTAATAAAATGATGTTGTTCTGCCAAATGGGGTCATTGAGGATATGTGTGTCCTCAAACTGTGCCATGAATGTATTGGCATATGAGGGAGCACCGGTAAACCCCATGGATGTCCCGGTGCGTTGAAGGTAGAATTGATCCTGCCACTGAAAGTAACTATGGTACAAGGAGAAATGGAGTAGTTCCAACAGGAACACACCCATGTCCTTGTCCATGTCAGATTGTAATAGACGCCACCCTACTGCTTCGAGCCCCTCATCATGTGCAATGGACGTATATAACGCCACTACATCAATGGTACAAAAAATAGTAGAATGAGTAATCAGATGTTGTATGCTTTCCAACTTGTGTAAACAGTCAGTTGTGTCCTTGAGATAGGTGTGCCACTGCTGTACCAACGGTTGCAAGTGAAAATCTATGAACCGACGAGTCGGTACATGGATAAACCCACATCCTGCCACGATGGGCGACATGGTGGGTTGCTGGCGTGTTTATGAAATTTTGGCAGCATATAAATATGCGGAATCTCTGGATTAGAAGTCAATAGGTATTTTATTGTGTTAGAATCAATCACTCCTGCCTCTTCTGCTTTATTGACCAAAGTCTCCAAGGTTTTGTAAATATAGACCCCATATGTTGTGCAGTATTTTCTGTTGCAACAATGTTCATAGGGGCTCATTACTACTGTATTCAAGGAGGATATCATTTCCCCTGGCATCGTATTTAAGTCAGGTGCTACTCATGCTGTTGCTTAATGTGTCAAAGATAAAAACACTTTGACTGCCACCAGGGCTGTCTTTAGTGCTGGTGGGACCCAGAGCGACAATCATTTTTGGTGCTGCTACTCCGCATGACCGCCTCCTTGGATTCTCTTACTATCTCAAGGTAAAGTGCTCCTCATCTCTCCAATCATAAGTTATTACTAAACACAACGTTCCCCATCTCCCATCCCCTCCACCCCCCCCACAAGGCAGCACCTCTCGGCACCTATCTCACTGCCCTAAATCCGGTCCTGGTTGCAACACAATTTACTTTCCAGGGATCAATCTAGTAACAAATAGCCTGATGCAGAGAGGGCCTCTGCAATCATGGCGCAGGCGTCGCAGTAGTGGGGGTGTCTCCGCACTTGGAAGGGAATCTCTGCAATGAGAATCCTAATTACAGAGATTATGCCCCGATTGAAGAGACTCCCCCACGACTGCAGGGCCTTCGCCACCAATGCAGCGGCCCTTTGTGAATCAGGCCGATTATGTTTCTAATGGGAATACCAAAGGTTTTCAGCATCTGAGGGATAATAAACTAGGTTGGTTGGAAAGTATTAATTTTAGGTGAATTTACAAGGTTGACATCAGATCTGCCTTTAAATAAGACCGTGCCTGGACTGTCCCCCAAAATAAGGGTAGGAAGAGGCAGCGACATTCAGGGAGGGTGACCCTACACAGTACATGGAGGGGGTTCCTCATGCTCCGGACCCAGTCAGGAGAACTCAGGCCAGGGGCCAGCTGCCAGTGCATAGTGCTGGTGTGAAGGTTTGGCCCTGGTGCAAGCCTCCCCCCAACACCACTGGGACTGTGGAGGCTATTGCTATGTCACTGGGAAGAGGGTGTTCGGAGTTTGTTTCTAGTGATTCGTTATCCGCACAAATAAATATTTTCTGTGGAGAAATATGATCATAGCATCTGGTTTTACATTGCATTATTACCATTCCTATACCACACTGCATCAATACATTCAGAAATATTCATATCATAATGTCATGAAAAGCCCTGCATTACTCTCAGTTTCCTAATTTCGCTTCTGCTTGGAGGGTTTACCTTATTTCCTACTTTTGGCTGTAAATTGCAATCAATGTGCATGTCTTAATGTGCAATTGTCAGACAAGATTTCCTGCACACAGCCTTTCACAGTCAGCTCCTCTTAAACACTCTACAGAAGAAAGAACATAAATTGAACTTTTAATATGATCCGATATACCCTTCAATAACATCCAGTATCCATCAAATAAACTGTTTTGTCATTTTATTGCAGGTCTTATCACCGATTACAGGGTACGTATTGTGTTGTGAACAAAGTGCATATGTGTAAGTTATATTAACAATTTTCAAGTGCGTGCCCTGGTTGTCACATCAAAATAATTTCCCATCAACCAATCAAAAGTGTTTTTTTTATGTCTAAGTGTTAAATGGATCTTGTATGTAGACCAGAGTAATAGATAACTGTCTGTATGATGCGTTTGTATGACTGTTTAGTGGGAACAAATAATGTATGCATGAGGTGGGGGTGGTATTTGCACTTGATTTACTGGGTGTGTTATTAACATCCATACAAGTTAGCATAGGTAGTTGCTATCAGGGGCAATCTGATGATAGCTAACTGTGCTAGCATTTGCCATTCAACTTCCAATCGGAGTTACATTTAGACAGAGGCCATTTTGAGAGGTCTAATTTACCTGGTTAACCTGTTTCTGCTAATTATTAAAAGTTTGACATTTAATTACTTGTCAGTTGGCTAGGAGATGGAGTGTATTTTCGAAGGTCAATATTGTTTAGAAAAGTGTAAATGGCAGAAAGCGAAACTGCAAAGACCATCATATTTGTTCCTTGCAAAATATCGAATAATAGAGCTTTATAGCATGTTTTTGTGGTTGTAAAGTCCTTAAAACCATACACACTTAAAAGATACTTTATTGCAAATTGGAACACCGATACAGAGGGCCAACGAAATGCACATCCTCACTTGCTCCGTCCTCTCAACGCCTCTCTCTGAAAGTTCTGCTCCAATTCGAAAGCGAACCTCCAGTGCAGGCGCCAAAGAACACAGTTAATGATGACAGTTACACTAGGCACAATACTGAAATATAAATATACCCAACAGTAGGCTTTGAATGATGTGCAATGCCATCTCACTGAGTAATTGACCAGAGAATCATACGAGGACCAGGAATGGAGGAGAGACCATTGAAAGGCCAACAGAGTTCAAGGCAATAGAGCTAAATCGCCCTTACGCCCTTTAAGGGTAGACTATCTATCAATCAATCAATCAATCAGTGACACTTATAAAGCGCGCTACATACCCGTAGGGTCTCAAGGCGCTGGGGGGGGGGGGGGGGGGGAGCCGCTACTGCTCGAACAGCCAGGTCTTCAGCTTCTTCCTGAAGGAGAGGTGGTCTTGGGTCAGGCGCAGGTCGGTCGGGAGGGAGTTCCAGGTCTTGGCGGCCAGGTAGGAGAAGGACCTTCCTCCTGTAGTCGCTCTTCGGATGCGGGGGACGGCGGCGAGGGCGTGGTTGGCTGATCGGAGGTGGCGTTTGGGAGCGTAGAAGTTGACTCGGCTGTTGAGGTAGCTCGGGCCTTGGTCGTGTAGGGCTTTGTGTGCGTGGGTGAGGAGGCGGAAGGTGATTCTTTTGTTGACGGGGAGCCAGTGAAGGTCTCTCAGATGTCCGGAGATGTGGCTGGTTCGTGGGATGTCGAGGATGAGTCTGGCTGAGGCGTTCTGGATCCGCTGGAGTCTCTTCTGGAGCTTGGCGGTGGTACCGGCGTAGAGGGCGTTGCCGTAGTCCAGTCGGCTGGTGACGAGGGCCTGGGTGACGGTCTTCCTGGTCTCGGTGGGGATCCACCAGAAGATCTTCCGTAGCATGCGTAGGATGTTGAAGCATGCCGAGGAGACGTTGTTGACTTGCCTGGTCATGGAGAGGGAGGAGTCCAGGATGAAGCCCAGGTTGCGTGCATGGTCTGTCGGTTTGGGTGCGGTGCCCAGGGCGGGAGGCCACCAGGAGTCGTCCCAGGCGGAGGGAGAGGAGCCCAGGATGAGGACCTCCGTCTTGTCCGAGTTCAGTTTCAGGCGGCTGGTCGTCATCCACTCGGCTACCTCTTTCATCCCTTCGTGCAGGTTGGCTCTGGCGGCGGCGGGGTCGTTGGTCAGGGAGAGGATCAGCTGGGTGTCGTCGGCGTAGGAGATTATGCTGAGGTTGTGTTTGCGTACGATGGCCGCGAGGGGGCTCATGTAGACGTTGAAGAGGGTGGGGCTCAGAGATGATCCTTGGGGGACGCCGTTTTGAAAATAAAACAGGGAGAAAAAAAGGAACCATTACAATTTTGGAGCAGATGGCACACACCCCCTATTATTCTGCTCACACAGACTTTTGTCGCCAATTGAGTTCCAAGCATTTCAATGTTTTAATAAAACATTATAGCCCACTGCTGAGGGCTGAACCAGTCACTAAATACCACAACCAAGAGTCACAGGTGATAAAAACCTAGGACATGAAAGACGTCCTTTACGACTGATGTAGCCTGAGGCTGTCCATTTATAATGATATTTAAACATTACTTTCATTGTGAGCAGGATTTTTATTCTTTTGCAATTTTATGTAGAGCATACTTGGCTCAAGGGCTTAAGAGCATTTTACATGAATACCAGATTACAGTACACATTTGTAAGCACAGGAAGATTGTTAGAAATGGGGGTCTCTAGCTGGCAATGGTTTGCACCTTCGTCCAAGTAGGGACCCTTGCTTCTAGTCAGGGTAAGAGAGTTACACCCTTAGACAAACCCTGCTCACCTCCTTGGTAGGTTGGTATGAAAAGTCAGGCTATTCTCAGAGGAAGTGTGTAAAGCATGTGTGCACACATACAGTAACACAGTGAAAACAGTCAAAATAGACACCACACCAGTTTAGAAAAATAGGAAATCTTTATCTAAGCCAAACAAGACGAAAACAACAAAAATTCACCATACATATGTCAAGATATAAACAAAAATAGGTTGTTCACAAAAATAAAGTTGTCCGATGACAATCCCAAAGTACGACTCCAACCTCATGGTGCGCAGGCCGAGCACTATGTTGCACGGACCCCAGGAACAGTACTTTGGCAAACGATGAAAACAAAGAAGATGCCCGTCATCATGGAGAAGATGCGTCGTTGGAGCTGGCCAGCATCAGTTCCTTATGACCACAGGGGAGTAGACGCGTTGGTTCCTTATGACCCCAGGGGAGGTGAGGCATCTGTTCCTTACTGTTACCGGGTAGGTTACGTCATGATTTAGGCAAAAGGTCCAGAGCACACAATATGTATCTACAGATTGGTTTGTATTAGAGTAGTGTTAGTAGGGATAGACCGGACAAAGCGTATAGTTTTCAAAGGTTTTATTCACCAACAGTGTTCCCCACCTGGGAATCACTGCAAATATCAATCAAGCCGACACATGTTTCATCACAACATGTGGCTGAGACTCTTCAGGGCTGATATAAATAATCAAAGGGCGGGGTCGGTGAACTGGTGATAATTCCAACCCGGTCCTAATCGGGTGGTTTTAAATTTTGAACAGGCGGCACTAGTCGGGTTGCTCGGCAACCGTTTGACATCGACGCCAGTACTCAGGCTCAACACGGCCTCCGCTCCCCAGAATTTGTAGATTGAACAGAATCTCTACCTACAGTTTGGCATCGGCAACCCGACTAGTGCCGCCTGTTCAAAATTTAAAACCACCCGATTAGGACCGGGTTGGAATTATCACCGGTTCACCGACCCCGCCCTTTGATTATTTATATCAGCCCTGAAGAGTCACAGCCACATGTTGTGACAAAACACGTGTCGGCTTGATTGATATTTGCAGTGATTCCCAGGTGGGGAACACTGTTGGTGAATAAAACCTTTGAAAACTATACGCTTTGTCCGGTCTATCCCTACTAACACTACTCTAAGACAAACCAATCTATAGATACATATTGTGTGCTCTGGACCTTTTGCCTAATTCACCGAAAAGGAGGTCTCTGTCCTTCTTTCTTTACAGAGGTTAAGGTTTTTCCTCTGGCCAAGAAGCACCTACCAGAATATCCTTTTAACAAATCCATTGACCACTATCCTACCGTAACTAGTTGTGCGCCAATTTTCTGAACACTCAAAAACCGACTCACAGACTTCTCACTAAGGTTACGTCATGATGGCAGTGAGGTGTCTGTTCCTTACAACATTGTGGGGTTGATGGATTAGTTCTTGAGATCGCCCATGTAAGGTATCAGCTTTGCAAGGATGAGGCACCACTGTCTGAAAAGTCTGGGCTGCGGTATGAGTCAGGGTGATGTATCATGAACGTTACGAGCAGTGCCCTCGGCTCTGGTGTAGGCAACGGCCTTGATGATGGTGTTAGAGGCGATACAGTGGAGCGTCAGCGGGGCTGCGGTACAAGTCGGTACGGTGCTTCTCGCACTTCACGAGCAGTGCCCAACTCTTCGTTGCAGGTCGCAGCATCAGTGTCGCTTTTTCTCTCTGTGGCAGCTGTAACAGAGGTTTCAGGTGCAGGAGGACAGAGGGAGTAAAGTTGTTGTGTCAGTGGCTGTCTATAGTGAATGGACATCCCCAGCTCCTGTCAGTCCAATTTCAGACAGAAGTACACAGCATGCCTAAGCAAGAAAATGCCTACTTTCTAAAAGTTGCTTTTCAAAACCACAATTTAAAAACCATCTTTACTAAAAGTGGGTTATTAAATTTGGAGTTTAGGGAACCTAAACTCCAGCATTCTATCTTGTCCCCATGGGAAGTTATACATTGTAAGCTGTTACAAAATATACCCCATGCTATCCTATGGGACAGATACAATTTCAATAGTGTAAAACGAGGTACACAGTATGTCACACACCCAGTACGTGTCCTACCTTACAGATATACTGCATCTTGCCAATGAGATTACCCAAGACCTACCTTAGGGGTAAATCACATGTAAGAAAAGGGAAGGTTAGGGCCAGGCAAGTGGGCACACTAGGCAGGTCAACATGCCATCAAAAACTGCACATAGACACTGCAGTGGCACGTCCGAGACACCTTTGAAAGGCTGCCTGTGTGTGTGTGGCACAATAAGTTCTGCAGGCCCACTAGCAGCATTTGATTTACAGGCCCTGGGTTAAACAGTGCATCGTAATAGGGTCGTAGCAGTAAATCAAGTAGGCCAAAAATGAACAACACTAATTCATAAACAGAATTTATACAGGGAGCACTTACACTTTGGCACTGATCAGCAATGGCAAAGTGCCCAAAGCATCTAGACCAGCAAAAAAGAAATTCAGCATACAGCAAAAATACAGGTGGTTTAATAAAGATTTAAATGATTGGCCCAGGATCACAGGATTTTGAGCAGAAGCAGGGTCCCAAACGTTGTTCCCTAGTTCCAAAGTCAGTAGATCCATCCATTAGGCCTCATCTCCTCCCGTAGTTAAAGAGGAAATAACAAAACGGAAGCATTGGAAAGCTGAAACAGCAATTTTCTGCCTTCTGCCACTCCATTGCCTTCATGGAGCGCCCAATATATCAACGTTCTAACTGAATTCTAATTGTATTTTCAAAGGAATTGTCTCCAGGTTAGAATATCTGTTGTTCCCCCAATAGAAGGTGAGATTGTGGTATCTCCTTTTGTTTGCCCAATAGAAGGCAAGATTGTGGTATCACCTGTTCTCCCAATAGAAGGGAGATAGTGGTATCTCATGCAGATTAGGGAGTCAGCATATGTGGTGCAGCTTGCCAAGTTACGTTCTTTGGTTCTTCCCTGCCTGCTGCCATGTCCTGCCGTTCACTGTTGCTGATCTGTTGAACTTTGTGAACATGTAGGAGAAAAGTTCGGAAAAGCAAATACAAGTGAGGAAAATAGTGCTGAAGGAAAACTCCTTTCTAGTGATGTCATATAGCAAGTGTTGGCTGGCTTGTACTCCGGGTAGTAGGGCAGGGGGGCCAAAAATGAAAAAAACAAAATAGACTTACCTAACTTGCAGTGCAACTTCCTGCTCCCTCTGGTGTCTTCTCGAAGCTCCAGATGCAGGAAACTGTACTACGCATTAATGGCGCCCGTCTCACAGCATGAGAGCAGTGGCAGGATTAGATAGAGCAGACTCTCTGAGCTCTGCTAAGAACACTGGAGGGCCTGTGCCTTCTCTAACCCAGATGTATAAGACAGCTATGTTAAAGAAGTTTAAAATGCTCTTATCTGGCCATCCTAAGAAGGCTGGCCAAAGAGACATTCACATTTGGTCCTGTGGATCCTCAATAATAATTACCTAGCTCAGTCCTAGTAGTGTGAAACAGAGCAGTCAGGGTTTACTAGGTGAGCATGTATTAAGCATTTTAATGCACCAACATGGACGATAAAGTTATTGACATGGCTTGAAAGAAATTCAACACCAATTTATAAAAATAGAACAGAGTTTTATATAAATTAAGACATCAAAATGATCACAATCGGAGGAGTATAACTGTAGTTATGGATTTTACAAGGTAAAATAAATCAGTGCAAATCACTACTTCACAACTTTAACGTTGCAGTCAAAAGAGAAAATCACCAGTGACAATCAGTCATTTGCAGGTCAAGTCCAATGAAAACCACTGGAGGGTAAGATGATGCGGGTAGCAGGACCAAGCCACAACAGTCAGTTGAATTTTACCTGGCTTGTTGGGCCCATGAGCAGAGTTGTACTGGCCGTCCCGGGTGCTGAAGTGTGAGCCACGGTTTTGCTGGATTTACCACTTAGATTGTGCTGGTGCCGAAATGGATCCAAAAACTCAATAACGGTGTCACTGAAGTGATGAGTTGAAGATGCTGTGAGGTTCCCTCGAGGCACAATGTCAAAAAAAGGTAGTGGTAGCCGGACTGACCACCAACAAGTCTTGGCAGTCGCAAGCTCAGTCTTTCGGTTATTTTGATGTATTGGAGTCAGGGGGAATATGGTAGCCACCTGAAACTTGCTAGAGGTCAGGACTATGTTCCCCACAATGCACAAGACCATTTAATTCCCACAATGCACTAGACTATTTACTTGTGGGTGATCCCTTGGCGGCCCCAATGGCCACCGATTCTTTGGTTCCATTAGTGTGCTTTACCTGGGTGCTGCAGGGGTTAAGTACCTCTAGTCCATAGGAGTTCTGGGGTTGCCTTTGGCTCTCAGAGGGGTTCCTCTTTCCTGGGGAACCAGTCTTTGGCCGAGATGAATTGCATCCATGCAGTTGCAGGGTGGTTGCCACAGGCTAAGAGTATTGTGCCTGTGCTTTGTGCAGGTCCTGAAGTTGCAGATTTGGATCTCTTCTTTGTCCTTTGTTTTTACATGCAGTTCAGATCTGAGGATCTAGTGTCAGGGGTGCCCCTTTAATCCTAGATTAAGTGGTGTTAAGGTTGTGGGTGCAAGTAGCTAATGGACTACAAGCCCCAGAGACTAATTTGCCCCTAATTCGGGAGGGAGGGGCACCTTTGCAACCCAGAACCCTCTAGAATGCCACTTTTAAAAATGGCAGAAACGATCCTTAGGTGTAAAAATCAGGTAGCCCACCCTAGGTTGTGGTTAACCTCTGTGGATGTGTACCTCTTGACTACCTAATGTTTGCACCTGCCCTGGAGGAAATGTGCCTGGGGCAGGAGGGTGGCTCTTTTCTCCTTTGGGGCAGCCTGGATGCGTATCAGAGGCAGTGTAAGCTTTGAAGCTCAATCCCTTGATGTGCCATTTCAGTAGCCATCCTGTCAGGAAGGGAAGTGTCCCTGCTTCCTATTTAGGCCTTTGTTTCTGACTTCTGGGAATGTTCACACCTCCTAGCTTGGGGTTAAGTTCTGTCTTAGTGGCAGCAGCTGCAGGCTGTCAGCCAGGGCTCAGGAAAGACTGGGGCAATCAGGTGTGCAACCACTAAGGTTGCCACCTGGGGGCATGCCACATTAAATCTGACTCTTTGAAGAAGTCATATTTGATGAGACAAGTTGTTTGATACCAAACATGACACTTTTCAGTGGGATCAAAATAGAGCTGGCAACCTCATGTTAACCTATGGCCCCTGGACACTTTTAGTAGCCCTTAACAGAAAGAGGCTACTATAGAAACATATAAGCTTGAACTTATATGTTCACACCTTACATATAATGCACCCTGCCTCCTGTGCTCAGAAGGCCTACCTTAGGGGTGACTGACATATATTACAAATAATGCTGTGACCTTGCCACTCATGGTGCGGCACAGTCGAGTTATGAGCAGTTTGCGCTGCTGCTTCAGTTTTAAATTGCAAGACTACTGTCATCTGTTTTCTTGGGTCACTCAGGGTGGCACAATCAATGCTTCAAGCCCAGGTGAACACTTTAACTGTCATGCCCTGGGTACCCCTGGTTCCCCTTACCAGGGACTTATAAGGCGGTTAACGTCCTTGCCAATTGGGCTTGCCAATTCACATACATCATAATAAGGGAGAGAACACGGAGGCCTGGTTAGCAGGCTACTGGGCACTTTCAGTCATAATCATCAGCATTGAGGGAACAAAGTGTGGGGCTGAACTTACTAAAAGGGGTAATTTCCTACACTAGTCAATATGCAAACTAAAGGTGCCGAAAAATAGGTTTTGAGAATAAGAAAGTTCCCTATGGTGTCCATAATTAAATGGGTCCTACACCTTGCGGATACAGTACAAATTATGAGAATAAATTAATGGTAGGATATTTTGAAAAAGCTCTGGGCCGGAGATCGGCATGAGCGAAGATAATAATTTATTGTTACGTTTTTTGTAAAAAAATTATTTTGGTATTAATGTTGGAGGTTTTATCTTTGGAGTCATAAAATTGGACATCTGTTGCTGGCATTATGTTGCAAAAGCTCTTGACCCATTATATTTGGGAAATTTGAGATACATCTCAGATTTCCTTTCTCTTCTCATTTTTTCAAAGCAGAGGAGACCTTGAAATACCCACCTCCACAGCTGTCCCTCACAGTAAAACTTCCCATTTTATTTCCACTCACTCTCCAGCTATTCCTACACTTGCTGCAACCCCATCCTTATCACTATCCCAAACCCTATTTTATACCCCATCATTAACCCTTTACTTACCCCTTACTCTAACTTTTACCCTTACAAGAAACCTAACGATTCAACTAACCCTTAATATAGCACTTACCCAAACCCTAAATGTAACCCAAAGCACATCGCCATCTTTAACCATAATCCCAGAAGTAACACCGTACCAAACACTTCCACTTACCTGTACCAGTTTACAAGGTTTTTGTCTTCTGTTTTTTCCAAGTCCTAATTTTGTCCCCATATTTTTAACTTCTGAGATTTATGTCCAGAATCAAAGAAACATGCCCAAGACAATATCCACTTCTTATAGCAGCCATAGAATAGGCAGCCGGACCATGAGGAGAAGGCCCAACACCAAGGTTCCTTCTCATGCATGTACCCATCAGAAAGTCTCAGTAGGCAATCTGTGTAGCCCTTGGACTATCAGGCACGTGTCAATCTGGCTGGATTGATGGATGGGTTGGCGGTCTACGAGTTATATCACTGCACAGTGGCAGGGTCCTCATAGTACCTTGAGAAGGTATTATCCCTTTCTGCATACTTACTAGTAGTGTACTAGCCAAGTGGTAGCGAGCCAGGCCAGTGGAAAACATCCAGCACAACTTTCTTTCTCCTTGGATGCACCTCAGAAACCCAGGGTACCTGCAGAGTCTTACAGCAGGCTTCTTTGTGCACTGTCATCCTCAGAGTGACATTCAGGGTGACATAGCCAATCCCTGAAAGTAAGCAGAGCTCCATCCAGTAGATATTATAGCAACCCTAGAAAGCAATACATAATACATTCATATCTATTGCTCTGATGTCGTTTCACACACTGTGGCTCCGGTATACAGTCAAAATATTGAGTTTTCATTATCGACTTGCATTAATGTCGATTAACAAATATAGAATGGACACAATATCGACTGTCCAGAATATAGACTACAAAAATATCGAATAGGATAGCATTAATATCGAATTAAAAAATATTGAATGGACATAATATCGAATGGACAGAATATAGACTACAAAAATATAGAATGGACAGAATATAGACTACAAAAATATAGAATGGACAGATTATAGACTACAAAAATATCGAATTTGAGGTAAGTAAGTTAAAATCAATTTTTAAAGTGTTCTTTATGTTAGTATATGTTTGAAAAGTGTATATTTATTTTATTATTTATATTAATCAATTATTTTTATGGTATTTAATTTTTGCGTAATATAATTCTGTAGCGGGTTGTGGGTTTATAGGGGAATAGGGTGGGAAGTAATTTAATTATAATTAATTAAATATGTTAATTTATTTATTGGTATTTATTTTGAATTAATTGTTAGTTAATTATTAATTGGTAATTAATTAAAATATAATTGGGAATTATTTTTAATTAATTGATTAATTGATAATTATGTTAATTTAAGTAATTTATTTTCTGTAGCGGGTTGTGGGTTTATAGGGGAATAGGGTGGGAAGTAATTTATTTATAATTATTTAAATATGTTAATTTATTTATTGGTATTTATTTTGAATTAATTATTAATTAAATATTTGGTAATTAATTAAAATATAATTGGTAATTAATTAAAATTAATAGATTCATTGATAAATATGTTAATTTTAGTAATTTATTTTCAGTAGCGGGTTGTGGGTTTATAGGGGAATAGGGTGGGAAGTTATTTAATTATAAATATTTAAATATGTTAATGTATTTATTTGTATTTATTGTGAAATAATTGTTAATTAATTATTAATTGGTAATTAATTAAAATATAATGGGTAATTAATTGTAATTAATTTATTATTTGATAAATATGTTAATGTTATTACTTTAGTTTCTGTAGTGGGTGTGGGTTTATTGGGGAATAGGGTAGGGAGTAATTTAATTGGAAGTAATTCTATTTTAATTTTATTTTTTTATCACATTTTTAATTATTTTCTAATTGTTAATTATTTATTGTTAATTGGTAAATAATTTGTATTAGTAGGTAAATATTTTTATTAATTAATTTTTATTTGAATTTTTAATTGATTAATTAATATATTATATAAACGTGTTAAGTATTTTAATTAATTTGTAATTGGTATTACTATTTATTTTATTTTTAATTATATATGAAGTATTTACTTTCCCTACTGTTGCACTCACTGGAGTGGTAATAGTAAATATTACCCTTTCCGCTATCCTGCGGTAAAAATATTGTAATTATTTTATTAATATTACGTTTATATATATATATATATATATATATATATATATATATATATATGTATTAACAAATCAATTTGTATGTTTTTTTTTACTTACAATATTTTTTCATTAATTTAAAGCATTTAAAAAAATTCGATATTTTGACTAACTATATTTTTTACATCAATATTTTTGATGCAATATTTTTGTACTTACCTGTTTGGAGATAGGAGGTCGATATTTTGGCATTCTATATTTTTACCTCGATATTTTTGTAGGTCGATATTTTGGCATTCTATATTATGTCAGTGATCCGCGCCTTCTTTGCCTGCTAAACGTACTCAAAGACTAGTCAAACATCTGGGAAATTGGATACATGTGACCTGGAATTACCAGTTCTATCAATTTTTCCTCATTACATTACTCATGGGAACGTTGGGGCTGTTCAGGTTTGGATATATACCCATAATCTGCGGCCTGGGCTTTTTGCCATCTGAAGTATGGGTGACTGTTTCCAGGAGCCACAATGTTACCACACAGTGTAAAATGTGGTAGGCAAGTACACTTGGGAAGCTGCCATCTTCTTATGAGATAACAGCCAAAGGTATAAAACTCCTTACTGGATGAAGGCTTCAATTGATAAAAGAAAAACAAGAACCTGGAGTCCAATAGTGGAATTCTTCAGGAAAAAGAATCCAGATCATCAAGAGGAGGGAGCAAGGAAATAATCTAAGGAACACAGCTTTGCTGCAATGCCCCCCCCCCCCAGCCAGACTGAACTCTTTATATAAAAAAGGAAGAGGAAAATAAAACAACATCAAAACACCACATGGCAGGAAACATAAAGAATTGTGAAAATCAGACATATACAAGAAAGAAACTGCCATGAGGGAAAAGAAGATAATGGAAACCTGAAGTGGACTAGGTGCTTTAAAATCACATGTAAATCCTCAGGCAGCTGGCATGCCATTTTGTAGGAGCACGAAGCAACAGCTACTAGCCTTGGAGAACGTGGAATGCAGTCCCAGGTGAGTGAAAAACAGCTTGGCAGTGCAGACTTTATGCAGTGTCTTCTGAGCCCCAGGAACGATGGAACCATGCAAGATTGTACGGGCCACAGAGACATTGCAACTGCATATTCCTTCCCAGGTTTGTAAGGGTAGGCAGAAAAAGGTAACAGACCCATCTGAGGCTATGGACAGGAGAGGCAAAAGCGCAAGAACGCTCACTAGCAAAAATGCCTCTTCAGTGAACAAAAGACTGCGACTGAACACTGGTAATCAAAGATCTTGCTAATTTAATATTCCGGTTCTCCATTCATCATAACAGTCAGGGGAGAAGAAAGCAGACAAAAACGATGAGTTACAAAAAGCTGTGACCGGGAAATATGAAAGGCAGGGCCAATCTTGTAATAGAAAACAAAGCCTAAAAGTAACAGGATTGATTTGTTTTTGGTTATTCCAAAGGGACCAAAACATTGGGGACAAAACTGGACTTCAACGTTCGAATGGGCAAGCACCTGGAAGCACCTGGAAAGACAGCCAAACCTTCTCTCCCACCTTACATTTTGGGGCTGGTTTTCTTAATTTATCAGTTATAGCTTTCATAACAGTTTTGGAATCTTGTAAATTCTGGCAATTATTTTTATCGATTGGATTGGGGATGGTAACCAGAGAACAGGGCTTGATGATTATCCAGGGTAGAGCAAATTTAGCACCAGCACCCTATGAAAGTGGAATATATTAGCTGGAAATTTCATTGATATCATGGTGGCAGATGGAAGCCTCCAGAACAAGGAAAATTAGCCATTTAAGAAAAGAGTTCTATTGTGGCCTTGATTACAAGGTTTTGTGCTGAAAGGGATAAGTCACCGATAAAGTGAGTGGAAAGTGTGTGCAATGAATGAAGTGGGACAGGCAAAGTCTAGAGAGAGAAAACCAAAAGTCTTATCGTGGACTGCCTGACACATTCCCAGAAACTCGTTTTAAAGGACTTTATTTTATTAAAAAAGAGATTTGTTTTAGAGGATAAAAACACCACATAAACTCTTAATGGAGTGCCAATAAAACTGAAGCCAAAATACATCAAATGCCTCATTAAAGTTTTGAGTGGAGTACTGACCTTCATAGAAATAACAATGAATTCTAAAAGCTTTCCTGTAAATATACAACAGTAATCAATTGTCTACCATTTTAAGCATTTGTTTGTATTATGACATCTACCAAATGTTGATTCAGCAATTCAGGTGGTGAAATTTACAATTGCAATATGTTTTTCTTTCTGCCTCCAAAAAAGTTATTGGAGATGGTTGCCTTTGATTTAATCACATCTCCTAACTATGCCAACGTGCTTGGAATATCCTAGCTGCAATGACAAATCCCCTACATCAGTTTGGAGATGGGTTGCCTCTCTTTCCTCTGAGTTCTGTAGAGACAATTGTTTCATGAGCGTGTGCTATTGGGCCCCTGTGACACAAGAACTTTCTGAAGTTCAGTCTAATTCCACTACAGTCCAGACTTTGCCCATTCCTATGGCTTATCATGATTTTCTTGATGACTCCCAGAAGCCTACTTCTGTGTGTCTCTCTCTCCTCGTAGGATTTTGGACTTGGCCATTCAGACCATACCTGGAGCCTTAATTCCATATGGCAGGATATATTTTCTTTCCCAGCTTGAGAAACTGATTCTGCAGGAATATCTGGATAAAAATCTACAGAATGGCCAGATTGTCTGGTCAACATCCCCTAATGGAGAGCTTTTCTTCTTTGTCCTAAAGACGTTTTTAGTGCTAAGACCGTGTATTGAATACAATGGATAGAATAGGGTCACCATTAAGGAGCATTACCCACTTTCACTCATCAAAGACATTCGATCAGTGTGCAAAATATTTCACAGAGTTACATTTTAAATATATCTGAAAGACATTGTTAAACAGTTTAACCAACAAAGCCAAAAATAACAACGTTAACATGGTGTTCAACTACAATCACCTTTTAAAGTGCAACCAATATGTTAGAACATATAAAACTAGAAGGTTCAACTTTGTAACACTCATGAGTACTGTTTGAAAGTACTCTTTTTCAAAATGTGAGCATTTCGGTTATTTGACCAGCAAATCTAATTTAGAAAAATAATTGTAAACTTTTTATGAGTCCAACAGTATAATTCCAATAACAAACGAGACTCCTTCATGTGAACTAGTTACGCGACCCCCCCAGCCATCTGCAACAATTTCGGAATAAAAATTTGAATATTTTATTGGAACTTGGCCTGCTGACAGTTTGCTGAAGAAATGCAATAATAAATTGTTGATATGGACATTACTATAAGATGTTCCTTTGCATTTTTGTGATTTGATTTTGAGGATCGTGGCCAGGAGCGGTGGGCTACGGAGAGTTGAGCATCTTTTTTGGAAACTTTGACGAAAAGTACCGAACAGTGACTATAGTGCACCCTTTTTATTGTCCTCACCGCCTTGCTTTTGGTACTAAGTATAATACAATAGCTTAGACATTTGTAACTGGCATGTTCAAAGCTTGCATAAAATTCAATACCCATTTCATAGAATTCTTATATTTTTAATATAAGATATTGTTTGTGTTGTGTCAACACCAATAAATGCTACAAAAGAAGAAAATATAGCCTGGCACTTCCAAAGCCAAATATCACAATCTCACAAGTCTCTAACTTAGACATAGGATATATAGTACCTGCAGATAGTTTAGGTAGAAATGAATAAAGACATTTGCTAGTCACAAAATACTAATTAGACAGTTCAAAATGTTGTAGAAATATTTTCAATGTTTTTTCTAAAACGTAAAACATTAAAAAGAATTAAGAAATATTTTGGAAACCACATTGTGTTAAGGTTTCCCTGGTCACTATTAGAATTGTTTATCCAAACATGCCTGCTTAAAAAATAAATTATTTTAACAAATGTTAACCTTTTTAAAATCTCTACAAATGTTTAAGGAATATCTAACTGACTACTCCTGTTTTATCATAAATTCGAGCAGTAGAAATGAGTTTTCAATTTCAAAAAAATAAACCTTAAAAAACACAAACGTAGAATTTGGACAATGGTAAAAGGATTTTAGATAAGGAAAAGGAAGGAGCAGGGATATGAACGAGGTATGGAAAGAGGTTGGCAGAAGAGTGTGGAAGGGAGGGAAAAATGCCAAGATATGTACAGGATAATGGGTCACCATTTGTATATTGAAAAAAGAAACATAAAAATTGTGGAAATAGATTTGGAGACACTGAAGAGAAATAAATATGGGTGAATAGGCAGTAATAGGAAATATGACTTTGGACTGTCTACTCCACTGCCCCCAGAACTGCCAAGAGAGGGGACGGGGTCAAAAAGGAAAAGGGCACATGTGTAAGCCTTTAAAAAAACGGTGTCAAATGCAAGTGCAAAATAAAAGATATTGCACAAATTGGTTGCGAGCAAATTGTCAAGCTATTTATCATAAACATTCTATTAAGCATTTTAGTTTAAATAGTTTTTCTCAATTGGAATTCTACAAATTTGTTTTTCTCATACAACCACCCTACTGCCTGGAATAGTGTAAGGGACTTGATCCGGTCTTGGCGGAGCAGGAGCTCCACCATAGTCTGTCATCATAAACCTATGACTTGGTGGCCCATCTGCCACAAAGACACTTGATCAAGGCTTTGAAAGCCCCTCCTTAGATAAGGAGGTTCAAGGCATACATTTCCTCCTGGGATCACATTGCCTTGCCTGGTGGTCAAAAGACGGAAACATAAATAGTATCCCACACATTCAGTGACTATTCATCCTGTGCATGAGGGCCATTTTTATTGTGTTTTGAGGAAATAAACGTCTGTTCCTGGGGCTTATTTTTTGCAAAACAAAAATGAAATACCAACTGATTGCCAAGCAGGGTGGCAGGAGGGATGAATGATTTTAAGAAAATGCTCACACTGCAACTGAGGGAGCACATTTGTAAAAATCATCATTGGAGAGTGCTCTAATTATGGCAGGTGCTCCCCCACTTGTGGGTGGAGGCGAGAGCCACTACCAATTCGGTGGGCATTCCAACAATGCATAAATGCTCGCTTATATTTTTCTTTATTTGTGAGAATGAGATGTGTAATTACCCTACCTCAATGGACTATGTTATTATTTGATGGCGTAGCACTCCATATTTTAGTGTTGAAATATTCCTTATGACTAATTGACAATCAGCATGAGGGACTGTGAAACGCAGAAAGAGCCAATAGAAAAGCTACAGTCGGTCTTTTTGAACCTTTTGATATAGGTGTGTGAAAACTGGAATTCCTTTGTGATTACTGATTCATATTTTAAATTTACATTGATTGATACAGCTGAGCATCAGAAGAATTCAAATATAAGTTCTCAATTCAATCTGAACTAAAACTTACAGATTGTGGTACGTTCAAAGCTGGAATGAGCACATGGTGAATGTTTAAATCCATGGAGGAATCCAGAGGATAGGGATAACTAGATAAGTCAAACCTACTCATAGCAAAATCGTTGATAATTCGAACTGGATCTCAGAAGGCTGCCAGTGATCCATGGGCACATCTCAAAGAATAATGGAAAATGCTTTACTGTTATGGGTGTGGAGTCTGCACTTTAATTGGAAAACAGGCTACTGGTGTACAGGTGGTGTTTATAATTTCTGTAGGGGATGCCCCATTGCAGGCGAAGTCTATTCAGATGGATGAACATCCAACTGCATGCCCCGTTAGCAGATTTTAACTGCAAGTTCAGCAGATGGCTTAGGGACAGTTGGTCTGTCTGTCATGGGAGGTCAGTAACAACAAGCAGTAACCATGGCTACCACCTGCCAGCACTGCACCATTCTTTCTGAGTATGTGCCAAATTGATCATATCATTGTGTCAATAGAAACAATCTGCCTCACTGTGCAATGTAAAACTAAAACATTTTTATATCTGAAACTATAACATCATAAAACATTATCAAATGCAGCCATTGGAATGTGTGTACAAAAGATCTGTAAGATTATTTTGCAGCACTGGCATATGCATAAACTAAGAATTTGTCATTTGCATCTGAAAATATCATCTTTCTAAAACCAGCGATTGGTATTGACTCAAAGCTCAATAATATTATTTTGCAGCATTGGCAGATTCCCCAGGGCCGCAGGTTCCGTTCCCTGAAATTGTGGTTTGTGTTCAGGCTGTATGGTGTGAAAGGACTACAGGAATTCATCCGCAAGGTAAATATATTTCATTATTGGTAAATTATTTTAATAATCTTAAAACTCCAATGAATGTTTATAAAATGTGTTGTCACAATAAATCAAATCAAATCAAATCAAACAAATTTGTATAGCGCGCTACTCACCCGGTAGGATCTCAAGACGCTGGGAGGAGGGGGGATCTTATTCGGCTCTCTCAGCAGAGCAATGAAAGAATGTGTTTTGTTAGTGCTCCTCATTTGTCTCCTGCACTCAAAAACCTTAAATGATCTATATTGGATCAACAGAGGCCGAAATGGCATGCCTTATTGGTGAAATAAAATGCAACTATTAGAGGGCTGTCTTAAGTAAACTATGTATGGCCATGAAGATTCTACAATGAGTCCCACTTTTCTTGAATAAAAAATTGTGTATGTTATATTCTATGAATATTTCTAAAACTGTTCAGGTTTATTTGAATAAATCATAACATTTTGGGGATTTTATTGTGCCAGACAAGTTTACATTTAGCTAGGGTTTTTATGGTCTGGCTTGGCAGCGCATCTGTCGCCAGACAATTTTGAGAAAATCACCAGAAGAGGGGTGTTGACTTCGCCCCCAGGTGTGAATATTTTGTTTAGTTATCCAACTGCCTGAGCTTGAAATTTCAGAGGCACACGCATGATATTTTAATGCAATTAAAGTGTCTTAGATAACTAGCTAATTTATAATGGTTTTCGCTAGCAGCAGCACAAAAGGAAGGAGGGCAGGCATTAAGTTACGTGGATTTTTAGGTCTTGCGGGACAGTCAATCAATCAATCAGGTGTTTGTTGACCATGACTACTCACACGTAAGGGTCTCAAGGTGCAAGTGGTGGGAGGTGCAGGTTCCAGTCCATCAAGGAGGGTGTCTGTCGAAGAGCCAAGTTTTGAGGTTTCTTGCGAAGATGGGGAGCAATATTGTCTGTCCTAGGTGGAGCGAAAGGCTCTGGCCGCGAGGAAGGAGATGGAGTGGCCTCCACATCTGGTCTTTCTGGTGCGGGGGCCATGGGAGAGGAGAGCTGGGCTGATCGTAGGATCCTTTAGGGTGCGTGGAATTTGAGTCAGCTGTCAAGGGATTCTGGTCCGGTGTCATGGAGGGCCTTGTGTGCTTGGGTGAGCAACTTGAAGGTGACTCTAGCCTCGATGGGGAGCCAGTGGAGTGTGCACAGGTGCTGGGAGATGTGGCAGTGTCTTGGCAGTTTGAGGATCAGTCTTGCTGTGGAGTTTTGGATGTTCTATAGCTTGCGGTGAGGTTTTAGTTTATTCCGGCAGAGAGTGCGTTTCTGTAGTGAGCATTCTGGTGACCAGAACGTGAGTGATGGTCTTTCTGTGTTACAAGGGGATCCATTGGAAAGTCCTACATAGGAGACAGAGGGTGTGGAAGCAGGAGGATAAGACGGAGTTGATCTGGCAGTCCATTTTGAGCTCAGAGTCCAAGATGATTCCCAGTTGGCATGGGTGGTCCGTGGGGGTGGGCAGGCTTCTGATTGCGGGGGGCCACAAGGTGTCGTTCCAGGCATCGGAGTTTAGGCCCATGATGAGTACTTCTGTTTTGTTAGTGTTTAGTTGTAGGCAGCTGTTTTTCATCCATTTGGCGATGGCATCTATGCCTTCTTGAAAGTTGTGTCTGGTGGTGTTGGGTTAGTTGGATAGGGAGGGGATGAGTTGGGTGTCGTCTGCATATGACACAATGTTGAGTCCATAGGTTCTAATGATGGGGGCAAGTGGAGCCATGTAGATGTTGAAGAGCGTAGGGCTGAGGGAGGGCCCCTGGAGGACTCCGCAGGTGGTTGGGGTAGGGTCAGATAGGAACGGGGGTAGTCTGATCACTGCGTTCTGCCGGATAGGAAGGAGCGGATCCAGTCGAGGGCCTTGCCCTGAATCCCAGGGCTGTGGAGTCTGCATATTATGGTGCGGTGAAAGACTGTGTTGAATGCCGCTGAGAGGTCGAGGAGGATGAGGGCTACTGTTTCTCCTTTGCCCAGTAGGGTACGGATATTGTCTGTTGCGGCAAGGAGGGCGGTTTCAGTACTGTGTTTTTTTCTGAAGCCGGATTGGGAGGAGTCGAGGATGTTGTGCTCTTCGATGAATGTGCAGAGTCGGCTGTTGATGGCTTTGTCAATGGGTTTCGCTGGGAACAGAAGAAGGGAGATGGGTCTGTAGTTTTTTTTTTGTTTAACTTTATTTTATTGCATTTTCAAAGCATCAGGTGTCATACATTATAATGCTCACGTGCCCTCTTTTAACACCCCGGGATAAGCGACCCTAACCCGAACCTCTAGGAGTAAGTGTTCATGCCCAGAGATCACTGGGAGGGATTGTGACCAAGGGAGCATGTTCGACTTAGCATCACTAGTCTGACACCCAACCGCCCCAGCAAATTACAAAAGAGGAAGAGGAAAGGAAAAAAAAAAACCCATTAAACCCCTTTCCCCTTGGACCCCCCTCACTTCTCCCACCCTCCCTAACTGGTGTGCTTCGTCCTCGCCATTTAGAAGCGCTAAGTCAAAGAGCCGTTGTATATCTAATTATTGGGGGTGTCGTCAGGGAATGTTGTGTCGGTGAGCCATAGGAGGTGGAGGTATTTTGTACACATGACCTTGTTGAATACCGTGGCCAAGCGGGAAAGAAAGGGCTGCCAAATGGTGGCGAACAATGCTGTGGATTGGGTAAGGGTGGCTTGAATCCTCTCCATACCCACTATGTCCCAAAGTTTATGTAACTAACCTGTGTGCGTGGGATGCCTGGTAGTTCCCCAAAGCGATAGAATGTGTTGTACGCAGCTCCCATAGCCAGCCCCATCTGCTTCCCCTGATTGACTTTGGTGGGAATGTGAGTGCGTTAGGAAGCCCTAGGAGTGTGTAGGCTGGGAAGTGAGGAATTTCTGTGTCTAAATGTTTGTCAATATCGTTAAGGACTGCTGTCCAATAGTCGGTCACCTCTTTGCATTCCCACAATAGGTGGGTCAGTGTCCCTGTTTCATCACATCCCCTCCAGCAATTGGGGCTGCGGTCTGGGATACCTTTGATGAGACGGGCTGGAGTTAAGTACCAATAGGTCGTGATCTTAACTGCTGCTTTCCTGCTGGCGGTATTCCTGGCTGTATGGTGGGCCCTGTAGTATACGGCTGGCCATTCTTTGTCAGAAAGGCTTCTCCCTAATTCAGTTTCCCATCTCTTCTGGCCCGCAGAATGTTGCGGGAAGGGTAGTGGATTAAGCATCTTGTAGAGGTCTGTGATCATTTGCCGGTCGGACTTTTTAGTAAAAAGCCACTTCTCATATTTCGTGAGTTGCCTACCGACAAGCGGTTGAGTTTCCGGCTGCATCAGCCAGTGCCTAATCTGAAAGTATTGATAGCGTTGTGGTGCTTGTAGATCATAGAACTCTGTGATGTCGGTGAATTGAAGGAAATCATCAAGGTCAAATAGGTGGCCCGCTGACCTACATTCAGAATTTCACCACTGTCGGAACGCCCACCCTTCCAGTCATGGAACAAAGGCTGGGTTGTTAAATAGAGGCGTGAGGGATGAGGGGAAGGAAGTGAGTCCCCACCGGACTGCCACTGTATCCCACACCTGCATTACCGTGCGCGTAATGGGAGACTTGTTGAAGTAGGCCGGCCTGTCAAGTCTTTCAAAAAGGGAATCTTCCAGAGTGATGTTAGCGACATCGCTCTATCTTGTGAGAGCCATCTCTTCTCTGATTCGGGGCGGTTCCACTCTAATAAGTAACGTAGCTGTGATGCTTTGAAATACCATAGCAAGTTAGGGATCCCAGTTCTCCCTCATCAGTAGCGCAGTAGGCAAGGTCTTTGCGCATCCGTGGAAGTTTCCCGGCCGACATGAAATGTAGCACTGCGTCTTGTAATTTCCGTATAGTACCCCGCGGAGGGTTCACTGGTATGGTCTGGAATACGTAGAGAATTTTGGGTAGAACAGACATCTTGACTGCTGCGACCCACCCGAGTAGTGACAATGGCTGTTGCTGCCATCTCCTCATGTCTCTCCGTATTTGGGAGAGGAGATCTGAGTAATTCTGATTAACTGTCAGTTCGCTGGTCGGCATCAGAGTGATCCCCAGGTATGGGATTGAGTCGTGAGATAATAGGCCCCCATAAGATGATGGCAAACCGTCGAGCTTACGCGCGTTATGACCTAGCGGAAGGAGCATTGATTTCCCGGTGTTAATTTTGAAGCCGGACACTCTCCCAAAGGCCTCCATTTACTTCAGGAAAGCCGGCACTGATTGCTTGGGGGTGTCAAGTGCTGCCAGGCATTCTAAGCCAGTCTTTGGAAAGGAGATGTGTTTCCTGTAACAAACAGATCGATGCACCTGAGTTCTCCAGGAACGATAAAACAGCTCGTCTTTTGATGGGATTGTTCAGCCCTTTCACATTCAGGGTAATTACTTTCAATGTGGTGTTCTGACCTAGTGTCCTGAGTCACAAAAATTGCATGGTCAATGGGGGGGAAGCCCCCATAAGGCAGTTTTCCCATATCTTCCCCCCGTGTGGCACACCGGTTCCGTTCCCGGCCTCCTACCCCCAGTACCCCCTCCCAACCCAACCCTCACCATCAAACAGAACCCCCCTCCCTCCCTCCCTAACCCCGGGTCACATGCCTGTGGTAAATTCACCTGTGAGAGCGTGCAACCTTGTCTGCATTCAGACCACCGCCCCGCCAGCTATGAGTCGCTTCAAGTGTGTCCCCATCTGTAAGTCAAGTTAGGCAAGAGGTTAAGTATCCCTGGACACTGCATCCTTGGCCGCTGCCCTCTCCTGGGATAAAGTTGCGTGATCTGGTTTCAGGCCCGCCGCTGCCGATGTTCTCTGTCTGCGCACTCTTTGACACCCCCCATTTCGTGATTGTTGGGATTGGGTCGGGAAGGCTTCAGGATCTGTGTGAACGAGGCCCAGAAGGTCGCAAGTCTTTTGGAGGGACCTCATTTGAAGTAACGCTTCCTTTCCATTTGAAGATCAGTCGGAAGGGGTGGTCCCTGGAGTGGCCACCCCTTTGTCCCTTATGAAGGAGGTGACTTCCTTAACCCTTTCGATGCTGATGACGAGCTCAGCTCGTCATCACCCACGGGTGTCGTGTGCTGATGACGAGCTGAGCTCGTCATGGTGCCACTAAAATGGCATTTTCCAGCACAGGGGGGGGGAAACGCCCAGCAGCCATGTGGTTAAACGCCTTTCTCTTCTGGAGTGTGAGTGAGGAGAGTTCCTGGAAGAGCGCCACTGAGTGACCTTGGCGCTGTAGTGGTTGTTTCAGTCTAGCTTCCTTGAGGATTTTCTCTTTCGGAGGGAAGTCAGGTAGAAAGCCAGGATGTCGGGGGAGGGGCCGCAGCACGTCGTGGTGGGCCCACACTGTGTGCAAGATCGATCCAAATTTCAAAGTCTGGGCCTTCGCCGAGTATGTCCCTGAAGAGACCCTGTAGATAATGTGTTACATCTGACCCCTCTGCAAATGATGGGACCCCCGGACTCGTATGTTTCGGTGCGATCTTTTTTCGAGGTCCTCGGCATGGGCTTGGAGGTCCACCTGTTGCTCCTTAAGACGGATGAGTTCTTGTTGAAGGCGTTCCATTTCCTCACTACTGGTTTGGTCGCTGTCCTCAATTGCGGCCACTCGCTCCCCCAGTCTGACTACGTCTCGCCGTATCTCCCTCACTTCTCCTGCTACTTCCTGCTTAAGTGTGTGGAAGTCCTCCTGAAGAGAGTTAAAAAGTGATTCCAGAAACGCCCGGGTGATCTGTACCTCTCCATCTGCGTTGTCTACTGGTTGTTTTAAATGGGAGGGTGAAGGTGGATCCTTTTCCCCCCTGTTGGGACCCTTGAGAAGCATGTCCATGAGTGTGCGCTCTCCATTCTTGCGTGTCGAGGCCATGGCCGAACAACTGCGCCACAAAAGTTATATCAGGAGGGCCGGTGTCCTGGCGTACAGGTCCCTATGGGCCCCGGTGAGGTGCCCTATATAGTCTGTGTTTACTGTCCCAGCTGATGATTTCCTGGGGACTCTCACCTAGGCAGGGGGCCCAGAGGTGTTCAGGGGACTCCCCCTTAGGTTCACAGGGGAGGCAAGCAGGTCCTGTTCGCCTGTGACTTGCGGGTGCGATGTGTGGACGGGTCCCTCGGCCACAGAGTGGGCCCTGTTGTGCGCCCAGGGAGGAGTGGGCGTGACCTCTCTCGAAGTGTTCGTGCAGTCTCAGAGCTCCCCCAATGAGGCCCAGCTCCGGGCAGTATTATGGGGTCAGAGTGCTCCTGTTAGCGTCTGGAGGGTCGATGCACCCCTCCCCCAACGCAGCGCTTGAGCTGTGCCACCAAGCGCTTGAGCCCCCAGTTTCGAGGCATAAGAAAGCAGTGAAAGAAATGCAAAAAGCACGCAAAGGGGCATGATAGAAACACCCTGACCCCTAGGCCTGCTCAGGGGGTCCCACAAGGACCCCCAAGGTTCCAAAATGTTTTTGTTTTTTAAAAAAAATAGCGGGATACGCAAAGGTACGCATATCCCATGAAAAAAAAAACGAAGCCGCTTTTTTGTTAATTAGTTCCCAGGGGGGCCAAATCCCGGGGGCATTTTTGTATATTTTAATGGGGGGCCCAGATGGGCCCCCTAGCCCCGGGGACCACCACCCCCCGGGGCTTGAATGTTATGTATGTTGGGGGCTCGTGCCGGGCTCAGACCCGGGGACCGCCACCACCGGGGCTTCTTTTTTTTAAATAATAATGGGGGGCCCAGAGACCGCCACCCCGGGTCTTCTTTATAAAAAAATATATAAACCTGTGTGGGGGGGGGCTCAATCCCCCCCACATGCCCCGGGGACCGCCACCTCCCCGGGACTCTAATATTTAAATTGGGGTGTCTGTGATGGACCCCCCAGCCCCGGGGCTTTACAAATGATAGGAGGGGCGCCATGTGGCCCCCCTCCTGGAGCCTGTGATGGACCTGGGGACCGCCACCCCCCAGGGCCGGCTCCTGCAGTGTCCCGGGACAATGCTGTTTGCTATGGGAGTGCGGGAGGCTCGAGGCTCCCGCCTTACCATAGAAAACTGCTTTGGTTCTTGAAAGAGAGAGCGGGAAACCTGCTCTCTCTTTCAAAAATCAAAACGGATTGCTTTTCTGCATGGGGAGCAGCATTTTAGCTGCTCCCCATGTCGAAAAGCAATGCCGGCTCCCGAAGGACACGGGGAGCCGGCAAGGACCATGGGGGGCTTGGGGACCCCTCCACGGTCCCCAACGGAGTGGGCCAGCCCAGGGGGATGGGGTCCGACGCCGCCCCCCTGCCAAAAAAATATTTTTTTTTAAGTGACCGGCCCCTGGGGATGGGGTCCCCGGGGACAAAAGTTGCCACAGTAGGGGGGCAAAGCAGCCCCCCATTAATTACATTTTTTTTTTTTAAAAAGGCCCATGCCCCAGGGATGGGTCCCTGGAGCAGAGTATGGCCTTGGGAGGAGGGCCATGCGGCCCCCTTCCCAATTTTCATTTTTTAAATAAATATTGGGGGCAGGCCCTGGAGGATGGGGTCCCAAGTGCCAAAAAAAAAGAAAAAGGAGGGCTACACAGCCCCCCTTCTTAAAAGTAAATGTTAAAAAAAATCGGGATCAGGAGGAGGCCACGCCCCCTCCCTGCAACTCTATGCAAACGCACCCCCTGGCGCGTTTGCAGAGGGAGAACTATTTCTCCTTGCATACTGGGGTTTCTGGGGGCCAACTAGCCCACCTGGAGCCTCCAGAATGGGCTAGGGGGCTGTGTTGCAGAGAGGTATAAAAAGGGGCGTGGCCTCAGAACAACCCCCTGGCGCATACTGGAGGTTCCTGGTGGGCTGGTTGGCCCCCAGGGACCCCCAGTATGCAAGGGCAATTAGTTCCCCCTCTGCAAAAGTGCCAGGGGGCTGTGTTGCAGAGAGGCTTAAAAAGGGGCGTGGCCTCCTTACACCTCCCTGCAACTCAGCCCCCTTGCGCATACTGGAGGTTCCTGGTGGGCTAGTTGGCCCCCAGGGACCCCCAGTATGCAAGAGGAATTAGTTCTCCTTCTGCAAACACGCCAGGGGGCTGCTTTGCAGGGAGGCATAAAAATGGGCGTGGCCTTATTACACTTCTCTGCAAGGCAGCACCCTGGCGCATACTGGAGGTTCCTGGTGGGCTAGTTGGCCGCCAGGGACCCCCAGTATGCAAGGGGTATTAGTTCCCCCTCTGCAAACGCGCAGGGGGCTGCGATGCAGAAAGGTATAATGAGGCCATGCCCCTTTTTACACCTCTTTGGACGCAGGCCCCTGGCGCAGACTGAAGGTTCCTGGTGGGCTAGTTGGTCCCCAGGGACCCCCAGTATGCAAGGGAACTATATCCCCCAACTTACAACGCGCTACGGGGAGCGTTTGCACAGTGTTGAAGGTAGGGGGCGGGGCTTGAGGTGATATGTGTGCAAACATGCTCTGTGGCGCATTTTAAGTTGGGGAATTAATTCCTCTACAATCCAGAGGTCCCCTAGGGGCAAACTAGTCCAACAGGTACCTCCAGTAAGCACCACAGAGCTGTGTTGCAGAGTGTTGTAAAAAGGGGGCGTGCCCTCTGAACACCTCTGTGCAACACAGCTCCCTGGCGCATACTGGAGGTTCCTGGTGGGCTAGTTGGCTCACAGGGGACCTCAGGATTGAAGAGGAATTAATTCCCCAACCTAAAACGCGCCACAGGGCATGTTTGCACACATGTCACCTCAGGCCCCGCCCCTTCCTTCAATATTGAGCAAAATATTCCTCTAAAATCAGCCGAACTATGAATTCCGGATTGCTCACCTGTTATCACGAGAGACGTCATTGCTACATCTTTGAGCCCAGTACGGACCCTGAAAAGTAAATCTAAGTGTACTTACCTGTAACTTATATTTCCTTCCATAGGAATCTATTGTGTGGTTTTCATCAGAAAAGTTTCTAACATTGACTGGTTCCACTTGGAAATTCTTCTAAGTGTGGAGTTTTGGAACTTTAAAAAATTCCTCTAAAATCAGCCGAACTACGAATTCCGATTTACTCACCTGTTATCAGGAGAGACCTCAATGCTGCTTCTTTCAGCTCTCTACTGATCCTGAAAAGTAATTCTAACCATACTTATAGTAACTTGAATTTCCTTCCATAGGCTAACAGTGACTGGTTTCTATTCTATTCTATTCTATTGTTTTGGTAAAGCGCAACAGCTGCCTCAGCAATGAGGCGTCCCGGCGCTAAGAACCCAGATCCTAGCCTGAGCGGGGAGAAACCAGGATGAAGGGGGGATTACAGGCAAGGGAATAGAAACGTTTTCACTGCTTTCCGGAATGCCGGTAGGCTATCTATGGAGCGAAAGTGTTGTGGCAGGTCATTCCACATCTTGGCTCCAAGGAACCTGAAGGAGCGGCCGCCCATGCGGCAGAGTTTTATGCGTGGGACGCATAGAAGGTTTTGGTTGGAGGATCTTAGGTTCCGTGACGGCGCGTAGGGAGTGAGAAGGGATCGAAGCAGAGGGGGGGTGTTGAGTTTGAGGATTTTGAAGGACATAGTGAGGGTCTTGAATTTGATTCTAGAATCAACGGGTAGCCAGTGTAGTTTTTTGATGGTCGCTCTGGCTGAGCATCTGCAGGGGAGGCCGACCAGAGTTCTAGCCGCAGAGTTCTGCACGCGTTGGAGTCGTGCTATCTCACATTTGTTGGCACCAAGAAGGAGCACATTGGCGTAGTCTAGACGCGAAAGGATGGTGGTTTGGATAATGAGTTGGCGGGTTTTGGCGTCGAAAAAGCCTAATATATGGCTGAGGCTCCTCAGCAAGCCAATACAGGTGCCGGCAACTTTTTTGGTGTGGGCCCGAAAGTTGAGTGAGGCATCCATCCAAACGCCCAGGTTTTTCACTAGGGTTTTGGGGGGAGGGATGGTGCCCAGGGAAGACGGCCACCAGTGCTCATTCCAGAGGCTGGTGTTCTTGCCAAGGAGTAGCACCTCTGTCTTTCCGCCATTAAGTTGTAAACAGTTCGTTGTCATCCATTGAGCGACCGTAGAGAGTCCGTTTTTAAAGTTAGAGGATGAGTTGGAAGGACTTTCTGAGAGAGCGATGGCCAACTGTGTATCGTCGGCGTACGATACTAATGTCAAGCCCCACTCTTTGGCCACTGCCGCCAAAGGCTGGACGTAGAGATTAAAAAGGGATGGGCTCAACGCAGAGCCCTGCAGAACTCACTTGCAAATTCTTCTAAGTGTGGAGTTTTGGAACTTTAAAAAAATCCTCTAAGATCAGTCGTACTACGAATTTTGATTTACTCACCTGTTATCAGGAGAGACCTCAGGGCTGCATCTTTCAGCTCACGACTGTTCCTGAAAGGTAACTTTAACTGTACTTACCAGTAACTTGAATTTCCTTCCATAGGATATCATTGCCTCCTATATAACATATATGTAAATTTAAAAATAGGAAATAAAATAAAAAAAATTACAATTTCAATTTTTTTAAAAGCATTTTTTTCAATGTATAATAAAAATATGTAATGTAATTTAAAAAATAAAATATATAAAAATAAATACTTTAAAACAATGTAGTAAATCAGAATAAAAAAAATATAACAATTAATGCATTTAAAATTGATCATTTACAAAACCTTTGAAACTCACTGAAAAAACCATAGGTTTCAGCCACGTTATAGTTAGGATATAGCATTTAAAAAACCTTAGAAATTCACTAAAAAAAACATAGGTTTCAGCCACGTTATAGTTAGGAATTAGCATTTAAAAAACCTGGGGAATTCACTGAAAAAAACATAGGTTTCACACATGTTATAGTTAGCTGGACATTTTACTCATACAAAACCATTGAAATTCCCCCATTATAGTTATTTCAGCTAACTATAACTCGCGCGCCCGCAATGCACTGCTGATGACGTAAATGTATGTAAATGTATAGGCATTTATATAGCGCACTACTTACCCGTAGGGTCCCAAGGCGCTTCGACCGCTGCGAAACCCTTCCTGGCTTCCCTGAGAGATGGTCCCTTAATGGGTATCTCCAGGGTGAGACCAGGCATCCCCGGCGGTCTGGTGGGGCCGTTAGTGAAGATGAGGCAAGCTAATGCCCAGAGTTGCCGAGTGTGATCACTGATCAGAGTGGGCACAGAGGCGAGAGAATTATCGAGTCCGCTGACCCTGGTCCAGAAACCTGCCGCGCCGGGAATCGAACCCTGGTCCCGGGCCGTCCTCTGCTCTCGGGTCTGCCGCCTCTAACCAGTGAGCCACACTACTTCACGACGTCACATATTACATCACTCATGACATCACTGATGTCATCTAAAATGACATCACTAATGACATCATCCTTGTGAAAGAGTGGGAGACCTCCTCTCACCCTAGTATAACCTTTGAAACACACATTCAAAAATAGAAAGTAACATTTTCAAAAAAAATTGAGATACCAATACCAGTTACAACAACCTATTCAGTAATTCCAACATCTACATACACATCCACTCATTCACCAATAGTTCTATATAGTCACTCATACATGTACTCACTCATCATATGTACTCATACACCTATACATCCTTTTATACACCAATACTCATCCATAAATTTACTCACACACAAACTCACACATACAAATAAACTATCAAACATCCATATACTTGCATATACAGCTATAAACACACCACTACACTTACTTCTACAGAAACATACACATACTTACTCTCTTAAACAATCACTTATAGAAATACATGCTTATTTATACAGGAACTTTTCCAATCTCTCACTCTCACATATACTCACTTATATACATCAATACTCACATATACTAGTTGAAAACATATGTAGTTTCTCATAAATATGCTATTGAGACAGTCATTCACTCACTAACACACCCATACACACACTCATCCACCCATACAGTCCTGAAAACATGCTGTCTTCAAAACACATACAAACACCGAGCCAGTCATTCATGCATCTGTGCGCTAAGTAATACCCCCCACCAAACCATACAGACACTCATTCTGATACTCAAAAATCCAACTAATAACCCATATAGACACTCATGTAGCTAGCTACTCACCAACCCATGCAGCCACTTATGCACAAAGTGATACACTGATACAGATATTTACATATTAAAACATTATTTGCTAATACATGTATTCACTAAGATAGGCTTAATAAGTCAGTTATACAATCAATTTTACAAAAAAGAAACATCCATTTAGACACTTATTTACCCATTTATTCTTCCATCGACCTTTAGATATACATATATAAAAAAATATTTATTTTTCAGAAAGACACACATTCACTGGATGATGTCATCAGTGATGTCATTTGAGATGTCATCAGTGATGTCATGAGTGATGTCACTGACCATGTCATGAGTGATGTAATATGTGACGTCATCAACAGTGCATTGCGGGAGCGCGAGTTATAGTTAGCTGAACTAACTATAACGGGGGAATATATATATTAAGTACACACAGGGCGGGGCGCACTCACTGGTTAGCGTCTGTAATGACAAGGCAGAGCCCTGCACCTCAGCGTCAGCAGCCACCTGACGCGTTTCGAGTATTCACCCTTCTACATAGGCTTTACTGCTGCAAATGACTCTCAACACAATGGTCTGCCAGCGATCTCCCTTTATTTATTCCAAATCAGTAACAGGTAAGTAAAGCTACTGATGCATCATGGGACTGGAAGTCCATAACATTAAACCCCAGTGGGCTGATGGCATTCATTTTGCCAAATATGCGCAATCGCGGGGTGCCTTCAATCTCTGCCTCAATACTGTCTCTCGCCAGTTCGTTCTGCTTTGCCGAAAATGTATCCAGCTGCGGAACCGCTACAGTTTGCGGCGGTGCGCCCCTCGGCAAGGCAGGCCGTAATATAGTCTGTTCCACATAGTACCCACTGTGCGGGGCGCACTCACTGGTTGGCGTCTGTAAGGACGAGGCAGAGCCCAGCACCTCAGCGTCATCAGCCACCTGACGCATTTCGAGTATTCACCCTTCTTCATAGGCTTCACTGTTGCAAATGACTCTCAACACAATGGTCTACAAGCGATCTCCTTTTATTTATTCCAAATCAGTAACAGGTAAGTAAAGCTACTGATGCATCATGGGACTGGAAGTGCCTAACATTAAACCCCAGTGGGCTGATGGCAGTCATTTTGCCAAATATGCGCAATCGCGGGTGCCTTCAATCTCTGCCACAATATTGTCTCTCGCCAGTTCGTTCTGCTTCGCCGAAAATGTATCCAGCCGCAGAACCACTACAGTTTACGACGGTGCAACCCCCAGCCAGGCCAGAAGTAATATAGTCTGTTCCACAAAGTTTCCACAGGGCGGGGCGCACTCACTGGTTGGCGGCAGTAATGATGAGGCAGAGCCCAGCACCTCAGTGTCAGCAGCCACCTGACACGTTTCGAGTATTCACCCTTCTTCATTGGCTTCACTGCTGCAAATGACTCTCAACACAATGGTCTGCGAGTGATCTCCCTTTAATTATTCCAAATCAGTAACAGGTAAGTAAAGATACTGATGCATCATGGGACTGGAAGTCCATCACATTAAACCCCAGTGGGCTGAAAGCAGTCATTTTGCCAAATATGCGCAACCGCGGGGTTCCTTCAATCTCTGCCCCAATATTGTCTCTCGCCAGTTCGTTCTGCTTCGCCAAAAATGTATCCAGCCGCTGAACCACTACAGTTTGCGTCGATGCGCCCCCCCCGTCCGGGCCGGCCATAATATAGTCCGTTCCACAAAGTACCCAGAGGGCGGGGCGCACTCACAGGTTGGCGTCTGTAATGACGAGGCAGAGCCCAGCACCTCAGCGTCAGCAGCCACCTGACGCGTTTTGAGTATTCACCCTTCTTCATAGGCTTCACTGCTGCAAATGACTCTCAACACAATGGTCTGCCAGCGATCTCCCTTTATTTATTCCAAATCAGTAACAGGTAAGTAAAGCTACTGATGCATCATGGGACTGGACGTCCATAACATTAAACCCCAGTGGGCTGATGGCAGTCATTTTGCCAAATATGCGCAATCGTGGGGTGCCTTCAATCTCTGCCCCAATATTGTCTCTGGCCAGTACGTTCTGCTTCGCCGAAAATTTATCCAGCCGCGGAACCGCTACAGTTTGTGGTGGTGCGCCCGCCGGCCGGGCCGGGGGTAATATAGTCTATTCCACAAAGTCCCCACAGGGTGGGGCGTACTCACTGGTTGGTGTCTGTAATGACGAGGCAGAGCCCAGCACCTCAGCGTCAGCAGCCACTTGACACGTTTTGAGTATTCACGCTTCTTCATAGGCTTCACTGCTGCAAATGACCCTCAACACAATGGTCTGCCAGCTATCTCCCTTTCTTTATTCCAAATCAGTAAAAGGTAAGTAAAGCTACTTATGCATCATGGGACTGGAAGTCCATAACATTAAACCCCAGTGGGCTGATGGCAGTCATTTTGCCAAATATGCGGAATCGCGGGGTACCTTCAATCTCTGCCCCAATATTGTCTCTCGCCAGTTCGTTCTGCTTTGCCGAAAATGTATCCAGCCGCGGAACCGCTACTGTTTGCGTCATCAGGTCTATTATATATCTGGATTCCAGACGTCTCAGTTGGTTTGGACCTGTCTCCACCCCGATCGCTAGCTGGAATACTGTCCAATCCGAAGTATTGTAATTACTTCTGTCCCTATTGTGTGCCTCATCAAAGTGTCTTGCGACTGGGTAGGATGGATCCACTTTGTAAATCGCTCTTTGGTGTTTCAAGACCCTTATCACTAGTTGGTGGATTGTGCTGCCTACGTATCTTAGGCCGCATGGGCAGACAAGACAGTGTACAGCGAACGGTGTGCTGCATGTTAGGAATTTCTTTATAGGCTTAGTTATTTCTGCCCCTGGCACCCAATAAGATAATGTTCTTTTGCTCCCTGTGCAAGCTTTACACTTGCCGCAGGGGTAGAGACCCCTCATTTCGGTCAATGTGCTTTGCTTAGGTTTCATTTTTTCAAAATGACTTCTCACAAGTGAGTCTTTCAAAGATCTTGCCTTGCGGAAGGGTACCTGGGGTTTTGAAGGAATATCTCCTTTGATTACAGGATCGGTTAGAAGGATGTGCCAATTCATGGCCAATATCCTTCTGAGGTTGCGGGATTCTGTGCTATATGTTGTTATCATCCGAAATTTGCCACCTATGTCTGTTCCTATTTCCTTGGATTTAGTTTGTAACAGGCATCCCCTCTGGATCTTCCTAACCTTCGCCAATGTCTTGTTGAGAGAGTGTGTGTCATACCCTCTCTTGGTGAATCTTTCGATACTACCTTTGGCCGCTAGCTCAAAGTCCTCCTCTCTGCTGCTGTTTCTTTTTAACCTCAGAAGCTCCCCATAGGGGATGCTCTGTATGAGCCGCGGTGGATGGTAGCTATCTGCCCTCGAAGGAGGTTCCAAGCGAGGGTGCAACGCCGATCCACGGCAATACACCTGAGTTCCACATATTGGCAGTTGTTATGTGATCACACTTTTTTTGAATGTATAATACAAATTACATTGGATGGGATAGCTACCCATCTAACACTAATGCACTGGGGAGATCTGCATCGTGCCAATTCTGGAACCCAATATTCACATGCGAGACCTTATATCCCACACAAAAAACCCCGATATAACTTTTATCCGGGGTGATATGCCGATACACGGCAGTACACGTAAACTCTATAGAACCACATCTTGTAAGTAAACAACCTTACGCTGCTTAACTGGGATTATTTGCTCATTTAAAGATGGCGCCTAAGTATGTGTTGATGTTGTGAGTCCGTTCTCTATGTCTGATGCATGACAAGCACACAATATCTAAGGCTGGTCGGCGTAGTGTAATTGGCACCGAGGACGGCTTGAAGGCGAAACGCGTCTGTTTACTTTGTGCAAATAAACACGAGCACCAGTCTGTCTATGAGTGCTGTTTTCCTGACAAACTGTAAGGAATTGGAGCTGCATATAATTGCGGGAGCCCACTACCACAGACTGCACCTACCCGCGAGTGCCCCGATTGACCAGTGGGACCGGGAGCTTCGATATATGTATATGTATATATCAATTACCAGATCCTCGAACCACCTGCGGCCAGGAAAGCCGGCGAAGCAGAAGAACAGACCACAGATAATTGGCAAGATGTTCCGTTTTATTTCTTTAGCCAAGTTTGTCAAAGATTATCTTTGACAAACTTGGCTAAAGAAATAAAATGGAACATTTTGCCAATTATTTGTGGTCTCCGCTGTATAAATCACATACATAAATAAAATAACTAAAAAGAGGTGGCTGCTGAAGGAACAATGTGGGTATTGTCAGTGAATAGGGAAAATATACATACAAAAAACATGGTGGGGCAAAGCTAACAAGCAAACGAGCAAGGGAAAACTGATAAATGAATGTAAAAGGAAAGAGGGAAATGCTCAGACGGAGTGAAGAAGAAGACACTCTGTAAAATGTTTGGACCGAAGGCATATCAAAGATACTAAATGACTGAAGAGAGGCACTGAAGAGAAAGACTGAACAGTAAGATTGTTTTGGTGGGAGGACTCTCCGAGCTCAGGAAACAATGGGGATAAATTACGAAGGCAAGAGAAGACACTCCAGAGTGCAGAAAATTAGATTCTCACTTTTCAAAGCCAGGTAAATACACTCCTGCAGACAACACTATAGATATTGAAATAGGGATTAAATCTTCTCTGAGAGGTCTCCAAAGAAAGACATAAACTCGATTGGTATTGCTGGAAAAAGGAATGTCAATTAATTCTGAGCTGCATGACCTGAAAAAAGTATTAAAGACTGTGTTGCATTCTAGTAAGCTCATACTTTGTTGGCACCAAAAAATCTACCCGAAACTCAGCTTAGAACGATCACTGATCAAAGGCTGAATTATAAAGACCAAAATGTACTTAGGTAAGAGGTAGAGAGGAAAGCACAATGTGAAGAACAGTGCAGAACTAAGTAGAAAAGGAACATGGAGTTAAGTCCAGGTTCCAAGTGAAAATGACAGTTAACTTGTACACCCTCAACAGCAGAGATCAGCAACCCCTCCAACTTTGCAACATACAACTCCACACTTGCATTCCATTGCACACATTGTAAATGTTCTTTCACATTGTATGGCTCATGGAACATGACAAGAGTAACCAGCCACAACACGCATCTTACCCCTTATAAAACAACAACAGAAACATCAAGCAGAAAAGAAAATACAATATGATCATAGGAAATCAGAATATTACAAAATGTGAATATTAAAAAATGACAAAATAAAGTGTTTCAACATAATAAGCTTAACACCAAAAATAACCTAGGTTCCTATATCACGTAACCCCCATTCATTTTAAGGAGAAATACCACACTATTTTCTGTTGGTGGCTGGGCTATTTATTTTACCCGGAATTTCAATTCATTCATATACGATATAAAGGGCAACTGTTCTCCACAGATTCACACACAGAATTTATCAACAAACATTTACATATATATACAATTTTTTTTCAATTAGCACTTTTTTCCTACAATTAACACAATTCAAAACAAATCAATTCAAAACGTTCACAATGACGATAAGACAATTTGGCATAAAGAAATGTTTTTTGCAAGACAAGATTAATTGGACTGCAGGTCTGTATAGATTTAGACAATATTATCATATCTTGTTTACATTTTACTCATTTTCCAAGATATTCTTGCTAAAAATCACAATATTCCTAGTATAACTCAGCGGTATTATCGCTGTGCCTATTACAACTCAGCGGTATTCTCGCTGTGCCGACGCGTTTCGAGACACACTTATGCTTTAGTGTGCTCTCATCAGGGCATCTTATTTATCCACATTCCGGTGTATCTACAAAATACAAAATGATAAAAGTACCTGTCACTCGTCTGTAATATTTACATAGTTTAAACGGCTTATACCAAAGGCTCTGTGGGACTCCCTACCTGCCTATGTGGTAAAGCGTTCTTTGGCTGAGGTTTCTGGACCGCTGTATCCGGAATTTATAAGCATTGGGTCTGTAGACAATGAAAAGGAAGTTTTGATATTATGTTCTGCTTCCTTACATTTCAGCTAAAAACCGGCTCGCCATTGCCTGCAACATACCTGTATTTTTGTTATGCCAGACTCAGGACAAAACTCTTTTATTCTTGCTCCTCGTTGTATCCTGACAGAGGGCAAGGGTGGAGGAAAGAGAGAGAGAGGGCATCGAGCTGCTTAGTTTTCAAACCTTTTTAAAGCTTTCATACAACTACCGTAGCATGCAGCTACCATCCTACCTTAAGGCGTCTGTTTATTCTTCCGCCTGTTAAAGTGGGACTCGGTTAATCTGACTGCTTCTTCTTCGATTCCTACAACACAGACATGACGGGTGTTCTAAGTATCATGTTCCGCGCTAAACGCAAATATTTGTTTTACTTCTACATATGTCTACAACACTTACCGGTAGACGTGTCGAAATCTCCTTCTCTCACTATCTCGGCCGCGTAATGTGAATCAGCGTCGCATAGCGTTAGGCGCGCTGTATTCACGTAAACGCATTGGCCTCTGGGAATTGTAATTCTTCCTCAGCTCATGTTGGGAGTTGTAGTCTTAAGGCAAAAACGGACAGGTAAACCACTCAATGTGCAATGAAATTACCACGCTCTGTGTGATGCGTGTTCAACTGCATCTAATGGCAAAAAGGGTGTGGTATTCCATTACTTTATGTCATCTGGAACCTTCCCATGTCACTCAGTAGAGTGTTAGGATCTTGGAATGTTTTCCCTTGACTGAGACTGTTACTGCTTGACTGATGATGAAGACATCTCTTGCTACCTGTGGTTGTTAAGCTGTTCTTCCTACGAATAAACCTGCTTTAACCTACTTCCTGTGTAGTCTGCTTTACTACACAATTATTGGCGACGTTGGGAGCAGTGGATTTTCGAAGACAGCGTTCTCTCGTTTACTGTGCATCCTGTTTCATGTAAAATTTGATTTTGCCAACTGAAAAGAACGTTTTCTATGCTTCTGTGAGGTGAGAAGCTACAGTCATCATCCTTCAGAACAGATTTTTCTACATTTCGTCTCAAACGTGAGTCACCTTACTGGATTTTACCTTCCGCTTTGTGCCTCTACTTTGCGCATTTACCATCTCTCTATTTATTCCCTGCGTTTCGAACGCATGCATCGAGCGGTTTTCAACCTCTATATTCGCTACATTTCATTTTTGTGACTTTACTGTGCTCGTCTTGTTTTCAGAGTCAGGACTTTGAAAATAAACATTTTAAAACTCACCTCGAGCCTTTCTCTCGAGCTTCGCGCTCGAGCTTCCCGGAGTCCGTTTCAAGCCCTGCGCTGCACTCTGGGATAGGAGCGTCATCGCGCATGTCATCGCGCACGACTGCACGTTAAGGGCGGCCATCTTGATGCAGTATGAAGTATTTTCTTCGTATTGTCTTTTTTTTTTTTTTTTTTATCTTTTTTTATTGAAGTTGTATTCAGATTATATACAGCATACATAAAAAAAGAAAACACAGAAAAATAGCAATTACATTTAGTTTCAACTTAACGTAATGTTAAACCAATTTACTCAAAATAACATCCCCAAATTTGATCGAATTTTCTAATACCCCCAACTCTTTGAGCATATAAAAGTTCGCTTTTCCTGACCCTTTTCATTTTTTCCAACCATTCCTGCAGCGTCGGGATATAGGTTGAAAGCCAATTCTGCAGTAATAAAGATCTAGCCACAGCCATTATAATATAAATCAATTTTGCCAGGTGACTGGAAAATATACAATCAGGGTCATATCCAAATAATAACATTGTTGCATTGCATGGGACAGATAACAAACAATAAGTCTTTAAAAAACAAATAATTTCTTCCCAGAAATGCTTAATTTTAGGACAAGACATAATAATGTGAGACCAATTGGCTTGTTCACAATTGCAATGTCTGAAACAAAAAGCAGACGCATTTTTATACATTTTAGCAATTATTACTGGTGTACGATATAATAGCCACTTGCTAAAATACAACATTCGGCGCCAGTTGGCACCACGCAGTACGCAGAAATTAAATTGATTAATGGTTTTCCAAATTTCCGGTGACAATATAAAATTTTCTTGAGTGTACCATTTATGGATAGCTTTAGCAGTCAACTCTACCTCCCGACTTTGTGTCAGACACTGTTTCCATACTCCTGGTTTCTTCTCCAAATTATTAATAAAAAGATCTAAAACAAGAGTAGAAGTATAATTCGTATTGTCATTGACTTCGACGAGCAACCCCCTAGAATCAAACACCTTTCTGAAGCTTAAGTCATTTTAAACTCTTCCGGATACCAAACGTTCGGCTGGAATTTATTTTTTTTGTTTCAATACATTTCTGCAATCATCACATTCAGTTTTACAGTGTCTTCAAACAATATATTGCAAAATTTTCAGCATTCTGCAATTTACCACGGTGGTTTGCACATCTCTCAGAAACATCATTGCAAATTTCCACGGTGATTTGCACACCTAAAAAAAAATAAGAGAGAAGAATTTAGAGTTGTTTACTTATTTATTTATACTGTTCTAGAATTTGTTTTTGTGTGTTAACATTAAGCTTTATTTACAGGATGTCTAACATTGCAGCACCACCTCATTTTCTTCAAGTTGCGGGCGATCCCCCTATAGAATGGGATCTTTGGTTTCCCATGTTTATCGCATACGTGGATGTCTTAGAAAAGGAGGATTGTTCAGCAAAAAGAAAGCTTGCTCTTCTAAGACATTGTCTTGGTGGTGCAGGAATAAAAGAATTCGATAATTTACCACCTTTGGAAGATGCGGGTGATATCGATGTGTTTACCAAAGCTTCTAAGCAAATGAAAATTCGTTTTGGTAGACGGATAAATACTGTGATGGAAAGATTCAAATTCTACTCTCGCGAGCAGGAACCGGATGAAACAATTGAGGATTACGTTGCAGCACTACGTTCACTTGCCTGCACTTGTTCTTTCGAAACTATATCATACGAACAAGTCCTCAGGGACCAAATCATGATGAAAACAAAAAGCAAAAAGATCCAAGAAAGGCTTTGGTTGGGTACGGAGACTACTCTTGCTGCAGTAGTGAACATAGCTAAGGGTATAGAACATTCTGAAATATTTGTATCTGAAATTAGAGGGAAAAATCTGAAAACAAATGTTCCTGAGGTTGAAGTGGCCATTGTTAAAACTCATACCGGTAATCCTACTTCGAACACTCTTAATACTAAACCTACCTTTAAGAAAGAATATGTAAGGAATGCTAGCGATAATAAGAGTTTTACTAAGAAAAGTACAATATTTTGTTACAGATGTGGTAGTGCCAACCATGTTGGCAACTACAAAGGTTGCCCTGCCTGGGATAAAATCTGCATCAAATGTAAAAAGAAAGGACATTTTGGCAATGTGTGCAGATCTGGTCAGAGAATTAATTATATCTCTCCTGAAGAAGAAGAAGTTCTCAATAGTCTGAACTGCATACTTTCTGTTGATGAGTGTATTCAAAATAATTTTCCTTCTTGTACAATGTTTATGGATGACAAACCTATTGAAATTTTTGTTGATTCCTGTGCATGGTACACTATTATTGGTAAGAATATTTTTGAACAATTTTGGCATAAGAGGGAACTCTTAAGTCCAGATATATATCCTGGTGGGTACACGGGACGAAAGATTGCATTAGAGGGTTTCTTTTGGGCTAAGTTGTTTTTTAAGAACTGGGATATCAGAGCAAAGGTTTATGTTGCTACCAAGGGTGTTTCTATCCTTGGTTGGTCTCATCAACGCGCTTTAGGGATCAAGTTGGAGCCAAATTCTGTTCCACCAGTTTATGTTGACGAGCCCCGGTTTGAAAAGCATATTACTGACTCGTTAGTTAACTTAACTTTGAATACATCTAGCAATTCTGATTTCACTAAGAGTGTACTCAAGAATTTTCCTGAAATTTTTAATGACAAACTGGGAAAATACATTGATTTCAAGCACAAAATTGTCTTAAATGATAATGCTGTTCCTGTCAGGCATAGGGTAAGAAATGTTCCTTTAGCCTATAGACCCAAATTAAAAGAAATGCTAGACGACTTAGTAAAAAGGAATATAATAGAGCCAATTGAATCTTACCCTTGGGTTTCGCCTATTGTGATTTCACTCAAGAGTTCAGGCGAACTTCGCTTATGTGCGGATTTGCGCAGTCTTAATAAAGAAATATGGATAGATAAACATCCTTTGCCAAATATACACGAGTTGATTTCCGCATTGTCAGGCGCTACTGTGTTTTCCTCAATTGATTTGGCTAGTGCCTACCACCAAGTAGAATTAGATGAAGACTCAAGGAAATTAACTGCTTTTGTCACCCCAGAGGGCATGTTTCAGTACTTACGCATGCCTTTCGGGTTGGCAAGTGCAGCCTCCGTCTTCCAGCGCCTTACGAAAGAATTATTGACAGATTGCAAGGGGGCTATAGCTTTCCAAGACGACATTTTGATTTTTGGGAAAGACCATACTGAACATGATGAGAATTTAGCTTGTGTTTTGGGAAAAGTTCGATCTAAGGGTCTTACTCTGAAATATAACAAATGCAAATTCAGACAAGACAAGGTTGAGTACCTTGGACATGAAATATCAAGTTATGGAATCAAACCCAAAGTTAACCATGTCCAAAATATTGTTAATGCACCTTCTCCCAATTCAAAGGAACAGTTTCTTTCTTTTTTAGGATTGACTGAATTCTATGGTAAATTTGGTAAAAATTATTCTGACATTGTGCATCCTTTGAGAATTCTTTTAAAAAAAAATGCAAAATTTGTCTGGGGCAAAGAACAAGAGAATTCCTTTGAAATTTTGAAACGCAAAATTGTTGAGGCCCCATTTTTGAAACCTTACTCAGTGGGTAAGGAATGTATTGTTTATGTTGATGCAAGCAATGTTGGCTTAGGGGCTGTTTTAATGCAAAAGGATAAATCTGGTGAGTTTGTTGTCTCGTATGCTTCTCGAGCTCTACGTGACGCCGAGAAGAACTACTCAACTATTGAGAGAGAATTGTTTGCTTGTACTTGGGCCTCTCAGCATTTCAGACAATTTTTGTGGGGGACAAAATTCTCTTTGAGAACTGATCATAAGCCTCTGATCACTATGTTAGCTGCAGGTGGTGGAAGAGTTCTTACTGCTCGGTTAGCGAGACTAGCAGCCAAATTACAGAAATACCGTTGTGAGGTTGTGTATATTCCAGGACGTTTAAATGTTCATGCGGATTGCATGTCACGTTTTCCAGCTAGTGTAGAAGTAGGTGACAGCGTTGATTGTGATGTTGCGTACTCATTTGCAGATGTCAACATAATTTCAGATCAAGAGAGTTCTTTGATTCTTTCAGAGAAGGATTGGTCAGAAGCTATGGAGAATGACGTTGTCTTGAATCAAGTTAAGCAGTTTTTGATTAGAGGTTGGCCTGAAGAAAGGAAGCTTTCTGGTGAGCTGGGATCGTTTTATAAAGTCAAGGATGATTTAATGTTATGTCAAGACATCATTGTCAGATCAGATAAAATCATACCTCCCACAAGTTTGAGAGAAACTATTTGCAAATTGGCACATGAAGGGCACATGGGCATGTCCACCACCAAAAGAAGGATCAGGGAACACTACTGGTGGCCTGGTATTGATGCCATGGTAGATAGTTGGGTCAGGAATTGTTCTCCTTGCTCTTTGAGTGACAAATCTGTGAAGAGTATGTCTGTTGTTATTACTCCTATTGAGTACGCTAATGGTCCTTGGCGAAGGTTAGCAGTTGACATTATTGGACCTTTCAGTTATCAGTCTGGTAAGGAAATGTTTGCTTTAGTTCTAATTGACTACTTCTCTAAGTGGCCTGAATTAAAAATTGTTGAGAAAACTTCCTCAGAGCATGTAATTGATTTTCTTGACGAGATATTTGCTAGGGAAGGTTTACCGGAGGAACTTATCTCAGACAATAGCCCACAGTTCATTAGCAATGAGTTTGAGTGTTTTCTCAGAAATTGTGGTATTATTCACAAAAGGACCTCTAATTATTTTCCGCAAGCCAACGGCCAAGTTGAGAGGTTCAACAGAGTCATCAAAGAATCTTGCCAATTGGCTGTAAAAAGTGGTTTGAAGTGGAAGAAAGCACTTCAAGCAACCTTATTAACTTAACGGTTGTCTCCCAATTCAGTCACTGGTCTATCCCCTTTTGAGTTATTGCGAGGGAGGAAACCAGGTTCTCGACTTTTACCCTGGTGGTTAAAAGGTGATTCTCCCTACGAGGTAGACTTTAAGGAATTGAGGGATAAAATTGGGAAATACCAGGAAAGAATGATCCAACATTCTGCTAAAAAGAAGTACAATACTTGCAGTGTAAAGGTTGGTGATCGAGTTCGTGTAAAAATGGGTGGTTTGTTTCACAAGAAAGTTTCCAGATGGTCTGATCCTGTCAGAGTAATTAAAATTTTTAGCAAGGCTGTCAGAGTCGAAGGGGGGAAAATATGGAATTTGAGAAGGATTTCTTTATGCAAATCCTTTATTGCCCCTTCTCAAAAAACTACTCTTCCAGAGAAACGTGTCTCAGACCATAATCCAGATGGTTTCTCTGGGATGCATGAGGTTTATGACAATTTAGAAAAGGTGACTGTAAATAATTCTGATGTTGTGACTAACTCTGATGTTCGACCTGTTCCGTGTGTCGCTATAGACAACCAATCAAATGTAGAGTGTGAAGATATTCCATTAAGACGCAGTGAGCGCGTGAAATGTGCTCCTTCAAAGCTTAAAGATTATATTAGAACTTACATTTTTTTTGTATTATCTTGTTTCTGTTAAGGCTTTAGGTTTTTTTTATGTTTATTTTTTTTGTTTTTTTTTAAAGTGGGGGAGGTGTGTGGTATTCCATTACTTTATGTCACCTTCCCATGTCACTCAGTAGAGTGTTAGGATCTTGGAATGTTTTCCCTTGACTGAGACTGTTACTGCTTGACTGATGATGAAGACATCTCTTGCTACCTGTGGTTGTTAAGCTGTTCTTCCTACGAATAAACCTGCTTGAACCTACTTCCTGTGTAGTCTGCTTTACTACAAAGGGGAATACAGTTCTTTAGCGCTACATAACGGACGTTACCGTTTCAAATTGAATTAATCTTTACAAAGCCATTAATAATCGCTGAGCCAAATACTTCACTGGCTTATTAAGACTTCCCCTAGCTGCACACATTATCTCAATTAACTCAATTAACTATAGCATATTAATAATCCTCTCAACCATTGCTTAAAACAGCGGTATTTTCAGTTCGTCAAAATTAGTAAGAACAGTATTAGCTCCAGACATGACCCCCCTCAGATCCTCCATATTTCAGACATTTCATTTAGCCCGGTCATTACTGTGTCATATTTCATAATCAGATAAGCCTCTTTTCTGAGTAAGAAGGTCTCAACATCGGTAATCTTACTAGCCGTGTTCATTGACCACAACACGGTCCACTTTAGGTCCCTCTCTGTGTGTCCAGCCTCAACGTAATGTTCCACTATAGGGTTGTGTTGTGGTCAATGAACACGGCTAGTAAGATTACCGAAGTTGAGACCTTCTTACTCAGAAAAGAGGCTTATCTGATTATGAAATATGACACAGTAATGACCGGGCTAAATGAAATGTCTGAAATATGGAGGATCTGAGGGGGGTCATGTCTGGAGCTAATACTGTTCTTACTAATTTTGACGAACTGAAAATACCGCTGTTTTAAGCAATGGTTGAGAGGATTATTAATATGCTATAGTTAATTGAGATAATGTGTGCAGCTAGGGGAAGTCTTAACAAGCCAGTGAAGTATTTGGCTCAGCGATTATTAATGGCTTTGTAAAGATTAATTCAATTTGAAACGGCAACGTCCGTTATGTAGCGCTAAAGAACTGTATTCCCCTTTTTGCCATTAGATGCAGTTGAACACGCATCACACTGAGCGTGGTAATTTCATTGCACATTGCGTGGTTTACTTGTCCGTTTTTGCCTTAAGACTACAACTCCCAACATGAGCTGAGGTAGAATTACAATTCCCAGAGGCCAATGCGTTCACATGAATACAGCGCGCCTAACGCTCTGCGACGCTGATTCACATTAGGCAGCCGAGATAGTGAGAGAAGGAGATTTCAACACGTCTACCGGTAAGTGTTGTAGACATATGCAGAAGTAAAACTAACATTCGCGTTTAGCGCGGAACATGATACTTAGAACACCCGTCATGTCTGTGTTGTAGGAATCGAAGAAGAAGCAGTCAGATTAACCGAGTCCCACTTTAACAGGCGGAAGAATAAACAGACGCATTAAGGTAGGATGGTAGCTGCATGCTACGGTAGTTGTATGAAAGCTTTAAAAAGGTTTGAAAACTAAGCAGATCGATGCCCTCTCTCTCTCTTTCCTCCACCCTTGCCCTCTGTCAGGATACAACGCGGAGCAAGAATAAAAGAGTTTTGTCCTGGGTCTGGCATAACGAAAATACAGGTATGTTGCAGGCAATGGCGAACCGGTTTTTAGTTGAAATGTAAGGAAGCAGAACATAATATCAAAACTTCCTTTTTATTGTCTACAGACCCAATGCTTATAAATTCCGGATACAGCGGTCCAGAAACCTCAGGCAAAGAACGCTTTACCACATAGGCAGGTAGGGAGTCCCACAGAGCCTTTGGTATAAGCCGTTTAAACTATGTAAATATTACAGACGAGTGACAGGTGTTTTTATTATTTTGTATTTTGTAGATACACCGGAATGTGGATAAATAAGATGCCCTGATGAGACCACACTAAAGCATAAGTGTGTCTCGAAACGCGTCGGCACAGCGAGAATACCGCTGAGTTGTAATAGGCATAGCGATAATACCGCTGAGTTATACTAGGAATATTGTGATTTTTAGCAAGAATATCTTGGAAAATGAGTAAAATGTAAACAAGATATGATAATATTGTCTAAATCTATACAGACCTACAGTCCAATTAATTTTGTCTTGCAAAAAACATTTCTTTATGCCACATTGTCTTATCGTCATTGTGAACGTTTTGAATTGATTTGTGTTGAATTGTGTTAATTGTAGGAAAAAAGTGCTAATTGAAAAAAAGTGTATATATATGTAAATGTTTGTTGATAAATTCTGCGTGTGAATCTGTGGAGAACAGTTGCCCTTTATATCGTATATGAATGAATTGAAATTCCGGGTAAAATAAATAACCCAGCCACCAACAGAAAATAGTGTGGTGTTTCTCCTTGAAATGAATGGAGGTTAAGTGATATAGGAACCTAGGTTATTTTTGGTGTTAAGTTTAAACGGGTCCTCCCTGGTTCCGGTCCTTTGGGCCCAACCCCTCTGGTTGTTCTACTCAACATGATAAGCAACAGGAGGAAACTAGACACCTTAAGTTAACAACACAATGCAGGAAATCGCAATAAAGAAATATAAACTGCAAGGTAGTATTAAAAGTACATTGAACTGTTGAAAATCATCCTGTAGATACTTTGGTGCTCTCTCCACTCTGTTGGTCCTCCTTGCAGCAAAACCATGCCGGCTATCACTTGACACAAACTAATGCCTTCTGTTCTATAAAACTATAGATCTGTAGTGTAATTCAGCTTTGCACAAGTACCTTGAAGTAAAACCTAATGTGTGTTCTTTAGTGTTTACTCTTTGACTAAACACAGTCCCGACACCAATTGCACTTGCATCCCCCATGATAATGCACAATTCACTCTCCTGATATGGTTTTTAGACAGGTGCTTCAACAATTAGCACTTTAGTCATGTCAAATGCTTCTCTTTCCTCTGTATCCCAAATAAATGGCACTGCTTTAAGCAATAGTGTTTTAAGTGCCCTCCACAAAACTGTACAAGTGAACACATTTCAAACAGATTTCCTGTCAAGACATGGAAAAGTACTAGGAATATTGTGATTTTTAGCAAGAATATCTTGGAAAATGAGTAAAATGTAAACAAGATATGATAATATTGTCTAAATCTATACAGACCTGCAGTCCAATTAATCTTGTCTTGCAAAAAACATTTCTTTATGCCACATTGTCTTATCGTCATTGTGAACGTTTTGAATTGATTTGTGTTGAATTGTGTTAATTGTAGGAAAAAAGTGCTAATTGAAAAAAAAGTGTATATATATGTAAATGTTTGTTGATAAATTCTGCGTGTGAATCTGTGGAGAACATTTGCCCTTTATATCGTATATGAATGAATTGAAATTCCGGGTAAAATAAATAACCCAGCCACCAACAGAAAATAGTGTGGTGTTTCTCCTTGAAATGAATGGAGGTTAAGTGATATAGGAACCTAGGTTATTTTTGGTGTTAAGTTTAAACGGGTCCTCCCTGGTTCCGGTCCTTTGGGCCCAACCCCTCTGGTTGTTCTACTCAACATGATAAGCAACAGGAGGAAACTAGACACCTTAAGTTAACAACACAATGCAGGAAATCGCAATAAAGAAATATAAACTGCAAGGTAGTATTAAAAGTACATTGAACTGTTGAAAATCATCCTGTAGATACTTTGGTGCTCTCTCCACTCTGTTGGTCCTCCTTGCAGCAAAACCATGCCGGCTATCACTTGACACAAACTAATGCCTTCTGTTCTATAAAACTATAGATCTGTAGTGTAATTCAGCTTTGCACAAGTACCTTGAAGTAAAACCTAATGTGTGTTCTTTAGTGTTTACTCTTTGACTAAACACAGTCCCGACACCAATTGCACTTGCATCCCCCATGATAATGCACAATTCACTCTCCTGATATGGTTTTTAGACAGGTGCTTCAACAATTAGCACTTTAGTCATGTCAAATGCTTCTCTTTCCTCTGTATCCCAAATAAATGGCACTGCTTTAAGCAATAGTGTTTTAAGTGCCCTCCACAAAACTGTACAAGTGAACACATTTCAAACAGATTTCCTGTCAAGACATGGAAAAGTGTAAACTGGTACTGTCTGTTTAGTCTAGCTATAAAAAGGAGGGTGGTCCAGTATGTCATATTCTTGTAGTTACCACAATCTGAGTTGCTGGCGATTCAAAATTGCATATCAGTATAATATCTGATCAATGTTTCTACAAATAATGGTCTGATACTTTTCCAATTCCTTCTGAAGTTAATCCGCTAGCGTTTGTAGGAAGTAAAATCAATATTCTGGGATATTTATGAGAGAAAGTTAAGTATAAAGGGGCAGATTTTTGAGGCCCTTGCGCCACGTTTACGCCGCTGTTGCGTCACGCAAGGCGGCGTAAACGTGGCGCATCCCTACGAACGATTTACAACGTGACGCATCTAGGCAGATGCGTCACGTTGTAAAGCCCTGCGCCGCTTGTGGGCGTTCCGGCGCAGGGTGGGCGTTCTGGGGCAGGTGCGCCTCGCAAAAGTGGCTGAGTGAAATCTATGAGATTTCACTCAGTCACTTTTAAGCCAATGCTGCGTCAAAAGCCTGCACCTGCTTGAAGCAGGCGTAGGTCTTGACGCAGCATTATTAAAATGGGGCACCCCCGAGCCTTGCTGAAGCTGCGTCGCGCTTGCGACGCAACTCCAGCAATGCGCCACATTTCCGGCACAGATGCGTCACGCATCTGTGCCGTTTTTGCACCATGGTGCGCCGCATTATTAATGCGGCGCACCATGGCTGGCGGAGCTGTGGCGCACTGTGGCGCATGTTAACTGGCGCATCCCTGGGGATGCGCCAGTTAACATAAATCTGCCCCAAAGATTTTCTGATTTTCTATTCTAGGAAGATGCGGTTCTTGGTTGGAGAGATAAATGATCTTTTGTATGCTAAGTTATGATAAAACAACATATAAAGCGCAGAGCCCTGCCTATCTATCTCTCGTGTAGCCCTGAAGAACTGTGGTAATCAAGAGATTTTGGATGCTCACATGGAGGTCTTTGAGAACAAATTGGGTTGCTTGAAATGGTGTATGCACCACATTGTGATTAAAGACTCTACTATGCCTATAGACCACATGGTTGAGAAATGTACCTCCAAGTAATAGATCGCAACTGCTGGAGAATTTATGTCAATTGGAAAATGATGGTGTCATGGAGAACGTTGATTCCTCTGAATTGCTTAGAGCGACGCCAGAGGATCAGCTATGACCTTGGGAATGTGGAGCTCTTGCTTGGGTTGAAGAAGGAGTATAAATCCCTAGTAAAGAAGCAGAAAGGGATTTTTAAAGAAGAATGCTGGGCAAACCTTTTAGAAACAATTGAAAATAAAAATATAAAAGGATTCTGGAGGTTGATACAGGATGCCGCAGGAAGGGTACCGGGTACTATGAGCTGCGTTGTGGAGGAGGCAGCATGGGTAGACTATTTAAGTAACCTTTATAATGCTAAAAAGTCCCCGGAAAGCGAGAAGAATAGATCAACTCGGATATGGGATGTAGAAGGTTTAATACCAGACTTCTCTATAGAGAAAGTGAGAGAAACTATTAAAAAATTAAACTTATCACGTGCAGCAGGTCCAGATAATCTTCCCGCCATCCTAATTAAAACCCAGATAGATTGGTGGGCTGGATTTTTATCCCACATGTTTGTGGCAATCCTGGCTTTGGGTCATTTCCCTAAATCCTGGAGAGGTGCCATAATTAGACCCCTGCATAAAAAAGGAGAAAAGAAAGACCCTAAGAACTATAGGCTAATTAACCTATTAGACATCGGGGAAAAGGTATTCTCTAAAATAGTCCTGGGAAAATTGAAAGAATGGGTGGAGCGGCAGTCAATAGTTCCAATAGAGCAAGGTGGCTTCAAGGAGGGGCACTCCACTATTGATCACTGCTTCGCACTTTGGGCTGTAGCCAGGAAGTCCATGGAGCAGCAGGGCAAATTGTTTTGTTGCTTCGTGGACTTTCGAGCAGCCTTTGACTTGGTGGATAGGGACTGTTTGTGGGAGACATTGAGAAAGTATGATGTTCCGGCGGATCTTTTGTTAATTATCCAAGAATTGCATAGCCATAACTGGGCACGGGTGATTAAAGATACCTCTGGCGGCCTTACAATGGAAATACCGATAAATAATGGGTTGAGGCAAGGCTGTGTTCTGGCCCCGTTACTTTTTGCCATATTTTTAGCAGACTTGCCCCTTCTCCTGGGTACTGCCAGAGGAGCGAGCCCTAAAATAAATGGTAAGCATCTGTCCTGTCTGTTGTACGCAGATGACCTTGTAATAATGGATCAAACAGAGGTGGGGCTTCAGAGGAAGTTAAATGCATTCAATGAATATTCTATCGCAAAACGACTTACAGTAAACATGGATAAGACAAAAATTCTATGTTTTGGGAAGAAGAGCACGAAGTTTAGCTGGTACTTGGGCCAAACCAAGCTAGAAACTGTAAGTGAATATAAATACCTCGGGATTTGGTTCACAAGGTCTCTGAAGTGGGATTCCCATTTGGAAGCGCAGAAACTAAAAGCGCATTTAGCGGTATGCGGGTTGAAAAGATTCAACCATAGCTATGGCGATATGTCTCATAAACCTCTCTTGACTGCCTTCAAAGCTATGGTTCCGCCACAATTCCAATATGGGGCTGAAGTTCTCTGCTTCGATGGGAAAAGCACCTGGGATAAAGAGGAGGGAAAATGTTTAAAAGCCTTGCTGTCCCTCCCTGGGTCGGCAATGATCCAGGCAGTTAGAGTAGAATTGGGCCTAACCGCATGGAATGTTCAGGTGCAGATGAGTCTCCTCAGATTCTGGAACCGTTTGGGTCAGGGGGAAGTCACTAAGGTATCACAATGGTGTATGAAAGAAATTCAGACTAGTGAGTTAAAGTGGGCGAAGGCAACAAGAAGGAAACTCCTGGCCATTTGTGATTACTTGAATGTGAACATCGACCCTATGACACTCCAAATTAATGTTATAAAGAATGTTCTTAAAGTGCATGGTAAAGAAATTTCTAGGGCGACAGACCAAATGTATCTGAAAGAGAAAGACTCTGTAAAGTTTATGAGCTCAGGATGGGAGAAAGACTCTAACTTTCCATATATAGACTTACTACCAAACCGTTGGATAAGAACAGAAGTCTTTAAATTACGAATAGGTATTAATCCGATATTTACAAATAGTGCAATAAAAACTGCCCTAATGCATCCTGATGGTAAATGTGTGTGTAAACTAGGAATGAAATGTGATATTTTGCACATCTTGCTGGATTGTTACATGTTTTTAAATTTACGTAAACAGTTTCTCCGCCCGATATTTTTAAAATATGAGGTTGAGGATCGCACTAAAGCACGGGAGCTTTTAGTTGACATGGAAAATCTTGACATTGCGATAGCTATCGGAAAATATATGCAGGGGGTATATAAGTTCCTGATCTGTCTGGAGACCCAAAATAGCCAATAGTCCTATAATCCAAATGAAATTTGGTTTTAAATTGTATAAAGGTTGTTTTTAGGATAAATTTTATTGTTAAGAATATGAATGTGTGTTATGTGATTTTAAATGATAAAGGTGGAACTGTGGTTTATAGATCAAACGGTCTAAATAAACATATTTTTGACTTGACTTGAATTGCTTTCTCTTATAGTAGTGGTAAAAATATATGAAAAATGTGTTTGTGTGCCAATCTCAGGTCAATAAATAACATTTTAGTTAACTGTCACCCACTACCCAAAATGTTAGAAATGTTTGCACAATTGGGCAGTGCACATTACTTTATTGACCTTCGTTCAGCATACCAACCAATAGAATTATGTGAGAAATCAAGGTCTTTGCCTATCCTTGCAATTCCTTTTGCAGCATATCATTTTTTTAGGATTTCTTTACTTTTAAGTTTTTATTCAGTATTTGCATGAATACAAATTTGATCTTGATGCCTTTCCGGTTTTCATGCGCTGCAACAGTATTTAAAAAATTGAACTTTAACTTGTTGTAAGGCATAAGTAAACTATACGCTTATCAAGATTATATTTTTATTCATGCTTGTAACTAAAAAAACAACATAATATCTGTACAGGCTAGATAAATATAAATGCTTAACGGCATGAGTTAACAAAGAAGATTTAGCCAAAAAGATCGCTGAGGTTAAGCCTCCAACAAATATCAGTCTGTTAAAATTATTCTTAGAATTATGTGAATATTATTCAGCAAAATGTGGGGCATATTACCAAGCAATAGCGATAATTATCGCTATTGCTTGGTTAGAGACAAAAATTTACCGCAGGACTGCGGCGATTTTTACCGCAAATAAACCTTGGTATTACCAAGGTTTATCGCAAATGCGATAAAAATCGCTGCAATGCATGAATATCGCTGAAAAGTCAGCGATATTCCTGCATTACTGAGCTAATGCTCTTAGCCATGTTATCCACCTCCCATTGGATAACATGGCTAAGAACTGCTCAGGGCAGGTGTTAGCTTTTGGAGATATTCACGCTTAGCGCGAATATCTCCAAAAGTTGGTAATAGGAGATAGCGATGTTAGCGACTGTTTTCAGTCGCTAACATCTTGGCACGCCCACTTTGCATATCATTAGTGATAAATATCACTGACATGCAAAGTGGGGCCCAAGATGGTCGCTATCTCCTACTAGCTGTCACTAACTGGTGTTAGCGACAGCTAGGTAATAGGGAGATAATTTTATCTCCGCTTTCTTGGCTTTTAAAGCCAAAAAAGCGGAGATAAACCCCCTTGATAATATGCCCCTGTATTCCTTGCTGAACAACTTAAGTTGTCAGCGACATCGTTTTGAGACCCATACCTAAAAAACATGTTCTTATCTTTAGCTGGAACCGGCACCTCTGTTATAATCCTCTGCTTGCAGTTTGCCAAGGTGTGTTGGTTACAAATCCAATTGCAGATGGAACTCCAGGTAAATTAAGTTTATTCAATTCCTTACTAGCCAAAGCAGAGCTTTCGAAGCCATTAGCTAGATCATCTCTACTGAAGCTGAGTTTCTGCTACACAATAACTGCTCAAGTGCTTTCTGCTCATACCAACGCACCGTCATCTCATCCCAAACTGATCGTAGCTGGGTAGAAAGATGGGTGTCTAGTTATGGATGCATACCTGATAGATTAATGATTGTGTGGTGTGAGTGATTGGATGAATGAATACAAGTATGAAAAGGTTGAATGGAAAAATGAAGAAATCAGTGTGGCTGAATGGATGGCTAAATGCATCGAGTGAATAATCGAAGAAATTAATGTATGACTATGGATGAAAGAATGGACGCATGAGTGCACAGGTGTATGGTTGGTGAGTGCATTGCTTTACAGATAACTGGGTGGGGCAACAGATAGGTAGATGGACTGATGAATCTCTGAGTTAAAATTGTGTAGAGATGGACAGATGTATTCTACTTTCCTGTGTTCTATCCCATGGGTTAACACCACACCCACAATTTCTCAATGTAGCTGGGTATAGTGGGTGGATATATGGGTTGATGGAATCATAAATGTGTAGGTGGACCCATATACATAGGCCTAGTGGAGTGAAAGGCGAATGTGATGCTTGAACAGATAAATACATTTGTGGGTGGTTGGATTGACATGGTTGTATGAGTATGATTGGCGGTCTACAGGAGTACAGATGATTGACTATGGCTGAATAAATGCATGAATGGTTATGGATGGGTCAGGGTCTTGGTATATGTGTTAGATGGATGTGCATGTATCTAGATTGTTGTTTGTCAGATAATGTAATGTTGTAGATTAATAGATGGATGTTGGTGGTTGAATTGATGAATGCATAGGTGGGAATGGCCAGATGTATGGAGGGGTATGTTTCTGGGATTGAATCGCTCAAGATGGATGCTTGAATAATTGGGAGTGGGTGGATAATTGTTTTTGTGGCTTGGCCTGATGTTCCTCTCTCATTCACCTTCCTATATCCACCAATCCCCATTTACGGACCAGGAATAACAGATACTAACATTGTGAGCGAGATGATCAGCAAAATTTAAACTTTCTTTGGGGAAGGGTTGAGGTTAATAGTGGCTCTTTTTAATGGATGTGTATTTTGCTTGATAATGCCACGAGGGGGGCAGAATGAAATACATCATCCCCACATGGAATATTTTGCTATTTTCCATTAAAAAGTACATAGGGCCGCATCGGCGGCGTAAAAAATGCCTCCTGTGGCGCACTATTTACAAAGTTACACATCTAAGCAGATGCGTCACTTTGTAAACCCCTGCGCTACATTATACCTGCGTCAGGTATAATGTATGCAGTTCCCCTTCAAAAAGCCTCTTAGAAGTGAATATTACAGACGAGTGACAGGTGTTTTTATTATTTTGTATTTTGTAGATACACCGGAATGTGGATAAATAAGATGCCCTGATGAGACCACACTAAAGCATAAGTGTGTCTCGAAACGCGTCGGCACAGCGAGAATACCGCTGAGTTGTAATAGGCATAGCGATAATACCGCTGAGTTATACTAGGAATATTGTGATTTTTAGCAAGAATATCTTGGAAAATGAGTAAAATGTAAACAAGATATGATAATATTGTCTAAATCTATACAGACCTGCAGTCCAATTAATCTTGTCTTGCAAAAAACATTTCTTTATGCCACATTGTCTTATCGTCATTGTGAACGTTTTGAATTGATTTGTGTTGAATTGTGTTAATTGTAGGAAAAAAGTGCTAATTGAAAAAAAAGTGTATATATATGTAAATGTTTGTTGATAAATTCTGCGTGTGAATCTGTGGAGAACATTTGCCCTTTATATCGTATATGAATGAATTGAAATTCCGGGTAAAATAAATAACCCAGCCACCAACAGAAAATAGTGTGGTGTTTCTCCTTGAAATGAATGGAGGTTAAGTGATATAGGAACCTAGGTTATTTTTGGTGTTAAGTTTAAACGGGTCCTCCCTGGTTCCGGTCCTTTGGGCCCAACCCCTCTGGTTGTTCTACTCAACATGATAAGCAACAGGAGGAAACTAGACACCTTAAGTTAACAACACAATGCAGGAAATCGCAATAAAGAAATATAAACTGCAAGGTAGTATTAAAAGTACATTGAACTGTTGAAAATCATCCTGTAGATACTTTGGTGCTCTCTCCACTCTGTTGGTCCTCCTTGCAGCAAAACCATGCCGGCTATCACTTGACACAAACTAATGCCTTCTGTTCTATAAAACTATAGATCTGTAGTGTAATTCAGCTTTGCACAAGTACCTTGAAGTAAAACCTAATGTGTGTTCTTTAGTGTTTACTCTTTGACTAAACACAGTCCCGACACCAATTGCACTTGCATCCCCCATGATAATGCACAATTCACTCTCCTGATATGGTTTTTAGACAGGTGCTTCAACAATTAGCACTTTAGTCATGTCAAATGCTTCTCTTTCCTCTGTATCCCAAATAAATGGCACTGCTTTAAGCAATAGTGTTTTAAGTGCCTTCCACAAAACTGTACAAGTGAACACATTTCAAACAGATTTCCTGTCAAGACATGGAAAAGTGTAAACTGGTACTGTCTGTTTAGTCTAGCTATAAAAAGGAGGGTGGTCCAGTATGTCATATTCTTGTAGTTACCACAATCTGAGTTGCTGGCGATTCAAAATTGCATATCAGTATAATATCTGATCAATGTTTCTACAAATAATGGTCTGATACTTTTCCAATTCCTTCTGAAGTTAATCCGCTAGCGTTTGTAGGAAGTAAAATCAATATTCTGGGATATTTATGAGAGAAAGTTAAGTATAAAGGGGCAGATTTTTGAGGCCCTTGCGCCACGTTTACGCCGCTGTTGCGTCACGCAAGGCGGCGTAAACGTGGCGCATCCCTACGAACGATTTACAACGTGACGCATCTAGGCAGATGCGTCACGTTGTAAAGCCCTGCGCCGCTTGTGGGCGTTCCGGCGCAGGGTGGGCGTTCTGGGGCAGGTGCGCCTCGCAAAAGTGGCTGAGTGAAATCTATGAGATTTCACTCAGTCACTTTTAAGCCAATGCTGCGTCAAAAGCCTGCACCTGCTTGAAGCAGGCGTAGGTCTTGACGCAGCATTATTAAAATGGGGCACCCCCGAGCCTTGCTGAAGCTGCGTCGCGCTTGCGACGCAACTCCAGCAATGCGCCACATTTCCGGCACAGATGCGTCACGCATCTGTGCCGTTTTTGCACCATGGTGCGCCGCATTATTAATGCGGCGCACCATGGCTGGCGGAGCTGTGGCGCACTGTGGCGCATGTTAACTGGCGCATCCCTGGGGATGCGCCAGTTAACATAAATCTGCCCCAAAGATTTTCTGATTTTCTATTCTAGGAAGATGCGGTTCTTGGTTGGAGAGATAAATGATCTTTTGTATGCTAAGTTATGATAAAACAACATATAAAGCGCAGAGCCCTGCCTATCTATCTCTCGTGTAGCCCTGAAGAACTGTGGTAATCAAGAGATTTTGGATGCTCACATGGAGGTCTTTGAGAACAAATTGGGTTGCTTGAAATGGTGTATGCACCACATTGTGATTAAAGACTCTACTATGCCTATAGACCACATGGTTGAGAAATGTACCTCCAAGTAATAGATCGCAACTGCTGGAGAATTTATGTCAATTGGAAAATGATGGTGTCATGGAGAACGTTGATTCCTCTGAATTGCTTTCTCTTATAGTAGTGGTAAAAATATATGAAAAATGTGTTTGTGTGCCAATCTCAGGTCAATAAATAACATTTTAGTTAACTGTCACCCACTACCCAAAATGTTAGAAATGTTTGCACAATTGGGCAGTGCACATTACTTTATTGACCTTCGTTCAGCATACCAACCAATAGAATTATGTGAGAAATCAAGGTCTTTGCCTATCCTTGCAATTCCTTTTGCAGCATATCATTTTTTTAGGATTTCTTTACTTTTAAGTTTTTATTCAGTATTTGCATGAATACAAATTTGATCTTGATGCCTTTCCGGTTTTCATGCGCTGCAACAGTATTTAAAAAATTGAACTTTAACTTGTTGTAAGGCATAAGTAAACTATACGCTTATCAAGATTATATTTTTATTCATGCTTGTAACTAAAAAAACAACATAATATCTGTACAGGCTAGATAAATATAAATGCTTAACGGCATGAGTTAACAAAGAAGATTTAGCCAAAAAGATCGCTGAGGTTAAGCCTCCAACAAATATCAGTCTGTTAAAATTATTCTTAGAATTATGTGAATATTATTCAGCAAAATGTGGGGCATATTACCAAGCAATAGCGATAATTATCGCTATTGCTTGGTTAGAGACAAAAATTTACCGCAGGACTGCGGCGATTTTTACCGCAAATAAACCTTGGTATTACCAAGGTTTATCGCAAATGCGATAAAAATCGCTGCAATGCATGAATATCGCTGAAAAGTCAGCGATATTCCTGCATTACTGAGCTAATGCTCTTAGCCATGTTATCCACCTCCCATTGGATAACATGGCTAAGAACTGCTCAGGGCAGGTGTTAGCTTTTGGAGATATTCACGCTTAGCGCGAATATCTCCAAAAGTTGGTAATAGGAGATAGCGATGTTAGCGACTGTTTTCAGTCGCTAACATCTTGGCACGCCCACTTTGCATATCATTAGTGATAAATATCACTGACATGCAAAGTGGGGCCCAAGATGGTCGCTATCTCCTACTAGCTGTCACTAACTGGTGTTAGCGACAGCTAGGTAATAGGGAGATAATTTTATCTCCGCTTTCTTGGCTTTTAAAGCCAAAAAAGCGGAGATAAACCCCCTTGATAATATGCCCCTGTATTCCTTGCTGAACAACTTAAGTTGTCAGCGACATCGTTTTGAGACCCATACCTAAAAAACATGTTCTTATCTTTAGCTGGAACCGGCACCTCTGTTATAATCCTCTGCTTGCAGTTTGCCAAGGTGTGTTGGTTACAAATCCAATTGCAGATGGAACTCCAGGTAAATTAAGTTTATTCAATTCCTTACTAGCCAAAGCAGAGCTTTCGAAGCCATTAGCTAGATCATCTCTACTGAAGCTGAGTTTCTGCTACACAATAACTGCTCAAGTGCTTTCTGCTCATACCAACGCACCGTCATCTCATCCCAAACTGATCGTAGCTGGGTAGAAAGATGGGTGTCTAGTTATGGATGCATACCTGATAGATTAATGATTGTGTGGTGTGAGTGATTGGATGAATGAATACAAGTATGAAAAGGTTGAATGGAAAAATGAAGAAATCAGTGTGGCTGAATGGATGGCTAAATGCATCGAGTGAATAATCGAAGAAATTAATGTATGACTATGGATGAAAGAATGGACGCATGAGTGCACAGGTGTATGGTTGGTGAGTGCATTGCTTTACAGATAACTGGGTGGGGCAACAGATAGGTAGATGGACTGATGAATCTCTGAGTTAAAATTGTGTAGAGATGGACAGATGTATTCTACTTTCCTGTGTTCTATCCCATGGGTTAACACCACACCCACAATTTCTCAATGTAGCTGGGTATAGTGGGTGGATATATGGGTTGATGGAATCATAAATGTGTAGGTGGACCCATATACATAGGCCTAGTGGAGTGAAAGGCGAATGTGATGCTTGAACAGATAAATACATTTGTGGGTGGTTGGATTGACATGGTTGTATGAGTATGATTGGCGGTCTACAGGAGTACAGATGATTGACTATGGCTGAATAAATGCATGAATGGTTATGGATGGGTCAGGGTCTTGGTATATGTGTTAGATGGATGTGCATGTATCTAGATTGTTGTTTGTCAGATAATGTAATGTTGTAGATTAATAGATGGATGTTGGTGGTTGAATTGATGAATGCATAGGTGGGAATGGCCAGATGTATGGAGGGGTATGTTTCTGGGATTGAATCGCTCAAGATGGATGCTTGAATAATTGGGAGTGGGTGGATAATTGTTTTTGTGGCTTGGCCTGATGTTCCTCTCTCATTCACCTTCCTATATCCACCAATCCCCATTTACGGACCAGGAATAACAGATACTAACATTGTGAGCGAGATGATCAGCAAAATTTAAACTTTCTTTGGGGAAGGGTTGAGGTTAATAGTGGCTCTTTTTAATGGATGTGTATTTTGCTTGATAATGCCACGAGGGGGGCAGAATGAAATACATCATCCCCACATGGAATATTTTGCTATTTTCCATTAAAAAGTACATAGGGCCGCATCGGCGGCGTAAAAAATGCCTCCTGTGGCGCACTATTTACAAAGTTACACATCTAAGCAGATGCGTCACTTTGTAAACCCCTGCGCTACATTATACCTGCGTCAGGTATAATGTATGCAGTTCCCCTTCAAAAAGCCTCTTAGAAGTGAATATTACAGACGAGTGACAGGTGTTTTTATTATTTTGTATTTTGTAGATACACCGGAATGTGGATAAATAAGATGCCCTGATGAGACCACACTAAAGCATAAGTGTGTCTCGAAACGCGTCGGCACAGCGAGAATACCGCTGAGTTGTAATAGGCATAGCGATAATACCGCTGAGTTATACTAGGAATATTGTGATTTTTAGCAAGAATATCTTGGAAAATGAGTAAAATGTAAACAAGATATGATAATATTGTCTAAATCTATACAGACCTGCAGTCCAATTAATCTTGTCTTGCAAAAAACATTTCTTTATGCCACATTGTCTTATCGTCATTGTGAACGTTTTGAATTGATTTGTGTTGAATTGTGTTAATTGTAGGAAAAAAGTGCTAATTGAAAAAAAAGTGTATATATATGTAAATGTTTGTTGATAAATTCTGCGTGTGAATCTGTGGAGAACATTTGCCCTTTATATCGTATATGAATGAATTGAAATTCCGGGTAAAATAAATAACCCAGCCACCAACAGAAAATAGTGTGGTGTTTCTCCTTGAAATGAATGGAGGTTAAGTGATATAGGAACCTAGGTTATTTTTGGTGTTAAGTTTAAACGGGTCCTCCCTGGTTCCGGTCCTTTGGGCCCAACCCCTCTGGTTGTTCTACTCAACATGATAAGCAACAGGAGGAAACTAGACACCTTAAGTTAACAACACAATGCAGGAAATCGCAATAAAGAAATATAAACTGCAAGGTAGTATTAAAAGTACATTGAACTGTTGAAAATCATCCTGTAGATACTTTGGTGCTCTCTCCACTCTGTTGGTCCTCCTTGCAGCAAAACCATGCCGGCTATCACTTGACACAAACTAATGCCTTCTGTTCTATAAAACTATAGATCTGTAGTGTAATTCAGCTTTGCACAAGTACCTTGAAGTAAAACCTAATGTGTGTTCTTTAGTGTTTACTCTTTGACTAAACACAGTCCCGACACCAATTGCACTTGCATCCCCCATGATAATGCACAATTCACTCTCCTGATATGGTTTTTAGACAGGTGCTTCAACAATTAGCACTTTAGTCATGTCAAATGCTTCTCTTTCCTCTGTATCCCAAATAAATGGCACTGCTTTAAGCAATAGTGTTTTAAGTGCCTTCCACAAAACTGTACAAGTGAACACATTTCAAACAGATTTCCTGTCAAGACATGGAAAAGTGTAAACTGGTACTGTCTGTTTAGTCTAGCTATAAAAAGGAGGGTGGTCCAGTATGTCATATTCTTGTAGTTACCACAATCTGAGTTGCTGGCGATTCAAAATTGCATATCAGTATAATATCTGATCAATGTTTCTACAAATAATGGTCTGATACTTTTCCAATTCCTTCTGAAGTTAATCCGCTAGCGTTTGTAGGAAGTAAAATCAATATTCTGGGATATTTATGAGAGAAAGTTAAGTATAAAGGGGCAGATTTTTGAGGCCCTTGCGCCACGTTTACGCCGCTGTTGCGTCACGCAAGGCGGCGTAAACGTGGCGCATCCCTACGAACGATTTACAACGTGACGCATCTAGGCAGATGCGTCACGTTGTAAAGCCCTGCGCCGCTTGTGGGCGTTCCGGCGCAGGGTGGGCGTTCTGGGGCAGGTGCGCCTCGCAAAAGTGGCTGAGTGAAATCTATGAGATTTCACTCAGTCACTTTTAAGCCAATGCTGCGTCAAAAGCCTGCACCTGCTTGAAGCAGGCGTAGGTCTTGACGCAGCATTATTAAAATGGGGCACCCCCGAGCCTTGCTGAAGCTGCGTCGCGCTTGCGACGCAACTCCAGCAATGCGCCACATTTCCGGCACAGATGCGTCACGCATCTGTGCCGTTTTTGCACCATGGTGCGCCGCATTATTAATGCGGCGCACCATGGCTGGCGGAGCTGTGGCGCACTGTGGCGCATGTTAACTGGCGCATCCCTGGGGATGCGCCAGTTAACATAAATCTGCCCCAAAGATTTTCTGATTTTCTATTCTAGGAAGATGCGGTTCTTGGTTGGAGAGATAAATGATCTTTTGTATGCTAAGTTATGATAAAACAACATATAAAGCGCAGAGCCCTGCCTATCTATCTCTCGTGTAGCCCTGAAGAACTGTGGTAATCAAGAGATTTTGGATGCTCACATGGAGGTCTTTGAGAACAAATTGGGTTGCTTGAAATGGTGTATGCACCACATTGTGATTAAAGACTCTACTATGCCTATAGACCACATGGTTGAGAAATGTACCTCCAAGTAATAGATCGCAACTGCTGGAGAATTTATGTCAATTGGAAAATGATGGTGTCATGGAGAACGTTGATTCCTCTGAATTGCTTTCTCTTATAGTAGTGGTAAAAATATATGAAAAATGTGTTTGTGTGCCAATCTCAGGTCAATAAATAACATTTTAGTTAACTGTCACCCACTACCCAAAATGTTAGAAATGTTTGCACAATTGGGCAGTGCACATTACTTTATTGACCTTCGTTCAGCATACCAACCAATAGAATTATGTGAGAAATCAAGGTCTTTGCCTATCCTTGCAATTCCTTTTGCAGCATATCATTTTTTTAGGATTTCTTTACTTTTAAGTTTTTATTCAGTATTTGCATGAATACAAATTTGATCTTGATGCCTTTCCGGTTTTCATGCGCTGCAACAGTATTTAAAAAATTGAACTTTAACTTGTTGTAAGGCATAAGGAGACTATACGCTTATCAAGATTATATTTTTATTCATGCTTGTAACTAAAAAAACAACATAATATCTGTACAGGCTAGATAAATATAAATGCTTAACGGCATGAGTTAACAAAGAAGATTTAGCCAAAAAGATCGCTGAGGTTAAGCCTCCAACAAATATCAGTCTGTTAAAATTATTCTTAGAATTATGTGAATATTATTCAGCAAAATGTGGGGCATATTACCAAGCAATAGCGATAATTATCGCTATTGCTTGGTTAGAGACAAAAATTTACCGCAGGACTGCGGCGATTTTTACCGCAAATAAACCTTGGTATTACCAAGGTTTATCGCAAATGCGATAAAAATCGCTGCAATGCATGAATATCGCTGAAAAGTCAGCGATATTCCTGCATTACTGAGCTAATGCTCTTAGCCATGTTATCCACCTCCCATTGGATAACATGGCTAAGAACTGCTCAGGGCAGGTGTTAGCTTTTGGAGATATTCACGCTTAGCGCGAATATCTCCAAAAGTTGGTAATAGGAGATAGCGATGTTAGCGACTGTTTTCAGTCGCTAACATCTTGGCACGCCCACTTTGCATATCATTAGTGATAAATATCACTGACATGCAAAGTGGGGCCCAAGATGGTCGCTATCTCCTACTAGCTGTCACTAACTGGTGTTAGCGACAGCTAGGTAATAGGGAGATAATTTTATCTCCGCTTTCTTGGCTTTTAAAGCCAAAAAAGCGGAGATAAACCCCCTTGATAATATGCCCCTGTATTCCTTGCTGAACAACTTAAGTTGTCAGCGACATCGTTTTGAGACCCATACCTAAAAAACATGTTCTTATCTTTAGCTGGAACCGGCACCTCTGTTATAATCCTCTGCTTGCAGTTTGCCAAGGTGTGTTGGTTACAAATCCAATTGCAGATGGAACTCCAGGTAAATTAAGTTTATTCAATTCCTTACTAGCCAAAGCAGAGCTTTCGAAGCCATTAGCTAGATCATCTCTACTGAAGCTGAGTTTCTGCTACACAATAACTGCTCAAGTGCTTTCTGCTCATACCAACGCACCGTCATCTCATCCCAAACTGATCGTAGCTGGGTAGAAAGATGGGTGTCTAGTTATGGATGCATACCTGATAGATTAATGATTGTGTGGTGTGAGTGATTGGATGAATGAATACAAGTATGAAAAGGTTGAATGGAAAAATGAAGAAATCAGTGTGGCTGAATGGATGGCTAAATGCATCGAGTGAATAATCGAAGAAATTAATGTATGACTATGGATGAAAGAATGGACGGATGAGTGCACAGGTGTATGGGTGGTGAGTGCATTGCTTTACAGATAACTGGGTGGGGCAACAGATAGGTAGATGGACTGATGAATCTCTGAGTTAAAATTGTGTAGAGATGGACAGATGTATTCTACTTTCCTGTGTTCTATCCCATGGGTTAACACCACACCCACAATTTCTCAATGTAGCTGGGTATAGTGGGTGGATATATGGGTTGATGGAATCATAAATGTGTAGGTGGACCCATATACATAGGCCTAGTGGAGTGAAAGGCGAATGTGATGCTTGAACAGATAAATACATTTGTGGGTGGTTGGATTGACATGGTTGTATGAGTATGATTGGCGGTCTACAGGAGTACAGATGATTGACTATGGCTGAATAAATGCATGAATGGTTATGGATGGGTCAGGGTCTTGGTATATGTGTTAGATGGATGTGCATGTATCTAGATTGTTGTTTGTCAGATAATGTAATGTTGTAGATTAATAGATGGATGTTGGTGGTTGAATTGATGAATGCATAGGTGGGAATGGCCAGATGTATGGAGGGGTATGTTTCTGGGATTGAATCGCTCAAGATGGATGCTTGAATAATTGGGAGTGGGTGGATAATTGTTTTTGTGGCTTGGCCTGATGTTCCTCTCTCATTCACCTTCCTATATCCACCAATCCCCATTTACGGACCAGGAATAACAGATACTAACATTGTGAGCGAGATGATCAGCAAAATTTAAACTTTCTTTGGGGAAGGGTTGAGGTTAATAGTGGCTCTTTTTAATGGATGTGTATTTTGCTTGATAATGCCACGAGGGGGGCAGAATGAAATACATCATCCCCACATGGAATATTTTGCTATTTTCCATTAAAAAGTACATAGGGCCGCATCGGCGGCGTAATAAATGCCTCCTGTGGCGCACTATTTACAAAGTTACACATCTAAGCAGATGCGTCACTTTGTAAACCCCTGCGCTACATTATACCTGCGTCAGGTATAATGTATGCAGTTCCCCTTCAAAAAGCCTCTTAGAAGTGAATATTACAGACGAGTGACAGGTGTTTTTATTATTTTGTATTTTGTAGATACACCGGAATGTGGATAAATAAGATGCCCTGATGAGACCACACTAAAGCATAAGTGTGTCTCGAAACGCGTCGGCACAGCGAGAATACCGCTGAGTTGTAATAGGCATAGCGATAATACCGCTGAGTTATACTAGGAATATTGTGATTTTTAGCAAGAATATCTTGGAAAATGAGTAAAATGTAAACAAGATATGATAATATTGTCTAAATCTATACAGACCTGCAGTCCAATTAATCTTGTCTTGCAAAAAACATTTCTTTATGCCACATTGTCTTATCGTCATTGTGAACGTTTTGAATTGATTTGTGTTGAATTGTGTTAATTGTAGGAAAAAAGTGCTAATTGAAAAAAAAAGTGTATATATATGTAAATGTTTGTTGATAAATTCTGCGTGTGAATCTGTGGAGAACAGTTGCCCTTTATATCGTATATGAATGAATTGAAATTCCGGGTAAAATAAATAACCCAGCCACCAACAGAAAATAGTGTGGTGTTTCTCCTTGAAATGAATGGAGGTTAAGTGATATAGGAACCTAGGTTATTTTTGGTGTTAAGTTTAAACGGGTCCTCCCTGGTTCCGGTCCTTTGGGCCCAACCCCTCTGGTTGTTCTACTCAACATGATAAGCAACAGGAGGAAACTAGACACCTTAAGTTAACAACACAATGCAGGAAATCGCAATAAAGAAATATAAACTGCAAGGTAGTATTAAAAGTACATTGAACTGTTGAAAATCATCCTGTAGATACTTTGGTGCTCTCTCCACTCTGTTGGTCCTCCTTGCAGCAAAACCATGCCGGCTATCACTTGACACAAACTAATGCCTTCTGTTCTATAAAACTATAGATCTGTAGTGTAATTCAGCTTTGCACAAGTACCTTGAAGTAAAACCTAATGTGTGTTCTTTAGTGTTTACTCTTTGACTAAACACAGTCCCGACACCAATTGCACTTGCATCCCCCATGATAATGCACAATTCAGTCTCCTGCTATGGTTTTTAGACAGGTGCTTCAACAATTAGCACTTTAGTCATGTCAAATGCTTCTCTTTCCTCTGTATCCCAAATAAATGGCACTGCTTTAAGCAATAGTGTTTTAAGTGCCCTCCACAAAACTGTACAAGTGAACACATTTCAAACAGATTTCCTGTCAAGACATGGAAAAGTGTAAACTGGTACTGTCCGTTTAGTCTAGCTATAAAAAGGAGGGGGGTCCAGTATGTCATATTCTTGTAGTTACCACAATCTGAGTTGCTGGCGATTCAAAATTGCATATCAGTATAATATCTGATCAATGTTTCTACAAATAATGGTCTGATACTTTTCCAATTCCTTCTGAAGTTAATCCGCTAGCGTTTGTAGGAAGTAAAATCAATATTGTGGGATATTTATGAGAGAAAGTTAAGTATAAAGGGGCAGATTTTTGAGGCCCTTGCGCCACGTTTACGCCGCTGTTGCGTCACGCAAGGCGGCGTAAACGTGGCGCATCCCTACGAACGATTTACAACGTGACGCATCTAGGCAGATGCGTCACGTTGTAAAGCCCTGCGCCGCTTGTGGGCGTTCCGGCGCAGGGTGGGCGTTCTGGGGCAGGTGCGCCTCGCAAAAGTGGCTGAGTGAAATCTATGAGATTTCACTCAGTCACTTTTAAGCCAATGCTGCGTCAAAAGCCTGCGCCTTCTTGAAGCAGGCGTAGGTCTTGACGCAGCATTATTAAAATGGGGCACCCCCGAGCCTTGCTGAAGCTGCGTCGCGCTTGCGACGCAACTCCAGCAATGCGCCACATTTCCGGCACAGATGCGTCACGCATCTGTGCCGTTTTTGCACCATGGTGCGCCGCATTATTAATGCGGCGCACCATGGCTGGCGGAGCTGTGGCGCACTGTGGCGTATGTTAACTGGCGCATCCCTGGGGATGCGCCAGTTAACATAAATCTGCCCCAAAGATTTTCTGATTTTCTATTCTAGGAAGATGCGGTTCTTGGTTGGAGAGATAAATGATCTTTTGTATGCTAAGTTATGATAAAACAACATATAAAGCGCAGAGCCCTGCCTATCTATCTCTCGTGTAGCCCTGAAGAACTGTGGTAATCAAGAGATTTTGGATGCTCACATGGAGGTCTTTGAGAACAAATTGGGTTGCTTGAAATGGTGTATGCACCACATTGTGATTAAAGACTCTGCTATGCCTATAGACCACATGGTGAGAAATGTACCTCTAAGTAATAGATCGCAACTGCTGGAGAATTTATGTCAATTGGAAAATGATGGTGTCATGGAGAACGTTGATTCCTCTGAATTGCTTTCTCTTATAGTAGTGGTAAAAATATATGAAAAATGTGTTTGTGTGCCAATCTCAGGTCAATAAATAACATTTTAGTTAACTGTCACCCACTACCCAAAATGTTGGAAATGGTTGCACAATTGGGCAGTGCACATTACTTTATCGACCTTCGCTCAGCATACCAACCAATAGAATTATGTGAGAAATCAAGGTCTTTGCCTATCCTTGCAATTCCTTTTGCAGCATATCATTTTTTTAGGATTTCTTTACTTTTAAGTTTTTATTCAGTATTTGCATGAATACAAATTTGATCTTTATGCCTTTCCGGTTTTCAAGCGCTGCAACAGTATTTAAAAAATTGAACTTTAACTTGTTGTAAGGCATAAGGAGACTATACGCTTATCAATATTATATTTTTATTCATGCTTGTACTGAAAAAAAAACATAATATCTGTACAGGCTAGATAAATATAAATGCTTAACGGCATGAGTTAACAAAGAAGATTTAGCCAAAAAGATCGCTGAGGTTAAGCCTCCAACAAATATCAGTCTGTTAAAATTATTCTTAGAATTATGTGAATATTATTCATGCAAGATTTATTCCTTGCTGAACAACTTAAGGTGTCAGCGACATCGTTTTGAGACCCATACCTAAAAAACATGTCCTTATCTTTAGCTGGATCCGGCACCTCTGTTATAATCCTCTGCTTGCAGTTTGCCAAGGTGTGTTGGTTACAAATCCAATTGCAGATGGAACTCCAGGTAAATTAAGTTTATTCAATTCCTTACTAGCCAAAGCAGAGCTTTCGAAGCCATTAGCTAGATCATCTCTACTGAAGCTGAGTTTCTGCTACACAATAACTGCTCAAGTGCTTGCTGCTCATACCAACGCACCGTCATCTCACCCCAAACTGATCTTAGCTGGGTAGAAAGATGGGTGGCTAGCTATGGATGCATGCCTGATAGATTAATGATTGTGTGGTGTGAGTGATTGGATGAATGAATACAAGTATGAAAAGGTTGAATGGAAAAATGAAGAAATCAGTGTGGCTGAATGGATGGCTAAATGCATCGAGTGAATAATCAAAGAAATTAATGTATGACTATGGATGAAAGAATGGACATATGAGTGCTCAGGTGTATGGGTGGTGAGTGCATTGCTTTACAGATAACTGGGTGGGGAAACAGATAGGTAGGTGGACTGATGAATCTCTGAGTTAAAATTGTGTAGAGATGGACAGATGTATTCTACTTTCCTGTGTTCTATCCCATGGGTTAACACCACACCCACAATTTCTCAATGTAGCTGGGTATAGTGGGTGGATATATGGGTTGATGGAATCATAAATGTGTAGGTGGACCCATTTACATAGGCCTAGTGGAGTGAAAGGCGAATGTGATGCTTGAACAGATAAATACATTTGTGGGTGGTTGGATAGACATGGTTGTATGAGTATGATTGGCGGTCTACAGGAGTACAGATGAGTGACTATTATGGCTGAATAAATGCGTGAATGGTTATGGATGGGTCAGGGTCTTGGTATATGTGTTAGATGGGTGTGCATGTATCTAGATTGTTGTTTGTCAGATAATGTAATGTTGTAGATTAATAGATGGATGTTGGTGGTTGAATTGATGAATGCATGGGTGGGAATGGCAAGACTTATGTAGGGGTATGTTTCTGGGATTGAATCGCTCAAGATGGATGCTTGAATAATTGGGAGTGGGTGGATAATTGTTTTTGTGCCTTGGCCTGATGTTCCCCTCTCATTCACCTTCCTATATCCACCAATCCCCATTTACGGACCAGGAATAACAGATAATAACATTGTGAGCGAGATGATCAGCAACATTTAAACTTTCTTTGGGGAAGGGTTGAGGTTAATAGTGGCTCTTTTTAATGGATGTGTATTTTGCTTGATAATGCCACGAGGGGGGCACAATGAAATACATCCCCACATGGAATATTTAGCTATTTTCCATTAAAAAGGACGTAGGGCCACATCGGCGGCGTAAAACATGCCTCCAGTGGCGCACTATTTACAAAGTTACGCATCCAAGCAGATGCGTCACTTTGTAAACCCCTGCGCTACATTATACCTGCGTCAGGTATAATGTATGCAGTTCCCCTGCAAAAAGCCTCTTAGAAGTGAACCAGTGAAATCTATGAGATTTCACTGCGTCACTTCGAGGACGCTGTTGCGTCAAAATCTTGCGCCTGCCTCACAGCCGTCATAAGACTGACGCAAGCCCTTTTACATGGGGCTTGCCCCATGTGAAAGGACGCATTGCTGGAGTTGCGTCACTTTTGTTACACTCTCCAGCAATGCGTCACTTTTGCACTTACAGATACGTCAGAAAAACTGACGTATCTGTAACTCCTTGCGACATGATGCGTCATACATTAAATATGACGCATCAGGTAGGTCGCAAGGAGTGCGCACTGAGAAGTGACGTATCGCTTCTTTCACGGAGCGATGCGTCATTTCTCATAAATGAGGCCCAGAGTATTTGAGGAAGAAAATCATACTGTGACCCTGCTTTAAATCAAGCACTGGACCCTTTAAAAAATAATAAACACTGGGCCCGACCTGACAAAAGACGCCAGATCCGAGCTGCTGAGCTGCGTTGCAAGGAGGTGCGCTGGCTGCATCAGGTTGTGACGCATGGGCAACATATGGCCCAGAGAAGTGAAGTGTCCGGCGTGGGCTCGAGGGTGGCAATTCGGCTGTAAGGACTGGAGTACCGAGCAGAGCCGAGTGAGGCGCGGCTGAGCGCAGCAGCAGTAGTTACCGTTTGCTGAGCGTGAGCCCAGGCCTTCCGCGGTATGGGTGCAACTTGCGGTTGGCCTGGTGTTCTCCCGCTAGCCCCACCCCCCTGAACCCTCTCTTAGGCCTCTCAGCTCCACAGTTTTTCACCTGCAGTTAGCTGCTTGCAAGTTGCAGGCTTCTTACGCTTATTAAACTTTATAAGTTTTTTCAGTGCCAAGTTTTCTTCTTTCAGGTTTTAATACCCTCAATTATGATATTTGTGCATACTGCTTTTATATGTGCTGCAGGATACGAGTTGGACCCTGTGGGGGCAATATTGGTCACTGCCTAAGGGCATAGAGGCCTATATAAGCTCACTGAAGTATATAGACACGCACCCCACTCAAAGTTGGGCCTTTGTGCTGCGCGCAGTCTGTGGTGTGCTGTGCGTTGTGGAGGCTATGGATGCAACACGCCCCCCCTCCCTTTGGTGGTGCGGTGGCGGCCAGTATTAAGCTGGTGCAAGGTGCAGTTTGTGCCTGGGCGAGGTCTGCTTCCTGCACGCACACTTATTCCTTATTCGTGTGCTCTCGAATCGTTCACAGTGTACTTTGTGGTGATGCGTGTAGTGGTGATCCAGATTTCCTGACGTATTGGAGGACTATTCCTTGCCGGTCATTGCCATTCTCATGGAGAAAAACTGATTTATCGAAGCTAATTTAAAGTCACCTGTTGCCTAGGACATGGCCTTGAGTCAACCTTTAGACGGTCCTCCTAAAAGTCCTCCATTACCGGCTTTGCACAGTAGTATACTTTCTTTCTATATGCACATAGGCACCAAACCTTCATGCAGCCATCGAATTTGGGAAATCGATGGGACGTTTGGGGGGTGTCACTCCGATATTTTACTCTCTTTAGAGCAGATTCTTTCGGCAATCTTGACCTTGTTGGACAAAACTTATGATAATTCTGATTATGTCCTGGATGTGTTGTCCCCCATTCTAAGGGGGATGCAGCACCTCTTTTCCTTTGGTTTACATCCAGATAGTGATGAAAGGGGCACTGAAATGAGGTCCCAGGCTACCCAGATTAATATAGTGGCATTACGAGGGGTGGTAGAAATGGGAGTCTAGGTGGGGAATTATGACAGTCAGGGGGACACTCCCTCTGGGCAACCCAATGATTTCTTTAAGGAGAGTGTCAGTGTGCCTTTTTCTTGCTTCCTAAACCATATCTCTGGGGATCAATGCCAGGCTGCTCAAGGGGCAAATGAAATGTTATCTGTACATGAGAATCCTCCTACTGTTTTCTGAGATTTAAAAAAGGGATCTCCCTTACTCCTGATTCACAAAATGAACCTCCTAGTGTTAAACTGCTATGTGCTAAACAAGCGTCTTTCCTGAGAAGGGATCCTCTCTATCGAGTTTAATGAGGCAAAATCCCAGAAGGAGAAAAATAAAAGGATACCGATTATTACACAGCGAAAGCCCAAAAAAGTTAGGTTTTTAAACGCTTCTGAAGTGTCCAATTCCATTACCCAGCCACAAAAAGTAGAGGAGTTGTTGAAGGCTGGGCCTCTCATAGGTCAGAAGTCTGTGCCCCCAGAAGTAAATAATCTGCCCCCTCATTCTATTATAGCTGAAGTATCAATTCTAGGGTGCCACAGGAAGGAGAAGGTGCTCACAGGGACGGGAGTAACCACCCTTAATTGTGGTGGGTGTAGTACGGGAACTGTAAAGGATGATGTTGGGGATAGGATCATTGAATCCGGGGCTGGGCCAAGGCAGAACAACATGGCCAACAACAAGGATTTGGCCTAACGGCTAGGGTCGGTTTACCTCGAAGCTGGGGAACTGGGTTTGAGTCTCAGCAGGGACACTCCTGGGATTCTGGGCAAATCACAATCTCCCCGTGCCCTACAAAAAATTTATGAATGTGTCAATCTGAAATGCAACTGGTGCTCATGTAAAGCTCTCTGATACCTTTGGTTCTAGTTCGTGCTACATAAAACCTCCCCCAAAAAATAAAAATATCTTGAATTTCTTTTCCTTGTTTGATAGGGAAATAGGCCCACTGAATAGCAGTTTTATTCTGTAGTTTTGATCAGATATCAAGGATTTGTGCCTGGTATCAAGTAGAGATATTGATCGGGTGCTTCTCATTCCTCTAAATAAACTTTAGAGTTCCAGAGTAACATTTAGCCCTAGGATCATTGTAATACTAATCCAGGGTAATTTTGACTACGTTCGAAGTAAAGGTATTGATGTCTTTCCGTTTTATCAGATTGTGGACACTCAGTTAGATATTTAAGGGTGGGCACTCAAGACTAGAGTTGTTTACAATGACAGGGGAGTTGTAATTCCAAAGGATATCATAATCTCTATTGGTAGAGTCACGGGGAGAAGAGTGATCTATATTGTAGGGTATGAGAACCAGATGGTCAGGGAATCTAGACAGGGAATGAGTTGGTTCCCTGGAGTTGGGTGGCAGGTACACTGAATGCCTCCAAAGAAAACATAAAACTTCCATGCTGCAGCGGTAGCTGATTGGGTAAAATTCTCTCCTGGATGATGGCAGGCTCAGGACTGTCCAAGCTAAACTTTTGAATGCGATTTGATTCAATGATAATTTGCTTACAGGAAACTTGGATTTGTTCTGATTTTAAATACGAAACATCTTTTGTTTTCTCTTGTGCAGCAAAACCGACAGTAAATGGTCATGCCAGTGGAGTTTTAGCTATTTTACTTAGTGGCAGTATAAACTGGAACCCAATGGTTTTTGTCCGTCCCTCACATCTTTGTATGAAGCTGGCTCTGGGCAATTCAATAAGAAGACTGCATTCTTCTTTTCTTCTGTCAAATATTTATATTCCCCCTTCAAGGTCGTCTGACTATCTATTTGAGTCTATGTTCTCTTTTGTGCATAATATTAGCATCTCTGAAGCATGCACACTGATATTTATGGTTGGAGATTTTAATGCTAAAATCTCGAATTGCTCTTCTGTGACCTTGGAAACCTGAAGTTGGATGTGGTATGGAGTATTCCAAACACTATTTTTGCCAGGTAAGATTAGTCCTGGAATCCCAGAGATGATACAATTGTTTTTAACTAAATAAAAGGGTGTAGCATTTGGCCAAACATCAAAATGATAAGATTGGCAGTATGTGTTTAAACTGCGATTTCTGGCCATATACAAGAGAAACCTATTGCATGGTTTGAGAAGCAGTTGTCTCTATTTCAATTATGTGGGAGTAAACACAAGCGACTAATGCTAAACCCTTGGTGGCTACCTCCTCTGAGGTAAAAAAGGTAAATCGGGTGCTAAACTCCCTAGCAATAGAACAAACTAAGCAGCCATCACTACTGAGGCAAAGGGAAATCGATCAGTTGAAGCAGGTGAGAAAGAGACTGAAAGCATCCAAACACAGAAGGGAGAAGGATCAGAAATGGATTAAGCCTAAAGAAGTCACATTTTCTGGTGATTTGAGTAAATATTGGTCCATAATAACTGAATATTGTGATAGTAGATTTAAGGCTGAAGCAATTTTAATAGCCAATGCAGAGTGGATCCCTTAAATCTTGCAGCTATATGCTTTTAACTCTAGTGGCAGGTTTCTGTTAGAGTCAACTACTGAGCCCACCACACTGAATGTATTTGGCCCTCCTTGCTGTAAGGGAGCGACCCCTGACCCTCCTGGTAGGTTGCTCCCCGTCCACGCAGCTCCGCCTGTGTGCTCCTGCTGCCACTGCCGAGTACCCGCTGGTAAGTGTGCTCTACCCCCGCTTCTGCCCTCTGTGCCACTGTTTTTCCCCCTCTATGTGCCCCGTTTTTGCTTCTGTGCCACTCGCTTTTCCCCTCTGTTGTGCCAGTTGTTCCCTCTGTGCCACTGTTTTTCCCCCCTCTGTGTGCCCAACTTTAGCTCTCTGTGCCACTCATTTGTACCCTCTGATGTGCCCCGTTTGGCCCTCTGTGCCACTGTTTTTCCTCCCTCTCTGTGCCCCGTTTCTGCTTCTGTGCCACTCGTTTTTCCCCTCTGTTGTGCTCCGTTTTGCCCTCTGTGCCACTGTCTTCCCCCTCCTTTGTGCTCCGTTTTTGCTCTCTGTGCCACTCGTTTTTCCCCTCTCTGTGCCCCGTTTTTGCTTCTGTGCCACTCGTTTTTCCCCTCTGTTGTGCCCCATTTTGCCCTCTGTGCCACTGTTTTCCCCCTTTTGCACCCCATTCTGCTTTTTGTCCCACTCTTTCCCCGCCCCCTTGCCCACTCGCGCCTCCCACCTCCCAGCTGCTCCTCCCTCCCAACACGCCATTTATGCCGGACGCTGCGTGGTCGCGAAGCGGACACGTGCAGCCGGCGCGCCACTGGCGTGCCGAGCCCGTCCGTGCCTGGACCGCGCCCAGCACCAGAACCCATGGACCCCGCGAAAGCCACAACACCAGACTCAGCTATGAAGCCAGCACCCTCCACGCACTCAACGCTGGCAGAAACCAAACCTGCTTCCAGGCTGCCCGAAACGGACCCAGAGACCATTCTCCTGCCGCACCTGCAGCCTCACCATCGACAGAGCCACCAAACCTCCAAGGACTGGACCCAACCACCTCCGCTGCATACTTCTCAACACCCGCTCCGCACGCAAACACGCTGTTGAGCTCTGGGATCTACTCGACACCTCTGCCCCAGTCGTGGCCTTCCTAACCGAGACCTGGTAGAACGACTCCTCAGCGCCCGACATCGCCATAGCCATCCTGGACGGCTACAAAATCACCCGCAGGGATTGCGCCAACAGATTAGAAGGAGGAATAGCCATCGTCCACAAGTCCACCCTCAAGGTCGCCACCCACGCAGATGACACCCTCAACACCGCCAAACACCTGCACTTCCGGATCCACACCGACCCCAACACCACCCTCAGAGGAACACTCATCTACAGACCCCCCGGACCCCGGGCTCAGTTCAGGGACTCTATCGCCGACCTCGCCAGCACCCACGCAATCGCCTCCATGGACTACATCCTCCTCGGGGACCTGAACTTCCACCTCAAGAACAACGACAACTCCACCACGCTGATCGACAACCTCGCCAACCTCGGCCTCAGACAACTCGTCACCGCACCCACCCACGCCGCCGGCAACAGGCTGGATCCCATCTTCTCCACAAGCACCCACGTCGCCTTCGACCACACCACCGAACTCCACTGGACCGACCACCGCTGCCTCCATTTCACCTTCAAGAAACCAACCACGCACCACCGCACCCAACAACTGCCTCGCCGCTGCTGGAGCAAAGTCACCAGAAACCAGCTGATCAACACCCTCACCCAGAACCCACCCACCGACCCCACCAACCCAGACGACGCAGCCCGCAACCTCAGACAGTGAATTGACGACTGCGCCAACACCCTCACCCCACTCAAGAAACCCTCCAACAGCCACGCCAGCAAGAGAGCCACCTGGTTCACCGACGAGCTCCAGACCTCCAAACACACATGCCAGAATCTGGAGAAGAAATGGCTCCACGAACGCACACCGGACAACCACGCAGCCCACAAAGACGCCACCCGCAGACATCACCACCTCATCAGACCAGCCAAGAGATCCTCCTTCAAAGACCGCCTGGATAACAACGCACACGACAGCAAAAAGCTCTTCAGCATCATAAAAGAACTCTCCATCCCCAGCGCCAATTCTAATGACATCCCGTTTTCCCAAGAACTGTGCGACTCACTGGCCACCTTCTTCCACCGCAAGATCACTGACATCCATGACAGCTTCAACACCACGACTGCCCCGACTACGCCAGACTCCACATCCCCTGCAAACACCACCAGCGCCAACCGCCTGACCTCCTGGACCAACGTCAACAACGACGAGACAAGCAAGGTCATGAACTCCATCCACTCAGGATCTCCGTCAGACCCGTGCCCACACCACGTATTCAACAAAGCAGACGCAGCCATCGCACCCCAACTACAGAAGGTCATGACCACCTACTTCGAAACAGCGTTATTCCCGGAAAGCTGGAAGCACACCAAAATCAAGGCCCTCCTCAAGAAGCCAAAGGTGGACCCCAAGTACCTCAAGAACGTCCGGCCCATCTCCCAGCTCCCGTTCCCAGCGAAGGTCATCAAGAAAATCGTCAACAGGCAATTGGCCCGCCACCTCAAAGACAACATCTTGGACTCGTCCCAGTCGGTATTCAGACAAAACCACAGCACCGAGACAGTCCTCATCGCCGCCACTGACGACATCAGGTGCCAACTAGACAACGGCGAAACATTAGCCCTCATCCTCCTGGACCTGTCAGCCGCCTTCGACACGATCTGCCATCGCACTCTAAAGATACACCTCCAAGAAGCCAGAATCCAAGAGAAGGCCCTTGACTGGACCACGCCCTTCCTCTCCAGCAGAACCCAGAGCGTACGCCTCCCACCCTTTCGATCCGAAGCCACTGACCTAATCTGCGGCGTCCCCCAGGGCTCATCCCTCAGCCCGACTCTGTTCAACATCTACATGGCCCCCTTGCACAAGTGGCCCGCCATCACAACCTCAACATCATCTCCTACGCCGATGACACCCAGCTCATCCTCTCCCTCACCAAGGACCCACACACCGCCAAAACAAAACCTCCACGAGGGAATGAAGGCCGTCGCCGACTGGATGAGGAGCAGCCGTCTGAAACTGAACTCGGACAAGACTGAGGTCCTCATCCTCGGACCCACCCCCTCAGCCAGGGACGACTCCTGGTGGCCGACCACACTGGGAACAGCACCGACACCCACCGACCATGCACGCAACCTAGGATTCATCCTTGACTCTTCCCTCTCCATATCTAAGCAGGTCAACGCCGTCTCCTCCTCCTTTTACAACACCCTCCGCACGCTCCGCAGGATCTACAAGTGGATCCCGACCGAAACAAGAAGAACGGTGAAACAGGCCCTTGTCAGCAGCAGCCTGGACTACGGCAACGCACTCTACTCAGAAATCCCATCCAAACACCTACGACGACTACAAAGCATCCAAAACGCCTCAGCCCAACTGATCGTCAATGTCCCCCGCCGCAGCCATATCCCCACCCACCTGAGAGACCTACACTGGCTCCCGGTCGACAAGAGGATCACCTTTAAGCTCCTCACCCACGCACACAAAGCACTCCACAACGCCGGACCAGCCTACCTGAACAGTAGACTCAGCTTCTATACCCCCACCGGCCAGGTCCGCTCCGCCAGCCTCACCCTCGCCGCTGTCCCCAGCATCCAACGAACGACCTCTGGCAGCAGATCCTTCTCCTACCTCGCCGCCAAGACCTGGAACACCCTCCCTACCCACCTACGGCAGACCCAAGACCTACTCGCCTTCAGAAGACTCCTCAAGACCTGGCTCTTCAAGCAGTAGCAGCAAACCCCTCCCTTTAGCGCCTTGAGACCCTCACGGGTAAGTAGCATGCTTTACAAGTACTCTGATTGATTGATTGATTGAGATAGAGAGTTTTATTAAGGGTGCTAGGTTCTCTGGGGCGATGGGTCTGGATGATCTCCCTATATCTTTCATTGAACAAGATGTTTCTGCATGAGCCCTTTTTCTCCATCTGGTGTTTCAATATTGTTATATGCATGGAACCATACCGAACTCTTGGACAGGAAGTATAGTTGTGCCCTCATATTAAAAAAGGTCCTAAAACTTTTGATGCCAGGCAGATTGCCTTATTGGACATGATTGGTAAACTGTTCACAAAGAGTATTCTTCTTCACCTTCAGGTCTTGGCATTTGGTAATAACCGTGTCCCTGTGGAGCAGGCTGGCCTTCATATGCATTGTGGCACCCTAGATTATATCACGGCCCTCTAAACTCTGATTGAGAAGTATCTAGAGTGTAAAAGCATGGCTTTATTTTCAGCCTTTATAGAATCCTCCATAGCATTCAACAGGGTTGATCGTGGAGGACATTGCCTGTACAAGGGATTCCTGTGCACTTGCTAAGGCTCTGCACTCTTTTACCTGGACTCCGTTCCAGATGAGAGGGAACCAGGGCTTGTCTAGTAAAGTAGAGACTCACAAAAGGCTGAAGAAAGAGTGCTTACTAACGCCCCTCCTCTTTCCTCTATATATGCGTCTGACTTGCTCAGCAGAGTCGCACAATGTAAGGGGGACATGGATGACGCCTTTTAGTTAGATTTATCCCCAATAGGTTTACAGAAGTTTCTCTCAGAGTTAGGCAACTACACTGATGAACATTTGTTAAAAATAAACACCTCTAAGAGCAAAGTTATGTTTTTTTGCTCCCGGTGGTGCAGGGTTAGGAAAGATTTGTATTGGTCTGTAGGGAAAGACAAGCTAGAGCTGGTGAAGGTGTGCTCATATTTGGGTAGACTTTTTTCTAGTAACTGTTCTAATAATGATCATATTAGCCAGGGCAGAAGTAAGGCAATATCTGTGCCTTCAGCAATTGGCAGGTTCTGTGGACAAAGCTATTTTACCCAAGCTCTGGCGGTATATGAGATGGAAATTCTGCCCTCATTGAGTTACACCTGTGAATTAATGGATGAGCGGTACATGTCCTTTTTTAAGAAGGTGGAGGGGCATATTTGGCACTAAATATGTAATGGGAATTATGCAGCTGCTCCAATGGCATTCCCGCTTGAATTTAGGCTTCTCTCCACGACTGTGTTTGCTATGACTGCAACTTTAAGGTGGGGGGATAGTATATTGAATAGTAATCCGGGGTCCATATGGGCTGCATTAAAACATGGCTGGCCTCATTTATGAATAGTGACGCATCGTTGCATCACATTTCATTGTGCCCTCTTGCGACATGACGGATGCGTCATATTTACTGTATGACGCATCATGTCGCAAGGAATGACAGATACGTCAGTTTTACTGACATATCTGTTGGCACAAAAATGAGGAATTGCTGGATTTGACTCTGAAGTGTCACGCAACCCCAGCAATGTAGGTGGGAGGGCTATGGATATAGCACTGCATCACCCTTACACCTGCCATTAGGCAGGAGTAAGGTTTTTATGCATTTGTGTCCTAGAAGTGGCACGCATCACTTCTACGAGGCTTAATTGCATGGGAATGCCCCCCTGCATACATTATACCTGACGCAGGAATAATGTAGCGCAGGGATTTACAAAGTGATGCATCTGCTTAGATGCACCATTTTGTAAATAGAGCACAAAAGGGGGCATGTTTTACGCCGCCAATGCATCACAAAAAATGACGCAACAGCAGCGCAACACTGATGCAAGGCCTTATAAATAAGGCCCGAAATCTCTATCTGTCTGAAGGAGAGAAGTGCTGCTTTTTCAAATTATGTGAAATCACTGGATATGTTTGGAATTGGGCAAAGTGAAGTGGGACCCCTTCCAAAACCTATTTTAAAAAATATGATTAAAAAATCAATCTACGAAGTTAGACAGAAAAGAGATATTGTATTGTGTTCTCAACACATTAGGAATGATATAATTGTGGAGAGTAGCATTTGTAAACAAATCTCAATCATATGTTCAATGAAACCTTCCCCATTGTGTGCTTAGAATCATTTTATCATTGAGGCTGAATTTGCTTCCTCATAGAAATATTACGGGAGGGATTACCTAGGGAAGAGATGCTTTGTGACCTTTGCGTGAACTATGTTCAAGAGTGAAATCATGTGCGATTTTTTTGTCCCTTTCTGCACTACAAGGTCGACTGTTAAGATGGGTTATATGATTATACAACGCTAACCAGTACCACGCATGGCATTACCACGCGAATTTTACTTAGCAAGTTGCTTTAGCACGCAGCATTTTTGAACGCAGGATTATTCTACGGAAAAAAAATCTACAAAACATTTTACGTTCCTTAGGCACATATGTCATTCCTTTGTACATAATGATAGTGATAGGCTAAAAAATATGTGTATAGTATTATTAGCGTTAGTAGGCTATATCAAGGGAAATGAGGCATGGAGAGGAGTCAGTCTACAGAAGGAAAGGAGAGAAACACTTCATACTTTTAAGTCAGGGTAATTTTTAAGAACAAAGATTTGTTTTCTTACCTGACACCTGCACGCCTTTCATCAGCAGCCAGTACTTCCACCAACCACAGAAACAAGCATCAAAACAAGTCTATAAAAACTAAAAATGGACTTCTATAATGACGGACACGCTACGCTACGACGTTGTGGAGGCTCTTTCATTGATGACAGGGGCACTGAAGACCGTTTTTATGTAAGTTTTCTTCTTTTTTTTAATTCCGCTCGTTTTTTTGGGGGGTGGAAACCCCCCCCAGCCCCCCCAAGCCCCCACTTTTTTATTGGACCTTTAACTCACATTCCTTTACTACGTATTTCGTAGTAAAGGAATGCGTGGTAAAGGTTATAGTGGTAACCACGCATGCGTTGTAAAGCATGCGTGGTTACTGCATTCGTGGAAACGGCCTCGTTGTAGTGGCTGTTTCCTGTTAAGACCATTGTTCCAAAAGTGTAATATTGCCTTGGCAGCAGAAGCCAGAAATATGTTTTTGCACCACCCTCGGAAATAGCCTGTTCAAAACTGTTTACCTTTTTTTAAATAATTCTTAAATATCTTTTAGATAGGTCTATATTAATTGTATTTGTCTTTGTATTTGACGAACATTTTCTTTTAGTGTAGTAAGAATTGCACAATCTAATTGATTTATAGTGTTTACATTGCTTTGCTGATTGCACTGAATTCTCTGGCAGTAATGTACTATACTTGCACTATTGCTTACATTAGATTCCCTATGCTTGGATAGGGTTTGTATTTCTCACCCAAACAATTGCGCATTTGCACTTTATTGGTCCAAGAATATTTACAGAAGTGGAGTGTGTTGACAGATTGAATGATTTTGTCAAGTAGTTTACTCTGTACACTATTATCTTTGAGAACCGTTTATTGTAGATCTTTGTGTACTTTTATGGGGACCTCTTAGGGTTCCAAATCATAAATAAATTTGACTTGGCAAAATAATAAATGACGCCAGTACTTGAGCTAAACATGATCAATACGAGGAATAGACTGCTTTGACATATCAATTACATTAGTAACAAACATTTGCAATGCAATAGGTCTCGCATTAGGAATGTGTGAGCTATTGGTATTGCAAATGACACATTATTTTTATTATGTGTTGGCTTTGAAAATATATAAATTAATAGCATTGTTATTCACAAAGCCAATAGCTTACACTTTCCTAATGCGAGTCCTAGTGGCTATGGCAATGCTTGTTGGTAGCAAGCAAGGACAGTGCTGTTGTGGTGCTGAGTGATGATGTGGTTGGGCTGAGTGATGTGGTGGTGCCCCTTAGTGATGTGGTGGTGCCCCTGAGGGTTGTGGTGGTGCCCCTGAGTGATGTGGTGGTGCCACTGAGTGATGTGGTGGTGTTCCTGAGTGATTTGGTGGTGTTCTTGAGTGATGTGGTGGTGTCCAAGAGTGATGTAGTGGTGTTCTTGAGTGATGTGGTGGTGTCCCAGAGTGATGTGGTGGTTTCCCCGAGTGATGTGGTGGTGTCCCTGAGTGATGTGGTGGTATCCTCGAGTGATGTGGTGGTTTCCCTGAGTGATGTGGTGGTGTCCCCGAGTGATGTGGTGGTGTCCCTGAGTGATGTGGTGGTGTTCCTGAGTGATGTGGTGGTGTCCTTGAGTGATGTGGTGGTGCCCCTGAGTGATGGAGGGTGGAGTTGGAGGGTGGAGTTGGAGTTGGAGGGTGTGAGTTGGAGGGTGGAGTTGGAGTTGGAGGGTGGAGTTGGAGTTGTAGGGTGGAGTTGGAATTGGAGGGTGGAGTTGCAGGTTGGAGTTGGAGGGTGGAGTTGGAGTTGGAGGGTGGAGATGGAGTTGGAGGGTGGAGTTGGAGGGTGGAGATGGAGTTGGAGGGTGGAGTTGGAGGGTGGAGTTGGAGTTGGAGGGTGGAGTTGGAGTTGGAGGGTGGAGTTGGAGATGGAGGGTGGAGTTGGAGGGTGGAGTTGGAGGGTGGAGTTGGAGGGTGGAGTTGGAAGGTGGAGTTGGAGTTGGAGGGTGGAGCTGGACTTGGAGGGTGGAGTTGGAGGGTGGAGTTGGAGGGTGGAGTTGGAGTTGGGGGGTGGAGTTGGAGGGTGGAGGGTGGAGTTGGAGGGTGGAGTTGGAGTTGGAGGGTGGAGTTGGAGTTGGAGGGTGGAGTTTATTTCTTCGGTGAGAAGTGTGTATGTAACTTTAAAAGCGTCACAAAAGACCTACTGATATCTATTGCACTTTAAACTAGCTGGGGGAGAAACAAGAGGGTTAGAAATGAGGAGAGTCAGCTGGTAACGGAAAGGCAACCTTTCCAAAGTAGTGGCGAGCAGATATATATTACAACAGTGAGTGGCAAGTGATCTACGTTTCTTTTATTTATGCAATGAAGTTTGGCATTTGAATCTATGTATGAACGGTACGGAAACACCCTATTGGTCAGGCATGGTCAACGCAGAACACAGTGTTGATTTGTAATGCCTGTATAAACTATGATTACAAACATTGTTTGTTGGTACAGAGGCTTGTGATGGGGAGAGAGGGTGCTAACTGGGACGGGGTAGGAAAGAGGGGAATGGACGGGGGAAAAGGCAGGTAAAAAGATAGATGATGGAGAGGGCAGGCGAGAATGGGTGGGTGAAACAAGCTCTCGGCATTACTATGGCAGGGGGGTGGGCGGGGTAGCGGCAGCCTTTGAAGTCTGATGCCGAGACTCAGACAAAAGGTGGTGTGCGAGCGGCTTCCTTTCAAGTCTGATGGGGGGGCGGGGGAGCAAATGGCGAGCGCGCGCCCGGCGCACATGCACTGGCCATAATCCACATTACAAAGCCCTCTTGGTAGGATTTTCTGGTGCCCCTCTATATCTATTGCCAGCAATGCGCAAGCGCATTGGCAGGCGAGACCCAAAAACCAAAGGCTATTGGTGCCATTACTAGTTTCTCCATACGACCCCTGATTCTTGTATCTCTTATTGAGGATCCTTCACAACATCTACAGTTTTGTACTCCACAGCAGACAGCCTTCTTCTTATGTATGCCTATGACACAAATAGCATTAAAGCCAGGGGGATTAGGGTAAGCATATGAACATGGCTAGAAAGCAAATCAAGTGATGTAATGCAGCTGTCCTCTCTTCTTTCTTAGCATGTAAGGCTTGCTCACGAATTTGAAGATTTAGTGCGTCAGGATGAACGATTTGAGATCTCTGCCGACGTGACACTGGGGCTGGTGTGCTTCCGACTAAAGGTAAGAGAGAAGACTAAAAAGTAAAACCTTTCTACTTTCCAGCGATATGTATCCCACTTTAAATATTATTTGATTGAACAGCTGTCAGTTAATCAACCTCTCCTGAGGAGAAACAAATGATGGATCACAGATGTCATTCTCATCAAGGACCATATCTTACTAGAGGCTACCTTCCTCACTTAGTAAGAAATGAGTGATCCTAATTTTCAGGTTTTAATGTCAATAACACTTATCTTTGTGCCCTTCAGGGGAAATCCTACACATTAATAATCAACATCCTTGAAGCATTAGGATCTGAAATGCGTTTTTTACAGTTATTATTATCATGAAGCTATGGCTCGTTCACTTTAGTGATTGCAATGTATGGTCCACTACGGTCCTATGGAGCAAGGTCGGACTGTGGCATAAAACAGGCCAAGGGACCACAGAAAAAGTGGCAAATACTTAAAACAATTGTGACCTCATGCTACAAAAATGTGGCGTCATACTAAAAAAAAGTGGCCCTCATTGGTAAAATATGGCAGCTTGGAACTTTTTGACACAGCTTGATGGTCTTTGGGGGTTACAGGGACACATGTTTCTCATTGCTGCTGGCATGGTTTGTGAATTTTAAATACTGATCATGATGACACCACCCGTGTCGAAGCCCCACCTCCCCCAAAATTGAAATAGCTGACACAGTGATCACTTCCTAGGCTCAGGTGCAGTGCACTGTGGCCGAGCCACCTACTGACTGTCCATTAACAGAGCACATTCAGTGCTTCCAAAAACAGGCCCATGGGACAAGCAAAAAAAGGAAGTAAGTAAGAAAGTAAGAAACTAAGAAAGAGAATGAAAAACAGCACAAGAGTGAAGGCAAGAAAGAAAGAATGCAAGAAAGGGCATGAAAGAGGGCATAAAAGAGGGTAGGTAAAAGAGATAGAAGGCAAAAAAACAAGAAAGTAGGAAAGAAAAGAAGGATAGAAGGGTTAGAAAGAAAGCATGAAGACAAGTGAAAGAACGAACGAAGGAAAGGGAGAAAGAACGAAGAAAAGAGAGAAGGAACAAAGTGGAGAGAGAAGGAAAGAAAGAAAAAGAAACCTGGAACATCCAAGTAATAAATAAAAATGAGTTGTAACTCTGCATTTATCTTGACACATTTGCTGCTCAAAGATAGAGGTCAAATGTCAGGCTATGTCTTCTGAGACATTGCAGCTTTTTTAACATGAGGATTGGTGTTTCACTTTGCAGTCAGAGAAAGAAAAGTAAATGAATTATGTAATAAACTTGCGGAAGCACAGGAAAGGCTGAAGGCAAAATGAAAGGCTGTGCTATGTCATTTTGTGTAGCACAGCAAAATGTAAATACCTGTAAATTAACTGTACACATTCAGCAGTTAGGAAACCAAAAATGAAGCACGTCGATTTGGTAGTTGTTAGGTGTGATGGAAACAAAAAATTTAATAGGATTAAAACAATTCAAGACACTTTACTTGGTGATGCACTAATGATAAATATTCACCGAAACCCGATTTCTGTGCAAATTTAGTGTCAATTTCACAGGAAAATGTACAGTTTGTAAATGACAGATGGCTACCACATGATGCTTTAGTTACATAAAAAAAAGTCTCCCGCCTCATGCCCAGGAATGTAAGGTGGGTTGTGAAAGTTTGTCTTTCTAAAAACTGGGACAGGGTTCTTAAAAGTCTGGGAAGCAGGCAAACCATTGTTTCTTCAGATCCAGTTGAAGACACAACAGTTATGTTTATGTTGGCTTTATACTACATCTGCTATTACCTCAACTACATGGCCTCGACTCCCCTGCCTGAAATAACCCCCCTCCTCCTCCTCTGCTCCCATAGAGGGCTATGGAGCTTACAGTGTTTTGGAATCACCAGAGATGATCTAGATTGCAATCCTTTGGACTGTGTTGATTCTGATGGCCGCTCATGTTATTGCAGATGCCTCCTGTGGAATGGACCATTAAATGTAATGGGATGACCCTGTAACCCTCAGAACCTGGGTGACTGGAGTCAAAGGTCATTTGCACGATTCATTGCTCTTGCCAATCACAAACATTGAAGTAAATGCCCTGGGCTTTTCAGAAGTGTCCTTCACACACCACCAGTATATCAAAATGCACAAGTAACATGCTTGACAGATCTGTAAGGTTATTATACTGCTTTAAGCAGCTGTTTTGGGCAATATGGAACAGATACTTTGATATTGCAAACAATGTTTTGTGATGTTATAACAGTTGAAAACATAGCATGAAGCCTTTCAAAGAAGCACCCAAAAATGGTGTGTATTTGATTAATATTACAATTATGCATTTCAGAATGAAAAAGGGAAATGCATACTCCCTATACTTTGAGAGAGAACAGGTTCTTTAAATGAATAGCATTAATTCAGAGACAATTCAATTGAGCTTAACGTGAAAATGCTTTTGGGTTTGATTTAGAGGGATGATAATGGGATAGTTGACACAAATGCTGACAGTTCCATCTTCCCACCTTTGTACTTCCACGCCTCATCTAGAGGTCAGCGATGGGGGAAAACTCTTGCAGCTCAGCAGCTGCCAGGGCACAAGTTATTTGAAGATCCACCCCATCCAACAAGGGCCTTTTGATGCCATGACCGCCTTCTTTTTACCTATTCAGATCCTCCATGAACACCAGGGCAGTGCCAGGCAGGAACAAGCATTTACAATGCAACGGTCTCGCCTTTGCAAAAGTTAGAGCTTTTGGCATTGTAAATGACATTTTTATTTGTGTTGGTTTTTAAAACAGATAAATAAATGGCATTGTCATTTACAATGCCAATAGATTCATCTCTGCAAATGGGAGACCTATTGTATTTGCACAGTCACAAGAGCCACACACACACACAGAGCCACACACACACATAGCCCCACGGACACACACAAAGCCTCACACAGAGCCACACACATACAAAGCCTCACATAGAGCCACACACACACAGAGCCACATCCACACACAGCCACAGCCACACAGCCACACACACAGCCACCCACACAGAAACACACACAGCCACACACGCAACCACAGAGCCCCAGAGCATAATTCTAAGAGCCAATGTAGTTTAAAACGTACTTGTGAAGAAGCATCCGAGGCACCATCGAGGCGCTGACAGCTCATATGCTACTGTATGCTCGGGGGTCCGTCACTGGGTGCTGAGGTAAACACCCTGCATCACGATGCCGCCGCTTTCAAGCACCTTAGAACATGGAGCCCCAAAAACATTGATTTAGCAGGTAATGTGAGTTACTATGTTTCTTTTGCGTAAAGATTCTTACAGCTGCTCAGCAATCCAGGTCTCATTTTAATGCCAAACAGCTGATCCTATGTCATGGTCTATATGACATAGGGTTAACAATCGAATGTATAAACACATAATATTCAGTTGCATAATGGTACCGGGTGCTGATTTCAAGGACACCCTTCTTTTAAAAACCAACACTGGGACATGGTGAAATATAGTGATTGGCCCAGGATCACATGGTTTGGTCAAGTGGTGAAACAGAGCTGAGACTAGAAAAGAAGCCTAGAACGGACAGTTACATGGCACTTCCTCTGGTACTTTCTCCACAATCATCCTTCTGAGAGGCAGGCCCCCTGCACTCAGTAATTGTGAGGATACTGTAATAGTAGCCCCAGTGTTTTTCTTCTCTAGATCTGCGCACAATACAGCACTATGTATTACTCTTAACAAGAACGCAATGAACCACTCCTGTGAAACTGTTCACAAAGAACATATATCGTGGAAGGAGAGAAAAAACATGCCAAGGAAGACGTAGCAAGAGAAGGACAATGAATAAGCGTAGAAGAATGGCCAGCGAGATAGCTCAGTTGGGTAATATACCTACTACAGATTGTTGCGTATTCTAGAGGCCACAGGTCCTAATCCTAGATAGAAGCTCTGTGCGTGACTGCACAAACTGCAGAGATGTGCAGTGTAGTGCATGTGTGTTGTAAGTAACCCAGTAGGTCACTGTTTCCAAACTCTGTGGCAAAGCTCAATGGGTTGTTTACCATTCTGTGTATCCAATAGGTAATATGAGCCAGCCACGAAGAGAACACTGAGTGAGCTAATATTACACCTCAATCAGAGATCTGAATGTAGCCACAGGTGTTTCAATTCCAAGAAGCTCTTTCCTTTCCTGCAACAGAATGACAGTGACTCTCTCGGCACAAAGTCATACAGTATTGTTTGCGCCCATGGTCACCAGGGCGCAGGTGCATTATCTGGAGGCCAGCGAAGGGCCGCTTGCCTTATCCAACCGCATAGCGTGTTGTCGGTCCACGGACACCCGCTATACTCGGGCCTCAGGGCGCTAGCGTCGAGGAGTAGAGCTCACTAGGGTGACAGTGGTTGTGCTTTCACTGTGCGGCAGCCAGGAAGCTCCTGTCTGGGGTTTTGGACAACTCGTTGACCCTGTGGTGACTTAATGCACAAGGTTGAGAGCAGATACGAAGTGTCCGCAAGAGAAATCCAAAGCCTGGCCAGATCTGACCCAACCCGGCACGGACAGCCTGCCATTGGCAGTGGCACTGAGAGTATGAGAGCGAGACAGCTTGCTTCAGTCCATAGAGCAGAACGACGTGGGACACGCGTAGTGCATGTGATGGACTGCCCATGGGCATGGACGCAGCAGCGGAGCATGACAGTGTTACCTGGAGATTATGGTGACAGCGGGTGGGTGGCTCATAAAGAGCCTTCAGTTTGAGGCTGGAGTCGCCGGTACGGCATCAGCACGGCTCCTGGGTACAGCCAGGGGTGGGTCTCAGTAGCACAGGCTTGAAAACCTTTACTGTAGACCCTAGACCCACAACAAAACAAAGAACCCCGAGGTGTAGCGCAATATGCCGCCCTGCTGCTTAAGGCACTGATGGAGATGGGCTGGGCGGGTCCGCAACTCCTGGGGGCCTCGAGACTTTCATCGGACTGGACCCATAATTGCGGCGGCGCACGCCCGGTTTAGAGGGCAGTGCTGCGCTCTGTCCCAGAATACCGGAGCACGGTCACGCGCAGATCACGGATCAAGGCGCATTAACCTTCTGCGCTTTCTTGCTGCAGTTGGAACCTGGGATCTGTCGATTACACGCACAGCTCTGCAGCAGGCGCATTGACTATCTCAGCTATCGTGGCGGAATTTAAGCCAAGAGCCTGTGAATCATCCACAAATGGCTGTAGGAGGTGCATCAATTTTCCAGGCTAGGTCACTGGGATTTAAACCCGTGACAAGCAAGCTGGCCATGAATCTGTACAGGAGGCGCATTCACCCACCGAGCTATCGTCCACTGTGGCCAATCCAGGTCTGTGCCCCGCGCGAGAGGTGACTGGACTGCTGCATGTGGGGGTGCTTGGTCAGTGCGGTGTCTAACATTATCCTACCTTTGCCCTGACCAATGAAGTCCACGTCTATCATCGTGTACGCACAACTTAACATGTTCTAAAACCACTGACCCCAGGGGCGATAGGTGCACAGGGCATGTTTCCAAGGGCATTTCATGAGCTTTTCTGTCGGACTGATATCGCAGGCTCAGCTACAACAAGCGCCTAGATGCCAATCTTTCACAGTGTGCTCTCTATCGAATTTATCAACAGCCCCCTGCTCGACCAACCCCCACCCCTGTTAGATCAAGCACACCCGACCGGTTCTTACATCATAACTCGCTCCTGTTCAGTCTGCTCCCTGGCTGACCTGATAGCCCACGGGGAGATGGGGAGGGGTGTATGCGACAGGAAAGTGGAGGGCTGGGACAATGGCGGACTTGGGAACACGAGAGTGGATGGGGATTGACGATAGAGCCGGGGAGGGAATTGTCTGACCAGTCACGTTCCATCACTTGAGTCGTTACCCCAGTAATTGGAAACAAAAATCAGCTCCTGTAATTTCATTTCCCGATAGCCCCCCTCCTAAGTATACCCGGGACTAGTGGGAAATGGAGATATTGTCCCCATCCCGGGCACGGGTTAGGCACAATACATGTTGCTGCCGGAAAGGGTGCTGTGGGCTGGTAAAGTGCACCGTCTCTCACCAAGGCCCACATGGGGCCAGGCTCCCGATTGAACTTTCGACCCGCCCGCCCCAGCTCCATAAAAAAATGGCGGCCGCAAACATCCCGGAAAAAAATAAAATAAGGAAACACCCACAATGGCCCACCTCTGCATGACGGAACAAAGGGGGAGGGGCTTTAAAAAAACACAAAAACGCCAACGAATCTGCTCCGAGAATGATTGCCATTATTCTCTTCCAATAGCTAGCCTCCATTTATGGAGCTAGCCAATGGAAGAGAGAGGCGGGTTCAACCCCCGTATTGGAAAAACAAAATTTCTCGAGCTGCGCGACACTGCTGCGCAGTGTACGCCAGTCGAGACCTTAAAATGCTGAAAAATCCCAACACTATGGTATTTTTTTCCATTTTTTAAAAAGTGGCAACAGACCAGGCTCAGTTTCATGGAAAAAAGAAGAATAATCTTTTAATACTTTTTACATGTGTCTTCCAAAAAGGTTTTATGGCTATAGGAACTGAATTATCCACTTCTCATTTGGCTTTGCCTTGAATGGAATGAAAAGGAAAATGGGCAGACAGGAGTACACACTTGAATATATGGTATGCACAAACATGATTGTATTGATTGTTGCATTTTATAATTCTACGATGTATGGCTTTAAAAATAATATTTAAAATCTTTAAGCAATGTATTCTATTCATGTAATATCTTTCTTGTAGGGATCCAATGAATTGAATAAAGCACTACTTGAAAACATAAATCAAACCAAAAAAATTCATATTGTTCCCTGCAAGCTGAGGGACAGGTTTGTGTTGCGCTTTGTCATCTGTGCCCGCACAACGGAGTCTCATCATGTCCAATTTGCCTGGAAACACATTAAAGAGTTGGCAGAAGAGTTACTGAATGGTGGATATCAGACCCAGATAAGGAATTGAACAAGGTAAGGCTTTTCTGGTTTCCTATTAAGTGTGAGACTTTGCACACAGAAGAGGAGGGAAACTTGATTAAGAAAATAGGGGCCAGATTTATAAAGAAGTTACACAAAGTAGGACGTAGAGTTGCTGCTTGAATGGGAGAGAGCATAACAGCACCATATCCACAAAGATGTGGCACTGTTCTGCACTCTCCCTATGCTGATGCAATTTTGGCTGCCTTGCACCAAAGCAGAAACCGTTGCACCATGTTGCAATGGTGTTTGTGTTATGATCAGCATTGTTGAAGGCAGTTTCCTCTCCGGATGTGTGCTATAAAATGCAGCACACATAAAAAAAGAAACAAACTAGGAGAAAAGAAAATATTTCTCCTCATTACTCCTGACTCAGGGATGTGCAGGATATCTGCTCAAATCCCTTTCTGCAATTCTTTGTACATAGGTACTTGCATCATAATCCATAGGTGGTTGCATGGGAACGCCCATGCACCACTCAAGGAGCAGCCCTCTTGTTGCATAGTAATATCTTGCATTAGTTTGGGTTGCAATCAATGCAAATTGTTAGTTGTGTTGGATTGTAAATATCAGCTCAACACTTTACGTCAGTTCCATGTTAAAAAAGAAACACAAACCTGACACTAAGTCTTTTTAAATCTGAGCTTAACTTAGTAGGAAATTTCATAAATCTACGCCCTAGACTTTCTGGTCAGCAAGAGTGATGTTTGTGCGCATATAAAGTTGTTGGCTCCTTGTTGACCTGGGAGCTTGCTTGGTTCAGGAATTTCAATAGACTATGAACATCTTACACATTTGGAGAAGAACTGGACAACTGAGTCTGTGTCATGACTATGAGCACTAAGAAGTTAAGTAGTATATTTTGAAGACCAGGCACTAGCATATTAGCTGACACTTTGTTTTGTTTCTCATTTTAAGTTGCATTAAATAGGCTCATAAGTGTCATTTTGGGATTAATCCTTTTCAAACTTTAACTGTTGTTATACCATTGGCCTTCCTCTTCACAGTCTTAACACGCAAGGCGTGTGTTTCCTTTGGCGACAAGCGCCACTTATTATTTTATTTTTTTAAGTTCCTTTATATGCCACACTCCTCCTCTCCCAGGTACACATTTCTCCTGTCCCACACCACTTCCAGTATTCCCTGTCGCCTTTATTGTATCTTTCTCTCTCTCTCTCTCTCTCTCTCTCTCTCTCTCTCTCTCTCTCTCTCTCTCTCTCTCTCTCTCTCTCTCTCTCTCTCTCTCTCTCTCTCTCTCTAGTGGCTGTTAAGTAGCATGCACATCCTCTCAATGGAGTACTCCTGTTTATGCTTGAAGGATGCTAATTCTTTCCTTACCCTCAGTCTTGGGAGTGTTTGGGCTCATGGGAATGCTGTGTGTGCTGCCACTTTGTTTTACTCTGCCCTATATTTCTGGATGACATTAGGTTCTTTCACTATTCTGTCCATTGTCTTTACTTTTTTGGCTGTCAATGACTTTCACATTGCAACATATACTTAGTGTAGCAATATTTCATTCCTTACCTTTCCCCTAGATGGTTACCCTCCCCCACACAGAGGCTGTTTTATAGCTGGCCTATAGCACTGTAGGCAACACCAGCTGGGTTATAGACTGTGCTTATAAGACCATTGCACCTGGATCATGCCTGTAGATTCATAGAATCACACAAAGAGTTTTTCCTCTTCCAGGCAGAATGGGTGGCACAATGCCACACAAGGTAGAAATCTCATTTCGTTGTGCCTGACCTTTATATGCTGCATTTGCGTTTTGCAATACCACACCTCTGTATTGTTGCCATGACAGCTAGGCATCAGAACTACATGTTTCAGCATTCGCTCTCCTACAAGATAGGGGTTCTAAGACTTATTGGGCAGAAACCATTGTAGAAGCAAAACAGCACACCAATATCAGATACTTGGGAATTCAGGTCCACCCTGATTCGGAAGTAGTCTTTAGGGACAACTATGGCGTTGCTGTCAGGAGGTTAGAAGAAGACGTGGAGACGTGGATTAAGCTGCCACTGACCCTGATGGGCAGAGTCTCCTTAATGAAGCTGGTGGTGCTACCACAGTTTTTGTTTTTATTCATAAAAAAACACTCCTCCTCCCCCCTCCCATGCCTTGTCCCCTCCCAACAGGGCTGACTAGGAGCCGGCCAATGCAAACTAAAACAATGCAAGAACATCATTTTGTTTTACATTTGCTGGCACGAGCCAGGCAGGAGAGCGACGTTCCTCCACCATTGTGGAGGAGCCGCCCCTGAAAAAGTTTTTCTAAAGTTGTGTCATACTAAATATGCTAATAAAAGCAGTTCTGTACATCATATTAACCTTATTTCACCTGTATCATCCTGTCTTCAGTCCTATCTTTCTGTTGCCATCTCTTAACAGTGGTTGTGATTATTTCAAGCCATGGCAAAACGCATAATTTGGTGGAATGTGCTCTTATTTCTGGTTTCAGACAGGCCTATAGTTCGCATGGTCAGATCTTGGTGGTGGAGTAAATCGGTACACAGTGTGACATAAAACATATCCTTATATTCGGCTCCCCAATGCCATACCCAGAGCTGCATGTTTGAATCATAATGGTTATAGTCTGATTTTGGGATTTGGGGTTCAGGCACTTTTCTCCCCATGGTGTGTCATGGTATCTTCTGAAAGGTCTGCTCAATCATGAGGTATTTTCATATTCTCTCTGATCTGTGATACATCAATAGTGTTCTCTGCTCTAGGCTAAAAAGCATGCCTTACTCCTAAGGAAATCTAAGACTCTTTTGAAAGATCTACTAATAGTGATGTTATCTTGGATTTTTCAGTGCAGTGACAATGAAGTATTCCAGATTAGAAAGAGAGCAAGAGAGAAAAGAAGAGAGAGAGAGAGAGAAAGAAAGAAAGAAAGAAAGAAAGAAAGAAAGAAAGAAAGAAAGAAAGAAAGAAAGAAAGAAAGAAAGAAAGAAAGAAAGAAAGAAAGAACAGTAACAGTCGCCGCTGTGCAGTTATGGTTCAGCCATACTTTCCTTTGAAAACTCAGGGGCATATTATCAAGGGGGTTTATCTCCGCTGTTTTGGCTTTAAAAGCCAAGAAAGCGGAGATAAAATTATCTCCCTATTACCAAGCTGTCGCTAACACCAGTTAGTGACAGCTAATAGGAGATAGCAACCATCTTGGGCCCCGCTTTGCATGTCAGTGATATTTATCACTAATGACATGCAAAGTGGGCGTGCCAAGATGTTAGCGACTGGAAACAGTCCCTAACATCGCTATCTCCTATTACCAACTTTTGGAGATATTCGCGCTAAGCGCGAATATCTCCAAAAGCTAACACCTGCCCTGAGCAGTTCTTAGCCATGTCATCCAATGGGAGGTGGATAACATGGCTAAGAGCATTTGCTCGATAATGCATGAATATCGCTGACTTTTCAGCGATATTCATGCATTGCGGCCGTTTTTTATCGCATTTGCGATAAACCTTGCTAATAGCAAGGTTTATCTGCGATAAAAATCGCCGATGTGCGGCGATAATTTTTGTCTCTAAACAAGTTAGAGACAAAAATTATCGCTAGTTGTTGGTAATATGCCCCTCATTTATTGATTTGCCTATAACTTTTGCCTATAACTTTGCCTTGCCGTAGATGGATCTAAACCAAATATGGCACTTGCTTAGCATAGTCAGCTAAGGTTTGCTTGCCAAATTTAGTTCATGGGAAAAAAGTTAAGCGGGGGGGGGGGTAAAAAAAGATGGGTTTTCCAATTTGTGCTCAAATGTCAAATTTAGTTTGCAACTGCAGCAGAAAATTGCTGAACAATTTTACACCAAACCTGACACGACTAAAGTACAGAGTCAGCGTACTTCTGTTGCCGTAGGGTAAATCCATTCAGTGGTTTTTGATTTATTAGGAGTTAAGAAAGATGCCAGGTTGGCTTGGAAGGGTCAACACTTTTGCATAACTTTGCAGTTTAAATCAGTTCAGTTCAGTTCAAATTTGACTTTATTTGGTTTTTCACAACCTTAAAGTATACATGTAAAATAACCATAATTATAAAAACAAGATAAAATTACATAAATCATCAAAACTTTACAGTTCCTAAAACACAATCGCTTTCTAGATTCAAAATTTGATCCGTTTCAATTTTTGATAGTAATGTCTCTACAAGAGTCATAAATTTTACTCCAGGGCATATTAGAATGTTCGAAGATGCACCCAACCAACTTGTGACCGCCTGCCTACAGGTGCGAATTCCTAAGACGTTTAGAACTGATTTCAGCATAGTTCTTCTTTCGGTTTTTAGGGTCTCGCAAGTGCACAATAGATGATACAGACTTTCTGTGTGGTACCCACAGAGGTGGCATGTCTTTTCTTGCTTTTTTGCTTTCCAGGTTGGGATTAGGTCCATTGAGCAATGATCGCCCAGTCTATATGCCATGAATTTCTTTTTTAGCGATAGCCGGAAATGAGCTTCTAGGTAAAATTGTGGTTTTAGTCTTTTATATGAGTTAATTACTGTCCAGGCATGTCGGCGATTAGCCAAGATTCTTTTGTCCTCTACCAGGGATAGTGACTTTGCATTTAATTTACAAATTTTGTTGAATGATGCTCGTTCCGTCTGACTATTCCAATCTTCCTCGATGTTTAATTCTTCGAGGGCAATTCGCAAATAGGTACCCCAGGTGTTTGGTTCTTTTTCCTTGTATTGTTTCTTGATCTCTAGCCAACATAGGTTGTTTAGTGTACCTATTTCCGATGCTCTAAAGTTTCCAGCACCATTTTGCAAAGATAGCTTTCCTCTGGTAGACTTGGTTTTGTAAGCCGAATTCCAGGCGTATTTGTGCTGGGGATGCTCCTTTGAAAAGATTAAACACAGATTTGTATACTCTTATCTGTAATTTATTTAATATGTCGATTTCATTTCCGTGCCATATTTCTAACCCATAAGACAAGGTAGGTAACACTTGGGCTGCCATTACTTTTAAAATGTGTCCATATGAGGGGCATTGTAGTTTCTTTTGGAGCAATTTATAAGCAAAAATAAGTGATTGTGCTTTGGCCGTGATATCACGATTTTGGTCCACCATGGACATATTTCTGCGCAGTTTAATGCCCAAATATTTATATGTGGGTATCTCCTTGATTTGAATATTCTTTGCGTACCATTTAAAAGATCCTCGGCTTGGGCCCGCTCAAGATTTTGAAAATTGCAATTTCCGTCAATCTGAATGAATTTGTGATTAGCTGATGAATGATAATTTTTTCTTGCCATCTTGAAAATCACAACTTTGTTAATAAAAACACAAAAAAACGTGATCTGTTCAAGAAACATTCTATAGCAAGGTGGGTCATTCGGGGAGGTGCATGAGCCCAGAGAAGGGGTGGGGCAACCAGAGTGTTGAAAATGAAGATAAAAAGACAGAAAATAAGAGATCACTATAGTGAAAATTGTGTTTTTCATGAAAATTACAATCATAAGGCAGCCATTTTGCATTGGGAAAAAAGACACATTTTTGTTAAAAATTAAAATACAATTTATATGAAAATCATATAAATATATACATTTCACACAAAAAATAGTTATATTTGAGAAATGCCCCATGTCTATTGTTACTCATGATTTTTCACTGCTTTCTAAAGGGTTCCAGCTATTGCTCTTTTCCTGTCAGTGTATTTTTTCATCTCGGCAAAAATGTACTTAGCGTCTGCAGAAGATAGTGCATAACTGATGTACTACGTTCTTTATCAAGTTATATTTAAATACCTGGGATTTGGAGTTTGAGATATGGAAACTCTAATATGTCAAAACATGAAAGTCTAAAAAAGAAATTTGAATAACTAACAAAAAGGTCCTGGTAGGGTGCAGAAGCACGTTTTGCAGTTATGGCCATAGGCCAAGAGTCATGGCCAACCTTGCTCGCACAGCTGAAATCCATGTACAGCTTGAAGGGCCACCCACTGCTGGCTGGATGCAGGGTCCTGTTGAATGGGTATATGGAAGCTGAATGAAGTGCATCACAAAAACATAGAAATTCATTGAAAAAAATGGTTATTGATTAGTTATGCTTCAGCGAACACAAACCTGTAAATCCCTAAAATTAAGCAGGTATGGCATTTAAATGTATACATCGACCATAACTGGCCCTGCTGCTTCACATGAACTCCTAACTTAACCAATCTTCTATGGTCACTTTACGATGCTACTCTTCCATAGGTCAGTTGTCAAAAATATAATACTTACAGACTGGTAGGGAGAAATAGAATACGAATGCGCCATTTCCTAATCACGCTATATACCAGGACTGGGAAAAAGCACCATAATGAGAGACTGACAGGCAATATCCCTATGCAAAAAACTCTGGGTCTGTGGAACATAACGTTATTAATTACAAGTGAGCAAACAGACAACCTATCCCTAACCCAGGCATATGCACATAGTACTAGGACGGAAGACGTTCCACCCTGTCTGTAGATATATTCTCCCATAAACAAACTAAGCATGGGTAGTTTGGGAAACCACTATTAATTTAACTGGCAAGCGTCTACTCCTCTACCATGCTAAGTTAACAATAAATTGCCTAAGCAGTTACAGAACATACCAACAACATTGAAGGATCCATGGATCTTGGAATTTACACCATGTGGTATCTCTATGCGAAAAGACCAACTGAGCAGGACTAGTACAAGTTGCCAGCATAAACAATGGTTGCTTCATCTGCAGGGGCTATCAAACACTTATATTTACAAGAAAGTGGTGAAGCGTGTTAATAAGCCAAGATGGCTAACAACACACTCCGTCAGTTTAGAAATGCAGGGCTGCATCATATTTACTAGAATCTGGTGCAGCCCTGAGTTTCCCCCTGCGTTGGAACTAACATTAGCTGCTTAGCACTGACGCGGGCACCCTTGCACCATAGTGCACAATAGGGCAAGGGTGCCTGTATCAAGGGGAAGATTTTTTATGTGCAAGAAGGTCCCTTCTTGCACATAAACAATCTATAAATGCAGTTTTGTAACTTCTAGGTGAGCTGTTTAATGCAGCACTAAAAGTGACGTTTTGGTGGCAATAATGTCTTGTAAATATGGGGCATATTATCAAGGGGGTTTATCTCCGCTTTTTTGGCTTTAAAAGCCAAGAAAGCGGAGATAAAATTATCTCCCTATTACCTAGCTGTCGCTAACACCAGTTAGCGACAGCTAGTAGGAGATAGCGACCATCCTGGGCCCCACTTTGCATGTCAGTGATATTTATCACTAATGACATGCAAAGTGGGCGTGCCAAGATGTTAGCGACTGAAAACAGTCGCTAACATTGCTATCTCCTATTACCAACTTTTGGACATATTCGCGCTAAGCGCGAATATCTCCAAAAGCTAACACCTGCCCTGAGCAGTTCTTAGCCATGTTATCCAATGGGAGGTGGATAACATGGCTAAGAGCATTAGCTCGGTAATGCATGAATATCGCTGACTTTTCAGCGATATTCATGCATTGTGGCGATTTTTATCGCATTTGCGATAAACCTTGGTAATACCAAGGTTTATTTGCGGTAAAAATCGCCACAGCTCAGCGGTAAATTTTTGTCTCTAACCAAGCAATAGCGATAATTATCGCTATTGCTTGGTAATATGCCCCGTTGTCCCTCCAGGTCAGCAAGGTCACCAAAGGTCTGGGCAACAGATATAAATCCCTTTTGACATGTATACAAGCTCTTTTACAGATATTTTAAATGTGTAGTAATATGTGTGGTGTAAAATCACAAACCACAAAAATATACAAAACTATGATCCACTCATGCTTGATTTATTTTCTTTAATGCAGATGAAGAATTCATGGTGAAGACGAAGCAAAACCACTACCTTCTTTTCCTTAATGGAGACGGAGAATTCAAGATGGAGAGGATGCAAGACCACCTCCTTGTATTTTGTATATGTAATGTCCTTGTCTTAAAATCTCACCAGATAACATGTTAAACTTTCAATCTCCTTTATTAATCAGGTTTGAAACTTGGAGGCATTTTTTTGATTTCTAATTTAAAAGGGAAGAATATCTATGGAATTGGGATGCAGGTCGACTGGTAGAAATATAAAAAAATGCAAGTCATGTTTTTGAGTTGCAGGACCCTGAAACACAATGGACTCGATCCTCAAAGATTCTGCTATGTGACTTTCTCTTTTAGCACTTTCAGCTCGCTACATAAATGCAGGACTAAGCCAAGAGCATCACAAGAGTAAGTCACTCCAAAATCTTTTTGAATCGACCCAAAGGTTTTGCTTTGCGTATGTGTTACTTACGCTTACAGTACTTCAGGCTTACTCCTGAATTTCAAGAGTTAGTCACAGAAAAATATTTGTGAATCATGCACTTTATGTCGACAAGTCTTTTATGCACAGTCCTACACCACAACGTTCTTCACATATGAAAAGACGGCCCACTCTCTATTCAGATTGGCTATTTCTCAGAGTTTAGTCGAGGTCTGTCCCTCCCAGCAGGCATATTCAGTGTTGAGGTTTTGCTTGTTTCCCCTTAGGTGCCCTGTGGAAGTCAGGATAGGGCCGCCTTCTTCTCTTCCGGCTGCAATGAATTCTACCTGGCTGTAATCCAATTGTGTTTTCAAGATTAAACTAATCCTTATGAATGTGGCCTGCTGACGTATTGTTCCAGAATGTACGCTGTGCACCAAAAACTACCCCGCTTGCCTCTAAATGTCCTTGTCGATAAATAAAAGTACTTTTCCATCATGACTGTAAAACTGTGAGTGAGTGTAATCCAACGTAACAACTTGGTCTGGATAGTAGCGTCACTACAATTTTAGGAGTGTTCCTTTAAAAACGTGTTATCAGTTAGGTTCACATGCAGAAGACAAGTGATGTATTGTAGCTTTGCAGCAGCTAAAACACAATGCAGTTTATGTTTCATACACTGTTTCTGCAGTTTCAAATTAGATGTGAGCAGATTTAGATAAAGAGTCTGCAACGCGCCCTTATTTGCGCCCGGCTGGTATGTAAGTCTAGTTTCGTTGATTGGGAATGTGTCGTCGTGTTCATGGCATATATTTGTCATATTTATATCATAGGGGAAATGCCCAAGGAGATCAATTAAACAGAATGGCCTTGGTATACTTCCACAAAAAAGTCCAGTCTGCTGAGCACTTCTAATGGACAACGTGGAACTGCGCTACAGATTTCGACCCCTGTGCTGCTGAGGACCTTCTTTGCACCCTCTGCTCAGGCAAGAGCTGATTTACCCACCCTATAGCTGCAGTGATGGCGCTGCTGTGTGAGGTAAAGGGGGACAGTGCAAACTACAAATGTGAAAGAGACAGTGACTGTTTCGTTTTCGGACTAGGCAGTAAAGAGCCAATCGCATCGTAGTTTTCAAGCGCAAGGAGCACACAGGTATGAAAAAATCTAAGTGTGCGCCGCGCCTATGGGAGTCATTGCAGAGGTGCATGGCTAGTGAGCAACGCCCTATTAATATGAGTTCTTAATACAGCATTTGGAAGTAATACCATTTATTGAGGCTTTTCTAAGTTCATCCATATGGTTTCAACTTATTTTATATGCCATGTTCTGTATAAAATGCACAGTTACAAAAGGTGGTTTGAACAAGTGGAAACCTAGCCTTGTAGCGTTTGGGTAACATTTCATAAACAATATTTGAAAACCAAGTAGTATACTAAACATGGTCTTGGCTGGAAAAAGATCTCCCATCAAAAAAATGCAAAAACAAGTGCACAACTGTAAGCCAAGTGCTTTTTAGACAAGTTGACTGCTTGCTATTTTGGCTAAAGAAGTGTCTAGAACATGAAGTATCAACCTCATATGATTTCTAGGGTTTCCTGATCCACCTGGGTAAGTGTGTGAATAGATGCAAAAACAACGATCCCCCATGTTACTCCCCAAAAGACAGACAATCAGCTTCCTGCCTATTCCTGGAGTTACTGATACCCTTAGTATAAATAACTCAGGGGAGGAAATACCAGGCCAAAATCCACCCAACATGTAATACCGTCCTTAACAGTGAGGCTAGACTAATGATATACTACTCATTGTATATTGTAAGACGCATTTACCTATTTTATTTTTATTTCATTTAGGTTTTCTTTGTTTTCACAACTATTGCGTGCTCTATTCAAAAGTATGTTGGGGTTTACCAAAGTTACCCTCCTATACCTGGGTAAAGAACTACAAAAAGTAGAAAAAAGGATATGGCAAGGAGGAAGAAATATCTATATCCACGAAATGATAGGGGAACTTCATATTACCCTATTAACAAAACATCGTCATATCTTTAATTCATATGGAGCTTTATTCAAAACAAGCCTCATACCACAGACCCATTTTTGAAAAAAATAATCATTATTTTTGGTTCTCTTTCTAAACACACAAACATATATATACAAACAACATATACATCACAAATCAACATAAACCAACTTCATTCGTCCCTTCTACCCTCTTGATTGGAAACTCATCAGTGCTTACAGACTGAATCAAGGCAATACACCGTGAGGTAGTCTTCTATGCGCACAAGTTTACCACACCTCTTACGTCCTCATTTCAAATGTGCTTTCAATCATAAGCATTTTTTGTCAATTCCAGTTGGACTCCTCTTGTCATAAACTGTTGACGCGGACGCGTTTCGGTCTTCATTTACATCTTGGTCTCCTCAGGACAAGGGTAAGGGAACAAACGTGCAGCAAGCAAAGATAATGGACTGTAAGATTCTGGATAACTGAATCCGACCTGTGGCAAATTCCAATGGACCAGCCACTAGTTACATCACCTTAAAATCTGGGTAACATGCATTCTGATGTTAATTCACTAATCACATACAAAAATAAACAGGAATTTTCTCAGTATACTAATTGCTTCAAGTCAAAATGCCACATGCAGCACGTTAAATCCTTTACAGTAACGCACATAAGTAGTATCAAGAGTTCCTCACTACATTCGCTTCAACAAAATCTAAGGTCCAGTTTCCAATTAAGCCACCGGCGGAGACCCTTTTTTTAGGTCTCGCCTTTACCATTCCGCAGGAATGGGAAATGGGGAGAATTCAAGTCGGCAAAATCCTCTTCAAACCAAGGGCTTTCAGCCCCGCGGTTTTCTTGCAGTTCACGTGAATCACGTGAGCAAACATGCGCGAGCATTCACGGCCAGGGCTTCTCCTCCCCTAGCAGCACTCCTCCCACACCAGCAACTCCCCCCTCCCACACCAGCACCTCCCCTCTCTCTCCCCGCAAACACAGCCTTGCCGTAGCAACACTCCTCCCAAACCAGCACCTCCCCCCTCCCACACCAGCACCTCCCCTCTCTCTCCCCGCAAACACAGCCTTGCCCTAGCAGCACTCCTCCCACACCAGCACCTCCCTCCTCCCACACGAGCACCTCCCCTCTCTCTCCCCGCAAACACAGACTTGCCCTAGCAGCACTCCTCCACACCAGCACCTCCCCCCTCCCACACCAGCACCTCCCCTCTCTCTCCCCGCAAACACTAGCCAGGAACCAAGGAGCCCATTCCCTTCCTTGCACTTGCCGTGTCTTGTCTGCTCTTTATCTGCCTTCTAACCCCCATCTCTGCCATACCCCACTTCGTGTCTTTCCACGTACCAGCGCGCCTTTTCTCCCCCTTCCTTGACCCAGCTTGCTTTCTTAGCCTTCCCTTCCTCCTGCTCGGTGTACCCTCTCCCCCGGCTCCTGTCGCTTCCTACCCCCACCTCTCCCTCGAGCACGTTTCCGACACATCTTTGTCTTTGTTTTAACAGTAAATAATGGCGGCCGCGCATCTTGTTTACATCTCTGCCATACCCCACTTCGTGTCTTTCCACGTACCAGCGCGCCTTTTCTCCCCCTTCCTTGACCCAGCTTGCTTTCTTAGCCTTCCCTTCCTCCTGCTCGGTGTACCCTCTCCCCCGGCTCCTGTCGCTTCCTACCCCCACCTCTCCCTCGAGCACGTTTCCGACACATCTTTGTCTTTGTTTTAACAGTAAATAATGGCGGCCGCGCATCTTGTTTACATCTCTGCCATACCCCACTCTGTGTCTTTCCACGTCCCAGCGCTCCTTTTCTCCCCCTTCCTTGACCCAGCTTGCTTTCTTAGCCTTCCCTTCCTCCTGCTCGGTGTACCCTCTCCCCCGGCTCCTGTCGCTTCCTACCCCCACCTCTCCCTCGAGCACGTTTCCGACACATCTTTGTCTTTGTTTTAACAGTAAATAATGGCGGCCGCGCATCTTGTTTAAATATATATTTTGTGGTGACTTGCGCTGTCACCTACAACGTCCTACAGGGTCCTTCTGAGTAAACACCAACCACAGCTCACCATGCCTCTCCCCTCTCCCTTGTACCCACTCTTTCAGAGACACGCTTTCCGTTCGTGCAGCAGGTGCAGTAGCACCGGGACACAGGCATCAGGAATCCATGAAATCAAATAATTTCTTTATTTTACACTAGGCAGGAACCAAGGGGCCCATTCCCTTCCTTGCACTTGCCGTGTCTTGTTTGCTCTTTATCTGCCTTCTAACTCCCATCTCTGCCATACCCCACTCCGTGTCTTTCCACGTCCCAGCGCTCCTTTTCTCCCCCTTCCTTGACCCAGCTTGCTTTCTTAGCCTTCCCTTCCTCCTGCTCGGTGTACCCTCTCCCCCGGCTCCTGTCGCTTCCTCCCCCCACCTCTCCCTCGAGCACGTTTCCGACACATCTTTGTCTTTGTTTTAACATTAAGTAATGGCGGCCTCGCATCTTGTTTAAATATATATTTTGTGGTGACTTGCGCTGTCACCTACAACGTCCTACAGGGTCCTTCTGAGTAAACACCAACCACAGCTCACCATGCCTCTCCCCTCTCCCTTGCACCCACTCTTTCAGAGACACGCTTTCTGTTCGTGCAGCAGGTGCAGTGGCACCGGGACACAGGCATCAGGAATCCATGAAATCAAATAATGTCTTTATTTTACACTAGGCAGGAACCAAGGGGCCCATTCCCTTCCTTGCACTTGGGCTCAACAACACACTGGAAACCACTGTGCGCACTTTATACTGGTTTCCGTTTGAGGTACAAGCTATGCCATTTCAAAGGGGGCATCGTGAAACAGCCCCCCATTAAGATTCAAGGATCCCCCACCCCAGGCCTTTGTCTTACGTTTTAACTGTGTCCTTCTCGTGCTACCCCCTATGTGCTCCACTGTTCAGTCCCCCACTTGAAGACTACTACAATATTTCCTACCCAACTCTTGGTGCTGTTTAAATGTTCTCACGTCACGCCAAACAATTTCTCTTCTTTTCTAAAAAAAACATCTCTCTCACACTCTCCCTACCTTTTAAACCAACTATTGCACCTCTCTCCACAGCTTCTGCATGGAGAGGGGCGACCTTGAAGTATTTACTTTGCAGCAGCTATTGTCACTTATTATGCAGTACATCTACATGCGTAGGAGAAAATGAACCACAAAACTCTGAAGAGAAAGTGGGGGATATGCAGTAGGGTACGCTTACTCATTCTATCCACAGTCACATCGAGCACGTACATATTTCACAAAAGCCAAATGAAAAGAAGGAAAGCATGCCACAGGCTTCAAACCTAATCGCTGTTGGATTCTACACAAAAACACTAATACGCTCCCACATGATCCGTTTCACTGCCATGTGAAACCCACGTCCCTGCTTCCGGGCCTAAGACATGACAACGTTTAAGTGCAGCAACCAACTGTGTGTGTGGGAGGCTGTGATGGGTGAGAAAGGTGCAGCGAAAGCTCTAATCGTTCCCGAGATCACATTCTGAACATCACAATTTGAACTGCATATGTCGCAAAGTCCCCTAGCTCTTATGCATGAGATATACATTAATGATTTAAACTGGTTTTACTGAGCAATTTCACAGAAGAAATGGCACAGATTTTGATAACAGCAGGCGCGTTTGTTACAGTATGAACCATGTAAGAAAATACTGTCCATTACCAATATCAATTAAAGCAGAGGGGGAAGCCAGGGAGAGGAGGAGAGGAGAGAGAAAACAAGGGGGCAGGCCGAGAAGTGAAAGCACACTCAATGCCACCACAAAGAAATCTGCTCATCCTCAACAGCCAACAGTTGATTCACACAAACCAGAATCCACAAAACATATTATGCATATGGCGGAGTGACCAGGTGTCAGGCCGAGCAGTTCCCCGACCTAGCTTCTATGAAAGGGTCGGCAAGCATGCAACTGAGTGAACATCATCCAATACAAGATGTTTATCTGGAAACCAAAGCAAAACAACGCCATTCCTAGCCAATAACTGTGTAGCAGTTTGTAGAACCGTTTTCTATGTTGTTTTACTCACATATGGAAAATCCCAAATGTTGCAGTCCCTAATAGTCTGGTGTCTTCTTTTCGACGCGGCTACATTTACCATATAAATACACACCATCAATACTACATTCACATTAGTACAATTATACAAATAAAATGATCGCTTACCTGTCAAACGACGCTGCAACAGAACTAGAAACACAACACGCCGTTGCATACAAGCAAGAAAATACAATGGAAACATTTCACAAAAACATTTACATAGGACATCATCATTTTAAACATTGAAAACAAAAGAAAACAGATAAAGATGCGAAACCGGAAACACTCGCAAATTTTTTTTTGTCTATGGAAAATTAACAGTAAATTAAACACATATTCAATTATAGAATCCGAAAACATAGGGAAACACAAACAAAGTTGTCACTTACATGTCAATGACGCAGCAACAGCACAGGAAGCACAACACGCCTTCCGTGTCCGAAGATTCTAGAAGATCTGGGAAATTCCCAGCTGACGCACACCAAACGCAACGCTACGTCAAAAAACGTAACGCTCTAATTACATAAACAAAAATGTCAAGCTAAAAATTTACTACGGGAATACCTTGTTTTTAAGGACGATTTGTTGCTGAAACTGCTATAGTCAGTGCTTGATAACATGTAGTCTGAGAGACACGCAGCATCGAGGAGACATTACTAACTTTTTCACCCCTCCCGCTAACCTTTGGTCAGAACTTAACAATGATTAATTACATGTGACTATTAACGTGGAGAAAATGACTGCAGAAAATATGTTTAAAATTAGGGCACATACGTTGTAGCAAGGTAGCAGGCGGGTTAAAGGTCTGCGGGTCACTAATCTCTGAAGCATGTACATCCACTCAGAGAGCGTTCTTAGCGGGAGTGGAACCTTTGACCTGCAGACTAAAGCCATATTTTTGCAAGGACAAGCTGAGCTACCTTATTGCAATTACAATTAATTCACATACAAAGGCACATCTCCGCAGTACACATCCATTTTAGTGGTAAGTGCTGTTTCCTACCACACTTAACTGGAAGAAAGGGCCATACTTGCTCTTCTTAAACAAACTTTGCTCATCATGTAAGAAACCCGAGAAGAAAGCTTCTGGGCACAGACAAATTTTAGAGGGCCGCTGATGTGATACAAAATATCAGCGCTGAGCATCTTGCAGCAATAATAGAAGCTTTCAATAAGCATTGGCAACATTCCAGTAAGAGAAAGGCACTACTTGATGGGAGAGATACACGTGCATGTATGATTCAATCTGTGGGGACTTACTCTTAATAGAAACGTCACCGCTGCCTCTGTAACTGCCTATCAAAGCATGCACCAACCTCAAACTATCAGCATAAAGATTACACGGAAGAGAACTCGTACTTCAATCTTGCGGAGCACGTGCAGTGCCCTGCTCTTAGTGAAGAACCCCAGGGCAGTCTTGAAGCGCTATGTGCCCTCTGCAATGCCAGAAGATCTGGCACCAGGATTCACGGGAGGGGGGAGGGGGGCTTTGTAATACGATGTACTATTAACTACACAGCCTCAGCCTCCCCTCAGGCTGTTAGGAAACTTGGACATACGTCTTTGATTCAGTACAAACACATTCAGCGACAGACACAGAGAGAGCGCAAGAGAAAGTTCAGAGATGACTCAGAAAGGCTTGTTTTAGGAGCTTAGCATCCCCCTGTTAGTTGATTTGCATCTCACAGATGCTGGGAGCCAACTGATTACAATCTTTACTACAAGGCTTAAAGCACTTTATTATCCTGGTCTGGTTTCCTTTTCAACTGGTGAAAACGTGATGTTTCACACTATAGCAGACTTTCGGTCTGGGTTTTTTTCTGAACTAAATGGCAATGCATTACAATGTATTTTCCCAGTGTCAAAATAAACGTGCGTAATTTATTTCTCGGGGAAATAGCTTAAAGCGTATTGCGTTAAACATTGTTTTTTGTTAAACCGAAACGACTTTTTTTCGTGCACGTTTACATACGTAGCTACAGTTGATTTCTTTTTTTATTAGTCGTAATTTTGTGAACAAAAAAAGTGCCTGTGTTCACATTATTTGGAAGCTTAACGCAATGTATGCAGCTTCACGGATTCTCTTCCTTTTATCAGTTTATGGTATAGAGGGCACATAAAGTATAAACAATGTGGCTTTAATCTAAAAAAAAATATATTGTTATAATATCGGCTGAAACTACAACTAAATACTGTCTTTCTTACATCTGCTAGCAGAGATCCTATTAAGAGCATGGGCATAGTTTAGAGTTCAGATTGAAGCGTATGGATTAGTGGCGCAGCAGGTGCAGTGACACCAAGGCACAAAGGACAGAGTGGCCTGCCAAACAGTGGACATATGCAGATTTGCCAATAGGTCTCGCAGTAGGAAAGTTGGAGCTATTGGTTTTGTAAATGACAAAGCCCTTTATGTTTTTAAAATGAAAACAAAAATAAAAGGCATTGTTATTTGCAATTGTAATAGCTCCAAATTTCCTACTGCGAGACCTATTGGCAACTCACACCCACGCAGTGCCACTTTTACCCACACAGCACCACTTTCAGACACACAACGCCACTCACACCCACGCAAGCCCACTCTCACACACGCAACGCCACTCTCACCTATGCAATGCCACTCACCCACACAACACAACTCACACACGCAACGCCACTCACCCACGCAACGCCACTCACCCACGCAACAACACTCACACATGCAACGCCACTCACCCACGCAACGCAACTCACTCAAAGCCACTCACACACACGCAGTGCCACTTTCACCCACACTGTGCAGTGCACAATAGGTCTCGCAGTAGGAAAGTTGGAGCTATTGGTTTTGTAACTGACAAAGCCCTTTATGTTTTTAAAATGAAAACAAAAATAAAAGGCATTGCTATTTGCAATTGTAATAGCTCCAACTTTCCTACTGCGAGACCTATTGGCAACGCCAGTGCTTGTTCTACTATTGCTTGCTCATCAAGGTCCAAATATAGCACTTCTGTTGTATACCTATCTAGGGCCTAATTCACAAAGATTTTAACGCCTTAACCGCAGCGGAAAAACCGCCGGGGTGGGGGCGTTCTAAAGAGTGGGCGGAGCTCTTTGGCCGTTGGCCGACGGCAACAATAGGGAGGTAGTGCTCTCGTCGGCCAATGCCCGACGGGAGCAGGCAAGAGGTTTATGTGACTTACTCTTGAGGTGCTCATGGCTTACATCTTAATTCAAGAAGTAAACAGGGAGTATTATAACAGTAAATTACACCTGCTCACAGCAAAATCTTTGTGAATGAGGGCCTGAGAGTTCACAAATATGGATTTATTATTAGGGGTGGGCTGTAAACTCCGCTCCACCAGCAGAGTTTGCAAAGTTTTGCCCTCTCCGCGCTTGCCTAGAGCACGGATTTCCAGATAAACTCTGCCAACCTCAGCATGATGAGGTTTTTGAATAAGCAAATCACCAACATTAAGTTGGCGAGCAAGAAAATTGAGCGCAAGGACAAGTCTGGGCACGCAGCAGGTCACTACTATTCACATTGAGAAAACTACTGCTCAATATGAAAATCTACTCAAGCTGCAGAAAGACGCAGCACTCTCTGGCTTGCTGCATAGTGCCGGTCGCAATGATTTTACAATGTGGAACAAGTTCCTGGTGCTAAAAATCAGCTACAGCAGCACAACATGCCGAAATTACACTGCTTTTGGAACTCTGTGGAATCTTGCAGACTTTTTTGGAACTCTGCTGAATTCTTTAGAGTAAAATTGAATTAGCTGTTGTTTTTTTAAAAGCAGCAAGCAGTAGCCTATTACTAAAGCACGTAAAAAGTGGAGAGTTAAATATTCCAAAAAGATCAAATATGTTTATTTCACCAATGAAAGATTCACTGCCAGGCAAGTGGCATGTTGCATCCTAAGAATTCAATGTAATAGCTTTTGAGAATAATTGATGCACATCTGATTTTGTCCAGACCAGTCTGCCTTTTTTGTTCAAATGTTGAGCACTTTGTTGTAAATTGCTTTGCTATGCCTATTGAATGCTTGAAATTGCACTTTCATAGAATTTGGCTAAATGTCAGTGCATAGCGCACATATTAAGCTCCTACACCAGTCCAGGCACGTGAAGCAATACTGTTGGTGCTTCTGTAGTCATAAATGGCCTGATTTACAAAGGCCTTGCTGTGAGTAGCTTTTACTTTCCCTTGTAGCATTCCTAAGTTACTCCTAAATTCTAGAGGTGAGCCAGGAATATATATATATTTCTGGCATGCTGCAGTAATCCAGGAGCATCACAAAAGTAAACCACAGCAAACTCTTTGTGAATCAAGCCTGTATGAGCCCGTTCAAGAGGGTACTAAACAAAAGTTTTGCCTTAACTTTTTTGTTAGATCACGGATGTTTCAGTAGTAGTACGACAATGCAGACAGAAACACTCACACCAACAACTGGTTCTTACAAGACTGCTGGATGATGGCCAGTTATTGTGCGCCGCAGCTCCGCCACCCATGGGGCGCCGCATTTACAATGCGGCGCACCATGGGGCAAAAACGGCACAGATGTGTGACGCATCTGTGCCGTAAAGGTGACGCATTGCTGGAGTTGCGTCGCAAGTGCGACGCAGCTCCAGCATGGCTCGGGGGTGCCCTATCTGTCCAATGCTGCGTCAAGCCTTGCGCCTGCTTCAAGCAAGCGCAGGGTTTTGACGCAGCATTGGCCTAAAAGTGACTGAGTGAAATCTTGTAGATTTCACTCAGCCACTTTTGCAAGGCGCACCTGCCCCGGAACGCCCACCCTGCACCGGAACGCCCACATGTGGCGCAGGGCTTTACAACATGACGCATCTGTCTAGATGCGTCACGCAGGGATGCGCCAGGTTTACGCCGCCGTTGCGTGACGCAAACATGGCGCAAGTCCAACATAAATCTGCCCCTTAGTGTTTAAATATGGGGATTAAATAACAATAACATATCAAGAATACAAAGAACGTGTGCCACTGTGAACTCATACAAACAACCAAGATCATGTTTTGCAGGAAGCTATAGCAAGGATCCACAATCTTACATAAGAACTATGGGCATGATTCAAAACAGTTTCGGTGTGATTTACCCTTGCAGAACTCCTTAATTTTAGGATGCAGCCAGGAGTAGGAAGGTTGTACTGGAATTCAGGGATATGCAAGGAGTACTACACGAGTCAGCTACATCTACTAAGAGCAAACTCTTTGAAAATGTTGCCCTCTATATCTTTCATTTGGAGTGTGAAGAAGCCAGGGTGCTGTAGAATTAGTGGTACCCTTCACATTTTTATTGTAGATTATGCTGCTTAATAACTGACTTTTTATGAAATTGCGAGCCATTCCATGAACACCCTGGGTCTTGACACGCCACATTTTCAAATGCCACTTACAGAAGGAAAAACAGCGCCCTGTTTCTATATCAATTATTTCAAGAGCTTGTTTGTCGAAATCAAGAAGTGATAACTACGAATTTTCCTGGCTATATTTGTAGCTCAATTTCCAGAAAAGTAAAGGTATCAGCAGGGAATTTTCCCTACAAAAACATGTTCAACACATATGTATTAAATTGGTAGTAGAAGACGGCTTTTTCACTTGATCTGCAGAAGCACCAAATGCTGACAAAATTGCTTACAGAGTGAAGCTTCGCTGTGGATGATGTATGCGAGCTACGAGGCCATTAAACAACATGCGCACTATCTCACTGTAATACCTGGTGCTCCTCCAAAATGATGTTTGCATTTAGGTGTCCACTTTGGTGCTTTAACTATGGTAAACATAACAATGTACACAATATTTTGTGTTTGGCTTTTTATATTATTAAATACATGAATATTTAACAATAGGACACGTAATAGTATATATATATATATATATATATATATATATATATATATATATATATATATATATATATATATATATATATATATATATATATATATATATATATATACACACACACACACACACACATGCACACAACTGCATTTTCTGCAGTTTCTTAGTTGCACTCCCTCAGATTACAGGTGCTCAAACTTTATTCTCATTTCATTGTCATAATATAGTTTGCTGATGCTTTTCAGCCAAATAACCTTACTCACGAATAGCAATGTGAATGTACCAATAAAAAGACAGCATCAAATACAGAAACAATGCCAATGGAACAATTCATTACATAGACTTACAAGCGCCATCTAGTGTGGATGTCCTTTATCCTAATTAATTGCTAGTCGGTTGGTAGTATTCTGAATGCAGATTAAAACAGAAGAAACAAGACATGATTCCAAAATTATTCATCAAATAATGAATGCATATCACAAAAGAAACGTCCCTTTTCTATGGACAAAGATCATAACATTCATTCATGCTGCAGATTTTGCTATATGCAATCTAATCATAAAAAAACATGATCAACAAATCTCTATTAAAACGGCAATAGAAGACATGGCATTGTAAATTAAAGGAGTCACGTGACCTGCAGAAGCAGCCTAAATGTGCAATCATTACCTGCACGTAGTTTAACCTAGGAGTAGTCATAGTTTCTACATCCATACCATAGGAGGAATCTACGTGTCGCCCAGCAATCTGAATGAAGTTTGATCTTTTGCAATCGCGCACACTGTACCCAACAGGGTCAGTGACAGGATAACCATGTGCCAAAAAGTAATATATATATATATATATATATATATATATATATATATATATATATATATATATATATATATACAGACAAAAAAACCTCTCTCACAGGAAAAAAGGTGAGCCGCACACATTTATATATACCTATACTTTTTAAAGTTTTTTAACCACATTTTTTTAAATGTCTTCCTATGTACCATAATGCTGTTTTTCTGATTGTTTGAATTCTTGCCAGACCATTTTCCAATACCCCCTCCTGAACAACTGCTTAAACAGGATCATTCCAAGTTGTGAATTCGCACAATTGCCACAAAAGTGCAAACTTTTGGAGTTTATGAAAATGTGTGCATTTGGAAACCGTGTAGTCATGTCTGTGTACTTCCTGAAACTACACACGTTTGCTTTTGTGTTGTCATTCGATAGATGTTTCACTTTGTCATCCAAATTATGGAAGTTTAGAGACAATTGTATTTAAATTCAGTCTCTTGTGTTTAATGCCTATACATCTAAATCATTAATAAATAAAGATAAGACAAATACAATCATGTCTAATTACTTACATTTGTTTGCCTTTTCCCTTTGCCATAACAAAACATAAAGGTTCATGCACGTTGTTCTACATACAGACCAGCTTCTACTTTTCTACAAAAGGTTTTGTTATCCTCTACTGACCACCACATTAAACCCAACAGAGGCACAAGAACGTGTCCTTTCACTGAATACCCTTGTTGTTTAAATCTGTTGCGTATTATTCTGATGCTTGAATAATCTGATTGGTCCCCAGGAATCCTCATTAACTGGATAACTACAGGCAAATTACCAGAACCCATGTACAGTGACCTCACAGGCACTGATATCACAGCCTCCATAATAGCCTTTATAGTGATGGGAATAGTCCTATTTACAGTCAATATTAAAATACAAACTATACCATAATGCACTAATCTAATTGTATGCATATTCACTGAAGCAGAGTTATAGTTTCTAATACGACATCAACATGGGTTAAACATGTCCACAGGAAAACCATGAAAAAACATAGTTAAAACAAAGTTATGATTATTTAACAAACCAAAAAAAAAGCCACTTAAATTGGTCAGGTGCGATTAGCTACGCACACTACAATACAAGCCCCCTCTTCAGCCCTGCCTATCACTGACAACACTGACAAAATCTTAAATTATATAACTCATAACAAATAACATAAGATATTACTAATACAACACTGTGTGAACAACTGTAATGTGCAATGCAGAGTGTGTGCACGTCAAGCAACTACATAGACTAGCATCTTGCTATCACAAATGAATATCTGGCCAAAAAATAATGGTCACAAACTGTGAATAGTATTTTCCAGTCATTAAAGATTTTTAAGAACTGAACTATATACTAATAGGTCTGTTTCTAAAAATCTGAATGGGAGTAGGCTGGAATCTGACTTACCTCATGAATATTAATGAGGCAAGTAGCAAATTGTGGCTCACTATGAGTGGATGCCATCACAGGAATAGTTGCAGATGGGCTCAGCAAACCAGCATGTCTGATCACATATCAATAAAGTAAACTTTTGTTTTTAAATGCAGTTCATTTTCCTTAAAGAAAACTGGGCTGTGTTTAAAAAGGAAAGTTTACGGGGTAGAAAAAGCTTTATTCGAGTTATACACTCATAAAAGCACACACATATAAATTCATACATTTTTTTAAAACTTCAAACATTCAGTAACAATCAGTTTATAGTTAAAAATACATAATACATGAACACAAAAAGTTGTTACCAATTAGGGTAAGAAAAGCTTTTTCATAGTATGCGGAAACTAGATGTATGTTGAGATGTAAAAACCTCCGCGTTACGGACCATTTCCAGTATTTACACACTAAAAACTCATACTATACATGTTAGCCGCAATTTAAGGTTAAAATTCATATATATCTCCCAGTAGATGTTTGCAAGGATAAGTCAAACAATGGAAAATGTAAAATTCAAAACACATTAGAAGATAGAGCCCTCCTCCTTATGGACCATGCCCACCCCAGATATTTTGCCGTTCCAGTTACGACGGGCATTTCAGTGGAGGAACAAATAATTCTCAACCCCTCAACACCGCTTAGGACACCAAGGTTCCTACAAACTGGAGCCAACAAGGATTTTCTTGGATTTAAATAAGCCTCGCATAGGAAAAGAAAATGTGCAATACTTTCGTTGGGGGCCCCACATGACGGGCAGCACGAACTACTACTAGTTCTCCAACTGGCCGTCAAACACCTCAGGGGGAGAGAACCTGCCCTTAACTGGAAAAATAATTTCCTGTCTAATGGAACAGTTATACTGTCCCAATACTTTTCTAGGGATGGTCTCTGTTTAATTTCCATAAATCTACCCCCCATGGATTCAGAGTTTACACTCCTCCAGAGTTTCTGATCAATGTGGTCCCAATATATTTCTTTGATACTAGATTTACTGGGGAATACTTCCCCAAGGGGGTTGTCCCATAGTTTGGAGAGCCCAAGCTCAGCAAGGACGTCCCTTAGCATTTTTAGCCATGTAATTTTATGAAAAGCATCTGACTTGGCTAATGGTAAGAACCCCTCTGCGTAGTGTCTTATTTCCATGGTTGTCCATAACCGTCTCCAATAGAGGATAGGCCTCAGTCGGGCACGGTCACTAAGCGATCTTCTGCCTAGATCAAAACCAAGCGGAATTAATGGGGTACTTTGGGGGAGACTAGTTATCCCTCTCAAAAACCTGTTCTCAGATCTTTGAAGGGTGGTAAGACTCTCAAAGCCCCAAACTTCAGCCCCATAAAGGGTTGCGCCCAAGGCTTTTGCGTCATAAACCATGAGAACAGGTTTTATAGGCCTGTTTTTAGATTTTACTTGCTCGACCCTGAGGGCTCCTGAAATCTGCTGGTGTTTCAACCCCGCCTTCTCTATATGTCTTGACCATCCAAGTTTACTTGATATCTCCACCCCAAGGTATGTAAAAACATTTACTAGCTCTAGTTTAATATTGTTCAAGAAAACCTTGGGTTGGGATTGGCACTTTTGCCCAAAGGCCATCAACTTGGTTTTATTTACATTGACCTCAAGTCCCCGTTCTTTGCAGAATGAGTCAAATATGTTCAGGGCTCGCTGGAGACCCGACGGGGTCTTGGATACGATCAAGGTGTCGTCAGCGAACATCAGAATTGGAACTCTGATGCCCGCTAACGAAGGTGCGTCAACCATTGCCTCCAAAATCCTATCTACAATGCCATTAATGAACAGGGAGAACAGCAGGGGTGCCATTGCACATCCCTGCCGTACCCCCCGCTCAACTGGGAAGTTGGTGGTGGATTCCCCATTCCTCCCCCACTGGACCTTAGCATAGTTGCTTTCATGGAGACGCATTATCATTGTGAGCAAATCCAGTGGGACCCCTAGCTTAGACAGGACCTCCCACAACCTGCACCTGGGCACCAGATCGAAGGCAGCCCTTAGATCTACAAATGCTACATAAAGGCTGCCTTTACCCAGGAGTACAGTCCCCCACCGTAGCATGGTGAAGCGAAAAATTTGATCGACCGTACTGGTTGCACGTCTGAATCCTGCCTGGAAGGGGGATAAGGCATTGTTATCATCTACCCAGGCCATAAGTTTGTCGACCAACATCTTCCCCACTACTTTTTGCATGGTGGCCAGCAAACTTATTGGTCTATAATTTACCGGTAGCGACCGATCACCTTTCTTAAAGATCGGTATTATTATTGCCCCCTTCCAGATATTGGGGATTTTTGCCCCTTTGGCTAGGCCATTTCCCAGCAAGGTCGCGTATTTTGCCCACTGGACCTTGTCGTATTTAAAAATGTCTGAAGGGATTCCATCCAGCCCAGGGGCTTTCCCCCCCTGCAAAGTTGAAATTACAAGTTCCGCGTCCTTGGTCAAGAATAGATCACCCTTGCAAAATACCATAGGGATTGATTCTGTGGGCACTATATCCCTGCTCTCGGCATACTGGGGTTTAAAATACTCGACCCACAATGCCTCATCGACATTGTTGTCGGGATTTTTTGGGGGGCCCCCTCTTCCCCATTTCACAATTTTCCAGAAGAGTCTGGAATCCTTTTGCCCTGAGGCCTCGAGTAGCTCCTCCCAATGCTCCTCGTCCCACCGCTTCTTAGCCTTGCGGATGCTATCATTATATTGCTTCCTGGTGGCGCTAATCGAGGCCTTGTCCCTGCTTTTAAGTGCTCTGCCCAACTCCAGTCTGGCTGCCCTACACTGTTTGTTGAACCAGGTCGCCAATGTAATTGGTGCTTTTCTGTTAGTCTTCAGTGGCTTGATAAAATACGGTTTTATCAAAGTGAAGAATGTGTCATGTATATCGGTTATTTGGATAGAGCCTGGTATTACAGGATCTGCCTTTTCCATGGCAGCAATAGAATTATCTACCTCCAAATTAATGGATTCCAGGGTGGCCAAATTGGGCAGGACATATGGCCATTTCACCCTTCTTGAGTCGTTAGCCATAACAGGTACGCTCCCACTACCTGGCACTGGGTTGGCTCGTGCGGCCCTCCACCATGAGTGGGAGACACAGAGGGGGTTATGGTCACTTTCTATTCTCCCCACAATTTCCATATCACCCACGCCACACCATAACTCAAGGCTACAGATGACGTAGTCGATCCTACTTTTATTATGTCCATTGTCGAATGTACAATTGCCACCTTGGTCGCTTTTTGTCCTACCATTAAGGGCCCTTAGCCCATACTCCAAACATAACGCATTCAACAACAAAATATCTTTTGACCACCGCTTCACAGGTATGAGGCTTAAATTTGGGATCCCCCAAAGAGCATCTTCCTCTAGTCCTATTGGATAAGCAGTATTTTCTAGAGGCTCAAATGTCCTATTCAGATCACCAGCCAAGATTACTCTATTTCCAAGTGACTGGGATTCGAGGGAGGCGGATAGAACTTCTAGGGTAGCAGAATTCCCTAGACTCTTGCCCCTAGCATATATGTTATAAATGTCTATCACACCACCCTTTCCTACAGATAATCTCAATAATTGTATATCCTTGCAACCTAGATCAATCATTTTTACTTTTACATTTGAGTTTTGCTTGATCCAAACTGCTAGGCCTCCCTTAGGTCTACCCCTGGGGCCTCTCATTGCCGGTATACAAAAATTTAGATAACCTGGACAAAAAATTGGGTCACAAGCCCACGTCTCTTGAAATAGGCACATTTCGAACCCACTTACAAAATCAGTCCAATGCTGTGACAACAATCTGGCCCCCAGCCCCGCTATATTCCATGACAGGAATCTCTCCAAGGGATTTTCTATACAAATCCCCTTTTTATTAGGGGTCATGGGCGGCAGATCATCCGGCATCCCACGGTCACAATCCTCTCCTAAAACAGTGTTTATACAATTTACATCTATTCCCTCCTAAGTGCAAATGATAATTGGGAGGGCCGGTTCACCCACAGAGTCCTCCGAACAAGCAATAATACTCCCATCCCTCTCGTTCACCACTTCAAATGTTTGACTCATTTCATCTTCATTGGTTGGCAATGTTACATCAGGGTCGCTCCCCCCGACCACCTCCCCTTCAAAATGTAATTGGTCAACTGATCTCTGTCAACATCCCCACCTCATCTGCCCCTGCCCATTATAGGGATTAAATGCCTGTATGTAGCAGTTATTTATTCTTGATATGGGAGCAGCAGGGGGGCCAGCCTCTGCCCAAGTACCAAGACTGGATCTCGATTGGTCCCTACAGCCCCCAGGGTAGATCACCGGTCTGGGATAAAAGAAGGTGAGGTCCACAACCCCAATCCCACCAATACTAATATTCCAACCAGGTCCCGTAATCAACCCCACAACCCTTGGGTCTTGGAAGTTAATTATAATACAATCTCCCCCCTGTTTTTTTAAGGTGTTTCCTATCCAATTGACCCTTCTGGCCCCAATTATCAAGCCATCTACCCCCCCTGGCGGGGGTCTATTGACACTAAGCCAGTACATGGCCTTGTTTTTTAGCATGTCATAAGTTTCTCTTTGACCCTCCGGTAGGGGTGGAACATTAGTAAGTATGGCCACATATGGGTAGGAGTCCGGGGTGAGCTGTACTGGGGGGGATCCTAGTCAGTGGTTTAGTTATTTGGGGCTTCGTTTGTGCTTGTTCTAAGGGGACACAGCACTGTGTAAGGATATTTTCCACTGCCACACAAGTATTCATCCCATTCCCGATGCTAAGGGTTTCCCTTGTGGGACCACCCCCCATTGCTATCTGTGAGGTAGGCCCCACCTTATTCCCGGTGCCATTACTAAAGTGTATTTTCTCATTTTCTGACCGTTTGACCATAGTTGTTCCCGGTCCGGTCGGCAAAAGTGTGGCATTTCTACTAACTATTGCAGGTGGGTTTTTTGCACTGTCCCTGCTACCCTTGTTGGTGATGTTATTGGGCTTAGTTTTCCCACAGTTACTAATGATTTTGGTGGACATTAAATCAGATACATTCTTGCTATTCGCCCCTTTATTATCCTGTGCGGGAATACCACTCACAGGCGGAGATTGTAAGTCAACCAACACGACTCCTTGGTCCCTATCGACTGTCCGTTGGTGTTTCCCAATCTCGCCCATTTTATTGCCAGATTTAATTAGTGATTTAATAGAGAAAAAATTATCTAAGCTAGCTTGTTCTAGATGGTCAAGTTGTTCAGCTAGCTTTTTAAGTCTAAGCTCTAAGGGGGTTAGAAGGGAACGCATTATTTTTCCCACTTCTAGCAAGAGATCATGATTGGGAGATAGTGACCCCGGGAGTGCTATGATAGTTGGATCAGGGGCTGGTACCACCAATGTTGTCGAAGGCACCATGATTATAGGATCTACTTCTACTGGGGCTGCTTCAGCCTCCCCCATTGGCATTACTACGCCATTCATTGCGGGGACATTGCTTGGGGATAATTTAGTACCCAGCTTCCTGTATTTTCTTGCGGGTTTTTGTGGTTGTGATTTTTTAACAGTAACTCCCCATTTCCTTTTGAGGCAAGGCTTGGGTTTAATCACTTCCAATTGTACACAGGGTTTTTCTACAACTCCTTTCCCTTTAGATAATTGGCTAGGTACATCAGAATGCTCAACAGGTAGACTAGTTGCTACAGTGCCTAGTAAGGAATCATCAGCTAACTCAGTATGCAGGGCCAAATCAAGTAATAGATTCTGGGTGGCAGGTAAAACAATAGATGAAAGAGGTGTAACCAGCGCTGGAAAGTTCAAACCTTGATTTTTCTCAGGCGGGTTTTTCAAAAGCTCAATCGAGAGCCTACGCCCGGCTCGTCTTTCCGCCAGAGCGATCTCTTTATCAATATCCTGTGGTAAACGCTTAAAGTAGGAATCCAGAGGGCCCATGACCGTAGGCTCAGCTTCACCCGGAGGCAGCAGGGTAGAAGTGCTAGTTGAGCAAGCCATAGTACAAGAAACCCCCCTTCTACCCACCAGTAGACTAACAGGTCACAAATCAGTTAATAAGGCAGTTGATTGATCAGTACCTGGACCGCAAATGTTAGTAGGGTGGCCCAGCTCGGCCTCCGGCGGCCCCCGACGGCCACAGACGGTCCCGCCCTTGTCCCGGGCTTCTCCCGGCGCTCCCGCGCGCTACCGCGCAGCGGGGATGCAAGGAGCGTAATGTAGGATAGATGCACAAATAGGTGAAGGGGGGAGGGGTCGGGGAGAGCGGCCCAGGTGTGACTGGTCAGGCAGGCAGGCGGGCGCTCCTGGGATGTGCAGTCCCAGTTGAGCGCTCGCACTCGCTCGCAGCCCCGGCAAATGTACTTCCCTCAGCGTCCCCTTTCCTGGATCAGCAGGCAACACTCCTGGCGTAGCGGGACCCGCGGAGCGGGTTCCGCAAGAAGTGGGCTGGTGGCAGCAGTCTCCAACAGGTCAGAGCAAAATGCAGCGAGGCATCCCACTCGCCAATTCCAAGAAGGCAGTTGATAAGGACTCGGTGAAGGGGGGAGGGGTCGGGGAGAACGGCCCAGGTGTGACTGGTCAGGCAGGCAGGCGGGCGCTCCTGGGATATGCAGTCCCAGTTGAGCGCTCGCACTCGCTCGCAGCCCCGGCAAATGTACTTCCCTCAGCGTCCCCTTTCCTGGATCAGCAGGCAACACTCCTGGCGTAGCGGGACCCGCGGAGCGGGTTCCGCAAGAAGTGGGCTGGTGGCAGCAGTCTCCAACAGGTCAGAGCAAAATGCAGCGAGGCAAAGTTTACATTTTTTTCTAGTTTGTTTGGAAGTTTGCAGTGGTTTCGTGGAACACTGTCCATCCCAAACAAAGTTTATTTTAACATTCCAACATACAAAGGTTTGCAAATGAGTTACCATACCTACATGAGGGTTTGGTATCTTTTCAGTGGTTTACACCCACTTTTGCAGTCCTAAACCATTCATACATGTAGATAGGTATCCCTATTTGAAAGGGATGTCTCCCTTTCAAATAGCGATCCCTTATCCATTTCTAAATCCATTTCATAGGCTGGTAAAATGTTTTCATATGCATGGTATTAGTATATTGCTCAAAGCAGTTTATCGCTTGCTAGTTCCTAATCGGAGTGCTTGCGACCAAAAACCTGCTTTATAATTCTGGCCATAGTGCTTCTACAACATGTATAAAGTACAAATTGATTGTGAGTACTTCATCTAATGTTGTGTGTAATCAACATAAAGATGAAGGGGATAGAGCACGATTTAAGGATACATTAGCTTTATAACAGGCTCCATGTAGGATTGAATTATGCGTCCAGGATATACACTTGAACATTCACCATTCATTTAGTACATAGTGCAAACAGTATCTTTAACACTTTGGGGCTGATTACGATGTTGAGTGGACTCAGGTCTGCCTGACACCGCTGCTGAATCGGGACCTACCGACCTCTGGTCCGCTGCTCCCGACTGCATTATTTTGATGTGACCCCACATGCTGCGGTCGCAGACTCCCAATTCTCTATGGGAGCTTGATCTGCGGTCGGACGCGGGCTGCAGCTCAAGCTCCCATAGAGAAATGGGAGTTTGTGCAAATTCCTACCCCATGTGGCAGACTAGACATTGCAGGGATTTCCAAGCTCCCAACCGGAGGCTGCGGAGGAATGGGGTCCCTCCTAGCAGCCCCCAATGTTGCTTTCCGACAGGCTATTCATGTCGGAAAGCCTGACCTGAAAAGCCTGCATAAAACCAACGTCATAATGCCCATGGAGGAAACACCCTCCATAGGGGATTATGTGCGGCCTCTGGCTGGCAATGGGCTCCTTGAGCCTGTTGGAAGCCAGTCGGATTGACCTGACGATTTCAAGTCCGACAGCCTTTAGTGTAATTCAGCTGTCTGATTTGAAACCTTGGATGCTGTCGGAAAGGCTCTGACTTCCGACCGACATCCAATTCGGCCCCTTTATAGTAAGTGTAAATACAAAGCAGAATATATTTTATCAACCTTAAAATAAAGAACTAATGAGTTAAAACCTCCAAGGTTTCAAACAGATGCCTGGCATGTTACATGATGCTGCTTGAAGTAAGTGCAAAACTCACTGAGCTATCTTACAAGGAGTTTAACTTGTGATTAGTAGGCAATACAATGATTACTGCAACAAAAACATTAACAAACAGCTAACTTTAGAAAAATTTAAATGTGACTTACATTTTACACACTATGCTCTGCAGCAGCAATTATCACTATGAGATATTTTTTTCGATGATCCAAATCTATGACCAGAGATCACAGATAGATCTCTCTATCGAGGACATTAATCACCATTATTATTTTAACAATACTTTACACCGAAATGTAGCATAAACAGAAAGATGTCCACATGTGCATTAACTCCCTAAGATATATTAAAATGAGGTTTATTTGTGGCCACTAAAATAAACCACCTTAGCTCACTATTTTTCATTTTTGCCATTGCTTTGGAGAAGCAGCTTGTCAAAAACCAAAGTAAAAGCAGACTATCATCAACTCATGGAGCCTCCCCTGGTGACCATCTCCGACACCACACACTTCCACCCACAAATTTAGTTTTCCTGCAGTATACTTATCCCAGTTTGTGTACTGCCAACCACAGCAGACATAATCAGAGAAAAGTTGTCCCATAAATCATGTTGGCATGATTACCCATGCACGTGATTACTTCTCTTGTTTAATGTATATGTGCGGCCTCTTATACCTATGATCAAAAATAATGGAGTGGGCTGACTTGTGCCCAATAGCGATGATCTAAATCACGTACATTTGATGACATCTCAGATCAACAGCTGAATGTCCACCTGACCGAGCCACATTGCACTTCTGCAGGCCGTCAGCAGCACTGCCTGTCCAATGTAAATGTGAAATCGCAAGTCCTCAGGTATGACTTAAGATTGCATGAAGATAGCAAAAGTAGATGGGACCCCCTCAGAATTAAAGCAGGTCACGGAAAGAGGGGAATGAAAAAACACAAGAATAACACGTTTCCCTCATTGACCATAGTAAATTAATAAAGATATGATTCAAATATACTTTTTAATATACATGCACATAAAACATGGGTGACAGACTCACATCCTTACTTCTTCTTTTTTATGAAATTATTTTTTATTTCTTTGCAACATATTCTCTTTTATTTTTTTCATATAAAATTGATTTCTTTTTTCTTTCTTTATCTTTTTTCTTTTTTTAAGCAAGGATTTGTATTACTATATATCCAAGTTCATAAACATTTCATAGATTTGAAACATGGAATTTCATTATTGATCTCTGCCAAAAAAATCAATTTCTAACAATCAAATATACATATAATAAAAGTCAAAGTACAAAACACAGAGCATGAAGCAACTATACAACCCCTGGAAAACAACACTCATCATCAATCATCTTCACACAGCCATACCCTCACTACATTCACCCAACCAAAAATCTGTAAAGGGATTAGATCTTATCAGCAGAAAAATTTCTGCCTATAGACAAATCTCAGATCACAGTATGAGATTCCGCACTTGGTCGACGCGCGTTTCGGCGGTACAAAGCCACCTTCCTCAGGACCTCTTCCAGATGTACACAACCACATTTGCCCAGGGGACCTATAAATACTGAAAGTATATGTCACCACATATGATCTCCAAAACGGAGTAATTTTAGAACATCATGAAGAACATTTTAAAACAACACAAGCTTTCCTATGTGACCAATCAACATGAACTTGATGTACTCCAAAGGAATTATATATAAAAACCTTAAGAAGGGAAAAAGAACAGAAACAGAAGAATACATATAACAATCATATGACCAAATGGAGTTGAGCTTAATCTTCTATATATCACATAACCTGTGTAGTTGATAAACACTAGAATACTTACTTCAAGTAAAAAACAGCTATCTTTATTGAAAGGCATGATGTTCAGTGATTTGATCCCGCTTTAGTGTACAGTTCATAAACATATAAGGTGTAGAGAAAGCTCCCTGAAAATTGGAAGACCAAAATGTCGACCATTAGTACCAAGTTGCTTCACAATTGGACAAGGTATTATTTAATAGTAGTGAAAGAGTAGCTTACCCCAAATGTCACGATGTGCTCTACTAAATATGTCACCAGATTGATAAAAAGTTCAAGATACAAGCATCCGTTCCAGTGGCTGAAAGGAAACAGTCACGAGATAATAAGGGCAAGATATTCCCATGTTTTAAAAAAAAAAGAGGTGTAATCCAGTAACCACTTCCGAGACTATGACCTACCTTGTTTTTATATATGTTATGCGTGCGTATTTATTAGCCGCCTCAAAAAAAATGTTTGTTTTACTTCTTAGCGTACCATCCAGTGTGTGATTAGTACCTACATCTCAAAGGGACCTAGGAGGAAAATTCAAGTCGCGCTTTAGAAACCTTTGGCTAATCACCATGTGAAAGAATATCCCCCCCGTGGGGTCGTGTACGTATGATTAAACACATACACTCGATGGATACAGAGATAGACTAATTTCCATGAGGCAAGATGCATAAGATATACTATATGCTCGAACATTGGCGAGATACACAAACACTCACATAGTGGTCACTGTGAAGTTACATAAGAAATGGATGGCATCCCTACTTCCCTTATTGAATATATTTTAACATAACTGATCGGATATGATTCCACAGGACAGGGTGTAAAGATTCAACATTATACGTATCCCATTTTTTCTTAATAAACCGTATACGCGAAAAAAAGGCGCGGGGGGGAGATTCCAATTTAACCGCCAACTAGATTAAACCAATCTTCTACCGGTCCAATCATTCGTAAACAAAAAGAGGGAACACTAACCACTCAAGATGCAGACTCCGGTTGAGACAATCATTAACAAAGGGCGGAGAGGGGGGAATACTACCTACTCAAAACAGAAAATCCCAATCCGACTGTCCCAAAGGTATACTAGAGGGTCAGGAGTGGACTTACCTAAATCAATGGTTGTCGCGGGTCGTCATGTCCACCAACTTAACGGTATCTAACGAAGTAAAGGGCAACCGAGATCCTGCCGTATTTAAACCCAATCCAATAAGTCTAAAGCCTCGCGATATTCACTGACTAGTGTTTGGACATCCACACGGTAAAGAAAAATAAAGAAGGGACAACGTAGTGGCCATATTGCATGAGGAAAAATCAAACTACATAGACTACCCCGGAAGTACCGAGATAAAAGAGTAAATAAAGATGCAGTCTAACTATTAACGAAGTTTATAACGAACTTTATTTACCGGCACACCAAAGTAAAAAAGAACAAAAAAACGGAAAAACATGAATAGCAAATTCCGATGCTATCAAAAGGCGCTCAGAGTCTATGTATGGGCATATCACCTCCACGCTCACAATCTGCCCATAGATTGTGAAAAGAGCAGAATTTCTACATATAAAAGTGAATTTCAATAGTAATCAGAATAATGATATTGGGTCTAATAATACTGCCAACCTTAAGCAATGTAGATATAAAAATGAGTACGGTGGCGTAATCAAATAAACAATATAAAAAGAACAGATTTTCAGAAACAGGAACATGAATCTCATGGGACCAAATTCAGAAGATGTAATAGATATGCTAGATGGTATAAACATCCCTGGATTATTTGGTCACATACCAGGCAATTTCTTCATTTAGACCATGTCTAACACAATTCAGATGAAACACCCAAAACACTTTAAAATGTTTCGCGTTTCTTGCGTGTAAGTTCAACCGGTTGCCCCAATTTAGTTTGAATTTTCTCTAGGATCGACCATTTTAGTTCATTTTCACAATGGTTCATATCTAAGCAGTGTTGGACCAGCGGTGCCATGATTCTCTTTGTTCTGATGGCGGATTTATGTTCGCTAAATCGTAATCGAAATTCCCGGCCAGTCTCCCATACATAGGCTAGGCCACAGGGGCAGAAAAGAATATATACCACATTACTACTACGACAGTTGGTGAAATGGCGCAATTTAATTTCCATATCATTATAGTTGATTACGTCTGATACTTGAGCCGAGTCACAGGCGTGACAGGAGCCACATCTGTGGTTACCCATTATGACCGGCAAACCTGTGACTGATTTTTGACCATCTAAATTGTGTTTTTTCAGATGTTGAGTATGGACCAACATGTCCTTAAGGTTCTTATTTCTGCTATAAGCCACCAAGGGAAGTGGAAAAGAAGGGACACTTTCGTCAGAATTTAGAATTCTCCAGTTTTTATTTATGACATTCCTGATTTTAAAATTGAGAGTGGAGTGATTTATAATGCATGTAATGCGATTTTGACTTGGACGCTTAGAACCTTGTAAAAGAGCCTCTCTATCATAATACTTGGCTCTCTTGTAAGCCTGGCGTACAAGACAATGAGGGTAACCTCTACTCAACAATCTATCCTTCAGGGCATCTCCATGCACATGAAAGGAGGTTATGTCCGTACAGTACGAATGCGTAGAAATTCTCCGAAGGGAATAGCTTCCCTTTGGCAATTCGTGTGGTAACTATTGAATTGTAGAATGGTATTTTTGGCTGTTGGTTTCCTGAAGAGACTTACCTTCAGTTGACCACTGGTGCCATCAATCCTGATATCCAGAAACTCTACCATGGAGTGACTTTGATTAGCTGTAAACTTCAGGTTTGTGTCACTGGCATTAAGCCAGAGGATAAACGTTTCCAATGTATCTGTGGGACCGCTCCAAATAAAAAAAATATTGTCTAAGAAGCGTTTCCATAAAGACACATTTTCAAAAAATGGTGCCGCTTCATTATAGATGTTAAGTAACTCCTATTCTCCCATAAAGGTATTAGCCACGCTAGGGGCACAAGATGCCCCCATTGAAGTTCCTTTAATTTGTTTGTAAAGGGAGCCATTATATTCAAAGAAATTGTTCAATAAGACCACTTCAAGACATTGTAAAATAAAATTATCTGGGCGGTTGTCTTGATATCTCTGTAGGAGGGCTGCAACCGCAAGTAACGCTCGACATTGAGGAATATTGGTGCATAAAGCCTCAATGTCGAGCGTTACCAAGGTGTCAGTCACTGGATTGAATGGTGTCACCTCTATCTTGTTGATGATATCTCCCGTATCTTGTATAAAGGAAGCATAATTATGTGTGAGAGGGCATAGGAAGGCATCAACGTATTTGGATAAAGGCTCAGTACTTGACCCAATTGTTGAAATGATGGGTCGCATAGGTGGATCAGTTTCTGATTTATGGGTTTTTGGCAAATTATTTATTTGATTACGCCACCGTACTCATTTTTATATCTACATTGCCTAAGGTTGGCAGTATTATTAGACCCAATATCATTATTCTGATTACTATTGAAATTTACTTTTATATGTAGAAATTCTGCTCTTTTCACAATCTATGGGCAGATTGTGAGCGTGGAGGTGATATGTCCAATGTTCACCTTGAGTAGACATGCCCATACATAGACTTTGAGTGCCTTTCGATAGCGTCGGAATTTGCTATTCATGTTTTTCCGTTTTTTTTGTTCTTTTTTACTTTGGTGTGCCGGTAAATAAAGTTCGTTATAAACTTCGTTAATAGTTAGACTGCATTTTTATTTACTCTTTTATCTCAGTACTTCTGGGGTAGTCTATGTAGTTTGATTTTTCCTCATGCAATATGGCCACTACGTTGTCCCTTGTTTATTTTTCTTTACCGTGTGGATGTCCAAACACTAGTAAGTGAATATCGCGAGGCTTTAGATTTATTGGATTGGGTTTAAATAAGGCAGGATCTCGGTTGCCCTTTACTTCGTTAGATACCGGTAAATTGGTGGACATTATGACCCGCGACAACCTTTGATTTAGGTAAGTCCACTCCAGGCCCTCTAGTATACCTTCGGGACAGTCGGATTGGGATTTTCTGATTCGAGTGGGTTGTATCCCCCCCTCTCCGCCCTTTGTTAATGATTGTCTCAACTGGAGTCTGCATCTCGAGTGGTTAGTGGTCCCTCTTTTCCTTTACGAATGATTGGACCGGTAGAAGCTTGGTTTTAATCTAGTTGGCGGTTAAATTGGAATCTTTTTCCTCCACTCTCCGCCTTTTTTTCACGTATAGGGTTTATTAAGAAAAAATGGGATACGGATAATGTTGAATCTTTACGCCCTGTCCTGTGGAATCATATTGGATCAGTTACGTTAAAATATATTCAATAAGGGAAGTAGGGATGCCATCCATTTCTTATGTAACTTCACGCTGACCACTATGTGAGTGTTTGTGTATCTCGCCAATGTTCGAGCATATAGTATATCTTATGCATCTTGCCTCATGGACATTAGTCTATCTCTGTATCCATCTAGTGTATGTGTTTAATCATACGTACACGACCCCACGGGGGGATATTCTTTCACATGGTGATTAGCCGAATGTTTCTAATGCGCGACTTGAATTTTCCTCCTAGGTACCTTTGAGATGTAGATACTAATCACACATGGATGGTACGCTAAGAAGTAAAACAAACATTTTTTGTGAGGCGGCTAAGAAATACGCGCGCATAACATATATAAAAACAAGGTAGGTCATAGTCTCGGAAGTGGTTACTGGATTACACCTCTTTTATTTTTTTAAAACGTAGGAATATCTTTCCCTTATTATCTCGTGACTGTTTCCTTTCAGCCACTGGAACGGATGCTTGTATCTTGAACTTTTGATCGATCTGGTGACATATTTAGTAGAGCACATCGTGACATTTGGGGTAAGCTACGCTTTCACTACTATTAAATAATACCTTGTCCAATTGTGAAGCAACTTGGGACTAATGGTCGACATTTTGGTCTTCCAATTTTCAGGTAGCTTTCTCTGCACCTTATATGTTTATGAACTGTACACTAAAGCAGGATCAAATCACTGAACGTCATGCCTTTCAATAAAGATAGCTGTTTTTTACTTGAAGTAAGTATTCTAGTGTTTATCAACTACACAGGTTATGTGATATATAGAAGATTAAGCTCAACTCCATTTGGTCATATGATTGTTATATGTATTCTTCTGTTTCTGTTCTTTTTCCCTTCGTAAGGTTTTTATATATAATTCCTTTGGAGTACATCAAATTCATGTTGATTGGTCACATAGGGAAGCTTGTGTTGTTTTAAAATGTCCTTCATGATGTTCTAAAATTACTCCGTTTTGGAGATCATATGTGGTGACATATACTTTATGTATTTATAGGTCCCCTGGGCAAATGTGGTTCTGTAAATCTGGAAGAGGTCCTGAGGAAGGTGGCTTTGTATCGCCGAAAATCGCGTCGACCAAGTGCGGAATCTCATACTGTGATCTGAGATTTGTCTATAGGCAGAAATTTTTCTGCAGATAAGATCTAATCCCTGTTTTGGGTTGGGTGAATGTAGTGAGGGTATGGCTGTGTGAAGATGATTGATGATAAGTGTTGTTTTCCAGGGGTTGTATAGTTGCTTCATGCTCTGTGTTTTGTACTTTGACTTTTATTATATGTATATTTGATTGTTATAAATCGATTTTTTTGGCAGAGATCATTAACCCCTCCCCTGCTGATGACGGAACCGCTCCATCATCAGCCGCGGTCGCGCTGTGCTGATGACGGAGCGGTTCCGTCATGGCCCGGCCGCCACGCCTGCGCGGCTCTGATTTCGCGCCTGCGCGGCGCGTTCTGTTGAGCGGGCGGGGCCGTGACGGAACCGCTCCGTCATGAGCACAGCGCAACCGACGCTGGTGACGAAGCGGTTCCATCACCAGCATGCGCCCACTGCTCGCCACCCTTCCCCCCTTAGCACTGCGGTGGAATAGCCGCCGCAGTGAAGGAGTTAATGAAATTCCATGTTTCAAATATATGAAATGTTTATGAACTTGGATATATAGTAATACAAATCCTTGCTTAAAAAAAGGAAAAAAGAAAAAGAAAGAAAAAAGAAATCAAATTTATATGAAAAAAATAAAAGAGAATATGTTGCAAAGAAATACAAAATAATTTCATAAAAAAGATGAAGTAAGGTTGTGTGTCTGTCACCCATGTTTTATGTGCATGTATATTAAAAAGTACATTGGAATCATATCTTTATTAATTTACAATGGTCAATGAGGGAAACGTGTTTTTCTTGTGTTTTAAGATTGCATGAAGTTCTCCAAAGGGAACAAATTGTAGTATGGAAATGTGCCATTAATGAGCACATCGGTGCAGGGTTCACCCTTATCTTGTCCACGGGTCCACAGACCAACAAAATAGAGATTGGTACTGAAGCTGGAATTCAAGGAACATGTTTATTATTCACTCATCAGTGGGACTATGCCAATACAACGACCTCAAGTGTTCTAGGAGGTAGTACATTGAATACTCAGACCATGGTGCTTATATACAGAGGGCCTCATTTATGAGAAGTGACGCATCGCTGCGTGAAAGCAGCAATGTGTCTTTTCTCAGTGCGCCCTCCTTGTGACATGATTGATGCATCATATTTACTGTATGCGCAAGGAGATACAGATACTTCAGTATTTCAGACGTATCTGCATGGTGCAAAAGTGATGCATTGCTGTCACAAACGTAATGCAACTCCAGCAATGTGTCCTTTCACATGGGGCAAGCCCCATGTGAAAGGGCCTGCATCAGTCTTACACCTGCTGTGAGGCAGGCTTAAGATATTGGTGCATTTGCACCCTAGAAGTGACGCAGTGAAATCTGGTAGATTTCACTGTGTCACTTCTACGGGACTTACTTGCATTAGAATGGCCACCCTGCATACATTACACCTGACGCAGGTATAATGTAGCGCAGGGCTTTACAAAGTAATGCATCTGCTTAGATGTGTCACTTTGTAAATAGGGCGCAACAGTAGGCATGTTTTACGCCGCCGATGTATCACAAAAAGGGACGCAACGTAAGTGCAAAACTATCGCAAGGCCTCATAAATAAGGCCCAGAGTTTGTTGCAGAGTAAGCATGTAGATACAAATAGAAGGTACAGGTCTACACAGAAATAATTACAGCCAGACATGGGCTGATGAGTAATTACTTAGTCAGCAAAGTGGGATGGGGAACAAAACTGTTCACAGCAGCACAAAATATCTGACAGTTTCATCTTTAACCAGGTGCATTTCAGCAGCTACAGGCCTTTTCACAGCACATACATTTCTTTGCCTCAGTACAGAAGGAGTTAACTAAATTTGATGACTCAAGCAGAATTGAAGGGCAAGCAGCAGTGAAGACAGAAGAATTACATAGCTAACAAAATGGATGCCACAGACAAGATGGCTTCAGCCTATGCTAACAGAAATTATTTTCAATTTCCACAGTAGGCCCCCACAGTTCATGCAAACCCCATTTGGAAGTACATTGGAGTTGTGCTACCCTTGAGCTTTGTGCAGGCAGACTACAAAAGAGATAATGGCACACACTAAAGAAATAGTTTAAGTTGATAGGAATGCCACTTCTTGTAAAATTATTCTGAAACAGAACGCGATGGAATGGAGTGACTGCTATGTACCTGGGAGGTTCTTGTTCATCAGGAAATGGGGAATTTTTTTTTGAACCTAAGCCAGATCACCAACCTTGACTCTAGCTATCGGTAGTAGAGTTATTATAGATAAACAGAGTATCAGAGCAACAAGTGCCAATCTTGGACAAAGGTAAAAAACGTCCTTGGTAGTCAGACCAATCCTTGAAACCAGTCCTCTTGAGAGGAAAAGGATAATCCCTGCAAAGAGAAAACTCATAGGCCTAAGCCTGCTAACTTTCAAGGCAGGAAAGACGGGGTCTGGGTATCGGTCAAGAAAATGATGAACGCATGCTGGACAATTATACGGCCACCGGGGCTGGCGCTGCGACACTTGAAGGATCTCAGGGGGCTACACCGGATATTCCGGACAATGCTGCGCTCATGGCTGCTTTAACACAGTCCAGAGATGTCCTTGATGCTAAAATTGGGTCGGTTGGCTCAGATGTCATGCTCCTTCGGCAGGACCTGCGGAATGCAGTGGCCCATATTAAGAAAACGGAACCGCGCATCTCTTGATTGGAGGACGAGGTTGCCGGCTTGCGGAAGTGGTTGGCAGCCCTTGAGACATGCCAGCTGGGCTTGGCGATGCGCGTGGTGCAATAACCTCTGCTTTGTGGGCTTTCTGGAAGGGTGCGAAGGGGTGGACATGGAACGGTTCCTCACTAAGTGGCTGGAGAGCTCGCTTCCCCCAGAGTCCCTGTCCTGTTGTTTTATCATTGAGCGTGCCCACATGGTTCTCATGCAGAAGCCTCCACCTGGTGCCTGCCAAGACCAGTTATTGCAAAGCTGCTGAAATATGACCGCAATAATACTCAAACAGGCCAGGGCCAAAGAACATCTGCTCTTTGATAATGCGCACATATTAATTTTCCCTGACTTTACAAAGTTGGTTCAGCAGCGGTGGCAGTCCTTTTAGGCAAACAGTTAAAGGGAAATCCCTGGGTGCACACACACATATGGGCTTACTGTAGTTCCATACCTATCTATCTAAACATTCAACAACCAACTTAGGAGACTAAATTAATGTATTCTAATAATGAAAATTTAATTTCCACACTAAAATTAGAACGTTCACAGTCTTTTTAATAAAAATATAAGTATAAAAAATTTTTTTGCGCAATATAACAAGTTACAATTTCAAAGAAAAATCTTTGAAAAGGTACAATAAAAACAATTAATCATAACAATTCATTACAGTTCATTACATGTACAAAGAAATTTGAAATAAATCTTAAACATTGGAATCATAGAGAACAAATATCACAGACAGATATAACGTTGAGTCACCACATAAAAACATCAACAACCCCCTACACAATGTGGCTTACTGGTATCTTAGCCACTACTATTTCTTGGATCCAAAGGTCCTTAGTTAATGTAGGATTGATGTCAATAGTACCACTTTTGTATATGTATCTATTGCTCACTGGACCCTACTTGGATTCTATATAGGAAAAAAAGTGTGTCGACGCGTTTCGGTGCAGAGAACATAGAATAATGTACCACCTTCCTCAGGACTGCCGTTTCTTTGGGGTCACCGGCTTCAGAGATTATTGTTTAACACCCTTTCTTTTTGTCAATGTAGGGCAAGGAGCTGAGGGACCTCTCCACTTTCTTTTAGAGGGTACTTCCACTCTTCTTACTCCATCTGAATGTTTATCTTTAAAATTTGCAAAACCTTCCTTGAACGGGCATATATCGGCGTGATTTCCTCCGTGAACAGGATACGTTCGGTTGTGTACGAAGATTGCATTTCTGCCTCATTCTCTCGCCTTGAGTCCTTTTAGGCAGCCAAGGCTCGACTTTGTGATCTTAAGCTTCCCTACGTGCTGCTGTACCCTGCGCAGTTGCGGGTGGTGTATCGATCCCGCACGCATTTCTACGATTCGCCGGAGGAGGTGTTTCAGTAAACAGATGAGACAGTGCGACTGCGTCCCCACATGTCTCCTCGGAGGGAGTCCAATACTGCTTTCAGCGAGGCAGCTCATGGGCAGCCCCACACAAAGCTCAAGGATCGCAAGCGCTCCAGGTCTAATTGTCGATCACGTTCCTGCAGTACATCCCCCGGGGGGCGGCACAGCCTCCCAGCAGACTACAATGGCTTCCTAATTGGTGGGGGACATTGCAGTCCTCTGTAACTTTGACATTACTGTTTGGATCGGAGGAGTCCATGTGCAGGCCGGCTTCTCTGTTGGACCTTCCCATGGAGTGGGGGCCTGCTGATTTTGTGCTGTAACTTGGGGATCCATTGGTCGGTGGACCCGGACTCCCTGTTGGGGTCTGCCGACCGCACTCGCCGTGACAGATGCTTTGTCCCTCTTGAAGCATTGGGTGCGGGGATTGTTGGATTATTTTTGTTTGTGTTTTTCTCAACAGGTCGCACTTTTCTACAGTGTAATTAGGTCTCCTTGTATGCACCACTTGCTTTCTCCTGCACCAATTTCTCTCATAGAGATTTTTCATGGCCGACTCGGATGATGGCTCCCGGAGAATCATGAGCTGGTATGTCAGGGGGGTCTGGGATAAAATTACGTGAGGGCTGTTCTTCAGGAGGCTAAGAGGGCTCATGCTCCAAGAAACATATCTAATGGGTTCAAAGGCGCTCAGCCTCCAACGTTATGGTTATGTCCATGTGTTCCAGTCAGGGTTTGTAAGGGGTCACAGGAGGTGGCGATTATGATTCACCACAGGATCCTATATAAACATGTGAAGACGTGGGTTGATGCCCAGGGGCACTATTTATTCCTACAGGGCATGGGCAGATAGGAACCGGTGATTCTAGATTGTGTATATGCCCCTCCACTTTCGTGGGACCTAGTGGAGCAGCTAATGTCCTTATGGGTGGATATGCCTGAAGGCCTGTCTATAGTTAGGAGCGACTGGAATGACGTGCTAGATATGACCGGGGATCGTTGGAGGCCTGGGAAAGGTGCGGCCACTAGCCAGGTCAAAAAACTTTCCTCTTTGGTGTCTGGGCTTGATTGGGTGGACCCCTGGCACCGGATGCACCAGAAGGTTCAGGGCTACATGTATCTCTCTGCGGTTCACAATTCCTACTCTTGCCTCAATTATTTGTTTGTCCCTTGGGTGGCAGCTGGTAGGGTAATATTGATCCGACTGTAGGGCCCCTCACGGATGCCCTTGACATTGCTGAGAGTTTCTCCTCCTATTTTGCAGAGTTGTATGCCCCCAGAGAATGCCTTCACGAGGACGTGATAGGCCGGTTTTTGGATGACCTTCCGCTGCAGGCTCTGTCTGAGGGGGCGAGTGCCGAGTGATAGCCAGCTCACAGAGGAGGAGATGGGTGCTGCCTTGGGAGAACTCTATTCGGGTAAGGCCCGGGTCCAAATGGGTTTCCCTGTGAATTTTTAAAAAAATACTTCCTGCAGCTTGGACCCCATTACCTGCGGGTGGTGGAGGAATCCCACGACCGGGACTGTCTTCCTCTGGATTGGAGACACACTGAGGTGGTGGTGTTTCATAAGCCCGGTAGACCCCCAGACAATCACGCCTCCTACTATCCCATTTTGCTTCTAAACGTGGGGGCCAAGATACTACCCGAGGCACTAGCCAAACACTTGCGGTCTAACATCACCACATCACCACCATGGATATAAGAAAGGGACTTACCCGCCTGCGCAGCGGGCGGGCGCAGCGGGCGCGCCGGCGGCGCGCCAAAGGCGCGCCAAAGGCAAGCCCGTCTCCGGCCGTTCGCGCCGGAACCGGGCCCAGGGCCATGACCCCTGGCCTTTGTCCACTACCTCCACGAGGGATGTACTCTCCCAGCCAACTCAGGAACTGCCGTCCCCCACGAGACCCTCTATGCGTCATATTTGATGAACATCACCTTGAGGGAAATGCCCGCCAATGTTGTCCGAACGTTGCCGCCATAATATCTAATGGCCATGACCTCCCTCGCAGGAAACCAATTAAAACTCCCTGTACCTGCTCTATGGCCCTCATTAATGTTCGCTCATTAGGTAAGCATCGACATGAAATAGCAGAGCTTATGGAAGATAAACAACTAGATTTACTGTTTTTAACAGAAACCTGGTTGGACAATGCTTCCGATCCGGATCTAGTTATTGCTGTTCCACATGGGTTTTCAATCCATAGACTGGACAGACAACGCCAGAGAGGGGGAGGGATAGCCATAATTGCCCGGGAGACCTACGCAGTCAGAACTAACGAGATACCGCTTCTTTCTTGTGAGGCTCTCCAATTCTCCATTAGACTCACTCCCTCGGTAAATTTCAAAGGCATCCTTCTTTACCGTCCTCCAGGGCAAAGGTCAGCATTTATCTCCGATATTGGTCACATTCTGGAAACAGCTGCCCTGGATGGTTCATTTACTATATTAGGTGATTTTAATTTTAATTTTGACAAAATTGAAGACAATGATACAGCCGCCCTTCAGGCATGTCTAACAACATTCGGATTTTCCCAGCTAGTGAAAGCCCCTACCCATGAAGGAGGCCATACATTGGATGGCATCTTTACTAATCTAAATGATTTACAGATCTCAGCCATCTTCCCTGTCATTTGGTCTGATCATTTTGTTATAATGACCAACCTAATCAATTATGTCCCAGGAATAGCTATGGAAAATGACAACCATCGCCAGACCTTCCTGGATTGGAAAAATATTGACAGCAATAGCTTACAATCACTTTTGATTAAAACCAGTCCTTCTCTGTCAAATGATGCTAAAATGGCTATTTCCCAATATAATGAGTGGGTTGCTTCCGCGACCACTCTATTGGTTCAGTCAAAACAATGCTCCCGAAACAGATCATCCCCCTCTGCCCCCTGGTACTCGGAAACTTTAAGGACACAAAATCAGCGGTGCCGGAGGAATGAGAGGAACTGGCGCAGACACTATTCCGAAGAGGTTAAAACAACATACAAGCAATCGGTCACTATATATAAAAATATGATCTTAGATGCTAAGAAGAAGTTCTTTTCAGAGAAAATTGAACTCTCTAAAAACTCAAGCAAGGCTTTGTTTGAGACCACTAAACAGTTGGCCGGATGCTTACCTAACCTACAACCTCCCTCTTCCCAATCATTTTGTGATGCATTGGCTAATTATTTTTACAACAAAGTCAATGATATTTACGCCGTCTTTGCCAACTGTGTAGAAACACAACAAAATATTGCTCCTGAGATGGTGAGCTCCTCCATGGCTGGCCCATCTCTTTCACAGTTTAAAGAGGTCTCTATTAATCAGGTCAGGGACATTGTGTCATCCATCAAATCAGGCTCTGCCCTTGATCCCTGCCCCTTTAAAGTACTGCTCCCAGTCTCAGAAGTACTGCTTCCAGCTATTACAACCATCTATAACACCATGATTAACACAGGTGTTTACCCCTCCGACCTAAAAAAGACGCTACTAAAGCCGCTACTAAAAAAACATAACCTAGATAGGAACGAGCATAAAAATTACCGACCGATTGCCAATCTGCCTATCTTGGCTAAAGTTGTCGAGAAGGCCCTAAATATTCAACTATCAGCCTTTATAGAAACCCATAATCTACTGGATGACTCCCAGTTTGGTTTCCGCCTAAATCATGGGACAGAGACGGCCCTAATCAAGGCTACAGAGGACATCAGAACCATTCGCGACGCGGGTGGTACAGCAGTCTTGATACTGCTGGACCTTTCAGCGGCATTCGACACGGTCGATCATGCCATCTTGATCGACCGTGTCGAAGCACTGGGGATTAGACACAGGGCTAGGACTCTCCTGGCTTCCTTCCTTGCCGAGAGAACTCAGGTAGTCACCATAGGGCCTTTTCAGTCCACCACCCTGTCCTTGCCGTGCGGTGTACCTCAAGGCTCATCCCTGAGTCCGACACTTTTTAACATATATGTGTCGGACCTTGCCAAAACCATTCGTGCCCATGGGATGAGCCTTACATCTTACGCCGACGACACTCAGTTGGTTCTGGCCATCAGAAATGACGGCCAAAAAATCGCCGATAATTTCAATCTGGGCATGCAGGCCATAGGGAACTGGATGGCATCCAATTGCCTCAAATTGAACTCGGATAAATCCGAGGTGGTCATCTTTGGAAGCTTAACCCCTGAATGGTCCTCCCGCTGGTGGCCACAGTCTATGGGTCCCCCCCCCATCCCTGTCAGCAAAGTGAGGAATCTAGGTGTCATGTTTGACGATCGTCTCACGTTTTTCCCCCATGCAAATCAGATTGCCTCCTCTGCTTTTTATAAACTACGAATCATTAAAAAAATTCTCCCCTTCCTTCCTGTCTCTGCTGGTAAAACCCTGATCACGTCCTTGGTCCTGTCCACCTTGGACTATTGTAATGCCCTATTTCTGAATTCCCAAGAAAAAGTTCTCAATAAGCTGCAAACCATCCAAAATGCGGCTGCTAGACTGCTGGGTGATATCCCCAAGTTTCAATCAGTCTCAGGAACCATCAGAGAACTTCACTGGCTTTCCATCAGGAATAGATCTAAATTCAAAGCTTTGTGTATTGTTTATAAGGCGTTGCATAACCAGGGACCAGCCTTTCTTACGCAACAACTTGTTCCCTATCGGCCCACCAGATCCCTGAGGTCTTCTGACCTCCTTCAACTGGAAATACCCCGTACCAAACTGGTTTCATGGGGCGACAGAAGATTTCTCGTTTCAGCACCCAAGCTCTGGAATACTTTGCCACTATCTATAAAGAGCAGCCCCTCTCTGTGGTCTTTCCGAAAGCATCTTAAAACGTGGCTATTTGATCAATAATTACATCCCTCTCTAAGGCAGATTTCAGCAAATACTTAGCGCCAAGATGCCCACGGGCCTTCGCTGCGCTTAACAAGTGTTTAAATAAATAAATAGTCCACCCAATCAGATTGGGTTTATGCCTCAGAGGGTGAATAGACATAATATCCATTGCGCACATGTGGTGGTGGCTGCTATCCGGGGGCTCGGCATGTGGGCGGCGCACCTCTTGGCAGATATGGACAAAACATTTGACTCCCTTAGCTGGGTTTACATTACTCAGGTTAAATCTTGGTCCGCTCTTCCTGTCCTACTTGTCCTTACTCTACACTGATCTTACTGCGGCTGTATGCGTCACGGGGTCCACCTCCTCCACTTTTTCGCTAGGGAGGGGTACCCAGCAGGGGTGCCCGTTGTCTCCCTACTTATTTGTGCTGGCAGTTGAACCTTTGGCTGGTTGGGTGCACATGGATGTGCAGGTGACCTGCTTCGAATGGGCGCATGGCTTGTCGGATTGTATTGCCTTATACGCTGATGACATTTTATTTTTTCTTACGAATGTACACAGGACGGGCCGTGGCTCCTTCGTATAATGCAGATCTTCGCGGAGTCATTGGTCCTCTATTTGAATCCCAGCAAGTCTGTCCTGTGGTCACTGGGGGCCTTGGTGCCTGGGCCTCGTCGGTCCAGGTTGTTACCAGAGGGATGAAGTATCTCGGGGTCTTTTTATCGGACTCACCTACTGTGGCATGGGAGTGGAATTTGGCTCCGGTCTGGGAGTGTGGCGGGACGATCTCAAGACATGGTCACATATGCCTTTGTCGATTTATAGCCGATCAGCCATTTTTTCCCTCCTTGGTCGGCTCCTACACTGTCGCCCTTTAGACAGACTTCCTTTCGTCTCTCCGGGTTGTCTCTTCCCTTATCCTCCCTTTCTCAACTCCCCTGCCCCCTCCACTACTTTTCTCTCTCTTTTCTCTCCTCTCCTAATTGTATTGCCTATTTTTTGATGTATTGTGAATTGTTGATCTTTTTATGTTACATTGTTGATTCTCATGTAAAGTGCTATGATACCTTCGGGTCTTGTCAGCGCTATATAAAACTCTTTAAATAAATAAAATAAAGATCAGTTGCAAAACCACCCCTATCCGATTCCTCCTAGATGGTTTAGGCAGGTTAATGTGGCTTTGGGCCAATTTCTAATGGCAGGAGGTGCGGCTAGAATCGCCCTACGGACATGTTTCCTTTCCATGTACTGCGGTGGACTGGTGATCTCTGACATGCTATCATATTACATGGCTTCGCACCTGCTTGCCTTGAATGAATAGTGGTTTGGGGATAGAGATGACCCTGCATAAGCTGTGGAGCGGCGCCTTATGGGGGATCTCTCCCTTCACACGAATCTGTATTCAGCACCGGTGCATAGATCACTGCCGCCGGCAATGCAGGTGGTCTTTCAGCTCTGGCGAGAAGACTTGCGGAGGATGGGGTGGTGGAATACACTGACACAGAATACTCCCCTATGGAACAATGGCCGCGTGCCGCAATTGGCTACTCTGCTAGCGTTCCATGGATGGGAAAACATTGTTATCTCTACCCTGGGGGGATATCATGCGGGTTTTGACTCTGAGGTCCTTTCAAGACCTACAAAAGGATTTTCAGTTGCTAAAAAACAAATTTTACAAATACTTACAGTTTCGGCACGCCCTTTCCCCTAGCTTAGAGGGCCTGGAGTCATTTGCGGAGTTTAGGCCGATAGAAGCGAAGGTGTTTGTGGGGGACCTCCAAGATCATAAAATATCTAAGATCTACCAAACCCTGGTGACACAGAGCTTCCCCACACTACTGAAGCTCAGAGGGACCTGGAAGGAAGATGTGGGTCCACTTGATAAATAGGACTGGACCGAGGCCCTGCCCTTCCCCCGGGGAGGCAGCCATAGTGGTGCGGCAATACCTAGTTAAGCTTAAATATCTGCACCTGGTCTACTTTACGCGGGTCCGGCTGTGGAGAGCGGGATTAGTGGCCTCCCCTATATGTCTTACAAGTGAGCTGGAGGAGGGGACCCTGATGTACAAGGTTTGGCACTGTCTCTCTTTGTCACAGTTCTAGAGAGGGGTGGTGATCTGTCTTTCTGAAGTGCTGGGCTGGGACTTGTCTCATTCGCCGAAACTGGTGCTTGTACATGTTATGGATGGAATTGGGGGCAATATCTATAAATGTCATCTTATGCTGTTGGGGTTTACCTTAGCTAAAAGGGACATTGCTAGGGCATGGAAGGAACGGTGCCACCTTTGGTGTCGACATGGAAGAAGGGACTGGACTTCAGCATGGGCCTGGAACTTCCCATTTTCATTACAAGAGGGTACTCTAGAAGCACTTTAAAGTGTGGAAGCGCTGGGCAGACTTTCGGGCCTGGTGCTTGAGCCTGTCGCTGCGCCGGGACACCTCCACCCGGATTGATGATTCCTCGCTGGTGCAGGAGTGAGTAGTAATGGAGCGTAATTTACAGCTAGGCTGCTATTTACGAGGCTGTTAGTGCGACTGGGCAGGGGGGAGTTGGGGGGGATTTTCATTTGACATATTTCTTCTGTATTTTAACAATTTTCTGAAGGGCAAGCCAAATAATATGAAAATTGATAGTGCAACAATGTAAAAATTGATCTCCACATTGCTGTGCTTCTCCTGTTTCTTTATTTTGATCCACTTGATCACAATCTTCCACTCCCTTATGCCAACGCGTTTCGTCGTATATGGATATGATCCCACGACTTCCTCCGGGGTGGAAGTAATACACATAATCAGCATCTATACATGATTCAAAATTTCCTCCATCAACCAAAAAATAGATTAAGCATCACTATGTGCGTAAGTGGACTAGTCAAACTTAGTGCAGCAAAGTTTAAATATATTATTAATACACATTTGTCAGTTTATCCATGACAATTACAGGTAAATTGAACTGTATCAAATCCTATTCATACAGAATACTGTTATGTACCTTATACTCCCCATAGTGAAAGGTGATTCAAACTAACTATGTGTGGTTATGCATTCACAACCACCCGTGAATCATTTTAACAAGTCCAATCAAGAATAAATCAAGACTGATACCTTATGTATCCTTTGTATTTCACAAAGCTGCAAAATTAAATTACAACACTAAGTTAGGATTCAAAACAACGGAGGCATGAGACCTAAATTCTACGTTCCTTAATTTATTCCACAACTGCCTCAATATAAGGCGCAAGATCTTACCTTTCGCTCACAACTACTTATGATTCGTTGCTTTCCTAAGGGTCTATATTTTTTTTCCAATTGCGCTTTCTCATGATCTCCACTTGTAACCCTATAAAGTAATCTAAGTATTAATTGCCATATCTGGTCTACCTTCTCTTATTAATCAACACACAATTCACATCTATACTTATAATTGTGGCCGCCAATCATATAAAGGGTATATTCCCCTTTGAATATTTAATTGGATATCATTCTAAGTGAGTGGTAACCTGAAAAATATATAAAGCAACTCTGTTGAATTCCTCATAACTCCTCAAGTACGGCACTAATACGCTAATCCTTATCCCCCGACATACCTGGGACTGTGTTTCCAGAGCTCCAAATGTGTGCCTTTGCAAAAACGGTGCACGCACGGAACCAATCCTTCCGTATTAGACAACAGGTCCCTGCAGTACTGGGAATCCTGTAAGAATGTGGGAATATCCTTATGATTATTATGCCCCAATATTTAGTGTAAACTAATACATCAAACTAACAGCTGTAAGTGCCCCACATACCTGTAACGGCTGATCTCCTGCGTCCCACAAAAACCCTTGATGCCATACTCTCGCAAGAGTTCAAGCTTAAGACTTTCCTCTGAAAGATAGACAAGGTGACTGCCCCTTCCCTCCACGGCAGCGCCATCTTGAAAGGCAGGTTAGCACCCAAAATATATAGTAGTATGAGGTTATTTATTCCCGGTAAGTGTAGTGTTAGCGTTCTAGTGTACGCACGTCGCGTCACGATGTGCCAGAGGCCATTTTAGGGATGCGCGCGCATCCCCGTTCAGAGGCGCGAGTGTCGGAGCATGGAGCACCACTGGCTCGGCGCTCTCTGGGACATTTACTTTCATTAAATAGTGTAACTCCTGAATGCAGTGTCCTATCGTTATTTCAGCAATCAGACCATCTTTACAATGGCGACGAGGTTGGGATGAAGAAAAAAAGGAAGTAATACCACTAAAGGAGAAAAAAAAAATAAACGAACTGGACAGGGGAGAGATAACAGCCTGGAACCATCACAACCGATACGTCAGCCTGTAAGTAATAATCACAGACAGACAAGTGGACACTAGAGAGCGCGGCAGAGCCCACAACCTACACGGGGGAGCCAAACTGAGCACCGGGGAGGAAGCAAAATAGCGCGCAGAGGGACACACCACCCAGGACACCGCTCAACACAACACAACCGAGGGCAGGAGCACTGGCGACCTTTGGGAAGAGCGAAGGGGCAGAAACAGAAAGCCCCCAGCTGCAAACAGAGAAACAAGAGGAAAACAGTGCACCAGGTAGCCCCAGAAGCCACGGTGACACCCCACCCACAGAAAGGCGCGAAAAGATGTGTGCGCAAGCAGCGTCAGCGACGTCCCCCGTGCAATTCTTACCTAAGCCAGGGGAACCCTTCATGAGGTGGGAAGATTGGAGAGACTATATAGACAACTTCATAGAAGTGCTGGAGGATGAAAACGACGAGAAGTTTACCAGTAAAAGGAAGAGGCGGATATTGTTACACAATCTAGGCCCGGAGGGGCTAAGGATTTTCAAGAATCTGGTACCCAAACAACGGGGGAGTACAGACGACGACGTGTATGCCCACGCAATTGAAGAATTGAACGAACACTACAAACCGGCGGTTTGTGTTTCGATTGACAGATACAGCTTCCAGCAAAGGAAGCAACAACCAGGGGAATCAGTGGAAGAGTATGTGGCGGCATTAAGGAAGTTGGCATCCAAGTATAGATTGTAATGCACACTACGAGTACTGCAGTGCAAGACAAGCTGTGGCCAGTGGTGATGCCACGCTGCAGGAAGTAATGATAATAATCAAGAGAGCTGAATTGGCGCCAAGATGCGCGGAGGCGGCAAAAAGAGAGACCGCAGCAAGTCCGATGGTGAACAGGATAGATGACGATGAGCACCGTAAGGACAACAGAAGCAAGGGGCCCACATCGAAGGGACCGAACAGGTGGCAAGGGAATCCAGGACCACCGGGAAAACAGACGGGAAACAACAAGAAAGCTTGCTATAGATGTGGAAGCTGGGCACACAAAGCCTACGACAGGAAGGGTCCGGCGTTTCGCGCCAAATGTATGTACTGTGGGATCGTAGGGCACTACGAGAAAGTGTGCCGCAGGAAGTCATCCAGGAGTGTGGTCAAGTACATCGACCAAGGACAAGAGGACAGGGAGGAGGATGACCACGAAGACGGGGACACGGTACTTTGCATCTATGACCAAGTGTTGAGCGTAGACAACAAAAGGTCGACCAAGCCGGTACTGGACATGACGATTGGAGGAGTACCGATAAGTACAGTGGCTGATACCGGAGCGCCCTATACCATAGTCCAGAGAGCAGTGTGGAACGAAATCTTCAAGCCGCACTTGGGCCCAGACCTGGAGAGACTCGACATAAGGCCAGTCACGTACAATGGAGACCGCATACCCATGGTAGGATTCAGGCCGTTAAAGTTTGAATTCAGAGGACGCAGTACCAACTGCAAATTGTACATATCCGAGAAGAGACCATCGGTGCTAGGATGCCTAGACCAGGGCGACCTGGGCATCAAACTGGACCCTGGTGGCAAGGTACAGATCCTACTCACCGAACCGGAAGGGTGGCCAGACCTGGACAAGTGGAAGAGAGAGTACCCCAAGGTATTTGGAGGCACGGTGGGGAAGCTCGAAAAGTTCGTGCACAAAATAGTTCTCAAGGCAGGTGCCAAAGTGAGAAATGTACCTCTCGCAGTGAGAGAGGCGGTGCAAGAAGAACTACAAGAATTAGAAAGAAGAGGGATCATCGAACCGATCACGTGCGCTGAGTGGCTGGCGCCATTGGTAGTGGTCATGAAACCCAGTAGGAAGGTCAGGCTATGCGTGGACCTGCGCGAATTGAATAAGAACATTGTAGTGGAGAAGTTTCCCTTACCAAGGATCGAAGAGATGCTGGCCAAAACGAGAGGAATCAAGTGGTACTCAACCATTGACCTAACGTCCGCATACCATCAAATTGCATTGCACCCGGAGAGCAGGAGGTTGACATCATTCATTACCCCCTTCAGGTGCTACCAGTTCCGCCATATGCCGTTTGGACTAGCATCAGCGGCTGCGGTGTTTCAGAAATTGATGCACCAACTGTCCAAGAATATGGATGGCATCCAATACTTCCAGGATGACATCCTAGTGATGGGACGAGACAGGTTAGACCACGATGCAAAACTGACCAAGGTGCTGAGAGTGTTAGAAGGAAAAGGCCTCACGGCGGAGTAGGAAAAGTGCCGCCTGGGCATGGAATCAGTGACTTACCTAGGGCATGAAATTGGAGTGCAAGGGATCACACCCAAGACTGAAAATGTAAAGGCGATTTGTGACGCACCACCACCCACCAGCAAGGAAGATGTCAGGTTCTTCTTAGGAATGGTGGAATACTACAGTAAATTTGTGCAGCATTTCACAACAAAGACACACCACATGAGGAAATTAACAAGAGAGAGTTCAGTGTTCTGCTGGACGGAAGAAGCACAAGGGGAATTTGAGAGCATAAAGAAAGATGTTGTGGGAGCCATACCCCTACAAGGATACGATCCTCAGGGAAGAACGGTACTCACGACAGATGCCAGCGATAAAGGATTGGGTGCGGTGTTGATGCAGGACCGAGGACAAGGAGTGATGGAAACACTGAGTTTCACCTCTCGCACATTGAGCGACACAGGAAGAAAATACCGCGTAATCCAAAAGGAGATGTTAGCTGTGGTGTGGGCAATGACAAGATTCAGACAATTCCTGTGGGGCACACGATTTCAGATGAAGACGGATCATAAACCCTTGGTGAAGGTACTAACCTCCAGTGGGCACCTCCAGGATCTCAAAAATGACACTAAAGCTGCTGGAATTTAGATATGATGTAGAGTACATTCCAGGCAGTCGGAACAAAGTCGCGGACTATCTGAGCAGGGCGGTGGCCATGGAACCTGGAGAAGAAGACCAGGCAGGTGGGGAAGAGATGGTCATCAGCAACCAGGAGTGGAGTGAAGCCTACAGTGAAGACCCAGCCATGCAGGATGTGAAGAAATGTATAGTACAGGGCTGGCCAGAGAAGAAACACACCAGCGAAAACCTAAGGATGTACTATGAAGTCAGGGAATAATGGTCTATAGATGATCAAGGAGTGTTCGTGTATAGGGGAGACAAGGTCATTCCCCCAGCAGGTATAGCTGCAAAACTATTGGCGATACTCCATGAAGGCCAGTTGTGGATAGGCAGAATGAAGCTGAGGACCAAGCAAGGATATTTGGTGGCCAGGCATGGACCTACGAGTGGAACGGTATGTCAGGGAGTGCCCACAGTGCTAGGGAGCGGACAAAACACTCAAGCCACTGCGCTCGGCGCTGGGAAGATTCGACCCCCCACAGAACCCGTGGGAGGAGCTATCCATCGACATATTGGGCCTGATCTTGGATGGGGAAGGTATCCAAAAGTATGTGTGTGTCCTCATCGACAGATACTCGAAATGGACTGAAATGAAGGTGGAAGAAGAAATGGACACTGAGACGATTTTAAAGTTTTTGAACGACATATTTGGGAGAGAGGGCATTCCCAAATCCATTTTAAGCGACAATGGCCCTCAGTTCACCTCAGACAAGTGACCAGCTTCATGGAAAGAAACGGTATACTCTCCAAGCACACGTCGATCTATCACCCGGCAGGTAATAGATTAGTAGAACACTTTAACCGAGTGGTGATGGGATCCGTGCAAGCAGTGATATCTAATAACAAGGACTGGGAGAAAGAAATATGGCAAATGATATGGGCGTACAGAATCACCCCCACAGGAACTTGATATAGTCCCTTCCAAATTTTGAGGGGACGTGACCCCTTCACGAAGGACAATCGAGTGTGGAAGGAGAAGACCATAACGAGCAAATGGTCCCCGGCGGTGGTTCAGGCAAATTTGGAGAAAGCACAGGCCGTCTACGCAAAGCACTATGACAGGCGAAGAAACGTGAAAGACACTGGATTAGAGGAAGGTGAATGGGTGCGAGTTAAGTTGGCGACAATGCAAAGAAAAGGGGATAGCAAAAACAGTAAACCCTTGCAGGTTAAGGAGGTGTATGACAGAGCTGCCCTTTTGAGTGACGGCAATGTATGGTCTCAGGACCGCATGGCGAGATGCAATAAAGTACTACAGTGGAGCCAAGGTGGACGAGAATTGGGAAATGCGGAGGAGCCCGATGCAGGAAATGGGCAATTCTACGTGGAGATGGACATGGGTAGAGAAGAAATCAGTGAGGACCCGAGCAACAGAGGTAGCCCCGGAGTGGAGAAGGAGATGAACATGAGGAGATCAATGGAGAGCCAGGCCGTGCTGAACAATGGGGGAGGTAGCGCAGAGACTCCTGAGAGAGAGGCCATGACTACCCCGGTAAGACTGACCCGCAGGGGAAGAACAGTGGTGAGACCAGCCAGGTTCCAAGACATTGATATGAGTGGCGGACTGTAAGTTACATTTTCCCATTGTTTGGAAAAAGGGGAGATATGTAGTGTTAGCGTTCTAGTGTACGCATGTCGCGTCACGACGCGACGTGCCGGTGGCCATTTTAGGGATGCGCGCGCATCCCCGTTCAGAGGCGCGAGTGTCGGAGCACGGAGCACCACCGGCTCGGCGCTCTCTGGGACATTTACTTTAATTAAATAGTGTAACTCCTGAATGCAGTGTCCTGTCGGTATTTCAACAATCAGACCATCTTTACAGTAAGATCTATATTACTAACGTATCTGACCACATATTATTTCAACTCCATTTACTCACTTAGCGGTGGAGTATAAACAAAACGCGACACAAATCGACAATTGTCACTTTATTGTTTTCCGAATATAAACGACGTTGTCACATAATGGTGAATATGCCAATAAATATTAAGTTAAAGCACAGCTTTCCCTCAATGAGAATTCAATTAGTCCTCATTCCAAAGCGATTCAGTCTATGTAGAATACACAACCAAGGTCTTGCAATAGTCATTTGTCAACTATTTGTCGGCGCCATCTTAATATGGCTACTTCCCAGAAATGGATATTATGGTAGAGCCAATGCTTCTCCATCCTGTAATACATATAAATCCTGCATCCTATACCATCCTAATCACTCTAGTCACTTAGTCTATGGTCTCACGTGCCCCATTCATCTCCTTACTCGATTGATAAACAAAATGTACTTAATGGGTTTGTTGCCTAAATGAGAAAGAAATTCAAAATACATCCCATGCCATTATTAAATAAATCTCCTAAAAAGTATTGCAATTCCTGATCATAATTAAGCCCCTCCTCTACTACTGACAAACGCATAATCCAGCGAGCATCATGCCTCCGCAGTTTCACCTCTCTGTCACCACCACGTGGATCCTGCTTGATGTGTTCAATACCATAAAACTTAAATGTTTTTATAGGGCCTTGCTCAGTGCAAGTATGTCCATGTTCTGCAATAGGACATCATAGGATAGGATAGTCATTGTGTTTAATTGCACGCATATGTTCCCCAACTCGATCCTTTGATGCTCTAATCGTACTTCCCACATACATTTTAGAACATTTACATTCAATAATGTAAATTACATACTTGGTACCACAGTTTATGTTAGTCAGTATGGTGTATATTTTCCCCATGCTGTCTTTGAATTGCTTCATCTTGTGTTGAGCAATTTTGGAGAGTTTGGGTGTACACTGTCTTTCTGGATGCACAGCAGGAGATAGAGATTTTGATATATGTTAATGGTTCACTTTACAAATATCGTGTAAATTTTACATGAGCACCTTAAGTCTCTGTAGACACCCACACGTTGATATTTCATCTGTATTTGCTCTTATTTTCTCCTTGCATTCATTTGTAAAAATTCAAAGTCATAATGCTGAATCTCGATCGTGCAGACGTCTCTGGGTTTTAGAGCTCTGTTCTATATGTGTCATTTGATAAATAAAGTTTTTATTTATAAAAAAAGAAAATGATGCACAGGACTGGTGGTAGGTCACAGACTTTGTTGTGCATGCGCAGAACCTCGAGTTCAGGTGCATAGACGGAGTTCATTTGTGCTGCAATGCTACTGCAGAAAACTCGAATTTCCTCATTTACAACCCTACCATTATTTAGACACAGTCTACTCAAGAAGACTTCCCTTACTCAGGTCAACCAGTGATCTTGTTCCAGCGCTCATACCAAAAGTGGCGGACACTTATTGAATGCCAACCTAGGATGCAAAAGTAATTTTGTGAATTTTTACAAGTATTTGAAAAACTGTCACTTCGTACCTATAACCATGCTATATTCTAAACACCATTTTAAACCGAAATTATGTCCTGACTATCATTTTCAAAACAATCATACAGAATATACATACATAGAAGGGCTTGTGGTCAGCAGGCTTCATCCATTGATCTGTTGATTTTCCCATCACATTTTGCTTCTACCCACCACAGCATACAGAAAAGGGTAGTGGGTCATCCCACTTCAATCAATGGCTCCCTTCAATTTGAGTGACTGCTCAAAGCTTATGCAAAATGTTCACATCCACTTACAAATCTTCCTTTCTTTTTAGTAGCAAAATTCTTCCAAAGTGTGCTTTTTAAATTTTATTTTTTATATTACCCTTAAAACAGCTATTAATTTTGATTGCACTTGAGGTGCATAATTAGATGATGATTTATTTTCTGTGTCCTTTTTAAAGCAGCTTTTTAAAACTATTTAAGTGACACTATATTGTAATTGCCTGCAATTCCAGTGCCTGGTTGGGTGATGATCACTTCTTGTCGCCTCCATTAAAAAATGTTAAGATGTATGGCACAGCTGAATTGCTTGTTTTATTTATTTTTTTAAACACTCACCAGTGAATCAGTCACATCAGTAAATATGTTTTAAATGTAGCATTTGTATTGCAACCATATGGTGGCCACGTTGATGTGGCAATCTATTTTCCTTATTTTCCTTTCCTTTTTGTGGCATATGCTTGCAGTAAAAAAAATTTTTTTAAAGAAAGAAACACAAACCATTGCACTAGCATGTCAAGAAAAGACCTCTTGTCTTTGCCAATGCTTGTTTTAATTTGGAATGGCTGGCTTCGGTATTCCACAGACAGCTGTGCTTTTAAAAACATTGTTACTATGCCCATAATTAAATATACTTCTTGCACTGGTTTGGTCCTGGTTTCTCCATTTCTCATCCTTACTGGACTGTTTTACACTGATTTATACACTATCCACCTTCTGTAGGGTAAGTATGAGCTAACGAATACTGCACGCATAATAGTGACCTTACAAAGGCATAGTACTGTGTTGTACGTGACAAACTGAACCCTGGTGCGGCGGGTGATTCTGTTTGGTTTCCACCTATGCCCTTACTTTATCTCATTACAGAAAAGCCAGACAGATTACAGGTTTCATTACAGTTTTTTTGTTGCTTTTTTGAAAATATCAGTTGTGATGTGCACCACCTAGCTGTACCTGAATGCAAGAAAATAAGTGCGTTTTACGTTTCCCACTTGGGTGAACTAACAGCCTTTAAAGCTTAACACAATGCTTTGCTCCTATATGGCTCATCCATAACAGGCTAAACAGCTAAAGAACTTATTTGACAGGACAATATAATTTTACAGATTTATCATGTTTTCATAGCTTGGTTTTTGAGCGGACATCATTGCCTCGTTTCAAATAAGTATAACCTCTTAGTGTCATCAAAATGCAAGCTTTGTATTTGACACAGATCTTTCAGTTTGTTTTATTACGACTAAGTATGGGCAAAATTTGCGAATTTGCGGTCCGTGAATTCACGCGAAAGCGAATTCGCGGTCCGTAAAATTTGCGAATTTGTGCGAACTTGCGAATTTTTTTATTATGGCGTGTTTGCGGGTTTTTTTTTTCAGTGCGGCTACCACGAACTTACCTATGTGGTCGTTTTTGGGCACGGCCATCTTGTTCGCGGGAGGAAAACAACTCGGCAACTCAAGGTAAGTCACGCAGCGCGCGCGAGATCGTATTTTTAAAGCGCGAACAAGCAAATAAAAATTGAGAACTTGTGAATTGCGGATTGTTTGGCAATTTGTCACAATTTGCAAAATTGCCAAAAATCCGCAAATTTCGCGAGCGGAACGAATTTTCAGCCCATGCTTAATTACGACATACAGGGCCTGATTCACAAATTGGCTGTGGCTTCCTCCTGTAGCTTCCCTATGTTTCTATTGTATTCAAGGATTAAGACTACTCTTGGCTTTATGCTAAGAATTCACCAGTAAGCGTGGAGTTCTACAAAATTAAGTCACAGCAACTCCCAACAAAATCTTTCTGAATCAGATCCATAGTATAAGTATGCAGAAACCTTTAGAATACAATGTAAGGTTTTTTTTATCTAACAAAGCATGGATGATTAAATCCTAGAAATCCACTAATGTGATCACTTCCTCGACACACTTTGCATTGCAAAATACATATATAGTTCTTCATACTGATGACAAAGCCTGGAAACACTCCTTGGTGCTCTGGTAACTTGGAGGATGCCTGGATGTGAATGATTGTATGTGATTTTGGTTTGAAGCATTTTCATTTGTATGGACAATGTGCCCCAATCATGCTGCAGTAAACCTGTATCTGTGCTTAAGTATAAGGTTGTGCAGAAAGGTGTGAAACCAGGTGCAGCGCAAGCATCTATAGATCAATTTCTTATGAGAATATTCTGTAGATCTCAGATGAATGAAACAGCCAGGCTTTACACAATTGGAGGTGGTGGTAGATTTTTCTTCATTTCACAGGAATAGAGCACAAAGTCTTGTCTGTCCATGTCTGCGAGATCTCTCTCCAATGTGATACTTTATGGAAAGAAGGAATGGTCAAGAGAGGGTCCACTCTTGAGCATAGCAAACTAATTTGGCAACCGGTGCAGAATTTACATTGAAAGATGGCCCAGTAGCCTTGAGTGCTCAATGTGTGCTGAATGTGGATGTAAAGGCATTGAATCAAGCCACAGTCAGCTAGTGTAAGGAGATGATGGCCCGTAAGGATCCCAAAGAAGTTGACTTTGGTGTTGTGAGGCTGCTATATTCTCCATTCCCAAGAGTGTGCAAAGTAGAAAGCAGGAGGCTTTCTAGGCACAACCTAGACATGAAATCACCAAGATGAGTGTAGCTAGTACTCTGAGGGAACCCCAGAAATAGAAAGATGTGGCAAAGAGATTGTATATGTAGAATTCTATTGAAGAAGTGTAATCTTGATCCCATCTGGAGATAATTTATGAGTGCATCATACTCATGCACAGTCAGCACTCAAATATACTCTGTAATAAATAATGTACTAAAAGGGGTGGAGTAGTTTATACCAAAGGGTGTTTTGTTTGAAATATATGTATTTAAAATGTGATTAATAGGTACATGACAATTTATGAATTAAAGTGACATGGGAAGAACAACCTAAAATGTCATATTGTGAAATGTTTAATTAGGATGTAAACAACTAATGTTTAACATTTATATTATTTATACGTTATTTGAATGAATCATGTGCAAATGAATTTACTGGGAGATGGTTATGATTCATGGCATTTATTCATGCCTTAAGCAACGGCATTAATTTTATATGTAGAAGGGTGTACATATTTTGTAAGTCTGTGCAAATGTTAACTTAGCAACCAGACCCACAAAGAACCATAACAAACTCACCTGATATATGCAGGTCAAACAAATTCTCCACTGTGGACTCTTCAGACCACATGTCAGATACAATGGTTTCGCTGTGCAGGAGTCCATTCAGGATGGCCACTGGGTGAGGCACCGTCCGTCGGGACAGAAGGGACAGGTGCGAGTACCAGGAACGCTTCTTGCAGGGATCCCTGATCTGTCAGTCCGTCCCAACAATGGTCTCGAACACCCCCCGTCCTCGGAAGGGGATGGGTCACTAACCCGAAGGAGTCCCTGTTTGGGTGTCAACTGAAGGAAGTGGCCTGATTAGGGTCACTCGAGTCACTCACGACCACCTCTCAGCCTTCCATACAAATGAAGAGTTGGTCAGAGAGTAGAGAATGCAAACCAATAACAATTTATTCAAAGTACACTCAGAGCAGAGCCCTGTCTGCCCAGTCGCTAGGAGTGCTGCAGAGGGACTGACATCAGTAAGCATAGCGATACATTATGTACATTTAAAAACCAATGAAAGCATGCCCACCATGGAATTTTCCGGTGAGATGCAGATGGACAGTAAATTACAAAGGAGTAAGTTTTGATTTTGAGGTCGGGCACACACTATCTGCTCTTCAAGGTCAACCTGCCTGTGCCCAATGCTAGACATGTGGGAAAAGGCCTACATCTAACAAAAAGATATACACTAATGAAAGAAGTGTATTTATTAGTGTAGCAAAATTCTGCTCTGAAGAAACATAACCTAGAAAAGGCCATTTCTCGGAAACGGCAAAGGATTGGTTTTGATCATGATACAAAATGGCGCCTGTACACAAAATGGCACAGCAAATGCTAACTCATATAAAACAATGCGAAAGAATGATTTTTTTCCATCAGGTTAATCTATCATGGCCGCTGATAAAACCATTAATCAGAAAAAATGAACATTTTTCAAAAGGCTGATTTTTGGGATGCAAGCATTATGAAACTGATTTGCATGAATGTCTTTCTGTCAGTTATGTGGGAGATGGCTGTGTTCTTTTACTACTTTCGGTGAGTGCATGAGTTGCTGTGATTTGTTATAGGAGATGGGGTGCCATCTACTGGTATGCAAGGGGACTTTCCTTTTAACAGAAGTAAGCTTTCCTATTTTGAGGCCAGTAAAATTAACTGGATGACAGCAGTCATTAATGTACAGTGGGAAAAATGCATGCCGTCTATATACTCCCACCCCTGTCTCTAATGTTGCCTTGTCACGTTTTTCTGCCAAAATCAAAGTATTCATGTATGGTGCTCAGTCTCAATATTGTATAATCGTATTAATTACTGACAATGAGTAAAAAACTCTACACACTGCACCTCCAGTTTTCAACAAGAATTTCTAACACACTTATGTTTCTCTGCTTTATTTAAATAAAACAATAACAGAAATTCAGCTGCATCAGCAATGCCTTGTCCCTCAAACGTTTTCTTTTAAATAAGAGTAATTATAAGTAGTTCATTAGTCAATTTAAACCAGAAAAATTGGTGCTTTTATAAAACATTTAAAAAGGATGTGAGATTTTATTATACATCAAAGCAACTATTGCGTAACCTAATTAGGAGGCGGTCTCATTATTTATCACCCTTTATATTATAAAATAGAAGTTCCAATGTATGAAAAAATTAAAAAGGATTAGATAAATCAAACCAACCACAACGCCTTCCTACAGATGTAAACATAATTTGTCATAAACCAGGTTTTTCCCTGAGTACGAAAATATATATACTTGACTGTGCGGTTAGTTGTAAATTTACCAAAAGAAAATACCAGTGCACAAAACTCTACTGCATTTAACGTGTCTGTGCGTATGACTACAGGGCAAATAAAGTGCAAATGTGCAAATAATAACTGCTTTTTAAGCAAATATTTCTATAACTTGATGGGATAAGGAACAGCTTCTATCACTTTCCAAAGCAGCCCCCCTTACACATCAATTTACCCAATCACGATTATTTACATAATTTGACAGTATTGACTAAACCTTATATCAAATTCACTCTGCGCATGTATCAGCGTGTCCATGAAGCCAACAGGTGCTTATCAATTCACTTCACCGCCTCCCCCAAGTCTACCCAGTATCTGACCTGTACTACGTTTAGGTTTTTAAAGACGGCCAGGAACTGCACTAATCTGATTTTAAACCTTATATTTCTTGGGTCCAGTGTCTCCATTGGTGCAGTTCTGCAAGACCTGACTGCCAGATTGATAAACTCTCTTCTTAGTAGACATCTTCACTGAAAACCCAATACTGGACAGCTGCTGATGAGGTGCTGTAGGGTCTCGATGGCATAATCATCAGTTCATATCTTCGCCTAGGACGCCTTTTCTCCATTTGGATAGGAGATCTAGTGTGGGTATCTCACCAAGTCTGAGAGCCAGGAATGAATGTTTAACCTTCCAATGGTAAGGGGCTGCAAGCAGTAGTGATTCTCTTAACATTGTATATGATTTCAACACCAGCCACCTGTAGAGACACCTGGTCAGCCTTTCTTTATCTGCAGTCCAGTTTTACAATTTAATCGACTTATTTACCTTTTTTTGATTGTTTGCCCAGATATATTAGAGTTCCACAGATCACCAAATTCTAGTATCTCAATATTGTTCTCACGGTATTTCTTATAGGTGCCATTCTCCTGTTAATATTCAGACCAATTTCGAATAGCCAGTGTAGCATCAGCAGCTGCACACAGTTTGTAACAGAACTTAACAAGTGCCTGCTTTGTCAGTGAAAAAATCAACGGAACTTGCGCAGGCGAGGCCAATCTAGGTAGCCGGAAGATGTGTTTGTAAGATCTTATAACTAGTTTAGTTAATTGAGTAATGTAGCCTCAGTACCTAGCATAATCTCTGATCCGTAGGCAAGGGTTGGTATGAGTTTGGCCTTCATTACTGCTCCCAGGGGTCTCAGATCATGGCCTCAGATGAATCTTGCCAGTGATGAAAATGCATAGTTATTTACCTGTGCTTTACCCTTAATTACTTTTTCTGAGATGCAAATGTGCCCTTGCGTCTATTTTAACCCCTAAGTATACCTAGGTGGCTGCCTCGTCAGTTTTGTTTCCAAGGAGATGCCATTTGCTATTTTTGTTAATGCGGTGGTTAAAAGGCATCAAGTTTGATGTTTTATAATTTACTTTCAAGCCATTCTTGTCTGCATATATGCCAAAGCAATTAAGTAGCCTTTGAAGGCCTATTTGAGTATTACCCAACAGAAGCAAATCATCCGCGTAGAGAATATTTTACAATTGTTGACCACTCAAGCTCGGTGCGTGGGCTATCTGCCCCATCTATCTCTATTGAAAGGTTCACAATATACAGGTTGAAAAGAAGGGGGGATAACACACACCATTGTTTCAGGCCCGTTGTGGTTTGTGTAGGAGGGTGGATACCTGACTATGGTTACCCCCAACGTTTTGCCTGGTGTTTTGCTGGTTTTCCGACTTAGTTGACCTGGGACCCTGCTATTCAGGGCCCCAGGCCTACTGCTCTCTCTGTAAAATGTATTCCATGTACCTTAGGTAAATATCTAATTGGATACTGAGTCACCTTATCAGTCCCTGTACAGTGTACCTTAGGTACCCAGGGCATAGGTGTTCCCAGGGCCTACCAGGGGCTGCAGCATGTATTATGCCACCCCTGGCTGGCCATCCAAATCTGACACAACTGGCTGCACGACAGCTGGGGCAAGGTGGTGTAATCACCCTTTGCTTTAGATATAGTATACCTATATCTAACCCTAAAATGGACACATGTATTCCTATCAGTCACTCCTATGGCAGGCCTTATCAATCCTGAAGGCAGAGTGCTTGTAATTATGTGAGATGGTGCTCTGGCATGAGCTGAGCCCGTTTGCAGCTTGCGGAACCAAGTCCTAATAGCTGTTCCATGATAACGCGTACCATATACTCTTAAGTGCATTATAATCCTCGCGGTTATTTGCCAACTTTGGTATCGCTTTATCAAAACATGTCGAGTAAGGTGTCATACGAATTGGAATAATAACCCCTCGCCAATTCTGGCAACGGGGTTAGCATTCCACCCTTCTAGAGGGACACGACATGTATGTAACTGTGAACCCCGGTTAAAGTTAACTCGAGCCTCAGCATCACAAAATGGATGCTGCCACCACAGACACAAGTCTGACCTCCTGCTGCTGGGAGTCCTTCCAGCGGGGAGAGCTTGGACAAAGGGTTTCCTGTCAGGGGCGGTGCTAGCACCGTCCCAGACAGGGTTTTGTGTATCCCATGTAGGCAGGGCTGAGAGGAAGGTGACTGCAAGTGGCACCCCGGTGCTCACTGTGCATATGCCGGCTTGAACCAGTTCCAGGGGCGCACCAGCCCCTGAGCTGGGGAAAGTCTGGACAGGGGAGAGGGGTGTAACCACCCCCCTTCCTGGTCCCACCCATGGGCAGGACCTAGTCGCATGCCAGCCCCTTTCTTTAGAATAAAGGTAGGAGCGGGCCCCCTTCCCAAATTAGATAATTCTGAATCTTCATGACTTTCCACGAAAGAACTCTTGAACCTTTCTGAAGACTCTCCCTTGTGGCTAAGGAGTAGCCACCCTGCACCAGCGGGCACCATCTAAGCGCATGCGGTTTTGCTACAAGTCCATCCTCCGGATCAAGACTGCCCAGCTCGACTAGACCCGGATTCCCTGGCACCTCTGACCTCTACCTACATCATCAGCCCAGCTGAGATTCGTGGGTGTGACGAGACCTGAAGGGACCGGCCATCTTCAAGACTGCACGACGCTTATCCAGCACAACCGCCGAGGGATCCTCGAGTGAGTGCTTTGGGGTTTGAGAAGCCCTAACCCTGAGCAGCTCCAGCACCGAAGTCCAGCCCCCCAGCATCCACGAGATCTGCGTGGGGCCCTTCTGCTCCTTGCTGCTCACCGCGTTGTCCGGCTACTTGCCTGCTGGCTTGTGGCCCTCCTGACGACGAACCACAACACTTCCATCGCTGGTCTGGTTGCTCCAGACTGGCCCTTGCTCCCTTCCAACAGAGGAGCACCCCGGACCCTCCTGGTCCACTCCAGACGCCATCTTGAGTCCACCGCGTGGGCTTGCCTTTGCCAAGGTTTGTTGCCCCAATCCTGGGTCCAGCATCGCCGACAGCAGATACCTTCGTGGGACAGCTCGCACCTCCATCCTGGTCGCCGACAACGCCTCCTGGTCCGAGAGACTGCAGAGCCCAGCGTCGCCCACTCACCTGGTCGAGGTGACTTCATCCGGTGCCATCCTGGTGCCCATCTGATCACTGGCCAGTGATTAAGAACTGAGTCCCCTCTGCTTTCAGGTCGTCTCCATCATCGATCCAGGCTTGGATCACTCCAGACATCATCACTGGTTGCCTGCCAGCAACTTCTTCTTTCAGGCTCCATAGACTGTAACGAGGATTCCCGACGTCTTTTGAACCCTATGCAGCCGCAGCCCCTGGGCTAGGTAACTTGAGCATTTCGGTGCTCCAATGTAGGTTCACTATCTAAGTGTCCAGATCCTTTATCGTTTTCAGCCTAACTAGTCGGATTCGTCCGATAACACTAACTTTACGAAATCTAGCATCCATAGACTTTGTCCCGCATCCCGCGTGAGAGTGCACACTCTGCACCCGATCTCCCTAGGCCTCCTGCTCCTAACCTGAAGGTTCAGTAGTGTAGTCCTAGCGATCCTGAAGCCTCTGGATCTTGTTACTTACCTGCTAGTATTTCGCATTCCACTTTTGTAGTATATGGTTTTTCGTGCCCCTCGGGCATTTGTGTAAATTGTGCAACTTAAAGTATTTTCTTAAGAGTTTTGTTGTGTGCTTAGCTCCCTGACTCATAAAGAGCTCAGGGTAGACTTGTTATAAATAAATATCCTTTTATTTTCATAACAACTTGTGTGGTGTCCTTTCACTTGGTGTTCAAGGGGTATATGTGATGGTATAACAGCTGGCTTAACACGCCCTCTAGAGTTTAGCCTAAAGACTGCTCTTGTCCATGCTACTAGGATAGCTGGTCTATAAGGTTGACTTACAACCAATCATCAATAAGGGTCGTTTGGAATGATACATAGTGATCACTAGAATAGTGAGCACTGCATATCAGGCCAACTTCTCACAGTTTGGACTTTCCTTGATGCATGGGTACCATCTCCGATTTTTATCTTCACCCACATGTCTGAATATATTAATATCATCTTTTAAATATGATTCAACCGTCCTCTCTTCAGAATTATTTCAACTGTATTCACAGCATACAGGCCCGGACTGGCCGTTGCGGCACCGGGCAATCCCCCGGTCGGCCGCATGGGTGGGGGCCGGTTTTGGGCCCCAGGGGGCCGTTTTTGTTACAGGGCCGTTTTTTGCAGCATAGCTGCAAAAACGGCCCTGTAACAAAATCGGCCGAAAACCGGCCCTGGCAATGAGTGCGGTCGCACCCCCTGTCCCCCCCTCCCCCCCGGGAGGGGAGGGCGGCTGGCCGAGCACTTGCCAGGGCCGGTTTCGGATCCCAGTCCGGCCCTGACAGCATATTTGACAACAGCCAAATGACCTTACAATGCCCACTTGGGTCGCGAGTATTGTCTGTGTTACGTCATATATCGAGAAGTTGAATGCGCTTTTGAGCAATTGATAGAATTACGTTTTTTAACCTAATGGAGCAGCGGGATTAAGTGCGGAGGTGGTCAGTCAAAGTGAGTGAACACACTGATAAAGTAGAAAGAAATACATTTTATTAATGGTCTTGCCAAGCAGGGCGTTTAGTGACACTCTTCAAAGACCCAATGTGGCGCTGTGTAATCACTGCTGATTTTAAGCAGAAATCCGTGATGAGCACTGCAAATGTAACCATTTAACTCTATTAAACAGTTGTCTAAGTACCTAAATTCGAAATGTAATTCATACTTTTTATATTGAAAGGATTTAGTAAAAATAAAAAAGTGTACTAAATTCAGCTGTTCGTGTGTAGTCCTCAGTAGGAATATCAGGCTTGCCCTGATTTAAGAATGATACTTACATTTCCCATGATCCCTATGGAGCAGTGGTATTTATACCTTATATTCGGCCTCCCGGTATGTTACACTTACAACGCAACTTTTACGTCGTAATGCTGTTACAACGCAGCTATTACAACGCAGGATCCATTACATCGGATGCCATTACAACGCATGGCATTACATAGCAGATGCAATTACAACGCATACCATTACATCGTAAGTATTGGTAAGTATATAATTTTTTTTAATTTTATTTCATATTATATAATTGATTTAATTATTATTAATTATAAATAAAAATATTTATTTATGTTTTTAAATATTATAAATTAAATATATTAATTTAAGTAATTTTTTAAATAAGTATGAGTATAGGAGTATATGTTTTTGGGTACTGAGGTATATGTTTTGGGGTGTTTGGGTATTTTTAGTTTTTAGGGCAGGGTTTGGGTTTTGGGGTACAGGGGTGTTTTTAGGTTTTAGGGCAGGGTTTTGGGTTTTGGGTTACAGGGGTGTTTTTAGGTTTTAGGGCAGGGTTTGGGTTTTGGGGTACAGGGGTGTTTTTAGGTTTTAGGGCAGGGTTTGGGTTTTGGGGTACAGGGGTGTTTTTAGGTTTTAGGGCAGGGTTTTGGGTTTTGGGGTACAGGGGTGTTTTTAGGTTTTAGGGCAGGGTTTGGGTTTTGGGGTACAGGGGTGTTTTTAGGTTTTAGGGCAGGGTTTGGGTTTTGGGGTACAGGGGTGTTTTTAGGTTTTAGGGCAGGGTTTGGGTTTTGGGGTACAGGGGTGTTTTTAGGTTTTAGGGCAGGGTTTTGGGGGTACAGGGGTGTTTTTAGGTTTTAGGGCAGGGTTTGGGTTTTGGGGTACAGGGGTGTTTTTAGGTTTTAGGGCAGGGTTTGGGTTTTGGGGTACAGGGGTGTTTTTAGGTTTTAGGGCAGGGTTTTGGGTTTTGGGGTACAGGGGTGTTTTTAGGTTTTAGGGCAGGGTTTGGGTTTTGGGGTACAGGGGTATTGTAGGGTTCAGGGGTAGGTTTGTGTTTAGGGATAATTAAATTATATTTACCATTTTTAAATTAATTAATATATTTTTAATAAATTAAATTAATTTTATTACATTAATTACATTTTTAAATCAAATTAATTAAATTAAATAAATTATTTCAATTAATTTAATTTAATTTCAATTATAAAACTATGTACATTAAATTAATTTCATTATTTTAATTAAATTAAATTATTTCCATTTTTTATTAAAATTACATTTATTAAATAGATATTATTTTATAAAATTAAATTAATGGCTATTTTAAAATGTATTTTAATTAAATTAATTAAATTAAATTAATTAAATTAACTTAATAACATTTTTTAAAAAAAGGTATACTTACCTATACTTACGATGTAATGCCATGCGTTGTAATAGCATCTGCTATGTAATGCCATGCGTTGTAATGGCATCCGATGTAATGGATCCTGCGTTGTAAAAATTCCGATGTAACAGAATGCGTTGTAAAAATCCGCGTTGTACTGAAACCAATCCGGCCTCCCACATTACAGATTAGAAAATGTTTGCTTGGGCCCCTTTCTCTCCAAAACGAAGTTATTTTTTTATTTTTTAGTTTAAAGAAAAGAAATCACTTTGTGAAATTTCCTCTATCATGCCAAGGTCTCCTGCCCCGTCCCCCCCTCCCCCCCCGTCTGTTGGTGCAGGCCACAGGTGGACCGGCTGAAGAGCTTAAAGATCCCTTCTGTAGAGTTTTACAAAGTTTTACACCCCTCAGTAAACAGAAACAAAAACAGTAATAAACTCTCCTGCCGAACTCTTGCACACCATCCTTTGCAATTCTTCTGCTATAGATGCCCCAATTTGAAGGCTCTAATGCGGTGTTCTTCCATTAGGGGAAATAGAGCCTTTTCTGTGTGACTCAATCCATCTGTGACCCCCACCCTATTCAACATCTGCACACACAGCACCGCCCTCAAGCAAATGTCATAGTTTGTTGTCCTGCAAATAAAGTTTCAATTCATGTATGAGAAGTTTGTCAAGACTCTGCCATCTTGGATACTGGTCATCTTTTTTTTTCTTCAAATCCATCACTTTTAATTATTCCAGGGAAAAAACACAGAAGCTTTATTTTCAAGAGTTTGACTAAATCAATCTAATTTCCTTGTTTGTCCTCGGGAGTGCTTCTGGTGTAATGCATGCATGATGATTTGGCCATTGTTTACAGAGATGGATTATTCTTTCACTTTGCACAAATTAATGCTTCATCATTAATGCAGCAAGAACGATCACCTAACAGAAGAGATGCGGTGTACGGTGCCTGGAATCAGATCAGAGCTGCACAGTCTATACATGGCAGAATCGACCCGGTAGCCCTTAATCAGCCGAATAATGTATCAGGCTATCAGTGGAATAATGCAGGTGACTAAGTGGAATAATGCATCCACTGCAGGGACCTGTGTTCAACCTCGTGGTCACAGGTTCAAATCCTGGCGGGTCCATTCATCCATCTGAGGTCGATAAAATGAGTACCATAGAGTTGGGTAACAATAAACATCTGTTATTCAGCGTCAAGAGACCTATGGGTGAACGTACGCTGTACAAATACACGTTATGTTATAATAATGCTGGTTCCATTTGCATCTTTCTTCTCCCCCTTCTCTGCGTTTTGCCAAATCATTCCAGCCCATTTTTCTGCCCCCTCCCATTCCATGTACTTCTGTTTCTGGCACTGTGTGCTTGCTACCCTCCCGTGCCCTTCTCCAGAGGCGTAGCTAGAGCTTGTGGCGCTCGGGGCTATCCCTCAGATTGCCACCCCGAGGAGGAGGGTGAGGGGTACTGGGGAAAAAGGACTGAGAAACACGTAGTATCTCCGCTTATAGTTACCCCGATCATGCGAGTTACATGCACATACATGACACGGCCCAAGGCTACACAGTTAAATACACTGGTGACCTGCAGTACAAAGGAGAGCACACAGACTGCCACCCTGCAGGATTTCGGGAAGGGCCTAAAAACATGGTTATTCGATTAACGTCCCTCAGCAGCAGCACTGCCCCCACCCCACAGTGCCTAGATAACCTCACAGGTGATATGTGGCGCTATGCAAATCCTGTTTGTTTGATTGATTGACACCTGATTTCCACACATCGTTTGTGTGCTATATTAGTTTTATCTGTAAAACTGTATGTCTGTGCAAGTTAGAAATTACCAGCATTCACAAGTGTTAGATCTGGGAGTCTCTAATTGGCAGAGGTAAGGACCTTAGACCAAGTAGGGACCCTTGCTTCTAGTCAGGGTGAAGGAATACACACAGTAGATAACCTCCGCTCTCCCTCTAGGTAGCTTGGCGCGAGCAGGCAGGCTTATCCCCAAGGCAATGTGTATAATAATTGCACTCAACACAACAATAATCCCCAATCCACCACAAACTGAGACCACACAGGTAAGTATATTTTATAAAAAATATATATATCTTTATCTAGTTTCAGCAAGGTAAATCAAGCAGTTGCACGATCATTACTTCATTATAAATATGTTGCACTTCTTCTTAATGGTTGCAGTTAAATTGTTAGGAAGTTCTTATGTATAATGTCTCAAGTCTCTTTAATCAGTATTAAAAACAATGCCACTGATTTATATTCATTTAGCTCTAAAAACGCAAGGAGAACAATGCCCATGCAAAAATATGGTCATAGGAATCAGCCCCTACTGCCAGGAATCCTAAGCGCTACAAGCGCGGCTCACCCGAAGGCTGGGGACTCCTTTTCCCCCACACGGCACTTCTTCCTGCCTCAGGCGTACCTCGCTTGGCACCGCTCACTCGCTTTCGGGCCCGGATGGTCTCAGCAGGCTCTCCGCCCGCTCTCAGTCCTTCGGGAGCGGCGGGTAGCAGAGACGGCAGGCCGGGGGCTCGAACACTTCCCTGAATCCCTCGGCGAGGTCGGGTCAGTCTTCCCTGGTCCTGGCGGTGATTACTCAGCCAGTCGACGATCTCGATGACGGGGACCAATCCTGTCGCAGCACTTCTGCCGAGCCTCCTATGATGCCACCGCTGCTTTGGGGGAATCGGCCAATCCGGTCGCGGCACTTCTCGACCCGCCTCCGGCGGCAGCCAACCACAGCGCGGCCCCTTCGTGGCTGCGAGCAGACCCTCGAGGTCGATTTCAGGGCCTGGGCCCGCGGCGATGTTTATGCGGGTCAAGCTGAATTAACCCGCGCCGCGCTGGGGAAGCTTCAGAACCCTTCGGCCCCCACAAGCACGTGTCGATGAACACGCCGATCTCGGGGCACAGCAGGCAGCAGTCAGCACGGCACTCTCAATCAGAACAGAGAGCAGCCAGCGCGCTACCCGGGGCAATCAGCAGAGCTTAGTCGAGCAGTCCCCGATGTTCACTGCACACAGCAGTTTCACGATCTCCTTGCCACACAGCAGCTTCAGGGGGCACAGCAGAGACTTGTAGTCCTTGGGCAACCTTTATGTTCCTGGGTTGCAGACAGGGAGCCAGCTCTTCTCAGGCCCTTGGAGATTCAAGTTTGCAGACACAGCATACAGCAAAGTCTTGGCAGTTTCAAGCAGGCAGGGTCACAGCACTCAGCAAAGTCCCTTTCTTCTCCTCTCCTTCAGTTGGATAGCAGGATAGGTCAGCCCTTAAAGCACACAGCAAGGCAATCTTCCATTGAATTGAATTGAAAGCAATTTATATTGCGCGACTAAAACCCGAAGGTGTCAAGGCGCCTACCAAAACAGATCAAAAAAGGCATAGCACCACTACAAGTAAGCTCGCACAAAGAGATGAGTTTTCAAAGCATGTCTAAAAAGCTGAAGGGTGGGAAGAGATCTTAATTCAAGTGGGAGGGTGTTCCACCACTTTGGTGCCAGATTGGAAAGGCTCTACCACCCCATCTGGTTCTCCGAATGCGAGGGACTGAAAGAAGGAGTCTGTTAGAGGAACCCAGGTTCCTGCCAGGACTGTACCGCAACAGAATGGATCTGATTCCAGTGGGGTTGCTTTTTGCTAAGGCTCTGTAGATCATACACATGGTTTTGAACAGTATACGATCCTCTATGGGGAGCCAGTGAAGCAGTTTTCTGGCAGAGGTAGCCGAGGTGCGCCGGGGTAGATCAAGGACAAACCTGGCCGCTGCATTCTGGACCACCTGCAAGCGCTGCAGCAGGCTTTTATTCAGCCCCGCATACAGCGCATTGCAGTAGTCCAGACGCGAACCAACAAAGGCAACAGCAAGTTGATTCCTTGCCTGCTGAGAAAGATAGTGCCTAATCTTCCTCAGTATGCGAATGATACCCCAACAGGTGGATATAGTTCTGTTAACCTGTTGGCACATACTGAGGGTGGGGTTTATCACAACCCCAAGGTTTTTGGCGGAAGAGGTAGTAGCAGGGCAAGCTCCTAATGAATCTGGCCACCAATCGGCTGACCATATCTCCTCCTTTCCTCCGAACACCATCACCTCCGTCTTCTCCCCATTCAGTTTCAACGAGTTGTAGATCATCCATTGACCGACTGCCTCCATACAAGATCTAAAGTTGGAGGCAGTCGCAGTAACTGACTGGGAGAGAGAGACGAGGATCTGGGTGTCGACCGTGTATGAGACTACCTCCATCCCAAAAGATCTAATTAGTCTGGCAAGGGGGTCACATAGATGTTGAAGAGGGTCGGACTAAGCGCCGACCCCTGGGGGACCCCACATTGCACAGATAGGGATGGAGATAGAAATTTACCCAGCACCACTCTTTGCTCTCTTTGATTGAGGAAAGAGGTGAGTAGCCTCAGGGCCGCCCCCTGAACCCCGATCTCCCTCAGGCGAGATGTTAAGACTGAGGGAGAAAGGGTGTCGAAGGCCACCGTAAGGTCTAGTAGGATCAGGAGGGAGGTCTGTCCCCCATCTACGCGCGTGCGGATATTGTCCAGCACTATGGTCAGGGCAGACTCGGTACTGTGTTCCCTCCTGAATCCATGCTGGGAAAGATCCAGACAGCCCGAGCTTTCCACGAAGGCAGCGAGTTGTTTATTTAGATGAGTTTCCAACATCTTCGCCAAGGCCGGGAGCAGTGAGATGGGGCGGAAGTTCTTTAATACCCCGGGATCAAGAGAGGGTTTCTTGAGTAGAGGTTTTACTACTGCATTCTTCCACTGCTGAGGAAAAATACCATCCCTCATAGCCCGATTCATGATGTCAACAAGGGGGGGCAGAAGGGACTCTCTGCACTGCTTCAGGATCTTAAGCGGACAGGCATCTAGAGGAGAGCCGGATTTAGTTTTATTAAGGAGGGTCTCTAAGTCCTGTAAAGAGAGAGGAGGGAAAAATTCCAGACCTCCTGCCATGTGTTTCTCCGGGAGAGCAGAGTCCACATTCCCGAGGGAAGGAGGCTCAGTGGTAGAAGATCTCTGCAGCTCCAGGGCGGTATAGATGTCCGAGATTTTGGTCTGGAAAAATGAAGCTATACTGTTACAAAGCTCCTGTGATGCAATGACCGGGTCCGGGGTCTGGAGGGTTGTGAGGGAATCCACTATCTTAAACAGCTCTTTAGGAGAAGTGAGAGAGGTGGTGAGAGCTGTAAAATATTCTTGTTTGGTCCTAATTACTTCCAGCTTGTATTTCCTTAACAGGGTCTTATGGGCTTCCTTGTCCCTTAGATCCCAGCTAGTGTACCAGAGATGTTCCCGTCTTCTAGCTTCCTAGAAGTCTTAAGTGCTCCGAGAACCATGGGGCAGATGGTCTTTTCCTGGCTTAATAACACAACCGGATGGGGGCCAGTTCTTCCAGGGCCTCGGTGACGTTTTTTTCATATTGTAGGACCGCCGACTGGACATTGTCTTCTTGGGATGTGGATAGACTGGATGTCCATGGGGCGAAGGAACTTTCCGTGATGTTCTTGAAATTCCTACGTGATTCCATTTTGCTCGAATTTTTTCTAATTTTATCCAAGATCGAGCAGGACACATTAAAAGGAACAGCTAAGTGATCAGACCATGAGAGGAAAAAGGGGTCTTTAGAAAAGATCCCATCGAGCGTATGGCCCGCTCGATGGGTAGCCCCTTTCACCAATTGGGAGAGTCCACAGGCGGACATAACATCCAGCAGGGAGAGAGTGTCATGAGTCTCCCGCAACTCCAAATGAAAGTTGAAGTCTCCTAAAACAGTAAGATTATCACGGCCAAAATAAGGTTCAAGGATCTGGAGCAGCTGCTGTCCGAAGTCTGCTCTGGGGCCGGGGGGACGGTAGACCAGGATCCCATTAAATGCAGAGTTCTGAAAGCCTGTCAGGGAAAAATATAGCACTTGAAAGGTATATTTAGGGTCAGAAACTGGTAGAATATGGCAGTGGAAGCAATCCTTATAAAGAATCGCTATCCCACCTCCTACGCGGCCTTTTCTGTCCTGCCGTGCTAAGCAATACCCATCAGGGATTGCTTCAACAAGGTCAGGACCCGAGGAGTCCTTTGCCCACGTTTCCATGACAAAGACCCACGAAGGTTTCCTATCGAGTACAAACTCCTTGAAAGCAATATTATTTTTAATAAGTGAACGAGCATTCATAAGAATGCAGTCAACTCTCGGAGCGCTAGCTCCTACGTCGACATGTGGTTCTAAAAGATGAGAAGAGATAGATAATCTAGAGCCCCCATGGCCAGAAAAACAACTGCAACGTGGAGACAATAGAAAATCATCCGTGAACTTTTGTGACAACACGAAAGTACCGGAGGTTTTAGCCTCAAGATCTCCTGTGACGAATACTTAAAGAGCGGGTGGACAACCTCATCCTGACCAGCCGTCCAGCCGTCCAGCCCGTCCTCAGCGCGGACGGGCGCAGACGGGCTGGACTCTGGCGTGACTCCGGCGTCACTGCGGCGCACACGCTCCTTCAGCAGTCCTTCTTCTGGCAGAGGTTCCTCTTGATTGTAGAATCTAAAAAACCTGGTATCAGTGGTCCTTCTCTTATACCCCAAAAAGTCTTTGAAGTCCTTTGAAGTCTTTTGAAGTCTTTGTGCAAAGGGGGCCCTGAGCCCGGTCCAAACCAGTTCTGGGTGTTGCTGGGGCTCTGGGGGTTTCCTGGTTTCCTTCTTCCTCTCAGTATCAGGGACAGAGGTGACAGTCGCCCAACAGGAGGTGGAGCCAGCTTTGTGGTTAGGCAGGCACAGCCCTTTACTATCAGATGCTATCTCCTCCCACTTCCCTGGCAGCAGATGCTGCCTTTCATCCACGGGCTGGCTCAGCTAACCCCCTGGGGGCTCTGCAGACTCTGTCATCCTCAACCCAGACAGTCCCAGGCACACAGAAAGGTTAGACAAGAGAACAGCCACTTTCTAAAAAGTACTATTCTCAAACACAGAATTTAAAAACCACCTTTCCTAAAAGATGTGTTATTAAATTCTGAGTTCAGAGATATCATACACTTATGTCCCATCTTGTTCCTATGGGAAGATAGGCTGGGATCCAATGGGACCAGCCTCCCCCATGTTACTCTATGGAGCAAGACAGCCTTACAGCAGTGAGCACACAAAATGGATGCTGCTCACTACCAGAGCATGTTACCTGCACTAGTACATGCTCTATCTTATCCATACACTGCACCCTGCCCAGGCCCTCTATGGAGCAAGACAGCCTTACAGCAGTGAGCACACAAAATGGATGCTGCTCACTACCAGAGCATGTTACCTGCACTAGTACATGCTCTAGTACATGCTCTATCTTATCCATACACTGCACCCTGCCCAGGGGGGTACCTTGAGCCTTCCATAAGGGGTGACTGATGTGCACAGACAGGGAAGGGTTAGGCCCAGCCAGTGGGGACACTGGCCAGGCGGACATGGCAGTCCACTGACTGCACACAGGCTCTGCGCTGGCAGGCCTGAGACACCATTTTGGGGCTACTTATGTGGGTGGCGCAATCTGCGCTGCAGGCCCACTAGTAGCATCTGTCATCACCAGCCCTTGCACACACAGTGCACTTTACTAGGGACTTCATGGTGATACAAATATGCCAATCAGGCATACCCAATCAATATGACAATTTACAGAGGGAGCACTTACACTCTGACACTGGTCAGCAGTGGCAGAGTGTCCAAAGCATCTAAATCAGCAAAAACAAAATCCAGCACAGCATCAAAAATACATGAGTCAGAGGCAAAAAGATGGGGGAAAAACCACGCCAAGGATGTCAGGTCTAACAACAGGGTTCTATACTTTATGGAATGTTCTCCGACACCCGAGTGTACTACAGACGGCCATGTCTACATTTCTGCAGTTGCACGGCAATGCCTGCAATGTTCAGCTCATGGTTTGTGCACGTGGAGGGGCACAGCTGGCACCGGAAGTACGGCTAATAACAGCAGGCCGGACATAAAGGAAGCATAGCTGCCAAGGGTTCAGATTGCTAAGTGTGACATTTTCATAATGTCAGGGTAACTATGAGTGACATTTCAACAACTATTAGTGACACTTTTTTCGCAAGGAAAATCAAGCAATAAAAACAACAGAAACATAATTACACCCATTTGAGCAACGAGAAACTGTAAGAAGATTGTTAAACGGCTGCAAAGCACTGGAAATGGAAGGGTACACACGTAGCTTAGAGGTCACAACCCCTCTTCAGACTGTAATTTATCTCAAAAAGACACAGTGAGCAATTTGATAAAAATGAATTTGCAGATAACAGCAGGGTGTGCGGTGCCGACCGTTATTTATTCACAACCTGAGGCTGAAGTTGTATTGCTAGTCTAAGCAACTAACTCTGAGACACAATAGAGCATGGGGGTGCATGAAAGCCTCAGGCAGGGCTTTAAGTGGACCGGGTCTCAAAGGGTCTGAGCACCGGCAGTTTTTTAAAGGGTGCCTCAAAACGCGTCTCTATCGGGCTCTGTTTTGAGCCCTGGCATTGGCGGCCCGTTTTTTTTCCGGACTGCAGTGACAGCAGTTTGCTGTCAATGCAGTGCGGAAAAAAGTGCCAGGGCCCAAAACAGCCCGATAGAGACCCGTTTCGAGACAGCAGGCACATCGATGTGGCCTGTGAGCCAGCACTCCCATATTGAAGCAGAGGCATTTAAGGCAGGAGACAGCTACAATAAAGCAATTTTTGGCATAACAAAATCGGGTGTCTCCTGCCTGAGAAGGGGCTGTTGTTATGTGCATATTTTACTGACCTCAAATGCGCTGCAAGGTATGTGCAACAGAAACTGGGACTAATTGAAGCATCATAGAGCATGCAAATTACCTACTTTAGATGTTGTGTGTAACATAACAACAAGCACATAGGTAAAAACACTTCATTCTACTTAGTAGAAACTGAATTTATGCTCCTCCAAACCCATCCTATTTACATATTTCCTCTTTGTGTGTACCTGTAGCTGCACAGAGACTTTTCTAATCAGCCCAGAGTAATGCAACTTACAGCTGATATGACAGTTTCCCAGATCGTCAGGCCTTCGCATAACACAATGTGTGGTAGATAGCGCGCACGCCCGGCCATGAAGCACATTGGACCTGCAAATCATTCCATTACTCAAATATGCCCGGGCCTAAAAACTAATTGTGAACAGTGCTACGTGACTGGTGCTACTTTAAAGCATTCCTTAGGTTCAGACTCGCACTGTATAAAAGTCAAGTGCAAAATAAAGACAAAAAGAATGTGTTGTGGGCTTCGACTCACCACGGTAATTTCATGTGATTGTGAACTAACAAAAGTGCATTTTTCAAAGTTCCATGTTGCACACATACATGCTCTGGGGGCAAGTGTGTGTGCAACATGTGGTCCCATGCCAATTTCAGAGGTGCATCAGGGTGTCCTTTTAGAACCCTTGGAATTGCATGCGCAATTTGCGAGTACCTATTTCTTACTCGCAAATTCCGCATGCAATTCCCATTCATTCCTATGGTCCTCTACGCAGAAATGAATGAATGCGATTTACAATTTTCGAGTCGCAATTAGGGAATTTGTAGGAATCATTAATATTTTAGGGAAATCTACATGCATAGACAATTGCGAATCCTTAATAGCGATTCCTTAATAATCGCTATTAGGGAATGGCAATTGCCTAGCTTGATGCATGTTCCCCAATACCTTTTATTTATCTGTTTTCAAAACCAACACATAAATAAAGACAATTTCATTTACACTGTCAATAGCTCTAACTCTCGTAATTGTGAGACCTATTGCATTGGAAATGCTAGCTATGTCTTCTCGGCCTACTTCCCTTCCTCTGTTACATGTGCTAATGAATATGAAGACATATTTTTGTCTATTTTTACGTAGTTGCCCTCTTTGCTTTAAATCAGTGGTTTATACCGTAAAACAAATCAAATGAAAATACTTAAGTTTGCTTGAATAAATCACTGCAAGACTTTATTTACTGATCCTGCTACTTTTGTTTGTCTTTAACTAGAAAAGTACTTGTACAGGACCCTATAAATCCATTCTATCCTTGTCACGCGAGAGTGCAGCGCCAATCGGCTGTTCTTAGCATGTTGACATACTGCTCTGAGCTTTGGCATTAAAATATAGTGTCGTGGCTTGAACACCCGCTGGCTATTCTCAGAATTAAACTTCAGAAAGACGACTCAAAGTAAATATTTTAGTACTTAGTCTAAGATGCCTGTGCATCAAAAGACTGCAACTAAAGTTGGTGGTGTCATGAAAGGAAGATTTCTATGGAATGTTTTTCTTTTCGATACACTGTCATTATTTTCAACATCTGATTTCATATAGTTTTTCTTTCAAATTTACCTTATTAGTTAATTATGCTTTGATTGATATAAACAAAGTAGCTTGCGGTGATCCTACAATATTGTAGTGTCTTATTAGTTTTATTTACATTAACTAGCATAGTGTTCACCACGTGTTAGAGTGGTGGGAATTGTGGAGCAGTCAGCACACCGCACTCCTCTTCCTCCAAAGTGCCTGCAATTAAATTGTGGTGAAACTACAATTTTTATTCACCGTGGATTTGATTCACAAACATTTTGCACACCTAAGTTAAGTTGACCAACTGCCAATGGGAGACATTACAGCCTAGAGATGCCAAGGTAGCCCCCCTGGGTCACAGTTTTCTTTCAGGGGAGTCTGATTAACTCTATTCTCCAGAATGCAACGCCCTTGTCACAGTCTTTAAGTTTTGACCAGTTACATTTTCCAGTGGACTGCTCTAGCAGAAAACCTTACGTATTTACTTCAACCAGACCTTCAAAAATAGTACCAGTAAAAGAAGAAGATGTGGGAAATAGAGTTGACATCTATGACTTTTCAACTGATTTTCTTCAGTGCCAACAGTTAAGACAAGAAAGTTAGGTGCTACATTTGAAGGGTAGGAAGAGGCCATTGTGAAGGTAATATTTGCAGACGAGTGGTATATTTACAAGAACTGGCACACTGCTGTTTTGCCACAGTGGTGCACCAAAAAAATGACTGCCGTGGTATGACAGATTCCAATACCATGTTTGCTTCATATTTACAATACAGTACACCATGGCATTAGGAAGAAGCCAGTGTCATAAAAAGAGATGCTGTTGTGTGCGCCCTTATTTGGAAATTAGACGCTATTGCTGCAAAAAAGATGTTCACCCAATTAGCGTCTGTAAAATAGATGCTAGCCATCCTAGAGTCACCTTTGTGAACATAGCGGGGAAAAAATTGCCCCTATTGAAAAAAATTGTACACTTGCCTGAAAACAGCAATTGAGCAGTAAGCAGAGTTCAGGACAACAACCCAAGCAACCCCATTACCAGCCAGAGGCCCAGGGGAAGAGAAAGAGGAAGTGCAAGTTTAGTGAGGAGTAGAATGAGATCTTGAGCACGGAGGTGACGAAGTACCAACACCAGCTCATCGTCAAATCCAAAATGTCATTAGGGAGGGAAAAGGCCATACCGCAGACCATTGTGGAGAAGGTGAAAAGTGTTGCTGAAGTCAAGAGACTGCAAAAAGCTGAAGTCAAGAGACTGCAAAAAGCGCTGGAATAAATGCAAGCACCGGACAAAGGAGAGAAACTGGCAACCAATCTCAAGGCAGCATTGCAGACCTGAGGTGGTAATCCAGCATCCCAGAAGGAGCTGGATCCCTTGGAGGAGCGGGTGTCCGCTGTCATCTCCGAGAAATCTGTGGCAGGAGTTGTGGGACAGGACAGTGCTGGCTATGATGAACTACAACAGCAACAGGAGAAGCTGCAACAAGTTGGCAATGTGGGTAACTAAGTTATGTTGTGCACTGCAGGCAGCAATGTCCCAGCGCTCTGTGGCACTAACTACAGGACAATGGGTAGTATGCTGGCTCATCTATGGTGAAACATAACATAAATGGAAGGCTCATGGGCATTTTGACAATGTTTTGGCGTATGACAGCATCACAAATATTCTAGCTGTGTTACCCTACATCAAAAGATAAGGGCAGGAATGGGCTGTATCTACATGATACAGCTCATTCCCATCCTTTCTGCCAGAGCTGGCGCACAAACAACAGCTGCCCGCCAAAGCAGGCACCCTTGAACCATGGTGCAAGGATACCTACATTGGGGCTAGCCAGCCTATTGTGCACCAGCACAGAGAAAAGCACAGGGATGCATGTATTGTTGTAAACACAGTGCATCCCTCCACTTTCCTAATGATACTGCTTGGCTTAGCAGGAGGTTTTTTGGCGCTGCACCATATGTTTAGGAAATGCGCCCCTTTGTCTCACCTGGGCCCATGCACACTAACGTAGCCTGCAAATCCATAGCATGGTATGGGTTTCTCAGAGAAGAAACAACCTACCTGAGGGATGGGGGATATGCGAGCCATGGGAAGTATCTACACAGATGCACATTTCAAGAGCCCTGTTCATAGTTGGCTATATTAAACTACATGCACACAGCTGTCCTGGCATGCAGGGTTAGAGCACACAGGTTTCAACTGCCATGGTTAAGACCACCTGAACTCCTCTTATCTACTAAATCTGACTGGGTGTGGGGGTGAATGCAAGTGATGTACCCAGAGGACCATGGGGCATAGTTACAATGAAATGACACAGGGCATCACTGCAAACAATCCATCTCTGCTGATCTGTGCCATTTAAAAAATGCAGGAATGTGCCATATTTACAGGAAAACATGCCACCCCTGTGCTCACTCCTGCACCTTTGCAAAAAGACCACCTTTGCATCATGGTGCAAAGGTGCCTGCATTGCAGGAATGATTGTTTATTTCTCTCTTTAGACTTAGTGACAGGAAAGCGTTCATCCCTGGGCCCCATTGGGGTGGTTGCTTCTCCTGATCCAGCTCTATTGGATTTAACAGCTGCCCAATGCTCTGCATCTAAATCCAGGTTGGCAGAGCCTGACAGGCTACCTTAAATTCTACTATGTTCAGTGATCCCCCAGAGTCAGAGTCTCTTTCTCTACATAGTATTTCTATAACTCCTCCTTCACCACTTAGTCTTTCTTCAAAAACCCAAGTGGTAAACAATAAACCTAGTCCAAAAAAAAGAAAAATTTTAACAATAGCAAAAGGAAAAGAGGGGGTGTTCTCCAGAAGGGGGGCCTGGCAAAAATCCCAAAATTAACTCATCAAATACCGAGCTCTCAGCCCTCTAGTTCTCCTTTAGGGCCACTTGATTATATTAATCCAGCTTCTGAATATAGTGTAAATGATGAGCTCTTGGGTAAAATGGAAATCCTAATGAAATCTTTAATGCTGCCCTTACTAGAGAGAACATGTATGATTAATAGTAAATTGGACCAGTTAGAAAAGATGGTGTTAGCTAATACTGGTATATTGGACAAATTAGCTACAGGTAGTGAGACTACCAAGGAACCTGCGACTGCCAGTCTGCTTCAGGGATCTGGCGGTGCTGCGAGGGTAGCCTTACCTGCCATTTCCAATAAACCTATAAGTAAAGCCCCAGTTACCACTAAAACTGCCTCCCAGCACTGTCAAGGTGCAACTACCGGTCCCCCAGTGGCAGCTCAGGTCATATCTAAGAAATCAGCTGACCCGCCTATTGAAAAGGAGCAAACAGCTACTAGTGTGAAGGAGAGAACACTAATACCAGATCTCCCCCCAGAAGCTAACCCCCTAGTGGTGATTTTAGTTGGTGTTCCAGTCTTGAGAGAGCATGTGAAGGAACACTTCGCCGCACTCAAAAATAAGGTAGTTAATTGGCTTAACCTAAACAGACCGTTAGCCCCCCAAATGTCGAGTGAGACAGTAATGGTAAGGAGGATCCCATGAATAGGCAGGACGGTTAAAAGGATAAAGGGTGACTGTATAGTTGTCACCTTCAGAGATCCTAGGACTGTTTCTCATATATGTGCATGGCCTAATCATGTGATGTATGGAACCATCCAGACACTACCATTAACCTTCTTCTATCCACCATATGCTGCAGGGGTGGGGAAGGGGAGGACTAATGAATGGACTAGAGTGGAAAGGAGGGGTGGGAATAGGGGGCCCTGGGGTAGGCCAGAGCTCCTGTATACTCCGGACCTCATGTATACTCCGGATACTTTCCTTAGTTACAATCGTTTTAGTTGCTTAGAGGCAGTAGATTGACTGTACTATTCATTCTACGAAACAAGAAACTACCTGGATCAGGAAGTGGTTGTAGGAGTGCACCTAGATCCCCAAGAGTTGGTAAACAAAGAACAAGTAAATTCTTTGGAGGATTGTGGTTCAGGGGGGTAATAAAGTTATAAGGTTGCCAGAAAGGGCGGGCCAGGGCATGACAAATTGTCAGTGTAATTCTTTTAACCCAGGAAATGATAGTTTGACTCATAATCCAGCATATATAGGGGCAATAGATGATACACATAGGGAATTGGATGATATCCTTGAACCAGGGATAGTAATTGGTCGAAGGGGGCATAAATTAGTTAGTTGGAATATCGCTGGCTGGAACAGCAAGGTGGGTTTGTTGGGATGGAGAGATTTTGTGGACACATATGACATACTAAGCTTGCAAGAGACATGGAGTGTGGAAGACATCACTTATGAGGGATTTGTTTCCTTCAATCTACCAGCACAAGGTTCGACTATGGGTTGAGCTAAAGGTGGTCTCTTCATTTTGCTCTCTGTTAACTTCCATGTGCAAGTTATTTTATATGAAAAGGTTGGATGTCACTCCCAATTGTTATGGCTACGGCATAAGAACGGCTGTAACGTTTTGTTGATTAACCACTGCAATAACATGCCTGATTCCTTACGCTCGTATGCAGTTAACGATCTAGAAAAGGCCCTTGATAAGATCTGTCGATTTAATTGTGTTAACTTTGTATTTATCTGGGGGGGACTTTAACATCTCAATGTGTCCTCTATCACTAACTAAGGTATGTGGGTTAAATGATAATAGAGGTGAGGGTTGCATCCACTTAGTCATAGCCCCTACGGGGAGTCATTGAACTCTGCTTTGGCAAAGTATGATCTAGTTGTATTACAGAATGCAAAAGACCGAGAGGGTAATCCTGACCCCACTTTTACGGGGAGGAACGCCGCCACTGTCATTTATCATCTGTTGATTTCAGATGATATTAGCGTGTACTGTGATACACCGGTCGTACTGGATCTTGCAATCAACGATCACAACTGCGTTACGTTAACTTTATTTATTTGGGTTAATAAAGCACTAGCAGCTAAGACGGTTGTCACTGATATTGTCCCTTGTAGACCAAATGGTCATAGGATAAAGTGGAGGGAAGAGAATTCTGAAAAACTAATGGTTAAAATTGTGGCGGCCTGTCTGCCTGACCTGCATTACTGTTTGGGCGGAAATGCAGATTTCAGGGGGATTTTGGCAAGCTCCAATAAGATCAACGCCTTAATTGGAAACATCATGACCTCCCCTAAACATAGCAATAAGAAGCCGAGGATAGGATGGTTTGACTCCGTCTACACGGAGTCACTACAGAAGTTAAAGAAGGCTTTGGCTGATAGGCCCAGGGATAGGACGATTATTATAAACCTTAGGACCGCTTATAAAGGGCAGTTAAAGTGTAGGAAAAATGAACTACAGGAGGAAGCCTGGGATAACTTGACCAGGGCTGTTGAACTATCAGACAGTAAACTATTCTGGGATATGGTTAACGATCCCTACCTTAAAAGTAATACCACCCCAGTCCTTACTGCCCAAGTAAGTGAGAAATGTTGGGTTTCACATTTTAAGAGTATTTTTGACCCGGAGGGGGTGGCTGATTTTCCGACCATGGAGGCCGACCTATGGCCAGTCATCCCCTTAAGTATTACTGTTTTGGAGGTAGAACATGCAATTAGGCGTAGCACGGGAGGGAAAGCTCCTGGCCCCGATGGGGTGCCTTTTGACCTGTATAATGCCGACACGAAATTGTGGGGTCCTGTCCTGAATAAAGTTTTAAATGCGTCAGTTATGGAAAGCACCCCGCATACATGGGGCGAATCAGTGATTATCCCGATATACAAAAAGGGAGATAGGTCGGATGCTAAAAACTACTGACCTATCTCCCTTTTAGATTCTTCACTAAAGATAATGAGTCGGTGCTGTTGGCCAGGTTAGAGGAATGGGTTGAGGATAGTGGCATCCTTGTGCGGTCCCAATTTGGGTTCCGAAAGGGTCTGGGAACCATTGAACAATGTATAAACCTAGACTTAATAATAGGGAAGTATACACGTGCTAAGCAGGGTTCGCTTTTTCTCTGCTTCGCAGATCTAAGTAGCGCGTTTGATCTTGTCGATCATGCTTTGTTATGGTCAACGCTATTAGAACAAGGTGCCCCTCCAGGGATTGTCTATTTTCTGGCCAGACTATATTCCTAATTATCTGCTCGTATAAGATACGGCCAAGGGGGTGAATGTACCGATAGTATTAGAGTTAACTTAGGTATAAGACAGGGCTTCATCCTTGCACCACTTCTTTTCTCCCACTTCATTAACGCAATCGACGTTGAGCTTAGACAGGTTAACTCTGAGGCCCCACAAGTTGATGGCCAGGCTATCCCTGTTTTGCTTTACGCTGACGATTCTGTGCTCCTATCGAGAACCCCCTGTGGTCTGCAGAGATTAATGGACAAGTTCACTGGATTTATCAAGGGAAGGAAATTAAAAATGAATAATACCAAAACTTTTATTATGTCATGCGGAAAGAAAATGCGGAAGTTGAAATCTTTTTATATAGAGGACCAAAAAATAGAAACTGTTAAAAAATTCTGGAATCTAGGCATAACATTTAGCTGTAATGGAATGTGGTCTCAGGAGATTATCAATGTAAAAGCCAAGATGTTGAAAAGTGCATATGGAGAATTTAAATTTGCGACTAAGCTTAGTGATCGTCGTATATATGACATGCTGCACATATACCATTTTAGATGTGTTTCAATTGCACTCTATGGATCTGGTGTCTGGGGCATAGTTGTCATGTGGATTTGCAACTGGAATAAAACTGTTTTATTAAAAAATTGCTATGTCTGCCTAAGTCGGCTTCCATCGAGATAACACACCAGGAATTAGGGCTGGAGTATTTGTCAGATCTAATCAGTTTAAGACCATTGATGGTGTGTAGAGCAATTTGGCTAAAGGAAGAAACCAGTTTTACTAGGAGAATCATTAGTGACTGCCTTCGCCTAGATAAAAGTGTATTGATCCCATGGATTAATTATGTTGTGACAACTGCCAGGGATCTGTTTAACCTAAATATCCGGGCTGATCCTGACAGTCTATCTGATATTCCTAAGAAAGAGCTTAAGTGTCTCTACTTGAGATTGAAAGCCCAAGTACGTAGAAACGCTAACACGCAGTTAACTATTCCACAGTATTATTACTCCAATAAGGTCACTTCTGGCCTTCAAATCTATTTAAAGGTAGTCACCAGACCGTGTCACCGGTTTGTCCTCACTAGATTAAGACTCGGAATCGTTCATCATCTGGTGGCGTTTCCTTCTATGAAAAATTACCCATCTATACCCTTCCCATGTGACGGGGTTACTAAACAGAGTACCATTCACTTCCTATTTACTTGCGATCTTTACTTGAATCTTCATATTGCTTATCTGAAACCTTTATTTAAAGGCAGTAACAACAGTAGAATCCACAATGAGGCTATTGTTTTCCCTAGATGATCCAGATATTTGTTTTCTCACAGCCACGTATATCTTGAAATCAATGGCTGCTAGGAAATGCATGATGTTTTAATTAATGTTGTTGACCTTCAGTCATTATGAGTGGTACCATGTTAGTATTTTTATCCATGTTTTGAATTTGTTTTCCTTAGCGATATTTGTATTAGAGCTTATTATATTGGATGTATATTGTACATATTCTATATGCTTTTATGATTGTTTTTAAGATAATCGAATAAAGCTTTTCTGACTGACTGATTGTTTATTTGCAGGAAGGTGTTGCAGAAATGATTGTTTATGTACAGGAAGTTGTTCCTTCCTGCACCACAACAATCAGTCCTGTAATGCAAGGACCTGCAAGGGTGCCTGCATTGTTCTTTTTGCACTGGCTCAGGGGTGAGCACATGGGTGGCACATATTCCTGTAAATACGGGGCAACCCTTCCTGCATATAAACAATCTATAAAGGCATTGTGCTCCTTCTATGTGTGCTACACAATGCAGCACACATAGAAAGAGCAAAAAACTTGTTGGCCCACTCTAAAGCTTCCTTTTGAAAGATGTTAGTTTTTGGCGCTGGCTCAGATTTATGATTACTTGTAAATGTATTAAGTTAGAACGGGGTAAACCCAAAACAATTCAAGGACCTGGGTCGCTAGGTACAGTACAAGGTAAATGGTCCCAGTGTGTGCAAATATTCTTAAATCATCATTCTACGTTATATGGAAAAATGTTCACCACAGAATTGTAACATTGGGCATTTTCAACAAAATAAACAGTAAAACACATGTAGGGAACACATGTATTTGGTTATATGTAAAGCCTACGAATTTTAATGTGATGCTATAAATGTCACACCCCCTTTACCCAGTCCCTACAAACCCGATCACATCCCTTTCATCTTCACCAAGAGCACTTTCACTGTGATGCTTTGTAAATTATGCTTACATAATGTGCAATAAGAACACAATGAAAAGTCATTTTTGTGATACAATCAATTTATAATGAACATGATTGTGGAAATGAACACAATCACACTTTGAATACTGCAAGTTTTACTGTTTATTTTGTTGAGAATGCCCAATGTTACAATTCTGTGGTGAACATTTTTCCATATAATGTAGAATGATGATTTAAGAATATTTGCACACACTGGGACCATTTTCCTTGTACTGTACTTGTAAATGTAGGGCAGTGCCAAACAGCAATGGGTGTTGCATGGGAATGCATACAGCAACACACATTGCACGCACCTTTGATGCAGAAAACTGTGTTAAAGTGGACAATGTTTAGCCATGCATAGTGGCTTAGCACCACTTTGTAAACTTGGAGCAGTGCATTGCGCGAACAGAGCATTGTAAGAAGTGACACTCTGGTTGCGCGATGCCCTTGTAAATATTCCCTCATGATGGTATGTGACCGTGGTAGGCTCCTGCTAGTGCAGTGCACAGTAGGTGCTTGCCGCGTGAGTCAAACTGCCACTTTGTTTGAATTGAGAGACATTGGATTGTAAGGAGGTGAGAAGGGACATGTGTATTGCAAGGTACCCTTAAAAATACACATGCACTGCTATATCTGACTAGGTCACACTGGTGTAGCAGCTGGTTAGGGATGACAGACAACAGCGCATTGTGGTTCAACATTCTACATGTTATGTGGACCTGGGTGAAGATGTGATATGTCCCAGCAGGAAATCTGGTCCAAAATTGTTAATCTGTGAAACATGTACAAGTCGGAGGATTTCATAAAGGTAACTGTCAAAGGATATGGAGAACTACTTACCACAAAGGATGCGTATCCAGGTAGGTCAGAGACTGAGGTGGATGGGCCTAGTTGTCTTAGAAAACTGGGTAGGTACATGTCACCATTCCCAGCACTGCTGGTGCTGGTGCTGCCTGACCCATATCACTCTATAACAGCCTGCCATTTCAGTCCATTGGATATGGTCATGCATAATGTAGGGGTCGTAGGCATATGCAAATAAATGTATGATCTGGGTCCCATCACTGTGTGGCAGTAAGTTGGCTGCCAGGACCAAAGTGGAAACAGCCATAGGAGGCGTGTACACATACAAGTGAATGGGTCTGATTAAAACAGTGTGTGACACCCTTTAGGTAATAAACTGTGGTCAGGATGAAATTAGATAAACTTTAGTGATCGTAATCTGACTAGCATGACAGGGCCCATTCACTCAGAGTAGGCACACGTTGGTAGTGAGAATAATGCTGAGATCCAGTCATCTGAAAGAGAAATACAATGCAATTTGCAATCCATGCCCTTGCATAACAGGTGTCCTATGCATCAATGAGGAACTGAAAGTGAAATGCATTGAACCTTGATTGTCAACTGGATTACTCATGTCAATGTCTGAGAGAGATCAACAGTAGCATTTCTCCATCTAATTGCAGGGGATGAACCCTGACCTCCTGGCCAGCAAGCTGTCCCGGCCTTCAGCAATGATGGCAATGACAACTTGCAAACCATCGACCAGGACACATTCCAAGAACTCCTGGACTCCATCTGGACACCAACTATGGACATTGGAAGTGTTAACAGCATCATGGGGTCTCCACATTCCCTGCCTACCAACCAACAGGCACCCCCTGCCACCCCACCCACAGCCCTGGACTCCAAGGACCCACAGATTAATTTCCAAAATATTGTGGTAGGAGTCAAGCCCAAGACGGAAGAGCAGGTGCAGGTGAAAATGGAGGCCAAGGTGGGCTCCCTAGAGGGAGTCCGTGGGTGCCTCAGTTCCAATAGGGACAACACTGCGCCATCAGAGGCACCTGTTCTCAGCTCCATGGCCTCCAGCAATTCCTTGCTGACATCCCTGGAGTCATGAGGCATGGCTATGAGCAAAAACAAAAAAGTACCACTACCCACTACAATTGTTCCTACCCCTACAAAACCCCTAATACCACTACCCCTACATTATAAATACAATAACTAACCTGAACTGTGTTATAAAGCTATTAAGATCAACATTAAAACTATGACCAAGGGGAAGGGCAGAAAGGCTCCCTGTGGCTAACATGTGGCTAGCATCTTGCCCGTGCCTACTTCACTTCCTAGGGCAGTGTGATAGCCTGGTCCATCTCGTGCTCAAGTACTGCCACCCCCAGCTTAAGGTCTGACATTTCCTGCTTTATGTCTTGCTCAAATGAGCTACCCCCTTCTGTGGGCTGAGGTGTAGGGACTTTTAGTTGTATGGGTACGCTGGTGGAGGTGCTAGGTACCAGTGCCCAGGGGAGGAGGGCAGGATCTAAGATGGTGCGGCCGGTGCCACCACACCTGGCACTGACTTTGTCTAGAGATGCCTTTATGCAAGCATATTTTAGCTTTAAAGCTCTTGCTACCATGTTCCTGGTTTCAGGCAATAATAAGATATTTCTGGTGAATAATGTTCTTCTTGGAGAGAGATCAGAAGTATGTCTAGTGGAAGTTTCGACTCATCACAAAGTAGCGCAGGGGGTTAAAATTCCTTCTGCGAAGAATGTGTACTATGAGGATCACAAAGTGCATATAATGTAAATAGGTCAGTGGGGTACTGCTTTTCTCAGAGAGATCTTTTTGTTACTTGCAGTTTATAAGTTAAAATCATAATATAGAACAGTGAGCTATTAACTGTCATCAGAGTGCTGCATAAAAACTGCAAGGTATAGATTAGAGCATTTTTCCCAGTCTTTCATTATTCTAATGTTGTAAAAAAGGTTCATTTGGGTAGAAATCAATTCATTTATCAAAGAGAACACCGAACCGTGGTGTTACGTTTTAACTTCTGAGTTTGTGTTTCTCCGGAACAAGCACTCTTAAAGTATATTGCCTACCAGTGTGGATAACATGTGACTGCCACACCTGGTAGGCCTCTGTCTTATGTAACATTTCCTATACACTGATTTACACACGTATGATTGATTGACTCAGTGTAATGTGTGAGTAATGTAAATTGCCCTGACATCCTACACTGGTATCAGTATCGCTATGCAACTAATTAAAAATGCATCTGTGAGGGAGTTTTATTAGAAACTTGAGGGGGCACTGCCAAAGGTAGTGACAAAATCCATGGTCGAGGTGGTATTATGGGGCCCCCAACAAAAATGGTTGCACTGAGAGCCACCAGTGCTCAAGCCGACCATGCCAGTGCCTTAGAGATATCTTGGGCAGCCTGTCCATCTTTTCCTTTGCTTGTCTTGTCTAAGGTCAGTGGTCCCTGAGGGAAGAAATTCCATTTGCCCAGAGCCCTTCTCCTCCTCATATCACTTCATTATTGCCTTGTGAGCCTTTGCGACTGGTCGAATGTGGGGGTAGCAGTCCTTCCTACGGTAGTGCTTCCTCAACTGCTCTGGGGTCATGTTGCATGTTTAAGGAAAAAGCAAAACTGTTAGTCAAAGGGTAACTACGAACAGGTATGAACATCATGAAACAATATTATGTTCACAACATCAAAGGTAAAAGCCCCTACTGCCTAAATTGATCTTGCAGCTTAGCGTCAGCAGAGCGACCCTTGACCCTGTAACCAGGTAGGTCGCCCCCTCAGCCTTCAAAATACTTTATTCGGTTTACTTGGTGTGAAACCATAAAAGTTCATAATACAATACAGTTCTGACATAAGGTTAAAATACACGATACATGTTACCCAAGTTAAAACATTGAGGTGGTTTGCACTTCTGCAGTTAGAAGGGTGACAGGTAAAAATACCCAAAAATCCTAAAACACTTTAAAAATCCAACCGTTTTCTGTACTTCATTGAGCATTTCAAGAAACCGGCTACAAATGGAATACAATCAGGTTTTAGCAATTGCGGGTAATATAAAGCGGGACGTACTTGCACAAAATTTAACTTTTTTAAAATAGATTTTAAATAAAAAGCCCTTGGGAACTCATAATATTTACAGAAAAACTTGAAGTGCAGCAAATCCTGAGGAGACAAGTTGTCGCAGCCACAGGGTGCTAACACTATCCCTTTATGACAACCCCTTGGTACTGCTAATAAGAGGTGGAAAAGATTAAACCTAAACCTAGTTAAAAGAAATCGCTCACATGCTGGTAGCGGCCAGAGTAAATATAATTCCGCTTCAAGTGATGTTTTTAGCACCAAATGTAAGCGCACACTGGGCTTAATCAGCTCTTTCTCCTCCCTTTCCGCTATTTTAAGTAGGATGAAGGAGTGTTTTATAAGCGCCACATCGTTTCTAGTGATACCTTCTGGTTTTAAAAACAAGTCCAGGCGACCCTCTTTGCTGAAACTGGATTTTAGATATTTTATCCAGGGAATTTTGGTCATACCGTCTAGTCTCAGAGTCTCTCTTAGAAGGCTATGTGTGAGGCCTAGGTGTTTGTTAAGTCAACATTGTAGCCAAAAGGTGAGAGGGCGCAGTGACAAGGTATCACTGATGAAAGGAGTGCTGGCTTCTTCATGCACAGACAAATTCGGGGTCCCCTTTGGGACACAATAGCTGCTTTAAAAAATTATTTTCGGTCACCTGAAGACCCTCAAGGCAAGAGTATCCCCATAAGTCGCTCCTGTAGCTGGCTATTGATAAGCTCTTTGCTCGATAGATCTTTAACATAGCTACCACGGGTCAGTTTCCCATTTTAGAAGCAAAACCGAAGAGCACTGCGTTGGCCCTAGTAACCTCTCCCCTTTTCTTGTTTAAAAGTGTGGCCCAATTTAACCAATGATCTAGTAGAACCCCCAGATATGAAAAGGATGTACATGCGGGCACCCTAGCTCCGTTGACCTTGAAGGGATACTGTCTTTTGACACACTACCCTACCTGCATCACATAGGATTACTAGTTGTTAATGGATAAGTCTCGCCTGGCCATGAACCCATGGAAGGCGTCAAGTAGGGTTTGTAGCGCTTTCGGGGTGCGTGCCAGGAGGACGGCGTCGTCTGTGTATAGCAGAACGGGCAGTCCCCGTCGTCCCACATGAGGGTAGTCAGTCCCTGTTTCTAGTAGTGATTCTTCCAGGTCATTTATGTAGAGGTTGAACAGGAAGGGTGCCAAGATGCACCCCTGTCTGACCCCCCGGCTAGTGCTGACATTCCTAGATACCTTAAGGTCTACAGTGTATCTAATATTTGCCTTTGTGTCTCTATGCAGATCCAATAAAAAGTCCACCAAGTTTCGCTTCACACCCATGGCCTTCATGGATTGCCACAACTTTCCCCGATTTACACAGTCAAAGGCGGAAGAAAGATCCATGAAGGCCATGTAGATTGCCCCTGAGCGGGTGATGGTGTACTTCCCCAGGATCAAGTAGAGATTTAGGCATTGTGCCATGGTCGAGCGACCTAGGTCGAACCCGAACTGAATGTCGGAAATTATCTTATTCTCCTCCGCCCAGGTGGTCAGTCTCTTTAATATAACTCCCCCTACAACTTTTACAACGGAATCGATCAGGGAGATGGGCCTATAGTTTATAGTGCATTTGCGATTTCCCTTTAAATACTGGGACGATAGTTGAAACTCCCCATGAAGATGGGCATCCTTTCTTAGCCGCGGCATTACCCACCGCGGCCAAAATCGGAGCCCAAAAAAGGCGTTTAGATTTAAAAAGGTCCGGGGGAATACCGCCAGGGCCTGGAGCCTTCTTATTTGTGAGATTGTTGATGCCCTCCAACCTGTCTTTTACTGTAAACACCACTACATCTGGGCCTGACGTCTTCTCAGGCAAGACTAACTGGGTAGATGTATTTTTAAAGATATTGGCAAAGTGGGACACCCATTCGTCCTCCGTAATGTTGGAGTCCACTTCTTTGGCCCCTGCCACTAGAAACGGTGAACGGTTAATTGTAGTCCAGAATCTGGAACTACTCGATAGGGTCAGGGGGTCTAGGAGCTCCCTCCATAATGCATCTTTCAGTTCAGCTTTCCGGTTGGCCTGGACAGTTTTGTATGTTTTCCTCAATGAGCTGATCAGTGATCTGTCCCTAGGAGTTACTTTCAAGGCCGCTTTGAGATCTCTAGCGGCTTTGGAGCATTGATGACAGAACCATTTGGGTTCACTAGTTATGCTTGATCTCCCTGGGGCGAGTAGCATTTCTCCCACCTTAAAAGCAATCCCTTCGAAGGCTTTAAGAACTCCTTCCGCCGAGGATTCACCGTGAAGACAGCATGAAGATTCTACTGCACAGTCAGTCTCTAATCTGTCATGGAAAAGGGGTGGGGTAACTTAAGTCCATTTGATCCGCCGCCCTCCATTTATGGGTTGAAGCATATTGGTACCTGCTGCTTGGCCCTTTTTTCTTCATAAGGTTCCCTCCCATCATCACACAGACTGGGTTGTGATCGCTGTGTGCACTAGGGGTTATAGAAAAGCCCTGGAGTAGAGACAAAGTTGTACTAGAAACCAATATCTGATCTATAAATGATCCATGTCCCCTACCTTTAAAGGTTGGTTCCCTTTGTGTGCTTAGCGGCGGGGCATAGCTCATCGCAGAGGATAAGTCGTGCTCATTTAACATAACATTTAGTGCATTACCCTGTCTAGTATGCTCAAAATGAAGACCCGCTATCATCGGACAGCCCAAAGTCCCTATGGGATGTAACCTAGGGTCGCCACATAGATGCACATTAAAATCACCTGCAATGAGCAAATTGTTCCTTGTGTGGCCATGACACTGTGCTATGTAATCAATCCGTTCAGTAATCCCGCACCCCTCATCCTTATGGATAGCATTATAAAACTTGACCACACAGAGACTGCTATCTTTTCTCCCCAGAACGATGGCCTGAATATTTCTATTATCAGAGGGAAAGGCCCTGCTGCTCCATCTTAGGGCCAATGATGTAAAAATGACCAATCCTCCCATTGCTCGTCCACTGTTTGATCTCGTTGCTGGGACAAAAAAGGCTCTGTACCCCACCAGAGAGATGTTACAGTTGACAGCCCACGTCTCTTGAAGACAGATAATTGAGTAGTGACTAACAAATTGCACCCAAAGGGGATCTGAGGCCTTTCCTGCCAGCCCAGCGATATTCCAGGACAGTATGTTATAATCCTGGATATTCTCCTGCGTTCAGGGGATAGATTCTCCTGGTGGGTCAGGCAGTATTTTTTCCGGTAGATTAGCTACACTTGAATCTACTCTGATAAGGGAGCAGATTTATCAAGATTAGCCACCACTGGTACAGGCTCTAGCACAGCACTATCTATTGAGGTGGTGTGAGAGGTCAGATGGCAGGTTTTGTGAAGGGAATTTGATGTTTCTTCATTACCACACAGTCAATCGCATTCATTAAGACCAGAGAGAACTGCGTATCTGTTTGTGCCCACTGGGAGCGGGGAGTATCCATATCCACCCCTTGCACAAACTCCGGTGGGCCAGAGAGGTAATGTGTTTATCCCCGGTTGCCCTCTGGGATTGGGTATCATGTTGTCATTGGTCCATTTCCCAAATTCAGGACCGCCATGCAGCACGGTCCTGTAGAAAAAGCCAAGGGGTAATATCTCTATGCCCTGACCCCTTTGTGATATTCCCAGCTCCACTTCCCTGAATATCCTTTCTACTAGTGCTGGGCTATTAAAGTTTATTACTATACAATCTCCATTGTTGGATTTCCTAGAGCTGCCCAACCAGGATACTCGCCTAACCATGATTATGTTATGGCCCACCGTTTAACCCTCTACGGTGTTGCAAGATAGCCAATGAGTTACTTTGTTTTTAAGCTGGCTAAATCCCTCTTTGGCTCCCTTGGGAAGAGGTGGAACGTTACCCAAAACTATCACCAAGGGGGTCGATTGTGGGGGTAAATCGATGATGGGAAGGTTATCCTCGTTCCTGGGTATCATGTTAATATATGTGCTTCCGTTAGCGTGTGTAGCAGGTCCTCCTGTGTGGTGCTAGCCCTGCTGCCACCACTCGCTGTGCCCCGCTGTCCCCCGGTTCATACCGGGTATCCACCGCACTGCCTCTGCACTTTTGATCGTTTTTGCTGTTGATCGTTTTTGCTCCTACGTTGACTTGTGGCTATCTTGTGTGCTATTTACTTCTTTTGCCCATTGTATTTGCCTGCCCTGTGTTCCCGTTTCTCTGTCCCTCTTCCCTCCTGTACCACCTGCCCCACTCACTCTCCCCAGCCGCTGCGTCCCCTGCGGCCCTCCCCACTGGTTCCCCATCCGCCGCCCCACTCCCGCCTCCCAGCTGCTCCTCCCTCCCTCTGACCCTAATATTGAGGGCGCACGCAGCGTCGCGCCGCTGGCACGCCGAAGGCGCGCCAAAGGCAAGCCCATCTGCGCCTGTCCATGCCTGGACCGCGCCCAGCACCAGGACCCCTGGACCCTGCGCCCCCCGCGCCCCCCGCAACGCCAGACTGCACTACGACTCCAGCACCCTCCATGCACTCAACACCAGACGAAACCGCCTCTGCTACCAGGCCACCCTGAAGCGTACCCAAGGGCCCTTTGCCTGCCGGAACTGCAGATTTACCAGCATCCAGCCCACTAAACCACCAACCAGACAACCCAACCACCTCCGCTGCATCCTCCTCAACATCCGCTCGCAAACACGCCATAGAACTCTGGGACCTCCTAGACTCTACCACCGCAACGTCGCCTTCCTAACAGAGACCTGGCTGAACGCCAACTCGGCACCAGACATCGCCATAGCCATCCCACAGGGCTACAAGATCTCCTGCAGAGAACGCACCAACGGAGAGGGAGGGGGAATCGCCATCATCCACAAGGACAACCTCAGAGTCTCGACCAACACCGACGACACCCTCACCACTGCCGAGCACATGCACTTCCAGATCCACACCGACCCCAACACCACCCTCTGAGGAACACTAGTCTACGGACCACCCGGACCACGACCACAGTTCAGCGACACCATCGCTGACCTCGTCAGCACCCACGCCCTCGCCTCCACGGACTACATCCTCCTCGGGGACTTGAACTTCCACCTCGAGAACAACAACAACGCCAACTCCACCGCCCTGATCGACAACCTCCCCAACCTTGGACTCAAACAGCTCGTGACGATACCCACCCACACCACTGGACACCCTCTGGACCCCATCTTCTCCACAAGCTCCCACGTCTCCTTAAACCACACCACCAAACCCGACTGGACCGACCACAGATGCGCCCACTTCACCTTCAGGAAACCCACCACACACCACCGCACCCAACAGCTGCCATGCCGCTGCTGGGGCAAGGTCACCAAGGACCAACTGACTACCACCCTCGCCCTGAAACCACCCAGCGACCCCACTGATCCAGACACCGCCGCGACCAACCTCAAAGAGTGGATCAACGACTGCGCCAACACCCTCGCCCCTCTCAAGACCTCCACAACCAACCACACTAACAAGAAAGCCGCCTGGTTCACCGAAGACCTCCGGAGCTCCAACGCACCTGTCGGAAACTGGAGAAGAAATGGCTCCACGACCAAACACCAGACAGCCCACAAGAACGCCACCCGCAGACACCACCAACTCATCAGGACTGCCAAGAGCATCGTGAAAGAACTCTCCAACCCCAGCTCCAACATTCCACCTTCACAAGACCTGTGCGACTCCCTGGCCACCTTCTTCCACCGTAAGATCACCGACATCCACGACAGCTTCAACTCCGACACCACAGCACCCACCACCGAGTCCACAAACCCTGCGACCATCACCCGCACCAGTCGCCTGACCTCCTGATCCAACTTCAGCGACGAAGACACCATCAAAACCATGCACTCTATCCACTCCGGATCCCCATCTGACCCCTGCCCTCACCACGTCTTCAACAAAGCCAGCACAACCATCGCGCCCCACCTCCGGAAAACAATCAACAGCTCCTTCGAGACAGCAACCTTACCGGAAAGCTGAACGTATGCAGAGATTAACGCCCTTCTGAAGAAGCCCAAGGCAGGCCCCAAGGACCTCAAGAACTTCCGGCCCATCTCCCTGCTCCCATTCCCGGCAAAAGTGACAGAGAAAATTGGCAACAAGCAGCTAACCTGCTACATCGAAGACAACAACATCCTGGACCCCTCCCAATCCAGTTTCTGCAGCAACCACAGCACTGAGACCACCCTCATCGCCGCCACTGACGACATCAGGATCCTGATGGACAAAGGAGAAACAGCCGCCCTCATCCTCCTGGACCTATCAGCAGCCTTTGACACAGTCTTCCACCGCACCCTGTCAGCTCGCCTCCATGATGCTGGAATCCAAGAGAAGGCCCTGGCCTGGACCACTTCCTTCCTCTCCGGCAGAACTCAGAGGGTCCACCTTCCCCCCTTCCGCTCGAAAGTCACCAAGATCATCTGCGGCATCCCACAGGGATCCTCCCTCAGCCCGACGCTGTTCAATATCTACATGGCACTGCTCGCCCACGTCGCACGACAACATAAACTCAACATCATCTCCTACGCCGACACCCAGCTGATCATATCCCTCACCGAAGACCGCCAAAGCCAACCTCCACAGAGGAATGAAGGCAGTAGCCGACTGGATGAAGGACAGCAGACTGAAACTGAACTCTGACAAGATGGAGGTCCTCATTCTCGGACCCACCCCATCAGCCTGGGACGACTCTTGATGGCCCACATCGCTAGGCACAGCCCCGGAACCCACAGACCACGCACGCAACCTGGGGGTCATCCTCGACTCCACTCTCTCCATGACCAGGCAAGTCAACGCCATCTCCGCGTCCTGCTTCAACACCCTCCGAATGCTCCGCAGGATCTTCAAATGGATCCCTCCCAATACGAGAAAAACCGTCGCCCAGGCCCTCATCACCAGCAGACTCGACTACGGGAATGCCCTCTACTCAGGAACAACAACCAAGCTCCTGAGACGACTAAAACGAATCCAGAACGCCTCGGCACGACTGATCCTCGACCTCCCTCGATGCAGCCACATCACACCCCACCTGAGAGGCCTGCACTGACTCCCCGTCAACAAGATGATGACCTTCAAGCTCCTCATCCACGCACACAAAGCACTACACAACACTGGACCTACATACCTCAACAACCATCTCAGCTTCCACCCCCCACCCAAAGCCTCCGCTCAGGCAACCTCGCCCTCGCCACGGTTCCTTGTATCCGGAAAACGACCGCCGGCGGCAGATCCTTCTCCTACCTCGCCGCCAAGACCTGGAACGCTCTCCCTACCAACCTACGACAGACTCAGGACCTACTGGCCTTCAGAAGACTTCTCAAGACCTAGATCTTCGATCCGTAGCGACCTGGCTCTTTGATCAGCAGCAGCCGCCCCCTCGCCCCAGCACCTTGAGACCCTCACGGGTATGTAGCATGCTTTAGAAATGCAATGATTGATTGATTGATTGAGCGTGAGCATACACATTCCTATCATCTTTCATCTCAAATTTACTAAGGCCAAAGTACAAAGGCATGGCAGTTGTTTCACACTGCAATTACACCATTTTGGTACATCTAGGTATGACCATGTCACTACTTAGCATGCTAAGGAACAATGATGTTTTTTACCCATGGTATGGTGCACATGTCATCTATACTGAATATTAGCCTGCCTTCTGCATCCTGCAATGGCCTTAATGGCCTTGATATTTGCCACAGTAAGTTGTGTAATGTCTGCAACGTACATTTATTGCCTCACAACATAGTCTATAGCAGGGATCCATAGCAGGGCACATTGCTAACCATACTGAACAATAGGCAGGTATTATATGTAACAATGGCCATGGGATAAGTACCTCACATCACACAGGAACATATGAAACCTCTCCTATCTGAACTATTGCAAGTCCATGGTAGACCATGTCACCACTCGTTACATGCTTCCAATATCATAGCATGTGTAACTGATATGCAGTCCAAATTGTTCACATCCACTGACATGTTCAGATGTGTATCCACTTCCAATATTTCCACATAGTCTGCCACTGTGATCATGGCTCCCTTGTCAAGCCTCTTTCATGTGGTCCATCCCAGATTGGCAATGTATTCTCATTGACATTGGTCAGAGGCTGATACACATGCAACACTTAAATCCACTTTTTCTGACCTATCAATCATTATTCAAAAGTTTATTTGTGATAGGGATGCACATTAAATCTGGCAATTCTCACAGCATCTGACATCGCTCTCAAACCTTGCACTACACAATTAGCATTGACGAAGGCACTCACTGTGTACAAGACATAATATGTAAAACAAACAGTTAACTTATAACACATTTATTATATTCAACAGAAGCACAGTACATATGCATAGCTATTGACTATGTAACCCTTCCGCTTTTAGTAATCAAATGGCCCAGTTAACATGCCTGAATGATACACATCGGTAAGGCAGGCTGAAGTGTGCATACTTGTGTTGAGCCAAAACATGCACCTGTCGACCAATTCGCGAAACCAGTTCTTCAACCTCATCACTATTATATTTCACTATGGTAGCTGTCTTTAATGAGTCTGTCCACCTACATAACTCACATACCATACTCAGCGGGATATATCAATAACAATGCCCTCTTAATTTTGACACCATGAAATGAGTATGCTACATACATCACACATTATGTGTACTTATTCTCAAGTTAACTGAGTTTGGTACCTAGTGCCAGATATTTTTCAAACATGTCACATGCATCGTTAAGTATTTTATTGGAAAATTGAACAATAACATGTATGGCATAGGTTGAGATACGTCAGATTCAGGCTGGCGTACCCTTGAATACAATACCTTGGGCCCGAAGTAGGTAATTACATTTTACCACTTCTTAAATACCGAATGATACCGAATCGGTATTTAAGAAGTGGTAAAATAGAGGGGGGAGATGTAGGTAATACAAATTCCGTAAATACCGAATCGTTAAGATTCGGTATTTACCGATTCTGTAAATACCGATTCGGTAATGCCCATTAATTCCAATGGGCATTGAAGCCCATAGGAATCAATGGGCATTACCGAATCGGTATTTACCGATTCGGTAAATACCGATTTCAGCAAGGGTGCAGGGGGTGTCACTTTGACACCCTCTAGCACCCCAATTCCGAACTTGTGTGCCATGAGGCACACATACATGCCCTAAGGGCATGTCTGTGTGTCACATTGCACAGGTGTGCATGCACAGATGTGCATGCACATCTGAATTCGGTATTTTACCACCCAATAGGATTGGGTGGTAAAATACTGATTCTTAAGGGCCTGTGGCACTCTTAGGAGTGCCACCTACATGTGGATTTACCGAATCAGTAAATATACCGATTCGGTATTTTACCGATTCTGTAAATTTACGGGATTCGGTACATTTACAGAATTGATAAAATATAGGCCCCCTACATCTGAAAACCCATTTACCGGTCGGTAACGGCCGAATTCGGCCGTTACCGGCTGGTAAATGGCCACCTACATCGGGCCCCTTGTGAGTGGGATCCCCTCTGACATACATTGGCCATTTTATACAAGAGGGGTTATTCAGTGCAAGGAGGAGGCAGGGGAGAGCTGCCATTGCGAGGAGGAGGCAGCGGCAGCAGACACGGCAGGTAAGTGCCTTTTTAATTAAATTTTATTAACTTTGGGAGGGTGGAGGGGCTGGCTAACTACGCTCTGCCACGAAGTCCTAGTTTTAGCTGAACTCTGCGTTCGCAGTGGAACGCAGAGTAGGCAAAACTCCCAACCCCAGGCACGTAACTACTCTCCGCCAGCGGAGTGTGCATAGTTTTGCCTACTCCGCATTCCGCTGCAAACATGGAGTTAAGGCAAAACTACAACTCCGTCGCGGAGTGTTGTTAGCCAGCCCCTCCACTATCCCAAACAATTTAAAAGGTTTTTACCTGCCATGTCTGCCTTGACTGCTTCTTCCTTCCAATGGCTGCTCTCTCCTCTCTCTACCTCTGCACTGAATAACCCCTGCATTGTATATTTTGAGAATGGGCATGCGCACGGGCAAGAAGTACAACCGAAAGAAAACAATCCATGCAATTTCCTATAGAGTCATTCATAACCAAGAGATAAAATACATCTCCACAGTTAACTCATCTACAATTTTTATGTATTGCATGGCCCTGTTTTGCAAGGGGCAAAAGAGTCCAGAGGAAGCCACACATACCACACCTAGGGGCTGATTAGAATGACAGGCGGACATAAGTCCGCCCGTCATCCTTGCAGTGCTGGGACCGGCCGCCAGACATGCGGTGGTCCAGCACAGCTAATTAGGATGTGACCGCCACCCTGGCGGGTGCATTCCGCATTGTTCACATTGTTCACATTGTGGCGGGTGCTGCTGTAAGCAGCACCCGCCTCAATGCCAAAGTGCCATGTCATGCATTCCCATGCACAACGTGGCAGGCACCACTCAGTGCGTGTCACCTTATGAATGGGTATGCATGGTACCCCCAAGTGCACCCTCGCCCCACACTCCCCTTGTGGCCCCCAATGGGACCCCATTGCAAATCTCCCCACCAGCCTTTCAATGGCGGCATCGCCGACATGGAAAATCCGGTTTTATCACACATCCTAATATGGATGGCAGTGCTTGGTAGGCACCGCCACCATATTAGTGGCATAGTCTGCCCGGCCGGCAATCGTAACGATTGCCGACCGGCGGAAAAGTGGTGGACGCACTTTGCGTCTGCAGCGATACCCCCACCATAATAATATGGCGGGGGTAAATCATGATGGGATTGCCATCCTAGTGAACCCCTTATTGTCCTGCCACTCATAAAAAAAACATATATGGCATCCTGCCACCTTCCGACAATACTCTCATCAGTAAACATTACTGTCCAATATTAAAAAACAGTACCTGATTGCAAAAATGTAGTTATTAGTTGATGGGGATAAGTACTCACTTAAACTCTCTGAGTTTATCGAAGTGAGCCATGTCCTGGACATCTCCCAATCTGGCTTCCAAAGCAACCACAGCACTGAGACCACACTCCTCGCTGCCACCAATTACATCTGCTCTCTCCTCGACCAGGGCGAAACCGCAGCCCTCATCCTGCTGGACCTCTCAGCCACCATCAATACCATCTCCCTCCACACCCTAATTTCATGACTCCATGACGCCAGCATCCACGACAAGGCCCTGGACTGGAAGCTTTCCTCCTCACCTGCCGAACACAGCGAGTCAGACTACCCCATTCCTCTCAGAACCCACAGAGATCAGCTGTGAAGTGTCCCAGGGCTCCTTCCTGAGCCCCATCCTCTTCAAGGTGTACATTGCCCACCTCGCTGCCGTCGTCAAGAACCGTGGACTCAACATCGTCTCCCATGCTGACCCAACCCAGCTGATCCTCTCCCTCACCAAGAAACCCACAGCTGCCAGAATCAACTTCCAAAGCAGAATGAAGGCGTTGCCTCCTGGATGCAAGACAGTTGCCTCAAGCTCAACTCAGACAAGACCAAAGTACTCATCTTGGGGCCCAGCCTCTCAGCTGGGGACGACTCCTGGTGGCCCACTGCATTGGGAACCCCCATCCCTACAGACCATGCAAGTAACCTCAGCATCATACTGGACTCCTCGCTCACAATGAACCACCAGATCAACATCGTATCCTCATCATGGTTCCACATGCTCCGCCGGCTTCGAAAGACATTCAGATGGATCCTCACCGAATCAAGAAAATGGTCACCCACGCTCTCAACACCGACATGCTCAACTTGGGCAAAGCACTCTTTGCCAGCATCGCCCAAAAACCCCTCATAAAACTACAGAATATTCAAAAAGCCACAGCCAGACTGGTCCTCAACATCTCCCACCACAGCCACATCACTGAACATCTTTGAGAACTCCACTGGCTCCCAGTCAACAAAAGAATCACCTTCAGGCTCCTCACACATGCCTACAAAGCCCTCCACTACGCAGGACCAGCCTAACTAAACCACTGCATCTCACTCCACGATCTTCACTCCACCCAACTGGCCCTGGCTACCACCCCTTGGATCCACAAGACCCTTAGGGGTTAGTAGCTGCACTCTATACACCCCTGAGTGATTGATAGATTGAATAACTGGATTCGGAATCCAGCATCCACACTACTGGCTCTCTATGAGAGACATAATGAGATACAGAATTAAGGATGAGTAGCTTTAATAATTGGGTTGTTTTCACCGAAGCCTTCTAAGTGACATCAGGTAGATAAGGGTAAAGCTTCCTTTGACAATGATGTTGCTTGGAATCATCAAGTGAAAACTCCACATTTTTGACAGCTATCCATGTAGAATTCTCCTTTCCTTCTCAGCTGGTTCAATTGATCTTCTGTGGACGGTTAGGGTAGCTACCAGCAAGCCTTCTCCAACATTGCCATATAGTTGTCCTAGAAAATAGCATATTCACATTGTCCTGCTATCGACCCCACCACCTTCTGGCCATCGTTCCACCCTCGGTTGCCCACATCTTTTTTTTTATGGATGCCCTCCCACTCTTCGCCACCAGCCTTACTATCAACCTGCCAGTCTTACCTACAACTATCACTTTGTTCCTCCATTCATCCCAACGAACAACTTAAGCATTGTTTTGCTCTGGGGTACAATAAAAAAAGGTAAAAAGTGAAAGGAGGAAGGCTGTACTTAAGTCACTCTTGGCCAGCCACGCTGCAGCCCTGCACGTCAGCACGGTGCTGCTTATTTTGTCTTGAGCAGATCTCAGCAAAGCAAGCCACCCGTCCTGAATATCATTAACATGCCGCCATTTTACAACTCAAAGTAAAACTCCAGTCAGCTGCCCTCATAGTGCAATGGAATTTTAGCATTATGCTCTGTATGTCCTGGTCAGCTGTTCGGGCAACACAGTGGAAGGTTTTCACTGTGTTATGGGTCACTGTCCTAGGTTCTCTCCGGTGTAGCTACTATTCAGGTATTATATATATATATATATATATACATATATATATATATATATATATATATATATATATATATATATATATATATATATATATATATATATATATATATATATATATATATATATATATATATATATATATATATATATATATATATATATATATATATATATATATATATATATATATATATATATATACATATTATTACCTATTGGTGGTCGCTAGTAGGTAGTTATAGTTAGAACCTAGTTTCCACCGGAAAAGCATTTTTTGATTTGCTAATAACTTGAGTTGTTTGATGAATCTTCACGAAATTCTCCAAAGAAAAAGTCTATCCAGGTCAGCTCCTATCCTGAAAGTTTTGAGGTGATTCGTCATACGGGGGCTGAGAAAATAGGGGGGTCCCAAAATGCATTTTCCCCACGATAATTTCCCAAGAAAATTTTGAGACGGGCTACAGCGCGAACTGCGGAACAGAATTACCCCAAATTTGGCAAAACGGTAGTGCTTGGATCAAAACGTGACTGGTTTTTTAAATGGTGTAAATCCGCTTAGTAGTTGCTGAGAAATTCAAAAATAAAAGTTTTGATATCTTGGGCAGCGGTGGATTTGCGACCCC